>NC_088098.1:213026438-215904772 GCF_036370855.1 Dromaius novaehollandiae
AAATACAAAACTAACCATTATCATTTGAGAGAATAGTTTAACAACAGTGCTACTCATAAAGTAGCTGGTTTCCAATTCACATCATTTACAAAGAAAATAATATAGAAGTTACGCTATATGTATGCATCAAAATAACAATAATCTGCTAAGCTTTCAGAAGAGAACCAATTTGTTCTGTACTAACGTTTGTTAATGCATCTTTTCCTCACATCTTGAACCTGAGGGCTCTTCTTTAAGAAAATGAAAACACTTGCACTTTTCTATGACCCCATCCTATGCTGTTAAATGCCTACCTGAATAGACTGGCCATACAAAGAGTTCATATTATTATTAAATTATTATTTTATTATTTTTATTATTATTATTATTTATTATTATTATTATTCAATATTATTTCTCATCCAGTCTTGCAATGGCTTCATTTAAAATGCTACAGACACCTGAGTTTTCATGTTCAAAATGTGTTTTCAGGCTTTCTGCAAATGCAGAAGATATCAAACACTGGTTATCCTTAAGTGTTTTATTTGTAAGTACAATAGCTGAATATTAATCTTTAGAATTTGGAAAGCAATAGAATGTTGCTAGATATGCTGAAGAATGTTTCACTGTCTTTCCCAAAAAACAAAATTTATGAATATTAAAATATTTCCTTTACTTTTCTTCTGTTGTGTTTGTGTGTATGTTTTCCCGATCTATTTAACACTTTCTTTAATTAAGAAAGTAAGGATTGTTTATGTGATATACTCTCAAGTCCTTTGTCAGTGCCCAAACCAAACCCAAACTGCTGAAGTTTCAACACAGTCTTTTCTCCAAAAGCTAGGGAAGAATGGGGAAGAAGCTTGAGGGCTGGTGTATTCGAGGCACTGATCTCTTGCACTGATCTCTTAGCCCTTGATCATCTGAACTTCTTCCTTCATTTCAGAAGACTACCAGCTGAACCTTGTTTTCCTCCTAGATCTGTAGTCCCATCTAGGTTGCGTCTCATGAATCCTACCTTTCTTATTGGGAATGCAGAGCAGAATAAGGAAACAGGACTCCAGCTCTAACATTTAATATTTCTATATCTAACGTTCAAAGAATGAGGAGTCCTTTGTAATAGGACTAGCAGTTGGTACAAAGAATACTATATTCATAATCAGTAATACCACAGTGCTTTCTTATTCTGGAACCTTATTTGTCTGTGCTTGCAAGCCCTGTATTTGCGATATATATTCAGACTAGAAGTGAAGAACTAGTGGTGTAATGGCTTTTCCTATTAAGTTTTTTGTTTTTTTTTTTTTTGTTTTTTTGTTTTTTTTTCTGAGCCAAGCTGAAAAGCTGTGAAGTGGTCTTGGTTTTCCCAATTCCTAAAGAAAATGAGACTTTGAATGGAAAACTTTTTGGGTTTGTAAGCATCAATGTGCAGCTTCATTGCTTTGGATATCACTATATTTACATAGTACTATTAGACTTTTAGAAATGTTTGGAACTAGAAAATGTGGTGAAATCAGTTTTCCTTTGGTATGCTTCTCCACTAATCCATAATATGTTTGGCTATTGTCCTGTGAGTCTTTGGGTTTATAATGATTCCGAACCAGAATTTTCCTCTTTTATTTCCTCCAATTTCACATATACTTTAGGTAGGGACTCCAAACTCTTCAGGAAAAATCAGGTTCCAGAAATAGAGGGAAAAAGGCAGTGAGTGAGTCCTGACACTTCCCCAGGTGAGACTCCCTGTAGATCAAGAAGAGCTTACTATTGGAAGAGGGTATGTCAAGACGTAATTCGTCCTTGTTACCTCTGATGAGCTTTGTGTTTTCAAATAGCAATATGTGCTCACTGATAGCTAGCAAGAGACAGTAGACTTGATGATCTCCCCGGACATTGGCCATTGAGTAGCCAATGCAGAGTGATAATTTTACTCATGAAACCTGCTATTGAAATAGGGCAGCGGAGGTGGAGACGGTTGGGACTGTTTTTTCACCATGATCACAAGAAAGATTTGCTTTCCTATTATCAATTTCCCATAGCAACCAACACCTAATGAATATTTTGATACATTCCCTGAAATCAGTTATTAGAATCCAAATTACAGAAAGATAAAATGCTTTCACATGTTATCTATTTCTATAAAGTTTTTAGACCCATTTTCCCAGTAAAGCAAAAAGAACATGTTCTCCTTTCTAACACTGTCAACCTTCACTATCACAAGCACCCCAAATTAATAATTATTTAACCACTGAACAATTATGACAGATGATTAATTGATCACAAGGCAGTAGTTCTCGTGGTGCTATTAATCAGTATGTCATCGAGCAGAAAGAGAAGGTAAGCAATCTATATCTGTTAGAAACCATGTAAGGGACACATTACTCAGTCAGCATGAAAAGGTCATTGTGCAGCTGCAAGCAGGATGAGCAGACTTTGCTAGATTGATGAGAAAGTATCATTTTGTGTATTTATTATTGGGGAAAAAAACCCCCAACATTCTCTCTGTACAAACACTGTAAATAACTGGTTTACAGAAACAAAAACCTAAGAAAAGAGTGGGTTGCCGACCTGTCAACAATACTTTAATCTCCTATTGTTCAAAGCTGACCAAATATTTATAGGGTAAAGGAAGTGTTTTTTCCCTTTGAATTCTCTGGGGCTTTTTGTTGAAGGGACATTCCAAAGTGGTATCCAGACATGACAGGCCTCTACCACCTCCTCTCCAACCATGCAATCCATTAAAACCTGCTCATCTTTAAGAGACCTTTGAGCAGGGTGGAAGATGTCTTTATATATCTCTCAGGTACTGCCAGCTGTAATGCTTTTTGCCTGGTGGGGGTCTCAATGGACAGACACCGTATACACTATGCTCCAGTGTGTCCTTCCTATTCCAGCGTGTCATGTTGCCAAGCTTGGTGATGGCAAGTGCACCATCCACACTTAGCACAAGAGGGCGATAAGGATCAGGAAGATTTTATCTGGGGGTTAAATTACTAGCGGATATGGACCTTACTTGTGCCCAGAGTAAAACCTGCTTTTGTTCTCAGGTCTCTCACACCAAGTACCAGCGGTTTAAACTCAGAGGATCCATAATTAGTGGTGATGAAGCATCCATGCTTCATCAGGGGCCAGTTTTCCCTCTCGATGGATCCAGTCTAGGGGTGTAGATGCTGTACAGATGTCTTAGTGGAAAACTGTGTTTGGGCTAATTAATCTTGCTGAGAGATAAAGTTTATTAGCTGAAGCACAGCACCACATTGCTGCAGCTGTAGTTTCTAGAAGACCTGGCTGCCACCCAGCTGGCCTGGGACATGGGCAGAAAGAGCCTGAGTCTGTCTGCAATGAATTTGCAAAGCTCCCCATGATTCCTTCTCCATAAAGATTTTCTTTTTTTAATGTCTTAACAGATGTAGCATTACATAAAGGTATGTGTGATACATAATTATTACAGCTTGTGGAAATGCTTAGGTCAAGGTCTCAATGCATGAAGTTCTCTAGAGGTTACAAGGCAAGTAGATTGCTGTAACCAATACAGAAAGAGGGAAAAGAGAAAATAGGATAACAGGGACCCAGTTGTTGCACCTTGATCAGATAGCTCAATTCAGCAACTCATCCAAAGGTTTTATATGTCTTCCCCCCTCTGCCCTTCAGATATTTTAGGTGTTATACTAAAAAAAAAAAATTAGCATCATTATTACTCTGCTGATTACCTCATCTTGATCCTCAGAGTGGTAGACCATGATATCACTAGATATCTCTCTAGATTATCTATTTATTTACTGAGTCAGAAATACTTCAGTCACTTTAATAAACAGAACTTTAGCTGTTTTTCTAATGGAAAATGTCAATTTCACAGGCAATTTTTCCACTGAAAAGGTTATTATATAGAAACTGCATTTTTCACTGATGGAAAGTTTCCAAGCAGCTCTGTTATTTGCTTATTCATTTCTATCAAACAATTTGTTTACTGGGCATTTTGCAAATATTTAACCAGAAATTTATGAACATCACACTATACCAATTCTAATCTTTTCTTTCCATACAAGAAGCTTTTACTTATCTGCCACTCTCCAGCTGAATAATTGTTATATTAAGATTCATACTCTCTTGGTCTTAGCCTTCATTCTTTATCCCAACCTTCTCTCATGCCTGGAGTCACACAGAGATGTCATGTAGTTTGCAGAAATTTCAGATTGAGAAAACCTGGCTATTTTGTCTCACGGAGTTTATACATTTTCCTTAGGCCAGGAGTATGCAAGTAAGTTAGTGCATCCCTGGCACAAAGATACTAAATCAAAATTGTGAAAATCCAAAATGCCATCAAGGACAGGATGGGGGAAAAAAAATCCTTGAACTTTAAAGGAGAAATTACCAAAGGAGAATGTAAAGTCAGGAGACGACCAGAATAATGCAAGCTGTGGCATGGCTGCAAAATGCCAAGAAATGCACTATAATGAACAAGACCAAAAAAGCAGAGGGCAGAAAGGGAGGATAAGGATTGAGTGTTTTATATGAGGTTTGACAAGGAAGGATCTGCAGAAATATTTGTCGTAAGAATTTATATATGATCCCTGATAAAGCAGGAGAACTCATATGCACATGCTGATAAATTTGGCAGTGCAAATGAATTTGCAGGTAAATATGGGTCTAGTACTAAGCTGACCTAAAAGCTGAGCAAATTATTCAAATTAAGACATGTTTTCATGTTATGGCCTAAACTAATGCAGTGCTGTGTTATCTGAAAATACTTGAGAGAGAAATCACACAGCAGAGTGAGCTCACGGTGATGACAGTTTTACAAACTTCAATTCCCATTTTTCAAATATGAAGTGTATATAGATGCCACTGATGGGAAATAAATACAGTAACACAAAGTAACCACTCCTTCTCTAGTTAGATATTTTTGAACTACTGGGATGAATATATTTTCTTTTCCGCTGATCATGTTATCAGAGAACCGCATGAACATTGCATCTGCTTTATGTTGCTATAATGAAACATACAGGACCTAATTCACCACTTGGTTACTCCAATCTAATACCACTGTAACTCCACTGATCCTGCTGTAATGAAATCAGGAAAGCGGAGGAGAACAGAATTGCTGTATTTGTTTGGGGGGGGGGGGGGGGGAAGCGTGTTTCTGACCTCCTTAGCTCAGACTTCTGTTATTTTTACCAGTCCTTTTCCTTCCCAGGAAAATGGAAATCAAATTTTCAAGCAAATACAATTGATCCATAGTAAAACATGGTCAGTGCATAGTACTTGTTTATAGTAAATACTTTGTATCTAGATGTCACTTTAATAATAAATGATATCATACTAGCAACATATAGAGAAATGACTTTTGTTAAGTATGCTGCTGGGATTTGGGGACTAAGGTATGGTTTCCAGACCCATCTGCTTCTCTGAAAAGCCATGCCAATCAGTAAAATCCAAAGCAAACAGTTTATTGGATAAAGCACCAAACTAGACAAGAACAGCTGATTTTCAGTAATTCTTGGATAGCTTAAATTTTCATGTTGTTGAAAACCAGACATTTTTAGTACAGTCCCAATTCAAAATTCACACTAAAATGGCAGTAACTGAGGAAGGAAAAAATGTGAACGTAGTGCTCTCCAAAATGCCCTTCAATTAATTGCAAAAGAACTTGGTAACTATCTGAAAGTTTGGAAAATGGTAATCCTATTTGCTGCTTATTTTTGACAGAGGAATAGGGCTTATGTCCTTCCTTTCTTGCTAGGGGCAAGCTTCTGCAAAAGCACAAAAATTGCTGCTTATATTCCATCCAAATTCATAACCTTTAAAAAAATCACCAACTGAGATGTCAGAAACCCAGGGTGATGTGTCTTCAGGTAGTTATAAACAGCAGGAACAAATGAACTTTTAAAAAGCCAAGATGCTGTTTTCCTTCAGCTCAATTTGCCCCATTCTGAGCCAAAGCATTACTTCTCTCTCTGTCTTTTTTCTTTTTTTTTTTTTTTTTTGTTAAGCACCTGAGGGAGATATTTAAATTTAATCACATTCAGGTTCAGCACTCATCATGGCAGTAGTAAAACAGGTGTGGATTGGGGGGAAGGCAAGATTTGCTGATGTGTGAGATCCTATCTCTAATCATCTGCTAGCCAAATTGCCATCAAATCATCTATGAAAAAAAAAATGTCTAGTTATGACAAGAGAGCATTTTGTCACCTGCAGAAATTTCCTCCTGAAATCTGTAGCCTGGAGTCCAAATCTCTGCAGGCACTGAAAGGAGACATCGGCATCTAAGGACCTGCATTGCCAGTCCGTTCTGTTCAAACACCGAGTGACCAAGTGGATACCCTGGTTACAAAATTCCCTGGGTTTTACTTGCTAGCCTTGGCCTCTGGCCTGAAGGTGGCATTTGTTAGTACCCACGGAGGAAAATGTGTGCTCCCTGGAGAAAAGCATGGGGAACTCTACCTGCAGTAGGGAAGAGTGGCTGTGGTCAAGCTGAGACACCAAATGTTGTGGGACAGAGAGTGTGCCAGCTCCATCCGTTGCCCACCTGGCAGGACCTGGGGCAGTTTTGGCCCAGAAGCCAGCCTGTGTCGGTGCTAATGAGTCCTGTTGAGAGAGCAAGGTCATTAAACGTGTTTGAAAAGCTTCTGGGTTGGATTTGGTTCATGCATTTCTGGCAAGGATCGTGGGTGAATGTGGCACACAGATGTCTGTACCTGGTGGTGCAGATATGTTCCTGGGACCAGGAGCATTTAACAGGATTCTGTAAAGATTTAGACATTTATATGGGAAATTGAAGCAAGAAAGACTGAAAACAAGAAAAAACAAGAAACTTCAACACACAATGCAAACTCTTCCTAATGGGAGAAGCTTCATAATTTTGTATCACACTCGCATCTTCCCCTGAAGCAGCTGCTGTTATCCACTGCCAAAGAGAAAACACTAGCTGGTTTAGAAATTATTTTGTCCCCTTCTCTGTTGGTTGTAAGCTCTTTCATCTTCACAGGTACCCATGCATGTGAAGAACAAGATAAAATAGAATATTTGCCTCAAGAGTTTGTTGTACCCTGTGCTTTTCTCCCTATCTGCCTCTGTGTTGACACGTAGCAAGTGGTCCAGGTCAGAGGCCACAGTAGTTTTTGTACTGCTTGAGACGTAGCAGAAGCCTAGCTGATCCTCATAGCTACAGTGAACAAACTCGGGAACGTTGTTTTGATGAAGTCCACAATCCCTGAAGTAGAGATCTGAAAACAAACCAATGCAGGGAAATAAGCCTATCAATGCCTGATGTTCTGCCCCAAAGTTGGGTTGACACTGGTTGAACAAATGAGATAAACATAGGAACTTGTAAATTCATTTGCTGGTGTTGTGGGAGTGATCTGCTCCAGCCCAGCCTTGGTGGGTTGGTATATAAGAGAAGTCAGTTCAATATACACATATTCCGTCTGAGAACAGCGATTCCTTTCTGCAGTTAAAGGTACTATTGCAGGTTTTGGGAAATGTCCTCACTATTTGGACAAATAAAAGTTGGTCTAACACAGAAAACATTAATATGACCACCAGGTACGACAGTCCTTGCTAAAAATGATAACTTGTCTGCAGTTCTCAGACAACGATTTATAACCAGAGACCATGCATGGGTCCAGACTCTGGACTGTCTAAGCTGAGTAGGTCTCACAAGGGTGAAAGCTGAAATGGGTAGGGCTGCGCCGGACAGCAGCGCGAAGCATGCAAATCCATGAATCTCCAGCTCTAGCAGCACAATCTTTCATGTGTTCAACAGCTGTAGATGGGGATCACGCTGTGAAAAGATCACTGCCCAAAGCAGGTCACCTAGCCTGCTGCACACCCTAGAAGAACCTTTGAAGATATGGTCACTTAATTGGGTTGCTCTTAAAGTGAGCTTAGTTCTCTTAAATATCAGAGAGTTTTATGTTCCTATTTATAAAGAAAGACATATGAAAATACCAGAGGAAGAAAATGGGTCTAATTCTTTAATGTAGAGTAGCCTTGCAGCAGGAGGTGATGTAAGTAGTGAGATTGACTTAATTTATAGGCCAAGAGGAACAGTTTAGTCTGGGTTTATCAAAGAATATTCTTGACAAGAATGAGTATAGTGCATGCAAATAAATCTATTTTACTGTTTCAAATATTTCTCATGTTCAGGTTAATTGCATAATTCACATTGGTTTTAAAGTACTGATAAGCAGCCTTCCCCAAGAAAGGCTCTAATGGGGAAAAATTAAACTTCTGTTTAATTGGTAAAATGAAAAATCAGTGTTGTCTGTAATTAATCTGAGATTCCTTACAAACTCATTCTCCATTTCTCCCCTAAACGAATGCAGGATTATGGCATGGTCAGAGGTTTAAATTTGTATTTATTAATCATAATGTGCTCTGAACTTGGTTACTTTGTATTTTTATACCATACTTTCCATTTCATCCCTGAATTTCCATTTTCTTCAAATCTAAATTTCTGTTTAGCATGGTTCATTGCTAAGTTGCTGCATTTTACCCCAGAGGAAGCTATATGTCAGTGGTGGGCAAACTTTAGAAAGGAGGAATTGTCTTGTGCCAAACATACTCATCTGGGACCCAAGAAATCGGATTGATCTGAGTCCCTTCACTTCTCTGTCTCAAATATCTCATTTTTAGTATAGGAATAAAAAAGTTTTCCAAACTTACTGGGAAATTTTTTCAGGGAGTCACTGTATGAAAGTGTACATAAATATTGTAGCTATAGGCATTCATAGAGATAAAACACTATTTCAAAACATGTAACCAGCAGTAAAACTCTATTGCAACAAGTATGTTTTAGCACCATCTAGCTGTCTTGTCAGGTAAGTCACTATTCCCTATACTACTGATGAAATCTGATCCTATCCTAACAGATAAAATACAATTCTGCGTATTTCTTTTCTCAAATTAGTTGCAGCAGTCAGTTGTAACAGTACCCGCTGCTATTGAAATACCTGCAAATATTTAAAATTTGGCAAATGACCCATGGCAAAATGCATCAGTCCCCAGATTAATGTCTGTGCCTTGGTTTAGGATGAAGGATGGCACGGTGTTAACAGCTTGCCTCTTGTAGTTGTGAGGATTTAGTGGATATGAATGAAAGAGAACAGTTTCGAATTGTGCAGCTGCTCAAGCCACAGTATTGTTTCAGCAAGCAAAAATGCTGTGGGCTTTTAGAGCCTGGTCTCTGATCCATGCAAGTGCTCTCTGAATTTGCTCACTCCTGTAGTTTGGTATGACTTAATTTTGGTTGACAAACAGCTGCAAAGGGCGGGGTGAGGAGGAAAAGGAAAGCATTACCACTGTGTTCAGGCAAGCATGCAACCGATGTTTTCTTAATAAGTCCCTGTATGTAAGTGTGGTGCAAAAACGATGGAGTCTGCAAATGCTTGCCAGTAGGCAGCTTCAGCATCTTGGAGCAGTGCCTCTAGGTGCAGTGTATCTGCTCAAATCACAGAGCACTTTTGGGAAAATCATGAGTCGAACAGCAATTGTCCACACCAAGGTCAGTGACACCAGACGCTTGATTCAAGGACATGCCCCAATGTGTACAGCACGAGTTTCCGGATTCAGACGCTTTGTTGTCCTTCTTATATCATTCACTCAGTTGTTTCCTAAACAGTTATTTTTAATTTAATAATTGAAATTGCGTATTCAGTGCTGGGACTTGGCTAAAAAACAGCTTTGAGGAATTTCTTCAGGCATCTGAAGCATGACACTGAATTCATGAGCAGTTTCAGAATGGGTCACTGAGTTCAAGCACCGGCCACTTGAACATTTGTGAACACTGGTTAAAAACACTTTTTTTAAAAACTAATTATTTTTCAAATGGCGCTTCTATGAAATAGTGGTTATTACACTGTTATCAGCAGTATGTGGTGGCAAAATGAAAACAAATGAGATGCAGTGGAGCCTTCAGCACTGAAGGAAACTTTAATCAAAGCTGCTTTCCTAGCATATTGCTCAGCACAGAAGCAGTTTGTACATCTCTGGGATCCGTCTCTGTAGCTGAATCATCAGGCAAACCTCACCAAGAATATGTAAGTAAGTGAAAGAGTAGTCTTCTTCATCCTTAATGAGTAAAGATGGGAGAATCTCAATCATTACAATAAAACGAGATTGGGTTGGAGCCCAATGATCTTTCTTCCACTGATATTTCTATGACCCTGTATTTTCTTTCAATAGAAACATTTCCCGGTCATCTTCTACCTAAAGACGCAGTTTTTGAAATGCGTCACTATAGACATGGTGGTATGCCAGGTCCTGATACGGAGTGATATTTTTCCTCACTGGCAGCACAGATTGATCTCCAAACCTTTGCATCTATAGTTTCCTAATTCACGGTTATTTGGTTGCTTTCATTCTGTCACTGTTCCATGGGTAAAATCATTATTCTCTTTTTCATTTGAGCACTACTTTAGTAGCCCATTTGTTCTCATTCCACATGTAACCCACCAAAATGCCTGTGTCTACGTTCTGTTCATGGAGGAGGTCAGCAGTGACAATTGCTATAGTGAAGCTGTTGCTTTTCAACAGGACATTTTGTTTATTTGTTTGTTTTTATCCTAGATAGAAGCGGTGACAAAATCCTTGTCTTGTACATTAATTACACTATATCTAATACTTCTCACCTTCCACTACATTTTCACAAATTAATATATATATGATCTAAGTATCAACGAAAAAGCTCAAGGAAATAGGAAGTGAATCCCTCATTACATGAGCAGGGACACTACTGCATTCAGGGCACTTTCATTTTAGTGTTCACATTATTCACTCAGCCCCCCTCTCTGTTTTAGGAAGAAGAAAAATACGCAGGATGAATTAAATCTGGGAGTTAGATAGATATGCCATGGTTAGATGACCACTACATAGTGCATTTCTGTTCGAGGTTTGGACCCTGGAAGCCCACAGCTGTCTAATTCCAATTCTAAGACCCTATGCACTTTTTCTGAATATGAAAACAGATAATTCTGCTAACTACAAAAAATGAGGCATCTCATATAAGCATGGAGTCATGCTGGACTCCTTCTGCAGTGAGTGGAGAGCAGACGGGTTGAATTCTCCTTTGATGGGGCCTGGTTTTCTGCAATGTCCGTAGCCTAGTGCACCTACACGGTCACCTCAGCAACTTAAGACAGTTCCTTAAGCTTGGGTGGGATGAATTCTGATGTTAGCTTCCAAATCCAAATTCCGTGTATTAGAATAGAGGCTCTTCTGTTACCTCACACTTGCTCTGAAGGTAAGAAGAGAATCTGCACAGAGAATCTGTGTGCTAAAGTTATTTTCACATGAGTAGAGGACACAGAGTTGAGCCTCATATAGTTTACAGAACTGACGGAAATTTCCAGTTGTCCTTCTGATAAAATAATTCCCAACCTTCATGGAACCTGACGGCCTTATAGTGCTTTCATTTACACCAGCTCTAACTCCAGGGACTTCACTTTAGTTGTTCCTCACTGAAATCGGAGTGCCTGCAAAAAAACTCAATCCCATGGAGTCATTCTCATTTTGTGAAGGGCTGAGATCTGTAATTCTGAAAGCTGTTGAGGGTCATAGCAGGAAAATGCAGAGCAAGCCGGTCAGCTGAACAGATTCCATCAGTTGCATGCTACAGGTATGTAACAGAGGGATTCAGTTTTGAAGCTTTCATTGCTTGCTGCATGCTATATGCTCAGTGGATTTTAATAATTTCCTGTCCGTAGATACTGTTATTCAGCAAAGCTTCTTTGCTGTCAGTATAACTATAGGATTATAGATCCTCAAAATGCATGTGATGTCAAATTCTTCAGCCACTAAAATGTTATGCCTGAGGCATTACAAGCCTCATTCATTTCAAATTTGATGATTCACGTTGTTGCACTGCGGTTAACAGAATTTTGCCACATCATATTGCAATTCGCTGTTACAGAGGCAGGTTTCTGTGAGCAGAACTTACATTGTAAATTATCCTGATTTACTGAAGGTTACTGCATGATGAAAGAGGGCAGTGTGCTTAAAAGAGCACCTGTTAAGCAGATCAGAGAGCTGTGGGGGATATCTTTTCTGGGCACTGAACCAAAAAATGACCAATGTTTGCATAGGGAAATGCTTTTTATATAATGGGAATATTCACCCAGCACTAAGAAAGCCAGATAAATCCCATATCTAAAGATGAGACAGTGCTTTGCTTTTGGTAACAGGGGAAAGGGCAAGTCCATAAGTGACAGATTGTCAAGTCAGTATTAACTTTGAAGTTCATGGCTTTAGTAGGCTGAAGACATTAATCTTTGGAAATAACATTCATATTTGTTATCCTCAAGTTGTTAATCTGGTGCACAGGAAATCCCTAAAGTAAACATACATCTGCGCAAGAGCAGAAAAAAATATATTTTATAGGAGAGATCTCAAATGACCCAAACCATGCTATCTGAGTGAGTATTTGCAGCTATGCTAGTTCGTGTGGCAGCAATAGATTAATTCAGCATTATCTGTTTTATTAGTTTGCACTTATTTGCATTCTTGTAGTGCAGAAAGACCTTGATTGCATTTGAGGGCCTGTGGGGGTTTTTTTTTACATTTTTCAAGAATGTTTGTTAAGACAGCATCGTAATAAAATTTGTGCTTTGCAGGCCAATTTCCTAGTGAAGATCAAATAAAAATGACAATGTGCTGTCTGCTATTATCTGGATGAGTTTTGCTTCTTCATGAGAGCGTATGAGTCACTCTGCTAGATAGATCAGAGGTCCATCTTGTCCCCATGGTGTCTCTTTGGCAGTGAACAACAGGAGTTTGGAAGCTGTGTCCAGACCATCACGTTTAATAATTGCTGCTGGACCTTTCTGCTACTGAGGTGTTTAATCTCGTGTTGAGTGTGTGATACTTTCAGTACTACAGAATCAAAAAAAATCAAAAAAAAAAAAAAAAAAAAAGGGTCATAACTGCCCATTAGCAGGAAGCTTATGTCATGCTTCTCAGGGCTATGCCCAGTTGTCCCAGACACCTCTTCTTTTTCAGGACCTTCCTTTCTGCTTCTCCTTGCTCCAGTCTCCAAGTTTCTCATCTGACAAACTCAGATTTCCCATTTCCATTATGGACCAGTGTCCAGGAGGTCATCACAATGGGTGTTGCTAGTCTTGCTGGAAAGTTAAAAAAAAATCTCTGTTTTTCAGATAGGTGTTCACTGCAAAACATATTATAGCATGTGCATGTGTATCTTATTTTCAGTGCCACAGATACTTGCCATGTTGAATTACCTGTCTTTCCTCTAGGAATGTGTAACATACACACTGCCTCTGTATCAACTGTGGTATTGCAGAATTTCTGCAAAAAAAAGATGCAGCAGAGAACAAGTCCCACAGGCATGTGGCAGGACCCCCTTATTTTGGGGGTGGGGGGCAGTTTCATTAACCTTTGTGTTGAGCAAGCGTTGGCTTTGTGTTGTGACAGTCAAACTCTAGGCAATGTCATGGAACAACAAAGTCCTGTGCTTGGAGGGTGATTTGCCCAAATCAGAAAATAAATTCTATTTGCTCCTTAAACCACACAATCACCGACACTAGTATCTCCTTAAAAATCCTCATGCTGTGAGCTGAAAGAGGAGATGTTTCCCCAGTTCACATGGTTTGGTTGCTTTCATTCTGTTACTGTTCCATGAGTAGACTGCTGATTTGTATAGCTCAGCAAAGCAATGGCCTTAGACACATATTCAGAATAAATTATTTCTATACAGCTCTCTCCAAGAACCTCCTGAGTAATTTTTGGAAATAGAAGAACAGTATTAAAAAAGAAATGCATGTTGATGTAACATATATATATATACACATATATAGTCTTTTTTTTCCCTAAGCACAATAGGCATGTTTCCAAAGCACGTGTGTGTCTCATGCTTATAAAATTATTATTTGGGTGGAAGGCGTCTTAGATGCAAATAGCACTTCTACCAGTTGCCATTATTAATGAAAATGAGCCATCAATGTAAAGGAGCCACATGTCATATAAATGTATGGCTGCTACTCCAACAGTTGCCAGTTGCTGAGGTCTGCTGACTCACAGCATGAGCTGTGTGTGCATATAGCTTATACGTGTTTTAATTGCTTTTCACAGTGACCATGTGCAGAAGCACCTGGCCTTCTGGTTCATTTCAGGTTCTTAAGGTCAGCTTCACCTCCAAGCTGCTCTGTGGGTAGGAAAGGTCCCAGGACTTTCAGGAAAAGAGTAGAAATCATTGTAATGACATTAAAGGAAACAAATATTGTTTCCTTTGAGCAACAAATTATACTAGCATTAAGCAAAAATTGCTATAATGAAAATTATTGAAGCAGCAAGGTATCAGACAAGCTGTGTACATCTGGTCTGTTCATCTGCTTCTTTGGAGAGTGCTTCGGAGACACAGGCAAGCATGGTGTTTTTAATAGCATTTTACTAGAGGGAAAACAGAGAATGTTGTTCTTCTTCATAAGGTTCAATTTTACCCTCTTGAAGGGAAGAAAAAAAACCCTCATGAAATGTAAACACATCCTTGCTTTTCTGCAAGTACAGGCTAAGGAGATTATGCAACATCTTCATGTTGTAATTACAGCAGATGTAAGTAAGTTTAGGTTGAGAAAATCTAGGTATTGCAAGAATAAGCCTTTAATCATTTAGTAGTTGAGACTGTGTTAGGAAGTCCCATGCTGCTAAAAGATGCCATCTTGTAAATGAGATGTAAATTGGAGGTCCTGACTGTTTGTGATCATTAAAGATTATATGAAAAATAGTGGTGATTAACTCTAATGTCCTGCCAAATTCTGTTTTGAATAATTATTTTTTTTTCCCGAATGGAGAAATTCCCCTTAGAACTGCAGTCAGATTATTCATCATCCCTGTCCTAATGTTCGGTAGTGTAAATTGCTGGGTTTCACTCCCTAAATTAATGCAAGTTAGTGGCTATCAAGTCATTCGAAAGCCTTGTTTCTCCAATCAGCTGGCTAAAGAGGCAGTTTGTTGCCTCTGGGTACATTCAGATGAAGAGGTTTAATGCATTATTGTCACTCCAGCCAAACTACCTGGTTGGACAATATGAATATTCATAGTCTACTTCTACGCCGTAGTTTACACCGTTGCTGAAGGCTGTTGGAAATAACTGGGTTTGCACTAGGGCATTATGGTGCACAAGGAGTTTGGCTGGGGACAGGAATCTGTGTCTGACAGATGCTGATGAACAGCATGGGTGGGTAATATCTCAAATTGTTCCCCCGTATCCAAAATGGTTACATGATCATGCCCTCGGTAAACCTTCCATGGCAATATCTGATCAAAAAACATAGAACAAAACCCACCAAAAGCTTCTAGGATGTTGGGCTGATCAAACTGCAGATAGCATATTTTATCTCATATCTCAGGGAACTTAGAGAAAAAAAAATATTAGTAGTTTAGCCCACATATTGCTCTCTCTCTCTCTCTCTCTCTCTTTCTTTTTCTTTTTTTTTTTTTTTTGATTTTTTTCTTCTGCTTTGCATGTCCTAAAGGTATTCCCTTGTCCAAGGCCAGGTAATGGCTAAAATTCTGACTTTTTCAGCCTGTCACTGTTAGTGTCACTAGTTGAGGCAAGACTCTGAATATCTCTGAATTTTGTAACATTACCACCATGCTAATTCAAAACCCTTATATATGTCACTTGATTAAATACTCTGCTAATATCAGATATTTACAAAGTTTAAGATTCAGAGGTAGCCCATGTTCAACTTCACCCAGTTTAAACTATATGGGGCACAATAACTAGGGGCAAACGAAAACTTGTCAGTGCACCACAGCCTGAGTTTTTGCATACTTCATGAGGAAAAATGAAAACAAAAAAAAAAGAGAAAAAGACAATGAGCAATAAATGTGCGAGAGTCCTATTATTCATATATTCAAGCTTAAGTATGACCATTCGGTCTAGATATCATCCAGATTTCCTTTATGCAACCTGCATATTTTAATCTGGTTTCTATAATCTCTATATGACATTTAGCAACATAATCCATCTGACTTTAATGATTCCAGTAAAATCCAAGGCCACCTCTTTCCTGATAGGCTGATCTAACTGTTCTGGCTGCTAGAAAAATTGCATCTTTTAGCTATTGACCCTGGTTTTAGTTTTGTCAGCAAGAATGAATGACCTGTCACCATTATTAGATATCTTTTCTAACTCCAATACTATGCAATGATTGATTCACTTCCTAACTTAACAAGTCATACTCCTGAAATTTCACTTTTTAAGGGGATGTTTTACAATTCCTGAATTATTTTTGTGGATCTCCTTTGACTTCTTCATAATGCTGATGTATTCATCTTCCAGGGAGGATGCTACTGCTGGATTCAGTATTCTGGTAGTGATCCTACAGCTGCTCTTCAGAGACAAAATTTAAATTCCTCAATTCTGCATGACCATCTTCTTTTTATATTTCAAAGGACCACATTCTTTCCATTGCTTTGTACTGAAATCTAATCCTGATGTGACTATTTGCGGCAAGAGGAGGCAGGATGTTCAAAACTGGCTTTCAGCCTGGAGTCCCCTGTCCCTTCATCCTGTTCAGTGAAAGAGTAGCCGTCTTCCTCCCCGTATTGTCCTAGAACATTTTTTTTTCCCTTCAGTACCATGTAACCCTACAGTGCAGAGAAAAGTGTTGCAGATAACAATATTCAACTCATAAAGAGAAAATGCACACCTGGCATTAGGGCAGACAACCTTTTAAGAGATACCCCTTGCAGGCTTACTGTCTAGGGAAGAGTGCGGCATCAACAGATCAAGTCACATTAGGGTCAAGTAGAAGGTTGCCCTCACTGTTGATGTTTAATATGACACATGGGTCAATCTGATTACTCATGTTCAGGCTAGGTAGTAGCTTTCCTCTCCCAAGGCATGCCAGGCTCCTGAGTGCACCAAAAGGCTGTAATTGCCCAGACAAGCTTCATCTGGGACCTTCAGTCATGAACCCACCACCTTCTGGCTCAGAAGATCCTTTTAAGTTCAAAGCTTAAGCTATGCTGGAGGTTGGCCTGTGGCCAGCCTTGCTTCTTGATGAGCCTGGCTTACCTTCCTGGATTGACCTTGGACCTGACTTCTTGCTTTGGACACTGGGCTATTAACTGCCATGGGATCTGCTCCACTCACCTTGTCTGGGTTTTTGTCAGTGTGGGCAATGTCACTACCTGTGTTGTCATTCCCTTGCCTTGCAGAACAGCCCTCTTCTGCTGCTCTCTGGCAGCTTAGGCCTGGACTGGGGGCTTGTGATTACATGTAGTTTCTGTGCACCCGTGTGTGGATGGAGGCCCCAAACTGGGTTGCCCATGGCATCAAGCGGTGTACTCACAGCTCTGACAGCAGGGTTGCACTGGAATCAGCTGGGGAGCAACTGCAAATCCCTGGGAAAAAGTTCCTGCCTTCAGAAAAATAAGAGCTCAGGTCAAAAATGTGTGATGTCAAGGACTACCTAAGATTATCTGACACTGTCAGCTCACAAAATAATGTGTTGCCACAGTTTCCCATAAAGCTCTGTGCTAATATTAGAGTGTGCATACATCCATTCCATGGAGATGTCTACTAGTTCATTCTATCAACAGTTGGTGAGCAGAAATTCAGGCAACAGGACAGTTACTGTAGCTTTCTGTTATTTTTGTTTGTTTGCTTGCTTTTTGAGGAAAATATTAGAATTTTTACTCGCACCAGGTTAATTTAGGATTCCCACTAGAAGGTGAAAAGGAAGTGAACACGAAGGACCTCTCTAATGATTCCCTTCTGCGAGGCACAGTGGTCTTTGGGGGGGTGGTGAGAAACAGCATGCAAAGGGTTGTCATTGAAGACAGGAGTTTTACCACTGACTGCACTGAAACCTGTAGTCTGAACCAAGTTTATTCACTAGACAACAGCCCCATTTTAGTCTGAAAATACTTTCTTCTGTCTTAGTGTGTAAATAATCTCTTGATTTACATATACAGGATACTGAGCAGGATGGGTTGGTGTGGTCAGTCTTAATGGAGGAAGGGTAAAAGAGTGTAAATATGCTACAGACCCATGAAATGTAGCCTTTGGCAGGTTTTATTTTCTGTTTTTAAGTCAGCAGTTCTGTAAAGCCCTTAGTGGACGTCAAAAAGTTTCATGGCACACATAAAAGAGCATTCAAAGAAATTTGTTACCGCATCTAATATCCCTTCCTGCAAAAAGTACTTTTCAAAGTACAGACTACTCACTTTGACTGATACCTTTAATGTTCTTCATGCTGCAACTCAAGAAATAGACCTTGGATCTCTGGATGGAGGACAAAAGGAAAAAAGAAAAGCTTTGTCTTTTTGGATGAAATAGTTATTTACTACTAAGGTTGTGAGCTGTAAGAAAGCACTCTTTTGAATTACAGCATTAATGCCTGGCTGTTCATGTAAAGCTTTCTAAAAATGCGTGATGGTCTGGCATGACCTTGTTTTTGCAGGCCTATAATTTTTCATTCCATACTTATGCAGTTCCTTTCTCCATCTCAGCACTGTCTTTCTTCTCACCTTAGGAGACAGAGATGCTGCACCAGGTACACCATTGTGGGGTCAATTGCACTGATTGTTGCCAGGTTGGATCAAACAGAAAATACACAGTTCTTCAGTTAGCCTTAATTAGAATAAGCAATACGTGTGCTCTGTTCCAAAGGAGACAACCCGATGAAAAAAAAGCAGCAGGTAGTCATTATAAAGCTAGTAAACAAGGCATTGTCACAACTGCAAAGAAAATAGCAGAATCTCTTTAGGAAAATACATTAGCATCAGGGATTAGGAGAGAAGAAAGTACAAAGTGATGTTTGTTCTCTAACTCAACTTCAGGAGCCCATTTGTAAGGTGGATCTTTCTTTTTTTCTACCTTTCAAATAGACGTAAATGTTTAACTGTGTCAGGAATTTAAAACTCTGGAGTTGGTATTCATCTCATCTTTGTGCAGATGTAAATAGCAATCCAAACATAAAGCAGGTAAAATCAATGTTGTGAAAATCAAAAAACAAAACAAATCAAATATAGTGGTTCAGAGCCATTTTGCATTTACTGTTAAAGAAGTGAAAATAAAGAATTCTAATGGACACAGCTACCATTGCCCAAGCGAGGAAGTAGTATAAGGAAAAAGCGTAACGGGAAAACATAGAGATCCCAACTGGAAGTTTATTCGCTAATGAGACTGATGTGATTTTCTGAGAGAACTTTTTGTCATAGATGCTGAATCCTCAAGTAAAGTCTTTCCATGAGCACTGACTTCCATGGAGAAAGATCCTCACCTCCAGGATGCGGTTTCCCCTGAGATAAACTCTTCCTCAACTCTTCCATAGTTTCTCAGATTTGTCATTGTTCACTTTCTGGGAATGCTGGAGACCAGGGTTCAAAGATGTGTCTCGATGAATAGAGAAAAACACCCAAGTGTACTACAAGAAATTCAGCAGGAGATCTGGAGAAAGATTCATCCAACAATAGGTTGGTAGTTGGAGCATATATCAGCTTTTAGGTCCTGGGCAAAACCAGGTTTGACAAAGACATATGTTTTTACTTCATGTATCTCAAATCAGTTTCTTAATCTTAACCTATTGGCAATGTATTGTTGATAACTTTTTTAAATCATAGAAGTTTTAATGGGACAGAGAAATAGTTACCTCTTATGCATATGTTGGGAAGGTTACAACAGGTTAGTAAGCTTCACCTCAGCTGCTTAGATGATTATGGAGCCAGTCATCCTGGAAGACATTTCCAGGTACATGAAGGACAGGAAGATGACTAGAAACAACCAACATGGATATACAAATGCAAGCATGATTGCTGTCTACAATGAAATGATTGCTTCTGGATGAGGAGAAAGCAGATGATATCATTTATCATGACTTTAGCAAGACTTTCAGCATGGTCACCCACACTGTCCTTGTAGCCAAACTGGGGAAAATACTGACTGATGGGTGGAAAACAAGCTGGTTGAAAAACAGGTTCTTGGTGGTTAGTGGGTCAAAGACCTCCTGGTGTCGAGTCACAAATGATGTTCCGCAGCTGATGCTGGTCTGACACTGACACTCACCATCATTGACCTGGACGATGAGACAGGAACCACCCTCAGCAATTTCATGGACAACCCCAAACTGGGAACAGTACTCAATATACTAGAAGGCAGGGCTGCTATTCAGAGGGATCTTGACAAGCCATGGGAGTGGGCTGACAGAAACCTCATGATTTTCAACACAAGTAAATGCAAAGTCCTGCACCTGGGAGGGAGGTAACCCCATGCAACAATACAGTCTGGGGGGCAACTGGCTCGAAAGCAGCTCTGCTAAAAAGCACCCAGGAATTCTGGTGAACAACAAATTGAATGTAGTCACTCTGGGCTCTTGTGGTGAAAAAAGCGAACTGTGTAGTGCAAAAGTATGGTTCAAGTAGCCAGCTGGTCAAGGAAAATTGTTATATTTCTCTATTTGGTACTTGTGAGGCTGCATCTGGAGTACTGCCCAGTTTTGAGTTTCCCAGTATGAGGGAGATGGACAAACTGGTGCAAGTCCAGTTGGTTTAGAGGGCTGGAGTACCTGAGATATGAGGAGAGGCTAAGCGAGCTGGGCTTGTTCAGCCTGAAAAAGAGAAGGCGAAGCGGGAATCTTATCACTGTCTTCAGCTACCTAATGGATTTAGAGAAGATAGAGCTAGATTCTTCTCAGAGAGGCAGAGTGGAAGGATAAGAGGCAATGGGCACAAATCACAGAAAGAGAAATTCATGATAGATGTACAGAAAGAAGAATTGTCCAGAGAGGTTGTGCATTTCTATTCTTGGACATCATTGAAAACTGAACTGAGCAAGGCCCTGAGCAACCTGATCTAATGTTGATGTTAGCCCTACTTAGAGCAAAGGCTTTGACTTGACATCAAAGCTTCCTGCCAACCTAAATTGTTCTATAATTCTACCTACTTCAAATACACCTGATTCAAAAGGCGTTCTCAAAGTTGTGAATTAAAGGCTTTGTTTCTGCTTTTGCCCCCAGAATTAAATTCAGGTGTGCAAAACTGTTGTAAGCTAGGCAATAAGTGCTTACGTGCAGTCAGTGATAAAATAGTCCCATCTTAACACTTTAGAAACTCTGATCTTTGTAATTGAGCAAGTGAATATAGGAAGATATGATTCTCTAGACAGAGAAAACTGAAGAGTGAAGCTATGTGAAATGTCTTGAGAGGGAGAAATACTCTGGAAACTTCTTATCCCTGATCTTTCCTGTTTAATCCTGTTTTCTGAAAACTCCAGGAGATATGGAAGGTATAAATCAGTAGGCTCTGGACTTTTTGTACCTATTAATAGCTCACGACAGTGATCTTGGACTGATTATCAATAGCTAATGTTTAAGTGTGGTCTAAAAGATTAACAACATTGTGGGAGGTATCATAATTATAATTAAGAAAATCAAGCAGAGAATGGCAATAGGTCATGGTCTAAATGCAAATGACAATATCTTGAATCTTACAATGTGTTTCAGGGTCAGAAATCATGGGACACCAATTTGAAGAGAATAAAGAAGTAGAAAAAGATGATAAAGCCGTCTTCTATATGAGGAAAGATTAAATAGAGGAGGATTCTTAATAATATAATATATATTATATAATTATATAATAATTATAAAATAAACTACAAAGAAGGGATAAAATAGGTGGAATCCTAAAAACACACAATTACTAATAACAAAAGAACAGAGGTCTGTCATACACATACTGTTTCAGGAAGCCAAGAATATAGCAAGTTCAAAATATGATTAGAGAAGGATATGGAAGACAGGTCTACCAATGGCTGTCTCTCCAAGGGCTATTTCTATCTATTTCCTCTAAGCATCTACTAGTGGCCAGGCCCATGTTACTGGAGTAGGTGGCTCTTTGGTATGACTCAGACCAGTATTACAGTGGGAAACATGCAGAAGAGTGTAGGGAGAAAGAGGAATAGGCCGGAGGGAGGAAGAGATTTGCAGAGCCATGGAGGAAGTATAGCATGTCCCAGAAGCAATATGAGGGGGGAGTGAACCAACAGTGGGGACATGAAAGTAGAGAGCAGCACCTAGAGAGAGAGAAAGACGGAAGGTAAGCAAGAAGGAAGAACATATCACTTGGCAAGCGTAAAGGAAGAGACTACTGAATCTAATGAAGTCATATAGTAATTTGGGATTTTATTGCTATGTGTCAGAGAGTGCATTGAGAGTAATGGTGGAAAATAAATTGAAGGAGTGGCACTTGTGATCTTGGAGGTGTAACTCTATCCAGGGGCACTGGGAATCGAGGTCACAGAAGCAAAACAACTACTTTGAAGGTCTTAATTTGAGGTGGAAAAATGAAAGCAGATCCAGTATTTTTCCAGTGATTTGCAACCAATAACAGTGCATAAAACATGCTAGTTTTCTGTATTTGCCTTTACTGGGATTGTAGTGAAGCACAATTAGCTCTGGCCATCCAATGCACTGGTGTTTGATAGAGGTGCTCTCAGGAATTAAGCCAGCACTTTTTAAGACCTCTTTTTCCTAAAGTAAATCCAGCCAGTGCTAGATAGTGAAGAATTAGGTCTCTGCTACACATCTCCTGCCTCATCTGTAGAAAGCCTACGTCTTTGGTATTGGTTTGGCCCTGAGTATCAGTTCAAATAAACGACTGTTGCCACACCACAAGGCTTCTTGTTTCTTTAATATGTTTTTCTCTAAATGTACAATTGCTGAATATCAAATTCAAGCTCCCCTTGATGTCTCCAAAGCTGTAAATTATGCATATTCTTCCTACATTTTTCTTTTTGTCTCTGCCAGATATACCAGGCTTTTATCTTTCTTTAGTGTCCATATAAATAGGGGTTCTCAGCCCCTCTAAAACCCATTCATTTATTAATATGGACTTCAGAAATTAACTTCTGTCACTCAATATGGATAATTAAAGCTGTGTCTCCTGTTAAAAACCCTGATCATTCTTGTTTCCAGTAAAAGGCTGGATATTTTTCTTCATGGATATTTTTTCTTGAAAAGCTTTACTTCATACAGTCATGAGAAAGGTCTTTGAAAACTAACACTGACTTTGTTTCTTCTCATCCCATCAGTGACTCAGCAGCGCACAACAGTAGGTTTTCTCCACACCAGCTGTTTAGGGACTTACAGAAGTGGGTAAGCCAGACTGCTCACATATGTTTCAGAGTTGATTCCTTCCTATTTAACCTCCCAGCTTGAAAATTAGTAAACACAGCTTCATCCTTCAAGTTGCCAAGCACTTTGCATTTTGGATCAACGGTTGTAAAGTTTTTGAGGATTGTAGCATTTTTTTTTCCCTAGCATCTTTTTTACATATGCAACCATTTGTAGCATTTAAATTATCAATGCATTCCTCAAAACATGTGTATGTCTAATTTATTCCAGTGCCAAAATTAGACTTTGAGGAAAAATATTTCAGAATTTATTTAGCAAGTTGTGATAGTGTTGTACAGGGTTTATGGTTCCTCTGGGGAGTTCAGTTACAGATGAAAGCTAATATCTGAATTTTATCTTCAAGAATATTTTGAAAAGGTGTAGCCTTTGAAGTTAATAGCTAAACTGATGACTGTTATTAATGATTTATACTGTATTAATTCTAATGTATCTCAATCAATCTGCAATGTTGTTATAATTGAACTATAACTGAATATGTGATTTTTGACCCCATGTGGCTTAGAAATTTCATAATTTCTCTTATCATTCAGAGTGAAATATCTAAGAGCTTTGCAATTTTTTTCTGGATAAACTAGAAGGCACAATACCCTCCTAGTAACCTGTTGTGCACAGTGCTTGTCTAAGATATCAGACATCTAGTTTGCCAAATTTATATCAGGTGCTATATAAAATCTTATCACATGTTCTTTTTCAATAGACATGCCAGTGTAGCCACAGAAAATCTTTAACGAAAAAAGATTTATCCAAAAAGGCAAAATGTAATAGTAAATTGTTAGTTTTGATGAGTTTTCTGAAGAAAGTCCTAAGTTTTGAAAGGAAAGGACTGCTGTAAAGCATTCCCAACCAGCTTCTTCAAGGGACTCAACAAATAAATGCCAAACGACTGTCCCGTCCCCAAAGCACTTGCAGTTTGTAAGTTAAGTGACAGTGTTGACTTGTGGATGAGTTAACACAAAACATAAATGCACAAGTACCACCAGAGTTATCCCACTTATTGAATGATATCAATAATGAAGCTTTTTATGGTGTCTGGGGGAGATGGGATCAGTTGCTGACAGATGGTGTGATAAGATTCTAAAATTAAAAAAAAAAAAAAAGCAATATGAATGGGTATATGGAATTGCAAAACTAGCATTGATTTATTCCCGTGTGGTAACCACCTTGAAAATCCTGAGGTATCAGGGTACAAATGCATGTGTCGTATTGCGATCTGTCCCAGTGGCACGCAGACTGGGAAGCGTAGTTAATTGATTAGTATCGCCAATATGAATAAAGAAGAGGTATTCACCAAAAACAGGAGGAAAAAAAAAACTTTTTAAGAGTCACGTCAAATACAACTTCTGCGGTGGAAATTCATAAGGCCACCTCAAAGCCTGTACAGTACATAAGGCTTGTTAAACGCTTTTAAGTGGAATTTAAGAAGATCATAGGCCTGGTGAGTGAATTTTACAATTTAACGGCCAATTATGAACTCAGTACTGCTCCCACTGAAGTCATTGGCAATGCTGGCATTCCTGTTACTTAACATTTCTTTTTAACTTAGTAATTCAAACAATTAACTGCCTAGTTGCCTAGGGAGAATAAATATAATTAAAATGGTGCAGCTTTTCATTATTGTTGTCTGCATAAATTAATAATCTCAAAGAATTAATCTAGCAAGGGAAAAGGTCTCTACTAAGATGATTGATTTTAAAAAGAAAATAGTTAAAGGAGACCATTATTTTTCTAATTTAAAATGCTATTATTGGGAACATGAAAAGAAAAAAAAACAACTTTTGGCTATGAGATATTAATTCTCTAATGGGTTAAAAGGGGTAGATATGGAATTATATGAATATTTTAGGCATCAGTGGAAAATGAAGATAGCCTAGATAATAAGACATTTGAAATTAATCTTATAGTGAGGTGTCTATGACCTGGGAAAATATATGTGAAGCAGATGATAAAGCAAATGTATTTTCTTTTTTTCTTTCTCTTTTTCTTTTTTTTGCCACTTATGTGGACTGGTAATTCTTCATTCAAAGAAAATAAGCATACATCATTGGCTGATCTCTAACAAATGTAATGTAGCATATTTTAAGCAGTTATTTAATAATCAGTTATTTAAATCTCTTAAATTACACAGAACAGCAAAGTAAAATTAACAGATGATTTAACACATTTCAATAATTTGCTTGATAATAACAAACAAACCTTCAAGAAAAGCCCAACAATGGGAAAGAAAAAAAAATGCTTTAAAATGACATCTGATAAGACATTTATCAAATGTTGCTTCGGGCAATGAATTAAGAACTGGATCTTTGACCGAAAACAGATTCTCTGTTTTTATACATTGTTTTAACTGTTAGCTACTGGAGAAAGAGGTATAAACATGGACTGGCTGTTCCTTTGATTCCGCCCAGTTTTATTTTGGAGATTTTCAAAGGAATCTAGCATAAACCAATTTAGCAGAAAAAATATTGTCACATTATTGATAAGGTATGCAAAGGGATATAGCATTACTGTCTGAATGCACCATTTGGAAGCGGGCTATGGATTAGGTCAGATGAGGATATATAAACTACGTAATTGGATTTGTCAGATAAACATAAAAAATAGATGGCTGTTATTGGAAGCAGTATGACCCAAGGCATATTTAAATTTAGAAGTATGGTTTAATAAATCTCCTAATTAAAGATGCAAACTAAAAAATAACTTAGGTATTTATTTGTCATATTTGGACTATTTCTTTACATACCATCTACATACCATTTTACAGCAATATTTGTATTACAGTTCAAATAATTTATTATTATTATAATAAAGCAGTTCTTTGTTAAATTCTGTAATTTTGTGCATAATTTCATCAAAATTGAATTGAAATTGCCTGAGTACATTGTTACATCCCAAATGGATGCATCAAATTCTTTGCTATTGTTTTTTCTAAAGATCCTTTCTGAGGCGAGGCCCCCTTGCTATTTTTCCTGTGTGGTAACCACTTTGAAAATCCCGAGATATCAGGATACAAATGCATGTGTCATTTTGCAGTCTGTCTTGGTGGCATGCAGAAATAAATACCAGCAAGGGACAGGTCATAGTCAATGAAGTTTATGAACTAAAGAGGTAAAGTCAAGAAGGTGGGCTCCATCCAGCTCAGATGAGTTATAAGCCTCGTGATTAGGAGAAAGGAAGGATCGTTCTTTTGTAGATGAGGAACCAAGAGAAGTTTATAGGGATCCAATTGGTTCAAGTACCCAAGAATATAGAACTAAATGAACTGCCCATCGAGTGAATAAATGCAGGTATCCTCAACAGTATTTGGTGCTTTAGCGATAGGAACATACTTGGTCCAATATTTTGATGCGTCCTGGTCACTGCCCAAAGTAACTTGTGTCCTTGTGTGCAATACCTGCAGGTGAAAGGATCGACCACCGGTATTATAAGGTGCTAGTCCTTCCCTTTCTGCATACAGACTTGCTTGGACTGGTTAGAAATGGAAGTTAAACTAGCTTTTTGTTTGCCAGCAACCTGAGAGCACAAAATATAGATAATTCCTGCCAGTTTTTAAGTAATTATTCCTGTTTTCAATGCAAGGAGAATCAGATGCAGCATAGATTCTTAATGGGAATCAAGGTTTTTAGTGAGTCTATACGATCTTCCCTGATACAAATTTCCCATTTGATCATCAGAGATCTGTTTTATTTACTGTTTAGTTGCCTGGCCACAAGGTACTTTCCAGTCTTGTGTCTGTTGGAGAAAATCAGCATCCATCCAACATCTAAGCAAATTTATTAAATTTGGAGTCCTGATTACCACTTAGGAAAATTATGCAGTAACTTCGTGCAATTGGTACTGACTGGTAATTAGAGAGCCCTTTTAATTAGCTCTAAGTATTGCTTTTCATAGCATATTACTCCTGTAACCAAGGTCATTTAAAATGCAATTTCTTGAGCAGCATAAATCAGGAGCATACATTTAAAAAAGAAAAACAAGTGGAATCTATAATCAAGAGTAACATTTAGCAGTTACTGTTGGCTTCTTTATTCATTAATTAAGGGAGATTTTCTGCTGAATTATAACACAAGTCAGTTTTTGTAGATGGTTCATTAAAGGCCAGATTTTATTACATATTACATGCTTTATGCTTTTCACACAAACTTATTATATTGCTCCGAGAAGGTGATCTTTTAAAGCACATTAGACTAATGTTCCTGAAACTCCATCTAATGTAAGTTTTATTGAATTGCTGTAACTAAAAAGGTCACCTAATGATTTGTTCAGATAATGGATTTAGTGAAAGGAAAACAAAATGAATGGGTTATTGTAGTAACTCTGACCTTGAGATACATTTATAGTTACTGAGATTTATGAATATAACTACAAATGAAGAAACTAAAAAATATTTGTGAGTAATGCCACTGCCAGTTTTTAACAGTGGGTGTAATGTGCAAAGCAAATGAAAATGATATTTGTTCCAACCCTGTGAGGTGTATTACACACAGTAATAGCTAATATGCTGCAGCAGCTTCACAGCATATTCTTTTTAAGGTCACTATAGAAACGTCCCAAAATTCAGCTCCCATGCTCTGAAGACTGTGAAGTGCTCAAATACTACAGCAGCAGGGGCAATATAATACGAAAAATAGTGACTTGTTCTGCTTCAGTGTGAAGGTGGGTGACTCAATTCCCTCACTGTCCATTCTTGAAAAATGTGGGTAATTTGCCCCTCTCTCCATTCTGTCTTACATATCTAGATAAAGGCTCTTTAGTAAGAGAAGCTTTGTACGATCTGTGATAAAAGATGAAACACAGCGCACCACTGTTCTCCATAGCAGTCCCTAGACTCCACCAGAAATACTTTGAATAATCAATAAGTAAACATATTAATATTATCAGAATATAGGCTATTGCTTTGATATAAAGGGAAATTATTTTAAAGTCTTTTTTTTCTTTTCCTAAACCTGATTGGAAGTGTATAATACACAGTACAGAGAGATAAGAATGCTTTCCCACTTGTTTTGCTTGTAAAGCTTTGGGAATCTCATAAGAAGGCTGCACTGCGTTGCTCTTCTATAGGAACCTCTGCCATCAGCAGCTTTCAGATACTCAAGCATAGAGCTGTAAAGGAGGAATTTTGAACCACTATAGAAACAACCAATCAACCAAACAGAAATAACTTTAACTATTACAAAGGAAAGCTATCAACTTCTCTGAAGTCCCATTTTTGGCATGTTTGTGAAGCTGAGGACAGGAGAGTTAGTTACAGTCTTCACATTAAACTTTTATTTGGCTGACAATGTACTGTGGAGGAGATGTATGAATGGGAAAAAGTGCATTGAAGAAGAAGCCAGACAAAGGCAAGCTAGAATTAAGTTGTAAGTACTTATATGTAACTGCCAGAGGAGTCTAGAAGAATTATCAAGATAGGTGGTGGATTCTCTGTCTTGCTGTTTTTAAAGCAAGAATGGGTGTCTTTCTAGTATAATGCATTAGCTAAACACAAGCTGTGGGGCTGCATACAAGACTGTTGGCTGAAACTGCTGCCTGTGAATTTAGATGACATGATTTAATGGCCTCTTTCAGCCTTAAAATTTATGAATCCTTCAGCAGAGGCATTTATTGTTTAAATATTCCTTGAAAGACAAGGCATGAAAGAGATGCTTTATTATGCCTGTGCATTGATAAGGTAGAGTCCATTATCTGTGAGAGGTGTTGAATGTATTTGATAGCTTGCTTTTTAAGTGCCTGAAACTGGCTTCACACCTTGAAGTACAAAATATACTTTTTTCTCTTTTTCTTTTGTTAACCAAGAAGTAACCACTGAAGATCCAATGATCATGACAGGCATATTCTCTGCCTCTGGTAGAGATGATTTTCTGCGGTCAGTCAGCTCTGTCTATGCTGCTGTGTTGCATGTCGATACCTGACCTTTGCTCGTACACTGGAAACAGCCGAGCCAAGGAAGCAGGGAGCAACACGTACACTGATTTATTTTGCTTCTCAGTGGAGGGAACTAGCCCGTAGCCTCCTCCGGGTACCTGCAGCCAAACTTTTGTACCTGAGCCAGCTTGTTTAAAGCAAGCTCACGTCTTCCCATGCTACATCTCATCTGCAGTCGAAACATGCCTCAGGCCACCCATTTCCACTCCTTCCCTACCCTCTCTTGGAAGACTATAACTATTCGGGGAGGGAATTTTTTCTCTTATCTTCTGGCTGTAAACTGCTTATGCGTGGTCCAGACTTCCAACCAGCATATTGATGATGAAGAGGAGGTGGATTGGGCCAATAAAAATAAATAATTCTCTTACACAAGGAAGGAGGTTGTTACGTACGTTTCACAGCATGCAGAAGAAGATCAAAAAGCACCAATTATTTTCTGTTTCTTACAGTGAAATAACCAGGGTCCAGAGGTTCTGCAGAAAGGCTTTACGGGAGGATGAAACTTGGGGATCCTCCAGCCCCCTCAATGAATTGCCACAAAAAAATACCAATTAGATATGTTACCCAAGCTGTCAGCCAAAAGAAAAAAAAAAAAATCAAAGCAGGGCAGCAATACAAGTCTGCTTAAAAGTTTAAATAACTATAAGAAGTGGCCTCTAGAAATTCCCAGGCTGGATGGACAATTAATCTAGCTCTGAGAAAAACGACGTGAACCAGCCCTTGCTGCTCCGTAAACATTTTCTTTTTAAGCTTGAATGCTTGCAAAAGATGAAGGGAAAAGGTGTAAGCAACACTTCTATTGACAAGACAACATCACTGCCTCAAGACACAAAACATTCAGTGCATGGAAGAGCTGAAGGGCTAATGAAACAACCAGGAAAAGAATGAAAATTCAAAGTGAAGCTCACTTTTATGTTCTTTAAAATGTTTTTTGGTGATGAGAGTTAATTTTGCTGAAGAGGGGGAACTGTGGGATCAGAGTGGTAGAGAGATTAGAATTAAAAGTGGGGACAGATTTGTGTGAACACAAGGTGAGAAATGCCTATTTAGGGATCAGTAAGTGAAGCTCTGGAGTTTCTGGCCAGTGTCTATGATGGGAGCCCAGGTGATTATCACTAGTGCGGTGGAGAAGGGCAAGGGAATCTCTGGAAAGAGGACAACCAACCATCCCAGCTTCATTTTTCTTTTCTTCTATTTTTTTCTTTATCTTCTTTCACCTGTTTACATCAGCTATTCCTTGTGGGCTCCTACGTGCTAAGCAGAAGTAATTTCTTCCATCCCATCAGAGGCTTTATCATGCCTGCCATGGACAGCTGACCCTCTTTTTGCATTTCCTCATTCTTGTTATAACCTTCAAAACTCCTCAGTCTAGACGATGTTACTCCTGAATTAGGTTGAATGCAAATAATATTTTTTTCATTTTTTGCCATCTTTCTGGCTGGGATGTTTGAGGCTTATGATTCAGTCTGAAGAACAAGGCTTCCTACTGATTAAATACATCACATCACAATTTGTGATATGCTGCAAAAGACTTTTTTTTTTAAAAAAACCCCTCTCTCTGCACCGACTTGTACGTTCAATGCAATATGTGGCTTTGGTCAGATGCATCCCCACAGTACATAACTTTCACATCTAAGTGGAGACTTAATATGAAAGTTCCTCTGGCATCGCTTTGGTTATTGCCAGGACATGGATCTCAGGCATCTGAGAAGAAGCTTGTCTTTTACTCAAGGGCAGGCAGGTTTTTTAGATGCACTCATGAAAAAAGTATGGATAATCATGAAGTGTTTTCCAAAAGGAAAAGTCTAGTGTTGCAAAGGGAGCCATACAGAAGTGTTTGATGTGGCAAAATTATTTGGATATGGCAACATGTTGGAAGCCATTTCTTGGTGCTCAGCTGGTGTATCCTCAGGGCTGCTTGATGGCTATGTGCGCATGAAGGAGATGCCAACTCCATTACTCCATGAAGCAGCTTTGCTGCATGGGGCTGCTGCTATGGAAGAGTAGCCTGATTTAATTAGTGTGCTTTTTCACCTGTATCCTCGGAATCTGATTGAGGTTTTAGTAAAATTCACATCTAGATACTTTCCCCCCCCCCCTCTGAAATCTGAGGTTTGCTTTTGTCAAACAGTTTATCATTATTCCTAATTAGCTAGTAATAGGCTGCCAATTGCTTATGTATATTAGAAGTAATATGCAGAAACCCTCCTTTTACTTATTAGGCATTGATGCATCTGCATATGTATTTTACATATATATGCTTCTATAGCACTGAGAGTCTACAATAGGCTTATATCAGATCATTGACTGTCTGATTAGCAACAATTATATATTTTGTTCAGTGAAGATAATTATTCAGTCTTAATTCTAACACCAAAATAACGATTATAGTAGAATAACCATGCTCCTTGCTGACAAATGGACCAGGACTTACTTTTCCCACATGCTGTTATGAACGCAGCTATTGCACTATCTTAATGAAAATGCTTGCAATTTATTTGCAAGCTCCTTACAAACGTGGTAGAACATTGAAGGAAAGTGAGAGCTGTGCATTTTGAGGTAGAATCAATCATGTCTTCTATTAACCATACAAATGTTCGGGGTTTTGTCCAACTGAATCATAAGGTCAGTTGAGTGAGACAGAAATTTTCAGACAGTGCTTCATTTATCTTAGCTATTTAGGATTGAAAGAATTGTCCTCTGAAAGTGCCTCCTTTCTCCATTGTTTATAGAAAGATATGAGAAGCTTGGCTTGGACTAAAAACCTAGTTCTTACATGGCTAAAGATAGGTGAAGGGAAACTCACCCTTGTGTTCTTCCCATTGCAAGCAGATAATCCTGAGATTAAATAGTTAAATAGTTTAGGAAGTGAATGACCGCTTAGTGCTCTCTCATTACCACCAAAATTTCTTGGAACTTCCTAGCAACTGGAGAAACAGACCATGTATTCTTATATCTGCATAGTAATGTGTTAGTGGAATGATCTGCAAACATCAATAATCAATTTATGTAGAAAAACCTGCCCATACAAAACTAAGGGCAATTCATTGCCCTTGTTGCTTGTTCTGTGACCTGAATGAACCTCAGGTTATGTAAATAAGAACAGTTTCATACTATGTATGCACAAGGAGACTGACTCAAGGTTTCATAAGCAACCTGAAATGGAGCATTTTCTAAGTTTAAAATGCTTGATATTTCAATTTCAATATATTTCTTAGGTATGGCCCAAGCTGGGGTGGTGCTAACACAGCAATACTGCTTTTGAAACAGAACTTGTATTGCTGCATGCCTCTGACACACCATTTGGGGTGAGGCTGGGAATAGCACTTCTGCTTTTCCAGCAGACTCTCTTGCACAGTGCAGATTTCTCCACCGCAAATCCTCTTCTTTGTTATTTAATAATCTTAAGTGTGTTTGCTCCACTCAGCAGCCATTGTCTCTTTATTACAATAGGTCAAATTCAAGTTGCAGTATGGGACATTCTTCATAAAGTATTTTTGATGTGGTCACTATTTCATCTAGGTGACTTATTATCTAATTCAACTTTAAATCTTAATTGGCTTTAATAGAGACTATTTTAGTAATTGTAAATTTCTAAGAAGAACATGTTTGTCACTTCTTTTGGTGAAACACCAACATTTGCTCTTCTTACCGTGAGAGAGATGATAAGCTTGGATTTGAACATCTGGGTAATATTCATAGTGTATTGTGAAAATAGGAACGTATAAATGGACAAGGTAATGGTTACTACTAGCAGTTAAATGTGAGACATTTATGCACCTGTTCTCCTTTGCACAATACAGAAGCTGTAAGAAGAGGCAAAATGTTGACAATTCACATCGTGTTTCTTAAGGGTCAGATTTAATTATAATACTAATCAAGGGGTACTTCAAAACCCACTCTTTCCATGGGATAATCAGATACTCACCTAAACATGCACTCCTCATAATCACAGAGCAGGACCTAAACTCAGATTAGGATGATGAATTTATATAAGGCTTATTTAGTCAAATAACAGTGAACTTTATATTTCTCTTAGCGAAAGGAATTTATATCCCTTAGCCTTAATTATGTTCATAAGCGATCAAAAAAGTCAGACAGAAAAAACACTGTTTGAATATTTAGGCAATATATCCAAATACGTCTTGGGGAACAAGATCGTTACATAAAACCTCGCAATACTTTTTTCTGTCCTAGTTTCAAAAATTCCAAGTGGCTGGGCATCTACTTTTTGAGAAAAAAATCCACCAACGTTAACCATCTGCTCACCAACAATGTTTATTTTTCTTGATTTTTGCTCTTTCTGCATTTTGTGTCTCTGTTCATAGCTGTTCTGTTTTATTAGATGGGTCTTTCCTCTGTTTGATGCTATTCCTATCCTACACATGGAGTTCATAAATGAACAACTACTGATTTCAGTAGTTTCAGCGTAGGGTTTGCCATGCTGAAACTAAGTATTAGCTTTCCTTGGAAACAGCTAATTATCCTGAATACAAATGGAAACACTTGCCCAGTGTGAGTTGCAGAGAAGTTCAGACCAACACATGCATCCAGCACCATCTTGTAAGTAGATGTAGCTTCAGAGTAGGCTCTGAAATCATACCAAAACATAAGGAATACTATGAATAGAATAAACCACTAGTAGAACTCCTCCTCAGATTAACCTAGTTCTCAAATGTGGTATTTCTGATCCTGATTAAAGCATGCCACCACTAGTAACTATTAATCAAAGTTTAGCACTCACTGGCTTGGTAAATAGCCAGAAACACTCATCATTTACATGACTTTGTGATGTTTATCTCTCTGTCTTTATGATGTGATCAGCTTGTTGGAGGGAAAGAATTTGTAAAAGCTTAAAAACATGCAATTTTAGTAGATATTTATTTGACATTCTTATCCCATAGAGCCTTCTAGTAGAAATGCAATCTAATTCATTAAAGTTCTGAACCAGAGAAGCATAAAATGATGTTGGAATAAAATCCCATAGTACTTACTAGTGTTTGTGAATGACTAATGCTGTTAAGGATGTTTCCTGTCATTATCTGCTTGCAAAGGAGACTGAGTGGGATTTCTTCAGATAAGGTATTAAGCCTCTCTACGCAGAGTACTGGCCTGATGCAGTGAGTGCTATTAAAGGAAAACAGAGCTGAGATTACACTGTGTGGAGTGCCATATTTTACTGTTGTTACTATTTAAAGTACCATAATGATTTTAGAGACAGCTGCTTAACCCCCGTCTATAGAATATTTCATCTTCTTGTTTAAAAGCCTTTACACTGAAATAAGAGGTTTGAAGAAGCTTATTTGACCACTGCATTTGCAAATAGACATTTTGGTTAGATAACTTTTAGAATTGGCATTGGCATCATTAATTTTGTTTCGGTTAATCTGAATATTTCAGCGCAGCCTAAAGCCATGTTGACTTTAGCTGCGATTTCTTATCTCGCACATCAATTTTCATTAAACCGATCAGTTTTTGAATAGAAGATCTTCTGAGAAAATAGAGAAGCAGCCTGATTCTCTCTGGGATCTCTCTACACTAGTAATGCCCACCACTTCTTGGACTGTGATGTATCTTCATTATTATAATTCATCTTCCAATAAACAGAATTAAAGGTCTCGCATCAACTTTGCTGACCATTGTATGAGACCTGTAGAGATGGGTCTGAGAGTTTAGACCTAGTATTTTGCATATATCCCGTGAGTCAAGAATTTTCACTGTGCTTTTATAATTGCTCACTATTATTTGGTCATAATTATATTACGACCAAAAGTGCCATGTTCCAGAAGAGACTTAAAAATCTAGATTTAATGTTTTGTGATTGCTCAATACATTATCGCATTTTTTAAAATAGTGTAAACACTGTCTTAATTCTGGTAAAATTCTATCTACAGCAAAAGTATTTTTCCTCCTAAAGAACGCACAGTTTAAATATTGCTTTATCTTCCCCAAAATAGGACGTAGGTCTTCATTTGTTAAAGTCAGTGGGAATTTTATTCTGAATTTCTGTAGCAGTCTGGTAGCTTTCGCTCTTTAATCCCTGAGTTGATTAGTAATTGATTTCTGCATGGAAAATTCTAAATAAAATATGCTCAACAGTTTCCACTCAGATCTCCATTTTCAATTAATTTATAAATGTGTAAGTTAAGCTTTAAGTCAGAAGTTATCATATTTTTGGACTTTTCTTTGTTCAGGGTGACTGTCCATATTTTAGTCCATATATGGCAAATATATTCATATTTATGTGTTTATACAATAATATGCATGTATGAAAGTTAAGGATTAGATTTCTCTTTCTACATGCCAGTGTGTTTCAGTTATGGTAGCAAGGGACAAATTCAAGTGCTATTTACATTAATGGTAGTTCTGTTGAACTGCCCAATAAAAAACAAGACTGCAAGAGTAACCATGTTTAATATCTTTCGTAAAATATAATGAAAGGTAGGAGTTATGCCAAATCGAGGACTTACTGAAGAACAGAACTTGAATCCAAATGCCTGATTTGCCCCACAAGTCCTATGATTATAGGAAATCACTTAACAATAAATATGATACCTCATAGGAAGTTAAGAAATCTAATTCAGTGTATTTAATAATGTCATTTAATGTATTTTCTAATAGTTTATAAACTATTATAATGTCACAATCTGCAGTGATACTGGTGATCAGGTACTCTCCTGGTGCAAATCTGTGTCAGCACGAAGGGCGAAGAAGCTGCTCTGATTTACAGGAGGTGCCGCACCTTTGACTCACTAGACCTCCCATCGGACTCCTACCTTGCTGCATAAAGCAACTGAGACAAATCCCTTTGCTTCTTCTTTCCCCAGGTTCCAATCATTGAGAAAACAAGTGTTTAAAAATTAACGGAAGATTGGTAAGTCCTTTTGTTTTTAATTAGTATAGTTTAATATTTTCAGCTTGCTTTGTTTAAACGTTTGCTTTTCTTGGATTATTCTTTTAACACTATCCTTAGCATGACACTCAATGGTTTCAGAAACAGATATTTGCTCTTGCAGATGTGCATCCACAATGGTTTCTCTGTTATATTCTTCCTTTGCGACATAGCTAGGTTTTAGGTCAATTGAACGTCTCTGGACATTTTTGCAATGAGGCTGTGTAACTCCTCACAGCAGTGCAGTTCATCCGTCATTCCCCAAACTCATGCTCGATACTTGCAGAAATTTATGTGGTGTCAGTGCTGGAGTACATACGCAGAATTTCAAATCCAATTTTTTCTATAAGATTCTGTTGAACCATCAAGGTGTCTTTCAGGGCCAGGCTCTCTTCCATCTGAGTCATAGGAAAGCTTTTTGTCAGCTTCAGTGGTAGCTGGATCATTCTGTTGTAAATCTGACATGAAATGTGCTGAGTGTTAATTTATTTATTTATTATACTGAAACCATTCCTATTATTTCCAGTAGAAATCTTCTACAGGAGTCATCACTGAGGAATTTAGCCATTTATCACTATATTGTCTTCTTCTGTGTCTTGCCGTATGTTGCTGTAATGACAAGTACAATATAGACTGTCAAGAAGTTCTCTTTCTTGTTCTTCCAGAGAAATGACAAGAAAAAAAAAATCTAGGAAATTAAGTAATTAACAATATAAATGAGAAACGGTTAAGGTTTTTACCAAGATGTTTCTGCAGTTTAATATACAATACTGTACATTGACATACTTGGATAAAGAAATAGCTATTTTAAGTTGCTAGTGATTCTGTATGAGAACATTTATTGCTGTTATCCCAAGATGTTAATTCGAAAAAGTTTAACGTACTATATAAGAAGAGAACATCAAATCAGCCTGCTTATTGATCCTTGACAAAATATTTGCATAGTATGCCATTATGTGACTTTAGTGTGAAAATACACTTTATACTAAGTCAATGTCAGAGCAACAAAACAGGTGCAATGCTATATAAACAACATAGATCTAATTCGATGAAATTGCCCCAACTGGGGAGCATTTTTATTTGAATTTTTCTATTGTTTTATTGGTATATTTAGAACTGTTTTTCTAGTGAAATGATTGACAAAGCCAGTCAACCAAATCAAGGGAATAAAATTATATGCATATAAAAAATTAAGTGAAAAGGAAGCAAAAACAGGTGGCACTATTAAAACACATACCCCAAATGCCATCAGGAAGATACTGTTTTTAACCTTTTTTTCTATTAAGTTCTGCATCTGTACAAAACAAGATTACAAGCTTAAAATCATATTGAAAATGCACTCTGTTTATATCAAATTATTGAATGATAATGAGAATGGATCCTTGCCATGCATTTTTATATGCCTTATTCATTCTGTTTTCCTAAAAGGGAATCATTTTGTCATAATGTATCACGCAGCTGAATTGGATATTTTTTCTTACATTGTGTTCAGAGCTAGAGTATGCAAACATTTCCCCTCCTGGCAGTCCAAGGTTAGCAGAATCCTAATTTATATGCTGAGGAGGCAGCTGTAGGAAATGTCACAGTTCATTTTGGGGAAATCATGCTGCTGACCAGAAATCAAATCAAGCAGTGGATAATGTAGTATTATTGGCTTGGTCTATGTCTCTCCAGGCTACATTATGTTCACCTCCACTTTATAGCCTGGTGCCGGGTCCCGGTACAGCTGCTATGCCTTTATACTAGGAATCTATTCCCCTGGAAAACAGCTTACAAAAGACTTTAAGAAGAAACAGCAAATATTGTCAAAATTGGTATAAGAAATCTCCTTTGAAAAAGTAGTGTTTATGTAAAAACCCTCAGCCTTTTGTCTTGCTGCCTAGTTGAATAGTGTATAAGATCTGATTTGGCAGGTGTTCAAGGCTAAAAGCCACAGGTCTACTCTCTTAATCCTGATCTCGTCCAGCATAATTTAGAGAAATCTATGGCAGTGTGTCACATCAGCTCTGCAACTTCTACGCAGGCACTTGTCGTCACGCTGGATTTCGTGGTACATCTGTACGACCGAGCTAAAAAGAGCCTGAGCTGTGGCATGTGTTTCGGTGTTACCTCCACCGTGCTCCCCCATGCAATGTCCTATGTGGTCTGAGGAACAGGACAAACCAAGAACTGCTCTCAGGATGGTGGAAATCACCCGGTTTTGTCTGAGGAAAGAGTTTGGCTGGACGGCTCGCAGGTGGGCCGTGTGGCTTGCCCTCCGTATCAGAGAATGGCCCTTGGTCCTCTGCATTTACTGCTGAGGATGTAGCCATAGTTATGAACTTAGGTGAAGGTTCAGGTCCAAGTTCCAGTGCTCCCTGTGTCACAAAACTCTGGCATAGCTGTGTTCAAGCGATTTTAATGCTATAATTGTGGTCAGTAATGTTGTAGGGCTTTTACCAATAATTTGCGTGTAACTAGGTAACCATTTCAGCTTTTATCACGTTGGTATTTCTAAAGTTGCTTTGCGCTCGCATTGCTTATTTCACATCTTGAACTAGAAATAGCTGTAGCTATAGTTAATCCTGGACTCATTTCCCCTAAGAGGGGAATCCTAAGTGAGGAGCAAGCTCTATTTTTAGCTAGTGGGGCTAGAGAAGCATCTCCAGAGGGCAATTCATTCCTCCTATGATGTGAATTGCTTGCTGGAGTTGTGTCTTCCTCCTCACTGACGCCTCAGATGAGCAGGAGGAATCTGAGCATTTTATTCTCTTAGAACAGCTCATAAACACGACACGGCGATCTGCTCTTTTTAATCATGTCAGTGTATTCATAATGCTTTCAGTTTCCCCAAGTTCCCATCTTAAAAATGGAAATCCTTCTCTCCAGCTTTCTACATCTTTTTTTAAAGTCATTTTTAAGTCTACACTGGAACAGAAATTTGCATTGTCTCTCTCTGAATAGACTGATTTTCAAAAATTGTATATTTTTGCTCATGAGCGGGTTAGTGATGGTGTTTTCTTCAGATGGCTTAACCTCTGTAAAGCAATTTTGAATATCATACCACAGCAGTTCACTGTATGTAAGCTGAAAAAAAGTAAAAGTTATGTTTCTGATACATCACTTTACAGAATACATCTATTCTGTAATGAACTTAAAATGGAAATGTAAATGCTTTAATGTTTCTGGAGTTATTAGCTAGCATACATTACTGATAGTACTTCAACTTAAAACATTAGAAAATATTCACATGATAAGGAAACACTGAGATTGTAAAGTATTTTACTGGGAGATTTAGGACTTCTATAGCCTTCTGGGTTATCTTTCAGAAAGACAGATAATTACTTTTTTGAACTTGATCAGTTCTAGCTTTCTGATATTGTCTTCTAGATTGTCCAAGTTCAGTGTTCTGTTTGTTTTTAAGTTATTGTTGTCCACTAAAGTATATTCTACATCTCCATCCCTTTCTGTTTTCTATTGCTAAAGCTTACAAGACATTTGTTAAGGCTTTGGCCCTTCAGTAAATGTCTTGAACAGCTGGAATTGCTAGAAGTTCAGAATGGTAAATTATTTTGGGATAAGTAATTCCAGGATGAGGAAACAGAAACTTGGGCGTTTGGTTTCAAAAATTAGGTGCGACTTCTGAAGGCCGACTGGTTCAACACCTTACTCAATGCAGGACTAACATCAAAGGCAGATCAGGTTGCTCAGCGTCTTGTCTAGGAGAGTTTTGAGCATCTTCAAGGATGGACTGGGAGATATTCTGGGCAACCCTTTTCAGTGTTTGATCACTCTCATTGTGAAGATTCTTTTCCTTATATAAAGCTGAAATTTCTTTTCCTTCAACTTATGAACACTGACTCTTTCCATTTCACTGCACATCTCTGTGTCGAATCTGGCTCCATCTTTGTTATAACTACCATAAACTCTACTAACATTCCCTATAACAGCTATTAACTTTTCAAATAAGGTATGGGGTCAAAAAATAGATAGGATTATAGTTATCACAACTGACTTTGAAGTGCTTTTGCCACCAAAACTTGCTATTTGTTAAAGTAAGATACATCCACAGAAATTTTGTTTGTAAATGCAATTAAGTAATTTTCTTATACATCTATAAAACATCTGTCATCAGGACGTATGAGGGATCCAAGGTAGTTTAGGAATGATGATGAAACATGTTAGTTTAACTTCCTAAAAGTGCAATGGTAAAGAAGCACCAAGTCAGTGTGATGTCACACGACTTTCTCATATTCACAGTGACTTTATGAATCAGTTGAATACTCTACACAGTACATCCAAGAAGGAAAATTCTATAATAAATCAATGACAACTCAGAAGCGACATGATTAATGTCGTATGTGCATTTGAAAACCTATGCTAGCAGTGGAAATAGAATTTATATTCTGCTGCTGCTTAGTCAAATCCACAATCACTAGTGAAAAGATGGATCCTTGTTAGTGGCATTTGATGCAAAACATGTAGCTGACAAATGCTGAGTCTTCCCAATGAAAAGAAATAGCAAAATTCCATTGGTGAATATATATGAAATAGTATTTACAGTGTAAAATGGAATAATATACTTTGCTAAAGAGAATACTGAAATTAGCTGATGTACTCATTTCTACTACTTAAAGCAGCAAGGATAAAGCAGCAAGCATAGTTGCATGCATAGATGCAAATGCCATTTGGATAAAGTGACTCTCTACTAAAATGTCACAATAAGTTCTGGGACAAAATTACCTGAGGTTTTGGCTCTGCACATGCCATGTCCTGCCATGGATATAGTCATCACAAATAGCCCAAGATGGGCCCTTTCCACCTCAATTTGACAAGGTGGATAATGGGTGTGGCATTGGGGGTAAAGGTTCCAGAACTTTAATTATTGCTTTCTGTGCCTTGGGGAAGATGTCAAATAACCCATATTTTGTACCTTTTTAGCCAACCTGCAAAATCCTATTTGACAGAATTTTTGCAGACAAGTCTGGTCTCTCCAAATATTGTTGAATCAGAAAAGGTATCTGGCTGAATATCACTCTAGATGACTGAGATCTTGTCCAGAATCCATTCTAATATGAGAGATATTTGATGCCTAGTGTTTTATAAATGCCTCTTTTAGATTCAGTAAAGAACTTAAAATATACATGCAAACACTTTAATGTTTCTGGAGTTATCAGCAAGAATCCAGTCTAATAATATTATATATAACAGCTAATTAAACTCTGCTGTTTACTGTGAGTATATTTAATTTGAGATAGGAATTTAATGTTATAATGGGAAAATATACAAAGAAAAATTGTCATAATATGAAGAAAATACAAAGAAATTTAAATTAAGCTGTAGTTCTGTTTTCAGAACTCAGTATGTACGATGAAGTCCAGGAAAAAAAAAAGCTACACAGTCTTTGTCTAATCTGTTTTGCATATTAGTTTAGATTTATATAGGCTGATCACTATATCTGAATCTCTAACATAAGACTTTTCCCTTTGCAATAAATATGTATTTAATATTTGGAAATCCTGTCTCTGCCTTGCCCCCACCCCCAGCAGGCTGTTGTATAAGAAGCTGTAAATCAGGAGCACATAATGTTGTATTACAGAAGTCCTACCTGAAATTAGGGTCCAATGTCTCATTAAGTAATTAATTCTCCAAAGAGTGGGAGGACTAGTGGGAACGAAGGAAAAAGAAACAACTTTCATGAAATTAATAGAATAGGAGCTAGAAGAAAGATCTCAAAACTCCAGAGTCCTAATCCAGTATCCCAAGTCCTGTTGCCCTGCTGCTGCACCTTCAATTACATGACCAGGACTTTTCACAGGACTTATGCACCTGATTTGTTAGAAAAGTGCCTGTAAAGCGAGCATCAGAGTTAAGAACATCTACAGGGTAAAAAAAAACCAAACCAGTTAATATGATTCATTAAGACTTTGGATGTCCAGCAGGAGAGAGATTTCCACATAGGTTTTAAATAAAACAAAATCATCTAGGTCTTTTGGCATCACTGCAAGACAGCATTATTCATATACCGTTAATGAGTATAATTTATGATAAGGCACAATGACACAGCAGAAAGGACTCTTCCTTGAGGCACCAACAGGCCTTGTGATGCTCATGTAATAAGGTAATTGTGGTACAGTTCATACAGTGTTTATGACGATGAATGCTAATCTAGTATGATAGTCCTGTGTTATGAAAGAATAAAGCTAAACTGAAATGATAGGCCCTGAAGATGTTTTGATAATAAGTTTTCTTTTTTCCCTAGTATTCTCTCTTCAAACTCTTTCATGTTTGTCTGGAAAAAAAAAAAGCAAGAAGATATTGGAAAATATAATTCTGGAGATGATAATTTATATTCTATCTTTAATTAAAATTGTTTAACACATGCTGTTACAATTCCAACAAGGAAATAAATCTGAGAAAGAGAATTTTTTTTTCACTGGCCTATCCTTGAGTCTTCCCTTTTGACCAGGTTCTATCCTGCAAGATCTGAACTAATACCATGCTGTGAGTAGCATCAGTTTTTTGAAAGTAACACCAAAAGTTCTGGTCCATATTTGGGCATGCACAAATGGAGTCATACTTACAAAGTCCAGAATGAGCACTCAAGATCCTCATCTCTCATAAACTGCAATAATTGTCCTAGAAACTGGAGAAAAGCATAACATATCGTAGTCTGTTCTTAGGGACTCTCAGTGATGGTAACTGTGCTGCCTTGGTTTGCCTGGATACATCCCACTTAATTTTAGGCACTAAATTGAGTTGCCTTAAACTGTGAGTCTTGTCACTACCTTTACAGACATTGGAGAAGGTGATTCAGCCCATATTAGGTCTGAATTCACTTGTAGATAGGCCTTCGTAGCACCACAGGATAGCTCAGGTTGGAAGGGACCTCAGGAGTCCTCCAGTCCAACCTCCTGGTTGAAGCAGGGTCAACTCTGAACAAATCAGTTGCTTGGGGCTTTGTACAGTTGGGACTGGAAAGCCTCTAAGGGTGGAGACTCATGGGCAATGGGCTCCACTGCTTGACTATCATCGAGTCAAAGTTTTTCCTTACATTCAGTCTGAAGGGAAGGGGGTGCGATGGGGGGGAGCTGTTGTTGTGTGCCCTCAAAGCTGTTCATTCTCCAGGCTGAACAAGCCCAGCTCCCCCAACCTCTCCTTGCAGGGCAAGTGCTCCAGCCCCTGACCATCCTAGTGGCCCTCTGCTGAACTCGCTCCCGTTTATCAATTTACTTCCTGAACCTGGGGGCTTAAATTGGATGCAATATCTAAATGTATATCTAATGAGTGCCAACTAGAAGGGCATAATTCCTTGGATCTACTGGCTCTGCTCCCAATCATACAGCTTAGGTTGCTGTAGGCCGTCTTTGCTGCCAGGGGTTCTTCCTTTCCATGTTGAACTGGACAGGTCCCAGGGTAGACCTCTCTGCTACTCTACTTGTTAATGGCTTCCAGGTAGAATCTGACCCATGAACCCCAACCCTCTAAGCCTGATCATCCAACCATTTTTTTTACCCACCTGGTTGTCCACCTATCCAGACCACAATGTCCCAAGACAGATACAAGAACACTGAGGGAGACAGGGTTCAAAGCCCTGCTAATGTTGAGGTAAATGACATCCACTGCTCTCCCCTCATCCACGGATCTAGTCATTTTATCATAGAAGGCAGTCAGACTGGTCAGGTATGATTTATCCTTGGCAAATCCATACGGACTAGTCCTGATCACGTTTTGCTTCCTCATGTACCCAGAAACGTGTTCCAAGAGGACTCACTGCATGATTTTCCCAGGGACTGCAGTGAAGCTGAACAGCCTGTAGTTCTCTAGTGCATTGTCTTTTCAACTCTTTTTTTGTAGATACGTGTAACATTTGTCTTTGATTATTTGTAGAAAGGAACTAGGATGAGTAGGATTCTGTCTTAGGGTGCATCAGTTAAGTGCCTAAAATTAGACTTAGTAAATGGGCCCTTTTTGGGGGATGTTCTAATATTTTAGTTCTCTTCTTCCAAGAAACTTTACTATTTTAGCTCAAAGTTGAATCTTTCCAATTTCTAGCCAGTAGTTATGTTAGGCAGTTGTCAGGCAAAGTCCCCCGAAATAGATATCATTATTTATGTAAGTACTTCAACAAAGTGATCAAGTCACCTCTCAACCTTCTCTTTAATAAGCTGAATAATTTATTCAGGACCTTGAAAGCACAGGCAAGAATTTTAAACTTGAAGTTTATACAGCTGTTTCAATGTTCTTCAGTCATGTCTTAATCCTATTTCCAATGACTTTCGATATGTATTATTTTTAAAATTATTAAAATTTATTCCTTGGTTATGCTGACTTTGCTCTAATGGCATGAAAGGCATACAAGATTACCATTTCTATTAATTGACTTTAATCAAGAATTTCTACAGATGCTAGCTAGATAATGATTAAACTGCATCAATTTCACTGTTATATGCTGTGTTTTAGGTGATGATGCATTTTCTCTGTGTCTTTGTATTATTAATACCATATACTTCTATCAAGACAACCTGTAAGGGTCCCAATACAGATGACAGGCCTAAAATACATAGACATAATAATGAGCTCTAACTTGCAAAGACTTCATAATCTGATTAGATAAATCAGACAAAACTTGGGGAAAACAACACATTTTCATCTCCATTTTATATTTGGGGGTGCGGGGGGAACCCTCTGAGAATAAATGCTACAACTAAGATCATATAGGCCATATCTTGAAATCCTCTTGCCAGTGTTTTAGTCCAAAAAAATCTGTCCTTTTCACTGAAAGGGACAAAGTTATCAATTTAAAAAATAACATCATCGTATACTCAAAAGTGTTTTAATATAAGGAAAAATAATTCCAGACAGTTTTTATCCTGTGTATTTGTCACACTTTAAACAGAGTTGCAATGGAAGTAGAAAAGCTGTTTATTTACAGATAAGGGATTGATGATTTAGATTAAGAAAGAAAAAAATTCCTTCATTGGCCATTTGTAGCTCTCTTCAGTCAAACTAATGGTTTAGAGGATATTACTGCAAGAAAATTTAATGCAGGATTTTTATCAGAGGTAAAAGACAGCATTTTAGGAAGCAACAATTACAGATTCTGGCAACAGAGGACTTTGATGTATCATGTATTACTGTAACATGATGAAAGGATTAATAATAATAATTATTATAATAATATCATGGTGCAGTGAGACCAGCACAGATAATAAAGAGAAACGACATTACATTCCAGTGAGGTGGGAATATAAATTGAAGTATTCGATAGACTTTAGTAAAATACAGTGTCTCAAAGTACGTGGGAAGCAATGCTTGACTGTAAGGAAATGGAGACTGAAAGGATCATGATATCTGCTTTTTAATAAAATATATAAAAAATGTGCAGTTCTAAAAGAGTCTAGAGACACAATACAATTTACTAAACATGCTTGTGGGGTGCTTTTAACAATCCATATAGTAACCGGGTAGTATATGGAAAGAACTATATATGGGAGACAGAAATTGTTGATATTTTACATAACCAGTTCTGGAAACTTCTAGTTTCCAGCAGCCCAAATAAAACATCATTTTTTTAGCCATGAATCAGAAAATTTAGACTAGTTTTCCAGACTTATGAGGTAAAAAGTTGACCTTATAGGTCTGGTTGAAAATTTTATTTGTAATAAAATCATTGTTTTCCTGCAGATTACATCTTATTTTATTTTATTTTTTTAATATAGAGATTTGCGTTTTTGTTTTTTTTGAAGATTCCTTTGGGAAGCTCATTTCAATAAAAGAATGAAAATTTATTACAAATTAGAACCATTTTTTAAAACATTTCTAGTGAACAATGCCACACTTTCATTTCTGTCCATGTCTATGTTTCTTCCAGTATTTCTATATCTCTTGCTTTTGAGGGCTACTTTTCTTGACAACTACAGGCATGTCCAGGCTCTCCAGGAGATCATCTAATAGGGTCAGATATATTAAATGATAGCCTTGGGAAGGGAAAATCAACATTTGGTTTCTCTTAGCTGTTCATGGGAACTTTGGCAGAAGCTCGTCTCATCAGATGATTAAACCCATCTTCTATAATACATGGAGTATTAAGTGCCCATGAATACAGTTACTGAGTCACCCATTTTACTCATGCTAGATTAGAAACAAAATCAATACTATCTGCCCTCCACCACTTTCTCTGAATAACGGAGTTATACTAAATATCCAGAAATAGCAGGTGAAGTCTGGATCCCACTGAAGACAAGTGGTTGCAAGTGAAGCAAAGGTTGCTTCAACTGTCACAGTGCTGGAATTTCATTCTAATCAATTCCAGTGACTATATTTAATAAAAGGCCTAGTTGCAAATGTGTCATATATGTCTCATAATTACTTGGAAGTAAATGCACGGCCAGATTTTTTCGTCATGTCCTGCTTCAATGGTACAAGATTCTAGCGGTGATGAAACACTGCTAAAGGTTGCTAGGAAAGAGTGACCATGACATTCATGCCAAAACAGTATCTGCTGCTACCTCAGCTGACAGCAGTAGGAACTTTGGCCAAAATTACCAAATTGCTATAAGAAGACAAAAAAAACCCAGAAGCCTAAGAAAATTTGGTGGAGGAGGGAAAGAGTTTTGAGACAAAAGGCTGCTTTATAGCATCCTGTTTCAAGAATAACAGTATTATGAAATGTTACAGCTAGATGCGGAGCAGACTGTGACAATATGTTACGGCATATCTTGTGTGTCAATTGTTTTCTCCTTTGGGAAGTAGAGCAAAAAAGGAAGTGTTTTGTGTGCCATCTGTTTGGTGTGATCCTACACTTGTTGCATATATCAACCATATGACCAGTCCATGTATGTGCCAGAAGAGATCACTCTTTTCCAACGCTTGATTTGATTGTGCTTTAAAAGTGTCTCCATGGCTTTCCTTTAACAAAAAAGTTTCTTGAAACAAATTGCGTATCTTTAAATTTTGTGCCGATCTACTTTGGTCACTGTACTCATGCCTCTAAATATGTATCAGTAAGGCAAACTTCTTACACTAGAATGTGTTTCACCTTGCTAAACTAACAACTGCAAATATGATTAATCGCTTTTCCCTTTGGGTCATTTATTATGGATGGCTCACAGAGTTACTGCATAGAGCATCCTTCGAGGGTGCTGTGATAAAGTGAAGGGTTTTACAAATTGGATTCTTGCTTGGCTGGTGCCTATTGCCATTACCTGTGTGAAATTGTGTGCCTGACTCTTGCAGACTGCAATATTTTGAGAAATAGTCATAATATCTCTTAAAAAAAAAAAGAAAGAAAGAAAAGCCATGGCAACCAAAAATTTCTGTATTATCAGTAAGTTTCAAAATGACCTCCCTAGCCACTGCATGTTATAATTAAGAAAGAAAAGGTTCTGTAATTCATATATAAATAATTGATGCAATTATGTGTCACTGTAAAACTTCTGTTGTTTCAGGAGTGCTACTTAAACAGAATTTCAAACACAGAACACTTTCAGTTTGTGATAGTAATGTAAAATATTCTCCTTTGTGGAAAAATAAACATGAAATTATGCTTCTTTCTCCACAACCTCACAATAGTCAAGAAGCACACATGCATGCAAAACCAGTCTATTTTTACCATTAAATTCATTGGCATCCTCCCATGTTTTTAGAAGTCGTTTTTGATTCTGATGGAAGTGATGTGGCCACTGTGATGAGGAAAATCTTTAAAATCCATATGGTAAACAAGGTTCCTTGTGGTTCCTTGTAGACTTTCTTCTTGCATCCAGCTCTTGGTGTTAAATCCATTATCTTCCAGAATGACATTTTGGTAAGAATGGATATTCTCATTCACAAAACAAAAGAAAATGAAACAAAAACCACCCTTCTTCATTTTATTCATATGTGTTAAATGAGACTTATGTAGAATCAATAGGCAGCAGTATACCAGACTGAACTGGCAAGCTGAGGAAGATAAAATTTTTATAGAAGTTTGTTGTTACAGGTCTCTCCGGTAACACATGACTGTACATGTTTGAACCATTTCCTCAGGATATCAGATCTCTGGAGCTTTGAGTCTTTGTCTTTGAGGCAGTACCAAATAAAGCACAACTCCTGATGCCTGTGGCCTTGAACTCTTTCTAACGTGAATGAGTTTCTGATTGACTGGCAGGAGAACAAAATCAAGACATGGGGAAAAATGCGAAAAATACTAGAAAACAGCTCTAAAAAAATGCTAATGTCTGTGTTCCCAACACATGGGGTTTTTACATAAACAGCTTAGGTTCCCCTGCTACTTTATCTGTAAATGTGAAATATTATATTAATTGGAGTAAAGTGAGAGAAAGGAGCATAATGCTTGTCCATTCACCTTGCTATGACCTTCCGCTGACTTTCTTTACACCTCTCAGAAACACTCTTAGAATAGCAATTAAAGCTATTTGGCAGTAGCAGCCACAAATATTTATACCATTAATTTTATTATATACCATTAATTTTATTAAAGTAGTGTAATGGTAGATGGCATATATCCTGTACCATATATTTAATAACATAATTTCAGATCTTACTTTGAAAATAGAATGTCATATATTCTGATGGATTCGGAGAGATGCTGAATTTAAGGTGCTTATTACTACACAGGAGCTGTTTCATTGGGAGTGGCAGTGGTATAAATGTAGGATTATGTTAAATCAACACAAAGGAGAAGTCAGCCTGTGCAGGGCAATTAAGAATTAACCATAGAAAGGAAAGTCTATGTGAAATATGTATGATGGAGAAGGAGATGTGTTGAAAGTCTGAAATATGTTAAAATTTTGTATGCAATACAGAAGGATAAAAAATATCTCACTTATTTCCGAACTCAATGGAAGTCTAAAGTAGATGAGGTTTCCTCTCAACACAGATTTTAATTTTCTCCCAAGAATTTACTTCAAGCACACCGAGGGACACAGGCTTCCAAGGCCCAAGATGAGCTTAAGTAGGTTGGTTAGGGTTGCTCTGTGATGCAAAATCAACCTTCTTGGTTTTTAGCATCTGTTTTCTTGCAAAAGAGACCTCTTCACTTAGAAAACTCTAACTATAAATAAATCACAGTCCCTTAAAATCTGTTCTGCATGAACAGCTTTGTAATTAGTTTACCACTCTGCTTTTATAGCTTGGATATTTCTCTTATTGCTGGTGAAAATAGTTCTGAAAAGAGAGAGATGGGAGGCCTGGAATGAATGAATTTTCTCTCTGATTTTTAAAATTGCTTAAAATTGCTTTTAGAATATGATCAAATAATTACTGAAAATAAATATAACTAGGGGATTGCCTATGTGTTCTTACATTTTCTAAATTTGTTAGCAATTTGCGGTTCCATAAGAAGGCATTACATTCTAGAAAGGCTCAGCTTTCTGAAAACTTGTAATTTGCTACAAATTAGTGCTGAAATGTCCAGTTACTTTGGTAAATCTTATCCAAAGCATCAGTTATTTCTTTTTTTTTTTTTTTTTAGGATTATTCATCAGATTTCTGTTTAACAATACTGATAAGCAGTTAAAAGTGGATACTGAATGATATTGCATAATAGATATCTTAAGCAATTAATGAATGGTCAGTAAAAGTTACCTAGATCCACAGAACCGTAAAGTAATTCAGTTTGGAAGGGACCTTCGGAGGTCTCTAGTCCAATGTCCTGCTCAAAGCAGAGTCAACACTGAATTTGGACCAGGTTGCTTAAGTCCACTTGGGTTTGGAAAACCTCCAAGGATGGATATTCCACAGCCCCTCTGGCCAACCATTTCCAGTTTTTTTATCCTCACAGTTAAATTGTTTCCTTATATCTAGTTGAAACCTCTCCTGTTTCAGCATATGCTTGTGGTTTCTCATGCCCCTCATGGCACAGCTGTGAAGAGCCCTGCTCTTCTTGATGTCCTCCACACAGGTCCTGGGGGGCTGCTGCTAGGTGCTGTCAAAGCTGTCCCTTCTCCAGGCTGAACAAGCCCAGCTCCTCCAGCCTCTCCTCGCAGGACAAGTGCTCCAGCCCCAATCATCTCAGAGGCCCTTTGCTGAACTCGCTCCGATCTGTGAATGTCTTTCCTTCATTTTGCTGAATCTACTGGGTCTGCTCCTGCTTATTCAGCCCAGGAGCCCTCTTCACTGCCAGGGCACATGGCTGGCTCGTGCTCAGCTTGCCATCCGCCAGGACCCCACAGCCTTCGCTGCAGAGCTGCTACACTCAATCCCCAACCAATACTGCTGTGGGGCACTAGCCTCTCCCACATGCAGGACTTTGCATCTGTCCAATCAAACCATTAAATATACAGCAGCAGTCAAAGCTGTTAAGTAAATAGTAAAACATTTCTGTTATTAACTTAAAATTATGTTATTACCTTAGTTAAATCAGTTAAAGCTGATTATATAGTGCCCCTTTGGCTCATTGCTTCTTATTACCATTTGGTGAGTTGCTCAAGTGGAAGTCAGAGGTGAAGTAAAAATAAACGAGGGAGATAAAGAGAGTATAGTGGCAGAAAGGAATGGAAACATTAGAGTATAAAATGAGAGGAAATATAAGGTATATTGAGAGGTGTGTTGGCAGAAGGTTCTCGCTGTGTGTGACCGCTTTGTTCCTGGGAATCAACACACCGATATATGAAGATTAGCACTTTTTCCACATTTCGTTGTTGAAATATTGCCCAGAATCTGTGTATTTTCATCCTTGGGAAAGTCACACTTCTCGGCAGCCTAGAAGATTTTTATTTAATAGAAGATCTTGTTTTATAAGACAGATCCTAATGATTCCGTATTCTCATTTCATCTAATAGATTTGCTTTATCAACTGCTTGGGTGCACTGTATTAGAAAATTGCTCATCCTGCATTAAATATCACAGGTCTCCATTAAGCTGGCTCTCAGAGACGCTCAGGCATGCCTTCATTGGCTGTTCTGTCTGGAAAATGGAAGCAAAAAGCCAATCAAGACTAAAAACAACTCATGGCAAAAATCCACAAAATAACTGAACTACTCTAACTTTCCTTAGCTTAGCAGTATAGGCATATCCTATGCTGAGGGGAGGAAGAGACCCTTTCACAAATAATCAACATTTGACATTTTGGTTTTTTTTTTTTTGTAAAATTTCAGTGTCATTGTTTGATTAAGCTTCATACTGATCATTACAGGCTTTCTGCGTGTACATATGGAAATACAGCAGAATTTCTATAGGACTTAGAAAACTAGCACAAAAGTTCTAATATAGTTGACGTGAGCAAGATTTTAAGTAAAAGCCAGATAACGTATTTTAAAAAGGCTCTTTTCACAAAGCCAAATGCTTTTAGAAATCAAGCTGTTGTGTTTTGCTTTAGTCAGTATGTCTCCTCTTTTTCTTCTTAATCCTTCAGTGGCAATTCCTTTTGAGTCCATTTTTCAGCATTTGGACAAACCCCACAGAACAAAACGTCTGAACATATATATTTAACAGCTTATATGAGGAATCAATGGGAGAAAAGAACTGAAATGGACAACAATTCGATAGCTAATTCAGAGACTGGCGAGTTCCCTTAGTCCAGCCTGGGGCTTGGATGCTTTCATTTAAATTCCTCACTTCACTACATCCTTTTTCTGCCCTGTTAGACATCTAACTTAATCTTCCTCTGCCTCTATTCCCCATCTGTAAAATGCGTGTAATAACGCTTCTCTATCTCAATAGGGTCTTGTGCAGCTAAAGATACACAAGACTTTCAGGGTCTACAGCAATAGATAACAAATATGAGTGTGATGGAAGCTTCTGTTTCGGCTTGAGTTTGAATATATGCTTATGTCCTGTTGGCCTCCCAAGCAGATGTAGTTTCTTTTGATATAAATACATAACCTCTGATAATACTAATGGGATTTAGGAGGACGCGGTGGGGGAAGAATACAATGACAGCCAAAACATGCTGCTGTTACCCTCCCTTGAAACCTTCCTTTTACACCGTTGTGGTTTGCTTTTCACTCAACCTCCAATGGCTCAGCACAAACTATGCCCTCTCCTTTGGAAAAGAAGAAAAATAAAGTCCTTCGGAGTTTGCTAAATTCAGGAGCCTAATTTGCTCCTGAAGAATCCTTTCTTTATATGGACTTCTACCGGGAGATCTTTATTCAGCTGATGATTGCTGCCAGTATCTTGTCTTCATTCTCAGTCATGAAAAGGCCTGAAGTTATTCTAAAAGCTTTGCTGTTGCCAAGGTGATAAAACACCAGCTAGGAAATTAATGGTATTCTCGCTCTGTACGTGTGTGAGTGTGCCTGCTCACCCACACGGGCTTTTTAGTCCACAGACTTCACAGGCAACGTTCAGTTTTATAGGATGAAATCTTGTTCTGCCAATGAATTCCCAACATTTAGTTTTTGCCAGATAAACACCAGGCTTACAGCAACTTCATTTCCCTGGCTAGTGTTTCAGAGTGGTCGTACTATCGTATTAATGCCTGGATTTACATGGTAAATGCATTTTTAAAACATATGCTGCTGTGTTTATGCACTAAACTGCCTTAGACATAGAAGACGCCTCTTCCTTGATTGCAAGCAAACAAATAAGCTCCAGAAGCACCAGTTGAAAGGACACAGCACTTGCATAAAGGCAAACAGGCAGGGTGAATAGCTTGTTTTATGAAGGTTTGCTATTTTAGTGTTAGGATCCTACTAAATCAGTGCCACAAGATGTCAGTGCAGTTTAAGCAACGGCAGAGCACTCTCAGGATGTGAACTGCATTGAAACTGGGCAAAGGAAAGGAAAGAAAACATCTATAGTTAATTATAAGACCTGTTCTTAGAGAAATATGGCTACAGAGTGTTCATGGTCTTTTTTTTTTTTTTTTTTTTTTTGATTACTTCTGAATTGTGCTCTGTATAATTACGATTATAATGAAAATAAATGTAAAAAGTCTGAATAGCAAGCTATTTTATAACCATGTCCACATTCCACTTTTCTACTAATTCAACAACTAATGAAAAAGCTGCATCTAAATACATTTTATTGCTCAACAGAGCAGTGTTTTCTTTGCAGCAATTTGTTGAATTTCAATGGTATGTTCCCAAGCTTTGTTTTGCTTTGACTTCATAAAAGGAAAAGGAGGAGGAGAAGAAAAAAAAAAAAAGACAAAACCAGCTCACTTGTAGTAATGACACAACCACCTCACTTGTAACAGGAACTAATACATTTCCATTACAATGGCCACATATAACGGGTAGTTAATCATCAAGAAAATTCATTAGCTGAATGTCACCAGGAACCTATGTACTGTAGCAAATGAACAACGGACAACAGTTTGAGTTTTAATTCAGCAGTGAGTTCCCCTCATAATGCCGCTTTCCTCTTTATGAAATTGGGCACAAAGTTAATGGTATGATAAATGGTTATTCAAACTTAGTAAGCTTCCCTGATTACAAGGACAGCAGTTACTTCTGCATAAGTGCTGGCAAATATCTCCGTGCTGCTTCACATGCCTTTAAATGCTGTGAGCTTTTACAGCAGTCGAGCCATAACACAGAAAGCTGAGGCAGGAGAAATCTCCCACACCACAGGCAACATTTGCCTAATTTAATCTTTCGGGCTATATGTTTAGCTGATGTAAATTGACCCTTTTGTATAATGCGCAAAGCAATGCTGTGGGTCATATGGCTTGGCCCACGTCCATGTGACCTTTAGTGGTGCTTAAAATGCACTTATGCTTGCACCAATCTCTTAGAGATTTTCTGCACCTTGCAGGTAGTCATTTTCGCTTCTCGAATTGAAAGCACCTGTAAAACACACCCCACTGAAAACCACCTTATGGACAGCACAAATTGTCTGGCACGGCTCTTAAATATGAACACAAATCTCTGCCTGCAGTAATCAAAGGAACTGGCAGTTTAAGACTAGAGATGGTGCATGTGAAATGACTGCATTCACATGTGGGGAGACTGGCAGCTGAATGAAGACTCAAAGGCAGAGGGCTAATCGAAGATTATGGTCCATTTCTGTGCAAACAGTCAGCTCAGGTTTTGTAAGGAGTATTTCTGTGTTTAGGCAGCTTGCAACTGCCCTCCCTGCTATCCACCACCAGCTCTGCCCTGGGGGCAGGGAGCACCACCAAGCACCTTCCAACCAAGGCATCAAGGCAGCACCACTTCCCATGAGTCCCTTACCTGGGCTGTTCGAGCAAAAGGGGAAAACCCTTCTTGCCTCCTCAAATTGTTTTTAGAGAAAACTTAAGACAGAACTATAGTGACTGTAAGATCAGCTCAAAGGAACCGAGCTCTTGCTGAATATCTCATTCAGCATCAACCAAGCCTTAGCATGACAGTGGCAGCTGGCCCCAAGTATTTCTTCCCTTCTCTCTTCTATTATGTTTTTTTTCCCCAGATAATAAATGAAGAAGTAATTTGTTTGCAAACCACTTTCTCTTTTTCTCTGCTGGGTGCCGCAGATGTCAGCATGATAGAGGAGAGGGGGATTCACTGTGTTTCTTTGTGCCTTCACCAAGGTTCTGCTGCACAACCTATTACCACTTTTGCATGGCATTTACATGAAAACAGGGTATTCAGCAGTTGCTTTCATAGGTTTGTATCTGTCCAGATAGAGAAATACCCACAGTCTCAGCAGCAATAACCTCTTGTGTTGTGACCTATGCTTTTCTCTTGTCTGCAAACAAGGTGGGTGTTTTTTTGGGAAGGTTACTTTTGGCTTGAAATAGGTATCACGCTGCAGAACGCTGTTAGAGGCAGAGACAATTTTTGCAGTAGAGTAACTCACTAAAATTAAATCTAATTGGAAAGTACAGACGTGACATAGACTAGCAACATCAAGGCAAAACCTACCTTGGCCTTGCATCTTATCAAATTTTACACTGAGATAGCTGAATCAACTAATTTGAGGTAAACAAACAAAAAAGTCCTGCACCATTTTGTTGAACTTGTCTATTTTATTAACTTCCAACTCTTTTAACTCCTGCTATTTATTCTATAGACAAGATTAAATCCTTGCCTTTGGTTTGTAAACACATGAAAAAAATTGGAATATTCATTTTTCTATGCCTGAAACAGTAATTAATTGTGCCTGGATGCAGAGGAGTGGACCTTCTTTTAGAGGCCTGTACCATGATAATTACAATCCTAACATAAAATCGACCTCTGAATAGAGAACCCAACAAACAAAAAGGTTTACAGAAGGATATTTTTTCGCCTCACACTCTCTATCAGAGTTTAGGATAGAGCAGAACTGTTTAGGATAGAACAAAACCTGTTCATAATCGGGATACAGGGTTCAAATCCTCTAGATTTCAGTAGCCAGGGATAAATCTTGAGTTATCTGAATCCCATTTCTGCAATCCAGGATTTCTGAAGCCTTCCCTTTTGGTTTAATTCTGTTATCATTAAATTAATTATTTAAAATCTAAGAAGAACATACTGTGAGAGTCAAGTTGGGTAAGCAATGAGTTCCCTTGAAGGCCTCTGCCTGCCCCAGTGTTATATAAATATGTATAAAATTATGGCATTTATGGGAATAGATTTCTGTGGATAGCCTCCAAAGCTGTAAATCAGAATATTCACTTTAAAACTCAGGAGAACTGTCTGACTTTTCTGATTTTGTCACATCCCTTATATCAAGGTGAAGCAACACTGTTCATTTCCAATTGAAAACCAATTCATTATGATGGAATCGAAGGGTTTACAGAGACCACAGGGCTGAGGACACTGACTAAGAATATAAGGCTTTTTTATCTTCATGATGCAAGATTTCTGCTTTATTTATAGGAAAACACACAAAAGACATTTTTGCAGGTGTTTCTCTTTACAAATAAATTACTCTAGTTACAATATATCAGACTGTTCATCTGATTTATGCAGCATGGAGCTTTGTTGTAGAAGGTCACTGGAGAAATTTAACTGCAAGATACCCTTATATGAAAACTCCTTGGACAGCTCTCAACTTTTTATTAGTTTAGTTGCTTGTTTTCCTTAAACTGAGTGCCATTGTAACTTATCTGTTACAAATATTACTACAAATAATATGTATCGCTCTCAAAAATAAGAAATGGCAACTTCGTACAGTTATCTAAAAGGGAAATTTAGACAAATCCTACATTTTGAGAACAAAAGCTCATTTAAAAGCTAATTTAAGGGCAATTAGTTCCTATTTCTGTGCTGCCCAGTAAGCCTGAATATGTCCCAGGTTAAATCTGCTGTTAAAATAGCAGCGGGTTAAATTACACCACACTGCAAAGAAGACTTGAAACTGATAAAAGAAGCCAACTGAGTACTTTTTGTGTGCTGTCACCACCATCTCTATCCTCTCTTATGGGAAAACAGCACAACTATTGTGATCCGGAACGTCAGAAATTACTTTGGGAGAGATACAGTGCTAAGACAGCCCTAAGGATCAGGGAAGGATAGAGTTATTATACGGACGTCTGTTTGAATGTAAAACCATGTACTACAGAGAGCTTGGCCAAACCCTCTGTGTATGTGGGCTTATTCCCTCACATGGGAGGAGTATTATACAGAGAGATTTATGTTACACTCATCTGCTTTTTGACCTTAAGTTCTCTGATATGACAGATGTTTTTCTGAAATGATGGATAATAGTACCAAGGGGGAAATCAACAACTGGAGGAGAAGCAGACATTTAGGTTTATGTCTGAGAACTGATAAAATGTTGCAGCACATACATAAGAAGAACATCAGGACAACAATGGCTTTTGCTGTTTGTGTGGAAATATTTCATCTGCATCACTCAAAGAATGCCAGTGAGATTTCATGGCAAATCACATCATTTACCTGAGTCTTAAAGAAGGAGAATGTTCTCCTAAACACTGAGAAAACACCACAGTAATAACCTAGCAGTTCTGTAAAGTTCAGTCTCTAGTTGAACAAACACCAAAACCATAAAGTTGAGACTTCATTATGTGACAGCTTCTGTGAGGAGTACCATGAAGGTAAATAAGATCCCCTCTGAGCCTTTGCTACAGGACCAAAGTTTAGGGAAACACAAAATCATTATGAGTTTTGGATTGATAAATGCCATTTTCATTTGAAGTTTTAATTACTTGCTTTGCCTTTAACATTTAGTTTTCAAATGAAGTGACTCTTAAAATTTATTTATATCTTTTGTCCCAGTCCAGAAAAGTATTTCAGTATGTAATTAACTTCAAGCATCTGATTAATCCCACTGGTTATTTAAAATAAACATTTGTAAGTGTTTCAGTTGGAGAAGACCCAGCATGCTTAAAGATCTTTAGGATCTATTCTGAAGAATACCTGAATAATGCTAATGAAGTGTCCTTACTTGAGACTTTTTGTTATTTTCTATCTATTTCCCATAAATGCTTACTTCCATCTCATTTATTCCAAGGCAGATGTACTTGATGCCTTCTTTGCCTTGGTCTATGCTGGTAAGACTGGCCTTCAGAAAACCTCAGAGGCTGGAGGAAAGTCTGGAGGAGGACTTAGTGGAAGGGGATCGGATTAGGGATCACTTTAGCAAACTGGACATCCACAAGCCCAGGGGCCCTGATGACATGCACCCACGAGTGCTGAGGGAGCTGGCAGATGTCATTGCAAGGCCCCTCTCAATCATCTTTGAAAGGTCCTGGTGATCAGGAGAGGTGCCTGACGACTGGAAGAAAGCTAATGTCACTCCAGTCTTCAATTGGGGCAAGGAGGAGGACCCAGGGAATCAAAGGCCAGTCAGCCTCACCTCGATCCCTGGAAAGGTGAGGGAGCAGCTCATCCTATCTAAGCATGCCATCTCTAAGCATGCGAAGCATAAGAGGGTCAGGAGTAGGCAGCATGGATTCACAAGGAGGAAATCATGCTTAACCAACCTGCTCACCTTCTCTGATGGAATGACTGACTGATGGATAGATGAGGGGAAAGCAGTAGATGTTTATCCTGATTTTAGTAAGGCTTTTGACACTGTCTCCTGTAACCTCTTCATAGACAAGCTGCTGAAGCACAGGCTAGACAAGTGGTCAGTGAGATGTATTGAAAGCTGGCTGAGCTGCCGGGCTCAAAGAGTTGTGATCAGCGGTACAGTGTACACTTGGAGGCCAGTCACTTGTGGCATTCCCTGGGAGTTGACAGGAGTATTCATACTGCTTAACGTCTTCATTCAAGACCTGGGAGATGGGACTGAGAGCTCCCTCAGCAAATTTGCAGATGTCACAAAACTGGGAGGAATGGCTAATATGGTGAATGGTTGTGCTGCCATTTAGAGGGACCTCAACAGGCTGGAGAAATGGGCCAAGAAGGATCTCATGAAGTTCAACAACAGGAAGTGCCAAGTGCTGAACCTGGGGATGAATAACCCCATGCACCAGTACTGGCAGAAGGCATATCAGAGAAGGACCTTGGGGTCCTGGTGGACACCATGAGCCATTAATGTGCCCTCGTGGCAAGGAAAGTCAACAGCACCCTCAGCTGCATTAGACAAAGTGTTGTCAGGAAGTCGAGGGAAGTGATCCTTCCCTCCCCTCTCCTTGGCCCTGGTGAGGCCGCATCTGGAGTGCCGTGTCCAGTGCTGGGCTCTCCAGTGCAAGAGAGATATGGAGCTACTGGACCAAGTCTAGTAAAGGGCCATGAAGATGATTAAGGGGCTGGAGCATCTCTTATATGAGGAAAGGCTGAGAGATCTGGGCCTATTCAGCCTGGAGAAGAGAAGGCTCAGGGGAGGATTTGATGAATGTTTATAATGTAAAGGGAACAGGACCAGAATATTCTCTGTGATGCTCAGTGATAGGATGAGAGGAAATGGGTACAAACTGTAGCACAGGTGATTCTGTCAGAACATAAGAAAACACTTCATCTCTGTGAAGGTGGCTGAACCCAGAGAGGTTGTGGAGTCTCCATTCTTGGAGATATTCAAAAGCCATCTGGACACTATCCTGTACAACGTGCTCTAAATGACCCTACTCGAGCAGGGAGTTGGATCACATGATCTTCAGAGGTGCCTTGCAACCCCAACTATTCTGTGGGTCTGTGATTGTGTGTTTTAATTAGGGATAACATAACCCTGAGAAAAATTTACATACAAACAATCTAGACTTAAAAAAATATAATTTTTCAGGCTAATAAAAATTAATTTAGTCTTAGAAAGTTCTTGAATAGAAAATGTCTGGTCATTCCTGACTGACTTGACTGAGATATGAAACAGAATTACAAGTTGTGTTTTCTACAGGCCTTCACTTCGACCATATGCATAGAACAAACAGTATTTTATAGATAGAATTTTTGAGTGCAGAGTATAGCTTCTGACCCTGTGAACACAAAATTTACTGCTGGGAGATGCAGTATGCAATTGCTAAGCAACCTTATTTTTTTTCTGTAAACCATTTTGTGTTTGGATATCTCTAGTATCCCATTTTTCATCAAATAAAACAAAAAGTTGAAAAAATGTCATGGAGCTGATGTTTCTATTTATTTCAGTTTTTGCCACAAGTGTTTGGCTTTTCTGCTAGGACAAGTGATCCCCATAATCATTGGCCGCTCATGCTCTGATGCTCCGCAGCACAGCCATGGCCTTCAGAAGCCCAGCAACTGCTGACTGAAGTTGGCATGAACTCACCAATTTCACTTCAGTTCAGCAGGAAATAATCAGAAATAAAACTGATCAGTCTGTTGTGGAGAAGTCTCACTGCTGCTATCCAGAGAGGGAAAGCTTTGAAAGCCTTGGTAGGTTCAGTGGTGAGCTGGGAAGGACCTGCATGCAACTACTAGATTTCCAGTGAGCTCTTGCCTGAGGTCCATTGCATGCTCGTCAGCACCGAGCAAGGATTGTTAAATGTTGCAGTGTTGGCAGGCTGAGAAATTCCAGAGTAAATGCATCTTGTCAGAATTTTCCCAGTCAACTCTATTTAAAATATAGCCTCAGGAGTGTTGTGATAAAAAAATGATTCAGGGTTTGGATACCAGCTCACCTGGTAAGGCACATTCAGTGTCGCCTAGCTCCATTTTGCATTCACTGGCGGTGTGAAGCCTTGTAAGCAGCTTCTTTCTTTGTGTCGTTTTTCACCTTGTGGAATTTGCATCTTTGTCTGCTTAGAGCTGTAAGTTCTCTTGAGTATTAAAAATCTGACACTATACAATTTTACTGGGCTTAAACAAAATAGTGCCACAGTTTTAGTACGGGATATTAAATACTCCTAATGCGCTAGCATATGCAAATAATATAAAGTCAGGTATCTACATAAATAAGGCATGCAATAGCACTTTTGCAAATAAGGTGTACGCATAAAATAAGGTATATGCATGTATGTGCAAAACAATATTATTATTTGCAAAGGCAGAGATATGAAAGCACACTCTTGAGTACCTTCTTCATAGTAGTACATTAATTAGAGTGCTTTGGTCTCTGCAAGTTATTTGCACATTTAAACAGTACTTTATCACATTTATTACTCTTCACTGACTCCAGAATAATCTTGTTAATTTACAAATCAGAAAAGCAGATTTTGACACTAGGATGTTGCAGGGTTTTTTGGTGTTTCTTGGTGAGTGGTTGGGTTTTTTTTTCTTTTTTCTTTCCTCAGTCATGAACCCTGCAAGCTCAGATCAGGATCTGATCAGGAGATATTAATGAAGAAGTTACTGCAATCCTATAGATGTTTAACATGATAATAAAATAAAAGAAAATTTATTTCCCTACCAACACAGAATAAAACTAATAAAAATAAATTTCTTATTCATCTCAGAAAGTTTTATGCTGGAGAAATGTAATTATTAAAGTTGTCATTTAGGACAGTTCATTTCACTATTCCTACCACCGCTATGTTACATGTAACCTAGCCATATAAAACCACAACAAATTATTTTTCATAATTCTGATAGAATTGCTGAAAGACTACATTTTTTAAAGTCAAAGATGGCCTGGTAAACTCTTCCATGTGCTTTTACTTCTGCAGCAACTTAGCTAAACTAGTGTTGGATACGTTTTTGGTTTGACCTTGTATACAGCAAAAGAATCTAATGGATTTTAATAAAATATACTGTGATAAAAAGATTGAATTTATAGTTTCATCTTCTCTGCTGCTAATCCTTTATTAGGGTGTATTAACTTGTAAGTGTAGATAGTAGGAATTGGTTATTAGAGATATACTATGTGGGTCAATATTCTATCAATAATTCAAGCTGTAATTTATAAGAATAATTATATTTAATGCGTTACTACTCTCTGCTACTTTGGTTCAAGAATATCTTAAAGTTCACAGAGATTATTTTTATGTATTTATTTGGAGGATCGTACATTTATCTAGCAGCAATTCTCTGTGAGGCAAATAGTCACCAAAATCTCTTTGTATAACCCAATCTTTAAACTGAACCAAGTTCCTTTTTCATTTCGGTAAATAATAGGAATAGGAGATCTTGTAATCGGTGTCAAAGATCTGGTACGATCAGCAAGGCACTGCAAGTCTCTTACACTTGTGGTGTAAGAAAAACAAAACCAAAAAAAATGCTTGCATTTTTACTATAATATTACTTCTGTTCCTAGTTATGAGTTAGGATGTTCAGATAACCCTTGCGTTTCTGATGCAGCTTCTTCAAGCCATCATTCATCACTGTGCTACTAGAATACTACAAACCAAATTAAGAGCTACAGAGAATCTGGCAGACAGGAGCCATGTTGCCCTTTTATTTGATTCAGTCATTCTTATGCGGTTGGTTTTCCTCTTGCCCTCCATTATGTCTCCTCCTTTGTCGTGCAGCAAGCCATCATTACTGTGACATAATTTGCGCAAGGCGAGGAGCAGGAGGAGGAGGACAGGCGTTCTGCTCCGAGGATCACCAGGCTCTGTTTTCTGGTGATAAGGAGTTACACTCTCTGTATTTCTCCACTAAGCCATTTCTGATTCAGAGTTGTAGCCTGTCTTCCATTTGTCTAGATGGCTCACAAAGGAAGGAGCGAAGTGTTGGTGTCTTGGCCTTGGAGATTAAAACAGGAGCACTGAATTGGGTTTGAACCTTTTTAATTGGGAAGCAGTGGAGCATATGTGAAATACGCTGTGCTTTGCTTCCGTGTTACACGTTGCATGCACTGGAGTTGTTATGCCACTTCCAAAGTCAATATCCAGTACCTAATTTCAGTTTTATAACCTGAAATTTAGTTTACAAAATGGCAAAGATAATGATACTTAACAGCCTTTGCTGAGAGAGATGGGCACAGCTTCCTGGAAACCAAGAAGTGAGAGATGACATCATTTATCTACAGCTGAATCATGCCCAGCGTCAGAGATAAAAGTCAAAGAGATTTCAAGAAAAACAGAAATTAAGATTTTGAGAAAACACAGAGTTCAACTCACAGTTCCTAAATTCTTCAGTTCTTTGGCTGAAGAATTTAATTGCTTGTCTATTTTCCCCTTGTCTGTTCAAAACATCTACCTTGGAGAAATGTCAGCATTAAGGGCAGGCGAATAAAACAAATGCCATTCCATTTCATCTCACTAGCTCAGCTCCAGCCATTCCACAAGGTGCCTGCTTCTGAGTTTAAAAGTCATTTTTCCCCAAAAAGTTAAATCTTGAAAGATTCTCTTGACGGCCCTTTTATTTCCTAAGAACACGCATCCTTGACCTGCTTTTAGCATTCTTTCAAAAAGCAACAATTTCTTAATAAATTTCTTCACAATTGCTGAAGTCAAAAGTGTTTGGACATGAATTATGTTAGAATAGAGGAGGAAGGAGAGAGAGAAAAAAAAGAGGAGAGGTTTCTCCTTGGGTCTCTTTTATGACAGTGAAAGTTTGTAGAAGAAAAGGATTATGTCAATGATATGAAAAGTTTCCAGACAAAGGGAATGTACTGATGATATGAAAGGGATCACTCCCTGTAGGAAATTAGCTCCCATCTTGAAATAATGTTTATTAAATCCTTTCTTTCTTTTCATCTAGTTTTAGTCTCTTTGTACAAGTTCTCAAGGGAATGAATGTCTACTCTGCTAAGGTATTTAATCAACCTCAAAAGCAATTTTTATATTGCTATGTGTAGTTTCTGATGCTATAAACATGATTCTTTAAATAACAGTAAGCCAGTGACACACTCACTAAATACTGAGCATCTTGAAATTAGTATGGCTGACAGCTGTAACTGTGGGAAATTCAATAATTCTACTTCATGGAAAGATATTTCTCAGAGTTTCAATTCCAAACGTAGCAGCAAAACAGCCATGAAGCAAAGCTGAGGTAACAGAGCATGACATGGTTTCTGTCTATATTGTCACCTTGCCTGAAACTAGATAAACCCCAAACTAGAGGTAGATGTGCCGGGTTTGTTACATTTTTAAGAGCTAAATCTGCCACAAAGGACTTCATGTTCATTCAGATCTCTGCTAACTGTGCATGCAACCTGTTACCTGCTATCATCTTTGATACCCAGTTTCTCCAAGATGTGCAAGCCTGCTGGATTTTTGAAAGCTGACCAGCAAATATCTGGAGATAATAGAATTCCTATTCTTTTCTGCTCCTCTTTATCAGATCTTTCTAGACCTCACACTCCATGTTTCCCATATTTAGTTTTAGAGAAGAAAGGGGAGGGATGTTCTTCCAACAAACATTAAGAAGGGTAGAGGGTTTTTTAAATTATTATTATTCAAAGTCTTAGTATCCTCTGAGACCAATTAATTGGTTTAAATATTTTCATGTTATTAGTGGAATCCTCAGTATTAAATACCAGGGCACACCTCAGTCTTGAAGGTAAATTTTTTTCGTATCACCCTAACATACTTAAAGTACCACTCTAGCTGTTTCACACCAGAGAGGACTGATACTTAACAGCATCTCTTTATTCTCTCTATAGCTTGAGTTCAGGCTTCCCAAAAATCCATATGATCTGCAGCTTAACTAAAGTCTGGAGTGAGCTAACTGCCTCACCAGGCCAGGAAACTCAGGCACGGGATGGGACTGCTCTGAGTTTGAACCCCACTCCCACTGGCAATATGGAAACAACTGTCGCCATCTACTCAAACTGGCACTTGGCATGGTTGACAAAACCTTCATAGACATAGAAAGAAAAGTTACACCCAGGTTATCCAAAGAACTGAAGCAGTCAAGGAAGGACAGTAACAGGATTTTTCTGTGACCAGGATATTATACTTAAAACCACAACCTGTATACGTAGATAACTTAAGTCAGCAGTGGCACGTATGCTTTTGTTATAGTCTAATCCACATACGACCATTATTATTAGTAGCACATACATAGTGGTAAAAATGATACGAACACTTATATTCCAACTAATCTAGTTATTTAAGAGAAGTACCATTAATAATACCATAAAAATTGTTACGTATAAGCTTCCTGGTATGTACCCCTTCTCTCTGGTGTTACGCTTGCTCTTTGCCCCCGGGGCCAAGTAGCTGTTTTTTTCTCAAGAAGAGGGAACCGCAGCAAGTCATCAGCATCCTGACTTCTCTCCTGGGAGGAATAAGGTATTAATGGTAGAGACCTCCTCTTCCTTCTGGTCCTGGATCCATTTGGGTTTTCTTTTATAACACAGTCTGCTCACATGCCCTTTCTTCCTTTGTTTGTAACAGAAGTTTGACTATCTTTACCCATTAGCTGTTAGTTGAACTAGTACAACATCCTCCCCCAGACCTAACTTCCATAAAGGTTTAATGTTTGTTCCCCTGTGACAACACAGGTTTGTTAGACCTTTATTGGATACAGTATTCACAGAGATAAGCTAAAAACACGTTTGACAGTACTCACCTGACTGCTAGGCAATTGTTATCACAGCTAAAACAACCTAAATCATCTCAGCCTGAGTCAAGTACAGACAGCTCCTGGGATGTTACGCTGCTAGGTCAATACAAGGCCTTTGGCCTTTTACTCGTAATGGCAAAATCATATTTCCTGAGCTACACAAGAAGCAAGCACCTGTGTTTTCAGCACTGAAACTACCAAAATAGTACAAATTCTGCTGCAGATCTTATCCAGTACTGCTGCTGTCTTGCCTGCACTTAGCAGACTAACACCTCTCTGATGCCTCCCTTGAGATCCTTGCAATTTCTGTTCCCATCAGAATCATCTGATGGTCTACAATGCAGTCTCATTGTAGAGCATCATGGTCTGGGCAAGCGCAGCACACAGTTATTTGTATTTGACAGCCATAGGAAAGGCTTATACTCACCTTCCAGAAAGCTGCCTTATCTATTTAGCTTGAGACTGCTTTGCACTGCAGATTGTCTTCAATCCCGTTGCATGTTTGCTTGCAAGAGGGGTCTGCAAAAATCTGTATCTGGACCTGACTGGTTGGTTTGCGGCAACTCACCTTTGGCATGGTACAGATGTACCAGTCCTGTGCTAAGGCACTGTATTCCCCTTCATCTCACATGGACTGTATAGGTGCCATGGCACCTATTTGGGAAGCAAGGTGTAAGGTGGTGCCTGAGATCTTTGGTGGGTGTAGCCCCAACGGACTACCTTAGATCACCCAGTTGGTCTGTAGAGAGTAGAGAACATCAGAGCTCTCCTGAACTCCAGATTGCAAAGGCACCAACACCCTTATCTTTACTCAACTTGCCTTATCTTCAAAACTGTGAACAGAGAGACTAATAAAGAACAATACTAAATATTGTCCTGCTAGCAAGAGGCCTGAGCCTAGCTGTGTTCACATGTGAAACTCTAGTTCAGAGACTTCCTTATAGAGTTTGAGCAGAACTCATGTTCTTTTGTGTTTGGAGTTAAATCTTTCTTTGCTTACAATCTCCAAACTTGCAGTGTTCTGAAGGACGAATAGAAATCTCTTTTCTCATTTATTTCCTCATCTGAGATCTTGTGCAATCATAGTTGCCCATCTCAGAAATGATATGGTAAGGATGCAGAGTTTCAGAGGAGAGCAACAAGGATGATCACTAGTAAGGAGCAGCTTCCATATTTGAAGTGGAATCTGTAGGCTGGGAACCTTCAGCCTGGAAAAGAGCTCCTAGACTCATAGAACAGTTGAGGTTGGAAGGGTAGAAACCTCTGGAGGCCATCTAGTCCAGTGCCCTGATCAAAGCAGGTCTAATTGGATCAAGTTTCTCTAGAGAGTGATCTGTAAAATCATGAGTGTCATGCAGAGGGTCAGCAAAGATCAGCTTAGTGAGGATGACCTAAAAATAACTTTCTTCTTCTAATACAAGACATAGGGAACATCCAGTGAAACTGGCAGAAGACAAATTCAAAATAAAGAAAAGAAAGTACTTCTTTGCACGACTGGTGGTTATGTGTGGGATACAGGAAGCCTCATCACAGGATGCTGTGATTGCAAAACGCTTGCATGGATTGAAGGGGACACTGGACAGCTTCATGTAGGAGAAGTCGTATTCAGAGTTAGGAAATGTATGGATACCATATCTGGCCCAGAATATTTCTGAATAGTAAATATTTGAGATCTGGAGGAATGAGTCCTCAGCAGAAATCTTATATAGGCTTGCATTGTTCTTATACCTTTATAATCTTCTTATACTCCCTAGGCATCTACACCTGGTCACTACCAGAGACAGGATATCAGGCTAGATGCACCTTTTTTTCTGATCCAGTAGAGCTCCTTCTGTGTTCTGATGTATCTTCTAAAATGGATTTTTCTCTACTATTATGGACCTAGCCTGACACTCATTTTTCCTTTTCTTCTTTTGCATGGATACAGTCTCACTTCCAGTGGGGCAGAACAGAGGGAAAACGGGGTAAGGTGGGAAGGGTTGTGTGTCTCCTTGGTCACAATAGCATGGTGTAATGCAAGGGGAAAGATTTAAGGCAATGTCAGACAGAAATATGCGCACTCGTCTGTGAAATGTATTTGAGTGAGCCTGATATTTCAGGCACACACACTAGATATCCTGTGCGCATCAGTACAGATAGCCAGCAACACTGTAAATTTGGTCTGTGCTTGTAAATTCTTGATGTGCACTGACCTTTTGTCCCCGTGTCCATAACTCCTACCACTTCTGAAACCCTGTTCAAGGTTCTTACATCAGTTACTACTTTGATTCCTGAAAATACCCTCATTTATGTTTTTCTTATGTTCCTTCCTCAGCTATTACTTTCCCTCCAGCTTGTCCAAAGCCCAGGTTTATCAATGATAGAGACCACAGAACACTCCTTGCTTTTTATTTCCGTGTTTTAGTGAATACAGCCTTGTTGTTCCTATATCCAGTTACCTGCTGAATGGCTAGTGTGTGTCTGGCATTCCGTTATAGCCTCATTCAGCTTTTCCATTCCTGGTGTTACACCCTTTCCTTAGGAGGGAAGGAATTTTTTTTTTCTTTCCCTAGAATAGCCTTGTACATAGAGCCCTTCTTTGTTCATAATTCCATTGTCTCTTGTTGCTTCCCATCTGAAAATGTACTGCATACTTTCTGGCTGACATGTAATTCTGGATTTCTGTCAGTCTATTAGAAATTGTTGTACGCCACATCTAGATTTGTGGAATTACTGCTACAGGGTGGGAGAAGAGCCTAAGAAGTCTTCTTATTTCTGAGAGAAAAATTGCATTCATTTAGTGCTGTAGAAAAACAGTGAAATATAAGAAAAGGGTGAGTGAAGAGCTTTTTCTAAGCTTTTAGCACATGATAGAAACCTTTAATTGTAGTTCACTGTTGTAAGCCAAGACTGGAGCAGCTCGCTTACAGAATGAATTTTAGACTGGTTATGATTATTATCTTTGACTTGATTTCAAAATATTGTTCATGTTTGAATGTTATTTTTGTCAGAGGAGCACCATGTTATTGAGAGTCTCCTGTCTTCTGGAAACTTTGGGAATCATTATTCTGTTGTTCTTCCTGAGACCAGCTGGTGCAGATGTAGAATATGGCTTTCAGTTGTAGCATCTCTTGTTGAGATTGGCTACTGCCTTGGCTTTGAACTCACTGATGTTCAGGAACTTCAGAATTATTCCATGCAGAGACTAATAATGATATTTGAATTGAAATACTGCAATGAACTTGGAGTTCTTGAGCTAATGGAAAAAATGAAGAGTGACATTTGCGATTTGGCCGTACCGTCATGTCCACAGTTAGATACTTATATATACTTACCTATACTTAACTGAGTCTTCATTGTCAAAACGGACTCAAGCATGTAGTTTTTCAGAATTTTGTGCTTATCTAGAAAATCCTTTAAAAATAATTGGTTTTAAGTCCTGGCCTGGTTATAGCTGGAAGACCTGGACAAAGTTATAGCTGAATCTCTCTAGCGTCCAAAAAGCTTGTGAGAAGCTTTATTATGAAAAATCTGTGAAGAGAGCACAAAGGCAGAAGCCTGTAGTTCATATATATCACTATGACATGCTGAGAAAGAAAATCACAGTTTGAAACACTACATACGCCTGCTGGGCCTCTAGGGATTAGTGCTTGCAAAGATGTAAAACTCTAATGTACATTAAGAGAAGAGTTCGCTAGACTTCCAAATTGTTCCGCCATTGTTCAAGTAACAGATTAACTTAAACAGAAATCTTTTGTTTGTTGCAGAATAGTTTACAGGCAATTTCTGTTCGAATTAGGAAATACGTCTATGCTGTTATGAATCCTATTAGAAGAGTCTACACTGAGTTTTAGAAACAATATCACTGTAATCCCACTTAAATTGACAATTAAAGTGTGTTTTGCTTATAGCTGGCTTCAGACACACTGTGCAATTTACTAAGTAATGGAGAAAATGTCATTTGCTGTATGCAAATTTCTTGTCGCATAAATTAAGTATTAGTATTCTTTGCCCATTTAAGTTTACAACTTAAGCAAGTATTCTGTATAATGTTAGAATTAAATCACAAATACCTATGCACGACTTTCCAGTATGTTATAAACATAAATGTGGACTGATCTGATCTAGCATTGGGTAAATCAGGAAAGACGTGAGAGTAATGGAGTTACTTGAGTTTACAACTCAGGAGAGAGAAGAGATATAGAGGAGATGAGACTCAGGCCCTTGCAATGTTGGAAAGGGTAGAGAGCGTAAAATTTCTCTGTTTTTCTTAATAAATGTTTTCGTTCTTAATAACTTTTTCACTACGGAAGGATAGTTTTTTTGTGAAAACACTCATGCATCCAAGAATCACCTAATCCTTGCTTCTTAGCTTTACCATTTCTAGGTCCATAAGTCTCTGATCAGGAATTCCTGTGTCCTGTAGTATGCTGGTAAACCAAGCATTGGTGGTAAAGACGGTAAACCCAACTTTGAATTGCAGTGGCTTTCAGCATAGAAGCAAACTGAATGGTTAAACTTCTCAGGTTGATTAAGTTTTCTAGAGTAACATAAAGAACAGTTCTTTAAGACACAGGTAACTCATTCTCTATGAGTTACCTATTTCAGAAATGGGTATAATAAAAGTGTTAAAATTGCCACAAAAGGAATCAAACGGGTCACCGCTAGGAACTTGGCTCACACACACACACAAAAAAGACATTGTATAGTAATTTCCTGTTCTCATTCTTAGAGTTAAATCTGAGAGTTTCCTGCAAACCTAGTGGAAATTGAATTTCTATGGACTTGTATGTTTTTTTTGCTGCTGAACAATATAGAGAAAGTCTGAACTGAAAATTCTGAATGAGCATTTTTTTAATAGCTGAACATTTCTTTCTTCTTCTGCAGTTTTTTCTCCTTATGAAACTAACCAAAAATCTACATTATCCCATGGAAAAGACACTCTTCTTGGATTTTTTGGGCACTCTCTGATGCATTATATAGAGAAAGACTGTTAACATACGTTATAGCCTGTCTCACTAGTACAGCAATACACTGCTGTCATGAGTAGAGTTTTATAAGAAGTATGTGAGCAGTTTTCTTAAGCAAAGACAAAAAACAACCAACCAATACAATCTAGGTGCTATAGTATAATTAAGTCAATTATCACAGTTATTCAGCGAGTGAGGTTAGTTATTTGGACTATATTAAAATCTGTGAATAGATTCATTTTACTAATTTTTAAAGGTTTTTCTGAAGCAGCCAAGTTAGGAAGGCGAGTACTCTGAACTCTGTCCTCAGTCGGTGAAGAGGGGTGTGTGCTGCCTGAAGGTGATGCCTCACCAAAGGCTCTCCAGTGATTATGCAGAAAGCTTAAGCTGCTTTTGTCACCACTTGTGTACCTAAGACCAGTTGCTAAAGTGGGATGAACCTGGACTCTGCAGAGCAGATGCCCTTGTGCAAGGTACTGTGCCAAAGAAAGTGAGAAAGTCCATGTGTTGGAACCCAATAATATACAAAAGGGGAATGAATGTCAGGTGAGGAATTGGACCTAGGGAGATGAAGTGACTAAGTACCTAAGCCCTAAGATATGTGCTGGCTGGGTAAATCGAATAGAGATTTCTCACGCAGTTTATAAAATCTACAAAAACAACTTCCTTTACTTGCACCCTAAAAAAAGTGCATTAAGAAGGAAAATACGCGTAGCCTGAACTACTTCACTAGTGGTGTCTGGCTAGACCCGACCAGACTAGACGTTCATCTGCTGAGGTTTCATATTTTCGGATGGTTGTACATAGCTGTAGCCATGAAACTTGTTTAACTGCTATACAGTGATGCTCTGCGGTAGGAAATTGAGTTGCTATGCCTACAGAGTTTATTGTATTACTGCGTGGAGACATTAATTTGGTTCTCAGAAGGGATATACCACGTCGTCATGACATTGCATACGTGTTAATTGGCTTTGCCTAATTAAACTTGGTGCTGTTTGCAGGTAAGTATATCTCTTATGGTTCCAGTTCAAACCCACTGAGGGCTAAGTGAAGGACCGGTGTCAGAATCATGCATGGAAGACATACCCTGGAAGTGCTTGTAGATGCAGAAAGTCACCTCCAAAGAAGGAAACATTTAGCAGTTCTTTAGATTTGCAGTGTGCTGCCTGAGATTTTCTCTCTATAATAGCAGAATGTGGAGATATATACTACAGGGTATGCTTTTACCCAGGCAGCTGTTGAACAGGTTTGTTCCTTCCTCACAGATACCAGGGTGAGAATACAGGTGCTAATCAGGCCTGCAGATTTGAACAAGATAACGCTTGGCTCATCCGCTGAGATCTGACAGCTGAAATGGCTCAAGGAGTTTCAGGCCCTAGCAGAGGACCACATTGCCAAGAGAGCATTCTGGAGCCATTTATCTTCCAATCTGCTTGGGGACCATAGTGCTGTTTTGCAGACAGCATGGAGAGCATAAAAAAATGTTGTGTTTGCATTCTGGTCAGGTTCTGCTTGTTACAAAACAGCACTGAGGGTACTTGGCACTTCGAAAGATGTGACCCAAAGCAGTTTACCTGAAACTCGTTGTATGAGCTTGGCGGATGAATGCAACAGCAAGCTCCTAAGCACCATGAGGCGGTGAACTCCTGTAAATGGGACAAATTGATTTTGTACTAGAGCATTCCTATGGGGAGGTGCTGGCTGCTGCACAAGCTGTTGTGAACTTTGCATTGCTTAACTATGAGAGGCTCTCAGTTTTGGAGTTCCCATTTTAAATCCACAGGGCCAGATTCTGCTTTCCTACTCTGCCACTTAGTTCTGTTTTACTCCATGAGTAGTTCTGCTGACTTCTTTAACTCTTGGGATGATGACACCATTTACCAAGGTGAGCAGGAGCATCAAGATCTGGCTTTTCTTCCTTTACAGGGAGCAGGAGGTGTCTGGACTCATGCATATGTTCTGGTTTGGACATGTTCTGATCTCTCACAGTCTGCAAATAGCAATTTTATGATGCTGTCTAATATTTGGGGCAAGAGTCTGTATAGGATGCAGTGTTTGCCACTGCAGTTCTGAACAGGTTCTTAAACACTTTTGATAAAGGAAGTTCAGTTAAGTTCAATAGTGTTACGTCAGGATAACACGTATCTGAAGATCTAGCTTAGTGAAGACAAATATTTTGGGTGAGATTTATCTCAGCCAGCTTTCACCATCTAAAATGTGGGTGTCCAGTCAAAGCTAGAAGGCCAAGTTTACACAGAGGGAAATCCATTTCTGACATCTTTGATACCCATGCTGCAGGGCATAACTCACACTGGTCATGCCTGTCCTGTCCTTGAATATATAGGACATTAGAAGACCTACTTAAGGCAGATGACAAGCTTTTAGTTACAAAAAGTAAGGGAAAGGAATATTGCCAGCTTCCTCATCCTCAGGCTTCTACAAGCATGTCAGGGTAACACAACTTTGATAAATAGCAAAACAGCATTGGTCCCAGTTGGGGTGTTGGCTGCAAAAACAACAGGTGCAAAAACAAATGTAAAATTCCTGGCTTCTTTATGCTTTTGTCTTCATTATTGAGGCCATCAACGTATTTGCCAGCAATATATTCTAAGAAAAAGTATGTGTTTTCAGATAAAAACTATACAGAGACTGGCAAGAAATAGAAGAAAAAAATCAAGTGCAAAATAAGAGATGGAACTTTGTCATGATGAGAGGACTCAAAAGCCAGGCTTATTTTCCCTTGGCTATCTTTGCAGAGTGGAAAAAATATGAGGCTTCCCTGGGTCGATTGAAATGAAATATTGATTATGCAATACTGTAATTTGCACTCACCTTTCTGGCCCATGATGTATTGTATGAATGGATGTTTGCACTGTTTGTCCATTATAAATTCAGGCTGAAAACAAACAACGCTAATCCTTAGCCCATAGAATATGAGACCTCACACCGATTTGGGAAAAAATGAAGTGGGAAAGTGAAACCTCCTATTAGGCAAGAAAGATGGGGAAACATTACATGTTAAGATTTCATTAGTTAGGTCTCTGGGTTTTTCAGGGTTACATAGCACAATTTTATCTGTTCCAATATTTTTACCATTTGAATACATATTTCAGTAATCCTCTGTGGAATACCAGCAGAGGCGGGACCCTTTCCGTTTATAGATATGGTAGTTTACAAGGAGTTGGACATTTTGGTTTTCACTTTCTAATTTTCTGGTTTTTAAAATATGAAATATATGCATATATATATACATATACATATACATATACATATGTGTACATATATATGTGTGTACAATAAATGCAGAAAATAAATACAAGAAATACAAGAAATACATACATACATACACACACTCACATATATACACACCACCTGAAGTGCTGTATAACTGAATTCAAAAAAAGATTCTTACTTCCTCCCTTCCTCCATTCCTTCCTTTTTCTTTCCCTCCCTTCTTCTTCCTCCTCCTTCTCCTTCTCCAAATAATGCTTCCCCCAAGGAATGTAGAATCTAAGTCTCAGAAAGAAAGCAGTGAACTTGTAGTGGCAGATGTTTCTGTAACTATATTTATATTTTTATGGGCATCCTTCTGATACTAATTTTCGTTAAAATTGAGCAGTCACAAAGTACCTAATTTTCAACTTTCTTCTCTTTTCCTGGAAATGACTTTTTTTTCATGATATTGGTCATATTAGCAGACTGCTATTCCAACATTAGATCTGTTGTAACAAAGTGACCATACAAGAACTGTCACTATTAAATGATGACTTCAGTATTATAAAAGGATCTATTTTGGCAGATCTTTTCTATAGTGAAGATCAAGAATACCATGACAGCTGGCTGTCAAATCTGACTGTGGGACCAACTTGGTGGATTAGACCATTTAACCTAAAGACAGGCATATTCTTAAACTGATACAAGTTATGGTGACTCTGTTGAAGTGAGCTGAGGTGGGATTCACCTGAAATCCAAATACACATTATCTATGAAAAGGCAAGTATATTACTTTGTTTTTGTTTTTGTTTTGTTTTTTGATTAGGTAAATGAAGGAGGAAATTAAGTTATATTAAAAATTTGTTAAAAGAAGCTTTCAGTGTCTCTCAGATTATTAAATATTGCTCCTGGTGCTTAATCACATATTAACTTTTCATATGTAAAGAATAATAATATGGGGCTTCTAGTTTCTCACTGAGATACATCTGTGTGATGTATTGCATGTATTCAGGATGGGAAACACGTGTAGTACAACACTGAAATGAAGTTCCCACAGATTCCCTTTACTACTTGGACTGGACTGAGTGCATTATGCAAAGTATCTATCAGTCAGATGACATGATATTTCTTGTTATTTTAAATAACAGATGGGTTTGATCAGGTTGTTCATCAAACCCAAAGGCAAAAAATCAGCTGTGTAGCTCTGCATCTTTAACTCATTCTTGTTGAATTAAAGTGCAAAAGACTTCCTTTCCATATGTTTTATTCTTGGCATTTTTGTCAAAATGCCATACGCCAAGCCAGAGATTTAATTTAAACTCAGTAGTTCGAATTGTAGGAGCAAAAGTGTATGTTGCAGACAAGATTCAGGTGAGCCTTAAATGCTATAGTATCTGCAATTTTTGGACTAGAAGAGAAGGTTTTAGGTATGGTTTGCCCATTGCAGCTGGCATGGCCTCTAGGTTGCAAAGGAAGGCAGCCCCCCTACTCCTTTCTGACAGCAAACTTCCTGAAAACCTACAGTAGAGATTTTCTGGATCCAAAATCTAATCTTGGCACAGACAGAAAGACAGTAGCCAAACACCTGAAAAAGTGGATTTTCAGTGCCACAGAATGCTATCCCTTGATGATGTGCTGCCTCTGACACAAGCCAATTTCTAAGGCAGAGAGAAGGATGAAACTCCAAATGCCTATATTTTAAATTTCCAGGGTGAGATAAAGAGAGAAAGAAACATCCTAACTCTGATAGGAAGCTTCTGAAGCAAGAGTCTTGCAGACCTTCAAGTACGATGAAGGCAATGCGGATGATTTTGTTTTCCCAGTGACACTAGAAAGCAGAGAGCAATAGGAAAATTAATAGATTAAAAATTTCCTTAGCCAAAGAGACCATCTGTTCAGCCCCCTCTTTTCTCATGCACACAGACACTAGATTAAACTGCATTTTTAAGACAGCTATTATAATTTAATTTTAAAAATACTAAGTTGTGGGTGATAAGCCCACCCTTTTTCCAATAAACTTTACCAGTGCTTATTTATCATCACTGCTAAGTACAGTATATTATTTCAAGTTTCAATTTTCCAGTTTATAATGATAAAACAACAATAACAACAAGCCGGACACTGGAATTTCTTATGTAACCTCAGTAAAGCTGAAAAGTCTTCTACTGGCACATGCCCTGGCTATGGATAAATTTAGACAGGAAATTAGAACTAGGTTTCCAACTGTCAGAGGGATGATATTCTGGTATTTTTTATATATCCAAGGATCATTTTGTTCCAGAATGGTCCTGTTGAAGCACGATGACCTTAAATGCATCTCTGAGTCACTGCTTTTGAAGACGGATCTCTACAGTGTAGACATAGCCTTTGTGGTTCTCAGATATATTTTCTTGCTTTATAAAATATTTTGTTGGACTGCAAGTCACTCTGTGAGAGTTCTCTTCCTTATTATTTACTATTCCAGCAATATTTAAAACCTGGTCAATACAGACAGTATTTCTTATCAGCTGCTGGTAGGAACATGAAATGGTTTTGGATCAGACACCCGCCAGGGTGTCCCATGAGAAAAAGCCTGGTATATTGACATTTCCCCTAAGTATCTGGTACAGACACTTGCCATGTTGTCATTGTCCATTCCCCCTTAGAAAAGCACTTAAGCATCTGCTTCCGTTCTTCTGACTTCAACGAGAAGGAACCATGCTCATGCTGAGAGTTCACAGATGTTTGGTTATTGACTCCTGGAAAATGACGGAGACAAGTAATGAAACAAGTTATGTGGAAGCAGCTAGAGAAGAAAGTTAAAAAAAAAAAAAAAAAAGGAAAAGGAAAAGAAAAGAAACAAGAAGAAGACAGACTGTGGATTTGTCAAGAACAAATACTGTTTTCTCTCTATGTATGACAGGGCAACAGGGCACATGTGCAGAGCAGAAGCAGTAGAAGTTATATCTCTTGGTAATAATGAGTTATTTGACACTATTTCACATGATGTTTTCATCAAGCAGTTGTAGATAAACCCCTTAAGATGAATAAAAAACAACTTGGAAAACTGTACTCATCATAATTTAAATGATCCCCTGTTGAACTGGAAGGACATATAGAATGGATATCCACGGTACCCTCTTCTGGAAGTTTGGTAACTGTCAACATTTCCATTAACAGTATCTGTCACGGGCTGAAGGTGATGATCATGAAAATTAAAGATAACATCAAACGAGAGTAGAATATTATTGGCACTCTGGAAAACAGGATTAATTTCAGGAGAGCTCAGGAAATTAAAAGGCAGTCTGGAAAAATGGATATGCTTTTTACTAAAGAGAAATGCAAAATCCTAAACCTAAGGTACCATACTTCAGGAAAGATGTGGACCAGTGGTGGAGAATTATTTGGGAAAGCATAAAAAAAAAAAAAAAAAAAAAGTTTAGCAATCTGGAAAATTAGTCGTAGCTGGAAAAATTCAACTGCAGTGTGGTGGTTATTTATAGAAAGGACTTTCATACACAAAAGGGATTTTTAAAGAGGAAAGAAGCTGCCTGGCTCACAGTGTCCATGAAGTGTGATCCCCTCCTTTACATCTTCTATAGTCAGTATTAAGTTAGAAACTGCAAGGCAGCTACATAGACTTACTGCGTGCAATTAAGTGATGGTAAATTTAATTCAGAAGAAATTTAAGTCCTGTAATGGACAGTCATAACAAATATGTGTAGTAAATCTAGTAAATCTAGGAGTCATCTTATTTAACCAGAGCCATCTCATAGTGGATTCTGCCTAAATAGTTTTCCTGCCTTTATAGAATATTATATTTCTACAACTGACTGAACATGACCTTGAGCTTGGGCTAGGCCACTTTGTCCACTTCTGGAGCAGATTCCTCATTACTAATTTGAACTTAGAAACCCTAGTGACCGTAGTGCCAACATCAGGCACTGTAACAGGCAATGTGAATTCAGGCTGTTCAGCCTTTGGGAACCAGCCTTGCTGAACAGGAAGGGGACATAAGCTTTGAAACCATTCTGGGGCTTTTAGGAACCGATCCCATAAGACCAGAACAAATGTGAGAGATAGTCAGAGCTAGTCAACATGTTGGTGATTCTCAGAAAGGAAATGATTTCTGAAGACAGATTTGAAAAAGTTCCCACTGTATTACAAAAGGAAAAGGGTTCTAAACATAGGAAGCACCACAGAAAGAAGATTAAAAATGAGACAGAAAATGTGCTAAGGGAGTGCTATAATGTTCTTTTGCATTTTCAAAGCACCAGTGAAAAATATTAACATTAACACAGTAAAATAACAGATGAAATGTTGTTATGAGAAGTGTGGTAAACCTGGAATATCATTAGTGGGTTTTTTTTTCAGTCCTCTGACCAAAATATATTGGGTTTTATTTACAGGGAGCCTACACACCAGGCAGCACCCAAAGCACATCACAAAGTGTGTGTTTTTGTGTACATGTGTGTGAGCAATGTAAAAAAGCAGAGCAACAGTAAACCTCTGCTTTAGAAAAGAGGTGAAAAAGAGTACTTTATCAGTCAAAACAGCCTGAAATATTGTATACAGCTAAAAATCACTATCTAGTTGAAATCTGGACAGGCTATTCAGGCTAATGCCTCTGCTGTTTTAGAAGAGGCATGGCTTTCTTAATGACTACAAGGGGTCAAGATTGCAATTTCACCACTATTCAGAAGACAGCACCTCCAGGCGTTAAATGACCCCTATGACCATGCCTGGGGCACTGGTTAAATGCTCAAGACATAAGAGAAGCTCTTGCTACTGAACTGGCAACACCTGGGTTTTCTTGTAGGTGTCCTCTCTGAGTATTGACCAAGGCTGACCTTGCTTGTCTTAGGAGCCTCTAAGATCATAACCCAAGGTAGTATAGCTGCAGGCTATCACTATTAATACCCAGAGGGTTTGGCTGCCTTTCATATTTTTCTTTGGATGTGTTTTCTCTTTCAAGAGTTTCATCCCTTTTTTATTTACAGAGGTACATGATTTTAGCTGGTCTTCAGAGAGAACCTAACTATAGAATGATTAAGCAACCTTCCTGCCTGATATTTTCCTCTGTAGAAAATATTTCACCTTCATGTTAAAAAGAAATAGTATTTCTTAAACTGAAAGGGGCAGGATGGAGATCAGAAAGTATTTATTTTCTTAGCAGCCTCTATCTTTCCTGTAAGTTCACACCTACTCTGCATTTTTGACTATACCAGTTCTGGCTCTACCGAAGTTGTGAGCTCTCCTATTTTCCCGAGATTGTTGTTGGCACTCACAATTCTGTTATTCACAGATGTGGTCTTTAAACAAGCTAGTTTGACATGCATTGCTAAATATTCCCTGTGAAAAACAATAGCACATTCTTATAAGAAATAGAGACTTGGTTTTCATTTCTTCTGCTTTCTAATTAACCTCTGAGGGCTCAGAGCACCAAAAAAAAAAAAAAAAAAAAAAAAAAAGACATCAAAAAAAAAAAAATTCCTTGTTATGAAAAGGTAGGTATTTTAGGTACACATATTGATTTGGAAACATAATAAGTAGATCAAGCATTCTTAGTAGATCATGCAGGTCATTTTCATGCCTACTAAGTGTCATTCTGTTGTACTAAAATTGACTTTTCTAGTTCTCCTTGTTTTATAACCTTGCGCTATTACATTAGCCCAAAGGCCAGAATAAAGCAGACTATTTTACAGTTTATTCCAAATTCCAACACAAGGTGTTTTTCTCCTAGAAACAGATGTATAATAAAAATATGCAATACCAATGTATTATCCTTCTTGAAATATTTCTTTGGAATTACTTCTCAGCGTTTCTGCTATTTTCTGTTTTGCATTGTTTTTACTGTAATGGACTCTGATCCTTGTTCATTAAGATAATCAAAACTTCAAATTACCTTGCAATCCTGTCTTGTGCTTGCAATACTAATCTCGTTGCAGCTGTGTCTCACGTGTTTAGGCTGTGAGTTTTTTGGGACCGAGCTAGGACATCTGTGCATGTGGAAGATTCAAATGCATAATGCTGTTTGTTAGCAACTGTGGAGCAAGAGAGGTCCTCAGAAATGGGCGTAGACACTATTCTGGCACTGCCAAGGGCAAATGGAGGTGGCAAGAGGCACCTCTTCTCCCCCCAGTTTTGTGGTCGTCTTGCCTGATGGGACAGGGGAATGGCCAGTCACCCTGCTCTTTTATGCACAAATAACAGCCTCACTAGATGAATTTCCTCCCAAGGGCCTGAAAAAAATGAGCTTATAATAAAGATATTTTTATAATAACCAGAATGTTACTGGTTGCTGATAGTAATAATAAACTGTGCCTCTCCCTGGCCTCCAAGCTGAAGTGTCTTTTTAAAAGAGCATTTGATTCTTCTAGAAGGCTATTCCACTTGATGTCCCCCTTTTCCCTCCAACCATTCTCTAAATTCTTTTCTTTCTCTTTTTCCTCCTCCCAGCCTTCAATAAAACACAACATGTAAGGCTTTCCTTTGCAAGACCAAAGAAGGAATTAAAATGCTGTGTGAATCACTGAAGCCTGACACAAAAGAGCTACAGTTACCAGCTCCCTTTGGGGAGCAGGGAGGAGGAGACAGGAAGGCTTCGTGCATTTTTTAACAAAGTGAATTTCTGAAATGACAGCAAATGCACTTTGTTACGGGTCCAGCAGGCCTAAAGACAGTCTTTGTTAGTTTTAGACTGTAATCAATACAGATTCAAAGTAGCTATTACTTTTCCAGTACTATTTATTTTCCGTTTTTTTTTTTTTTTTTTTTTCCCCTCCTTCCCCTAATTCATTCTGCTTTTCTCTTTCTGGACAAAGTTTGAACATCAATAATTAAGCCCTTCAACTTACAGCTTTCTACAGTTGGCGTGCTGCTCTCTAAAATACCTTCGGAAAACATGAAACCCATGGCAAATTTCTTCTACAGACTAAAAGTAAAAATTCTGGTATTTTCTTTTATTATTTATGTATTTGTGCAAGAATTGAAACAAATAAAAGTACAATCATCCCTTTGGGGCCAGCTTAGAAGTAGCTGGGGGGGTAAGCAAGGGAATTAAACAGTTCAGTTTAATTAAAATATCCTGAAAAAAAGACTGCGAATATCTAAGTATAGTCTAGAAATTGTAAATGATCTGGAAAGAGCAGAGAGTCCAATAGACCTTGTAGGCAGATAACTCCATTCCTTTGATCCTGTAGGAGCCAAAGGGCTTTATCCTCTCAAAACCCACTGAAGCTAATTTAAGTCGGATGACTTTGCTGGCCTTTGGTCGAGCCAAAACCGAAGCAGAAAAAAGTAAGCTTATAGAATTAAATGAGCAACAAATATTTGTGGATCTCTCTTTGCTACTCTTGATGCTTATCTTATTTCACTAATTATGGAGATCAGGACTAATTCTTCTTGTACGCATTGCTGGTGTCAGTCAGGAGGAGCTGTTGCATCAGCAGATTAAACCTGGCATAAAAGTGACATCCGTGGAGAATCTGGTCATGCATGACAAGTGGGGGAAAAAAAAAAATCAAAAATGAAAATGGGAGCGTGGGCCCCTGTCTCTCCCTCTGACGCTAGCAGACTGATCATTCCGTAAAGCTTAAAAATTGGTTTAGATCTATGGTCCTTCAAGTCACTTAATCTGCTCACTTTCAGCAACACAACTGTTCATAGCTGACAGCTGACCTATGTTAACTAGGTTCACTATAACCGACTGTAGCTGACCAACTGATTGCACTCTCGATCAGATTTGTTTTAGAAAATTTGTTCCTGCATCCAGTTACCAATTAACAGTGGAGATTAGGGTGATGCAGAATCATCTTCTTTTGGCAGTCTCCATCCCCTCATACCTTTAAATCCAGGCTTCCTGCCTGAAAATTGCATTTACTGACGATTGAGATGCTTGTTTCTTTTCTGACCTTAAATACTGTGCATCTAATAAACACTTTGAGATTGCTCAGTCTGCTTGCTTCATCTCAGATTTCTTTCAAATAAGGACAATTCAGTCTCACTAAATTTTCACTTGATTCCCAAGAGAAAGATTAGGCTGATTATTATCATTTCTTGTACCAGAACAAAACTCACTTTTGTAATGACCTATTGTTTTACCTTTTGTGTTTCTATTTGTTTAATTATTTTAAAGCTTTTTGGCATATGTTCATTAGCACAGTGCAAATTTGTTTTTTGCATTAAATAGAGATCACTGAAAAAGGTGTTCCGTAACCTCTACCTGAGCAGGTTGCCAAGGTTTTTGAATATGGATTGTTCTAGTGTCACCTGTTTGTTGACATTGCTGCTGGCCTTTTGAACACGAACGAACCTCCTTGTTCCTTTGCAAACAGCCACGCTCGTTCTTATATTGAATTATTAATGACATATAGAACTCTTGGGTACAAACACATAATTTATGTTTATAGTACGAGATGCTGAATGAAGATCTGTGGATTCTTTAGGTTAATGGTGTTCTTAGATTAGGCACATTTTCAGGGAATGAGAAAGATTTAAGTGGAAGACATGTTCGCATTGATGGGAGGACCTATATAGCTAGGTGCAGCACAAAAATCTGAGAGGACACTCCCAGCTCTAATGTTGTGGGTCACTATAGAGACAAATTGTTAATGACACTATATTTGAATGGACAGGGGCTGGCTGAAACACAAATATTTCATCTGGTCACTAGATAACAAATTGTCAGACAATGATTTGCACAAGTGAAAAAGTAGATTTTGGTGGCACAGAAACAAGGAAATGAAGTAGGTTCTTAACGCACATGAGAAGTCATTTGAGACTGCACAACGTATATCATAGCAGGTAACATTTGCTTATTCATTTCCGTATACCCCTATGCAGTATAACGCTGATGCTTCTCATATTGCCTATATACAAAACCAGTTATTAAAAAGTTTGTCTCTCTCTTCATATAAAATACTTTTCAGCAGTTCTGTGGGAAAGTCATGTTTTACTTAGACTTCATCAGTTTGTGGAATTTACTATTCTGCATGTACTTGTACACCCTGGTGAATTTTATTAACTGACTATAGCCAAATCAGACTTGTTAAAAATTAAGTAAATTCTGCGATGGTAGAATCCTGTTTTCAGTCTCTAATTAGACCTGATTCAGACTGTGCTAAGTCAGTGGGAACCTCTCTAATAGTTTCAGGGAATGTGGTTCAAGCCCTTATTCTCTAATTAATAAAGCTCAGTAGTCCATAAAGGATCTCATAAAGCATTTCTCATTTCCATTTCTAGAACAGTTGTTTTCAGCCACAAGATCTGGATAGATAAAGTACACAGCTAATGTGTCTCCTCCCCTGCCTTGTTCCAAATCCCTTCTCCTCTGAATGTCCACATAGGAAGCTTCTTGCTAGCTTGCTGCCAGGGTCCATTTTGGAGTAAGTCAACTAATCCATTCCAGAGGGATGCCCAGACAGAGCTAGCAATGCTGTTTATTCAGAGGTTCACTACAAATAACGAGTATTCGGGCCCATTTACTCCACAGAGGTCTGATCTGGAGTGTCATGGACTCCGGGTGGCCCCTTTGGGTCAGTGCTCTTTCCCTGTGGCCACAAGACAGCAAAGACATAACCTCAGTGCATCTGTTCACCCCTATATACCTGTGCAGAGCCTTGAAATTTCCACTCTTAATTGGCGTTTCACAATTTTGGTCCGGTAAAAATAATCAGAACTAATATTTTTCTATTTAAAAAAGTGTATTATATGCATGTAGATACACACACATACGTGAAGATGTTCGTTCTGAATTAAATTTCCAATTTTTTTAGAAACAGGGTTAATAGCAAAAGAGAGAAAGGAGTCTGTCAAGAGGATGTTGAACAGACTTGAAGACTGGCCTCCTTGGCAAGTTCCCACACTTAAAGCCTTCTAGTGTCTGGCATTTGATTCCTATCAGTCTGAATGTGACTGCTCACTCTAATGGTTCTTTTATCTATCTGAAATGAATCTTAAATATGAGCTCAAGATTTTCTATTGCTGGGTAGCGGAAAATAGTGATGCAGGGGTTCAGCTGCCACATATGTTTTATAGGGGCCAACATTTTCTTGGGAAAAAGAAAAAAATGAAAGGGAGAAAAAGGCAAGTCTTGGCACTGTGTATTGGAGGCTCTCACCGCCACGTAATTGTATGGAAGATGATTTTCAGAGGTTTAACAGAGCTCTTAAGGCATGCTGTAATCTCCCAAAGGAAAACTTTGAGGCCCCTCAGTTGCTTCAGCTTTTTAAAGCTGAACTGGTTTTAAAGTTACTTTTAAAATTGTATTGGAGCATAGCAGAGAGGAAACAGCAGTTAGGGAATTACCTCGAGACGTGAATTCATTCTCCTTGTTCTTCTGCAAGTTTCCTGTTTGTCCTTGGACAGGTTTCTGTTTTCAGTCCCTCATTCATAAAAAGGCAATAATGATAGTGCCCTAATCGTAGGAAGTTTGGTAACACAAAACAGGGTTTTGTCACTGTATAGTAAAATCTGGAATTATATAATCAACAGTGAGAATGTAGCAAAAGTACTGCTTTGAATCTCGGAATAATTCAGTTTGGAAGGGATTTTGGGAGGTCATCTGGTCTAACCATCAAAGTGCTCAAAGTATGGCCAAGCTCAAAGATAGGTTGCTTAGGTCCTGGTGTTAATTAAGAACTGTTTAACCTGTGCATCGACAAAGACAGGGCTTCTTTACAAAAGTAGCTGACATCACATAAACTAAGCTATAGTGACATATATGCAACAGGGCCAAATTTAAAGTTGTGCAGGCAAACTGAAATCAATTCAGAGTGCTTGACTGGGTAATTTTAATGATATTTTAACATACTTTTAGCATAACTATAATCGTTTTGTAGTTGTGTTACTGTTGAAGTGTTATAGCAATACATATATTCTTTATGAAAAATCATTAGTAGTAACTCATATAATCAGGAGGATTAAATTGGTACCCTTTAATTTACCCTGTGCTTGCTCTGAAGTTTTCTTTCTGTCTTCACAAACTGACTCTGTTGTCTCATTACGAAAAAGGTATAACAGTATCTCCCTTACACTTTCCAGTAATGTAATTAGAGTGGTTGCCTGTTTTATAGAGTGTAGGAGATCGGCTGGGAATCCACCGAGTTTCAGAAACGTCTATAGCATATTGCATACCAAGCATTCATTGGAATATACTTTTCCTGTGCTGACCCTATGCATTACCAGCTCCTAAACTGGTGTGAATAGCCCAAGGGCACTCCTTATCCCTTAAGACCCTGCAGTATCATAGTGAGGTGCTAGGCAGCACGACAGTAGTTCAATTTGTACATCCCAGAAGAATGGAGTATGTTGTTGCTTGTCAGGTCTGAAGTATGCACAGATAGGTGTGAATAAGTGGCTTTATATGTTATTTATATCCTCTATATATGGAAAATGTTCTAAACTATGTTAAAATGAGACGTTTGCAGAAAATATCTTTTACCTCATTCATTTTCAAAATAGTCTTATGTTTAAGAATATATATATATGTATATTTTTTCATGCATAAATAGGGACACAGCCAGCCAACCAGTCAATGAAATCACATTTGATGTTCCCATTAAGGACTGCCTTTAGAATTCCTAGGAAAATTCTTAAAAGACTGTCCTTTAAAGATCCTCATATTTTCTCCTGAGAAAATTTGCTCCAAAGTGTTCCAGTGAAACTTCAGAAAGCACTGAAAATGTCAGGAGAGTGCGTACCACTTTGTCTTACCTTCCAATAATAACAAAGCTATTAAAGATAAAAGAGCAATTCAGGAGGTAAATGTCATCTTCCCTTCTTCCAGACCTAGCTTGTGGCCATGTATGAATAGGAAGAGATTGAAACCATATGAAAGAGTAGATTATCTTAGTGAAGGGAACAAGCAAATCAGAGAAACACAAAATAAAACACAGAGTCATGAGAAGATAAGTAAATGAGAGCTTTGAGTTAATAACATCTTTCTCTGGGCATGACCTAACTGAGGGTGCAAAGAGATTCTGGATTCCATCATTAATAGGTTTAACAGCACTAAATATACTACGGGATTTGGGCATCTGAATGCGTGCGTGCACTCAACAGCTCAGTTCCATGGAAACCCACAGAGAGAAGTCACCTCAGAATCAGCCCTGTGAAACTAGATGGATTTGTCCTAAGGGAACATATCAGCTCCGTACAGTCAAATACATTCCTCTCTGGTATGTAAAGAATAGCAAAATACACTTTCTGCAAGATGAGGCTAATAGGCGAGGTTTGCTAAAGCAGGTTGTGATAGCCTGTCTTCTCTTAACATGGTATCTGCAGCAGTTTTGCTGTAAGTCGGCTGATGTAGATAGGTTTGGACAAAATCAAAGTAATAAACCAAGAAGAGACTGAGAGGAAGGATCTGCCAAAGGATTTAGGTGTCTAGTAGCCATAGGATTACGTTCTAGGTTCACATGTACAAGAAGCCAACTGCAGAATATGGATGGTGTGACATACTAAATATAAAAGCAAACCTACTGGGAATTAATACAATGGGAATAAATGCTCTTATTGCGTGTGCATCTGGCCTAAGTGCTCCCAGTGATGAGCTGACTTGCCATGGACTTTGTAAACTGCTGAACATGATGATCGTGGCTTATATATAACAGGTCCAAAAATATCACCGGAGCCGTGAGGTGATGTTATTGCAGTAATAAATGCTTAGGACTCGTGTGAAGACGTGTGAACTATGCCTTTAAATCTGATCTAGGCAATAAGAGGCCTGGAAATGGTTCTAATCAGTATCTATAGAGTGAAGCGGGGATGAATAAATAGAGACGGTAGCTTTAAGGACAATATGATTTTCCTTAATCAATCTAAATCATTTTTTCCCAGCGAAGCAGCTTATTTAGGGGTTCATGACAATTCAGACTTGTCGGGCCTCACCTCGCTGGCAGAGCAGTCACACAGTTAATCCCCAGGCACTGCACTGGTATTGTTTTGCAGAGCAAGGCTGTTCCAGTGACATGTGGCATAGATGCAGAGCTGGAGGAAGGCTGGGGCACCGAATTGCAGCTGGCCCGGTGTCCCTGAGAGCACCCCTCCATCACGGGCAGGTGCATTTATGTGGTTGCAGATCCACAGTCATAGGAGACCTGCATGCCAGCAGCTGTGCTGTTTGGCAGGATTTGTCTCACATTGCATATGAAAAAATCATCATCTGGTCTAGCCTGGTCTTTGGCCTCCCTGTGTATCACTGAAAGAAACAGACGCATCCAGAGAGCAGGTCATCCCATTCAGCTCAGGTACTGACCTCAAAATGAAACGAATAACCCTCTAGAGTGGCTTTTAACTTGCTATTCACCATAATAGGAGCCTCAGCACCTAGCTGTGACAGGACACTAAACTTCAGGCACCTGATGTTGGAGAAGGTAAATAATTCTGGATGTTCTTCCTAAGTAGTGTTCAATCAGTCAGATGTCATTTTAGATGTCCTTCCTGTCCTGTATTTCATCTCAAAGACTGGCTAGTAGTTGAGGCTTTGAGGGAGGGTAGAAGAGTCCTTAAACAGGTTTATCCATGTTACCTGTCCCAGAGAGGTCTCCTTCTAACACTGAGGAATGAGTGTAAGGTCTGAAAACTGAAGTAAATATCCCTAGTAAAATTACATTCTCTCTAGTATTTGGTTTTCACTCTTATTTACAGTGTGTGTGTCAATGTGTGTTTAGACTTTTATTGGACTGAAGTCTCCTTCTGATCTCTGTAAACAGTGTTTCTGGGAAAACAGACAGAACTGGAACTTTGATTTTCTTATTGCGGTTTTAGTCATTGTCTAAACTAAAATATATATGTAGCCTGCATATTTGGAAAAAGAAGCTTTTCTTTTCATTTATTTCTAGACTGGCAAATAAAAATTTTACCTCTAAACATAAATTAACAACTTTCATTTCAAACATACAACTTTGTTCAGTCGCATAACTGCAAATTTTCGTCTTTCATCTTGATCAACTTGTATCATGACTTGGAAATTATAGCCACTCACGTCTAGTAGGAGGTCTGTCTGTCTCTTTTCATTCCAGGCCAGGCATTACAACTTCTGAAATTTGAATCACTGTTTACAGGTGATTCCTCTGAGACGTGGGGTTCCACGGCTCCCCTTGACACTTAAAGACACCTTTTCATTAAAATGTAAAGGAAGAACTAGGATGTGGAATGAATGTAGAGGTGAATATTTCCCCATTCCAGTATAGGGCCGTACTCAAGCTGGTCTTTGGTAGAGAGGCGAATTTTTCTCAGTGATAAGCTTTGAGGAGTGCCCTGAGCAGGTAGATAACGCTTCCTTCTCTTCTCCCAGAAGAATTTCTAGCTTCTTCCCCGAGTGCCAGAAAGCTGCTGTTTCCAGCCTTCTTTCAGGCCTGAGCTGGTGGTCTCTTTCAGTGCTCCATAAATTTTCGCCTCAGCCTCTGTGATGCATCTCTGAAGCACTTTAGAAACTTGTGCCTCCTTTGAAATATCTCCAGCAGTGGTGCTGGAGGTTGGAAAGGAAAAGAATGAATTGCAAGACGCTGAACACAAGGGAAGAGAATTAAAAACAAAAAGCCTTCAGTTTGGTGAACCTCAAAAGTCATCTTTGTATTAACTTCTCTGCATTTTCCTTTCTCCAGTTCTATTTGCACCTGGGCCCTCTACCTGCATTCCCCTTATTAAGGTTAGGGCTTGAATGAACTCAGAAGAAATGTAACTGAAGGCATTGTGCTTCCCCTAGTTTTGTGTATCGACCTATGAGCTCGTAGCAAAATCCTGCGTTGGGTGATTTCCCTGTGGTTCAGGGAAGTATTTCTAGGGCTACAAGGCAAAGCCCTGTGAGGATGGTGGTCATCTGTCACCTCATTTTCATGTGCCGTGGATCATTGCCTTGGGGAGCCTCTACCAGTCCAGCTGATAACCGACAGCCATGGTTTTGATTTTTGTGTACATCATTGTTCTTTCCAAAAAGTGCATATGAGATTCAAAATATATATTAAAAAAAAAAAGTCTAATTTCACTGCTCAGAGCTAGGACAACATGTCAGTTAATTTATAAAATAAACACTGATTGATAAAAATAATAAACAAACTCGAGATTATTGGTCTCTGTTTCCATCTTATTTGAACCATAAAATCCAATTTACCATTTGCTATTTCAAATTAAACTGGGGAAATGAGACTGTATGCAATCACAACCGCTCAAGTTCTTCTGAGGCTGGCGTGTAGTTTGAAAGTCTATTTTCTTATCTAAAGTATGACTGGTGTCTAAGAAAGACCCTTTGACAGCTGTCACTGAAAATTAAAAGTCCTTGACAACCATGTCCCTGTTTCTTCCAGCAGCAGTGACATGGTTCAAAGAAGATTAGGTCCAGTAAATATGACTTGAAAGTATGACAACTTTGTTAGGATTGCTTCAGATGTCTTAACGGAGTTGCACCAGTGACCTTTAGCCATGGGGACCCACTATATTACTTTTTATGTGCTTGATAAGGCTTATTTCAGGTTTGAATGAGTGCAGAATAAATGTGTCTGCATGCCTATATGCAAAACTCCTCTGTGTACTGCAAGGGAAGTTGTTCCCTGTCATAATCTGAGCTGATGGGCTTGAAAACCGTAAGGTAATGTGTGTTTAGTGGCTGCAGGAAACTTTGCCCTTTGAAAAAAAGTTTTCATAATGGGACGTTACAGTAAAGTGAAGGGGCTCTCAAGGTCCTGTGCATCAGCTGTAGCCCCTGGATTTTTTCCAGAAGAGCATGCTGTCGAAGTAAGTCCCGCAACATCTATGATTTGAGTACTTTGAGCACTAGGGTATACAGGGTTAACTGAGGCACAGCAAGTTTTAGAGTTGCCAACAGCCAGAAGAAGGATCAGTACCAGAACCGGAGGCTGAATCAGAATTCAGATGAAAGCACTAAACTTTGCTAAGTCACTGTGAGACAGATCTTTATGTATGTATCAGTTAGATTTGTGTAAAAACTGGAATTTCCATACCCTAGAAATATTTTACACAAAAAGTCAAAATGTAAATAATCTAAACTTCCCCACAGGCAGAGCAACTGCATCTGTAAATGCTCTGGATCCTGTGGTCAGACTTTTCTGTTCAGCTCTTTAGCTCTGGAGGCTTTGGTTGAACTCTAAGCCCAGTACTTGGAGTTAGCCTGCAAGCTGGGGCGATCTTTTTCTTTAGCAATCCACTAAGAAAAAGTGGCAAGTGGGATTAGTCTGCAGCTTCCCAGAGTTACCTGGGCAGGAAGGGGGCAAGGTATGACAGACCAAATAAGCACGGGCCCAAAAGCTGGCTTTTAGCATCATGGAGAGACCCTGCCGGTGGGTGCAGCTGCAGCTGGAGGGCTTAGAGACCAGACTCAAAGAGCAAAATGAACTGTCTGGGGGAATTGACTTTGAGGGTTTGTCCACATGAAGGGAGGAAGCCAGGACGTAAGAGAAGAGAGTGGAAAAACTGCCTTAGAGACTTCACATGGATTTGCCAGGCTGGAAACAGAAGGGAGCAGAGGAAAGGAGAGATAAGGAGTTCCTACAAAACAATGAAAAATCAAAACTACTTTTAACAGCTTTATTGCTAGGCTGGGTCTGCATGGGATGGGGAAGACAGCCATTTTCCTCCATAAACCTCAGATGATGAGTTGCAAGGACTAAGAGCCTGTTGGATGCTACGCAGGAAGAAAAAGTCCTTGTGGGTATGGCTTGGCAGTCTCCCATGAGCACCAAAAAAAGTCTTTGTGCCCTTACCTGGGACTGATGGATGACTTATAGCAACAGCAGTGCATTGTATTTTAGCTAAGCACAGTGCTGGATTTACTACCCAGCTTTTGGTCACCACAGTGAGCAGGCTGAACCAGGTCCTGCCTGCTCACAACAGCTAGCGCAGACGTATTGCTCGCGATGTGGCTGAAGGCAGGAACAAGCGATGTGTGAGTTTCTTGTAGCTCCTTGAACAGCCAGGGGATGCAAGTGCTGATGGTTCTGTTCCGACAACGTCAAAGGATCTTTCTTAGTGAAATATTTCATTTGATTTTCTTTTTTAAATACAGTGTCATCAGAACTGGCATACTAGTCATAAGGTGTTCACTTCAAAAACCTGCATTTTCCAGGACGAAAAAGAAAATACTATTTATTTATTTATTTATTTAACCCAGTGTCATCCTCATCTTCACTGTCCTTCTAGCTTTCCATTTTTTTCCACTGGAAGTGTCTGAAGATCCCTCATGAGTTTCCACGATCCAAAATATGAATGTAGTATCTGCAGTTTTTGAGAGTAAACAGTAAAGTAAGAAGTATTTCTTAAATTCTCCAATTACAGAATGTGAGAGTCTCAGAGCCATACTGCACACAATAAATGAGATTAAATCAGAGCAGTGCTTATCTCCATGATATCGTATGCATTTTGATTTTAGTTATGTGCTTTAACTGTCAGCAGCAGCTCTAGAGATAGCAAAATTAAAGACATGTAGAACTACCCAGACCATTTCCTGCAAATTCATTCTGATAAGTGAAGGTGCTTTAAAAGGCAAGAGATACTGTTACCTATGCTTTTAACTTTGTAAAGAATGTGGTTAAATTTCAGGAAGATTATATTGAAAGCTTTCTTCAGACTGTTCCTAAGTATTTTTGAACAACCAGTTTGGCAAATGCCTCTCACTTTCTTATAATGAGGCTTTAAGGAAGTGAGAGGGCATTTGAAATAGAGATAGGACAGAAATGTACTCAGCTATTACATTTGAGCTCAAATTAAAAAAAAAAGAAATTGTTCAAGTACAATAGTGTATCGTATGTCTTTCGGAAAACCAGGTGTCCACTTAAACCCTATTCATCACATGCCTAGGGGTTCTTAAAATCAGAATGATGAGGAATGTAGATTCTCACTGAGGTATATGGAAATGCAATATCCCCAAAATACTTTATTTAATTTTTTAAACTCTATATTTTCCTATGAAACATTGAGTATGTACATCAACTGGAGGCTAAAATTTCTCATGGACTCTAAGAGCTCTTCTAAGAGTGTTTGACCCTATCAGACCATGATGTTGGCCTTTAAATACATGACCGCGTTCTTGATTTAAAAGTTTAGTTAACTCATTAAGTGTTTGCAGCTTAAAGACAAACATGCAGATTTTTGTCTTTCCCTCATAACACCTTCCTCAAATGCTAGCTTGTCCGTTGTTTGAATAAAGTCTCATCTTTGTTACAAACCTTCCCACAAAATTCTATTTAATCATGTAAAAGGGCACCACACACTGGTACCACTTCTTTAGCTTCTTTGGTCTTAGATTTGCTGCCACACTGCCTGGGGGTTGGTACACTTTGTTCCGTATTAACAAAAACAGGCATTTTTTTGAAGAATCTACAGATGGGTACTGCGTCAGTGCCTGTCTTCACAGCTGGGTACAGAGATTCTGCTGTGGAATCACCATTCTTGGAGGTTTTCAAAACTTGGATAGACAAAATCGTGCTGACCCAATCTAGTGTCGAGGAGAGCGCTGTCTTGGTTGGGACGTTGGACTAGGTGACCCCCATTCTGTCCAACACTTCTATGCCTGCTGTCCTTTCTGCTTTTTGCTGTTATTACTATTAGACAGAGGCATAAGGGCATATTCAGCTACCTCTAGGCATCCAGCTTAGCCAGGCAATTCATCTGGCTCATCTCCCTAACCTGCTTGCTACTGCTAGAGAGAGACAGGCTTTACCACAGGGCAATTCAGAGAGCCTAAATTTGTATGCTACATGGACTCTGCAAGACACTGAATCTCCCTGTTCACTATAAACTCTACTAGGCAACTAACTTAGCTAAATTAGGTCCTTACACTTGGGTGCTGTGAATATGTCTTATATCTTCAGGTATGTCCCATGTGATTATTCCTTGCCATTATATTCTTTATAATAGGAATCAGCAACCTACAGCAAAGGTGTTAAGGTCCTCACATGGTCAGACTGTCATGAGGCTGGCAATCACAGTGACATGAGAAAATCATCTGTGAGAAACAATATTCCCCCATGCCTGGCTCTCTCCGTGTTCGATCTTCGGAAAGAAATCTCCTCCTTTTTTGATTTAAAGATAGTTCAGAAAATCCTGCCAGCCTGAAGGGTCTTTTAAAAAAGTGTCCATAAAACATCAGGTTTCCCTGGTGGATCTCTACTAGTTCAGTCAGGTAAAAGAAGCTGTAAGTAAGAGTTTATCTGACAGCACCTCAATTTTTGCGATAGGAGCAATGACCAGTTATCAGAGCTCAAGCTTTCTGGCAACCGAAGAATCACAAGGCAAGGCATAAAAATTCAGTGATACTGAACATGTTGATGGCAAAGCTGACCAGAAGTTATCTGCAACAGTTAGAGGAACTTAGCACCTAAGGAAGAATTACGAAAATGAATAAAAAGTTGCTGCCACTGGCAAAATATATTTATCCAGGGATTTACAAGTGTTTCAGTGTCTGAGGACAAACTGAAAGTTTTCCAGTTACAAAGCTTTGTACGTGCCTGACTGCCAGGCATGCTGACTATGGCATAAAACCTATCTATAGATGTTTTTTCCCAAGTTCTCATAAAACCTCAAGACAGTATTTTTCCAGATTACGGTGTTTCTGCCCTACAGGAGGCATCCATCATACCGTAATAAGCTCTTCCTGCCTGATTTATATCTTGTTTGTCTCGCAATTCATTCAGTGTAAACTTCCAAACTTTAGTAAACAAGTTATTATCTTTTAGCCTGTCATGGTAAATTTGTTTCACTGTCCTGGACAATTAGTTGATTTGGACAGTATTCAGGCTAGCAGCCTTAAGCATTCAAGATAATACATCTTCTGAATATATTGTGTGTTCCGCTAAGGGCAACCTGAGAAGTCTATCAGAATTAGCATTTTATGCTAGTGGCTTTCTTCATGTTCCCTCCAAATAGCTCTAATCTACTTCCTAAATTTCATATACACATCAGTAACGCAGTGCCATCTTTGTGAAGCACATATTTGTCTGTGCTGCAGCAAGCACTGCAGATGCACATCCACCCTGGAGTGTATCCAGCAGAGGAGGATTCACAGAGCCACAGGATAAATCACATTTCCTGCAGAGCTGTCCCTGCGACACAGAACTTCCTTAAAAACATCAGTTGATGAGTAACTTGCTGCTTTACTCTGAAAGAGCCCAGAGGAACTGCAGCAACATGAGACCTGTGTTACAAAAGTACTATATTCCAGGAATTCCTAGGTACTCCAGAGGTAAATGATGTGGGGTACTAATGTGATGGTATTTCCCCACTGAAGTGTCTCAGTTTCTTCAGTAGATGGTAGGTGGTTTTCCCAAGGAAGCCAGTGACAGAAACTGAATAAGAATTCAGGTCTCTTAACTTCCCCTATTTCACCACAATTACAAGATTTTCTTTTTTTTCTATTTCTTTCTGTAAAAATGGTTGTGACAATCTCATGCCAACACCTGTGACAATTTGTTCAGAATATCAACATAAGTAGCAGAACTACTGTAATGTGATTCCGTATGGATTAATGCCATGCGTTACATGATTCTCCCAACCTTTCTGCAATGTCCCCAGCTTTTCCCAGCACCTTCCTTCCCTATTACACTATCTGTCATCCTACCATCCCTTGAATCTTTCTGCTCCCCTGCAATGCCTCCTGAGGCTCTTAGCCATCTGTGAGGCAAATGCCATAACCAGTTCAGCGATAAGTATATGCACATGGGCCAGCCTATATAAATACGCTGACGGGCTCGATGGCAGACAAACAAAATAGCTAAGTACAGAGCTCCTTTTGCTACTTTTCTCCTCAGTGCAGTCATGTTGGGGGGTGCAAAAATTGAGGAACATGATCAGAAACTTGTGTCTTGTCTCTCTTCTCAGCTACCCATTTTTCCCAGACTTGTAGCAGCTTAAATATGTACGAGCACTCCATTTTGACCAAAGAATTGGAGAATTTTAGGGAGAAGATTGACATTGAATAGACAGTGCAATTGCACAAGTCACATTTCCTTAGGATATGCAGTTCACAGTAGCAAATCCTTGATTAGTTTGTCAGTCCCCTGCAGCTTGTCTCATCCAAAATTTTTCACGTAGAGTTCAAACAAATGGATATTATGAGCTGCATTGCACTGCTAAGAGTCAGACAAGTGACATGTATTTTCCTTCATTCTGCTTTTTACCACTCATTTCCAAGACATTTGCCTTACTGAGTTTTAAGAGGCAACTTCCAGGCACACTAGTAAGCAAGGAAGAAATCTGAAGGAGCGTAATTATCTTGCTTTCTACCCTGCAAGAATATGCCTTGATGTTAGAGTTTTTCCAGGTTTTCTTTTTCAATTTTAGGTTCTTTTTGGTGAATTTCTATGAAGTGCACTGTTCAGTGCCGATCCTGAAATAGTTCAGGCCAACTATTTCACAACAGCCCCAGCTCCTTTGGAGACCCTGTCATTTCTCCCTGAAGTTCTCACTTATCGCATCGGTTTGGCTTTTGGCAGGTTTTAGCTGCTGCCAAACAGTCACTGAGAACTACTTTAAAGTGTGGGGCTGATGTCTAACTGAGAGAGCACTCAGAAAAGTGATTGATGCCAGGCAGTGAATCCCTGTTATGTTAGTGTCAAGACTTATAAATTTCATATACTTTGTAGTGAAAGACTGGAACTAAAGGGGAAAAAATTAGACAAAAGTCAGGGCTTGGAAAATCTGAGGTTCTTGCATACATGTACTTTGGTAGAAAGGGGCTAGATGTGACAGCTGAATTATGTAGATACCCAGCAGCACAAAGGAAAACCACCTGGAGCTTAAAAAAAATCCTACTAGACTGCTTGAGGTCACCACTAGAATGTAAGATAGTAAGAAAGACAGGATAAAGAATGAATGAAGATACTAAATTACATCTGACACTTGGTGCTGGAATCTTCTTAAAGAAACAATTAGTGCATTCAGAAAAAAATTAACAGTGTGATGTTAAGAATTGTCAAGGAAAAAGAATACAGTCAGAAGAAGCAAGCAGTGATCAGACTTAGAAGATACTTAAAATGATCACAAGCAAATATACTCCTGTGCAGAATAGCTGGTGTGTTTTGCAGATGGGTATCCTGAAGACATGATTCAGGACGTGAGCTCTAAATAGTATTTAGCTGTCCCAAGATCATTTATATAAACATATGTTCCCAGGGAATTTCACCCTCAGTGCCAAAAGGGAAGAGCTGTTTAACTCTTTCTACAGAAGTAGGAGAAGATTCATGTCCATGCTTCTGTGTGGCAAGGAAGAAGCTATAACACTGCAGTGTGGTATCCAGGAAAGGCAGCCTTACTGAGCATGGGCATCATGTACTTGCATCCCTGGATCCAAGGTATATACCAGGACTGAAAACTGGTTGAAATTCAGGGCTCAAAGGGTTGTGAACATCATGAAGTCCAGCTGGAGGCCAATCACTAATGGTGTCCCCCAGGGGTTGATACAGGGGCCAATACTATTTAATATCTTCACTAATGATCTTGACGATGGGACAGAGTGCATCCTCAGCAAATCTGCAGATGACACAAAATGGGAGGAGTAGTTGATAACACCAAATGGTTTTGCTGCCACTTAGAGATATCTCGACATGCTGGAGATTTGGGCAGACAGGAACCTCATGAAGTTCAACAAAGAAAAAAAAGTAAAAAAGAAAAAAAAATAGTCCTGCACTAGGGGAAGCAGAACCCCGTGCACCTGTACATGCTCAGGGATAACCAGCTGGAAAGCAGATTTGCAGAGAAGGAATGAGGGGATCTTGGTGGTCAATCACCTGAACATGGGCCAGCTGCATTAGGAAGACCATTGCCAGCAGGTCGAGGGAGGGGATCCTTCCCCTCTACTCAGGACATGGTCCTTGGCAACCTGCTGTAGCTAATCCTGCTTGAGCAGCAGGTTTGCACTAGATGATCTCCAGAGGTACCTTCCAACCCAACTATTCTAAGAATTTGTGATTCTGGGCCTAACAGGGCAGCTCAGCTCTACACCAGGTTGGCCTCTCCTTGCAGATAATCATATACTCTTGCACAAACTTTTCCTAGGTAAGAATGAGCTTTGTCTTTTCTCTTTCTTTGAGCTGTCCAAAACCCAAGCAAGTCTGTTACTGCAGCCTAAGCTAATGCAGTGTTTTTCAGCAGGCTATATTACTTTAACCTCAGTGCAGTAGTGGCCAGAGTTACAAGGCTTCCAGTTCAGAGCAAGCTCCCATCTATCTCCAAAGTAGAGAACACTGTACAGTGTAGAGAAAACTCTAAGTAAGGAAGTGCTGTGGTGACAAGGGCCATATGTCATTGTGCCTTGCAAAGGGTACTTGTCCTCTTTGCAAAAGTGGATATGAGAATGGAACAGGTTTGAAAAGCACACTATGACAAAAACTTTTGAAAGGCAATAGGACAGCGAGTCACAAACCTTGCATTGGTCTGATACTAGCCCAACTAATGCGAGACAATCCATCTCTAAAAACATCCAGTCACCAAAATTGATTTTATATTAATGTTTGGGAAACTGTAAAAAAAAAAGATGTTGAAAGTAAAAGCAATTAAAACACTGTGGGAGTGGGAGGATAAACCCCTAAACATGTCAGTGGCTATGATGATCAGGAACATGATTTGAACGGTCTAGCAACCTAGTATCTTTAAAAACACACAACACCCAGAAACAAAATGTGACTATAAAAATTTTTGCAAAAAATTGTTGCACCCCATTCCTTACCTGACAAATACTTCGCTAATATCCTTGAGAAATAGCACAAAGGTGCAAAACCCTTTCGCTTCACTTGAATATACATTCCAGTAGCCAGAGCTTTCTCGTTCTTCAGTTACGGCCTCTGAAATAACTACCATCTGTTTGCCCACGCTACTTAAATCTTTGGCATTTGCTTTGGAATTTCTTCCTCTATTTTCTGTGCCACATTTCTTCAATATGATTTTTACCTCCAAAGCATAAAAGTTCTTAGCTACTTGTATAGTGTAATTTATGTCTCAGGGCTGCAAGCGACACTGAGAGAAATATCTAGTATTAATAATACAATCATGTTCAGCAGGTTAATGGCTCAGACAGAAACACAATTGAGTGCTTTGGTATAAAAATCCAGTTTATTTCATGTTCCACAGATTGTTAATAATCAGATGCAGCCTCGAGAAATTTGTCAACCAATCTTTCCTCTTGGGTGTAACATAGGGCATTTTTAATTTTTTTAAAGCTATTGTCTTCTGGGTTTTTTTTCTGTTTAGAATTATTTTGTTCTCAGTGCAAGCAATGATTTTCATTTTTTTCCCTATATCTTATGTAGTTCTGATTGTAAGAATCATGAAGAACTAGTGAAAAGGGAATAATGTTCATTGTCTTGCAAAAAGATTCCTGCAGTTGTACCCTGTCATCTCGCGCTGTGGATGCAGTTTTTATCCTCCTATTATAAAGTGCGTATGCTCCCTCTGTGTATTGTAGAGATAATCTAAAGCCCACTGAAACGGAAAGACTCTCACTTGGCTTCAGACAGGTCTTATATCTATAAAAACAGAAGCAACTTCAGAAGAAAATGGTTTTATATGCTTCTTTTTGTGCAGATTAGAAAAGTCTGCAACTCCAGATCACCACTTTCAGACGGAGGTGTGGGCTTCAGATTAAGATTATATATACCGCCCTGTTTTATTTACATGGTGCACCTATTTGCTGTTGTTGGCTTGAGCAAAAGTGCGTGGAATGGAAAAGAGTGCAAAAAAGCTGTTTACAGCAGCTGCCCCTTTGCAAGTACAGTCTGAAAACTTTCACCCATCACTGCCGGCTTATTGTTACAAACCACTTGTCCATGTCCTTGCTAAGGCACAGCCTCTGTGAAATATCTGTGCATCCACCATCAAAATGCCTCGCTATCAAAAATGACACGTCTGGCTGTCCCTCAGGACGTACGGCCGCCTGAGTCAGTCTCCTCTGCAGGTTTAACTGGCAGGGTGGAAAAAACACAGGAAGGTGAGGAATTAGTCCCTGCAAGGTCAGTCACAGATGGCTCCAGGATGGATGCTGTGCCTCAGCTTCACTTTGGGTTCCAACTACCATCTCTGGCTGGTCTGGTGCCCTTTTTTGGTAGAAACCCTGGGTGCTACTCCAGCCTGGAAGTAGGACTCTACAGCCCAGCCCACAAAAGTTTCAAGTCCAGAAGTGGCCACTACCCTACACAGAGTCTGGACATGAGATCTATTGAATTTCCAAGTCTCTGCGTGCTCTGGTTTTGCACTACACTCTGAACATGTTTCTGAAATGAAACGGACAGAAGGATTTTTGCAAAGTTCTCTAAACAGAGTTATTCTTTACTTTAAAGCTATCACAAAAGATGTACACATCCAGATCAAAATAATAAACCCCTTGGGTGCAGGTGTCTGCCTTAATTTCCTCCCTGCTGGAAAACCTTCAGTGGCTATGACCACAACACAACAAGCAACCGTCAGCTTTGCCTTCTGCAAGTGTCTACTTCTCCAAATAATGGATGGCATCTCATTCTCATACGCTTAGTATATTGTTTTTCTCATCTAGTCTTATAATAAAATAGAAGCCTAAGCTCTGAAAATATTCATATATTTCTCTATCCTAGGGGTTTTATATACATATAAATTTTTATATATATGAGTAATTCTAAGCTTTCTGTACACCTTATAACCTCTTTTTTTTTTTTTCAACCCGCTAGTCATAACAAATTTCTTTGTGTTTCTGTGACTGGATTGTTCAGTCTCCAGCCCTTTTAAATGGACTAAGGTTTGCTATTTTTACATAGACTTCACCCTCTTTGTTGTCTCAGGGTGCTCCTGAGGAGTTACCGTGGCTTAGCATCCTCATATTATCCTCCACATTTCTTAGGGACGTGATATAGTCCTGATGGAAAATGATGAATTGCTACAATGTCTGCTCAGGTGCATAAGCCATGGATTTCCCCAAACCATTTGGTATTAGAGGTATGTTTTATCAAGCTTTCCACAGTTATGATGGACTGAGAAATAGCATTTTTGGAAGCTTTTTGAGTGTCTTCTTTGGATGTAGCCAAAAAAAGTTGAATGAGTTACAATTCTTTGGGATCTTAGTGGCAAATGAAGGGATGGAAATGAGATTTAAGTGTAGTGTCCTAGAAAGAATTATTACTTCTATCTCCCAGTTATGAGTATATCTGGTTCTTTGTTTTGGCTTTAGTGTGGCATTTACAGCAAGTAATAAGAAGTCAAAGTTTAATGGAAGCAAACTTTCGTCACTCCGATCTACTATATTACGCTTTTTGTAGTAAAGCTGTATCTTCTCAGACACCCAGAGATGCTTTCCAGACTATCTGTCCTAACTTATGGTTTTAGTAGCTTGTGAAAATTAGCTTTGGAGTGTAAAAAATAGTACGCGCTTTGCCAGAATGAAACAGCATTGACCTTGGATAGCTTTCAGACTCAATACGTTGATGGCACGGTGCCACAGACAATCATCCTCCTGTAAAGAACTGAGAAACTTGGAAAAGTGCCTTCACAGAAGGGTGCATAAACTGGAGTGGTATCTATGAAGGTTTTAACTCTTCATAGCTCCTGCATTCTCAAAAAGTTAAAAAAAAAACAAAAAAACCCTCTGTCTTTGAAACCCATGAAAGAGATCCACAGAGTGAAAAAAAAAAAAAAAATCCAGGAAAACACACTGATGAAAGATGCCTTGGCAAAAAAAAAAAAAAAAAAAAAAAAAAAAAAAATCTGGATTTTGATGGATTCCTACTAACATCTTTGGTTTCTGCTTCTCTGGCCCATTTTCTTAGTATACTGGCAGATTTCACTAGGGGCCTGGATTACGGTAACAGCAGAGCTGGATTACAGTAACAGCAGAGATCCCCAGTTATGGGTATACAACCCCTTTTTTCTGGGTATTATGTAGTCACATACCTACAAGACCATCATCATTGGTACTCCCATGCTGGAGAATCCAATTCGTATTACAAGATGTTAGTTCATATCCCATCCATCACCACTGCAGCTGCATCCCTGGGCCCATAACACAGATTTCAGTGCATGGGCACACTGCAAGAGAAGACCCACACCTTACACTGGCCTTTGGGAAGGAGGCCCCTAAACCACCTAGCTTCTACTTCCCCATAAAACCTTAGTTATTCAGTTTTCAGGTGAATGAATCTAAGCTATTCTTGATATGGGATGCAGATAAGGATTGCTACTGTCATTCTGGTGAAAAGGTGCTTTAATCAATTTATATTTAGCAGGCTAAGAATAAAAGATCAGGCAAGTCCATCCTTCATATAAAAGGGCAGCCACTACTTTCCTTGGGGTTAGTGGCTCTTCATTTATTTAGGACAGAGATCCCTCACCCAAGAAATCTTCCTAGGTATATCTATTACTGAACCTGGCAGTTCTTACCAGTTCCTGGATCCTGGGATAAGTCCTACCTATGTCTGGACTTCACATCAGGGCAAGACCAGGGAATCCATACTTCTCCCCTTCCCTCTCCTCCATGTTTTGGTTTCCAAACCGAAGACATCTAGACCTAAAATATATACAAGAGATGTAGCATCCTCGAACAGGTCTTCCAACTCAACAGTGTCCCAGAGAATGCCACAACATATCCCCCACGTTTCCCTGATAGAGACCTATTTCTGAGGAATTTCAAGAGAAATGAGATGAGATAGGCCATGCTGTGCATCATCTATCTCTGTAACTCCTGGCTGGGAAGCAGACGGTTATGTTCCTGAGTTGGAAATCAAGCCCTTTGGCCATTTGATCACAGAGGTGGGCAGCTGCTTTCCTGATCCTTAAAAGGGTCTATATACTCTGTTACAGTGGAGTGAATGTCTCCTAACTGCAAATGTCATATTTGTGCTTTGGCTATAAAAGGTCATGGCTGGCAACTTTGACAGCTTCTGGTATTTTACCATTAAATCTCATTGAAGATTGATCTATATTTAAGATAAAAAAGTTTCTAATCAAACTCTTTTTTTTTTTTTTTTTCATCATGGGACCTGCTGGAAGAATGATTAATTCATCATGAGATCTTTAGAGTGGTGTTTCATTACTAGTCCCTGCCAATCTGCATAAGTCATCTGGCAACTCGGTCAGCACATGAATCAAGTCGCAGTAGGCACCGTAGCGACGCAGTGAGCAGAAGGGGAATGTATTGGGCATGCCCAGTGGGTGCCTTTCACGGCACTGTGAACAAACAAACCAGGCAGGACACTTGATTAAACAGCACAAGTGTGCACTGCAGAGCAAATTATGATAAATTGCTAATATTGATTACTTTTAACCAGAAGGATGAGATTGTCTGGTGTTTAAATTTAGGAATGCAGCCAAAAGATACCTTGACCTCACCTCTGCACTGGGAACCATTACAAAATTAATTGGAGCTGTCGTTCAGGTAGCAGTCACAATTATGTGACAGTTGATTTATTAATTTAAGAGCTAGCTACAAACCACATGTGTTCTCCACTGGTATGTGATTTTTTGTGCCTTAGTTTGTTAATGCAGAAAAACCTTCAGGTTGTTGATAGTCATTGTTTAGTGCCTGTAATATAATACATTTTCATTTGAATTAATGCACTTCTGATCAGCAATAAACAGTTTTAGGTTGATTTTGTTTTGTTGGGATTCTATATTCTCTTTTTTAATTTTGCTTTTATTTACTAAGTAGCTGCTCTGCTGAATACATAAGCACATAACCAACTGGGACTTAGAGTGTCTCAGCAGCACGGCATTTGCAACAGTCATCTGAAGCTGCAAATACAGTGTTTGCGGGTACTGCTAATTGCATATGTTGCACTCTAAACAAAACCATATATTGCCTGACCTGAGTTCTCAGGAGTGTTGAGATATCCCATTTCTTTTCTGGCTTTCTCCCCAAAACTGATCTGCTGTGACTGCTGCTTATCTGCTTCTGTACAAACTCTGTTCAATGTGGAGATAGAGACTTTGGTGTAGGAGGCAGAGCCTATATACCCTTAACATTGTGTCTAACAGCAAATTATGAATGTGTTTATTTTAATAATTGCTCATCATTTTTCTAACTTGGTGAAGTCTTTGACTGATGTCTCTCTTTTCTTCTGTATTCATGCAGGTGTATACATTTTACCATAAATTAATGAAAAGTTTAGATCATCTTCTTTAAGATTCATAAAATTACTCATGCATTTAGAAAAATCTGAAAGAGGCAGCCTAATATCAAAGGCAGAAACTTCTGTTCTGAAAGGTAGGATCTCAGATATTTAAATAAATGCATTTTAAGGATACCTGCCTTTTTTTTGACTTCTAAAACTGATGTTAGATGATATCTAACCCCACAGGCCCCACAGTGCCTCTACTGGGCATTTTAATGTGTGCTCAGCACCAGGATAAGGGGACTGTACTGTTGCCATGTATAATTAGTGTGGAGACTATGTAAGGGCCTATACCAGACTGTATAGCCATGCCCATGGATATCAGAGTTATGGTGAAATGTCCTGGGTGGTGGAGACCCTGCAGATCTGCTGGGTCACTGCACCTCCTGCTAGTGTTTGCTCCTCAACCTTGTTCCTTTGTAGCATCTTACATGTAAATATGCTCTCTTATGTGTTTGTGGTTGGAATAATGGCAGGCTACAAACTCTGCAAAGAAACCTCTGGGGACCCTGAAGACAAGGGAGAAAAAAAAAAAAGGGTGAAACACTAGAAATTAAATAGTGTACTAATGTTGCTACTACACAGCTGAATGTAATGAACACCACCTTCAGGTGAAGAGAAGTTCTAGTTCCTCCTCCCACTTTTTTCCCTTTTTTTGATTTTCCATGATCTTAGCAAAAAAAGGGAAAAAAGTAGCAGTGTTGAAATAAGTGTGTGAAGAGGGAAAAATCCTCCCAAAACTCAGCTTGAGTAGAAATACATGAATAAATGCAAAATATTAGCTGGCAGAAGCCATATCTAAGGAACTTGAAATAAATTGTAATTATTTTCCACTTTCTGTTCCTTTTGTGCTACTCAGTCGTGGGCTATAATGTACGATCATCTCACTGTAATGTAGCACTTTGCATATTTTAGTACCTGAACACTAAAAAAAAAAAAAACTGAACAAAGATAACGCTACATCTGTCTCCACTATATATGTCCCTTTGTCTGCCTCTGTATGTAACCTATTAAAAACAATCATACATCTATACACACAGATATAATCCAGATTTTAAAAACATATCTCCTGACCTATTAATGTATATTTATTTTTTTTTCTTACTCATTTTTACCCATCTCTTCCCCTGCTCCCTTTTTCTTTCCTCAGTGGTGGATCAAGTAAAAGTAGAGCTTGGCAATTATATTGCTAAAAGTTCTATTAATGCCATATCCAGCACTGTTCTGCTGATAATTTTAAGGTTCAATCTCCTGAGAATCATCAGGGTTAGAAATAGGCTTTCTGTCTCATTGGAGAGCTGGGAATTTCAGCTTTTCAGATATATCAAGTGTTATGCAGCATTTATTTAGAAACCTGGCAGATCATGAAATATTGAACCTTAAAACAGGAGTGGCATTTTGATTTATATAAAAAAGGACTGATCCTTCTCTGCTTCCAGTCCTTCACCAATAGAGTTCTGCTGTTATGAGAAACATTACTTCTTTATTTACACCAGCAAAATAGCACAGAATCTATGCTAAACTGTTTTAAATGTTTTCTACAGTTTTTTTTTCTTTTAAACAATGCCTTTTTTTTCTTCTTATTGACAATATAGTTAGACACATAATATCAAGGCTGCCTAGATTTTACAGTCATAGAAATACAAATTATGGTGCCAATACATTTTTTAAAGACTCAATAATTTTTTTTTCCCCCTGAAATAGCCTTTCTATAAAATGTGAGGCTTAAACAAAATTCAGGATGGAAGTATAAAGCTTTTTATTGGGAGAAATTTGTGCTGGCCAGCATAATTCACTTGGCCATTTCAAATTTGTTATAGTAAACCTTTTATATCTTCACATAACATTGTCATACAGACAGCCAGATCTGTGAAAACAGTTTGAAATGCAAGCTATTCTTGATGAAGGATTATAGACACTATGTACCTGTAAACTAGCATGATGGTTTATTATTGTAGTTACTAATTGTGTGAGGAAGTCAGTCTTTCTGGCTGATTTTGTGTAGAATAGTTTGCCCTAAAGGCATATAGCCCAAGGCACTTCTCAGCTACTCTGAAGACTGAATACTCAAATATCCCATTTTCGCCAGTGGAATGAAGAAACTCAGTTCTGATCCTAAAAGGAAGGAATCACACAGAACCACAGAATGGTTAAGGTTGGAAGGGACCTCTGCAGATCATCTGGTCCAACCACCCTGCTCAAACAGGGTCACCTAGAACACATTTTCCAGGACCGTGTCCAGACATCTTTTGAATATCTCCAAGGATGGAGACTCCACAACCTCTCTGGACAACCTGTTCCAGGGCTCAGTCACCCTCACAGTAAAGAAGTTTTTCCTCATGTTCAGACAGAATTTCCTGTGTTTCGGTTTGTGCCCATTGCCTCTTGCCCTGTCACTGGGCACCACTGAGAAGAGTCTGGCCCCATCCTCTTTACACTCTTCCTTCAGATACTTATACACATTGATAAGATCCCCTCTCAGTCTTCTCTTCTCCAGGCTAAACAGGACCAGCTTTCTCAGCCTTTCCTCATAGGGGAGATGCTCCAGTCGCTCCAGTCCCTTAATCATCTTCGTAGTCCTCCACTGGACTTGCTCCTGTAGCTCCATGTCTCTCTTGTACTGGGGAGCCCAGCACTGGGAACAGTACTCCAGATGCGGCCTCATCAGGGCTAAGTGGAGGGGAAGGATCACCTCCCTTGACCTGCTGGCAATGCTCTTCCTAATGCAACCCAGGATACCATTGGCCTTCTTGGCCACAAAGGCACATTACCTTTACAGATTTATGTTCTCCTCTATCTAAGTTTCTTTAATCTATTTAAGTTTTCATAGAGCTCAAGGGCTGTTCATCTGCTGACGTCTTTACCACCACAGGTAACAAAAAACTTGTTTACATTGTCCTTATGAATGTGAAATAGTGGACAAACTCTACAGTCTGAACAGCAAGATGAAGTTTATTTTGACACGACAGCTCATTTATGGGGTGTCTCAAGTCTTGCTATGCTTAAATGTTTTGAAAAAAAGAACAATGATTTTGTGTTGAGTTTCTGCTGGTAAGCATAATTATGGAAGTGTCCAGAAGAATCTGATGTAAGAGAAAGGGTTCTGCAATCTTTGAGGGAAAGATACATGAGATGAACTATACGTTGCTAGATGCAGAGATGTGAACCCAAATTCTGATTTCAGTTACGTTAACGCAAATAGACTTCAGTAAATTCCTTGTTGTTCTGCACGAATGGACAAGTCAGCAGAACTGTGCCTTTTGATATTGCATTTCAGCATGTCTTAGATATCTTTTATGACTCCAGACCATCTGTGATAGCAGCTAATCTGACATCTAAATCTTTGTTGTTGTTATCTTCAAGGCTAAATAATGCCTTCCACCAGCTTTGTCTTTTTTGATACTTATTCAATTTTTGTTTGCTTGTTTTTTTTTAAAAATCTTCCTATTGCACGTAAAATCGTGTAGCTGATGAGATCTGCTACGTATTTTCTTTGCTTGCAAGCACTTCACAGAAATAGTGAACAATGGCAGACTGCAGGATGAGTGGCATAATATAGTTTTAGCACATAACTTTGAATTACTTTGTCAAAAATCTATTTGAGAAAGTCAGCCACAGTATGAGTTCCAGACAGTTTTGAAACAGTAAATCATTTTCACACTCTGTTATATATAGTTACAGATACGATCTCCTATCAGTGTCATTTAGCAAACATTAAGAGGCAGTTCATTCCCTGGAACAATTGCAAGAAAGGGTCATTTGGGCCAAAATATTGAAACAGGTCTCGTTCATCCAGCATTCTAATTGCATGTTTATACTCCTTTCTTGTAATCTCTTGAGCATTTAACAAACATTAAGAAGCGGTTCATTCCCTGGAACAATTGCAATGAAGGGTCATTTGGGCCAAAATATTGAAACAGGTCTCGTTCATCCAGCATTTATAATTGCATGTTTATGCTCCTCTCTTACACTCTCTTGAGCACAGAGGGATCTTGAAAAAAATAACTGAAATTTGTAGAAGCAAGATGATGAACAATGTAATGTTTGAAAAACACCAGTATAAAACCAATGCAATGGAGGACAGGATCAGATCCATTCAAGGAGGTGTCCCGATCCAGTATCTGGAAGGTTTCGTTACGATCCCAAGGACAAGATTAAGACGCTAAAACCAGTCAGATATTGTACAACCTTTTAGCTTTATTTCCCACGAAGTGGGGAGAAAAGGTGGGGAAAGGCAAAGGGGAGGACAGAGAAAGAGAGAGAGAGGGGGAGAGAGAGAAAAAGAGGCGGGGAGAGAGAGAGAGAGAAAGATCACCACCCATGGATCCAGCAGCATCCCATTGGTCCTCTTCACCCTGGGTGTAAATTTTAGCGATGCGTCTGCAGTAATTACAACTTGAGCAGGGTCCGACCCTAGGCTCCCACTGGAAAGTTCGGAGTCAAATCAAGGCAAATTAAATAAATAAATTGTAATGACATGCGTGCAGTAGTTACAGCTCGAGCTGGGTGCCTCCGAAGAGGGACCCTGAACAAAGAAATCCCTGGGCAATTATAGCTTTTTCAAATTAAGTTTCCCACCCCTCACGTGGTAGTTCATACCAATAGTAATTTTTAGGTCTGGGGTCTCCTGCTTCTTATTGGGTCTCATCGTTGTTCCTAGGCAGGCTGTTTTTCTCCCTTATCTTTACAGTTGTGGTTTCTGCTGACAGATGTGTTTTGATTCCTCGGGTTCTGCCCTTCTTTCTCAGGGCCCTGACAAACAGGTGTTGTTCCAGCAATTAGCACTGCCCCAGCAGTGACAGTAGGTGTTACCTCCCAAGGTCCTGATGAAGAGGATATAATCCAGACCCCCCCTAATTAACACTGTTTCAGCAGTGAGGGGAGGCTTTGTTTCCCAGGGTCCTGGCGCCCAAGCAGGCCTTATTTCAAAGCCTTGACATCCTCCCTCCCGGAGTGTGAAGCACAGGAATGCAAACTGCTTGTAGCTCCCTTATCTTTCCAGTCTGCACCAGCTCTGGGGCCCTTTCTCATTGAACTTGGGAGTGCGGCCTAAGGCTTCAGCAAATTTAGCTACTCATGCTAAGCAAGCTTTATAAAAGTCATGCTAAGCGGCAATAATTTACAGTCCAGGTCCCAGAGTCTCTGCCCGATCGTGCCCTGGTTCAACGCAGGCTCAGTGTGTCCCGGGTGGTCACAGGGAGACCATTTCGGGGGTCGCAGCAGCTCAGTCCTGTTTCCGCTGGGAACAGATGGCTTGTTCGGGGTTTTGGTTTGCTTGCACCTTATGTACCAAGAAATGTTTAAGGCAAAAGTTCACTCATCTGTCCGCCCCAGGAGGCTATGAACATTTTTAGTGGTAAAAACTCATTGTTCTCTGAAGAAAGAGATAATCGTCAGAAATGGCAGAGCTCTTGAGAAATGTTTAGTTGCTGTAATCATTTTATATAGGTTTGTGCAATTGTTTGCTATAACATAAGACAAGCTCTTTGCCCTGAGAAGTTCTGAGCCTTCTGCTTTCCCCACATTTGACTGATCCTGGAAACTTCGTAGATTGTCTTGCAGTTCATGGGTCTGCAGAACAGGTTGAGCTGAACTGTCTCTTCCATGCAGCAGCTACAAGGGACAAGTGTGCACAGGCTGACCTTCAGCAGTGCTTTACTCATTATTTCTTTTCTTCCATTTTTAGCTTTGCCACTCACTGATGTGCTGGAGATAATATGGACGACCCAGGCAGATGACAACCTAAGAGGAGAGCTGGTGTCCTGGGTGGATAGTTAGATGTTAGGCAAAAATACTGTCATTGCTGTTGGTCCGAATTTCCATTTTCCACATTTTGGGGGAGATACTGTGGTGCAAATGATATTAATGAAGAGAAAGTATTGCGTGTTGTTGCATTATCTGAGACTGTGCCTCTGTTTTCAAAACGGGGTCGTAGTTTTGGTGCTGTGGTACCTGGTGCCACAGAAACCTCTGTGCATCCCACGATATTGAATCCCTTTTGCTTTCAAGAGTCTAAGAAAGTCTGGCTTTAGACAAGAGGTCAGTTAGGGCTATTTTAATACTCAGGCAAGAATTATTGTGAAATGTTCTGAACAGCTCACCACATATTTTGTGGATTTTATTTGAGCCGTGTATCTGAATTATTGCAATATAGAGAGGAGGACTAGTGCTTAAAGGTTAAAAGAAAGAAATGCATAAATATCTCTGCACTTCCTTACAACTGTAAAATAATCTCACGCAGTCTAGAGAACTGGCCAGCAAGCATGGAATAAGCAAACAGAAACAACAATAGCAACGATTACCACATAGCTTTTATTTGTTCTGGGATCTCAAAGCATTTTTCAAAGAAAGACAAACATCTTTATTTCCATTGTCTGTCCTGTATTGTGCTGTTCAGAGGTGATAGCACTTTGATTTGAAAATGTGAACAATGATCTCACACTATCTAATGATAACTCCTGTTACTAAAACCTTAACACTGATCACTGAAGCCTTGGTGGCTGGTGAATCCAGATATTTTTTTGAACAGTATGCTTTTAATGGGCAGCATCATGAAAATAAAATGTTAATGTATTAGCTGAGTTTTAGTTGAAACTTAAATAACATTTATGAGTAAGTCTGTATTCAATTTTAGCTTGTTGTATATGACTAAATTAGCACTTCAGGCTTCAGAATGATTTTATTGTAGGGCTTAAGTAATTTATAAAAAGAAAGCTTGAAGATCGGTAAGTTAACTCTGCTAAATATCAATAAAATGGAGGACCTCTATAGAGACAGATATCTTGAATGGCTTTGATCATCTTTACTAATTGAAAAATAGAGATTAACAGCTTATGTATCTACTTCGATAGATGATGAAGGAGATGATAGTGTATAAAACAATGAGATCCACTAGAGACATCTTGCCCTGTGATCCTGCAACTTGTCCTTAAGCGCAAGATTTCTAATATTGTAGGAAAAGAAATAAAATCTTAACCAAAAAAACCCCAAACCCTATACTGTAAGTCTTTAGCATTAATAAATGTACTACTTCAGAGAGTATCTTCTGGGGACCTGCTGACAGTTTTCATGTGAGATAATTGCAGATCAAAATGCATTATTCTGTTAACTTCAGCAGAGGGATTTTCTGTTTATTGATGCAGCTAGTAACATAGTCATAATAGAAGGTTATATGAGATTTCTCACTCTAAGTTCCTATATTCAGTTATTACTTATTTTCTCAAATGAAGTTTGTCTGAGCTGGAATTTCTCCATCTCTGCTATGGGTTTTTTATCCACAGAAGTCTGTTTATTGTGCTCAGTAGACATCTGATGCGGTTCATCAGCTGTATTTTTGTAAATTTTGTCTCTCTTGGGTATGGTCCTTCCAAAAAGTAGGAAACACACAGGGAAACCCGTACTTTAGGCTGATAACAGGGAAATTGTCAGTCCTGTGCTCATAGTCCTGTGTCCATCCTAATAGGGCGGTAGCATGGGAAAAGAATGAAATCGGACGTGACTGCAAAAGGAACTAGAGCTATAGGCAAATGTGTGGCCCATGTGGATGTGGATGTGGTGAGGGTTTGGGTGTGATTCCCAACTGAAATTTTGGGTTGTGATTTGCAGAAGTGCAGCGCATTCACCACCGCTGCCAAAGTCAGGGGGGGTGCTGCCCTGAACGTATACAGTGCTAAACAGTGATGAATATCCAAAAAATGAGCAAGATCCAGGCAAAGAACATAAATAGACACTTTTGATCTTGTGTTTTCTTGTGCCGCTGCTCAAAGATGCACTGTGAAAACATTTTCATCACTATTTACATTGCACGCTGAAATAGCGAGCGTCACTGAGAAAGAAATTGCTGGTTTTGTCCTCTAAAACAGTTTGAATAATGTGACGTAAGCAAGCCAGATGACACTCCAAACTTTTTCTCTAGCAACTGTTTTTGACGTACTGATATTTTGCCAACTATCCTGAATTATTAGGAGTGGTGTTGTGGGAAGAAGTATTTATTTCTTTACTTGTTGTGGAACTCATTCTTCTGTTACTATTGTCTTTGGTTCCTATGTAGTACCTAAGTGCTGCTGATAATGCATGGCATGATCCCCTGCTTTTACTGACGTGTAGGTATGAAGTGATTCCTTTGAAGTCGGTGGAGCTAAAGGATTTCAACACGAAACCCTGAAAATATTATCAATATTATTTTGAGTAGTCTGATGTCAGTCGGTAAAGTGTTAATGCTATATGGAAAATCTAATTCATATTAAAATGTTACACTCCCAGTTGAGATGTTTTACCCAAATGAATAAACTCCAGATGTGTGAAGATTTGCAGTAAACTCCTGATGACGTTCACAAACAGATGTTCACCTGGTTTTGCTTTGCTTTTCATTTGCTCCCTGAAGATGCTCAAAAGATCCCTGGTGATTAGGAAAATCTTAGCATGGTTTTATTATGGTAGAACTATATGAGAAAATATGCAAATGATGGCAACATTTGCAATCTTTTGTTTGCACTCAGCTGTAACCGCTATGAGAATAAGTGGCCAAAAATACACTTGCAAGTGTTACAGTTGTAATCCATGGGCTTCACACTTCACTCCTTCGTTTTTGTTTCTGGGACTCAATGGAGAGAAAGGAAAACTTTGTGTTCTTGTAGCTGCGAGATATCAATGCTAGAGGAGGAAGGCTACAAACACAGAAGTTAAATGCCACCATGTAGTTTCAGCTGATGGTTGGTGCATGACTGAAGGTTGTATGTGTGCCGAGGCCTATGTCTCAGTGTGTGTATCATTCTGGAAGCAAAATACCTATTTTTGTTTCAACTGCTCTTGATGAATCGTCAACTTTTTGTCTAAATTACAGTGATGCTACTTTAAGGTCCTCAAGCTCTTGTTTGGGGACCCTGGCATTTTTGAGATGAGAATAGAGATACTTCACTTCTTCTCAAGTTCTGAACATTTCAGCTGACCAAATTCCAATGTCTCTATAAGCCTTTTTATAAGTTGAGAAATATAGCACTCCCATGATATACTTCATCTCATGCTAAAGTATATGTCTGAAAAAGCTGGCCAGATTGCACCCTGGAAGAAGCTATTTTTCTCCTTTGACTATAGAAGAAGCATCTGGTAACCAGTCCAGACAGAGACACCTGCCTTTCAGAGATCTTAGATTAAGCAAGATGAATCTCTCTGCAGGTGACACAGTTTACGTCTCATAAGTACTTGACCAGAGATACATCCCTGTTGAACAAAGTGAAGGAGGAATGTATGTGCTGAAATATAGAATTGCAAATCTTCTGCCAAAATCTTTCAGTTAAATTTTGTTGTAGAAAAATGAGGGATGTTTGTATAAAGGCCAATGTATGTATTAGCTAGTGAGGCTTTTATAACTCTTAAGTATTCTTAATACTATTAGAGTTTTCCATACATGAAGCTTTTTTATGTCTACAGTGCTCTCTGGAAACTGTTACTAATAATTATTTTGAGGACTCACTTAGCATGGATCTGACATTTAAATCTGTGTGGCGTTTCCTGAGGAATACTGAAATTAAAGAAGACTTTTTTTCCCCCCCCTATGATTGAAACAGTTAAACTGGTAGGCAGAAAAAGTGGAGAGGTTTAAACATGGTATTACCTCAGTGCCTGCCTCCTTGTGATACAAGGAGAGGGAGTTGACTGAAAATTTGGCACAAGCTCACTTCAACCACTCTGACTAATGCCACAGAATGTCTTATGCAGAACTCTGCTCATCACCTATTTTAATTAAAACCAGAGGAGGTAAAGAGAATGGAAAAGACAAGACACTTCTGATTCAGCATTTTAAATTAGCTGCTTTTTAAAATGAGATGAGGCAAGGAGGGAAGGAAAAGAATGAAGATCTGAGCTATAGTGAAGAGTAAATAGCCAAAAATATTCCTAAATATCACCAATAACATTGGCTGCATTCATTGGAAATTACATCCAGATCTAGCCATTTGTATTTTAACTTGAAATTGCCCTTTTCAGGGGGCCTGGATGAAATTTTGCATTGAAACATCTCAAGTTAAGTTGTCAACTTCAGTTACGTAAAATGAATCAGGTTGCTGGAAAGAATCTGTCTTAATATATTTATATTACATAGAGTGAGGTCTGAGAATTGTCTTGCTATACTGCACACACTGCTAAAAACACAGAGGTAAATTTTATTGTTATGTGATCATATTAGTGGCATTCAGCAGAATCTGACTGAAAACTCATAGAAATCAATTAGAAGATTCTTGTTGACTTTGTGCAGCCTTTTACTAGTCAATCAGTGTTGGAGCTGATGAAAACATGATTACAGTGTAATTCTGGTTACCACTTCTGAAGTGATTGGCTATTGGATTTCTGTGCAAAAAAGTTTGTCATTGTACATACAAGAAATGCTCATATTTCTAATAATTAATCAGAACACTAATTTTGAATGGTTAGGTACATTTAAAACATTTTGGATAATAGATGAGAAAATTTTTCCAAGGTCTGTGGTGTTTGCCTTTTGATACTGCCAACATATCTGGAGGGCCACCAGCTAAACAACCTCTGTTGTTGGATCTTAGAAAGAGGAGATGGCCAAACACAACAGGAGCCAGGCTCTGCTCTTCTGGAGATCAGTCTGAACCAAAGGAAGAGAGGCTGTCACAAATCTCGTGTGCTCAGAGTTTGCTCTGTGCTGGAAGGCAGTTGTAAACAATAAAGAACTGTACATGCAATATTTTCTGATCCTGCCTTTCTCCCTTTTCTTCTTACCGACTTTTCCTATGGGGCATGTCACTCATGTTTGGGTACATGGAGTAAATGTCAAGGTGTAGGCAGCTTTTGTGGAAAGAAATGCTGAAGTTTCCAGCTAGTGACAGAGGACATGGCTGTTTATTTTTACTGCTTATCAGAATCAAGAAAATAAATGAAAGGAATGTAAAAAATTGATTAGCTATTTGATGGTGTAACTTCCACAAGCACGTAGACTGCAGTTTTTGTCTCTCCCCATTGACCCCATCTCCAATTGCACCCAAATTCTCTGCACACGCACAAACCCTGTCTTGCTTGCTTTCTCTGTGTTTGGGTTGGATCCAGCATCTCATGAGCCCATGGCTGACACTGCCACCGTTGGAGCTGCTGGATGGAGGTGAGGATCAGATGCCAGGCAGGGTCTTGATGACTGGCAAGAGCACGCTGAGGTGAGCTCTCACAGGGCCTCTTGCAGCAGCATATTTCTTCCAACTCCGGTTCAAGTTCAGTAATCAGTGTAATTAATTTCAAATCAGTTATCATAGGTAGAACTGATCATTGGAAAAATCTGTTCTTGGTTCTCCACACTAAAAAACATTCAAAAATGTTTAGAGAGCTAATTCCTATTTCATAAGCATATATATTTATTTAGTCTTTTTTCTTTTTTACAAGATTTTTATTGTTTTATACTTCTGGTTGCGTGACATTGTCTGTTTTGCAGCTTTCAGGATATATCAGAATACTTAAGATCATTGAGACTAACCAACTGAACTGCAAACACCTGAGAGATTGACAAATCCAAGTTTGCTGATATAAGAAATTTTTGGAGCTTCATATCTTTTTATTAGATATTCTGTATCAAGAACAATTTACAAATGCTTCAAAAATGATCTTGGAATGCTATATTAGGAAAATATAAGCTAAGTTATCTCTAAATAGTTCTAATCATTGTCAAAGCCTTAAGAACCTGAAATATGAGCTCTGGGTGCTTACTTAAGTAATTTAATGCACAACACGTTTTAGGCAATATTGCAGTTATACAAAAATTGTCAAACACCTTCTAAGAGCAAACCCTAATAGCTTTAAAGGATTTCCTGCTTATAGAGTAGGATGAGGATATTGTCAGCTCCAGTTAAAAAGGTATTTTTCCATAGTTTCTAACTTTTCTGAAGGCTCCCTTCTATGACTAATGGATGGAACAGAAGAGTGTCCTGGGTGGGAGCTAGTTATAATGATTTCTCTTATAGGAACTGAGACATATAGGCAATTCCAGAGTATGATTTATGTCAGCCAAAAATACACATGAAAACTACATGTGCTTTAAAAGCACCTATTTCTTTTCATTGACTCTAAAGGAAATAAAGGATGACTAGCTCAAAAGTAGATCTCTACAATGTAATGGTCTATATTTGTATGAGAGGAACCCCAGTTCCAGTGTGTGTAAAAGCTTTGATTGCTATGCTGTCCCTGTGGACTTAGCTTTTAACTCTGTGTGCCTTCAGCCCTACTTTGCTATGGTTGGCTTTCTGAACAAAAATTTAATTCAGCAGAGTTCTTAAGTTCATGAATAATCTGTTTAGAAATATTTTCACATGTAAGATGTCACTTATCAAGATCTGAGGAGGCTAATAGAAAGTCTTATCTAAAGAAAATAAGATGAGGATTTTTGAGGAAATGTCTACTTCACAATCAGAAGTACAGCTGGTGGGCTTCTCCAAGCTGGTTTCAAGCTTGGTAACCAATTACTCCAGTCACTGAAAATGTTGACAAGGAGTATTATTCAAAGAGGCACATCCAAAGTGTCAAAGTTTTCTTATTTAGGGCATGTAGATCTACTACAGACAGTGTTACTGTACCACTTTGTACCAGGTGAAGGTCTGTCCAGAGCAATCATCAGTATTTTTTGAAATCCAGTGACATTCTGTCTGGCATTAAGCTAAATGCAGAATATCCTCTAGCAGCTTTTGGTTACTTAAAAAAAGAAAAAAACAAAAAAAATCTGTGACAAATAGATCTGAAGGGCCAAATGTCTAAAGACCTTCACATGAACTTCAAGTTACTTTGTCACACAGCAACGTGGTGCTCATGAATAAACCAAGGCGATACATTTAACAATTCGAAAGCTTGGAAATGAACTTTAAAGGCAAGATTAACACGTAGTGCAAAGTGACTTTCCCCCATGATGACACAGATATGCATTGAACTAGAACACAGTAATAGTTTTTATTGAATGTGAAAAGCGAGTAACATTTAGCTTCCTTATAGAAGGCGTGAAAAGGTCAGCTGGAAATTTTATTGATGGTACTTAAAGGAGAAGTTTGCTTGCTGCGATGCAAAATTGGAGTTTATTTGGACCGAGGAAAAAAAATAAGAAAAAACAAGTCCTATTCCGTAGGACAATTGCATTCTGATCCATCTGAGTATTTATGTTGCTGTTCAGTGCTCCATGCCCACATCTCAAGAGAGATATCTTTTATAATATCTCTTCTAATTTATCTAATGGCTAAGATTCATTTATTACACATTGCTGATTTGATTTTAATGACAGATATATTCCTAGAGGTTTCCAAAAAGTAGGAAACACATTTATATGCATCTCACTTATTGAACACTTATTTTTACTGTCTTAAACTTGTCTTGGAAATAAAAAGCTTATGTAAGTGTAACACTTTAGTCTGAGGATTTAGCATCTTGGAGAACTTCATTTTATGGCCCATTATAATCTCAGTATGAATTTATATCATTAAGCCCACCTGACAATTAACTTTCAACAGTTGTTCTTTAAAAGACAGATGCTCTTTAGTGAAAAGAATCATGAGTACTATAAACATCTGATCTAATGGCCATAACTAATTATTATTAATACAGCTAATAATAATGGTCATGTTTGGAGTGATTTTCAATGAAGGTGTTTAATGACTCATGGAATGTTTGTCTCTGGCAGTCTTTGTGAGGCAAATATTTTAGATGATAGATGGATAAATGATGATACACAGAAGTCAGAGGACTTGATTATGGTCATAAAATGCAGCATATGGAGAAATGGAAATCAGGAAAGAAAAGTGATTAAGGCACTGGTCTTGTCATTAAGCAACTTGCAGTCTGGATATGGTTATTGGTGTGAATTTGAGTGTTTAACATCACCGTTCCTGCTGTCTGGCTATAAAAAGAAAATGATGATTTCCTATATTACTAACACATTGCTAGAGGGGGCAGGGCTCTGTCAGTATTTTTTAAGTAACTGGATACCAAGATACTTTAATTGTAGAATATATCAGATTTTGCTGCCCAGCTTGTAGGCAGGGAAGCTTCACTAACTGCTGATCTTCCTGTCCCCACCAGCCACCCATAACCTCTCTTTCTTGATGAAGTCTCTGTATTAGCTACTCTCTGACCACATTCATCACTCTCATTGGTACTTGCTGGGTTTACCGCCTCTGGGTGAGCCCTGGTCTGCCTTATTGCTAGCTGTTCCCCCAGACAAGCTACCTGCCTGCTGTTCCCCATCAGCTAGGTCTTCCCCAGCTCTTCCCACTGGCTGCTCTTGCTTTCATTGGTCTCTCACATCTCCACCACTGTCTCTGGTCTGCTGACTATCCCTTCAATTCAGCTTCACTTCTTTCAGGAAGGTTCAATGACATCTTAAGTCCACCCCAAATCCTTCCCAAGAAAGGGAAGCATCCTCCGGGAGATCCTTATTTTCAGGGAAAGTCTTCAGAAATGCTTCTTGCCTGTGGATCCCTCGCCCCTTAGGTCCGCGCTCTGCTGGCTGGATTCGATGTGTCCTTTTCCCAGGCATATTCAGTGTAGTATGGCTTTTCAAAGAATGATTATAAATGTCATATTCCACCTACCTCTAAACTCAACTCTTCTTAACATAAATTCTCCCCAATATTATGAGTCACACATGCAACTTAAATCTATTTAGTCCTGGCTCATTTAAGCCAATTCACATCAGTTCCTATTGCTCCTCAACCAGATGCTTACAGTGCGAGCCTCTTCCCTCTCAGTCCCTCTGGTGCTATTGAAAAGGAGATGGTCTTTCTTCCCAATCTAGGTCACTCAGTTTTAGCAGTTAAACCCCAGCCTAACAGATACCTCTAGCTGTTGCTTAACTTTCAGTAAAAAATATCCTTGAAATGGTTGGACTGTGGTTCCAGTTCAGTAAAACACATTTTCAGAGGAAAGAGCTATATCTAACAGAGTAAGAAAAATAAATACTTTAAAAGCCTTATATTCCATAATTTTATTTATATTTTTACTTAAAAAGAAAAATTTAGAGCTTTAACGATTCTGTATTTTAAAGTTGAGTCAGGGAAAGAAAAATTAATTCCCATTTTCAGTTTAGACAATGTTTATTCTCATTAGCTTCTTATGAAGTATGCTCTTTGGTGATAACAGATAGGACTTTGATATTACAGATTTTCATTTTAGATTGCAGAGAGGGGCTTTCATGTTGCCCTATGTGTCATGTCAGATTGTAAAAACCATTGATAAATCAAAACCTTTTTTCACCAAGGCTATGCTGAGAAAAAACTATTTGGATGGTTGAACATCTTCCCACTTTTCATTTCCTAGGCTGCACATTTTTTCCCAACTTTTATTTTATTAGATAACCTATTTAGAAAAAAAAAAAAAGCAACTTTTCTCTCAGTCTGGAGCTGCCTATACATGATATGTGAGACTGCTTTAGGTACTAGACATGGGCAGCACACTTGGATCCGGAGAAAGGGTCAAGACAGCTTAATGCACAGTTTGATAGTGAATGTGCTTTTGGGACTCTGAACATAAAGTGAAATAATCACAGTACTGAGACCTATTGCTAGTCCAAACACAAATTGTCCTAATTTTCTAGCTGGGATGCAGGAGGCAACACAGCTGTGTTAAATAATCCTGTGCCCCAAAACAGCTTTGCTGGGTCTAATTTCTCTGGGAGAGGTATCGTACTGATATCCTTGTGCTCCTTCTGCTTGGGCTCATTCCGAACTAGCCCGGATGCCTTTGCCTGGCATGTTTTTTTGATATGTAGATAGATGTCAGGGGACAGATGCAGCTTTTCCCCTCCTCGCTTTGCTCATGCTTTGCAGTCAGTGATTGCTAAAACTGTTGAAGGTCTCTTCTGACATATTCAGGGACTTTAAGGTCCAGGTCTTACAGACTTTTGTATAACTTATGCTGCTGCATTTTGTAATAAGTCCATACTGTTCTACACAGCTGAGATGTAATTAATGCGTTTTCAGTAAATCTTGCACCTCCTCATTTTTATCTGACATTTAAAAAAGCCCAGCAACACAGGAACTTCCCCTCTCTCTTGAGTAACCGAGTGGAAGGACATGTTGGCCTGGGTTATCACTGAAGCTTTCAGCATTATTTTATGTGGTTTCCAAGTGCTTTTTGGACACTTTTCTCACAGTATAATTTCCTTCTTTGCCTTCCTGTCTCCAGACTCTCTCTCATGGTCACGGTGACTGACTTGAAACCATTTAGCATGTGCTTGGTACAAGTGACAAGATGTCCCTAAGCCAGCTTCTCTGCCATTAAATGGGTTTGTGACCTTTTTCTGTCTAACTTTGTGCACTCCTTTTCATGTGAAGCAATTTTTTTTCCTCAAAGCAGAATTTGCCCACCACCATTAAAAAAATACAGTCCGAGGTTTATGTATAGATTGAGGTGGCTACTTTAGAAGGTGCATAGAAGTTTTACTGTTGAGATACAGGGAACAGTCTGCACCTCCTTTCTCGTTATTTTTTTTATGTTATAGATTCATATCCAATATTGTCTCTCTCTTTAACCTGTTGTTGGTTAAAGGAGTTGTGTGATGAACCAGGCTAAAATACATTTCCACTTTTAATACAAGCAACAAAACACATTTTTATTAAAGAGAAAGTATTTGGTTCACTTGATGTGACTGTTCTCACAAGGCTCTTCGGGTAGTCTTTACAGAAAAATCAAAAACTTAATTTGTGGCTCTAGGACAGATAGTCAAAATAACAATGCTTCCTTGTTTTGGAATTAAATAGGGATTATTTTATTATTTCCTAAACTACTATTTCTAAATATAGAGAGAGACATATATTGTTAGGATGAAAAACAGAACAAATAGAAAAAAAACCCAAAAAACAAAAAAACATGATTCACTTCCAGACAATTCATGGTTCACAATATCACAATTTCACAATAATGACCAGATATTATTCAATAAATAGCATCAAAATATTTTACAAAAAAATTAGTGAGAGATCATTCTAATGTGATATTGCATGAATGAAGGGGGATGCAAATGGCAAAATAAGGATTAAATAATGATACAATGTCAACCTCAAGTGGAATTGTCACCATGTGGACTTTGGCAGAAGATCAACTATTGATTTCAGTAGGGACTAGGGCTGTTACAGTATTTTAGTTAGCTTGACTGATATATAAAGTGGTCTTTTGTTTGGGCTATTTTTGTTCAGCATACAGTTTTTGCAGGCACTTTGCACTTGCCAAAAATTGTTTTGACTGTGGTCAGTGGTAATCCAGGGAGTTACTAATTTGATTAATGTCTGAACATTAAGATGAATCCATCCACATGCACTAGGGTGCATATGTTGTTCATGTTAATGTGCTGTATTTCAGAAAGAAAAGACAAAATCCTTCTCCTTCGTATTTTATCGTAGGTCGTGACAATAGAGACAAAAAAAGTTTAAGTATTTATATCACAGGCAGGTAATGCTTGGTTTACTAGACCAGATGGGTGAGAACTTCCATGTCCAGGTTCCTACTGAGAGTTTCAGCTAACTAAAATAAATAAAAAAACTCTTTAATCCAACAGTCTAGATTGTTTCAGGTGTTGTAATGGATCGAAGGATTATTTTATCTTGTCTTTGTTGGACCGAGAGAACTGTATTCATTTCCCGACAATGGCATATTTTTTCCACATGACCTTAGTCATGATCCTTAATCTCTGTGATTCTTTGTTCCTGACATACAGAATACAAAGAGAAATCATATTGATTTCCTTCTCACACATTTTTCTCTCTTATTTTATTCAAAAATAAGGTCTGGAAACTTGGGTCTTATTTTGCATATGTGCAGTGGTATCAAACTGAGTCTAGATTTTCATTGGTACTTTGAGGGGTCATTAGAATAGGTATAACAATAGCAGCACCAATAACAAAACCAAAAAGGTCACAATACTTTTGTCGCATGTCTGTTTAACCTTTGTCTCAACACTACAGCAAGAAGTGGGCCCAGCACAGAAACTTCAGCGTTACAGTGTCACGTCTAGGGTGATCCTTCTGAGTTTGTAATGCAGAGCTATAAAAGCATGTTTATGTTCACCTGACCACCCACATACAAGTTATGAATTGTTGACACTGGCGTCACCTAGTATAGAAAATACTGTCTGATAAAGAGTGTTTAGTGAGCTGATGACACATGCATTTTTCCTACTGATAGTCAACTACATGAGATGCATTTTTTTTCCCCTTTTCACATATAATGTTCTGTAGAGGCCACTTTTGAAAGAGAACCAGTCCAATAGCAAAAAAAGATTAACAGGCCCCTGAAAGAAAAGAGGCAGATAATAGCCTTGGAAAATATATGTAGATGTACTTCTGGAAAGAAAGAGAGAAAGCAGGAAAAAGAACAGTGGCTTGTTTGAAAGCTTTGCAAGAAAAATGAATTTAAAGGAGTTATGACTAGGAGAAAAATGCTGACATTCAGAAACACAAAAACTGAAGTAGTCTGTGAAGGAAAACGTCCTGGAAATGAATGTTTTAGAATTCCAAGGTCTAATCTTGGTCTTGTCAAAGTAATTTCAGTGATTTCACTGAATGCTTGGAGTTGTGACCGACACCCTGATCAGGATTCAACTCCAGAAATAATAACTTAAATTACTATAGGCCTTACTCTGGCAGTGTCAGTTGTTGTTCATTCCCAGTTCAAGTGATTTAAGACAATGTGGGAGGGATTCAGGTACCCGAGCATGTACTGATGTTTTAGGGACTCTGCAAGGTATCCTGGCGCATCTGAAGCATTCATATGGGTGGGCAGACAGGACATGGGGTGGGGTTTACAGAAGACCTACATGCCTTGTACATGAGAGCATCTCGAATGGTACCAGGTGCTCATGTTTACACAAACAAGTTGCCAAGTCTCTAAATCATTTCTTCCTTTTCCAGATCATGTGCTAAAAGAAAAAAAAAAAAAAAGTGTGCCAGACTGGCTCTGAATAAACAAACTTGTTTTGAGATGGACAAATCACCTGATGCCATTTATGAGGGGACCAATTAGATAGCAACAAGTATTAAGGATGTGATCAGATGGAGGCAAGTGATTAAGCAGAGACATTCAGTGGAGTAATTTCCTCCTTTGCAGAATGTTACCAACCTTCAGCTGAGATGAAATAACTCCTGTGGGCTTTAGTGGATTTACATGACTGAATGGTAACTTAAAGTGTCCTAACTCAACATCTGACACTTGCTGTCTCCATAGTCTCCATTCATTTTGTAGTAGTTTATCATGAACATGGTCAAGACCTTATTTAGGAGATAATTGTGAGATTTTTTTTGCTGTTGAGTGAAGGAAATATCTCATGCCATCAAGTTATTTTCAAAGGTGGAAGCAAAATACTAGGAACTTTTGTTTTCAGGTGAGAGTACACACTGATGAAAGCTCTGAATGAGCTAAACCTCCAGTTATCCACAGCCCAGTGGTTATCATCTCATCCATTAATAACTGTATTCTTTTTTGCTATGCTATGTATGAGCTACTTAGCTGATTTCAAATCCTTGTATTATATCACTGCAAGCATAAACAGTATCTCTCATTACTTGAATCTACAGAATTATGTGTAGAAAATTGATGCCTAGTAAAAGATGAGTTGAAACTCTTACCTCTAGATCAAATTTAAAATCGTTGATGCTTCACATGAGAAATATTGCTTTTAGAGTACTTTTATATTGTATGTCTCATAGGACTTTTAAAAGACTAATTTTCTTTCATTCTTTGGTTCAGGTTTTTGGAAAGCATGCACTTTTATATGTTCACTAATGTACTTTTAAACTTTTCTCTTTCTTCACTGGTCTGTAGAGCTATGTTACATCTGAATTTACTATATATGGTGCCTTTTACGTATGTCAGGTACTACTTTCTTCTCCTTGTCCCTAAAACCAGTTTTTTCCAGCTCCAGGTCTGCGTTTCTTTTAACTTATCATGGGTGAGTCATTCATAGCCATGGGGTCTCCTGTGCCAGCCTGTGCCCCATCCCTTATCACCCCATGCCTGTACTCCTCTATGGTGCATCCTGTGTCCCTACTTCTCAAGACCTCTGCTATTGTACCATGACTATATTCCTGTACACTACACTGTTGTGTTAGAGTCACAAATATCTCATTCTACATCAAAAAACAGCTTGTTACTGCTATCTGTGTAAAACTATGGTTGTACCACACCATAGTTGTGTGGTACATAAACCAAAGTAAAACAAATTAGTCACAGACACCTTGTCTACTAGAGAAATTGCTGTTACGGCTAAACCAGGTAGAACACAGCTGCAGGCAGGTCAAGAAGATTTTAGACAGTGCAAGCCTGACAAGCCTCAGTCCTGAGGCCTTGCAAATAAAATACAAAGCTTATGGCCTGTTACTAGCAATAACAGGGCTACATGGTTGCAAGAACTATCAGTGTCTATTTCCTATAGCTAATAGGTATAGGAACAGCTCCACTCTTGAAAAGGTATGAATAAACTATACCATCTAGAGCATAAACTTCCAAAACAACATGTAGTGAACAGAGAAAGGAATTTGATTTTGTTCTATACTCTTGTTTAAATCCATTTTGTAGTTCTGCCTACAAGTCACAGTCTTTCTGTCAGGAGTTGCTGAATCCCATAGCCCAACAGAGGTGAGGGTGCCACACCTCCCTGTTCCTTGGCCCAGCCAGGATCAAGGCTAAGCTTGCATCCCTGGGAAACTCACTCACGAACACGAGCGTACAACGTATATACATATACACACATATAATATATAGAAATCACATACCTCATGCACAGAGACATGAGCATGCAAATGACTCTCTCAGTCAACCATCTAGACTCACAATCTGCCCAGTAGTTGGCTTGGACCCCTGGTCTCTCCAGTAGCCACCTCAATGACCCTTGGTTGTCTCCAGTATCTGGCTCAGACTGGCCACTCTGATACCTGGCTCTCACACCTCTTGTCCTACTCCCTGGCTAGCTTGGCTTGACGTTCACTGGCAATCACACATGAATACATGCACCCACACACTGTGCACGTGCCCTGTCTTCTCCAGTTGCTGCACTGCAAGCTCACAGGTCCCTAAGACTCATGTTCTCCATTCTGGTGGCCGGCACTGAGACATCCGTATGCACACGTGCACACAGCCTCCCCACTCAGTAAAATAGCTAGAAAAGGAGTTTATGAGAAGACAGGACAAATGGTGCTGATCAGGTGTGGGCATGGCCAAATCAACGTAGCAGCAACCTGTTTACATGTGATCAGCCCCTTTTGCTTCCTTATCCCTCTATTTTCCCATGCTTGCTCCTCCCCAAACCACCTTGATCCACACCTTTACTCACCTTTGGCTCCACCTCTAAATATCCCCAATGGGATATCTGGGGATGCACAATCCCCAAATCCTCCTCCCGGCGTCCCATAATGAGTCCCACTGCCCAGGCTGTGACCACTCCATGCATGGGGTGCTCCAGAGAGTGGCTCCCATTGCCTCATGGTGCTGGGGCTCTCAGCTCTGGTTGCATTGTCAGGGTCCCCTGCTCACTGCTGTGCCTCTGTGCTCCTCTGTGTTTGTGGAGATGAGCCTTTATTCACATGACCAAACACATTTTCTATCTTATTTTACCCAGTTGAACAGATTAACAAGTGTGGATTTTCTAAGAACCAAGTATTGGTGCTGCTGGGAAATGTCCGGTGTTTGGGGCAGTCCTTTACAGGCCATCTCCACAACCCAGACAAGCCTCATGCAGAAACATCCTACTTGTGATCAAAACGAATTTGCTCTGAGATAATATCCATCTTGTAAGAGTGTGACGTTAATGTATACAAAGCAATTTAACCTCTTTAAAGCTTTTTCATAAGAACAAAACATATTATCACTCTTTTGCCCTCAGGTAAAGTTCCAGCTGTATCAACAGTTCTATAATTATATCTATTTAGGTTGCCTTTGGCTTTCTTGTTTTATTTGTTATTTATTCTTTTTTTTGTCGTGTAGTATAGACTCTGACCTCTAGTCATTAGTGTTTAAGTCTTAAACCCCAGCACAGATGAGCTGAGATGCCGGTTAATAGGACATAGGTAGGTAACTCAGCTGTTGGGTAGGTTACTCATAGCCAGTTGGTTGGATGATACTCAAACTGCAGGGTGAGTGAACGTCAGAATATGAAAACCCAGGTAATAACAGAAATGAGCAAAGAAAGAAGTCAATCTTGTTATAGGAAGTATGCTTTGGTGGAGAAAATATAAGCTTACTCTTTAGGGTGAAGGTCATGCTACGCAGTGTGTCAGCAGGCATCATCCTTTTGATCTTATTTTTATCTTCAGATAATAAGTAAATTCTAGGGGGACCTACTTCTGTGAGCATTAATTACATTACAGTCAACTCATTAAAGAGCTGATATAGTCATAACAAGTTAAAAAAAAATCATTAAAATGCTTCCTATTTCTCCCCTAAAGAAGTATATGTTATGATCTCTCAAGAGATCCAGAAGAAAAACAAAAATAGGTTGAAATATCTTATTTGGGTTTATTTACATTTAGATATTAAATATATGTAAGCTCTTGTGTATTAAAATAGATGCTGTCTTAATTGTGTATGGTTATGAGGTGAAGTATGCTTTCTGATCAAAATTTATTTCTACCACACATGGTCTGGGAATTCCTCAACATTTATGGCAGAAAGTTAATTATACTAAGAATCTTGGACCATGAGACTGGGGTTATAGAAAACATTATACCTGTCAAAGGAATTAATCTCATGCTGACCAAACCTTCCTTCCTCAACTATTTTTCATTGTTATTCATTTTAGGTCTTTGTCACACATCTAAATCCCAATAGACTGCAATTTCTGACCCTTGACTTACAGGGTTAGAAGTAGCATAAATTTGTGACCCATCCAGTCCCAAGTTTTGCGGATTTTTTTATGTGCTTATCTTGATTGTCCTATTAATCACCTGTCAAAGAGCATTTCTTAGCTTTGAAGGAGGCACTTTGTCCATTTTCTTCCGTTCAACATCCTAAAGCTGCCAAAAGTGAACTGCTCATCTCACTGTGAATAAGCTGAATTGTATTTGTCATTTTTGAGCTTGTTGATGGTTTTGGTTCTCTTGTAGGGAAGTGAAATCTTATGTGACAGAAGAAATAGTGTATTTTAAACTGCATATTGGGATTTGTTCTTTTGATAAGTGGGTCGTTTATCAGTGTACATCTCATTAATGAGGAAGAAAGTATGCAGCTGTTAATGACTCCATGAAGAAAGACCAATATCTTAGTGCCCCTCACGTGAATACTTTTTAAAGTTATAGATATAGCTTTAATTATGTACCAGAGCTCTATTGTGCTAGGTGCTTATAGGAGTGGGAAAAGTGTTCCTTTCCATGAAGAGTGTGTGTATCTAATCTTCAACAATTAACTTCAAGCTTTTGTCTGCTGTCTTCTGACCCAAATGGGGGTTAGGGTGAGAATGACACTGTCCACAATCTCACGAGTCTCACCAACAGGATAGATTTTGCTGTTAAACCCACCTGTAGCCACGTCTGAGATGCCACATTAGTTAGTCATTCAAAAGCAAGGATTGTACTGCAGAAGATACACTGCCTTTCTCAAAGCAAGTGTTTTAATGAGTCAATCAAAGTGTGGTCAAAAAAACACAAGCCCAAAAGTTCCAAAAACTTGGTTCCTAGGACAGGTCACAAATCCATATAATAAAACAGAATAGCTGATCCACGAAGCCACTGAGAACTAATTGATATTTATTAGGATAAATATTGGGATAGATATTTACGTGCCAAAGCATGGATAAAAGCCAGATTTCAAGATTGCTTTTTTCAACTCAACAGTTCTCAACTTAGCCCGTTGCAAGATTTAATTAAACAAGATGAAACAGTTATAGTAAACAAGATGAAAGTGAAATACTGTGACCCAGCACAAGGCTTTTTTCTTGAAACTTAGAATTGCTAGAAATTTAAGAGTTGTAACTACTCTTGGGCATATGCAATTGTTTTTACTCGAGTCAGTGTTGAATGCTTTGAACTTCCTACCAATGAAAAATGTCACATGTACATCAGCATTTGAAGGGCGTGTTCTCATTCTAAAACAAAGCTTTTGCCAACATTTTTGCTGACAAGTTGATGCCTTAAGTTAGTATAATTGATTTAACATAGTTATCTACCATCTGTTTGATTCTCAATGGCCAGATAATGGTTGTTTCATTTGTGTTTGTCTCAATAATAGAGATGAAAAAAGAAAATGTGAGAGAGAAATAAAGAGAGAAAAACTCACTGGAGGGCGAGCTGGATTTTCTGTGCAGATATGGCTAACTTAGCAGCTAAACAACCAGGAAAATTGTAGTGTAAAAACACCCCATTCTTGAGATATCGTGATATTGTGTCATAGGTACTCAGCAGAGACATTCAAATGGGAAAGAAGGCAAAGGGTCTGCTGGTGAGTTCTGACTAAGTTGTCCCCACTGTTAGAAGCTGTTATTTCTGCATGGTCTTGTAGAACATTATTCAGTTGTCCAACTCTGCATTCATCTATGTCCTTCCACCTTTTCTTCCTTCCCCTCCACTATGTCTTAACCTTCTTGGACTATTAAGGAAAAGCAGACTTATTGGAGGTTAGAGTCTGTAAATATTACAATAATCTTACCTTTTATGCCAAACAAACCTTAGGACTCTGGCATAGGCTGAAGCATTATGTGTCATTTTAAAGCAAACAGAGCTGCAGATAGGGCCTCAGAAGTGATTAGAAAGGCCCTGAGGGGACGGGATAACTCATGTCTGAGTCCACTTGGCAAGTTAGCAGGGAGACAATGGAAGGAACATGACATCCCTACAGCAGCTTGGGAATCCAGTCTTCCAGGGAATTATAGTCATAACCAGTCATCAGTTGTAAACTTCCTGATCTCAGGGATCAGAGACTGTTTAGAAACATAAATATGGCTTTTTTTGGAGTGAGAATTTGTAGTGCAGGACGATCAGGATAGTTGTGTCCCAAACCCAAAGAAACCAAATGGAAACTCTCAAGAAGTTCCAGATAGGTTGGTATTTGTTGTGTGACAGCATCTCGAGACAAAAATGAAGCTTTTTGAGGACAAAAGACTATGTTCTCTTTCTGCGTTTTCAGATAAATATATGAACTGCTATTTCTTTTATTCATTTGTGGTTTGTCTAAAAAGAAATAGTATTTGGGGCAAAAAATATTAAACAAAACTAGAGTCACCCACTGTAAAATATGTACATGAAGAGACATGCCTTATGAATTAGTATTATGAATAAGACAGCCATGTACATCAATATTCTGTCCGGCACTCAGACAAAACAAACAAAACTAAATAATGCAGTGAACTTTCACCAGCTACTGCAGCTCCATACAGATTGCTAGCTCAAAGGGAATAAAGCAAGGCGGAGGGAAGGAGAGGTGAAACGTTAAATACATACTTTAACGTATTGATAGGGACAGCAGAGATGTGACAGGCCTAGTATGCAAGGTCATAAATCAATTGGTGTAAAAAAGAATACCCACCGGGAAAGTGCTGAGTCTGACTCTGTCCAGTCACCTGTTAAGAAACGCTGCTAGGTTTTTTTCATTTTTGCTTTTAAAATGCTTAAGGCAATAAACAGAATCGCGTCCTGCAGATGAATTCTGATGGCACTGATGCTGTGAAGAAAGACAATTTCAGATTCTGAAACAACTGATAGGTTTTTGATCAGATTAATGATAGCTATGAAATGATAATAAAAATAACCTAGGAATTTGACCGATAAAGGTTTTATCTGTTTCTATTACATGTTTAGTTCTGTGGTTCTGGCATATAATTCTTTTGACACTGCTGAGAAATTTGCAAGCTGAGCTCGAGAGAAGAAACATCTGCTGATTTGATCAGAGCAGCATATGGTTAGCAAATTAAGATGTGGAACTGTGAAACAGTAATAGGAAAGCAAAAAGATTGTGGTTTCAGTCAGAAATGAAAAGTGTACAAGGTCCTCCAGGAAAAGGGAAAAAAAAATACCTCTACAATCATTTTTTTCAAAGAGATTCAATCCCAAATCAGATTCTCCACTAAAAAATGCTTCACAAATGTAACAGCTTCAGCAATTGTCTCTTCTGCTTCTGTACGTGGAGCTTGTCTTTGCATCAATGAATCCTCTAGTCTCCCAGTTTCAACATGCCAGGTTTCTCTGTATGGTTAAGGCTTGAAAGCATGTAATTGGTTATGTAAGGCTATTGTATTACCAGGTTATTTTGTGATGTTTAAACAAGGGCAAAATATAGGGAGAGAGGTAATGACCTATTTCTCTGATTTGCATTTTACATTTTAATCTCACATCAATCATTTTATTAGCTGTTTTCATGCACAGATACCTGTCTCGCTCTCTTTCTCTCTCATATACACATACCTAAATCTTCCTGTATACCTATATGTGTGTTTACATGCACACAAACCTTTGAGCTGAGTGAACGATGAAAGACCTAGCAGAAATAATCTATTTTAATATGGAAAAGAAAAAAAAAACAAAACAGTGACTTAAAATGAAGACGTTAGACCTTCCCTATCGCAACTTCTGTTTCAGAAGTTCAGAACAAACTATGGCCCTATTCTGTGGCCATAGTGGTTAAACATATTACTTTGGAGTTCTTCTTGATTCACCTTGTTGTACATTTATTCAGAAGCAAATTCATAGTGTATATTTGGTATTCTTGTTCTCAAGTCTTGAACTAGTGGTTTGCCCAATTATTTCTTGTTCTGCTTATGGAATAATTTTTTGTAATATTTTCTCCTTTAATATTTATTTCTCTGGTTTCAAAAAACATTATTCTATATATCTGGAAAACTTCTGAGTATATAAAACTGAAGTGGACTCATAGAAAGATAAGTTACTTTCAGTTGGTTTTTTGCAACATTTTGAAAGGTTCTTATTTTTTCTGACAACCCTGAAAATGTTGGACTGGTTTTACCTTTGAAATCATGTCGCATTTGGATAGAGGGTTGATCAGAGTGATAGAACCAGATCCTTCAGGAAAACGAGTTTTATGTTTCTACAGGTAACTGTCTTCAGATCCGTTAACTCTGATTTTACTAGCACTGGGGAGGCAGGACCCTCCAAAATACCTTTTGTTTAGGAACAGTTCTACTACTTTTTTGGCATTTTCTAATATCAGTATAATATCAGCACTTTTACATATCTTTTTCTTCACCTTTGTAAAATGGATTTTTCATTTACAGGAGAATTTTTGCCAACCTCTGATATTCCCTAAAACACTGGAGTTTTCCCATCTTATGAAGGAGAGCTAATTATGAACCAGTAATTATTATCCTCTTGAGGCATGAACTGTGATAGATGACACAGTGTTCTGTGATCTTTTCTCTCCTTTATGCTGTTTCCTGATAAATGAGATGAGTCACCGCGTAGGGGGCTGCACTATTTGTTCTAGGCAACAGCATCCCCCCCTCAGCTTATCACACAGAATTAACACAAGAGGTCCAGAGCAAGAGAATTAACTGAATGGAGATTTTAGTCCATTTAAACAAGCTCTCAGCTGCTTGGCTATTTTAAGAGTTGTGACATCTGCGCTGGTCATGACAGAACACATTTTAATAATTTAAAGATGTGCTTTCTCACCTGGCTGATGCTGGATGTCAGCGGAATGTAAAACTCAAGGTTCATAATCAAATATTGCTTCTGGAAATCATTCATTTCCACATTAATTTCCCCAGTGTGTACATAATTCCAAACTTGCCTCTAAAGTTAAAAGTTACTTCTGTATATAATACATTTTCGACAGAGCTCTTCACAAGACTATAACTCTCTTCTGAAAGCGAAAAAAGCTGGATAGTCTTAGTAAAACTTACTCTGTGGGATGTAGTGTTAAGACTTGCTCTTCTCCTCCATTTCACAAGGGATCAGGTGCCAGTTTTACATGCCTCTGTCGGTTCAGTCACACCATATGAACATCTAGAGAAAAGCGATGGAAACTTGTCTGAAATCAGCTGGCTAATGACTCCCTACTTATGCTTGCATGGATAGAAACAGGAGAAGGTCTCAGAAGGTAAATGCCTTAGTCAGATTGAAAACCGTAACAGGAGCGAATCCATAGATCTGTTGTACATGCTCCAGGCACCCGGTTTTGATGCTCCCTGTAGCTTAGCCTGGGACCTCAAGCTGCATTGAGCTATCAGGGGACAAACGTTAGCGGTGTTCAGGCCAAGATACAGCAGCACTGGGGTCTCTCCACCCTCAGACATCAAAACAGACATTATTTTCTGAAAGACCTTGGCGTCTGCGGCATTGGATGGCAGCTCTTCCTCAGGTTCCTTTTTTGAAAAGCTCCCAGAGAATGGAGAAGCAATTCAACTAATTTAAGTTTACCGAGTTCTGTAGAAGTAGCTGCAGCCTGTTTCCTCTCCTCAAGAAACACCATAGGATTTAATAAATTTCTGTGGATTTCTTGAGCCCTCCTTTGATTAGGTAGTATGTGTAGATGCTTTAAGTAATTTTTTAAAAAAACATTTATCAAAGAGAAAAATTCTACAGAGCTTAACTTCTTTTCTACTAGCCTTCTTAAAACTGGAGCAAAATCTCAGTGTTAGAGCTGACAGTGGGGTGTTCTGCAATTTGAAGCAGCATTCCATGTTTTAAGCTTCATCCTTACAGATGTAAAAATTTCAAGTATAAAGTCAATATTGCAGTTATAGTATCAGACATAAGGGATTATAGTAGCTGTCCAGATCTATATAATTTAACAATACAATTTGAAACAAACTGTACCATTAAATATTACTGTTGTTTGTATCTCTCTTTCTGGTCTTTTTTTTTTTTTTTTTTTTTTTTGCTAGACATACCTGCTGTGGCAAGTAAAAGAAAATTTGATAAATTCAAATTGTTACAAGGTTATCTGTAGGTTGCATTTCCATCCAGTTTTATCTTCTTTTATTTTATTGCAGCTCTTTTCATTGATCAACTAGAGATCCAGAGGACTGGCCTGTTTGCTGAATTTGCTTCCAGGATACAGGTCTCCATCCAATAGTTCCTGTGTCCAGCCCATAGTTTAAGGAAGTGCACTTCCATGTGCTGCAGTAGATCAGTCTTGATCTCAAGTGCTAGAAAATCCATGAAATCATTTTACAAATAGTTCTAGTGGTAAATCATCCTCATTATTTGTAGCCTGAAATTGGTTCACCTTGTTTCAGTTTTCACCTTCTGAATCTTCTTACTTTTTAGATTAAAAAAGCCTTTTCTATAAAATATGGGCTTTTATAAGCCATGATCAAGCCACCGTTTCTCTTTATTGCTGGCAGGTACTGATGTAATACCACAAATGTACAGAACACTTTGTCATGCTAGATTAAAAACAGCATCCAATTAAAAGCCTTCTCAACTTAGTAGACAGAGTGTCAGTTCTCCAGTCCGATCATCAGAAAAGAAGGTAACAGAAGCCATTTAAGAGACTAAAGAATTACCTGATCCCATGTTTGGAATTTGAAAGGGACATAAGTCCAAAGGTGATGGCAATGAATCCCTGTCAGAGACCCCCAAAGAAGGTGAAGGATTCTTCATCACTTGGGATCTTTGCATGGAAATGGAGAGGTTCTGAGAGGACACAGATCAACACGGGTCAATCGTTGACAGTATCCCCTTTAATCCATATGGTTCAGCAGTGAACTGGAATGAATGAAAACTAATTATGAGTCAAAAAATGGCAATATGAAGACAGTAGAAATATTATCATGCTAATACCAGTACTGTTTGGAAAACTGAAGAGCTTGCCACTCATATCAAAACATCTCTAAAGTAGAGCAGTGCTTAAGATAAAAATTGTATGTACAAGTGCTTTTTGTTTGAGATATTTTGAGAAAGTTCAGTAACAAAATCTCACTGCAGAGTAATAACACCCTATCAGAAACCATTCACCTTCCCTCCATCCTCTAAAACATTCTCTGGATGTTCAAGACATACAGCAGAATGCATTGACACTTTGATGTTTTTGTATTAAAAAGGGGTCTTCACTGCAAGACGTAGTTTTGGGCGTAGATGGAAGGTCAAAAGGGGATTTTCAGTGCCAATTATTCAGAAAATTCAGGATAGTTATTTTGTCTAGTAAAAATGTTTTGAAGGTTTTTTGTTTTTCTGTTTTCATTTACTATCTGGAGGAAATATTTGCTTTTAAAATATCTGATGGCAAAAATCAGAACTCCCTCATGTCCCCAGATAATCTGCCCTTGATTAGTGCATAGAGTTGAGAGACAGTAGTCTAGAAATAAAACCACGTAAAGTAGTTGACTAAAATGGTGAAGTTTGAATTATGTGTGAGCTAGTGCTGTTTTTGCACAAGTTACAAAGATCCAGTGTATTAATAAATACTCCAAAACAGTTTCAAAATCTTTAGATAATGCAATGTTTACCGTACAGTTTTCACCAATGCACATTATGGTAAATATGATTCATGCCTGTTTACATACAAAAGGTCAATTTGCCCTTGCTGCTGTAAGACAGGCTCTTGCTGATTTTGAACAGGAATGCTGACACACTGCATAAGGGAGAAGTAGGCCCTAAGAAGAACTTGAATTTCCACTTCCAATTCTAAAAGGCATCACTGTTCAAGACAACAATTCAATATGTTGTGAACTGAAGTCCCAGAGGCATTAGAGAAGGTATTTAGTTATTTAAAGCTTAAATACTGTTCTGGGTAAAGCCCTTAAAAGAAGCCATTGAATATGGTTTTACATTTAGAGTTCAACCAAACAATTTGATCCTGTCAGTAAATAAATGGGAGATACTCGTTGAACATAGATTATAATTTGGGCTTGAAATACTTCAAAATTTTAAGTAGCTGTTCTCTGGGGCTCTTGTTTGTGTTGAGTTATGATATTATTTATATGTAAAGATGTCATCTGAACTTCAGAGACTGTTTCACAAAATACAACTTTCATTGTATCTCATTGCACAGTTTTCACACAGAAGGTGAGGTCAGATCCAAAAAAGTGTACTGATGCCTCATAGTTTTCTGTCTCAAGTTTAGATAGAATTTTAAATATATAATTCATGTGATCTCTTTTAAACATGTATTTTAGGATGGGATGAAGTGCCCATTATCTCCTTTGGCTCTTTGGGAGCCTAAGATAATTATTTTCCTTGTGGATGCCTACATGTGAACAAATAGGTCCTGCACCTGCAGTCAGCAGGCACCTCTGTGCATCTGTGCTTATCTGTCTGTGGGTACCCACCATTTTAACAAGCTGAAGAAGTGAGTGATTACAACAGACCATAGCCCAAAGGAATCACTTGCTGAGGCTTTCCCTTGCTTGAAGGGCTCTGAGGGATGTCTACCAAAGGAAACCTAACCTAATCACTGATGGGACAGGGCAGTCTGCAAAACATGGTGCCACGGCTACAGTCATTTGAAAATATCAAAAAAAAAGAAAAAGATAGTACTCTCCTTTATAAAATAGTTGCTTTGTGGTAAAACTCTTGGTCTTTCACAGCCTGAAGGTTTGAAAACTCCTGCTCAGGTCTTCCATTTCACTGAGCTTGCCATGGAAGAGCACTGTTCAGGAGAACCCTTTCATCAAAACCTCCTGTAAAAGCAGAATTTGAGCAATCAGACATGAAATGCATGCACAAAATTAGAGTGGGGAAACTCCACTCATTCTGAAGTTGTTTATCAGCACGATAACTCAAGACTCACTGGAACAGAAAGTAGACAGAGAGAAGAAGAGGGAGCTTGACTGGTGGCTAAGGGAGTCATCACAGGGAGCAGGGACCTGAGAAAATTAGTCTAACGCAAGTACAGCTCCAGGACGTGCTCAGGGCACATTGAAGTAGAGGATTTATGATACACCCTTCTTGTTTTCTGAATCTGACTCTGAGATGTCTTGCTAACTCAACATTTGCTTCACATCAAGATGCAAGCACCTAACAAGTATTAGCAAAGGCAATTTGCTGCCATCCTTAAAACTCCTCCGCGGATCTAGCTTTGGGGTGTCTTAGCAAGGCACTTGCCTGCACACAAAAGCAGCTTAGGTTATTTCCACAGTCCGGCCTTCCTACGATGCTGTTTGTGGTGTGTGCAGTGAACTGTCTTGCTGAAATGATCAAATTAAAAGCAGTGAGCAGTGAGGGCTGGGCTGAGGTTGTGAACTTCTCCTGATAGCTTTGCTGCCAACACTATCACCTTCTAAAGATGCAGCCTATGTTTCTTATTCAAACAGGCTCGATAAAATTGATCAAGAGCCTTAAGTGTGCTGCTATTACTATTATCACTATCTGATTCTAATCTATAATTATCCACACCTTTTTTCTTCTGGTGAATTTTCCCCCCCACATGGTACATTTAATTAATGCAGATATTCTTTCAGTGATTATCTTGCTTTTCAAAAAAACAAACATGCAGTTTTATCCCAAATTCCCACTGTTCTTCTGTTGTCACAGTGTGTTTCCTTTCAAATGTTAATATGGTCTGGGTGAGCATAAGAGAGTGGGTTGAATGACGGTGCCAGTGGCAACTAGATTACATGGGAAGATATTTTTCAATAAAATATCTTAGCGAAGATGTTTCCAACCTCACTATAGATGGCATTACTACCACTGCTTTCTCCTCACCATCTTTTTTAACTCTTCCTTCTCCTTCTCCCCATTTGACAACTCTTTCCTTCCTACTCCTTCCTCTTCTCCATCCTTCTTCCCTAGTGTAGTCTATTTTCAATGCAGTGCTTTCTTAGGGGGAAATATGAGTATGCAGTCAAGGTACCCAGCGGCTGAAAGTCCTGAGGACTATGAGGAGCTGGAAGCTCATTCTTCATTCCATTTAATGACCAAACTTCAATGCTGCACATCTCACAAGTGGAGAACTGATGTGTTATTGAATGTGATGAGAAAAGATACTAATAGGTTAAAGAGTCCAAACAAAAGCCTAAACAGGATCATAGTAGTTGGGGGGGGGGGGGGGAAGAGAGGAAAAATGCACAGAAATATATGCTTCGTCCTAACTTAAGATTTCTCCTGTGTTACATTGATGAATGATACAGCCTTTTTTCTTTAAGTAGGTGTTTTTTCTCCATATTTGTTTTGAAGGGCTGCAGGATAAGTTGCAGCCTACTTAACTAAAAAATTCCTCTCATTTTGGCTGACCTACAGAAAATGCTAGTAGGGGGCTGCAGGAGTGCACTAAATGCACACACTATTCTTGATATGTCAGCCATTGACACCAGCAAAAAGCAAACAGCTGAACTCGTATGTGCCCGGATCAAAGTGGAGAAATATAAGGAAAGAAAAGAGCTTCTTATTGTTAATTCTTGAATAATCTAACTTTTGTAGATTGTTACCCTTTCGCGATATTTGTTTCCAAAACCTCAAATGTCTGAGTTGCTCTCAGAAATAAGTGTTTTCCCCAGTACCAAGGCTTTCAAATCAAAGTCCTTACTCACAAGGGTGGTTTATTGATAACAAGAGGTCATTACACAGTGCTTTGAAAGCGGCTTGATTCATACAGTCATCTATGGCTTAAAATGTGCCTTTCACAAAATCACAGTCCGCTATTCACCCCAGAGTGTTTAAGGAGCTTATAAATGCTGTTAACAGAGGATCAAGTAAGGCTTAGTTTTAGTTTGTTGATGAAGGTAGCTGGATGTTCAGCTGAAGAAATTTAGGTGATATGAGCTTGAGCTTTTCTGTTCCTCGTCCGCAGCTAGTGTCAGTATTTTGATAATTGTCCTTCCCTCCTTCCAAAAAATGCCTGGATTATAGAAGCAAAGTGAGATGATCAGAAGCCCAACTGATCTTTGTTATGTTGGCCTGAATCTGAAATATTCACCCCAACACAGGGAGCGATTCCAGAATGCTACTGAGTTCTGAATCTGCAACAGCATCTTTTGTTATTTACAAATATTACTAGTATTAACAGGCATAAAGAGCAGAGACCACAAATAGTGATAATCAGGGCTTACAAAGCAATTTGATTCCCTCAGAACACGAACACTTTGTCTTCTTTAGTTTTTACAGAAAATGAAGGTCAGAGTGCTATTACTGTTTTGATAATACTACTGACGGTGGTAACATGCCATCTGACAGCCTGTGTGGTATGAGGATAATAAGAAAAATCAGAGAGGTGGATGAGAAGAGAAGAAAATGGAAGGCTGGAAAGACATGAGAAATAGATGAAGAGGAAGGAAACCAAAGGAAGGAGGAAAGAGAGCTGAGAGGAAAGAAAAGCAGCTTAAATTTAGAAAGGAAGGGAAGAGATAGCGAGTGAAGCAAAGATATATCTTCTGAAGGGCTCTACCGGGAGGGAGGACTATGCTTAAAGAAACTATCCTTTACTGCACCTCTCTACTCACAGGCAGACTTACACAGACACCATCAAGATCCATTTGCAAGTCTATGTTTAATTGTAAAATTTTATATGAACTATACTTTTATGGAAAAAGCTGTTATCACAGTTCTTGCTGAACAGTTTTGGATAATTTTTAGACCAAACACAGTAGTATTTTATGTTTTTGCAGAAGGAAAGCTGCCTATGTAACTAGACTATGAACAGTTCAGTCTACAAAAAGCAGTGAAAAGATAAGAGGGCAACCTAAATGCATAGGACCAGCCTGTTTTTGGAGTCCGCAGTTTCTTATCTCACCTGTACCTGTGCCTTTGTGTTATTGGGTGCTATTAATCTCAGAAGAAACAATTCTTTCATCTAAACAACAGCAGCAGGGAAAAGGAATACTGCTGAACTTGCTGGCAAGAAACAATAAGTTTATTCTATCCTTTTCTACTTAGTCTTTGGATCTTTTAAGCTATATTCCACACGATTAAACTGTGTTGATGAAATTAGAGATAGGTGACGACTGACTTACAACCATAATCAAGACTGCCTTCCCCACTGTACAAATGAAACGAAAAGGGAAGAGATAAATGCTTCAAAGAGAATAAGTAATTTAGTCATATCACATGATAGGAATTTTTAATTCCAAGGATAGTTCTTTTCATGCTGTTACTGAATATAATCCCTTCAATTTTATCAAAAGCTGGGCCAAGTAGAGTACTCTGAGCTGGCCCTTATGTCCTCCTCTTTCAGCCGATGCCTTAGATCTAGGGAAAATGGGGAGCCCTGACCCCAAAGGTAGCCATTTCGGACATATTTTGGCACATTTGCTGTGGTATGCTGATTGCTATATTTCCATTGCCTTAAGTCTTTTTCTTTTATTTCATTGTTGGCAGTGTTGCAAAAAGAATAGGCAGGTATTCAAGGAGATATAGGTCCTACTCCCTCACTTTTCAGTTTGGATCTTGGGTAAGTTATACAACCTCTTTCTCACAAAATTTACCTATCTGAAAAGAAAGTGGTAATAATAATAATTAACTTCCTTTGTAATGCATTTTCACATGTAGAGATGAAAATTGCTCTGTCAGAGATAATGTTTGGTATATTTTTTCCCTGCCTGGCTTTCCTGTTTCTCTTTTGGGATGCTCATATCTAGTTGGGCTTTTAAGTTAACTTCCAACAGATTTATTAGTCATTTATAATTTATATTCAAATCAGGAATTAGTGGCATTGCAGAGCAGGACTTGATGATTTCCATTAAATGAATAAAGAGATTAAGGCATTGTATTCTAAAGCAGTTTTCCTGCAGGACCACAAAAAGAAGATCATTCCTTTGTTCATATTGGATCCTAGAGTCGAATGGGTCTGAGAACAAAGTGTGCTTTATGGGTGAACAACTGGAATAGTTTATGGGAAAAGCTATAGGATAACTTAGGTAAGAGTTAAAGTCTCTAGCAGACAGATGGCAATACGAAAGGCCTCTTTATAAATATAAAAGACTATAGTCTCTGTTTGGATCTTTCTTGACTGCACCTGTATTATAGCTGACCTGGCTTTTAGTCTGCCTTGCCTATATAGGTAGTCTGAGCTTAGGATGCCTATACATCCTATGCTTTTGCCTATACATCACATGCATACAGGCACTTTCTGCTTATGCAGTTTTCTTACTGCTGTAAGGTTGACAAATTTTCTTAAATCTTGTCTGCAAAAGTGAAATAGATAGAAATGCTTGAAGAAGATAGTTGTGAGATTTTGATCTTTTAAATTTTATTTAAATTGTGTCTTTATTATAAATACTTTTCACTTGTTTCAAACAACAGGAATAAAAAACCCTTCCACAAATTCAGAACCTTCTTTCTGCTGCTATTTCATGTTTCTGCTGAAAAAAGTCCGTTACATTTTATCTAAAGCTGCAGCGTTCATCTTTGCCACAAAAGCACCTTTTTCATCTTTGTGTAACTGCCCCTTCTGGGCAATGTCATTTTATTGTGAAAATCATCAGATGGCATCTAGCTCCGAAGTTCTGACCTCACTATTGTCACCTTGTTTAGAAAGGCCTGGTATTTCGCTTCTGGCTGAATAAAATTAAATTCAATATAAAAGCCACCTATCAGCCTTGGGGAACATAGTCAGGGAACTCAGTCTGGAGCTGAAGTCGAGAACGGAGAGGATTTCTCTAATTATTAATTAGGCCCTATGCCTTGCGCTAATGCAGGCGAGCTCTCCACTAGATCCTGCACGTAACACTGGAAAATCTCTCTGGATTTTGGTCTAAGAGTTAGGGTGAAAGAAGACCTATGCACTTAATGTTCCTTAACACTCCCTATTCCTGTGATAATTTCTATAGGAAATGCTCAGGCAATATGTAGATCACTACCTAAACCATTAAGTATAGCAAACTCAAAGGCAGAAGACAGTGTGAAGGTGCAAACTGGAGGGATGCGAATCTCACGCTCCTCTAGACAAAGAGAGAAAGCGAGGGCACGTATTTTTCTAGCGCCCTTCTTATGTTATGCAGTTGTCCTGCCGCTTACACAGCGCCGAATGTCCAGATTCTTCTAACTCAGGAGCAATTCGCCCCTGCCCCCAGGAGCTGGTAAGCTAATGTGTTAGTTATAATTTACAACATTCTTTCCCTAATACTTGGTAATTGTCTGCCGGAACCTGACTCGTGCTGCAGTCAGGTGCGCAAGTGCTGGCACTGTAAAGCTGCCCCAAAGCACTTCCCCACCGCTGCTTATAATAAAAGACATTTTCCCTGAAAACCTGAAGGGAGAGATTTTGAAGCAATTGCCCTTTTCATATGTTGTGGCACCATGGGCTAGACAATGTTCGAGGTGCAATTTCCATGCAATTTAAGATTTCCTTTCTTGCTGTTTCAGAAATTTGTGTTTCCTTTCCTTTCTTTTTCTTTTTTTTTCAGAAGGTCATTTTATTCTTTGGAGTCAAAGGGTCTGGGCAGATTATTGTCTAGCCTTCACATTCTGGCCTATAGCCTGTTGCCTCCTAGCTGGCTTTAAATAGCTGCTTCCAACATCTCATTGCTCCCGAGTGAAATACACACTTTCAATTGCCATCCTGATGCATATGAAAAACTGCTTTTGGCTCTGGTCTGACAAGCTTTGCAGTGTGGGGTTTTTTAGGAGGGATGAGAATGAAAATCTCTAGTATATATCATAAAATGCATGAGTCAAGTAACTGATAAGATAGGAGGGTGGCTTTCATAAATTCCAAGGCTCATGCAATTGTGGATGGATTTCAGAATGGCTCTAAATGTATTCGTCAAAGGCGTTTAAAAAATGAATGCAAAATTGCCCTAGAAACATGAGCTTTCTTAATTCTGTTAATTAGAATTAATTATCTATTAAGCACAGTGCGTGTCAGCTAGGCAGATTACAGTCTGGGTACTAAGAGTTTATTAATTTGATATGACACGGAGACACAATAGTAGCTGCAATTGAGGAGCTAATTTTTATGGGTCAAATTCAATCAAGAAACACATTCAGCATCTGTGGTACAGAAGAGGAGGCAGTTCTTCTGGTGTCTGATAGGTAGCGACTTGCTCCTGGTTGAATCCAGAGAGCTGAGCACCGGGTGGGCCCATTCCTGCTCTAAAAATCCTGTAGCCAATTAAAATTAGACTGTGAATGGAACAAAACTGAGGTGGGAAATGGGAGAAGAAAATCAAGAGAGGATTGTGGGATAACAAAGTGCAAAAACTGGATGGGTATGTGATCTCTTGGTTCTAAACCATAGCAAAAGGGAGAACAAAGGATCGCAATTATTAAAATTATTGTATCATTTCCCCGCAGCACTCATGGCAGTCCTGAGTAGGGACTTCTAGGAGATAGTTTCTCTTCTTTCTATTTCAAATATTACTAAAATGAAGTTATAACAACACATACCTGTGCCTTTAATGAGACTTTTAAACCACAGATGGAATTGTCATCCATGCGTGCCTGTTTCTGGGTAATAATGATAACTGCCATGTTATCCATTTGGTTTGCTTCAGAGGTGTGCAAATTCACTACTAGTCCTGCACAAAGGTTTTGATGCCCATGTAGAGGTCTTCCACAGAGCTGCTCTGGATGTTAACGTGAAACCTTGCAGATCTAGGTAGGTCCCATCCATGCACCCTCCTATATTTGTTTCCACCAACTTCAGTGGATTTTTGGATCAGGATCATAAAATAGTCTCCAACATTGCTTACTGCTTTGCATTTCAAAGCTACTCTTCATTGACTGAGGTTGCCCAAAGAGTGAAAGTGGACTGTATTGTGCACTGAAGTACAAATTTTCACATTTTTTTGAAAAATAAAGCCGATGCAGAAAGTAAAAGTGTGACATTAGCATCTGAAAGCCAAAATCTGTAATACAAAAGACACCTGCAAAGGAAGTATTGACATTTAACCTTGGTTTCATTAAGTTTTTACTCTGTACATAGAAAAAGTTAATTACATGGTGCTTTAAGTCTTCACAAAGGTCAATTTACTAGTACTGTACTATGTAACAGCAGAGGTTGGGAAAGTAGTGTACTGGGTAAGAAACATGCTTTTAATTGTTGATTGGGGCAAATCATAAATGCTTCGTAATTCATGCTTGGTAATGAGATTCAATTATTTCCAATGAGAATTTTAAGCCCCTGAGAGACTTATCTTTTGCTTACTGTAAATAAAACTAATCTTTGCAAGTAAAAAAATGACACTCACCTTTTCATTGTGTTGGCTTAGGGAAAAGTCAGATCTAATAAAGATCACTCTTCTTGACAGATAACTTAATGTTTCTTTTCCTCCAGCTTGTATTATATTGCAAAATCAGATTATTGTTGCAGTAGCCTAATGGCACTTGACTAATAAAAAATTGACTAAAATGTGTATATAGAAGATTATTAAAATATTACTTCACATAGCAGTTATAGATGCTGAATCTTGGTCTCCTGATACACAAAGTCCATCAAAATTACTAATATATGAAAAATGGGAGGAAAAACCATACTTTAGGAAAGATGTCGGTAAATCATAGCAAAGGCAGAGAAAAATGCCAATGATAAGCAAATCAGAAAACATGACCTAAAAGGAAACACCGAAGTGAACTGGGTTTATTTTGTCTTGAAAAGTTAAGAGTTAGTAAGCATAATATAAGTCTACTATTAAGTAAAGTTTTTCTATCCAAGACAGGAATTAGTTGTTCTCCATGTTCCAAAAGAGAAAGAAAAGGGAATAGCTATTGGTTTAGTTTCTATGCTGAATGAAAGGAATTTTGATGATAAAGGAAGCCATTGAAATAATGGACAACTGATATCACAACATTGAGGAACTTTCTTCATTACAGATTTTTAACAACAGGTGTGACAAATATTTGTCAAGGAGGGTTTTATGTACTTGTTCGTACTCAGTACAAGGAACTGGATTGGTTATTCTCTTGAGATTGTCTATCCCTGTATGAAAGCAGTTAAAGTTGGAGTTCAAGATAATTTAGCTAGGAATTAATGGACTCTTAAGCAATCCTTCAGGAGCTTTAACTAATCATGAGGAATAGTGCGATTCAGATCAATAGTACGGTAGAGCCATGAAATCAATGACAACAGAGTCCACAAGCCTGTGTAAATTAGGCCCTGGATGCCTCAAACTGCAATCCAAGGCAAAACTACTTGATTTTGAAGATCTGGTGCAAGTGAATTTCCCAGGTGGAAGCACATAGAAATAATGACCAAAGAGAAATAGTCTTGGTTCCACCTTCTCTTTCTAACCAGAAGCTTCTGGTTTTGTTTGTCCAGCAGACTGGACTCATATATGAACGGTATGCCATGACAGCTATTCTCAAAATTCAAGGACCAACACTTTTGCAAGACATGAGCTCTCAGCTTCAGAGTTGCCATTTAAGCCACTGCCAGCTCAGTTTCCATCCCTGGTATCAGACATTTTCTGATCCCAGTCTGGTTTTCTACACTTACATGGATTTTCCTCTGTACTAATTTTGTTACATATATTCATTATTGGTATGGTAAATGCTATTTTTAGCTAAGGCTATCACTGAACTTTATTTGGATGCTTACATGGGCTCATAAGGTTTAGCTTATCTGTGTTTTGCCTGAATGTTGGAGCCCTAGTTCCTTCTGATTACCGAAGTCCTGACAACTTTTTTTCCCTGTCTTTCACTGAGGTAACTGGTTCCATAAATGTTGTTTGATGAAGGGGCTTGTATACAGTTCAACTGTGAGATATCCATTCTGTTCGTATAAACCATCCATAGAGGAAATATTTGACAGATTTCTCAAAATGGGAAGGGGGAACAAAAAAACTGCCTTTCTGTAGGCTTTTTTTATTTTCGGTTTAAGTTTAAATTTGCTAAGATGACAGTAGAGAAATCCTGCTTCCAGGCCACTTAACAAAAGTGTCTTCAAGTGTAAAGAAATATTTCCCAAAGCCTAAAGAGAGCAGAAGCGCGAAAAGCTGGCTCAGAGTGCTAAAAGATGCATGCCCTGTGGACATCCTTAAAATTAGTCAGTTTAAACACCTGAAGCATGAAACAACATCTGCACGGGTTGTGATCAAACTGAAATGCAAAAATTAAAAAGAAAAGATGTTGCTATTACTCTGGAGGAAGCACAATGCACAATAAACAGAATACAGATTCCTTTCCTTTTTGTTTTCACTCTGCTTCTGTTCCTTTATTAAATGCTTTTTGCCTACTGAGTTTACAACTCAAGACGTTATTATTACTCTTTCCACGGCAATTGCCCTACATGAGACAAGGGTCAGCCATAAGTGCATATCATTTCTAGGGGCTCTGTACAGATTCCTGTGGAGCAATCCAGTCTCTGGCAGCAGGAGAGACAGGAATTTATCTCCATCCCATCCTGCCTGCAGAGAGCAGAGTAGCACAGGAAGACACCTGAGAATATGATTCCTCGTCCAGCCGATAATGAAACGTTCTAGGAAATGGAAATGTCTGCTCACATAGTTCAGCAGTGACAGCTAGTGCGATTTCTTGAGGCTCTTTTAATAAAGCCAGTTGTTAAATACAAATTGCTAGAGTTAGTGCTCATTTGTGTACACAAAAGCACTCGTAGCAAGAAATATGCTATTAATTTCAATGCATAGATCCCTAGTAAAGCTTATGGGATCTACAGAACTCTTCAAGACATCATGTTAGAGCAGAGCTCCGCTTCAAATCACTCTTAATCAAAGCAAAAGTGAATCCATGTCTGCGATAAGTCATCTTTTAGCCTGATCTGGCCAGGTGCTGTGTTCTTTCAAATCCCGTGGATTTTCATATGAACTGATGATGCTTATCATGTTATGCTATGAGGCCATTATTTAGCATATTGCAGTCAGTACTGAGGGCAGGTCAGACTTATACATCTAGGGCAGGTTTAATTAGAACGTATGAATCTGAGAATACGTAGTGTGCACCGCTTCTTTCTGAGCTGTTAAAAATTATAATCGCAACACTTCTACAACAGTCTCATTTTTCACCTTTTATTGCATATGCTGTCTGTCCTTACTACTGACAGGATTAATGTTTACACTGCAATATCAGATCATTACTCTATTGCAGTGCAGCTAATGAAAAAAAACTAACTGTGAAAAAGGCTGGTTCCTCATTAATAGGTTTAAGGGATCTGTTGCTCCACCGGAAAATTTGTTAGGAACTGATAGGTCAAATGCTTTACATTAGAATGTAAGAACAGGTTACTGAGTCAGACAGTAGTTCATTTAATCTAGTGTATTATCTCTGGAAACGACCTAGAAAAAATGCTTAGAGAAGACAGTATATAATTACAAGGCAGACACAAACGTACACTTCCTCCAGTATATTATCTCAGCAACCAGAGTTCTGCAGCTTACAGATTTGGGGAGCAAGAACAAGTAGTGTATCTTTGTTTTTAGTAACTCTTGGTATATTTTTTTTCCACTAATTTTTCATATTACTCTCTGAATCCATAGAAATGTTTGTGGTCCACAGCCTTCAGTGGCAATGGGCTCCCCAGTTTAACTCCCTCTGTGTGGAAAAGCGCTTCCTTTTGCTTGTACTACACTTTTCATTCTAATAATTTTATTCCATGTATCTGGTCTTGTAGTAAGAAAAACAATGAATAATCACTGCCTTTTAACTTTTTGCGGCACTCGCTATTTCATAGACTGCTATTGCTGCTCCCTCCACCCTCTCTTTTTCAGGCTGGAGGCTCCTGGTCTCTCAGGAATTTCTCAATCTGTAGCCTGATCATCTGTGTCACCTTCCCTGAATATTTTCTATTTCTAATTTACTCTTCTTGGGAAGAAGGGACCACAACCAAACACAATATTCAAGTTGCTGAGGTTACACAGTGATTTTTTTGTTCTATTCTCTAACCTTTCTTAATAATTATTGATGTTCAATTTTGTTTTTTGGCTGCTCCTGAGCACTAAACTGACATTTTGTGGAATTATGGACGATAATTTTAAGATCTCTTTCCTGAATTGTAAGAGCTACTTCATACTCCGTCACTGAGCACACAGACTTCGGACTATTTTTCACACCCCTCTACATTCACTCATATTGAATTTCATCTGACACTTTATTGCCAATTCTTTCAAGGTGAGATTCATCTGGTGACATCTGAACTCTTTGCCTTTGGCTCCCTTTATAATCAACAGAGAGACACCGGCATTTTTAGGGGATGATTTATCCTACCTTGCATAAGGTAAATCATTCCATAAAAGTACCTATTTCTTTCCACTGAATGTAAAACGGGAGTAGAGGTCTGTAGATGCCCAAATTTGGTCAGATGAATGTCACTCTCGGTATCATAAGACTTTTCTGCAGTTCTTCCCAATCAATTTTTCAGTTTTATTGCTCTGAATGACTTGGTTTGATCAGCAAGCTTTATCACCTCATTATTCACTCATTTTCTAGCTAATTTATGAAGATGTCAAGCAGTGTAAGTCACTAGCACAGGTCTCTAGCACAGATCCCTGTGGCAGTCTAGTGGTAACCTGCTTTCCATCCTGAACACTGATAATTTCTTCCTATGCTTTGTTTTCTACATTTTCACTTATTTTTATTATTTTTACAAGATAAATTTCTTCTTGCTCTGTGGCAGCTTAGTTTCTGTAAGCTTTAATGGCAGATTTATCAAAAGCCTTTGGTGATCCAACGAGACAATAGCAACTGAAACTTATTTTAGCAACGTGTTTGTTGATACCTTCCGAGGACTCCAAAAAACTTGTAATACATACCTTCCTTTGGCATACCTTCCGTTGACTCTTTCCCAGTATCAATCATATTTTTAATGCATCCACTAGCTTTGTTCAGCATTATACTTTCAATGGTCTGTGCTTCTCCAATGCCTTGATCATATAGTGGCTTCACAGACTAGCAGGCAAACTTCCTGCTTTGGGTGTGTTTGAAAGAAAAAAAAATACATTATTAGTTTTTACGCCCTTAGCAACTTATTTTTCAGAGTTGTTTTGGCATGCCTTATGTATTGTTTCCACTTAAATTTGTGTCCTTTTCTTCTTTCCTTGGTTGAACATGAATATAGCTTTCCTAAGGAATATATTCTTATTTTTAATAGCTGCCTTTGTCCTCTTGCCGAGTCTTACTGTCTTCTTTTTCTTTTCTGGACTTTCCAGTCTTACATGTTTACTGTACACCTTTAAAACTGCCATACATTTGCTTTGAGTGCCCACAATGATGTCTTCACAACTGGAAAAAAAAAAGAAGACTTTTAGCTCTTCATTTCTTTGTATAAAGCTTATGCACTTGTCACCCTTTTTGAAATTAAGAGCTCTTATAGTAGATTTTGGTTCTTATTGCACTTACTAACTCTAAATATCTTATGTGCACTGTAACAGAGGTCATCTTCAAGATAAAATTTTAAATCAGTTGCTGTGTTCTTATTCCGGATCTCCCCTTTGGCTTCCGTAATGACCTGATCTGTGAGGAAGGTACTATACTTAAACTGTAGTTTGAGCATCACACTGTGATGTGACATTTACTCAGCTTACTGAGAATAATTGAAGACTTCCATTCTTAGTGTATTTCCTGCCCCTCATAAGTCTAATCTTTCTTAATATAGCACAATTGCTGTTACCATCTTACCAGGATGATTGCCACGCTAAAGATGCAAAATTCTTATTTATTCCTGGAATGTCAGTCCCAAAGGACTTCTGTATTAATTCTTGATAATTCAATGTGTTTATCTGTTTTGACTCTAAGCCTTTTTAAGTGTGTGAATTCCTCAAAGTGTGGAAAGCATCTCAAAGGCTTCTCTGTACTTCCTACATAATTTACAAAATGCTACTAGAATGCCCACTGATTAGGTAACCCTTTCATTGAGTTTCAGACATATTGGTCAATATCTTCATTTAAAACAATGTTTTCCAAATTCCCAAATTTCTGGGACCTCATCAGTTTTAACAGAAGTTCATATTTGAGCAGTAACCGTGCACAACAGCAAAACTCTATGTATCAAAGAAACCGTGCACAAAAGCAAAGCTTTGCATTCAAGAAGGAAAGCAATTAGTGAGTTTGAGTGTTTCCATGGTTAAACAGCAGCCAATGGAAACATTTTAATGTTCCTCTTAGCTCCTTCTGAATTCTCCTTCATCTACATCTTTCTTTTGTGTTCATGTATTAATGACAAATATATATTTACCTCATTCGAAATGCAACAGCTAGATTACTTCATGGGCACCTAAAGTCTTGATCAGTCAGATGCCTAAGATCTGAAATTGCATTCTATCTTACAAAACACACTAACGATCCTTCCTGAGCACTAGCCACCAGAATTCCTCACATTAAGTATAACATTGTTCTTTCTTAGAAAATAAAATTTTCCACCATCCTTCATAATGATGTCACTTTTCTCTGCAAGAACATTTTTAAAAATGGAAATTCCTGGCTTTTGCTTATCTGCTTGGGAATAAGGACCTGTGATTGTGCGTTATAGGCAAGGTGCTTTGCGTTGCTTCTTTCCACCCTGGTAGCCCAATAGCTCAGACTGAAGATCTTTTTGTGGCATGCAGTGGCTCATTTCTAAGCCAAGCGTCTGTGTTTCTTTTGGATGAAACTCGGCATATGGAGAGAAAATGGTACAAATGTGTCCTTTATCCTTACATGAAATCAGCTAGGGAGATGGGGATTGCTCCTGTCGTCCAGTAGGAAATGAACTAAACTTCTGGTTATTAATTTTAAGCCATTTAACTGGCAGCTGCAACCAGTGATGCAGCTACCGAGTATATAAACAGTGAAGCTGCACTAGGGACCAACTGCCAAATGAAGAGGGAGATGAAATAAGCCTAGGTAAGAGCTGATGATTTGCTAGACAGAGGTCACATTTTCATTTCTTGCACAAGGACCTATGCTAGCCCCACTGCATCACTGGCCATGGGGCTTTTTTAGGTTTTTTTCCCCTTCTCTAATCACAATTTCCCTGTTTCTTTCCAACAGTAAAAATAAATACTTGTGGTAAAATGTAATTAATTATGCTATCTCAGGATAGCATCTTCATCAAGAAATGTAAGTGATTTTTTAAATTATAGACAAAAGACCAGACAAATACTGTGACTCTGATTTACTCCTCACTATTATTTTGTAGGACTCTTCAGAGTTTTATTATTACACAACTGTCACAAGCAATCGCCCTACTTCTGCTAATTGTCCTCCTGTGAATTTTTAGAATCTGAGCAGTTTCGCCTAAGCCATTATATGCTTTAAAAAAATGATATATTGCGAAAGGCAAAGCATTGTAGCACCTGAATTTGTCATCCGAAGCCAAACAGACAACAGCTTATTTATAATGGCACTCTGTCATCCTTCAAGCCTCTGTGGAACCCTTAGCTTGTGAATAGTTATTTTAGAAGAAATGTCTCATGTTTCGAGCCTGTGTAAACCTGAATCTGACTTTCAGTAACATATATGGCATTTTTGTGATACCCTACATCCACATAATAAGCGATTCCTAAAGCGTTTCCACACTTCTATCAGCAAAACCTATGGGTCAAAACTATCTACTTTACACAGATATTTAGGGCTGAAAATACCTTCCTGGACTGGCCAGTCTAGCTCAGGTAATCGAATAATATAATGTATTTCATAAACAGACCATGTTTTACCTTTATCAGATTAAACCAGATGGAAATACCTGCCTGACCACTGCCTGGACAGTGCTGCAGACTTAAAGTCCCTGGTGTACCTAGGTAGTACCAACTCTTGGGATGTCCCTTTTGGTTGCCAGCCAGTGAAAAAAACAGAAACATTTTTACTATATCTGTAACTTTTGTTACAGCAGGCTGTATAATTTTTAAGGGTTGAGTTGGACTAACACAGTGATGTCTTCCTAGTGGAGAGACAATGGCAGCAAAGCAAGGAAGCCATCAGTATTATCCTTGCATTTCTCCCTGTGCTGAAAGACATAATGTTCCAGATTGCTTCTGTAGAGCGATATCTCATTCTTCTCCCTTCTCGTCACAGGAAACAGCCTAAATCCACTAAAAGCAGTGCACGCTCCATTGACCTTGGGTGGATTTTGGATGTGGCCATGAACTTAGTCTGATTTTGCATGTATTTTGTCAGCCTCAGTTATTGTAAAGGCAACAGGGGTCCCTTCCTGTGTTCTCAAACGATGCCATGCAAGCACTAAGCAGAGGTAATAATACAGTACTGTTAATGGTAAACACTTTAGAGCACACTAGAGACTGACTATGTTAAGGAGGGCTTCTTTGGACCACTTTGAAACACTTTCAACTTTTGATGCATTTAAGAACACTGTTTCCAAGTATACCCTCATATTCAGGTGGCTCGACTGACTAAATGAGTAGATGCTGGTAATGCTCTGAGTACATGTGCATGGTAGTTCATTATTCAAATTTAAGAGGCCTTTGCAGAAGTACCCAGCATTATGTTGTTATACAACGCAGGAAGCACTCGAAGACTGTGTGACTAATACAGAGTGAAGGAGCCTGCTCTTTTTGGCTGTTATGCAGTTATGCTTTTTTATAATAACTCATGTCAGCGCGTTAAATAGAAAAAATGCATAAACGAGATGAAGGAGTTTCTGTGAAGGGTAACCAAATGGAGAAGATGCACATAAACTTTACCAAAGCATTTCTCTGATGCTGAGTTACCTTGACATTCCATAGGATTAATATAGAAAATTACAATTCTTTATCTTCTTAAGTCTACACAAACTTGTTCAAGTCACTTAGCCTAAATCATCATCATTGTTGCCATAATTTTGAAAGGGGCATGAACCTGAATGTTTTGCATCACCTGGGAGACAGTCAGAGGTGAGTGTTAAGGCACTGACTGTGGTGCAGGTCCTGCGATGAGTCTCTGAAGATCCAGTTTCTGCCTCCTGGTTTCTATCACATGACCTTGAGCAGGACACGCAGTCCCTGTGGACTGCAGTTTTCCATTAATAAAATGATAATGGTTGATGGTGATTGTAAAATCTTGTGTTGTTTAGCTCACAAGTTGTCTGGCCTGATTTGATTGTAAGCTTTTCTGCATAGGATCCTAAAGTTCTGCTGGAGTCCATAAAAAATTAAGGTAAATTGATGAGAGTTTGTTTTATTCCTCTATATTAACCTGGAGATTGTGATAGACTCATTCTCACTAAAATAAAATAATAAAATGAAGAGTTACTTTTCAGTTGAACTCCCTGCAAAGTCAGAGAAACTTTTGAAATCCACTTTGTACTAAAAGCTTTGCCACCCACCTGTCACTCACACAAAACATATAATTTTGACAAATTATGCAAAAAACCCTAATTACCTTTTAATTTTCTAATCCTCAGTTAAACTAGTGACATATGCAAATTACCTGCTGAGACCTAAATTACTTCTTTAAAAGGATAAATAAATGCCCTTTAGTATTTTCAAATATTATTAAAATAACTTCTTGATTGACAGATAAGAAGTCAGTTCTGGGATGTAATATTACTTTTATAAAAGTGAGTTCATTTACCTAGACATAAATGTCCAAAGCTTCACAGCATGGAGGAGAATTTAGAAGTTTGGATCCATTTCTGAAAAAGTTGCTGGATCTCAGGCAAGAATCTTATGGATTGGAATTCTTATGACAGCTGACTTCCCTATAGAATTGCTTATGTTTTTTATCGTTTTCCATCCAGCAGCAATATAGGAACATGATTATAAATCTCCACCCAGGCCTGCCCTTTAAAAGAATTGCTCTCAAGTGAATAAGAGGAAGAATCATGGGTATGACCTTTAAGAGAGAGCATATGACCAATTAGGGAGAGATTTTCTAATGTTCCAAGTGCAGGAACAACTGTGCAGAGAGCAGGAGCCTGCAAATGAAAAATCTGTAAGTAGAGTTTTCTATAAGGATGGGACAGTTTTAGAGGAATGGCTATTCAGAGATGGAGGTGTGGGATGTCAGCATTAATTAAATCTAGGGAGAAATCCAACAAAATTATTTTTATTGCTATTTTAATAAAACATATCCATGGAGGATATAGAAGGGCAGAACCAGGGATATGGCATCCTGATCTTGGGAGTTTGTGAGTTGATTGAATCCTTTCTGGATGGTTCTGGCAAAAGACCAAGTGAGTTTTTGCTGTGGTAATTGGAGTTGGATCTTAATTCAGCTTTGCAAGTGAGGTTCATAAATTAAGTGCAGTGCCACCCTTGCTTACGCTCTGCTCTGGGAGCTGTTGAGTCTGCCTCTGTGGACCTCCATTGCCATTAAGAATCCTGCAGAGATTTCCAAAACTCTGTTTAGTTATTGAACTAGACACAAATTGGAGACTTTCATTGCCTGCCTTAGTTGCTGACACAATGCCCCTGGTGTGTGCCACCAGATATATCCCAAGAGGACTTCTCTGAGGCAGGTAAACCCACAAAAGCTTGGATATTTATCTCTGGTATGGATTCTACTTTAACATGTAAGTCGGAGAAAATTCTTCTGGCTCTGTGTGTGATGGATCTTGGCCAGTACTTATTTTCTCTGCTCTCAAAATCATTTCTATTTTTCATTCAATGAAAGTTTAACAGAAAAATTCAGACAGTCCTAGGAACAGAAACAGACACTCAAAACTCCCTGATCGCAAAGGATTTTCATTACTATTCAGCTGCTGAGTCATTCTCCCTCTTTTACTTCTTGCCACTTGAATTCTTCATTCTCTTCTGCTCAGTAGTGGAGGTTCAGCAGGAAGAAAGAGAAACTTTCCTGATTTGAGCGAGGTCTCTGGTTTGGTGATTAAAGAATCCTCCTGGAAGCTGCCTTTAAATATCCAAAAGCTGTGACTGGTTGAACCCAGACCTCCTATGTGAGCAGTCTAAGGGTGTAGTGGGCAACACCATCATTATCCTAGACAGAAAGCTGCATTTCATGGGAGATACGATGCTAATAATTCATGGCAAAGTACGTTCAGATCTGGCTGTGTTGGGCCCTTGGGAAGCCTCTGTTTTGTCTCCTTCCTACTGCACTGGCTGGAGCTGGCTGCCTTCCTGCTCAGGGACAAGCACCATACACATGGGGAGAAATTCAAGGGATTTAGGGCCTAATAGCTTTAAACATTTTAAGAGCTAGTTAGGCATGAACACTGTGAAGTCTTCTATAGTCTCTTTTTTTGAGGACTGAAGTCGTCTTGAGTCTATTTTTGCACCTGCCTTTCGATGCCTAAACATGTGTTAAGATATCCTTTAAAATCCTAGAGAATGCCTGTCATGCTTTAGAATTAGAATTAGAAGTATTTTTTCCAAATCTGATCTTTTTCTCCTTGTGTCCAGCTCCTTTAGAGCACTCTATGGGGAGGGACTAAGGCTTGGCTGGCTTAATCCCCTAAACTGCCATTAACATGCGTGTCTGGGTGGTGCTACAAAGGCATTTTCCAAAGAGCATATTTGCTCAAGACAGTTAAGTCCACATGTCCTATCTGTTTCTGCTATATTAACTGCAGCAACTCCCCACCATGTTTCAATGGCAGAATTTTTCAGTGCTTCTTCATCATAATCATTAGAATTTGAATTTGGAAGAATTTGAATCAAGACTTTTATTTTAAACTGTGCCAGAGAAGAGAGACGAAGCTAGATATTGAGAGCGCGGTAGTGAAATGGATTGATAGCAAGTGGGAATATCAAGTAATGTGTTTTGTAGACACTTTTGGAATCGACTGTGTGGTCCTGTATGCTAATCCTTGCCACTGGTTTCAACTTCACTGACAGGGATTTGACAGTCTCCCCAGAGAAGTGATTTGAGTAATGTAACAATCCCTATGATGTGATGATATGAGGGCATGCAAAAAAAAAAAAAAAAAAAAGAAAAAAAAAGTGCAGAACAAAACCAAAAACTCTCTGCAGTGTCACATATCTTGCGTTATTTATTTTTGTCTATGCACTTAACCATGTATTTCTTGAAACAAAGAAAAGTTGATCTGTTCTTTCACCAGCTTCACCAGGTGAACTTCTGCACTGTATCATAAGGCAAGGGAAACCAGCCCTTCCAAATGATTGTGCTCTGATGATTGAGTTTAGACCGTTTCATCCACCATGGACTTGTCTGTTTCGTTCGTGGTGGATGAAAGTCAAAACTCAACCATCAGAACATAACCATATTGATTTTTTTTTTAATTACATGCCCATATATCATTGCATCATAGGACTACTGTAAATTGCATAGACTGAAAAACAAGTATATTTTGTGGTATATTAGATGTTATATATTTTTTTCTTTACAAAACACAACAAAACACCAAACTTATAAAAAGAAGTCACTAGGCTTCGTCACTAGCAAGCCTCATTCGACCAATGTATTTAAGTGACAAATTAAAAACTCAATGTTGCTGGTAAATTTACATGCTATTTTAATTATCTGAAACTCGCAACTCAAAGCAAACTAATCTAGGGGGAACCACCCCCCCCCCCAAAGAAACAAAAAAAGATTTTTAAAATGACCTTTAAACATTGTAATAGATTTTAATAGTGCCAATAATAAAAATCAGGGACAACATTAATTTCTTTTAAGAGGCAGCTGCCTGTAAGAAAGTCTCTAAAAGCTTATGCAGGCATATAAATAATTTTTCTAGGGACAACAGGATGAAAAATGTTAGATTAGATGATTATTCTGGTTTTAAAATCTGTTTTCAGAACTGCTGAGTACTGTTTCCACTGACATCTGTGGAAACCACTGTTTGCCTGGCATTTTATAAAGCAGATCACTGTGAAGATTTGAACAGTTAAATACATGGGAGCTCGGCTTTACTGGTAATGGTGAAAATATGAGCATGCATCACCTCTAATCTTATTAGCAGCAGTAACATATAACTCAGCTTCTCTTCTAAGGAGAGCTGGTCACTGTGGCAAGCTGTGCATGAAAATTAAGCACTGATAACATAATTTTCTGTTCTCTAAGGAGCTTTCTGTAGACTAGATTGTGGGACTCAATCTCAAGTAAAGTGACACAGAGTAAGGAAAGAAATGTAATACTCCATAAATCAAATCAAATAAAAATAGACAATTATCATTTTGAAAATTTTATCTGATTTTTTTTCTTTTAATTTTTGTTTTCATTTACAAGTATTTTCAGCGCTCACGATCAGCAGTTTGGCTGTTGTCTCCTACAGCGGTTACGCCTTATGGATGGTCTAACACCATTAGAAGCACCTGAGTGCAAAGTCCTAGACTACACGTCAGCTCTGGCTGGACAGTTGATATTCTTCTGCACTACCAGACCCATTAGTAGTCTAGCGTTACAGACAATTTCCGGGGTATTGCCTTAGCTCATACCTGTAATCTAATGCTAAGGGTATCAAATTCACGTTACAGTTGATGGGACTGTAGTACAAGCTCAAACATTTGCTCCAGTGCCTTTCAGAATAGAGACATGCCCAAACCCTGCAAGGAGATCATATCAAATTCCCTGTGGATCTCACTCAACAAGGGATGAATGACTTTGTGGCTGCTAGGGGTTGAAAAGGCTCTGACAGGGACATTGGGCAGAAAGGAAATCTAAGAGAGAGAGATTTTCATACGAGTCCCTGGATAAAGGCATAGACATGGATGTAATGCAAGCCGAATTCCAGCAAGCTCAGGTCGGGCGCTGTAAAAAAAAAAAGAATGACGACTGTACATTTGTATGGCATCTCTGTGGACTGGAGTATAAAGAGATGTGTATGTGCAGTTTTTTAACAAGGAACTCTCTCAACGAGGGGTGAAAACTATAAAGGAAAGGTAGTGAAGGGAATAGGGCAAGGGTTTGTGCTTCTTATTTTGGTTAGAAGTATAGTGGTGTGGACCTATTTCACCAACCTGTAGGCACCCTGTTGGGAAAATAGTTGATTTGGCTCCATTCCCTGTGAGTGAGAGAGAGAGAACGGAGAAGTCAGATGTCTGCTAAGGGTGATTCAGGCCACCTATGACCTTAACTGCTGCCTGGATTGGCCTGTCTGTACATGTCACTACAACAGGGGTGCAGAGCAATGATGTTCCTCACATCAGCACATCAAGCAACATGAGATGAATCTGGGCAACCATGTTTAAATCATTTGCTGAATCAAGAGTTCTGGATGTCACCTCACTTAGCAATTCTGTGTGGATAAAGAGTAGTGCCCGAAAAAGTGTTTCCTAGCGTTTTCTGAAGAGGGCCAAGGGACCATCTCAGCTGACACCATCACTGAACACTGACTTGGCACAATACTTTCTCGTCTTTTGTTGCAGTGGGCACATCTGTGCAACAGGCATCATAACCATTTTATCCATTTCTGATCTCGTAGAACATGTAGACCTTTTAGAAGAAAATTCTATGGTACTTTACTTCTCTGGAGATATACAAATGTTTGCATGCATAACCACTTCGTCGGAAGTTAGGCATAACTGGTCAAGCAGAGCGATATTTGAAAACTAAATTAAAATCAATTGTCTTTCCATGACACTCCCGATATCAGTGTTTCAAAACACTAAAACACTGCCTCTTGAGCACTAAGAAAGAAGTTTTTATTTATTTTGTTTTTAAGTATATTAGATGCCGGATTCTTAGGAGACATAAAGCTGGTTATGCCTCTGTAGATAAATGCTGACTTGTGTCAGCTAATGTGTGACCTGGCATTGATGTTTCTCTTTTGGTCCATTAACCATCTCACTGTTTTCATTAGTATGGTTGACAGTTGCAACATTATAGCAAAGAGCTCTCCCCGACCTTAACATTACCTTTGCATTTCAAGCTCAGAAGCATTGACAAAAATCTTAAAATGAGACGGTTTTGACTTTTTACATTTTTTTCATATTCCATTCCTGAAGCATGCACCTTGTGAGGCTTTGGTGTCTTCATCTGCAAACTGGCATCATGCATGAAGGGTTGACTTGGCCAGACAGGTTTGCGCAGCCAGTTTCCTGATCTTTCCTTCTTGCAGATAGTGGATATGAAGCAAGGCCATGGGATTAGCCCTAATAGTGCATTTGCACCAGTCAGTATAGCTCAGTGTTTTGGCAATGAGCATGCATATAGATCCCCTGTGGAAACATCTTCAGCTCCTGATAAAGAGGATGCATGTTTTCATTGGCTGTGAGTGGTTACATTTGCAGTTTCTTACCGGCCATCATATTTTACTGTCCAAAGAACTTCACAAATAAACCTTCCAGCTCATTGGTATGAATTATGAATGTGCCAGCAGTGTTGATTTTAAAATGCTTGTCAACACTTTAACATCTGAACATCTATGTAAATGCAAGCTTTTAGCAGAATTTCAATTTAACAAATTACAGTTTGTGACTCTAATTTATGAGAACTATGTAAATACCTAAGATTTTTATAGCTGCTCCCGCTTAAATTAATCACAAATTACTAATTATGCCTTTTTCAGCTGCAGGATATGCAAATTTAGTTGCATAAAGAAAGGAAGCATTCAAGAATAGATTGATTTTAGAAACTTTGCTCAGTATCGTTTTTGAACAGTAGAGTGCAGCATTTTAACCCACTACAGACATAACTAGTTGTTCCACATCTGCTTTATTTGTATTAAAAAACAGAATATTAAGAAAAATTTAGATATGTGAAATATAAACTATATTCTTCCTCAAAGAATCATTCATATTGCAATACGCTGACTGTACACATCTGTGCACAACTGCAAAACGAATATAAATCAGAAATTTGAATACATTTTAAAGGATGGGTTAGTTTGTCACACTGTAAGTGCCAAGTGAGGAGGAAGGCTGAGAGACACTTCACTCACCTAGAGCCAAACCAATCTTCTGATGTCAATAGAAATATAGTCTGCAATGAGAAAGGCCCATTATCACTTAGAATAGCCGTATGAGTCTGGTATTGAGCCATCAACATATTTAAAGTGGCTATTCTTCCATGTTCACCTTCCTTTCCTAGCTGTCCCAAGATCCATTGTTGAATTTAAATACTGAGGGCTTTTTTTTTTTGCTGTTGTTGCCTGTCCAAATTTTTATTCCATGCATCCTGTAATGCACGATGTGACCTCCTGCAACTGGAGAAGAAATAAAGCTTCAAGCTTCATTTGTTTTTAAAGGCCCTTTGATTTTAGCTGGTTTTGTGATTCTTTGCTGGATAGTAAAAGAAAATCAGATCAGCCATAAAACACTTGGCATTGTCTTCAAACTTCCTTTAACATCAGTCAGCTAGAAGAGGGTTTCTTACTTTTTCATTACTTCCCTTACCCTGGCTGGTTGTATAACTAGCCAGGAATGGTTCATGAAGAGGTTTCTGTGCATTATCTCCTTGCAACCCTTGTACCCCATCTAAGCCAGCAAGCCAGGGTGCTGGAGAATGTCTGCTGTTTCGTAACATTAAATTGTGTAGACAGAGACACTTTGCATTAGAGAAGGAAAATAGATTAACTGTTGGACAAAAGGTCTAAGCAGTACAAAAGAAGGTATGTGTCCATGTTCCAGTAGCTGTTTATCTTGTTTGTAGTTCATTCCAATGCCAGGTGATAGAACTGACAGTCGTCTTGTCCTAAAGCCTGTGGTTCTGCAGAACAAACCCAAGGCAGTTTGGTCTGTAATCATGCATGTGTCTTTCCTTTTTACAAAGAAAGAAGTGGATCTGTCTTCTAGCCCTCAAAAAATTGTGCAAAAACATGGCTTTTGTAGGCTTTTTAGTTGCCTAGAGAGAATATACACAAGTTGCTGTAATGGAAATTCCAATTAGATGTGAAGGAAAATACTCTCCATATTCAGGATATTCCAATAAGATGGTCTAGCTGATAGATTCAACTTTGAAGTTGACTATTCCTTGAGCTGAAGGTTGAACTATTCAACTTCCAATGCTTTTTTCCAATGTAAATTACTCTGTTTCCAAGTCCATTTTTTTTCCAAGCACATTCTACACAATCTGCCTTAGACATAATTAGGAGAAAGTCCTTACCAGACCTAGAATTAGGCAGGTGATACCATCCTCCAATGAGCCACTGGGTCTGGTTTTGGCTAAGAAATTGTGTGGCTAATGGCAATGGAGCTGGTGAAATCCGCCTTGTGCAGATTCTGGGATCCTAATTTGCCACAGAGCTCATGCTGAAGAGATTAGCAGAATACTCGATTGAAGGACACAACCAAAAATACGGATTTTGGCCCATATGAGATATATTAGTTAGAAACAAAGAGGTTTTATTTATTTATTTATTGGATCAGAATGACCCATAGGAAGCATTAGCACATGAGACCAGATCCAATATCATGTTGCAGTATAATTCTCAAGCAAGCATAAAATATAAGGACTCTTCTCTGAAGTGCTGAATGCACCAGACTGACCTATATTGGCCACTGCTCACAGTCCTATCGCAGTGACCATAGTGCTGGAGAGCAAAGACATCAATAGGAAACTTTATGGCTTTCTAATCCAAAGCATGTTGAAGATTTGGACACATTGCACCAAAGCCTCCATCACAAAGTTGTCTGTCGCAGCGCCGTAACCCATGGTCTGAAGACTGAGGGAAATTGTAATCTGATCATGCAAATCTGCCCTTTAAGACAATAAATCTTTTTTCTGTTTGTTTTGTGCTGCTTTTCTGAAGTCAGGCTCTTCTGTCACCTTCCAACATCTTAATATTTTCCTCTAGTGTTTTCTCCTGCATGGACTGAAGCAGAATTCTTAGTGAGAGCTATTAGCTAGCTGTACTGTGTTTTAGGGTATTTCTTCTCTCTCTCCCTCCTTCTTGCTCTTTTTAAAGACCCACTGCTCTTTAGCTTGTAATTGCTGGAATTGTAAGCAAGTGTTAAATTGCTGCACAGTTCATTGCTCATTTTATGCTTCATAAAATATTTAAATCCTTTCTATGCAATGTAGCCATGAGTCAGCAGGCTGTTACTTTAACACATTTCATTGCATCTAGAGCTAGCATCCTCCAACAATTTAGTCGGAAAGAGGGTTTCCAGTGTTTATTCTTTAAATCCAGAGGACCGTGAGAATCAAGATACATTACTCTGTACATCCCTCCATTTTCTCCTCTTCAGTCTTTTCCCCATATGCCCAGTATCCTCAGTTTTATTCTCCATGAGAAACTCTCTGTTCCTGAGCCAGTGGCCTAGTATCACTCTCTGACTGACTTTGGTAGCAAAAGAGCAATAAAGAAATTTGTTGTGTTACTGTAAAATCCATGGATTCCAGTTCTGCCCTATTGCGATGTCCCACCTGTGCTGTAGCAAAATAGAAATATAGAGGTTTCATATATCTACAGAGCAGAACATCCACTAATGCATTTCCTTAGCAGATCTCACCCTGCCTATGTTTGCTGGATTTTGTTTGTTTTTAAGAAATGATGACTAATATTAACTAAAAAAAAAAAAAAAAAAAAGGTTCTGCAGTGTCTATCACATGCAAAGCCACTGAAGTAAGTGGAGAAAGCTCATTTGGAGCCTCACCTTGAGGAAGCTGGAATATAAAATGTGGAAGTTTGGGACTGAAGGGAGATCTAAAGGGAGATTTGTTCGTGGTGTCTCTGCAGCCTTATTCTCTTAAAAGTGATGTAGACAGCCTGTCTGTCAGTGAGGTATCTGTAGCTCCTTAGGATGCATCACAAGCATGTAGACTTGCACCATTCCTACTAGGGAATGCTTTGAGGTCTGCTTGATAAAAGTGCTGTGAAAATATCTTCGAAAGTGTGAATCCACATTCAAATATTGATTTTTAGGCCCTTTTTAAAAAAAGACTATTTAACTGGATTGGAAAAAAAAAAAGTCTTTCCAGATCTTTCTTTGTTATCACTACAAAAATCATTTACATCTAGGGTGAGGTGTGTTTTGGCAGACAACGCTGCCTGGGCGCTGCATATGCTTCTATAGCCTCCACTGTGTCTTAGAGATATTGGGACATTATTGATGGACTTCAGATCCCCAAGAATACATCATTTCTGAAAACGCTCCACCTGCTGAAATAGTGTAGGCCTTGAAGCACAGATGTGCAACACTTGCATAGCTTTTAAACCTCTGGCTTGCTCCAGGTCACAGGCATGGTCCATGGCAGAGCAGACCAGTGATCCTGGATTTGTCACTTTGTGGCCACCCCCTGCTCTCAAGAGCAGAAGAGTTTTGTTGTTGGTGCTGTTTGGTTTTTTGTTGCTGCTTTTTTGTTTTGTTTTTCCTGCTTTCCTGTGGGGCAGATTGCTTTAAGCAGTGTGTTACAATGCCTATAGCTTTTTCATTTGATTTTCAGGTCAATAGACAGATTGTCCACTCAATATTTCATAAATGTTAGCAGTTAGTTAACAAATTGCATCATGCAGTAACATTGAAGTAATCTTTCTGCTTCTTGGAACAGTATGTTTTTTTTTTTCCCTCCTCCTCCTCAAAGATGCCATATTTAAAGAATTTGTATATACTTTGCCAGGAGTAGTATGAGCCTCAATTTCCCCACACAAACAGTGTTATACAAAACATTCATAACAACTACTGTTTTAAATCATAACTTACAAAATCAAATCTCCCTCCAAATGTATTTTTCATTTATAGCCCAATAAAAACTGAGTCACAGCTCCAAAATCAGAACATAACTTAGTTTCATAAAAATTTCACTAGTTTTTTGTGTGTGCCTGGTCTGGAAATAGGTTATAAATATAAACAGATATCCTGAATATATTTCAACTAGCTACCAGCGTGGGTAAGCTCATCTAAATAAATCTAAGAGGCATAGAGATAAGAAAAGATAACTGCTAAAGAGTAGAGTTGGCAGTAGACCAAGAATCAAAAGGAATATCCATGAAAGTTTCTGAAAGTTCAGATCTCTGGTAGCATTTGAGAGGCCCTTAGAATAGCCCTCCCCTCCAAAAAATAAAAACAACAGCAAAAAAAAAAAAAAAAAACCCTTCATCAAATTGTTCCTTCTTTGACATTAATTTGCAATTTTAATTGAAAGTGCAAACTATGTTGCAGAGAGCAAACCAGTGCAAAGGCAGTCCCTCTACACTCGGACTAAGGGACTGGAGATACTAGAGTCCTCATGGAGGTGGGACCAGGTGGTGGTGAGACAAAATGGATGGGAGTGAAGGGAGCAGAGAATAAGGAGTAAGATTTGCAATAGCTGCTGAAGTCAAACTCCCTGGTTCTCTACCAATGCCCCAATGAACAACCTGTAGTTATTATGGCAGACATAAGCTTTGGGGTGTGACTTTTCAAAAGGTAAAATATCACTTTAATCACTTGTAAGTTAGGTAGATAGTTTTCTTTTTCTTTTTCTTTTTTTTTTCCCCCATACCCACAGAACATTATGGAAAAAATACACAGAAGAGAGAGAGAGAGATGGCAAAGTAGCTGATCAAGGCTGCTGTCACTGAAACTAACTTGTCTAGATTATTCCATAGTTGTTCCACCACATTCTTATTAATATTAATAGAAATATGGATTGGGTTTTATAATGCATGTTTAAATGAAAAGTTGATGGCAAGGACACACTAAGCATATCTAGCAACATTAAAGAAGAGCTAAATTAAGCCTGTGGTTTGCATGTGGCCACGTTTTATGCCATGAGAAGTGAGAGTACTGCCCAGCCAAGTGCTATTCAACTCTGCCAAATGGTAATATATGGTTAGGTCAGAGATAACATACTCCACTTATTGCTATACTGAAATCCTCTTTTAGGATATGTTGAAGCTCAGCAGTTATTGTAAAACATTTTGCATTCAGAGATTTGCAATTCAAACATCATCAGCTAACATAAAAAATAAGCCACATAAGCTGTTCTTTCTCTGAATCCACCAGCAAACTGTATGCAACAATTTTGTGCCATTGTACATTTTAGCAAATGGCTATTTATTTCAACATCTTAAGGAAAGCTGATTTTTTTGTTTTCAGTAGATGGTGCAGCCTTATGTGCCACACAGTGCAATTCATTACCTGATGGAACTGTGGACTATTGCATTGAATAACAGATGCCCAAGTTGAATGGGCCTTGTGCTGCTTCCGTTGAAATCAGGCTCATGTTTAGAGTCGAGCTGTCCATATACTTTGAGTCCATGAACCTGATATTTGAATGGCCAAGTACTAACTATAAAATATATTCAAAAATGCAAAATATTTCCAATTCCAGCACTCTTTGCCATTAGAGAAAAACTGTTGAAAACTTAAAATCAGAGGAGTGTATTTTTGCTCTGGCTGGATCTCTCAGCATTCTGGGAAGTGCGCATTTCCATTCAAATACGTTTGGTTTTTTTGCATATGTGGTGTAGCTTATCTGGATATTGAGATCTATTCATAATTCCTTGCATAGTTTGCATCTTGTTAGCCTATCTTCAAATGAAATCATCTTCACTAAAAACAAGCACTTTTTGTAGCTTCTTGTGTGTTTGCAACCAGATAACTGGGGTGCTGGCTTGTTAGGCAGATTTTTTTTTTCTATTTTCAAGGGTTCATGTTTTTCTAGCATTTTTCTGCCATTTTAGGTATGGGGAAATAGGTGGGAAACATCTGAGCAGTTTGCAACCCCTTTTTGGAGTTCCTAAAATTTTGCATTTACTTGGCTTTCTCTTTTGACAATTGTATAGCAGCTCCTTGTATGAGTACACAAAAATATAATCATTTCTATGGAGTTTAGATTAGAAATATGCACAGTCTAAAATACACACACACACAGAAAAAAAGGCAATGTGGAAAGACAGTGATTCATTTCACTTCTTAACTGAGAGACAGAGAAAATTATTTCTTTTGGATTAACCATTCCTAACATCCATTCAAAACACAATCCTATTTGTTGAAACACAAATTGATTTGTCAAATAAGAGATCAAACCTGAATTCTTCTTTGACTAACAATTTAAATTTAGGTTGAAACCTCCTATACACTCTGACTTTACAAAGGTGGTTACAAGCGGGAGAGGGAATTACGGTAAGAAAAACGTTATATGACATTTTCAGATTTCAGACACGAGATGGCACCATTACTAATGTTTTTCCCATGTTATGGCCTGCTTGATATGTGACAACTTTTGACACTGCAGAATTGCGATAGCACTGTGGCTTCCTTGCATACATTACACGCATGTTTAGTGCATGCAAACTTGCGGCAACCCTAAAATGACAGCTATTGTACAAAACTATGCTATTCTTGCCAAGCCAAGCATCTAAAAGCTAAGATGGGTCAGAAATAAATTGATGCCTGTAGGTGCAGATTTCCTCAAGGAGCTGTAGAAGTGATAATTACCCCTATGTCCAGTGCTATACATATTCAGGGTCATGTAATGCAAGAGCACTCACTCTACTTCTTCTGGATTCTATCAGATAGGTCTGTGTATACCCCTGTGCAAATTTATTTTAGCCTCACTGCTTGTATGCAGTACCTGTATTGCGCTCAGTCCCCTCTGAGCAAACTGCTGGTTTTGTTTGGCTTTTTGACACAAACTGTTGGGCATAGTCAACCTTTTTTATTATTATTATTATTTTCAAAACAATGTCAAAACACATATTCTTGAGCCCGAGGCAATTTACCTTTCTCTAATGCCTTCCTCAGGCCTTCAAGATCTCATGTTTGTATTCTCTCCCTATCTTAGAGGTGGAAAATGCTTGTGCCATTTTTTCTGTATTTATTTAAGGTAAAAAAGACATGTGAAAGATGCTAGGAGCTGCCTAGCCCATTAGCCTGATGAAGGTGAGATGCTACAGCTCCCTATTCCCAGGCCCAGTCAGAAGCAAGGCTGAGCACGTGTTTCCAATAGGCACACACAGGACTGCGTATACACACAATAAATATATACCTATATATATACAGTTGGCTGCACAGATCAGCACAGACAGAACCAACAGCCTCATCCTCTTCTTCTCTCCAGCTGATCAGGATGGAAGCCCAGACATGGAAAACCTACATATATATATATATACAGTATGGATCCCTCTGGGAGCTGGCCTATCTACACTCAAGCTACCCAGGAGCTGCCCCTGGATCCGCTTGTCTCCACTTTCCTCATGCACAGAGATGGAACAGGTCTCTCTGGTAGCTGCTCCAGACCTGTGGTCTCACTAGCATCCAACCCCAGACCCCACAGTCTCCCCGGTAGTTGGCTCGGACCCCTGATGCCTCCAGTAGCCACCTCATAGATCCTTGGGTGTCTCCAGTACCTGGACCAGATGTATGGCTACTCCGACACCTGGCTCCCAACCCTTTTGTCCTGCTCCCTGGCTAGTCCAGCTTCATGTTTGCTGGTGATCACACATAGCTGTATGTGCCCTCGCTTGCTCCAGTTGCTGCACCACAGATGCATGGGTCCCAGAGACCTGTGGTCCTACCCTGGTGGCTGGCATGCCATACACACTCATGCACACATCGTAGAAACCCCTCACCCAGGAAAATGGTTAGAAACAAAGTTTAAGAAGACAGGACAGAAAGTGCTGATGAGGCGTAGGAAATAGCCAGATCAACGTACCAAACAGGGACCTGTCTACATGCAACCATAGACATTTTCTTCCTTTACCGCTCCATTTTCCCATGCTTGCTCTTCCCCAAACCACCTTGATCCCTGTCTTTCTCCTCCTGTAGCTCCTCCCTTCAGCATCCCATAAAAGTCTTGCACAATCCCCAAGTCCTCCTCCTGGCATCCCATAACGAGTCCCACCACCCAGTCAGCGACCCCTCCATGTGAGGGGTGCTCTGGAGAGCAGCTCTTGTTGCCTCATGGTGCTGGGTGTCCCCCAGCCCTGGGGCTGGTGGCTTCCCGGGGACAGCCCTGGGGCCAGTTGGGGGGTCCCCAGCTCTAGTTGGGTTATTGGGAACTGTCCTCTGCCTGTTTCTTCCTCTGTGATCCTTTGTGTTTATAGAGCTGATTCCTTAATCACATAACCTAACAGAAAATTTTAGCCTAAATACATAAAATTAGGAAAAAAAACATATGGAAAATAAAATCTCATCCCTGTGCATTACTTCTCTTTACAACTATATAGATATTAACACAAGTTTGCGCTGTGGATTAAGCAGATGTTTGGAAAGGCAGGACTGTCAAACAAATATTTTGTCCTAAAAAACAGATTCCAGTTTATCCGTATGAAGCCTGATGTAGTTTAATTCTAGCTTAGCAAGCCTCTTACGCACACATTAAAATTAAATGCAGACTTGAATGCTTTGCTGATTTGGAGCCTTTAGATTTGACTGTGCTCAGCCCTGCACAGCAGAGTCTAAATACATTAAGAAGTTAAAGACAGCAAGAAAAGAGTAAGTTAAACTAAAGGATAACATTGGAACAAGAACAAATGGATATAAATGGCTCATGAAAAAAAAATTGGAAGTTAGAAGGTGACTTCTCTTCATTAGAAGAGTGAAATTCTGGAGCAGCTTTCTAATAGCGAGAGTCTGGAAAACTGATCTTAAAATGCTCATCTTGATCAGAAAATAAAGAGAGATAGAATAGGAACTAATAAAAATTCCATTGGGCCAGGAAATTACTTAGGTGTTACTGTCTCTTTTGAGCAGTCAAATTGCAGAAGAAGTTGCATTAATCACGGTCCTTTTTGTCACAGAAGATACAAAGCTGGAAACCGTAATGCAGAAGGGTGTCTCGCACGCAAACCTAAATCCTGTGCTTGTCTATAGACTGCACCTAAGATTTTAGATTTCTTGTGTTGCTGGAATATGTTTCATGTTACTGGACTCTAAACAATTCTTCCATTGTGTGTCAGAAACATTTTGAGAGGTAGTGCCTAGAGCTAAGAAAATAATGAATATTGTATTCTGTGAATTTCTCTACCATTTGCAGGTTTTCCCAGAGCACATTGCAATTCCCAGAAAGCCTTATTATTCTGCAAATGACTCCTTTGAAAAAGTCCTGGTCTTTAGATTGCATTTCATTTCCTTGCAAATACCAGTTGCTTAAAACTGGTTGTATTTAGGCACATACCATGTGAAGTGTTTTTGTTCCCTAGTGAATTAGTGAAATCCTTAAAAATCAGATTTCTGGTATAAAAAAAGTCATGACTATTCAGATGAAGTTTACTGTTTTAGGGTAAAAGTCAAAAACGTACAAAGCGCTGGAACAAGGCCAATTATATTGGTTCTATTATAGGTAGGCAGGCCATCTCTGTTTTTTTGGAAAACTCCTCATTTCTATTTCATTCTAATAGAAACAAAAATTTATTTTTATGTACAGTACTAGGCATCCGTTAAATAGTGCTAATGACAAAGAAGATAGATGTGAAAGTCACTAGATCCTATTGTCGTATCTATTAGATAGCACTCCATAACATCTTTGCTATCTACAATTTATATGTACCAAAATTTGTGTGGATATAACAAACAGAAACTGTTCTTTATTCTCTTTTGTCATGACAAAACACATGTGTAATTTATAATACATGTGACTCACTTTCTATTTTGCTTTTTAAAAGGTCTATTTGTATATATTTTAAACACCACTGAATGATGTTCCAGAATAGCATGTAGTGATGCAGTCACCTACTGCTAGAGTTCAGAAAAGGAGTCCCTTAAAATATCCTGTCATCCTCTAAATTTCCTAATGATGCCTGTATGATTCATAAAATATTTCTGTTCTGCTAAAAATCTATTTGCACTCTCAAAATATACCTCCTAACTTGCCAGATATCCATCTTACAGAGATCTCTACTGGATGGTTTCGTTATCCAATAGCTATTTTGCAACGTAGCTCAAAGTGAATGAACCTCCTAAACTCAAAATGGCAATGACTGCTTAAAGACCTTAACTCTTCAACAACCTGGACCATGAATTGAGTGACTGCTACAAAAAGCAGATGGTTATTGGTGGGGGGGAACAAAACACTACATTATTGTGAGAAGAAGAGCAACAATAGAGTACTCACTTCACACCTAATGTAATTCTAGAAAGGATATTACTTTGACTTTGCAGGTTTTAAAATATTTATAGGGAATACAGAAGATGACCTGTCCTTTAGGATGGTTGCTAGAAGAATAGCAGGAAATCTCACAATGTAGCAGCTACCCAGTTAAAGCTACCTGTCTCTTTGTTAGTCTTAGAAAAACCTGGTGAGCTTTCCCCAAGAGATCTGACTTTATATTGTGGAGATGAGCCTGACAAATGTGTTGCATGTTTACATCCTCCCATCACCTGTAATTCATTTTTGACTAATGTCCATGAGGTGATGACGTCTCCCAGCTGCCTTCACCTGGAACAGCAATGCTAAGGTTCCCAAAGGTGTGGTAGAAAACAGGAACATCTTCAGAAGGACTGCAGGGTTTCTCAATGCCTTTGCGCTCTGAAGTAAGCAAAGCCGCAGTTGGCGGTTTTCATGATAACCTTCAGGTTGCACAGTTTTGCTCGGCCTTTGGCCAACACTTATCAATAGCAATGGTTTTAAACAAGATGCTCTGGACTTGCTCAGCAGAGGTGAACTGAATTAAGCTGGTGCTTGGCTTTGTTATTCAGATTAACTATAAGGGTGGTTAGAGCCTTGACATGTGTTGATCAGTTTGATCCCTAGAAGGCAACATGATAGGAATTCAAAGCAAAATTCTGCATGAATTCCAAAGTTCAACAAAGGCACCAATATCCAACTCTTCAAAATCTTATCGCAAGGAAGTAAAGTATCCTGATCCAATGTCCTTCTCAGTCTGAGAAGATTCATACCGGTCTACAAAGTGCCTATCTGAAAGTCACAGTCTAATCTGGTGATGACATTCTCTATAGCCCTTATGGATCTGGCCACAGCAAGAATAGAAAGCAAGGTTCATGAGGCCAGGAGAAGGAAGGGAACTTGAAGTCTGGAAGTCATTGCCTTGCAAAGGAAGAATTTTGGCTCAAGTGGCTTCTTCCAGTGCTATTTTATCTAACGATTCTCTCAATTCTCTATAAATAGAGTCAGTTCCATATGTAAATGGATTAGTCCCAAATTTGTTAGGTTGTTCATCAGGCCGGTGAAATGGCTTTGGTGTTGCTTCCATTCCTTAAAGTCCACTTTCATTCTCTACAAATAGGTGGAATATACCCCAGTTCCTCTAAGAACATTCTATCATATAAAAATCTTGAATAGGCAAAATATTTGTTATGATGTTTCCATTCAACAATTTAGCAATTTCAGCTATGGAATCACATGTTAAATAACTTGTCTTTTCCTAGATCCTGGAAACTGCATAGCTTCTGTTCAAGTCACCAGGGAACCTGTTGGAAACCCCAAAACCTGACTATTCTTCCAGAAGACTTACCTTTAGCTTTCTGTGGAGGAAAAAGCTGCTGATCTTGATGCCATAGATTAATAAATCATTAGAGATATGATGCAACATTGTGAACAAGCACTAAGCTCTTTGACTGGCTAATGAACTAGATATTAATTCTCATGAAGTGTCTAATATATCCTAATCAAAGTTATATTTTAGGCAAATTCATATGGTTAAGTTTTGATTTAACTTTAATGATTTTTCTCCTTCTCACAGAAAGAAATAATAGTGCCATAACTATATTGTGAATACATTTCCCAATAATACTATAAAGGCAAATCCAGAGGAAAACACTGTCACTGAAAGCTGATACTTACAAAAGTAGGCTAATTTTATTTAATTTGTTTAACTGCTCCCATCTTTCATGGCTGGCATAAAACTTTCAGAGATGCTTGATGGACACAGGAAAATCCTATCCTAATGTCTTCTTGTGAAGTAAGTAGGACATATTTGAAACTGACAGTAATTAAGCTTCACACAACATTATATTAGAATACTGTTTAGAGAATTTATTAAGGAATGGAGACACTATACTGCTAAAGACTAGTGTTCTGCATTGAGTCAATATAGTGTATAAGTGCATAGCATAAATATGCTTTTTGGTTTTTTTTTTTTTATTTATGAGTTTTTCCATCAAAAAAGACATTTATAGCCATGCACTCCTCTGGTTCCTTCAAAACATTGTTTCTGTATTGAGATATACACATACATATATATATATATATGTATATATGTATGTGTATGTGTGTGTACGTACACACACACACACACACACACAAACACATGCATATACATATAACTTTAAGCCATGTCTTTAAAGATATTGGGACCTCTAGGATAGGATGCTTAAATTTAGGTTTCTACATGTCAGTATATACATAAGTTGTCTGAATTCCGTTATAGTCGATGGATATGCTCAGTGAAGTTAGTGGAGCCCAGAGATGACCAGGAGCAGTGGCTGGAATTTGGATGCATGAACCTAACAGTCATTTTGGGTGTTCTTGGTTATAAAAGCTGGACAGATGCTTGATAAGATGCAACTTGAAGGGCTGGTAGATACAACACTGGATGATCACATGGGCTCGCAGGTGGAGGTCAGGGAAAACAGCCCACTATTTCTAAAACGCGTGCACTTGGACAAATGAATTTCAGCCTAGGTGGCCACTTTAGAATGAGCTCAATTGCCCCGTAGGATCTACTCGTTTTATTGAATAACTCTCTGTTGATTGTAGTGAGAACTTAGACACTTCACTCATGTGTAGACACCTAAATGAACCTTGTCTTCAGCTCAGGCTGAATCTCACCCCCAATCTCCTTTCCACCCTCTGGTGACTTGATTAGGTTGCCCGTGCCTGGGTGCCTAGTGTCCTGTGAACTGCTCTAGGATACGTGAGGCGTCCATACTGATCAGGCAGATATGATACTAGACCTATGGGAGACTGAACCCTTCTGGACCAGAAGCTGAAAGGCAGATATTTGAGGATATGTCAAATTGCCCACAGTGGTCTGAACTGAGGACCAGAACTGAAATGCCAAACACTATTGAGGCTCTGACTTTTTCATCCCAATCTTTGTAAGACATTTATATGGTGAATAGTCATGATGCCTTCATGTCTGGTCTCTTGAGAACCTGAAGATCAATAGATGCTCGAGTATCTGCGCTCTCAGTATCTCTTTTTAGCGGATGAAAAGGAAATGTTGGTTTTGAGATGCTGATTTGGAAAACATTTATATACATGCTTAATTGCAATCGAGCATGGAGTCCCAATGACAAGCAAACCAATGCCCATTTAAAGCGGAAGTGCCTGCATTAACTGTTAGAGGTCCTAAACTAAAAAATAATCAATGCAAGTGGCAGCTGGATAATGGAAACCCACTGGGAGAGGGATTAGAAGTTTACTGGGGCAATGAGAAAACACAGGAATTTAGAAAGGTTCTTTAGTAAACATGCATCCCTGGGTTGCAACCAGAATACAAAATCCACTTAAAGTAAATTAATATGTAGTTAATTGTACTTATTGGCAAGAAGAGTGATGTCTTGAGATAAACTTAATGTAAGAACTGTGGAGCAAAACTAATAGATTCTGGCATCCCACATGCAAATGAGACTTTCATGTTAAGATGTACCATAATCATATGTATTAATTTATTATAAACCACTGGGGGCTTTGTGTGTGCAGAACTGGCTACAGCTGGCATATTAATTTAGTTTAATTTGAGAAGAGCTATTAAACTTTATTAAGCAATGCGTAAAAATAGAGTATTCTGAAAAACTCACAAATGTTTTAGAAACATTGGGCTTTTTTTTTTGAGTTGGGATGTTAGCAAATGAAGTTGGTTAGCTTCTAAATATATGCTTAATTATTGAAGAGCAAGTTGGGTGCACAAATGAAACATCTTCCTTTTAGGCATAATTCTGTTCCTACCACATTCTCTGTGTTCTTATAAAGCTGGAAAATAACCTCACTCAAACTGCAGCATGCTGGAGTAGGCTCAGGGGAAGGGGTGCTCCATCTTCCTTAGGGCTGTAGCAAGGGAAACCTGGCCCCAGCACCCATTAGGGGGAACATCCTGGGATCCTTGTCATCCACATAGATAAAGAAAGAGAAAGAACACGGGACTTCTACTGACTATGCAGATGTTATTCCTCCTTCACATTTTGACTTTCTGTGGATTACAAAGTACTACAGCAAAAGTGAACATAGTAGCAGGAAACAATGATTTTTTTTTCCCCCCTGTTCTGATTGTTAAATCCAGCAGCCTCTGTTTGTAACCTTTTCTTCTTTAAAGGGGAGCATCAGCATGTGACAGTAACTGACCTGTGCTTTCAGCTTCAGAGGAAAATCACTGATGAGGCTCAGGGCCTGGAATTAAACCAGTACTGTGAAAGGATCTCTTGGAGGGTGATAATAGACTTTCGGACAAGGGCATTCGGTCTGTAACCTTGCTCCAAGTCAGAAATAGTTTGTATTTTTATTGTGGCTGTTCTGCTTCGTGTGGTCCATTTCAGCCTGACAGTACTGATGTCGTAACACCAGTGGATACTTTGGAAATATCCTTTATTGTTCACAATCCTTTTTATTAGGGCTTTCAGAGAAAAAAATCTCCCTTGTCTACATGCCAGTATGACATGCATGCTATGTTAGGCCAGACCAGTGGCCAGTCACAATCCTATTATACACTGCTTTGGCTCTGCATGTTAACTTTAAAGCTACTGATTTTTTTTTTTTTTTTTTTTTTTTTTTTTTACTTGTTCTCCTTGCTGATATGTTACTAGCGTAAAACAACTTTCTAACACCTTGCTGTCTTGCTGTTAGGGAAGGAAACTTGTAGGTGGTACAAAAATGGGAGGAGTTGTTGAACAACTTATGAACTCTATCACTTACCGCACTCATGTGACTTCTGTTTTCTGGGATCTGGGCTAGTAGCTTCGTACCTTGATCTGCTAACTTAATTTAGTTTGAACTGGGGAATCTCTGGCCTGTGTTTTGTTATGGATATAAATATACCCTCCGATAGCTGGATGTGATAGAGGCAAAGAGGTGGGCTCATCTCTGGCTGGCTACATCAGCTATCATGGAAAGAATGCCCTAGCCTCTCCTTGTTATGTGGCCACAGTATCCCTTGCTTCATCCTTAAATAGACAATTTGCCTGTCATATAATAGATTAACATATATACTTCCATCATGAGGATGGACATTAGTATCAATCCCCAAGGACCTCTAGGGAAAAGAGCAAAAAGGACCAGAATTTAGGAACCCTGAAGTATTCACACATCCAGCAGTGCCATAACGTCCCTTTGTAAACACAGAGGAACTCATAAGTCATCTTAAATACAGTGGAAAGCTATACTCATTCTGGAAGCTAAGCCTGAACTTTCCTGCCCTAGCAGATAGGGTGCTGGACTAGGGGCCAGTATGTATTAATTCATGACCTTTCCACAGGTCTGCTGGGACTACAACAAAAGTCTGTACTACTACTCTTGTTTTCTGTCTCTCTCGTGTCTCCCAAGAAGTAGCATTTTATTATGTGAACCACATAGTCTGACACAGCAGAGCTTCAAACCTTACGAAGTCTCTGTACAATACCGCCCTTCGGATAATCATAATTTTGAAGGAAGAAGAGACAAATCTTGATAGTGGGCCAAACACATGAAAAACCTCCCAGTTGGCAAGACTTCTGAAGACAAAGAAGGTCTAAAAGGCAGTGTGTCACTGCTCAGTGAGTCACCATGTCATGGAACAGAGGTTCTGGGAACTCCGTGGGAGAAAGACTTAATCTGGCTGGAAACATAGGCAAATCAGGTCATAAGGTTGTGGGTGACAGTACATATATATACATATATATAATATGTATATATTTGCTTTGTTTACTGCTGACATGCTGCCCTTCCTCTGCAAAAATCTATGAGCTATTAAAACGGAAATGTCTAAATGGGCTTCTGCAGTTAATCTGATATAAAGAAATCAGGTTATCTGTTTGTTTCATATACACAACTTATTGTATAAATTATATATATAATAAAATAGAAATGTATGTGTGTGTGTGTATGTGTGAAAATATATGTGTGTGTGTGTATATACATACATATATATATATATACACATATAGTTGACCAGCAAAGATTTCTCACTCTTGGGAAATGAAAATAAAGGAACTAATAAGCAGTATAGATGAGAATCAGTGCAAACAATAACTCATTTAAAGTTACAATTGTGTTAGCAATAACAAAAAGTATCTGAATTCAAACAAGTGGGAGATTATGCATAGTGGTATTTGGCCCAGAAAACTGAGCAGGGGGAAAAGAAGAGGAGGGCAGTTGCAGAAATAGTCAGCAATGGGTGACAAGGAAGCTGAAATAATGAGAGGGAATCCAGCCACAGAAGGACTTGGAACATTTAAAAAAGGCTAATAGATGAGAAAGGCAGTTCTGTGCACATAAATGTAGTGTAATGATGACTTTGATGAGTCTTTGTTTCACAGCTCTTTGTGCAACATGAAATAGGGGGAGTGGAGGAGAAAAAAAAATGAAAACAGTCAAAGCCATGTCTGTGAGTGTCATTAATGAGTGATGAAGACTAGAAAGACAAAAGACTCTGTGCATTTGATGGGCCTTTATCCCGTACATCTGTGTAAATTGCAAAACCTGAGGCGTGACTGAGAGTGGGAGCCCCAGAAAGCAAGAGATGAGTGCATATGTGGTAGTCGAAAACTTGGTTTTGTTCTTGCAAATCTGGCTATAACCTTAGCTATGACATAGGGACAGTGAGAATGCCATCAAAAAATACTAATTTTTATGTCACACTTCTCATCTTTGTGCAATGACTTTTCATCCTCATGGGGACTGACTGCGGATCAGCTACTTATACAGCTCTGTGGAGGGTGGATATGTGGACTAATGACCCCTTTTCTTAACTCCAGTGAACCCTGATTGATTTAGTTGTCATGCAAGCAGAGCTGTAAGCAGATTCTGGGATAAATTTAAGTGCAAAATAAATAAAATGTCCTTAATCCTGACTAAAGAGTTGAATTTATTACTAAGTCCCACTGTATTTGTTTTCTGACAGGCAGTGGTCAGTCAGTACAACTAATAGCATCCTCTTATGAGTGGGTCTGCAACACCTGTGTAGCATATACCAACTGCATATATATGTGTGTCGTGTATAAATCCGTTATTATTTTGCTTACCAGTAAAACACAGCCAGGTTTGGGCAGCTGTTCAAAAGAGCACTTTATAACAATTTAAGATAGAAAGTGAAGAAAACCACATTGCATTAATACTTCAGGGAGAGTTTTAGATGTGCTGAATGTAATTAGAATTTGGCCAGGACTCCAAAAAAACCAGCCTTATTCTTGCATAAAGTGCAATGGGATTTTTAATTGACCCCATTAGGTTTGTGGGAATAGTCCGCTGGAGATTTGGAGGAGTTACTGATCTTAGCATTTTGAAGTCCTTGTATTTTTTGTTTCCTTGCACTTTACAATTTCTTTTGCAGGCTTGTAAGTCTTGGTATACCAGAGAAATAATAAACGATATGGAAATACTGCAGGTATAAATAGAAAGCTTTCTACTTGCTCGGGCTAGGAGCTGAAACCATTAATCCTGCCATCAGAGTTGTCGTTACATTGCTACAGCTTTTAGGCCTGAGCTTCTTTGAAAATTAAACTACAGTCATGTTCTGTATTTACTGTGAAGCCGAGATCTCTGACCAAGTGCTTTGCAAAGAAGATGAGAAAATCGTGCCCATATAAACATGTCACAGATTTATCAGTTGCTACAAGTTATTAGAGCACATCTGAATGTTTCCTTTCAGGAAGTGGACATAAATTGCAAGTCAATATTAGAAAAAAAAAATCTTTATTTATGTGAAATTTGTTATAAAGTCAGCAGCTGGAAGGTTTCAGATGCATGGTTATGCTGAGAAGTAGCAACTCTCTCTAAGGGACAATACTCTCTCCAAAGCAGTGAAACTTGTGGGGCAGATACAAGTCTATCCGTCAGTCTTCTAGGCCGGTTGAGACAATATGCTTTTATAAAGACACCACTTGCACTGTGGGAAACAAAGCCTTCATATCAAAGCAAACTTTAATCTTTCCCCTCCCTGCAGCATGTCTGGATGGAAATATCCAATTAGTTCTTTCAGCGACTTCAGAAAGTATCACCTATTGGACCTACACACTGGCCAAATTGCTTTCATTTGAATACAATTTGGAATTGGCTCAACTAATCACTGCTTGTTAATTGCATTTTGGAGGAAGAAAGGGAACCCGAATGAAGTGACTGCTTCTCATTAAAGCCGCACAAACAGCAGAATACATAATGTCTGCTATGGTACCTGATAACTGTAGCAACAAGTGGCGTTTATTTTTGCAAGTAGCAGTAATTAAATCTGCTGCCTTATTTAAGAATAATGCACTGGTATTTTATTGCATCCAGGTGATAGTATATTGTAATCAGGACTGTAAACAAGCATCATCCCTGGTCCCTGTTCTCTTGCACCCAAGCACACAGTGTTATAGGGCAAAACACCCCCACGGGCTATTCCTATAGCCAAAATTCTGGCAGGATGGTGTAAAGAAAAGTGATCAACAAGCAGCACAATAAAATTTTTCTGATGTCACATGCTATTGATACTGCCCAAAGAGAAGGGGTGGGAGAAGAGCAAGCTCAGCATCTTGCCTGGAGAGAAGAACGACCAATCTGTTGTAATCTCAGCAGTCAAAACTACCCATCAGGGCAGTGAGTGACAAGGATGAAAGGAAGTGGGCAGAAATGTTCTGCCAGAATGTTTTCCATTGGAAAAATGCCGATTTGTCAGAGTGAAATGTTCCTTGGGAGCGTGTCGATTCCAAGAGGAACTGGGCTGACACAACACCTGCCTGGCTCCTTGCCAGCTCACCCTCGTGTCCGCCTTCCAAGCAATTTCTTATCTTCGTCAAAATGCCTCTACGTACACACACTAGACACACACCAGTGTGTCTCCTGAAGACCAGCGAGCAGATTGCAGGTGAGCTGGAGGCCAGAGCCTCCAGGAACCCAGACTTTAAACACGCTTACCTGGGCAGGGCTGGCAGGAATATATTTTGGGATACAGAAAATTGTTCTTGGGAACATCAAGACATATTACTGAATTTCATTGCCACATACATTTTCCAAGTAGCTTAATTCTCATTTTTAAATTATTTTTGCCTCAACTATGACATTTTTCACAGAAGCGAAATTCTGCTTCTTGGATAGCTTGGCTGGAGGGGCTCCCATAAGAACTTCAGAACACATTCAACATGTATCTTTAAAAGTCTGGTAAAATTTCTCTTACTCCTCCCACCATGCAAAAACCACTAGCTCAGGCCATTGGAGATCTTTGTAGGATCACGAGATCAGAAACATAAGGACAGTGCTATGGTTAATCATGGGCTTGGAGCTCAGGAGTCCTGAGTTCAACACAGAGCTGTGGAGCAGGTGTTTTGCACAGCCATGCACAAGCCACCTAATATATTTGTGGCTTATTTTTTTGCTCATGAAGCAAAGCAAGCTAAAGAACAATGTCTTTAAAAGACATTTGAGATAAGGTTCATTTATTGTGCATATGCTGTATGGCTATTATCACAAATGACAGCTAGGACCAAGCATATTGCTAATAATACACAAACACGGGAACCCTCAATGTGATGTGCACACTTCAAGCGCTTGAGCTGGTGAAACAAAATCTAGCCCTGGCTCTTTCTTCCTGAACAAGTATTACCAATTCAGGTTGTCACTTCATAGTTTTCGTAGCCTGGGAACAGCACGATAATTTTCTTTGCAAGTGACTTTTTACCCTCACTTTTCTTCAGGAAGAATAAATCCTCCCTTTTTGTTGCTGCTGGTTTCAGCTGGTTTTCATTCTGATGCAAATTGGTTCAGCCAGAGTATAGCTCTCGATATCCAGTACAGCGCTGCTGATTAGTTTTCTGAAGGAGGCCAGAGTGAAGAAGAATGGCAGGTTATATTGATTTACTTCTAATGATCTGTCTCTGAACCAGAGCTGGGCAGAGTGTTCTCCTGAAGGCACATAAAGCTGTGTTCATGGCTCGTCTCTACGTTGCTATCAGGATTAAAAGCCAGTAATGGATTCTGTCGTGGTACAGTAGTTTTCTGCATTTTTTTTTTTTTCAAGCTGCAGGTGGGTTAGCTGCTGAGGACATACATGACTTTTCCTTGCCATCTGTTGAACAGTCTGGTCAGAGTAGCCTGGAGAAGGACACCAGTGCTACGTTATAAAAGAGGCATGTCAAAATGGCACTGCACAACTGCGGGATGTTCAAAGGGAAATTGCTAGCATGCGATGCATGCCTGTATTTTGCCAATAAGTGAAGGTATGTCTCCATCACCCTAGGCTAGACTGGGATCTCTGAAGCTGTGAATATATACGCAGGACCAGGATATTCAATACACAGCACAGTGTCTGGCAGCACTTTCACTGGGACGCAGCATGTCTCTGATGGGCTGGGAAGTTTTTCCTGAAATAACATGCTGCAATAGGGGTGTGACATGCTATACAGTTGATAAATAATGCTTTAGAAGGTGTGTGTAGGACCAAAACAATTGATTCTCATGCACTGACTTATTTCTTCTTTCTAGATTTACTTTCAACATACTGTTTGCTTCAATTCTGGCCCTCATGTTAGCTCTGTAGTTTGGCATGTAGATTGGACATTCGAAACAAGATAAAAATATCTCATATATAGAGAATCAAAGTCTAAAAAGGTTGAAAGCCATTGACTACAGCAGAAATTCACTGGTGCCTAATTATTAGATTTTGGGTTTGTTTTTGTATTTCTTGTGATTGAAAATTGGTACAGACCTCAGGTACTGTGGAAGAATCCCAAAGCTGACCTGGGTTTGAACTGGGAATGAAACCAGGTGACCTCCAGAGGTCCCATCCGTATAAGTTATCTTATAATTCTCTAAATTTAAATATAAATCTTAAATGTTATTCTATCCTTGTAAGAAGAGTAGGTAAGATAGAAATGCTTCCAGGTTTTAACAAGCAGCCACTGGCTCAGCACACCAAGGATGCAGATTCCTGGAAGTATGTTCCTCAGAACATATGATCCACTAACTTTAGCCATCTCTTCCTCTTCCCTAAATCTCCACTACTGATCACAGAGACCAAGGGCGGGTTTGAACCTGAAGTCTGACCCATACAGCTCTTCTTATATGCCATATACTGTCACAACAATCTGTTTTTTGTTGTTGTTGTTCTTGCTGTTGTTGTTTCCTTATTTTCTGCTCTTTAATCACTTTAGAGAATCAAAATAACATGATCTGTGGGTACTTGAGGAACATAAGGAAATAAGCTAAAACAGTAGCAATTAAGAAAGCTTGATGCTTATTTCAGTACAACCAACATTTTCCAAAGCAACTAGTCATCTAGACACATGAAGATATTTTTAGAAGCCTCTTTTCTGGGAGGAGGAGTAGAAGGAGGGTGAAACATGTAGCTGAGTTTGAAAACCCAAACAATTCTCCAGCTATGCCTAGCTCATCACTCAGAGGCAGCAAGGAGCTGGCTTTGACCACCCTTCAGAAAAGCTGATATTAGCCAGCTCTCAGCTTAAAGATGATGGCCATGGATAGGGTGTCACGGAGCTCGGAGTAAAAAGCCATGGTTATACAGTTCCTGTGTCAGAGCAGGCATGTGGTCAACCAAACATGGGTGTCACCCTTCCCAAAGCTGTCTCGAGTCTTTCAGTCAAGACCTCTAACTACTTTTAACTTTTTTGCAGCATGTTAAGAAAGATGGTGTTTCTGTGGCTGACTTAACCCTGCAATTAATAAAACTCCTTGCCTTCAAACACTGTGGGCAAGTAGGTTTTAAGTTTTTCTCCAAAATGAAGTGGTTGGGGGAAAAAATGTATATTCCGTAACTTTTGGCAGTTGTCACAGCAATGCTAACTAGGTTTTGTTTGCATTATTTTTCATATGATGCATGAAGAAAACATTCTGTGGCGGTGTATAAAAGAAGAATACTTTCTATCAATCAAAGAAGTAGTTGTCCCCACAGGAACATTTATACACCTTTGTATTTTCATTAGGGTTTATTGATGGGTTGTTGGTGCCGCTGTATAGAAAATGCTGAGAGCTCTGCTAGGAATAAGTAACAGCAGTGTGCACACGCACGCATACTATTCCTTTAGTCTCTCACCAAGGAAGTAGTATTTAAAATGTGCAAAATAAGGCATCATCTTCTTTTGGGATAGCAACTTGGCTTTTCCAGCAGTGTTGAGCATAATTTCTTCCTTCCCCATTCCCCTTCCCACTCCCCTGCCAAAAAGCTTGCAAGAAGGGTCCCAAGAAAACCAAGAAAATCTCTTTTTGCAAACTCTCCCTCAGCCCCTCAGGTTCAGGCACAGTCCTCATTATGCTTCAGAGAGTTTTTCTCATCATCTCAACTTCAAAACATGCATTTACAATAGAAGGCATTGCAGAAATAAAACAAAACAAAACATTAGGTTATGTTAGAATTAAGGATTTTTTTTATTTTTAGGATATAAAGATACAGGATATAAGGATATTTATTATTATTAAGGCTATATTTGATTAGTTATATTTTAATAATTGTTTAAATACTGTGATTATATCTAGTAATAAAGATACTTTTTGTCTGCTTCAGCTCTTTACCTGTTTTTCCCTTATAATAAACTGAACTCTCCTGCTGTTCTCTTATAAAATAGTTTCTTTGTCTAAGATGACTGCTGCTGCCTTCCCCAACCTTCATCACGATTCTCTTTTCCTGAACTTCCAAGGAGTGTGGAGGGATGCTGAGCAGGGGCTCTTCTCCGATGCTGCCCCCTTAGTCGTATTTACTTTCCTCCTTGTTCCTGTGACTGGGTTTTCTGGTATGGTGCTGGAGGGCGGAGAGTTTCACCTTCCCTCCTCGTCCCCCAGGTCTTTTCATCGGCCTATGTCCAGACAATTTTAATTACATTTTCCTTCTTCAGTCTTCTTGTTGCTGTTACAGCTTTAAGGAGACAAACTGTAAAGCTTTATACATTGTTTTATGGGAAATTTCAGACCCACAATATTACATTTATAACCAATAATATTCTGTTAGCAGTGTAAGAAGGCCAAGTGTGGTGCCACAGATGTTGAAAAGAGGAAAGGCAATCCTTAACTGACCAACACATCCACTTCTGTCTGCAGACTCTTGGTGTCGATAACAGATAGTCAAAATTATCTATGAGGAAGACCCTACAAGGGATCCTTTGGCTGAAAGCAAAATTGCAGGAGCAATTCTGCAAACTTATCTGAAGCAGCATTTTTAGAAGAATGGTCTGTGGATAAGTCACAAATGGAAAGACACAATTAGCAATGGCAAGTCGCAGAGGGTTGCAATTCTGAAAATAGTGCTTGTCCGTACCATGGAGGGGTTCCAACAATTTTTTGCCAATATTTATGCAGCAGGATGTACTTCTGGAAAGCTATTTGTTGCATTTTTTAAGCAATTGTAAGAGTAATGAAAGCATCCACTAAGTTATGAAGTTGAAGTTTTTCTTCTGCTCAATTTTTTTTTTTGGCACTGCACCAATTCTTGTCACCTTATTCCTGGAGCAACAGTATATTAAGTGATGTGACAGATGTTAGTCACGTGTGGTCTCCTTCTTTTTAGTTGCTCACTTTATGTCACTTTTAATCCTCAGGTGGTGTAAATTAGAACAGCGCCATAGATTGATGATGGCTTATGCCAGGGGAAAAATCTTCCTCTTAAACCTTAGCAATAAAGTCTTTTCTGACACAAATTGGAAAAATCTCCTCTTGGCTTTTTATTTTATTTTAGAACAAAAGCCTTGAAATAACTGTTTGCAGCACTCCTTCAAATGCTAAGTAGCTCTTTTACATTTCTTCCTAAGCATGTACGCACACACAAATTTTAGAACTAAAATAAAAAGATGAAAAAGAAAGGGTGAGTAGTCTTGAATGATTCAATAAACTGTGAAAAGCTATGAATTATGGAAAAGCCAAATGAAATGATTAGAGACCTAAAAGCCAGGAAGATGACACCCACCTTTTAATGTCAAAACTAAATGGACCCATTTATAACCTGAGATTACCTTTGATTTTTCTGATGCTTGGTATTTTCGTGAATCGGGAGTTCAGAAGTATGCACAGATATGTTGAGCCGTTACCTCTTCCCCACTGATTTTCACACCCATTTAATGTGGGTCCCCCCCATCGCTTTTGATATGTTATTAACTTCATTGGCTTCCTGCTGATTTGAGCTGGTGCTGGTGAGACCGGGATCCGGTCCTGTTGCACCACGAGGTCTCTCTTGATGAGATTTCCAGTGCAAACCTCTTCCCATAGCAGCAGTGCTGTTCAGTCATCTCGGGTGGCTTTTCCTGACCAGTTTTCGCTCCTTCAGGGAGCCGAGTGCTCTGTGAAATCAGGGCATATGAAATTGGGAATGGGGACAATCTAATTTTCTTTCCTCAAAGCACTGTTTGCTGCCAGCAGAAAAGTCCTCTGGTGACCACCCTCCTAATCAATAAGCCTGGCACAATTATCCCAGCACCGAACTTATGATGACCATTTGGGGTCACTTTGGTACCTTCTATGTTTCTATTCATTTGTATGTAGGGCTGCTGAAGTGTATATATATATTCACTGAGGGAAGCCAGGGCATCATCAATGGTCGTTTTATATTGCAGCTGGTGCCCCAGGGTCAAGTTGTTAATGATTACAGGGCACTGAAGAGGTAGGTCTTGCTCCCGAATATTTACGAACTGTTTCCCTGACTTTCACGGCGTCCATCAAAGCGACTTTGGCAATTCTTCTGTGGCACTAAACCTTGCATGTCCCAGCTGCGTGGGTTGCCATGGTCTGTGCCATCTGCTTCCCCCTGCTCATGCAATGATTCTGGGGTGGCATGGGGCGGTCTGGTGCACTTCGGGGCATAAAGAGTGGTTTGATGTACTCTAGGGAATGGACAGAGAGAAGTCCTGGTGTGAACAGACTTTAAAGACTGCAGCTGGTCAGAGCATGGAGGACGTAAACCAGAGATCCCCCATGGCCAATGGGGATTTATTGGGCTGCAGCACGAGAATGGAAGTCTGCCTAAAAAATGCATAAACTCCAGGGTCTTGTGCTAGTTCTGATAAATAATTTCTTTGCAGCTCGTAGCTCTATTAACATAATTTAAACTGTTTTCTTTTTTTTAAGCAGTAACTCTGCTCAGTCTGTCTCAGAGGGGCTGCTAATGTGTTCTTCCCCCTTCCAAAGTTATTTAGTCTGGAAGTGCCCAGAGGGCTGTAAGGAGACTTGAATTGGGGCCTGGCAGTAAGCAGTGTTGCTTGCCAATGGCTCCAATTTCGGGAGCACATCAATGCAGTGTTATTGCTTTGTTGTGGCTTAGGCTTTGTATTCAACCGTTGTAGCACAGAAAAACAACAATAAAAGATTTCGCCATGGGAGGTGAAAATGAATTCCGGTCTAGTTTGTCTCTCCCAGCCTAGTTTCTCTCTTCCCTGTAGCAAGACAACCACTCATTTAAATGACTAAAAAGGACAATTATACCCTTTTCTAATCCATATAGTTTATGTTGTTTGTTTATTAATTTAATTGGCAGCAAACGTTAGGAACTTATATATACCCTGGGCGGAGGGAGGGAAAATCCCTTTCAACAAAGTTTTCACTGTAGCTCTATCTCTACAAATGCCAACTCAACATGTGGGAAAGTACAACTAAATCCGGATGGATTAAAAAAAGGTGTTGGTTTGATGGTTCCAGGGAGATCCTGGAGCACGGTCTTCAAAATAGGATTTCATTATTCACCGAACTTTGCGGAATTTAGTGAGTAAGACTCAAATAATACATGCTTCGGAAAGACCAACCAGTTCTGGACAAGTGAAATGTCTGTTTCTGTGATAAATGGCAATTCAGTGAAAAGATGAAACTTGCACATTGTTTTTCTTTCATAGAAAGTCTTACATTTTCCATGGAGTAGAACGAGAAGGAATAGAAGTGAGAGCATAAAAGCTCATCTTCTGACCAGTTCTACTAGCCATTGTGGTAAACAGCTCAAATGGAAAAGTTAATTAAAGATCTAGAAGCTTTGACATTTGCAAAATAAATGCAAAAAAAGGATGGCCTAAGTAGGGATGTAGTGATTTTTGGTAATCTTCTGCAGGTGTTTGTGGGAGGTAAGTTTAAATCAAGATTAGGAGAATTTGGCTGTCTTAATTTTCTAGAAGCTGGCCCACCTGAAAGAAAAGCCAATTTACTACAAAATAATAAAAATACCATGTTGGTCCTCTTCAGCTCTTTCTCCTCTTCAGCAGCTCTTCTGATTTTTGGAACATCTTTGGAAATTAGTTGTTATCTAAGTGTTATAGGATTATACTTGCGATTGTGAAGATCTTTAATTATACACCTGGGTCAATATTACAAAAGAACAGTGTTTCAGCATAAATGATTTTAGGCTTAAACAACAGCAAAGCAGTGAAACTGCTGAGACCCTGGGTAGCTTACAACAGTTTGAACCTGGATCTGTTAATGAAAATATTATAACTTTACACTGTATCAATAATACAAGACAATTAGCTTGCACTATTGCTTAGACACTCAAGAGGGAAATTGTTTGAGACAGTCCCAGGGAGTAGAGACAATTAACCTGGCAAATAAAATGTTCTTAACTGTGAAGTCCTGGGATCCAGCTTCATAAAAGCAGCAATGAAAACTAGTTTGATTAATTCGTAACAAACAAGAGGAAAGAAACCAATGGTAACATTTTGCTTGTAGAAACTTGGATGTCTATAAATATATATGCAAACCATTAATGAGGGAGATATTTTCCTCTGGTGCTAATGGTTTTATTTAGTTGAGTATTTCAGTCTTTGGTAGGAAAAAAATAAACATTTTACAGAACTAGATTGATGAACTCACAAGAAAGCATGGAAACTTCAGTTTTTGCAAATGGCAGTCCCCCCTAAGGAAGAAGACCTGTAGATCTTCATTGATGATATTTAATTTTTTATAATGTTTTATTACTTTATTGATATCTCTATCGGAGATGTCATTCACATTTTATGTTACATTGGACAGACTTGTATATATTTTAATTCATACTGAATAATAAATTGCTAAATTCTATAGAGTTTTGTTCATAAATGATTTCTATTTTCCTTCTTTCCTGCACACAAGTTTAATTAACACCGATTAGAGAAAAATGCCTGTTAAGAAGAGCTGAAGACCTGACTTGATGTAAAAGATGAATTTAAACCGTAGCAACAGCTTATGAAGCTTTATTAGGTTAGTTTTTCCAGCTAATAAAGCATCTACAACAACTATGAAGAGGCTGGATTTATTTTTAATTTCAAGAAAATGTCAAAGAGCAACCACTGTGCCCAGACTTTCACTAGTGTGTGAACTCAACTAAATACTGAATTCTTGAATTATGAAATTACACTTACCTTGACAGACTGCAACATATTAGAAAAATCCAGGCCAAACATAATAAAATTTCACTCTTTTTATTTTTTTTTGGATGAAACCTCATATTTTGAAGTCATCCTGTAAGTAGAAGAGTCAGGGTCATAACCACGCGCATGTGCTTTAATATAGCTCCACGTAGGGCAATATTAATGTTATGCAATTCTTGTTGCAAGCATCCAATGTCATTATGGCTGAGCTAGCTTAGATGCCTCTAAAAACATTGCCCCTTGACTAAATTATGTGATACAATCACTTAGTGAGCTTGTATGTGTGTGGCTAAGGTGGAAACTTTCGAGATTGTGAAATTTCATTGAAAAACAAGATTTTTGTTGATTTATAAACTATTTAGAGTTTTGTTTACATTTTATTACAATTTTACTTATATTGCTGTAGGTAGAAGGGTAATAAAGAAAAATCACATATCTATAGTGCTACTTGAAAAGTTTATTTTGTTCTAGGATGTCTGTTTTTCAGAGAGTTTTGTTTTTCAGTTTTCTTCTTTCTGAGTTGAGGATTGCTTAGAATCAAAATGTCTCAGGTCAAACAAACATTGTGTTTATTCCAAAATGTATCTGGACTGGTGAGATATTTTATTTTTAAACTTGGAGTTCGGTAAAACACGTACATCCATTGACCGTATGTTTATGCCAACCCAAATCATTTTATTCTCACTTGCTCTAAGTTGTCAGCAGGCTGAAAAATCATGTAGTCGCAGAGCAATCTTTATAACAGCAGCTTGACTATTTGTCTTGAGCTACCAACTGGAAAAGAAAAACTAATAGCCTCTATATAGCAGTTAATGTGCACTTGTGTTTAATTGGTATCAACACACTGTTAAAAATAAAATTAAGCAAGTAGCCATTTAAGTAAGCAGAAATCTTCATTGTTGTTAGGAAGAGAGTTTTGTTGTTATGCAGGATTCATAAGCTCGGAATAACTCTAGTACTGCAACACCACATAAATCAGCTCTTGAAAGCAATATTGTTCAACACCATCTTGCTTTTTGGCATTCATTTTAGATCTACTGGAGCTTGGATACAAATAGATCATTTATATTCACACATTTATTTTTAAATAGTTTCATAATGAAAACTCTGTTCCCTTCCATTGGTGTGTGCACGCTTAGCTCTTATAAACTAGAATGTGTGGAAGATTAGTTGCTCCTACTTGTAATTTAAATTGCATAGTGTACCAAAAGCATTGCTTCTGTGTAAATATTTTATTTGAATTTAATATACTTGCAAGACTATATTAACAGCCTTCCACTGATTATTATTGTTTGTTTTCTTTTTCTCTTCTCGACTCACTCTTTTTAAGTCTGGGGGCAAAACATGCTAATTCACATTGGAATTTATATAAATATTTAAAATGGTGACATTTGACAATGGTGAAACTGTTGTATCAAAAAGCTACAGATTAAGACGCACTAATTACCTATTAGTAGATCACTGCAAGCTTAGGCATGTAAAATCAATGTAGATCAGAGATACCAAATAACAACATTTTATTTTTATCAATGCAATCAAAAGAGATTATTAAATTATTTTAATCCATTGCATTCTGATTAAAAAAAAAAATCAGACTAGTTTCAGAGGCACAAAATGAAGTCGAAATTTGTCAAGACTCAAGGCTTGCTCAAGCTGTTATCAGTTTTCAAAAAGGATATTTTTAAACAGACAAAGAATTCTTTTGTCACCCATTCTGATCCAGTATTCCCACTGTAAGACCTAGGTAAGAACAGCCAGACAACTCTTGAACCATTGCATTATGACTGAACTGGAATAAATAGTCTTATTTACTGTTTTTACTGTCCATAGCCTTCCTTAAGGGGGGGGGGGGGGGAATGAGAAAGATTTTAACACTTATTTGACATTATTTGACATTTGAGTTATGACACAGGACTCATATCAAATCAGAGTTAAAATTAGAATGCTATTTTTGCTCACTTGAGCAAATTGAATAAATAAAAAGTCACAGCTGAGAACCAGGAGAACTTTCAGAAAAAAATGTTATTTAAAAGGAAAATTAAAAAAATGAAGTTAAAGAAAAAAATCAGATATGATTTTTTCTCTCTCTCTCTCAAATGTTCAAAGTTTTGAATTCCACATGATGGAATTTTGTTGCTAAATAGGAAGAATGGAATCATTTTGCACTCCTCATATCCAACAACAATTCAGATGTGAATAAACTAGAGACATTAAATATACCAAGAACATAGGTTACTGGTGTTTCCTTACTGAGCACATACAGAATATTTTTCAGCTGCAAATGGTATCCTCATCTCTGTCAATTAAAATATAATATTTCTGGTTTGAACAGCAGTCAAAACTAAAAAAGTGAGTGTTGGATCGGAATGTGGATGCTGGAAGTGGGAAAAGGACTTGAGTGGGATTGCTCTAATGGTGGCACTGAATAGTACTCAGAAGTGATTTTCTTGTGGAAGACCAACTACTCAGCACTTTTAAGGAAGTGAGGTCTTGATATAAAAAAGGAGAACCATCAATATTTATATATATGTATATATATATATATGCTAACCTTTTACAGCTATTTTCTCCTTCCAGTTCAAAAGATTAGGCACTGAAAATGGTTTTACTAAGAAAGTGCCTATTGCTTCACTAAATATCTAACTTTATCATTCTGAGCATGATGTTTCTCTCTTCCCTCCTCTACCTTTAAAACCAAGCTCTGCAAATTTATTGTGGTCCATAAGGGTGAAAAGGGGATGCTTTTTTCAGAATCAGGTGTTGCTAGCAAAAAAGCTTCCTGCAGTAGCATTGCCTTTGCCTGATGCTCTCAGTGATCCTTCCTCAATCTGTTGAGATTTCTGATGGGATTTCACTGTTCTTGCTGGTGGCATGACCGGTGTTGAACAGATGTACCTGGAGATATAAACCTCCCTGCACAGCCTTATTGCTAAGTACTGAGAGAAGGCAGATCTGACGTCAAAGTCCATAGCAAGTTTTCAGGACAGGTAGGATACAAACCTGTTCAAGCTTATACTGTAAATCATTGCAATGCAGTGAACCCCTCTATGTTAGAGATAAGCACTATTTTCAGAATTGTAACCCTCTGAGATCTGCCATTGCCAAATATCAACCGTGCCAAGGAAAACGTGGCCTCAATCGTTCTGTTCATCAACTGTTTTATTAGTTGCTATTCTGCCTTCAGACTTTTCGTGGGATGAACACTTGCTTTTCTGAGGTGTACCAAATAAGATAATTTCAACCAAGAAAGAGAGAACTTCATAATTGATGAGGAATTTGGGCCCTCGGTACAGACTATACCTTGGCAAATTATTAATGTACAGTAATGTTTGTAGGTTAATTAGTTAGGGATCACTGGTGTCTCAGAGGCTTAAATTCGGCTCTGAATTGCTCATCAGGCAGTCCAATTGATTTCAGCGGAATTACAGAAGGTCTGAGAGTCAAATTTGCCCTAAGAACAGATCAAAATTGCAGGAGAGATTCAGTGCAATGCAGACCATAACCCACTGACTTGTTATGGAAATCTCGCTCAGGTTTAATGCCCTCAGGGGTCTACAGGGACGGTCCTATCAGGAAAAGTCCCTGCACCAACGCAGTATGACAGGGTCAGCACACTCCAAATTATGCAATAGCATAGCTTGTTGCCAATGTTACAAAGTTTCACTTGCATTGTGCTGAGATCTGCTTCTTTGGGGGAAAGAAAGAATGTATTTTGGAAAACCATTATGGTCTAACTTCTGTTCATATTTTCAGGGCAAGAGGAAAAGGATTTTGTGGGGAAAGGGTAAGAAATAAGGCCCTCTGTCTTTAATCCAGCCTTACAAAGAAGTTATGGTTGGCTGAAGTCAGGAGAAGTTGCCTTTGCACCAAATATCACTGAACGCTTTGCCAGTAGGAGTATGTTCACATGGTGAAATAGTTTCCCAAGGGATGAAGGATGGATAATGGAAGCCAAATATACTTTACAAAAGTTCTCAATTGTCAGGATTTGTGCAGGCAATCAAGTCATTCTGCAAAGAATGCAGAATGAAAAATAGAGTATCAGAATACTTTTTGGCCAAATTTCCTGTAAAGGTATGAGAAATGTAAATATTTTGAAGGGAAAGCAGTTGCTTTTCCACATCTATCCCTCTGCTTCTGGTCCGTTTTCGCTGGAAAACATGGCAGCTGTTCAGACTGGGGTCACAAGGGCTGATCTTAGTGATCTGGTGGCCACTCTATCTCTCAGTTCATAGAAAGCTTGAATTTTAGTTTTGTTCATAAACAGAGTCAGCTTGAATACTGCAGACTTCTTGTCTCCAGGAGTCAGTGTCTGGGATACTGATAAGCTATTTGAAAGAACAGAGGTGATATTCTAAGTGCATTTGACACACAAGAGTAAATTGAGTCTTTAAAGTCAAGATAAGGCCTTTTATTTTAAGGGGAGCAAGTGATTTATCAAATCATGCTGAAGGCTAAGGCATTCTGCCAAAAATAACATTAACTCTTTTCTAATTCGCGCCTGGCATGTTAAAGGGTAGCTCCCACATCTCCACAACAGACAACTCACTTCTTGAAATTATGTTTGCTTTGTGGGTACTTCTGACTGTTTCTGTGGTGTCCACACTTTTTGGACCTTTAACTACTGTGATTTTTAGGCATGGAGGTCACTATTTGCTTCTTTCTGTGTGAGTGGAAGAAAGGAGGGCTCTTCCCTTCCAGAAAATGTAGTCTGTGCCTGTTGCCTGGAAAAAAGAGCTGTCAATTTACCAGTAGAAAGATCTTTTATGGATCTTTAGTGAAACGAAGCAAAACCTTTATTTCCTTTTGAGATCTCTAAAATTGGCTGATTTTTTTTTTTTTTTTTTTTTTTTTTTTTTTTTTTTTACAGTTTTGATATCCCTCCCAGCCCTGGCAGCTATTTTGACATTTTGGGTAGTTTTCTCTCCTAGATTTCCAGTCTGAGGAAGTACAGTGACTGCTGTGCAGCTCCAGCCTTGTGTTTTGTGCTTTCAAAGGCAACATACAGGAGGTGGGAGGATAGCACAGGACAGACCTGTGAAGATGGAGCACCTGTGCTGCACCTTGCTGCAGAGCATTACCTGAATATTTTAACTTGCCTCCCAGCATAGCTGTATGAGGACTTTAACCTTCACCATTGCTGATGGTCAGGCCAGGTCTTGACAGAGGTCTTCCTCACTCTTCTCAGCTTCAGCATTGCCCACTATGGAAGAAATGAGATACTGTTGGCATTTGCTTTTTTCTCAACTGGCCACAGGTGTAACAAGCTGCCTCCTGAATAGTCCTTGAGTCTAAATCCCTAAGGAACCTAGGGAACAGTCCTTGAGTCTAGATCCCTAAGGGAGCTCCTTTGGGGATAAGTCAACTTATCCCCAAGACAGGGAACTCCCTCTTTGTGCATTGCCTTCTACAGAGTATTTGCTTGATGGTACATTCATACCACAAAGAATTAATGCTGAAAGCATCTTCATGCTGATGCATGCGGCAATTTTTAAAAGGAAAAGGAGTGATGTTGCCTTGCTGGCATGTCACCTGCAGCAGCTGCTCTGAGGTTGCTCTGCCTCTGCTGGCCTGCCCTGGCCTGCTCTGCCCTCTTGTACACGTGGCATAAAACATGCACTTTAACAGGAGAGCATTTGCTGCTACTCATTTAAGAATATAAAGATCATACTGGCTGCCTTTCTCTAATTTCAGTCGCCCTCCTCATCGCCAGCAAACAGGTTTCGTTTCCCCTAAGTGCTTTACAGCATGTGGCCTTTGTGTACAAATAACACACAGGAGTGCCTGAGTTTGCTCGCTGACACTGTTGCAGATTTTCTGCATGCACCTGATGCCAATGTCACAGCTATTTTGGACCTGAATTATCTACGCTGCCCCCCATTATTGCAGCCAGTACCATCAGTACGATGTACTGCCAAATAGGCCCAGTAGTGTTTTCCACCCACTTTGCACAATTCCAAGTAGTGAGATCATTTGCCAGACAGCAGCAAACAAATGCTTTCCAGCCCCCCACCATTTTTACCATTACCATTTTTACCATAAAAGAAACAACACCCACAAGCCGAATGTTTTCTCACATTGTGCATTGAACTTTTCTTTAAGACAAAGGAATCTGCATCCACCTTTTAAATAAGGGACGTCATTATGTGAAAATAAATCATGGAAGAACTGATTAGGATAAATTCTGTCCAGTCTGACAGTTCAATTAATTCATGTAATCAAAAAATTAAAAAAAAAAATCTCATAGTCAGTACAATATTTCACGTCGTGGTAGGAAGGGAAAAGAGGGAGGGGAGACTTCTCAAGACTCCTCGGCTAAATTTGCCTAATCCTTTGGTTTATCAAATGAATGGAACAGCCTGGTGCATGACAGCGAACAATTCATTTCCACTCCAATGAATGCAGCAAGATAAAGTGCCCTTTTTAATCAGGCAGATTAAATAGGAGCTGTTTCATGCCAAATCAGTGACTTCAGCAATTATAAAAGAAGCTGGACATGGACATGGAAGCTGTTCCAATTAGTTCTCATTACTGAGTTCTTTGGAGTAATTTGTGATAGCAGTAAACAAATGAAACTAGGAACATTCGCGATATGCTTTTCCTTATTTTAAACACTCTCTTAAAGAAACTTAGGGGTAGCTCTTGGAGCCTGAAATGAATTCAGATGATCAGCCCTTCCCACATTCTCCTGTTATCTGTTTTTTTCCCCAATTGATCGCTATAACTTGAAATTTGATTCTGATTTTTGATATATATGTAAGATATAACTTCTTTCTTTCACATTTGCCTAACAAATTGTACTGCATTAGACTGTAGCCTAGTATAAAGGGTCTGGACCTCTTTGCTTAGCACTTGTTCACTGTGAATATGTTGGCAAATAGTTTTAGCATCAGTTAAACCTTGGATGCATCAGAAAAAGAAGGATGAGGGCTCTGGAGGTTATTGTTGTGCTGGAAGAAGTTATATTATGCTCCAAAATGGTCCTTCAGGGCTTTGCAGCTTTTCACCGTTGGCTTCTTTTCTTAACTGATTCACACCAAGTGCTCATGGTACCTTGTGACCAATTGAGCCATTTCTCTGGTTAAAAAGTTTTGGATTTTAGCAACCTTGCAGTTTTGAAGCCAATATAACATAATAGGCATCTCTAGAAAAAAAATACACACACACACACACACACACACACACACACACGTGTATGTACATACAAAATGTGTGTGTGTGTATAAAAATACATATATACATATATATAAAAAAGCTACCTTTCTGATATTCCTGGCAACTGTGTTGCCAGCTAGATTTTCTAAGTTGTTGCAGCTCAGCTCATGCATGGTAGAGGTTAATGTGCAGGGAGAATTCACATCCAAGAAATAACAATAGTCTTTTTTGAGGGTATCATCAATTTTATGTTTGGCATGGCCGCATAGTGGTCGATGATCTGGATTTGGCCTAGAAGAGGATTAAGGACAACTAAATTCCTACTGGGGCTACAGCTACCTGCCTGTAGCTTGAAGAGTTGGTTGAGATTTTGGCACTCTAGACCTGTAATTTGTTATGAACACTGTTGACGTGCAAAGCAAAAAAGGACTGAAAGCTCCTTTCAAAGCAATATATTTTGCAGTCCTGAAGTGTTTACTTTGCCTAAGTATGCTTATACAGGTAAACTAAACGTATCAAGGACTACCCCCAAGCCCTGAAGCCAGCTGGCAAGGTACAGCCCTTGTACATATTGCAAAACCTTTTTTCTTTTTTTCCTTCAGACTGCCTAATGGCAATGGTCTGGCCTCTGCAAACCTTAGATCATTCCCAGACATTGTTTGGAAGACTATTTTTTGGCCTGGGCTAAAAATGCTGCAGAAACTATGCTAGCAATGTGATGGTATGGATGATTTTGGGCCAATGCAGAGCCCTTAGCTTGTTTGGTTTAGGAGTGTAGATTTATCCCCCAAGGAGACAAGCAGGGTCATCTGGGTACCATGTCCATAATGATCTCAGCACTCAGCTTTTTCCTAATAACTTTCAGCGGTCAGTCTCACCGTATAGAAACAAATGCCGATGGCTTTTTCATAAGCAATTTGGATCGGTTGTTATTCTTGGTGTTGAACTCTCCTGCCTTTAGGCACATGGTCTGATCAGATTTTGCATCCTTTCCTTCCAAGTCACGATGCCTCTCTTCATGTTTACTATGGCAATAACAGCAGTGTCTGCTTTAAAACATCCAGTGTGAAAGTTGCAGCCACTCTTGCGTTTATCTTCCCATTCCCCCAATTTAATTTAAACTTCTGCTCCAAACATGGGCTTCAGGTTGCTACCTTATTGTCATCAGCTTATTATTCAGATGGTCCTCGTGTACCCATACACCGTCCCTTCTGCTGAATTTCCTACTGGCTCCAAAGTCCGAGCAGTGGCTGACTGTTCAAAGCGCCCACTCTCATTTTCCCTTGTCCTTCCTTCTTTGCCATTGATGTTCCTGGTATGCCAGACTGAAAAGAGAATACCTCTCTGCAGAAACACATTTACTGAGAACTAAATAGTTGTGTGTCCTACTGTATTTTGCCAGCAATGTCATTTCAAAAACAACAGCAACAAAACCACACTGCGAGTCTCAGAAATCTCACTGAAGCATCTCTCCTTCATTCATCATAGACATTAGCAAGGGGTTCTCTTACACATATAACACTAAATATTTTTTCTTATCTAGAGGTGCAACATCACTTTAGCAAACTAGTATTATTGCAATTGCATTTCAGACTGACCTGGCTAGAATTTGGTAGGCAGCAGATCAATATTAGATAATCGTCTTCTTATTTGGAAGAGTCTGTTATGACAAGGTAATGCTAACAAATACGGAAAGTGCTAGTAACCAAAGACCTCTCCAGTGGAGCTGCAACACTGACTGGTAAATACAATTGTGTTTAAGCCCTGTTTGTTGCGGTTGGATCCACATACCATAAAATGTACCAAGCTGAGCATCTGCTACAGGAGCATGCAGACTGAAAATGCTGCGAGCCTCCCCTCTGACTGGGGAATTCTTGCAGCTACATAATCCCACTCTCGCATTTTGGCAGGAAGAGCTCAAAACTCGTAGGAAAAGATATAGAGCGGCTGTATCTTTTCTGTGAAGCACAGCCCTCAATACTGCAATAAGCCTGGCAATGCAATCAAGCCTTTCCCCCTGTACCACTGAATTCAGAGTGTGGAGGAAAATCATCCGCATAGTTGTAAAACATAGTAACAACCTGACTGGGGACTTTGAGTCTAGTAATGAATAATATATAATAGGGTTTAGGAAAGTAACCATTGGCAGAGCTGAGCTGAGCTTCTCAGCAAAGCAGAGAAGGTTTAGCAAGAGTGGGCAGAGCTTATAATAAGAAGGAGGCTTTTGCATACCTGGACATAATGTTTACTTTTTGCTGGCTCCTCAAGATCCCCTCCAAATGTGGTGCAGGTGTCTTCCTTCATTAGTAGAACCGTTTGCATTCTTGACACAGGGCATCTGTATCAGACAAAGGATATGGGAATGCAGAGCTAAATAAACCTATGCACATTGTGTTTGATTTGATGTTACTGGAGAAACCCTAACATCTGTCCTGCAGAATGCTTTGGAAGAAACCAGCTTCTAGCAATACATGTGTCTTGGAGATTTTTCTTCCTGCATCCTTAAGTCTTTATTAATTCTAAGGGAAAAGTGGAGGAAGATGGGCAGTGTTTGCTTTAACTTCAGTTTAATCTGAAAAGAAATGAGAAGAAGTGTCTCATGTTTGTTAGTGACAGTGCAAGGAGCACTGAGTATCAAAAATGCCTATAAAAAGGAATATTTAAATTCCACGTATTGCAGCATAAGGGATGTCAGAACATGCTACAGGAGCATGGAACAAAACATCTCAAGAGGGACATTGAAACTAGCTAGGATCTTAGAAGAAATCAGTGCTTTCCTTTACTCAGGGTAATATACCTTACTCACCCTTGTAAAGGAAGATGTTAATTCAGCTGTACACTGCCTACTCCCTAAACTACCTTCATTACACCTCACTTAGGTATCACATTACACCTAGTATCCAGCAATATCCCTGGTGATGCTGAAAGGTCAAGGAAAAAATGACTGAAGATAAAGATGCCTCTGCTTCTGTGAATGCACACATCACATTTTATTTATACAAATGGAAATGATTTATATGTTTAAGGTTGCAAAATAAATTCAAACAGACCATAGAGAGAATTTGCTGCTTCTCTGCAAAACAGGAACTGAGAGGGTCTGTAAAGCTCTGTAGAGTCACCTAATCTGTAATAGAACAAGGAGCTATTACCTGATGTCACAAGTCCATTTACGATTTGAGTCAATTTTTCTAGTGAGATATCATTACTGCCCTAGACGCATGTATTACTAAATGATGTTTACTTCTGTTGCATGCTGCAAAGATTTTATTTTCACGTTTGTTTCTGAACGTTGATGGCTCTGGGGTTAACTGGATGAAGGATAAGCAATAGAACTGCTGCAGAATGAATTGCTGACAACCAGCTATATAGCTAGTTCCGAAAATGTATGCATGTACTTCTGCCTTAGCACAGTAACAAAGAAAGTGCATAGACGCTACAGCGTTATAGCCTTTTCTACATCTTGTCAGCAAATTTTGTAATATAGTAGTGGTGTGTGTGTGTTTCTGAATTGTGCAGATAATGCATGCCATGAATAAATAGTCTGGAAGCATAAAATCATTTTCTTCTGAGTCTTAATTTTCACTTTTTATCTGCAAAAGTCATCAGTGTGCATACCTTGTATACAACTTTTTTTTTTCCCGGTAAGATTATTGTTGTTATTACTGAGTGCTTAGAAAAGCTTAGCCAGTCATATCACTCAAACAACTGGCAGGTGGCTTGTTCTACAGATGGATAAACAGTAGCACATGTTAGACTGCAAATAGCTAGAAGATGTGTTTCGTCGCATATTTGTTGACCATCCAGCCATCTGTCTGGTTTTCTTTAAAGTATGGCCCGTGATGGTTTGACAGTGAGTTAAAGTGGTGTAGTATTGATAATAAGGTTCTTAATTGTCCTCGCAGCATCCCAGTGAAACCGTACTCACCGAGATTTTAAATTAGATGGGCAGATGTATAGACTGGGAAGTACTCCAGGTGCTCTTTAAATATCAAAAGGTTCAACACCAGCTACACTAAAAAGTGCAATCCTTGGCTGTATTGTTATATCAAGCAGTAGCAAAGAATTGCTTTGCCGGACACAGCTGCCTAACAACTCAGACACTTCAGGAGAAGAAAAATCATCAGTTGTCAGCAGGCAGAGTCCTGTTTCTCAGTTTGATATCAGAGGTGACCATGAAAACTCACCTGGAGATGTTTATGCTTTAAAACAGCTAATCAGCTCTCCATTTGATATCTCCTTTTTATCACTGTGTGCAAGGTAGTGGGAACTTTTAGATTATGCAAAGACTTGGTCAGTAAGAATCTAAGTTGTAAGGAAAATATGTGCATTTAATAATTAATGAGGTAAAAAGAAGCTTCAATTAAATTACTAAGAAACATCACAGGGCAGACTAAAGTTTAAAGCTGTTATTTAAATTGCTGTCTTAGGTCATTAAGTATATTTTTCTTTGTTCAGAAACTCAGAAGCTATTAAATATGTTTGTGGAAGCAGGAAACTGGGCCATTAAATTCTTTTCTTTCCCATTACAAAAAAAAAAAAAAAAAGATTTCAAGGCTTGGAGAGTTTTTGATAAGTCATCTGGGCAGCTTAGAGTTCAAGCAAATGTGGGGTATCTGACACCACTTTAATATGTGGATAACTTTCTGCAGTGGGTTTTTCCTTTTGAACTCAAGACCTCTACTAACTAGGCGTGGGAATAATTTGCAGACTCACGGGTTTACTGAATGGAGGCTTTATTACATCTTCCATGCTTCTTTGCACACAAGGTCTGGGTTGCTCCTGGATTTCCTCCTCTTCCTCCTTCCTTGTCCCATCTCCAACCCAAAGAGCACTGATCCCACACTGTGGCTATGAGAACTGAAGGTGTCTGATGTAGAGGGCTGAGAATTTTCTTATTTATGTCCAGTTCCACTGTCTTTTCCTTGATTTTCCTAAGGTAGGGGGGGCTGTGCAAAGCAAGGTTTCAAAGAAACTGAAATTACAGTCCCACTGAAGTCATTGAGAGTGAGCAAGAGAACCAACATGAGATTCAGCCCTAATCTTGATGTAGAAGTGTACCATTGCTTCCAAAGTGTATCATTGCTTCCCAAAATTATGAAATTAATCTCAATATTTGTACGTGTAAGAAGCATAGACTTCTTCACGTAACTGAGAATTACTCTAGTAGTTGGAACAGACAGTAAATTGTACTTTCTTGACCTGCTCCAAAAGCTAAGAAAAGGCAGTGGTAATTACCTTATCTTTTTCACTTTTTGCTTTATTATCTCTATTAGAGCTGGGGAAACTGGCACCTGAGAACATATGTTTCTGATCTTGTTCATATTCAGCTTTTTGAAAGCAGAAGAGAAATTTAAAAAGAAATCCGTTCCACAAGGCTGGCAAGGCTGAAGGATGGTGCTCAAAGGAGGCCTTTGTGAAAAGATAGATCCTGTCTCAGATGACTGGATAGGTGCTAAAATGCTGCAGTTATCAGCAGGATCAGTTACAAAAGTTAACTTTGCATGAAATTTTAGGGTACTGAGAAAGTCTGATTCTACCATCTTGGTGACTAATTAAAAAGTAGTAATATTACTTTGCTACTTTACACTGTTCTTGAATGTCTGAATAGATGCTTTTGTTGGTTCACTGGCTCCATGCTTAAACTATAGTTTTAAGAGTTATATAAATGCACAGAGGGACATAAAAACTCAAATATCCTCTGTATATTGTCATGAGGGAAGCTGATTATCTTAAGATTTAGTCTTTTAAGTACTGGGACACTGAGAAATGACACAACATTGAGAAGACTATCCACTTTCTAAGCATGTCCAGAACATCCTCCCAGGATATTTTGTTGTATCATGAATGTTGGAGCTTTGGTAAAAACTTCAAACTTTATAAACTTGGTTTGATTTCAGAAGGAAGACATTAGGCTCAATTGAAAAATTATAATCTGACAAAATTTACATGTATCATTGTGATTATTTCTTTATCTTATACTAAAATGCAAAGTTTTAAAGAACTTGAAAAGCAGAATCCTTTTTTTCAAATGTGTTTTTTAAAATATTTTTCTTGCTGTTTTCTTCTAAGTTCACTTTTGCCTTCTAGCAGAAGTATAGCTTTTGGTGGAAATATTTAGGGCTTTTGGAGATTTTTATATAAACAAACTCCACTTCTAGATTAATTATCTCCATGATCATTTCTTTATCTCCTCTTTTGTCTTTTTGTCTTCATTTGTACATGCAAGTTGTAGCATTTTAACTGTACCTTTACAGACAAAGCAGTATAGTCTTCTATTAGTGTTTTTAGCATGGGCACAGTTCATTCCTACGTATGGAAGTGCACAGTGCTACACACAATCACAGTCCTTCAGTTGTGTCTACACAGTTTCTTTCCTTTTCATTCTCTTCCCTGAAAGAGCTCTTTGAAAACAAAAACTCCCTACATGCCAGGCATAAGTAACACAGGTGGCGTTTCCCACGTCACCCTTCAGCCATTGAAAGTTAGCTGTCTTAGCTAGTCTTATCTTTTCGTTTCCCTCTGCCGTAGATTGTATAATAAGTTGTATAAGTCAATAAAAAAATCATCAGCATGAATGGTCCTCTGGAGGTACCTCTCTTTCCCTGTTAAGAAACTTAGTCCAGATGCTTGTATTTGCAGTCAGAATATTTCCTTTGTGAAACATCACATTTTGGTCTCTTTAATCACTGCTGTCAAATTCCACGAGTACCTGCTGTTGCACTTCTCAGGGAAGGCTCTGTGAAATCAATGGCGAGCGCCCTGCCGATGGCAGCGGCCTTTGCAACACGCTTTGTTGCAGCTTTCCTTTGTAAGAGGATCGTCATCGTCATTTATGGCATTTGTATTTTGTCTTGGTCAATAAGGAAAAAGAATCCATTTTCATTTGTTTTCAGTCAGTTTCACTACATGAGTCCTTTGTGTTAACTGGTTCAAGAAAAAATGTATTCAGTTATTTTGTTTAAATGGTTGTGTAAAACAAGGACAATGTGGTTTAAAAAAAATGTTTATGTGCACTACATTGACTTCCCTACCCATCAATCAGCCAGACTGTGACCACTTGTAGAGCAAATTCTTCTATTTTCGCTGATAGTACGATAGAATTCTCTCCTATAAATATCTATATTATTCGTTGTAGGTAAACTAATAAAAATGTCCTCTGACCATTTTCTGTACAACATTTATGAACCTATGACTTAAATATTTAATTCTTCCAAGCATGCAGTATAATACGCAAGGACTTGACTAAGACTATGTCTAATCACTTTAATGGGTTCAAATCCCAGATGACCAAGGTTGGTAAGGTTGCATTTATAGAAGAGAGATGTGCCAAGACGTGTTCCTGCGCCCAGGTTAGCCGGCTGCATGCACTGACAAGATTAATTACAGACCTCTGAACCTGATATGTTTTCTTAATATCCAGCCTCAGCTTCATTTTCCTCATTCAGGCTGAAATATGAGGGTTGCTCTTGCATAATTCAGCAACTTTCTTCTCTGTGGGTGGCACTGTTTTTAGTAGTTGTAAATGCCTGTAAATTACTAAAGTGAGTGATATGAATCACAGCAGTTTGTTTGGAGTTATTTCAACGATTGTGGAATGAAAGAAAATAAGATTCTTTCCAAAACGTCAGAATATTGAAGAGGAAATACCAGTCATGTAATTTCCCGCAGAGTAGAAGTCAGTTTTTCTAGTTTTTATTTTTCGCATGTTCTCTGTATTCAGTGGATAATAATGCAACACGTAGATTCCATTTAGGGGCTGTCCAAATTCACTTTTCATCTTGCTAGTCAAAGTATGCCAATGTTTCCTCTGGAAGTTGACACTTCACATTTTTCTCAAAATTTAAGTTAAATAGAATGCTCACTCTATCTCTTCTTTTGTAAAAATACACATATTTAGTAGCTGGACATTATATAACATATAAAAATGCATTGCAAAAGTTAACATGTGCAACTGGGAGTATCCTAAAACTGTGGAATGGCGACAAAAAAAAGAAAGAAAATTAGCTAAATGTGCCCACCTTTATTGTCCTCTGAAATAGGACAGAATTCAAATGTTTGTGAAGGCATAAGGTCTAGATTTATCCTCTGTAATTAAAGGTGTCTATGGGAGGTGCCAAAGATAAATAGGAGTATAGCTGCCCTAGGACCTCTATATAGTCAAAACCAAGAGGCCGGTATCGCCAGGAAGCCGGCCAGCCAACCCATGATCTAAATCACTTTCTGGGGGGAAAAAAAAAGGAGAAAAAAAAAGGAGAAAAAAAAGAAAAGGAAAAAAGATACCAAGATAATTGTGATCCAACTCTTAGAGGCTAAAAGTATTCTCTGCCTGTGTTTCCAATGCTCTGTTCTGTGCTTTAGCACTCAGCCTCATTTTCCTCTCCTTGCTGTAATGTGGCATAGCTCACTGTCTTGAAGAATAGGATGTACATGCTGTTGGATACTTTGGACAATAATTTGTTTTGCCTGCACAGCACAAAACAAATGGGCAGCTCATGAAAATTGTAGAGAAATGTACATGCCTACCCATCGTTCAACAAAATATGAGAGGGAAGGGGGCTGTCTCCCCAGGATTGTTCTGAAGATCCAAAAAGGAGAAATTTGCTTACTCTTGTCATGAATGTAGAGTTCTCATCACCTCTTAATTACAGCAGTATGAAGCGTAATTGTGGTTTGGGATCAGCAGAATGTTAAAGCTTCATTTTTAAAGCTTGTTGTAAATCTTCTGAGGAACTAATTTCCTGTTGAAGAAAATCCATTTCCGCTAAAACAAATTCCTCTATTGAAATGTGCTAATTCTAGCAAAACTTTTATTCTGAAAGGTTTCTCCTGTCCAGAACTGAATTTCCATATATATATGTGTAGAAGATAGACAGATGAACCGCTGAATTTCAGCCCAGAATAGTTAATCAGTTCACTGTTGGAGCACTTAACTTAAATATCAAAGACCAATGCTGAAGTCTCAGATGTGAATTAAAATTAACATTAAAATTAAAAGTAACAGAACTTGATTCTCCCTTAACAGTCTAAACATTGTAGAGATCTATTCCATTTTCTTTTCTCTCCTCAGGCAAATATTATTTTTTGTTTCTAAATTGGATTATTTTTTTAATCCACTCCTCTCCTATTTCTGTTTGACATCACTTGGTATCAGAAATAAGGAATTATCTTTATATTCTAGCCTGGCAAGAGAAGAATCATAACTTTATATCAAAATTACATTTGCGGATTAGTCAATAAGACTTCAAGATATTTGACCCCAAAATTATGATATGGCATGTAAAATATATTTTTAAGATAATTTGAGATATTAAAATGTGTTAATTGTATTATTCTTCCTTTAGCTCCTCTGAAAGTAGCTCCTCTAAAAGTAAATGAATGGTAATTAATGTAAAGGATAAACTTAAGCTTTGAATATTCTTCACCTATACTACATTCTAAATTCTAAATAAATTCTTTAAATTCTCTTTCTATTTCTTATGTGTACAGATAATGCCAAGATGCGAAGCTAATATATGTCTCATAGGTATCTGTGTAGAAATGGTAGATGAATGCAAAGTTCTGGATCCCAGTTTGGGCTGTTCTATGCTATTATTGTCTAAACATGACAGATTTCCTCTTCATATGATTTATAACTTGTCATTACAGGACACTGTAGTCCTCCAGACAACATTAATCTATCGATGGCTCTGAAGTGAAGACGTGATTGATGCAGTTACAGACATTGGTGACGTAGGTAGGCTCTTCTTTTCAAACCTTTCTGCTGAAATTCATAACTGTACTTACAGTGGGGCCACAAAACAGCTCTACATCTGAGGAAGGGGACAAAGTTCATCGACACACCTATTCATTTTAATGATTTTTTTTCCAAATAAATCTCCTTTTTTTTTTAGTTTCTTCTTGTACTTTTTAATTAAACAAAAGAAAAAAATCCAATTTGATAACTTCATCATACCATTTATAACAACCATTGGGTTTTTAGCTCTGATCCATCCGGGGTTGAGTTTTGTATTTATTACTGAAATGGATGTAAATCCTGCAGCATCACTGAAGGATTTTATACAGAATTCTCTTACATTGTACATGGAATTTTGAGAAAGGTATCAATGGAGCGATTATCTCCTCTTGTTCTAAAACTACCAGTGTGAATGACACTTACGGATTTAAAAACATGAATAAGAGTAAATTTTGAAATTTTAATGTATTATGTTTATACCTCCAAAATGCTGTTGGGGTCAGTAATAAACTTCTACACTATTCTGGACTATTCCTTCTATAAGAATTTCCCCCATATCTTCCACTTAAATATTAAAGTAATTAGGACATGCAGATAAGTACTTCTTAATTTAGTTTTCTGGGTGGGGGGGAGGGGAAATAAATAAATTTAAGACTGAAGGAATACAATTAGTTTACACTGTCATACTATCATATGGTTCTGAGTTTCAAGACTTCGCTGCAACTAAATCAATAGTGAGGAGGAACACTTCATAGCTACGAATTTGACTGCCGCAAGATTTTAATTTATTGGACAACACAATAGGAAAAATACACTTTTTGCTGTATCAAAACATGGCCTAATTCACCTACAGTATGGGCAGATACTTCTATAACCAGTACAGATGAAGTCATCTTTAAAATAATGGAAACAGCACAGAAAGAAAAGAAGACAGGGAAAGCTTCCTGAAATGTAAAGCTCCTGTCAGAAAGGTTGGGTTAGCACTGAAAGGAGATGAGCTGTAACTATTTGCAAATTAACCCCACTAAGGAAAACAGTGTGAAAGGAATCCCAAAAGCTAAAGTAAAACACTTGTAATTGCATAATGATCCTCTCCTTTACACTGCCTTGTCAGGATCCTGAATCTGTCATATCATTACATGGTTCCAGTTATGTTGTTATTACCTCTAAAAGAATATATTATTTCGTATTAAATGTACCTATGTCTTCAGTCTGTCTGGTGCATGCAGGAATGTTGTCAGCCTAAATGCTGTTGTATAGCAGTAGTTCTCAAAAGCTATTTGTTAAAAACAAAAAGCAAAAAAAGAAAAAAAAAAACCTCACCACATACAGTGGAAAGAGAAACCCTCTGAATGAGGAGACTTCTGGAAGTCAATGCACATTTGCAACAGACAGAGATGTAGTTTTGGACTGGATTTTGGATGACTCTTTCAGAGATATTCCCAAAAAGTAACTTGAGGCTAGACTGCCAGGAATCCTGCTCTAGTCAGTACCTGGAAGAAGATGCCTCTGGGAAACAAGGAAAGAGTCAGAGCGAGGGCTTAATTTTGAGCCTTGCCTTCTGGAGATGCTGATCTCTCCCCACTGACTACGAAGAAACTCGTGAATATCCATCTTTTTTGAGCTAAAGTAAAGAACTTGGAGATCACCTCTGTTTTATTTTCCAAGAAAGTAAAGCTATCCTGGCATGTAAGAGTATAAGTATCTTCCATGCTTCAGAGCAAGATGACAAACATGATCTGGGTAGAGTTATCTACCCAGCATTGCAATTTTATGCTTAATATTTCAATTTAAATTATTAATTTTAATTCTACTTATAAATCTATTGAAATAATTCTTTAGCATTTCTATATGACGTAAATAGTGGCCAATGATATTTGAAATGAATTTTTAGGTTGTCAACTCAGGTTCATGACTATGAAATCTGCTGGTATCCCTCTGTGGGATGGAAGTTTACATTTTTCATTGACTTAATCATTTTCTGTAAGGCATGGGTTAGTAGAGGCTGGTTCTTGTCCTTAAATCATATGTGGATGTTTAAATATGTTTTTGATTCATTTGATTGAAAAACTGTGGTACTTCATTTGAAATTTCTGATGAAATTTGAAAAATACGAATCCAGCATAGTTCCTGATAAATGAATAATCAAAAGTAGACTTGTCTCATATTTAGAGCCTTTTTATACAAAATCTCAGAATCACAGAATAGTTTTGGCTGGAAGAGACCTGCAGAAGTCAGCTGATCCAAACCACTCAAAGAAAGGTCAATGTTAGTTAGATCTGACTTCAAAGTGAGAAAATAAGCTAGCTGTTAATTATCATCTTTTGCCTGAAATGAAGAATAAAGTATGGCCTTTATTTTTTGGGTTTTTTTCTTGAAGATATAATTTAAATGCACCAGAATTACTTAAAAACTTCAAGCCCGTTGTGTTCTAGGACCAAGTTACTTGTTAAATTAGAATGTAGGTTTCCGAGGCTCTTGTGTGCCTTTAGAAACAATATTCCTTGGCTTTTAGTAAAAGAACAACAACAAAAAAAATCCTATAACTAATCACAGATGAGTCAATTGGCTCCATTCCAGCTTAAATATGAAAAATGAACAACAGGGTGGATACGTGAAATGAACCTGAAAGATTAACAAGTAAAATGTGCAAAGGAAACGTTTATTCTTCAAATTAGCTCATGTCTCTGCCAAAGACATGGCAGGCAGAAATCTATTAGTTTCTTTAATGCAAGTAACTTGACACCTTGACAGACAGAGAAGCCAGTTATTCCTAATGAAGCCACTGATTAGTCCCGTTTCTGCTTGTAATCCTTTAAACCTTATATTTGTAGTTAAAGAAACTATTGCTTACTAGAAAACTTAATGAAGAAGAAATGTTCATCCTGTTGCAGTCCAGAGCAGTACCTCGTGATCTGCCTTGCTGCAACATGTAATTCCTGTAACTCCTAATTTGGAGAGATCTGACAGGTAGCTCTAGATAGATCCTCCTTTGACTCCCCCTCTCCATTGTGTAGTAGTCTACCCATGGTTATTACTGGGGTCTTTTTTATTAGATAGTTGCTGTGATTGTCAGCATCTCATGATAGACATGTCTGTGTTGGTATATGGATCCTGAAATACTGAAAGAATAATACAAGAAAAATGACAATTTGTCCTCCTAAGAACCTCTCTATTTCTGCAATGGCCAAGAATTCCTAGATAATGAATGCTTGCACAGTGAGTGGCATCTTCTTAAGAGGTATTTTGCTACTTTTGTTGGTAATAGGGCTATGTCTAGGAGACTTTTCCTATGGGAGGTACCTATGCTGGAAGCAAGATCCAGAGTACTGTGAATTCTTAGGAATACAGTATTGGTTGTCCCTTGCTTTTAACTCATTCACGCTGGACTTGTAAATTTAATCATTTATGAAGACTATCACCATCTTTGTGAGCCACAGATAGAGAACAATAAGCTGCTATAGTGGAGGTTTGGACTTGAGGCTAACAGCATATTGGGATTCTGTGCTGTTTGCTAGAAAGGAACATTTGGCTCTAGTGCTAATTAAATATCCATTCTAAAATGCAGTGCCCAGACTTCCAACTGGTTTCTTATATGGAAGGACAAGAAAGATCTTAGTTGCAAGCAGAAGAAAAACTAATTAGTGTTAATTTGTGCAGTGGGTGTTGATATGGCCAAAGTCTTTTAAATACCAAGTAAACACATTAAAACAAAGTACTGTGCTAAAGTAAAGATTTCTTTATAGAACAACAACAACAACTTTTTAGCTCAGTCTGTGGTTGACTTTGTGGGATTATACTAATTTATTCTTACTTGTTTACTTACAATGATAAAGTTATAACGCAAGACTGTGGAAGAATTTGTAAGCCAAAAGCACAGGCTAGTGTGTTATCATCAGCGGATATTATCAAAACCAGAGTGAATAAAAGGTGACATTGTCAACATATCTGGATTATCCAGCAGGGCAAGCAGCCTTGTTATTGAGAGGTTCCCTCAGGAGAAGAGAAGAGTCTTTGATTCAGTGATTGCATTCAGTATATTAAGGATAGATTATGGTCATCACTTAATAAATGACCATGCTGAGAGATACAGCAAGAAGACAAGCCTGAAAAGAAGGGAGCAGATTAGCGAGGAGAGAGGCCAAGTGAGGCGAAGGCAAAGGGAGAGATATAATAGATGTGTTTGAAAAGGGGCAGCTCTCCTGGCCAAGATTTATAGACATGACCAGTGATTTGCAGATGCTTTTCATTTCCAGGAACCCAGCAAAATTATCTTAGCTGACCCTGATTTTCAGCAATGGATGTTTCACACATCCTGTAAGACAGGGGCTTAAGCTGAGCACCTTAAATCAGAAGCAAGCTGCTAGAGAAATCTAGGCTATTGTATGCATTATTTGTGAAGGAGGTTAATGTCCAATTTCCTGCAGCTTAATATTTGAAGTAATTTTCATGTTGGCACTATGCTTTGCCACATACTTGCTTATGTGACTGTCACACTTTACACTTTAATATATAAATGAGTACTGAAATGAGCAAAAGGCTAATAAATGAAAATCTTTGCAGAAGCTGGCATTTGCTTGTATGACAATGGTGTTAATTGGGAGGTCTGGAACTAATTCAGAGCTGCAGAGAAGCATAACTTCATTACTTTTTCTTTTTCCTTTTCTTGTCCCTTTTTTTTTTTTTTTTTTTTTGAGAGTTGACACTATATAGTAGTGATACATCTATCAAGAAGACTTCTGCTCTTTTCCAGTAGGAAAAAATGATAAGTAGCAGACCTTGTGAATGCAATTAATGTGAACATTGATGAAGCAAGCTAGGCAAATGCAAGCATATGTAACCGGCCCATAATTGCTTTTTAATGCTCTACCCTTTGACTCTGCCATTCTGCTAAACATTCTGGCAGCAGGTCATTGTGCTGTCACCCCAATGAAGTTGTCCCAAAGGGACAATGTGTCAGGCACTAGACGAACTGTGACCTTTTCTTTATACCTTCGCTACTCTGATGCAAGTCAGGAACAATATTGCTTCCGATGTCATCGCTCTGCTTTACGCTGTGTAATCTCACCCTCACAATGTCACCACAGCTGGTTTATGTCGCTTGAATTTGTCAAAGATGGGATACAGCTACTGAAGCAGAGCTGAGCCTGCGTCTGTCTCCAGTGCGTATAATCTCCTCGGCTGCTGTGGAAAGGGTGGAAATCTCTCATATTGGTGATTTTTGTTTGGTGTTCTTTCCTTGTTCCCTTTTGGTTTTCCTCCATGGGTTTTTCACATCTCAGTTAAGGTTGTGCTCATGTTCCTATGTCTTTGTTCCTTTCTTCCTGCATGCATTTTTTTTTGTTTAGAACTTGCTTTAGTTTCTATGCTGAGAGAAATAAATTCCATTACCTCTGTTACAGAAAAACAGTGCTGAATATATGGCATTACCATAATCTCCTAATTTCACCTCTGTATTCTAAGCTCAGCAGAGCTGCTGGAAGGATCTGCTGCATGAGGACAGCAGAACTGTGTTAATTCTTAGAAGTCCCCAAGGAGTGTGGAGATGTGGATAAGGGGATGAAAGACAAGATAAAAATGAGGACAATTTTGTCATTTACCTCACAGATATTATATGAGTCCAGGAAAATGAGGGTGGAAATAAATTTATTGATTACTTTATATTCTCTGGAAGATCCATCTCCAGGGAAACAGATTTCCAGACAGACTATGTGAACTTTAGGTGCTGAGTAGTGAGTGAGGATGAAGGACGCAGGGAGACACTGATGCACAGTGGGGAATGGGAGTAATGTCTACTAGGGGATGTTTTCATTGGGTAGAGGAAGTGGGAGCTGTATTTTTCCCCTTTTCTCTGATAATTTTTACAGAAAACCCAAAGAACTCTTTGTGTGCTACAAAGCTAAAGTTCAAGGACACCTTTTAAAGTCTGTCGCTGTTAAAACGACAATTAATTTTTATCCATCAGATCTACGTACAAATTCCTTGCAGCCAGCCAGCAAGGAGGAGGGAAATCTGAGGAAAGACCGCACAATTTCCCCTCCCTGCTCCTAGTCCTAACCACTAATCTTTCTTTTCAATATACAACACTCATCCTGTATTGCTTAAATTGCCAGCTACCCCTGGAGTAGGGAAACGGCTTTATATAGCGCCATTCTGAGCTCAGAGCCTCTCTCAAAATGCTTTGCAAAGTAATGAGGTTAAATGGTGAACATGCTGTGACTGTGAGCGCAAGGAAGAGCCGCTATGCTTGAAGCAGTGAGGGAACAAAGGCACATGCCTCTCTCTAAATCCAGCGACTTAGCTTAAATTCTGTTCTGAGTGGTCAAAACGTTGCAATGCTTGCGCTTAGAGCAGAGGCGGTCTTGACCTTCTTTGTAGACAATCTTGCCCTTTTGTAGGATGGCCAGAGAAGCATGAACTGCCATGCTGGGAAAAGATAATAAAAAATTACCGTTATTGCAATCTGTGCTGGTAAATTATATGTAGTTAGAATGACTAAGAGTAGGCAGCTGAGTGACTTTATGTCGCAGTCTTGGTGAGGTGTGTCTATTTTATGCTCATTTTTTACTGCATTCCCCAAAATATTATGGGCAGAATCACTGAATTCAGTTAAACTCAATGAGCCAGAAACACATCTTTTGCTGTTTATTTTCTTCATTCTTTAGACACAGTCACGTGAAACACAGCAAAGGAGAGGTCTATGAAGAAATACATGTATCCCATCCTGCTTTGGAGGCTCAAACCATTCCCTGTCGAAATGAATTATCCAGCCCTGCCCTGCTTATCTTCTTGCCAAAAGAACTCGGACCTGTGATTAGCTTGTAAAATAGTAGAAGAGTCTTTGTTTGTGTGGGGCATGGTGAAAATAAACGGATTTCTTCTTCTTCTTGGAAGAGCTTGTGTCGAAAAAAGTCAGATCTAATATGAGATTCTGATCTATATGACACTTGTGTAAACTTGGAGTCATTCCAGAGAAGGCATTAAGTTTTACATGCTGCCATCTGATATCATAATCTGATTTGTCTTCAGTTCAATTTTTCTTTTTTCCTGCTCTGAACGAGAGAATTGCCAAAAATCTCAATATAGGCTATCCTACATTATACAGTCAGACCGCACACTATCTCTGTTTTTTCTACACACCTTGTGGCAGTTGTTTTTTGTTTTTTTTCCCAGATTTTTGCAGCAACTGGCTGCAATCACAGAAAGCAAATTTATATGTAAACAGGATATAAGGAGCTGATGGCATCCATAGGAGTGGCTATATCAAACATGCCACTAAATCATGAGTGTGCACCAGGTCCAATGCCATGTGTGCTCAGTAATGTTCAAACATGAAGTAACACTACTTTACATTACCTTTGCAATGAGTCTGAGGCATTGGACCTACTTATTCACGCACCCTTACATATGCATGCATGATTTCTCTCTCTGGACTTGTGTTTTAATATTTAAAATCTGGCAACCACGCGAAGCAGTTTCATTTGTTGATTTTCCTACTTGTTTCCACCTGAAAGAGACTCGGGGGGTGAAAGAGGGTAAATAGCATGAAAAGAAAGGCCTGTTTATAGAAAATGGGGGGAAAAAAGGTGATTATTTTCCACCAAAAAAAAGATAGTGTCAAAAATCTATTTTCACTTCCTTTTTGGAATGAATCCAAATATTTTGTTGCTTTTGATTTTTATTGTGGGAATCAAAAGGATGAAAACTAAACAAGAAGTTTAGGTGGTCCTGTTGTTCCTTGAATAGGTCTAATAACATGCTCAAAAAGGACAGGAAACTTATTGGGCAGAAGAAAAATATAAATTGGGTTGATCTTTTTTCTATTAAAAAAAATTAAAAAGTTGCCACTGAAGTAATGTGGGGTTTTAGACAGGGAGTTTGCTGGTTTATAATTGGAAAGAAGATTGTTCTAATTCGTGAAGGGATGGAAAGGGTCTCTCTCTCTCTCTCTCTGTCTGTTGTGCTTCCTCTATCCCTCCCTCCCTCCTTCTCTTCTCTTTGAGTATTTTCTGTCTAGGATAAAAGAATAGAGACTATTTCTTTTTTTTTTTTTTTTTTTTTTTTTTTTTTTTTTTTTGCTGGTAAATCTGTTCTGAGGGAGCGCCAAAGCACTTAAATATTTTAATTTGGAGAAAAAAGTGCAAAGATTTCTCCTCTTTTTGTTGGTAGGTTACAGCTGTTTTCTTCCTGTGTGCATCATCATATGCCAGATCCTTTACTTATCCCTTGGCTTCGCAGATGGAGTAGCCCAGCTTCACTGGAAACAACCACTCCTTCTGTTTAATGTGTAAAATTTTAGGCAATAAATCAGAAGATAGAATGTTTTCATATATCAAGCAATATGTCAGCCTGTTATTAATATTTTTACTCTTATTTTGGTTGATCTTTGTTTATTTAGTCCTCTTGTGAGAGCAGCATGAATCAAACTGACCGATACGACTTCACTTTTTCCTTGAACTTCTCTTCCTGTCTGTAACATCTGTTTGTCTGGTTTTAGCTCCCCGACTAAGCAATCAAACCATTCATTTGTTTAGCACTATTTACATAGCTTTTCCTAGCAGTTCAAATAAATAATACAGGTGGCAGTGTCTCCAGAGTTTACACTTCTTGCTTTTCAGCCATTCCTGCTGTTTTTGTGATAACAGATTTGTGGATAATCCATATTAGAAAGCCAGTTATTTGTGGTGTGGAAAGCGAACGGGAAAAACAAAATAGAAACTTTAAAACTAAACAGCTACATGTTGGCTGTTAGTGTACGCCCATTACGGTTGGCATGAACACTGTGAAATCTCTAATGGCACCGCAGTTTGCCTTAAAATTGTTACTGAAACCTGCAACGATCTATATGGGAGAGGACAATGTGAAGGACAATTCTTTGTTTTCTTGTTCTTGCTGAACATATGTCTAACGCTTCGGCATTCAACTGTACGCAAAGCAAGTGTCCGACTTTTTTAAGTATAATTTTTTTATATCGTTATTATTATTTTTGGTAATATACCATATTGTTCAACCTGCTTCATAAGAATTTCAGCAATTTCATGATAACACAAATCTATTTCTTGTCATTCACTGAAGAATTCCCGCCACGATAGACCTGGGCCAGACATGGGTTGAACGGACTCTACTGGATATGTTTATACTGCTTTAAAGAAAGCTTGGGATCAGTCCTTAGCTTTTAGTCATTTAGGCTGGATGTCATCAAAAAGTTGCATTACATAGAAAGACTAGCCCCTGGTGGAGAAGACTGGCTGTGTCCACGCTGATAACACTTGTTCCTATGTCTACTCTGGGCCCTGTATGCATCATAAGAAATCACTAAAGAATTTCATGCATTTTGTGTGTGTTTTTTTTTCATGCCCAAAGTGTTTGAAATAGTGTGAGAGTCATTATAGAGTACAGTGGTGTTTCTAAAGCATGAAATGTGGATAAGCGTTATATTCCCTGACGTACAGATTGAGGGCATATGGTGGTGCTTGAAGATGCTTGAAGTTGGGATAGCATTGCAGAACCGGAGATGGGAGTGGCAAGCAAACCCAGTGCAGGCTCGCTCAAGCAAATCTGTTGGCACAGTCCCTGGAGTGAACTATCCTTTGAATCATTCCCAGACAGTCTCTTCTGGTGCGGTCTAAAACAGAACCTGAGAAGGGGGTGACACTTACATAGTGATGAGAGTCAGAAGTCAAGGCTTTAGCTGACTCTTTGACTCACTTTTATGCAGCAGTGTATCTGTATCCCTTGAAAGAAGTTTAATCTAGCCTCTGGGTTTGGATGTATTGTTTGTGATAGGTCATATTTTTTTTCTACGGATGCTTTTTGCATATGAATGGGACTAAATCAAAGTTGGATTTTGTGGAAAAAAACACATAGGCCAGCCTGTTCTCATTCTAAAATCCTTTATTTTTTGTTTCAAGTTGTTTCAAGAAGCTCTTATTCTTGCCCGCTGGGACTTTGCTGACCACTGCTCTTCTTTTTACCCAAAGGCTTTCTCTCGCTTGTGCTTTCCCTCTGCTTCCAACGCACAGCTGCAACCAAACAATGCGCCAGCGCCTGTCAAGTTGCGGGGAAGCAGATGGTGTAACTTGTGCTCAGGCTTTGCCATCCCATCCTGCTCCTTGGGAGGAGGCATCTATTGTTTCAGTTATTGCAACACAAAAGGGTAGGCAATTACTGCTGCTTTTCATTGAATAACAACTTTAAGTAGGACTATTAATTGAGAACAGCACCCTGCTATCAAGTGGCTTAATGATATAATTTGAAAATACTGTTCGAGAGCCTGGACCCACAGCAGCTCTGAAAGCTCATTGCCTGCTATTATTTGTGCTGGTTAAGAGCAGATTTAGTGGCATGGAGGGGAGTGAGAATGCTCACGAGCTTAGAATTTCTGGCTAAACTTTCACTTAGAGGTGAAGAAATATCAGCTCAAAGGCATGAATGATGGGCTGTGGTCTGAAGGACTTGTTCTGTTTTGATGCTTATCCTTACAAGAAAGAAAATGTGGAGAATATGTTTGTTTAGCCATAGCCTGAATCAGAAATTATCTGAGCTTGATTTTGAAAATTTTGGATTTGCTACAACTTAGAAAGCACATGAGAAAACCTCACAAAAAGGTTATTATAGCTGGGTTTATCTCCCCACCGTCCTGTCCTATTTTAGAGTTGGGCTCCATATCTCTTTCTCATTATGATTTTGATATATATATATATATATTTAACTACTAATTTTCTGTATTTCAAAGCCTTTACTGTGACATTAAACCTTTGAACTACTGTTTAAGAAACTATTTCCCTAAGGCTATAAGTCTGAAAGGTTATTAAAAATTTAATTTTAAATATGGCATCCAGACCAATTATATATATATATATGTATTTAAACCACTTAAAATTTTGAGTGCCTAATCTTAGAAATCCCGTTGCTACTTATTTTTAAATAAGGTAGAAATTCCTGCTTTAAAAAAATCTAGAAGCTTAATTTTCACAGCAGGATTTCAGGAGAAGCATGAAGATGCTAGTTCCTATTTCTTTTATGTTGGTTGAAGCCTTACATTTCTTATAACTGTGGCTGCTACATGGAGAGTGTTTTAAAATTCAGTTCTTTTAAAACAGTTGTAAAGAAAATGTACTTCACCCATAGGGCATGAACCCATGTAGGAGGCCGTGAGTGGAGATAGCTGAATAATTATAAAAAGGTGATTTAGGTGTTTAGGTTAGATGATCCCAGGCCTAATTTGATCGAAGCACTTGTGTTAGGAGTGTAGTCTGCTTAGACTTGCCTTCAGAGGGCAACTTTTGAATCACCATCTGGAGGATTTTCCTGTTCTCACTGACTTCAAAAGAACACCTAAAACAGGCTAAAACTTGTAGGCTGCTAAATTCTGCAATTGGGTTGAGTATTTCAAGTGTGTGTGATGGGTATGTGTCCTCTAACTCCATGACACCAACCCTGCTACCGGTGCAAGGCAGCAGTGTTCTTCATCACATCCTTTATGTCTTTTCTGTTTGCAGGCATTCACTTTTATGAAAATTTCCTTTTGTATATGGCCTCTAGTTTAATGTGCCTCAGTCAGGATGTATTCTCTGTCAGCTGTCATTTAGTAACCCTGTACTTTTCTTTATTTTGGGGCTTTTACCCAAAGCTCTTTTCCACTCAGGAGTCATCCTTGGTCTTGCTCATTTGTTCATGTACCAGCTGTGAGAAGCCTTTTCCTAAAACAATGTTCTCAGATAAACTGGATGTGAGGTTTATCATTTCTCTTTCTTTCTCTCTCTTTCTCCCTGCTCATTTCTCCCTGCTCAGTCCATCGATCATCAGTGCGCCCTCAGAATGATGAAGGCCAACAAGGCACCTGGGTATTTTAATAAGGGCATATCCAGCAGCTCAGAGGAAGTGATTGTTTCAGCCCTTGTGAGAGGGCATCTGGAAAACTCTGCCTGGTTTTGTGTGGTGACCAGGATGATTACAGGAATGGAGAATATGTTGTACCAGGAGAACCTGAAAAAGTTGGGTTTTTTTTTTTTTTTTCAGAGTGGAGAAGAGAAGGATAAAGGGGAATCTTATAGCTTTCTTCCATAGATAGAGAAGGAGCCAGACCCTTTTTGGAGGTGCACAGTGGCAGACAGGACAATGAATAACAGACCCAAGCTTTATGGAGGAAAATTCCCCTCAGACATAAAGAAAATGTCTTTGTAATGTAGGTGGTTAAATAATGGAAGAGGGAACCAGAGAGGTGAGGAAATCTCCCTCCTTGGAGCTATTTAAAAGTCAGCTGGACAAGGCCCTGAGCAACCAGATGTAACTTTGAGGCTTGCTCTGCTTGGAGTGATGGGTTGGACCAGGTCAACTCCAGACATCCTTTCCAAACTAAATTACTTCCTCATTCTCATTCCCCTTTTCCTCCATCCTCCCATGGTGCACCAGGAGATATGGCACAAAAGGTGCTCCAAAAGCCTGAAAAGTCAGGATTTGGCCGTAACATCATCACAGAATGTGCAAGTATAGACTTGTACATTTTAGACACAAAGAAACGGTGTCCTGCTTTCTCTGCTTAATGTCTGACCAGTTGACCATATACCTCTCTCATTTAAGGTAAACATTGTGTATTCTTAATTGATAGTACACTGCATTGCCCATCATGCATCTGCGGTAAAGCCAAAAAATAGCCTAAATTATACTTTCCAGTGTGACTTTGGCACTTCAGAGGTGAAACCCTGTGATGCTCGAAAATAAGTGAAGGCTCTACAGCCACAAACACCCTCACATAAATGCATGCATATGACACAAATCGGAACATTCCCAATAACAATGTAGAGAGAGATGTGATTCTGTCACGGCACCCTTATTTTTCTTTTACGTCTGAACACAAAACCCGTTTCTGAGATGACACCCCAGCTGTATATAAATTCATACTGTAAATGATATTTTAATATGTTCTAAAATATACTATTTGTTCAAACTGAAGATTCATCCCTTTCTAAATCATTTTGCCATGACTGAGTGAAAATTTACACAATTTGATGCCCAGTGGATAGTGTGGCATTTGGTGTATGTTTAGATATTTTCTCTGTCTTTAATGGGGCTTGTATAATTATTTGTCTGGTGAATTATGAGGCTTCATGGAAAAAAAAAAGAGACTACAATTTATCTAAGCTTATATGCCTTACCTTTGGATTATTTTGAGTGAACAAAAGAAAGCCAGTAGTTTTTTTATGTATATATATAAACAATGCTCAGGGTTGGAAATACATTTCTATATCTGCAGGACTTCATGGCTATTCCAAATGTTCTGATGAAAGGGCAGGGCTAAGGTTCTGCGGCTGTCTATTAAATCAATTAGGTGTGATGCTGGTGTCTGAATACTTTGTGTAACCTTAGCACATGACGGAATTTGCATCACGATCTCCAAACTACTTTAATGGTCATGTTCAGTTAATTTAGTTGTCTGGAATCATACTTAAGGCTTTTCTTTTGTGTGTGTGTGTTTGTATGAATGGTAATTTTTTACTTAACCCACATGAACCACTTGACTTCTTTTCAGAAACCTCAAAAAACCTTATTATATTTCTCAACTGAATTACTTTGGATAATTCGGCTAGTTCACAATGATAATAGTAGAGAGCTGCACAATGTGTCTGACATGTAAATGTTAAGTTACAGTAACTTCAGTTTTCCAAATGCCTGGTATGCCACTTGAAATGAATTCCCTTGTTATCCTTAAGCATGGCAACTTCTCAGAATAGAAAGGCCAACTATGAAACAGTATGAGAACATTAGACTGACATCATTCCACGTGTGGCTTTGCCAATTTGCCTGTGTAAACATCATCCTTTTGAGAGCCTAGAAGAGACAAACCTATGGGTCTATCATTCATGAAACAGCAAAACCGTGGATAAACAAGCAGCCTTTTTTAGTAGACAGGAGCAGTCCCCAAGAGTAACAATACATTGTGCTTTTTGACCCCCATCGTTTCAAGTCTTAAATTACTTTTATGAACTCATATCATGATCAAGGCTATGTAGATTCCACTTCACGATGCAAAATTATGCTCCAGAAACTGAAATTCTTTTAAAACAGATGTCTACCCTAAGAGGCAATGAGATAACCTTAAAAGCAACGAGCAAGAATAACTCTAGAGTCAGTTTCTTGATGCCCAAGCCAGCATGATACATTAGACTTGAAAGGCACTAAAATATTTTCTGGGACAACGTCCCCATGGGATTGAGCTGCAGAACTGATGCTACAACTCATGAAAGTTAACTCATTTCCATACAATAAATAATTTCTTCCTGAAACATTGGTCCTGAGTCCTTTTATCTTTATCCCATTTGTCTTTGTATCATGGAGGTTAATTCCTCTGATTAGCAGGTTTGATTGATTTAACAGAGACCTCTTCAGTTGGGGTAGATGCTTCAGCCTTCTTGTATTGTCCCTGGAGATACTGAGATGAACCACACCTAGATGTGCCTGTTTGTTTGTATTTACTGTATAAAGTGGAGGGCTGACCAGAGATAAGCATCTATCTTTGAACAGATTACTTCCACACAGTGTCAGGAGACTCCCTTCTTCCCCCAAACCTATGTGTTGAATTTGGGAGCATTCAGGATGTCCATCAAACCACCCTATTTATGTAGACTAGAGGAGCTAAGGCTAGGAAGGACCCTCACAAACATCTGATCTAATACTTTCATTAATGTGTCAAAATTTATAACCCAATCTCTTCTGAAATGAGTCTGTACATTTATCTGAGGCAGATCAAATCTTCTTGAAAGATATCTAGACATTAACTTTATTAAATAAGAAGTGTCTGGTGTTATTTACTCTTATTAGAATATTTGCACCCTGTCTCTCCTATGCATATGTTTAGCTTCAGTTTCCAACTGGTCGATCTTACTAACTTTTTTTTGCCTCAGATTAAAGAATAATCAGCTCTCAGAAATCTCTTTGCTGTACACATATTTGTTAGTAGATCACAGACTATTAAATAGACAGTTTAACTATTAAATAGACAGAGTTTTTTAGTTTCTCATTATAAGGTCTGTTCATCAGTCCTTGATTTTTTTTTCCTTTTTTTGAACCCTTTCCAAATGTTTAGCCTTATTTTTCCAAGTATAGATGGGAGAATTAAATGGTATATAATGGAATTATATACGAGAGTATAACATTCTTCCTGAAGTCTAGTGACCTTTTGAAGTGGCCAGATTTGAGGATGCCACAGGATCTTTGCTTAGCTTGAGAATGTGACTAATATTAATTGTTCATAAATGACTGATTTTTCATTTGCTTGCCTTAGAAATACACTATGTTTAAATGACCCCTACTTATCAAGTTTTAATTATTTGTTAGCCTACAAATTTTACCAGCAGGGATTTTATTTTTTTTTTTCCACATCATTTCTAAATTCAATGAATAACACTAAGCTGAGACTAGACCTCTGAGTAGCACACTTAAAGCCCTCTCAATGGATGATGGTTCTCAATTTTAGGTGACATTTTGAAATCTAATGATATGTTCTACTTGATTTTATAGTTTGCAGTTTATATTATTTTATTTTACATTATGTTTTATTTGAATATCTTGAGATTCTACCCAATGTTTCTATATAAACCAAGCTTCTGTTCTCATAAAAAAACCCCTCATATATGTTGTTTGACAGGATGTAACATTCATAAAACCATTTACTTGGCTTTGATTTCATTATCAATATGAATTTTTGTGGTTTGCCTCCCACATTGTTTTATAGGATTGTGTTTGAGATTAAAAGCAAATGAAATAGTCTAATTAATCCTTATTTATCTTTTCTTGGATACTGGCACAATGAGAGTTTATTTCTATTCCTCTCAGATCTGTCACTATTGTTCCACTACCTGTTAAAAATCAGCAGTGTGGATTCAGAGAGTTCTGTTTTTCAGATTTTATGACTGTTGGATTCAACTGTTTGATCTGATTAATTTAAAAATGTTCAGCAGTTTCTGTTTAATAGCTACCCTAATTACTAGTGGAAAGGAAATATTTCTTCTTCAAGAAGAAACAAATGTATTCTGCTCCTCTGTTTAAGGTTGCATTTAAAACTCATGTTGACAGACATGTTTTTTTTTTTCCTGAGAATTTTTTTGTTAGCCACCCTCAGATGTATTTGCGAGTCTGAATATTTTTTGTAGAAGGAATAAGTGAATGTCTGATTCATTTCCTACCTAATGTACCTGTTTTAATTAGTGTCATTTAGGTTAAAATGTTTAGAAGATTAGAATTAGTCCATGAACAATGATCTGGTGTTTAGAGAAGCCAATGGAAGTCTTGTTGATTTTTATGGAGCCCAGAAAAAGTATTGTTTGGCATTGGGGAATTACAACATTGGTGAAACGATTACAACTAGCTTGAGGCATAGCAACAGGTGAAGAGCTAGAACTAACATGCAGAGTAACAGAACTTTAATCTTACTCTGAGAAACATGTCTAATTATATGGACTTTTAATACCATGTGAAGTCTTATTGGATGAGATAGAAATTACCTGCAATGCATCATCTGCTGCTGAATGTGCTGCCTTATTCTCTATTTGGACATATTATCTCTATTTTGGAGAAGTAAAGCAGAAAAGATGGGTGACACCTGAACTTTATCTGTTCACGTAAAATAGTTCCCCTGTCTTTTCTAATCTGTAATCTGTGCTTTAAATAAAAATATAATGAATTCATGCAAGCAGCAGGCCAGAGAAAGATATTTCTTTTATTAAATGGAGTACTACAGTTCTTTACTTTTTTTTTTTTTTTTTTTTAATTAAAGTTAATGGCATTTACGGTCAGTGGGAGTGTTAACAGTTTTATATTCTAAAGCCTAAACAGGTAATCCAAGGGATTAAATAACTCAATAAACAGCTGGCAGGAGCCACATGCTTCCACAGCTTGGGAGCAATCAGCTGCTGCAAGAGCGGGACATCTGCAAAGGAGTCAGACACTGCCCTCCATGCCCAGGGCCCCAGCTTCTGCAGTCCAGGGGTGACATCCAAACTTCAGCTTTTTGCTTTTATTTTAAGAGGAAAAAAATGTTTCTACCTTGAAGTTATAAAGAAGACGTGGGAAATTTCATCCCAGCATAATGATGTCTTTCCAAGTCTGCAGAGAGCTTGGAATAATCTCTCCAGGAGGTGTGAATGCTGGAAAGACCGTTCAAGACATGAGGAGAGGAAAGGAGGATATTTAGCACTGTTCCAATAGAGATCTATTGACTTCTCTAATACCCCAGCTATGAGCACCAACACATCTGAACAGGGAAGGAAATTCCTTTCCTTTTCCCAACCTTCTTCCCTTTGGGGAAGAGCTTAACCCAGCGTTAAATAAAAATGAAGAGCCCTTCGCCCTTTTCTGAGCTTTCCTGCTGGTTCTGCTACCAAGTTATTCTGGTTATCCCAGCACAGTACTTGTGAGTGCAGAGCAGAGACCCCGCAAATCAGTGCTGCTGTTACCTAATAAATCCATCCAGTGCAGTGCATACTGTCTGGAAGGTGCATCAGGCTTGAAGGTGTATTTTTGTGTCATTAGCTTAAGCTAATGAGCTCTAGGCCTCTTTGTGGTGCTCCCCAGACCTCCCATTTGGGGGGTAGGTGACACAGACCCCGACTGGGCATCCTAGGTTAATCACCTAACCTCTATGCATCATTAGGACTTCTTTCTACTACCTTACATTTAGGGCTTAATTAAAATTTTATGTCAAAGTTAGGTTAAACCCTCCCCCCCCCCCCCATGGAAACACATCTAAGTGAAATCATCCACACCCCAAGCATATTCTATTTGCACACACTTTGGGGATTTTGGTCAAAAACTTCAGAAGAAAACTTTTCAAGAAAAAGATGAGTACCTGTCAGCAGTTTTCAGCAATTTTTCCAGGAGTATTTTTTGGTTAGCCTCACTTATAGCACTCTCTCCTTCACCCATCTCACTGAATCACTATATTTAAATTCCAGCACCGCTGAGGTCTTGCAAAGTAGTTCATGTTTATTTGAACTCTTTAAGATGCCATGATGAGAAGTATTGTACATCAGAGCAGCACTGCATATTAGACATAGTTTAAAATAGGTGGAAGTGAGAAAAGAAAAACGCAATTGGAATACCAGTTGACTTGTGCATACCGGGAAAATTATTAGCCTGTGCAATCTTCCTTCCAGAGAATTCTTATTGTTGCAAAATATTTCAAAAGAGGCTGAACAAGAGCATTAATGCCATGTTTGAAACAGTTCCTCGCTGGGGAGCAGATGATTTATATGATTAAATGCAATGTTAACAAACATGGCTAGGAAGCAGCATCCCCAACAGATGTGCATATAGGTTAAACTAGGAGCTGGTGTGGGTGAAACTTTACTGCTGGCTCACCATGCCTCCAGAACAAATCAGGATGAAAAAGCCTTGGGCATATCCACAGTGTATTTTAAAACACCTGGGGCTTTCTGGCTACATGCAGAACTGAGAAAAGAAAAGGTTTACATCTGCAATTTTTCCAGGCATAATTGCAGCACAATAATGACATCAAGGCTTCTGGTGTTAATCCTGCTAGAAATGCAGTTTTACAGATTGATTATTTTCTCATGCATACATTTAAAAATGTCCTTAGGACTGCATTGGTTTCCTTCAGGAACAGAATAGCCAGTTATAAAACACAGCAGTGTGGCTATCTCCTCATTAAGTTTGACATCCCTCGTCTCGGATCCCTACCGGCCATCGGATTGTTCTTGGAAGTATGTGACATTTGATCCTTGTGCCCTTTTTCAAACAGCAAAAAAATGCTTGATTGTGACCTGATTCACATTTCCTTTCTTTTTCTTTTTTATTCTTTTCTTTTTTTCTTTCTCCCTTTCTCCCACTCCCTCTCCTAGGGTAGATAGAGTGGCTTTCATGGAGCCAGATTTTCTCGGGGTATCAACAATCAACCCCAAATAAAGCCAGAATTTAGAAATGGAAACAAATTAAGTTCTTAAATCCAAATATCTCAAATACCGAAAAGGCAAAAAAGGAGCACAGATGGTAACAGAAGGAGCTTCCCAATGTTGCTTTCAAAATCTTTTATTATTAAACTCATATTTATTTTGGGGAGAGGAACTGAGCAAACCTTACCTGTCTCTGGATAGAGGAAAGACCAAAAAAAGGGATTTTGCACAGACTAATCATATGGATTTTAGAAGAAATGTATTGTAGAAGAAGCCAGGCTAACTCTGAGTTTTCTCTCCACAAAGACTGCCAGCAGGTGACATCAGTTTGCTCCAACAGAGCAGCATAGCCTGCAAGCTTATCTAAACAGCGTAACTCAGTCCACCCCATGTGTAACAAGTCACTGAAGCACCAAACAGATGGTGAAAACGCAGAGCACCTGGGTCCTCCTCACGCTCTCCGGGACTCAAACCAGATACTCTGCCTAGGATTTGTGCCATTTTTGAAAGATGCATGTAACAGTTTAAAGAGCGGGAAGCCTTCAGATGGGTCATGTCTCCTTGTTGTCAGAGCTGAGGTGGGAAAATTCTGGTGCATCTTTAAATACTCAGATTTCTCTGATTTCTCTTAACAGAAGCAACATAACTTTGTCACAGCTTAGGAGGAAAATTTAGGCAAAATTTCCTATAAGCTCATCCACACAACTTCTCAGTAGTCCACCTGGCAGGGGTTTAGTAGAGCAGGGTTACCAGGATATGTGGTTCTGGTCCAGGGACAAAAGAACTTTCAGTATGTGAGGCCTGAGGAAGATGATGGAAAGAAAACATCAGCTGTATCTTGGAGACCCTCTGATTTCTAGTCTCCACACCTTCAAGGTAATCTTGTAGCCAGATCGTTCATTTGAGACATTTGGGTTTTGAACTGGCTTTGGGCTTTGGCTCAATATTAGGTCAGAAATCAAATGTCCATATCTCAAATAATTCCTGAAATGAACCTGCTTTTCTTCATTCTTTCTGCCTGGCAACTGAAAACTTGTCAAAGACAACATTGTGATCAAAACTCTTGGAATCTGTGCACTAAAAATGTATGGGAAAATATTCTTCCTTAAATGTGTATATTTAGACACACTGCTCTGTTGCCTATATTAAGCTTCTTGTTAAGTAGGCAGAAGCAATCAGGCTCTTGAGAGACCTAACTGATTAAGAGTTTTATCATTTATATACCATAATTATATGTAAGATATCATGTCAGGGTTTACCTTGAACATAGAAGGCTCATGATTTTGTAAATGGGTAATAAGGCAATAAACCTTGTAATATGTTGATTCGTTAGATTAGAAATGTGCCTGGAGTGGGTAATAAGGATGTTTTAGCATCAGGTATTCTTATAAGACAGCTATGAAATCAAGCTGCGCTGACACCAAACATTTTTAGATACTTGCAAGGCCAAGCTCTGATAACGATACTTAGGTGACCCTCAAACCCTCGGTAATGTTGAAGTGACGTAAATGTAATGCTTAACGAGCAGAATATGATATTCTAACATATTCTGTATAGATATCCATAAATGAATATGGATGTTCTGAAATTGTTTTTCTAACAAATTGTTTCTGCCATCCCGAGGGATTATGAGCAGAAGAAATTGTTCAAGGTTTTGCTTTGTAAGAACGCTTGCCTGAGTTCAGCAGAAAGGAGCATAAACATCTTATTTATGTTTGCTATGCAAGTATGCAACAAATTCCATGTGGTGTTTGCAGGGACAGGCCAAATAAAGGTGTTCCACTATTCTGCCTTTACGAATAGCTGATTTAGGTCATTCGTGTCTGTAGTTAAAGTTTGCTTTTAGACCCTTGTTTACAAATGTTCTTTCTAATCCTACACAGCTCACAATTCTTTCCAAATTCGGAACAGTTTATCACTGTTGCTGTTTCTAAATGTAAACATTTGATTCTTTTATTTCCTTCTGGATGTTAATCCCTTAAGATTCATATTTCCAGCTTTTTCTCTGCTGTCAGGCCAGTGTTCTTTCTGGTTTTTTTTTTGTTTTTATTATTATTTTTTATTTTGAATACAATGACAGGATTCTCTTGTAATCACTTCTTTCCAGAAGCTGCAGATATTAAAATGCTCCAGATAACATGAAACTCTTAATATAACAGTGAAAACTAACAGCACTTAATTTTTTCCGGCCAACTTTTTGCTATTTCCTCATATTTTTTTTCTGCTAACACTTTTGGCTTGTGTTCAGGGTCCTGTGTTTTACCTGAACTTGCTGGTTCTAAGTGCCTTTAAAACTATATATATATAAAAAAAGGTTAATTCTCCCTGCTATTTAGCCAGATTTGCTCTGATTGAGAGATGTTAATCTTAGCACCAGTGCCCCTGTGGTCTGACTTTCTGTCACCCATTTATGTTCACTCACCTAAGTGCACCACTGAGTTGGTAGTTGCCTGCAGTCTCTCTGTAGACTCCTTTTTTTTGATGGTGGGAATATTCAGGAGGTCTGCTGGACGTCTGAATTGCCTTCAGGACATACCTATATACCTCTGTTAAGCATATTATGAAGATGAGATTGTTACCTCCCTAAGTTAGTAAATCGGTTTGGTGTCTAAGGTTAGGTGGGATTAGTTTAGTCCCAGGTGTTTACCCTAGGACAGGAGCTAGGAGTAGGATTGCATTGATACCACCATAACCTTTGAATTTGCCTCTCACCAGACCACTGAGATACACAGTAGTAGCAAAACACATCGTACAGATGGGCAATGCTGAAGGATGAATTTAAAAACACTCCAAAACCTTTGGCCACGTATTTTACTCATTGGAAAAAATACAGATCAGTGCCTGATCAAAGTATTTGCAGATGTGTGCTAATTCCGGTGAAGAGTCGAACAAAGGGGAAGGTTGTTTCATTTCACACCGTTCCGTCCGTTCGACATTTTTGGCATTTGTTGTATCTTAAATATGATTTATTTTCCAAATCTAGCCAAATAAATAAATAAATATAAATACAAACATAAAAAGCAAAAAAGGCAGGTTGCTTTAAGTGTTTGATTTGACTGAAAATGGAGAAAAATATATTTTTATTTTTATTTTATACATCAAGTAGATTATTTTTAATTGTTTTTGGTTTAATCAGGGAGCAAAAAACAATTTTCAGCAAAAATCAATTTTCAAGCCAGAATACAATTAGTCCTGTATTTAAGAAAACCTGAACTATCTTTGCCATAATTATATTTATATGGGAAAATCTCAAGCCTTCAGAAACTTATCTATAGCTTATCATAGAATAACAAATGACTGCAAAGAAATCTAGCAGAATTAAAATTATATTGAAGAACTTGCTTGATCTTTCATCCTGTCCAGAGCTGAAGGCATGCAAGAGATCCGTTGTTATCCTTGATTATTACTTGTATATCCTACCTTCAAAGGTGGCCAATGTCATTCTCAGCCAGCCAGCAAAGTATCTCTTTCTGGCTCTGAAGCTTTATTTCATATTCCCCTGTATACTTTTTCAAATGTTCCTGTCCATGCTGTCATACGGCTCCTATGGCACACTACCATAGCCAATATCATAGCGCACACTATCGTATCACACACTCTGTGCATAGGGTCACCAGAAGGCTCATTAAGAAAATTAGTTTACTATGGATATAAAAATTCATGTTGATGTGTTGTTGAAGTGGTAAAGCCCCCCCTAACTTTTCTCTTTCAACCCATATGATAACATTATGCAGTTTTATACCACGGAAAATATCAATGGAAAATACCATGGAAAATATAATTTCTCATGTTTCAGGGCAGGGAATAGTAACAACTTTCATATTTCATAAGTAATATCAGTTGCATGTACTGTGCTGATGTGATTGCACCCCTGGTGCTCCTAAAAATGACTATACTGGATTACACCTGTCTTCCCATTCAGTAATCTGTCACTCGCCAACAATTGGTTTCCCAGAAAGACATAGGGAATCCCAAATTTGTCTGATGTTGTATAGTCAGCCTCTGGGAGTACTTCATCTTGTTCTTAAAAGATTGCCACAATAGCTGCACCATGAGGTTTTGCATCCTTCTAGAATTCTTTTCCATTATTAAACATGCATATTATGCTTGTGAAAGTTAGCAACAGGTCCCGCAAACATTCCCATAGCAAAGCCAATATGCCTCTCCTGCTCCCCATGAATTCAGTGGTAAAACTCCTTTTGTCTATGCTATAGTATAGAATTTAGACTATAATAACTAAAGAACTAATTTCAACCGGTAATCAAAGGCATTAGTTCCCAGATAAATTCATAGTAAGACATATTAGCAACTGTCTTTAATAATCACGTTCCATTGCCAGGGGAGTTCCAGATAATGGAAAGTGTAGTCTCCTTCAATTTGTGTCTAGCTTTGTGACACATTAGTACAACTGATGCTTTAGCAGCTTGTCACCAGCGTAATGAATTCACAAATTAAACTTGCTCCCTTTTATGAAATTTTATAAACTAATGATTTTTAGCCTCCTCTCTCTTCCCTGTCCCCCTCCTTCGCTATGCAGCAGTGGACACCTGTCAGGTTAGGTACCCGAAACATGAGACTTCTGCTGCAATTTGCTTTCTCTTGCCTATACAATATGTTCAGACCCTGGTCAAGGACTATTAATACTGACAGGAAGCTTTCAGTTGACTTCAGTGAATGTTAAATCTGTCTATGGAGGTTCTGAACCTACATATAGTGTCTGCTCTTCAAGCAAGTTCATGCACGTCTGGCACTACGCATCAATTGCTTGCAGCTGCCGACTGCTAAAGAAGCAGCCCATTCCTAAGCAGTCATTGCCTGGTGGCCTGCACGCTCAACCCGTCCCTTTTGTGCCTTCTTCTCCTTCTCTTCTTCCTCTGCAGAGGTAGGACAGAAGCAGAGAGGTGGAACACAAGCAACCACATGTTGCTGTTGAACTGAACAAGGCAATGATCTGCTGGGTCTGTCCCCCAGAGCTGGAGCCGAGGGAGCGATGAGGAGGTAACCACCTTGCAGTGCTCGACTGTCAACTTTGGCAGGACCCAGCCCAGGGACCCTGGATCTTCATCATGATATTCCGTTCCTGCAGCAGAAGGAACGCGCCCCATCTCAGCAGGGGAGTTAGATCTCCCTCAGTCCTGGAAAGCAGATGGAAACTGAGATTTTTCCTTGAAAACCAATTTTATGCTGTGATGACAATATTCAGCAGAGATGCCAGCTCTGGTATAGCTATGCATATGCATATCCACAGACATATAGGCATAAAAATCCCTAAGAGTGGTAGCTATTTTGCATCCACTGAAGCCTTTTTCGAAGGAAGCAAAACACTGTGCACTCTCTTTGCTGGAAATATGTATCTCATTTGGCTTTTAGCTTAATTCAGTTGCACAGAGTTCCTGCTCTGAGCAACATATTATCTATTTTCAAAGTGAGAACAGTCCTGTTTGGACTCTGTCTATGCTGACCAACACATGCCTTTCTTTAACGGCATCAATTTGCTCTATTATTTTTTAAAAGACGGTTCTTTGTGTTGGTTTTTAAACCTTTGTTGTTCCTTAAAGCCTTAATAGACTGTATATAATGCTTTTACACATTGTGTTGTCTCAGCCATGGTTTGGCTTGGATGAGGCATGGAGAGTTTCCCAAAAAACAGAGCTTGATGCTCAGGGGAAAGTTGTCCAAGCGTCTGGAGAGAGAGAGAAAGCACACTGATCACCTGTAATGCAAAACGGGAAAAGTTGGAGCTGTTTTCAGTAGTTCAAGCACTTCTGCTTCTGCCTTGGGGCCCCACCATCATTTTTATGCAGTAAACACAGAGTTCCAGTTGCTTCTTTGCCTATAACATTTGCCTCTCTCAGGGAATGCTAGCTTATTTCCTACCTTAGCAGGCAGCTTTTGCTGCTTATTTTTGGAATAATGGAACCGGGGCAGCATCTCTCACAGCTGTCATAATTGATTTTTCTTCCATCACCAAACAATCATTCATTAGCACTAAATAATAGCATTCCAGATGATCCATTACTACTTCTGTCATTTTGAAAAATAGCTGACATACAGTCAGTCCAGTTGGGCTTACCCACCAACCACGTTCCAGGGTTTGCTGATAAAACATTTGATTTCATTGATCGAGCTCAGTACAGCTTTAACGAGGTCCTGGCTGGTCACTCTCAGTAGGTCTCATCATGCCATAATATTAAAATACCATTTTTCTTCATTTATTTATTCACTATTGACCATGCTGACACCATATCTCAACCTCAAATGCTGCAAACTCTTGAGACACTCAGAACAAAAAGCATTGGTTTAAAGCAGCTGGTATTTCATTTCCAAATATAAGGAGGTTCTAATTTTCAGGCATGTTTCGTTAGATACAGTTTAAAGCAATCCATAGAACTTTGAAATTATTTGTTTGGTAAATTAACTGCTTCTGACAGAAATTGGATAGGAGAACGGCAAATATAATCTAACTCAGTAGTTCCACAAGCTGTTTAATTTGCCATAAGTTGGCAAACATTTATATAATTAGGCAGTATAGCATTCTTCTAGGGATCTGATCCTGGTTAAATACCCACACACATGCACAAACATACAAACAGATGCAGATTTGACTAGTTTTAGCCCTGTTGAGTTCTACATTGAATGAGCCCATTCTGTTGCCCATGCAGCTACCTGAGTGCTTTTGCTGGCAGGAGGGGTAGAAAGGGCAGCCAGAGCCACGAGGAAATAAAACCACCTGCTTGACACCAGAACTGGCTGAGGACAGTTTGTAGTTCTCAAGGTAGTGTAAATATATGGAGGTTTTAACGGGTAAATTCTGAGTCTCACTCCCTGTGTGTATTTTGACTATCTCTGGGGGATATCCTGGCCCCACCACCCTATGGACTCTCTTTAACGGGGTCTCCCAGAGACTGCTGTCAGGATGGGTCTTCCTTATTCTGGAGCTTTGGTCTTCACCCGGTTTGATAAAAACCTGTTGCAACTACTTCAGATTTTTTAACAATTGCTTTTAGGGTGTCAGTCCTTTAAATTCACTGCACATAGACACATTTATACCTTGCCTGAGGTGAATTACAAAAGAATGAAAATTTTGGAAAAAGAATGAAAGCTTTGTGGAATACAGTTGAACCCTTGGAGCAGGTTTTGTTGTTGATTTTATTTCTTAAGAATTTCTGAAACTGAATTATTTTGGAGATAACTAAGAGGCTGAAGTGAGATTTAGCTGCACATAAATCCTTTGAGCACATAGGAATCACACAAATTAAATCCCATCTATCATTTGAAGCTATACTCTTCCTTATATGGTCTTTCAGCAGTAAAGTAATTTTTCAGATTTAAAAATAGCTATGTGAAATGATATGACATTTTTAACATGGATAGCTATAGACTATGCAGGACTTTAAGCAATAATCGAAATAACTATTTTAGCCCTACTTTATTCATGCAAGTAATTACTAATGGATAGCTAAATAAATAAATAATAACTAATAAAGCTGATAGTGTTACAAATGTGAGAACATGAAATTGCAGAACATTATTTACTGTTTCAATTAGGCCTGGATCAACACATTATAGGTGAGAGATAATCACTGGATTTATCTGAAAAGTTGAATGTGAATAGGTTTTCAGCATTACTTACTTGTTTTAGGCAGCTCTGGAATACTGAATTCTGGAGACAGGAAAAATCCAGAAGATATTTTGAATCAGTAATGTCCCTTTAGAACCAAAAATCAATAGAGTTTTTGCATTATTCAGTGTTATAAAATATTATTTGTGATTCTGAATTCTTATAATACCAATGATACTCATCTGTACTGCTAGAGTGTCTTTCATAGGCAGATGTCCGGATAAAATGACAGTTGCAGGTCATAAAATGCCCAGCACTTTTTCTTTTGCAGTTCTCAGAGGGCAGGAAGCAGAGAGGTCATAGCAAAAACACTACGAGATGAATCCTGGTAGTTTAAAGTTATTTCTCCCACCCTTCCTTTTCTTTGGCAGCATCTTCTTTGCTGCACATCTTAAGAGGGGCCCAAACAAATCCTGATACAATAACATGGTATAAGGTGGGGTTTGAATCTCCATACTCCTTTTATTGACTTTCAGTGAGACTGTACTCTAAAACCATGTGTGTGCCTTAGAAAATCCCACCTGTGTTTTCTGCCCTAAAAACCTTATATGCATACAGCAATATGACCATTTCCATTCAGTCATATATTGAAGCACACTTTATATTTATATATGCAGGAAGGTTGCTTCTTACAAGTTATATTGCCTGACTATGGACTAACCAAGACAAAAGAAAGAAGAAAATAATTTAATGCGAGGCCAAGTTATGGTCATTAGTCACTTGATGTACACCACTTTGCTGTTTCCATTTTCCAATAATTTTTACCTCTCTGTGAGTTTGATTTACTAATATACAACATTTATAATGTTGGGTAAAGATAAACGAATAGGTAGACTATAAATTATAAGTAGTGGTTGATTTAGTAATACCACTATAATAAAAAGCCAAGTGTGCAAATGATTTGAATTCTCTTTCAAAGGTGGCATTAAGTTAAGCAGTTTTCAAAGTCATTTTTAAGAATTTAAAATGCGTCATGCATTCACGAGGTGTGTCTTTGCCTTCTTTAGCCGCTGAACGATGGGAAGTAGCTCGTCAGGGCTCCTTCGCCTTAATGGACTGACATCTAAGTCCAGCAGTGAGGAACTCGATAAATAGGACTACAGGTCCAGTGCCACATTGTTTCAGGGAACAATATCCTGCAGTCATAAACCGATAATTTACATTATGAAATCCATTGTAAAGTTAATTAGGGTGCTACTCTCCTGTTGTACCATTGGAAAGCTCTCCCAGAATTGTGTTCCCTTGATATGCTGAAGCGTTTTTCTAATTTCTGACCAAAATTTATTCAGACAGTTTATATCCATCTCCTTTCTGTGCCAGTTCTTTTTCTTGGCCTTTAAGGGAAAAGTTATTTTATGTCCCGTGTGATTATCCCCTTGGTACATTTGTCTGTATGACAAAAAAATCATGTTCTCTCAAAGGCTTCCATTTTATGGCTTTGTTCCATTTTAGAAGTTTTAATTTTTCCCCTAGCTCTCCTACAGGCCTCTTTTTGTCTTTATTCTGGTTTGAAGTAATTATTTTTTTAAATATGAGCAATCAGAACAGTACACAGCGTTCAGAGTCTCAGGGTTTTCTCTCAGCGTTGTGTTTTCTATCTCTGGTTTTCTGTCTAAAAGCATGACCTCACTCTTCATACTGCTAAATTTCAGGTTGTCAGGCTCAGTTTCTGCTCCATGTTCAGTTTGTGATGATTCCTTCCCACTTTGTATGATTTCCAAGTACGACTAATAAACTAGTTTAGGTCATGTCATTCTTATGATTATTAAGTCAGGTTACTTCCAGGCTGGTCCTTGAGGAATATCCAGCCCAGCAGCTTCCTTTTTTCCCTTCTCTTTATCTCCTTCTCCATCTTGCAATATTTCTGTTAATCCCATCTTTGCTATTTTAATTAACCTCCCATCTGACAGTCTCTGAGATACATTCATAAATTCTAGGCAGGTGAAATGTAACTTGTATCCTTTACCTAAAAAGAATAATAATAGTAATAAAATCTGCCCAAGAAAGATAGAAAGGTATAAAACCAGCCTGGCTTAATATGTCTTTAGTAAATCCAAATATAATTGACTGAAAAGATACAGTATTTTAAAAGGAAACAAATGGCCTGAAATAAGGCCGCTTATGAGGATTCATTTTTAGATGCTGTCAGACAGTGGCAGACCTTTTGTCTGTCTCTCTTAAATTTAGTAATCTCTCCTGAAAAAGTTGATGAAAGTACAGTAAAAGCAATCTTATTAGACCATGTTCTATTAGAGATATTGAGTTTCTGTGTCAACGTTAATTTGCTTCCACTATCATGTTTTTACCATATATACCGAGCATTCATTAGCTCACCCAGAAAACTATTATAATATTGTTTTTAAGCAGATTTAATTTATTAAGTCTTACTCAATTAACTTAGACTAGGGAGAACCTCTGCTTTGCATGCACCATCCCAGTTTTCCAGAAATAAAAAGCACACGAGCAAAACCCAAAGGCAAACTAAGATACACATCTCTCTGCTCAGCAGAGATTTTATGTCTGAGAGAGGCTCAGATCAGGAGGGTTTTAATCAAGCCGCTTTATGGAAAAATCAGTGTTTTCACATTTCTGATGTTTGCGGTGGAAAAAAAATTGGTGACAAAAAAAAGTCAGTGGTTAGAGTTTAGGTTAATTTCTTCTCCTCAGCTGTGATTTGAGATCATAAATAAAGTCAAAGTCCTAAAAATAAGAACTGAACTTTTTAATCTTTTATTACATGGTTTTCATGAAGAAATATAATTTATTCCATTCCCTTCTGTGTATGGAGGCATCTCTGTTATCAAACAACATACATATATTTAAGTGTATATAGCATGCTCGGAATATAGAAAGTATCCATCTACTCTTAGAGAAGAAAGACTGAGGGGCAGATATTGTAGAGTGAATTTAAGACAAATTCTTAGTATCCAAACAATTTCAGGCCCATCTCTGAAAATAATTGAGCCAGAAGCAGATCCTTGAATCAGGGCTAAGAGATCCAGTCCTCTCCATAAACCGTATGGAAAATAAGGATGGAGAGAAGAACAAGAATGGGAGTGGGGATCTTCTGCGTAGAAATGAATGTTTTGTTGGGAGTTATTCTCTTCCTGTATTCATGTGTCAGTCTTTCTGAGGACATTTGGTGCTATTTTGGCTATTCCCGTACAGAATCCTGCTGCTCCAGAATGGCTACAGAGGGAAAAAGGAAATTACAGGGAAAAGGGATTTGTTAGCTAGGAAGCTTCCCTTGGAAGACCCCAGCTCTGAGCTCTAGTGGTTGCTTCAGATATAACCATTTAGTTGTGCCTAATTGAAAGATAAATAAATAAATACAAGAAGAAAGAAATGAGGGATGAAGATACTCATCTGCAGAAACAACCATGTCTGTTCCTTCTCAGGTCTGACAGAAACTTTGACCGTACGGTCCCAGCTCCCCAAAGACTTTAGATGTACTCAGCTTTACTTTGGTAGATTCAATTCTGTTGGCTTAAATTAGACCTTTTATTTATTTTTTTTTCCCACATCTATGTTGGCATATCATTTTTGGCAGGATCAGACATAGAGCCTGATATTTCCAAGTGAAAATGTGGGAATAGCGATAAAATCTTCCACTTTTGCATACACACACACACACGTACAAAAGTGAACTTGGAGAGACTCCAAGACTCTGCTGCTATTTGCTGAAATGGAGCAACTTCATGGTGTTCAGTATATTCAGAGATGTCATTATAATTTTAATATGAAGATAAGACCATTTTATTTTAGGAGCAATTTGCCATTGTGTCATATTAGAATTAATTTCACTAATAATACTATGAAAGGCCCATATTTAATTGCATGACTACATCAAATAATTTTTTTAAACACAAATAAAAGGCAACATATTAGAATGTAAAGCTGTGATTGCAATTATTTCACACAGTACACAACAGATCTTTGCAAAACATTAGGGTTTTGTCATTCCCCTAATCTTTTCTTCCATTCCCCTCTCTTACAAGGATTGCTTTATTTTCTTTTTTCTCTTTTTTTTCCTTTTGTGTTTGTGTTTGTGAGTGTTGATGCTATAGTGCAGCCAACTTAATGTATTGGAAATAATCTCTATCTGCTCTTTATACCATTATTATTATTTATTTATACTAACTTATAAATAAATAGAAACTGCTATCCTCTGGTGGCTGTGGGAAGGGGAAAAAAACAGTTTGAGAAAACGAGGTGTGTATTTTGAAAGGAGAGGTGTAAATCTCTTGCTGGACCCTCTCTCCTCTCCTCCTAGTCAGGACCTTGCATTTCCAGATGTGCTTGCAATCCTTTGGCTGTGCAGCTGTGCTCCTCACTCCACAGCAAGGATGCATCCACCTCATGAAAACATGTAAGCCAACAAAAGCGTCTTGGTTAAGAGCTGCTCTTCTACAGCATAAACTGGGTTGTTCCAATGTCTAGAAATATGATGCAATGTTTCAAACTGTATGAAATTAAAATATATATATATATAGTGTTATGACATTTTCACGTTTCATGAAATAGTGCAGCATAAATGTAATGTGAAGCTCAAAAATAAGATTTGGAAATTAATATGTCATTGTGAAAGTTAACTTAGAAGTCTTTTGAAAAGAAAGTTCCAAAAATAACATTAAAAACATCCTTTCATGAGAAATTTTGAAAATTTTGTCTTGATCTTCAGAAATGGTTTTTGGAAAAACTGCATCATCTTATCATGATCCTTTAATTCCCAGTAAGAAATTAACTTTATGCCTATATTATCAATAGATCTTCCATCAGAACTATATTTATCTTTTAGGCATTATCTAAAAGTACCAAACATTAATATCACACCAAAACAAAGAAAGCTGAAATTAAATAGGATGTTTCCAAAGATTGGAAGGTATGTTATGGATATATTGTCTTTATTTTATAGCTTTTTGTGTGTGTGTTTGATCGGTTCTATTATTTACTGTGGCTATCTCATCTAGCTGTAAAAAAAACAAAGCATTTCTAGAGCAAAATAGCCAGTTTTGAGCATTTTATCTTATTTAGGACATAGACTAGTTCTTCCTCCTTGTTCCCACATCTCAGCATCTTCACCAGCCTCCACCAGTTCACACCCGGCACCACAGAACATTACCAGGACGCTGGGCCAACTTTTTGCAGAGGTAGTTTGGGTTTTGTGTCAGAGTCCGTGGTGGATCAACATCTGCTACAAAGAACTCCAGGAAGGAAATACGCCTTTCAAAATTGCTGTCATCTCCTGTTGTCCTCAATGACAATGGAGCTAAATGTGACCTGACCAAAGGGATATCTCCCCCATCACCCTCACCCCCATGGGCTGCTCTTCATTCCTCCTAGAAACGGGTGGCGAAGATACCTGGTGAGAAATGGTGGTTGCTGCTAACAGAGCAGAGCTAGTATTTTTCCTGGTGTGAGAAATCCTTGTTTTATTCTTTCTGGGGGGGAAAAAAAAAAAAAAAGATTCATGAAAAACTCTAAATTTCTTTCTATCCCCAGTGATACAACATGGAAGCTTTAATGTGAAGGAATTTTGCAGTCCTATGGTTTAAAAAAGCAAGCATCATCCTGCAGTTTTGAACTTTGAGTTTAGCTTTTCTCCTAAATGCTTTTAATCTCTATTTAACGATGGGTTTTAATGCAAACTTCAAGTGCTGTTTAAATGTCTACATCACCATATAAAAGATTTTATGTTGGAGGTAAAAGGTATCCATTTGCTGAATACTAATAATGAAACATCATCATCCCTTCCAAAAACTCTGTGCTTACAACACCCTTCTAATAGTCCCTCCATCTCCTCTTTTCCTCTCCAACAAACAAATAAATAAATAAATAAATAGCCCAGATTCAGCCCAAAATAATGTTGCATTTCACCAAGGGCACAGATGAATAGATATGTAATGAAGTACTATTTTTTTCCGCAGAAAATGAAGAAAATCCAGTGAATGGAAAATTGGGGTTACTGTGTGTGCATTGCAAAGTAATAGTTATTTGAGTATTGAATCCGCCAAAAGGAAAATTTGAAAATGATGAAGTGCATTCAGACAAGAAACGAGAAAGCTGGGAGGGGTGAAAAGGGGAAGCTGGCAGACTCACGCTACGCCGATAGCAAGTGTAACAGCAAAAAGTGATTGCTTTGTTTCCCGGGATGGGTAGGAAGACAGAGACATTGCCACTGTCTGTCTTACGCAACGAAAAAGTCTTTCTGCTCAGGCCATGTTGCTCCAGGGGGGTTTCACCCTGAGAAGGGTGAACAGTTTAGCAAAGGTTCGTGCAAAAATGTGGCGAGACAAACAAAGCGGAAACCCGGCTAGAATCAAATGAGCAATTTGATATCGGATATATCCTTGAGATATGTCCTCTTGAGCAGGGGACGGCTCTCTGCTTGGCAACTCAGTCACGAGGCTTTTTCCTCCACCTCTGATGACGGCACCGTGATCCTGTGGCTCTAAATTTAGTTGGTGTTCATTCATCGCCTGACTGTGGAAGTAGTTAGAGTTCAAGCAGCTATTCACATTTTTTATTGTGCGTAACCCCATGGTTACAGTACAGGCTCTGCTCTGAAATAAGCAGGAGGATCCTGATTCTGTAACTTAGAAGTTGCTCCAACATTTGCTTGTGAATTTTCCATGAAATCAGCAGTGGATAAAATTCTTAAATATTCCTTAGATAAAGAACTAAATCTTATTCTCGTCCATTCTCCTAAGCAAGCCACCAAACTCAAAAACAGCATTCACTTTTTTCTCTTTCCCCATATGCCCATGCATCCTCTTTTTATTATTTAAAAATCTACCTTTTTTAAAGTAAAGAAGCATTTTTTTCAGGACTAGGCTAGGGACAGGAGATGCAGTCCTACAACCCTGAGTCAGACTCTTATCACCTGCAGAGAAAAACAAAACACATTTCCTTTGGATAATTAGGCAGAAGTGTCAAAGATGGATACTAGTCAGAGAGATGTGATTTCTTCTGAAATTTTGAAGGTATAGAAGTAATTCAGGAGAAATATCTGCAGCAGTTGCTTATTTAAATTAGACTCCCCCTTCGCCTTTGAGAAATGTGCTTTATAAATAGAAAGTACTGCTAGGTATATTTATGAAATAACTGCATATACATTATTTGTTCTTGTTTAATAACAAATATACCGATTATTAAGCACAGCATGCTGCCATGCACTGGGAATTCCCACTCAAGTCAACAGAGAGGAATAAACCCCTGCAGTGGGTGAGTCACTCCAGTCGTATAAAGCATCTGTCTCATGATGGGATGAATCTTTCTCTGAAGGGACCTATAATTCCTATACCATTTAGTATGGAAGGACTTGAAGAGAACAGTTTGGACTACAGGATTAACTCTTAGATGGATAATTCTAGGTGTGGTTGTTTCTTCTCTTTATTTTTAACAGTGGGCTGTCTCCAACCAGAATTTTGACCCAATTAAACTTTTAGAAGTCCAGTTGAAGCTTTTATAGGAGTGCGAGAACTGCTTCGCCTGTGTTGTGTCTTCAAGATGCTCGAGTCGTCGGGTGTTTTGCATGTGTGTATACAAGTACGTGTGTGTTTTTTGGTGGCTTGTGATTTCCTCACCTGCCTAGTGCGGAAAAGTTGAAAGTAGCCTCTGTTAGAAGGAAAGTTTTGGGGCACCAGCTACAGGTTTCCTGCTATTGCAGTAGCATCAGGATATTTTCTGATCTACCTAGACTTATCTGAACTTTTTTGCATTATTCACCTAGCCTCACTGCTAAATGCAGAACTCACACTTTAGTGTTAGTTATCAGCTTAATTCCAGTGCTGTTTATTGCTACGTTAAATAAGATTTTGATCCAAAAGCCACTTAGGTCATTGAAGACACAGTTCTTGATGTCAGATGATTTTTGATTTGGATCAAACCAGAAGAGGTAGCTTAATACAGTCCCTAAAGTAATGCACTGGCACACAAACCTTCAAGAAGTAACAGTGCCATTTAAACATCCATTGTTTTTTGTCCTTCCTCCAGTTTTCAGTCCATGTAATGCACTGTTCGCATCCAAGAGTATTTAAATTAATTTTTCATTTTCAATCATTTTCATTGCCAAGGATGTTTTTATTCATCTTAAATATTTCAAGGGCAGTTAAGCTGCAGCTTTAATGAAAGGTATGACAGTTCTGTAGAGCTCTTAGAAGCACAACAGTAAAAGGAATAATTAATACAATAACATGGCATTAAAATTGTAATTTAAAATTTAATAAACTAACTTCTCTCCGCAAATACCTGAATATGAGTTCTGGGAATTTTTGTTATTGTTGAAAGCCAAAGTCTGTCCTCTCTGCAAATAACAAAGCCAGTATTTGTAAGGCAGTAGCTTGGTGATGGCTGAAATAATGTAGGTTTTATTAGCCTCCCTACAGCTTTTCATTTTAAAGTTTTCAAGTTTCACGCCAACTGCTTAAACTGTATATTGAAATAGCCAGAATGCTGATTTATTCCAGGGCAACTGTTGATCTACCTTGTTCTTACCCTTCTAGAAAGAAAGAAACTGGTTTGGATAAAGCCAGAAAGCAGCTGCTGACACTAAAAGTCACTCTCTCTCTCCGAAAGCCATTTCTTTACTGATACTGTTTACTCACGCATTATCCCCTGTCATTTGAGTTATAACAGTTTCATTTATACTGAAATCTCTTGAGGTCTGGAATTGTCTGCCTTCATGTTTGCATAGGGACAATTATGTTTTCATGCATATCGGTGTACATTTAGTCTGAAGGACAGCCTGAATTCATATACACACAGACTTGTGTGTTCATGTTAAAGACTGTACTAACTCTCCCTGTCATCATTTGCCATTTTTGTATGGCTTTGGAAGGCATGGAGACAACTATTAAAAAGCAGACTATTTCTACAGAAGTCTTTTCCCAGCTGTACAATTTCAATAATTTTAACTACTTCCAATAAAATCCCAAATAATAAAATAAATATCTGGGTAGTTGAGTACTTATTGGAAGAAACAAGTGGAATTCAACACATTTAAGGTTTTGTCTCATTCCTCACAAGTCTTCAAAAAATCAAGAATCATAGAGTTTGTCAGCCATTATCACAGGAAGATTTTAATCTAAATGAAGAACTTGTGTCAAATTATTTCCTCATGAAATACTTTTATATTCACTTAATAGCTTTCTTCCACTGAATTTAATTTTCCCTTCCATGTTTCTAGCTAAGCTGTCCACCTCAAACCTTTTTTTCTTCTTAATATCCTTTCTTCAACAAATGCATATATTTTTAAATCCCATACATTCACAACTCAGTAAAAAACACGTAAAAACTAAGGTCCAGGATGAGGCCTTTGATACAAAAACTTCAAATTGTGTTTTTGTACTGCTTCACTACTTAAACTCTTGCAATGAACTGTGACAGTTGCGAAATAGAGAATGCTCTTGGTGTAAGGACAAAGCTAGAGCCTAAAGAGTGAAAAGAATATAAAACAAGATTGGATTACTAAGTCCCATAAGTAGATTCAGGGAACGTGCCATCACTTGGAGTAGCCTTAGGTCTTTCCCAGTGAGCCCAGGATACTGTGAAACTTGGGAGTTTCAAAGGTAGTTTAAAGAGGTCCAGAGATTCCAAGCAGAATTACAATATTTAGAAAAATAAAAAAGGTTTCCTTGCAAATTGGATGAGAAAGCTACAGATCTGACATTTGCGATAGACACATGCACAACCACATGTATGCAATATGCAATACCCATATGCACATGGCTGGCCACACAGATCAACCCAGACAGAAAGCACAGCTCCCATGCAAACATGGATGACACCAGTGGCTTCATCCTGTTCTCCTTTCCAGCTGATCAGGATGAAAGCCCATTAATGGAAAATATCTAACTATATGTGTATATATATATATATGCAAGCTGAACCCCTCCAGTAACTTGGCTTAAACAGTCTACCCAGTAGCTGCCCCTGGATGCCCCGGTCTCCAGGTTGCTTCATATACACATGCACGTACGCACGCACGCACACACACACACACACACACACAGGTCTCTCTGATAGCTCCTCCAGACCTACGGTCTCACCAGCATCCAATCCCAGAGTCCACAGTCTCCCCATTAGTTGGCTTGGACCCCTGGTCCCTCCAGTAGCCACCTCACAGACTCTCGGACGTCTCCAGTATCTGGACCAGATGTATGGCTGCTCTGACACCTGGCTCTCACATCTCTTGTCCTACTCCCTGGCTAGTCTGGCTTGACGTTTCCCGGTGATCACACATAGCTATGTGCGCCCTCGCTTGCTCCGGTTGCTGCACCACAGATACATGGGTCCCAGAGACCTGTGGTCCTGCTGTGGTAGCCGACACTCAGACTTTCATATGCACACACGCACACAGCATAGAGAGCCCTCACCCAGGAAAATGGTTAGAAATGGAGATCATGAGAAGATGGGAGAGACGGTGCTGATCAGGCATAGGAAACAGCCAGACCAAGCTACCAAATAGGGACCTGCTTACAGATGACAAACCCTTTTTTTCCCTTATCCCTCTATTTTCCCATGCTTTCTCTTCCCCAGACCACCTTGATCCCTGTCTTTCCCCTCCTGTAGCTCCTCCCTTCAACATCCCATAGTAAGTCTTGCATAGTCCCCAAAGCCTTCTCCTGGCTTTGAGTCCTACTGCCCAGGCAGTGACCCCTCCATGCACGGGGTGCTTGGGTGAGCTGCTCCCATTGCCTTGTGGTGCTGGATGTCCCCCAGCCCCGGGCCCGGTCAGGGGCTCCCCAGCTCTGGGTGAGTTAATGGAGTCCCCTGCCCACTGTTGTGCTCCTCTGTGTGTGTGGAGATGAGCCTTTAATCCCATGATCAAACACAGAGAAACCCTTTGCGAGAGAGGATTTTTCCCCATTTTCTGCTGCCAGCAGAAGTCAGAAAATGGGGAAGGGTTCAGATGGAAAATAGTGACTTAAATGGATTAATAATTAGACATTTGCAGACAGGGATAATAATAATAATAATAAAATTACAAATTTTCAGTTCTAGGGTTAAGGCACCCAGTTTTCAGAGTTATGACCTGTGATCATCTCTGCTAAAAATCTCATAATTCCAGCATCAATGTGTTTTTTCTTCTTCGACTTAGAAAAGTAGGTCCATCTCAAGCAAGTGAAATACTTTTTTTACGCCTTACTTGAGACAAGTTTGTGGCATTTTAATTACTACCCATTATCCAGCTCAGTAAAAATCAGATAAAAAAACATATTTCAGATTTCAGCATGATTTGTAGTCTTTGCCCATAGTAAAGCATAATGATGTTACAATAAATTTTGAAAGCAGACATGAGAAATCTGTGTCTTTGAATGGAAATAAACCACATATGTTAGGGTGACAAGTGTTGCATGCTGTCACCAATGGGCTGTGGATTTCATAAACAAGAAAAAAGAAGAAATCCTTGTTGATTCTTGAGTATTTCCTTTTGAATTATGAAGCATACTTATAGCTATTAGAAAAAAAAGGGTACAACTGAAAAATATATTAAAAAAAATAAAAAAATCTCTTAGCCTTGGAAAAGATTGGCTATTTTTATGGAGGTTTGCAAGCTGCATTCAGATTTTGTAATTTGCATAATATGAGAAAGAGATAGTTCAAACTATTGCAAAATGCCCTCTCTATTCTCTCCAGCACTCACAGACTGCTGCGCTAGAAAGAAATTAAAAATTGTGCCCCTAACTGGCATTACGCTCAGCTACTTATTCTGCTGGTAAGTCAGCCAGAAGACAGGTGAGATGTACGCCAATTGCAAGAAAAATAGCTGATTTACAAAGAGATTTCTTACCAGCCCACTGACGTGGTAAGTGGAAAATGCACTTCGCCAGTGATTTCTCTTTTGCTGACTAAATGCAATAGTTTAATGCAAGGTGATTAAATCAGGACAGCAAAGGAAATTAGCCAGAGTCTTTGTTTCTGTGCAGTGAAAGCAGCAGAAAGAGCTGCAGCACTAAAGCAGCGAGAGCAGTAAGCAGCGAGACACCGCCGGCATCGCTTATCAGTGAAACACACTGGCTTTAGCAGAGCAAATCTCCTATTTCCCTCCAGGGGCAGGAGGAAGAAAAGTAAGGCTGATCATAGGGTTGATAGATGAGGATATATTTCATCTCCCCCAGAAGGACATCTCGCCCCTACTAAACTTTTCCTATCTCCTTGTTCCCTGTGTTCCCTATCTCTGTTTTTTTATTCTTAAAGATTTTTTGAGAATAGTTCTATGTGATGTATTCAGGACTGTGTGTTTTCCTGCGGTCTGTACCAATGTGTGTCCGTTTTCTCTCTAAAAAAAAACCAAAACAAAACATGGATTGCTTAAAGAAAAAAGGCCACTTCACAAAGCCTGAGTAATTAAGAAAAGGGGAAAATAGCCTATAGAAACTGTCTGTCAATGCTCCAGATCACAGCCGATAGCAGCAGTGAAAACTACCACCTGCCATCCCCCAGCACTCTTAAAAACACATCAGCCCCTTGGGGCCTCTGAACAGTTATGAATACAAAGATTAATTAGCTTTTGGAACTCAGAAGAAGTCCAATTTATAAGATTAGATTTACGTTTCCCATTAAAACCTTTGGTGAGCGCGGTGTATCTAGCTATTTGTATACTTGTACGGCTTCCCTTGCTGTGCTGTTTGCGACCATCTCTAGCATGAGATTATTACAATCCACCCTGTTATACGGATGGAATCAGGTTAATTAATTACCAGTCTAGAAATACACAGAGACCACAGAGTGCTGGGAAGAGAAACTTTATTTTTTTTTTTTTAACAGCGTCATTAACTCAAGCTTTTTAAAAATTAGAATTTCTGCTTTAGTGAAGCAACAGTTTTGATTTCATCTCACATCAGATTAGAACCAAAAGTGTGATAAAACTTCAGAATAAGAAAAATTGGAACTGCCCTTTTCCACAGCTTTTCACTAAAAAATGTATTCAGCCTTCAAAATTTCAACCAAGTTGCCAGCCTGTTCCACTTTGGCCATTCCTTCCATCCAAAATCCATGTCCTGCATCCTCCTAACTTATTCTAATGACTATGCAGGGAAGAAGTTTCTGTCCTTTTTTTAATCAAACAATCTGCTTCATTACAAACTCAAAGAAATATCAGCCAAGTATCCCTTGCACCAAGGCTTGACTTAACAGCAAGAGATCCAGTAGAAGGCCTTATTCACCACTCAGCTTATTGAGAAAGAGTTCTCTGAAGTCCATCTTCTTGATTTCAAGAGCTGTCCAGCATCAGATAAGGGAGGTGGAATTACAGTCAACTTTTCATCAAGACAACATTGTCTGGAAATCTATATCAGCTTTGCCAGATGTCTTTCTACCCTGTATTGCAGCAAAATATATTAGTTATATTTTGGTGGGCTTCCTATCATCCAAAGTGTTCTTGGTGCTTTAAGGACATAAAGAACATCCAAAGAAATTACAGTCCATGACCAAAATTTGTAATTATATTTGATACCTTGTGCCTGACTGGATTGCTGGAATTCAGACAGACAAGGGAAGGAAATTAAGAGTCTGGTATTTTTTTGATTAAGATTTTTCCTTAGAAAATTAAGCACTTGGATTTTTAATTATTGTGAACTGAAAAAAAATTATAGAAATTGCACAATTAGTTCAGCAGGAACTGAAGTGTCATTTTTTTTCGAAACAAAGAAAATTGTGCAGAAAAAAGAATATATTAGAACTTAGGTCTTCCCACTTCCACATTAGTGTATTAGCAGATTGTAAAATCCATTTCAAGTAATATCGAATCTGGATAGCACAAAAGAAAGAAATAGGAGTAGCCCCATCCAGTATATCATGTAAAGTAGTGGAACGCATTGATTTAGAACAAATATCTCTTGACAACACAAGTAAGTATCTTGCTTACCAGGATACTGGATAATACAAAACTATGAAACCTTGCCTATTTCATAAATTTACTTTGGCAATTTTGTGTTTTTTTTCATAGTTGCAATGATTTCTCCAATTTAGTCTGAATTCATAAATGATTTCCAAACTACCTGAAAATTTTCAGATAATGAATAACTTACCGAAAACACTTGCTCACTGCCACCAAAAAGAGCTTTTCCTGAGTTCTCGGAAGAAGGCTGTGCTAATGTTGTAATGTTGGAACAGGAGACCCTCCTGCCACGTACTGCACTGTCACAGAGCACTAGTCATGCTTTCTGCCGCTAAATAACAGTGGAACACAGTAATTCCAGATTGATTTTGAATGGTCATTTACTCTTGGAAAAGGTGAAAAAGTCAAAGAATTAGTTTTGGAGTTTTCTGTAAAGAAAACTTGTGCCCCAGTGCAGATCCAAATAGCTGCCATAGGAGATTTTTTCGTTTAGATTACAACTGGACTGTTTCTTTGCACATTCAGAACATTAAAATGGTGCAAAGAGTTTAAAAAAACCAGCAACAACAAGAAAATGCTCCAAGGTTATACTGTCAACACGCTCTCTCCCTAATCACCATATTATCATGAAAGGTGCGTAAGACCCTATATCCCAAGGTACCTGCAGATTTTCTGCAGAGTTTCCATGGCCTATATTTTCAAATCCAGATTCATTTAGATCCTTTCCTACACACCTCCAAGACCTGGACTTTGGAGAGAAACTGGGGGGGGGGGGGGGGGTTGCCTTTTTTGTTGTTTTTTGTTTTATTTTGTTTTGCTTTTTTAATTCAGGAGTGTTAGGCAAATCTACCTTCAACAGCCAAACTCACTAACCGGTTTCAACAGTTACACCTATACTTCTAGGATCTGCTCATACAGTCTGTGGACATTCATGTGGCCAACTTCAACAACTCTTTTACAGCATGCAATGATTTTGTGGGATGTGCACCCAGAATTTTCTTCAGTGAAAGTTTTGACATTTCCAGGACACTATCGTTCATCTTGCATATTTTCCATTGGTTGAAATGAATGTTTTTTATAAACACTCAGGAAATGAGCAGAAATCACCTGGATATAAACTCTATATTTTTATTTATTCAACTAGATTTTGAATGCACAGAGCAGAGAGAAAAATTCACTGTTTTTAATGTTATCCAGAGCATCACCACAGCTGTACCTTTTTGTACTGATGAATGTGTGTTACTAAATAGAAATGTTCTTGAAGGTTTTAAAAATAACACATGATCTTAAAAGATGCTTAAAGATTAACTGAAAAACAGAGTGTGGTTGGCCAGTATACAAATGTGATGCTCTGTTTTAGGAAGGAAAAGCTGCATGCAATTTATCAGCATTTATTTCTGGTTTCCAGATCTGCTTGATTCCTCCTTCATTCTGTGGCTTATTTAGTTTTTAAATTGTTTACCTCGGATACTGTATTTAGATGCATATGGCTTCCACTGGATTGCCACTAAATTACAAATCTTGCAGTTGACAGAAAACAAAATTAAAATGCACCATTTAATCCAGCTTTTTTTCTTTTCTCTGTCCCAGTGAAATTTGTATTTGAACAAATTGAGTATCTAAAACAGCTCAAAAATGTGTCTGATGGATAACTCGGAACTGAGGAAGGAAATTGTACATAGTGTGGCCAGACTATCAAAACTGAGGTTCATCCACTTTTTTGGAAGAACATGTGTTCTTCACATCTTAATACTACGCTCTCCCAGTGGAGGTCGAGCTGGAGATATAAGTCTGGAGTAAAGTTTAATTTAGTTTGTAGAACCAGGCAATATTTACAGCTCTGAACCTGAGGGAGATATGAGTGCATCCAGCTTTTACTAACCACCCTGAGGCTGACAAACCTTGGTCATGGGCAGTCACTTAAATTCTCAGTGGTTTAGTTTTCCCTTCATCCGAGAAACGGGAATGATAATGGTTAAGCCACCAAGCTACTTCAAGAATATATTAATGATTATTCATGGCTGCAAAGATATAAAATGCAACACAAGCCAAGTGCTTAGGATTTTATTGTTATTTTTGCATGCTATTTATTTTAGAAACGCAGCGAAAAATGTAGACTATGTAAAGCATAGCCAAGTTAATGAGCAGACGGGCTACGTGACCGAGAGCGCCATAAGCAGACAGCGCTTGGTGCTGAGCTCTGTGCAAAGGGAAGACGGTACCTGATGTCTCGGTTTAATGCTGCTGTGAAATGTGGATGACTAGCGTGTCTCTGCTGAACAAGTCATCACAGGGCTTCTTTGTGCCATCTCAGTCTTCTTTATCATTTGTTCGTACTCTCATACTTAATCTCCTACCGACATCAGGAATGTAAACAAGGCTATAGCTTGCTCTTTAGGTTCATCTCAGTTTAAGTAAGCGAGAAGAACTGAGTGACCTGGGAGACGTTCCTTCTCGTCTAAGTGATTCTTCGATTGTTATAGTAAATGCAGGAGAAGATAGTTAAGAAAAGGGGGAAAAAATCCATGTAAGTTTACAAATCATCCCAGGATGTGGTTCCTAGTTACAGTATGGATATCTTCATTATCTAATAAATGCACTGTGTGTACTTTAAAAGTACTTTACAGGAGTTATTGAGTTCTTTCCACCTTACTTTTTACACATTACTAAGTGAATGAATACAGCATTTTAAAAACTGCACATAAAAAATATACCTTAGGATGTATTTTTACTACAGAACTGTAGACTGGGTTTTTATTTCATTGCATAGTAGCTTTTATCTACCTATACTGTCCCATCTAGACAGAGATTTTTCACCTGACTGTCAGTAAATACACTCTTTGCTCACAATTTGTATCCATAACAATTACACTTGTAGTGTTTTGTTTGCTTATCAGGCGGTATGGCTGAGCTTTAAAAAAAATGGCAGTGCTCTGAAAGAGCTCTGATAATTATGCAAAAGCACTGAAATAAAATAACAGTGCAGGGAAGCATTTGTGTTATTAATAATTCAATATCTACATCCTTGGGGGAGTGAGTAGTTGATTTTTAGCGTGGTACTTCTAAATCCTGGCAGACGCAGCGGACACACTGCATTGCACATGCATTCCTCAGCTCTTTGTGTTTTAAGCCTGGTTACAATAGCAGTGTATGACTGACATGAATCAGCAACAGCTTCTCAAACTCCAGATTCCTTCAATATTTTTGAGCAGTTGCAATATTTTAGTGTGCACATTGCTTTAGTCCCCCAAAGCTTCAGAAGCGAGCAACAGCTAAAAAGCAACCTGGCCCTTTCCTTTGCAAGGAACGAAAGCACTGGTCAAGAAAATACCAGCTTGCTCTGCCTAGCAAGCTTGGACCATTTCTAAGGTGGAAATGATCTGGGAGGTATGTCTATAGCATTGCAAGAATCCTATCTCCTATCTATTTTCTATTTTTAACAGTAAGGATGTATCTGGAGAGGGCATAAAAAATGTGAGAAAATGAAATGCTGAAGAATTGCCTTCCTTCACCATTCATCTGTGAGGACAAAATAATGTGCAAGGTTTGCACTCGAAGGTTATATCCATGCACACGTGCAGTGTGGGATGAGAAGAAGAGGAGGAGCCATTCGTCTCATTCATTCCTCCCTGTTAATTTTGTTACCTTCAGTCCTGGTGGGCCATTTCTTGGCTGCCATACAAAAGTCTTTCTTCATAGAGTTGTTTAGGCAATATTCAGACCAGTCACAGACAGTCAGCTCGCAGTGCATATTGTGGCAGCAAAGACCTGGACCATGGTGAGGGCAGCAAGGTGACGTCTGAAGTGGGATGCAATAATTGATCCGAGTGGGTTGCAGAAGGCAAGTCGTCTTCTGACCTCGCCATGTAAGATTGTGCTGATGTCTTTTTAATGCTCTATGTCACCATTAATTTGTTCATCAGCAAGAGCATTTTAGCCATCTGTCACAGCATTCGCACTGGTCAAGGTTTCTTTCACAGACCTTCAAAAAGCATCCCTTTTCCAGAAAAATTTCTTCACATCACGGACAACCTCCTGATTGTCTCTTTGAGCCTTGGCAGGGGATGTGACCCTGACAATCTCAGCATACTTTGATCTCTCTCTTTCAGTATTTTTCATCATTGAGATGTTTCACTTTATTACCAGTGAGGGTGACAATTTCTTCTTCTCTGCTTTTCCCTCTGTCTTTTTAGGCGCAGGACATCTGTAAGGCAAAACACAGCAGTAAACATAGGACACATAAAGTAAACATAGGACACATAACATTGTAATTAATGTTTTCATACTATAAAAGTCAAAACAAACAGGTATTAAAACCATGAAGTTAAAATTAATCATCTTGCTATGTTAGCACAGTATGTAAACGATGACACTCCAAATTGAAAATGGCATTGAAATGAAATGCTCAGATAAAATGTTTTGATTTAGGCAAATCTGCGTGGCCTTTTTAACTGAAAACTGTTCTGCTGGATAATTTTCAGCCACTTCTAAATGGATTTGTTAAATATTTCTCTGACCAAAGCAAATAAGTAAATAACAAGGGGACTCTGTTTGAAAAATGAAAATAGTTCTTACTGAAAAAGGAAAGCTGATTTCCATGAAGCTAGGCTAGAGTCTTTGAACTTTTCTCATGTAAACTGGTAACTTGCTCTTTGGGTTATTGTGATGAAGCCAAAAAAAAAAAAAAAAAAAAAAAGCACAGTAGGTTACTACCCTACATCTGGAAGGATGACACAGTGTGGTCCTATGAAAAAAGCAAACGCGGTGAAGAATCAAAAATTAAAATCTTCACATTTACTTCTTAAAAACACAGGCTAACATGCTGTTAAGATGGCAGATACCAATGGAGCAGATTTAATGATATGACATCCTGTTTTAAGAGGTAAACAAGAAAAAAACAATAGAGAAGAACAATACAGTGATTACCTGTAGCCAAGTTATAAATAACTCTCATCCGTTCCCCTAGTCACGAATTTGCAAACTAATTATTTTATTCTGAAATGCTTTGCCTTGAGAAAACGTTATAGTAACTAAAGAATTTTTATTAAATGCATGTATAGCATTAGCATGCAGAGTCACACCAGCTGCTCCATTCTTTGGGCCTGATCACAAAACAACAAACAAACAAATAAACAAAAAACCCTTTATGTAATTGGTGAATTTTTGGTATTCTGCTTTACAAACAACAGACTTCTGAGACTAGGAGTGAATAAAAATTGAAATGACATGTAGAATTATGAGGATGGATACCCACCAAAGCTTTTATTGTTGAAGGGATTTTTTGTGTGGAGATGCTTCTACTAAGAGCTTTCAGCCAGTTCAGCATCCTCACAGCAGCAGAGTTGGGTTATTTGACAGCAGAGTAGAGTGCTCCTAGAGCATGTGATATTTTTCAATGTATGCAATGAGTTAGATAAACTGGTTTGGATGCAATCAGATGAGAGAAAGCCATGCCTGAAGCATTTTCTCATATTTTCAATTCAAATTTGACATATTTTGAAAAAATATGATTAGCCATCCCCACTCTCATTCTCTGTTAGCTCTGATCTGAAAGGCTCTACTAAAATAGCAAAGCTATTACTCTGGATTTTTGCGGGGGAAGCGGTCAATGGGTCTGAATTTGAGCAGCAGATCTGCAGGGAGGTATCACGGGGATGCCTGCACTGCATGGTGGAGCGCGCAGCAGAGATCAGAGCTGGTCCATCCAAGCTCTGAGTGGAGCTTAATCCCGGGAGTGGTAAAGTCACATTCATGGACTTTACTACTTAAATTCAGAGACATGTTGATATGCTTCCAGACTTAGTTTGCAGAGAGGACCCTCAGATGTCCTCGCGACATGCTACCCAATATCTTCAGTCCTAGGGTTGGCATGCACCACGGGTCCAGATTTGCTCCATTTGCTCTAGGCATGTCTCATTTCCATTCTGATTCTTATAATCCGCACATCTACAGCGACTAGGGTCTCTGAGCTGGCTAGGGTTTTGCAGTCAACAGAAAGGCTTCCCCTAAATTTCCTAGATGATGTCATACATGAAATTCTATAGATGTGATATATAAATGATGGGCCCCAGCATCTCCCAAGCCTTATCAAGCCTTAAAAATCAAGATATTAAATATCACTGTGATTAATATAGATTAAAAATGTAAATAATGAGTATGATATGGTTAAATCTCTGCTTTTGAAAGCCCTCCACAGAATTTCTGTGGAAAGGTTTTTATCTTTCGGTATATTCTCAAATAATTTTAGTAGTGTCCAGCGTGACTTGCTGGCTTGTTTTATATTTCCTGTTGATCTGTATTATCTGCTTTTCCATAAAACAGCACAAAATCTCTCTAAACAAACCAAAAAACAACCACTGACGTAAATACATCTTATGTACGAGCTAGATGTGCTGTTCTCTCAGAAATATTTTTTTAATACCCTTTGAGCCCTTCAGATGAGAAATTATTGGCAAAGTACTTGTAAAATCAATATAAGCACAAATTATTTGAAAGGAGAAAAGTAAATTGGGATGTGCTAATATGAAAGATACTTGAGAAACCATGACATGCAGTCTAATAGCCGTTAAAGAAATTAAACACCTTGATAGTGATTGTTCTGTCAGGATCAAGTGGGAATGAAATTTATTTAACCCCTAAATCCAAAGTTAGTTAAATGTCAAATAACTATGTATTATACAAAGCAGGGCAAAAATCCAATGTTGCAATAGCTTTTGAAGACAAGCATAAGAGCATAATTTGTTTAGGTCTTACAAAACCATTGAGTTGCATTTATCTTTTTGAGGGTTCACCCTTGAGAGAGAATGGAATTTCAGCACCTCTTAAATGGAACTAACATTTCAGAGGCATCAAATTTTAAACTTTAACACTGAGATACTTTGTCCTAGAATAATGATCATTAAGGAAGTTATCATTAGGTAGACTAATTCAGGCAAGTGTGTAAACTCACAAGGGATTTAGCATTTAAGTTTCTGTTTCACGGGGTGACAATTGGAAAATGTCAAGTAGGTCTTTTCAGAGCTCTTCAAAGACTGCTTACTCCGGCTAATCTAATCCTTTGGTCGAACCATTAATTTTGACTAGGAGAATAGAGGATATTTTAGATTGTATGGTCTCCAGACTCAGGAAACATCTACTTCCTGTGATTAGAAAGAGCTCTTTTCTTGATAGAGTCAGCGGAGGAATCTGGATAAATGCTAATTCTGAGATTTTCATATTTCAGCAACTCATATTTCAAGCTCTCTTATCACTTTCCATTATACTGACTTTCTCACGGAAATGGAGAGAAAATGACAAATTAGACCTAGAGTTTCTTTAATGTGTTGGCTGCCTTCTAAGAGGCAAGTTTCTTCTGCTATTAAAATGTGATTTGTCTATAGAGAACTGATGAACAAGATAGCTTTGGCTCTGTAAGGACACCCGCAGATTGCCCTGCTGTTTTGCTAGTCCTGTCTGCTTTGGTCTGACATTAGAAGTTGCTATTACCGTGGTGTCTTTCACCATTCCCATTAATGCTCTGCTTGGCTTACTGTCTTACTTCTTGAAACTTCCTTTTTTCCAACATTCAATCCCAAAGTGCAGCAGCTGCTATTAACACCCCTTAAGCTCAACACACCTTCTACAAGGTCAAACACAGCCCCTTAACCTATCCACATTTATGTTTCATGAAATCCCCATTTCATTCTCAGCTCAGTCAAGCTGTCTGGTATAGACATTATGTTTTTGTATATTATGTTTTTTTCTTGCTTGCCTTTTTTTTCCTTCTCCTTCTCTCCTTTAGGATGTGAAATTCAAGGGGAAGCTTCATTCTTCGTGGTTGTGAAGAATATTCTGCCTTCAGCTTTTAAAGAAATAATAAAGCGAAATACAAATGAACTTTATAGAAATAGAATAAAGGTTTTGTTAAACAAGCATAATCTGGTGGAGAAGAGTGTCCTTTTATTGTCTATGTGTATCTAAAAATACAAACTTCTGTGAAAAAAAAATCTATAGAAAGGTAGAAGAGCAGATACATGTTATAGGAGAGTTATAGATAAGATATTTTAGTCTACCAAGGTCTATGAAATATATTCCAATAACAGAAGGAGGGATCTAGGTTAATTTGCCAGATGGTTAGAGGCTGTTTATATCTGTTTGACGTCCCTCCATGCTCCCACTGCAGCCACCGTGCTTCCTCCCTGCTTCCTCATTGCAAGCTCCCCCCAAACCAGGTCTCTTAGCGAACTGGAAACGTGCCAAGTGGGGACTCTCAATCGCCCCCCCGCCGAATCCTTCTGCAGTATAAACAAGTGTTTCACCTGCTCTATATTCTAGTATGTTTAAACCTCATCACTCTAATAAGAGTATTTTTCCATGAGAAATCGTGATACCAAGAAGCTAATGGTGTATGACTAGTTCCTAATGCTATCTTTCTCCGGGAAGTTTGATAAAAATATGTGATTCAGAACATTAACAACATGGTTCCTCATTCCAGAGATGGTCTTGTAATAACTATTAATATTAATAAATAGCTTCTGTTAGACTGTCCACTTTCAGTGTGCATGGAATGAGCCTGAAACACACAAAAGTGACAGAACAAGCAGACTTTTCGTTACTATACATTTTTTTCGTTTTAACCTTCACTAAACCTGACAGGATCCCTGTGAATTTTTTAGTTAGACCATTGCGAGCTGTTCAGAATTGCAGATACATACACTGAGCTTTCCAAAGCAATAACATACTAATCCAGTGATTAGTCCTGCTGTTATCATGGTGCAGGTTTAAATTTAAAAAAAAAGGAAAAAGAAAAAGATCTTCTTCCTTTCACAATGGTTTAGCTATCCTGCAGAGCATAATATGAGCCAGCTGCTTTCTGTAAAGAAGCAATATTTCTAGCAGGGGTTATGAACTCTTTTCATGCTTGCTCAGTGTCGTCAGTGCCTTAGCACACGGTGCAAAGTAGGATTCAAATCTCAGCCTCCTGGGACTTAGGAGTTATGGCGTTTACCATCACCAGGCCTGCTGGACCTCAGATCCCAGAATAAACTCCACAGCATTGATTACTCACGTAATAGATGCCACAGAGACATTGGTCATGGAGGGATGCAAGCAGGGAGATGTGTATGTGCATTAGTGCAGCTACCTGCCTTCTTCTCATAAGGGCATCGGGGCTCTGCTAAGGTGTTGGCATAACTTCCAGACATTCAGAGCCAGGGCTACCAAACCTGTGGCTATCTGCAGTCATTCAGGCAGACCAGCCAAGACACACCAACTGATGACTCCCAAAACGTGCTGGATTGAAACTGAAATAACAGAATCTTTTGGTAAATAATCTATAGCAAGGTCTTTCTCACTTTGTATAAATTTGTGTCAGCTATTAATGAAATGTCAAGGATGACTGTAGGGCAATGTGCATAGCATTTTCAAAAATACAGACCTCCAGGATAACATATTAATGGGAATGCCTTGATTGTGTCTTTCAGGGTTAATTATCCTAAGGGTTGAGAATAAAGATAGCATCCTCCAATCAATCTTAACTTTCCTGGATATGAACGGAACAGGAAGCATATTTGTAATGAAATAGCAGGAGATTAGAGTAAGCTTAAATGAAAACAATAAAATGAAAACTTTTCCTCTTCTTAAAAAGTGCTCAAAACCTAAAAAGAGGCAAAGGCATAAGAAATAAATAAATAAAAAAATCTAATGCAAATGGAATGCCAGTGTTTTATTTAGTAAAGTGCTAAATAACCAAATATGTTTTCTTTTCATTAAATGTGCTGTAAGTTACTGTGTTTTTACATTTTAAAAGAAGTCTGTCTGAGGTTTTATGCAACTTAGATTTAAAAAAAAGTGGAATGAAATAACATTGCTGTTATTTATTGGATTTATTATACTGAAATGCTGCATTATGTATATTTATCTACAGATGTTGATACTGAAATGGTGCTAAATATTCCTGCCCATATGCACGTAGATACTCAGATTCTAAGAAATCAACACATGTGTTTTTGTGGAATGATAAAAAGCAATGATACAAAATATATTTATACTGCCAAACAGAGCAAGACAGACCTCCAGTCAAGGCTATCCATCTGGTACCCTACAGAGCAGCTGCCTCATGCATATACTGTTCAAACCTGCTGCATCCAAGATAGGTGTCATGTTTTTCAGGGGCCTGAGTGCACTAATAAGCCTCAATTGCACTGACCAGCCTCACCTGGGACCCCCACCCATGCACCCTCTGCCCATTGCTCCAGAGTCCTATTTAAGCTCAAGCCTGGGCACTTCTGGCCTCAGGTGTGTTGTAGGTGGACCTGTTTTCAGTCCTGGTTCATGCTATTCCTGATGTGTTGACTGGGTTAGCTCAACCTCAGATGTTAGTTGCCATCTCCCTTGTTTGTCTGATGAGCTCTGGGTTGTTGTTGTGACCTGCCTTGTGCAAGCTGGGCAGAGCTGAGGTCTGGTGACTCTGTCCGAGTATGGTGGGACTGCACTCTTCATGGTGAGGCTGTTAACCCTACCTTGTGTCCTATCTTATTTTCCTTTGTACAGCACCTCTACTCTTGCTGTTCCCTGACTTTGCTGACAACTTTACTATTAAAACTAGGTTCATTGCACAGTTGGAAGTGACACATGAAGGACACCAGGCATCAGGAAGCCTGAACTCTGGTTAGGAAATTTTCTGGGCCAAAAATAGGATTCTCTTCCTCTGACTGTGCCTGACATCTCTGAATTATTACACAACAGATCTGAAAAGCCTGTTAGATTTCTGTCACTCTTACTGGGGGGAAAACCATATATTTTTGTGCTTTTTGAAATGCAGCTTAACTTTCATAGGTGTTACCATCTTTCAGAGTCTTGCTTAATTAAAGCATAGGTGATTTGGTGTATGTAGTATATTTTGTGTACAGGCAATGTCTCTATAATGCATAATTACTTATTAAGAAATAATCATAAAATCAATATGTATGACTTGCTTCTCAGAGCCATAAAGTACTAAAATATATAGCAGTGAGTGTGAACAAATGTATGTAGGGGGTGTTAAAGACTTACGTGCCTAAAAATGTATTTAAAATAACCCCTTTCCCCATGCATGTGTGACTTTTCAGGAAGATGTGATAAGTATAAACCTGCTTTTGGTACTTATTAGCTTGGCATATGCAGTTCCTCTGTGCATTTGAGAACACTTTGGACCACCAAATATAAAGCTGTTATTCCTTAATGACATGTAATATCGTAATTTTCAAATATTTGGTGCTGGTGCTGTTGCCTGTTTGAGTTTCATCTCCTTCAAGATATTTCTGATTACTGGTGGAGTCCTGCCTTACCTACTTGTGGTGAGGAGGATGCAGTGGGGAGGTTGGCCTTCTCTTCTGAGGAAGTCTTATGAGGTAGCTGTATAACTTTTTCCCACTCTCATCCAGCAATTTTAGAAGCTCTCAAGCAGTTTCACCTAAATCTGATATAAAATAACAAGCTCTGTGAAAAATGGCCTCTGGATAGGGGAAAACTATACACCTTGGTATTGCGAATAGGCACTTAGTTGCTCTATTTAGCAACTGAAGATCAGCCAGGGGGTGTGATGGCCTTTGTGTATCGTCCCAGGGTATGGGTAGGATGTGCTATATGTTAAGCGTCTTGCAGAGGAGCCTTCAGAAGAGGGAGAAAGTGTTGCATCTAATATTCCTTGCAACAGAGATTGTTTTGTGTATGAACTGCAAAGTGCTTCCACTGCACTGCCTAGTAATTAGTGGGACTGAACCAGGACTTGAGCTGGACTGTAGCAGACCTGTATATATGTGTATAGCCACTGTATATACATAATACAGTAAAAGACAGCCTCTAGCCCAAAGTACTTAACTTCAGGTGAGTGGTTTACACTATGGTGCATACAAAAAAAAAAACAGTCTGAGCAATGATGCATCTAGATGGCTGTTTTACCAGAAGATGGGTAGGAGATCCTGTCTAAGGAGAACACACCAGCCTGGCCACTCTCATCTTCGAATTCCCACCATTATGGTTCAATTAGGGGTGTTTATAAGGTGTAACCCTAATCTCTTCAGTGTCTGTTTATGGACCTCTTGTCCATGAACTTGTCTGATCACACTTTGAATCTAATGATATTGTTTACCTCTGCAGCCTGCTGTGGCAGCAGAGTCCAGAAATTCACTACCCACCATGTTAAAAATACTTTTACTGTCTTATACCAATCTACTACTACTTTCAGTGAGTGCCTCTACTTTCAGTACTGTAGTTCACCTGCCATTTGCCCCCCAGAGTCCTCTTGCTCTAGAGATTCATGCCAGCTGCAGCTCTATAGATGGTGCAGGTCTATAGCTTTTCCTTCCCAAACAAAGCATGCAAAAGGGCATATCATCCCTAAGGAGATTGATTCTCTCCTCATTTTGCAATCAGAGGTATGACATCACCTTCTGCTCAGCTACATACACTGGGGAATATGGAAGACAATCAAGCCTTTAACAGAAGACACAAATGAGACAGAACTGGGATTTCTGGCAGGGTAAGTGAAGTGGCTTGTCCGAAATTAAACACCAGGAGGTGAGAAGACAGGTGTCCTTGTTTCCCATCTCAGTGTGCTGCCTGATAGACCGGCATCACTTTGGCTGCTCAGTTTTCTTCTGCATCAGACTATCCTGAGTGTTCATGCACTGAATCACTCTGACAAAAGAACATAGTTTTGTTTCTGTTTTATTAACTAAGTATTTCAGACCTTTTTTTTTAATTTGCCCTTAAATCCCTTACTCTCTTGGCTAGGGGATTTTAGCAGCATATAGATCAATTCTGTGGCACTGCACAGAGGGAAGATCCTCTCAAATTATCTCATAAAACACTCTCCATGCAGAGGTGCACATCTGGTATAACTGAGCAACAATACAACAGTGTTCAACACTAGAGACTGCTGGAATGGTATGACTAGGGCTGAGAAAAGTATTTGTAAAATCCCCACCAAATTAGCAGCTTTCAAACTTTTGCTAAATTTTCCATTTAAAAATGAAAGGAGGCCTCTGATTTTTTTATCACTCAAATTTAAGACCTCATAAGGAGTAAATTGCCTACTTTCTGAACAAAACAATCTTAATTTCATTGTTGTAAGCTATTTTTGCACGTATTCTTTAAATAATTGTTGCTCACAGTGTAGCATTTCCCAATATTGATTTGCTGCTTACTTTCTACATCCCAAGCAAGAAATTAACACTTTGACATACTAGTCAAGAAGATGCTGTGTCACAGTTCAAGAGATCCAGGAGGATAAGCTTGTGCAAGTTGTATCCTTCTTTGCTGATTTTCCTCTTCCTAGAATAAATGGATCTCTTTTTGAGTCTTGAAGCCTGAGTAACAAACTGCTACCCAGTCCTGGAGCAGTAGGGAAAAAAAAAAAACTGAAATTCATGGCAATGAAACAACATCAGGTTTCTGAAGTGCGTGGTGTGGTTTGTGAGTACTTCCCAACTTCTGAATCTAGATGGTCTGTAGTCAGGGTGTGGGGTGAAGAAGGGAACCCTGAAGGGTGCCACTAGGAACTCCAGTAAGAGCACCTAGAGACCAGGACACCAAAGTAGACATGAGTTAACCTTACATGCCTTCTAGATGTAGTTGAAATATTCTTACCTCCTCAGTCTTGACCCCTCATACATGTTGTATGTGTAACTAATTGTACTGATGAGGTGCTTTGCCACACCATAAATGGAGATACACACAAAATCCTCTTTCACTAGGGATTATGGTGCTGTTTCAACACATGCCTTTTTAAAATAAGGAGAACTTTCCATAGAATAAATCAAGACTATTACCATTCTATGTACTATGCTGATATTTGCAGGCCTTGCTTTTAACTGCAGCTTGACTAAGTGCTCAATGGGCCAAACCCTAAGCAGTCTTCTAAGGGAGATACAGTTCTGTAAGTCAGAACTTCTCCATGTTTTTGCCAACAGGTACCATGTGTAGTAGCAAAAGTTGCATCAGTCTGGCAAAAAGATTATTTCTTGCTCTGGTGGGGAAATTGGAGCTGTGTCTTTTTTTGCACCAACAGATTGTCTACTTGGAATGCAGCAGATTCTTTGGAATAAACTGAAAGATGTTGTATCAACCCATCCCATTAAAAACATTAATGTTGTCATTCAGTTCTTTTGGGGTAAACCTCTTATTCCCAGGAATATGCTAATCCACCTGAGAATGAGAATATGGTAGATAGGATAGCATGGCGTGCACATGGCTGACTATCAGGAGGATAGTGGGTGAAAAGCAAAACCCTCTTGACAGATAATTACACTTCTTTCCCCTAGTGCCTGCCAGAGGTTAAAAAAAAAAAAAAAAAATCCCCTTTTTCTCCCCTCTGCTTGTGCTTTATCCCATACTGACTGGGAAACCACAAATGAAAGAAGCTCCTCTGCCTCACCAGGGCATAAACAGCATTTTCTCCTACTTGAGTTGATATATCTTACATCTTTGGTAATTGCCAGTGTACTTGAATTAGGATACAATTTTTTCACAATACATGAAGCACTGTAAATCATTTGTGAGCCAAGCAAATTATCAATTTGATTTTACTGGTAATTTGCTTTGTTAGAGGTTTACATTAAATGCTTCAAGAAATGTCAGTTTGTGTAGGGTTCTTCTTTTTGAGTTTAATTTTCTTCGCATTGAATAATTTACTTGCTAACAGTTGTCTGTGTTCTACTCCAGCACGTTTAAAAGCTGCAGCTTTTGCTCCTTATTGTTCACATTAAGACAATTTAATTAGTTGACCTTTCTACTTTCCTTTAAGACAACAACATTAGCTGTTCTAATTATTTGGGTCCTTCAAACATTTTGCAACCACATATTGATTCCAATTAATGTGTCTTTGAGTTTTAATTTCTATCTAATTTATCTCTAGCTTTAAGTAGTTTTGTTTATACATTTATCTGAAGGACTCCTTTGTTATTGCCTTTCCTCCGGATGTGTGAGTCATCTTCTGAGTTAGTTTTCAGTAAAGTCTCTTCCTGCCTCCAGTGAGTGGTAAGCTGGAACTGCACTTCGGGGGAAAGCAGGTAACTTTCTTCTTGAACTGAAGTCTTCTGAGCAAATCTCAGATCCATTCATTGAATTTTGGCTTCATGTATCTTCTTTTGGCTCCATGCATCTTCATTCCAAGTTTTTTTTCAGATTAGGTAGTTTTTTAAGCTCTGTTCTTCTGCCACTTAACTTGCTTTCCAGTAGCGACAGCAGGCCTCATCAAGTTGGGGCTTCATGTTAAATTTTGCAAATACAGTACAAACTGTCCTTGGACATTGTCTGTGATTTTAATGGATGTGTAATGGACACATTTAATGTTGATCATCATTAAGGTGAATTGCTGCTCTCTAAGATGCTCACATGGCTGTCATTACTGTTTTGAGTGCTTCATATCTTCAGTGACTTAATGTTTTCAGTGACATGAATATTGAGGAGTTTAGACTCCAAACATCACATATTTAGATGCCTAAATACCTTTGTGGTTCTTGACAAAACTGTAAGATCATTCAGATAATCTATAACATAATGTAAGTTGAACCTCAGCCAAAGTTCGAAGCTATTGCAATTATAGCTAGAATTTTCTGATATTCAATTGCTTTTTAAAGACTTTGTTGGCTAAAATTCAGTAAATAGAGCAACTTTCCCCACAATTTTTGTATCCTGTAATAAGCAAAGTGTTTCCAAGAATCACTGGCACTTTAGTGACCACAAATGAAAAAGTACAGCTTTCCATTTGGGGTCCTTTTCTCCAGTCAGCAAATCACAATGAGTTTTGTTTAAAAGGACAATGGACATAGTCAAAATATGAACAACTAAATCTTGGACAGTAACTATGCAAGGTGGGGAAAATCTAGTATTTTCTGAGGTAGTGAGCTTAGCAGGAGGAGACTGGCTGTCTCATCCTGATCTGTTTCTGAGGTCTGAATTATCAAACTTCCTTGGAAAGATGGCCTGGCCATCTATCACTTTAGCCCAACAATAAAAAGCTCATCCAATAGACAATGACAGATAAGAGTGTGTTGTGGAGAATGCTAAAAAACATGCTTAGCATTTTTATGTATAAACTGGTAGTGATGGGGAGATCCTGTGTTTGGGAAGAAGAAGCAGTAGAAAGGTATATTTGATTAAAAAAAATTACTGACACAATTTCTTAATTGTATTCAAGTATACTAGGCCCAACAGAAGAGAGCCAAGACTCAGCAGTTAGAAAGATAGTTTTAATGGGCAAGGTTCTCTTCTGGCCTTGCTGACTATGACTGGGAAAAAAAAATCTCAGGACACTGGACCCTGTTGGGGGTAGTAGGAGTCAAGTCAAACCTGAAAATATTCTGATTCAGACTTTAATTGAATGGAGCTGAGGGTTTAAGAGTTGAACGGTGCTTTAGCATCAGGATAATCCCAGAACAAGTTCCAGAGAGCACTTACCAGATGTTTCATGTGACAGGGAATGAAGGAACAGACTGAAGTGGAGCCCAGGAAGAGAAATCAAAATAAGAAGCTTTAAGGGAACAGCAATTTTTTCATGCAGGGTGTGGGAGATGTGGAATTACTGCTGATGTTAATATTTGACTTTGACATTAGTTACAGTATAAACAGTTAAGAATGAGAACAGTAGGATAGAATTGACTGCAAAGGTGTTCTTCCTTACATGCATGAATCTTCTGTATTATGGTTGAAATAAGTGGGCTAGGTCTTCACCTTGCCTAAACTGGCAGTTTCAACCTCATTATATTGATAGAGATTTTACTCTTCTCCTGATGCCTCTCAGGGAAGATAAAGCCAGATACATTTGTCCCTGCCATGTGAAGCTGAGGCACACAAATGCTGACTGATTTGCCCAAGATCATACCACAAAGGAATACAAAGGGTAGGAAAACAATACATCTTGAGTTTCCAAGCTCTTCTCTAAATACCAAACCCCTTAAATATGTGCACAGTGTTTACAGAGCTGTTACAAAAATATGTATTTTACCCTGTGACATCTCCTTTACATGCTTTCTTTTCCTAGGTAAAGGAATGTCATTATTGCCTGACTTTACCGTACAGATTTAGAAGCTTCATCACAGATGCTTGAATGCTTTATTTTGAATGTCTGCAGCAGCAAGATTCCTGTTCTTGATGGGAATTTTGTATTTCATTTGTTTCTGTTTTTAGAGTACACAATTTTTTCAAAACATGTTACCTTTGCATAATTCTATCCTGAATCTCCACTGCAAGCTAAGCTAAGAGCAACTGGTCAAACTTTTGATAAACAGAGGACACTTTTCAGTCCTGCTCCTCCACCTCTGGGAAAGGAAGGGGGCAGGGAAAGCTGTGTCTAAAATCCATAAGTGTTTAAAAAAAAACAAACAAATCCAGTCCATATGGTTGCCAAAGGAGTTATCTTAAATGTGGAGACAAGAGAATTCCTCATCAAGCAAGACAATTACACTAAAACGTATGAATCAGTTAACTGCATAATGAATGTAAAGGAAAGCAGTTTAACATTCTGTTAGACAAATGTCTTATTGACCACGGCCACAGCTGCTGTTGCTATTGCTGATGTTTGGGAAGGCTGGAGTCACTGAAGCTTTCCCACACTGTCTTAAGTATCCTGGAGTATTAATTGTCCCAGTTCATATACTTAAGGACTGTCTTCTTGCTTACAAAAGAATGTTACAGGAGACCCCTACCTGGCATATCTCCAGCTTGAAGCACCTGCACCAAATAAAGTAGATGTCCCAAATGCATACCAGTGCATTCAATTGTTTTAATGCTCCTGAAAGTGTTTGGATCAAGTCTGCCTTAGGATAGTCTGCAGCTTACTCTTGCCCTGTCTATAGAACAGTATAGCTTACCCCTTAAGTTCCTGCATGTAGTGTCTGATCCCATGGGCACTGTGCATTAAGATATGCAAAACTCTCTGATAAATTCAAAGAAAATCAGATCTGAAATCAGTTTTTAACTGTTTTTCTTGAACTAGCTTTGAATTCAAACTTTTTTTTTAAGTTTTGTTAAACCTGTCATGAAGACAGACTGAAACAATTTCAGCTATAGTTGACTCTGAACTGGAACAGAACAAAAATTGTTCTAGCTAAATTCCTTAAGTATGCCTAGCAGTAAGTTGATTTGCAGTACCAAAATGAACTGTGGTCTGCATCTACTAGGGCATACCTACACAACCATCCAGTTCCATGAATTAGACTGTTTGAATTTCACTCCTGCTTAGTTTATGCTGCAATTTTCCAAAGTGGAACTACATGCTGGAGCAATGCAGACATAGTAGATCAATAAATTATTCCACCGTGAGGCTGATTGGGCTGTTTGCAACCAGGAGGTCTACAGCAAGGTCTTTAAGGGATCCATTGTACAGAGCACTTCCTTCATTGCCAGCCAGTTCTGGAAACAGATCAGTGGACTGAGGGTACAACTTGGTTAGGGACTCTCATTCTTCAGTCATCTGTTTTCTCTTATCAGAACCTTGACTTTTCAAAAGATATTAGTTGAGGTATTTTAAGTCATTAGCACTTGGAAGATGATTCTTAAGCAGAGCAAAGGGAGAATTGGGAGAAAAGGAGATAAGCTAGACTAAAATAGTGGAGACGAATGGTTGTGTAACAGACACTTAAACAGATCAGAACATTGCTTAAAGCAACAGTCCTCAATGAACAAGTTGCTTCCAATAGAGTAGAAAATAGGTTCATAAATATTTTGCTGTGTAGATATAAAAAAACTCATCCTAACAGTCTGTAGTGATCAAATATAGAAGTCCTTATCACAATTGTTGTCTGCTTCTAATTTGAGTTTGCGAGCTCTTTGGTACCAGGGTAACCTCTTCAGATTGCTGTGGCTTCATGGGGGCATTCATGGTTGAACACACGCCATGGCAAGGAAAGATATCACTTAGAATAAGTTGTGCTCAAACTTAATGTCTCCATCCTTGGAGTAGGAACATACTAGCAATTTTGCTAGAAGTGATAAGGATGTGACTGTTGAGACTGTCTTCTGTGAAGTACTAGACTGTCTGAATATAGCAGATCATGTAGTTACGGCATCCATCATGATCATTACTGGATACTGCAGCACATGAGCTCCAGAGATAAAGAATGGTCAAATCCTGTGCTATCCAGGACTGCCAGAGTATGGCTTCTAGTTAGAAGCAGCTTGAGATGCAATAGTTAGGCATTTCTCTCATTCCACTGAGGGCAGTTTGCTGTTTTTCTGTTAACTGTGTAGGGATAATAGATACCATGGTAAGTGTATATACCTAAATAAACATATACTATCACTGTGTACAAAGTTCTGTGGTGTCCGTTTCCACAGACATGGTAGTCAACAAGGAGGAGGGAGATGTGCACCGCTGCATAATGAAGGGAGAAGGTTCAAAACCAGCTTGTTACGATATTGATTGGCATCGGCCATAATTTGTTGCTCTGTCAAAGAGTCAGCGTGCCGATTGTGGGAAATGATGTGCAATCTTAAACTTGATTGTAAATTGCATCTGACTGATTGGCAGAGTAATCAGCTGGAGCTGAGGGGAATCAACACTGGGCATGCAGAGTGCCTTCTCCTGCCATCAGGTCATGCAGCTGTAGCAAGTTTAACAAAATGGAAGTTCTTTTGGTGTACAAAAGGGGCACAGACTTGACTCTCAACCCCTGCAAGCACTTGACTTGAGTATCATTGGTTGTTTTGTTTCCCCTGTTACTTGCTCTTGGCTAGTATCCATCCACTCAGAGCCTCTTCAAATGCCTGCTTGTGTGCTCTATACTGCAATTTTGTTTTATTGGACTTTCATTACGGTGCCCAGGTTCTGTGTAAAAATTGCTATGTGCTTATTAAGAGAGATGTTGGCACTAGAATTATACTTTTTTCCCCTCAAGAATTTTCCCTGCTCATTCACTTGCCCGATGAGTGACCATTAAGGTGCATGAAAACCATGGGCTCCTGAGAAATGATTAGAAAAGTTCCCTGCCACGGTAATGATTCTACTATGTCTGTCCTGATTTCTTGCCCATAGTTAATTAAACATGAGTAGAATCAGCATAATGATCATATTGATAAGGAAAGTTGTGTGGGTAGTATATGTGGATAAAAACATGTAACATCTACCTTATACAAAATACATGTTTACAGCATATACTTAAGTCTTTTGTGGCAGGCTTTCCTAAACAGTGTGATTCTTTTATAATTGGAACAGTTAAAATTCACTAAAGCTTGGCGTATCAAGTTGCTGAAATGCTAGTTGTGCCAACTAACATGAAAATTATCCTCCTCCCCAGACTGAAAAATAAAGGAAGTGATTAATCCCTTAAACAGATAGCTGGAGCAATTTCCTGGAACTCAGACACTCAGAAATTGTTCTTGATAGGTATGAAGGCTGTGTCTGATGTTGCTGCAATTATTTAAGGGGGAAAATGCAGACAATAAGCACAAGGAGATGGAAAACATTGGCAGTGCTAAAGATGTCAGCTATTAAGCTATTCAGGCCAAGTAGTGCAGCATGACTCAAGCATCCACATTGCCCAGGACCAGCTCCTCATGGTGCAAAAAGTCTATATTCACACTTGGCCTAGGTCTCCTCCAGGCTCCACACAGTGCCCTTGGCATGTTTTCATGCTTGTTTCAGTCCAAAGTGCACTCAGAGTTCCCTGTCACAACTTGCCAGAGGAGTGATTTTAATAGCAAATGCCGACTGTAGGTATTGTGTGCTTTGTAGTGTAGCAGCAGATGAATGGGGCTTGAAGGGGAAGAAGTGTCATGGATTACTTAGATGTATGGGAAAGAGAGAGATCCACCTGAAACATGTCTCTGTCCTGAGAGGGAGCTAGCTGGTGCTGTCCAAGACAAAGCCTGAGATCGTGTCAACATGCGGTGATGGTCAGGACATGTCTTTGTTAGTGCAGAAAGAGCAGATCAATACAGTGAGGCAAGTGATGCTGAAGATCTGTATACACTTCAGGCATTTGGGGAGTTTCACTTTCAGTAGGTCTAGTCTGATCCACATGCAAAACATTGCAATTATACATGCAGCTTGAAGCTTTCCCAAGCAAAATTGTCCCCCAAACGTCTGCTCTTGAAATGGAAGACCCTTCAACAGATCATCCTTGGAAGTGCCAGACTACCCTTTATCTGTCTTCTGGAGATGATCATAGAAAGGACTTCTTTCCCAATGTCTTCCTCTTTAAAATGCCTCACACATGGAATCAAGCCATCTTTCTCTTGACTAAGTCCTGGCTTATTTCTGTACCTGCCTGTTCTGCTCTTCATTCATGAGTGATATCATGACAATGACCACTGAAACCCCCCTCCCAGATATTAGGACAGTTTTACAATGGCAGAGCAGCATTTGGGGAGCTTGTTCAAGTTCAAGTTCAAAAGCATGATTTTCACAGATATTGATTTGTGGACCCTGACACCTATGTGTTAATGATTAACCAGACTAAAATGGGAAAGCCAACTGTGGCCGAGATGACTGAAGCATCCTTAGCCATCATCCAAATACTGTCGCTTCAGACTGTCAACATCAACCTCCCTCTTAAGCTAAGCCATCCAGCTTTTACTCTGTAGGGACTCCTGAAGTGCATGAGTTCTGCTGAGGTGATCTGCAGTCCAATTCAGTGCAGCTGTGGCTTCATTTCAGTCCAGCCCTTGCAGTTTGTTCTGCAGGGCTTGGTGGACCATTAAGGCAGGTTCACAGATACCTAGGGAGTTTTCAGACAGGCATGCAATGTCTAATTGTTTTGATTCCAGCCTTGAACTGAAAATGAATGCTGGCTTTCCATGCTTTTATGGCATTTTGGTACCTGATTGTGTGCTGTCAGAAAGGCTGTCTATGCTGCTGGGTGTTGCTACTCTACCTGGACAGCCAGGCAATATCCATGGACTTTGCCTTCATTCTTTTGCATGCCATGTGGAAATAAGCATTGCTAACCTTCCTGCAAGTGGATGGTTTTGCACCTCTCTTTCAAATGCGCTCTGAGTACTGGCTGTGCCCTGCAAAATCTCTGAGGCTGCAGGAGGTTTTTTCCATCCCAGATGGAACAGCAAGCTCCAGTCTGTTCAGTATCTGTATGAGCAGTCCTCACCACAGTCCCCAAATCTTGCCAGCTGGTGCTTGTGTTATCTATGCCCTCACTGCAGAGGGGATGCGACTTCCAGGCACCCTACAGAGAAGCAAGGTGCTGACCTGGTGGGATGGGGAAATGAGGTGTGGCAAATGGCCCTGGAAGAATAATAAACAAAAAGTTTTGTCTGTTTTATCTACTGCTCCCTCACCTTCTGGTGGCACTCAACCCATCATGTCTTTTGGATAAGTGTTGTTATGCTGACCATGCCTTCCCTGGCCCTTTTTGACCTTATTGTGTATTTCTGGGTGCCTGTGTCTGCTGTTTCAACAGCTGTCAGGGAATCTCATAGGTCTGAACAGTTTATTAGCGGAGAACATGGCTCACAATCAGTGATACATAGCTCTGCTGGCGAGAGGGTTTCCTTGCTCTTTGCCTCTTTAGGCAAAGGAAGGGTGAGCAAGGGCTGTGGGTGAGTGGAAGATTAATAAAACCTGTCTTGGCTGCTGCCATAGCTCAGTGTGAGACTGGATGAAGACTAGAGAGGCAGTGAAGGTTAATTAGGCCTATAGGACTTTTGCCAAGAAAACTTTCTCCTCCCCCTTCCCTCAGTGAAACAAGAGTTCTGATCCCTGTCCCCCTCCCCTCCCCGCACACACGCTTTGTCTCTTCAGCTTTCATCAGAAGTATGTGCTGACCTAGTTCCTGGGTTTTGACTGAAATGACCCATTCACAGAGATGATGTGGTGCTGTGTGCTCTGTGTGCATGTGTGTTCCCACCCAATGACTCCTTCAAGTTCTCCATAGCAGGTGCCTGTCTTCTGACGCCTGGGTCTGGTGGTTGTTCCAAGTCTTGTTGGAGGTGGCCTTCACCCAGCAGTCCTTGCCAGATTGTCAATGTTGTGATCTTTATCAATGCCCTGATCCAACACACAGATTTTTATGCTGCTGGAGAGCCTGCCAGCTGTATCATGGGACAAGTTAATAAGCAATGTATTTTCCTTAGGTGCCCTAGAGGCATCGCAACGCATCTTCTGAGGCAGAAGGTGTTGACATAACCATTGGGAATGGGTAGTGGTGCAGATGTGTAAGGTTGGGGAGGTGGAGAGAGCAAAGAAACAGGCAGATGGAAGTTCAGAATGGGGAGAGACTGCAGAGGTTGTAAAGAAGGGAAAGACAGGAGAAAGGTTAGATGGAGAAGAGAAACCTGCAAAGCTACAAAGTCTGGAGGACTCATTTTTGACAGCAAATATGAAAGCAGACAGTAGCACAAGCAGCAGGATGCTGCTTCAGGGTGCTGCATGAGCTTTTGATATTTTGTTATTGTTGCATGTATAATCAGTATGGTCTGGAGGACTATACTGATGTGGGGAATCAGAGAGATTTGCTTGAAGTAGTACGGTCCCAAATAAAAATGCTGGTGAACGTGGACTTTCAGAAAGCTAAATTATTTGACTGTGTAGATGTGTCAAAGGATAACGCCTTATACAAATTACAGGTGCTGGCTGTTTGAAGAAGGTGGGGAAGGAAAGCTACTTGCAGGACATTGTCTAGTAGGATGCTGGGGGCTCTGAGTAGTGAAACAGTCTCTTTGAGAGAGGAGGGCAGAGGTCCTCCCTAGGTTTGGACACCTAAAGTGTGAAATTGTAAGTACAACTGTACAAACGTGTGTTTACATGTTGGGGGTATGTGTGTTTTGACTCATGCTTTCATGAAAAGGAGGCATTTTGGGGAAAGAATGAACAGTATGAAAAGGTATATAGACAAACAATCCTCTGTATTCAGAATCAAGGATAAGAAGCTGATCAGACTTGATGCGTTCACAGGTAATTGTGCTTTTACAACACAAGTCACTGTGACAGTCATCTTGAATGCTTTACAGGCACACTAAAAGGTGTCCACCTTATAAAGGTGCTTCTACTATGTATTGGTCTGGTGAGAGCTCGTTACAGAGGATGAGTCTGCTGTTTCTCACTGCTATTTAATTTGTATCTCCAGTTACTTTAATGAGCTAGGAAAAAATTACTGGTTCTTCACAGCTCTGCAATGTTTATGCTGCAGCACATTTTTCCTTGCAATGAGGGAAACAGACTCTTCACCATGGCCCTTCAAATCCTATCTTTGTTGACCTTCCTAGGAATGCTGAAGAGAGGAGAAAAACCAAAACAAAACTATTTTCATCTTTGAGGCAGATGTGGTCTAAGATGGCCTAAAGTAGTATTTGTGTTTACCTGCTATAGGCACTCTAAGCCCTGGATACAGAGCTGCTCTGAACATTTTAAAGTCAAACATGATTAAAAAGAGTAATCAATACAAAATGTACACCTTCACAGTATATATCCCCAAAAATAACTATAACTTTGTACTGAAGAAAAGAGATAGTGAATAACAGATTGGTAAGATTTAAACTAGTGTAATGTTTAAACACTTTTTTGTGTATTCTTTGAATTTAATAAATGAGCATAAATTTTCAAGTTATTTACCACTGATATTGCTTCTCATAATGGCAAATCTTTCCATGGAGAGAATATCCCATGATTTATTAAACCATTTATTTATAGGGATGTTGCTGGGAGATTTCCAGGCAGTGGCTAAAACTGCTCTGGCAGCTAATTATAAATGCTTTAAAAATCAGTGAGGGAAATATTATCATAGCCACATTCACAGCCTAAAAATACTAAACCTGGAATGTAACTGGAGATTGTATGTTTAATGACATTTATTACTTGTATTACAATAACACCCAGAAATTCCCATTGAAACCAAAGGTTTCATTTATAATTCATTATAAGAACTTCTTATCGAGCTCAGAGGAAGTATACAACTTCCTCCTGCTCTGTTCCCCCTCATCTTGCCCCAGTAAGTACCTCCTCCCTCCCCCCAAGTATATTATATCTACATCCCTTAGATGTATATTTGGTCCTGCATGATGGGCCACTAATGATGGGGCTGCAGAGCCCTTCTCTCAGGACTATGTTTACTTATTAAGAGACAAAGAATTTATAGCCTTAAAAAAAAGGTGTATACTATGCATAAATATTGGATGCATGGCAAGTGAAACAAGCCAGCTGGTGGGGTACATGAGTAACTGAACAAGAAAGGCAATGACAGGGAAGGCTGTCTAGAAAGATTTTCTAGAAAGATACTTCCAAAAATAAAGATCAGATCTTCCAAGCCTGGGTCATGAAGTACAAAATTATTGCATAGATAAACTCCTATTAAAGAAACCTATATATTTTGTCCTTTCAGAAGAAATTAGGCCCAGACAACTGCAATTAAATGAGAATTTAGTTGCATATATTTTATTCTAAAAAAAACCCATTGATTTTGCATAATAGCCAGGATCTGTTCCTGAGTGATCTCATATATTTGTTTGTACGTATATAGATGTATGAAAATGTATTTGATTAGAGCAGGTGAAAGCCTATCATCTTCTCTACATGCTTTCTATCTTTGGAGGATTAATTACAGGTTAAAAGGTGCAACTGGAAGTTGCTGTTTTAAACTCCAGCATGCTGGAACCAATACCATTTTGGTGCACAACTCCTCTTTCAGGGATCAGAGTTGGTTTCGTGCTACTATGCTATTTTATGAAGAATTTGTCACCTTTAGTGCCCAGTTCTTCAGGGCTGCAAGAAATACTTAACTTACTAGTTTTTCTCTAAAAAAGTGGAGCTGGAAGTCATCTTTCTGAGGAATGAATGTGTCTCGTTGCTGTAGCCCTTTCTTTCCTGTGAAGAAGTCAGCAGTGGAAAGAGCAGGTTCCTGGCCACACCAAGGCTTTGACCTATCATATGGTGGGGAAAACGTTGGTTTTCTGTAGGAGATTTGTACAGGTGGACAGTAATGCATGCGTGCCAGACATGCTGGAGGAACGGGTTGTAGGACATGGTTCTCCCTGGCTATTATAATTGCCCATGGGTCATGGTGGCATGGGTCAGCCTCGCTGGTCTAGCCAGCAGTGTTATAAGGCTGAGGGGTCTTTATGTTGTCTATGATATCAGGCCCTAACCTTGGCCCTGGAGAATAAGTGATGATAAACCAAAATAATCTTCCAGAAAAAATTGCTGTCATAAACTTATATAACTAACTCGTCTGTCATTGTTTTCTATCTAAATGATTAAATTGAGCACAGCACAGGGTTGAACAAAAGTAGTATGTAGAGGAGATAATGGAGGTTAACATGCTTGTGCTTTCTGTGACATTTCAATGAGCTCTCCTTGTACCAGGAAGGATCAAAAATCTGGCTTGCAATAAAACCCTAATAAACCCTGATTCAGCCAAACCCTGCTATGCCTCTTCAGGTTATAGTGTTCTCCTTGCTGGCATCCAGGTTGTCCAAACACACTGAAGTATTACCTGGACAGAAAATTAGTTCATGACTGGACTTAAAGTGAGAGAGAGATCCAAGTCTTTCCCCAGGGCCAGGCTGCCTGGAGGAATGGGGCCAATAAACTGCTTTCCTTCTTACTGGAGGACAAGAGAAGAGCGGAAAGCTTGCCAGCTGGTTAATCTTACAGGAGTGATGCTTGCTGAACTCCTACAGAGTTTAAGCAAGCACAGTGCATGGTCTTGCCAATTTAGTAAATGATTTGTTATCCCAAGGTCCTACTAATCCACTGGGATCTAGGCTGCTCTATGGCTTTTGGCTGAGTGGTGGCAGCACGACAAGTCTACAGTCCCTGGTTGGTGAACGGCAATGTTTATCCCTAAAATGGCAGATCTTCTGCCCTACTTGGATGCTTTTTGACATTATTCACAGCTTTCTGTTGAGCAAGAATTCCAGAAGCAGAAGTGTTTGGAAAAAAGTGCAGTGCCACCACACCACAGAGTGAATTGGTTTGTTAAGTGCAACTACTGGACCATGGAAATATCAGCAAAAGCAGGAAAAACTGCACAGTTTGTTTAAACTATGCTCACCTTGCCCATGTTAGCTCTCCACCCACCGTGTCTGTGGTGCACCTGCAGCACTGAAGCTGACTTTTTCTGAACAGCACCAGAAGGCAGATCAGAAGGTGTCTGCAGTGGCCTGGAGGTCAGATCAGGACAGAGTCACACAGGCAGTCAGCCGAGCAACGTAGAATAAATGTCAGCCCATTAAACTGAGAGGACTGTGGAAATTTTTCAGGCTTGATTTCTAGATCCCTAGCACAGGCACTCCCTATTAGTTATGAAATTTATGACAGAAAATGCTACTCGTGAAGATATTCTTCTCTCTGATGCTGGACAAGCAGTTAAGAATTTGAACATAAGACTTAATCGAAGCTTGCTAGGTTGTATGTAATTCTACCAGAATAGGATTATTTTACTTCTGGTGTCCAGGATAATATATTTGCAATGAATGGTACCCCAAATTAGAATACTAATACTCATATACTATAGTAAAATATACTGTAGCCTTTCATAGGGGTATAGTATAAGCCATAAGGTATCAAATCCGCGGTTCATCTCATCTTGTATTGTTTTCAATAGGCAGAAAAGTAGCTGTGAAAATGTACACTCTGAAGAAGACAGAGCTGCTGACTTGCTATTAATAGCAAATAGACACTGGTTTAAATTGTGGGGTTTTATGTCCCTACCCAAAACTTGGATCATTAAGTCAATAGTGTTGTTAGTTGTATAACTGTCCAGTCTCCCTTTGTAACATGCAGCTGTGTATTGCACAGCCTAACTATTTATTGTCTAGAAATAATCAGCAATTGTCCCTTTTCATTTGATTGAAGGCCGCCTTTATGCCAGGAGGACATTAGTAGTCCCCACTCCTCCTGCCACACTATTTATTTATTTATTTATTTATACTTTATTACATCCCTTCTTGCATTTCTCAGGGAAATAACATCATTCTTTCCAATTTCTATTCATGGAGGAGGGCTTTATTTCATCTCTTAATCATTCTCATTATCATTCTTGTGAACCCCCCCGGTCCTGTTTTTCCCTGTCCTGCAATTATGCTTCCCTCCCTCCCAGTTATTCTGCGTACACAGATTACTTTTGACATCAGATGCTCAGTAGTCGATGCACAGCAGTGTCCACTCCATTTGCTCAAAGCATTTATCTGGTATCATGACCATCTGGCCTGTCTCTGCGTAGAAGACAATATAAGAAGCAGCAAGGAGCCTCAAAGACAGAGGAAGGCTGTTGCCAGGATCCGGTGCTCTTAACGAGGTTAAAAACCTGGTTAACCAGTCTCAGTAGGACTGAAGTAGCTGACCTGTGGCTCCTGAGCTGTGCTTAATGAGTTATTTTAAGTGCAGCTCCCTTGGCAATGCTGCTCCGGAGGGGTTGCAGAAAGACCGCTGGGCACTACTAAGTAACCCAAAATAACATCTGTGCAAAAATTGAGGCAGTAGAGTCAACCGTTTCTAGTGCTCCCCAAGCCCAGAGATACCCAATCCCCCTGGCTCACTAAAAACAGCAGATATTTTATGGCTTGCACCCATGTGGATATTTTGCTAGGCAAAAGTTTGGCTGTTCTCACTAAGTAGTCTAGCACAGGAAAAAAAGCATGGGCATATTTTATCATTTCCCAGACCGGTTTCCACACTCCTGTGAGTGCCATTTTGCACATAAGTCTTTAAACTCATCAATGCTGGCTAATAGTCATGATAAGAAAAGTTCAATGTGAAACTTCTTCTTAGGGTCAATTAGGCAGTGGGCGAAAGAAAGCTTGATTCTTGTGATGTCTCACAGAAGCACAAATAACAGAATATAAAGGAAAAATGTGGGGACACGATGTTATAAAAGCTGTGTTACTCTTTCCACTACTTTTCAGTAAAAGCAAACAAGCAAACATGAAATTCTTCTTTTTCCTGAAACTTTCTAATAAGAAGGTAAAAAAGCTTGTTGTCATTTTTCCTTTGTTCCCAAAATATCTCAAAACAAATATAAAGTATTTTTTGAAGGTTCAAAGACTGGTAAAATAACTTTTTAATTGGGGAATGTGCAATGCTTTTCATTATGTTTTAAAATATATATTGAAGACTAGGCAGTTCTATGTTCTCCTGTCTTTGACCTTAGAAAACAGTTGATTTCTCCCAGAAACACACTCATTTTTTACTATAACTGAATATGATTTAAGATTCTCCAACTCATCCATCTTTATGTTTTAAAATGCACTGAGTCTTTCATGTGTTGAAAGCCAAAACAAAGCTGGAAAGGGCTCAATCCAAGCAAATTTCAAATCTTATTAACGTTTACATGACAATGCTCCTCTGTAGACGATTCTACTTTAATAACAAAACTTTTGACCTTTAACAAGCCCAGAAACACCATAATACGATGCCTGTTTTATATATTGGCTTTCAAAATGAAAACCTATTCAAATACTGCTTACATATTTAAACACTGCTTAGTAGTATACTAGCCACCTCCGAATCTTTCTGCTGTAAAATTGAAGAATGACCAAGTAAAAAAATCAAATCCTATTTTAGATCACTAAATCAATACATTTTCCCTCAATGGTTACACATTTTTTTTCTGCGATGTTATATACAATCAAAAGGAGCTTTCTGCACCATTTTGTCCAAGGGTGAGTGTAACTTCCTTCTAATTTCTCCTTTTAAAAATCAGCTTTTTGTTGTGCTCTCAAAATAGTTTAACAGCACTCAGTGTCCTAGTGTGAAGCAATTAGTGTTTTGTGTTTTTTGTCTTTTTTTTAAGTCATGATAATTTCTATTGCTCTCCACCCATGTTTCCTTCTCTCCTGTCTACCTAATTACAATGTAATTGATCTCTCTTGCTCAGTGGAAGTCTATGCAGGCACAGTAGTCTTCATAATTTGCAGTTAATGCCTGCACCCGTACATTAAACAAAACTCTTCAGTTGAGCCCAGGTTGAATTTCAGCCTACAGGTAAGACATTAAGGCAGTGTAATTTGGCCATCTACTAAGCAGATTTTCATCTAGAGGTTCCTGGTGGGCATACCCCTTAGACAGATACCTAAACTTCTTCTCAGGACTCCCAGGTGACAGGGAATGCATCGCTTCTCAGATTAAGTTCTTTTCCTGGTTAATGATCATTACTGCTAAGATACTGCTTTTTATTTCTCATCTGAGTATTTGTCACTTCAAAGTTTGCTTGCTGAATCTTACTATTGGCTTCCTGACTTTTTTTTCTCATTTTTTTGCTAGACTAAAGAGCTTTCTTACTACAGGAAACTGTATCCCCCGTATACATACTTATGTATCCCGATAATGCATATCTCAGTTCCTTCATCATTTTGAGAAATTGTTTTTCTCTGCTGTGTGATTCACCTACCTAGCCAGATTCATTATTATGAACTGCCTCATATGGGGACCATTTTTCCCTTAGATGAGTGTTTGAGTCTAAATAGTCTCAGCTGCACATATGTTACCCCAGTACTATTGATAACCATTATTGCTCATGGGAGACCAGACACAATATTCTGCTGGGGAGAGGGGGGAAATCCCATGAAATTATGGAGGGAACACAGAGCAGCTGAGGCAATTTTTTTCTATAAATAGCTTAATAGAAAATAAGCTATGTGATAATGCTCCTGAACTCAAGCTTATGCCCATAGAAGACGGCACTGAACATCATCTGTAGCATGAATGGTCTAGTTCAGTTTATTTTAAGCCAGTTTCTGTTTTTTATTAAAAAAAAAAAGTTTAAATGCATTTTTAATGGATTTAGTTCAGACTAAGGGTGATCAGGTGATCAAAAGTACTGATTTAGAATATTGTACTGCCATAGAAGCAGATTTTGATTTCTTAAGGCCAAGTGAAGCCACTGAACCAGATATCTGAACTCCTGGGAAGGTTCTCTGATATCTAGATTGTGATTGCTCCTTCCTCATTATTTTAGAAGTCTGAAGAACCTTATTATGCTTAAAGGCAATTGACTTTAAGCTAAAAGGTTTGAGACCCTAAGTTGTGGTCTCACAAAGGCTCTCGTATCTGATAGAAGGGGAGAATTGGCCACTTCTTAGGCATTTCCAATTAGCTGGTTTAACTGAGCTGCTTGTTGCGAATCCCATTTTTAGACCTCTAACTTCCTTCTTGCACCAGATAGGGAACATTGGTGCCCAGCTCAGGGCAATGCATTTCGCTTCCGAAGCAATGTCCAAAAACTACTATGACAATTTTGAGCACCGCTGTACATACCCTGTTGTGGATTTGGCCCCATGTGAAGTAGGGGCCTAAATTACATTTTCAACTAGCAAACCCTAGTATCTTGCCTTCTTTCACATTACTGAGCAGATTTGCACTAAAGCACAATAGTTATATCTCAAAACACTATCTTTTTTGCCTCCTTTTTTTGTCCTCTATGCCTAAACCATCCTTTTCCTCCCTGTATTTAGCACTGTGGTGCCAGAAGTCCGTGTTCCTTCCCCTCTTTCTCAAATTCTGACTGCATTTGAAATAATAACCGTGTCAGAGGAGGAGAGGGCTGTGTTTTGTGGATGATATTTCCCTGAAAGGAAAATATATAAGTAACAAAGTCCTGTTCTCATGCAAGGTTCTTTAATCATAAACAACCAGGCTCTGTCACGTGTAACCATAAAGGTAATCATATGTTATATAAATAGAATTGTTTTTTTAAATAGAATGACTGTCAAAGTCTTCAGTCAGGCTTCATCAGCAGCTCTTTAAGAGAAAAGGCTGATTGAAAAGGAAAGTCAGTCAGCGGCAATTTAGTGTGAGGGCTAATAATCAGCACTTCAGTTTCATTCCTGTTAAGCTAAAGGAAGTCATTTGACATAGATGTCACTAGGAAGTATACAACATAAGTAATGATGTTTTGCAGACCTCAAAGAAGCAGGGGGGAAAAGAAAAAGATATGCATGTATTATAATGCTGTTGTACAAGATATTGCTGATATCATTACCAGAGGAATATTTGTGCCTTAAAGAGAAGAGAACTTATCCTCTTCCACGCCTCTCCTTCCCCACCCTGAAAAAATAAATAAAAAAGAAAACAATGCAAAAAATTGCTCTTTTTTAGAATTTTGAGGAATTCTGAAAAAAAAGGATGTGATGGTAAAAGTATACCATAATGTATACATATATACAGTATGTTAGGTATTAAAAGCTTTGTGCAGGTATGAGAAGCTCTGCTGAAGACTCATTGAACTGAATAAGGTAAACGGCTTCTCCTAGTTGCCGATTCAAAGGTTAATCTGCCTTCATTTCTACCTCTTCAGTTGATTTATCATTTGCAGAGTTAAATCAAGAGCAAGATAAAACAGAAGTGCTGTGTTAAATGATGGTTTCTGAAGCCTTCTGCTTACAGAACCACTGACTGAGACAGCTGGGATTGACCCATGGAATTTTTTTAGTCTAAGGACATTGAGAGACAAGTGCCACCACCAAGAAAGTTGGTTCTACCATCCCAAAGTCCTGAAAACTAATAGCAGATTTTCATCTGTCTGCCATAGGGAAAGAAATTGTCATCCAGACTTTGCAAACCGGAAGGTGTGTGTGTTCCAGAGATGACTGCAGGCACTCAGGCTGAGGGGGAAAGCTGTTTGAGTTGCTTTAGAGTTTGTTAAAAAAAAAATAAATGGAAGTCCTTAACATTTTACAGTAGGGAGGCTAATAATCTTTCCCGAGTTGTTCTTTTTCTCTGCATGGGGCAATATCAGTTGTGAAAAAGATCATGCTGGGCCCAGATGAAGAACTCTTTTGCATTGGCTTTGAAGTAAAGCTACGGGGAGAACTTCCTTGCTCTTAGCATTTTCATACAATTATTGACATTAAATTTTACTGCATTATAGTAATAAGAGATCTTCATTTTATACTTTATTAGAAAATACATTACCCTATTTGTAGCATATGGGAGTGAATATCAAAGTGATGGCAATTATAGCTAGCAAGCTAGCTATTTATTCTAGTTCATCATCCCTGTATCTGACTGCTCCATACTAGCCTTTTAACAGGCACCAGCAAATTTATAAAGCAAAATAATATAGGATTACACCATCAAAATGCTGATGTAAATACCTGACCCTTTAGAAACAGGCAATCTGTAGAGTTATTTTCAATGAGCGCATCCATATAAAGTTTTCTTAGAAGGTTGTTATTTAGTATTTACCCATTTCTACTATTCTAAGATTAGCAGAACAGACAATTTTATATATGTCAGTACCAGCTTATAGGCTTCCTTTAAAATGCAATACCAGACTTATTAAGAAGGCCAGTAATTCCTGATGTGCTTGAGCATTTTATTTTGATGTTCAGAGAGAATTTGTATTTTGATATGTTCCCTTTTTATTTTAATATTGTCTGCTTCTTGACTCTTTCTTTCTGTATCTTTTCCCCCTGGTTTAAAGCTCCCAGCATCTGAAGTCCTAATTGTTTTTAGGTGAGAAACAAGTGCTCGATTCCCACATTCAGACCCATAGGGACTTAAAGGCAATATTTTCAAAAGTCACCTAAGCATTTGGGAGAATTAAGCCTCAGATGCATGATAAAATTATGGTGATTAACAAGTTACAACACATCAAATAAGCTGATGGATTGATATCAAACTGATGGGTTAGAGCAGTACTCTTCTGAGTACCATATACACTTGGATTAGAAGTGTTTTATGGATTGATATGATATGTGGCAATGCCAGTTAAAAGAGACAAAAATGTGCCTATTACAGACAGTGAAAGGTGCAGATCTTGTGATCATCTGTCCAATGCCCAGATGACTATTAGCTGGAAGTAAATTGAACTGCTTTCATAATCCTGTATGTATTACATACAAACAATTTCTGCTACTCCAATAGCTTTGATCATGTGCCTTAATCTTACGAGAAGTTATGGGACATAAGACTCTTTGGTATGAATACAGGACTCAGACTCCTAAGCTGCTTGGAAAGCGAGACTTCTACTTTTTCTGCTTTTTTGAATAGTGACTGCACATGGTAATGAACATCTCCATTATTTTATAGGAAACCTATAATCTGATAATGGTATTTGACTCTTGCATAATTAAAAATATCAGTATGTTATAAAACTTCCAGTTATAAAGAAGGTCAGAACTCTGCTAACGAAGTGAAACTTTATGAGAAAACAACAGTTTAACTTGCCCTAAATATTTCTTCTGCATATCTTGGGTTCAGCCAAACCTTGACTGAGTTACAGGCTGAGTTTCCCAGGAAAGTTGCCCAGTTTCCTGGTGAGATGCTGAAGTGTGTGGTTTTGAACAGTCTCTATAACCTTCTCAAATCCAGGAGTCCAGAACTTCCAGAGTCTACACTTTCAGAGGCCCTTTTTTGTATCCCTGCCAGAAAGCTACGTGCCCAGCAAGTCTGGAAGCCTTGGAGATGTTCCACTTACCAGAGTTTTCATTTTCCCATTTTTTGAGTTCAGCGATGCTTTTTTCCCTGGTGTCCCCAAATAGGCACAGGACAAAGAGTCTATAAACTCTGAAACCTAACTCATACGTCATCCTGATAGCTGTAAAGCCTTAAAGCTTCACCAGTTAGCGAAAGAAATTGGCATTCTTGGGAGTTTCCACAGTAAGGATAACAAGAAGGTCAAATTCATTAAGAAGCTACCATACTGCTGGGAAAGCAGGGTTTCAGAAACTCCATGGTTTCTGAAACTACTTTTTCTGTTTCTTGTTGCAGATTATTTTTAAGCCTTTTCTAATTAAAATGAAAGAAAAATACAAAATATTAAACTGGAAATTCTAAATTTCAAAGCAGCTCAGGGATTTCCTTGTGGCCTGCAATTGCCTCCTTTCTTTTTTGAGTTTTGGAGGGAGTTGCTTGTTTTCTGGGACTAGAATGGAGATAAGCAATTTTCCTGGATCTTCCTTTGTAATTAGTTTTTCTCCCCTGATCTTAGTTTTATATGATATAATTTTGTAGGTGTTTGGGAGACAAAGGAAACACACTGTTTTCTTTCTTTCCTGTTAATTACTTCATCTTTGTGTTGCTTTCAATCCTTCCTAAAGAACAAGGAAAAGAGCAGACTTCTTTGTAAAAGCTACTGTGCATGGTTGCTGGGCTACTAATGGCTGCAAAAGATAAATTAGTCAAACTCTGATTAGGCTTGTGCTTAGCAAGTGAGAATCCAAGACACAAAAAAACCCAGTAGTGAGAGAAAGTAATTCTGTATCATTATTGACTTATAATGGGCTAAAATTATTATACCCTTCTTTATTAAACTAAGACTATATTTGCTGTTCATGCAATAGATGCTGGGCTTTGAATTACTAACTCTGTATGTTTTAAACTTTTATGGGTCTAAATGAGTTCTTAGTATCTGGCAGATGCTGTCCTCTGATTACTGCCATTTCCATCAGGGTTTACTTTCTTTTGGTTGTTAGTGCTATGCAACCATCTATCAAAGTTTTTTTTAGGATGACATGGAAATGATGAAAACAACAGCATGAGCAAATAAATTCACAAACTAATGGATTTTTTCAGTTTGACACAATTATAAAGTATACCCTGCTTTGAAAAGATTTTTAGGCTGTACATATCACTGTTTTCCAAATAGCAACACCTATAGCTTTTCATTTCACTGATTTTGATCTGCCCTAAATTGGGCATTATATATGTACTGTGGTGTCTTTATTATTATTTAGGTTGAGAGTTATGTGACAAAATTTAGATATCTACTATATATGCTAATCACGCTATACTCTCTTCATAGTCAAAGAAGGGAATATGTGTAGATGTTGACAGCAAATCAATCACCCTCAGCATGCAACTGCCCCACACACAGATGTCTGTGAGGTTGATGCTTAAAACTAGCCAAGATAAATCTCACCCTGGCTCTCTGCAGTAATGCATGGTTTGACAAAATGAAGTGGAGAGTGCATCCAGCACAACACAGCCATGAGAATATGCCTAAACAACAGATTTATCTCGGTATTTACATATGTTCATTTTGGGCTTCCTACCTTTGGCTTTTCCCTTAATAAATATCCTACACAACCTGCAGTAATAATCATGAAAACTTATCTTTCTATGTGTCTTCAGTATAATTTTAATCTTCTTTTACATAGTTCAAGCCTGTTCATTTTTTCCTTCCCAGACAGTGCCAACACTTTGTATATTTGTGTATCCAAAGGAATCTATTTATCTATAAAGCAGAACAAGAAAATGCTGTGGATGCTGAGATAATCTTTAAAAGATTATTCTCAAAATGAAAAGGCATGTTTGAGGGCACGACTATCTCTTTTTTATTGACTAGAAAGTTTGGTACCACATCCTTATTGCATAGACTTTTATACTGAGTAATTTCTGAGTTGAGAAGTAAAGCATTGTTAAAGATTTGGGGGTATTCACTTCAGAAGAGAGAGAACATAAATGAAGTATAAGCAAGTGCTGTGTGATTTAGTACATAGCAGTGCATCAGCTGCAAACCTCTGGAGATATCTGTCTTCCAGAATGTCAATAATAATGGTTTTTAATTTCCTTAAAGAAATGTTCTGTGGTTTGACCAGCCTTGGAGGCAAACCTCACATAAACTCTGTGATGAGTCTTTTAAGATGTACTGTGTTGTAAGAACAAGGCAGTGCTTTGGACAACAGGGAGAAGAATACCATTACTCTCACTTTGATGTGAGTGAAGTGGTCAGATCGGAGAGAAGACTGTGCCACCTTGGCATTGCACATTTTTAGACATAAACAGAACTCAGTTGTTTTTCTCATTCATTGTTCTGATGAAGTCACCTGGTTACTGCACAAAAGCAGCAATAATTTAAATTTCACGGCGGCTAGCAGTGGGTATTACACCATTTCTAACTGTTCTTTAATGTTTGGAGGTTCTGCTTAAATGTAAGACCACGTACTGTTTGAAGAACTCCTTTGTGAGACAAGACTTATAGGGAAACCTAATATATTTTAGTAGGACATTGTTGGAAGAAAATAGCTTTCAGACAGACAAGTCCCTCTCAATGTTTGAAATACAGGCAGCAACATCTAAAGCTGTCTATAGAATTATCTAGCTGTGTTCACAATCACTGTATTGTTCTAACTCCATTCTCACTTCCCCATCCATGCTGGGCCCACGTATCATTCTGTTATATATTAGGTTTCCTTTCAGCTGCCTTTGGTAGGACCTTTTGGGTTCTGTTTGGTTTTGTTTTTATCGTCCTCTTTGCTGTTACTGTGGTCTGCAGTAGACACTCTTCACTTCTAATATCTCTTTTTTTCTGCTCCCAGAAGGTCATGCAGGGAGGATGTTTAGCTTTGAGAGAGAATTGTGATGTTATTTTAGTCAAGTGAAACAGACTTTATATTACCTGACTTTAGACACTTGTAAGCCATGCTTTTTCTCATCCTAAAGTAGATGTAAAAACTGGACAGATGATTCATATCCCCAAAGTGATTGTTTCTCTCCATTAACTGTAAAGTGACCTCAAAGTGAATACCTCAGACATAAACATGTAGGTTGGCATTGAGCTCTAGATAATAAATGTCGATGTCTGAATGTAAGTAAGGTGTCTAAACTCCTACTGTAATCCATGGAAATATAGGCTTCATTCAAGTATAAGTGACAAACTATCATTTGAATTGCCTTAGGGTGTCCAGGAAATCTGTAAGAGCTGTCAGAAATGACAGAGAGAATATGGGAGATTTAGACTGGCACTAGTTATTTCAGTAATTAAATTGAGCCCATAGTCAGGTGAGCTCAGAAAATAATTCAGCTCAGTCAACAGAAGATATCTGTAGTGAAAATCAGGCTCAAATATAGGTGTCCTGTACCTCCTGAGATACCTCAAGTTCAGGTACCATTCCAAAAGACAAAAAGTCTCTTGTAATTTCTGTGCCATATATGCCAGTTCCTTGAGTAAGTCTGATATCCTAGGGCATCACAAAAATCTGTTATATAGGTAAATGAATCCCATGCCAGACTATTATTAAATTTAGACATTTTAATCTTAAACTGAATTCCACCCCTAAAAACAGATGAGTTAATATCACATTCTAGTCTTTTTCTACCTCATTCTACCCTCCTGTAAAATGGACACAGTGATACCTAGCTCACTATGACATCAGAATGAATTCTTAACTATGTTATAACATTATTATAATCCATTAAAATAACGTCACGAAATCTGTGCATGAAGGCAGTTCCTGCCACCTGAGGAACCAGTCTACTAGTTGTAAAGTGCTTTGAAATCCTTCGGTAATGAGCACTATAAAACTGCAAAGCGGTATCATCTAACAGATTTTTCTTAATTAGCCACTGAAACTGTACAGCTAGATCTTCCCCCAAACAAAATTTCATGCAAAGTTAAACATTTTAACTGACTTGGCCATTTAAAAATAAAATATACTCCGTTCTCTCAGATGAAGAAAAATCCCCAGTCTCTGGAATATTTTTGGTCTATGCATCCTAGTGGCAATTGGTATCACAATTACTGTGTGATGAAGTCTGAAGGCATTTCTGAGACAATGCATCATAACAGAGCAGCCCATATGACTTACACTGAATGGACGCAATGGCACTTATCTGTTTTCGGGGAGTAATATGTTGTGGGTAAGCAAGCAGTCTGAGATATTTAAAATCTTCAATAGGGTTATGTTGCACATACAGGGGAAAATATATATATATGTATATGTGTATATATACATATGTATATGTATATAAACATTTCAGAGCGCTGAAAAGAAAGTTACATTTAAGTTTGCCATTTTGCTGTCAAAATATGTCCCACTGATTGTGCTACCAGTGAACGGAATGCACATTTCATACATATCATGCATGAAAAGCAGAATACTTTGAAATATATCACAGATCTGCAGCACAGGCCCATTTCCTCTGGGAGCAGATGAGTGCTGTTTAACCATAGCTCAGTTAATGACTTCTGTCATTGTGCAAATCAATGAGGCCTCTGCAATGGTTTGCTTTATCTATTTTCCCTTTTAAACATGAGCAAGTATAATTGTATTCTTTAATTAAACCAATTTTAATTATATTTTGCATGCTTAAATGCAATATTTTTGTACTCTGATGTACAGTCTTTGACATGCAAATAATAATAATACAGCAAGCATCATGTTCATTTCTCTGCTCCCTTTAGCAGCCTTCCAAAGAAAGCTATTTTGTTTGCCAAAGGAGCTGAAGATTTCCTAAATGTGAGGTCCTATCAGTCAGCAGTGAACTTTTATTTCAATAGGAAAATAGCTGATGGTAATGATAGCCCAAAGACAAATTATACTTGCCAAGAGGAAATTTATTTCTGAGCAAAGGGGGGAAGGCGTTATAGATATAATACTACCTACATCATGAATCCTAGGCACTTGGACTAAAATTATATGGAAACCCAGACAGCCGAAATGGCACGGCAAGTTCTTAATCCTAAAGTACTTTTCTAAAAGCATATCAGAAAATATCGAAAAGTATCTTGCTATGATATAATAAGGCAAGCATGAGCATCTTCACAGAATGTCATAAAATATCAAATATAATATTTTCCTTCTTTACTTTTACTTACAACTGTTTTGTCGTATTTCTAAGCAAGCTGTGGTTTCCTTGGTGGTAGTAGCTTTTTCACCGTAGCTTTTCAAAGGCATGTGGTGCTGGTCCAGCCCTGCTGACCATTACCTCCTAGATCAACATGAACACAGCCTTCAAACTTTTCTAGTCTCATTTATTACCACTGTATCAGGATGTTTGTTTTCTCCCAGTTTTCATCTGGGTTTTATAGTCTTTAAATACATTTGTTGGGATGATGGCTGGAAAGCATTCAAGTAAGTGAACACCGTACTAGCACTTAGTAAAGAGTGCTATGTTTAGTTGTTATATATTTGTTTATTTGCAAAAGGAAAGAACAACTTGGCACAGTAGAGGTAGTTAAAATTGGCTGAACTTGCCAGATTTTGCAGTCATCCATATCTCTAATGTCCACTTGTCTAGTGAAGTGCTACTCAACCTGCAGTGCATGGACCACTGGTATCTGCTAAATCTCAGAAAGTGGAACCCAGGTTGCAAAGCACCATCATTTACAGAAGGACATGATGGATCTTGAAGTCTGAATAGCTTTCCAACTGCATACCTTAGCAAAGCCACAAGATATAGACCAGATGACAGAATTATCAGAGGAAACATTAAAAATTTTGCATATATTTATCACACCTTCTCACTACTTTCAAACATATTGCCCATCGAATTCTTTTTTTCCAGAAAGTTTAGCAAATTTTCAGATAAAAAAGATGGAGAAACACTGGCAGGTTACTTGAACAGTGTTTGTTCATATAAAATGCTAATCATACTGAAAAGGAGAAAAAAGGACTTTGTAACCAGTCTTGCACTGTGTTAGCTTGGGTTTGAACCTTGACTTTGGTTTAAGCTTTTCAGTAACATCCCTTAATTGTGTTGACTGCTTTCAGTAACGTCCGTGTCAAAATGCTATCTTCTGTTACAGCATTATATCTGGAAAAATTATAGGCCTAAAGTCTGAATTCTGCAGTGAGTGAATTTTGGAGAATGAATTATGTGTTGATCCTGAGTTTGACCTGAGTCGTCTTTTGCTTACAACTACTGCGACTCCTCTGAGTTACAATGCACCTCCTCTGGCTTGACGTGTCCCTGGGGCACGAATTATTGGAGTCTATAAAAGCATTCTTGGGAAGTATTGCTACACATATACCTTATTTTTAGGATTCTTCCCTATCTGTCTGTTTTTGACCATAGTTTGAGATGGGATGCTGGACTGGGTGGACTAGTAAGTTGTTTTTGTGGGAAGTCAAAAGACCATCTAATTTCCCTAATTGTGCAAAAGAAGCAAGACTCATTTTCAAATTATTTAAAGATTATTAGCTGATATCATTTTGTCACTCTCTATCCCACTGTTCTCTGCATCTCAAATTAACTAAATGCAACCACTTCTGACAGGGCTGTGGAGGGTTTCTCTCTCTCTGCTATTCACTCCTGGGAAAGAAGATTGCTACCTAGGGGTTACATCCTCAACCTGTGTAAATTGTCGTGGCTCAGCTGGAAATTAGTGGAACTATAGCAATTTATACCTGCTGAGGATCTGGTCTCTAGAGAGAGCTGAAAAAAAGGTAGAAAGCTTTATTGATGTCTCACATCTAATTTAGATTCTCATTTAGGCCTTCTTGGCCAAATTCTCTTCCAGTGCTACTTCCCTGAAATTAATGGAATTATGCCAGCAGTGAATTTGACCTTCTATTTTTGGACCAGAGATTCTTATTTCCAAACAGAACAAAACAGGCTCCTCACAGTTGAAGCAACACTGGAAGGCTTTTGAGTTTATGGCAAATACCAAGCTGGACAAAAATAAGCTAATTTATGCAGCGATGTTCTGAATCAAGCCAGAAGTGGTTATTGTTCAAACTTAATTATAGAGCAGGCCAGTTGCCCTGCTGTCCGGTGTCACGCTGTAAGCAACATGTTTCAGATAGGGAAACTTTCCAAGTTGGCTCCTTCACCAACCAGAAGACTTGGCCAGTGGTTTATTTCTCATTTTGAGAATAAAATAAGGGATGCCAGAAGCCAGCTGCCTCTAGCACTGCTCTACACATTAATGCTCTGTCAATTGCCATTCTCTTGTGGTATTTGCTGGTGTTTCCTTTGAGGCTCAAGTATTTATTTTGTTCACTGAACAGAAGCTCTGTAAAGACAGTGTTGAGTGCTTGAAGCAAGCCTGAAAAAGCAAAGAAAAATCAGAGATCAATACTAGCCAGACAAAGACAAGACATAGCAGCAGTAAGACATGACACGTGAGCGATCTGAAGTTTCTTAGGAGCTCAAGGCAAGATCCAAAATAGCATGTGCATGAATAAAGTGGCATTTGTACGGAGTTTTGAGTGTCTGAATGTAAGAGAGAAGGCATTTGTTCCCAAAGATTTCACTATAAGCTTTTTGGCATTCTGGATTCAATTGCATTTGGTTAATCGTAATTTATATAGATGTTACAGGCATTTTCTCCCATGATTTCTTAACTAAATTATCACCCTCTGCTGAGCACCATTGCCCCAGTTAAAGCCTTATGAATATGAGTAAGGAAAGCTGGATCCGTGATATTTCTTTCTCCAAGCTGCGTAGCTGCGTCGGAGAGGGAGTTTTATGTCTTCTAGTCTATCCAAGATAGGATCTGAACTGTTATGTCCATGTCCATAATGTGCCAATTTCTTTTTACCCTTTCAGTTAAAAATGAATTCTAAGCAATTACCAGTGTGTTTATGAAATTTTTTTCTAGCCTTCACAGAAGTAGCATAAAAATAGTATTTCATTAAAATCTTTTTTCACCTCTTTCTCTGCCCGTTCCTCACTTTCTGCTTAAGAAAATATGCAGTTAAGTAGACACCAGGCTGGAAAAAACAAAAACACAGCAATTGAATGAAAAATATCTGTGAAGCTGAAACACGTTTATTTTGCAAAAATATTCCATTGTCAGCTTTCTTTATATGAATCTAAAAGAAATCATTAATTCAGAGATGCAGTTTATTGTGACTAAGCACAGAGCTCAGCTGATGAGGACTTCTGAAGCTCTCCTTTGAGGGACTCTGTTCTGTTGTTGATGAATAACGTGAGTCACTTTTGATTTGACAAATAATTTCAAGATCGTGGAAATTTGGAGACTACTTTTCTTCCAGACCAGCTTTTCCTCTCTGTATAATTTTTGAACACATTCCGTTTTCATGAGATTTTTACCCTACTCCCAACCATTTCAGTATCAGATGTCAAACACAAGAGCTACTGGGCATTATAAAACCTCCCGAGGAGCCCCCAAAAAGCTCAGTATACTGAAGCATCCTCTGCATTTCTCCCTGTGCATGGTGCATCTTTCATACCAGTATCTTTGCAGGCTTTATTTTTCATATATTTTTCTGTGTCTGATGGCTGAAATTTCATGTTCAGTCATAGACATAAAGGCAGCAGAACGTCAGTAGTAAGAAATCAAAAACATAATAAAAGAAAATAAGTATGGTATTGTACAAATACACTTGCATCTTGAGCACTACAAGCAGTTTGGGTCATCCAGGGCTGAAAATGGACGCAGTAAAGCATTTAGAGAAGGGAGGGAAGTGTGGAATGCCTTACCCAAAAGCTGTAACACACCCGAAGAACCTGATTTTCAATAAGAAGATATTTGTTTTGGAGTGAATACTCGTTCATAATCTCATTTTTCCACTGGGCTGCTTTTGCAGTAGAAAGAGATATTTTAAGAGCCAAACGTGTCCCTTATTTCATGAGCAAAAAAAAAAAATCTATGTTGAACATAGTTACACTGTTAAAAATCAGTATGAATGGCCAGAATTTTAGACAATTTGCCTTTTAGTCAGTGATTCTTGCTGAAATCTTAAAGCAAATTTGAATTTCAGATCAGAAAGCATATCTTCTATTTATCAAGACTTCCAAATTATCCTCAAACCTTTGATATTGAAGTACATAAACAAACCACTTTGTGCCAAGCTTTGTTCAAAATTAGATTTGCTGATGGCTCAAAATAATAACATTTCATGGTGAAGAAGGTGTTACTATGGATCTTAGCAGGATTTCTTTTATGTGCCACCCTTTGGTCTAACAGAATATAAGGAGAATAAAATGTTAATTGCTAATTTACTGATTGTAACCTACAAACCTACAGAAAAGCAATATAAAAATCTGTGTGCTTGTATAATCTTCAGGAATCATGCTTGGCACAGAGGAGCGGAGCTATTTAAAGAGACTTGATAGATGCTATAAATAAATGGAAGTACTGTAAAATCATATTGTATCCCTTAAGAGCAGCACTGTTATCTCAAAACTGAACAAAAATATCTTTATTTCAGGCTCAGGGTGTAAGGAGAGCTCAGATGAAGGAAATAAGTTGTGTATACTGACCAGTAGTGAACAAGACACAAAAAATCTAATTTCTCAATATCCCCTGCAAACAAAGTGGTAAATGAATTGTAGCTGATGGTTGGAATGAATTTCCCCATATATGTACTACTAAGAGAGTTCTGTCTACCTGAGCAGACACACAAAAGTATTTTTTCATAGTATTTCAGCTCCTGCTGTATAGTATCAAAAAAGAGAATAAAGAGATAAAGGCAAAAGGCCTTTTAACTTCTCAGAAGTATAGATGGAATACCTAATATTTGCCCTATGTAAATACAAATCGGTGCTGCAAAATGGCTATGAAAATTTACTAGCCTGGAGGAAATACCTACTTGTCTATTTTTTCCTCTCAGATGATTGACACAATAATAATAGATAGTATTTGGTCTAGTATCTTAATAATGATATTTAACCACACTAGTTTATTTTCCTATCACAGGGACAAGTAGGATTTTGCAAAACAGAGTTTTGAAAGGGGAGTTGCTTTTAGATTATTGCTTTTCTTTTGTAGACTAAGGAAATAATATTGTGATATACTGCTGGAGAGGGAGGGTCGCAAGATTTCTCACCCTTCTTCTGTATGTCCATTTTGTTTGTTCACTGCCTACTTCATGAACAAGCAATATACTTTAACTTGAGTAATGGACAATTACATGTTGTCTCCTAGCTATGTTGACAAATCTGTGTTTTATTCTTTGCTAGTGCCTCTGTTTCAAAGAACACTAACAATTATCTTTCACCCTGAGAGTCTGACCTACCTGCTGTGACAGAGTGAATCCTGTCTGAAGCCACTACCCAAGAGACCAGCAGAAATTGGTCACCTACCACATATGACCTTTAACAAAATCCATACAAAACGCCGGTGGAAATCTTGGGAGCTACTTGAAAGAAATTGTTAAAGACAGGATTACCTTCTAGAGGCAGCCCAGAATATGAGCATTATATTCCGATAAGGTTTATCAATTTTTGTTTAAAATACTAGTACTGCCAACAAAGTACTTCTTAATAGCGGTTCTTTATCGGCAATGCTGAGATCTTTTCCCGGTTTAGAGCCGGTCAGCTTGCAGAGATCCACAAGTTACCTAACGAAGCCTGTCCGTGCTGACATTATTGATGATACTATCAATGCTGCAGGTAGACTGAAACGGAAATTGTAACTCGTTTCTTGGGCCAGTCTTACTGCAGTCGCATCTCCTCCAGCAAGAAGCAGATGGGCTGTTATGATCTGGAAAGGGTTCATTTGCACCATGGCAAAAAGAAGTAAAAAACTACCAATGAATTATATGCCATCTTATTGTTTTCAGGATAACACTAAAAATATGATCCAGTGGTACAGAACTCTCTGGGAATTTTTCCAATGGCTAAAATGAATGCAAGACTGGCATGGGTTTGAAGAAATCACATTGTTCATGGTTGTTGCATGGCTCTTTTATGTCCTTCAGTGCAGAAACTGCATTAACAATACAAATTATTTCTGGGCAAAGGCCTCTGAATGATTGTTTTCTTTGTAGAAACGAACCTCAAAGCTTTTCTGTGAGCATGCTGAAGTTAGAGTCAGCAGTACAGTTGGGCTTCAAGAATTCATTCCTGTCAGTCTGATAACCAAAGAATCTGTGGCCCAGTCAAAGTCTTGGGCTATAAAAGGAAGAGCTTTTCAGTGGAAGGTGTTAAACATTATGTGAGATATAAAACCTACAGGAAAAAAAAAAATCAAGAAAGCTGGAGAATCAAGAAAGGAGGGAGGCTGGCAGAAATGGAAACAAATGAGGAGGAAATGATGGCAAAGCTGTTCCTGTAAGTTCAAAGTTGTGAGTTCAAAGCTGTGTAGAGTCTGAATGTATTGCAGTAAAAAAATAAGGAAGAGAGTGAAGAAAACCATGTCAATAAATCAGGAAAGTATTGACAAAGCTGTTTCAGGAAAGCTGCTCCTAAACAAGTATTAAAAAGTTTAACAAGCATTTAGTTCCTCTCCTAAGAAAGAAGGTGGCTCCTAGAGTGAGAGCAAAGAAGTTATAAAGAGCGATTTGGAGAAGTGAGCTGGGAGGTTGCTTTCACAAGTCTGCACCAAAGTTTTATAAAGGTGGCAATGGAAAAGATATTCTGCTACTGATGAAATCTTTCAACAGTGAAAGGCGAGGTACCGGGGAGATGAATTGTTTCTTATAGTACTGTAGTCCTATCAGAGAGAGCCTTCTGCAAAGCACGCTGGGTTTATTCTTGCAGGCGGTGCCTTTTCAACCTGCAGAATCCTCGGGGGGTCACTTCAAAGTTGAAATAGGAATTAAAATGTTCTCTCTCATCACTGCGTTGTGCAGCAACATCATTTCTTTTGGTTCAAAAAACTGGTTCATCATTCTTTTATTTAAGCAAAGAAACAAAACCTGGGAAATTCTGAGAGGGAAAAAAAACCCAACTAAAAATAATAGCAATTTTTGCTTAGAACTAAGTGTGGTTGCTAAGTGCAACCACGCACTAATTTGCTGCCTCATATTCAAATCCCAAACACTTAATGTCAGGGGAATTAATGGCTAAAGATATCATAGCACTTATGCCGAATGCATTATAGATGTAAGAGGATTATTCTGATCAAACAGATGGAAATGCATATTTCATCACACTACCAGAGCCTTAGCTCCGGCCCAAACTAAACAATGTTTTTCCAGCAGTGATTCTGGAATATAAACAGAGCATCACACACAACCCTTCTGAAAGAGAAACAGTTATGGCTGAGATTTTCAAAAGCAGCCAACTGATCTGAACAACTGTTTGACTCCCTGAGCTTTGTAAAATCCTTCCTAAAACTCTAATCTTGTGTACAGCTACCCCATCTAAAAGAAGAGGTAGCTGTGAAGTTTATCAGTTCATAGCATTACTTTTCCCTTAAAATCTTTAGGCTCTCTTCAGCTGCGCTTGGCAGTTTATGCCGAATGATGTGCTACTAATCTTTTCTCCCACCAGGATAGATAGGGTCTAAGGTGCTTTTCCTGGTGACTCTATTTATATTTTATTAGTTATTCCTCTTCTCAGAATTATTTTCTTTTTTTCTTTTTTCTTCTTTTTTTCTAATTAATAATTCGCCTAATATCTAATAAAGTTTGAACATAATGTAAGGGGAAACCTATATGTTAGAGAAAGGTCATATAGCACAGCCAAAGCTTTAGGAACTGCTTAATTAGCATGGGATCTTGCATTGAACACACACTGAGGCTTGGAGAGTCGTTATGCAATGCATAAGATGAACATTAGCCCACTTTTTATTAAAATAATATGAATGCCTCCACGTTCATATGAAAATGAAGAAAAAGTTAGGAATAGGTAAAAACCTCTGTGCACTTTTTTCCTAATTCCATTATCCCTTGCACCTTCTCATCTGCTGGGCTAATTTGGCACCCACAGAAATCAAAGGAAAGGATTTTATAAGCTTTTGGGGATGCTGGGGCATCCTGGGGATTCAGGACAGGAAACCCAGCTGACATCCTTGAAAAGATACCTCCTCTTTCTCTTTGATCTCCCCAGAGATAAAATTGAGTTTGTTTTCAAAAATGGGTCCCTATGACAGTGTACCGTTGTTTATTTTGCATTCTCTTGTTTAGCCTTTTGAGGTAGAAGTCCAATATGTTAATGCTAAAAATGACTTCTACTGAAATTTGGCCTTTCATTGGTGACCTCTACAGTAACTACTAATTCCATTTTCCCTACTACCATTTTAAGAATTCCTCTCCATTCTTCATATTGTCATTGCTTATGTCTGAGTTTTCATAACGTTTCAGCAGGTTAGTTTGTCCTGCGCCTTCCCGGATTTTTCCACTGTCTCCATGGGGGTCTTCCAGGTGGAAGGCTGCATAGCAAAGTTCAACTGCACTGAAAACACAACATTTGAATTTAAGCAAAATGGCTAAGAACAGTAATGACTATTATTTTTCCTGACAGGAAAATAAATATTTATATGTAGGTGCATGTGTACCTATATATATTTTTATATATATACATAGGTACACACACCTACATTTATATCTGTCATCCCATGTGTTTCAGCCGTCCTCTTCAACATGGAAATCATGGCTCAGACTATAGAAGTCACAGCATGTCAAGTAATTCCTGTTTCACTGTATCATGAGCCAGTATTGTAAAATCCAAGAACACACAAGAAGGAACCCAGACCTTCAAAATTCTGTGTTATTCACATCTCTCTTCATTTTGGATTCTAGTTCAAGAACCTTTGGCTTGTTTTTCAAATGTTTCTTCACCCCCAGAAAAGCATAATCTCAGCTTTCTTGGTGGTAGTGGGGAAACCCTTGCAGTGAGACATAGCCTAAGAAATTCAAACAATGTCACATATTAAGGAATGTTATTTAATGGGACCTTATCTATTAACTAGTTCTTAAATATAGCTATATATGCAGAGCTCCCTTGAGTCCACAGGTTAGTATCTTCAGAAAAAAAGCACCAAAATTAGAGTAAGAATATAGCTAAAAGAGGCAACTCCAGTACCAAAATATCATTTTCAGACTTTTACAGTAGTTTCTGTATCTTCAGTATCTAGAGCTCACCTTTACTTATCTCTTCTGAGTCTTCTGCTGTGTAAAATGCACCATCAATGCGCTGAATTTTACCACCAATATGTATTCAACTTTCAGATAATGTTAGCTGCACAGGAAGTAGTATACTGAAAAATATTTGTATATAGTGTGTATTTGAAACTGATGAAGAGAATCACTCTTTGTTGAGGATCTTTCCTCATCCACAAATCAATAGACTGGGAATCTGCTTACAGCCTTTTCCATTGTCAGTAAAATGATCCTCACTTAGGCTAGATGCTTCACCATTAGATACTGAATTTAGCTAAAATGGCAATATCTCAGAGCTGTTATCTTATTCCCAGCATTATTCACAAAGACTCAAAAGAGGATCCAAGTACAGGAGTGGACAATCTCCTTCTTAATTTAATGAGATGGCTTTTTTCAGCTGTTCTGACTGCAAGTCAGAACATCTAAACTAGTAATATAAAGCTAATCATCCGACATTTGTGGCTATTGAACAGGTTTGGCAAAGTCTCCGCTAGAGTTCAGTAATAGCTTTTTTGATTACTCAGGTCCAACTCCAAAGAAGTCATTGCACTGTCAATGTTGCCGCTTCCTGTGGGTTTTGAAAACCACTCTTACGGCAAATGAGGTAAGGAAGTGGACGCCGAAGTTAGTTTTCTGTCTCTACCGGAAAAGAGCTTACTTGTAATTTCCTATCATGAACCACATTCTGCACATATTGATCTAATTAACAACTTAGAAAACCACTTTGCCACTACTTCTTCGTAAACACGTGGGCGAGCATGAGAATGAGGCGGGGGAGACAAAAGCTAGTTCTAGAATTAACGTTCAGAAATGTTACAATTTTATGCAACACTAAGGTAATTATTATATGTAATACTGAGGAGAGTGGATGGAATTAATTAAATACCTTTTAATATTAGAGGGATAATAAGTTCATAAGTTTGTGCAGGCAGCTGAACGGATGAATAAGTGCAAAGCCCTGGTTTCACAGGATCATCACTGTGGATCAGATGAACAGTTTATCTCGTGCGGTATCTTGCCTCCAGCCATGGCCACTGATGGCCAGTTCGGAGGAAAGTACAAAATCACCATAACAGACAGTTGTGGCTTTCCAGCTGGGGACGTATTTCAAGATAGTTGACTGTTGTCTTGAAGATAAGGTTGTCTGTCTCTAAATCGTTATCCTACATGGTGTAAGTGCACCATTTCCCCCTTTTATGCTTTCAGAATTAGGTTACACCCCAAGTCACAATTTTGCTTTATGGCAGGTAGTTTTATAGCCTGGTTCATAAATAAATAATCAGACAACTCTCTGAAACAATTTTGAGAAGAAATATGCTAATTGTTTCCTGGTGGTACTGAACTAGTGATTCCCAGCTAATAGCCCAAAGCCAGGTCATGGCTTTGTATTCATTAACTTTGGAAGCGCAGCTAGGAGTTGTGCACATCGCTGCCATTCACTCTGCTTTCTGCCAGTCATGCTCCTGCAAGACAAGGCACTTACGGGCCAACATATTGAGGGACTGCCCTGAAAAACCTGCTCTCACGTTTTAGCAGTTGTCCTCCGCATCGAAATGCCAAGACTAAGGGCCTGCTCACGTCAGTTAAGAGAAGTAGAAATGCCACCTAGTTCCTAGGAAGTCTTCACGCTCAGCAGAAACTCAGCCCCTGCACCAACCAGACTCCTTGAAGGAGTGTTTATTGCACCAGTTTCCCATCGAAATCAGCACTCTCCCCTCCACAAAGTGGAACTCCAGCTAGTTTTCTCCATCTGTTACATTACCATTTTGCAATCCTTCATTTGCTACTATTTTCTGTATTTACTCCCAGCAGTGCCTAAATTGTGCTGGTGCTGTGAGATTGATAACAAGGAGCCTGACGTGCCTTCTGGGGATTTTCTTTTTCTCTCTCTATAAGACCTAGAAGGTCTTCCATTAGAAGCTGAACAAAGGGAAGTTTTAAGCTATTGTTCCCATTTCTTTGTATCAGCCTTTGGATTCTCAGGTATCCTCTATAGGGAGGGGAAGAGGGGTGAATAATAGGGAGGCGGAGAAACGGGAAGATATTTGATAATTAGTCAGGACAGACAGGCGAGGGGTGTGGTTATTGCAAGATGAATCACACCCCAGGGCTTTCAGAAGGCTTCATATACGCTTAATGCTTCTAATTCTCCTGGGCGGTAATTATCTCAGGATAGGTTTAAAAAAAAAAAAAAAAAAAAACAGTAATTTTAGAAATGTCAATTTTCTTGATTTATTGGAATTTAAGAGCTCAGGCAGCCAGCTCAGGGAGTGGGATTTAGCGGCCCTGTAAAGGTTGAGACACCAGCTGTTTTGCAGTAATAATCTGAGAGGAAGGTGTCCTGGGAAGAAAACTCTCCAGTTCCCCATCCTGGGAAGGCCAGCAGACCTTCTGAGACAGTGATTTACGCCTAGTAAGTAGCACTGCTTTCCTTTTCTCTCTTCTGTGTGGTTCCTTAGTTCGCCTTTCTGCAACCACCTGGCTCTTTAACTCACAGGGGCATGTGTTGTCCTGAGCACCTTGCTTCGAGCTGTCCCCTGTCCCCTGCCAGTCGTGACTCTCTGTTTCTTCAGCCCTGTATCTCCTCCCTAGATATCTTCAAAGCAAGCTACTTGGCACCCTTTGTCACACCCCCTCCTGTGCATTTTCCGCCTCTCTGCTTGCTATTTTGTCCTTGGTGATTTCACCATCCCGAAACAACCACTTCCTTGACCACTTTCATGTTTGATGCAAGCCTGGGATGGAGGCTGGGTGGAAAGGGCATGGTAAGGACTAGCGAGGGGCTCTCAGCAGAGACCCACATGAGTCACGGGTTCCTCTCTGCTTTGCATGGCTTTCATCACACTTATGCCCTCAGCCCATCCGGCTGCAAAACAGCAGCCTGGGGTTGGTATTTATTGTGTGATGTACTTACTGAGTTTTCCTTTATGTCCCCAAAAAAATCTATTATATCCAAACTTATTAAAAACACATTCTTAAGTGTTGGAACTACAGAGCTGGAGAAAAAAATCTCTATCCAACAAACTGAACAGTTGCTGTCTATGTCACTGGGTGCTGTACAGAAGAGGTCACTCTTTGTTCCCGGTTATACACCACTGGCTGATTTAAGGTGCAGGTTTCAGAGCAGAGCAGAATATATGTAGCATTATTCATATGTTTCAGGTACAATTAAGTTATTGTTCTGTCTGGGTTACCTGCTGAGTATTTATTCACGGTGTGGTCTTGAGCAAATCAGTCAGGGCCCTGGTTCAACAAACATCTAAGCATAGAACTCACTTGCTGAGGAAGGTCTAATCATATACTTGCAGGTTTTGCTAAAGTCGTAATGCCAGAAAAGTTGCATAATACAGCATATTTTACATTTATTTCTGCATAGCTTTGTTAGAAACACTGGATTCATGCCTTGTCAACAGTGATCAAAATTTGAAGTCTTTTGTGTGCCTTTTTATTTATAAAATGCCTGCAAGAAAATCATAGAGCAGTGTTGGTTCCTGCTATTGTGCCCATGTTTGTTTATGTTTAGATATACATTGCTAAAAATTTTTCTTTCATCTTTTAATCCTCCCCTTCCCCAAATCCCTCTTGCTAGCAATACAAACAATAGATGGGCCCTTTTAAAGCTGAATTAATAAATAGTGATGGAAAACACGTGCAACAGTTACACCCCTTCCCTGTTAGATTTTAAGAACAGACATTTTATGCCTTTATTTTCGCTTTGTGTGGTCTGAGTTGAGGTTGAAATAGGCGTCGCGTGGAGCAGCAGCTGGAGGTGTCTGCATGGTGGGCACCTCCGCTGCCATCTCAACGGCTCCCGGCAACCCGCTCGAGTGGCCTTCGCAAGTTTGCCTAGCGGACCTTTATCTATGAAACTGGCAACCACTGTTTATCGTACGCTTGCATTAATTGCACTGTCCGTGGGAGTGTGGCAGAGTGAAGACTAGCACGGATGGTGTGAGGACCTCCGGCTGTGGATTTGTAGCTCCTTGGGAGTGGACAAGGAACTGTTCCAAGGATAAAAATGCACCGAAGATTTTGCACGCCGTGACCGTACGTCACGATCTAAAGTCCAACTCATCTCGGTATTTTCCGTTTCAGAATAACAGAAGTTCTCAGGCCTCATGAATGAAATTTGTAGCGCAATCTCAAGCGAAAATAAAAATTTTAACTCTCAGAGAGCTCAGAAGGGGAAATGGCTCCATCCAAGGTCCACGGGTAAAGCCTGACACCAAAGGTGTTACCTGCTTTGATGTACCTGAGGAGAATTTACGTTCTGACATCAAGTCTTCAATTCCAAACTGGCTTCCTTTAAAGAGATGCTGTCACTTTGTTTTAATATCTCTTCTACTTCATGTTATAGCGGTTCCTAGACTGGTTATCTCTTAAATGAATCAGGGAAAAAGAAATCTAATAATGAGTATAGCGAGTGTATTTTGTGCACCTGATTGACCCTTTTTATTAAGTTAGGTTTGCTATTTTCCCTTGCCTAGCTCCAATCCAGTACCTAACCATACACGGGTGCTTATGAAAACACTAACTCCGAACTGTGAGCGTATGAAGGGCCCCATGGACACAACAGGGCTTCCCATGCACTTGAAGATTAAAATGCGATGAGTGTTTGTAGCTTCAGGTCCTGCTGGTCTGTTGTGGCCCTCCATGGCAATGCGTGAAAACCTGGTAGGAGAGCAAGGAACAGGGAGGGAGGAGTAGCACCTTGAAGCTACTTCTAACACATTGTTTGCTTAAAATTGCCTCTCTAAATATGCAGTGCCATCCAATTTTTCATGATATCATTGGAAATGCAGGACTGCCTCGATCTTTGCAGTGCTAGATTATTGAGAGCTGAAGACAAGCGGCCTAGGAAGTTTTAAAATCTACTTCGTAAACTATTTATGACCCAGGATGTGAACATAACATATGGATTTTATTATTGACTGACCAAACTTCAAATTTAAAGAGAAAATTGTCATCCTCAAACTGAATTTTTCTGAGCTTTCACTGAATTACAAAAATAAATATATGTTGGTAAAATTAAATTTGCATTACATCAGAAAACAACCTTGTTTCTAAACAGTTTATACATATACCTATACATTTGGAAGTAATGGAGCTTCTCTAATGGTCCATGGCCTTCTTGCACAGAATGTGTGGCACCAGGCGTCAAATCCTCTTGCACAGAGCCAGATATTGAAACAAGACCCTCTTCTCTCAAATAGTAACACCAACTCACTAATCAATATTATGGCGGACATTTCTCCACCCTTTCTGTTTGTGTGTGTTTTGGATCATGTAAAATACTAAAATATTCATTGTTCAAATCTGAGAAAGCATCTTCTCTGTGGTGGCAGCTTGGAGGCTAGAGGGCCTATTAGTTGGAGGGGAAGAGAGAATACCGAATTCTAGTTTGTGCTCTAAGTGTATTTTAGTTATTTTAGAGAAAATGGCTTTCTGAAATAGATACACAGTCCTCTGAAGGAGGAAAAAATAGTTACCTATAGTCATTTCCAACATCATTCTGAGAAGGATTTTGTTTCAGTAGTTTACAGTAAACTTTGGAGAAAAATAAATGTGGTGTTGGCTGAATAGGATGTATAAGAAATTCTGCTTAGAGTGACTTAAAATATCTGATGCATTAAACCATTCAAATAACATTTTATAGTGGAAATACTAAAAAAAAAAAAAATCCGTCAACCATTTTATAGCAGCAAGAATGCAGTGCTATAAAGAGCGAACCTTATGCAACCACAAAACTGCATTTGCCTCCTTGCTCTATTTGTGCTCTTGAGTTTATAAAGCCTAGGGCAAGCACAAGGAGAGATTTCTCCTGCTTTATAAGGAAAAGGTAAGAATTAATAGGAGTAACATTTTTTTTTAAAAAAAAAGCGTCTCATGCTTGCCATAAGAAGAGGAGTGTAGTATCTTAGATCCAGAACTATATCACTGAGCATAGTCTGTGTTTCTGAGCTTTTATTTGTAATATACTGTTCAAAACAACCTTTTCCCCAGCTAGTCACCAGGCAGAAATAATATAGCCAGATGAGCATCTTTATGGGATATACAGGAATATTTCGGACAAAGGTGGCTTAGCCATGATGTTAAATCAACACATTTCCATACTTCTTGTATTTTTCACTCTTTCTGGGGCAACTCGTATTGAATTGGGACATACACTAGAATGGAGGTAATGGGTGTCTGGAAGAGGTATTTTCAAGGTGACTTGTGATTCTTGTAGATATTTTCCAGATCCTGTTCAGTTTTATAACAGCACTTACAAAAGGTCAGTGCCATTATTGGAAGTAATGCTTCAGTTAGGATTTCATGAACCATCTCCTCAAAACTGCTCCACGTCCTCTCGTTTAAACACCAAGCCATGTTTGGTAAAGCTGGTATGGTGGTTTCCTGAGTCACCTTGAACCAATCACTTTAAAACTTCATAAAATGGTAATAGTAGCACCTCTGTATTTTACAGGGCTAATAGGAATGAATAAATCAGAGGCCTTCAGTGGATATTTAATGGCCATATGTCACTAAAAGAGGCACTGCTTTTCAGGAAACGGATGAATGTTTGTGATTTATGACCTTTACTCTAAATGAGTAAAGACCTTTGCAAAAGATGTTCTTAAGAACTAACTTTTTTTTTTTTTTTAATTTTCCTTCTGTAAAACCAGTTTGTCTCATTTTGGGTGTTGTGAAGATAGATTCATTAATGTTTGTTAGGCATAGATACTATGGCAACGAGCACCAGAGAAGTACCAGTGCAGCGATTAATAATTTCTTACTTAGTCTGGGCTTTGAATAATGGCATTAATTAGGGTAGAGAGAGTCACACTGAAATTAAATTAAACAGCATTTTGTATTTTATTCTTTTTTGTTTTTTTCTTTCCAAATTGAAAGTCTCTTTGGGGGGAGGCAGGGGGAAGTTGAAAATAACCTGTGCTGGGAACATTTCAGCACTGTTGGAAGAACCCTGGAATTTCTGTGTCTTTTATTTTCTCTTTCTTCTCTATTTACAGATGTGTAGGGAAAAGGATTCATTATCACAATCATTACTGTCATCATAAATCTCCACACACAACCATCTAATTATATAATATTTTTTGTCAATTTTCCTTTGTATGCATGTGTTCTTTGTCATCCTATTTGAATTTCCCCAATATTTGTATAAGATAAAAGTCAAGTGAATAAAGAATGGAAAGGGAAAAATCGTAAGCCAGAGCATATTTAGGTCTGCCTAGGGGAAGCAGAAATGCCTGAGTAGTCTCCTCCAGATTCACCTGGTCGTGGGTAGATCTGCACGTTTCCTGCACACACAAACCTCTATAGCTGAAGAGCATTTTCAGATTTACTAACACACACATAAGCACACAGATCCAGAATTATGTAGGGCAAGTATGCTTATTTATGTGCTTGTGAATGTAGATTTACACACATACATAATATATAATGACTTTCATGTGTGTGAAAGTGCATTCACTCATGCATCAAATATAGAGTGAATTTTTTATAGTACTCATCTTGTATGAAATATTTTACTGATGAGTATTTATCAAAATGGAATATAAAAATTAATTGTATCTGTTAGTAAGAATTACCTTAGCTTTTAGCAGAAGTGCTAATTCACCTTTTTCTAGTTAAATTTTTCACACAAATATTTTGAAAACGAGTTTTTAGTGCACTCCATTCCTGTTTTACAAGCATGTTGTTCTAGTCCATTGTTGGATAAAGAAAAGCACTAGATTTGTGTGGGCAAATTAATGGGAGGTTCCTCTTCAAATATGATAATATCATATGAGCACAAAACAGTCACCGTTTAGTCACATCTGGTTTTAGGTAAGTAGTCCTAATAGATATATGGTTTCTGTTTCATAATTACATCTCTCAGAGGCTGCAATCAAGCTACACACTATGCTGCAGAGGGAGGTATGAAAAGAGACTGTAGGAAAATGTGAGCAATAGTCACTCATGTTTTACAAAATGACTAGTGGAGACCTGTCCCTGAAGACTGGTCTGTTCTTCCAAAACATGTCAGTTAGTCTGCAAGCAAATGCAGCTTCTCTCTACTAGGACCCTGCCTGCTTCGAGAACCCTAGCAGGGCTCAATCCTGGAAAAAAACAAAACAAAAAACATCAACACCCCCTCCAATGCTCTTTCTCTGCAGAACAGCCCTGTCTGAGTTGTCTAAAGCTGAATCACCATCATCACTAAGATGTTCAAAGTGTGTCATATTATCCGACCCAAGGGGCACATTAAGAACCTCCAGAGCCACCCAGGCTCCTTGGCAATATATGCGTTGATGATGGATGAAGCTCCTAACGAAGAAGGCAGAGCTTTAGAGGCTGAAGCAAAGAGGCTGGTGTTGCGCTTGCAGCATTTGATTGATCCAGAGCATTTGCAGGAGCTGAGGAAAGGCTCTGCTGAGGTTTGGCTGGAGTTGCCAAGGCAATTGGTACTGCGGGAAAAGGTCAGGGAAGTTGGACGTAGCTGGATTGTTCACAGATGGCTGATGCTGTCAGTTTTATTAGAAATAATCCATACTCAACTTTCAAGGGATGAATCAGTCAGATTCTACTACGGAGAGGGCAGGCCATTAACACATTTTATTTTGCTAATGTTTTTGGTTCTCTTGGAAGCTCTCTGAGTGGACATACATAGTACCAGGAGCAAATGGGGATGAATCCTGTACTTTTCCCAGTCTGCTTGATTAAGACTAAAATCACTATGTGGGACTTGAAGAGCCATCACTTATGGCATGGTGCCCCTACTTTTTGTCATGTTTTCATTCACAGGTCTGCCAGAGAATAGGTTCTGTATTGCTGTGCCTTTTGTTACCTATATTTGGTTATAATGGGCCCATGCTTTCACTTATCTGTAACTTACTAAGCCATTATTTCTGTATGATGTATCTTAATTTAGTCAAATACAGAGTGAGCTTCGTAATCATTACTCTATTTGCAATAGGCATTGCTTAGCATAAACAGTATGAATAGTTGCACAACATAGGATTAGCTGGTCAAGTGTTTTCCCCCACTTTTAATGGAAAATTGGCTTTCCAGTGCCCTGGAGCTTTCTCAGTAACCAACCACTGTGTGCAGAAAACTGAAAGTTCAAAATATTCTGAGTAGGAGTAAAATATTTCTATTTTAAATTGTTGACTGACTTCCTCATCTGAGCTGTGGCTTTGCTACCACAAATTCTTAATCTCCCCTTAGGCCAGGCTGTCATTAAATATGTTTGCAAAGACTTCATCTCTTAGAGAGAGAGAGGACTTCCAGCCAAGGCTGAATGGCAAATAATGGTCTGCTATTTTGCAATGTCTTGATGCCTGGCATATAACCTGCAAAGATTTGCAAGCTACATGTTCTCAAGAATGAACAACCCAATCAGTAGAAGTCCATCTCGCAGCATAAATTCCTCTCTGGCTTTGAAATACATTGCAAAGTTAAGGCTCTTTAGCTCTGGCAAAATCAATTTTTCCAACTCTGCTGGAAGCTGGTGATTTTCTGAGCAGATGAGATGTTGTCCAGCTTCTGCCCTATAGCTGGTAAGGAAATCATGAGAAATTTTATGGATGTGATCATTTACTTGGGTACCTTTTATTATCTTTGTCAAGTAGTGGATTTCCTGACAACACATTATTCTTGCGCAAAACTCCAAAAGATTCTTACGTGAGTCTTGGCCAGCATCTTTATGGAATACACCTTATTAAAGATCCTTATAGAAAATAATAAATGAATACTTTACCGTAGGAACTTTAACAAATTCATTGAGAAGCAATCGTAGTGTTTCAGTGAGGAGACAGGCAGTGGTGATTTCTGAACAGTGCTGAAATGCCTATAGTGAAAACTTCGAAGTAGTTACTTACCTAAGCAGCTGCCAGAGATTCTGTTTTTTAATTATTATTTTTGGAATTATTTTTCTTGGTACTAAAGAGTTCTTAAGATGTGTTCACTGATGATCCCTTGACATGCTCTCCAATCTCACAATCAGTTATGTAAGTCAAAACATTGCAAATATTTTCTAAGGATTGTTATTGTGCCTTGAAATTATAGGGCTTTGGAACAGGTTGTACTGGACTATGCTTCCCACCCCTCAGATGTCTCATCCTCTTGAGAAATATCTCAGATACAGAGGAAATTCCAAACAGCAGGAATTTATTTCTTTATCTTGTGAATAGAGATGAAGTGATTACACATGACTCTTGAACGAGTAAGATCTGCCAGTAGGCTGAGATGGCATTTAGCTTGTCAAAATTTTAGAATTTCTCCCCAGCCAAGAGCATGCTTAGCTAGTGACCTGTGATAGTGCTCGTATCTTCTATTCTCTTTCCAACCAAGAGCCACCAGTGCCAGCCTGAAGGCATCAGTATCAATGCACGAACTTCTAGAAGACTGTCACAATGATCATATATGAACTTCAGTCATAAGGCACCTGACTCAAAAATTTCCATGTGGACCGTATTCACAGTTGTTTGCCTTCATTAAAATAAATGAAATTTGCTGTGGTGCTCTGAAGGCAAAGCATTTCCATTTTCCCAGTGTCTCCCTGACATCTTGAGCCTTTCTTTACAATTGTCATTCAAGGTCAATATGTTTCAATAGTGAGAACATCTATTTGGGATGCACTTTATCTGTGTGTACTCAACATCCCAAAGGTCTGTAATGATCTCTTCTCAGATGCAAATAACTTCCTATCTGCAGAGCAGAACTGAGCAGACTGGGTTAGTTTGGGTAGAATATTGATTGTCTAATAATTTATCTTAGCACTGATTGATAGACAAAACTTACTCTAAGAAAATGGTCAACAGTAGTTCAGTCATACATGTCTCAATCCCTGAGACATAACTGTATGGATGATGGCCCTTCTCATCATGTCTGCCCCATGCAGAGGGCAACAGTTTGGTCTGCACTAGAAGTATGCAGTTATTTTGGTGATTTTCAAAACGGAAAAGCTCTGGGAAGTAAAAAGCAAAACATTTCATCAGTGAATCAAAAGTCAATGCCTTCTGGATGTCTATTCTACACATTAAAAATGACATCCGTACCTGCATGGACAAGGCATTTATCTTCGTTGATGTAGGGATTTGCTTGGGACTTGAAAGATAGGTCTCTCACTTTCCAAAGGAAGTTGTGAAACACTTTTTTTTTTTTTCCTGAAATTGATGTGTCGCTGGCAAAAAAAAAACCAGAAAAAAACAAAAACAAAAAATCCCCCTGCTATCTACAAGTCACACTGTTCCATTGAAACACAATTTCATCAAAATCCAATTTAGCAGCACCCAGTCTCCAGATTTTCCCCATATCTGTAAGCTCCAGTGGCATTTTTGGTCTCATTCACAGAAATGCATGTAGTTATTTTCCTCTCACTTGTTTGCTGCTGTATGTGCTCTAAGTGCTTTAAGACACAACTATTTCACATTCAGTTATTCGATGGCTTTCAGTGCAGTAATCCCTAAGAATGTGCAAATATCAGGACACAAGAGCTAAAAACCATTCCAGGGCAATGAAAGGTAAATTCAGTAAATAGGTAACAAGAGCTTTGTGGAGGACTGGCTTGAGGGCAGAGGTCATGTGAAGATTGAACAACTAAAGGAAGCAGAACTAAGTGCATATCGCACACAGTTGATGTGAGCCAAGTCCCGTATGAGAGTAAAAACAGTTAGAGCCAAGGACACATTGTCCTTGGCTCCAAGGTGTTATCAATGATTAGTCCTGGGAACTTGCGGGTGATGTAATGCAGAAGTTGCTGGGTAAACCAAATTGCTGTTACCAATAAGGAGCTCAGCTTTTGCAATATGTATGAGCCTGATTAGTCCTATACTATATAAAGAAAGACCACGCCTAATAAAGTTGAAGTACACTGATCACTCATATTGAGCGTCTGGGTCTTCCCTCCGTCGGCTCCTCCCGTGCAAGTTTCCAACAAATGGCGCCCGAACAGGGACCCTGCCGGTCAGGGACTCGGTGATTAAAAACTCAGGAGTCGACAGAGTGCTAGAGACAGCTGGTCCTGCTGTGCTAAAGGCGACGAGACACAAAAGGGGGTCTACGTGCCAGAGCTACAGAGGAGGTGGAGAGGACACAAACAAAGGGGGTCCGTGCCCAGGACGAGACGGGGTCCTGCCAGAAAGTCTCGCCACAGGTCTTGCAAAGGTTGCAACGGTACGTGAGTAACCACGGCGCGACAAGCGGCTTATTATTTATTAAGATGCTTTTTAGAAAAGCGAGGTACTCAAGGAATAGAATGTTATAAGGAACTCCCAGGGCTATTAGCTTACGGAGTGGCTAAGGGGTGTTTTGTTAACCCAGATACCATGTTCGAACAAACTGAATGGAAAAAATTTGGGGACAAGTTGTTTGATGAAGTAATAAGTGACAACAAGACAGCAAAAAAGCTGATGAAGCCGTGGAGGGCAGTTACTAATGCTCTCGCACCTCAAAAAAAAAAAAAAAAAAAAAAAAAAAAAAAAAAAAGAAAAAAAAAAAAAGAAAGTAGCTGTCGCCGCCGCGGAGCGTTTGGGAAGCCCCGATGGGTTCAAGGAACCCCCGCATGCAGAGGTGTCCCCTGTGTCCCCATACCCATCACCCCCCTCGAACCTTTACTATTGCCCAGGGAGGGTCTGGGAACACAGGCCTGCCAAAAGGAGCAACATTGACCATGCGGCAGATCCCCCCTCCTCCCTCAGCGCCTCCCCCCCTCTCTCTCTCCCCCCCCCCTCCCCCCCCTCCCCCCCTCTCTCTCCCCCCCCTCTCCCCCCCCCTCCCCCCTCTCTCCCCCCCCTCTCTCTGTCCCCCCCTCTCTCTTCCCCCCCCCCTTTTTCCCCTCTCCTCCTTCTCCTCTTCCTTTGGCCACAGTTATCTGAGGACACCCATCTCAGGCTATCAATGTGAAATAAGTTTTTCTCTATGATATTAATGGTCAGAAACCACTAATAAAAGCAGTTTGAAAAAAAAAAAAAAAAGAAAAAAAAAAAAAAGAAAAAAAAAAAAAGAAAAAAAAAGGGGGTATCCCATCTTATATGGGAATAAAGCAGGGCCGGGAAGAGCCTTTCGGCTTGTTTATTGACAGAGTAGCCAATGCTATACAAGCAGCAGGGGTACCAGATTACCTGAAAGGGACTATCTTGAAACAATGTGCAATACAGAATAGTAACCCTTCAACGCGTAGTATTTTAGCCACACTCCCGGGAACATGGACTATTGAGGAGGGGCTAGAAAGAATGGCGCAGGTACCTGTAGGACCGCAAGCTATGCTAGTAGAGGCGGTGAGACAATTAGGAGAGAGCATGAGAGAGCAAGCACAGGCGTTGCGGGATAATATGCAACAGAATCAAAGACAGGTATTCGCTGCCCTTGCTCCTTTGCAAAATCCCGGCGGAAATATCCCCCCTGATCGACGATTGGCACGCTGCTACCGATGCGGCGTTGCGGCACGCTGTTACCGATGCGGCATTGTTGGCCATCTTCGCAGAGAATGCCAAGCTAGTAGAGTATGGTGTCCCAATTGCAAAAGCAGTAGACATGACGGAGCGGCTTGCTGGAAGGCTGGTTCGGGAAACGCCCAAAGAAGCGGGACGAGCCGCCCCGCGACGACACAAAAGGCGGCCTTCACCACAACAACAACCCAGCAACCCCCGCAGTTAACACAACTACCGACCCCCCCGGCGCCCAGCTCCACTCCGAACAGCATGAATCCCTTTGTCTTCGACCAGCCACCAGAGGGAGTCTCGGACTGGACTTGGCAACAGCAGTAGACGTCACCTTATTGGATACAAAGCCAACAAGAATCCGGACGAATGTCTATGGACCAGTAACTATTAATCATGAGCCGATAGGTGCCTTATTGATTGGAAGATCGTCCGCTACAATGAAAGGATTACAAGTTTTGACAGGATTGATCGACAAGGACTATTTCGGGGAAATACAAATTGTGGTTTCAGCAATGTTTCCACCTATGCACATACCACAAGGATCGAGAATAGCTCAACTTATTCCGCTTCCCCACCTGACTGAAGGGGTGGCACCAGCGAAAGAGCAACCACGAGGCTATGGTGCTTTTGGTTCCACTGGAAGTGCAGCATTACTGACTGTCGGAATGCATCAAAGGCCCCGACAAACCGTGACTGTAAAGTATAAAGAAGAATCTATACGCACTAATGCCTTATTGGACACTGGAGCGGATGTATCAATAATTAGCACTAAGATTTGGCCCCAACATTGGCCAACCCGAGAGACCAGCTCTATGGTAGCTGGGGTAGGCGGGGTCACCCTCGCCCGAAAATCATCGACGCTACAATGGACTATAGGGAACAAGGTGGTGAATTGCTCCGTTTCCATTTTACCCCTACCTGAAGGAGTGCAAACATTAATAGGGCGCGATATCCTTGCCCAGATGGGTATGGTGCTTACCTCGGAACACCCTTTATAGCACCGGCCATTGCCTGGACTTTCCCAATCCCACTCAGCTGGAGGACTGATCAGCCTGTGTGGGTAGAGCAATGGCCACTTAAACGGGAAAGTCTCATTCAAGCACATGAACTAGTAAAGGAACAGTACAAACAAGGTCATCTAAGACTATCTACCAGCCCTTGGAATACCCCAATATTTGTGATCAAGAAAAAATCCGGCAAATACAGACTTTTACACGATCTACGTGCTGTAAACAGACAGATGCATGACATGGGCGCTTTACAACCGGGGTTACCCAACCCAGCAATGATCCCAGAAGGCTGGCACCTGCTAATCGTAGATTTAAAGGACTGTTTCTTTACCATAGCCCTCCATGAAGATGATAAACAGCGATTTGCATTTACACTCCCTGCTATCAATAGAGAGGGGCCAGACCAAAGATTTGAGTGGACAGTACTACCGCAGGGTATGCGAAACTCACCAACCCTCTGTCAACTCTATGTCGATGCGGCACTTCAACCGTTACGTCAACAGTGGCCAGAGACCATGATATATCACTACATGGACGACATATTGTTAGCACAAAAAAACCCTTTTTCTCCTGAACAAAAATTTGATTTAATCACACAATTAAAGAAAAAGGAACTTGTGGTGGCTCCGGAAAAGGTACAGGAATCCAGCCCCTGGCAGTATCTAGGTTGGCATATTTCGAATGCCACCATCAGACCACAGAAATTGACAATCAGGACTGACATAAGAACACTCAATGATGCTCAAAAACTATTAGGAGACCTCCAATGGATCCGTCCGGTTGTCGGCATTCCTAATGAACTTTTAAATCTGCTACGCCCCTTGCTGAAGGGAACAGACCCAGCGGCTGCCGTCACGCTCACAGAGGAACAGCAACGGGTACTCCAGGAAATTGCATCGCTAATTACTACGCGTGCTACGCACCGGCGCCTGGAAAATCAGCCACTTGATCTTACTATTTTATGTGGCCCACAATACCTAATGGGAGCCATTACACAACACAAAATAAAAACGGGGGAAAAAATGGGGGCCTGCGGAACGGTTTTTTGCCGCAGCTTTAGCTCCTAACGTTGCAGTTGCGCATGCCATGTCTAATCTAAATAAACTTGCTTGTTGGGCTGTTAAGCAATCAAATGTTACTACACAAATTCTCTCTGAAATGTCACAGGATATGGATAGCCTGAGACATGCAGTGTTGCAAAATAGAGCAGCTATAGACTTTCTGCTTTTGGCACAGGGACGCGGGTGTGAGGATTTTGAAGGAATGTGTTGTTTTAATCTTTCTGATCATGGACAGTCAATCCATGAGCAATTGAAATGGCTAAAGGACCACACCCAGAGAATCACCGTACAGTATAATTGCTTTGATGATCTGTTTAGAAAGATGTTTGGTAATGTGAGTACCTGGATTTTGAGCTTGATCAAAGAAGGGCTACGTATTCTATTCATAATTGTATTAGTTTTAATTGTTGTAAGAGTGATTTTTAGCTGCTTAACACAAAAGCTTGAACAATTAACTAAAAAAGTCTTTCTCGCACAAAATAAAAACGGGGGAATTGTGGAGGACTGGCTTGAGGGCAGAGGTCATGTGAAGATTGAACAACTAAAGGAAGCAGAACTAAGTGCATATCGCACACAGTTGATGTGAGCCAAGTCCCGTATGAGAGTAAAAACAGTTAGAGCCAAGGACACATTGTCCTTGGCTCCAAGGTGTTATCAATGATTAGTCCTGGGAACTTGCGGGTGATGTAATGCAGAAGTTGCTGGGTAAACCAAATTGCTGTTACCAATAAGGAGCTCAGCTTTTGCAATATGTATGAGCCTGATTAGTCCTATACTATATAAAGAAAGACCACGCCTAATAAAGTTGAAGTACACTGATCACTCATATTGAGCGTCTGGGTCTTCCCTCCGTCGGCTCCTCCCGTGCAAGTTTCCAACAGAGCTTTACACTATATGACTTGGCTTCACAAATAAAAGTCAAAGCAAAAATGTTTATCAATAGTACTCTAAAGCTGCTTACCATGTTTCAGTGCCTCCTGTGCTTAACAAAACCATGCTCTCTGTTTCATTCCTGCGTTCACTATTGCAGTGTAGTTGTGAAAAAAATTACTGAATCTGAGGATGAAAAGTCAGGAAAAATATTTCAGGGAAACAAGTTGCTTTATTTCTCTGAACTGAAATCCTTAAGCTCATCATTAAAGCCATCAGAGAGAAATGTCTCTTTTATTCAACAAAGGATGTTACACAGTTGTGCAAAATCTAGAGTCTGCTTTGAATAAAAGTCATAAAAGTCAAAGATAAGTGATTTATAGGAAAAACACCTTTCCCCCACCCTTGTTTTTCTTATGAGGAGGACTCTCTGCTGTGAAGCTTGCTCACAGAATGTGAAAGATAGAGTATTGGAAAGTGGTCATTTTTAAACATTTCAGAATAGACTGTGGTCAGAACAAAACGGGATGTATATCACAAAGTAATAAGTTTATATGTACACAGAGGCCTTATGAGTGGAAAGAAAAATAGTTACTTCATCTGTGTGTTGCAGTCCCCTCTATTCCCTATCACACAGGTTTTGAGTCTTACCAGCTCTTTAGGGAACTTCTTCTTTACATCTCAAGCTGCCAATACGTCCTTTTAATCATCAAAATCCCCTATGTCCCCCATCCCGTGTGGGGTTGTGCATAAGCTGACAATCAGCACAGAAATACTCCCTACCATCCTAACCAACAAGTGGAGGAAACTGAACAAGTCCATGTTACATTTTCTTATGCATGAAAAGTGAATGTACTTTTTATTCTTTTGTTGTTGTTTTTGTTTTAAACGCTGAAGCTCAGAATTATTCAGAAGTCCTCAGTCTCCACATTTGGGGGCAGATTTACTGCCTCTGTTAACTGCAGAGTAAATCAGGCAACTGGCTGGTTAATCTCGAATTGACACCTAATTTCTAGGTTAAGTGAAACCAACCAACTGACCATTGTGGCAATGTAGTTTAGCTTTCGATAGAGGATAAATATCTGGATTAAAGCCCGGTTCTTAGTGTGACTCTGCAAACACTGACATCCATCCAACATCCTTTCGGTTCATCAGCTATTGGCGGTTCAAGTTATCTCCAGTCAGGATGGCATTTTTTTTCCCCAGAATCACTGATGTCCAAGCCATAATGTCCCAGCTGGATATATAACCTTCATTCTTTGTTTCACAGTGTATTACTTTGCATGAACCTTTATTATCACATTTCTCTGGACTGTGATCACTAAACCTGGCAATTCACACTGCCCTATAACAGCAACAAAGCATCATTCACATTTTATTGTCCTGCTGCTTCTTGTGTTATCCGTACACTTAACCAGAAATATCTTTATACTGTCATCTAAATCAACAACAAGAATATTAAATAGCAGTAGAACAAGAGTGCTATTGCAGGGTGACCTTGTGTAATGAGTTTTCCTGCACAAAATTATCAATTACATTTTGTGATATTACTAAAACAGATCTAGTCCCTCCATCATAGGCGTTAATCCATTCCTCTTGCATAAAATATAAGTTTTAATCATGATGCCATTTGGTACTATGCTAACTTCCTCACAGAAATTCAAATATACTATATCTACTGGACTTCTAGTCTTTTTTTTGTTTTCTTTCTTTTTCTTTTTTCAATAACAGGGCTAGTCTGATAGACTCCATTTCCAGAAATCCAAGTGTTTCTGTTGTAAAGCTCTCCTGAATATTAGTTTCATAAGCGGAGCTGCTGAATACAAATGTGTCTTTCCTGCACAACTTTGAACACGTGGTCACAGTTACATTTTTAGGTGGCTTAATTCAACTCTTTTTATCTAGTTGATTAACTGTGAATGAAATCTGTTTGATAGTCTGACACCATTTGTGGAACTTAATGCCTATCCAAACCTCTGCCTTAGTTTTTTTTTTTTTTTCTTTCTTTTTTAATTTTGCCTTATACATCCATAACTAGCAAATCTACATCTTCTCCTTCTCCCCGTCCAAGCTGTCATTCCCCATCCTCAGATGAATCCCCCTTTTTCTGAGTGGCATGGTAAGTGTGATAAGGCTAAACAGCATTCATCATTTTCTCCAAATCTGTTTTAATTCTCTTTCCTTTCTCTTTCTCTATCTGTCTCCTTTTAGTCCCTATTGACCACATCGGCACCCTACCTACCATTGCAGCACATCCATGGGGACCTGCTGCCCTTCTCCCATGTGCTCTGTGGCTTGGTTTCTCCTTTTGCTTGTGGTTTGCCATAGTAGCTGATACGAGACTGCCTTATCTATCTGTCTGCAGTTTCATTCTCATCTGCAGCTTCCCAGTTATAACAGTTAATAGAGTGAAAGAAAGGACATAGGTTTTTAAGACCATTCATTTTCATCAACGGAGACCTAACTGCTGCCTCTGAAAATCAGTTGTTTCTGGATAAGAATTGCTGAATTAAGCAGTATCTTCCATCCTTAATCCTGCATGACTCCAGTGAACATATTCGAAGGTACATTAAGATCAGATTCATTTTAGAGGAGCAAGCTTGGAGGAGATTTCTGACATGTAGTCAAGGTAAATCCACTTCACAACGTTATTGGATTAGCCTTTCTTAAAGTTTAATTAAATTTCCCTCTATTAACTGTTATAACTGGGAAGCTGCAGATGAGAATGAAACTTCATTTCTTTACAGTTTAATAAGTTAAACCTCTTCTTGTGTCTCTAATGATAGGAAATATGCATTATTTTATGTTAATCACGCAAACGGATTTTCTGTTAGGAACTTCAGAACACGTACTATTGTCCATGTCTCATCCACAGCGATTACTCGCTTTTCAAGTGGTAAATCCACCATTACTGGCTTAGTCAATAAAACAAAAAAAAGGAAGAAGTTTACTCTCTAATATAGGCAGTCCTGAAGTAGGCTTGCTGTATTAAGCTAAGTGGGAAAATAAAAAAGGGCTAAAATGTTCCTAGAGTAACAAACTTTGTAACCTTCTTCACCATCAAGCGTTTAGATGAAGGATACAAGAATTTTCCTCTTTCTCCCCTTTCAGTAAAATACTTTAAAAGTTCTTCACTTTTAGAACATGAGGAGGCCCAAAAACTTCAATAAGGTCATTGCAATGAAGAAAAAAAAGATAAGTTTAAAGAAGCATCTATTTTTAATTATATTCTCGCATTGCTATCACAGAACTAAAATTGAAAGACACATTTCTAAGTTGGAATATGAGCTTGAATAGGGAGAGAGATAACTGCCTAAGTAAAATAGCAGTAGTGTATGCTAATAGTAGAAGCCACCACAGTTGCATCTTCCTGATTGTGAACTTCAAGGAAGTGCTGAAGGCCACAACCCAGAGGATATCTGTGAATGCATGGCTCCCTGAGATACTTCATGTCCCCTGCAAGATATGACATTGGCGGCGGCCATGGAGTCTTGTGCCTGCTGTGCCCAGATGAGAAGGAGAGCAAGGGCAGTGATCATAGTGACACTTTTCCACTTCACAGACAGGCTAAGAATTATGGAAGCGATTTGGAAGTGAATCATCTGGAATGCTAGAAAAAAAGATTCTTCATCATCACAGATTTCAATTACAAAAAGCAAAAAGATTTTTTGGATGCCTAGAGCTACCTGATGGGTAAAGGCTTGGAAGAGACATTTTTGGAGCAACTAATTCTGAAAGTCTCTCAAGGGGAACATAGACTAGGTTGTGCCCAGTATTGAGTGCCTTGTACAGGCCCTGAGTGCCGTGAAATTTGTATTTGTTCTCTGTGAAGAACTTATTACCCTAAAGTCTGTTATATCATATTTATCTTCCCAGCCCTATATTCCTTTGTCTCTTTGACCCATGTATTTGGTCCCATATCTTAGCAATGTAAGCATGTGCAGGACTGTTCTTTGACTCTGAACAAACCTGTTAAAAAAAAAAAAAAAAAAAAAAAAAGACAGAAGGGGATGAATCCACAATGACTGCTGAGAGTTGTCTCTGGCTCATACTAACTCTTCATCCATACCTTAAGATTGTCTCAAAGAGTGCTAGGTAGACCTGCATAAAAACATGCTAGAGACCACCTGACAATTTCACAACACAAGCAATTGAATCCCGGAGCCAGGGGATATTTCCTGGTATTATTTAATTTATTAGGGTAGGTTTAGCTTCTGCCATGTATACTATAGGCTCTGTGGATAACCTCAGTCTTGTCCTGTTACTTCTCTGTACAGTGAATAATTGAGTCTGATCTTTTATTGACCAGCTAGGTGCTTCCTGTAATGGAAATGAGTAATGATAACAATTATTGTAATAGATTAAGAGTGAACAAACTTGTCCTACTGCAAAAATAACTAGCACAGACACTCAACTGATTTTTCAAATAAATTCTTATGCAATAAGGAACTTTACTGATAGTAGCTGTGTTAGAGTTTAGAGGTTTTTTGTTGGTTTGTTTTGAGGTTTTTTTACCATTATGGTTCTTGGTTCTACCGTGGACTAGAAGAAGTGTTAATATAACAGTTCTTTCTCTGAATTATTTTTAGCCTGACCAGAATTAAAAAAAAAAAAAAAAGAAAAAAAAGAAAACTCAGATTAATGCCTCTTCCTGTACCATTTCTAACAATGATGTTTTGCAGACCAGAGGATTCTGATATGAAGCTGGAATGGCATTGATTTACACATGGATCCACAACTATCAAATTTATTGATTAACAAACACCACATGAATGTGGCCAGAGATAGATTTTATCTTTTCAAGATATAAACAAATTTAGTTTTCCATGTACTTATCATCTAAGTATTTAATAGTAATGCCATGTAGAAAAGGCCATCACAAACTTCACTAAGTTCCATTTGCCCTTGAGGTGCATTTGACACCAGAATTTGCATTGCCATGCAAATTCACACAAGTTCATTTGGATCCTAACGAATTCAACTGTAAGAAGAATTTCATATGCTGAGAATGCAAACCAAGACAAGCAGAGATTGCAGCTGCCGCATTTCATGGCTTTTCACTTATCTTTGTGTATGAGGTGTAGCCTCAATGACAAAGCTTAATGACAGTATTGTCATTTAAAGCTATAGTGCAAACGTTCTTATAGTTAAAGAGAGTGCTATTTAGTTCTTGTTTCTTTTCTCTCTCATGTCCATGCATGTTCTTTTTACTTCTTTACTTACTCTAAAGTGACTGCTGCCTGGCCAGAGAACTGCAGCTTTCTGCCTCACACTCTAAAATGGCCCATTGGCAGAAAATGCATGGTGTTAGAGAAACAATCATATTTCCTCTGTTTTCTCCTCTGTAAAAAGGAGAAGTGAGTTTTATTTTATTCTACAGAGGGGTAAGGAAGAACATATAACTATGGATTGGTCTGTAAAGATACTCACCATCTAACAGTGACACAGAGACTGTGAGAAATGCTTGGTACTAACACTATCCGTAAGGCATGTATTTTTAAAAGATCCGTATTTTTAAAAACTTAAAGAAGTTGAAAGTTAGTTTGTAAATTAAAAAAAAAAAAAATCACTTGCAGAATCCTGTGTGTCTTCTCTGTTGTTATTAATTAAGGAGATCTCTGAATATTTCTTTTGAATTTTATCTTCCAAATTAGACTTTATCAAAGATGTCATAAAATCTTTTTCAAACATTTTACTAAAATTCCTAATTATTTCATCATGTGCCATTCTGCTTGTTATGAAAGAGTGAGGTAGATGAACCACCATACTAAACTAAAGCTACTTTTAGTGAGCTTCCTTTGTTGTGTTTTAGAACTATTGAAAGAGAAAGAACATGTCCACAAGCAGAGCAAATTCCCTTCAGCAAGCTGTCAAAAGCAATCCCAGATTTTTCTGAGGTGTAAGTCAATGTTCTCACCAAGATTAAAATCTACAGAGGTAGTAAAATCCTCTCCACAGTGATGACCACCGGCCACTCCCCACCGCGGGACCACTTGCTGCATGAGAACAAATCACCATCACAGCTCACTCCTGCGGTCCGTGGTATGGCGCTTGCACTTGGCAGGGATTTCTAACAGGCTGAAGTCTGCAGCCGACAAGCCTGGAGCATGCTGAGAGTCACTGGTCTTCAAGCCAATGAACCAGAGACTCGATCACACCAGCTGTGCTTCACAAGCCAGTGCAGAACATCCATTAGCTAAGACCATTTTTATACTTTACTTATGGACATCACCAGTGAATTGCATCTGCTTCTCGTGTTGTCAGATATGAAACAGCCTAATTTTTGCTAATGATGCTTGCCATAGGAGAAAGAAAAAAAAAAAAAAAGAGTGACTTTTTCACATCCCCATATCAGGTTGGAAGCAGACCTAAATGTGTTTTGATTCCCACTCATCTAGTAGGTCCTTAGGTCTCTTTGGTTACCATATCCTCCAGATTTTCATCCCTTAACATAATACACTCACCAATCAGTGTAGACCTTATTCTAATGAAACAGGCAAATCCTATAACCTGTAACTTGAAACAACCCCATCTGCAATACAGATCTGCCAATTTGTGCACTTTCGTGAAGGAAAGCAACACATCAGCGGAACAGAAAAATCCGATGCATATAAAAATCATGACCATGACAGTTAATTGGTATAAAAAGAAAAGTGTGCTAATCAGATGTTATTTTCCAGGTATTGCCATCCCATTGAGATGTAAATGAGACGCTTTTTCCTCCAAAGTGTTATCATTGTTTATCTATGTTTCAAAACAAACAGAAAACATTGCGACTCATGATAGCTCTCATGTCCTTCATTATTTCCTGAGGGCAAAATTAGCCTGACAATTACTACCCTAAAATGTGATTTTTCACGTGACTCCTTCACAGCACCCTTTCATGTACTCATCTCAGTGGAACTGTTCCCTTCGGAGGTGGGGTTCTTCGTTGTAACGGCTGCCTGTATGCTACCAAAACAAGCTGAATTTTTCTATAGTTTTCTGTCCTTAGTTCTGCCTCTTTCATTTTTTCAGTGATCCAAGTAATTTCTGTTCTGTAGGTCATCACTGCTCCTTCTTCCATGTGCCCCAATCTCCTTGTGCATCCTGTATTCTCCCTGAGCTCAGTCCCAAGGCCATTTCCCTTGCCATGATCAAGAAAAGATGTCTTAAAAAACAGTTTCCCTAGCTCTATTTGTACTTAATCAAGTTGATATGCATATAAATTGTTCATTTTTTCCTATTTCCTTAATCTCCGTCTTCTTTTCTTAACTTCCTGAGTTACTCAGAGCAAGGTTGATTTCTGAGAAAATGTATAGCATGTAACAAGCATCGCTGTAAATTAATTAATTATGCTTGGTACAGACACCTCAGATTAAAAAAAAAGAAAAAATCTTATTTTTTAATTAACAGAAATTCAGTGAAATTATTGTGATGATATATGGATTTAATTTTTGAAAACTAATTTCTTAGTTTGACTTTTCTCAACAGGAGTATTGATGCTGATATATTAATATTTAAGGTAAAAAATATTTCTTGGGACAGCAGTTATTAATCTTCCATCATTTTCTGCCATGCTACCCATGTAACATGTCTGAAAGTTCCAAAAATTTGTATTATTTACAATATATTTTCTGTATGTTAAGAGTTATTTGCTTTTAAAGTGTCGATTTCTCTCATTTCCAGTTCCCTGCAAAATGTTATTAGAAAATAAGAGTGAGTTCTCTGGATCAGACTGACATTCTTTTGAAGTCATTAAATACTATTTAACCATAGCAAGTAATAATGTCTTAGGCGAAAAGCATGAAGGACAAAGGACATGTAGACTGAGTCTTCTATTGATATGTGCTTCTACCTTCTCAAATGAGAGGAAGCTTCAAAACTATTACATATTACTTCTTAAAATTCTTTCCATCTTATGAGTTGTTGGAAGAGAGGGCATAGCTCACTTCATCAAGGTTAGTTCTGGAGATATCGTTCCTCTGGCTGAAATGCGGCGCTCAGTTTGGTAACTTGTGGTCCATTCAGAGTTCCTGCAGTCCTTGGAAATACTCATGAGGTCAACAGTGGGCACCTACATTATAGACAATTACTTCAGATCTAGTAACTTTGATAGCCATTGGAGTGAAATAAATATTTTTATGGTGCAGTCCATCCAATCCTGCTACAGCAAAAACAAGTAAAACAGACTGCACTTAAAAACACACATTTCTCTCTGTTTACTACAAGGGAGCCCAGGGTGACTGACTCAGATGTTGACTTTAGCATTATGGGTTTCTTTGGCTAGGCAAAATGAGTTCCATTTATAATCTCAGCACTGCCACTGTTCCCCACTTCTCTCTAATCTTGGTTAAATCTTGGTTAAATTCAATAGAGAGGGAAAAGTCTGACCTAGAACGTCTTCCATGTCAAAATCCATTAGTTTTAGAGAAGCTTTTTCTGGATTCAAAATCTGCAGATCTAGCTGATATTGCTATCATGGGCTGTTTCCCTTTTTTTTTTTTTTTTTTTTTTTGGTCTCTGTTTTTATAAACATTTAGCTGATATACTTTATTGTTTCATGATTTTCCTCTGGACAAATAACTGCAATTAATCTTTCATTTAATTTAACTGTTTGCAGAGCACTTTTTTCTCTGGTGAAAGGCTGTCTATTGTCATATAGTACTTTCTCAGTATATGAGATCAATTGCTTCTGCTGTAATGATTGATTGGACTTTATTTTTCAGTTGCAGGTTTGTACTCTATATGTGAATACGTGGTTTAGCTGGAACTACTCCTAAGCTTCATAAAGTTTGGATTATATATATGTTTTATTACAAACAAGTTGCTAGGACTTTGACAGTAAAATGAATTTAAGTTCAGGAAAAACATTTAAAGTATGTAAACCAAATAATGTTATGACTAGAAAAAACTTGCCATATCAATCAAATTATAGTCAAGCTTTTTGTGCATTGTTTGAAATGGAGCTGTTTTTACCATGTAATTTTCATTTTCCTGAGCCAGATTTAAAACACACCAAGGTTCTGCAAATTTTCTGATACTGAAAGTGAGATCTAAAACCAGATGAGTTTGTGATGAGCTTCCTAATAATTTGTGATCATAAAGGTTGTACAGTTACAATATCATCTCCTTACAGGCTTCAGCATTATACTCCTCTACCTATTCCATTGTGAACCATCATTTTAGGATTTTAAAAACAAACAACTTTGGTAGCTGTTTGCGATCGGTGTCAGTAGAAAAATAACAGATTTGGTTGTCTGATGCGGCTGTGTCACACCTTTGTTGTGTCCCACTCCTTTTCCTATCATTGAATGAAGCTGGCACTTCTAAGCAGAATTAGATAATTAGAAGCAGAATGAACCTGAGTTCACAAAATAGTATTCTTTCATGAGGAAAAGCATCTGTTAAAAATAGGTTGGCTTGATATAGTGTCATATAGCATCCCAAATGTGAAATTGGTCTTTAATATGAGATGATTTAACATTTTTAGAAGACAGGACACTGCATTTATGAGAATTATCATCTAATTCTTCTCTATATTAGTTAAACATTGTTCTCTTCAATTTGCAATGAAAAATACGTTTTATTTTTGCAAACACCACTTTACCACCTCCTTGCCTCAGAAACGTGCTTTCCAAGGCATTCATTCAAAAGAGACTGTCAGAGGAAAGGCGATGTTTTGCCTCTCTTCTGGAGGAGGTGAATTGTCTTCCTCATCTTTAAAACAGATTGTCTTCCTTGCAGTTGTGTTGAACCAGAGTCAGGCTCTGCCAGTTTGGTGCAGGAGTCATTTGATTTGAAGCCTGGCCTAAAGGGTAAGTCTGTGTAACCTTAAGAAGATAAGGAATGTGAGGGATTTTCTTTCAATGACTTTATAAGAAATTTCTCTCTTAGCATGTAGACCAGTAGTTCTGATCATTTCTGCCACCAGAATGTGGTCTTGTACAAGTGTGATCTTAAAAACATTTTTTATTATTATCCTCTATGATACAAAGAAAAAAAAAAAAGAAAATTAGTGTTTGCAGAAGAGAGAATACTTAGCAGAGTGGGATGTAGCTAAATTGTAATATGTCGTATATATACAAATATATTTATTCCATGCATGATGCTTAATATCTAAGTTATGATTATTTGCTCTCAAGTGCCTCTTTTCAAACTTTCTTTTCTGTTTCAACTTTATTGTTGATTTTTGTGCATATGATTCCCCCACAGAATTAAGTTAATCACATTTTGGGCCACTACTGGAAAATGATGCCTGGAATTTCTCCAAAGATTTTGTTATTGTTGTTACCGTTAATAGGAAAACATGACTTACCTACTAAAACTCTTTTCTTCAGCTGTCCTCTTTTGATGGGGTGTTGACTGGGAGATATTTGATGGTTTAGAATCACATTTCTGGTAAAGATCATAGAAATAGCTGGCAATCACACTCACACACAACAGTCATTTACATGGCTATAGGAGACTCAGTTTCTTTGCATAAGGGATAGCAAGGATTTTCCTGCATCTGATGACAGTGCATGAACCACTGGGACATTCTTTGGTTTCTTCATTTGCCCTCTCCCAGGGTTTGTTTGCCACCTCCTTTCCTCAGGTAGAGGCACTGGCACCACTGGGACTATCTGGAATTTGTAATCTGTTTGCATGGATAATACAATTTGGAGACACACACACACACACACACACACACACACACACACACACACACACACACACACACACACACAAAATCAGGTCTCCCAACCAGACCCCATGGTGTCCCTAGTCACCAGCCAGGACTGCCCAGTCCCTCAAGTAGTCAACTGCCTGCGGTCTCGCCCATGGAAACCCACTCACACCCCTGGCTCCCAGATCACCTCATCTGGCTGATAACCCAGCTTGACATCTGCTGGCAATCACACACTGATTATGTATCCTCACTCGTTCCAGTTGCTGGCACCAGGCACATGGGCCTCGTGATCTGTGGTCTGACTCCAGACAAGTGTACTGACCAGCCCTGTTTACATACAACCAGCTCCTTTTTGTCCCCATGTTCCTCTATTTTCCCTTCTTTGTTCCTCCCCAAATAACCTAGATCCCTCCTTTTCTCCACCTTTGGTTCCACCCCTAAACATCCCATAATAAGTCTTGTGCAATCCCCAGATGCTCTTTCCCTGCATCCAGCAATGTGTCCCACACCCACAGGCAGTGCGCTCCTCAGTCCAAAAGATGCTGTGGAGACTTGCTGCCATTGACTCATCTTGCCGGGTTTCACACTTGGACCACGGGGCTGAAGTCTTCTGGGACAGCCCTGGGAGAAGCCGGGACAGAGTGTCCCTTCCACTGAGGAGGTAATTTGGGTTCCCCTGCCTGCCACCGTGCCTCTGCGTTCCTCTGTGCTTGTGGAGATGAGCCCTTGATGGCCTGATCGGATGGCTCTCCTGCGATGGGCCTGGGGCAGGGTAGTATTCAGGTGACCCCACCTGCTGTTGGCCTCTGGTCCCCTCTGTGCTTGTGGAAACTTGTGCAGCTTTTTATCACCTAACCTAACACTTTCATACTGATTTTGTTTTTGTCAGAATACATTTCTCTGAGAGTTATTGGATTTTACCTGGCTAGAAAAATGGAAGCTTTCACCATCTCCTTGTCTCACACTACTTTTGCAAGCTATGATATATGCAACTCCTGAGGCAGATCTAATTTTTCAGAAAAGAGTCTTTTATAGGCACAGACTCAGCGACTCTCAATAGAAAGTGACAGGACTAAACTTAGTTCTCCGATCTGATATAGCTGGGCACATTTACTAATAACTAATGAAAATAATGTGAAAAAGGTGGCAGCAAATCAATATTGGGGGTGTTTGGTACTGCTTAAAAATAGAGAGGCAGTAGCAATCATGGATTTTATCTAAAATATTAAACCCAAATATTTTTAAAAATGTTTACAAATAAGACTAAGTAAATTGTATACTTTATGAAAGGTTTTAACAGAGCACCCGAAATGCCACAGGAAAATGACAACTGACTGGCAAACAAACAAAGAGAGAAAGAGAGGAAAAGGCAAAAAAATTCCACTTGATAGCAACCATCAGTATTTATTTCATGAAAGTTAATGTGTATGTAGTTATTGTTTAGTTTATAAGCAGAGGACCACATTGACATAGAACCGATATGTATGCATTTAGTTTTATATATTATATATTACTCCGATCAATTTTTGTCAGTCCTTTTCTGCTGTCTGTCTGGTTTTGAGTTTGTTTTCTTGCTTCGGTAAAAGCTGTCCTGAGCAGGATTTGATCTTTCTGTGTACTGACATAGTACCTACCACCAAAGACACACAGCTAATGTCAGTTTTGTTCTTTCAGTAGAGGTTGGTGTTGTTGCTTGCAGTTGTTGATTGACTCATCCACATATGCATGAATATTATGTAAGCATGAAATGAAGGAAAAAGTAGATTTTTCCTCAGTCTTTCTATTTATTTTTTTTTTTTGTTTTCTTAATTCTTAATTGTGCCTTTGTAAGTCTGGTTACAGGGATGCGGCTAAAGAGTCATGAAGCTAGAAATCTAATGCTAGAAAATAAACCCAACCTAGCTCTACACTAGGTCATTCAGAAAACAGTAAAACCCTTCCAAAGCCCATGCAAAGGAAAGTTAAATTAGTCCACAGTGATGACTCTTCTGCTGGTTGACTATTCTAGTCCTTGTGCTGATTTATGTAGCTGGAAATTTTTAGATTCTCTCTGGTGCTTGAGCCATCAGGTTCACTCAGGTCAATTTGCCAAGGTCCTCTCTCCACCCTTAATCCTAATGAAAAGAGCAAGAACTTGGCTTACAAAATTTCATTTAGTTAAAAACAGCTTATGTTCCCTGACTCATGAAGCCTTGGCTTCTAAGGAAAACAAATGAACAAAGAATACAAGATCTGCACTGCAATTATGTGAAAAAAAAAGACTGGTGACCTTTTCTTTCATGTAATTAAAAGCAAAAAACAAAAAAAACCCAAAGATCCCAAAAGAACACCTGTGGTTTCCCTTTTGGCATAAAGTCTCCTTCCTCACTCTCAGACATAGTCAAGGTAGATAAGGTAGAAGAAAGGAAGAGAAGAGCCAAGGTCCTGAAATTTGATAAGTGAAACAATTCAAAGGTTTTCAGAATTCTTCATTTTGAAGCTCCATAAAAATGTGTCATTGGAGAATTAGACTGCTCATGTCAAAATCTATTTTGACCACAGGCTTACTTTTCTTAGTTATCCTGGGAAGTCCTTTAGCAGTAGTCTACAGGCATGACAAGAGAAGAGCTAATCAGTTTTGTGGAAAACTCTTTCTTCAGTCAGGGATCTTACTGACTTTTACTAAAATTCCATTTATCTGCAATTTTTTGACATCTTTTAGCACAGAGGTGCTTGGGGTTTATGAGTTTTCTCTTTCTTTTTTATTTATTTAGTAAAGACTATTTCACTGACCTTATCTATTGAAGCAATTCAGGATGGCCATTGCCTTGCACCTAGTGTTTGGATTTCATTTATTTATATAAAATTTTAAGAACTAGTTCACGGGAGATTAATTGATCAATTGTCAGGAAATAGTGAGATTTCTACCTCAGCCCAAGTTTATTTATAGGTAAATATTTGAGTTTCCATTGACAATCAGAAATAAATCAATATCTCAGAGCTTTCAAGGCTGTTTTGTGGTAATTAAATGAAAAAAAAAAAAAAAAAAAAAAAAAAAAAACACTTGCCTGGGAATATTTTATTCTCATTTTCCCAGTACTGCTTGGGGTTAGGCCAAATAAAAGCCCTGAAATGCTGCTGTCTTGGAGAACTGCTTTTCTATCTTCAAATAAGAAATATAAGAAATAAGAAATTGTTGAAATAAACCTTTTCTTTTTCCTAGAAGTGTGCAAGTTTCCATAAAAGATTTTGGTTATTTGTTTGTTTCTTTGGTGTTTAAAGATATTCTTAAAGAAATATCATTCTGCTGCCACGTCCCATACCAGATGTCTGGATAGCAAGGTCACATGACTAGGAAGCGAAATTCAAGTTCAAGAGCTCCTTTCTTTAAAATTAAGGATTTGAACCCATCTGTTGCATACAAGTTGGAAGCCCGCATCATTGAAAGAAGGATTATTCCGGTATGCACTTTCAAAAAGGGTTTTATTTAGAGGAAAGAGTAGGGAGCCCACTGGATCATTGCTTTGACTTAGCAGGGCATCTGTTATTTCTGATAGGCGTCGGTTGATTTTTTGGTGTTTTTTATTTCTTTTTTTATTTCTTTTTTAATAACTTAAATCTCTGAAACTCTTTCCCATCTGGTTTTGCTCACAGCCAGATTCACAAAAAGTATTTTTGTACTTCACTAAAATAAAAATAAGTTAATATTCTGCTACTCACATGCTTAATCCTAGGTATGCAATTAAATATTTTGTCAAATTAGGACCTCAGTAGGAAAAAATGGAGGTTTGAAACACCAACAAAGCTCTGTCAAGGATATTAGTAAAGACATATGTGTAAATTTAAGATGATAGAAGTAGTTGAAAATATTTTTGCCAATCAAGCAGCTGAGGTATAGAAGCAGTATTGAGTGCAGAGTCCCATAATTACTCTTTCAGACTGCTGCCATATTTTTTGAGTTCATTTTATTTGTTTTTAAATGACTTTCTTTTAGCCAGCTCTTCTTTTTATAGTGTGATAATGATAATATTGGCTGACATTACAGCTTGTTCAAGATAAGAATTATCTGCTATTGCAGGAAGTGAGCTTATCTGCAGTAGGCTAATATATCAGCCAAAGATTGTGACGCATTTCAAAGTTCAGTTCAATGCAAAATGTTTAACACAATTGTTTTTTTTCTGTTGTTTTGTGAAAAAACATATCTGTCCTGACAGATACACATGAAAGACAGTATCTGCCCTAAAGAGGTAGAGACTCTTTATCCAGATAGATAAAAGAAATGAAAAATGAAAATATAACTGTTGGTACCAGAGAAAGTGACTTGTCCAAAGAGACGCAGTAGTTATTTGGAACTAATATAAAGCGACACAGATTCTCGTTAGCATCATCTCCTGAATCATAACTCTGCTAAGACTTGACCTTACACTGGCTGAGGATAGGATCCATTGCTTTTATAAGAAAGAATCCAACTTGCAGGTAGGGATGAGAAGATATGTTGCATGCAAAGTATTTTAGCCTCTATATAAATGGCAGTATGATGTTTTGCAAAAGTGATCAGAGGATATTGCTGTGTTTTATCTATTTCTGTAATATATTTGTTTTAGATAGATAGTCTCACTATCCTAGTAATCCAGCAATTTGGCTAATGTTAAGTGAAATTAGTGCCACATAATTTGCTTTGCATTGAAACAGTGATTTATGGTTTGGGCTGTAATTGGAGAGAATCCGTATGTGTTGCAGAAATTCTTTCTTTCAGAGGAGTTAGTTCTGGCTCAGAGAAAGATATGATTGGAGAAAAGGGCCGGGTCATTTTATACATAGGAATGTTATTTGTAGAGCACATTTTTCTTAAAGATTTCCTTAGTTATGATTAATAAATATTTTGACTAAATCTGCAGGTTTGTGTTTTACTTTACAAACTTTTATTTCAAAGATCATATTTAGTCAAAATAATTTCTAAAACAGTTGATGGATTCCAGAGCGGATTTAAGAATCCACAGACACGTCTACATTTCTTCTGCTTCTCAAGTAATATATACAAAATCAATGATTTACAAAGCACATTATAAATCCTGAAATAAAAAGATTTCATTTGCCCCATCTTATTTTACACTTGAGATATAACTGATGTAAGCTATAATTGTGCTCTGAAAACCTGACATAATAATCAATTTTATAAATCCTGCTCCCATATTTAAATCTGCTATGATTTATAAATACTTTTCAGGTTTTATATTTCTCATTCCCCCCTGAAGCGAGGATTTGGTAAAGAGCTCCAAGTTCATCCTGACTTTAGCTGGATGACACTCTTTGCGTGCCTACATCAAACATGATGGATTCTCTCATTGGACCTCAAGAGAATCCAAGTATCTCAGAAGTGCCAGTCCACATGGCACTGAAAGTAAGAGTTTATCTTTGAAAAATCTGGTTAGGGAAAGTACTGTAGAAGGCAAATGCACATTATTTTTTCAATAGATTTAAAGCAGTAAACTTATTCCCACTGCTCTTGAATTTCATTCCATGAAGCTGAAATGAAAAGAGTCATAATGACCTGAAAGCCTCTCCAGGTGGTTTCTTGGCGAAACCCGAAATTCTTTCTAAAAACTCTTTAATCTGTTGTCAATAGTACTTCTTATAGTTCAGCTGAGGAGGCGGATAAGGAGATGAAGTCAGGATTTTCCTCTAGGAACTACTTTAACCTCAGATCCGAAGTTGGTCGTAAAAAAAGTCTGAATTCCAACTGTCAGTGTCCCTTATTTAAATAAGAAACATCAAAGTGCAAAGATTGGCCTCTAAGGTGTCTTGTGTATTTTGACCAACATAAACTGTTATAGAGGACCACATAAAAAAGGCTATTAGCAGTGCAGTTCAGAAGGTCCAACTGGTCTTACAAAACTTAGGAACTATGTGTTGCAATTCTTAGTCTTGCAAAATCTTTAAGTGTACATAAGTGTTTGTGTATTTTTATACATCTATATGTATTTATATATGTCAGTTACAGAGCACTTCTGCAACAGACATTTGCATTCACGGGTTGCATGTCCCTTTTTTCTTGATTGTGATGTGTATGGCAACTGCCCTGGAGTTTTGTTGTTGCTGGAACTCATTCGTGAGAAAGACACTGCAGGTGCGCCATGTCTCCTGATACTTTCAGCTAAAGCTAAAAAGGACTGAGTCAATCTCAAGTACTGCATAGTTTCCAATTGAAAGTATTGAATAGTCAGAAAGAACTGAACTGGCCACAGTTTTTCAGATTGGATGAGCACAAAAAGAGTTCCATAAAATCACAGGAAACGAAGGAGAGTGGATATAAAATAATTAGACCTGAGTGAGATCATTTGGTGGACAGTCATAGCAAACCAAAGGATGTGCTGTTAACTGTATTTGTACTCCAAATATAGTTAAGCTGTGGAAGTCCTTGCCACACAAATTTGTTCCAGTAGTTTGTGTGTGTTCAAAAAGTTAGATTAATATGGAAAAAAAAAATCTCTCAGGATCTAATAAATCAAATATACCCCTAGCTCAAGTGCTCCTTAAGCTATAGATCACCTGAAGCCAAGGGAACATACTGGGGCAACATGGCCGTATGCATATTTTATTCTTATGCTCTTTTACAGGTACTTGCTATTGGCACAGTGAGGCAGAATACACAAATCTTCAAACCATTGATCTTGCTTAGAAAGGACATTCCTCTGCTCTTGTATTTTACTCACTTTTCTCCTATCGCTCTTTGAGTGACTTGGAGCTCTACATGATTTTACAATACTGTGTAAACAACTTCTATGCATTTATTATCGTAGGGGCTTACTAATATTTTATTTATATATTATCCTGGGGGATGGGTAGGTTGCTGTTAATTATTCAGAGCTGAAAGCACTAGGAACTGGCCTTTGTAAGGTAGCCATGAATATTTCACAGACTGCTCTAAAGCATTGCAGAAGTTTTGTGAATTTTGTGATGCTGTAACATGAATTTCATTCCCTCCTTTCTCATATCAAAGAGCTAAATACTCATGATAATGGATAGTAACAATATAGTGTCCTTCCTGGAGAGATTGGGCAAAAGTTAGATCCAGTTACCTCTGCCAAATGCCAACAGGGCTGGAATTTTTTGCATTCACGAATTTAGTACTTTTGAGGTCTAGAAGAGTTGAAACTATCTCATCTGGAGACTCCAGGAGGTTCACAACTGGTCTTAGAATGGTATTGCCAAATCCAAATTTGCTTTTCATTCTCACAGAACAGGAAATAACAACAGCACTGCTCCAGAACTGATTTTTGCTCAGTTTCTGTGTTCTTGCTGTGTTAGATTTAATGCACTGTAGTTTAATGCAGGCATTGTAACATTTTCTGGTCCATAGCCTTCTTGCAATTTTCCATACAGTAAAGGTGATCCTTTTTATTGAAAGGGGACTGTGTGAAGATAATTGTGACCGTTTAACATGGCTGAGACCGTGTTTTCACTGACCTTCTGAGATTATCACTTCAGTTGCTTCTAGTGCTATTAGTAGATGAGTAGGTAATATCAAGACATGGTGATCTGGTCCTCCACTGTAATTGGGAGTGTTCAGTTTATAACATAGTTGTTAAGGAGCTAGAGTCTAAGAAAAGACACCATTCTTCATGAAATGCGAAAAGCTCCACTAGAATAAGGAAAGTTTTCCCTAGAAATATGCACTGGATGAAATAAGATTGCTCCTGGGCCAAAGCCACAAAACAATTCCAAGTGAAACCAGGATCCAAAGACATTCCAAATGACTTGTTCTGTCTATGGGAAACAGGATTGCAAGTTCCTTAACAGTTTATTTGGCTGTGACAGCAGCTATATATCCTTCAACTCAGGGGCAGTTATTTTCTAATCTCATGGTAGATAGTTTTTTAAATACGTTTTCTCTGTTTATTTTCTTCAATAACCAGAAGTCCATTTCCACACTAAGAAATCTTCTCATGGTGACTCTAATGGAGCTGCCACTGAAGCACAGACAATCTGTTCTTTAGGAGACTTTTTGGTTAAAACAGTCATCTGGTCTGTTGACTGTCTGATTACATTCAAATTAGATAAAGGCAATTAAATACTTACTATTTGCAAAATTCATGACTAACTAGATATGTGGGTACTGCTGTGGGAAGTATAAGTTTGACATCAGTAAACACTTTATCAGTGTTTTTGTACAAAATCAAATGTCTTCATTGAATATATAAAATATAGAAAAACAAGACAAGATCTATATGTTTGCTAACTGTATTCATTTTTGCAGTCTCATTTAATAGCCCCGAGGGAAACTTCAAAGGAATTTTTTTTTATGTTTTGACAATTCCTCATCCGTATTTGGTCAATACATCAGAGAACAAAACTTTTCTAGGTTATTTGAATTACTCACTTACATGAAGTTTATATCAGTTCTTATTATCGTATTACTACTGTTATGTATTATTATCATTAAAACCTTATGCTACGTTACTAATGGCAACAAGCAACGCAAATATTCTAGCTTATCTATAGCATTAGATTTCCCCACACACACTTCATTAACTTGGCCAAGATTATTGTAGTCTTTGTGGGTAGTGATCTAGTTTCTATATATCAGAATAGCTAGTTTGTTCATTCATGGCAAGCAGATTTTGTAGGCCTGCATTTACCCACATATATTTTTGTAATCCAAATTAAAGCTCAATTTGTAAAGAGGATGGCGGACTGAGTGAGCTACAGGCTTTCATGATCAGAAAAATATCATTAGAAAAAAACAGTATATACTCTACACAAACCTACAGACACACACACACACACACACATTTTTGTAGACAAGATTTTGATGAGACCTCATCCAAAATTATTAGTAACAAGAATCTCAAATTTTCCCAGGAATTGTGTGTGTCCCTTCCTTCTACTTCAAGCCACAAAGGTCTAAAGGATAAGAGAAGACTTCATATCTTCAGTGGTAACAGAGCTGTTTGTCTACTCAGTCTGTACAAAAATCTAGTAGGTCTCATTTTCTGTTGTTCTTCCTTCATGCAAGCATGATGGCATCTCTGTTTCCCCACAGAAATTTCCAAAATGTATTGGTCTTTTGTAGAGCCAGTCATGATATTACATCTTGCCTTTGCACAGTCACCAAACTCATTCCATTAACCCCCATGATATTTCCCCTGCTTTCTAGAGAAATATAGAGCTCCCTACTGTAGAGAAAGAATTTCTACTGCACTGCAGTGGGAACTTCCATATGTACTTTTACAAATCATTGCAAAGTCATTGCAGTCTCCAAGGATGAGGAAGACTTTGGGAGGCAGTTTAGATTTTGCAAGAGAAAAAAAAAAGAGAGAAGAAGAAAAAGAAAAACAAGAAAAGTGGTCAAATAAGCCTCATCACCAAAAGAACACTGCTTAGGAATCACTTGGAAGCAGTCAAAATTGCAGATACCCTAAGGAAGTAAAAGTGGTTGCCACCTTTTTTGTAAAATACTTTTTATAATGTGCTAAATGCGTGTATGTCTTGGCACACCCTCCTTTCTCTCTTTTCTGAAATCTCTGTCCATTGCAATTCTTGTGCATGAAGGATGGTAGAAGAATTGAAGCAGCCTCCTCCTTTACAGCCCCAAAGATCTCAAAAGATGTAGGCTGCGGGTATATTTTGACAAGTTCTATAGCCAAAGGCTCAATAAATCGAGTGCCCTGAAAAGTACACTGACCAAGGAATCAGTGTAGATGACAACACTCAGCAATTTCCTTCTGGGGTGGCTGTAGGTGCAGTTACGGGGTACTGCTGAAAGCAACCAAAGTGTGGGCATGTCCTGTCTAACCTGACCGTGCTCTCGCCGATCACCAGGCATCACTCAGCCAGAGCACAGAGTTTGCTCTTCCCCAAAGCTGGAGATGGGAGAGCAGTTTGGAGCTGTCTGGCCCTGCTGGCATCTGGGCTAGGGATCTGGTCATCACCTGGAGAAACAGAAACACCCATATTCAGGAAGGAACAAAGAAGAAAGTGATTTTCAATGTTCTGCCAATGAGAGAATAAGAGAATAATGGCTCCAGTCTGTTGCACATAAACATATTTATGCTATTTTAAATTATTTCGTGCTGAGTTTGGAGCCTGCATTGGTGACCTGAATCTATCCTGTAGCTCATCAAAGCCTGCAGTTCTTAACAAAACGTTATAAGGTACGAGCAATATTCTAAAAATATTTATTGAAGAATCCACCAGGGCTTTGTTTTAATCAGCTCTTTTGGTATTTCAGTAATCTTTTCTATTAACCCGTCTGACTGTATGTAACAGAGCTTGACTTATGCTTAAATGATATCCCAATGAGAAATGCAAAATGAGCTGTGATTGCATTTATAAAAGAATGCATAAATAGATATACTTTCAAAGTGAGTGAATCAAAGGAGTAGGAAAGAAAAAAAATCCCCAAACCTCACCCTAGCAGGTTGTTAGTGAAATATAGTTTTTGTATTTGGAAATCAAATTAAAATTCAGCTCTTTTGTTAAGAACACTTAAGTGCAGTGCAGTTACCCTGCATTTAAATCAGTGTAACTAAGACCATATTTTGATCTTAGGTATCTTGACTGCTCTTGAAATAAAGAGATTCAAAGATGTTCAGAGAGAAAGGGATGTGGCTAATACCATCAATATTGACAGTCATTTTTACTTTCTGGGACACTCAACTCTTTTCCTATGTAACACATTTCTACACTGCTTCATAATGCAGCACATTTTTAGAAGATAAATTATTCTAGCACTATAATTATAAGCAATCTCAGGAAAAAATGTATGTGAAAATAAAAAACAAGCTCACACAGGGGAATAGAGTTACAAGGCTATTCAATCTGAATATCTTGCCAAGCTGAAAAGGAATGTGAAAAAAGGGACAGAGAAGTATGAGTGATAGATTTCTGTTCTTAATGTATTTATTCTTCAGTGTACATTAGTGCACATTCATGATGGTGGGTTTATAGACCTATCTATCTTACAGAAATTTGTTTGCCTAAAGAGCACACATTAAAAAACCAGCCTGTTGACTCAGTATAGCAAGACATTTATCCCCAAAACAGTACAAATAGTGATCAAAGAAGCACATGCTCTGGGAAAGCATCTTGAATCTCACTTCTTCCATCTCTGCAGATACATATTAAAGCCATATCTCTCTCATGCAATCCACCCATCCTCCAGCAAAATAATTTCTGGGCATTTATCATCAAAATACTTGATTTTTTTCTTAAATATTTATCTTCATAAAACCACAATTGTATGGCAAAGCCATAGCTGGTCAGTCTTGAATCTAGATATCTTATTGACAGGGAGAGGAGACAGCAGTAGATTTTGTTCATCTTGACTTTAGTAAGGTTTTCATCACTGTCCCCCACATCCTCATGGACAAGCTGATGAAGTACAGAATAGATAAATGGAGAGTGAGGTGGACTGAAAATTGGCTGAACTACTGGGCTCAAAGACTTGTGATCAGTGACATGAAGTCCAGCTGGACATCAGTCACCAGCAGTGTCCCCCAGGGGTTGATATTTGTCCAATGCTGTTTAATATTTTCATTAATGACCTGGGTGATGGGACCGACTGCACTCTCAGCAAGTTTGAAGACCACACAGAACTGGGAGGAGTGGTTGATAACACCAGAGGGTTGAGCTGCCATTTTGAGGGACATCAGCAAACCGGAGAAATGTCATCTTGGCGTGTGCTAGGAAGAGCGACCTTGCCAGCAGGTCGAGGGAGGTGATCCTTTCCATCTCTTCAACACTGGTGAGGCCACACCTGAAGTGCTGTGTCCAATTCTGGGCTCTCCAGTGCAAGAGAGACATGGACATACTGGAGGGAGTCCAGAGAAGGGCCACAAAGATGATTAAGGGGCTGGAGCATCTGTCATATGCAAACAAGTTCAGCGAGCTGGGACTGTATAGACTGGAGAAGAGAAAGCTCAAGGGGTTATCAGTGTGTATAAATACCAGAGGGGAGGGTGTAAAGAAGACAAAGACAAGCTCTTCTTAGAAGAACACTGGCCATTTTATGGATATTGTTGCATATTGTTAATGTTGAGAAGCTTTTGGTATTTTTTTGTTGGATTTTGAGGTCTTTTGTTTTTTTTTCTGGTATGGCATGACATGTAAGGGTTCTGTGCATTAATACCATAGTATTTTAAATTTTTAAAAGGAACCATTCATCATGATGAGTACGAAATGCAGCAGTCAATCTTGTTAACATGGAAGCAGGAATTATTCTCTGGGATGGGTCAGACTGGATCAGCCACTGAAACAAACTTATTGAGAGCTATGGCCTCACCAAAAGGTTACTTAATTTTTATCAAGGACTTTAAACGGATTTTGGATCAGGTTTCAGAAATGTAATTTATTTATTTTTTCCTGAATACTGTAAAAAACAAACACAAACTCTTTAGGCTAACCATGGGATTTCAGACACAAGCCGGGTACGTGAGAGAAGGTGCTATTTGTATTTTACATTCTTAGAAAATGCTCTGATGTTCCAGTCTTGAGAGTCATTTAAATACATAGCTCCTGACTGGGCAGCCAAACGCTATCTACCAAAACAAACATGTACATTTTATATATTCTTTTTTTTTTTTTTTCCTACTCAGGTAGGTAACATATCAAAAACAGTGGATAGGTCAGATATGCCTGTATCATCCATCAGATTTTTATCTTCAGATGAATACCATAATTTCATTTTTGAAGGTATAATTTGTCTTTTTTTTTTTTTTTTTTTTTGTCAGTCCAGTTTTTTTTTGTTTAAGGTACCCATAACAATATTTAGGTAAGCCTTTTTTTTTTTTTTTAATGAACTGAAACTTTTATAGCATAATCATTTCTTCTTTCAGTCAGTCCTTTTAATAAGTAATTTTTTTTCTATTTATAATAATAATCCTTTACCATTACTGCTGTAAATGCACTATTGCTATTTTGGCTGCTCCCTAAATATTTACAGCTTTAGGCATTGGTGAAGACATTTTATTAGGTACTCTGGCAGTTTCTTATGTGACTAGAGGGGAATAAAACAGCAGTTTATTTAAACCTGTGGTTAAAATAAAATGTATTTCAAGAGATATACCATGGGAAATAATCTTTCAACAGTTTTAAAAAAAAAGACATGGACACAACTTAAAACAGCAGATAATTATGCCAAACCTGTGTTCTTCCCTTATGTATTTGTACATATTAAAAAATACATATTTGAAATGGGGAGACAATCTTATCTTTCAGCCACACAAAACAAGGTACGCTGTAAAATGTATAATACAAAAGTCATGTAATTTATCACTCAAAAAACACTAGTCCCTTTGGAACCGTCAATTTAAGAAAGAGCTGTATGTTCTTAAAACATGAATTGTTAAAAGAAGTCTTTTTTAGCATAAGCACCTTGGAGACAATCCTGAAGCACAGTGAAAGGAGTAGTGAGCTTTGTAGTATAAACACATTTGCAAAGCTAATAAACAAATATGAACAATAACAAGCAAAGAAAAAAAAATGAGTTAAAAGTATTGAGGCCCAAGGGAGTGGTATTGAGATGCTAAACCTTTTAAGATGAGTTAAAAATCTTTCCCAGATTTTTAGCGTCCTCAAGAATTTCTAGTGGCAGGGCTGTTCAGTGACCTGTACAAAATAAAGGTCTATTCTCTGCCTGTTTTTCTTATTGCAGATCCAGAGGTTCAGTCCACCATCTTTCCTTTCTTTCCTTCAGCCTAGGCTCCTCAAAATAACAGGGGATTAGTTTAATTAAGCCAATTAGCATACATTAGAAGAGCCTTAGTCTCTCACATTGTGCAGTTCGCAGCCACCACATCCCCTATATTATTGGCTGTCTTAGCAAACCAAACGGGCTGTGGGTGGAATAAGCCTCATTTAATTTTATCGATATAAAAATTAGGCATCTACTCTAAATTAGTCTTTATACTTAATGGAAAAGAGGGACATCTCCAGACACTGATTAATTCTGTCCTAAGATGGGAGTCTAAGAAAAGGCAGGATGCATTGCTCTCTGGAAATACTATCCTTTTCCACTAACATGGCAGGAAAGTTGTCAACTACATTAGACCAGAGGTGAAGTTCAGGTCACAGATCAAGACATCTAAATGTCAGCGTCTTCATGTAGGTATCTGGTGTGGATCAGCTTTCTAACATAACCACTGTTGTTCTGAGAACCCCTCTGCCCGCCTCTAAGTAGACACTTAACGTGTGATTAGCTGATCCACTAAAAATATTGGGAAGGGATTTGCTCAGGAGACATCTGCAAAAGCATAGCAAATGTGACAGGGGACCAGTGAGATCCATACCTTTCTGTAAGGGCAGCTGGCAACCAGGACAGAGTCCTAGGAACATCTCAGCTGGCACAAAATGCACTTTTGGGTCAACTGCACTGAGCCTGAGCTGTCTGCATTTAGATGCCTATATTTTAGATGATATGAATCCCACTCTAAGGACTCGATTCTGAACAGTTCTCTAGCCTCAGTTCATGATAAACTCACAAACACTGGAGTACTCTGTCTTACTGTCTTAGTAGAGTGTGAGTTTATCTTTAAAAACATGAGCATTACCCATTGTACATTATTAACTTCTTTCATGGACTTGTTGCCTTCAAATACTTCATTTGCAAACATATAATTCACAAATTATTAATGCACTATTTTTTCCCATTAGCGGTTCACTTGTCATTCTTGTTGTATTAACATCTTTTCTTTTTTTCTTGTGCTGTTTCAAGAAATTTGGATTTTTACACAGGGAAGTGCTGAAAGAAAATAAATAATCTTCTTTTCCAACTCAGATGATGAGGAGAGCTTTCTTTGAAATGAAAGGGGTGAAATTTGCAGGAGTCACATACATATTTATGAATTCCCAGTACTTGTCAAAGGAACTATGAAACACAGCTAGCACAGCTTCACACCCCAACCTACACCTGGAATCACAAAAAAATCTCTCAACAAATCATGTTTCCACATTCAAGCCATGCTAATCAGCACATGCGATGAACTGAAAGTACATTGAGCCAGGATGTTATGCTGCCTAATACAGTATAAGGGTTTATCATAAAGTGTTTGCAGTACAGTATTACAGTTTTCTTCTTATACCCCTGTCTGAAGCCAAGAATAAAATAACCAGACCCACCTTCAGATTTCCTTGTAATCAATTAAACGTGGAAAGTTCAAATCTATCTTTGGTCTCCAAACCATCCTTCTGAGGTGTTAGTGTCCTCTTTGGATCTCCAGCTAAGGGGTTGGAGCTCCAGAATCCCACTGATCTACCAAAGACTTCCCAGATGCTCCCTCAAAGCTGTTGCGGATGTGTAGTATTGTAGGTCTTGTAATGTATTTTATTATCTAGATACACTTAGTGCACAAGGAGTACAGGAAAATTCTTAGGACTGATCAGTATCATTTGCCTCCTTCTCTCCCTCTTTCATTGCCTTTATGTTATGGGTTTTGGGTTTTTTTAATTTTATTCTATTTCTAATTTAATTTTATTTAATTTTATTATTTTATTTTATTTTATTTTTTGGTGATGACACAGATCTACTTGGCTTGGAGAATCCTTCTTGCTTAGAGTGTTTTTATCTTCTTTTTGGAGATGTGCAGCTCTTCAGGTAAGGCTGGATCCCAACTTTTTCTCCCCAAAACTTTACAGGAAAAAAATTCAACAAACAAAATCTAAAAAGTGAAAGGAAAAGGCTATGCTGAAGAAGCAGGCTTGGATGCTCCTTTGATTCCTTTGTCATGGTTTTTGAGGCACAACCACTGCTATTTACGTACCAGGAGAGGCTGAGGGAACTGGTTTTGTTCTGTTCAGCTTGACCAGTTCAAAGGCTAAGGTGGGATTTTATCACTGTCCTCAACTATTGAGTGGAAGGATAGAGATGATACAGCCAGACTGCTCTTGGTGGTGAAGTGAGGGAATGAAAGGCAATGGACATGGGAAATTCTGATTAGGTATTAGGAAAAAAAGTTCCACAATGAGAGTCTGTGGAATCTCCAGCCTTGAAGATTTTTGAACTTGACTGAGCAAGGCTCTGAGCTACTTCTTCAAAGTTGGCCCTGCTTTGAGTAAGAGATTGGAGCAGATGACCTGCTGAGGTCCCTTCTGACCTAAATGCTTTTATTGTGCAGCCAAAGCGTAGCTGGTTTCTGTTACTGTTTGTGTAATTCAGTGATTGCTATAACTGCAGATATAGTTCATAAAGCAAAATAAATTGTATGATTTAAGGAAGATATTGAAGATTTTTTGTCACATACCGTATTTAAGTGGGGGGCCTGAAGACAATTTCTGTAGTCTGCTGTATATAAACATCTACATATATATGTATATACTTCTTATATATATATATAAATGTATAAAATACTTGTGGTATCTTTCTAGTCATATCTTAACTGTTGAAGTTAAGGGTTTTTGTATGGAGTATAACGAGTATAGTCTTATTGTACGCTATCCAGCCAGCTTTTCCATACTAATCACTGAGGGGAAAATCCCCAAAAGAGGCTGAAGGAAAGAAAGGATATTGAAAAGGTCACAAAGCAGTGAGAGAATGAATTGTATTCATTGCTAGTCATAAGACGGTAAGGCATTTTGCAGGAAATGGTCCTACAAGAAGGATGGCTTGAATGGTGATCTCCCTGAGATGAAGTGGAGAAACTCAGTCAAAACTATTTCAGATCTTGAAAATTGACTCTTTTTTCAATTTTGAGGGGTTTGGAATTTTTTTTTCCCCTAGGAAAAGTTGATAATTTTGCAAAAAAAAGTAAGGCAAAAAGAAAGCTTTTATTTAACACTCAATTCTTTTGAATACCATTTGAATCAAAAAGCATTTTAACTAGCTTTAGTTTGCATGCTCAAAATCTTTGTTTGTAAAGCATTTGCAAACTATGAAAACCATAATTAGCATACCAACAACAAATTGTTGATAGAATCTTTTATTCTTTGTATAATAATTACTTCCATTGAGAATATATCATTTTTTAAACTCTTGGCAGACACAAAATCCTCACAGTGTAGAAAGTCTAAAATATTACCTTTCTTTTTCAAAAAATTACCTTTCTTTTTCTTTTCAAATCAATGCTTCCTACATTCAACATGTAGCTCTAATCTATCAGATTGCTGAAAGAGTCCCTTTGATATATTTAGAGTGATAACTTAAGTGAAATGGAAATGAAAAAGAAGGAAAAGGCCACAAGCTTGGAAATGGCTCTTTATAAAAGATTTGTTCGACTGCCTGATAAATATCCCACAGTAGGAACCAGTGTAACGATTAAGGTTTGTAATCTCGTCTCAACCAGCTATTCCTCCTTATAAATATTACCATTCCTCAGTAGTACTTTAGTAGGATTACTTCTTGCAAAGAACTGTGTGATTTATTCCCAAAGCAAGATTCATCTGAATGTTTATTCATCTTCCAATGTCCAGGCTGCTTTGAACTGCCGTTTCCCCTGTTTTGGAGCACAGGGTTATTCCAAGTGAGTCATCAAAGACCTAAGGTTCTCTGGCATCTTTGTTTTAACATTCCTATTTTAAATTATTCAGACCCCCCTTTTATGTACATATCTCATATTCTGTTTTTTAAAATTTATCAGAACTGAGGAATATTGTTAATTTTTACTTCCTTATTATAGGAATTATGATAGCGTCTAGAGGCTCCAGCCAAGACCAGAACCAGTTTGTGTTAAGCTGAACGCAGTCACTGAGAGACAGCTTCAAAAAGCCCAAATAGACAAAGCAATTGTGTTACATTAAAGATACCGCTACTTTTTAAACCTATAATAACTTAGAATTATTAGTAGCAATAATGTGTTTCTAGGTTTTAATAAGAGTCAAAGCCCTCCTGAGCAAGGCACTGTACAGTAAGGAAAACAGGCTTTTTAATAGATAATTTATGATCTGAGTATCTGACAAGATCTCACAAAAGGATGAAACAGGTAGGATGATACTTTATTAAAAGTATGGAAGCAAAGAGAGTTTTTTTTCACTATTCTGATGATCTCTGTTATGAAATGGAATAGGGGGGCTTTCCAATTTGATTATTTTTCTTTATATATCGTTCTCAATAATACACAGATATACCCACAAAAATTCATCACTTCTGCAGGACAAAAAACCATAATGTTAATTCTAGCTACTATGTCTGTCCTCTAAACCTAACTTTAATCATCTGAATGAAATTAGCTCATTTCAGGTCCTACTGCAAGATATTCCGATGAATGTGGAATACACTGTTCCTTCACAGACCGGTTCGGGGAAATCCGGGATTTCTGTTTTACTTCTTTTGTTATGGATCTTCCTCTGACTGTGCCCCTCCAGGGTGCCCTAAGGAACGAATCATGGCATCGCTTTATAATGACTAGAAATCCTGATTTCGGAGGCCATGATTTCAATCCTACCTTCAGTTTTTAGAGAATAAGTCTTCATTTGTTTTTACAAAACCTTTATGTTTTCAGTCAGAGATCATTATCGTCCACTTGGTTTTTCTGCCTACCCCACCTGACATGACCAAGGGACACACGCAACATCTGGATAGCCAAGAGCCAGGAAATTTTGGCTACATCTGTATTAGTAAATTAAACATGCCCAGAAATGTTTCTAGGTGCTGAGGCCAAGTATTGCAGAGCATCCTGTGTCTTAGCTTTCAAAACGAGGTGTCTGGGTGGAAACCGGTTATTGGGAACCATTTTTGGAACATTTTGACAGGAGGAGGTGCCCAGGACCGTTCCTGAGCACGTGATTTACCCCTATGTGAAGCCCTTGTGATGTTTTTATCTGAGAATTAGTTCAGGCACATTTCTGACACAGGCTTAAACTATTATTAGGTTTTAATATTTTTATTTCATTGTTTTAAACTGTACTTAAGGTACGGGCATAACAGGGTAAATGTGGATTTCACCTCTGTGCATAGGGTCGGAACAAAACCTTAGGAACCACTTGAGCACAGAAGCCAAGAAATAAATAGTTTTACCCTAAGTAATGTTAAAAATTATGAGGAAGACTAATTGCTTAATTGGCCTCTCCATCTCATGCTCCGTGAGCTGTCTGTGTACTTTCCAATGGCTACACTTGGCTGGAAGATCCGCATTTGTTTTCCTCCAATGCCTTTTTTGAAAACATTTTCTTCTCTTGTGAATGGGAAGAAAACAGGAAAAAAGATTACATTTTATCATCAGAAGGGAAGAACTGAAATTCATATTTTCAGCTGGAAAAACATCTTGTCAGTGTTGCTTTCCCTCTCTGGGAGAAAGTCATTTCTGCCTCTCGCCCAGCATTTCAATTTTCCTGCAAGAAAGTTCAGGGGCTTTTTTCAGAATAAATAATCATTTCTTCTGTAGAAATCGTTGATTTTTTAAAGGTGGTATTTTCTATTAAAAAAAGGAATTAAATTAAAATCTCCTAGTCAGATTGAATTTCTGGACCTCTGCAAAGGACAGAGTTCATTATGTTGCTGTATTTATTAGACTTATGAAACGACTCACAGCTTTCACATTCACAACTTAGCTCAAAGAGTTTCCTGAAAACAAACTTTCACATTCACCCCTTATTGATGTGTAAAAATGAGTATTTAGAGTGAATACATTAGGAAAATTTCCCTGGAAAAGCAGAGTTTTAAAAAAGTATACCTTGGGTATATGCTTTTCAGGACAAATCTCAGTTCTAACAAGAAATCCCTGGCCAGGATAGCACTAATTGCATTGTCTGGGCACATTGAGTAGAGATTTCATTTCACACATCACAAACTATCCACACAACCTTGTCACAGTCATATTTCATACATAACTTTTTCCTAGCAAAGTCTAATCTTCCAATCTTAGTTTCACAGTCCACTACTCTGAAACAAAGCTCGGTTAAATCTTAATAAAAAAAAAAAAAAAGAAAAAAAGATGCAGAAATAAAAAGGAAAAAGCCCCTGCAAATTCTCTCAGGCCCTTGATCCCAAATGTGCTGGAAGCTCTGCAAACTCCTCTGGACTCCAGGGACAGGGCTCTGGTGACAGTCGATGGGGCGCGTTGCTGAGAGAGCACTTTCAAGGGAAAGGAAAATTATACAGCAAAAGACCCAGAATACTCAGGGTTAAGCAACTAGTATAGAGTTGAATATCATTCTATATATTTTTTCTTTCACTGGTTTTGTAGAAGCACTGTGTTTGAAAGCTTTCAAAATTTGATTTTTTTGTTTTTAATAATCATTCTGATACTCGTTCTTTTTTCCTGCCTTCTATTTTAAAGATTTTGGTCAGTTCTTAAGTCAGTTGTTCTCCTGCCGTTGAGTTCATGCATTCGTTTTACCTAAAAAATCACACTTTCTGATCAGCAGTATGATGAGAATAGGGGAAATTTTCCTTCTGAGGACATGTTATTGCTTTAAGTGTGTCACAAAGATCTTAGATCACCTCCTGAAGCATTTCCTGAAGCATTTTTACAGGTCACTGTCAATGTCAAAATATTAGTTGGCCCATTTGCCTGATATGGTGCATGCTTCTGCATATTGCTTTTCACCTTTAGATCTCAGGCAGGTGTACAATAAGATGAAGTAATATAACTCCTTTCATTTGACATAAACGCTAAGTACATTTGTATATTTCAGAATATTTTTTCAGAAAGAAAGTCATTCTCACAGAGCTATGCAGTCATTTGCTGTGGCTGAAATGCACTTACACCTGCAAAATTTCCTAACTATATATGTATCTTTTCTTGCAATATATACATTATTTCTTGCAAATATACGTACATACATATATATATATGTGTGTAGCAAGAAATAAATCCTCAAATGGAGTAGGTTCATCAGCATATAATAATTGGAGCAATGATAATTTGCATCAGGTGATGATCTGTTCTTCTATGTTTGAGGTTTTTAAAAGTAGTTTCAAAGTGAATGTCTGGTTCATAAAAAGAAAAGCTATTTCAAGGTGTGCATCTAAAGGAAAGTGGATTTTATTAAACTTTATTGTTATTTTTATTAATCTTTTTTTATTTTTTTTTCCATTTGGATTTGGAAATATGGAATATTAAGCACACCCGTCTCTCAGAGGACACTATGGAGAAGACCTGGACCAGAATAAAAATTCACCTGTTATGATTGTCTTAAATGCATCATTTAGAAACTTCCATTTCCCTCTAACTATTTTTTAAGACATTCTGCAGCTTTCAAGATGTTCTTCGCTATTTATTCCTCTGAAGAGAACACTGCTGCTCAGATAACAGCCATTGCAAAGCAGATAGACAGTGTTGACATATCAATACCGTCTGCAGGTGTCCTTTTGCTGTGCAGAAAGCAATTTATTGGTTCCTACAATCCACTAAACTTTTCTTATTTGGGGGACCTTTAGTGGGTTTGGTGGACTTGCTTGATTTGTTCATTTTTAAGTGTCTGCATCTTGGAGAATGCTTAGCAGGTGTTTACCCTTTTATGCAACATATTTATGTCAAGTGTTATGCCATATATATGCTTTTCTATTTTTCAGTCTATTGATATCAATTTTAATGTCATAGAGAACACAAAAGTCATTTCTGATAAATAAACAAGAAATTACGTATCTGTTTTTTTCTGCTAGTTTTGCTTACATATATTTATGTTTCTGCTGCACCTTGTGTTCTTCAAGCAACTGTGACTATCAGACAGTATTTTTAAATTTCCGTGTCACGAACAGTGCAGTAATATCGGGTGGTAGTTTAGTTTTAGACAGGGCTAATTTTGTATGGAAGGAGGTGCCAACATCTCAGAATGTGTGTGCTTATGTGTGTATATCTCCATTAAACAAGCTCTGATATTTCAGACGGCGCTGACACAAAATTAGCCCTGCTTCTAACAAATTAAAGTGTGCTTTCATTGTAGCATATTTGTTTATAATATCTAACAAGCTGCTCTGCTTGAGTGCCTGATACAGATGAAACCATCGCCTTCTGCTTGGCAAATCAAACAAACACCACTATAGGATTGTTAAACTCTGATAAAACCATACATAAAAATCTGTGTTCCTGGACTTCTCTCTTCAGTGCATCTGTTCCAGTCCTCCAAGCAATGAATGTAGGTTTCTTCAATGGATTTCTGCAGAGTCAGTGGCTGTTTTTTGATGCGTTTCCATAAAGTCTGCCCTTGGCTAGAGTTTTCCAGAGACACTGAAAAAGCCGTGCACAGGCTAATTAACAGAAGTACAGAAAACTTGCTGCCAGGGATTTGAAAGTTGGCAAACAGGTCCCTTTAGGCTCTTTCTGAGGAGGCTGGCAAATACAAGCTGTCTACCCATTTGGCTTCGGATGAAACACGAGCCTGGACATGGACCTTTTTTTTTTTTCCCCCATGCAAAAAATTCTGCAATAACTTATGTGGCTTAGATTGACTTCAGTGCAATTACGCAGGGTGTCGGCCAATATGGAATTTTCTCTGCACAATCATATGTTTCATATTGGGTTGTCATTCACCTCATTACTCCAGGGTATAGCTGAGGAATGAGGCAACCAAAGGCAGTGCTGTAACATTTTGTTTTAAAGCAGATAAAAATGTGAGAATAAAGCCTATATTGTGAGATTAACGGAAAGAAAAAAAAGATCATGGAAGATGTATATAATATATCTTTTTTGATGTGCATGTTTTGAAACTGCACGTTGTGGAGGAAAAACCAAACAAACCTCAAACCTCTATTTCCTAATTTTAAAACCACACACTTTTTAACAGGGCATTAAGCTAAATCTTGTTTTTGGTCCATAGCTCCATCCCTTATGGAGAAAACCAGGAGAGTTGGCCAGAGTTTGCTTTTTTTTTTTTTTTTTTTAACCTGTATAATAGAATCATATTCTCAGAATATACCTTTGGGATTCCACTAGGTGCTGCATGCAGAAAGCAGATCTACTATATACATAGCCTTTCTGACATCCTGTCCTCCAGTTGTTAAATGGGGGAGGCCCCTCTGGAGTACCTCAGCTTCTCTTCTCATCTTTACCTAACTTAAGATGTCTTCAGAGAAAGATCTACCAGCCCTAAAAGACTAGGAAAGTCTCCTTAGGTCGAGGAGAGAAATTCCAAGTTAGAATAAGAGAAAAATATCCCATTTCAGCAGAGCTGGAAGCTCCACTGTCCAAGTCGTTAAGTGGTTCATGGAATATGCCTCATTTTCCCGTCCCTGATGTGAATTAGGGACATTACAGCAGAGATTTGATTTCCTCCCTACCGAGTGCCTGCCCTAACCACCAGGGCGCTCTGGTTTTTCTCCTCGTATAGGACCTTTCAAACGTCTTAGGTTTTGCCCCATGCAATGTGGAAATGCCCACCATTAGATGCCAACACAGAGCGCTCTGTGTGCCTGTCACTGGGACTAGCAAGCTGTCGACTCTTTAGAGCATCAGATCGGTATATAGAGGTTACACTGCCTTAAAAAGCACAGTTCTCTTTTAAATTCCATAGATTTCCTAAATGGGATGCCTAGTGAACCTTACTAAGCTTGAAAAGATTTTTCCCCCTAATAATGCCCCAATAACAAGCAGAATCAATCCTAAGTATGCATAAGGAATCTATTTTTCAGCCTTCAGTTCCTTCAAGGCCCATTTGCATCCTGTATGCAAGCACCGGCTTCATTCACCATTTTATATTTGCTCTCAAAATGAAATAAGACAATCTGTCTTTTCTTTTTTTTTTATGTCCCGTGGTGATTGCCACCTACTGCTCTTGACAGCGTGCCATGCAAATAAATTAGACCAGACCCTGGCAAACTAGGTTTTCAGATGCATGTTCACAAAGGGTATGCAGACACTGGGAATAGACATTTTCTCTAAGTGCCACAATATACATGTGAAGCTGGAAAATCAATACACCATTTACTGAAAAGGAGTTGATTTTCAGAAAAGCTGTGTTGATTGTATTTGCCTTAAAATGCTTTTTATATGGATTTAATTGATTATGGTCTTCCCTTTGGTGAAAACTATTAATTAAAATGGCATCACACTCTGAATAACTTGTATACAAAGTCAGCAGTGGGACTGCAGTTTTATAATAACTTTGACTAAAAGAATAAAAAGAAGAAATAATTCTGTTGAAACATAAATATGTCAAGTAAATGCAAATCAAAGGCCACCAAAACTTCTGCTGCTATTTGTCTTTAAGCAAATAACCAAACTCCAGGAGTCTTCATAGGATCAAGGACTATATCAAAAGATTGCTCTACCCAACACCAGTTATCCAAACTTATAGACACGAAAAATATTTTCATCTTAGAGAAATGAGTTCCTCTTTTATTTTGTGGCAATACACAGCTTCTTTGGACCTAATTTCCAATCTCCATATTCAGATTTCTAAGTTTCCGAAGTTCCCAGCAGTCCATTCTAGTAATACGAGTTGATTGCAAGTACGATGCTGTGAAAACAGGGGAATTTTTAGCACATTGCTTAGGACAGGCTTCTCCCACCTTGCTTAAAAAGGCAAAACTAGCCATGGAGAGCACAAGATGTCATGATAGCTCAAGAGAGCCCACCAGTAAAGTGCATACAAATATACCCATGTTGCTCTTTAAGATGGCTTAGGTCTCAGTTTTCTGGGGAAATGCTTCTTTCCTTCTGAGTTTAGCATCTCCAGGCAGGTGATGACAAATTCTCAGGAGGGAGCTCTCTCCTCTGGAAGTAATTTCCACCAGCAATACAATACCTGAAGGCATAGAGGAAAGTCCATCTGTTCAGAGCGGCTTTTGCCTGAGGTATGCTAGTAGGAAATTTCAGGCTGTCCTCAGTTTCTGTTTGAGGATATACTTTTATATTAATGCTTGCTGGATAATGCTCAAAAAATCAGACAACATTGCTCAATTCAGTCAGCTATTGATAAACATTTTAAAATGTTGTCTCAATATTTTATTTGTTGTAAATGGACTATTAACAATGGACATGTGTTTTATTTATCAAATTAGAAATGGCTTACTAGTTATACTGATGGAAGCATGGACAAAAGAGGGAAAAACAGCTGAAATATTCTGCAGCTACTGATCTACCTCAACTTCTTAAGCCCAAACTAAAACTTATTGCTGTGAAGGCTGGAGAAGATGACTTGTTTGTAATTACACACTATGTGTATAATTTGTGTTTTTAATATTCCATATTTTATAGTTGTTACTGAGAGGATATAAGAATTAGTTCTTATGTATAGTAGATTTACAGCTTATCAGTTATTATTAAAGCAGTGCTAAAGCAAAGGTAAAGACATTTGCATTCGAAATTCTCCATGCACTACAAATAAAACAACATAACAAGGTAAACAGGATAAAATTAAATAAGAGAATAACATTTAAAAATTGTTTATGTATTAGAGCTACAGAGCTTTTTTTGACTAACTACTGCTTGCCTTTACATCAAGCATTGAGAATCCACATTTGTGGATTACCCCATGTTCTGTTTGGCATTATGCAGAATAAAAAAGCAAACTCTGTCCCAAGGAGATTATATGCTTGAAGGGTACTGCTGTCCTGAGACATCCGAGTACCTTAACTTCAGACAAAAGGTGAAAGATTGACAATACTGTCATCCCCACTTTACAAAAGATACTGACTCAAAACAGAGTTGATGTCCCCAGCGTGTGGGTGGACCACTGCATTTCTGTAGGATCCTTCTGATGCCTTCGTATTCACTGCAAAACTTGGACTTCAGTCCTGAATGGGTAAAGCATCTCTGTGCTTTAGCTTATATTTAGGTACATCAGAATTCAGGCACCTCTATGAGTCCTGTTGGTTTTAATGGACTTTCAGTATTTCTTTGTATTTGACCATACGCTTAAGTGCTTTTCTAGATCAAAGCCCTCTCTACTTTTTTGACATCTGAGCCATATCACTCTGCGTATTAGCAGTTATCCCATGTATCTGAGAGATTTTCAGTTCTTCCCTTTAGGGAAGGATGTGAAGGATTGTATATACTGGTCAAACAATATCTTGCTAATAAGAGATTTCCTTTTTTTATTATTTTTATTTTTTGGTAACTGAAGTAAAACATTAGGGAAAAAAATCAGAATAGTTGAAATGTGCATCTGTCTTTGTGAAAGCCCTTTCATCCTTTGCCACTAGCAATCACTCAGGTCTCCTTGACCACTGCCTTTGCTTGCCTTCCACTGCCCCTTAGAAGGACTATATTTAAAAACTTGCCTTATTTGTCTGCTTTTATATTTCTCTCCTGTATTTCCAAGAACTGGATCATTCCTGGTAACACCCATTATACTGGAGTACTAGAGACTAAGTAGGGTTTAGAGAAGCTTGTCCTGGTATTAGTTTTCCGCAGTTCTTCAGTGCTTGTTCACAGATGGCTACTACGAGCCTTCATTTTCCTTCCTATCTGCATTCAGGAAAACCACTCCTGAGAGAAATCCATCCACTATATAGTAGTCTATGGCCCACGAAGTACAGCTGGTCTGTGACCCAGGCCAACAAGTAGCATTGATAAAAAGCCCATTTCAGTCATACAGGAGTTTTGTAGTGGCAGTGGGAATGGGGGTCACCAGTCCTGAAACCTAATTCATGGCCTTATAAAAAGAATAATTTTCGTCATTTCTTTTGCAGCATCACACACGTTCACTTTTGAACCCATTAGGCCAGTTGAAGATACCATATTTGGAGAGAAAAAGCATTACTTATTATGATCCATAACTGATAAAGTACAACTCTTAGCATATGTTAGCTGTAAAAATAACCCATAATTAACTGACTAAACTGAACTAGTTCAAGAGGAAAAAAATAAATTCTTACCAGAGCATCAGTGTTAAGAGACTTAATTGCTTTCAGGTGAGCAGGAACTCCTGCCTGAACTGTCCATTTCTTCTCCAATGTGCTACTGAAAGCAACAGCACAACAGGCTGTTGGGTTGGGTATGGGAATGACACGATATAACTCAGTTACTGATCTACTGAGAACAACTAAATGCAGGGGGAGGCAGGGTCTTGAACTCAGAAATGTCTTGGGTGCTTATGGCACTTGGGTCTCAAGAGGTGGTCTGTCCACTCCAGAAGGGAGAGGGAGGCTGTCTGCACCCTGCTTTTCAGAAGCGCAGCACAGACTTTGGCTGCCTGGTTATATATGTGTGTGTGTGTGTGTATATATATATATATTTATATACATAGATTATACTTAGCTAACATTTCAGGAGGCAGGTTTGTGGGCATCCATTATACATAGTGACTGGAATGATTATCTTTAAAAAAACTTGAATGAACCTGATGCTCAGAGAGCAGAATTTAAGTCCAGCCTTTTTTGAGATCGAGTACCAAAAACCCTAAGAGGTCCATATTTATTTGTCCCTTCCGAAATGGAGACCTAGGACTCCTAACTTGTCAGTAGCAAATTGCTTATGGACATAATTCATCTGACCTATTTTAGAGGTCACATTAAGATCCCTGGAAAGGGACTGTGCCCCAATTCTAATTTTACAGAAATAACAACTGGAGTTCCAGGAAACGAATGTCCATTCCAAAACTGGCATCTGAATAAGTGAGATCACTATAGGAGAACAGCATACTTGTTCCTGTGATTGTGGAGTTTTAACACTGCTGGCTAAAGCAAAGAACGTAGGTTAGTAAAAATTTCATTTTTTTTTAAGTTGAATCAGATTATTAATTAACATGTATCACTTCTCATTCTCTTTCTATTCTTTTGAAATTGTATGATAGGAGATTTTTAATATAACAGATACAAATAAGATCATGCCATTAAAGATCATAAATACCTATGCTTTAAGTAATTAAAGTATAATATGATGATTTAATAATACTCACGTGAGTGAATAATTTCTCTTTGTTTATCAATGGCATAAAGACTCTAGCCAAATCTTTCTGTCTTAATACTTTTTCTTTTTTCCTATAGCTAAAAAGTCCCATTAATTAAACACTGTGTCAAAAATGTCATTAAATATTTTGGAATACAATTTAGAAAATGGAGCCCTGACAGCTGTAGATTACTCAGGTTATATTAGCCTAGGAGCAGGAATTGCAAGTGTCTTAATCCAGCTCTCAAACAAAATATATCAATAAGAGAAATAATATTATGAGTTGATTACATCAAATCACTTTTTTTTTTTTTTTTTTTTTGACAAAAGCAGCTCTGAAAGCAGCTTTGACAGCCAAGGGAAAAGGGTAAACTGAAAAGCTGCAATATATTTAAAGGTTTTGAATAATTGAAAGCCTATCTCTTGCAAGGATCTCATTTTCTTAAAGCAGCTGAGAAACTTGAAATTGATATTTTGCTATGTTGTACGCACAGCACAGGAAAGGCAGGATTTAAGAACATTGACATCAGATCTTTTCTGAAATGTGCTGCTGGAGCCTTGGATGACAAGGGGAGAAATCTCAGAGATACCACAAAAAGGGCAGGCAAATTTGCTTCACTGATGAAATATGTATATCTTACTAAAATTAATTTAGTTATTAGACTTTGTTTCAGTGATATTGGTTGCTATCTGGAGACTGGTGAACACATCTTCTGGATGTTTCTGGGTGACAGTTAAGGAAAATGGTGTAGTCACACTTTTGCTGTAAAATCAAGGGCTAGAACAGGAACAAGACACCGAAAATTTACAGCATGTTATCTGAATACTTTTATTAATTGCCATGATGGTTCAAGGATATCAGTGAAACAAGTTTTGTAGATAGAGGTGTTATCTCTTACCAAACCAGCTGTTAGCACTGAAACATTATCTGAGCTGCTGGGGTCACAAGTCCTTCTCTGTACCTGAAGCAGAAACGAGGAACCTCAAGACTACATTCAAGCTGGGAACAGCTGGTCATGGTCTAATTGCATGTGTATCAGTACTTGAAGGAAGAGTTAGCTGGTGGCTATGGGATGTTGGTAGAGAAAGAGGGAGTTGATAATTAGTTATGTCCACGGGGAAAGAAAGAGACACGTTCACAGCTTGCATAGCATTGAGCTTTGCACTCGTAGATCTCCACCATAATTATGCTCTCACCTTACTAACATCACCTCTTCTCTACACTGATTTCAGGGATGGGGTAACCTATAGTTATCTGATTAAACTGAGCATTTTTTTCTTAACCTTAGCTTTTCCTAGCTTTGAAATTTGATGTTTGGAGGAGACACCTGGGTCTCCAATGGCTTGTCTAAATTTTCCAGCGATATAATTAATGTAAAGAAAGTGTTACCTCCACTTACAAAGTTCATCTTCCTTACTGTTATAAGTGCAGACATAAAAGAGAAAACTCATAGCCAAGTCTTGATAGTTCACATTCTCATTAAACAGGACATTTAAATTGTAGAATGCAAAAATTTGGATAGTCAGACTACAATGCCCATTCAAGAGATAACATCCATGTCTGAATCTTTTTCTTCTCCAAGAAAATCTGTTTTCCCATCACTGTCTCTAATGAACATGAGCCATTTTTGGAGAGTAAATATCTGAAATGTGTCTTCTTCAAAATGTGAGACTTTTCATGTATTTTCCTGCACTCTGTGTCTTTTCTGCCTTGTGATCCCTCTGAGCTCGTGCTTTCTAAATGGAAAGGGCTGGAGGAGTTTGAACAGAGTTCAGGAACTTCATCTTCATTCCAATGCACAACCAGCAGAGTTGAATCCACTAAAATGTATAATGCAGCAGGAGCCACTAGTTTAAATGGGTGCATCTTTTTTGGAACTGTATCACCATGGAAACAGAAAAAGATCATGGTCTTTGTACAGATCCTTTCCTCTTTGTCCTCCCATATTGAACTCCACAGGGGAAACTTTCATAGATATCCTTCTTTCACAACATTTTTTGGGGTCAAGCTATAAAAGGGAGCAATTAACTCACCCCAAATACCTCCAAGACTTTCAACAATACAAGTTTTATACTTTTGTGTTCATAACTTTTTTTATAGATATAATTCTATCTATCTTTTGACTTTTAAAATGTAAAACAATAGAGGTTACTGTTTCCACTTCTCAGTTATAAAAAATAACTCATTCTGATTTTAGAGACAGTATAGGAAAATGTTTCCTTAATTTTTTTAAATCTTAGGTATATATGTGAATTGATTGTTAGTAGGTATAACACGGAGTAGCTCTTTCTAGACAGTGCTGTTTTACCTACTTTAATTGCATGCAATTCTTTTACAGTGGAATACCAAGGACCTCATTTGTCTTTGTTTGAAAGGTTTCCTCACCTGGAGAAACCTTTTTTGCCAAAGTTAGAAACAAAGAAATAGAAAACTTCTTACTTTATCTCTGTTACAAATACTTTGCTATAACACATAAGTAGCCAAATTGCTTCTTCAATTTCTTTTAAATGTTTTCTGAAATTTCACATCCCTTATTTATTTGCCTTAAGAACTCTTCAAATTCTCCATCTTTCCAGTTACTTTTTTTTTCTCTCTCCTCTAAATGTCTCTTTCTCTCTCTCCTAGCAGCTTAACCATTCAAGAACTGTGAAAACTGTTCCTTAACACAGGGAGGACCAAGCTTTTGATGCTGTTGTTATTGTTGTTTCTTTTTGTTTTCTTTCTTTCTTTTTGTGATCAGTTTAAATTAGAATATCTAGCATAATTTAAGAATTACACCAAACCTTTCTTGTTAGAAAACGATTGCGTCCAGTGGGACAAGGACAGAACCAGCTTACAGGAAACTATAAATGGACCCAACTAGAAAAATTAAACCATAAGATGATTAAGGCACAATGCAGCTATCTAGGTTTTTTCTGTGTTGGTTCCTTAATTTCTGTTGCCTGATCAACATTTTCAGAAATCTCAGCTATATTTGTTTCTGTTAGATAATGATTTTTTCCCATTTATGGAATCTGATTTTTCCTGACATGTTGTGAGAGCAAAAGGAGAATCTATCAGACTAATGGGTACAGAGAACCCCAAAGAGCAATGGATTCCACATCATCGCTGCTGCGTAATTAATATCAAGAGCAATTCTCTGTGAATAATGTGAAAATAAATTTCTTCCTCCAAGTCAAAGCTTGAAGGGTGCTTTATTAGATGTTACACTATTAGAAATGAGCAGGACATATTCTTGTGGAATCGAATCATTTAATTAATAAGATTTATTCCTGCCCCCAAGACTGGGTGGGTTTGGTAGCCGATGCCATACAGAAATGGACATGATAAGCAGGTGTAGCTGCCTCATTTCGTTTTTTGTTTCAAATGGATTTTTAATAGCTGTTCGGGTTGTTACATGATAAGTGATAATTTATGCTGTGGCAGATAGCGCAGAAAAATAATAAAAAAAAATACAACAAAGACCCTAAAGATGGCAATTTGAACTGGCAGGTTTTTGTTGAAAGAATCTTTAGGGGCTAAGCTGTATTTAATACTGTAATAGAAATGTGTCAGAAATAAGACAATGGACTGTTAGTGTTTGTAAATGGGATTTAGTGCTCTCCTTTTTCTTCCAAGAATACATCCAGCTTGTACAAAAAATTTTCTTAGCAAATAAAAAGAAGCCAACAGTTTCCCAGGGATGCTGCAAATGTTAATTAAATTGCCCCTTGTATTGTCCTCCTCAAACTTACCCTTTTATACTCCTGTAAAAAAATCTGAAATTCATTCTCTGATATATTACCATGAGGTAAATCCAGAGCAACTTCAATGATCTCCATGGGTCAGAGCCTTTACTCATTGAAAATCCAGGGTAAATTCACTGAAGTCACTGGTATTACTCCAAGTTCATAGTTGGCATAGGTTACAAGTGAAAATAAACTTGATATTACAATTCATATTACTGGCAGAAGTTTGGCCTAAGGAAGCCCCTTCATTCATGACCCAAATATACAGCATATTTTTCACTATGCTGCCCAATGGACAGAATGTATTTGATTCATTTTAAGGGTGTCAAAGAGATCACAGCAAATCTATAAAATAGTTTAAGTATGGAAAGGAGGAGAAAAACTCCACAGATTTCATTTTTGCAGAAGAATGCAACCACCAGAAAGCAAATGTGGGAAAGACCCTGAAGTTAAAACCTCTTCACTAATAAAGGTAGCACAAGGACTGAAATGACCATTGGTAGTGAGGGTTGTGGTTTTTCATCTCCTTCTTATACTATATTCTAGTATTCTGTGCAGTGGAAGACTGAATAAACAAAATGAGCCATGGAACAGACCTCCCACTGAATATTACTTAAGAATTAAAAAAAAAAGAAAAGATATCAAGAAAAAAAAATCCATGTAGGAAAAAAAAATCCTCCTTATTAGACCTTTAGATTTCTTGACGTTTCAGATACAATATTATACAAAAATCCCAAAGCTATGACAAAACAAATGTGTCCTTTTATTTTTATTTTGCTTGGGATATATTCTTGACAGTATGGAGACTGCTGAGAAGCAAAGCTGGAGGAGAAGGGACAGTGATGTAAAATTAGTATTCTTGGGAATAGCCTGAGCCATCATCTGCACTCTTTATAGTGTCTCATTTAACTGAATCAGTTCATGAAATAAGTGAGCTTTTTTTTGCCAATTCGATAACAGAATGGGGCCAGGAAAACACGAGTTGAGGAAAACCTCAAATGCCTTGGGACTTTGAAGGACTGAACAGACTTTCTCTACCTTGCTTCCTTAGCACAGTGCTTTTATAAATTATCACTGCCAGAATTTCCTTGCTTTGCGGATAATTTGGAGCCTTTAACACTGAATGATGAAACCTTTATTGTGAGAAGACAGCAATCTACTTTATCTCTGACAGTTTACCATTTCCAGCAGTAATTGTAAGCCTGCTTAATGATGTCATTCCACATAATACAGAATATAAAACAAGGGGAAGTAATTGTGGGCCTACACGTAGAAGGGAAAAGTCATGAGTAATACGGTTCAGTTCTGTGTGTGTGCTACTCTTGATGACCCTTAAACGCATCCCTGGGGCACTCTTGCACAGTGCTGTCTAACTTCACACGAGGGGTTGTGCTGCCCCAGCACAACTTTTTCCTGGTACTTGGTAATCTTGTTGACTGTGCAACTAGTACATAAAATAAGACAACTTTTACCGGTCTATGTTAAAAACAGAGAGGTATAATGAATTTGAGGAATCTGCAGATGAACGTCTAATACTGTATCTAACTGAGCCAAGATTGTTCACTACTATTTGCACAATTATCAGCAGGTTTATAGTTGTTCATATTGTGCTAGCATCTGGCAATTGCATTTGGATATCAGTATCCTATGCACTGAGAATTTTTTTACCCAGTTCTAAGGAAAAAAAAAGGAGTTCCTACCTCAGAGTTTTAATGGCATGAAGAAAAGATACATAGCTACAGCAAACAGAAGTGGGAAGCAAATTTAATGCTATAATTATTGTAATTCAGAGTAATAACCTGCTGTCTCTGCACCACAGATCCCCAGCCAATATCCTGCAGATATTGTATCACAGTTTATCTTCAGTGGCTAGAAAGCCAGTTTTAAATCACAGATTCTTCTGCCAGATGACTCCTCTGTTGTCACTTGAACATATTTTTATCTGCAGTTGATTTCTCCCCTCCTACTGAATTGCCCTGTCCATGTCAGTTGATCTCTTTGCAAAACGTTATTCTATAGTCGTGTGTACTGCTAGTAATGCAGAAAGGGCTGCTAGTAGGACAGTAAGTGTATGCCTACACTGCAAATGAAGACATAGTTCGAGCACAGGTAGGCAAACTATAAAAAAACTGTAAAAAGCAGTCGGGGACTGGTGGTTTCTTTGGGTTGCCTGAAGATGTGAGCCAGGAGGGATCACACTTTTGCAAGGTTATGAGAAAAACTGAGCAAGGTTGAAGGACTGCTATGCTACTTTAGCTGTTGTGTAGACACCACCCAAGCTAACAGATTTCCCAAGGAATAGAGTTGTTCATTGGACTAGTTAAGCATCTACTGAGGAATTCAGATAGGGCTGTTATATGTTTATATTTTGCATTTCCCTTATTTTGGAGAGTGGAAGAGTCTGGCGTCCCAGAGGGACAAAAAGATTTTGCAGACATTTTTAGAACAAACTAAGGCAAGAGAGAGTTTTGGCTGAAGCCAATCATTTCATGTTATAGAAGTCAACAAAAATAAGCATAAAAGCAAAAACACGTTCCAAAAATCCCCAATAAAAATTTAAGGGAAAAAGAGTTTAAAAAGAATGCCGTGTGCCTCTCCTGGAAGAAGATGAGCGAATGAACTGCATGTGATAGCTGTAAGTCATTTTGTTTAGCTACCAGAAGGCATCAGATCCTGCGACTGTAGATGCAGTATCAGCACAGCAGCAGTAAAGATGCTTTAAAAATCAAAGCTTAGGCAGGGAGTATTTTTGGACATTTGAACCCAATGTGCAAAGAATGTTGAGAGCCTGAGGACGGGGAGCACTACTCATTCCTAGGGTAGTTTTATATATATATATATATTTACACTAAAAGAACTCAACTTTTTTTAACCTTATCTTTATTTTACTGTACCAGAGCTCAATCCACTACAAAGCCTGGAGCTGAGACCGTCAAAGCTGAAGGAGAAAAGACAAACAAAATCAGAACAAAATGTTGTATTCAAACAGAAAGAAAAAGTCTTTAATTTTCTGTTCCATACTTTTCCTTACCTCCATGACCCAATGTAGGATTTTAAACTAGCCAAGGTTAACCACTGATGCTCCACTCCCATTATCCCTTCTGAATTTACTGCCTAATTAATTAACTTGAGTGAAATTATCACATAGGCTTACCCACCATGGCTTGCAGGTTCAAATTTCTCCTTCATGGAAATAGTTTTGTGTGCTTTCTTATGTTCATACATACATATGACTGCACATTTAGGCTGCATCAAGGAAAAATATAGTCTACAATTGCATGCCAATGAAATATTTAGATATCAGCTGTTTGTGCTTACAGAGCACAGAGTGCGTGAGGGGATTTTTGGCCCCAGCTTCTTCTGTAAGTGATTTGGAAGCTGTAACCTACAAGATGGATAATAAATCTATAAATGACCCCAAGGATGTCATCACAGCTTTAGGAAGTAATTCACCTAGAAAAGTCTCTTTTCTTAACCTAATTTTTACTTAACCTAGGGTCCTACTAACACAGACAAATGACACCATGACAGTTGGTGTACAAGAAGCTTGACATGTGGGAGGCAAAAGGCCATCTGCTCTGAGAGTTTGCCAGTAGTTTGTTTTCCTCTCCCTCATCAGACTAAATATGTCAGCATTGCCTGACATTAGATTTATACCATGTGACTTTCATGTAGCATCTTTCCTAAGCACAGTTAAATAAGTCAATTGCAACAGCACGGCTCACACATACTCTATATATAAAAGCAGCAGTTCACTTCACAATTTGAGTAAGAGATGATTTCTTTATTATCCAAAATACACATCCATTTTTAAATTTTTAATCAGGATCATCTTTGGTAGGAAAAAGGCTTTTTTTTTTCTTTTGATTGTATGGAGGGAAGAGGAGCAATAAAACAAAAGGAACAGTTAAATGCATGCCTTAATTCTACCACTGTTTTTCCTAGAGGAGGCATTGGACAGACGAGTTACATGCACTGAATAAATGTTGCTCCCTGCAATATATATGAAATTGCTTGACTTTAACGAAGTGCAACACATAACCCAGAGACCCCTTTAATTTCATTGTTTTCATGTATGCTTGCTTGTGTTTTGTTTTCATTTTTTCATTGACTATTGATTGTTTTGAAGAAACATCACAGATACTATTGCAGTAGTGTGTTTTATAAAAAAGAAAACTTATAATCATACTTTGTGTTACTTTTAAAAGCAGTGTATCTTCACACATGTATTAATAGAGACTGTGTTGATCTTTATTATTGAACTAAAAAATGAACTTGCTTGCAAAATAAGATAACACCTAAGGGGTGAGAAGACAAAATGAAGGACATTCAATCTGCATCCAGGCTAAGCTGTGAAGTATCATTGAGGATTTACTTCAGGCATTCATGAAGTAGCTCAGTCTGTCAAAAGAAACCAAAGAATCATGAGCAAACATGAAGACTCCCATTCTGTAGTCACCTTCCTGGTCCACTGTGCGTTACTACCTCGCTTCATGATAAGATGAGGGCTCCTTGGTTCTGGTACATCACCGGAGATGAGACCGGCAGAAAAGCATGCACCACTGTAGACGAACAAACAAAAAAGAATAAATTATTACATAGAAGTCAGAATGTTAGTCTGCAAAAAGTATTCCCTGTAAGTACTCAGTTTTTCATGTGAAAAAATTAACTTTTCAGAATTTTGCCTTCTAAAAACAAATCAAAAAGATGCATGGAAAGCAGGCACTGGAGTTAAACATCTGACAACCACATTTCTCAACTAAAAAAAAGATTCTGTTGAAAGTGTTTGACCACCCATAGAGAGACTAATGTCTTAATGAGTTTCTATAATAAAAAAATATCTTTTTTTTTCATTTACATGTCTTTAGCTTCTCTTGGAGATAATCCAAGAAGAAACAAGGCAAGAGATTGATTAGATCATATAATCATTGATTATTTCCAGCTCTAACAATTCTGTCTTATTTACAAGTGGAGTAGAAATCTATGGTTAATTACTGCCTATGTATTGTGTGGATTTGATTATATATAGCCGTATTTTCAGAGGGGCGTCTAGCTTTGCAAATACAAACTTGAACCAGAAACTGTGGCATAATAATGAGCAAAATATGGGTGTATAGGGAAGGGAGGAATGATGCTCTGGAATTTTTTAACAACTAAATATTGGTATTTCTATCAAAAAATAATTGCAGAACCCCTGGAGGCAACTCTTCATGTAAGCCCTTAAAATATATGGAGAATTTAAGGGAATTTTAAAAGTTTAGAATCACAGAATGATTTTGATTGAAACAACCTCTGGGGTTTCTGTGGTATAGCCCACCACTAAAAGCAGGGCTAACTTCAAACTTAGATCAGGTTTCTCAGGACTTTTTTTCAGCCAAGTTCTGCATACCTACAAGGCTGGAGATTTCATAGCATCTCTGGGTCCCTTTTCCTGTGCCTGACTGCTCTCATGCTCTCATTACTGGGGATCCCAAAACTAGACACAGCACTCCAGATGTGTTCTCACGAGAGCTGAGCAGAGGTGAAGCTACTGCTTCCCTCAGCCCAGTGGCTACTGTTTTGCTGATACAGCTCAGTGTGTGCTTAGCCTTGGCTGCTGTAACAGCACACTGCAGATACTGATGTGTGATTTGTTGTCCGGTGGGGCACCAAGGTCCTTTTCTGCAAAGATGCTTTCTAGCCAGTTGGATACCCCCTTGTGTGTTATTCTATCCCAGTTGCAGGAGTTCGCATTTGCTGTGGTTGAACTTCATGAGGCTTCTGCCAACTGGTATCTCCAGTTTGTTGAGATCCCACCGAGCAGATTCGGGTAACAGGTTTGCAGCTCAGTGAGAGCTGGGCACCAAGAAACTGTTTATACTGGGCTGCCATAATGCCTGTTGTTAACTGTTGATCAAATTAAGTCCAGTGCCATTAGGCAGGAAATTAGTGTCCTAGGAAATCAAGTAGAAAACTGGTGTGGGAAACATACACAGAAAACAGAAAGAAACCAGTCTCCTTCAGATGGTGATTCAGAGCAGGGGCTAACTTAAATACAGCAAAATGAGATGCATTCTAGAGGGATCTTTCACCAGCTATGCAATGACCCTAAAGCAAATAGCCTCCTGTCTTAGACGCTTACATGCCTAAACTCTCTTAAGAAGAATCTAGTTCTCATTTCATAATTTAGGATAGATACCGGAGGTACCTGAATCTAGACAATGTAACTCTCTCCTCTCAAAATGAAAAAAACCAAACTTTGACTCCATAAAACTGAACTATCCAATGGAGCCAGGATGTCTACTTAGATCCCTAGTCTGATCATTTTAATCTACCAAAATGGGATGGAAAAGGAATAGCTGATTTTACTTTTTATTGAGGACATTTAATTTTACTAGTTTCTGTTTGTGGATAATTTAATTTGTGACTTTAAAAGTAACCAAAAACAAAGCAAAACAAACCAGAAAAGAGAGATCTCTAATTCGACTACGTGAACATTCTAATAGCATACTAAAGATGTAACAAACATTCATATGGATATTTTACACACATTCACATGCGTTTGAGATTTCTGCCTACCCATGTGCATGTACAAAACTGCACAAAGTATCCAAAGAGTAAAAATGAGGCCTTCAATATCAGGTAAGGAACTTTTATAAAGGTAATAACGTAGTTATCACCATGCCATGTAGTGCAATTGATAGCAGTATTCAAAATTAATGGACTTTGTTGTACAGTGGAGTAATGCTCTCTTTGCACATTGCACAAATCTTCCTGTCTGGAATTTCATCTGGAATCCAGAACTAGACTAAATACGAATGGCAGAGAAAGACATTTCAGTCTCTGGGCTGTACTGAAAACTGTGCAGTGTTTTATAGCCTGACACTACTCATAAATAAAATTTATTAGCAGCACAGGCTTCTCTAGGATCCAGTAGTGTCCTAAGAAAATACAAATGCATAGCTGATACAGTTTTGATGTCTTTCATAGTCTGAGCAAATTAATTCTTTCATAGGTTTTGGGAAATGCAGTCCTGAATCGTTAGAAGGCTGCACTTTTAAAGGGAATATGCTTTAAATGTGTGATTGTATTGTTTCATATGTGCTATGGTTAGTTATCTCTTGCTATTAAAAAATGAAGGGAGATGGGAAATGTATGGGTTAAATTCTGGTTTCAGAAAACTGAGTAAAGATTCACAATAATTTCTTTAATAATCATGCTACTTTGGATTTATAGAGGTATAAGAAATATCAGAATCCAGACTCACATTTCAGTTATTGATGTGGAGAACACTGTAACTCTCAGAAGAAATGATGCCTATATATGTGTGATGTCTGTACTGTAGCTTTTTTTCTTTAGCATTATTTTATAATTTTAATATATTTAAAAAAATATTTAAATACATTTAAATGCTTCCAAGAATCAATAATTCTGAGCTTTTTTTGAAAAACAAAAAAAGGGATGACAATTTTATTCCAAACTATGGGGAAGGTATGTCTATTTTTAGGAGCCTCGTTAGTCAACATACATCAGTCCTCATATGGAGAGGTGATAGACTTAATTACTGTCAAAAACAGTATCCATTGTAAAGAACTATTTTAGCTCCCTACCCCTGCCCTGGCAATGGCCTTTTCTTCAGTACCCTGGAGCAAAGCCAGCTATGCTTGCTTTCTCTGGCAGCTAGGATTTCCCTTACAGAAGGAGAATTCCCAGGAGTCTTACTAGCTCAGCATTAAGATAACAGATCGGTGCAAAGGAATTGTACTGAGAGCCAACGATTTGGATCGAAATAGCTTATATCCCACTGTGGTACATCTGATTCAAAACTACTTGCAAATTGTTTTCTCAACAGTTACCTGCTTGTTTTTTTTTTCTTTCCCCTCTCAATAAATTAGATAGATAGAAACGAATTTTCCACTTTAGGACTGACTGAATGGCTGAATGTTTCAGAATGAGGTTCAAGCCAAAATGGTTGGCATGCAAGTTTGAAAGTCACAGTGCACAGAGTGCAACTTCCAGTTATTATTCTACCAAGAATTCCATGGAAAATAAATTAAGAAAATTTTACTGGTAGCTTCCTTCTGCTGGGAAAGATTTTCTGTGAGGCTGCTACAGTTCATTATCCATTGATCTGTTCTTTGCCTTCACTTAAAGTCAAAGAATCACAGAGCAATTTGGGTTGGAACGGCCTTATGAGATTGTCTAGTCCAACAGGTCCTCCACAGGACCAGCCTTGCAGTTAGAGCAGGTTGCTCAGGGATGCTCAGGGGTCCTCTCCAAGGATAAGGATGCCACAGCTTCTCTGAGCAACTTGTCGCAGTGCTCAATCACTCTCATCATAAAAGTGAATGCAACTAACATTGCTTTTTTCCAGTCACTCGACCCACTTCTGTAATTGTTGTGTCCTTTTGGAAATGGCAGAGAAGACCCTCAAAATGACATCATCTCCTTCAGTACACTTGGATGTATCAAAATTGTTGCCATGTCCTTATATATGTCCAGTTTGCTAAAGCATTACGTGGTATGATGGTCCACCATAGTACCCTTTCCTCAAATTCTACTTTTAGGTACAGAGACCTGGGAACCCTGAGAGAAGACTTACCAAAAAAGGCTGAGTAAAGAAAGTGCTAAGTGCTTCAGTCTTTTTTGTATTTTTTACCACTGTGTTCCCAACAATTCTTCATGAGACAACAATTTCCTTGATCTTCCTCTTGCTGCTTGTGTACTTACAGAAGCTCTCCTCATTTCCTTTGTATCCCTTGGTAGTTTGAACTCCAGCTAAGTTGCAGCTTTCCTAATTCCATCCCTGCACACTCAGGAGATGTCCCTATAATCCTTTGATGTAGTCCATCCCTTCTTCCATTTTCTGTGTTCTTACTTTTTGTGTTTGAACTCAGTCAGAATTTCCCTGTTCATCCATGCTGGCTTTCTGCTACATCTCTTGACTTCCTGCACATCAGGATGAGCTGGTCTTGTGCTTTGAGGAGGGTGCCCTTGAAGATCCAACAGGATTCCTGGGCAACTTTGCCCTTCAGGGCAGTCTCCCATGGGATCCTACCTAGCAGGTTTCTGAATATATGTGAATCTGATCTTCTGAAGCCTAGGGTCTTTATTCTGCTACTCACCTTTTTCTGTCCTCTCAGAATTTGAAATACTACCATTTCCAGGTCACTGCAACCAATGCTGCAACTGACTATCAAATCCCTGAATGGCATTCATGAGTATTACATTCATGAACAACAGATCCATATCCTGTTGGTTTCCCATGCCACATGCATTTGTGTGCAGTTAAAACTCCTCCATTCAGCCCATCCAACACCTGTGTCAAAAAAATCCAGAAATTTTCGGGATTGCTTGTGCCCTTCTGTGTTGCCCTCCTAGCAAATATTGGGATGATTAAAGTCTTCCATGAGAACCAAGGACCAAGACATTTCAAGGAAGCTTCATCCCTTTCCTCTTTTTGATTAGGCAGTCTCTAGAAGATGCCTACTACAATGTCCTTCTTTCTTGTGACCTCCCCTCTAACCCTGACCCATAAGGTCTCAGCAGGCTTGTTCCATTGCAGAGCTCCATTCGTGCATCCATCCCTGTATCCATCCTTCACTGTACTCCATCTCTGTGCTCCAGTTTTTCAAGCTGTCCCACCAATGATTTCGTGGCTCTGCAACTGCACACAAACTTTCAGAAAACCTTCCTGTCTAATATCCCATGCCACGTGTGTATGCGTACAGGCGCTTGAGATGGGCCTGCATTTTCAAGCCTCTCTTGTTGTGTTATCCTTTTGCACTCTTCTCTGTTTCACATTGTCCCTGACAGTCCTCAGTTTCTGTCCTCTGGGATTCACATCTTCTCCAATGGATGTTTGTATTTGTCCCAATCTTCACAGGTATAACAAAATATTTCTTGCATGAAACTATGCAAAATGTTTTACTAAAGTTTACATAGATGAGTTACATGCCATTTTCATTTGTCTCAGAGGATCAATGCTTTTTCACCAAAAAATACCAGATTCGTGTAACATAATGTTCTGTTGGTATTGTATTTTGGGTATTGTATTTTGACCCCTTTCCCACATACTATGTGGTTTTAATTACTCTGTCCTTCAAAATGTATTCTCCAGAATTTGGAATTAAAAATCTTTAGTTATTTGGATCACTTTTGTTCCCTCAAGCTATTAAACTTGTGGTTTTCCAGTCATATGGTAGCTTTCTGTCTTGAAAGATTTGTTACAATCCTTGTGCCTGGATTATGCTGCCAAATGAAGGAGCCATATGGTGTCACAATCTGGGAACTGGATGGAGACCACCAGATCATGTCACATAGCTTGTGTACCAGCTTCCAGTCACTAGTATTATAAAAGTGAAAAGATCTTCTAATCTTTTATCAATACTTCAAGCCATATAGTTCATCCACCATTCTATTTTAGATCCCAGTTTGTTTTAGCAGCTGAAATTGAAATTTGTGTGGAAGGAACTGAAATTATTCAGTTACATTATATTTGTATTCTGCCACTGGTATCTTTTCTAATGTTACTGTATCTATGATATATAGATCTATCAAAACATGTGCTACTGTGCTCTAAATTTCAAGACTTGAAAAAAAAAGATGAATGTAGACATTAGCATTCTCGTGGGCTTGGCCATCAATATTTCATCTTAGGTAAACAGGAGCTTTGCCTAATTTATTGGTTCTCATTATATCTGGCATGTAGAAACTGAATTCCCCTCTGCTTGGGAAATTCCCCATCTGCCTAGAAAATGACCTTTTCTGCTCTGAAAATCAATCTAACAGAAGGGACACAGTTGGTTAATATTTTAGAAAAAAATGACTTCACTTGTCACCAACTAAATTGTCATGATTTTGACCCATTTTGAAATTAGTTAGCATTTGCTTCCCTTCTTATATTTCATGCATTATTCATTTGGGTTCTCACTACGCCATGTGAAATGCTTCCAGAGTGGAGATGTTTTGTATAGTCATTCTTAAGAGCAATAGTAACACAACATTTGTCAAAGTGTCATAGTGAACAATGAAACCTCATTATATGTCACTCAGAGAGTTGAATGAAAAGTGATGCTACATCTAGGCAATTTTATACCTAAATCATGGAAGGTGAAAGACAGGAAACATGTTTTCATTGGTTTGATGGTATTCCAGCTTGATTTGTTCTCTGAGAGCTCTCACATAAGTCAATGCTAATATTCTGGGTCTTGATGCTACTCCAGTGAAGTAACTGGGAATTTCACCATTGATTTCACTGGGAACAGAAATAAACTCCAAGTGAATGAAATTACTCACATGTAAGAGTTTGCAAAATATGATCCTCCAGGGCAGAGGCTGTCAATTTTGTTTGCACTGCAGAGCAGTAAGGACATCCTTCATGCTAGACGAAAAAAGAGTTGAACATTGCATCCTATGTCACATAGCTATTCTGTTATCCCCACATAAATACAGGGTCATTATGCAGACATGACAAACAGAGGCAGGGCAAACCAATGGTCTGACTGCTGAACTGTAGGTTGGGAGAAACCACTTCTAATTCCAGAAAGGTCACTAAACATTTGTACTCTATCTTTGAACAATCACTGTGCCTCTGTTTCTTTTTCATATTCATCCATCTGGTTATATGGTTTTTTTCTGAACAATGAGATTCTTTGCTACCATGGTGATGAATTGTCTCTACCCACCAGTCCTGAAGACAAAGAAAAACAATTGTTTCTATATATTTATTATGTCCTGAATATTCCAATTCCATGCAGTAATTCTTCATTGGAAAGGAATCGCTGTGTGCACCCATGTTCACCCAGTCATTCCCAACTTTTTAGATATATGCTCACCCCGATACCAGAAATTGGCCCCTTTGCAAGGCTTCCTAGCAGCATGACTTGGCTCCACCTAGCAATTTCATCAGATGAGGTTTATATTATAAAAAGACTCTAAAAACCAGGAGTTAATCCAAGGATGACAATGTAAAAACATAACCATAAGCTTTTCCATGTTGACATACTGTCACACTGTCAGTCATTGTCAAAATTATGGAGTGTAACAGCATATCACATCTTTCCCTGTCAAAATGTTCCCTCTGACAAAGGTCAGTGCCTTCATGACATAAATCTGTTATCCTATTATTGTCATAAGTATCATGAGAAGAAAGGAGTTGAGTCAAATGTTTGGAACAGATAGAGTCAATGCAACTTAATTCAGGAAAGGGCCATATTTCCCATTTCCCTCTGTCAGACTGCCAGCCATCAGTATGAGCATTCCCTCTCACAATCTGTTTGTGTTCCAGTGAGTAATAGCTTTTTACTGGCCTGGAAAATGACTATCCTATTACTAGCAAAGTGCATTCACGGGATCAAGTGCCTTTTGAATAGTTAAGTACACTGTGCCCTTTAAATAGACCAGACGGCTTCAGATGAAACCTTTAAAACTATGGCCAATCTGTTGGAAAATTAAAAATAGAGTAAATCTAGTGTTGAAATCAGGCATATTTATGAGCTTCTCAAATTTACAGCCACTTAAAATGGTTTGTTACTCCATGGAATTTATGGGTTTTTTTGTTTGTTTGTTTGTTTTCTCCACAAGAACCAACATCTCCAGTAAGTTGTCTGCATTTGTAATAGATGGAAAATAAAGTAAAATAATAATATCTGGCATAAATTATGCCAAATTGCCTAAAGCAGTGTTTTGCTTCAAATTCATTTGAAATGATCCCAAAACCTCATAAAAACTGTGATCATGACTCTCCTCCCAGTAACACCAAGGTGATCCAGGAGTAAATGCAACTGAAATCAATAAATGTGCATGAGTATAAAGCTACAGTAAGTACTAGGACCTACAGGCCTCCTAGATATAAATATGTATCAGTTAAAAAATGCATAAACGTGTATAAATATATGTCATGGAGCGACAGGGATAGATATCAGCTTGGCTGGCTAGGACTAGGCCCTTCCTTACAGCCACAAAGAAGAGGAGACTAAGTGGAAACGGGTTTTCCCCATTGCACAGACCAGGAATACACAGATATGCAGGCTCCTAAACCTGCCTCTGATCCAAAAAAATAATTCAAACGGGCCATATGACTTCAGAATTTATTTTGTCATTGTCATTTTAATATTGTAACCTGGCTAATGTTAATGAAACGGAGGGGATAACTAGAGTTTATTCTGAACTTTATACTAGAGCATAAGCTAATGTTGAGTTTAAAGGACCTGATTATTTACTCACAGAATATAAAACTGCAGAGTTGGGAGATTCATTAGACTATTTCTCATCTCTTACTAGTTAGCTCTGTAATCTAGGATTAGATATGGATACAAACACTAAATTATATTTTTTTTTTCTGTTAAAAATATCAGACAAATAGTTTGAAGATTTCATATATAAAACAGCTGCTGATCCCCCAGTCTGAATGAATGGAACACAGGTTTTACAATTCTAATAACAAAAAAAATCAAAAAAAGAACAAACAGAAAAAAAGGCTTGTTTACTTGTTTGTCTGACAACTTCCTATCTTTCTTTAGAAACTAAAAATGCAAAAATATAAAAATTAAAGAGCAAAACAAATGTGTTCAACTTCAGATAAAATATAGAAAATATATTTTCAAATATATATTTCTTAAGATGGGCAGGGTGAACCCAGCCTTTTCTCCCTAAAACAAAAAATTTAGAGCTTCAGTCTGCCATGGACATCTGTTCTAAATACACCAGCCTTGGTCCTGCCTCCACCTGCAGTTAATATAACTGGAGGAACTTCCCTGGTGAAGGTCACATCACACTGTAGCTTTCAGAAAACCTAATGGTTGTACTTTCCCCACAGCTTACCTCCTCAGGATATTTATAGATTCCAGCTGGATCTCTAATGTCCTTCTCTGGTTTGCTCCTGTTCATTTTATGTGCTGTTTCTCCATGGTACAGCTGGCAAAAGTCAGTGCCTTAATTTTGCTTTAGTGCATTTATAAAAAATCTGTAAGTGGGAAGCAGGCATGAGGAGCCTATGTAGGAAGGCAGAGGGTCTCCTCTGAGAAGTCCTTTGACTAGGGGTCTTGAACTCTGCCTGAAGGTCCTGTACAGATATTTCTAAATTACTGAATCAAGATAGAGCCGAATGAGGTACAAAAGGAGAAATAGATACTTGGGTCTAAAACAGAGAGATCCCTCTGGGAGAGGTAAGCATTAGGAGAAGGTCTAGACTAAATTCCATACTTGGCTTTTAGCTGAGCTACTATGAAAAACAAATCCTAAAAGGGTTTTAAAATCTGTAATGTAACCTAGGGATTATTCTGTAGTGATAAAGGTGGGAAGTGCAATTGCTTTTTAAATACAGTGTGTATTTATGGGCTCCTGCTCCCAGTCTTTTAAAGCATATATACAGAAGAAAACTGAAGCTACATCAGTGGTAATTCAGCTTCTCACTTTTATGCTAATTCATTCATCCCGGAACAATTAGTGACAAAGTCATAACCATGACATGATTTCTTGGTGGTCTTTGCTTAGTGGACAGGTGTCTGAACCATTAAATATACTCTGCCTTAATAATAACACTTCATTTGACAGCTTCGTTGTAGAAGCACAGAGGCCAAAGTATTTGAGTGATAAATAGTTTAGCTCAGAACAGAAACAATTTGACAGGGAACAGAGGCAGGCCTTAAAGCACATATATTCTTACTTTTGTGTTCAGTCCCACACAAAGCCACTATATCCCAACTACTTTTGTGGCCGCTTCTTGTTTTGGAGTTTTACAAGCTCAATATGAACCTTATGAAGAAGTGTTTCTTAATAAGCTTTATTTTTTCTCATTAAATTCTATTCGGTTTCCCTTAGCTCTTATATCATCAGTAAACCCTGAATAGGAATGTCAGCTATTCCATCTTTCCATCACTCCTGAAGTTATATGCATTTATTTTTTTATTGGTTGTCTTAAAATCACATCAGGAAGAGTAAGATAACATTATTATTTTTATTCTTTTAAAATGAAAATAATAGCATTTCTTGCTTTAGCTTCAAAGAATTTGGATTTTTTAATTGAATTACTTTTAGACCTTCATTAAATAGGAAAGGAAAATAATTATAATCTTCATGAATGATGAAGAAACCTATAATACTAAAAAAAGATATTCCAGAAATACAGAGACACAATTTCGCTCTTATTTTGAAATTAGTTGTCCTATTACTCCTCTCATAAAAGATAAGATTAGAAAGCATCTCAATCATTATTAATTTCCTCTAACATTTATGATGCAATATATAGGCAAGTTTATGCTGATCATACCTGGGACCAGAAAATCGCAGCAAATATATCTAAATGTTCATCCATGTTCAGAGTTAACCAAAGGCTGAAGAGGAGGAGGAGATGTGTATTTTGAAGTATTGCTCGTATACAAAGTTCTCATCAGTCTGGCATTATTTATATATTTCACATTCATAGTTTTGAATACGGTCTTTAGTTGATGTGTGTATGTGTATATATATATATTTTTTTTCTTCTTTTTTTTTGTTTCCTAGGAAGTCAGCTGCATTTTCACTGAATTTTTTCAGACATCCTGCTGGTTTTATTAAGGTAAGAATATTACATGTGGATTATGTATATTTTAAAAACACTTATCATCAACTTTGAGATACAACTGAGCATAAAATCAGGTAAGAATTCATGGTTTAGGGATGACGTCGGAAATGTTGTGTAGGCAGGGGCAGGGTGTGTTCAATGAAAAAGCTAATTTCATCGTCAAACCAAACAGGTGGATGAAGCAATTGATTTGATGCTTTAACTTGGCCTGCTGGGTGTAATCAGGTCAGCTGTTTCCAGGAGCCTGAGTCATCTTTATGGGTGCCAGCTGCATGGCTCCTGCACAAAGTGTAGGTGCATCTGTAGCCTGATGCCTGCTGAATGCACAAGAGAGAAGGACGATGTTTTTGCATTTGCCAGCCCATTTTATGTATATTGTGTTCTGGTGGCTGCTTGGTTTGTGTTGCCTTCACTTGGATTGAAGGTGCTCAGCACAGCTGGGCCATATAGGTATGAAATAGCTATTCGTTCAGCAATTTAAATGGGAAAAAAAGAAGGAAAATGGTGAAAAAACAATGATTTTCTTTCTTTTTCTCCTTTCTCTCCCTTGTTCCCCTCAAAAAGGATCCCCCTCCTTTCTTCCCTCACAACCTTAATATGGTTTTGGTTATAACTTTGGATGCCAGCATCCTTTGAGTTGTATATGGGTTTGTGTCCTAAGTCTACTGTGCTCCTCTGGAAATCATAGTTCTGACTTTTGCTCATTTTGTCATCTCAGGTCTTGGGAAATCTTTGCAACAATTTGGCTGGCTGCCTGGCAGAGGGCTTTGGTGTGCACCACATTGGTGCACACCAGCTGCCAACAAATATAGCACCCAAGCAGGTCACCAAGTGTGTTACTTGTCTTTTCTCATAGCACCTCACAGTCAGGCTCATGGACACCAGGGCTATAATATTCACATCAGTTCATTTACAAGATATACCGATTCCCACCTACGGGTGATATTTGCTTTGGTGGCTGAGTTAAAGATGATTTTAGATGTCTACTGCTAGCCATGGAGGGAGATGAGCAGTAGAGATTTTCACTCTTGTTCATGGAAATACAGAAATCAAAGTCCTGCTCTGAATGTGCGTTTCTAATGAGCAGCATATACTTTAACCGCAAGGGGCATTGCAGTTCCTTCCCACCAATGAAATGGCTGAGCCAAGAAAGCTGTGTGCTGTTAGAAGTCAATGAAATATTTTGCAGTGAAGCAAGACAGGCTTCCAGTCTCTCCTGCATGGTCCCCTGTGAATACAATGAGAAAGGGAGTACTACAATTCCCTTGCTAATGTTAATTTCTCTGATTTTTTCTATTATTTCATGTGTATACTGAAATCATCTTGAAGTCTTGAACCAGAATGAATGAATGAATTCACAGGCGGAGGAGCCTGTGTAACTACAGTAGATGACAGTCCTTTCCCCCTAAAAGCTGGTATTGTCACAAGTATTCAGGACTAGGAGTTGAGCAGATACCTCTGTAGATACCAAAGAAATCAGACAGAAACCCAAGACTGTTTTAAAAATTAGTACTTTAAAATAGGCTTTTACTTCTCTCTTTCTGATTTGTTTGGTTCTTTTTTTTCTGTTGATTTTTAAAAGGTTTTGTTTTCTGTCAGGAGGTTTAGAAACTTATAATAAAAGATGAGGTTTTCATAGGATTCCAGGAGATGCAACTTTTAGAAAAATGTAAATAGATGTGAGCAATGCAATGAAATTAATAGACTGTTTAATAGAAATTAATACATTTAAAATCTAATGTCATATGTACTTACAATAGCATCAGGGTCTTGTATGTATTTACTATCTGTGCCTCATCCCCATTTACCTGAAGATGTTATAGAAATCCCTCTCTGCCCTCCCTGTCAAAGATACTATATATTGTATAAGACACTGTACTATAAAGGGGAGATGCTCCTTGTGCTCCATATTTTGCCATATTAAATGCCACATTTTTTTTTGATATGTCAGATATATTTTGCATTAAATCACTGCTTTTGACCTTGGACAAATTGCTCGACCTTTTTCTTGTTTCCCCAGCATCCAATTGGTGTAAGAGCCACTGAGAAAAATATGCAACATCTCTGACATTTAGAAAGCTTAGCAGAAAAAGCACGTGCTATAACTACCCAGCCTGCAAACATATGTGGAGCCATTTGTGCGCACTATTCAGTGTCAAGAATGAAATCCTTAGGTTTAGCTACTACATATGCAAGAGATGCAAGATTATGTGCAAGCGACTTTTGAGAGTGGCATATTGCATGAGCCCTGTCATTGTGACCATTCTAACAAATACAAAAAAACCCATGATGTTTGAAGCTTTTATGGTGGGAGTCTCATTTTCATGTCCAGCCTATGCTGTCTCAGCCCGTCCTGTTTACAGCTGTTCTGACATATGCTGCTGATGCCAAGTCTTTAAGGAGCTCACGCTTGTACAGCTGATCCCCACCGTATTCCTCACACTTCCTACACAAAACACCCCCTGTAAACAGGGGCAGAAACAGTTTTCTTCTACACAAATGTGTCTAAGTCCAGCTATTTTACATTTTCTCATCAGAACAAAGAGGAAGAATTGGAATCTGGCCTAGAGGTGTTTATGGCTGTGCAAAAGACCAATGTGTCTGGGAAAGTGTTTGGCTTCTGTGGCAAAACTCACTTGAGACATCTCAGAGTAGATCAGAGACATCCCCAGCAGAGGGCAAGCCACCCGGGTAACCTGGAGAGACCAAGCTAGTGGTAGGAGACACTGTTTCCTAGCCAGATTCAACTATTTATTAATAAAATCAAGTCAGGGCAAAATGCTGGCATTCCCTCAGATTGGGGAAGAGCCATCTGCTGAATCACCTGGCTTGCTTCCTCCTTTCCTCCTGATCTGATTGCAGATATTTCAGAAGTAGCATTTAATAATAGATCTCAGTAAGCCATAAGTCACACTTCAGTGCAGCCCAGCTGAGGAACTGGGGACCGAACACTTTAAATATCCCTTTCATACCATTTACTTTATTCAGAAGCTTCCTTTTTTCAGTATGTTCATTTCCTGAAAATGGAAGACCGTCCTCACCTGTTTGCTACTTGTTTGCATGCCGATAGTTCTTCTCTGTTCATAAATTCCATTAATTAATGAATAGTCAGCAGGGAATTGTCTTCTCAGGCTCATTAAAGAAATGGACACGAAAACGATATGAAAGCAGCTGCCTCGTTTCTGTCATTCCCTCCTGATGGCTACTGCTTTCCTCATCAGTGCTAAATTATAACACTGCTTTGATTAGCGGTCCGGTTACTTGCTGCAGCTGCATTTGGAGATGGAAATCTTAACTACACAGTCATGTTTAATTGATATTCACATCAAACTGCTAAGATTGTTTAAAAAAAAAAAAAAAGCAGTACTTCAATGTATCAAGCCAGTGTATGTATATTAAATCCCGCTGGATTTTTTTTTTTTTTTTGACCTTGTAGGCAAATTGGTAAGACATGTTTTTTCTCGACACTCTCTAATAAGCCACTGATTATTAGCTGAGCTCATTTGGGGACTGGCGGTAAACTTTGTGGAAAAATTGCAGGCTGAAAACCATCTTAAACATAAACATCTTAGATCATCATTCCAGTACCTAAGCATGAATGCTCACTTCTATGATGAAATATATATATATATAATATTTATTTATTTTAGAGCAGGAGGCATGATCTTTTACATTTCATCTAGAGATTTTTAAAGGGGAAACTGTACCCCACCAAAAGACTGAACCTATGTTGGAAGAATAGTCACTGTCATCGTTGGTGTAACTTGGGGTAGTGTGGAAGATGTTCCGAATTGAACAAGAAGGGTAGGTCGCTTATTCTGCAGCTCATCCAGATCTGCGTGTAACCACACTTACACCTAACCTGCTCCAGACTCTGGATTTGAATTCTAACTCATCCCTGATTATTAAAGGCTTACTCCTAACTGTATCATTCCTTATTCTGAGCTTTTTGAGACGTGCTAGCGCTCTACTACCATGACATCAAAGAGGTGGCGTGTTACACCTTTGGGTTAGCGTTGACAAGAGTTGTTGCTAGCTGCTTCTTAGTGGTTGGTACTTCCACTCAGATAAAATCAAGTAGCTCACTGGGCTTTGGGATGAGGTGAGAGATAAACTGCAGTGCAAGGGGAAAAGCCCTCAGTCAGGTGCTGACTCGTCATGCTGAAACCCAAGTTCACACAAAGAGCAGGAGAAGAGACCATTTCCCGTCGGCATATCAGAATGTACCCAAAATCAGAGCTAACAAGAGCCGACCTGTAAACTCTAGCCCTAGGATTAATACATTGAGTGGAATTATGAAATTATCTGAAATGAACCAGAAAGAAGACATCAAACTTCCTTATCTCCCTATTCATGAATTTGCCAATCATCTTTCAGGACAGGATTTGGACTTTTTATTATCAAATGTAATCACCCTTTTATGGCAAAGGCAAAACTTTCAAATCCAAATGAATTACACTGGTGATAAAGAGCCCTCATCTGACCTGGCCTGACCTTGAAGACTGCTGAACTTCCCCTGGGTGGATTTCCATTGGATATTTAACATTTCTGAAAGTCAAGCCAGTTTTATTTGGGGTGAATCTTTAGTTTCTGATTAAACTACAGTGAACTAGAAATGAGAAATCCTGGTTTTATTTCATATCAGGCCGAACTCTTGAAAGGAGTCTCCCAGGTGTCTCCCCTTGCCCCGTTGTTTGTTTTGTGACACAGTCATAGAAAGCCTGGACTGGGTTCCAGCCACATAAAATTAAAACAGAAGATGTGTTATTATAGTGCCTGTGCTATGTGCAGAATATAACCTGTTCCTACTGTGCCACAATCCTCAGTGCAGAAGTAGCCTTAGGTGTCTAAGTATAAGATCTGGTCTAAGTTCTCCCTGTTTATGGTAGCATCTTTGCTTCTAATTTTGGAGCTTCAGTACCTAAAAAATGGTGTGATTCTGAGAGTCTAAGTTTAACATGTAGACATCCTGACTTTTATTATGAAGATCAGTAAAGGTGGGTTCAGAGAAACCCTAAATAAGACACTTTTCTTTCCTTGTTGATTAAACAGGAGGTCTTGTCTCTTAAAGTAAATATTTAGAGTCATTCTGCTAAGGAAAATCTCAGCTTTTCTGTTCTGTTTGGACTTAGCAGAGAAAATTGGCTCCCAAATGCAGTCATCCCAAGTTTTGAAGATGTGGCTACATCCCCATCCTCCTTCAATTCTTCTCTTGAAATGCCCTCAATTTTGTTGATAGTTAATGCTGTATCATGCAAAATATTGCTAATTTGAGCAAATAACTGAAAAAAAATCCTTTCTTCTTTCAAGAGCTTAACTTCTTTCTTTTCTGATATTCTTTAATTGCCACTGTGTTGTTCTATATTAATTGAAGAATGTCTTCCTTTGAACTGGCTTGTAGTAGCAGAGAAAAGATTTAGTTTAATATATCATCTCTTTCACGATCTTCTATAAGTCTCTCGGGGACTTGCATCTGTTTTTAGGATTGCCTAGAAATGTGGCTTTACCAAAAAAATAAAAAATAAAAATAAAACTTTATAGAATTTTGTGACTAGGCTCCAGATATGGACACCTCAGCTGCCTTAAATTAGATGGAATGAATTTAGGGGTACCAGGATGATCCATATGCCTTCTATAAGTCCATAAGTGAAAATTCAAAACTTCCAATGGCAACAGTAGGTTTTGACTGAAACTCAGATGAAGCAGGATTCTAAAAGGAAATAAATATTACTTTTACATTGAAAAAAAAAAAAAAAGAGTTGAATATAAATATTGTCCACAGGTCTGTTCACAAAAGGTATTCCAGCTATCCAGCTTCTTCAGACCTTTCCTTTTCTGAAACTTCCAACAAACAGAAGTCATTTGGAAGCCACTTTGAAATCCATGGTTCCTGTAAGGTATACAGTGGTTATCCATCCATTTCACCCAGACAACGTAGTTCTCCTGTGGTGGTGGCACTTCTACCTCTCAGAGGGATTAAATTCAAATTTATTCCATGTATGTGAAAAACATTACCTCTTACTAAACCTTTCACGTGTTTCTCCACATCCACTTCTCTTTGGGGCTGGCTGATCTTTAATCTGTAAGTCATTAAATGATTTATAACTCTAGGATGTTTTATTAATTACAATACACTATTTTTGTTAATTAAGAGGTGCGGTTGGCATAGTATTTGGTGTTGAGGATAAATTCTTTGATTAAATCCTTTAAAATAAAAGTCAAAATATGACCCTCCTTGTTCTATGCATAATAGTGTTGGTCCACACCAAATGCAATAAAATATAGTAAACAAAAAAAATTGGAATGAATGCATCCTTTACAAAGGAGTCAATCGATCCAGCTGCAAGTAGGAGTGACGACATGGGAAAGAAGGGCAAGTTATTAGATATTGGATCAGTGTCCACACTCATAAAGAGAAGAGGCTTGTTTAAAGGGAGACATCTGACAAAACAGACAACATATGTAAGGGATTTTTATTTAATCATACAGGCAGATAAACAATTGTTTTGTGCCAGTGCTCTGAAAAGAACTACTACTTTTCTAACTCTGGAGTGAAGAGTAACAGGTAACCTGAATTAACTTCAGCTGGGAAGATAATCATCTACCATTCTTTTTTCCATTTATAATTATACTGCATATAGGTCTATAATGAATGCATTTTGAATGAGGAGACTTGTAGTAAGAGCCCTACTGAAGGTCCTATGATGAGGAAGCTTCTTTATCTGAGTCTTGCTGCTTGTAAAGTCTTGTTGCAGGGATTGTTGAGGATGGTCAAGAGTGGTGAACTGCAGCTAATTCCACTCTGTCAAGACACCAATATTTTCTCAAGGCAAGAAATGAATATTTCTTGTTAGGGAAACTGGGTATTTTTGTTGCCTTGGAGAATAGGATAGAGGACACTTCTGCAATACAGGTCTAACAGTGTTTCTAGGAAAAATCAGTTATGATGTAGTCTTTGGTCCAGTAGACTTCACTAACGCTTCAAGAGAAGCAGGAAAATACTGTCATTTCTGATGGCTGAGTGATCCCCTTCTAGGTAAGGATGTCCTAGGGAGGACATCCTAGGTACAAGGCATAGGTCATCCCAATCTGACCTATCCCTATCTATCCATTGCCTGTTTTTAACTAATTGATCAGCTATTGAAATCAATTGAAAAATGCTGTCGTGTGAGGTGGGATGTGCAGATAATATACTCAGGACATTACTATCAGGGTGAAGGACTAATACTCTGTATAAATGTAATCATTCATTACATATAAATGTTCCTTATCTATTCCTACAGATAATTCTGTATTTCTGTTATTTTCAAATGTCTGAACATGGCAATACATTTATTGACACTTTTAGTCAAACCTCGCTCACATCTTCATGTAAGGAAATAAACTCTCATTTATAGAGTCCTTTCTAGAAATTCACACAAGCAGATTAAAAGAAGTGACAATAATTTAAGCTGTTATTTAAAAAGTGGTCCATAGGTGAGGCACTAATCTATTGCTAGCCACGTTTTTCATCTAATTCAAAGGCTCTTAGAACAAACTGGTGTTGTTATGGATTTTCATCCTTGATCTTTTATTATGATGATCATTTTCAAAACGTAACACCAACGCAAGTAGAACAGGAGAGCAACAGTCCTTCAGCATTGAGGTAGGGGCACACTGGTCATGTTAGAAAATGAGATATCACTCTTTGATTACTTTTTACGAGTGTGTATCAGCTAAAGATACAGCAGTAAGATGTTTAGTCATGAATTACGAGGAAAATGCAGTGTTATGTCAAAGCAAAACTGTAATTGAGAACAGCCAGGAGGGTGCATACTTGCTATCAAAAGAAAAAGCTTTCCCTCACCTTTATACCACTTATTTCCAGCTAATCAAAAAGAAATTGTCCTATTGTGGGTATGAAAGACCAATTTACCCAGATACTAAAAAATGCTTTTATTGGTCCTTTAAAGCAGAAATTCAAATGAAACCATTGTCAAACCTGCCAAAGGCATGTTTTTCAGCTCTTTAGGAAGGAGGAAATTTCAATTTGTAACAATAATGATTGGAATTGTTTTGATAAATGACCGAGTAGAAAGGACACGTGTAATTGTCTAAGAGAAAAGAATAATCATGAATGCCTCTCTTCGTGTCTATCATACTATTTGTCAAAAAATAATAAACAGATATGCATCAGGTAGTAGATACTAAAATGACTTCACTAACATAGAAAATAAAGGCATTGCAAGGATAAAGAGTTTCCAAAGCCAGGAATATGAGTAAATATGAACAGAAGGAATTTAGGGTTATTTGGGGTTATCACAGCAACCTAAATAAAATGGATTTTAATGTCAATCTGGTTTTTGTGAGACATGAACGAAATTGAAACATATGTGGCTGCTTTTTTAGAGGATCAAATTTAACAGCTCTGAAACTTTGTATAGTTAAAAGCATCACACAACTTTAAATCAGCAGTTCCATATGAGAAGTTATATGAGCTGTGAAGCTCCCAGAAATACAGCCATTTATGCTAGTGTTTGTGACAGTCTAACAGAAAGTGCTTCACAGTGAGAAAAGGGGAAAAACTTGGCTCAGTAGCACAGCAAAATGCTGACTTCCATCCCCACATTCACAGCCCTCCAGCTCCTTTTCTATAGCACTTTATAGCTGTGATTTTTAGGAAGCTCTGGGCTGAGTGGTGTTTGGGTATATACGTGCAACGGACCACAGTTTGATTCCCTAAATGGTTCCCTGCCATCACAGGGGACTGGACTTGATGACCAGATGGTCATTTCAGGCCTTTATTCTTTAGGAACTGTGGGCCACTAAAAGTGCTGTAACGCTTTTTAAGTAGATGACCCGTGAAAAACCCTTAATGAATCAGCTGATAAATTAGCATTATCGTGTTTCTAGTTACAAAGATCTATTTTGAAACAAATGAAATTGTACTGTAAACTTTTCCTGAGCAAAAACAGTACTCAGGAGATCTTGAGCAATGGCCAGAAAAATGTAAAACAAAATTTTTATGTTTCTGAGTTCACAGAGCAGATATGGCTCTTTAGACTTGTGATGACTTCCCCCCCCCCCCACTTTGCCTTAAGTCTACTCAGCTTTTAAAAGCGTGATTGGCTAGGTGATCAGTCATGGACTGAGTTTATGATATTTTCAAATTTTGGAAAAAAACATAAAGATTATTGCGCTCCAGGCAAGGCGTATTTAGCAAACTCAGCTTCCCCTGGAGCTTTGTACTCCACGTAATTACATTCCACATGCAGTAATTGAAACTTGTGAATACGTCAAACTGTGTGTTTTCACAAACCAGCAGTAATCAACTCAAATTATTTAAATTCACCATTTGACATAATTGCTATAAATATGACAGAAAAAGATATTTCTAGGGTGTATTACTTCATAACTGTATCAAATGACTACCTAGGGAGATAACTGCATTGTGTTCCTATGGAAATCTGCAGGATAGCAATATTCAGTACAGAATCCTTAACTTGTTTCTTCCCAAACTCTGTCAGGTTGACTAAAATGGAAAATGAGGAAAGCTTTGTGGTCTGGGAACATCCATGTACCTTTCTGACCCAGAAATTACTGTAAAATCAAGCAATTAGAAACTGCTGGTGAGAACCTCAGCAGCTGGCAGCAGGAATAGCTGCAATGAAGTCAGTGACACAATGCTGTTTTTTTATCAAGAGAGGATTAAAACTGCACTCCTAGAAAGAATACCCATGCTGGTTGCCCTACATTGATGGAACAGACTTGTCACCTCCACAAAGACTACTCTAAAACCAACCAGGAGACTGCAGCATTTGTTGTGCATTTCAAGTGTGACAGGAACTGCTCTCTGGGGGTTCACGGGAGCCAAATATTGATTACAGTTTCCAGCCCTGCTGCACCTTTGAGATGGCATTGGTCCCCAAGAAAAAGATTTCTCATGCATGTTTGTTTTGAGGAACACTGTACACACTGAAAGGGGAGGGAGATCACAGAATGGGCCTAGATATCTTAAGTTATGGTTGAACATTTTCTAATATAAGGTGGAAGAGCCCAGTTATCCCCATTTGGAGGGCTGGCCCCTGAAAAGGCACACAGGATATTAATCGATAATATGTATGACTGATTGTGCAAAGAATAAGTAGAGTCATTGTAGGAAAGGGCAGCTTGAGAAAACATTTTGTACGTGTGATGTTCAGAAACATAAGATGTTTCTGGAAGTGTTTTACAACAGTTCAGTTCTGACTCCTCTTTGACAGTCTCTGGAGGTAACATGAACTGATGAAGAGAAAAGCTAAGGCAGAAAGCCATGCAGATAACTCTTCCATCCCTTTAAGGATATTTGTGTGGACTGAGGAAAAAAAAAATGCTGAAACTCCCCCAGTTGCATCACAGGTGTTAAAGAGTAACATAACCACCAAACATGCATATCACTGCAGCAGAAAGACAGGATGTTTAAAAGGGGGGGGGGGGGGGGCAGTTATCCTTTACTTCCTCCCTCCGAGAGGTACAAGGCTGACTTTCAACGCGCATGTTGTTTCCCTCCGACTGCAAGTTCCCTCAAGAGGCAAAGCTCCTTGTGGACATAGGCTACAGCAGGGTCTGAAATAGAGCAACTGCCTGTGGTTAGATGCAGGGAAGTCAGTTAGAAAGGAGTAATAATTTTTTTTATTCTTTTCTTTTCTTGTTTTTTTTCGTGGAGATATTGTGTGTTTTTCTTCTGCAAAAAGGCTGATCTGTCCTTTTTTTTTCCTCCTCCCCTCTGTTGCGGCCTGAAGGGAGTCATTCAGGATGACCTCCCTCCCCTTGGCGCCAAACGACCAAGTTCGTGATGCCCTTGGACTGAATTAAGGTGAAACGACACCAGCCAACCAGTTTTAAGATTTATTAAGGCAAAATGGAATCAACTAACTAGACACGTCCCGCGTCACACGTTTAGGAAAAAAAGAGGAAAAGGGGAAGACAGAGAGAGAGAAAGATAGATATCACCACCCGTGGATCCAGCGGTGTCCCGTTGGTCCTCTTCTCTTGGGAGTCTCGGTGGCCGGGGGGGGGGGGGGGGGGGGCAGTGGTGTGAAGCTCCCATCTGGTTCCGCTGACTCTGCTCCATTTCCTCAGTCGTCGCAAGCAAGCCCCCCCCATTCACACAGTCTACAGTTTTTATAGGTTCCTGCCCCACCTCCGGGAGGTGCTTCCTCGCTTTCCATGCAGATTAACTGTCATGTGCAGTCCACCCTCTCAGAACCTTCCAGAAACGGGCTGGGGCATCTGGGGGTCTCCTGCTCATGCGCAGATGGCAAATGAGTCTGTGCAGTTCGTGCCCTAGAGATGACCTTCTGCCCTTTTCGCGCCCTTTCTACCTCGTGCAGGTGCACGAGGTTGTTTACCTCGCGGACGGCTCCCGGGGGCACTGGCGCGGCATTGCCCGATGCGCCTTGGCAGCAGCGGCTTTGCAGCAGCAGCAGCAATGTCGAGACAAAACCACATGTAGAGAACCGGTCCTCTACACCCTCCATGCTGCTCAGCGAACTGAGGGAGGGAAATGAGAGGTAGACGCACAGACTTATTTTTACATATGCATTTTATACATTCGTGGTCTCAGGGAGCAACAAGAGTGAGGTTGCTCAATGAGGGAGGAGAACCAGGAGCCAAGGGTGACCACAGCAGAAGCAGTGTCCTCACTGACCAGGGTGGCAGAGCAGGGGTCATGATAACAGGGTTCTTCACCAGTCCTGGAAAAAGTGAGGTGAAGAAACAGGTCCAGAGTCCATCCAGGGAGGTGGGTCCAGAGACAAGACTGGAGATAAGTTATCTACAACACAGGTCTAGGATCCAGTTGAGAAATAAGGCCAGGACAGGGCTGAAGACAGATACACCTACAAAATAGCTCAAGCAAGTATTGGGAGCTCAGGTCTGAATTTAGATGTGGCCCCTGGGCAGAGCGTGTGAGTGGAGGGCCCAGGTGAGGCTGGTCAAGGTAATTAAGACCTACAGTAATCAATGTTCACAGGGTCCTGAAATATTGATTGAATAATGAATGTTTAATTTATTATAGGTTTTTATTTTTTATTCCATTATGGTACCATTCCTGCCTAAGAACAAAGAGGAGTCTTGGTTGGTAGGCACATCAGAAGAAATCCTTTAATTTAAAGTATATCATCAAATGTATAGGGTTGGGAACTGAAAAATAGAAATTTTCAGAAGTATGTTTTGGTACAACTTCCTGGAGTTACACAAGATAAATCCCAGCTGAAATCCAGTGATTTCAGATGCAGACTCAGTAATCGGGGCTAACAGTTAGGGTGCTGGCTGCCTGATGTCTCTTTCACTATTGTTTTAGAAGCTCATACCCTTAGTAGAGGTTAGCCCTTCTGTGAGTCCATTGACATGGAAAATGAAGCATGATTGTTTTTATTACATTTTTAATATCGCTTGCTTTCAGAATATATTTGTTGGAATAAAAATAAAAAACTATATTTTCTGAAATATGTAAACCTGAGATGTTTCAAGTTGCAGAAAACAAAAAAAAGGAAATCCAACATAATGCTAACAAGACATGGTCTGTGTTCCCCCTATCTCCCCAAGCAAGGAGGCTATTAACGGATTATTGCCGTTATGGCTACAAGTACTTTCAGAACTATAGTGTAGCTTAACAAACAGATTTGTAGCAGTGACACGTGCTAATGGTTGTGTTATCACCTCAAAATGTGGCACTCTTCTTAACACATCTCAGTTTAGGTTCCCTAATAAGCATTCCAGTTGATTTTAAAAGACAGCAAAAAGAAATTTATTAAACAGTTGCCACTTGTTTATTTAGCACATTTATTGAAGATTAACAGCAACATGGGCCGCTCTCCTCTGTTGAGAATCTACCTACCAGATCTTCCAGTGATGTCCATTCATATAGGACCAGTTAAACCAGTGACAGCTTTAGTTTTGTGCATGCAATAATCACATCAGTTTAATGCAATATCAAAACCTTCCAATCACTCAGATTTAAGGAAATTTTTATATTAGTTGTCTACTGTCTGTACCATTCCAGGTCAGATAGTACATTTACTAAGGGGGCAAACAAGAGCTGGATTATATTCTAACTGAATAGAACTGGATTTTATAAATATCAGGTGTGCCCATTTTCTTGTAGTGAAAAGTAACACCCCTTATATCAAAGTGCTGGTCCTAAAAGTGAGTGTTATACTGTGATGCCTGAATACATTTTCATAATCTCTTTAGGATGTTCTGATGAATCATTCTTTTGTATTATTTTGCTGGAAGGCTTTGACTGAAAGAACTAGATCTGATTCTCCACTTACTCCTGTGTTGTATTAGTAACCTCTCAGGCTCTGCTTTTGCAGTTATTTCCAATTTTCCTCTACTAAATTAAATGCAAGATTTGAACCTTGCTATTATGAATTTTCTTATAGAGTATTCCATACTGGACTTCTTAAAAGATCTTGTTAGCTCTTGGAATTTCTAGCTTTCTTCTATCTAAAGTGAGTTAGTGCACACTCACACTAACTAGATGTAAATGGGGGGTAAAGTAGAAGAATTTGATGGATTCTGCAGTAATGAAAATCTTAATCTGCAATCTGAGGCCCTGTTGTTATTAAAAATTGCATCAGATTCCTGAGGCCTTTGCTGCAAGCATGGTAAAATGACTGTCACGCTGTGCAAGCCAAGGGAGTACCTAAAGTCCAGCTATTAAATACTATCTTGATAGGAGATTTGGAATTCCTATTTTTTTTCACACCTTCCATAGCTTGACTGCACAGGTTAGAAATTTTCCTTACCCCCTGATATTCAACACTAACATCCTCGTCATCTCCTGGCTCTACAAGATGAGGAGGAACATTCAGCTTTCTACGACATGATACCCATCCCGTGATTTGGGAGAGACAAAGCACATGTTTTCTGAATAATCACATCATGATGTATGAGCTAGGAGAGGTATTCTTTACTTCTAACTCCCATATACCTATCGGAGCTTTAGGGTTCCCATTTTAGTGGCTTCTTATGCTCTTGTCAGAGAGGGAACAGCAGACAGAAGGGTAGTGATAGTGATATGCTTCAACAGGTAGAAGAGGATAAATGCAGTATAATATCCAGGGAGACAAGGGAATGCTGTGTTCTGAGGTCTGGAGCCCTAAAACCCATAACTGATAGAAACCTGAAGAAAACCTGTGTATATCAAAATATGGTGGAAAACAATATCCACTTATTCATTTATTCTGATTGCATAAACTACTGGGCTTTTGGAGCATAACGTGCAATTTGGATATCTGTATTTGAAAGTCTGACCCCATCATGTTAAACCCTAATGCATTTCCCTTTGCACTCTACAAACTCCAAGCACGATGATTTGATTTCATGTTATAAATGCTTTCACAGACACAAGCCCTGACACTAATCCTTCCTTAGTGTGTTCTGGTACAGCCGTAGTCCTGGCTTTGAACTTAGCACACCACGTGCTTCTGTATATAGTATGAAGCGCTCATATAAGAACACCCGTAGTGTCTTTATGTTGCCATAGCTCATGTGGGATTTGTGTAAAAGGAGCTGATTACTGCTTTGGGACCTTATGTAATGTTTGTAGGAACAAGTGTTTCTTTTTTTCTTTCTTTCTTTCTTTTTTGGAGGATGCCATTGCCTCTTGCGCCTCTCTTTTAGCATCTGCAGATTTTGATTAGCAGTATTGCGGAGGCTGAGTTTGTAGGTATCAAAGTGCCAGCTGTGTGACTTGCAACAGTTATTTTTGGCATTGGCAGCTGAGTAATATCAGAAGGTAGAGCAGCAGCTTAATAATCCCAGCAAACAGGAAGGAAAGATGATGGTGGGAACACAGTTTCATCTGACTGGTGTCACACAATATGGAGCACTGTATGCGAGTTGGAGCTAAGATGGACCTACATTTAATTCTGTCATGCCACTAACAGTAACTATACCTAATCTGCCCCAGAGACCTGGGAACAAGAAGTATCTCAAACCATCTGTTATCCCTTTAGTTGGCCTTACCTCGCATATAGTAAATCCTAAAACCAGATTCCCAAAATTTGAGAGATACAGAAAAATGATCACTTCATAACAGACGTTTCTTTTATTTCTCTCTGAACATGCACTACTGGCACTGGCTGAAGCCAGAAAACTGGCAAGGCAGATCTCTGATGTAACTCACTGCGGTTGTTCTTAGGTTCCTGTGTGCAAAATTCACTGTCCTGTGTGATTCGCGGCAGCATGGCTTTCTCGTGCTACCCCTGCCTGCAGCATGGCCAACAGCATTATTGCTGCAGCTTAATCCAGTTAACCCCCAAGAAAGAGCATGCTTTATAGAAAACACAAAGGAGAAATAATAGGAAGAGGTGAAAGCCACCGACTAATCATGGCCAGTTGCAGCAAGGCTTCAGTTTCTTCTACATGTTTGCAGATTTCACACTACGGGATTGCAGGAGTGAGCTGCGCTGTGTGGCTGGACCTAATTTCTAGTCCACGTGTGCAGAATATTAGGAATAGGGGATTTTAGGACAGTTGGCAGCACGGTACCCTTTCCTTTGCCTCGTCAAGGTAGCTTACAGAAGGAGAATTATCTGCATTTGTACGGATTACCTGGGAGCTGTGCTGAGTTTTTTTCCTTGCCAGTGTGCTCTTATCTCAACATAATAGTAATAACAACAAGCTTTTGGGGATGTATGCTGAATATGTTAAACTTCACTGAAGGCAGCTATTCCACCCAATGCAGATGATGTGCTGGCTGGTGTTCTGGCTCTGACTCACCCTGGCACGTGGACCAGCCTGCACTGTGTGATACAGCCAGGAATCATAGCCAGGAAACCTTCTCCTTGTTCTTGGGAGGGAACAGTCCCTCAGCGTAGCTGTAAAGCTGACATATCACTGTACCTTGGAAGGGAATGCAAACTTGGCTGTATGTATATTTTTTTACATCCTACTCTCACACAATAGATCAATACAAAAATGACACACTGAGAACATTTCTGATCCATTAAAAAAGTGACCCCTGTGATAATGCTGATGGCACATGATGGGTGGGATTTATAGGTCTCCCTGGAAACTTGTTCTAAATAACCGTCTCCTTGCAAATAAAATTTTAATCTACCACACATTAATGCTGGCCATGTTACCCATCATGCTGCAAAGAAACGTCAGTGGTGCTTTACCCTTTGCTCAAATAGAACGTGAGTTTACTGACCTTCCTTTGGATAACTTTATAGTGACCTTGAGGGAATGAAGTGGACACAATATAGCCTTTTGGAAATGCTTTAAAAACGTTTGCCTGGGTGCTACATGAAGTAGCTTGTCATTGCTTTGAGATTTGTCATGTCCCTGTCACTTTCACTTATATCTTCCTGTGTCTTCCACTTTCATATTCTGAGTGGGGCTGCAGGTTTGTCATGGTAAATTAAAGAACAAGCAAAGTGCCCAAAGTTAAGGAAATTACATCAGGATGTACAAAAAAGTCATGGAACTTACAGGCATTTTAACTTCTTTTCTTTTCAGATGGGTCCTTATCCATGTAAGTTCACTGTAGATTTGTTAGAGATGGGCTATGTGACATAACAGTTCTATTCTATCTCAAACCATAAAAACATGATGTCCGTATGATTTCTTAATCATGTCCCTTCCATTGACATCTGATACCCTTTGCATTTGTTGCTACCTGTGATATGTTCAGACCTCTCAGATCTGCTCTCCAAATTTTCTTTTCCTTGACGGTGTTTCTCTTTCTTTTAATATGATAGCCATAAAAAAAAAAACTATGTTTTTCAATGTTAACTGCATGTTAGGATGCAGTATTTGGCATGATGCTGTTATTTTCCTCTTCTCAATTATATGGGGAATGGAGTTATCTAGGTAATGGTGGTAGCTATTGATATATTTTTGTATTGCAAGTAGTAGGTGTGTTAGCTACTCGTCCTCAGACTGTTTTATGTATTTATAGGTTGAAGGGAGGGAGGTTCATCTCTGATATTGCTGCTGCCCTTTACTCTTTGCTGTTCAGCCTTGTCTCATGACTTACACATGAGTGACTCCTTCACCTACACGCTCACAGATCAGAACAAAAATTCCAAAGTGTCAAAATGTCACTGGAGAAAGAACAGGAAAATCGGACAGGTTTTCTAAGACACTGATGACAACTATGACTTACAGCCTCTGGTGTTCTGGTACAATGGTATAAAATAAAGATCCTGGGGATGATGGATCTGAAGCCATATGTTGCTGTAAATTCAGTAGACTCTTTTTTCAACACCTTGTGTCAGGATACCTAAGCAAAATGGCTATAAAAACACTGCTGTTATGAAAGAAGGATATTTTCAATTTGCTTTGCATTCACTGTGTGCAGGTGAATAATGTATGAAACAATGGATTATCGGTTGGACTTCCTTTGAGTGGATATGCAGCCCAGAGACAACACTGGCTAATACTTTTTTCAGAGTAGGCACAAGCATACATTTGTCATCATCTCCCGTTAATTTCCTAATTCTGCAGCATAACACTTGAGGCATTCAGCTCACTATTCTTTCCATATTGCACTTCTAACAGCGAAAATGTATTCCTGGAATATCCTAACACACTCCTAACTTTGCATTTTGTTTGTTGCCTAAACCATCTGATTTTATGGCCAGCCATGGAAAAGGCATCATCTTATCTTATGTTCTGCAATGTTAAGATCTGTCTTTTCCTTAATTTTCTGTGGTGCTGACAGTGTCCCTTCATGCACTGATCTATAGAGACTATTTTTGCAGCCTGGTTTATTTGCATGCTATTCCCTTTCCAAATTATTGCAAGCAAACTTTGTAGGTTCAGCTTGTCTCTTGAGCATGGTCCCAAGCTTTCTTGTCTTGTTTATCATTAGGAGGTGGTCAAGCAGTAGAGAGACAACCAAAGCTGATGGCTTAATTTAATTGCATTTCCAGGAAATATCAAGGACTTTGTTTTTAGGACAGACATGAGCACATTTTTGCCATCTTCTGCCATTGATTTTCTAACTTTCCTGCCTAACACTGGTTACTGAGTTCCTGACTTCTTTCAAATTACATGTGGAATTGATTTCGTCTAATTTGAGGATCAGGATTCAGCAGACTATACACAGTTCTTGTACCATCTGAGATATCCTGAGATAGCTGAGACATCCTCATAGGGCTCACAGATGTAACGCAGGAGATTTTTATCCTCCTGGAGCACTAGCTAAAAGCCAGGTTCACATAGTTCACATTGGGGTGTGTAAGCCCTGATGTCTGAATATGGAACTGAATCCCACCCCTATAGCTACATGAGGTCAGCCCTACCCTTCGAAGTAATATAACGATATCTTTTAGCCAATTTCGTCTTGTACACATCCCATAATATTAGAAGGGGCTCCTAAGTTGATGTATATTTTTTCATTCTGTCTGGCTTGTAAGTTTAATGTTATTTTAATGTCATTTAATGTTTTCATGGGTATGACTTTTGCACACCAGTTAAGCATTGGGGGAAAAAAAAATGAGCAGAGGTTTTGAGGTAAAGAACAAGGTAAATGCTGATGTGAATGCCACCACAGCTAATGAATCATTTTTCCTAGGTCTAATTAATTGCCTATATGTTCACGTAACGTGTAAGACTGTTTGTTGCAGCACCATCTAGAGGCTACAGCTAATAATAGTGTTAGCATTCAGGGAAATTTCCAAAACCATTTTTCTGTCTGACTGGCACAGCTATATAGTTGAATAATATTCATTTGGAAGTTTAATATTTCTTTGTTCAGTGAGCTTCAGTGACTCTTTTCTTTCTTTCTTTTTCTTTCTTTTTTTTTTTTTTTTTTTGAAATACAGAGAGGAGAGAAAAAAGAAAGAGGTTTTGACTTGATTTTAAAATGAAATATCTTGGTGGAAAGCTGGCTTCACTGAAAGCAATGGGAAAGCTTCCATTGATGTCTATGAGCTGAGATTTCACTTGATTACTTTTTCCTATTTAAAGATCTCTCCTTTAATGAAACACATTTACGTCTATGACATCTGAAACAGACAATTCTAAAGCTTAATCTTTCTGTAGCATCTTTAAACTTGAGTTGAAGAGTTGAAAGCAAATCAGGAATAATAACCAGACATTTATGCTTTCTGCTCAAGAGACTGTGCAGAAATACATTGCTCTGTTTTGTCTGTTTCCCTTCCCTTTCCAATACATAAAACATTTCATCCATCAGTAGCTACTGCCTAGAAGCCCCCAAAACTCCATAAATCCTGGATTATCTCTGTAGTCTTTAATAAGAAAAAAAACATTGGAGGCCTGACCTTCTCCTTCTTACATTTCCTAGTGGAAGCACAAGTAACTTTAATCATATCGGTAGACCTGCAGTGATAGAATTAATAACATCAGAAGAATTATAATCAGATATTATGGTCCAGCTTCAGCAGTCATCTGCTAGTTTTGTTTTTCCCTCCTACCTATTCTATTTTAAAGATTCTGGGTATAGAAATACTCGTGGTAAAGTGCTCATTGCCAATTACTAAGCCTTTAATAGATTTTTAGAACAAATTGCAAAATTATGTAGGAAGCTAAGACATTGCAAAAAGCCAAGACACTGGGAAGCAAATGCATGCCTCCTTCAATACTACTATTAGCTTGAATTGCGTTAAACCAGGAAGTGATATAGTTCTTACTACACATTCCCCTCCGCCCCCAAAAAGTGTGAATTGAGGAATACAAATAATTGTGGAGCAGGAAAGAGAAAGAATAGTGAAGCAGAAGTCATTCACCATAAATACCATGGGGACTCATTCCAATGCAAACACACATATGTTGTGCTCGATGTTTTTTGTTGGCTTCAAACTACACATCTGAATTTGAATAGAAGTGTAAGGATGTCACCAAGCAGAGTGTATTTTTCGCTTATTTACTGCTTTGTCAAATGTATTTTGTTTGTGTGTATTTCTGTCTGTATGCCTACACATACTTATGAGTCATTATATAAATCACCTAATAATTTTCCCCATTACTAATTGGTCAACATGGTAAACGCTTGTGGGAATCCCTTTTTTTATTATTCCTTTTTTCTCAGGAAAATTGAGTGAGCCTAAAATTCTGTTTCCTCTAGCATTATACTAATATACAGTTGTTTGTAGAAGCACACCCACAAGGGCAAGAAATAATAGCATGAATACATTTTGTATGGTGAATGAACACTTATGGTAACATCTTTGTAATATTGGCTTGCATCTTGTAGAAGTACTGTGGTTTATATATAATAAGAATTTTTAGTAGACGATACGAAGAAAAGTACAGCCACAGAAGGCACTATTATTTTGTATGGTTTAGCTTCTTAAGAGTTTGGTTTTATCTGTCTATCTGATGCCTGATTATTATTATGCTATTAATGATGATAAAAGTGAAGAAGAAGGGATAGTTGTTTAACTGAACTCACACTCTTGCTGAACACATTTCTATGGAAAATTAAAATCACCCTGGAAGAGAAGGTATTATTAACATTACAATGCACTTAAATGCTAGGTACTCTTCACAGCTTACTTAAAAATAAATAGAATTTCACTATCTAAATTCAGTTCAGACCTCATCCCGATTGTGTTAGACATGGTATTTTTCTGATCACTTTAATGAAATCTGAATATAGCTCCATGCACAGATTCCACTGTTTGCATATGTTTTAAGCTAGTAATTTATCTTCCCACATCTAACTTGCCAAAATTTTGTTCTGGAGAACTGAGTTTTTAAACAGAAGATGCCTGTCTTTTCTGCTGTGGGAAGGTGGGTGGCTTGTGATGGAGCCTCTCAGGGGTCACATGCCACAGGCTGGCTTCTGACTGCTGTTTCATGTCACTTTCAGACATTCAGTTACATGATTTAATACACATGCCCACGTTGTAGGGCTCCTCAGAAAAGGGGCAGCCAAAAGAGGGTGCCAAGCTTGCTGAGCAGCTGTGCTGGTCTATACCTGACCCACCTGCAAGGAAAATCCACACATTCATATCAAATAGGAGGGAAGGGGAGCTCTACTGTCCTCTGAAACTAGGTGAATGAAATCATCACAAGTACTCAGGTGGATCAAATTAGGTATATAGTTACACAGTTGGTATACTGGCCTCTTCTACTGACACAGATGGAAAGGAGAGAAAGGAAAGATTTTCCTCTTTAAAATTACCAAAATCAAAGTCATTTCCTGCAGTTGAGCCAATATTAAGCTTCAGTGGCAGATTAGAAAGACCTCATGATGTGAAATGGGCATGTCATGTTGGAAATTGTGGTACAGCTCCCCTCTCATAACCCTACAGAAAACAGAAAGAAAGATGCCTTCAAAAGAAGCAGAAAACAAAACTTGTGGGAAAAGAGGGACTGGAGAGCTGAGTGGTAAATAGTGATATAAACAATACTTGAATAATTTATATGTCCTGTGTGAAACAGAATTTCCATCTTAGCCACAGAAATTCTTTTTGATCTGCTTTGCTACGCATTTACATATCACAGTTGAAGGTCATTTAAGAGTTATAGAGCAGAACCTTTCCATTGTGTTAATCACTTACAACTCTAATTTCACACTACATCAGTCCTTTTTCCTTCGGCTCACAGAGACCATTGCAATCTTCCTCTAAAGCATCCCACAGTCCGAAATGCTTGCTCACTGTGCACTTAAAACAAGGGGGAAAAGAAAGTCATTAGTTTCATAGTCCAATGAATAGCTATGATATCTTTGATACTGAAGGGAAGCAGAAATAACTGTGTAAAAACATTTTTTTGGGGTAGACTGGAAAGTGGTTTAGCTTCTGGTGCCTTGGAAACAGCCCCAAGGCATCTTTGAGTAGTGCTCAGCTGCCAGTAATCCCTAAGGAACAGCTCTGGCCCTGAAGATATATGGAAATTAGAAGATTACCAGTCATTTTAGCAGTGAACTGGAGAACGGTTGCCTTGTCGGAGCAGTAGGGGTGCACAAAACATTAGCTAGCAGCTATATGCAGCTATTCTTGAGATGGAGCTGTGTAAGGTTATGAAAGCTCATGATCATATGACCAGAGATGTCTCTTTTGGTCCTATCATCCGTAGTGTAACACTGCAGCCATGTGCCTTATATCTCTAGCCGAAAGAGCAAGGTTAAAGCCACACAGGTGTACATCCTGGACTCTTCCTGAAGCACAGCTTCCGTGAACTTTGGAGAGGTAAATTTCTGGTGATAATTTTTGTGCTTGGTTTTTTTTTTCATTTTTTTTCCTTTCATTATTTCATTGTCTCCATCACTAAGAATGACACTCAGAGAGGTTATTTGGTAAGACAAAGTTTGAACAGAATATTTGCATGGGAGAGAAAACAGAGACAAAGGCATTATACAGTGCGCTAGATACATTTTACAGGATTGGACAGTAGATTAAACTGGCTCAGTGCTCAGTGCTTCAGTGTCTAAAATTCATCTTTCTATATCTAGGGGTCTCTTTACAACTTCCCAGCTCCATGCTTGTGTGCACACTTGCAGTCACATCTGGATTTCATGTTGGTCAAGAAAATGGGCATGCAAAGTGAAGGGAAGCAGACCATGCAGTCTGGGCTGTCAGGCTATATCCACACTGCTAAATAAGAAAATATCAAGGACTAATCTCCAATCCAGGGCCAAGCTGCACTGACTGGTTTACAGCTGGTCTCTCCTAGAGATAATTTGTCTTAGCAGGAGCTAACTAGGCCATCCAGCACTGAGCTAGGGAGAGAACTGAAAACCAGGATGGACAATCTGAGATCCGGAACTAGGCTTTCTTCCTACGTCTTTTTTTCTTTCTTTTTTTTTTTTTTTTTTTTTTTTTTTTTTTATTTAGAAGGTCCTCAGGGAACAAGAGTGGACCATGGTCTAGACTTTAATTGTACCTCTAATTTTAGCTTCCTCCTTTTTTTTTTTATTACAGACTGTAAACTTTAACACTTTTCCATTTGGAATGATGGGCTGGTATTCAGAGCTGAGACAAGCATTAAGCCAGGGTTTTGGACCATGTCCGTAAGGACAAGGTGTCAATAACATTAGAGGTGGCTGTTGCCTTTCTTGATACAATTCCCTTTGCAAACTGTTTTTACGCTGCTCTCATCCCGAAAATTCAAACCTCAGAAATTAGTTTCCTTGTCTCATATCCATGTCTTTCTCCAGCCATCCCTCTCTTTCTGTGGCTTTCTCTCAGGACCATTTCCAGCACTTCCTTTGCCTCCTGCCTTCTGGAATGCTTTTCTGCTGGCTTTTCTCTTTTCTGGCTGTTTCTGCCTCTCTAACCCACACAAATCCATTCTCTAGCATTTTTCTCTTCTATTAGTATTCAGTCTTCAGAGTAAGTTCCAGAGTAAAGCAGCTCCTATTCAATTAATATAAATATATATGAATTAGGTGTTGTCTATAGCAAGATGTATAGCACTACATCTAATTATATATCATTGCATCTGAAGGAAAGAAAAATTTAGTATTAAATCATTACTTTTCCAGACAGAATAAAATATTTCTCAGTGCCTTAATATCCTATTTTAAACATTGTCAAATAACATGACTTTTCTTTTGGGTGTTCTAACTTTTTCCTTATTCAGCATTTTTTTCCTCTTCTGCGTATCTTATTTGACATCCTAAGTATGTTCTCCATGATACTCCATGGCACACTGACCCTTTCATATCTTTGTAGATTTTCAAGTCCTCCTTTAGCTTTCTTTTTAATGCAGTAAAACATGCAAACCCAAGTTGACAGTCATCACTAAGCTGCAAAGCAACTTGAAAACTGCTTTTAAGTGTATTGCTGATCCCAGGCCTTAACATCCTCCAGGAAACATTGGAGGAAAAGCCCTTATCTTTCGGGTGAAACTATATATAAATTAGGTCATTTCAAGAGTAAATATTGTTAGCCCTCTCATAGCTTCTCTAAGCTTCTTACAGAGCATTAATTTCCGCCAGATTATATGATACCCTCGAAATCAATGCAATATTTTAGGTAGACTGCACCTGAATTATTTGAGTAGATGCTAATTATTCTTTTTATTAGAATTCAGATTTAGAAATGGAAAGCCATACTGATTTACACTTCTTTGTAATTAGACATAATGATTGGAATTTCTTTTCTATTACGCTGTGGTTTTGCTTTGAAGGAAAAATAATATTTTATACCCAGTGATTTCCAATGTTTATCAGGTTCCTCTACATTTCCTTGTGGGTCTTTCTACTGAAACTTCCCATCACAGTCACTCTGTTTTCATCATTGCAATTCCCATCACCTTCTGCAGGTCAAGCAGCTCTGCATGAGTTGCTTCCTTTCTGTCCATCTCCCTAACCGTGATTTGCCTGATGGATCATTTCTAAGATCTTGTTAAAGGCAAACACATAGAGCAGGACTTATTTACTGTGTGTGGCTTTGACCATGAATGTGCAGCACAAACCTAAAGAAGCCAAGGAATTTAGCCCAGCAAATTTGACTTTCCAGAGGAGTGAGGTCTCACTGCACAAATACATCTCTTGCCACATCCTTCCAGACCTGTTTTTTGAATACTTTTGCTTGTTTATTTCCATGGGCTCAGGTGGCATTTCTCCGGCTTATCATTGAAAGATGAGGTTGAATAAGGATAATGGGCTAAATCTTTATTTGTGTCATAAACATATTAAATATGCAGCTCAGAAGTAAATTTGGATTTTAACAGCTGTCCAGCATGTACCTGTTGTAAATAACATCCTCATGCTGACAGCTGGAATTTCTCAGGATTAAGAACAATCATCTTCACTCTCCTGGGGCAATGGCTAATAAAATAATCTTTTCAGTCATTCCTCATCATCTAAGGATTCTCCAGTGCTGAGGGCTGTCTGTACAGGGCCAGCTTTAGTCAGTCATAGTAAGCTAGAGCACAAAAATGAGAGCCAAAATCTAGCTTATTATCTAAAAATATCTCTGGGATGTCATGTCTTTGCCCTGATTTTGAATCATTCACAATTAAAGATGCTAAGACTCAGGACTTTAATATGATTACTTTAGAAGATGGGAAACGATGGTCAAATTCAGATCTGGGTTCAAGTTGTTCAGTTGGTCCTGAAGACTTGACATGATGGGAGCAATGTCTGGACTCTGTTTTGTATTTATTCTGCAGATCAGCTGATTTATCAAAATAGCATCTGCTGAAATGTTATGGTTTCACCCTTGGTTCCAATATCCTTTAGTCTTTGTTTCTGGTTTTCATATTATTTTTGTAAACTGTTCTTCATTTTCATGACAGTGGAGACTTATTGAAATAGATAAAAACCCTGCAAAATATATTTCTGCTGAGTTTATAACCCTCAGCTTGGTATTCCACATTATCTAGAGGAGGGAAGCAGAAATGGAGAGAACAGAGAGCTCATAGTAATAGAAATCAAAGCATTGAACAATAAAATGAGAACTTCATGGCTGAACAGAGAAGAGAGAGATAGAGAAATTCAGAAACAGCTCAGACCAAAGCAAAGATGACCACTGCAAAAGATGTTTACACACTTAAATAATATATAGTATATCAAGGCTAGGATACCCAGTCTGAGGTGAAATTCAGATGTTTTTAGCCTAGAAAAAACAACAACAAAACATTTTTTTGCACTTAGTCATATGTTCTGTTAGACTTTCATAATAATTAAGTATTATCTTATATCTGAACTATAAAACTTCCAAAATGAAGTCTGCCTGGGAGTTTCAGTCACAATTGAGAGTCCAATGGTGAGAGAAGCTATCATGGCAAGTGGTGGCCTAAATCAGTAAATCCAGGCCAATATGTGCAGAAAACCCAAAGGATTAAGAAATACAGGGAGCGGCTGGGAGAGCTGGGTTTAATCAGCCTCAAAAACAGAATGACCAAGGGGAAACTAATTTTTATCTTCAGCTACTTAATGGTGGGCTACAGAGAGGACAGGGCCAGATTCTTCTCAGAGGTGCAAAGGACAAGAGGCAGTGAACACAAGCTGCAAATAAAAGGAAAATTCTGATTAGACATGGGCAAATGTTCACTTTTTACTTGAATTTCAATTGCAACGCCTGGCATCATGAAGTTGCTTTGCTTTGTTATAATCAGTTTCTATTCTGTAACACAGTTCTTCCTAGTTACCGTGCTCACAGATTAACATAGGCTGATGTTGTTGAGCTTTTGCCTGTAGTCTGCAAGCATAATCGGAAAACAGAAATCATTTCAATCAGAAGAAAAGCAATTCTGATTCCCTGAAAGCTTCTAAATCATCTATAACAGAGATTTCTGGTTTCAGGATCATTGCTTCTCCCCATTAAATGAACTGAAATTAATGTTTGCTGAAAGCAAATAAGAGTAAAATTAAATATTTTCTAATACAAATGATAATTGGGCACTTGTCTGATAAGATGGTTTTGTTTAAACAAAATGTACTCGTGTAACACTGCATTTCCGATTCCACAATCTGTAATCTTCAGACTGCTTCTCTTTTCCAAGTCATCATAATTAAAGGCAGGTGTTCAATTTAGCCACCAGAAGGGATGAGTTAATGGTGTAATTATTAGTTGTAAAAGATTTTTAATCAGAATTATAAAGTATTTAGGTGTGTAAAAATGTGGGTAGATGCTCCTAGGATTTTTCTAAATACCTAGACATGTATCTCCATTAAAGTAAGCAGAACTTCAGCTCCTAAGTATTTTCAAAATATCATTAGGGGCTTATTTATGTCTCAGGACACTAAATAAAAATCTAATCCTTTGTGCAAAATTCAGATGTGAATTGTTACCCAAACCTGTAGATTAAAAAATATGTTTTCCTAATAGCTGTTTAGCATCTTCCTTGGTTACTAATGGACTGGAAAACATTACGTTGTTTGTAGCATATTATCTTATTTTTTTCCTTTTTTTTTTCTCCAAATAAAGAACAAAAACATTCATTGGAAAATGATGTCTTTTCTACCTTGTCATGAACAGTGTTATCCATTAAATAGATAATAGATTTTTTTTTCTTTTCTCCTCATATACTGAACAGCTTCTCAATCACAGATTTTGTTTTTGCCTTTAGCTTACATTATCGGCTTCTGCACCTCATTAATAATCACCTACTGGTTCCTTCTTCAGTTTTTTGAATCACAGAACCAGAATCACAGAATAGTTGAGGTTGGAATGACCTCTGGAGATCATCCAGTCCAACCCCCCCATTCAAGCAGGATCAGCTACAGCAGGTTGTCCAGGACTGCGGTCAGTCCACTTTTGAATATCTGCAAGAAAGGACACTCCACAACTTCTCTGGGCTGCCTGTTCCAGTGCTCAGTTACACTCACAGTAAAGAAGTCTTTTCTTATATTCAAGTGAATTTCCTGCATGCCTCATCCTGTCACTGGCCACCACTGAGAAGTCTGGCCCCATCCTCTTGATGCTGTCCCAGCAGGTATTTATACATACTGAGGAGATCTCCCTGAGCCTGCTCTTCTCCAGGCTGAGCAGACCCAGCTCTCAGTCTCTGCTCATAGAAGAGATGCTCCAGCCCCTTAATCATCTTCATGGCCCTTTTCCCCAGTAGCTCCATGTCTCTCTTGCATTGCGGAGCCCAGAATTGGACACAGCACTCCAGATGTGGCCTCACCAGTGCTGAGTAGAGGGGAAGGATCACCTCCCTTGACCTGGGAGCAACAGTCTGCCTAATGCAGCCCAGGTTGCTGCTGGCTTTCCTTGCCACAAGAGCTCGTTGTTGGCTCAAGTTCAGCTTGTTCAATAACTTGTTGTTGTTGAATTCCTTCCAAATTTGTTTGTGAAGCATACTGACTTTTTTCCAAAGCTGTGCTTTTTCCTAGGTTTCATTTTTGCATGTTTTTTTGACCCTTTATGTTGAAAAGTGCAAAGTTATCAAGACAGAAGAAGAAGCCCTATAACAGTACATAAGTAATGAAGCAACCTATTAAATTAGACAGACCTTTGATGTGATCTACTGTCATGTAGTTCTTATGTACTTGGCTAATGTAAAAATTATTACAGATTCTCAATTGCATTATTTTTTGTTTATTTTTATAAATTGCTTTTCATGGCTTTCTTCGCTTTGGGGAAATTAGCAAATTTAATTAGATTGGCTAATAAAGTTTGAGCTTTATGAGGCAAGTTTCACATGACTTTGTTGGAACCATTCCTGTACACACTTGTACATTTTGTAAAATGTTGAATATGCCTCCCTATAATTCAACTGGCTCATAATTAGCTCATGGAGATCAAAAAAGGATAATATTTGTCAATGCTGTACTGAGACAACAACAAAACTAGTTACCATCCATACTGTGCAAAAAGACCTTTATGAGATTTCAATGAATGTTCATATCTTACTGCTGATAAACAATATATTTAGTTGGCCGAACACTTTTACCTATTGCAAAAGTACAGATGCTTCTTCCTTTCTGGTTATTTTATTCCATACTTCTGCTCTATTTGTAACTTCTAAAATGGTATTGCAGCAAGTACATACTTATTTCTTAATGGTAACTTTATTCTTTTTAAAAACTAAAATAGTATTCTTCTTTTTTTTTCTTCTTTTTTTTTTTTTTTTTTTTTTTTTTTTTAACATTCTGATTTACCTCATCCCATGCTGTGCCTGTGGCATGTGCAGACAAAGAGATTTCTGAGGAGGTCATGGCCACAACCAAAACAATTCTGTTAAATGGATATTTTGTCGAAGTAATACAATTGTCATGGATTCATACATTTTAAGGGACTACTATGAGTGTGAGGGCTGACCTGGCATGAACCCAAGCCGTGGAATTTCACTGGGTGAACTCCACTTCATGAATTCTGCCAAATGATTCATATTTCAAGAATGCACACTAATCATGATGTCCACCGTCACACCCACTCTCAGTCTTATTCGTGCTAATCAGAAGCTTTTCATATACTCTTAGACTTTCTCATCATTTCCATTAATCGGGTATGGAAATGACAGCCCTTTACAGACAGTATCAAGACAAATCGTTCCTGGTATCGGGTGAAATCACCCAAAGCAATGTACAGTGATGTCTTCTATGCAGCCCAGTTTCACTCAACATCAAGGTCTATGCTATGCTGGTAGGTCTCTTGCACCATTGTAGGATCAAGACAAATTAGTTGTCATTTACAGGTCATACTCCCACGTTTTCCCATCAACTTAACTGCATAAGGCTCCTTTTGTAAATGGAAGAGCCTGCTGTTCTGTGTATGTTCAGCTCACTCCCATGGTAAAGAGGACTTCGAATCCTTCCAGATCTCCACGTTTCCCTGCTACTTTATCTCCTTCCATAACCATAGACAATTTTGCTGATCCAGTGGGAAAGTTTTGGAGATCCTGCTTATTTCTTCCCCAGCATGACTATGGGCATATCATGATAATTTAATCCTGAATTATCAGACATGTATTTTGGGATTCATTACTACTACTTTGTGTTTGAATAATTCTTGTTAAATAATAGAACACATCATGGACCTAACTTATTTATTCAGCCTTTTTTAGGCCACCAGGAGATAATGGCCTAACCAAGTAGCTTCAAAGTAATGGGAGCAGGAGAGAAGCAGAAGGACCTTGTTTAGACACAGTGAAACAGATTTTCCCATTCATACTCATTTACTATAAACAGTGATAAATGAGAAGAGAGCAATGAATTGGAATAGGGGGGGAAAAAAACAAACCAAAAAGCTGCTTCTACTTCAATTAATATATCTATTTAATTGCTCAGATCTGAACCTTGTCAATTATTCTATTTAGTGTTTGTTTTCTGCTATGCTTTCCAGTTCTAACCTAAACCAAACAGTTAAATCAGGCAGCTTATTTAATAGCATTTTTGTGCCAAAGAAAAGCAAGAAAAACAGGGAATGTCATCACTCCACATTTCTTCTTCTACTCGTACTAATTTTTACAAATTAATATTTTCCCATGTTGTTCAATGTAATAGTTCATAGAAAAGATACAGGCTTTTGAATCTTATATCAAATTGTATACATTGTAGTTCACTGATCCAGAAAATAGCTGAGCATTTTGACATCTTCTCTTCCCAATAGAAGCCTCACAAAATAAAGGAAATGAAAAATTCATAAAAGAACTGGACACTGAGCAGGTATATTGGTTTTGGTAATGTGACAGTGACACAATTTCTTGTGCTCGAGATTTTTAAACAACCAAATAGAAAATCCTTGAATTTGGCTTGCATTCTTTTGAAATATAATAGTATTGGTCTGATGTGAAATCCTTACTTATGCTGCTGAGCAATTGTTTACCTGAATAGCCTCATTCACTCTCTAAAAACTAGTTGTATGAGTAAGTGCTCTCCAGCATCAATGAAAGAAAGGCAAGAAAGCTGCATACTACATAATTAAAGGAATATATTTGACAAAGACTCCACTCATTTGTGTAGCTATGGGGCTGGAAAATACCTTGATTCTTTCAATTTCCTATTAGTAAAATCACAGAATTCCTCCAAGATAATAATTAGATGCATGTTTCCTACTCTGGACACAGGAGCGTGAACAAGGTATTAACATTCTGACCATCTGCAGTATATTTATTTTTGGGGGACAGTTTGCTGGGCTTGATGGAAGCTTGCCCTGGTCCAATATGATTTTTTTCTATGCTTGTATATTTTCTTAGAACAACAACAACAAAAGAACAAAAAGAACAAAAAAAAGTATTTCCCAAAGCAAGGAGTGATAGCGTATCCAGTTAAATCAGCATCTGTTTAAACCAAATTGGCATGATTCATCTCACCTAACTGTAGACATCTCCAGTTTACATCAGAGCTGGTAATCCACATCTTAGTCTCAGTGGAGACAGACACTTTCAGACTGTGATTCAGCGCACCTTAAAGTAGACACCTAGAATGTGTTATGACATAAAATGGTGTTAAATCCCAAAGCTGTGCAAGAAATCCACAGAAATGCCCTAGCAGGAAATTTGCTGTAACATATTTTTCGCATGACCTTTTGACCCTGATATGAAACCACTGAGATCCAATCAGAAATCTGAACGTAATCATTCATTTCTTGCACATATTCCTTCAGAAGTCTTTAAAGGAAAGGCAAGAGGCTAAGCTGGTGTCAAGGACCTTTATTTGACTCAGTTGCTGGATTGTTAATAACCATACTTCATTTTTATTTCTGAAATAATTTTTATTTCAGCATTTGCAAGAACGTAAAAAATGCCCTGCTGGTAAGGACCAATGGTCCATCCAGGCCAGTATTTTGTCTTCAGGAGTGGCAATAAGAGTAGCTATTTGTGGAAAGCATGGGATTCCATCTGCAGTCTACTCTCCAGTACCCAGAACTGTTCTTTTTGGGATGTTACAGTTCTTCATTCACCTTATCCTATGCTTCTTTAATTTGTAGACCGTTATCATATTCCTCCTCAGCCTCCACCCCTTCAAGAACCCTACCGTCCTCTTAGGGCAGGTGCTCCATCTATTTGATCATTTCATTTACCCTTCTTTGCATCTTCTGCAACTCTATTAAGGCCTTCTTCATCTGTGGAGAACAGAGCAGCACACTACTTCAAAGTATGGATGCATAAGGCTTTTTTATACTGTGGCAACTGGCAATTTTGCTTTTGTTTGCAACATCTTTCCCGATGATGCCCAACATCTTGCTGAACACTAGCATGTGTCTAAAACACAGTAAACTTCACTTAGGTGCTCCAGATCACAGCCTAGGGAGAAGCATGTTGCTCCACTGGCTATGTGGGGAATCTTCTGCCCTAGACTAGCGTCTTAGATGAGGAGCCTACAGGTAAGTAGTGTGAAAATTTCCCAAATTGGAAAATATCAAAGCAAGGAAAACTCCTTCCCTTATCTTTATTCCCTGGACTCTGTGCACCTAAAGGCATTAAGCATCTGGAAAGACAAGGCCAAGTATTGTAATTCTCATGGCTCTACGTGAAAAACTGAATATCAAAAAAAATAATTTTATTTATATCTCATGCCTTAAGGGTAAGATTTACCGTGGTGGGATTAAATAGGTTTTAAGAGAAAAATGGGCTGAGGCAGAGGATTAAATCTCATGAAAAGAAAATAAACAATGAATCATAAACTACACCAGTTTGATGTGTGGGGTTTTTAATAGGAAATATAAACTTCCCAGGAGTGTAAAGACCGTGAAGATTAATTGAGTTGGTGATGGCCTCAGTTTCATTCAAGGGTTTTTAACTGATTATATATCACTTGGACCTTTGTTCAGAAAAAGAAATTAGAAGTCAAATCATGGTACTTGAAGAAACTGATAGTAATTACAGCTGCTGCAGTAATGACTTGCTAATGCTCTCAGTCTAGCATGACACTTCCTCATTAGATTTTTTTCACTAGATACTTTTGTTCCAATCCTTCTCTTCATCTTAAGGACACATATAATATGTGGTAGTTTACACGCTCACACATGCACACACACACACATACACACACACGCATGCATAAATGAAGTCTGACATGTTATAGTCATGTAAGACCAAATATTTATAGACACATATCAGCGTTACCCTTTCAAGAGCTTGCAGCTGGAGGCAAATTCTGCCAGAGAAAGTCAAGACTGTAACGTAATCTGTTGGGCCCTGAAGTGCATTAACCACAGAACGCAATCTTCATGAACGTTTCTTTAACTTTTTCTCCTATTGAAGTAGCAGTCATGCATGTGAAAAAGCCCTTCCTAACCAGCTCCATTTGCACTGTACTCACAGTACAAATCCCTCCTGCAAACCGCTGTAATATTGATTCCCAGGTGTGTCTTTCTACTGCTCTGTAAAACAACAGCTGTAGGTTATCTCTTTCATGAACATTTATCAGCTAAAACTAGAGGGTGCAACAATGTAAGGTGATGAGTACAGTGGAAACATCTGCAACGGGGGGCATTAAACCCTCCTGAGAAATCGCAGGTACCATATATAGATATATATATGTATCCCTTTGTGTATATATATATATAAAGTCTCTCTCACAGAAATTGTTTCCTCTACTTTCTCACAGAAGAATTTCCTCATGCTAACATGCTGCTTTAAAAGTCAAATCTGGGATTATTGGTTACACATTTCTTGTAAAATCAACGAGGAGAAAAATGCACCTGAAAAGCCTCATTTTATTATTAGAGCTCAGAAAGTCTATCGTGCACTAAGCCAGCCTGTACGGTGTGATTTGCTCTGTGCTAAAGCAGTCGGTTGTTTGTTCTTCCTTTAATAAGATAACCTAGCAGTTCGTAATGTGCCTTACATGCACGATCCATTTTGCCACCTGAAGGAGCTCCTCCAGCAAAGCTTTTGTCATATTTGATCTTTGATTTTTTTTTTCCCCTTGCTAATAATCCTATGGTTATTTGAAATGCTTTAGCTGAGAAATGGTGAATCAGTCCATGAAATGCTATCAGCATCTCATTATTAATGTCTCATTAGCGGGTATTTGTAGGCAGGGTTGCGTGGTTCATAAACATAACTAAATAGCGGAGAGTGATGATTTTGTAGCTGATATAAAAGCTGATAAAAGAAAAGAATATTTCAGCTCACAAAAACTCACTGATTTTTCTGCCCTTTATTGCTATAAATGTCTAAAGAACCAAGAAAGAGTATATATTTTTAAATATGTTTATTTTAATGCTAATCAAGGGTCAAGATGAGCAACATTAATCACATGAGTCTTTACTGTTCCTGAAGGGACACAATGACTAAGACGAGCAAAATCACCACCATTATTAACCAGACTTTTCTGTTGCTAAAGAAACAAAGGGAAAACCAAGAATGAAATTCAACAAAACACAAACAATAGGCAAGCAGTCAAATGAGCACCGAAACCCATGAAAGGAGCTTGATTTCCCATTGATTAGTGATTCATTTTTAATTGATTTTGCCAGTAAGGAGTGAACTCTGAGGCATTTCCTGAAGCTGGCACATGTGTAAAAGCTCTCGCTGCTGTGGATGCTCAAGAAGCTGCCTTGGCCTTGGCTTGGCCACTGTCAGGATCTCTTTCCTCTCCCAAAATACCTGCTTATCTTTGAATTGTCATCCACTCAGTCAGCTTTATCTGAAAGTTGTAAACAGGCTTAAAATGTATCACAGACAGATGAATATTCGGATAGGTGGAAAGCCTGATTACGTGGACTCTTCTTCCAATACTGGCTAAAAATGTTTATGTCAGCTGCAATTGCTTTTATATGCTTCTTTGTAGAAAGCTATTAACAGAAATTGCACCTCTGAGAGTGGCTATAAATTTGAAGTGCTCCTAATTTATTTCTCAGATTATTTGGGAGTCCTACTTCTGTGTTGCTCAAATACTTGAATGATCACGTGAAATATTTTTGTCCCAGAGTCATTAAATATGTCATTAATAGCATGAGGAGTTTCTACATGGACACTAGTGAATCATCCCAACTAAATCCTATAAAAGCAAAGCCAATATCTTAGTTACAGATGAGAATATAATAGTCCTACTTGGTCAGAGCATAGGTATATTACTGAGAATTTAGATTTTTTTTTCTAATTATCCTAACTTTCATTGCTGTACAAAAGCTACAGCTGCTGCAAACTACAACGTCATTGCGTTATCCCAGTAAAATCACTGCAAGGAGAGATAAGCCTAACTCATTGGCAGTGCTCAACAGGCTTTCTCCCTCCAATCTGAGCAATATTTTGAAGGTATTTTTCATTCACTGGAAGGCTGCTTTATCTTGATGCTACGCTGGGTGGGTAGCTTTGCAATGTGAAATCCTTGCACTAGCTGTTAATAACCTGGTACACGTGGTGCAGTGCTGCACAGAGGAAATAGCTCATGTCTCCAAGTAAGCTGCCAGGTATGCGCTGCGCTGCATGCAGGATAGTGGATATAATGCTTTAAGTATTATACCTGGAGCTAGTTTGTCATCAGTGCTTTTCTTTGGGGAATGCTGAGAGTGGTCCCTTCAAGTCTGCATTTTTCTAACACAAAAATCTGATAGAGATGTTTGTTCACTCTTCCTGTTTTCTATTCTAAGACCTTCTCCGCACTAATTAGTATTCCATAGCAGAGACTTACCTTTTTCTTCAGTATAGAGTAGTTGACTTCTGACTAATCTGGCCTTTTGCTTTACAACTCGTCACTTGCAGTGTATTTTCAACTTCCAAACAAACCAAAGCCATTCAATTAAATATTTTGCATGAAAGACAACAACTAATGTTTATATAACATTTTTCAAAAAGTACCAAGTTAAGATTAGCAAAATTAGTATTAGGGCAAAAATAAGATAAAAGACCAAAAAACTTCCCTGAAAGTTAGAAAATGCACCTTTTCGTTATGTAATCACATCTGGGAATAATAAGCATCTTTCTAGAGATGTTCAGGTTAGGGCTCTGCCCGTTTCTCTGCTCCTGTACAGAACCAGCTGTGGTGATTCCTCAACTTAACTTTAACTTTCATGACAGTGTAGTTTTTGGAAATAATAATAAATGCAATAAATATAATAAATTACAATTATGTATAAGAAAGATGCGTGCCTCACATTCATTTTCTCTGTACAATTATAGGCAATATGTTAAACTTCAAACGCAGGTTCCCTCTTGTCCGAGATGCTTTAGTCTGCTCAACTGAAGCAAAGTTGCAATATCAGGGTATAGTTAATCAACTGTGAATCCTTTCTGGTGTAGGAAGCTCTCATCCTATTCCAGGAACATGGTAGGAACAAATTCGCACTGCAATAATCTCACGGAACCTCTGTCACATGAAAGCAGGCTCGAAACTGTTCTTGCTTCCGTGTGATGGGTGAACCCTTATGTACGTGTACCTTGACTTTCAAAAGCAGAATAAATAGGGAATTCTTGTATAAGACAGAATTCTTGCTGCTTTTTTTTTTTTTTTTTTTTTTTTGACTTGCACTAGGTTTGATTTGAAATTACTTTATATTTTAAGGTTATCTAGAAGTAAATTTTGTACAGCAGTTTAAGTCAGCCGGGATGGCAAATGTAATGTGGGGGATGATATGGAGGTGATAATCCCTTTCTAAACCACACTGGTTAGAGAACATTTAAAGAATAGCGACAGACTTATTAGTATGATGGCATTGACTTAAGAGGCAAAAATAGCAGAACTAAACATCTGCAGTTTACCTTCACCAGATGCATCCTCTAATTGTGTGCAAATATCTGAAGAGCATAAACAACAAGGAACCACTTGTACACAAGGTGTGTGGGTGAGAGCAGGTGTGGTAGAGCTCCTGAAGTTTGAGTGAACTTTGGAAGGTCTCTGATGCACTTGATCCAGAATTTTTTCTGTTCTTTCCTATTCTTTCCAGGTTTGGTATTCTGAACAATGTAGCTAAAGATATTATATTGATTTTTCATCGTAAGGGAATCTTACTCTTAAGGGAATGTGTGGCTCTGTTTCTGAGCTATTTGATTCAGTAATAGCTTGTTGCAGTGAGTTCCTCAGTTTCTTTCTGAACTGTGTTATATGAAGCTTATTTTTCTTTTCAGAAGTTGGAAAGAATTATGCCTTTTTTTTTCTGCTTTATTTCCCTTTGGTATTATGTTGAAAGTAAATAGCAACATTCAGTTGACTTGCATGACATTTCTGATTTAATAAACCCCTATTACATCAACTCTTACTTAACTCTGAAATTAAACAGCCCTAATCTCTCATCTCTCCTCACATGGCAGTCTTTCCCTGCTAATAATTTTCATTGCCCTACTGCAGACCTGTTCTCTTTCTGTTATCTCTTTCTCAGAGCTGGTATGGCCAGAACTGAAAGCAAGATTCAAGGGAGGACATGCCATCAATTTATATAATGACATAATAATAATTTACAATTTTGGGACATTTGTTTGACTTACTGCATATCCTTACTGCACAGTTCTGAACAGACCACTAAATTCAGAGGATGGTTTTCACCCTATTAAGGGTAAATAGGATAGCAGAATTCAATCATAGAGTAGAATTGAAAGACTAAGGGTTCACTTTTTTTTTGAGGTACAGTAGATGGGATGCACCTCATGAGGAGAGAGAGAGAGAACATTTGCATTAAGTTAATTAAGCTAGCACCATGCCACAGCCTCTGAGAAGACACACCAACGGTGACTCTGCGACCCGTTGGTAGAAAACTGACCAAGATCAGTGAGAAATCTGCTAAACTGAGTGTGCTCCTGTGCCAGAAGTCTGGGTCCTAAATCTTCTTATTCCTACACTGAAGAGAAGGGTGCAAATTAAACTTGCATCCTGATTTAGGCCCGCTGCTAATGGAGATAGGATGATAAAAAGAAACAACACAAGAGCTCAATAAGAATATGTACATAATTAAGAACCTGTGTACTCAGTAAATTACAGGGAAAGTATCATTGCTAGGCAACAATTGTTCAAGAAAGATCAACTTGTACTTAAGACTGCTAGAAACATAATAAACATACAGCGGTTTCTGCTCAGGTGTATCCTGTAAATGCGGAGTAACGCAATGCAGAGGAGTTACTGTGGCTTTCTATTAGTGCAACTGAGGACAAGCCTTAGTCCACTAACCACTAAGGGGAAAATTAAGGCTTTCCATTATGTAGCATTGTATCTTCTGCTTTTTCTGTTGTATGAATCAGTAGTTTATCTGTAAGATCTTCTTTGACCGTCTCCAAGCACAGTAACCTGCTGGAGCGGTGATATTTAAGCTTTCACTGTTGTACACAAAGCTCTGTGCTTTCAAAATGCTTGACTGATGTCTTCAATTAATTGTGGTTTTGCAATGATCACATATATTCTTTTTCTTTTTTTTTCATTTAAAAAAAGAATACCCCTGGGACCTTCCTGAGGACTGGGGACAGCCTGGTGACAAGGACCAGTCCTACTCTGGAGCTTTGGAGCTCCTCTGGTAGCTCTGGTTTAGGTCACGTTGCTCCTGTCAAACTTCCAGACCTCTGTGATGGACATTTTTTTCTAGTCATGTTATTCTAGCAGGAGAAGTCCTAAAAGCAAAATTCAGATAGAAGCAGTCCTGCTTGGGAAGTGTGGACATAACTGGTCCATTGAAGATGTGGGTCCGTAATGTAGGCTTTATCTCACATATGTTACAAATATTTCTGGTTCCATCCATCTGGGTTAAATCTTTGGTATAGGAAGACTCTGGCAAGAAGGACGATATAAATCACTGGCCAGGTCCTAAATATGCATCCATTTATGATAATTTGATGAAGACTCTTGAATTTCAGACCCCATCCCTACTCCTTGCCAAAAAGCTATTCGTCAGCACTTGTCACTGGAAGAGGCCTCTGCTGCTACCAGCTGCAAAATGCTGGCGCGGCTTGGTGGTAAAGCCTTCTGCCTACTCCTGCGTTTCCCTGATGGGGTGTTGCTATGGGCTGTTGTGCACTGTAAAACTGTACCGCTGCTTGTTTTATAAGTTTCCAACATCACAAATGGAATACTTATGTCTTGCCAGCATTCAAAAATGTCTCAACAACAGGAATGCTTTGAGGCAAAAGTATAATAATAACACTACAAAAATTAATATAACAGTTACTGTGCTTAGAGACAGGTGTTCAAAAATAAAAGAAAAAACACACCTACAGAAATCTGAACTTTCAGCTCCAAAAGCTTGTCTCCCTGCAATTCTTCCAACTAAAACCCTGTCAGAATATGTAAGAAGCTTTCATGTGAAGATGGTAACCTGGTCTCTACTCAAGACTTTGTCTTAGGTGATTGAATCAAGTCTAGTCTGGGATTAGAATTACATAAACCATACATATTCATTTTCTCCCTAAATGTTCTCTTTTTTTTCCCCCACACATTTGTGAATGATCAAAAAAACCTTCTAAACTCAATATTTAATCAAGATACCTGTTTGTGACAACTTCCTCCTACCCCAAATGACTGCCATAGCCCTGACTGTTAATGTCTCTTGGGGAAGGCTAGGGAGAACGATCTCCTGATGATGGGGAAAAGAAGAACCCTCTACATCTTTTTTTGTGCTTAAGTTGACTGAACAAGCTGGATATCCCTTGCATACAACATGTCTCCAGCAGACCATCAGATCTGACAGACTTCAGTATGTAGCTCTTTATACACATTAAAAAGATATATATACATATACATGGTCTACTGAATTTATCTGAAGTGTTAAAGAGACTAATGCTTGCAGTTCACTAATAGGTCTTTTGTAGATATTAGATGTGATGTTAACCAAACAATGCTGGTACACAGCATGTTGGGAGTACAGTGATGTTGGGGCCTACTGGAGGATGAATGATCTGACTTTTGGGACATCAAAACTTTGATCCTTAGAGGATGTGGCTCTGCTCAAACTCTCTGGTACAAAGTATTTCTCCTTAGGTCGGTTTGAAGAGCCCGGTACAACAGGGACTAAGAGCTAGGAGAGCAGCCTTAACTACCAGGTCCTACATTCATGCTTGATGACAGTTTAAGCTATGTCAGTACTAATCAGAACAGTACTAATCAATACTATGTCAGTACTAATCAGAACAGCTTCAAAAGGATGGTTTTGGAGCCCTTCTCTATACAGAGGTGACATCCCAATCAAATGAGAATTGAGCCAATAACCACATTGGGTTTCAGTTTTTGTTTTTGCTTTTGTTTTTGTTTTCTGGGTCCCTTCCATCCCTACCTCTTCCTTGTCACCTAAACACTCCAGGCTGAACACCTTCCTCATGGACAGTAACCTCAACCCTTCAGACAGGTCTACCTTCTCTCGGCATCATCTGAACTTTCTCCTAGCTTACTTCAGTATTCCTTACACAGCCATGTAGTTACTCCCAGCTCCACCACATGCTCCACCAAGCTCCAGCACCATTTCTGACATCCTGGCTCAGTGCCCAGCTTCCCCTACTGTGCCTTTTCTCCCTCACTGCAGCGTATTTGTGCTTTTGGTACCAGTACCATGATGGTTCATCCTGCTGCAATAGCCAGCAGCCAAGCAAGTCGGGAGCTGTCCATGTTCTCATTGACCAGTCAAGTCAATGGAAACCATAAGCAACTTTGACTAACCAATGTTACTGTCTTTCATGTAAGCCAAAAGTCATGTGCTGCATTTTAGCCTCTGGGAAGTCAAACAAATGGCTTTGGGGAAAAATAGAGCTCCTGGACTGTGTATCATGCAGACCCAGTTAGAGGCTCACTGAGGACATGACATTCAAATCTTCACGAGTTCCGGAACTTCCCATTTTCTGATACTGGAACAAACTGGTATTTTCAAAAACACTAGTTTGCCAAGACAAATGAAAAAAAAATGCTCAGTCATATTATAATTTGCAAGAAACTTTATATTCTACAGAGTGCTGCTATTCTGTTCTCAGACTTGTCTAAGACTAATTGTTTGAAATGCTCACATGTCCTTTGTATCACACAGGCTTACTATTTTCTGGAAAAAATAGTTATTGGTAGGTGAACGCTCACATACAGTCCATTCCAGATTTAAAAGAGATCTCTGCTTTCTTAGAGCCAAATCTTTAGCATGGTTTCTGTTCCCTGATTGGACTAACAGACTTGTGTTCATCTTTGAATATTGCATTCACAGATTGAAATCTGAAGGGTCTTTATTTAGGAATTTCATCATTCACTTCTCAGGCATATTCAAATTTGGGATTTACTTTTCATGGGCATTCATGATAAAACAAACAAACAACAAAACCAGTTTATAAGACATCTTTAGAAAATGAACACAAAAATTTGAGCTGAAAATCTCAAAATATCTCAAGTTGAAAATGTAGACAGTACGCTGCAACCTGTGTTCAGGGCTAGTACACAAACCTTCTGATGGGTAAGTCAGTTAATTACCTAATACTTGCAAATCATAGAAATAGAAAATGTGGTTAAATCCCTACCTTTAGCTGTCATCAAATTTATGTGGTACTAACGTTTTTAACAAACAGAGTTCCTGTTTTGTTTTTTTTTTTTCTTATTTCTGTTGGAAAAATATCCTAGTTTAACTAATACACTTTTTTTTTCCTTCTATAAGCTTTAAAATTCCTTTGCTTTCTGCTATCTAACACAAAGGATAGTCATTTACACTCGTCTACATTGAATTGCTGTTTGGGCAAGACAGGTCATTTCACCTTTGTATCATAATTTCCCCTGGGTATTTGCTTCTTCTGCTTTTCTCCTTTCTACTTCTCATTTCCATATTCTTCTGTCTTTCTCCTTCACAGCTATGTCATGTAAAACCTCAAACCTATGGCATTTGTGACTGTTTTCGTTCTTACAGTTCATCTTTTTTAGTCAGTTACTAATCCAGCCATCATGTGTTTTGTTTACCTAAGCAGAAAATAGTTCTCATACAATAAAGGAGTATCTGAGGAACCTATTATTTAAAAATAAAATACTAAAGAAAAACAATGTTTCTAAAATCATCACTCAAATTTTCAAATTTCTAGGAACCTTGTTTTAAATCAAATATAGCAATGGCATCAGGAATTTTTCATTCTCTGTATATTTTTAGAGTTATCTTGGCTGCCTTTCATCATACCTACCTCAATTCAGTCTCTCCTTGTTGTCACATCACAATCAACAGAAAGAACAGGAACAACTAGCGGTATATTCAGCCTGACTTCTTTAAGATGTCTGGTTTAGGATGAGATGAAGTATACTGTAGATTTTTTTCCATTAGTTAGGTGAAACCCTCCCTCATGTTACCCCCTGTTATTGCGTAGGTATTATATATATATATATTTTAGTGGCATAAGACCTGGACTCCTAGTCAGAAGATTGTAGTTGAATTGTAATGAACAGTTAGCACTATGCCCCTGTCAAGAACAACTTTCCAGAGATGCACAGGTTCATTTTGAAGATGGAATGTGATATGTAGATAAAATGTGAATGCTTTCTTCTGCCAAATTAATTTATGGTGGTACCGCCTAAGAACTATCCAGGATCAAAGATCCTATGTGTTCAGATTTGTATATAATCCATGATAAAGAGTTATCCCTTGTTCCAAAGATACAACAGGAAAAGGCAACAAGAAGCCACAGAGACAGAGAGAAAAGGAAGACTGGAGAATAAAAAAAAAGGGGGGGGGGGATGATACTAATTAGCATACCTGGATTTTATAGTCATCTCAGGAAAGGTCACAGTTCCAATACCACAGTATAAAAAGTCTGGAAACATCAAATTAGCCTTTGAGTTTCAGTGTGTGACCTGAGCACAATAACTGCTGTTGCTACATTAAATGCAAAAACACCTGTCTACCAGTGATTAAATAAACATCAAGTTAATGCTTTCTGTGATAGTGTTTTTTCATAGGATGACACTTAACTACAGTTCTGGATAACACACACATTCCATAGTAATCAACTCTGAGATAATAATGAGGTTTAGCTGCTAATGGTATGAACGAGCTTAGTATGACTTTGTATTTCTATAATGTGTAAGCAAAGGATGTATCCATAATCTAAACAAACCAAAGGAATGGGGAAGCATCTTCTAGACTTGCAACATAGCTCAGAGAATGAGGATCTGGATAAAATTCAAAACACTATTGCTACCAGTCTTGCAGAACGCCTCCTGCATGTGCAGAACACTCACTAATCAATTAAATCTCAAGTATGCAGCAAAGAGCGTGATTTATCAAAGTGAAAGCAGAAAAAACACATTTTGATTTTCCCCACATAACTTGGATACTTTGATACCTCGACCAAACATGTTAATATAAATGAAATGACAGCATAATTGCAAGAGCTTCAATTATGATAATTAGGCAGCATTCATGCTTCACTGATGCCACAATCACGCTGTTGTACCTACTGCAGCATCATAGCTAGGATACCAGATCATTCTTCTTTCAGCAATAGGCTGGGTCTGAGATCAAGTCCAATTCAGAACTATTAATTTTAAGTAAACAGAACTCTAATGCGATGATTCCCTAATATATGCTGTAAAAGTCTTCATTTATTGTTACCTTTCCAAAAGTACAACATTTTTAGAAGTAAATACACAAGATGTTGGCGCTCCAGGTGAAACTCTGGCCTTTCAAACTAAAATTAACTTTTTAGTGTGGTTCCAGTGAGATCAAGACTTCCCCCTAAGGTGGAGTGTGGATGGGAAAATTTGGTGGGACTAATCTCCTTTGTATAATGTAAATGTTTTGAGTTTAATTCTATCCACTGCTGCAGAATCAGTGTAAAGAAGTACCACCAACTCCTTGATGCCACCAGGAACATCTTCGCCATGCATGGGCAAATCCCTTCAGTAATTAGCCCTGAAACTAAAAGCATTCATAGTCATGATGGCACAGCTGTAGCTGAAATCATTATTTCTGATCAGAGGTAGAGCTTACTATCTCAGTCAGTTCAGCACCATACTATCTCAACATCTTGCTTTTGGGATGCAAGCTGGAACCACAGACTCATAACTTACCTGTTATTTCACCTGTTAAATTCTGTTACAATCAGCACAGGGCAGTAAGGGCAACTTCTCCTTTACTTGTCTAGTTTGAAGTAGGAGCAGCCTCAACAACTCAGTGGAGTTAGACTGAGGAAAGTGAGAAGAGAAGCAGAGCTTAAGAGAAAGAAATGATTATTTTTATTAGGTGAAAATAAAGCTGTTGAGAAATTCCTAAAGGTGTTGACACACAGTCGCGCATTTAAATGGAAGGCTGTCAAGCGAAAGAACAACCATAAGCTTGGGCTCTGTGTAAACAGCAATTACTTGAATAAAGGATTTTGTAAAGCAATAACCCTCCATCTTTTTCATAGTTCTTTTCCCCAGCAAGCAAATATATCTACCCTTTGGAGATGTATTTTTCTTACCAAGTTTTTTGCAAAGCAACTACATCTTTTAATGAGATGCTACCCACTCAGTGAAGAGGAGCGTCTTCACCTGGCAAGACTCTTCCAAATTGTCTTTTCCTCCTCACTACAAAAAGCATATTTCTTGGGTGCTAGCTCACAGCACTAGGATTTGCCTCCATTTACCTACATATTATTGCAAATATTTGATCATCTATGAAAACTGAGATAAATGGAAGAGAAAGGATACAATTCTGAGATTATTTTTAATTATGAAATCCCAACTAAAGTTGGCATTGATGTACAGTCAGACAGCTTTGGATGGTGTGGATAATCCAGTGAAATCCATAGATTTCAGTAAAGTTGAATGTTTCCTGTAGAGCTGTTTCTTGTAATTTTCTGTACAACTTCCCTGTAGAATAAGAGCAGCATCTGTTTCCTTACTCTTATTCAAGATGCACAGAAAGTAGACACTGGTGCTAAGCAATGACAGGGTAGTCTGAGAAGCTGTGCAATTCATCCAAGCCAAAAACCAAACCAAAACAAAACACTATATGGGTGTGTTTATGTATATATATATTTATGTGTATACATACATTTATATATATTATATATGCATATACATGAACAGACATATGTATATGTGTAGAAATTAAACTATATATATGTTCATATACATGTTCATATACAGACACACATTCTACATTGTCTATTTCAAAATCTCAAGAAAAACAGTTTCCTTGCAGAGCTGCAGATTAAAAAGCTAGTGGAACTGCACTTTACTTTTCACAGTGGTTCATTTTGCGCACTTCTGAGTGGTTACGAGTCAGACGACGGATGCAGCAGACAGTTGTCAGACACTCTAGCGCTAAATGATTCCTGCCCCACATGCTTTGTGATCTTGCTAACCTGTGATATTAAGGGAATGTTTTTTGTTGTCCTTTGTAAACTATTTTAAAGGGGGAAAATCCCAGGTTTGATTACCAGTTTTCTCTGGACACCAAGCTAAGATGAACTTTATTTAATTCAATTGTTTAGAGGTTGGACATCTAACCTAACTTCGTTATCGAGACTATCTTCAAAGAAAGAACTTCTTTCATCTCTCTGAATCTACGTCGTTTACCTAAACAGGGTATTTACTGGCTCCCAAGCCATGTACTGTAAAAAGCCTTGTATTTATACTCTTCAGGGCGAGCTGTTGGCTAGCAACACGCATATATCATTGCATATAACCTGCCTCTCTGCTGTAGCACTAAACTCTCCCCTGCAAAACACATGTGTGGACAAAGAACTTGAAAGAAAAGGAGAGATATTTCACAGTCTGCCAGAGTGATAAGTGATATTGCTATAGCCTGATGTTCAGGCCTGTGGTACGTGCCTTGGAGAGTAGCCTGAGAAGACATGGGCATGTAAGGGCTGCTGGATGGGTGTTGAAGAACCAGTTGAGTGCAAGAAGAACCTGGCTTAGCCTCATAGGGTGTGAAGTTTATGGGAAACAACCCTTAGAATGGTATCAACGCTGCTCCTTAGGTAGAATTAGTTACTTCACTCCAAACGGCAGCACATCAGCATACACACAGTGTACAGTCAGGGCACAAGCAAATCAGGGGTCTGCTTTATTTGACAGCACGGATGTACCCTTAGATATACTCTACTGCAGGATGAGACAAATCATGCCCTAGATGCCCTTGTACAGCTCTTCTGAATATAGAGAAAACCCACACTGGAGTTTTAAAAGAAAGTTTCTTTGCAATGGCTAAAGTTCAGTGAGCCAAATCCCACCCAGTGTATTCACATGCATAGCAGCTGTTATGGAAATCTCTCTCCAGTCAAATTTACCTGTTTGCGTATCTCTGTGGTAATCAGTTCAGCTAGCAGCTGAGGAAGCAGTTCAGACTCCAGACCATTAACCTCCTGGCAGTACTGCCAGGAGGGGAAATGCTGCAGAAAGTGTTTACTGCGAAGCTTCGCTTTCTGCTGCAAACAGCCCCATGACCACTTCTCACATCTGTAACTCACACAAAGTAAGTGGGGCTCATTTTGATAATGATTAGTGATAAATAAAGACGTGAAGTTTTAGCCTTATCCCTGCTGGTCTCTTCATTTTGCTCATTTTTCCAAGGCTCCAGAGGGTGGAATCAGCGGTTTGGGTTCCAGTCCATTTCGTGGTCTAGAACATTATTGCACATGTCTCATTAAGGGAACAGGCAGGAGCAAGGAAGCTACTGGAGCATTTTGCCCTTTCCAGTGTGAAATACTGCTTGCTTTGCTCGTTGTCACTCAGCAGAAAACCTTGCTGTCTTGAAGCAGCATAAGAAGCTAGACCTGTGGCAGCAAAATAAATCCTCAAACTCCTAGCACCAATGCAAAAGCGAGGAAGGAACCCAAACATTTATGGTCATCTTTCATTTTTTTGTATTTGATGGCAGAATGCCTACAGTAGCTTAACATTGTAGACTGAGGCAGTAATCATATTTTAATTGAATTATTTAGAGTGTGTAATTTGTCACATCTAGGAGTAATTTTAATTACTTAATAAATTGCTTTGGTGTCATGTTTGAATCTCATTTTGAGTACTATATTTCTTTAAAAAATGACTGCATTGATTAGTACTAAAATGTAAGTACTCAAATCAAGCAATTACTTAAGCAGTTAATTACTTAATGTGAATTTAGAAATAAGAGAAATTAATGTCAACCAAACAACATTAGAACCTGACCCTGATTTTTTTGCACAGTCGATATTTTAGCTGAGGTCAGTGAAAATGTTCCTGGAAATTAATATGAGTTTGAGTACGGAAGGAATGAAAGTTGAATGTCTGCTTGATCTACTTACATATTCATTTGTTCTCTCACAAAGCATTTGGGAAAACATGCAAATAGGTAGAAATATTTAGGGTCAATGGGAGAAATACAGCTTTCCAGTTAGGAGTGCTGAAGGAGACATAAGGAATCGAAATTTGTTTTGCATGTATCATTGTTCAAATGGAAGGAATTATGTCTGCAGACATTTGGTAGTAGTTTCTGAGTTGTTGCAAGGGTATGTATTCCAAATATTCAGAGCTTTTAAGGGTAAAAATTGCCATCACCTAATCTGATTTTCTGCATATCAAAAGCTATATGATACAACCCACATACAACCCATTTTATGCCTAATAACTTATATTTCATGTTGTTAGGAAGCAATAAGTATATGCAGACATGAAATACCAATGTGCCCATCTGTAGTGATAAAAGCTTGACAGAGTTAAATTCAGAGTAAATAAGGGAAGAACGGAAACCATTTTTTCCAAATCTAACCTGCCCAACATCTAATTCGTGTTAATATGCTAAGGTCCTCTTCACAGAAGTTGAGCAAATTGGATGTACAATGAAAGTGGCCTTAAGCAACTACCTAGGGGAAGAAATTGATTGCCTTATTTTAACTAAAAGTCAAACAAATTAGTGCTGAAATCCTTAGGGACACTTAATGATCACAGGGGGGTTGGGGCTACTTACCGGTAACACAGAAGATTTAGTGTATTTTGGAGCTTTCACTGCTTTTTCACTTTCTGCATAACATTTATTTTATCTCTATTATGCTTCAGATTTCATGGCATTAATCAGCCACTGCTTAACCAGCAATTAGGAGGCAGAGCAGGGTGGCACAATATAAAAAGTTGGAAGGCTCTCTGATTCTCACCTTGCTCCATTTTTTATGATGGAAAACAGCACTGACTTACTCCGAGGCAAAATGAATGCAGCACAGGTAGGAGTCAGGCTGTGCAGTCGGCAATAACTGATTAGATCCCCTCAGTCAGGATTTTCCGCCGTGGTCACTGATGCTGAGTTTATCACTATTCAAAAGGCACCGCTCTTGCAGAAAAGGCTGTTGTTAGATAAGCCGGAGTTTCTTCAAGCTCCCCGGTGATATTTTGACCAATACGGCTCCTTAAGGCACCATTCTTTGATATTGTTCTTTGTCAGGGACGTTCCTACTCTGTCAACTCAATTGTCAGCGAGTCTGTAGACAATACCGATCTCGGAGGGAAAGCGAGCACCGAGACAGCATCAAACTGTGGAGTGACCTGGTGGCAATTGGGGCTGCAGGCCATGTCAGTGAGATCCAATACCCACAAACATCTGTCTAAATACTCTTGTGAAATTTGGCGATATATGAACATCTAAGCATCTGTAGAGCTACAGGGGAAGTAGGTATAATGTACGGAGGGAAGTGACTAATTGGTTGCTATTACTGCCTTAAAGAAACTTTGTGTTAGTGGCATCGCTGATTCCCACCTCCTTGCTGTTACACTTCACCTGGGGTAAGAAAAACAAAAACAAAAACAACAAAAAACAAAAACCAAAAAACTGGTGCCTTGAAATTGCCTTTCCAGGTTTGATGATTCTGCTATCTTGGGAACTGTGTTGCCAGCCTAATCTTATGTTTGTCAGGTCTTTTCATTCCAGCTTAGCTCTTCTTACCTTCTGATAATATGCTGTTGTTGTTTTGACTTTCCTGCAACCCTGTCTTTCTGTGTAAAAGGACTTTCTAGACAAATTCATCTGTTCCTGCATCCTCAATTCACTGAATCTGATATTTATAGTCATCTGACAGGGAACTGGCTCATTCTCTGCCAAGCAGACAGTGAATGTGGATTTCTTTATTCTTAACTGAATAAGGAGGAAGGTCTTTTCACTTATGCATTGGACAAGGATACTGAAAAAAAAAATCTGATTTTATTCCTTCTTTCATTACATTTTATGAGTTTTGGTAAGTCTTGTAATTATTTTAAGATTTAGCCTTTTCCACAAAAAGAGTTTATATTCATATATATTTACACAATTGTAGTTCTGGTAGAAAATTGCCTCAAAGACAAACTGAAGAATGAACGGGTTAATGTTTGTGAGGTGATCAGACAATGCTTATAATCTCTGTAAGCACCCCAAAATGACCTATTCTTGCATGACGAGCCTGTGGATTTTGACTGTACATGTTTCCATGAGCCTGAAGAATAGGAAAATGGGACTTGTAAAAAAATAGATGCAACACCTGAGCCCAGAGAGCAAGTTGTTGCTCCATCTGCCTCACTAAGGAGAAAAAGCTAGACTGTGGGGTTAACTCATTCCCCTCAAATTAAGTGACATTTTTGTGGGTTTTTTTCTTTATTGCAAGAGTCTTGGGCTGAGGGGAAGAACAGCATTAAAAGCACTTACATGGAACTTATGTGATCCACTGCAATTCCCCACTTCCATGTACAGTGTTGTCTGACCCAAGGAACATAAGTCAGAAGACTCACATTTTTAGAGACATTTTGGGCACTTACCTAGGACTTCAGATCCCCAAGCCTGGGAAAATCTTTGATCTCACATTTTTAGAGGTGTACAAGTAATTTATTATAGTCTATTATCTTTCTCTTTCTGAGGACAGTGAATTGGAGCTGTAGAAATATTTAGGATTACCTTTATGGACAGATACTGCTACCTGAAAGGAAGCTGCAGCTGAATTCAAACATGAATCAAAAGAGTATGTCAGGGAGCCTCCTCTGAATTTCTGCTGGAGCAGAAGGAGGCCATGTCGGGAAATGACTGAGCCACTCAGCTGCAGGTGCAGGGTTCGGATCCATGTTCTCAGGATAATTTATGGTTTTTTTTGCTTTGGAGGTTCTTTCACAGAAATAATCATTTGATCAAAAATGGGAACCACGTCCTGCCCTTTACAAACTGGATGAACTACCTCCAGGATAGTGAACAAGGCTCTTTTTTGTCTCTTTTTATTGGCTTTCATGACTTTTACATCGTTACACCCATTACTTGGGGAAGAAGGATCTCCTGCCAAAAGGGTTTTATTGCCTTCTGCCCCTGAGAAGGACTGAGGCTTGCTTGGTTCAGCACATATCCGCAGAAGAGGGCTCAGGGCACTTCAATACCAGCCTTTTTTCCTTTTCTTTTCTTTTGCGGTTGGTTTTCAAGTAAAATTACTACTAATACCACACTGGTAAGAAAAATGATATGCAATCAAGCACAAGATGGTTTAAAAAATAGATTTATGCTAAAATCACATCTTTTAAAATAAGCAATTCATTGCTCTAATCAGTTTTTCTTTCAGCTTTTCCACCCCTTACCATTAAAATAAGCAGGATTATTAAAGCGCATAAGCTTAGTCATTAGCAGATTGCTGTGATGCTGCAGTGATTGACATATGTCTTTTTCTATATTAGCAGCTTAATCTGATGGTATGACCAATCAAAACAAAAAGTAGGTTGATTGGTGAGTGTTTAGTTCTAACACATAATTTAACTCACTGTATAATAAGAATACTGATATTCTCATAGAGTTCACCCAATATAGGCAAACAATTCCTGAAGACTTTCAAATTACTGTGCCATCAGATCTGAAATACGTATGTGAAGCCAGACTCACGGTAAAAAAAGCCTTGTCACTGGTTTTCTTTTTTTTTTTCCTCACTGATAACTGTAATTCATTGTGGATGTATCTACATAGAACACCTTGAAAGTGGATGTGAAGTTTAGTTTAGTTTTGTTCAGCAAGTTTTCCAATTGCTCTCATTCCAAAAAAAAAAAAAAAAAAAGAAAAGAAAAGAAAAAGAAGAAGAAGAAAAAAAGAGGGATTTAATTCAAGTTTAGTTTGCCTTTAGAGCGATTCCTTCGAGCTACTTTATTGTGGTTGTATTTTCAATTCCTACCAAAGTGACCTTACATTCTGTAAACAAGGCCTTTGAAGAAGGAGAGCAGTGTTTTCATGCTATTTCACTGCCAGCAGCACTGCCTTTCATCTTTTTTCTATTAAGGAGCTTTTTCAAAGGGAACAACAATGGCTTTTTTGTAATTAACAGTACACCTTGACCTGCATCTCACGGTTAAAACATTGAAATTAGCTTTGTGTCAGATGTAAGTGAACAATGCTGCACTAAATCAGAAGCAGCATAAAGCCTTTTCACAAAGCCCGCATGATAAAAATGCTTGAGCACCTAGTGCTGCTTGAAGCAGAATATACATAACATTGTTAAAATGCCTTTAAAAAGCAAACAAAACTTAATTTAGTAGTAATAGTAAAAGCTCTTTTCATTAATGTGGCATGTTTCATCTAACATCTGCAAGTTCCTAGGAAGCATTGGTGGATTAAACTTTAGTAAACTATCCATAAACTGCTGCACTGATACAAACAGAGGTGACGAGCACAGGACCACATGCAGCCTGATATGCAGCTTGTAGCGGGAGCATTTCTTAGGTCACTGCAACCACCCGCATGTATAATCCAGGCCCCCACAAATGCATTAGCTTAAACCTCAGAAAAGATGATAATAACGTTTACTTCACATTTGGAGAAACTGAAAATGCATACATAGTATAAATTGCAGCAACTCTCCTTGTTCAGGGACCCTTGAACTACATCCAATTTAAAACAAAGAAAAAATGAAAATGCAGAAAAGTAGAAATAATAAAAAGATTTGATTTCTGAGCAATTAAAGTCATCAAGCCTCCAAGAGTGTCACTGCTTTAGCCACATCAGGTACTGCAAGTGGATCACTGGGAAAATCAGGGCATTGAAATAAGTCCTTGTGTACAAAGCTGTCTGTGAAACATTAGCCACATATAAGACAGCAGTATGAGAATGTTGATCTAATTAACTTTTTTCCCTGTTTTTATATCGAGTAAGTATTAGAGTGGTAAATAGAATCAGTGACCCCTAAATTTTCATTTAAGTATTGGACAAAGTCCCTCTGGATAAAAAATGAAAGGAAAGGAAATGAAGGCAATGGGCATTTATGAGTTTTTAATATATGACAGTAAAACTAATGGTAACCTAAAATTAGATAAACTAATGCTGGGACCATACGTGCTTGGGCCGCAGGATGCTTGAATTCAACGTTTTTTAAAATAGATCTAATGAATACACTATCACAATGTGAAATATAAGATGGTGTGTCTTTCCCAGTGAAATTCATGGAGGTAACTAAGCATTTCAGGGCTAAAGATGTAATTTGTCATATTAATGAAATATTCCTTTTAAGAAATCTATATAGAGTCTATTCTGTTGGTGAATAATTTATGTGGACAATAGTGTTCTTTAAAAAAGAGTTCTCATTACCATTGCAAAGGAAAGGAAATATATGTTCTTTCTGACCACATATCCTATTGTGATGCTAAGAGCACTTTGCTGTATGATTGAAAGACTTTTCTCCCTAACTACAGTTATGTGACAGTAATAAAGTATTGCCTATTAAGGAAAAAATTACATTCTTTTTCCTGAAGGTTTAGGTTTCAGTGCTATATGTTCTACTCAGAGTCCCAGACCCAGCCTGTGTGTTATTAGATGCTTAGGAAAGGGCCTAAGTAAGGAACAAAGTAAGGAACATGGCTAGAATCATAACGTAACTTAAATTGGAGGAGACTTCTGGAAGCCATCTGGTCAACCCCCCCCTCCCAACCCACTTATCGCAGGGTCAGATTCAAAGTTGGCTCTAAATTTGAAATTAGATCATGTTGATGAGAGTCTTGTCCAATCAGTTCTCAGTCAACAGTATCAGAAAGGCGATTCATCTAACCAAAAATCTGAATTGTCCTTTAGAAGTGTCCATCCATCAAAAAAAAAAAAAGGGGAACTGAACTTCTAGTACTGTCCCCCCAGTTAAGGGTCTAATCTGAGGAAGGAGGGATCAAATCTTAAAGTTATCTTTCTGGATATGCTGTAGCAAAAAATCATACCAAAAAAGGTGAAAATATTATCTACTTTATTTTTGAATTGAATACTTTATGATGAATTAAAAGCCAGGCAAAAGAGCAGCTGAAGGAGTGGTCTGTGGGCATTAAAAGAAGGTATGCTTTGGTTTTTTAGTAGATTATGTCATCCAATTTTAGTTGTCTGTTTATTTTTGTACTCCACTGCTCTTGTTCTCCAGGACTACTGGAAAAGGCACCACTGATTTAGTACCTCATTCTGATTCTCACATCTTACATTTGAGGTTTGCCTTAGAGGGGGGGTAGTGCTGAATGAGAAAACCGTAGAGACTGGTGCACCTCCTTTAAAGAAGAGAACACACATCTCATTTTATTGGAGTCAAAGTTATGAAGACGGTGCCAACATTATCAAGCAGTGTCCCTCCAGGTTGTTTTTGGCACAGGGCCTTGTGAAGTAGCAGTGCAGATCTTGACAAGAAGAAATGCTGTTGCTGGGCTGGTGAAATCTGCTGATAAGGCACTTTGCTGATGTGGGAAGGGAAAGCTTGCATAATCGTAGCCCGTTTTTCAAAGTTTTTACGGCTAATTCAGTATTAGTCTATGCCGTTTTTTAAACCGAGTCATCTGAATTGGACCTCAGAAGTAAATGAGGAAAGGGTTGTGCAGTGCAGAAGGGAAATACATGAGCAAGATGGAGCTGCCATCTTAGGCAGAGAGTTGGTCGGTCATGGTCAAAGTTTGCTGTTCTTTCAACTCACATGTGCTATTAGGTGAGATAACATTAACCATGTCTCAGCTGCCCTCCAAACCATCTATTTATTGCTCGCCACATATCATATAAGCTGCTTTTTTAAAAAAAGAAACAAAACACACTTTAATTTCCAAAACAAGGTCTAGATTTAAATGAATAATTTTCATCTTTTCATGATCTTCAGCCTTAATATTACATTTCAATTACTAACACTACAATACGATTTAATTATGTGGGTCAAATCATCACTGGATGTAAATCACCATGGTTCTGCTGACATGCTGATGCTGTATAATGATCTGCCCAGTAGGGGACCCACAATATGAAGTTCTTGTTAAATAATGTTATAGATGAATAGTTTTATGTTGTTATGTCACTGTGTCGAATCTTCCTGAAGAAGCTGCAGTTTTGGAGTAGTTGGAACCACTTTTAGATTAGTTTTAAAACTTCTTTATTAAGTGGTTTGTATGTGTTTGAGATACTGTTAGAGATTCCTGATTACAACAGCTGTTTCATCAGTTGTTTCTGAAAAGCAGATTTCCAGGGGAAAAGAAAAAAAAAGTTTGTATCAGATTTTTTTGATCAAGTTGATATAGATCTTGTTAGCACTTTAAAAGAAGGCTTAAAAAGAAGCCTGACAATCATGTGGGTGCACACTTGAAACAGTGCTGATTTCCTAATATGGGGCTCAGCTTCTGATAACATCACTGGAGCTTCTCTCCGATGGAAACATAAACTATTTCTTCAGTGTTCTCTATGAACTCAATTCTGTAAGAGTCAAAGAAAACCAAGCATCACTTTACACTTTGATCCTTCTAGGAAATAACGTTTTGCCAATAATAAAGACCATATTAGAAGGGAATATTTTTCTGCTGTGTTAGCATATGGTATTAGGGTGGTATCTTCCATATCTGAATCTCTGGTTTCTGTATGTCTGATTTATATTGCATCAAAAATATTAATGGAATTCAACAGATCAGGAAACAAAACCTAGTCATTTTAGAAATGACTCCTCCACTCTGTTTCCGGAGTTCTCTCTAATTACTGACGATGGTCTACTTAATATCGAGACATACCAAGACTCACGTCCCTGTGGTGAAATTTGTCTTTCCCTTGGATGTGTGGAACATCTTAAAAGTTGCAGAAATGTGGGCTCCCGTCAGTCAGGAAGAGCAGTGAGTCGACTAAGGTGCAGATGCTGATATTTTTTGAGACTGTACCATTATGCATTAATCTAGAGTCACATTTTGCATCATAATAGATAATTATTTGAGGTCTCCTGATTCAAGAACCATTCTCCTCAATGCTCAAGGACTGATTGCTTCCTTTTTCATTTTCTCCAGCCTGTGTGGATATCTGCTAACCCCCTTGCTCCTTGAGAACCTGCAGAAAGTCTTATTTAGAGCTGCAAGAACTAGAAGGGCAAGAGAAAATCATAAGGAACAGGACAGCAGAGATGTTGAGCACTTCATATCTTCTCATGTGCTACACAGCACTAAAGAAGTGCCCATTTTATGACTTAACAGACCTTTAAATGTTGTCTCGTCTACTGTAGGTCAGGCAGTGTAGCTCCTCTGACCCTAAACTCGTGGTTTCCTGAGGAGAGCTACGGAAGTGAGGACCCAGGCTTCCATAGTGGTGGCGGGTCAGGAAACTCCTGAATCTGAGCTGAGCTCTGTGTTTCCTGCCCTCATATCATTTGCGAATGCTGGATGAGCAATGGATTGTCTTTACTCTCTTTTAACTTTATGAGCAAAGTTTCTTCAAATGCCTTTTTCTGTTGTCTACTTGGAAAGCTGAATTCAAGCAAAAGTTATAATCTCAGGAAAACTAGCCACTGTTAATGTTACAGCTGAATAATAGATAAGATTATCTATGTTACAGATTAAAATTCAGCTATAATCTGAGATGAAGCATATTAGATTCATCTTGAATTCATATGTATATGTATACGTACTACATATATATATATATATTTATGCATATATATTTCTCTTATTTCCTCCTGTGCTCAGGAGAAATCTCAAGGAATTTTCTTTTTCTGCCTCTTAAGATTTGTCTCCTGATAACATGCATTTGAGTTGTCCGTTAGCTTAATAGGGTCTTGACAAGGAATGGAGAGGTTCTACTTCAGTTCAGCAGAGGGCTCCAGAATACACACGGGCTGGTGAGTTTGTTTCTGTATCACCTCAAGAATGTAATGGAGAGGTTAAATTCCCTGCAGCAAGCTAATTACACTTCTCTATTGCACAGAACCTTTGTCCTCCCATAATTAATTATGAGCAAGAAAAGAAAATGCCCTTTTGTTGTTTTATAATGAATTAATCCTTCATGAAAATCATTTGTGTGGCATAATAACAAAAGGACATTTGTTCACTGTCCTCATCACTGCATATAGCAAAGTACATAAATGGCCTCATGCGGGGAGTCTCTTTGTCTTTTGTGTCCAGGAACATACTTTATTGCAGACATGTCACAGGAGTATTAATACCCTCAATTGCTGTACAGGCAGATAAGACTGTCTAGATCATTATAACAAAAACTACAGAGAAAGGAGTCCAGTGTTTTGATAGTAATTCTCAGTCTAAAATCAAAGGAACAGTTCTATTAAATGGATTTTTCTTCAGACATAAAAAACCCACATTGCCCTACTTAATCTAGTCCTTTGAAACATGGCTTAGATAAATCTATCTGACTAAATGAAGAAAGTCAATCTCCGTTTGATTGCTCATCCAAGGTGTAGGAAAGGAATCCATTATGTCACAAGATTGAGTAACTCAGGACTGTGCTTCACAAGATTAATGGGCACCATGTCAAATGTATATTTAATAGGGTTGCACTGAAGAGCCCAAATATAACTAGAATATTTGGCATTTTGCTAAAGCCTGAATGAGACAATATTCTCTGGCACTGCATGCAGTATGTGCATTTTGTGAGCTCTTTCATACTTCATGGGAGTTGAGCGGATGGTCAAGGCTTAGTAGACAAATGTTTACATCACCAATGAGCTTCCACCAGTTTTGGTGTGTTTTTGAGCAGGGAAAGCATGGCCTGAGTTTATTATAAGCGTGGGTGCTATATTACCTCGGGTTGGGCAAAGTGCCAAACTGACCCAGTAGGCAGCACTTGCCTACAGCCACCATTGAAACACTTGATGTGGGATTTAACACCATAAAGCCAGGGATAATGAGAGAAAACAGAAGATTAATCACTCTAAACTCCTTCAGTAAACCCACTGCTTTTACTACAGTAGATGAATTGCTAAACATGTTTGTATCCATAATGAAACTTTTCTGAAAAAAAATGTCGCTCCTCCTTTTCTCTCACCCCATGACTTTTTCTATGGCATTCTTATTCATCTGCTCTTAAGATGTTTATCAAATTTATTGCTAACATTTTCATTTACAGAAAAAGTTGTTTGTTTTTTAATAAGAAAAAGTGCTAGGAATTAACATAAATTGTTGAAAACTGCAATATGAGTAAAAAAACACAGAACTCATGCCAGCAGGGGTATTACTGTATTTAAAATTCTGTGTATTAAGAAGTTCATACATTTTCTCTAAATCACTTTCATATTTTTTAATAGTTGTTCTTTACCCTTTGTGATGATCAATTAAATATTTTTCACATTGGCTGAGACAATATGCTTCCCTTTCACTAGTACGGAATGAAATATGCTGAAGTTAGTTATAACATTGGTAAACTCTACTATGGCATTCTCATGTAACTTCAGATATCTATCCTAAGGCAGCTGCCTAGACTCACTCATTAGTCAAAGGAGAGAAACAAGGCAATTAATTCCATCGGTCAAAGACTCCTCCTGTAAGAGTGGATGAAGCATCTTCTCCAAGTGCTGTATATCTATGCACACTCTAAAGAAAGTCAGGATGAATAGTTTTACGTACCTCATAAAATCGTAAGAAAAGCGACATTGTCTATTTCACAAATAACAACCAAAAATGTTACTCTTTCTCTGTGGAAACCTTGCAAACATCCAAGAGGATGTGCAGATCTCTACAGAGTGCAGGGTTAGGTGCTTGCAATTTGTAAAGAAATACATAAGCCAATCCAGAGCATTTTGCACTTTCCGCATCATTAATCTTTACTTATTCTGGGTGCAAAATTTCTTTCTGCCAACAGGGAAATGTAGGTTGGAAAGGCATATTTACTGCTGCTTTTCAATGCTGTCAATTACTGATCAGAGTGCTTAATTCAACAGCAGCCTCATGTACTTTGTTGCTGTTGATTCTGTCAATTCAAAGTTCCACAGAGAACTCTTTCAACTACTATTAAAAGCAAATATTGAACAATAAAATTAAATACTTTGAAAAAATACGTCCCACTAATAGGAAATGCCCGATGTACTGTACAGGAAAGAAACGAAAGTGAAAAGTAAAGAGGTGAACCACATACGCTTTTTGATATGTATCTTGCAAAATTAATATAGTCATATTTATACAACTCAGGGAGCTTGATACCTAAGAATATCTTTGCCGATCTAGGCTTCAATGACCAGCATACCGATATATGTTTATGCCAAGAATTCTGAGGGAATTAGCAGCTGGACCCAGATCTCCTTCAGTCCCAGCTCCAAGCTTTGCCCTCAGGACCATCCTTTTGGTATATACAAGGCCTGTGTGTAAAGGACAGATCGAGTAGTCTAGGAGTCTGCTGAGATGTGCATCAGTCAGTAACATTTCACATATCTCTATTGACTTTCCCCCACTAAATGCATCACTATTGACAGCTGCATTGCCTTTTACACAATGCTGCACTTCATCTGCATTGATCAAACTAATCTAGGGTGAATGAAAGCAAAGTGCTATGGATAATTCATTCAAGGATAGATCCACATGGCTGAGTAGATGGCACTGGATGCACTTTTGGAAAACTTCGGGAATTTCTCTTAAATTCGTGTTCTAAGCTAGAGTCTTGCCAGTACTGCAGATAGTTATGTAGGTAGGTCTATTTTAGGCACCTTAAGGAAAGATGTATCCAGCTACAGGTGACAGCATTTCATAACCAAAAGCTGAGTACATTAGAAATATCCATCCCTTGCTGTCATAGGTCAAGCAGACATGTTTGTGATTTTGTGGAGCAGTTTCCATGAGCTATAACTGAACTTTTCAGTGTTGGTGCTTCGTTTCATTTTCACACAAACAGTGTATTTTCAATCAGTTTCTTAGCCATTTATTCTTTCCATCCAGTTATTTTAATTGCTTTAGTTTTTCAGTGCTGAATCTTTTTTCAACATCATTTGCTCTTACTTAACCCATTGTATATTTTCATTCTACTAACTCACCAGAAATCAATTATTGTCATATATATTACTCATTGGCTTATAGATCAGTCCATCATCAACAGCTTATTTTCTTGTACTATTGATGAAATAGAAAGCACTGGTAAAGTGTCTTTGTGCAGACAAATGCTGATTTCTTTCTACAGACTACTGAAGATGTGAACAGATGCTGAACATAAGTTTAATTTTTGTTTGGCTGTTTGGGGTGGAGGTTAAGCATGAGCAAAAGCATTATTTATGAAGACATTTCCAAGATAGGAAAATAATATCTATCTCTTAATGCACTGTGGGATTGGGTCAAGAAATGGTTTATTTGTGATGACTGGTAAATAACATAGTCTTTTGTGATGCTAATTGCCAAGCCAAAAGTTCATAGAAGCTGCTGAAAAATAATGTGTCATTAGCTTCAGGTCCTGATCTGGCCTAGAAGTGTACTGTTGTTGTTCTTTAACAAAAGCATTTGACACCTCTGTGGCTGCCTAAAAATGGTCTAAATTAACACGTTAATGGCAACTACTTTTTTTAACATCCTGAGTTACTTTGGTAATGATGCTTAAAAACAAGGAAGAAAGGAAGGAAGAAAGGAAGGAGTGAAGGAAGGTCCTAAATAAAAACAACATGAAAACAAGTTGCAACATTTAAATTGCCAGAAGTATCTGATCTAACTCTAATGGCTTAGGCACTTCTGATTCCCTGAAGTCCTTCTTCCCCAGGCTGCCACCTTTCAGCCACCCCCTAAAACAGGAATACAGGAGAGAGTTTCAAACAAGATGGAGGGATTAGTGCCATAAACAAATTATAACAAGAGGGTTTTCAACATAGCAATGGAGGGCTCTGCTGTTGACCTCCATTATAACAAGAACTAAAACCCTCAGGAAAGCATAGGACATTTTTGTCCAGCAATAGTGCAGATGCATCTTGTTAAATCTCCTTCAGTGTAAGAAAGAGGCGATCCTACCTCTGCTTCCATAGAAATATTAGTACAGACTGGAAGATCCCACAGAAATCCTAGGAAAGTTTAGATATGAAAGAAAACCGACGTAGAAAATTAAGGTTTTACAACTACACAAAGTACCATTTAAGTCAAACACTCCAAAAAGTAGGATGTTTGACTTCATAAAAGGTGGGTGGACTCTGTTTTCTAACAAGTCATTGAAGGACATTAGACCTGAAAGGGAAATGGGGCAAAAGCTGGGGGAAAAAGCTCAGTTGTTTGGATCTAAGGATAGAAAGCAAGACTAAGTGCAGGGGAGGAAGACTGAAGGAATAAGATTAGAAGCAGAAGAGGTCAGCCACTGAGTTTGGATGGAGTCAGACAGCATATAGAAAAGAGCTGAAGCTGAGAAGAGTTGAGATATTTCAACCAATATGGGGGTGAAGGAAGAAAATACAGATAAGTTTCAGGGGGAAGTTCATGTGGACACTATTTCTTTTCATTCATCAAATAACTGAGGAGCATGGGAAAAGATGCAAAGATGACTTTGAGGGGCATATTCTTGAAGGCTATAATGGAAAAACATTAGTCCTTCCTGGGTTGGTTAAAATGTGATTTTTTTTTTCTCATCCTATAATGCTGTCTTAGAAAACCAGAGTGGTTTAACAACCACCCCACAGCAACAGAAAATGTTGCTACATTTTGAATTAGTCTTATTACCATGGGTTTGGTAGGAAGTGTGGGCATAACATTTCTCTCTCTGAAGCTTTTTCTTTCACCATCTACTTGAGGAGGAACAACATTAGGCACAACGGTCAATATTTGCAAGCATGGGCTCTAATTTAAGCCATACATGGGCAGCCTAGTTTAGCTGCTCAGTTCGAGATTTCTGGGGCTTAATTTCCATAATCAAAGCATGTTCACAGAATTCCTGAACAAAGCAAAGTCAGTCTCTCTCTAGCTGGGTGGTCACTTTTTTGAAGCATTGAATTTGTAAGTCCTTCTGAACATATTTCTGGCTAGCTGAAACTTAGAAAAAACATATATTCATAGTTGATGGCTAAAATAAATTTACTGTTAGCTTGCAAGGGAGAAACCTATGTTCTTGGATTCTTGGGATCAGAGGTCTCGTCTTTCCATTTCTATATTCCCAAGGAAAATAATGCATGTGTTCATTGTTTTGTCAGTATAAGATTTATAATGCCTTTAACTATTCATTTCCTTGCCTTAAAGTGCATAGGTTTTGTAAATGATGTGAGAGTGACAACACTGTAGTTTCCCTGGCAACCTTAACTGATTTTCAAAACACTGCTTTTCATGTTTGGAATAAGCATAGATTTGTACAATCTGACAGGAAAAAAAATAAAGAAAGAAGGAAGGAAAGAAAGAAAGAAAGAAAAAAAAATCCTCTTGAGGAAAACAATTGGCAGCTGCAAAGATTGCAAATCAACCTTCCGCCACTTAGTCATCTGTGTGATGTGAAATTTAAAGACCTCAAACTTAAAGAAAAATGCATCTGAAACTGTCAAATTTTTTCTTTGCTTTGCCTGAAGTCCAGCAAAACCAGCCTTTCAGTTTAGATTCAGCACTGAACTTCAAAATTGGTTTTGTCCTCTTCAAACCTTGGCTCACTCTGAATTTAAAAATCTGGCTCATGTTTATAGTCTAATGAAATCCATATCTAGGCAACCTTTTGCCAGGCTTTGATTTTTTTTTTCTTTTAATTTCATTTTGAAAATTAAACACAGCTAATTCCTCAGCATCCCAAAAGGGAAAGATTAGGTATGGTCAGCTGATGACAGGTGTGTCCAGGATCAGACCCCCAAATCACTTTCAAATTTTCATTTTTAAAACATTTTCTAAGTGTTGGCTGGAAAGAGAGAGGTTGTGTTAGCCATAACAGACTTTCAATCTTGAGAGCAAGAAGACCAACATGTAAGGTTTCTCTGGATGGAACAGGAAGACTACAAAGGTTGATTTCCTCTAGCCAACTTTCTGATTCCCCCCACACAGTTTCATTAATTGGAGCAAGAATATATATTCTGTATTTGGCATGTTCATTCAGTTTTACAGTTCTTTGTCCTTTGTTACATTTGCATAGATTCGTCAGCTACCAAGTTTGTTAAAAAAAAAGAAAAAGAGCCATGGAAATAACGTAATTCCAGTGGCATGAGAGAGTCATGTATTTTGAAATCATTCCATTATCTTTCATGTCTTCGATAGTGTGGTGCTGAGGACAAAGTAGAGTCATAGCTGGATGGAAGGTTGTGATTTATAATGCACTAGAATCTATGAAGTGAAGGTCAGTAGGGTGACTATTTCATGTATTAGGAATTGTAAGGGTGAAATCCTTACACAGACAGCGTGAAGGTATAGCAAAAAGAGAAAGAACTGACCATGGTATTTGTTCCCTATGTGGTGTCCTACCACATTCAGATAATTATCTGAATAGAGCATCACGTTTTTGGTAATGAAGATTGTATCAGTTCTTACTGACGTCAAGGGTGGACTTCTTCTGCCACATTAGACACCTATGACTCACATGTCCGTATGTGAGCTAAACACCTTTGAGATCAAAGAGGCACAGCATGCGGTGGAACCAGTCACAGCCAGAAGAGTTTGGATCTGCATCAAGGCTTCTGTAGTGGCCATGGTCTGTGTTTGCTGGACTCTAAAAAAGTTTAGTAAAGCGCCACATTTTAAAATGTTTCCTGCTCTTGAAGTAACACCTTATGTATCACCTATGTGAGCGGAACGCAGATCCACGTCCTTGTAAAGGGTTTTTGGACCTCATTCGTTTCTGCCATTTTAGCTTTCTGACAGCACTGCCAGCTTGATGCATAGCTTTGTGCATGCTGTTGCATTGTGAGTTTCTGAAAGGACCTTCTCCGACATCTGACTCCTGACATGAGGAATCGATCACTGTTAACAACCAGAGGGCAAATGCTGATGGCTGAACAAAATGGAGACTCCAGTTGGCATATTGGTACCTGTGCTAGAAAGCAAGGAAAAGTATCATAAAATCTCTATGCATGTGCATTAACTCTCTGCACTCTCTGCATATGGTAGGTACATGTGTACCAGGTTGAGAAGTGAGGTCTCAGAGACATGTTCTGCTAACACTAAGCCGCCTTTATGTCATCTTAAAATATAAGATCATAAAGTCATTGTGCTTAGGTTTGCCTCCACCTTTAGGTTCTTTGTCCTACCACAGTGTCATATGAACCTGGCTGTTACCTTAAAAGCCTTCCAGGGCTCTTGCAGCTCTATACCCTTGTGAAGTTTTAAGCATATTTTTAGGTGCTGTAAAACAGATAAGAAAAACTTTCTTGGAAACCCTATCAATCCTGCCTAATGCATTATTTTCCCTTATTGCACTTGTTTCTCATTATATTTGTTTTGAACAAAATACAATGTATAGGAATATATGTATACTTTCATACGGTTACTCTCACAGCTCTTTTTTCTTTTTTTTTTTCCTGATAGCTTCCTGCTAGAGAAAAGAATTTAAAGCTTAACCATAAAGCCAGCATTTCTTAATTCTTTAGGAAAATTGTATTCATTTGATGTAGAAAGAGGGAAAAAAAGGTCTAAGACAATTAAGAAAATTATAAGGCTGACTGCCTATGCACTCAGAAACAGAGAAGTAATATATTTGTGTTTTTCAAGGCATACCAGCACTCCAAAGTCAGTGTTGCATTCTCTAATTACCTATAATAAACAGGTAGAGGAATAGCCCAGCATGGGGCTTGTGATTCTGAGTCCCAGCATCACAGAGCAATGCTCATAAAGAGACTTTTTAGCAATGGAGGAGGCAATTAAGAGTGGCATCAGTGATGTTGCAGTTTTTAGCATATGTTCAACACCGGCTGCTTAGAAGGGAGGAGTTAAACCACTAGAGAGTTATGGTGGCACTGATATGATTAAACATGAATTGTTCTGCTCTGCTCTTCCAATTATCTTGTAGGCAACAGCACACGATTGTATAAGGTTTTAACGTGCGAATCCACAGCTCTTTCCACTGCAGTCGCTGGTATGAAAAGTTAGCCTGGTATGAATGGAGAGATCTGATTTTATGGCTGTGTACAGTCCCTACGCTCATGTGTAAATGTCTAATCAAGGTGCCAGGCAGCACAGAGTCAGACAAAACACTTGACAGTTCTATTAAAGTACCTGGTTGGACGCGAGGGAGACTTCTCTGTTGCACCGGTTATTTCTGTGAAGCTATTTAACTAATATCAATGGCATCACTTCATAATGTTGTCTGCAAGGAAATGATTAATGCTGACCTGCTGGCCCTCACTGTCTCCACTTTGTGGCACATAACATATGAAACCGTTAGGGACCGAGTTGTTAAGGCATGTTTTATGGAGCTAACACAACACCTGGGGAATGACTCTCAGCCGTGTTCCTGCAGTTTGACAGCAGCACTGCTGAGTAATGCAGGATGGAGTCAGGGTCTTGAAATGTATATGACTGGGTCTACAATTGTAAAAGGCCTAGTTTTGCACTAACTTTCACTTTATTTGGGTTTCTGGGGAGTTACAGAGCTCATAAATTGGTGGGTCTGATTCTCCTCTCCCTTATCTTAAATTAGACATTTTACTTGTGTCTGACAGATAAAAGTGAGAGGTAAATAGGGTTGGTTTTATTACAAGCTTGGAAAATAAAAAAACACCCTAGTAGAACAGATGAGAAGGGACCAGTTTAAAGGTGCTTTTGTATTCCTCTCCAAGGTGTGCTCGCTAAGTTCCCCAAGCTAGAATAGCCTCCAGGCACCTATAAATCTCACTTGTTTGCAAAAGCCAAAACATGCTGTCTGTTGCAATGATCTCACTTTGTGCCTCCTGAGCTCCTCCAGGCAGCGGAGACCAGGGTGACCCCCCTCGTTGACTGAGACTCTTGTAGAGAGTGAGCTTGTGCCTTCGTAGGCACCCAGCTGCTTTCTAATTTGGCGGTTCATTTAGGGGAGCTGGAAAGCTCATTATTTCAGCCCCACGTGTCCATCTTGTGAAAAGGTGAAAATCTGCAGTACTTGGCTGGTACATGTTGATTGCTCTGAAGCAATCAAATGGGGTAAACTAATCTGTGTTCCTCTGAAAGTCTACTTTTGGGGGGACACTTATTGGGCCAGAAAATGAAATTAAGAATGAGTGCAGCTTTGTGGATCAACGATTAAGATACTCACCTCAAAGGAGGGACCCGCAAACTCTGTTCTCTCTTTCTCTCCTCCATATTGTTTCATTTGTGCATCCTACCACAGATGTGGCTAGCAGTTCCAGAGTGCTTGACTCTCTTCACCAAGGGATATGAAAATTGGGACATAGCTTTTTAGATGCAGTACTCTAAATAGGAATAATCATATTTCCATATATCATAGAAATATTGAGAGGATGAAGAACTTGCAAACTTAGATGGTACCTACGCAGATCAGACTGATGCTCTATAGAACTATTTCTATCTATTTTTAAATCAGACACCTTACCGTTAATTAATATCAAAGCAACAGCAACAGAAAAACAAGGAGAGCTTCTGAAGGATATTTTAAGTACACTATTCAGGTAATAAATATAAATCCAGGCAAGCTCAGGAACTATAAACAATTTCAGAGACAGAGCTTGGATTTCTGTGAGAGAAGAAATAGCCTGAAGAAGATTCAATCCCTTTATCCATAAAGGGCATTTGCCAACCAATTGGTATACTACCTATTTTACTGTTCTTAAATCAGGAGAGTAAAGCCATTATAATTCCTATTTCTTCCAAAGGTAAAGACTGCTGAGAGAAGAAGACCATTATCAGCTCCCAAGTAAGGAAGTAATTGCATTTCGTGGATGTGGTCAAGTATATTCTTCAGATGAGGTGCTTAAACAATATCATATTTTGTGTTTACAGTCTCCCTTATTATGCATTCTAGGTCTCTTTCTTCTTTTGTGTTTGTTTGCCTTGTGAGCTCCTGGATAGGATCATAATTATACTTGGCAAAACAAGCAATTTTCATGACGATAATACTAAAGTTTATATTCTGTCTGCTTTGGTTATGGTTTTAATAACACCTGAAGAATAATTCAGTTCTGATACCATTTTCCACTATTTTTCTTCCTTCTTTCTGTATTCTGTAAGGCTAATAATACGCAAATAGATTCTACATTTCTTATCAGTTCACCTGTTAATCTTTTTCTATGTTCATGAAGTTCCCATTTATATTTATTGTTTATCTTTTTAAATGTTTTTGCAATAATAAATATTATTTTTTATGCCTCATTCTTCCTAATACTTCTCCATTCCTTTCTGAATCTATAAGTGGTCAACTGAAGTCAGTGGAAGCATTATCATTGATGTCAATAGGACAGAATTTAATTCAGACTAATTGAGAGCCAAAATCTTACTATTTTTAAAATGGAGCTTGAAAAGTATTAAAAAAAACCCAAACAAACACAACCCTCTGTGATGTAGTTGTCCATGATAATAGCAGAAGAACTGTATTTGGTGGCTCAGGAAGTCCTTTGTTGCTACATGTGATCAAAGAAAAGTACTGTGGTGAGGCACCATGGTGCAACAGAAATAATTTATTACCTTGTTAATTTACTGGCTCCTGTTCCACCATACCGATGTTGCCAAAAGTAATTCCTCCTGCTGATCACTATGGAAGGTACTAATGTTGGTGGCAATAAATTAAGGATACTGGCTTGGATAAGCATTTGTAGAAAAGCCTATGGAAGGACTTGATATAATTATACATGTCTAACCTTAGTTTTGTCTATTATAAATGAAGACAATAGTTTATCATTTTCACTGTAGTTTTACTACATGTACAGAACAATCAGTACATAAACTAAATGAATCTCTACCTTGAGGAGCTGATAACCAAAAGGTGGAAGCAGTTTATATATATTCAAACATATATTCGTGCAAGACAGATTGTGTGCATGAGGGGTGGGGAGGGTATGAAACCCGACTGCCCCAGGGCTGGCTGCAGTGTTGCACACTGTCATTTTGGGTGCATATGAACCAGAAACTACAAATCAGAATTCTTGCTAGATTGATCACAATCGAGAAGAAGATGCTGTGAATTATGCTATTTGTGAGCTGCCCTTTCAAGCTGAAAATATTTTTTATTTTGTATACTTAGGGCTGACTAACAAGTTTCTGGTAAAATGTACCATGCAATAGTCTCCAGCTCAGAAGCGAGAGTGTTTGCTGTCATGATATAATGTGGAATAGGGCTGGAAAAGAGAAGACTTCTAAAATGCCAGTGTATCAGTGGAAGCTTTTCTTTTTATGCACTGTCAAAAAACTGTAAACTTCTGCAACCTCAGAAGAAGGTTTCCTCACCTAAAAGCTATTGACCTGATGAAACTTGGTTTCTCTAGCACTTTGTATCAAATCCTGTGTGATCCCTGATTGAAACTTTTCACCCAGGCCATTCAGAAAAGTATTCTCCGCAGTGGATTTTCTGGTGTCTAATAAGAAACGAACTTGCCAAACAGTTTTTCTCTTAATGAGGCCTGAATAATTTCTCCAGCTTCTATACAAATTCCTATTTCATAAAACATATGAGAACTTAGTAACTCTGAAACCTTTGTATCTACCAAATTTATTTCAGATTGATCAATGGGTTATTTATTTATTTATTTATTTTCTGGGAAAGGTCTGAAACATACCCCCTCGACAGACACATGATCAGAGTGATTACAGAAGATTTTTTTCTTTATAAACTCAGACTAGAAACATAATGATAAGAGAAGAAATGAAAGTAACAATTATATATAATGAACAGAAAAGCAAAGAACTTGATAGCAATAAGTACAAATCAACAGTTAAGAATTGCAGGTAATTGAAATTATAATCAAGAGTCAAGAATTTCTTCAGAATTTGAATTAAACCCTGAATCGAGGATTTATATTCTAAAGTACATTAAATGGACTTGGTGATATAAAATACCATGTCCGCTACTAGAACACCTTAGGCAGTCTGTAAGACTGAAGATTTAAAATTGTAGTGTCTCTATAGCATATATGTACTATTTTCTGTTCTCATTGCTATCCTTGTCATGAGAACAAATTCATATTTTTTATTTCCTGCTTACATTACAATCTAGGTGGCACAATTTAAACCGCTTGTATATTCTGCAGAAGGTAATGGGAAAGTGTGGAAAGATGACCTTTCTGGGGCTAAGTTAATTTGTTTGTCTTTCGTAGCTCTTCAGACTCTCCAACTTGAGAGAGAGGTGCAAATGAGGAAAAAAAAAGCAGGATCAGCACATGGTAATACAAAGGTTAAACTAGTACAGCATGGAATTGCATTATATAGCCTCTGCTGGGCATTCGAACACTGTATTTGGTTTGTGATGAAGATTGTCATACCATTTCCCCTTCCCATTACTAAATTCCCTGTTTTTGACAGGAGAGGATGTGCCAGACTGGATCTGTCTTGGGGTTTGACGCAAGATGTAAGGTCTTGCAGCTTAGTTTCATGGTTCAAATCCAGCTGAGGATCGAGGAGGAGTGAAATTTGATTAAAATCTGATGACTTTTCATAGGTGAAATGAGCCTGGCATATGCAAAGCAAGTTTTAGAGGATGAGCATTTGAACCGTAAAGGATATTTACATAATTTTCACTGATGCACACCTTTTCTTGTTGTCTTAGCAAACAGATTTTGCAATCAATACACATTCTGGTCCCTGGTAGAAATGGAATGAATCAATGAAAAAGAAAAGCAAGCAATGCAGCGCAAAAAAAATCAGTCAGGTAAACATCTCCAGGACAGCTTATTGAAATATTTTGAGTATAAAATGGGCTGAAATGTTGCTGAAAGCCTGCTGAAATCTCAAGGGAATTTGGATCTTCCATATCCGAATGAATGAAAAATGGAAAGTTGTTCAAATTTTCCCTTCTAATGCTTTCAGATGTATAAATCAACATCTTTTTCAAATGTGGTCCACCTGTACAGTCATTTCCAATTTAATTCCCATTTTCTTCAGAGGCTGAGTTTGACTACAGATCCAAATGAGTTTGAAATAACACCCTGACATTACTGCTTACATAATCAGTCACATTCCCTGGTATCTACACACCTTTCAGTGGTGTAATAGGTGAGACAGGGCCAATGGACTTGAGAACCAGGTATCAGATAAAACAAGTGAAGACTTTTATGTAACTGATTCTCATGGTTTTTATCTTGAGTTAGGTGATATTTGACTTTTTTGTTTTCTTAAAACCATAACTATTGGATTCTAGATATTCATTTGGTCAAGATTCATTGATGCACTTCTAGCCCTTGCCATTGCAGAGGAGAGGAGGAAAAGGGGAATCAAGTAAAACCTGAATGTATATAATAAAAAAGAAAACAAAAGTTGTTGTTAAGGCAGGGCCTGTCCCACCAGCCTGAGGGAGCAGGACAGTAGGGAGAGCGGGGCAGCCCCAGCCCTGGCATCGGGCACCACCACAGGGACGGCGACGGGCTGAGGTAGTCGTGCCCATATTTCATAGTTGTCCTGCAAACCTCTTTCTCTGTTATTTAAAAGCAATGACTCTTCTGTTCATAGCAAAATCCATGACTTTTCACTTGCATTCTTAAATGTCATCCCCCTTCTATTGTTCATTCCAACAAGTTCCTCTGATTTTCTTTATGTGATGACTCAGTCCTCTTTAATACGCCTTCCAATTTTGCCAACAAAAAGTGTGATGATCATCCACCTACTTCTTATCTCTCAGCCACTGGTAAATTAAGTGGAACTGGTCTCAGACTGACCACAAGTAGCAGTCTTTCTCCAATCTGATCCACCCTATTTAATATAAGCTATTATAATCTCCTCCTTAGCCAGCTCTTTGTTGGCTTACCATTCTTATATTAACGCTCATCATCTCCTCCTTGAGTAGTAATTTCCTGCAGGAAACCATATCGAGTATCTGGATTTTTGTATTCTTTTCTTTCTTTCTTTTTTTTTTTTTTTAATCTGCATAGACTAAATCCACTGCATCACCTTATCTAAGATATCTGTGCTTACCAAAAAAAAAAAAAAAAAAAAAAAAAAAAATCAACAGCCTTATTGAAGGCTGACACCTTTGATAAAACCATGCAGGTAATTTACTAACTTTACTTTTGTCTCTGTGTCCTTAATTATTGTTTCTTTCAAGAACTGTTTTAAAGCTTACACAGCATTTAAGTCAAACTTAGAGGCTTGTAATTGCAGGGATCACCTTTGTTTTCCCTTTTTGTGTAGGCATTATGCTTTCTGTTCTCCAGACAAAACCCCCTGAATTTACAGATTCACTAAAAATCCCTCCTACTGAATTTCCATTATTTATTAACTATTACAACCCCTTCCTCCAGTGCCTCAGATCAGTCCATGTTTCAGCATAGTTCAAGGTTTGTGTTTTAAGGAAACACTGCCTGGAGAAACCAGGGCCCTGATATCTGCTGGAAGGGAATCACGACAGGGCACAAGCAATACAGAAAATTCCATTTAAATATAAGAAAACACTTTTTTATTGCGAGGGTGGTTGAACAGTGGAACAGGCTGCCTGGAGAGGTTGTGGAGTCTCCATCCTCAGAGATATTCAATACCAGACTGGACGTGGCCCTGAGCAACCTGCTGTATCTGACCCTGCTTTGAGCAGTGGGGTTGGACTAGACAGAGGTGCCTTACAACCTCAAATATTCTAAAAAAAAAAAGAAAGAAAAAAACTGTGATCTTTTATTAAACTGACTGGTGTAGTTGGGGAAAAATCTGACAAGCTTTCAGCAGCAAAAGCCCTCTTAAACAATCAAGGCTATAGCAAAATGTCACATAAACCACAAAGCTATTTTATAAGTAATTCACCGTATAAATAGCCATCAATTTGCAAATGTCAACTACTATTGTCAATTTGCAAAGCAAGTACAATTAAAACAAAATTTTAATTCACTCAGAAAGCACTGTAAATAGCCGACGATATTATAAATGGTATTTGAAAAGCCATCCACAATTGTAAACAAAAAGTATTAAAATCGAAAACAACTGGTGTTTTTCTTCTGGCTTGTTCCTCTTTCTCATTTTATTTTGTTTCTATGCATATTTAAACATAAGGCTCCAGTGGGAAAGTGACATTTCTGTAATTTAGTGCACATAGAAACATGGCTCCCTCTGATCTTTTCCGAGATGAATCTAAGCTTGTGTGATATGGCTGTTATGAGCGGTGTGTGTCACAAGGATGGTGCAAAGCTCTGAGAAGAGCCTCAGTCCTGCTCCAAATGCTCCAGAGCCCTTTCAGTAAACAGTCAGGGCTCTGGCTGTTTGAATTAACTTTGAATTAACAGCTTCCTGGCCCTCAGTTGAGGAGGCGAAATCTCTAGACTATATTCAAGGCAATGCAAGTATTTGTACTGGCTTTAAGAAGAGCCAGTCCCTGAACGTCTATAAGGCTGTATCGAGCACTGCCTTTTCCCCATAAGATCAGCTAAATCAGATAAGTATTTATTTATCTTCACCTCTGTGGCCTCTGTCTCTGGTCCCTCTTTGAGGTGAAAATCCAGTGTTGAGTAGTTAGGGCTAGATCCGCAAAATGATTTTCATGAGTGAGTCTCACCTAACTTTCATTTCAAAAGCATAAATCTGAAAGCAGCTCTCCTCAAAATGCCGTCTGAGTTGCCCCTTAATCCCAGAGTCATGTAAGGCTCACAGGCACTTCCATTTCCTATATTCCACTTCATGCCACAAAGCATCTCATGCCAAACTCTCATTAGGATCAATAAATCCATGTGGTTCAGCTGAGAGAATATGACCTAGTGTGGATGTTCAGAGCATGCTGAACATATCAAGTGTATAACAGAAGACTGGAACAGGTGCTCTGTCCTTGCACCATAGCCTCACGTTAAGATTACTTATGCTAATGTGCAGATTTGTAGGCTTTGGGCTCCTCTGCACTTGGGGACATTTAATTCCTTACCTTGAAACGGAGCATCCTGCCCATCAAGCTACATGGAAGTCTTGGGGAGACAGACGCTCTCCATCATACACAAATGTGATTTTCTTGCTTCCTCCCCTTGGAGGGGAAGAGAAACCTAGACTCCCATCCCAACTCAGTGTATTGGTTGTTTTATTAAATGATAGTTAACTGTCTTTGACATAAGGAAAGCCAGGTGTCCCTCTACCTCAAATAGCTAAACATCTGGCTAGAATCTGCTCTGCCAGTGGGTCTTTATTCTACCCAAAGAATAAGTACCTTACCACTTCCCAGGCATTTTCCTAGTGGCTCTCAAACCATCCTTTAGGACTTCGCACATGAATCTCAAGTGGGAGTAAACAATTCCCTTTGTATAGAGCAAGAAGCTCTGAAAAACTGGAATATCAGACACCCACTTTTTATGGTATTTCCCAATGGATACCCCATGGGATCCTTGCTTAGCACACTGGCACTTGTAAATAATATTTCAAAGCACCCAGCCTTCTCCAGGCTAGAATTTTTCTTCTGAACTAGAAGCAAGCAACAGTGATTGTAACTCTGAATGAGTTTACATATACTTCCTACAAACCAAGCACTTCATAAGAATAAATCTATTAGCTCTGATATCCTTGTCAAATCCTATTAGTAGTAATTAAATCTTGCCTGCCCTTCCTGCCTGGTCTATCAATAATGTTTATTAACTGAATAATATGGGGAGTGTATAAAACTTGGGGGATTCTTTGGGAGTAAAATGTAAGATCATATTATCCTTACAAGCATGTCTTCTCCTCCTGGATGTGCATGTGGAATTTCTGTTATTGAGGGGAATCATGTACTTACATTTAGGAGAGAATAAACCCTTGTTCCATTCATCATAATATAAATAACCTGACATGAGTGCTCTTTCTGGAGAGCTCTGGCTTGCAGCACTTTCAGTAGATAAAAATATAGAGTCATACAAAGGGAATATCAGTGAAAGTACATCTTATCACTCTGAAACACAAGTAACTTATGTATAGCTGAAAAAGTAATGAATTCCTACAGGTATTTTATTAATACCACGTTATGAAAATCTTCTTTCTTAAAAGGATCTTGTCTATAATTTTAAAGCACTAGAACTTTAACAAAAGCCAGGTTTAGCACCAAAAAGAAGGTACAGAACCTTTAGGTATTGTAAAGGTGAAAGAGTATTCATTAAATTTAAAGGAACTTAAAGCGCTTTTCAGATAAGTGGTTAACACTTTGGAAAGAAATACCTTTGCAGCCAGGAAGACAATTTTCCAGATGGGAAGACAACATAGAGATTTTAAATAACTTCTCCAGGATTATATAGTGCTTGACTCCCAGCCTTGTGCTAATACATACTGAGTCTGTTTAGGGAATATCCCTTCCAGGCATCTGTATCTTGCTTTAAGAACTATAATAATACATCTCTAATAGCTATGTGGCTGTTAGATATCGCCTACAAGAAGCTTCTGGACTTGAAAGAAATTTCCATCTCTTTAGGCTGTGTGAAGTGAAAGAACCCAGTGATCCAACTCTTGCTGTCAGCAATGGGGAAACCAATTAAAATGACTTAACTGCAGGGTGTAACTTTGACTTTAGGCTTGAATGTGACAGACAAGTACTATACCTTCAGAATGTGGCCAGCAGTAAAATCTGCAAAAATGACTTTTTTTTTTTTTTTCCCCCTGGTGCCTTGAACATTTCCTCAGAAGTGGTCTTCTTCATGTGCATATCTCTGAACAAAATAGTTTTAAAACAAACTAGGAATACAGGGCCAGACTAGTTTAATTTTTACTGGGTGACAGGAAAAGAGAGTGACTTTTAAGCCCTGGTGTATGGGGCTTAAAATCCTACAGAACTAGGATTTTGGGATTCCACTTCCTGTTCAACTGCATATCAAGGTCTCACTTTGACAAACTAGATCAGCCTCAGCAGAAGAGTGATAGAGAAGAACACCACAGAGGTGGTGGTTAGGACACTTTCCTGGAAGGGGGAAATGACTGATCCAAAATAAGTGACAAGAGAGGATCTCAGTCTGTTTCCAACCTTTGGCTGAATTGGATCCTAACTAAGAGGCTGTGGAGTGTAATCTGAAGTTTTCTGTTAAGGTGTCCTACCTTATTTTGTGAATACTATTCACTCTACTGGAATATTCAGTGTTTGAACATGCCAAATAAATGGTTTAAAATACTGTGGGAGAGGAGAATTAAAGACATATGGAGATAGTTTTTCAAGATCTCTTGGTCTTCAGGTTAGACTCATAAAGAGGTGGAAACAAAATCTATAAACAGACAGGTAGTGGTAGCCTTCCTTTTCCTCTTAAATCCTATAGCCCAGTGTTAGGGCATTTGCCCACTTCAGTGGTTCAAATAATTTTCTTTCTCTCAGGAGAGAATTCTTCTGGGATGTCCTCTTCTCTCCCAACAACAGCAAAACCCCACACTGCATCCCAACATCTTTAGAGCAAACTCAAAGGGGCTGTTTTGTGGGGGCTTCTAGGCCAAGACAAATCGTGGTGACCTCCACAGTGACAGTGCTATCAGTCACCAGACTGTGTCCTCCCAGGGGTTTGTTCACAGGGCAACATTACCACTTTGTGTTGACTCTGTCCACAAAAAGCCACCCTTCTTCTCTAGGAGTCCCTTTCTAAGTGCTAGAAGGAGGTTATATCAGTACTGCTAGTTGTGATTGCATCTGCTCTGCAATGGCTGAAGCCCTAATAGAGGGTGTTGACCACCAGGTATACAAGGGTTTTTGAGGGTCAGCCTTTCGTCTTGCTGGGATTGATAGGAACATCATATTTCTCACGGGTGAAGTAAGCAAAACTATATTTTAAGGTAGTCCTGGTACTCAACAGAGAGTAGGGCCTAGCTGAAATCCCTGTTGAGTATTTTGATATCTTGTTCTGGTTCCTTTAACTTGAATCCTGTTAAACTAGCAGCATCTGCCACTGACATTTCCACAGGGATGGTACAGATGGAATAGTGACTCAGATTGCTGGCTCTACAGTGTTATGAATAGCTAAAATTGTTACTAATGAAGACTATCAACTGGGCTGCAGCAGAGGTCCATGTGTGTGACCGAGACCTGCAATTTGTGGAATTTAGACCCTCCATTTGTACTGTTTTTGTAGCAGAAATTATATTTATCTGCTTGTACATAGAACTCCAAACCTGAACAAACTTTTAGTCTTTGGATGTTTTTGCAACTGCAACCTTCTACTTCTCTGTGTTGGTTAACAATTAGTTAGCTTCAAAAACAAAATTACTTGAAACACATTATTGTGCTTAATGTCATTTGATCCTAGGCCACAAATGATTTCATTTCTTGGTATTTTTCTTCCTGCAACCCAAAATTGGGTTGGGGAGGGGAAGGAAGACAAGGCAAACCTGTTAGTTGAACTTACACTATTGAGGACCTTGTCATTTGGGTCATATCATCGTTTAATCTCCTTCATTTTCCCTGAGGAAGCACAGGGTAAACAAAAAGATAGTTGCACTGAGCTTTTGTGATAAGCGTTTCAGTTGGGAAATATAATCTGTCTTGTGCTTCCTTGGTCAAAGGGTAGTTTGAGACTGCTTTTTTCATTTGCTCATTTATTATTTTTTAAGACAGGTGGAATTGCCTTTTCTTTTTACCAAGTTTTACATTGAAGGGTTTTTTTTTTTTTTTCCTTTTCCTTTAGCACTTTATGTGAACAGATTTATTTGGGAAAGGTGTTAAGTTAGTATCTTTAATCAATTACAATTGCTATTCATTAGAAGAATTAACAGTGAGACCAGTTCTTTACAGACCTGAATGATCTATACTGCGGAAAATAAGGTTACTTCCAAACGGACCTTGCAGTTGCCTGGGACAGAACATAGTTTATTTAACTTTATTTATATGTTCAGCAGTGGTGTATAGATACCTTACATGGTTCAGTCACCAAGTAAATAAGCATTTCATAAACTGTAGCCAGAAAATACTATGTTCTACTTCTTACTTCTGTAGAATATATCTCAGCTCAGGAGTAAACATTGTTCAAGACTGGTTCAGATTCATTCCTGTCCTTCAGTTTTGACATGGCTGAGGAAGCTGAGATTAACTGTTTGTTATGTTTGATTTTGTCTCCAAAGGAAAGAGACAGATGTCACTACTTTATACATACATATCACACACTACATTAAATAGCCACTGTTGGAGCAAGCTGACATCAATTAGTTACCAAGAGCCAGAGGGGCTTAAATAATCGTGGCAGAAGTCATTGAATGGGGCCTATCATCTTCCACATTTGGAAGGAAGGTAGTGAGTTTTGCTTAGAGTATAGATCCTGCTATGGGATTTCACAGACAGCAGCCTTTGTTCAGTATTTATTTCTATAAACATGGAAGATGATTTTGTTTTTCCCTCACAGTTCCAATATCCATGAATAAATTAAGCAAACTATCCTTAGACTCTTTCCAGATGCCATGCTGCTTCTCCTCCCATGACAGTAAAATCATCAACCCCAGAATCCTGACTTAGCTTTAAATTTAATTTTGAGGAAGATGTGGAAAAAACAAACAAACAAACAAACAAAAAAAGAGGTGATAACATATGATCTGTGACCAGATTTTGGCACTCAGCCCCTGGAAAACCATGAAATTATTTCACCAAAGCTGCCGTACAAAGATGATATTGTAAAAACTGCTACCCATACCAGCAGCAGGAAAATGTGGTGCTGAGGGAATTCTCATTCTGTTGATCAGTACAGTTTGCATTCATTACACCGTGGTCAGCTCTTTGCAAAGTACAGTGAGAGCTGCAATCCAGACTGGAACATTTGTAATTCAATAATATGAAAAATGAGAAACATAACTACCATTTAGGGCTCTGCTCCAAAAATGTGCGGTTGTCTTGCCAAATGGCTTTTAGAGGAAGGCAATGCAAGCTTCAGAAACAGTAGATGTCAGAATGCGTTTGATCAACATTATTTTCAGAGTGGACATGTAACTTAACATGGAAGCTGGTTAATTTTGCAAACCAAGGGAAAACAGATTGTCAGCCATCTTTATCCAGTTGCTTCTTATTAATTTTTTGCCACCAGGTGTCAGCACAAGTGCACAGACACCCCAGAGATCAGCATGAAGTCGCCTAAAGAGCTCTCTATAGAACAAGGACAGGATTTTATGTTAGTCCTCATGCTTCCAAAAATGTTTTAGTTTTTAGTTCCCCTGTGGAATGGAAGGAAGAGATTGCTTACCCATCTCTGCAGTTCTTCAAGCTGTGTAGTCTACACCAGACCTGTGTGTTATTGGTACTGAAGAATCAACTCCTCTAGTGCCTTAGCATCTCCACTGGTTGCCCTCTTATCTCCTCTGGGCTTGCACACAGGGCTGGAGTTTCTCCTCTCAATCTGACACCTGGAGATGTGAAGACTATGAGGAACAGGGCAGGGAGAAGGGATATGTGGAAAATGTACCTCAAAGACTTCAGGGCACTGATAACTATCCTTTTTCCAAGTGATAGTTCATATGTCCTTTCTAACTCTTGATGGCTCCTAGAAGTCATCTCCCCAAATTTCCATTATTTAAAGTGGGTCTCGGGTCCTTGGTGCAAACAGCAGCCTCATCATTGCTCTGCTAGATGCAGCATCTTGGGTTTGTGGATAGATAAACAAGTCCTTTGAGCTTTGTTAACATATGGACAGAAGTCCTTGTGGCTTCTCCTCAAATGTCAGGACTGAAGACATTCTTGATCAGGCTTCTCAATATTACTGGAACTCCAGTGCTCTGATTAGAAGAAAGCTGCTTGATTTTAGCAGATTTGTTGCATAGCATCTTGTTCTGCAGTTCCACAGCCTTTGCACAGAGGTGGCTATAGCCTTGACTTTGTGGTAGGGATGAGCATTCTTAGTCTAAGGTACTTAGTCACATTTAATGTAAGAAGATCTTGGGGATATGTGGATTTAATAGAAGGGGAGGTTTGAATGATTGCCAAGACAGAAGATTACTTCTTCCTTTTCGGGAAAAGAAAACTTTCTTCAATGAAGGGAGCCATTCTGCTTGCAACCTGAGAGACAGTGTGCTAGGATCTGAATATAAAGCTAGGTTTTTATGTTGCATCAGTGAATCCGTGGAGCACTGGCTGGGAGAAAGGGAGGAGAGGAATTTTTCACTCTTGGACCCAAAGAGCTCTATAAAAGTCTCAGCCAGGAAAAGTAATCAGTTTCCTCATCTAGCTAAACCTCCTAAAATTTGCTAGCAATTAGAGATGAAAAAGAGTCTATGGCAACTTTCTGCCATGGCCAAGAAGTCATGCAGTGAAAAAATCTGGATTCAGATTGCTTTGGAAATAAAGAGCGGGCAATTCCTATTGGGTTCTGGGGTAAAGGGTTCATTTTTGGGATGTCTTCCGTTTTGAAATTGACTTTGGAAACTGAATCATCTATCTGTAATTTGAGTGTCATAGTGACCAAAATCATCCACAACACTCAGAGCTAATGAAATGTTTTTAACAGTCTGGTGATTTACTAGTTTCACTGAGTAACGTAAACATGACATAGAAGAGAGAATCTTGTTTTTGATTGTATTGTTTATTGACATTATGGTAGAGTTGCCTGGAGATTCTGGCCTCAGCAATAAAGCAAGAAGGTTCAACAGGCTTTCTCCTTGGACTGAGCAGCAGCACCATATTGATTTATAAGCCCCATGTGCCAGAATAATAAGACACTCCCAAAACTTAAATAACAAAGTAATCTTAAAATGGAGCAGGAACTGATCTTTGATCAGCTATGGATATACAGAGGTATAGCTGCATTCTAATGAATCAAAGGACACTGGACCTCCAGTGATGCAGCAGTTTTCAAAAAGATTGATCCTATCAAAACAAAAGAGCTAAATGCAAGGACACCTGACTTCTGGTCCTGGATACCTTCAGGACACTGATTATGCAGGCTATAAAAGTCTAGATAACTCTATGGAGAAGTCCAGGAAAGTTTTCAAGACAGTGGTAGGCAATCACAAAACGGTGCTGAAAAAGCATCATAGCTTTTGAAGACTGTATCTTGATAGAGGATTATCTAGAAAAATGAGGAGGAGAAGGTCTCAGTGACCAGTGTCAGGCATTTAGTGCGCTGGTATGCTTGGTCATGACTGGATGTCAGTATAGAGAGGAACACACTGCACTCTCAACAAAAGACGGTAAAGGTGAAGCCTCATGCTTCACTTTTGTGAAAGAAGGTGCCAGAGTCTCTAAAGAGGTGATGAAGAAGATCAGTCCCAGCAATGCTCAGACCTTCAGGGGACAGTAGTGATGCTGGTGTCTAAATATAGGGTAATGGAGGGGAGAAAAGGATCTCCAAGAGGAGGAGAATTATAAGGTTAAACTTCTGATTCCTCACTGAAGGGAATAGACTCGCTCATTGGGTTCTCCCTATATCCTAAAGCGGGGTTGTCCTTTCCGTCTGAGTTATAGTGGAGGTTCAGGGTCAGGTGGTGTTGCTAAGGCAAAAAAGTTTCCAGTCTGGAGTGTCTATGTAATACCCATGGCTACATGGAAACAGAACAGAAATTCATGAACATTTACACAAGACTGAGCTTGAAACACAAGTTCCTAGGATTCAGTTCTGTATTCCACTCTTAAAGTGATCAGAAAGTCTACTCAAGTTCTGCTTATCTTTTTTTGGGGGGAGGGGAGGGGCAGGGGGATCACAGAAATGCAAAGCCTTAGAAGTAACATATTTCAGTCCTTCCTCTTTCCACCCACAGTCCCCACAAAAAGTTATTGAAATTAGACTTGCTCTAGAACCTGATTATTTCATGATATCTAAGAGCTCTCTGCTCCTTCAAGGTGTTATTCCACTCCTCGTTTCATGAATGCAATGCCAGAGTGCTGTTGTCATTGGTAGGATGCTTCCAGTTTATACTAGCCAGTAAAATGTATAATAATATTAGATATAAAAATAACTAGGAACAGAGCAACATAACTCTTCTTATCAGCTCAGGTTGGACTCTGGTGTTTCTCTTAGCAGGTGTCATGATTCTTCTGGCAGTTTCACCTTCTTGTCTTCCTGGTACACTGTATTTATTGTTGCTTATACTCTCTACACCTCAGTGGTTTGTAGCTTTATTTTCTACAGGATATTCTGGCTACTTGTATAACTTCTCTTTGACTCTTTCACTTTGTCTCATTCAGCTTAAAAATGGATGCAGCCCTGGAGCTGTAGAGTTGTACATGACCTGCAGGGCACTTTTTGTTTTTGCATTTTGAGTGCTGTGTAGGAACACTGAAAGAATTTTAAGGCTCCGAGCTCCACATACCCAGAAATGACTGGCTTTTTTGTTTGGGTTCTTTGAAACCACAAAGAAAACTGCCTCTTTGAAAGCATTGCATACCTCTTTTCTGAAATCAGCATGGCTTAACCTCTCCATCTACAAACCAAAGCTCCTAAAAATCACTGAATGCTTTTGGAAATCAGGCCCAAGTGGGCACATTTGGGATTTTCAGTTAGTATTTTTATTATTTAAAGTCCTATAGCATTTATGTTATGTTTTGGTTCCATTTATACAATCCCTGCATCGAATCTTTCTGTATATATCTGCTAGAAAATTAAATAGTTTCTGTCTCTTTTTACTTTCTTTTTTATCTGAAGTATCCTTTTCCATCTTGCGCGTTTTATCCTGAGGCATTTCAATTTTGTATGAACACAGAGTATTTGCCATATGCTCCAGAGAAGCTGGGTTTTATTTGCTACTTGAGCTTTGAACATGAAGGCATGTCACCATATTTAACTCTCTTTGAAACCCTCACATAGATCTGTCATGATAGTGACATGTTGGGCACCTGCTATGTGAATGACTGGCTTGCACAAGGGCGTTCAGTATCTTTTGATATTAGCATTGAAAGGTGTGTTTGTACCTAAGTCACCTGCTAAGCAGCATTCAAGTTGTTGAAGCTGTTTGCTGCAATGCTGTTCTGCTAACAGGTTACGGGGATACAACTCATTTCTCCCACAACTTGCTCTCCCAGAAAATTACAGGTTTTTTTTTATTATTATTATTTCTAATGGATGGATTTTAGGACATATTATTTGAATATATTTGATTTCTTTTTCTTAGGTAGACCTTGATTCTCACGTTACCAGGTCATGGATCTTAGTTTCTCTTGCTCAGCATCTAATGGTCGCAGTCAGCACCTCCAAGGATTTGACCCTACTCAACGCAGTGCCTGGTTTCCCTTCTTTTATAGGAAACAGCATATCTGCGAAGTTAAATCTTGAAAAACATATTTTACTGGCTGAAGATGGCACCCTATTGCAATGATTGGAGAGCTTCTTTTTGAGTTAAACAGGGGCAGAGTTAAGTTAGCAGTGAATATGTGAGGTATTTGCAACCCCCTTCCTTTGCAGTGGTGGGACTTGTCTGTAATTCAAAGGAGTCTCTGCACAGGCATGGCCCAGGCTGTGTCTCCAGTTTGCTGACTGGAGAACACAATTTTGTTTCAAGGACATACTGAAGTGCTTGTTGGGGCAATGGCACACAGTGTGCTATACCCACCTCAGAAAGTAGCTAAGAGATGGAGGGATGTTTCCTGCATCACTTATTGACTTCCCATGACCACTTAAGAGTAATATCACTATCGTATTTACACTGTTGGAACTGGAACCATTTCTTGGGTCTGGCAGTGGTATCAAGAAGAGACCTGTTTTATCATCTCCTTCCTGCACTCTAGTTTCCTTTGGAAGGGAAGTTGGACATGCAAACAGAGAAGGAATTATGATGACTGAGTAATCATGACTGTTATTAGCTTCAATGAGCATTTCCCTGCTGCTTAGGTGTTATCCTTGATAGTTACATATCTTTACCAAACAATGTAGTTTGGGGATGTTGGGATGCAGTAAGTGGTATCTGCATATTGCAGTTTTTCTTCTGCATAGGGTTTGTTTAGTTTTATCCTGCATTTTTGGTAGAGGCCTTGCCATCTGTTCTGAAAAACGTGACTAGAAAACATCAAAACTTTGCTTTTGAGGATCTTCAGTAAATCCAGTTTGTCTCTCTACTGTTCTGCTGGGCTTTTCAATGCTCTTCCAGCAAGCACAGTCAACCATTACTGAATCTGGTGCGTGGAGATGTGCCCTGCTGACCCAGATAGATGCACCTCTTTAAGAAGGTGCCAAAGCTGGCTTTACGCAGCCCTTACAACCTCCTGATTCTAGGATTGGCTTGGCAATGGCTCAGCCACTCATTAAAAATAGGATTTGATCCCATGCCCACAGATGTCAATGTAGAGAACTCCCACTGATTCCAGTATTGGGCCCATTTGTTAGTTTTTGGAATTGCCTCTGCTCGGAGAATAGCACAAGCACAGAGATCGTGGCCCCTGAGCAAAGCAGTATGCAGTGGGGCATCAGAGAATCACCCTGGCTTTTCCCATGTGAAGGAAAAATGCCCCCTTAACAGGAAGCACCAGAGCAACAGAAGAGGTGAAAGGCACTACACTTTCAGGTCCCACTTTTCTTTCATTCCTGTCTTTCTATTTTAAGCAACTGCAGCACTGCAAGTTTCTATTATTGTGCCATATTGTGGTGTCTCAATTTCCAAATGAAAACAAGGTTGCTGTGGATGCAAGTTAGTCTCTTTTGAAGAGTGCCATCTAGAATATTTACATATTTTAATCCTGACTCACAAAGAAAGCTGTACGCAAATGATTCACATATAATAATTCGTATTTATTTAAAGGGCCAATGCCATTCTTAGGCAAACTGTGAGAAAATAATATTTTGCTAAAACCCCTATTAAACTATCTTGCATCCTTTCCCATTGTCACTAATTACTAGAGTATGCTTGCAAACAGAAGTTTTCTCTCTTTTTCTCTAATTGAAATTTTATTATAAGCAAACAGAAAGTAGGAAATTAAAAGTAATATATATGCATGTACAGAGGCACTGGAGATTAGTGCCTTGCTCTAAAGCAGCAGCTCTTTCTTGCATGAATCATTCCATAATGTTGCAATCCAAGTTTACGAATTCTTCATTCTGGGAACAGTTGTGAAACACCATCTCCTTCCCAAATGAAACAAGGGACTGAGGTCACAAATGGAGAGAAGAGATTCTGGTTAACCTCAGCTGCACCTTTCTGCCATTCTTTGCTCGTGCTTCTGACTTCTGTCTGAAAGAAGACTTTTTCCCTGTTGAATTTTAGCTGTATCACTTATGTGCAAGTTTCCTTCTCACCCTGAGTCCTTTTGAGGCTGGCTGAACTCACAGCATCTCTGGAGCTGCTTGAAATTGTGCGGAGATCAGCCTTACCCCAAGAGCAGTGGCCTCCAGACCTTGGCTATCATAGTGCATCATTCAACAGACTTTTAATTTCCTGTGGCTGTGAGCAGCACTGAACACTGAAAAATGCTGAATGGTTAAACTTGAGGCTGCAGAGTCAGATCAAAGAATGATGTTTTCTGCAGTGCATTAATTGCTCGAAATTGTTGTCCACAGACCAGTATGATTAGGGTTCTTCAACAGGGATTGAAGAACAACAAAATGCTACTTTTCTTTAACTCATCTTTTGGGTCCTACGTGATGCAGCTCTTAGACATATTTTGTGTTTCTCAGTGCTGATAAATTAACTTTCTCATAGTCCCCAAAAGCTAGATCAATGAACTAGATGAGACTTTGATAGGACAATGCAGACTCTGTGTCTGAAGAATTTAATTTTGAACCATTTAAATTTTCTCAGGACCGGTCTCTGGTACTGTACTCAACCCATACAGAAAGGCTTGTATCCATACTCTCAAACTTTCATACTCCAAACAAGATATGAACATGTAAACTGCCTTTTGGGAGTGGTGTCTACGCATGCAAACTCTCAAGCCATTTTTGGGGACAGCTTGACAGATTATTAGTTGACTTCAGCCAAAACCATGTCAGAAATTTTAATCACAGTTTTACAGTTTATATGACCAAGTTCCAGCATCCAGGAACTGGCACTGTTTGATTTAGTAGTATCGCCACACAGACTAATTGCATATAATGCTTTAGCACACTGAAGACAGGGGAAGTGGTTAATTAGGATAGTCCAGTGTAACAGGCATTGTCAGAAGCATGTAGCTGACCGAGTAGGGCTCTCTCCTAGGCCCGACAGATGTTCATAGCATAATGGACTGAGATTACTGTATAAGGTTGCCCATAATTACCATTGACTTGCTGAAATGAAAACCAGAGCACTTGTGAGGCTGCTCTAAAGTACCTCAGTCTAACCAGAAGCAATAGAGGAAGCTTCAAGTCATCATCGCTCAGCTGTGCCCCAGGGTGAAACCAAACATCAGACCAAACTTGGACCCCATAGTTCTTACTCTTAAGCAGATAGCAACACAGCAGTAACCTTAAGGGAGTCTGTTCCCATAAGATCTTTCATCTCACCTTTTTGATACAAGAAGTACACTAATTCCAATAAATTCCAGGTAAGCACCTGCACTGTTAGGTGTTCCTCTCAGTCAGAGCCAAGCCTCTTAAGGTTTATCAACTATTTTACCATATAAAGATAAGCATTATCATTGGGGCTCATTCTAATGTACCAGGAAAATTATCTGGTGCTTTCATAAGGCCTGAGTAGTGAAATGATTTAACAATACAGTGTTCTTTGAAAAATCTTTTCCACTATATCATTTAGCGCTGAGTTATGTCTAATTCAGAAGTGCTAATTCAGAAGTCTTGTGATTGCCAGGGAGTCACTACGTGTAGCACAAACGGCTCAGAAATTCATTCCATTATAGTAAGTCCTGCACATCTTTGCTGAATACTGAGCAAAAAACACATGCAAAAATACAACAGCAGTTTGGGCATGCATGGACCTGTGTGTACAAAATTTATGCAGTCAGTCTATGTGATAAGCCTAAGTGTTGGACAGAGCCGGAGAAAGGAGTTTTTGTTTTTAATTGGAAAAACGACTCCCAGGACATGCTGCTTGTTTTTGCAGCCACAAGAATAAGCACCACAATGACAGAAATACTATGGCTGCCGATATTTTATGGAGGTTAAAACAACAAACCGCCACCTTCTGTATGTGCTTGCCTCCTAGCAGCAGATTCCTGTTTTAATTTTAGTTTGCTTTATTGCTTGCTGGTTGGAGCAGCAGGCAATACTAAAATTGTTATTAAATGCAATCTGTCTCTTTAATAACAGTTTCAAAATTAAATTCATAAAGTTGATTCATAAACTACAGGAATATATACAGTAGTTGGAGTAGCCTTCTTTCTGGGGCAGCTCTAAAATGTACCGATCCAATGGACTTTAGAGAAATTAATGCCGTTGCTGATGGGAACAGGGAGCTTGTAATAACCAAGAAGTGTGTATAACACGTACAATATAAATTTGAAAAAGGCTTCTCGTACCAGTGGACACTGATTCTTGCTCAGTGGGATGAAAGGTGCTAGGTAGCTTTTGTTAGCCGTGAGCTATTAAAGTAGCATCGCAGAGGGTCAGGAGAGTACTAGCATCTGTAGCCACAAGAGCAACCCCTCTCCTAACAAGCTTGTACCCAGAAGGACAGCAGGTGAGTTTGAGTGTGTCCTACAGGGAAACTGCATGCAATGTATATCTTATTATAAGTCGAAATATAGGCCAATCTAGACATATCTAGAAGTACTCAAATAGCTACATCTGTTTTGTATTGCATATGTCAGGAAAGCCTGGAAGCACATTTGGATTTGCTCTTATTTCTGGGTTTGCCCGTAGCATGCAAGGAAAAAGCGGCAGGCAGCTGCAGAGCAAACCTGCCGGTTCAGAACGTATCACGTGGGACAAGCTTATTTTACAAACAACCCACCCTTTTTAATCTCATTAGGGAAAGACGATACCCAGACCTCAGAAGAAGCCAGAAGCAGGCAAAATGTGAATATTTCTCTATTATTCCTAGCAACGTTTGGGATTCCTCACCACCTTCCAAAACGTCCACACACTCCCCCAGCTATTGATTCAGCAGCTCTGTCAGTGGAAGTAGCTGATAGAGAGATAAATGCTGGTTCCACCATGTCCTCGTCCAAGCTAGGAGATTGGCAAAAATGAGTAGGATGCAACCTTAAGAAACGTTTAGCTCTCCCTGCATTCAAGCTTAATGTTTTAAGCAGTTAACTTGAAAACCCTTATGCTTAACTGATACGAAGCACCTCTACTTTCCCATTCCCACCTCATCAGCTGTGTCAGCCAGTTACTTATGGATGCATCTATATGTTTTGGAGAGTTGGAGGAAGCCTATTATTCCATTTTAAAGAAAGAAAAATGGAAGAAGCAAGTGATTTGACCAAGGTCAAATAAGCTACATCTGTACTAGTAAGTGAAATGTTCCTTTACCTTCCAAAACAGGGACTGCATTCAGGCTGCCTCTTGGGAGTGGTCCGTGGCCTTTTGAACTGCCTGGGAACTGTTTGGGAGAGGGCTGACACAGTCCCAAATCATGTCAGGGAACAGTCTAACGTTTTAATTGTTAAACTGATTGAGTTTCTGTGCCCAGGAACATTCTCCAGCACTGTTTACCTTCCTTCTGTAGATATGACCATACCATCTGTGGCAGAACAGGATATAACCTTGTCTCAGTTGCTGTTGCACCTTGGTCTCAGTTGCTATTTCAGCCACAAGACAGCTTTATTTTCCTTTTCAAAATCCCCTGAAGGGACTCAGAACCATAAATAATGTGTTTTTTAAAAGAACTTACGAGCTTATGACATATCTATATTGGACACTGAGCTGGAGCAGGTAAAAAGGTAGGAACTTTTGAGGAAATTTACCAGCATGGATCCAGAAGAACTTCTTCTGGCAGCTGATGTTCAGACTAAAGCCAGCTCTTCAGGGCTAGGCTGCATTCTAAGTCTCACAGTAAACCCTTGCCACTTTTCCAGATCTGATGTTGTCTTACCTAGAGTCAGCACAGCTTTGCCTGTATCTATGTTGTAAATCCATCAACTTCTGCCCTCTGCCTAAGTCACTTGTAAAAGGTGGGATAGGTCCGCTATCACCCAAGTGATTTTGCAGATGTTAAGTATCTTCCTCATCAAACATCAAAGTTTTCATCAAAGTTTTCTATTACTTCCATTTCTGATTACTTCCCTGTTCAGTATGATTTCAAGGAGCCCTTGAAGACAAAAAATACATTCCTTGGTGTATTGTATTGTACAGAGAAGGTATGTAGAGGAATTTTGTTTTGAAATGGGCTATTCAGAAATAATCACAGAATTATGTAAGAAAAGCTAGATTCCTTAACCTTCAAAAGCTGTAGGCAACTTTGAGCAGAGTGATGAAGATGCCAACAGGAAGAAGCAGGAGCCTAATGTCTTACAGAATAAACAAGTCTCTTTTCTTGTTTCTTTTTTCTTTTGCTTTTTCTTTTTCTCCCATATGACAATATTTCTCATCTCTGGACAGATGTATATATCACTGAAGGCATTATTTTCAATGTCTTTGCTCTGCAAGCAAGTGATAAAGCTACTTAAATTTAAATAGTATTCTAGTGCTGGGGACAGGCAAATATTGAAGGCGGTCGTGGTTGTTTTAAGGATCACATTTGTAACCATTGTATTTCTGCAGCCCCAGTGATTCCTCTTTCTGGAGAAAGCAGTTGCATGTCCTGAGAGACATCCAAAAAAAAAAAAAGTTCTGTCTCATACGGTTCTTATTTCTCTTTGTCTTTTCTCTGCTGTCTGGGTGGCTTTCATTCCCCTCACATGGGATCGTCTCTAAGTACATTGGGAGCCACTTGCAGGACATTTGCACCAATCCTGTTATTTGGACATTTGTGCCTGTACTTTTGTACATTGTATTCTGTGTTCACAGTCTCTGTCATTACAGTCATTTCTTGCAATTATGTTCTTTGCTGTGGTATCAGAAGATTGCAGACTTTTCGTTGCACTCGCAGTCTTCATGAGATTTGGGTGTTTGTGTGTTGTCATTTATTCTATTTGTTTCTATAACAGTCTTTGAGAGGAAAAAAAGACATCCAGAATGTTAATACCAGACAGGGCTTGTGAAACAAAACAGTCTTTGAAGTTGTCGTTTGAAGTGTTCAGTCTTTTGAGCATCTGACCATCCATATCTTGCTTTAGCAATTGGCCTGGACAATAAAGAGAGAACTATAATAAAAAGCTGATCTTGTGGATAGCTTGGAAAGGTGAAGATGACTTAAAATATGACTCTATTGCATTTGATTTTATTTACCAGACTAGTTTTCTACCTACTGAGCTATCTACTTGCCTACTTACCAATCCAACTACCTGTCTAAAGAGAATATTATTTGTCTCCAGCAGGAGAAACAAATTCTTTACTGAGGGATGTGTTAGTGCTTCAGGACACTGCTGTCACTGGAGGATGCTATGAAGACTCAGGGAAAAAGAGGTCTGATTCCTCCTCCTCCACAGGGCAAGTGTACTGACTCCTGTGAAGCTATCCATGCTTTCTCTTCTTTCAAGGAAGGATACTCAGACTCACATGAGGCTGGCTTTCTGCAGGTCAGCACTCATCTTTGCTCAAGATGAATTAGGACAAAGCCAGTCTCAGAAGTAATGCAGTTTAGGAAACAAGAAAATCCATGCAACAGCTTGGGAGCAAGCACCTCGGTAATGAATTTTGTGAGTCAGTGTCTACTAGTATCTTTCCCCAGGAGGAATTAATTCCTCCTGAAGTTCACATCTTTCCTACACCTCTCGTTGCAAGCTCGAATAACACTTAGTGTAGTGTTGGCCATTTCTGATGTGTAAAATTCATTAACTTATGCACAGAAATGTGTTAAACGAGTTGGACATCAGACCCACCTGTAGAACAAGTAGATCAGGCATCACCTTATTTGAACTATCCAGTGGCCCAGGTGACATACATATTTTTCGTTAAGTTTAAAAAAAAAAAAAAAAAAAAAGAACAACAAAAAAAGAAGATGAAACTTTTCTAGCCCTGATGTTTTCAATGGAGTGACTGGGATCAATGCAGTGCTGTTACCTTAGGTCTACCAGTAGCCTGAAGCCAAGATGCCAGTATCTTTGTTTCTCCCTGACCCTCCATTCTCGCTGACATGCTAATTACATCTGGCACTTGCTCTCTGATGTCATCATTTATTACTGAACTGCTGATCATTTCTGTTTGGTGTAGTGGATGAAGGGAGAAATGAAACAAAGAGACAGAATGAAGAAAAGCCATGGGGGTAACAGAAGAGAGGAAAGAGAAAATCAGAGAAGGCATGAAAAGGTAGATGAATAAAAACAGAGATGAAGGGGATATGGAAGGCAGAGGAAAAAAAGCTCAGTGGTAGCTGAGTCTCAACTTAGTCCATGAAGTTCTGTGATCTGTGTTCTTCAGGTAACTAGACTAAAGAATCGTAATGGTCTTTCTAGCCTTGAAATCAGGTGATCATGTTTTTTTTTACCAAGTAATACTTAATAAGCTAATAAAGTACTGAGAAAGTTAGAAATCAGAGGTAATAGCTAACAATAGCATAAAGGTTATATACTTTACCCTTTTTCTTTTTTTCTTTTTTTTTTTTTTCTTCCCCCAGAGGCTACTATTGACATTGTAATGGAGAGAGTAATTTGTAATTTTAGCCATACACCCGGGCTTACAGTTAAGAATTAAAATGTGATCCAGCCTTTTCCACAGAATGAGCTGCAGCTGCCCGGTTTAAAACCAGGCTGGACATTTTATCTGATCATCTTTTAATATCTGTGAATAAAATAAAGCTGCCTATTCTCACAGTTTTCTTTAAAATAGTTTATAATGCTTTTCAGGTTTTTATTTTGTTCTTTTTTTTTCCCCTCAGATGTCTTTCAAAACTTTCATACCCCACTGCTATTGAAATGCAGACAAGACTGCTGCTGATTTAAGTGACAAAGGAAGTTAGTAGGAAGTAGTCCTGAAATCAGTAGGAGTGTTAAGAATATAAATGCAAAGTAAAATTTATATTCCAAGAAGTTTTAGCAGAGACTCAAATGTCTCTGTTGTAATGTTAGTGTGAATGTTGAGATTTGCTGGAAAAAAACAAACAAACAAACAAACACTCTCAACCAGACTCTCTATCTAGTCTTCCCAAGGGTTCTGTTACTACTAGGGACCAAATTTTCTCAGTGCCTTCATTTTGTCTAATAGCAGCTATTATACTTAGTGACACTTTTTTTTTTTGAGCATAAGATGTCAACAGTTATCTATCCTGATTGCTCTCCTTAATTCTTATTAGTGCCATCACACAGCAGCCTATAAAAATACATAAGGAAATGCCTGTGCTAAGATAACACGTTCTGAATCAAATACCATGTTGTAGCAATTTTGAGAGAAAACCTTCTCCAACCGGGTTAAATAGAACCGTGAGTTAGTAGCACCAAGAAAAATACCTGATCCTGAAAACAAACCATAGTCCGGAAAAGTCTCAGGGGAACTAGAAGATTGATTAGTAGTGTGATATAATAATGGTAGATATGCAGAATCAATGATAACAACCTTTACTGCTCTTGAAAACCTATGGCATAAACTAAAATTAACAGCTTTGGTAGAAGGTAGAACTTCAGTGTTGTGTGCTTCATTTCTGTAACTTCATTACTTTGGGTGAACCATCGTATTATACCAACTTAATTGGCAGAAGGCAGAATTGGCTCCTTCTTTGGACACACATTCAAAAACCTGTTGTATATTCCAAACTTGATTATCAAGCTGAGTATGGTTTCCTTTTCCAGGCACCCAGCTGAAAATATCTCTTTCTAGATCTCTTAGTAAACAGTCATTAAGAGTTTTCCATTCAGTGAAGGAGGAAAGTCAAGTTTTGGCTACTGTTAACTGAAATCATTTCTGAGTCCCTGAGGCTATCCAGTAAGCTTTGGTAAAAACAGGGTTAAACTGTGTGAGGTGAATATATTTTCAGTACAGGAGATGATATAATTAGTAGATAGACAGATTCTATAGATAATAGAATGACCTTGAAGCCAAAAATTAATACAAAGTGAGCTACATGCCAGAAAACGGGCTATGACTGGCTATGACTTCATAAGAGAAGCTTATGAGCAGATGACCTTATGCAGAAAAAATAAGCTCGCGTTGTTTCTTGATTGGTCCCTAAAAGGTATAGTCTTCTATCCTTGGCCATGACAGTTAGTATCTTACTCTTTAAGCATTCTCATTTAAATAAACAGGTGTACTCTCTGAATAAATATCCATGAGTGGAAACATCTGAACCCAGGCTGATACATATGGCATTTCTTTGCATTTATTTATTCATCTCTGTTTCCTTTTAAATCAAAGCCAGAAGGGGAGAGGGGGGAGAGAGAGATGTGTTAATGTTTGCTTCTGCAATAAATGGGCTTCTTACTTAGTGAATTTGCATCATTTGTTTTAAAATGTCCATTTATATTAGAAGGAAAACAGACATGTTATAATTTGTTCCATTAGATTGCAATAGCCAGGTTAGCTTGGTAATTGCTCATTTCTGCACTGTTGCTTGTTTTGTCTTTGATGGGATGGAAACACAAATGGCATTTCTGCTTCCTTTTTACAAGGATATTATGCTATGTTTTAACATTCTTTCTTATTTCTAATTTAAATTTAAAAGAAACATGCTGTTTTAGTGTCATCTATCATAATGTACAGGACAAAGTCCACAATAAGAAGGAAAAATGGCTAGAAGAAAGCAATAATTTTCTTAAAGAATGTTAGAAAAAATATAAAGAAGGAAATAGCACTTTGCACTGCTTTGGGAAAAAAATTGTGAATAACTGAAAATATTTTTGGTTTCAATAAAAACTAAAAAAAAACTTAAGTGATCAAAAACCTAAAAATAAATACAGAGGTAGAATTTCTTAAAACAAACATTGTGAGTTTGCAATTCCATGTCAAAAAGTTTCTGGATCAGCTTCAATTTCAACATCAAAAATTCTTGATCTATTTTGAAACTGTTATTTAGAGAAAATATTTCTTTAAGCATGTGATGTCCAACTGTGGCTACTGAACCAGCTGTGTCTTATGAGCTGAATGTGTTTAATATGTTAAGGAGTATAATAGAAGTTTTAGGGTTTTTTTGTTTTGCTTTGTTTTGTCTTTTTAGAATTGTTGAGGTTGGCAGACACCTCTGGAGGTCATATAGTCCAACCTCCCTGCTCAAAGCAAGGTGAATTAGAGCAGGTTTCCCAGGACCATGTCCAGTCTGCAAGGCTCTACAACCTCTCTGGGCAACCTGTTCCTGTGGTCAACAACCTTAAAACGTTTTTTCCTATGTTTAAATAGAATTTCCAGTATTTCAGTTTGTGCCCACTGCCTCTTCTCTTGTCAGAGTCCACTGCTGAAAAGAGTATTGCTCTGTCTTCTTTACTTCCTCCCCAGGCAGGTACTTATACACATTGATAAGATCTTCCCTGAGGCTTCTTTTCTCAAAGCTAAACAGCCTGTCATCCCATCCTCTCCTCATATGACAGATCAGTCCCTTAATCGTCTTTGTGACCCTTCACTGGAATTGCTCCAGTAGGTCCATGTCTCTCTTGTACTGGGGAGCACAGAACTGGACACAGCACTCCAGGTGTGGCCTCACCAGGGCTGAGGAGAGGGGAAGGATCACCTCTCTCGACCTGCTGGCAACGCTCTGCCTAATGCAGCCCGGGGTGCTGTTGGTCTTTTTTTAGCTGCAAGACCACAGTGCTGGCTCATGGTCAATTTGTTGTCCAACAGGACCCCCCCAGGGCCTTCTCTGTAGGGCTTCCCTGCAGTCTGTCTGCTTCCAACCAGTTTTGGCACCTTGGGTTATTCCTTCCCAGGTGCAGGACTTGGCACTTCCAAGGCTCCTCTCTGACCATTTTTCCAGCCCATCGAGGTCCTTCTGAATGGCAACGCAGCCCTCTGGTGCATCGGCCTCTCCTCCCGCTTTTGTATTTTCTGCAGTCTTGCTGAGGAGGGGGCACTCGGTCCCATCATTCAGGTCACTAACAAAGATGTTAGACAGTATTGGCTCCAGTGTCGACCCCGGGGGTCATCACTAGTGAATGGCCTCCAGCTGGACTTTCTGTCACTGATCGCAAACTTCTGAGACTGGCACTTCAGCCAGTTTTCAGACCACCTCACTCAACAAATATCTAGCCTGTACTTCATCAGCTTGTCCCTGAGGATGTTACGGGAGACAGTGTGGAAAGCCTTGCTAGAGTCGAAACACACAACATCCCCTGCTCTCTCCTCAGCCACCAAACCAGTCCTCTCACTGTAGTCATCTCAGGTTGGTCGAGCATGATTTCTCCTTTGCAAATTCATGCTGACTACTCCTAGTCACCTTCTGTCCTTAGTGTGTTTGGAAATGTTTTCCAGGACTCTCTGTTCCCTCAGCTTCTGAGTGATCGGTTTGAGGCTGACTAGTCTTTAGTTCTGCAGATCCTACTTCTTGCCTTTCTTGATGACAGGGTAACATTTGCTTTCTTCTAGTTTTCAGGAACCTCCCATTGTCAGAACTTTTCAAAGAATATCGTGAGTGGCCTTGCAATTCCATCAGCCAGCTCCCTCAGCACCCGTGGATGCATCCCATCTGATCCCACAAACATGTGCATGATCAGTTTCTTTAACTGTTCCCTTATCTGAGGGGTTAGGGAACCAGACTTGCTCCCGACTTTCCCACTGGTCTAGGAGACTGGGGGTTCCTGAAGGCTGGTCTTACCAATACAGAGCAGGTGAAGAAGGCCTTGATCTTTTCCACATCCTTTGCCACCAGGGTCACTGTCCCCTTTAGCAAGGACACACATTTTCCTTGATCTTCCTTCTGCTACTGATATACTTGTAGAAGCTCTTCTTGTTGCCCTTCACTAGATTCAGTTCTAGGCGGGCTTTGGCTTTCCTAAGCTCATCCCTGCATGCTTGGACAGTGCCTATTTATTCCTCCTTGGTGTCCTATCTCTGCTTCCACCTCTTGCATGTTTGCTTTCTCAGTCTGTGTTTGTCAGGATCTCCTGCAGGTCTCCTGCCAGTCTTGCTTGACTTCCTGCTGAATGGGATGGAAGGTTCTTGAGTTTCGAGGAGGTGATCTTTGAAAGTCAGCCAGATCTCATGGACTCATCTTCCCTCCAAGGGCATATCCCATGGGATAGGCTCTTGGCCGGCTCATCATCTGTCCCCAGGCAGAGCTACATGCATTCCCACTGCTCTCTCACATAAAAGGAATTCCCCCTCTTTGCCTTCCTGGTCTGCCCTCCCTAAAGAGCCCACACCCAGCTGTTGCAGATATCTATTTATGTCAGCTATCCCACCACATCTCCACAATCCCAAAGAAATTGTAGCCTTGCAACTGCATGCAGACCTCCAATTCCTCCTGTCTGTTCCCCATGCTGTGTGCATTAGTGTACAGGCACTTTGGAGAGGCACCCAGTCGTGCTGATTTCCCAGAAAAAGTATGAAAGCTTGCCCCTTCACATTGTCCTCTTGGCACTTCCTTATTTTATGTGCATACAATAAGGATGGCCCCCTTCAGACCTGCTTTGCTGATTACGAGATCTCTCTTGTCCACAATCAACAAAAGGGTCTGAGGTGGGCCCATCTCAAGCATATGCAAAGAGTATACTTGTCGGTGATGGCTTGCTGGGGTTCCTAAGTAATTCAGATCTGTGGGAAGACATGAAGTCTCCCTGGTGCCTACCCATAACTGTTCCACCTACCAGTGTGATGGTGGGGCTCTTAGGCAGTCATTGCCTTCCTCCACCTTTGAACTAATCCGGGTGCTCTCTCCCTTCAGCTGCTTGAGATACGTCAGACGTTGCTTTTGGCTTTATGAATATTTTGCTTTGTAGTTCCTAAGGTGAAAAGCATCTGTCTGGAAACACTCAGAAAACATGGATTTTATTATTTTTATTGAGTGTTCCCCCCCACCACCACCATTTTGTTTTAGGATTTGGAAAAGTTATACAATCTTCTTGTGCCTTTCTGTAGAAGGAAGAATAAAGGTGCTAACTTTATTTGTGCTATGACTTTCTGGGAATTATATATGAAAAGCACTAGATAATTCAACATTTACTTTAGCCACTTGTCTATGTATAGAGAAGGATGCACCACATTTGCTACATCTGACAAAGGCATTAGGGTCATACATTTGCAGTATTGCCCACCAAACAGATGGATATGCTCAAGACCTCACTTGGAAAAAAATCTTGGTATTAAAATAAATCATCAAATAGGATTATATGGGCCTCCTGGATCAAAAACTTCTTGTCTCTCAGGCAGTCACACTATATAATGACTTATAATAACGGTATTGAAATCTGTGTAAGAGCTAGTTAAGTGTTTATTCTCTGCCCTTGTTGGAAGGCTTTTGAAATCTTATGAAAAAACAACAACAAAAAAAACTTACTTAAGTAGCCAACAAAAAGCAAATCTGTAAAGATTTCTTGGAATGGAGTTGAACGTAGAAAAATGGTAGAACTCACAGTGTTCAGTCTGAGAAATATATAAAAGTGTTAGACGCTAAGGTTACTCAGTGGTATATAAATTAGTGCCCATAGATCTTCCTTTGGCCCGCACTGGGAGGGAGACAGCTGTCTTCTCTACTGCCCTGACCGTAACTGCATGTGCTTTTGTCCCTTGAAGCAGAAACCAATCATCTTCTTTAAGGCCATTAGCCATTAATTTTGTGCAATCACTCAGTAAAGAAATAATTGTAAATCTAGTTTAAACAAAAGAATGATCATATACTTGTGTTGTACCTACAGTGAATAATTATCTTCTACGAATGTTATATTTATTCTGAAGGACTAATGACAATGTGAGTGGAAAGTACATTTCAGAAAATGAGACCCATTAGAAAGAAAATAAGGAAACCAAAGTTGTCCTAGGATTATACTCTTAATGCTGTTAAGACAGGCAAACTGAAATCTAGTGTTTCTGATCCCCCAAAAGTTCAAAATCCAAAAGTTTCTGATATGGGATTTATCTAATGATATTTTAGACCTCCGAAATGCCACTTCTGGCTCTGTTTATAGTCAAGAGAAGGAAAGTGGCACTTCCAGAGTGTGATTCATCTGACCGTTTTAGGCACTCTAAAAGTCTCTATGTCCCTTGATTAACTATCCAGGACACCTTTATCAGATACAGCAGTTTGTGTTGAGTTAGAAGAATTGCATCATCAAGGCCTAAATCTCACACAGACTCATTAGTATTTAGGCACCTAATGACCAATAGGTATGGCTACATGGCCACACGAGATCACCTTTGCCTATGGTTCCAGCTTGCCAGCAATAAGACTGATGTTCCTAGAAGCTGCGCTAGCACAGCATAGTGCCTCTATCTACACAGCCTGCCCTTAGTGGCAATATCTAACCTTAAACACTGTGCGACATGGCTGTTGCTCTGTGGTTACATGTGGACTCTGTCTTGCGTTCGGACACCTCAAAGGGTTGGCAGGGAAAGCCCAAGTATATCTGCACTCAATTTTGTAGATGTCTGTTGTCAAAAGAGGTCTTGGCCTCCTAAGCCGGGTGGATGATTTGGGAAAATCTAACTGCTTGCTGAAGTTCTGCTGTCTGCGTGCAAGTCAGAAAGGCCTTCAAGACATTTGACATCTTATCAGAAGTGTAGTGTCCTTGAAACAGCATTTCCTTAGAAGTCCTTTGTATGGACATTCACTTAACTATGCACTGACAGCAGTGGTGGTGTTTGTGTGAGAGTCTGACAGAGGCTTAGACCCTCCTTTAGCTGAGGTTGGCCAAGATTAACTTGGGTCAAGGTTAATCCAGCCACTGAGCCTCTTTGGCTACCCTGTGTTACAGCGGTGATCTAAGGGCTGTTGATTCCCCTAGTGTCACAGCAATGTGCACCCACTTTCACTGTGGAGCATACACAGCACTTTAAGTTCCTCATTTTCTTTTTTGCAAAAGCATGTTTTGCCTTGCCAGAAGACTCTCTGCTTTATAACTCACTTCTTGCCACTGTCAGGGACTTAACAACTGGCTGAACATATTCTAGATGTATCCAGAAGTTCTCATGGGGATGGTGATGAGAGAGGAAGGTCTGTGGGATAGGAACACAGGAACAGCCCATCCTGCATCCAGGCTATCTGAAAACTTTTACCAGTTATGGTCAGTAGCAGATGCTTCTATAGGCCTTCATACACAGTCATGTGTGAACTGGTGACTAGCTGCTCTGTGCACATGCTGAAGCAGAGAGACCAAACCATATTATTAGCCCTCAACAGCAAGTTATATTAGCTGGCATACGTCATGAGCTCAGGGGCATGCTAATGACACTGCAAAGCTGCTAGGTTGTCTTAGGTTGAAGCTGGCATACAACCATCTAGATCAGGTGTGGAACTACCTGGATGCATCACATAAGACCTTTAATGAGGACTACCCAGACCCTCCCAGAGATAACTTACCTTGAAGATAGTTCTTGAGTATCTTAGTCCTTTAGTCAAAGGCCTTTATACTTCAGTCCTTGCTCTTAATTGTTAACAGTTGGCCTAAATCCTGAAGTTTGAAGTTCTATCAAAATGTTCACTTATTTGTTTGCATTTACTGCTACAACCCTGGACAGTAATTTTAGCCAAACTTACTCTTTCCCCCCCTCCCCCTTTTCTCTCTTTTATAAGGGGTATGACTTACTTGTACCACAGGTTAATGCTGAGTTGTGTGAAAATGTTTCCTCCACCATTTTCATTCTGCCGCCCCAAGACTCCACTGAGTTATTGTTTGGCATTAAGGTGGATACAGGAGCCTGGTGCACTTTCTTTGTGTCACTAATTATTTTGTTTATCTTTGTTATTTCCCCTTTCAAGCCTTTCTGAAGCAAACTGGCCGCTCTTTCAAATTGTCCTTCATGTGAGCTTTAGGGGCCCTGCAATTTTACCTAGGAAGTCTATTTTTTTTTCCTTCTTTTTTTCATAGTATTGGGGCCTGCTGTCCACCCACAACTTAGGCAGGCACTACAGGTATATTTTCTTATGCTCTTGACCATTTCTTATGCTTCAGTGCTCCAGAAACTATTTTAAGTTCTTAAATTTGGGGAAATAATTGATATCTAATTTTCATTCTTAAACACATCCATTTAAACTTTTTAAAAATTTATTTAGCATTTTTTTGGAGGTAGCAGCTTTTCGCTGCATCTGTAAACCAAATTCTTCATGAGGAATCTAATAAAACTGTTGAAGAATAAAGAAGAAAAAATGCCCAGATGCCTATAAACCAAACCTAAAAGTTTGCAGGTTTACAGTGTAGATGCCAATGTTGGAATTCATTATATTTACTAAAATACAGGAAATAACATGAAATAATCATGGTTGGTTGTGTTTATCATCTCTGGAGAAATATGGGCACTTTAGAGTGATTTCTCTGACCTGTTGTAAACATCCACACAATTATTAAACAAATCACACCTTAAAATTTTCTGCTTCGCTCCATCAACTAATTTGGTCAGATGAATTCCATTTTATTACTGTGTGTGTTTTAACTCTATCTTATCTGTTTATGTGAGTTTGTATCTGGGAATGTAAGCACTATGATTATTTACTTCTGCATGAAACTTCCCTCATTTCTTTCCATTTTCTCCATTAAACTAAAATGGCACAATTTCATATGAACTTTTAGTGCATTAATTTTTCTTCCAATTTCCTTTCCTTTCAAAAAATTACCATAAAACTCATGGAAACATCAAAAATAGGCACCATTCTGCCAGAGAGGGCCTGAACATCACTCCATTTCGTCTGTCAACATAAATCCCAAGACTGGCTCGTAGAACTAAATGCAATTTTTGCTCCTTCTTTGCACTCTTTTTACTGCTTTGTCTAGTTGAACAGTGCTCAGAGCTAACAAGGCAGAACTCAGGCAGCTCTGCAGCAGGAGAGTCTTCTGGGTTTTGCTCTAAAACCCCTCTTTCTTATTGTAGTTTAACATACAATATTGAAGTTCAGTATGGGGGATTTGGAAACACTACTGTTTCTTCCAGCCTTGCCAAAGCAACTTAAACGTAAAGCAGATGGTCGCTGGAACAAGTTCATACTCCATCAGGACAAATTCCTGTTTTAATGGAATATCTTTTATGCTTTTTTTGCTTTCCTTCTCTCAGCTTTAGCAACTGGAATTGAAATCTTACCTGCCTGCCTCAGATTCAGACCTTTTGTCTGATGCTGAAGCTTCTTGGCAGTCCGCTTAGGAAGGGAAGGAGCCGAGCAGCCAATGCAGCTGAGTGTGACTCTACTGCTGCCAGTCTTCAGGTCTCCTACCCCATACGCAAGTCAAACTGGCAGGTGCATTTCTTGGGAGAAAAATGTTGTTAACGGGGAATGGTTTAGGTTTCAATTTAAGCCAACTTGAGCTTTCCAGATGCTTGCTGAGGGGAATTCGTTTTGTGTATCCTCTGAGCGAATTTATAATCAGACGAGTGTTCGGTTTCGCATTGCTGCATGCTAAAAAGGAAGGCTGCTATGGGAACAAATATCTGCGCTACTTTTTCTTGTCCTTCAACTTAAAAAGGTGGGAGGAGTAAACTAATACTACTTCTTCATTAATAAAGAAAGAAGAAAAGGAGGGGGAAAAAAGGCTTCCTGGACTGGCATAACTTGAAAGACAGTAATGCATACCATGGAGAAGGGGAGAGAATTCCTTTTCCTGTAATGTAGAAGCAGTGAAAGGCTGAATAATTATACACGGTACTAGAAATTAAAAAGCCCTGTTTAACTTCTTGATGTTAAGTAGCAAAGTGAAGCGACAGGCTGCAGCTGAGCTCCATATCCTGTGCAATGCTTGTCAATGGGAGGACTCAAATAAGGGACCTCCAAAATAAGGCTGGCACTCACAGTCGTATCACTTTACAAATAAAATGTGAAAGAGCCTCCAGGCCAGACCTTCAGGAAGGCAGACAGCAGAGGACATGGCTTGATGTGGCCATGTGAATCCTCAACATGCAGGATTGGGGTCCAGCATCTGTAGCAATATCCGTGGGATTTCCTACGTCCTGTATATGAAGTACAGTAAATACGGGGCCACTTTTTCCCAAATTTTTTTGGCATCCCAGCAGGCTAATGTCAATGTTGCCTTCTGAAGCTTGACAGTAAGATACTTTTCAAAAAGGAATAAGCAGGAACACTAAAATCATGTATATTGTATACACGTTTCCTGGAAGGCTGATAAATAGCCAAAGGTAAAGAACTACTGAAACTGGTTAAAAGCCTCCTTTTTCATGGAACTTTTGAGGTTTTATCAATTTTTGTTTCGATGGAAAGTGTACAAACTTCCTTTTAAAAAGTCACATAGGTGAAAATTCCCCTCTCTTCACTTCAGTCTTGAACTCATTCCCGTCTTTTATCATATTAAAGATTTTCATTAATTCCCTGTGTTCAGCAGGAAAGGATTAACCATAGGAGAGGGGTAAATGTTTTAGCATAGATACTCAAGGTAAATAGATAAATCAAGGTTGCTCGCTGAAAGCTGCCTTTTTCTTCAGAACAGAATCATGATATCATTATTTAGATCACTATAAATATTAATTTTAACTTTGGCTCATTATGTAACAACTTAAAACCAGATCTGAAATAGGAATTTGTAATCAATCCTACCTACTTAGACTGCAATAAAAGACTGTTTGCAAATACCCCTCAGGCTGCTACAGGAGTGGGTCTGTTTAGTCTAGTTTCCTGAATGTCTGTATTCAGCAATGTATAGCTTTATTAGCAGGAATTTTTTCTTTTTTTCTTTTTTCTTTTTTCTTTTTTTTTTTTTTTTTTTTTTTTTTGCCAGCAAACCTTGTGTGTGCTACAATGTTATGCAGTTTGTTCCATGGACCTTTTAGATCAAATGTAAAACAAAATTTGTCTCTTTCCTTCTGTGTTGCTTAATTTTTCTGAACAACAGAGATGTGAAGGCTGCTGCAGTGATGTGGGAATCAAAAAGGGCATGATTGATTACAAAAGAAAGGGCCAATTTATTGCATAATGCTTTGAGAGCTCTTGCTGTTAAACTGGAATATTTGTGTCCTTGCATAATAAACCTGGGAGTTATGTTGCTTAGGAAATGGTTATCACCTCATAAACAGGAAGCACCCTCAAGGTATCATCTAAGTAGTATAGGCAGTGTGATCACAAAAGATTGTGTTCTGGCTTCCCAGCAGTCCTACATCAGTTCTTTTATGGCATCATTATGTTAAATGCTTTTAATGCAGGAATATTTCAGAATAATAGCAAACTATTTCCTATTTCACTGCAGTTTCATTCAGGTCTATTAACATGTGAACATGAAATAGAAACAGAGAGATTCAATGACTTGTCTAAGGTCATGGTGATCTACTGGGTTAGATATGGGACCAGCAACAGAAAACACCTGAAGCCTAATACTAATTTTGATTTGCTGTAGGATCTTGTGCACATCACTTGGTATGGAGGTCATCTGAGCAAATGTGGACATCTACATCTAAGCTACTTACTCTGTCTATTACATATTCTACCATACACACTCCGTGGAGAAAGTATATAGAAAAGGAAAAACACAGTTGGTTGTGTCCTCCCAGTGGAATAAAGGGAAATAAATTTTGGGGGCTATTGCTGACCTAAAGTACTATGTCTGAATTGTTTTATGTTACTCTGTGTGCAAATACTGGTCTTCATCTTGAATATGTAATGCAACAGATTCTATAACCTAGAACAGTTTGGTGCTACGTACTATTAAGTCAGTGCTGCTTGAAGACATTTGTAATGCTTCAAGAACTGGAGTGGCCAAAGCTGGCTATAGCGTCTTTGTGCCATGTTTAATTATGCAGCATAAAAATGTCTCTGCCTCTGATGAACAGGGATATGAAACAGCCTGAGGTGTGCTCAGTGCTGTTGAAGGATGCTAATTGCAGGACACTACATTTCGCTGCTTCTACAACATACACCACCTCTGTGCTCTCTACACTACTTTGTGATACCACATCTGTTGATGTAAAACACACTGGCTATAATAGGAGCTGTAACTATCACCATTTTCCTCTGTATAAATCATCAGAGGCCTGTTTCCCCTTGCGAGCAATAAGATAGCAGGAAGTGAATTTATTTTCCCTGAGCCACTGTTTCTTTCTGAAATTGTTTCCCAGCTCTTCCTTTTTAAGGAATTAAGGCCCAGACTAAATCTTTGCAGTGTTACTATTCTGTGGATTATATGGTTAAAAAAAAGAACTGCAGTCTTCATGGCTGTAAGAAAGACCAGAAAAGTAGCATGGATGTGCTGGTGCTGGGATGGGAAGGAAGAAAGAGCTCGCTCAGTGGTAGGCATGGTGACTGCTCAGCTTTGCCTACCAGCACACTTGCATTCTTAAAAATATCAATGTCTACATTCAGATGTCTGTAAATGTGAGTGCCACATACAGGTCTCCTCCTCTTCAGACTTTAAAAACTGATTTGATAGGCCTTTTCTAGCTATTTGAGATCATCCCTATTGAGAATAAGAAGCCTGACAGCTTTTAGCAGCAAAGAGTACAAATGATAATCAAAGCTGATAATCAACTGTCATAAAAAGAGAGAGAGAGAGAGAAAGAAAAAACCAACACCCTCCTCGCCATTTTGCTCAGAGCTACCAGGATCACAAATAGTTTGACTGACAGAGTGGGTAAGGCTATTATTTGCTCTTTGTTGGATTCATTCAGCTTTATGGTTTACTTTCAGAGGTGTATGCAAGAGGTGGAGAAGAGAAGGGGAAGGGAAAGCATGGAAAGAGGAAGGAAAGCAAAACCATTTGTGGATATTACTCTTATCAGGAATTAATCGAGGAATTAATTAAGGACTGGTAGAGGAAGTGAAAGTTGGAGGCAGCCTTGGCTGCAGTGACCATGAGATGGTAGAGTTCAGATTACTGTGAGGCGGGAGCAGGGGAAAAAGCAAGTCCACAACCGTGGACTTCAGGAGTGTGGCCACTTCAGGTGTCTGCTTGGAGGAACTCCTGGGATACAGCCCTGGAGGGAAGAGGAGTCCAAAAGAACTGTCTGATATTCAAGGATCACCTCATCCAAACTCAAGAATGGTAAATCCCAACAAGCAAGAAATGAAGAGAAGGCAGCAGGATGCCTACATGGATGAACAGAGACATCCTGACAAAACTCAAACACAAAAACAAAGTGTTCAACAAGTGGAAACAGGAACTGTTGACCCAGTTGGAATACAGAGACACTGTCTGAGCATGCAGGGATGGGGTTAGGAAAGCTAAAGCCCATCTGGAGTTGAATCTGGTGAGGGAAGTGAAGGGCAGGAAAGGCTTTACAAGTATATAACTAGCAAAGAAAAGGCTGAGGAGAATATGTCCATGCTGCAACATTGGGCAGGGGCCCTGGTACTCAACGCATACTTTGCCTTGCTCTTTACTGGTGAGGCTGGCCTTCAGGAATCCCAGGCCGTGGGACCAGAGGGGAATCTGGAGTAAGGAAGATTTATCCTTGGTGCAGGAAGACCAGGTTAAGGAACACTGAGAAAAAAAGGTCCTATACAAGTCCATGAGCCCTGATGGCATGCACCCCCCTATCTTTCAAAGGACGTGGCAATCACGGGAGGTTTCTGAAAACTAGAAGAAAGCAAATGTTACCCTGTCTTCAAGAAAGGCAAGAAGCAGGATCTGCAGAACTAAAGACTAGTCAGCCTCAAACCGATCACTCAGAAGCTGAGGGAACAGTGTGTCCTGGAAAACATTTCCAAACACACTAAGGACAGAAGGTGACTGGGAGTAGTCAGCATGAATTTGCAAAGGAGAAATTATGCTCGACCAACCTGAGATGACTACAGTGAGAGGACTGGTTTGGTGGCTGAGGAGAGAGCAGGGGATGTTGTGTGTTTCGACTCTAGCAAGGCTTTCCACACTGTCTCCCGTAACATCCTCAGGGACAAGCTGATGAAGTACAGGCTAGATATTTGTTGAGTGAGGTGGTCTGAAAACTGGCTGAAGTGCCAGTCTCAGAAGTTTGCGATCAGTGACAGAAAGTCCAGCTGGAGGCCATTCACTAGTGATGACCCCCGGGGTCGACACTGGAGCCAATACTGTCTAACATCTTTGTTAGTGACCTGAATGATGGGACCGAGTGCCCCCTCCTCAGCAAGACTGCAGAAAATACAAAAGCGGGAGGAGAGGCCGATGCACCAGAAGGCTGCGTTGCCATTCAGAAGGACCTCGATGGGCTGGAAAAATGGTCAGAGAGGAGCCTTGGAAGTGCCAAGTCCTGCACCTGGGAAGGAATAACCCAAGGTGCCAAAACTGGTTGGAAGCAGACAGACTGCAGGGAAGCCCTACAGAGAAGGCCCTGGGGGGGTCCTGTTGGACAACAAATTGACCATGAGCCAGCACTGTGGTCTTGCAGCTAAAAAAAGACCAACAGCACCCCGGGCTGCATTAGGCAGAGCGTTGCCAGCAGGTCGAGAGAGGTGATCCTTCCCCTCTCCTCAGCCCTGGTGAGGCCACACCTGGAGTGCTGTGTCCAGTTCTGTGCTCCCCAGTTCAAGAGTCTCTTGCTCTGGACCTACTGGAGCAAGGCCATCAGAGGGCCATAAAAATTGCTATGAGACAGAAGTATCTGTCATATGAGGAGAGGCTGAGATAGCTGGGACTGTTTAGCTTTGAGAAAAGAAGTATCAAGGAGAATCTCATTCATATGTATAAATGCCTGAAGGGAGGGCGTAATGAAGATGGGGCCAGATTCTTCTCAGTGGTGCCCAGTGACAAGACCAGAGGCAATGGGCACAAACTGAAACACAGGAAATTCCACTTGAACACAAGAAAATACTTCTTCACTGCAAGGGTTGTTGACCACAGGAACAGATTGCCCAGAGAGGTTGTGGAGTCACCATCCTTGGAGATATTCAAAAGCAGTCTGGACAGGGTCCTGGACAACCAGCTTGATTTTACTGTGCTTGTGCAGGAGGACTAGACTAGATGATCTCCAGAGGTCCCTTCCAACCCCAAATACTCTGTGATTCTGTGATTTTTTACTTGTATGAAAAATTAAAAAAAAAAGCTTATTCTTCATCCACCTGTTCCATTTTCAAGCATTTATGGGCCTGTGATTCATTAAACTGACATATCTCTTTTTTTTCACATGTGTGATGTGACACCACGGTAACACACACACACACACAAAAAAGTGCCATGTCTTGTCCTTTTGTACAAGTCACCCATTTTCTTAACCGCAGTCAAATATGATTGCATTACGTGATTCTTTCTTGTTGCACAGAATGCAAAATGACCCAACTCTCCTATTAAAGAAGATAAAGCCCTTCTCTTTTGCTCTTAGTTTCATTTAGGCATCTACATTTTAGTAATAATTAAGACAGGAGTTCAAAATACCCTTTTTAAAAATGTTTATTTGTGTATCATTCAATCTAATGGTCTAAAACTTCTGAACTACATATTTTTATATATAGTTATGCAGGCTGGGTTTCTTACCTATCTCATCTGTGTTTCCATTTCTACAACATCTGGATTAAATCTCTTCTTTCTTTATCATAGTTCTACCATCTATGCACATTCACATCATCTGAGAGGTTGTCCAGCAATCTGTAAATACTATTTTCGGCTTAATTATCTTCAACTGCCTAATTCAGGGTAGTCATGCTGATACTGCTGCACAATTTTGTCCCAAGCTTGGCTATTTATATTGCATTGTAAATCAGCACATGATTTTCCCTTTGAATCATTCCACTTCCATTTCATTGAGGACTGAACAAATGTATAAATTGATACTGCTGAGCTTTTTAGATTTAGCCAGCTGCTGGAAAAAGGTTAATAGGTTTGGTTGCCTGGGGATACTATTCCAGTTCAAGTCTGTCAGATGTCTAATCATGTGTCTCAACAGAAGATATTGCCCACAGCAGCTTTTGTTGACTTTCTACATTTCTCTAAACTTTGGAAAGGAAGGAACTGTCCCATCACCAAATAAATGATTTACACTTGTGATTAAAAAAAAAAAAAAAGCTCAAATAATTTTTTTTAAATCTTTTTAAGCACAAGCTTGTTCCATAATGTGATGACTCACTCAATTAGATGAATTTAGGTATGCATATAGGTTGTTTCAGTAGTATACTCAAATATTAAAAAAAAAATAGCAAAAATACTTGTTTTCAGAGCTGTAACAGCTAAATATGGTTAAATTTGTCTTCTAAATGTTCCAACCAGGTGTATGGCCACTCGAAACCTACTCCAATGACTGCAGTAGAGTGACTAATTTGCTGAAGTGCAAGAGTACTAAATCAGTCTCTTCAGTTAAGAGCTCCATTTCCTTGAATTTTGTTTTTTTGTTTACATCACAGGAAAATGAACTTTTATAAATGCTTTTCAGTAAATTATCACTCTGAGTGTATATATGTGATGTTCGCCTTGGCCAGCACTGCAGAGCTGTGTATTGACAAGGGAGTTGCTCATTTGTCTTGTGGGTCAGCATCTCCAAGTGAGGAATCCGGCTCAGTATCCTCTATGGATGAAGTACCTCGTGGTCACATACATATGCATTTCTATCCATCCTTGAATCATATAAACAAACACATGCTCTGCTTCATCTAGAGAACTGAAATACTACTAAAAAGATCGGTGGTCAGTTGTTACAGCAACAGTGAGGTACTTTCAAAACCTGCTTGTAAAACTAAGAACCTGCTTGTAAACCTGCAAACGTACTTGTAAAATTTTACCTTTGATAAATCTATATGTGCTGCCTTCACCTCATTCTTTCTGCCAGTGGAGCAGAGGAGATTTTCTTAAAAGATAAGACTTCTCTAACAGCATATGCGTACACGGCATTTTGAAGGCAGAAGATACCTGGGCTGGTTGTGCAAGGAAGCCCTGCTGAAGCCCTTGCCAGTCCTGGGTGGAGATACCCCACTGAAAGTCAGGATACATTACGTAGCCATACATTAGTGTGGCTCTGTGGGCTCTGGTCCTTTCAGAGCGTGGGCTGACATGGGACTACTGTTAGTGAAGGTGTTCTGGTTTGTACTGTTGTGACCATGAGAGTTTAAGACTGCCAGTAAGGACATGGTTTGCAGAAAGATGCAATTTTATTAGACCGACATGACTTTTAAGACTGATGAACTCTTCACAAGGTTTTCATTTCATCCCATTATCATGGCTTACTTGCAGGATTGACTCCATTGAATAAAATATTTTCTTTGTTTTTTGTAGTTGTTGTTGTTTATTGGGGTGGTTTTGATGTGGTGTGTTTGGTTTATTGGGATGTTGTTTTGGGTGGTTGGGGCTTGCTTTTTCTGTTTTGCTTTGCTTTGTTTTGTTTTTTACTCTGAGTTACATACAAAGCATTCTGGTGTACAACCCCCCGAAGAAAAGAGTGATGGGAAGAGACCTGGGTGAGAAACTGTGTCCATGAAAAAGCTTTCCAAGCTTTTGAGAATTGTTGCTGCTCAAGATGAAATAGCCCTTTCTGAGGTTTGAAATAGAAATTGCAGGCATGTTATATAAGAAATCTGGAGTTCATTTCACTGCTCCAAGATACTGGCGATATGATTCTAAATCTTTGCTACATACAAAGTACTGAAAGTACTTGATATTCGCTCTATAATTTCTCCGCATGAGTCTTCGGATCACTGGCTGGCTACAGACCCTTCCTCCTTCTTGTTTCTGAATATGTCATAATTTATATAAAGTGAAACAGGTCTGACAAAGAAGTGCATGGACTTCATCTATCCATCACCTATGAATGCCATGGCTGTCAGACTAATGCTTTTCTATAGTTTCTCTTCCCTGTGAAAAGCTTACGTGTTGATAAAATCGTATTTTCCTACAAGTATCTACTGAAAATTTCTTAACTTCTTCCAGCTGGGAGTGCAGTTAAAAGGTTTACTAAAGTGCACTTGAAAGGAAAGACAATAGTAAAATGTTTGAATGATAGAAAAGACTTCTTATGGAAAGGTGAGAAAAAAATTGAATAGACTTGTGAGGTAATATGTAGGAATTTTAAATTAAGAGGGCTCCAGGCAGCACAGTTATCTTTACTGCCTCGAATTTGCCCCCTTAGAGTGTGTATTAATTGCTCCTTCCTATCTCAGTCAAACTTCACAGTATCCAAATCAGTTCACAGCTGGATTTTAGCATGTTTTAAGCATTCTTAGAAATTATTATCCCAAGGTAATTTAACCTTTTAAGGTGGCTGCTTAAAGTGTCCTTCCTGAAAGTGAAAATCCCAGCCAATTACAGTGATGGGTAGATCAGCTCTAATTAATCAGTTTGCTATTTTCCCTGTATTTCCCCTGTTTTAATTAACAGGATTAACTAATCCCTGTTAAGAAAAGCATGCATTAGTTGCTGGTTTGTAGGGAGTAGAGAGGTACAAAGGCCACCGAGCCCGCTATAGCAGGAGCACGGCACAGTGCCAGGAGGTGGCTGGCACCCTTTCTGCTGAAACTCTCTGCAGGAGTTGTAAACATATATTCAGAAAGTGGGGACTTTGTCATCAGTATGTTTTATGAGCCACCTTTGCCTGATTTTTTTTTCTTCTAAAAATCAATCTACACAGCAGAAAATAGTCTAGGCAGGGTACTTTATTTTACAAAAGGGATGATGGAGATAGATGTGGATAACACATTTACCCAAGCTCTCACAAGAAGTACTGTGTTCTCAAATCTCGCCCTTTTCTTGACCTGTATTACACCTTCAACTATCTGGTGTCCTCGCAATTTGTATGATTCAAGTTCTGTAAGAAAAATGTGTAGAGCAAGAAACTGTACTTTCTTAATTGTGTAATTTTTGATCATTTAAAATATTCTTTTGGAAGGCTGATGGGACAGTCATTAATCCAGTCAAATAGCTAATAATAAATAGGGATTTTTTCATGGATTTATTTTCAGATACACTCAAAAGGATGAATGTACATTTTAGAAAGCACCGTGTTTAGGTAAGAGGTTTCTTCTTTTCCAGTTGCGTTGTATTTCTTCTTCTGTAGGGCATGACAGGGAAAGGCAGGAGCTGGTTGGGCTTGGATAACAACATCTGTAAAAAGGAAACAATCTTATTTAAAGGTGAAGAGGCTGCTTTCCTCCAGCTATTTTTAGGAGGATACACACAAAATGAGGAGAAATTCTTTACGAATTTCACCAGCACTCGCTCCTCCCTCCAAAAAAAAAAAAAAAAGAAAAAAAAGAAAAGAAAAAAAGAAAAAAAGAAAAAAAGAAAAAGAAATAGCAACAGCAGAGAAAAATACCTCTTTTCTTTCTTTGGCCGCTTGGCAGTGTGGGATAGTTTTTAATCTCTGCTGGAGCCTTTTAGTAGAATTACCTTATCTCTAATGGCAGCTGTCACTTTACCTAAACCTACGCTCGTTGCTTTGTATTCTCTGCTTCCTCATTTGTGCTGCTATTCTCATTATACATCCCCAAAGGGCTACAAGCGTAGGAAATAGCATAACATAACAACATAACATAACATAGAAAGTAGCATAGCATAGCATAACATAACATAATATAACATAATATAAGGAAGAAGAAAAAAGATGTGTGGGGATGGAAAGGCTCGTTTAATCCTTCTTTAAGTTGTTCAGTGAAGTGCATAGTTTGGGTTTGGCTAATTGCAGCAGCACAGCAGATGCAGCAGGACTGGTCTGTGTTATTTCTACAAAATGCCAATCATCTCCCCCATAATCAGGGGTTGGGTGGATACTATGTAAGAGCATGATACCTGGAAAGCTGGATGATCAAGAAGATAATGTAAACAAAAGTAGGACCTATTTATTCTCCTCCTTTTCCTTTTATTTTCCATGTGTTGCAGTCTGTTCAGACTTCTGGGATTTAAATTGATTTTCCTCGCAGCTTTCTCTGTAGGTTTTCGTTGTTCAAATCATGATAAGCTTTGCTCCTGGCGCCAGTGGAAAAAGAAAATGAAATACAAGCATTTGTAGGTTGAGAAGTCTCCTAGGAGTTTATATGCTGAATCTCCAACATCAGTAATGTGGTGGAGACATTATATGATAGTATGTACAATATAAGAGGAAATACAGTAAAACTCTCAGGACAGGCAATCGTTTTTTTCTCCTGTTTACACAGAGCCCAATAAAAGGTGACATGAACTGACGAAGGCTTCTGGGTCTTATGGTGTTACCAACGCAAAGAGAGAGACCTCAAATCCAGAGGACTACCCTCAAGGAGGCAGGAGCGACATTTAATTGTATTCTTTGCTGGCCAGAGATAGGCTAAATCTGCACTTAAGTGAGTTCATATATCAGTTTTGGAGAGCTCGATCCTATCCCATTTAAATCAGCAAGGAAACTCCCACTGGGTGGAGTCATACGGGGTCCATCCAGAAGTCCTCTGCGGTCTTGGATTACAGCACACACAGAGCTTCATCGCAGCAAGCTCTGAAGCCTTTGAGAGTAAATGCTAACTATGTAACAATGAATTTTAAGCATTTAAGAAGTATTTTACAGATGATTTGAACTTAGTGGTGGATGAACCTTTTTTTTTTTTTTTTTAAGTGCTTAGTATAGGCAAAGTAGAAAAAGGTAAAAATCAAACCGGAAAAAGGAAAGGGATTCTGCACTTAATATAATCAAACATATCATCTGCAATGGCATTAGCTTGGCCTGATTAGCATTATGATTTAAGTTGTTACAGGGTATTGAGAAAATCGTCCTCATTGCATGGCTTGTTCTTTATCATTGCTATAATTTCTTTTGAGGTCTTTCTATTTCTTTTTTTAAAAAATTTTGGGGGTTTTTTGGTCTATCATAGGTGAACATCAAATAAACAGACACGGCTTTGAGCTTTATTGGAAGCAGGAAGCAATTAGTTAACAACTACTTATAGTCAAAAAGTTGTACTTATTTAGAAGTATTTTAAATGATTTTTTTCTGATTTTTCTGCATGCATGCATTTTGTGGGTTTTTTTTCAAAACAAATAAAATCTTACACTGAGAAATAGATTTTGCCATTTTCTGTTCAAACTGGAAAATTTTGAAAGGCATATATTTTCCATCAAAAATTTTATTTAATAAACTTGCTTTTCAATTTTTGCTGCCTGATAAACATTCCATGGGATCTGTTAACTGTTTTAGCATAATACTAAAAAAAAGATAAATGATTATTAAAACACTTCTTTTTTTCCAAAAGTGTAAATTAAATCTAAGTGATGGTCCAGCTCAGGGGAGGAAGGCTGCTTGGTTTGTCTTGTTCACTTTGGCTTGTTCTCCTCACCCAACCCCAACGCTGAGGAAAGAGTCTAAAAAGTTGACAGAGAATTTCATAGCAAAATAACAAATAACTGTAGAAATACCCAGGTCAGTCTATTCCCTATAACTACTCTCATGCTTTGCAAATATTTCTCCAAGGGTAGGTGCTGCCAGTTGTCAAGCATCCTGTTACCTTGAGACTAGCAGGCAGACAGCAGTGAGTTTATTTGCTTTTCCGGGAGGTTTTAGAGACTGTGTTTTTTTGCCAGAGTTGGAAGCTCCAGCCCACAGCTCACCGCAGTTCTCCGCTCATTGCTGAGAATATGGGAATAGCACTTATACAATGTCAAAACACGGTGTTTCTCAAACTGAAGACCGTGGATCTGTTTCTGACCAAGAGATGAAGCATCTGTCAGGCTTCATGCTGTGATAATTCCCATGGCTCACAGTCCAATTCAGGGCTTTTTTTGGTTTCCAGAAGCATTTTTGACCACCACAATTACTAAATCAAGACCAAATAAAGCCTGGCACAGCTGTTCTGTGTCGTTGTATTGTGTGCCTTTGGTGTAAGTTCAGCTGCGAGCAAACGTGTCAATGGCTTGGAGGTAATGTTAAACCGTTCTGGGAGAACAGAAATTGCTAATTTTCTGTAGAGGGGTAACTTTACAATAATTAATTTAGAAGGTTTATGAGATTTGGAAGAAAAGCACAGGTGTGAAGCTAGGAAGCCCAACTATTAGATAAACGGATTTTATTATTCCTTGTTCTCATGATTCTGCTTTCCATGTACAAGATGCAATCATCAGCTGGCTGTATGGGAGGTACGCAAATAGCATTTATAGAGGGTAGAAGGGATTTTCACTTCATGTGTGTTTTTGGGAACAGCTGAACCAGCGCATCTGTGAGATGTCCAGAAACCCTGTCTAACATCCAAGAATCTGTGTCTTCTGTCCAACAAGCTTCCTGCCCAGAGCTTATATCCAAGAAGTGGGAAAAGAGGAAAACAATAAGACCTTTTCTTATTTCCTAAGATCTTTTCTTTCATCTGGATAACAAGATTAATTGGATTGTGTCACTATAGCACATTGCAATTTTTTTATTATTATTGTTTTTTCAGTCCTGGTTCAAGAAAAGGAAGCTTACAGATTGTACATTGCTCTTTGTTCCACTTTGGCATTGTGGTTCCTGCTAATGCTTAAGTTTAATAAACACCACTCTTCTGGCAGTGCCTATGTTTAGCTAGCTCTATGCTGGTTTTAAGGAAAGAGAGCAAGTACCTGCCTGGATGCATCGACTGAAATGTCAGAGGCAAGCAAATATGATAAAGCACCTCCCAGTTTGTAGCAAGTTCTCAGATGAGACTGGTTCATAAATGAAAAATATTTGGGTGAACTGAGGCAAGGGAAAGATTTACTTGACAAAGGGAAGCATTTAAAGGAATTTTAAGCAAAGTAATAGCTTATTTTGATTGAAGATACATGCTTATAATCAATCAGTTGCTGAGAAATGTTTATGGGTACAGATGCTACATTCTCATACAGCAACATACACGAATAAGACATTGCTACACTGTCGTATAGCAACATATATGAATAAGACATCTGCCAAGTTAGCTTAGAAGAAGACTTTCTCTTAGCTGAGTGCTAGCCTGACCTAATCTGCAAAAGCTGCTGTTATCACCCCCCTGAACTAGAGCAATGTTGCATATGCACATGAAGCACCCAAAGGACTTTCTTCTTATGCAAAATACCCAGCCAGGCTATAACACCTAAAGCTCTGGGATGAAGACTGCGATTATCAGCTCTGCTCATTCAGCAAATACAACTTTTTCTTCATATAGACAGTCTTTTGGGTGTAAGTAGGAAAGTATCTGTACTGGGAGAGTTCAGAAAGAAGTAGAGAAATATCCAGAATATCTGTCTGAAAAGTAAACGGTATTTCTTTGTCCTGCTTTTGAAGATGGGAACAGATTGAAGTGTATAAATTAAAAAAAAAAAAAAAAACCCAACACTGTACAAATGAAGAAGAAATGACAGCTGTTTAGTTACAGGGCCTTTTTGCAAGTTGATAGTGCTTTTACTGCTATTACTTAATATAGCGCTTAATAATATTAAATAGCACTTATTAAATGTTATTACTGCTTAATAGACTCTATTAAGAAATGAAAATCAAGACTACCTGCTTAAAAGAAAAAGAAACCACAGTAAATTTACTTCCAAACCTCAGAATTCTCTTATAAATGACCTTTATAGAGGATCATTTGAAAAATGTTAGAAGGATGGCACTTACCTAAAAATTTGGTTCACACATCTTCAATACTTTTTACAATTTCTTTCAAATTATTACTATAATATTTTTACTTTTGACTTTTCTCCTGCTATTTTGAAAGGTGGTTTTTTTTTTTCCCACCTAGAAGACTAACCCATGCCAATAATTTAAAAGAACAGTTCCACCATTAAGTTGTGCTAGTTAAGCTGTACTCACTCACTACATACAGACATACAGATAACTAACATAATACATATTTAAGGTTTAAAAAAAAAAAAAAACAAGCAAAAAAGAAAACTCAAAACTTGGGTCACCAAATCCAATTTCCCATCAATGAAGGCACCATGCCAGGTCATCCTTTTGGTAAACTGATGACCAAAGTTTTTGGTTAGAACTATTTGCAGAACGGTTGTAAACAGCAAATACATCATTATTACAAGATTGATGTTGCTGCTGTTGGTCGTTTTGCTCCTCTGCAAGTAATTCCTTAAGCAAAAATGAGACAGATTTGTGGGAATCTTTTCCCTGGAGGAGTTTTAATTCCATTCACAGAATTTTAGGGTGTGGTCTTTTTCCAAGAATCATCAACATTCTGCCTGTAATTAGTTGATATGTCTAAAATGCTCTAAGAGGTAAAGAGCTATATAAATGCTAAGTGTTACCATTTCTTTTGGCAGAGGTAAATCTGATTTTCTGTTATAATGAGGAAGGCCATAGCTCATCATCCCGGCTGATTACAGAAGTTAGAGGAACAGATTGCCCATAACCAATGTATACCTTTCTTTCCCATTCTGAAAATTATATTGCTCACAGCTTGACTCCTCAGAGGGTAGAATTATAATGGTTTTTAGCGTGTCTGAAAGAGAATATCAACTAAGTCTTGTTGCTCTGAAGAATTCAGGTTTATAGTCGAGACAGTCAAAGGAGCTTTGAAAAATAATAATTAAAAAAAAATCATAAACACCTGCACATTCTTAAAACTATAAATGTCTGGATAAGACATTGTTCACCCCCTTTCTTTTTCATTATTTAATCTTACCCCTTTCCAAGGTACAGTAAAGCCGAAGTTGCCGATCTCAGACTGCCTGCATGTGCTGTGTGAATTAATAAGACATTAGTTTCTGTGGATATTCTGCCATCATTCTCAAGCACGAGAGAAAATAATGTTTTTATTCCATGTTCTCACATATCAAATATTACTTTGCACAGATAAATGACAGAACTAGCTGGGAGAGGGGTAGGGGGAGAAGATCTCAGCTGTTTGAGGATTCCTCAGTGGTTCTGGAAAGGGGCTATTGAAAATGACTCCTTTGTCTCAGATTTATCTTTTCTCAACTTATTTAAACATCGTTTAACCAAAAATATTTCCACTTCAGCTACCATGACTGGAAGTTCATTATGCATGGCACCTGTTTCCTTTTAGCTTTTATTTACTGGACATGATCACGTTAGTATGACTTTTTGGAAATAAATTGCAAATGCAAAGTGAAGGAGCTAACTGTGAGCAGTGATGAAGGATGGCTTTTATAATCATGAGATCAGCTTCAACTTTTGAGAAACTCTAGCAAAATCAGAAGTAAAAGCTGTCTTTTATTCCTGCATAATCATTCTGTGTTTCCAGAAGTGGCACTGCATGATGCGATTCTTATTTATTCAACTTCAACACCGTATTAAGACTTGACTTTTAGAAAGCACTGAACCACTTGCACTCTGAAAATTAGTGTGCAGATCCGGATGTCCAGGAAACAAATTACACCAAACCACCACTCCCCATGGAAAAATTTTGAATACAGAGTGCCTCTCGAGGAGCTGGTGACACATTAATGTTAGGAGTTTTCTACTAAATTTTGACTTTTAAGTTCATAATTTTTGTAATTATTTTTTGCTATAGAATTTCATTACCAGCTGTGAACTGACTCTTAAATAAGCTTCCGTGAGCTATTAGTCATTACTGCCTCATTAGTATTGTAAATACTACTTTGTAGCGTCTGCTATCCTGTCTTGGCATTTGAGGTTTCAGCCAAGCAGTTAGTTATTTTTTGTTTATATTTCCAAGGATTGCAGAGAACAAATGTTCATCAGCTGCAATTCCATCTTCAAAATTTATTGAAAATAGGAGCCATCACAATTTAAGACATCATAGAGGTAAAAATTACTATATGATGCTTCTAGGGGCTTGCATATGACAACTTCTGGATGCCTTGTGAGATACTAACTAATAAAAATATGTAGGACTTTCTAACAAGATAGACATTCACATGATATATATATATATATATATATATATTTGCCTACATAATGCAGATTTTTCATCAAAAATATTCTTTTTTTTTCTTTTTTTTCTCTTTGGGACTCAAGGCAACATACATACTCACACGTTTCAGAAAGCCCGAAAAAAATTGTTTTCGTCTTATTACTTCAATTGTTATCATATTTTGACTGAAGCTTGAATTATTTTTAAAGAAAATAGACTTTTTTTTTTTTTGTTTATGGTTGGAGGAAATGAAATCATTTCCCAGTTAATTCTAGCACTGGCTGGTGCTGGACTTGGGATGCTGAAGTAATGTGGGTGAGGAGTCTGAGCCAGCGTGACTGCAATGAATCCAGGTGGAGTGTGTGTGTGTGTGTGTGAAAGGACAAAGAGTAAGAAATCAGGATTTTTATTAGAAGACTTTTTTGATTTCTATAGCAAAAAAGGAGGGGGGAGAAGAAAAGTTGTGGAGCTAACAATGCAAATAACATTTCTTACAGTTATTACAATGATAATGCATTTAAGTCCTTTGCTTTTTGAGTTTTTTTAGAAAGCCCTGGAGTGATACAGCCTGAATTATCCCACAGCTGAAACCACTTTTTTAAATGAAAGATTACTTTTTTCACATGACTCCAAGATCTGGCGTGTTTAGTGGTGCCACCTCTATAAGAATCCTTGTAAAAACTGCAGGAAATGGCAATGCTGTCAACAACTGCATTTTCCTCTACATCTGGAAAATCCCTGGCACTCTCAGTGGGACTGAACCACAGAGTGGGTTAGCCAAATTTGGCAAATCCTATCTAATTGCTGAAAGAGCAATGCTCTCACTTGGGGGAAATTGCAGTTATTTTTTTTATTCCTATTATTATGACACTGTGTCATTACTGATATAAAAAGAACAAGGAACATGTGCAAAAGTAAACCACATGCTGTCTCAACTAGCCAAGAAAATATCTACCAGATGGGAAATGATGAGACAAGCCACTGTGACAGATCAGCTGGTCATGCACCAAACGCAAAGGAAGCCTCAAGGCTCCCCAGGGTTTTGCTCTCTAAACCAATAGCACCAATTTCACCCAGAAAAGAGGTGTCCACCTCAAAACATGGCAGAAATCTGCCTCTTCATTCTGCATGATGCACAATCCTAGATTCAAGAGTGACTAGAAGTAATGAGATGAATAGTTGCTTTTCTAAAAATGTAAGGCTTGCAGCACTGCCTGGCCAAAGCCTTCTGAGATTTATGTGAGCAAAAAAACTGAAGGCAAAATGAAAACACATTCCCAAATTAAGTGACTGAGACATCTGAGTTACTGAAAATCACCTTTTTCAGAGCTGTGTAATATCTAGTATTTTACAAATGTTGGGATTGCTGGTTTCCAAGAGTTATCCTGAGCAGGGACTTCACAGTCTTAAGGAAGAATTTGGGAGAAGCTACTCAGAGATGGGAGACTGAGATCATGCAGGGCAACTCTTCCACCTAACGTTTGTCATTTAGTTTTTAGCTATCTGGCAGGCCGTGCATGGTTTGCATTCTTGTAAACCAAAATAGTCCTGGTCTCCATTTTAGCACCCTTATCAGAGAAGCCAAGTATTTTAGCTGACAAAAATCTAACAAGGACAAAGCCATCAGTTAGGGAAATATTTATTCCCTCTGTACATATTGCACCTGTTTCCTAGTGCTGTGAGCCTGCAACTCTTGAATTAAATATAAATTAATATATTTTGCTCCTTTATTGATTTTACCTGAAGTAGGACAAGTATTTCAACTATAATTTTACGTTTTTTCCTGATAACTACAGTTAAAAAGATGCCGCTGTGCAAATTTAACAGTTTAAAAATGTAATTTTCTTTCTATATTGGAATGATTATCATGTCCCAGCTATAAAATGCTCCTTCCCCACCTTCTCCCACAAAAACTGAAGCCAACAGCTTTGCGGCTAGGCACCTGAAATTTGCATAAGTGCAAATTTTGAATTCTTAAGTGGTAACCAAAGAGTTACAAGTCACTGGCAGATGTGAATGATGACTAATAAAACAGTAAATGAGGCACATATTCTTGGAAACTGGCTCTATATAGTATTGGGGTACTTGCAGATATATTCCCTAACCTCCCCTGCTGAGCAATTCCCACTCTTTAGATATGTCAGCATCTTCAAAGGAGTCAAAAATATAATTTCCTTACTTTTATTGCCGCATATTTATGAACAAACAGCTTAACCGTCTTCATTTCCCAGCAGGAATATTTCTAGTAAGGGACTCCTCCTGATCGATGAAAACATAATGAAAAATAATTTAAATACTGTCTTTCAGTACTGGAATTTTTTTAGCTTCTTCACCTGCTTGAAATAAGCTCTCAGCTCAAATGAGTCTACTGGGAGATGAGCAAGGCTACACACGATAGAATAGCTTCAGAGCCTGAATGTCTGTATGCATTTTCCTAGATAGCTCACTAGGTTTATCCTTTTCCAAATTCTCCAGAAAAGCATGTGCAATATACCTTGCAGTGCCTGCAAAAAACAATGTGGAGATCAAGGCATGAAAGCATCCTGCGGAAAGTCTCCCAAGAAGCATATGGTACAGAGGAGAGCAAAGCTCCTGAGAATATAGACGGGACACATGGTGGGTCAGTGAGCATCAGCACATCCACAGCAACAGACCGGGTGTATGCGCGGTCACGGCAGTTACCCGCAATAACTTGTTAAAATTCCCTAATTTCATTATATACTTGTGAAAAGACCTGAAGAACCAATCCTTCCCTTTCCCTGGAGGGCATGTTGCCTACGCTTCAGAGTTTGCCTTGTAAAGACTATGCCTTTATTTTGCTAGCTCACTGGTAAGGCCTTTCATTTCAAAAAGTTTCTCAAACCCAACAAAAAAATAGAGAAAATGATATGCAGATTAGCCATAAAGCAAAGATCATTTCATTCATCCTGGTCAGTAGCATATTCTTAGGCAAAATTTGGAAAGCTTTTAATGATAGGAAGACTGTGAAGGAGTGCAATAGAAGTCATCTGAACAACCTGTAGCATCTGCATCTGAGCTAGTCATCTTGGTTCCCTTTAACATCAATGGAGAGGAACAACTGCTTTTGAATCCTCTCATCCAAGACAGATGTCCCAAATAGGTCAGACTAATTGCGCTCTGAAAGCAACTCCTCACCTCCACTGATTACGAGGGAGATTTAGGATGATTATTTTACCTTTAGATTAAGGTAATTTAGATTACTTTAGATTTACTTCCTAGACATGAAAGTGAAGGAAGATGAATCCCAACTTTCATGTGTTAACCACGTATAAGCCAAATAGATTATATCTCATCTGGTAGGCAAATGCTTCTGTAGGCCATATGATTTGTTTCTGTTTATGTAAATATATAGCTACTCTCACATATCTTGTTCTAGGGCCACCAAATCTACATAATATCACAGTGTCCTTCTCAGTCTTGGCAAAAAAGATTCTTATCCAAAAAAAAGATAATGAAATTCTTCATGTGGGTCTCTAGTTGCTCTAGACGCTTCTCAATATCCTATTCGAGTGCCTGCACGTAAGCATTCTCACTCAATAATTGTGTGTCTTTTAAAAGGTTTGTTTAGTCATTCTGGTTTGTCAGTGGGCAAGGATTGTCTGTAAATTAGATTAGCCTCAAATCTGCATATAAAGAAGAAAAAGAAAGGTAAGACCTACTTGTAACTGCTCCCGTGTGAGTAATCTCAATATCTTCACTGGGATCACCAACATTAAATAATACTGCAGGACTGAAATGTGCTGAATATTTTGAATTAAACTATGAGTACCTGAAATGTTTGAGCAAGCCAGGAAATGATGGAGACGTGGCAGTGCACCTCAGTACCTGGGAGAACTGGAGGTAGAGGCATCGCTATGTCACTGATAGGTCTCACTAGCAGACAGTTCCCCACAATGGTGTGATCATGGCCACCTAAATAAATACTACTGGCTGCATCTAGTCAGAGAACCACTAATTACTTAGAAAGGTCCCAGTTTTCCATGCATATGCTTTCTTGTTTCTTTTATCCCTGACTCCTTTCTGCCCCAAAGCTCATAATTCAGATATATATTTTTAGAGATGGGAACATGCCGTGAATCAGAGCTACAGTAAAAAAAAAAAAGAATTTCTAACTTTGGGCTCAGATTTGCTCAATGAAAAAAGAACTCAACACTAATCTGAAACTGAAAATCAAACTCTATCACTTTCTTGCAGTACGGCTTTCTTTCTTAAAATGGTTTGGTTATACTTATTTGAAAGAAGATGGTTTGTGCATGCTAGAAACCCTGTCACTCACATAGGATTTATATATATAACTTATAAGGTCTTGCTTTAATAGGCTTCTTATGGTTCTCATCATGATTACAATTTGCAGACCTGACTGCTTTTTTTAGATATTCCCTGAATCTCTCTGTAATTTCATCCTTTTTTCCTCTCTCCCTTTTCCCTTATCTTCACATTTAAATGTATTTCACTATTATCCTCAATCTGCCATTCAGAATATGTCAACCTGAAGAGTATTAGACTGTAGCAGTAACTGACAGTATTTTTAAAAATCAGTCTAGACTGTATGCACCAGGTCTCAGGGAAAAGTGCTCACCTATGATATATGGCATTTTAACATATTATTCTAAACCACGTCCATCAAGCAGCCAAATGGCATTCAGTTCACGAGCATGTGAACAAGCTGAAGAATTTCCTTTGACAACATGCTCCTTGTGAGATCAAACTTGTAAAACATCACATCAGATTTAATGTCTAATGTATCAGCTTATTCTCTGACTTTGTTTTTTTTTTTAAGTTCTAAAGATTTAATGTTGAGAGGATATTTTCCCAAAGTTGACATAAATATTAGAAATACAGAAGAAAATGTGACTTATTCTTCCTACAAGAAACGTCTCTAAAAGACAGTGCACCACTTAGAAATAATCAGACTGCAAAAATTGAGAAGGTAAGAAAACGACAGATTCATTAAACAGCTGTTTGCATCTGTCTTTAAAGCAAAAGCAAGTTTTTTAGACAGCTGCATAACACAAAAATACGTCCTAATAGAGTAGGAAGTAGGAGCTGGATGTTACACACTGATAATAGAAATTGCTGCAAATTCTTAAATGAGGCTACACTCTGAAAAGTGACACTGAAATAACAATATTCAGTATACTATATTTTTTTCTCTCATTTTTTTCTCTCTTTGATTGTTTAGTTTAAAATAAATCAACGGCACCTTGTCTTCTAGTCTGGCACACTGTGATGTGTAAAATCAAGTGAATCTCTGGCTCGATTTTCTTGTCTGCAAGAATGGATTTGGTTCAAGGGATTTGGTAACCTGGAGAGGACTTTCTCCCTTTGCTGGTGATGGTGTTTCACGCTGTATGAGGTGTGTCACTGTGTAAGGGGATTGGAAGCGATGCATCTCCTCTCTGAAGTAAAGGTGCTTAAGTAAAATAACCTTTTCACCTAGCTTTTTTTTAGCACGGTGAGTATTCAGGATATTTGATACGACTGGAGAATACAGGTTTCTCGCTGCAGAACACCTGAGCAACTGAGACACCTTCCTAAGAGGTTCATGACTTTGGCTCACATCTTTATTCCAAAATAAGCAGTATTTTCAACCTCACCACCTACACCACAGTTTAGTGTCTTATTTTCTATTGGCAAAACTTGACCTGAGCTTGCAAATAGTTTCTGTTACTGAAACACTTATTACTATTATTATTATTATTATTATTATTATTATTTCTTCAATGAAGACTGGTTCCCTGAGAGAGCTTCTCATAGCAGTACTGGTGAATCTCCTCTGCTGGTGCTTGATCTAGCCCAGCCTCGCCTAGCTTACTTAGTGGTCCTGTGCCAAAAAATGACTATCATATCACACTCTTTTGTTGCTCCATTGCCTCAGTGAAGTCATCCTGATATGAACCTCACCATCCTTGTCATTGCATTTCTCCTGCCCCTCCCTGCATCCCCTCTTTATTACACCAGATTGCAGTTCTGGTACTTTGTCTTGCTTTAAATCCCAATTTTGGGGAAATTGACCTTGCAGGGAAAAAAGAAAAAAAAAAAAATCTTCACGGTGCATCCCTCTGCATTTCCCATCTGATAACACAACGGTGCTTTGCATTGGATTTTTCATTATCAACTGCCAGCCAGTTTACAAGTAAATGGTCTCCAGCTGAACACTTTTGATCTGCCACTGCCACAGCGAGTTTGAATTTACCTGTTGAGTTCCCGCCACCACGCTGAGGAGGAGCAGATGTACCTTCCCTCGCTGCCTTTGCATTCAACGTTAATTTTGTGCAGAAGCTGAGCAAAATGAAACAACAGAAGTTTCACTGAAAATGCTAACTGATTGTCTATGTGATCTCATTTGCATTATGTTTGATGTTATTTACATTATTTATCTTAGCTCCTTTGAAAATAATCATCTTTTATAAGAAAACATTAGCTGTAACTTTAAAGTGAAAACACAGAGACATTTCAGCGGTTTTGATCAAGACTTTAAAATTCCAATAAAAAATCTCCTTCTCTACTCTAAGCAGTCTATGGACAATTTCTGGCAGAAATTCTTTTGTATATAAATACATATCTATAGCCACGTTTTGATCTAGGTCTAGATATATATTTTATTCCAGGACTGTGCTAGTTTCTTCTCTGTCACTGAGAGCTTAAATGATCACAGAAAAGTGTGCTAAAGAGTTGCCCTTCATTCTCCAACTGTACTTCGATCTCCTTAATTTTCTGTTCCAAATTTGTCAAGTTTATTTTCCTGTTTAGTACTTTAATTTAGGAGAGCATCTTCAGGCAATGAGCAGATGAGATAAACCCAAAGCTAAAGAGCAGCACCTGTCCTGCGTGAGTAAATGCACAATGCCAGGCTCTTCTGTCACAGTAATGCAGTGAAATTTGCCCTACCTCCCGCCCCAAAAAACCACATATATGGCTGTAGAAAATTTCCCAATTCCTCACTCGTATTCAGGACAAAAAATACCTTACCTGCTTAAACAAGGATGGTAATCCTTTTCAGATGCAGAAAAGAAAATAACAATTGATGTGCAGATTAGGATGTAGGCAAAGGAGGGGCTTAAACTCATATTATAAATGGACGAAAACGCAAAGGAAAGTTAAATGACAAAAACCTTTCCTGAAAAAAAAAACAATTAGCTGTGTATTAGCTATCCTAAAAGCTATTTGTATTCTCTCTTTGCTGTATCCTCCTATAAAACATCTACAACCGTACAAATATATATATATATAAAAGGTAACATATATGTGTTATCTTTAATATAGTCTGGTTATTAAAATTAAACTAGGTAAGCTTTTCCCTATACAGCTTCCCACTAATCCATATCTGTGTTTCTAAACATAATATTAGGTTGGGTAAGAGCTAGCTCTTTTCTTTTCTCAGACAAATCAATAGGTAGCAATCAGTTATGTACCAAATTCCCCGGGGAAAACTGAGATGTATTAGAATATTAGTGGATGAGTTTTAATAATAACTGACTTAACAAATACATATTCACCATAACAGTTAGAGCCTAACAAATATTTCATGAATGGATATCTACATTGTGGTCCATAACCTTCATTCTTCCCTTGATGTGCTTCTTGTGCTCATGATCAGATTTGATCACAGCTTAATTTAGCACTTGTTACTTCTACTAGGTTTGTGCTGACCAGGCACATTGCACTTCTTGTAGTAACTCCTGGGCTTCCTTAGGCAGAAATCAAGAACTATTGTCTGTCTTTATTGTCAGTGTTAGAGGATCGTTCTTGCAATGGAGAACTTTGCTAATAATTTGACACCGCTTCCATACCCGCAACCTCCTTGGCTTGAGAGAACACGATTATCCCATTGATTAAACATCAGTGCGTTTATGTCACTTTAATTGCAGCATCACACACTTGGCCCGGGATTTAGCTCTGAATTGTAGACGTCAAGGAGCAGGTGTTGAATTAGACAGCTAATTCACTTTTGCAGTTAATTGAGAGCTAGTTAATGCAGTCAGTGAAGCCTAGCTGAATGTGTCTGCAATAGGGCGAGCTAAGCCATTCTCCAGGCTCTTTGACTGTGTTGGTTACCAGTGAGTATAGTTACAAATCAGAAATCAGCTGTCTTGTAGGCCAACTGAGACACCCAAATCTAGGTGACTACAGTCTGGAGCTGAATCCACACCTAATGGCCTGACTGAACCATCTCTCGATAAGCCAAATAACTTATTCCTCATAACTTGCTATTACAATATCTGCTAATCACATTCTAATCCTGAAAGTCCCCACATGAGAAGGCTGCATCGTGTTTCATGAAAGAAAGCAAAAACCTTCCTCTGTATCAAGGCTACCTTTTTCTGTTATCGTGACCAGCAAAGATTGCAAATGATTACCCTTCTCGCAGCACAATTTCGTCCTTTTTACACCATTATAGATCTTTCTATGATCAATAGCCACCACGTGCTACTTCATTTGACACACACTACTCCACCTAAGTACAGAGATAATAGCCAGAGTATCCTAGCAAAATTAGAGCATACATTAATATGTTTTACTCTCAGGGAGAACACCTGCAATTTTATCTGAGTAAAAGAGGAAATATGTGGCTAGAGCACTATTAATACCGAAGTTTCTTGAGGATCAGTCACAATTCATTATTTTCATAATGATTCTGGCATGCATCATAAGCATAATAGTCTACAGAAAGAGACTGAAATTCAGCTGCATAAATCCTTGTTTTCCATCAGTGACTCCCTACTGATGTCATTAAGGTTATGCTCATACAGAACTAGAGGGATATGGCCGTGGGTTAGGCCTGAGATGTGGATTCACCAAGAACCGGGTTTAATGGATTTGCTCCGAACTCTTAAGTGTCCACAAATCAGTTGCTTAAGAGAAGTGTCCCGGGAAGGAAGGCCAAGCCTCTGAGGCAAAAATCCACAGAAACCACAGGAATGGCAAATAAACTGAGTTAAACGTGAGCTAGAGGAAGGGAAATCTCATTTTAGCACATACACAAACCATACGTATTTACCTGCTTAGGGTCATGCAGATCCCAAAACGTGGCTGTCAGCGTTGTGAGCGTGGTGATGGAGAGAAGTGCTGTTAAATGGCAGCCTGAAGCCCCTTTCCAGTCTCAACACGTACAACACTGACACAGCAGGTTTCTGGTGTAATGGTATTTCTTGGTGTTGTCAGGCCAGGACCTGCATTCTTTCATTTTTTCTCTATTTTTGCCCCACTCATCTATCTCCTTTATAGGTATATAGCTTCATACCTTCTGTAGATGCTGAGTTGCTATTCTGGGCCAATTTCTCTTTGTCCACTCGCAGGCTTTGTCTCATCTACCACAGTGACGATCCTTATCACTCACCTCTTCTAGCTTTGATTGACACAAAGCTGCTCCTTCTTTTTGTCTTTTTTTTCCCAGCTTTCAAACTGTCTAGCTCTCATTCTTTTGTTCATATTGAGTTGGACTGCGTATAAATCACACATTTTCTATTAGTGAGTCAACTTTTCTTTCTAGTCCTTGTCTGGCAGCTCTCGGACCAGATTATTTTGGGGTCTACGGCATTGCCAAGTGCAATGTAGGAAGCGCAGGTGCAGTTTTCCCTTCTGCATCATTACTGCAGCTACTGCGACCTGCCCGCTGAAAGGTGTCATTTAGCTGCCTCTGAACTGCAGCGCAGAGGGCCAGGGAGCAAGCTTAGGCATCGGACCCTTAATGTGCACAGAGTGTAATTGTTGGCTTTCTCCCTGGCTGTATTTCAAACTGCTCGAAATAGGTCTAACCAAGAAAAATCTGCTCTGGAGGGGACTATTCCCAAGCAGTGTGGACACAAGCCAGAGTTGTTTGGTCTTTATTATTGAGCAATGCAAATTGCCACCCTGAAATTCTGGTTGAGCCGGGCGTATTGCTTTAGCTGTGTCACTCGCCGTTGTGATGCCTGAGCTCAGCAACCCTGAGCTTTGGGTCAGATACGGCTTGTTATTGCAAATTGAAATATAAACCATAAATCAATACATAGTAATGAAGACAAGTCCCCACTTCTTAGTATGAGTGGATGCTATGCCAGATACTCCTCATAAATCCCACACAAAAATCACGGTTAACATCTAAACATGCAAAAAGTAGTCTGAGTGCCCTAACCAAAATATAAGGTGGGTTACATCCAGTAAGAGTGCATGCACATTTTGCTAGGCAAAAGGGAAATATGTAGAAGGCGTGATGTTGGGACCCATCTTCACTCCAGAGCTGGTGTACAGTTTGTGCGTCCTCCTGACTCTCCGATAGCATGCTGAAGATGAGCAGTGATGGTATCTAAGTGATCAAACCTTATTCGGGTAGAAAGTGGCAAAACTTTGAAGAGCTCTCATTCATGTGTTATTAAATAATTTGGCCCAGAATTTTTGTCTGCTGTGAAGTTTGGCATTCTCGTAGTCGATTAAGTTTATTTTCTTGTCCGAACCAAGCTGCCTACTCCCTTGTCCTAGATGTCATTTGTACATGTGTATGTGCATGCATGTGTGAGAGAGAGACTTAAGAGGAGTTAATAGTTTAGTTTTAAAAGTTTTGTAATTTCTAGGTAATATATTGGAAATGCCTGTTTCAAAGAAAATTGGAGTTGAGGAAAATACAATTCTGAAACAAAAGTGTTTTTTTTTTCCCTTTCCTTGGAGGCATTTTTGTAGGAAGATCCACTTCCAGACTGTGTGTATATATCCAAATTTTTGAGTCCTTTATTTAGTTTTTGCTCGAGCCCAAGCAATACACCATTTCAATATGAATTTTAGATTACAAAGTAGTAGGTAAAGCTTCCAAGTTTGACCACATAGGTAACAAAATTCCTTTATTATTATTATTATTATTATTGTATTTTATTTTATGGAATTTCTTTTGACATTAATCTTTATTCCCCCTTCCCCTAACCATAATGCAAGCCAGGACTAATTCTGTTGAAAGCAATGGAATTACAATCACGTAAGCCCAAGCACAACAGTGGGAAACCAGAACACGCTTGAAGTTCAGGCGTGTTTATGTCTGGACTCTCCACTGGGCATATCGTAATAGAGAAATCTGAGCTGCAAAACTCTGAGCCAGAGTTGCGTTTCCACAGTGTTTTGGATGGGAAAGGATATCTGTGCTGGGAATATTGTACAAACCCGTGATTAGTTTTAAGAAAAGCAATGCAGAAGGAAAGCAGATGTTAACTGTTGTGAGGGATAAGTGATTGGCAGAGAACCGAAACTGAGAATCGAGGTTTTAGCATAAAATGCTTTTAATTGGAAATGGAAATAGCATAGCAGAAGAAGAAGGCTGTCTTAAAATGTAAGGCGTATCTGCAGAGCAACATTCAATCTGTACTTCCTTGAGGAGATGAGAACTCGTATTTTGCAAAAAAGCCACAGAAGTGGGAACTATCTGCAATTTGGAGATGTTCTGCATATCCAGCACGTAGTTAATAACGTGCCGAAATGTCAGGATTGTATTTCATCTACCTTACAGTTACCTACACTTGCCTCTGGACAGTCAGGGTGAACACAGAATTACCATAGAAATATCACACTTATCTCGCAAGCTATTTGTCAGACTGATTTCGCTTTAGGGGAAAAAAAGCTGCATTAGTGATTATACGTTCCCTTAAAGGAGGCATCATTCCCCGCCCCCCCTCCCCCCCCCCCCCCCGCCGCTCCTGAATCTGGTAATCACAGTTTAATGAGGTTAGAAGAGCCACTCGCAGCTCAGGTGCCTTACACGCCAGATTTTATTCGCCCCTCTCTCTGCAGACCGAAATTTAACGCTGACCGTTCTTGGCGTGGCGGTTTGCGTGTCCGCCGTCCCTCATCCCTGCCTGCACGTCTGGTGCTCCTAGGTGCTCTCCTGCCTGTGATGAGAGATGCAGTGATTGCGGCGACAAGACGCTGTAAATCACGGGGAAGCACGCGGCGCCGCTAGCTGCAATGCAAACGAGCCCGGCGGCGTTATGCTTCTGCTGCATCGTCACAGAGACAAATGGCACCGGGTAAATGAAACAGGGAGGCATAAAGAAAATGAATGGGTTTTCAGGCTGGTCAAAGGCTAACGGTATTTGGGCAGGAATCAGAGGGAGCAGGCAAGTCACTTCGTTGCAGCAGTATTAAGCCCTATTCAGTAGCAGACAGAACTGAATTAATTAAGACATGCTTAAAGCTAGGCACAGGCTTAAGTTGGTCTGGGTTTTGCTCCTATGAAGCATAGACTTTGAAAGAAATCCTTTCCCTTAAGCTGACAAGCTATTACTGCACAGCAATAATTTTTGCTGTGTTTTTTTTTCCCCCTTTGTTCCTTTTTAATAAGGCAGCAAAATGTTGTGGTAAGCATAACTTGTTTGAGTCATGCATGCCCCTTTTCTAATGGTATTGAAGTGTAAAGCTATTTTATTTGGGTATGCTCTACCTTCATTTATATCTGTAAATTACTTTGAGAGCCACGGATCAAACTACTGCAACTGTTTCTACAGCATGCCTTACATCAGGGCAGGTAGGACAGAGCAGAGTTCGACCAATATACTTTACCCACTTCCAGTCAAAAAACGAATGCAGAGCTTGAAACAGCATAACAAAAATGCCTCCCAAACGAGGGACACATGTACGATTAGCAGCTTCACAAGCAGTCCTCGGCAGCTGCATGAAAAGCAGTATTTCTGATCATTTGTGATTGCATTCATATTTGCTGTGCCATAGCGCAGATCCAGCCCTTCCTGTCCTGCAGGATTGTGGCTCGTTTTCTGCAGAGGTTACAAGGGTGGTAGGAGATGTGGAACAACAGAGCTTGTATCTCCACCAAAGATGCACTTCTCTTCAGGAGATGGTGGGGCTGACTGGCTCCTTGTCCTTCTCAAATGGTATCAGTCAAAAAATTAGACTGGCTCCTAACACAGCCAGCAATTGTTAAATCAGTCAAGAAATAATGTTTTATTCCTAAGTTCTTTATAAAATTCTCCACAGTTCTGGAAGCTGTTGATTTGCGTTGTTAAACAGCTCTTCAGCCCTCCTTGGTAGGTGGCTCATGTGAAGTGGTGGGGAGGGGATGATAACATATTATAAGGGAGCTTGCAAATGGGAGCACTCCCCCATCACCGGGATAACAAAACTGTGATAAACACCTGGTCCAATGGGCCATGAATGAATTAATAATGGGTGGAGGCTGATTATTAGTTGCAACCCCAACTAAACCCTCCCCTAGACTTTGCTAGCACTTTCTAATTTTTTTCTTAGAACTGCTTTTCTGGAGACTGTACTATACTCACCCAGACTTCGCAGGACATTTGTCTCAGCAGAAACACCAGTCCTGAACAGCCTCCAGCAGTGCTGGGACCGCCATCTGGGGAGCCTGCACTGGGGAGCTGGTGGGGCTTCAAAACAACTCTTGCTGCGAGCAGCGCCCATAGCGGCACAGCCTCCTTGCCAGCTTGATTGAAGCTTCCCAGTGATTTTATTTGCATATTTTCCTCCCAAGTGTGTGCTTATCAATCTCCTTCATCAGCATTTTATAGATAAAACTCTCTTTAGTTCCCTCAGCTGGAAGAGGATGGGGATAGTGCTTGTACATATTTCACTGGTTCTCTAAAACCTAATATTTGACTGGAATTCCACCTGCTCTACCCTGTCTTCTTTTAGAGATAGTTCGCACCTTTTGGTGTATGTTGAGGCAGCTGATTATGGATAGTGCAGTAAGGCTTGAGTTTATCAAGAAACTAGTGTTGAATTATTATTGTAGCGGAACTGCTATCTCTGATTTCTGTTGTGGTCCCTAAATATAACCTGTACGCTATTTGCCTTTTTCACAGACGTTTTTATTGAGCTAAGGCTTTAGAGATTTTCTTGCAAACATTTTCAAATCTTTTCTCTCGTCATTTGGCTATACCGATTTCCATTTTATAGATTTGGTCTAGCTCTGTTTGTTGTTTTTGGTGGGATTTTTTTTTTTCTATAAGACTTTGATTTCCTTGTACATAACTCAGTAATTGCTCTAACATTTTGTTAGTGCAGACAATTAAATAATCTCCGCCCTTTGGTCTTTGCCCACATTATGTGCCATCCCATTTTAACATCATCTTCTAATGTAGAAGTCAGTTTTGATACCCAGACAATTTGTATGGGGAACTGAAAAACCTTTGATTGTTGCCTCAATTCCTCATGGTGTGAAGAATGGAGATTGGGTGCCTTCAAGTGGGATTGGGAGATGCTGGCAGCAGCAGGGAGCTGCCAAGGGCTGTTCAGGAGGAAATTCTGATGCCTTTGATGTTTTGCTCTGAAAAAGGCACTGGGAGGTCTGGGCCAGGGGGCAAGGACAGTGCTCAGAGGCAGAGATACACTGGCAAGTGTGAAAGGTTTCGGCTTGACTGCATTGGTGTGCTTAGATTTTTTTCCACGTCAACATGTTGTTTTCATGTCCCCATGTTTTACTTTGTACTTTACTATACGATGAAAAATGATTGAAATCCATACAGTGGAGCATTATGTCGCTTTTCAAAATGAAACTCTCCTACCCCCTGGATATCTTATTTTATTGTCCATGTCCCTGCTTTGGAATTCAGGAAGGTTTTGAAACGGAGTCTTCCAAAACCAAAAATCTAAAACACAGAGCTCTTGCTTTGCTCTTCTGCTCTACATTCGCATCAGATGGAAAGCTGGTCCTTCACCCCTTCGCAGCCCAACAGCATGCCAGCCGTTGTATTGCCACTGCATACTGATGGCAGAAGTTTCCTGACCTGTCTCCATGGTCTCTGTCCCCTTTTCATGTTTTGATAGTTAATTTAGACCAGGCTATTAGTTATTCTATCCGGGAACATTTTTGATTACCCAAACAAATGAACTATTCTCACTGTATATAGTGTATTTCAAGGGAAAAAAAATCATCAAATAGCAAACACACCCTTACTGCTAATTGCAGCATTTAATGGCATTTAATACTTATCTTTTTTCTGGACTCAGTTAATTGTTTTATTTTTTCTTTGTAATCCACTTTGTCTCCCTATTTTTTAGATCATATGGCTTGTAAACACTTCTAGTTTATCTCATTTCAAACCCTCTTTCCGGTGTGTCTTAACATCAAAGTCTGATCCCTGAATATCTAAAATCTGATGCTGTCATCAGCTTTCTTCCCGAACTGTCCTCATCTTTGCACTTCCAGTGCCTGAAATCCTCTGCTGCAAAGCCTCTGCCTTCCCCTTCACCTGCAAAGGCTTCAAGAAGAGCCTCCATTCCTCTGAAAAATCTGTATCTTGGTTGTTTATCCTTGCTTCAACTTCTATTTCCATAGAGACAACAATAGACACCATAACATGGCCTGTTCTGAATTTATCACTAAAGTCAACTGATTAGCCAATTGTCAAGCATATTTCATGCACTGATATATTTCTTACAGCATCCTCTAAAAAGCAAAGGCAGCTCTGCAGTACTACAGTGCCTATTCTTTTCCAGCAGAGGATCCAGGAGGTGCTCTCAGTGCTACGTTCTCTTCTGCGCAGGTAACATTAGTACAATAGTGACTACAATAGGCTTTTCTTTCTTCCCCCTAAGAATTAGCATTGCATTAGGTCATGTTTCTTTTTTAGCTGCTGGGAAGAAAATGTTCTATGAATCTATTGATTTAGTAGTTAAAAAGTATCTTCTCTTTGTTTATTAATTACTTTTGAAAATGGGAATAAATTCTCATTATTTACTGCTCCACTACCAAAAAGTATATTGGTACATTGCTGTTATTCAAAATTTCCAGACTGTAAAACGCTAATCAGAAGAAGGTAAAATAAGCCTTAAAAAAAAAAAAAAAAAAAAAAACTCCATTTTGGAAAGCTCTTGCCTTGTTAGAAGGACTTGAAGGAGCTGCAGTAACATAGGCCAGAAGGAGCAACTAAGATAAGCTTCAGCCCTTCAGCTGCGACCAGCCTAGGAGCAACCTGAGTCAGAGGCAGCAGAAAACAGGGAGGGAGAAAAGCCAAGTCTGTGCATGGCTTGATGCAAAATCCTATCAGCCCTGCCTTATAACTATCAGTGAAGTCGTTATCTTTTACAGTCAAGAAACTTTAAATCTTTTTTTTTTTTCCCTCCCTCCTCACTGGTGTTATATCCTCATCTTTCTATCATTTTTCTACCTTGCCTGCCCCTTGGGAAGAGACACACTTTTTCCTTTGCTCAGCCACTGATGTGCCCCTACAGCTGGGGATATGCTGATTTCACAGAGCAGAGAGGTTCAGCTAATTGCATTTTGCAGCACGACAGACCACCTACAGAGAATTTCTCTCTGAGGGGGTCATGCATCTTCTCAAGCTAACTTAAGATATGTCTATTAAGCACACAATTAACTGAACTGACAGAAGTAGGCATTAGAAGCCCAAGAAGAGGAAAGCAGAGTGAATAACGGCACCAATTGACTTCTCCGCTACAGAGCAAGGTATTGAAGTCCCCCTCCAGCTGTGCGAGAGCTTGCCAGCGCTGCTGTATGGCACAGGTAAAACGAGAGCGCACACTAAATGCACACTAAATCAAGGCATTTCACACGCACAAACAGCACTCTGGAAAGTGAGCGTGGGAGATCTGCAATGTTTAGGCCGTTTTGTTAATAGGACACAGGATGAGAGAGCAAGCAGACTGTGCCAGACCAGAGGGCTCTCCAAATCCTATCTATCTATCTATCTCTAGCAGTGGGCAGGAGCAGTTATCTAAAGAGGAATATGAGAATTACGGCATGCATAGAGGTATTATTACCTCCTCAGCTTCTGGCTGTTAGCACCTAGAATCTTCCCAAGCCAGAGACCACCTCCAGACTCTGATGTCTGAGAGCTACATGGATTTCTCTAGTTCTTTTCTGAACTCACTTATGCCTTTTGCCTGCCCCCCACCAACATTTTGTAGCAGAGAGTCTCAAGGTGTAAGTGCATGCTGTATGAGGAAGCCCTTCCTCTCGCTTGTTTTTAACCTGAGGTGTCTTCATTTCATCAGTCCCACTTCATTTCACCTGTTAGAGGACATAATCAGAAATCATCATCTGCTTATCTTCTCTGTATGATTCCTGATTTTACTTCTATTAGTAGTCACTATTATTCGTTTCCATCCTTGCCTCACCACCTTCCACAGGCAGTAGTCTCTTTTTCCATCAGATTATTTAACAGGCTAAAATCATTATATTCAATTATTTATTAATTAATTATCTTTATTTGTACTTATTTTGAAGTTTGTTGCTTCTGCATCAGACCTAAAGAGGATGTACATGGTTGAGGGCTAGCCTTTTGATTTTTCTAAAGGTATCAGCTGAATTAACAAAACATCCCATGAAATTTGCCACCCTTGTGTCCTTAGACAATCATAGCTATGATACTGCAACTCCTACCTACCCCTACAGACAGGAGAGACCATGCACCTCGCTGATCTCAGAGTGAATTTTCTGGTGTCATGAACATGAAATGAAGATTTCCCACTGCCAAGGCACTGGGAAAACCCCTCTTCCATGAGGATTGCCCGAGGGGTAACAATGCAAACTCAGACTGCAGCAGATTCTGCTGAAAAATAGACCAACCACACGATGAAATCCAAGCGAAACCAAACACTGAGCTCTACTGATCGCAGAACCCAGTCATAAAAGCACACCATGAAAATTGTTAAATATTAAACATATCAGAGCTTGGAATGTCCTGCAGAATGGAAAGAGAAAAGAAGAAAAAAAGAAAAAGAAAAAGAAAAAGACAAAGACAAAGAAAAAGAAAAAGAAGCAAAGCAAAGCAAATCATGTATCTATCTCCCTCGAATAGCTGTGTCTTCTGTTCTTCTGACATGCCTCTAGAATATTTCTTTAAGGGAAGACCCACTGTTGCTCCTTCACACAGCAGAGTAAGGAGGAAGCCTCATGCCTTATCACACATGATAACTGTGGAAGGTCTGGGAACTGATATGGGTCTATGAAGCTTGAGTCCAACCACTGGAATGAGGAAATTAAAACAGAGGAAATGATGGTATTTTTTGCAAAACAAAGATGGCAAATATTATAGGGGTAGGACTTTTAAAAAAACTTGTTTCTTTGGGGGGTTTTTTGGGTTGTGTTTTTTTTTCCCCCCTTTGTAGCTCTAAGCAGAATTTTTGCCTTTCTGTTGAATATAACTCCAGAAACCTGGATGACAGCGATTTATGACAGTGTGCTTTAAGTTTGAAGCACTAATCAGCTGAGGGAGAAAACTTATCGTCTCTAGAATGTCTATGCTTTCAGGTGTTTTGGGAATGGAACATCTTAGGATGGTCAAAAAATATATGGACTTGTGTGCCAGCTTCTGGTAGGCTTGTATTGACTGATTTCCAAACACGTAATAATAATATAGGAGAAGATCTAGATCTTGGTCATTGCATGTCTCATTTCTGTCTTTGTCCAACAAGGATAATCTAATAAAGTAAATAAGTATATAAATATATAGTAAAATACTATGAATATTTCCAGATTTTCCAGATGAAAACAGGAATTACATCTGTATGAGATGGATTCAGTCAGAGCTACTGTGAAACCCTGTTCTGTCACCTCTAGTCACCTCTGAAGGGTACAAATAAAAAGTTAGCTTGATATTGCTGAGGGCCTACACTATTTATCAGTATTCACAAAGGATGGAGAAGATATGGTCTTGCATCTGAGAGAAAGGCAGGCTTTTCTGGAGGGAAATGAAGATGTTAAAAAGATCTCCTCTTGCACAAGATCAGATAGCAAGGTAATTAGAACTATTAAAAATTGACAAAGTATCAGGTCCCAAATGAATTAGACTCTGCAATTCTAAGGAAAGTAGCAAAGAAAATAGGAAAGCCCTTTGGCAGAGATTTCTGATGGCTCACTAAGGATATGGAGGACTAAAGAGAGCAGATAATGGAATTCCCATCGTAAAGTTACAAGATAATACAGATCTTGAAATATGGCTGTGGGCCTGATCTTAGAAGACGCAATATTCTTTTCCTTCCAGTCTTTCCCAAATGCTTCAAAAATGGGAGATGACAGAGAGTTAAAGCAAGAGGAAAGGTGTAAATTGGCAGCAGGGTTTCAAGTGATTGGCTATACAGAGGAGTGTAAGTGGACTGTGAGTCCACAGTTGTTACTGAGATTTTGCAGCAAAGAGAATAGAGTGCAGAAAAACCCCACAAGGTAATGAGAATGAAGAGCAATGGCATGTCTCTGTATCATGCCATAGCTAGCAGAAACCAAATAACATTACAAATAAAGATATACATTCTTTTGGTATTTAGATTAATTTCTGCATTAATTCACAACACCATCTGGCTAACGTACCTAGGTAGCCTCCATTACCTTGATCAGTACACATTTAACAATGTTTTTATATTTATCCATTACACTACCATTGTGAGGTAGAGGCAGTTTTATCTGACAGATTTTCCATACTGGACAGACAAAGAACTTCAGCACAAAGGAACGGACACCTAAATCTTTAAAGCCACTAGCACACTCGACATCCATTGAAATGGGGAACCAGCCCTAGCTTTCTGGCTGTAAGTCAGAGCAGAAAATCAAATCCAGGTCTCCAATTCTGGGTGAGATTCATCTCTCCATGCTCCAAATATCAGGTACCCAGCCCAAACTAGTTGCCTACAATCTCTCTATTGTCCAGGACAATTCAGCTATTTAGCTGAAAAGACAAAAATCCTGAGATAGGCTTAAATATACTAGAAAGGTGCCTTTCTCCAGAGAACCTAGAGTTAGTGGCAAAGTTTTTGATGGCTTATAGTTCAGGGAGTTGAATCCTGTCTTCATCCTAAAAGGCAAATCTGTCATCTTCTGCTCCAACGAGTTATTTTCAGGGATGCAGCATGGTCAGGCCAAGCAACCATTTCTCCAGGCAGCATCCTAGAATTTGTGTTTCCTTGGTCTATAGCATTATTTTCATTTAGCTTCAGCTGATGTTTCTGGACTGGTCATGGTGGTTTAGGCTCTACCTTAATTTTAAGTACCTGGTGACATTTAAAGATTAAAGTGTTAACATTAGTGCCTTGGTAATGGCATTCATAGATACAAACAAAGTGAGGCTGACTTTTACATTGCACTGATGTATTTTTAATTTCTGTATTATCACCTAGTTTGGTGTGCTAGTAAACAGTTGCCCCATTTCACTCAAGTGGGGCCTGTTTTCCAATGATAAACTAAAACTGTCTCTGATTCTCGCTCAGTGTGGCATTCAGCTTCAGATTCAGCCAGCTACTCACAGGTGTCCACAATGTGTCTATACCATGGACAAGTATGTACCCATGTAACAGGTATTTAAGTTACCATTTCAGTCAGGGGAGAGAGAGTCAATATAACTGATAAGACACCAGTCAGATGCCTAAACACAGATATAAGCACCACTTCTGATGTCCAAACTATGTGCATGGATATGGGAGGGCATGTGGGAGATCTGCACCTTTCCGGAGTGGCTGCCTGAGGTCAAGTGAGATAGCCTAGGGCATCTCAAAGAGCTCTAGATGCTTTAGTCAAGACAACTAAATGGAGCAACTGGACATCTAGGGTGCTACTCTTCTGACTCAGTTCGGACTCTGCTTTAAAAGGAGATGAATACCAAATGCACTGAGTGTATTGCCTCGATCTCCAGAGAGTACATGTGTCCTTAGACACCTTCTCTGCATATAAATGCCGCATGTGCATTTGGGTATTAGCATCCACAGCTGAATTTCACCCCAAGTTTCCAGAAAACATTGAACAAAATGAAATAGTAATATGGAGTGCATCATTTTAACTACCTCAACTCCAGAGATCTGCAAATGTGCATGTTTCTACACATCTATGTGTTAACAAGATGCAAATCTTGTCAGCCTCTGGACTTCTGGCTTTTACAGGTAGCACAATCATCAGGACAGAAAGTCCAAACAACCTCTTTGCAGCAAACTATTTCAGTAGGGTATGTTAGCCAAATATTTTCTCTGGAGAAAAAAATACATTGATTCTATCCATAGTTCATGCTATTTAGCCTGGTACCTGCACTAGCCTTCAGGATCACAGACTATATTTTTAAAATCAAACTGCTCCCCAGTTAGATCTCACTGGCCTGCTGTTTTTTCATTGCCTTGCCTCTCATTGAATAGATGACCTTAATAATGGATCCTAAAAGTTAGCATACAATGGGTGTAATTAAGTGGCACTTCAGTCAATATTTTGTTATTTTGCTGAATCAGAACACTCTCTGGGTGCTGGGGAGAGGTGAAGGGGACGAGGAAGTGGATTAAATTGCATAGTTGGGAGCCCATCTGTTGAGAAAGCCACTTGTCAGCTTCCATTTGTTTTTTCTGTCCATCAGCTATTTTTGAAACCACTTCAGCTGATCTCAGACCCTGGGATGTATTACTGAGATAGCAGGTGACTTCAAAATATATGTGGACATATACAAAATCCCTTTGAATAAAACACTGAGCAACAGTTCTGTCCTGGAACTAGACTTTATATGAGAGATTTTAAAACGAGGAATGCACATCTGCGTGAAAGTCATTGGAAACCGGGATGCTAACTATAACCTACCAAGACTCGCGGAGGTCAAGAATACCTAATAAATCATCTCTTTTTCTGTCATGGAAGACTGGAAGGAGGAATCCAGGCTGGATCTTCCACAGTGTGATAAAATGGAGCAGATGACAGGCGTTTTCTGTGAGGGGTTTCAGCTACAGTGCTTGCTTTTCCAGCCTACATTCGTTAACCAGCTAGACATCTTGTTCTTTTTTTTTCTTTTTTTTCTTTCATCTTGTAAGGCTGTAGAGGTTTTGCAGTCCTTTCCTGATGCTATATTTTTTCATTTAGGGAATAGATGCTCGCAGCACAAGACAGATGCTGGTAATTTTAATCTAAGGTATTTGTATCAATGTTTTCCTCTGTCTGTGCAAGACTCCCCCGTGGCACTAGGTAAACCAAGAGGTTGCCGCTGTTCGAAGTAATTTGCCCTACTTCCGTCGCCGGCGCCGTGCAGATGCGGTGACAAGCCCTGGAAGAACCTGTCACGGGATGGGGCTTTTTCTGCAGCTGCAAAGCAACGGGCAGATGTGACACCAAATGCAAAGAGGCAGGGGAAGGGAGAAAGCTCTCCCTGCACACCTATCTCTGCTCCGAAGATTGCTTCTTCAAGTAAACATATTGACTTTTACGTCACCTTGTCACCCCATGTCTCTCAATGTCTGTCTAGCTGCCCCATTCATCCTTTCACAATCCTAAACGGGGAACCCTCCGGGGGCAGGAACTGTCTTTGTCTCCCTTGTACAGAAGGGCCCTAAAGCTTGATACCTGCTTCTGGATGCTAAGACAATAATGATAAATAATATTAAAAGCTGCAGTAGCTGCAATAAAGCATGCATTTACGTGGGTTAGCTTGACACACACCTAACAAATCATTTAAACTTTTAAATATATATATATATAAAAATAAATATCAGCAATAAATAAGATGAAACTGCAGCTGGGAGAGAACTCTGACAGTGGTTAATTTTGTTTTTTTTCACTTATCTCTTGCCTGCATAAGGGATAAGAATAGGTTTGCGTTGCAAATTCTGGGCAGTCAATCTCTCCTCAATGACAGTTTTGCTATAATTCTCCTAATTTCAGGCTCCTGCTTGAAAAGGTAACAGTAAAACAGCACCCAGCCCATTTTTGCAATCATTGGCAGCTGACTCAGTTGATACGTTTCCGCACATTTAAGTTGCTGCATGCATAGTCAATCCCTTTGAAAAAAGGCTGCTCCTCCACATCAAATGGCTTGTGCAGACACCAAATCCAGATTTTAAAATAAGTGTAAAAATTAACATTTTAAGGATCCATACATCACTCCAGCCCCAGTTCTCCGGAGGGAGTAATATGCCATAGACAAACACCTTTTCTTCAAGAGTTTTAACGGTGGTTGTTATAGCAGATTTTCTAGAAATAGATGAACGCGTGAAGGGAAGCCTCTTGGGTGGTTTTATTCAGCTCTAGAATAGTCCTTAATCTTGAAATTCCCATGTACAGTGGTCACCAGAAGCCTTTGAGCCAAGGCGTGATAGCACCCAAAGTTCTGACCTCGATAAGTAATACAAATACTTCTGACTCACCAGTTAGATATGGTAAACCACCGGCCAGCCATACGCATGTCAGTTGATATAATTTGACCATTGCTATTTTTATTAGTATTAATCAACAGGAACTTCCTCTGCAAGAATCAACAAATCCTAATGTGCAAAGCATATTTATAGTTTAAAGACTATGTTTGGTAAACCTAGTATCCTTACACTTCTGTTTAGTTTGTTCGAATTCCAAAATTGTATTCAGACATTACGAAATTGGTTTAATCCCTGAAAGAACAGAGACTGTTTAGACTGGAGAAGAGAAGACTGAAGGGAGACAGGATAATCGTCTCCAAGTATGTAAAAGAGACATTCAAAGAGTAAAGGAATAAAACCGTTCTCTTTGTCCTCTGTGAACAGAGTAACAAGTAAAGGCTTAAACTGCATCACGAGAGGTCTGGGTGAAACTTTAGAGAGGACTTTCTAACAGGAAAGTAAAACACAAGGCTAGATTGCTTGGGAGGCTGTGGGTACCTCTCAGAGAGGTTTGCAGAAAGAAACAAAACATATATCAGGAATATTTTATGCATCCTTTGTTTAGGTTATCAGGGAATGATGTCTTGGTGCGCCCTTTTTACACTGTTTTCTATTATGCCAACTTTTTACATTTTTTCCCCAGGAATGGTCTTTCCATATTCTATTTCTCAGTTCTGGTAATGCTAGGAGATTTTGGGCTGGGTGTTTTTAGTAGAAGTTAACTTTTGCTCAACTTTCTGCATGTAGCTATCGTGCAACCAGTGCGCCTGTCCCCAAATCGAAAAGCAGCTTTGGCGTGCAAGCCGATATGCTAGTCACAGAATTCACAGCAGTTCTTACCTGAGATAGCCTGAAAAAAGACCCAAGAATACTATCAAGGTGAAGGCTGTCCTTTTCTCATTCAAAATTCTGTTGTAAGGACTTAGGAAAAAAGGAGTAAGAAGTGTTACAGGTAACCGGACTTGCTTGGATGTCGCTTCTGTTGTAATGCCCACTCTAATGTCTGCTGGCATTACATCTCTGGAAGAGGTATTGCGTGAGGGCAAGAGAGCCTTGCTCCTGGGAATGAAAACCAGAGAAAGGGAAATGCACCTTTGCATTAAGATATTTTATGTGTACTAAAAGTTCTAAGCTCTCTGAAATCTCTACTGGTATTCTCGTTTAAGTTTTGGGTTCTGCGGGTCTGCGAAAATAAGGATGGTCTCACATGGCAACCCTTTCCTTTTTAAGAAAATTCTCTTAAGTAGATTGATTTGCATTTTAAAGAAGTGTGTAGGAAGTTGTAATTAAAGAGAGAATTTTTTGTTAGCTTTGTCCCATCTCACAATGTCCTGATTACTTCCTCCTAACTCCTGTTACCCATTCCTCTTTTGCTTTGGCACCCTGGCGAAAATAAACAAATTTCCTTGACTTGGTAAAAGTACAGGTTAAATTATGTGGCTTTAGAGGATGCCAAATATATCAAGAATAAAACAAAAAAGAAAAGTTACGAGACTATTTCTTCATTGTTCTGTGCCTATCTCTACCATTTTAACTTTTCAACCTTGTTTAGAGGAATTACAATGATCCTGAGTTGATCGCACTACAGCTATGTTAATCCTCAGGCAGTGGAACCCTAATCCAGGTTGTGATGTATCGGTGGATTACGGAAACCTACCTGGGAAATGATTCACATTTTCCTGGGAGCAAATTTTAACTTTTCACTTTAAAATTTCTTTAAAAAGAACATGTTCAACTGAGAATGGCAGTAGGTGGGAGAAAAAAAAAAGAAACAATGGAACATTTGTAAAAACCAGGAATATTTTGATAATTTTTTAAAGTTTCCCATAGTAATTTTCTGTTAGCATAAAATCATCCCTGAAATTAAATTTAGAAAGCAAATATTGTAAGTGGAACTTGCAATAAGCTTATCCTGTTTGGGAGTTTTAGAAGTCTCATTAAGTGTGCATGTCTCGATAAAATCTGCAATATATGGAAAACAATACTATGAGAGAAGCCACTTACAGTGTATTTCAGGCTATGTAATCACTGTCATCATGATATTCTTACCATTATCCTTGTGTGCTGACAAGGGTTGGATAGTTCATAGAAGCTATTACATTTTTCACAGCTTCTTCAAATATTCAGAATTTTACATATGGAAGCATCACCAAAAAATTAAGTACTTTCCCGTTAATAAGAATATTTTGCTCCATTCTGTGGTAAGTCAAGCTCAGACTATTATAATTCTATTGTATTTAATATAGTTCAGACAATTCATTTTCTCTCAAGTTAGTAAAATGTATACAACGTCATTTTTTCATTGTAATTCTCTTTCATAATTTTCTTCATAATTTTTTCTATTGAAACACTCATTGAAAATGGAACTACTAAATGTAGTGTAAACATTTCTGAATTGAGATGTTAACATTTAAAAATTGCCTCATTCCACTTTAATGTGTTTTGCTGTTTTCCTTGCCTAATTATCATTCTTTTCAATATTTATGTTAACATGACCTTTCTCAGACTGAATGGCTTTAACTGCTTCTCAAGTACTTATAGCATCATGATTTTTAAATTAAATTATGTTTGTCGTGGAAAAGATTGCAATGAGGTCCATAGCATAGGGAATCGGGGGAAGGAATAATTTTCTGTTAGTCCCAGAATCTGAAAGTAATAATAATGTTATTCCAATCAATGCAACTGTACGTTTCAGAGGAAGCATGACTTTGTTTCTTGTTCGTGGTTAGAGAGACTCCAGTAAATTTAGTCAGAATTGTCAGACTGACTAGCTGTGAAAGATTGTTTAATGCGGTAAAAAGTTTATTACTTTTATTTATTATTCCTTCATCCTGCTGCTGGAATTAAAGTCACACCATGGATTCTTCTTGCCCAGGGGAGCAGATCAGAGGAACATAGGCAGTAAGATTTGGCTCTGCATCTTGAATTTTCACATCAATGTTATTCCACCACGAAAGCCTACCCTTCTAAAATCTGCAAGGTCCAAGGGTTAAGCACATCCAATAATATGCAAATGCAGAATTTTCTTGTAAATAGTGGGAGATGTTTACTTTGATTTTTGGAGCATCTTTCAGAGTATGTGTAATGTTTGGGACATGTTTACTTTGATTTTTGGAGCATCTTTCAGAGTATGTGTAATGTTTATCTAGAATTTAAGAGTAAGGACCAGAGTATCAGCTCAATTTAACTAGAAAACCTTTTCTTATATACTATGTTCCCAACCCTTTTCCTCCTCCATCCACGGAAGAAGACCACTATCCCCTATTCTTCCACTCTCCTCTGCTTGGGGATGACTGGCAGTGAGCGAGAACAGAAGAGAGAGAGGTAAAAATCAAAGAGAGAGTAAGACTGCAGGAAAACAATGAACGATGAATGACTGTGCATACAAAAGGGACATTAAAAAAGCAACAAAAGGAAATGGTTCCTGAGCAGTAGCAAAGGGAAAGTCAGAAAGACTTTAACTGAAACTTTTACTAATTGACATAGTTTGATGTATAGGAGTTTGAAATTCTAGACGTAACATTTTTTCAATCTATGTGGCATAAAAATGAATTAACAAAACTGGCATCTAACGCAGTCAACAAGTTCAAACAGTTCAGTTCACAAGTGTCCCACCAAGCAAATCCTAGCCCGTAAAAGATCCCGAGCTCCTTCAAGCTCTTCTGGCACCAGAGTCTGGGTGATCAGGCACATTTTGAGGTCCTACTTTCTTCAGAGCTTGCTTGGACTGAGTCCTTTAGTGGAAATAAGGATGAGTTTTGTTCCCTGCGCACAAAGTGCATGCAGTCTCTTTGCAGTTCACTTGCTCTTCCTTTTTGAAAAGATAGTAGGAGAGAATGTCTTGCAAGGGTCCAAGCCCAGGGGACAGTATCTTCAGGCAAGATGCCATAGATAATCTGGATGACTCCACGGATATTCCAGAATATCAGTGTTAAAAAACAAAAGGATGACATTGAGTGAACTTGTCTTGACCAGCTGGTCTCTGGTTGCCTTAGGTCAATAACGTTCATGCAGCATCTCCCTGCTTCCCTCCTCCTCCTCCTTAGGTTCGGCCAGGTTTGCTGGTTAGCAAACACACTTTATTGTCATCAAGGATGTACTAATGGCTCGTAGAGGGAGGGGAGTTTGCACTGGTGCCCTACACCCCAGTAGGCTAGCAACCGGAGTTAAAGAAGACAGAGTCACTGCTGCGAGCTTTGGAAAAACAGCCCAGAAATAATAGAAGGGAAAAACAGAGGGAGAAAGAGAATGCAATCATCTTTTTTATGGGAAAAGATGTCAAACTGTCATGTTAGTCTCTGCTGAGGCTCTGAGTGCTAACGGTTGCCAGGGTAACTGTTGTGCCAAGCCTCAGCACTTATGTATTTTTTCCATTGATAATTGCTAATGTGAACAAGTGCTGGCTTGCACTTTACACCTGCCTGGCTTGTAAGTCTACCTTAATTAGATGTGCCAAGATTGAGGAAAAAGTAATCTGCCCTTTCAAGACAAGTGACAGGTAGATGAAGTGTTGCTTAGGCCTTTATTGTAACAATTTTGCTGACAAAATTACTATGAATTGTCTTCCCTCAGTGCACATATACTGCCTTTGTTTACCAAATCTCGAGTTTGAGCTTCAAGCTTCATTATATGAAATTACGCTATAAAGTTTTTGGGGAACATTCTGGTGCTGCCTGGTGAGATTCTACTTTTACCCCCAGAGTTCAGAGTAAGCTGCTTTAGGATATTTATATGCATTTTATATGCATATGTGAGAACAGTTTTTAAAGCGATGGAGAGAAATTAGGAAAAAGAAAAAAAAGGCTTTTTTTTTTTTTAATTTGTATTTGAAAATGGTTAATTAAGTGTTCCTAAAGTCCTGGTGAAGGAATAAGGAAGAGCTCCATAGAAATCCTTGTTCTGCTAATTCGTATCACAATCTCAGAAGTGATGAGGGCCTTCAAAGTAGTCAGTTTTGGGTGTCCAACTTGAGACATTTTGAACGTTGAACGAGAACAGCATGTCTGAAAATCAATACCCCCTAAAAAGTCAGGCTCAAAACACCAAAGAACGCATGGTTTCTTAATCACTTTCTTAATTAAATTCCTTCCATGAATATTTTGGGCCGTCCTACAGAATTCTAGAGCCGGGGTGGAATTCTGAGCTCTACAAGCCTGCCCCAAAATCTATAGAAAAGTTAGTGTTTTATCGGTTCTTTCTTTTTGCCTTTTTGGCCATAAGGAGATTACAGAGCTTTCTGTGCTCAGTTCTTATTTGCTTTTCAGAATTGTGTCAAGTCTGGCCTGCTCCACTGCTGAGTGCATTCACTCTGTCTAACTCTGCATTTCTTTGATGTTGATTTCCCAATGCTCTTAAATGAAGTAAAGTTTCCTGAAACTAATATGCTAGAGAGAATTAAAATATGAATAATACATCATGCTTATTTTAGCACCTTTCATCAGGAGACCTCAAAGAACGGCGCAGAGGATACCAAGGAGATTGCCTTATACCCCTTCTACAAAGGAAGAAGCAGAGGTGCAGTGGCATAGTGATGTTATGTTCCTTGCCCAACATGACACCATCAGTGGGTGCCAGGAATAGGAGAATAGTGTCCTGCTCTATCAAAAAAAAAAAAATGTTCTCAAAGCTAGACTCTTCTGCAAACTCTCCCCACATGACATGTATCAGTAATTCTGATGGCTTAACCTTTCATCATTTTGAGTAATATCAAAGTTTTCAAATGTCTATTTGTTCTTTTCAGAATGTCTGAGGATTAAGACACTGTGAGGTGTAAGACAGCGTTGGCCTGGACAACATGCCAAGCTGTTTGGCAAGATAGAAGTATTAAAAGTGAAATTAGTGAAATCTATTCCTCTGCCCTCCGTAAAGTACTGCAAACCCTAGATAATGATTTCATGCCCAGAAACATAGTGGCCCTATAGGAATGTTATTTTTATTAAGTTATTCAGACTCAGTGTAAAAGAGAAGAAAGCTGCTGAAACTGCATAGGAATGTGAGGGATTTATAACACCTTATTTAGGATTCTTTTAATCCATATTTTCAGAGATATTCATTTACTTATGTAATTCCCCCGTGAGATAGACTCCTGGGGCTAAATTCCATCCTCACATTCCTGCCTGGTCACACCAGTGTAGAGATGTGAGAGTCCGGAGGACACAGAAATAATAGAGTGGCATGCGATTCCTAGCACTGCTGAGCCCCAACCTGTAACGAAGCATTAGCTAGATGAGCATTACCTGAATGAGCTGCTACACGCCGAAGTGTGTGATTTCATGCTACTGGTTATTAATGCTGATCAAGGTATAGGAGTCTTTATGAAGTTTACCAAGGTATGCAGTAGAGTTTTTCCCCATCACACTTTCCAATATCATCAGAAAGAAATTTGATTCACTTTTCAGTGAAAAAATTGACCTAGATTTTCAGCTTCACCACTGGGTTGCTTATAGAAGCACTTGTAATGGCGTTTATCCACTAATGACTGTTACTAAACTGGAGCAGCAAGAGTATAACATAATGGAGAAATACAGTGCAATAGCAAATGTTGATCTGAATATAAAGAAGATCAGATCACAAAAAAAAAGTTTAGTAAAGAGATGAATTACTTTATTTCTATGTCACAATTAGATAAATAGCTACAATCTCTTTTAATCTATATTATGGACAAAATCAGATTAGGTGTTTTACAGTGGTCCACTCTAATGTTATAGTCCATGAATCTGGAAACATCATAACATACATCAACTGAAAAATAAAGGCTCTGACTTCAGCATATGGTTTAGCAAGAGAAAGTTGCTGCCTAGAGATAGCAGCTCCATCCAGCTTTCCACAGAGAATTAGAGAAAAAATTGCAAAGCAGACAAAGAAGATGTACATCTTACAAGCCACAGGGTTGCTTGCGGCTGGTATTTGCCATTCATCCAATTTCATGAGGCAAAAATGGCACAGAAGTCTCAGGATGCCTTCCAGACTCCTCTCCTAGCCAACTGGATAAGTTTTCCTACATAGCTGAAGTTTATGGGGAAAGACCTCGAAATATTGTTTTAAGCAATTTGTCCTGTAGTCTCAGACAAACTTATCAATGTTTTTTGTTAGTTAAAGAATTCTAGGCACTGAGTCATCTGATGTACCCTATCCTAGGCCAAAAGAGGGGAAAATTGGCTCTTTCCCTATTGTCATGCTAAGCTAAGTAATAGGGTCCGGAAGTGCCTATCACTCAAGCTACAGCCATGGTGAGCAACCTGGGATATACACTCCCTGGCAGCCACACAATGCTCAAACTTCTGTTTTATTCCAGGACCTAATGCCAGGCACTCTTCTTTGTAAATCAACCATGAGAGCAGGGAGATGCTGAGATACTACGTTGAAAAAGTGTGCTCTAGGAGTCATGGAAAGGGATCCTAAGTCAGGGGTCTCCCGATCCAATATCGAGAAGGTTTCGTTACGATCCCAAGGACGAGATTAAGACCCTAAAACCGGTCAAATGTCGTACAACCTTTTACCTTTATTTTCAACGGAGTGGGGAGAAAAGGTGGGGAAAAGCAAAGGGGAGAGGGGAACAAGGGTAAGGGGAAAAGATAGAGAAAGTTGGAAAAGGAGAAAAGAAACTAGCTACCGCCACTCCGAGTCCGATGATGTTCTGCTGACTCCGTCCCAGACCTCCAGTCCTCGCAAACAAGTCCCCCCAGTCACCCGGTCTGCAGTTTTTATAGGTTCTTGCCCCGCTCTGGGCGGTGCTTCCTCACTCCCCATGCAGATTAGCTGTTGTGCGCAGTCCGCCCTCTCGGAACCTTCCAGAAACGGGCTGGGGGCAGCTGGGGGGGGGGGTCTCCTGCTCATGCGCAGATCGCAAACGTGTACATGCGGTTCGTGCCAGACGTGCTGTTCCCCTAGAAGCGACCTTCTGCCCTTTTCGCGCCCTTTTTCCCCCCTTGCAGGTGCACGAGGTTGTTTACCTCACGGACGGCTCCCGGGGGCGCCGGCGCGGCATTGCCCGACACGCCTTGGTAGTGGCGGCTCTGCAGCAGCAGCAACGTCGAGACAAAACCGCATTTAGTACCGGTTCTCTACAAGGGGTCAAATGCAAATCCCACACATAGTGTGAAACATGGTGCACTTACTTCTTCCTTTTTTCTCAAAAGAGTCTGCGTCAGGACTCATCAGGTCTGGTAGGTACTTCAGCCTCATCAGGTCTGGTGGCTACTTCAGCCTGTGCTGAGTGGGCACCCTGTGATCTTTGATCTGTGAGATTCAGCCTAAGGTAGAGCAGTCCATATATCTTCCTTCTGCACTAAGTTAAAAGATGTATCAATAGTGTAACTTCTTCTTGTCTTGGGGAGTGGTGATGAAGTCCAGTTGCTAAAACTGGTCTCACCATGATTTCCACAATAATTAATTCTCAACACATGCCAAGAAACCTCATGAAGGAAAGGGCTACCCAAGGCAGGGATCAGAAAAGGAAGCAAGGAGGTGAGAGTGAGATCAAAAGCAGAGTATAGGTGTTTGCCACTTTTCTGGGTAATTTAATTCCTCACTGATTGTAGCCCCTTTTTCCCATGCAGATAGGGTTGTTCTGGCATGCTTGTTCTTGTATATCTGCATAATGTTTCTTCTTCCCCTTCAATCCTGATATATTGAGTGAATGTGAATTTCTGGAAAGGATGATCTTGCATTCCAGGGAAGACTCCGTGCTTGCAAGTACATCCACAAGAAGTTTAAGCAGCAGTTTTAGAAGTTACTAGATTTTTTTTTTTCCCCTCAGCTGGTTTGGTAGAAAATTTTCTCTCATTTTATTTTCATCTTTTCCCGATTCAAACCCAGGTCAGGAAATTGATTTTTCTTTGAGTTCAAGAATAGCATTCTTCCCCAAGTGCTCATCCCTTGCAAGTGCCCATTTTATTGTTGTTAGACTTTGGAGCTGTTCACTCATTAACATTAAACTGAGGCACAGCCATGAAGTCCCTGCAGTGTGGGATGCAACTAAGGTCGACTTAAGTGCAAGTCAAAAGAGAAATGCACTGTCAAACAGTAACAGAAATTAAAGGGAAGAAAATGTAATGGTAGAAATTAAAGAAGGAAATCCCCCTAGATTTCATGAGTCATTTTGATCCACTTCTTTCATTCATGTTAGTGCAAGTTAGAGTAGTTCCACTAAAATCCATGATGAAAAAAAGAGGAAATTTAAGTATTTCCTTTAGGTACAGACACAGAATTCAGTTATATTTGTTTAACAAGATGCACCTTTCTCTTAGCTAAGCCCCCATAACTGTGAACATGTTCAGCTGTAGCCACACTGAATTCAGTTAAATTGTTTCAGTTAAAGCATCTTCTCTAAAATGGTTAACATTTGACATTGCCTTGCAAAGGAAGGAGAGCTAAAAATCATGAAAAAAATAAATCATAGCAACTCAACTGATAAGCTGTAACTCATTAAATCATTGTAACTCTATCACATGCACATGTGTGCATTCCTACCCTTGTTTTTGTCTAGGATTTGTGTTAGGGCAAGATACGTAATACATTCTGTTGAGGTGGTTTTCTTGCTTACACATTTTCCTAAATGTTTCGTTGCATCTTTTCAGGCACTTTTCTTCATTTACTTTTTGCTCTTCCTGACTTATAAAGCCTGGGGTGTAGCATCCGGTAGATGGCTGAGAGAATGAATGTCAGCAACCATGTAAATGCCAGTAGAAGGAAATGTGCCCCCCTGCCCACAAGAAAGAGTGTTTGTATGGGGATTTATTAGCCTGAATGGTCTATGAGGAGTACCTTAGCATTTGCTGCCAGTACAAACCTAAATTAAGTAAAATTTTGAACATGTAAATGCACAGATTGCAAGAAGAAAGAAAGAAAGAAGAAAAGATTTGCAATTTTTCTGGCTGAAGAAAGCAATGTTTCTTTCAGACCGTTTCTCTCTTCTTGTTTGTCTTTTTGTACCTTTGTTACCTCCCTATCGAAGGTGAAGGCGGCACGCAGGCTTGCCCCTTTAAGTGTGAAGGACAAGCCACAAAACTTCAGTGATATTGTCACTGTAAATTGCAGCTGCTGATTTTTTTTCAGGCAGTTTGTCCTTTCTTTCCCTGTCCCTGCTGGATTGCAATAGCCTGCTGCTTGATGCATAACAGTTGGGAAACAGGGAGACAATAGGCATGAACCAGTGAGCAGAAGTTTCCTTTCCCTATGTTTTTACTCTGCGTGAACAGCATTACTATGACAGCGGCAACTCTGTCTAAGCCAGTGATAGGAGCTGGCCGCACGTAGATAAGCTCGAGCACCAGGAAGGTTAAGTTTGAGGCCAAATCCGAGATCAGATTTAGGTTCGGAATCAGCAGCTTCAAAATCTTACATTTCAGCCTCAAACAGCAGCAGCATCTAGTGATCAGATGACCTATGATCATTTCTGGGACTTTTTTTGGAAGCTTCTTATGATTTTGACTCCATAAATGACCAGAACTAAAAGAGCAAGTTTTGCTGTGAATATTTCAGTGAAAATGGCAGATCCACTTCTGCTCCACAAAAGAAAATTGATCACTATTTAATGCAGTTAACCTTAATAGCGGAAGAACAGTTAAAAAGAAGGGAGCCTATAAGCAGGTAATTTTGTGGTCATCTTCATCTCTGTGGGCCAAGAAGTGCTTACTCATTGACTTGCATCGAAGATATTTATTCGGTAGAAGAGTCTGGAGAACTATCCACATTCCACCCTCATTTACACTCATATAAATTACCAAAAATATCTGAGCAAATGCTGTATCAGATATTCCATTCCAACATCAAGATCATCTCCTGTGGTGAGTTAATAATTTGTGAAGATGCAAAGACATCAGAAGGTTCTGGCTTGAAATGAAAAGTTTTGATGCTAAATTCCCCCTCCTATGTCACGATCTTTATGCACACACACACACACATACCTACATACATGTATGTATATACACGTGTGTGCATATGTGTGTGTGTTGAGTGAGTAGACTTAGATACTTTAAGTGAATGGAATATCTTTGTGGACCTCATAGAAAGTGGGAAGGGTAACAAGAGTGAATGGTCATATTCAAAGATACATGTTTTAATACAGTTATGTATATGGTACTGGGTTTTTCCTTTGCATATGTCTAACAGTAATCCTATGCTGTGGCCTAGGATTAGGGGCTCTTACTATATGGTAAATATTCTATATACTATATATAGTACATATACTATACAGTACCAATATATTCATTTGTTTTATAGTAAATTATAGTAGTATCAAAAAAGTGTGAGATCAGAAACTCTGTATACTGAAACTCTGTATAAAATAAGGATATAAAAAGAAGGTGACTATTGCTAAAAGACATTTGAGTCAATGATAAAAGAAGGGCCTTCTCATCCATTCAGTTGTCTTCTTAGATTAGTTCTCAGTAACTGTTTCACATGGTTATGATATAGAACATACAATTCTTATAGAACATGTAATTCTTAAACTACTTTTTTCTTTCTTTCTTTCTTCCTGGAACTGAACAGCACTTCAGCATTACATTTTAATTAGAGGAACAAAGTTTCTGAAGTTGCAGCCTATTTTCAACTCCTTTTTTTTTTTTTTTTTTTTGGTAGAATGGACATATCCCATTGCTTTGAAACATGGCTTGTTCTCTGTTTCTGGGACATTGACAAAAAACTGTAATTAAGGTAAGAAATGGATAACTTTGAATTTTGTACAATTTCATAGTCTTACAGCTTCTCATGGTTTGAGAAGTACTGCCTGAAATTCTCCGTCTGTGCTTCTTTTATTTATATTTCATTTAGAAACTCAAGCTAGTTTGTTGCATTTTTAATTCCATAAAGACTTTGTTGTTACAGTAGCTTATTTAGACATAACAGCACCTGTGGGCTCTTTCGGTTTGTTGTCAGAGATGCCATCACAGATTTAAATTTTACCAGCCTGTGGGAAGAGATTTCCTTTCTACAGAAAACAATTCTTTTCACAAAGAAATTCACCCTGCAGGAATTTCAAGGCCCCAGGATCTAAATCTGGATTTTGAACACTCTATGCTTGGCACAAGTTTTGAAAAGCAGCTATATAACCTAGGACCCTTAACTCCCACTCAAAGAAAGTAAGACTTAAGGGATTTATGAGCTTTTGATTTTTTTCCCCTAAACAACTAATTTAAGGATTGATCTCTAGGTTGCATTGTTTTCCACTGAGGCGCATTTTCTTGTGCATCTTGGATTTGAATAGGTAATGTTTGTGTATCAAGATAAAATTATACAATTCATTCTGGAAGCGTGGAGTCATAAACATAAAGATGCCGCATTTTAAACAAGCTGAGTGAACAAATACTAACAAAACCTAGCGGGAATGATTGTGGCTATCTCTTGTAAGCTCTTTTGCGAATCCTTGCTATAAACAACATTGAATCAAATCAAATGATTGAATCTAAGATAAACATAGGATTGACGGGAGTCCAGTACTCAGAAACGAATAGACTTACCAACAACTTCTGCTTTGTACGGTGGGATTATGGTGAGTACGTGTCGATGGAGTTAGTACAGCTGCATAATCAGTCTTCTGTATAACTCATCACATCTATGGTTTGCAGTGCATTGGTATGAGAAAAAAGGTGTAGAAGTGTTATTTTTCTCTATATCAGTTATTTACTGGTCAAACACTTCTTCACATATCTGAAATACTCTTCAGACATCCTAAACAAACTTTCTTAGGATTGCATGTAATTGCACATGCATATAATTACAAAAATTCAGTGCTGCTTACTGAATAAAAGGAGTGTATGGCTTGAGCAAATCTTCACAGATTATTTCTCTCCTGGGGACACAAAAGGTATGTCTGTTTTCAGGCAAATCTTGTAGATTTAATCTTCTTTTGACTGAATTAATGAGTGCTGTGTTTTGTTGGCTCCTTTCGTCTGGGATCACCTTCTCCAGGTGGTGTTGGCATGGTTATCATTACTATATTAATCAATGTCCAGTCACAAGCTCATTAAGGTTCTGGCTGCAGCATGTAGCAACAGAGCTTTTGTGAAAGTTTGGTCGAGAAGTCTGTCATCATTCTTCAATTATAATCTACTGCCTAAGGTTACGTAACTCTGAATATGCTTAAACTGGAGCAATGGCATGTGCTTTATATACAGTCTCTGGTTTGCAATCCATATTAATAAGAGAGTGGAACAAATTGTTTTCAGAAAGCTGCAGGTGATCATCTTTTTTTTTCTTTTTTCTTACTTAATTGCAAATACTGTCTTCCTCAGTGGTACAGCTTGAAATGCCCTGTTCATGGCCTTTGAAATTTCTGTTAAGATGGTCAAAACCTTTGGCAAGCAGCATGTTCTGTTCTAAACAATACTCTGAAAAATAAATCAGTATTTTCTCTCTGATTTTCAGCCTAAACTGCAGCTTATTTACCCACTATCATCCAGAATGTATCCAGTGTAACTTAACTAGATTGATGTAATTTGACAGATTTTATCCAAGATCTAACCCAAGCATCCCAACAGTTATTAACAGATGTTGAGAATTTTTTTACTCTTATTCTGGACATCAAGGCTTATGCCTGCATTTCAGATGATGTTTCCAAATATCTCAGTGTTACAGTACAAACCATCACTCCCTGTTGAACTAAAACGGTGGTTTAACTGTGGTTTCTGAATTATCATTTCTTAGCAGCTTTGTGATTGCCGATAGTTTACATGCTGTTAGCCCTTGGGAAATACATAGAAAACATGTCAGAAAGTTAGACGTAATCACGTTACCAATTACCAAGGCTCAGCCAATGCAAAAAGACCCAAAAACCTTGATAAATACCCACTTTGTACTCATATAAAAAGTTTTTTTAAATAGTTTGTACTCATATAAAAAATTTTGAGGATGAGGTTTAAAATGTGAAACTGGAAAGGTTTTGAGTTTAGATGTATCAAAGCATCATTCAGCTTGATTTTTGTTTTCATTATATAAGCTTTACACCAATGTACTATCACCTACACTGGACTTATATTATTAAAATCAAGCATAAACTTAAATCCACTGGTTTTTAAACATGACAGTTTACTTCTTTCAAGTAACATTCACTGTAATGACCGTCTTTGTAGTCAGAAGTTTAAGTGGCAAACAGTTTTACTATCATGAAAGAGGAAGAAGGCTAAGTCAGCAAGCTCATATATAGCAGGACATAGACTGAGAACTTTGGGAAGAAAAAGAGTAGAGAAAAAAAAGTGTTTTTAATTTTAGGATAAGAATTAGAATTATTTAATTGTTGCAGAAATAAAATGATACTTGTTAGTAGGGTGAGCTAGGGAGTCATCAGAGGTGCTTAAGATGCTGCTTTCAAAGAGTGGTCACAATGCACTCTCTCCAAAACATGTGTAACCTCTGGGGTTTTAGTGTAGTCTCTGCCCGTCCACCTGAAGTGGCACACAGCAGAATCCTACAAACTGCTACTGATTATTGTCCTAAACCTGGAGCTTAAGCTAGACCATCCTTAAGAAAGGAATTGCTGCTGAATATGGAACAGAATCAGAACTGGAGCTAATTCAGTACTGTGGAACGAAAATAACACATGATTCCCAAAATAAAAACCATTTCAGACTTTAAACAAAACCTTATTTTATTCTGGTGGAGACTATTTAGAGGCTTTTTAGTGATTAGAAGGCCTTCAGCCACAAATGGAAGGAATGCATTCAAGCCTCTAAGTGTGTTATTGCCAGGCTTCTAGAGACCCTGAATCCTCACCGCAATTGTGGATGATGGCACTTTCCTTCCTCATTATATGCTTTCTCACTGAACAGAAACAAACACGTTTGCATGGGGTTGATCCTGGTCTCCAAATGTTTTAATGAGTCTATAGATAGTATAAGTCATTGAGGTAGTGTCAGAGGAACAGAAGTGTCCTCTTCTGGGAGTGTATTGTCTGAATATATCTATCACTGGATGCCTTTTGTTACACTACAAAACAAGGAGTGTTTCACTTCAGAGATCTGTTCTTAGTCCATCCGAAGGGGGCTGATGCCATCGTTGATAGAACGGAGCAATATTGACAGAAGGAAGAAAACCTTTATTGGATGCACACTTTTTTCTTGGATACCTTTCTCCAAAGGTGATCTCCAGTAGTTGTGTGAGTTAAGTGGTCCTAAATCTGAGCGCGTTCGATATTTGGCTCCCAGTAACAACAAAAGTCTTGTCTTCCCAAAGTTTTCTGAGTTTCGCTATGTTTTATCTGTCTGAGATATGCAACAAGAAAGGAACTGTGCTTTTGTGTATGGGTAATCATTCAGTATATGGGTATCATTCAGTATATGGGTAATCAGCTTTGGTTGCCATACCACAATAATCATTCTGTAATCTTCATCTGTTCTTCAAGCACAAGTTGCTATTTCCATGTTCATATTATTTAGGACCAGGTTATGGATTTCCCTTGCTGGATGCAAGGAGTTTCCCCTAAACCGTACTTCCCATGTTAGGGCCATCACTATTTGTGGTCATTGTTCCCTATGAAATCGAGCCGCTGCTCTTTCAAAAACTCTCTTTTCCAGAGACTAATCATGACCCAAAGGGAATGGGCAGGACGTGGAGTCACAGTCCTTCCCACAGCAGTCTAGAGTTGGGACTATGTGCACTGATAACAGAGTGGAGACTTGGCAGGAAAAATGCAGATGGAAGCACTTTCCATGAGAAAATACAGTTCATTTGAAACCCAGCAGCTTAGCAAAATCGTGTTTGTTTTGGCTTCATAATCCTTTTAGACATTAAAAAGGGGAATAGAATTTTCTGGGAATGAAAATGTATATAGTATTGAATAAAATAGAAATGAAACAAGAAGTTTTGTCAAGAGAAGCCATTCTGAATGAAGTTGAGGTATTCTCAGATTTCTTTCCATGGATTTTTTCTTTTTTTTTTTTTTTATTTCTAGTCAGAATTAAGAAAAATATAAAAATTCTTTGTGAAATAGAATTTCTTTTCTCCATTCCACTCCATTCAATAACACTCCTACCAATATGGCTGAAAGTTCAGATTTCCTTCTCTTTCTTTCTTCTGGTCACAAATGCTTCCCTAGAAGATGCCTGGTTTTGGAGGACTGGCTTTGGCATGATTTGAAAGCCAGACTTGACCCTGCAAGCTTTCTGGGCTTACATGAAGAACCTGGTTGTCTTGGGCTCTTCCTGCAGTGAGAAAGGAGAGAACAAGAGAGTTCCTGAAAGTCCAGGGCCTTCAATATGCTAAAATATTTGTCTCTATTCAGGACAGTCACTTCAACAAAGCATTTAAGTAGACGATAAGTCAAGCCCTTATTCAGCACTCCTTGAGTGTTAACGTTAGACATGACCTCATCTGGCCTGAAGCATAAGGGATTCAAACTCTCATTTATATTTCTTGCTGAATAATGAGGGACTAGTGAGCTGCAACCTAGGAGATAGAGGCCAACTTCCAAATGGGAAAAGAAAAGTGTTTGGAGGTTTATGAGGTAGATTTTTGTTCTTTAATTTGGTGGTTACTACCAGAAATGATGATTTCAGCTATGACAAGGCAACGTTCCAGCCTCAGGGCTTTTAAAATAGAACTAAACACACTACCGCAGAAAAACAGTATTGTTTATAGGCAGCATGATAAAATCAGAATGCGTGTCAGGCCAAATAGCAGACCACCCATCCAGCTTACTGGTTTGTCCATAACACACTCCTCACTGGGTCATTTCTATTCTCAGTATTTCTTCCATCGCTAAACATCTATGTCATGATCATCTGACAGCGTCCAGAATTGGACTTTGTGACCCTTTTATTAGTCCTTTATATCTTCCCACATTCTTTAAACAGTAGAGTTGTTATAAATAAATAATAATTTAAAAAAAACCCTAATTTTCATAGTTGGTATTTTGTACTGGATGTATTTAACATCTCAGTTGCTGTATCAAATCACAGTATATGTACACCGTTGTCTTCCTTGCATTTTGTATGAAATTTCATATAGATAAGGGACATATTATTGTATTACACCCAGATGTGCTATATTCTCATTTCTTCCATTGTTATATGTGCAATTCCAAAGCCTCCTTAGTATACTTTCCAAAGGATTTTTTGTTGTGCTTGATTTCTTTTCACAATCTTTGCTCATACTCTCTTCAATTCTGATGATGGCTTCAGTCATAATTTTCTGTATTTAACTAGATATGAAGAATGACAGTATCAGATCAATATCGGGAACCAAATTCATTAGGTATAAAGAAATAAAGAAAAAAAGAGAGAGGAACAGAACAAGCTGAAGAGTAAAAGAGAACAACTTTTTTTTCCACATTTGTACATTCGTTCTAGTCTGTAAAGTTTGTGAAATAGGTTACTCCGTGACAGGTCCTGGCGGTAGGATATAAAATCAACTTGTTCTAGTGCTTATACATCCTATTTTCCTGACAGGAATAAGCCTTTAGAACAATCTGTAAAGTTCGGGTTTAAACAACCCATTCTCTGTACCTCTGCCACTAGTCCTAGTGCTATGACGCTCTGCATTTGTACAGCTCATGGCATGAATCTCGGGATAGTCACTGCATGCATTCAAAGACAAGGCGGCTTTAAAAGAATAATAATGTTTACAACAATAAAATTAAGATTAACGTAACCCATTCTTTCTCTTGAGCCTTTCCTGTTTGTAGTTACCATTTTTTCTCTGAAATCTTGAAGCTCAGAAGCAATTTTGAATTGGAGAGTTATGATTTTCCAACTGGTATCGAACTCCAGGAATGGAAATGTTAAGGAAAACATGCAGTATATTTAACACTTACGCTGTTGTGCTCTGTGGTCCCAGAATATGGAAGTTCCTTATTAAGAAAAAAAAAAAAAAAAAAAAAAAAAACAGTGTACATCTCATGCAGTTAATATACCTTATCTGTAATAGTAAAGCTTGCCAGAGAAGAATTAGGACACGCCAGCATGTTTTTTCATCTGGCCACATTACACTCTATGAAATAACTTTCAGGCACAAGTGGGAAATTGGCACAGCTAAGGACATTCCCAGTATGTAGTCTGGATGCCAGAGGCTAACAAGGTTTAATGACGAGGAAGCAGGCTGTTTCATGCTCGTTGCCTTCAGCTGAAGGACAGTCCTGGGCACATCCTACCCACCTGTAGTGGTGTCCGTGGCCCTGGCACTCGTGCATGCTCTTCATTGCATTGCCACCCGCCAGAGATCTTTGAGGCTAGCCCTGAACGTCTAAGCACACTTCTCTTCAGATGACTGTGTCATAATTTCTCTAACTCGTGCCCTTAATTTAGAGGTACAGCCCGTCACCCTTTGAAGACCCCGGAGAATGGCTATTGCATCATCAGCTGTTGCAAGACCCCACATACCCATGGCAATAGACTTCTCCTTCATGAGCAGAATCAGTTTTATTGCTCCACAGCAGTTAAAAGAATATTTGTTTATTCAAAAACTTGAATAAACAACCAAATGCATGAATAAAATATTACTTAATACTAAAACTTCTCCTTAGCTGCTCCAATGTTCCCACAAGCTTCTGAAGCCATCTTGTAGGTTTTGTTATTCGCTCAAGGGCTGGCAAGCTCTGACAAGTTCTTCTTTCCTTTTCCTTTTCCCCAAGATGACTATTATATCCATCCAGAGCAACTGCTTAGGAGAGTTTATTTTTTTTCTGGAGCACAAGATTCTTCCACCTAGCAACGTAGCTGTCCTTCATTCTCTGTGATTTGATACCAGGAGATCACATGAGACAGTGGAGGGCTGTGTCACTTCTGATCCTTCTCTTAAGATTACTTGATTAATATTTCTATTGTGTATTTAATTATATTTCATTAGAATATTTGTGTCCTTAGGTTTCAGTTGTCTGTCTTTTGCTTACAGCTTTGTCAGCCCAAGTGATATGTATTTTTTATGAGCTTATGTATTATGAGAAATCATGCATAATGTATAAAGAAAATCCTTTTAAGATTTATGTTTAACTTGCTATAGCTTTGGCATGCAGTCTACATGTAACATGCAAATACAGGGAAATGTTCTTCTGAGGATCGAATTTAAAAAATTATGCACCCCCTATTTGATAATTTTAAGGAACCCTGTCACAAAAATAAATTAAACATGATGTCAAAATTTTTATAATTAATCCATTCATAATTAACTATTCAAATTCAGTTTAGCAATCTACTGCAAAGCAAAAGCAGTGTGCAATTATGCTGCAATTACAAGTTAATTACATAGATATTACAGCATCTGTATTTTACTTATACTGTCTTTTTCCAAATTATAGTAATTAGCCTTGCAGCTTTTAAGTTTTACCTTGCATAACAATAAAGCATGACCTTGTTAGGTGTAATAGTTCTACCCTTACGTAGACTTTATACAAAATCTTGCATAAAGTACTGAGGTAGCATCGCATAAATATCTAATTTAAAATGACAATAACTATTTTTTGTAATCATATATTTAACATTATTCATTGGAAAAAAAAGAATATTTTTATATACATATATATATATATACACACACATTTATGCATATGACTAAAGTTTGGCCACAAAACGGTAAGGTAGCATGTAGATCTGGGGTCAAGAAGCTTTCTGGTGGGGTATTCCAGACTTCCTGTCTTTTCTAAGTTATAAACTAAGGTTTGGGCTCATCCTTCCTAACTTTAGATACTTAAGATGTGGTGATTTGCATTTTCTCCACTCATTTTTGGTAGAGGGAACAACATGACTAGCTTAAACTAAAACCCAGCTTTCTGGAATGGTTTTCCCAGTTCCCGATGGGCTCCAAGCCCAACGGGAGCCAGGAGCTTTCTGCTCGCACCAGCCACTGTCCTCTTCTGCATGAAAGAAATACATATGTTCAAGAGATTTGGAAGAAGCGCAGCCCTTCTGAATAGTAAGACTTATAATTTAAACTATTCCCTATTATTTTTATTTTCTGTGCATACTGTCTATACCTTAGGATTTTATACTGATGCTGCAGTAACAGAATTGGAATATTTTTGGCTTTGCCAGTGATACAAAAGATCCTTTAATCAAAAGGAATTTCAGTTTGTCCACCTATAGATTTTTGGGGCATTCTCTGTTGTCAGATCTATGTGCACAAGGAAAAGCCAAGTCTGATGGCCTGTTTTCAGAAAAGTGACTATTTAACAAGCATCATTAGGCTTTTTGCTATTGTGCCCCTGTTGTGTGAAGTGCTGTACATAAAACACAGTGCAGGTCTTGTCTAGAAAGTGTTTATAACCTAAAACAAAGATTATAGGTGCATGAAATGAAATACATACATAGCAGAGGACTAGGAAGCAATGAATTAGTCCTGGTCAACTTGATAAGTAGTGTTTTCAGAATGTGCCTTGCCTAAGTATTATCTCTATTATTCTCAAAATCAGACTTCGAGTAGATATTTTAAAGTCTTGGTTTTTGCTTTACTGCCATGGCTTTTCTTTTTATAAAAGTAGCCAGAGACATTTTTGTTACCTTGGACTTCAGTATCACTACAGTATTTCTCTGAAAGGAGAAAAAATGGCATGAGAGGTTTTAAATCTGCATGCTGTCAGGGGCATCTGAAAGTCTAATCGTGACACAGTGTACGTCCTTTCATTTCACGTTACTGGTTTGTTCACACCTAATCAATGCTGGAATTTTCAATAATCAGATGAAGCCATTTTGCCTCAAGAGCGCAGAATAATTCAAAGAATTGCAGACGCAGTAATAGCAGCAACAGGGACTGTTGATTTCGTTTTCCTCCTAATGACAAACTTCGATTTAAAGTTAGTACATTTCATCATATAAGGGGAGATAAAAAATCCTGATACGAGTGTTTCACATCCATACATCTAAAGAGCTACCCAGAAAAGAAACACACAAGCAAACAAATAAGCAGTGTCACAGATGAGAAAACTACAGTTCTATAAAAATGGGGAAAAGAACTGTATTATATATTTATGTTAAGGCAGAAAAGTGATTGCATTCTTTTTTTTTTCCTTTTAAGTTGGCTGTGTGTGTTACTGTTTTCTCAGTGTCCATAATATGTTGTTAACTAACCATGAAGCCATGTCATACCAAAAGGGAATATTAGTTCTTAGACCTTTATTCACCCATATCAATAAACACGACAGAGAAAATGTTTTCCCTTATAAAAACAGGTATACTAAAGAAAGAATGGTTTTGTGTGTTAATCTGATTCTTTCTCCAGGAATTTGTGTTTAATACATATATCCTTTTCTTCTATGACAAGCACATGACTAAAAATATTCTTATTTCTGTGTTCGCTGGAAATGCCACTGAATACTCCTTGATGCATAACAAACATTTGGAATAATTATATGCGTTACACTACACACACAGGATTACATTCAGATAACTAAACTGGTGGTATAGCCTTCTAAATACATCAAAACAATGTTTATGTTGGGGAGGAAGAGATGGCTGTTTAACTGACACATAAAAAAAAATCTCGGTATAAATTGATCATTAATAAATTTAAACTGTTATTAAACCATGGTGTTTAGCCTTTAGAAGGGCAAAGTGCCGGAATAGCAATGCCATCACTGAGCAATGTTAAATCAAGCTCAATACGTTTCTAAAAAGCATTATAAAACATGTTTTGCTTTTGATAGTGGGAAACGGACGTCAGAGAGCCAGGAGGTCTTGTCCTTTCCTGTATCTCAACAGGGACGAAAGGAACAACCTTTTGCATTAGAAGCAAGTTGTCATGCTCCAGAAAAACAATTAATGGTCTAACCTTGACTACAAAATAAGTTAGTGAAAATGGATGGTAGTTCATAAGGAACTTGCTGGAGATATTTGAAACTGGCAACTAAAGTAAAATGATTAGTGAAGAGAACAAGATGAGTAAAACTCAAGTAGCATGGCTGCACCTGGAAAAGAACAATTCAGGGAGGGTTTTGTTCCATTTTTAGCTATTTCTTTCCTAACCGAATCCCCTGAAGTTGTTTTTTTTTGTTAGTGTTTCATGCCTAACCGACCTTTTATGTGTGTAATACAAAACCGCTAACACTCTCCTCTCATTTTGCTTACACACAAATTGTTTTAGAAACATATACAGCCTAATTCAAAGACCTCTGAAATCGAAGGACAAATTTTCATTGCTTTTACTAAGCTTCTGGAGAAAAAAAGAAAAAAAGAAAAAAGAAAAAAAAAAAAAAAGAAAAAAAGCCCTGCTTGGCATTACCTCTCTTGCAGCTCGAGATGATTATCGGACTGACAGATATTTTAGTTTCATCAGATCTAGTTTTCAGTGAGCTTGATGCAAACCGAAGTTAACCTTTGTACATATTTATGCATGTACGTTCACATGCTTCCTAAAGCCCTAAAACATATGAAGGCTATATCTCAAACAATCTGCAGTTCCAATATCCTCAGTTTCTGATTTAGAGGAATGGGAAGGCATGAGTAGGGAAAAATGTCACTATTTCATCCGATCTGCCACAATCAAACCCAAATATATCAGCTCCCTGCAAATTTGGCCCTCAGTGTGCACACGTTAAATTGCTTCTATTCATAGAGCATTGTGCATTTCCTCTAAACATTCCTGGAAGACATTTCCTTGCTGTAGGTTTTGAATTAATCAATCAACTTTTATTTTTATAGCACCATTCTGGAAAATCCACTCATAGCACTTTCAGTAATAGAGATAAGAAAAAATGAATCCATACTATCCAATTAAGAATAAAACATCTGTCTTCTTGATTATGTTCACTGAAGACATTTCAGTTGTGGAAGTTCCAACAGCTTTATATCTTTAGAAACCCTTTAACTTCAAAACTAACAAATATGAATGGGAAGCAATAGTAGTATCCTGGTCACAGAAAAGAATGTGGGGCCAACTGGACTTTTGATCTGACCCTGTAGAGCAGGTCTTTGCTTCTTCATTTGGGCAAATTAGAAATTATTTTCAAGTCTTTCTGCAGGCCACAGTTTGGCTGCTAAAGAGTAGCTGTGGGATTACTCGCATCTGCCTATAGATATGAACAGTGCAGTTGTCTGCAGCTGAGGCAGACTCTCTCCAGGTCCATGAAGAGAAATAAGGTCTCTTATGGCTCAAGTAAGATCACCTTTTTTGGATGAGATGAGTCATGTTCTTAAAGTATCTGTTTCTCTCTCTTGACACTAAAAGGTGCTGAGCATGATGAGCTCAGGTGTAGGCATCCACAGAGAGCCCTCTCCAGTTGAGCAAAAGAATCTTCTACTGCCCAACACGGCGGTGAAACTTCAGTTAAATCACTGATTGCAAGAAAAATGAGAACCCCCATAAATCTCAGCTCAGGCCTGATCACAGGACATTAGTCAGTTCACATAGCTTAATAGCAGTATACAATCCCGTAAGCTTTTCAGAGGAAAACAATGTCATGAAATGATTAAGCAGCAGCTGTATACACCAACTGAAGTAAGATTTGGTCATCAGATATAAACAACTTAGGATAAAACAATGTCATTTTGATATAAATATTATTTCCATCTTAAAATATGAATGCAAAAGCTGGAAATTTGCCCAAGATACAGACAGGTGTTTAAATGTTTTCAGAAACTAGTTCTTTAGTAAAATATAAAGCACTAAATGGGCTGAATGTATAACACATGCCAGGTTTTATCAGATGGTTCATTGACCTTTTTCCCTCAAGTCATCCAGAAAAATTGTATTAGCACTTTGGACATGTGCTGAGAACAAAGCTAGAGCATCTGCCAAAGCACATATACAACTGTGCAGCTGAAGAAATACACAGAAGGAGCCAAATGCAGGCATCTCTCATTTGAGCAATGCACACAGAAGGCAAATGTTTGGGATCTCACGTGGATTTTAAAACCTTGAAGAATGGGAGGAGGAGGCTGCTTCTATCACATGAAGTGGATTTCCTGCTTCTGTTCACCTCACTGCGTGCGTGGACATTTTTCAAAGCTTGTTCCTGTCCTGAACAGTATTTCTTTTCTCATCTAAGCACCTTGCTCCTCACTTTGTTGGCTCAGGCAAATTGTCCTCTGTGAGACTCCCAATTACCTGATGCTGACGCATTTTCCTAGGGTTGGCTCTTCATCTACCATCCTCCATCCATCCATGTTCTATCACGTCTGCAGAGGCTACTTCAGTGATATCATATCTGTCCTAAATTTGTTTTTGAAGGTAGAGTGCTACCTTGCTCTATAGAACAAATGCTACTCTTCTGAATATATTGGAAAAGCACCTTTATTAGTGAGCAAACCCATGAGTGACAAGGTCACTTATCTCTTGCTGTCAGGATGCATCTATGCTTTAATTTACTCATCTGCTGATAAGCTCTTTCTTCCTCTGCAAGGCTTAAAAACTTATTCCTTTCATCTCCATTCAAGGTAAATACAAGTCCTCTATGCAAACAAGAGTCTGTTGAAACAGGCCTTCACCCGTGCCGTGCTCTCTTGACCTGACTTTGCTCATCCGGTAATAGTGGGATTCCAATCCTGTATCTTCACCTAAAAATGAATCACCTTGTGTTATAAGTCACCTTGGCCGTTCGGGGCTTTTCAGCTTGTGAAAAGTGCCTTCCTCTCCTCTGTGTGAAGAGTGGCACATATCCAGGGTGGGAGTATGTCCATCCTACTTTCTCTTCTGGCTTAGCTAGGATGCCAGCGCTAGAAAAACTGGAGAGTGTGAGGTCACACACTGTTCTCCAGAGTCTTAACAGTCAAGATTTTGGCCAGCCTTGCCCCAGGAGGGGAGGGAAAGCTCCTTCCTGCTCCTGATGGAGAGGTCTGGGCATCACAGAGCCTGCCAGTCCCAGATTCCTGCCTCTCCTGCTTCCTCCAACCAGTCAAACAAGACTTATTTCTCTCTCCATTTCCCTGTGCTCACTGCTTGCGGGGAGTGGCAAGCAAGAAACAGGAAGATGTTACTGATGGGGGGCAGGAAAGGAGATCATGGCATGAACAAAGCTCATTCATGGTCCATCAGCAAGCCAGCATACCCTTTGCATATTTACATTAAGAATTATATTGAGGACTCAGATAACAGCAAACACCCCCTATAAAAGCTAAAGTAATGATTCCAATAAGATAAGTAAAACAAAACCTTCAGAGCTCAATAAACTCAAAAGTTTGCTTTTGATCATTTATATGCACATTCAGAACCTTCAGGTTACCTGGAAAGACACAGTTTGCAAAGATACCAATAATTTTAGTATGAGCGTGTAGTAAACCATGTTGAAATGTAGAGCTTTAAATAGACTGCAGTTATCCTTTTGTCACAATAAAAAAAGAAGCTCCTTCTTTTGGACCAGTGCTTAAAGTATGACAGCATTAGCATGTACCAAAGTATCTTATCATTATAAGTACTTTCTATTGATAAGAGAGAATTTCAGGTTAATTACCTGATTTCTCAAAGCTCTTAGCTATCCACTTTCCAGCCAGTAAGTATTGAGCATTTGGTGATCTCTCTGATTTCTTGCAGACTTGTCTTGCCATTCAGGTTCCTAGCCACTTATCGATGATTGTCCTGGGAGTGCCACAACTTTCAAAACCACAGTGTGTTTTCTACTGCTTAAGGTTGTCAATAAATTTAACAGATCTAGGTAGGAAAACATGTCCTTGTTTGTCAGACACAGAAAACACAAGGACATGGTCAGATTTCCATTTGACATGTGGGATTTAATTTGTCAGATTGCCCTGAATATTCACTAGTATTCCACCCCTGCAGCATTCCCCTTGTAGAAGGCTCATTAGCAAAACGCTGCGTTTATCTCAAGGGAATTTTAATATTTAGGGAGACCATAAACTTATAGGATCCCAGAGAGATTTGAACAGGAAGCTAAAAGACTTCAGAGGCAGTAGAAGTGTTACTTAGGTGCTGCACATCAGTTGTTTGCCTTTGATAAAGCTTTTTGTTTCAACCCTTTGGCAGCTTTGTGAGAGAAGTTGCAAATAGACCTCTAGGTCCTGAGTCATCCTCACCAGTGCAGGGAATGGACTTTTTACATTGACATGTGTGCACCCATAGACACACATGCATACATGCACCATCCACTCCTCCCCACATCTTAAGGTGAGAGAAATGACCAGGAAAAGTATCCCAATTTCCTTAGCAGAGCCCCATTCTGGTCTCCTTTGCAGGGACTGCTCAGCCCTGATGCTCTCAGCACGGGGCAGCTTTCTCTTATAGCCCTTTGCCCAGTCGAGGTTGCAGGCACTTTGCCCCGCTCTTTCCCACGGGTGATTTTACTGCTGCAGGCGGAGCCTGCAGCCTAACTTCCAAAATAATTGAAATAATCGGGCCCCCAAATTTGTGTCTTTTTAAGCCAATTTTTCTCTATCTTTTCATGGAATGCTACATGCAGCAAACACCGTGTTCAATGTAGCACATAAACAATGATCAAAGGCTGATTAATAAATAAGATGGAATAAATAAGAAAGTAAAGCAGGAGACTAAGGAGGGTAGAGAATAAAATAAAGAGCATGAGGAAGAGTTTTCATACTGTTCGCAGTCTATTGGGATTCATCACTGGTTCCCGTAGGGTTGATTTAACTATCTGCAGACCTTCCCCATTTCTCCAGTTATTTGTGATCCCACCAAACAACAACAGAGAAGTTCTATTTCCAAATCATATGTGATGACTTTTGAGGAGACAGTTTAAAATTCATTACCAGCATAAAAACAAATCAAGCTGACAGAATGCTCAAATATACAGTGCTGCCTGGATTTATAATTGAAAAACCTTGTGCTGCATGAAATGAGTGAAATAGTGCAGATGAACTAGCAGACAAGTAGGAGAACAGAATTAAACAAATTTGTGTAAATAAATCCCACTTACTTATCAGAAACCAGAAATTCATTTTCTCTGTATTTGGCCTTTCTGTAAGATAATGTGAGCAAATATTAGTTGGAGCTGGAGGGCAGAGGGCACCCAGATTGTTTTCTATTATTTATTTATTTCATTTCTCTGAGCTAGGCAGACAATGGCAAAGGCCTGTGTTTGGTTCTGGGATAAAAAGTGGCAAGGAAAGGATGTGTTTGATCATGAATCATAACCCCGTGGGCTAAGTTTTCTTTTGGGATGTTCTAAATCCATTATTTGGGAGCAGGATTTACTTTTCAGATCTGTTCCGACTGATGCAATGTGAATCTCCGGATTTGCCTAAGTATCACTGCAAATGGCAACCAGAGGGTTTTGGTTGGGAAGGTACTTACCTATATATTTAAAACAAGTAACATAGTGTAGCATAGTTACATAGCATTTGGTCATATATTTAAGGGCATAAATTATTCTACACAACAGTTATGGATTAAATATTTTAGTGTTGTTTTCTCCTTAACAGGATCTCTGAAATGATTGGAGTGAACCTGCCTTCTCCCCCTTAAACTCTCTCTGATAATAAAAGCTACACGAAAAGTCCAGCTGGGTGATAAACCTTGGTACTTATGTATGTCACGGAGGCAATATCTAGGGGAGGACCAGGGCTTGGGTGGCACCACGAAGGCAGCTTTGCTGTCGAGGCAGTGGTCCATGTAATTGTGCTCCACTTCTCATTGAATTTGATGGGACTTCATGCAAGCTGAAAAATAAAGCAATGCCAACTGCTGTCCTGACCAAGAACCAATAGCTGCAAGATAGTCCCATGGCACACAGTGCCTCTTCCAGCCCTCCCACCCTGGTGGTAGCACAACTGAACTCATTTTGCCTCAGGATCAATCTCGAAAGGAATGAAGAGGAGTGAACTTTCTCATTTGTTTTTTTCCCATGATCATTTCATCCAGACACTTTGACTGGGATCCAACTAATTTGTCATTTTTGCCTAAAACATTTACTAATTTCTATAGCACTGGGGGGCGGATGAATTTTCTGAGCTTGAGAGCAGTTATCAGACAAGATAACTCTGGAAGGTGCTTAGAGTGTATAAAATAAATTTAGTTAAAGTCTGTTTTTCAGTTGTTGGAATCACATATAGGAAAAAAACAGTTTTGGTGAAGAAAAACAGCAAGTTATGTCTGTCTGCTGAAAGAGATTATGACAGAAAGAAGAGTAGACATGAAAATGTGGATAAGCCTTCAAATCATTGAGGGTTTTATTTGTCTTTTTGGAATTGCTCATATACTAAGTGCTGTGAGTTGGGACTTTTATTTTATCACGTGCATGTATCAGTAGCAGTGTCATGGGCGTCTAAATGCCACAAGTGCCACTGCATGTAATTTTTATTTGCTCCAGTCATTTTTCTGGTACTTTTGCTACTAATTTGCAATCATTCAACACTGACCATTTTACAAATAGAGATACTAGCTACACTGGCTACTAGCCAGTGGATTCAAAATTTATGTCCTCTTTTATGCAGTGGCACGTCTATGAGGTATGGATAAACCTTAAGTTCAGATTCAGCTTGGGTAAACATCCAAAAGTTCAAAGGCTTATCCAGACCTCAGAAGTCTGCAAAACAAACCTGAAGGCTCTTGCTTGGAGATTTCTGGTGCCTCTCTTAGCAACTGAGAAATGAAACTTCAAATGGATCTTACGGAATAATTTGGAATCCTCACACCTTTTTGTCCTGAAATTTGGTTAAGGTTCTTGAGGAGAAAGTTTTCTTACCCGTGAATTTCTGTCAGCCCAAAAAAGCTTCTTCAGGGACAAAAACAACAGCAACAACAACAAAAACCCTTGAGCATCTGTGCTAAGCCCTCTAAATCTCACCTGCTCATTGATCTGTAGTAACCGCAGAGAATGTTTGAAACTTTCTGTTACTAAAAAGCTAAATTTGAGGATATACTGAGCTTAGAAAAGGATCCTGAGGGGGGGGAAATGCCTAAATCTTGTTGAATATGATATTATCTTCCTCTTTGTAAAAGCCATTTGTAAAAATTTAGGTAAACACAGTTTTATCTTTAGATTCAGTTGAAGTTGGCTGATCCCTGCACAGCGTGGGACCCGGGCAAGTTCTGTGTTATCATTAACTTTGCTTCCCTAGGTGCCTTTCCCTTGCTCGTCTCCCCACCCACCTTTTCCAAATTATCTATTTGGGAAATTGCTTAATTACTCATCTCCCAAGAGTTTTGTGAAAATCACTTAGTTAGTCCATAAGGTGCTCTTGAAACTTCCATCTATTTCTTTTTATTTATATTACATCTGATTGGTAAGTGTTCAAGGTGCAAACTCTGTTCAAAGTCACTGGATTATTTTTTTTTCTTTTTGCTTCTAATAGTCTGGATGAAAAACAAGACAGTGACTAAAGAGCTCAGACTTCAGAAGTAGTGTCCTTCAACACTTGTCAGTGCCTGCTTTAATTCCTGATCAACCATTCCCTTGATTAAATGACAGAAAAGGTCTATTTGCCAGTTCCACAACTGGATGACGATGATGGCAATTTTGTTATGTTTTCTCCACTAGTTCCCACTTATCCTTTTAATTAAAATGTGAAGGAACGGCAGATTCCCCCATGTTCGCTAAGTCTTTACTGAAAGTTCAACATCCCGGGTGGGACTCGAACTCACATCATTACAGAGCAAAAGTTCAAAGCACTAAAATGGGAAACATTAATGCGTTGAGCAAGTAAGCTAGCACTTACCAGAATCAATTTTCCACTTAGGCAGCCTTTGCCCAATTGTGCTAACTACCACTGAATCTATACCTACTAATGCATCAGAGCTTAAAGGCCAGGAATTCTGAAATCATCAATTCCCAGCATGCACAGATAGTACAACGGCAACCACTAGCAGTGCTGGAAGAAGGAGCTCTTTGTAGGTTTGGTTTAATAAAGCTGGATTTGGATTTTTTTTTTTTTTTTTTTGGCAAAGGATTTTTGACCAAATATGAAATTTTGCTATCTTAATACATTAAATGCACTGGCAGGTTGGCTGATTATTATTTATTCAATAATTTTGCACATGTACTCCACAGAATACTAAGCTAACAGAAATGAACTAAAAGGAAGTGTGATATTCAGCACTGAAAAGTCTTCTTATCACTGGTATACACTCTATCTGGCAGCCGTTGTGACTTTGGGCTGCAGCACACTGCCACAACTCAGTCAGTTATTGATTTGTCTCACTAATCCCACCCAGATAAGCAAATTCTTTAGAGCATATGGACACACAACATTATAGCTTCAACTTCTTCTTTTAAAGTCAGTGTTAACATTAAATTACATATACATATAAAAAAACCTGTCAGTGAATGCTGTGAGGACAATGAAAAAAATACTTTGAATTCTTCAAGGTATTTTAAAAAAATGACAAGTCTGAAAATCCATTTCTTCTCTTCTCTTCTCTCATCTTGTCTTGTCTTGTCTAGTCTTTTCCTTTCTTGCTTTTCATTGCTTAGTGTTAAGAGGCGGGCCTAACATATCGTCCTACACTTAAGCCACTGTAATGTCTTCAGCTTCAGAATTCCTCCATTTATGCAAGGAAGTAGGAACAAAAGTAGCGAGTCAATGAAAGTGCAGCAACGTCAACAGCAGATGTTTACATGATGGCTGCTCAGTCTTGTTTCTACAGCTACTCTCTTGAGGTATCTGCCATAACTAGAGTGATAAACTCACACAGATCTGCTAGGTGGAGGCCACTATATTACAAGAACGTCTTTCAGATTTTGATGTTGTCTGGTAGCTGAACCGACCCTACAACTTGACATAGAAATTATGGCATGTAACTGTGCAACTCACATTGCATAGTAAATAAGAGTAGTTTTGCTCTTGGTAAGGCGTTCTTTACATGCTTGTTTTAAAAGAAACAAAAAGCAAAAACCTTTTAGCCTTGAGATAGAAGTCCCAGTTGGCTGAAAACAATCAGTGATTCTGGGCAGAAATCTGCATGTGAAACATGGCTAGTTTTGCAATAACTTCACACTTCTCCTCTGAGAAAGGCACTAAACCTCAAATTACAAAATAGCTGCCTTTCAAAAGCTGAGTACTGAGCTCACTTCTGTAGTAAAGCTTCTGTTTGTATATTTACATACCTGCTACACATTGTTATATATTATAAAGTGCAAAGCCTTACTATGGAAAACAGGAAGAGGTTTAAAAAGATTTGTAAGAAACTCTTTGAGCAGAACTATGTTGCTTAAAGCACCTTTGGAAATATGTGGATTATACAGGCTTTGAAAACCATACTGTTTTTATTCAGTCCTGCATGGATTTACAGGGGAAAAATATGATTTAATTGTCCACACAATAGTTTAAAAGCCCCTGATAGGTATAAAGTTGATGTGCTGTAAACGACTGATGAAAATAATAGAAGCATGGAGTTGATCTGCAGGCATTACAATTGAATTTCTCTACATATAATAATTCATAACATTTAGAGGTTAACTAAAGAGAAACTAACATCTTTCTGTTGTCAAGGCTGAGCTGGCTTCTCATTATAAGCCATATCCTGACAATCCCACAAATATAATCAGTTATAGGAGAAGCTGGTAGCAATCGCTATATTTAGGTTGCCTAATACATTTCATTATAGAGTAGTCTAGTGATTTTTTTTTTCCTCTGAGAAGCAGTAAGACCATTGCCAATTAACTTTCACATGGAGATTATTTACATGATGACACGCTATTTTCTACATGGGGCCCTGCCTCATTTAGTGAACTGAGATGCAGAATTAAGTTTGCAAGGGCAATCACTGATAGTCGCTCTGTTTTGCAACCTTAATAGCATTTTTTGTAACCTTGTTTTTTCCTCTTAAATGCATACCATTCTGATACATATTACTTGTTTATATAAAAATATCATAATAGGTCTTTTTCTTTTTCTTTAGACCAAAAAGCTGGCTTTTTCACTGTGTTCTCCATTTTTATGATGCTACTCTAATGGTGCTCTACTACTTTTTGGCATTTTTCAAAACTGTATAAATAAAAAATGTCAAAGGAAATTTAAATCACAAAATTCACAAAATTCTCTCTGGAAACTTGCACTGAAATTCCAGTGTTGGTCATACCTACATGTGGCATTGGTTTCTCTTTAGTAGATGCTGAATTGACAATTGACAAATATTGGCCTTCTGTCTAAATGCTTCATACATACCCTTTATTTAATGTTCACTGGTGATGAGGGAAAGTGCAGGCAAAACAGACCAAAGTTGAGGCAGGATCAAAGCTATGCCATGTCCTCACCAGTGCAGTGGCAGTAACGGATGTGCTCCTCATCTGCCAAGCAGCGACAGACCATTTCATGCCCACAAATATTTGCACAGAAGAGGGGTGGACTGAGTGAAGTAAATATCCCTACCTGAAGGGTGAATTTGAGGAGGAAGAACACTGAAAAACACTCAAACAAAGAAAGAGCTTCACTCAGCATGGCATGCAAAGAAAGGTGCAGACCACCACAAGTCACCTTCGCTAGAGCATCAGGCACTGCTGAGCACATAGCGAGGAGGCTCACCTGCCTCGTCGTGTGTATCTAATGACCAACAGATGCTTTACATTTGTATTACGTGGCCTTTCTGCACTCTGTTACAGAACTCCCACAGAAATAAGAGCTCAATATTTTTGTAAAGTAGAATCAGATGCTGATGTAAGAAATTAAATACATATGGGCCTATATCTTAAATTTGATTGCAAACAATCACCAAGTACTTTTTTTTTTTATTTTCCATTTTCTGACAGAATACTAATAAAACAAACTTGTTCCAGATAAAGATGTTTGGCACCTTCAAGCTAGGCAAGTTTCACCCTTTTTGTTTCAAGGAATGGAGATAATCATGATCAAATTTAAGTCAGGATGGGTGTGTTTCAGGGGCAGGGGTAGGGAGTGGAGACCAAAAAAGAAAAAAAAAGAAAAAAAGAAAAAAAAGAAAAATAGGCTTTTGCCTGTAATATATTCCTGTAATATATAGTAGGAAGCTTAAGAGCGTAATGAAAGTAAGACATAGAGTGTGACATAAAACTTCTCCTGGGTTGAAGGATGCTACATTGTCCATTTTTATCTCTAATTATTGCTCATTGATATGCAACTTTATTCAGATCCCAAAGCACATTCATGTATGCAAATAGGGAGTATAATGCTGTGTCCCTAATAGGAGACATCTCTTTTCTTAGAAATAATTGTTTTCAAGTCATTTGTTACATGTAGGGCTTTTGCATGTGACTAGAAAGCCATATGCATGCTCAGAGAGAGTGCAAAAACGAAACCGATTTGGGAAAATTTGTTCAAATAGTGCCTACACATTTGGGATGTCTACGGTCGAGGGTAGCAAGCACACAGGCTAAGGTCCAAAATCCCAAAGAGATGCACACAGATCATCATATTCATAGTTTCAGATTCTTATCGACAGAAATAAATACAGGAATATGAAAGTGCAAGCATAAATATTTTGTTATAGGGTTCCTTAAAAATGGTTGCTGGCAAAACAAGATTTCTACTATGAAGGAAGAATCATATCCTTTGGTCAGTCCTTTGTTAATTTAGCAACTTAGATAGCAGCAAGATAAAAGTTTCTGAGAGTGTTAGGAAAAGAGAAAGAGATTGAGCTTCAGTTTCTTAAAGGACTAGAGTAAAGAGAATTATAACTGCCCTTAAATTTTGTGGTGAGTGGGTCAAGAACACTAGTGTTGAGTTTGGACCTTCTTCCTTTCCTGCCTTTCTTCTGCTTCTCTCTCTCTCCTGCTTTGTGCAGACCCCATAATTATATAATAAACTTACATTGTTTTTTATGGTGTTTAACATGTGTTAAAATTTTTTCTTAAAAGCTCTTTTTTGGGGCAGTACCAATGGAGAATAAAATAATGCTGTTCCTCCTGGGTTGAGTCCAGGAAGTGGCTGCTTCTCCTAGGCACAAAAGGAAGGCTCCAGAGAGCCGCTACCAAGGAAATCCCACCCAGAGCAGGATCATCAAGAGCTGAAAGCTCTCCTTCGCTCTTTCTAGGTGCTGGGAGGTGTTCACAGAAGGAGGCTGTACGGTCATGCCTGGAAGGAGAATTGCACTGGCATGCACTATCATGCATCCCCATCCCATACAGACCATAGGCATTGCTATCCCTGAGCTGTCATGGGACAGTGTCCAGCTGGTTCAGAAGCATTTGACATTGCCTCTTGGATCAAGCCCATTTGCTCTTCTTTTTTGCTAAGACCTCCTGCCCGACTCACTCAGGCATGGCTGGGCAAACCTTGCTGTTTAACCCTTGCAGCTTGGATCTGACTTCAGCCAGCGTGGTTGTGAGCCCGTGGGTTGCCTGGGTGCAAGCCAGGAGCTTTGTGTTACACATTTCATGCTTCTGAACATCAGTGTTCCTTTTATGGCACACATCTAATGAATACGAGACAATTATAAGGAAGTACAATCAAGCAGTCTCAGGATTAAATGTGTCCAACCCTTAAAAAAAAAGATCAAATCAAGAATATTTCATTTACCATCATTACAAAAACCTAAGAAAACTAGTGCAATTTAAATAATTCAAAACTTTTTTTTAATCCTTCCTATTTTATTAATTGAAAATTGAATCTGACAAGGTAGAAAAGAGAGGAAATATATGTATATATCAAGGCAACAGACTAAAATGGAAATATCTGCCACCTGTAAATATTTCAGATGACCTCCGAACTACAGATTCTGATAATGGGCCTTTTCTCATATGCACTTCTGTTAAATCAAGAAGAACTGTGACTGTGTCAGCAGAGTTATACAAATGTAAAATTAAGCTGAGCAACTATCAGATAGTGTATTATGATAAGAAGGCAGTTTGGGTTAAAATTAAAAAGTCAGGTCTATAGCCTGTTAGTCAAGTCTATGTGTAAGACTCAGGCAAATATATATATTTTTTTTCCTTGAAAACCATGTTAAAAATATTCTATTAAAACCCACCCAAAGTGTGATTTTTCCAATGCATTAAGACCTGAATCCAGCCTGACTATCCATAGGCTCTAAAATGAGACAGCTCAGCCAGAAGCTTGGTTATCTGAGGCAGCATATGATAGGAGAGAAAAGTAGTCCTGTGATTTGTGGAGCCTGGGATAAGTTTCATCTCATCTACCTGCAGAAATTTACAGTGTGGGTGTTGATATCTGAACTAACCATCCTCAGTCCTCTGTACAGTGAGAAATAATCACTGTAGGGCACCATTCATCTGACCTATCTTAGACATCTAGAATGAGATGAAATATAACCCCAAAGTGTCTGTTTCTCTTCAATGACTGTAAAAGGACCCCTGGGTCACTAGCTCGGATGTCAGCATCTCTACTGAAAATGCTTAAGTTAGGTGAAATGAGTCATCCCAGCCTTCATAAATTTCACAACATGTGGAACTATTTTTTTTATTGCATTATTATAAACTAAATCAGCAAAATATGTTTACCAGGAATCTGGATTTCAATAAATGCCATGTTTCTGCTTCTTCAGAAAGCAAAAGCTTTCCATAAATATATCTTGCTATAAGCAAAATATCTGTAAAAAGCAGTAGCAGAGTGGGGACTATTAAAAATATTTACACTTTGGGTGGGAGACATAGTCCCCTTGAAAAAAAAAAAAAAAGTTATTTATACATTTCCAACACTGCTGAAAGAGAAAGGCCAGTAGAGATCAGTCTAACTCCTTAATGATATCCCAGTACTTTAGCAACCTACCCAGAGCGTCCTCCCTTTTTGTTTGTGTAGTGTCTGCCTCTGGTGTCTCTCTACAATTTTGTCACTACATTTTGTTGCTCCTCATGTTTCAAATGCTATTTGCATCACGCTCTGCTTTTCCATCCATTTGCAAACCACCTCTGAAAATGTTTCTTCTTCACTGGTCACCTCTTGCCCTTTTGCTCTTTCTTTTCAGTAGCTATTATTTGGATCTCTAAAGTCTACATTACAACTTCAAAAAGTCTTTCAAGACACAGTTTGGAAAAAATGTTCAACAAAGTGAAACATAATGATATTACAGTATAGTATTACTTTTAATAATTAATTGTCATGTAGTTCTTGGCTTTCTGGATTTGTCGAAGACTGGCAGTACAATATCAAGTTGTTTATTGATTATTTTTCTTATAGTAGTAGAAAAGAGATTCATGGGAGACAATCATAGTTCTCTAGTGGTGTTTTATTATTTAACATTTAATACCTTGCAAGAGTAGAACAGTTTCATTTTTGCTTAAGCAAAGGTAAACAGTTTCTCTTGAAGGTGTCGTATACTAGGGTGATAAAGGCAGTCAAAATTCTTAGCTATTGAACAGATTAAATCATGTGCCTTGTGGTCAGACAACTGGTATGATAATGTAACAGTCAAAGTAAAGGAGGGTATGCGGCAACAAATACTAGAAGCAGTTTTTGAGAAACAGTGGTTTATGACCAAATTCAGAGATTAACATGAATCTGTAGAGAACCTAAACTAGCACCATCTTATGCCTATGCCTCTGTCTTGCTTGTCTGTGGATTTAGACTCCATATAGTAACCTTAGGTTGACTTCTCACCCATTTATGCATTACATGTGAATGCCCTCCCTGTAAGGAACCCCTCCAAGAGCATGTAGACCATACATGTTAGATAGGCATCCTGGCTGTGAAGATGACCAGTCAGCCCACACGGTACTTCATAGCAAGATGTGGATGAAGTAAATCTGGAACAGGACACCTGAGCATGGACAGCATTCGGTGAATCTGGCTATACTGCTGCCAGAACCAAACTGGCTCATCCAGCACTGCGTCAGCTCTCCAAACACCCAGTGCAGTTTCAGACTTCTTTGAAGGACTTCAAAGAAACCCTGAGGAGCCAGTGAAGCCCTAAGATGCACCTTCAAGGGCAAAAACACACGTGTGTGTCTTGTTGAGAGTGTCAGCTTGGCATACAGCAGGATGGTAGGAAATACAGGATCTCTCACAGGAATACAGGAGACAACACATTTCTGGGATCTGTAAGGTGTTTTCCATCGTGCATCTCATGCATCTCATGCATCTCATTCCATGCATCTCAAATGCTTTAGGAGGACATCAAATACCATAATCCAAGTACAGATAAAATGACATCTTATATATCACCTCTGTGTTAGATTATTATTCTCTGTCAGTATTTACAGCATAAATTTAAAATTTTAAAGTGATTTAAGTTTAAAGTTTAAAATGATTAAGTTTAAAGTTTGAAGTTTCTAAGTTTAAAACGATTGTCAGTCCTTTTCCATTCCCCCCCCCCCCCCCGCAAATGCATTATGCTGTTTGCAACTTAAGAGCTGCTAGCATCAGAAAGGAGTGGCTATGTCCTTGTTAGAGAAAACTGCAAAACAATGGTGGTCAGCTGGTAGAATAAAGGGAACTAAAAAAGAATTTGGATTTTTTTTTTTGTCTTAAGAAGTCCTGGGAAAAATATATTTTACCTTTCTGTTCCTATGTTGTGTATATTTATCCTCAAAGTTTTGGTATCTATTTCTAACAATAAATAAAAGAGCAACTAAATAACCAGAAGGAGGAAGGAGAGTGAAACCTGGTAATGAAAAGAATGTAAAATATGATAATCAACATGGAAGAACTAGGCATGGACAGCAGAAGTTATGCAGTTTTCTTTAGGTTTCTGTAGCATTTTCCCTTGTAGATTCTTTGCTATTTAATAGTTTGAGCTTATTCAGCTCTGAATAGAAGCTTTATAAAAGGTACCTGTCTTCAACTTCAGAGGCATAGTTTCATGAAACGTAAAGACACTTAATATCTTTCAGATCTCTTCATGTTTGTTGAATTCATGTTGGAACCACCAAGTTGAGCCTTCAAAAAATTAAAGAAGAATTAACAGACAGCCCTTTGAATATACAGACACATGCACAAGCACACTTAGGCACACATATATCCTGGGTTTTGCAACAAAGTGAGCTTAAGAAACCAGAATAAAACGTGTGATGTGCAATAAGTGAAAAAGTAGAAGTAAATTGCTAACACTTTCTGATCAGGAACATTTTATTAACAATTTGCAATTAGAAATATGTATAAAAACAAAAGTATGGTAGGGTCTGGTTTGTTTTTTGTTTGTTTTCTGAAAACAAGTCAAAATGTTGGATACATGATTATAGGATGTTTGAAAGAGAAGACCTGAAATAGAAGATTTCCCATTATCTGTCGAGGAAACACGTAAAAGAACTGTAACTCCAGAGAATCAATTGGATTGAGCTGCTAGATAGTGTTTTAAGGCCTAATAGCAGGGAACTGCAAGAGACCAACATGACAGGAAAGGAAGGGGAATGAAATACTATATGATCAGATAAGGGAGACAGGTAAGATTGTGATTATGGGTGATTTTAGCCTCCGTAATAATTACAGAGAAACCTTTGAGATATTAGATGATGGCACGTGGAATGACTGACATAACAAATGATTACTTCCTGAAGCAATATGCTGAGGATTCCGCTAAGAATAATTCATTTCTAGATCTGGTGCTATCCAGTGTCCAAGGTATTAATAAGCATATATGAAACTGCTCATCCATTTGACCTAGTGTTGGAAGTATAAAATAGGGGGTATTTCCTGAAAACTGATAGCAGACTTTCAGCAGATCTTGAAGGATAAAACAAGATGTTAGGAATGATTAAATAGGATGGTGTGTCAGGAGGGGTTTACTCTTGGACAGTGAAGGCCTAATAGTACTTTTTTTTTACTGTATTTTCAGTCCCAGCATTACAGCCTTTAGACACTCTTACTAATGTACCTAGGTTCCAGAGTCTCTCAGTTCCTAGAGACTCTGATGTTCTACATCTCCATTTCCATTCCCAGAACTTTCCCACTACAGTGGAATTGGCTTAAGATGCTAGAAATCTAATATCTCATTTTCCTTCAGGTCTATACCTGAACACAACCTTGCATCTTTTATTGCTGTTCTCCAAGGCTTTCTCCTTGTGAGCTATATAATAAACATCTAAAGACTTGACAGCAACCGGCTCCATCACCTTGCAGTGAAACCCTGGAGGTCTCTGAGCCTAACTGATGGACTTAAATTAGGTTCTCATTCAGAAGAGCTACAGAAGGCCAGATACAGTTTTCCTGAGTGGGGTAAAATTTTCTACAAGAAGACCAAACTACAGATAGGTCTCCTGATCTGCAAGTAGAGGAGGTTCATCCATAGGTAGAGAAGTCAAAAAAAGGTATTGATAAGATCTAAAGAATAGAGACACTTCTCTGTTTTCTTTTGCAAAGAGAAGCCTGTTATTATTCTCCTGTGAACTGGAAATGAAGGCTGGTGCAAAGGCTTTTCACAAAAGTGGATGTGATGTTGATTCTTCTGAATAGGTGGAAGGCAAGACGAGCGCTATATTATTTTACATTTGGGAGGAACTTAGGCAATTGATCCTATACATCCTGCATGAGCTACAGCTGTCCTGTCTTTTGGCTTACTGAGACCTCTTGGGAAGACTAACTTCATTTCTTTTTCCTAAAGCTACCTCTGTCTCCACCATATGTACATTTAATTCTGTTCTAAAAGGTGGAGACTCTTGGAGTCCTTTTTGTGATGTCAAGCTTTTGTCCTTTAGCTCCCAATATTGAATGTTAAGATTAACATGAGAAGATTAAGATCTTCCCACTCATTTCAGCTTTCTCTATAAATGAACCCATGTCAGTATAGGGAGAGAACTGAGTACAGACTCACAGATTCACAGAATTGCTGGAAGGCACCTCTGGAAGTCCAAGGTCCAACCTCCTGCCCAAAGCAGGGTCAGCTGGAGCTGTTTAGGGACATGTCCCATCAGATTTTGAGAATCTGCAAGGATGGAGTCCTCACAGCCTGTCTGGGCAACCTGGTCAGTACTCAAACACCTTCCCAGCCACCCCCCGTCCCACCCTTATATTTAAGTGGAATTTCCTGTATTTCAGTTTGTGCCCATTGCCTCTCATCCTGTCACTGGGCAACCTTGAGAAATGTCTGGCTCCATCTTCTTTACGCTCCCCATTAGGTATCTATAGACATTGATAAGATTCCCTCTGTGATCTCTCTTCTCCAGGCTAAACAAGGCCAACTCCCTCAGCCTGTCCCTGTTTGTCAGATGCAGCAGTCCCTTAATCACTCACTTTATTGTCCACTTATCCAGTCTGTACTTCATCAGTTTGTTCATGAGGAAGTTATGGGAGACAAGGTGGAAACCATAAAGTCAAGACAAACAACATCCACTGAGCTACTTAGCTCATCGCAGAAGGCTTGTTCAAGTTGTTCAGTCATGACCCCCTTTGTGCACTGATGGTCCACCCTGATACCAGGGTTATAATAAGGTTTCTTGCCCCTTGGCCCCTCACAAAAGAAAAACATCCATGATATAAGTAAATCTTGAAAGATTAATAATGAGAGCAAAGAAAGGTTTTCATTAAAGGAAAAGACAAAATAAAATAAAAGAGCTAGATCCAAGCTGCAATGAAAAATGAACCAGGAAGATTCAGAAAAATAATGATATAGTGGGGAAATTTTCAAAACTTTGTACAGGAAATGAGCCAAAAAGCCCTCTAATGACTTGCTAACAGTCTTTGTGCATTCAAAGCTTATAGTGCAATAGCCCATGGCATGCCATTTATTTGAGCCATGGAGAAATAGTTTTCATCTATTTGTTTTATTTTTTTAAAGCAATGAAAACTTATGTCTGCTTGTGTATCACAGACATACAAACAAGTTTGAACAGTTTCTTGCTGCCTTAACGTTAATTTGATTATTTCTTAGTTTGGTTTGAAGTAGTTTCCCACTATAATCTTCACATTCTCTTAAAATATTTTTACATCTAACTTTAATGAGCTGATAATGTTGGAGTGGAGCATTTGTCTACTGTGCTTGATGTTTTCTTCCTGCCATAAGGCCTACTTTTGCTCCAGTGCCCTTTCTTAGTCTACCGATGTATCTCTCCCCAAGTATAGTACATAATACTTCCAGCCACACCTTTCTGTTTATTTTTACCCCATTGTGCTATCCCGAATAAAACAAGGAATTCTTCTGGGATATGAACAGGAAATTGGGAACTGGGATAACTGGATCTGGAAGAATGGGATGTTGTGCTTCGATTTTGATACCAAGTGCTTCCTGGAATCCTATTTCTTCCTGAGCATTCATGGGCTGAGATCCAGCACATCTTACCCACACCTAAAATGAGATTTAAGCACCTAGGAACACTAACAATCAGAAAACACTCCAGTGCACTCGCTTCCTAGGATTGTGTGATTGATTCCAAAGGTCCCTAAATTCAGTGAATGCATCCTCCTTTAAACTGATTTTGACATCATGTTCCTGGACTCCTCAAAAGTTCCTAGGACTGTTCCTAATATCTGCAATACTACATATATTCAATCTATTTATCCTTAACCCATCTCTCATAGCATAATTATCTGCTGGTCATTTCTAGTCAAAATGTGGTTTAAAGTATGCATGCATTCCTGTTGTATTGGGCTGCTAAATATTCCCCCTCTTTTATGCATCTGCAGCTATGAGGAGTCACCATTTAGCAGGCCTGTTAACCTCTCTGGAGGATGCAATCAATATCCACAGCATATGGGGCATAGCATTTTAATTGTAAAGAAACTGTAGGTGCAGCTTCACTTCATAGAATCTTACTTAACACAAAGCAGCTGGGATTGAAGATGGGATAAAACAGAGGAAGCTTGACACACATAATAAGGGTTTTTGTAAAAAGAACTGTGTCAAATTGGGGAAACAGTTACTGCAAGGATGATTCCCTAAGGGTTTTATAGCCTCTTTTAACTATTTTAATATGTGTGAATCATAAATCTATAAAAAATCTGAACACCACTAATCCTCAAAGATACAGCTTGAAATACATTCCAAAAATGTGACTGTGTATGTATATATTATATATACATAATCGCCATTTCTATAAATATATATAAATAGCTTTATGAAAAACCTACTGAATGTTGTGCCTTTTTTGTTTGCTTTCTCCCCTTCCTGACTGTAGCAGCATTACAAAATTTTATGACACCATTCTAATGTGCAATACTAATAATTAAGAAGAGAATGCATAGGGTGATGTACATTATCATCCTGTCTTGTGCAACGTGGCGTACTGTTTGATGCTTGAGTTCCCTTACTGCCTGTGTGTGCTGCAAATAATTGTTTCCAGAAGACAAACTAGAAAGTGGAGGAGGACAAGTCTTCCCTTATTGATGAGGTGGAGTTTTCCCATATCAATTAATTAAAGGAAGATTTCTCATTGTGTAAGTACTTATGTATCTGGACAATGATGATACATGTATCTACTTATATATTCATATACTATGTTTCTCCTCTTAGGGTATAATAACTTCATATACTGTTTTTTTCAGTCTTGCTCAGTTTATACATGCATAACTGGGAAAAGAACATAGGTGTCAAGAAGCTGAGCAAGAAAGAAAGAGGGGTATGTAAGGACTAGGGCTGAGCAGCTAAGACTAGTGTTGTGATCAGCAGCGCAGAGTCTAGTTGGAGGCCTGTAGCTAGCAGTGTCCCCCAGGGGTTACTACTTGGTCCAGTATTGTTCAGCTTATCCAGCAATGACCTGGATGAAGGGACAGAGTGCACCCTCAACAAGTTTGCTAATGATACAAAGCTGGGAGGAGTGGTTGATACACCACAGGCTGTGCTGCCAATCAGAGAGACCTGGAGAAGCTGGAGGGTTGGGCAGAGAGGAACCTCATGAAGTTCAACAAAGGGAAGTGCAGGTTCCTGCACCTAGGGAATAATTACCCCACGCACCAGTACAGGTTGAGGGTTGACCTGCTGGAAAGCAGCTCTGCGGAGAAGTACCTGGGAGTCCTGGTGGACAACAAGTTAACCACGAACCACCAATGTGCCCTTGTGGCCAAGTAGGCCAATGGTCTCCCAGGCTGTGTTAGGAAGAGTGTTGGCATGAGGTCGAGGGAGATGATCCTCCCCCTCTACTCAGCCCTGATGAGGCCACAGATGGAGCAGTGTGTCCAATTCTGGGCTCCCCAGTAGAAGACACACATGTCACTACTGGAGAGAGTCCAGCAGAGGGCTACAAGATGATTAAGGTACTGGAACATTTCCTATATGAGGGAAGGCAGAGAGCTGGGACTGTTTAGCCTGGAGAAGAGAAAACTGAGAGGGGATATTATCAACGTATACAAATATCTTACGGGAGGGTGTCAAGAGGATGAGGCCAGACTCTTTTCAGTGGTGCCCAGTGACAGGACAAGAGGCAACGGGCACAAACTGAAACACAGGAAGTTCCATCTGAATATGAGGGAAAACTTCTTTACTATGAGGGTGACTGAGTCCTGGAATAGGTTGCCCGGAGAGGTTGTGGAGTCTCCTTCTCTGGAGATATTCAAAAACCCGCCTGGATGTAATCCTGTGCAACGTGCTGCAGGTGACCCTGCTTGAGCAGGGTTGTTGGACCAGATGATCTCCAGAGGTCCCTTCCAACCTCTACCATTCTGTGGTTCTGTGATTCTGTAACTGTTGTTCACAAGCGAAGCTGTAGAAAGAGAGTGAAGAACTCAGTCATGGATATTGTAGCCTGTAGGGGGAGTGACTGTATGATAATAATGTCAGCCAAGAATTACAATGAAACAGTTTGAACTTGCAACAATCTCGTTTTAATAATGAACTGACACACACTAGAAGCAATTAAAATATGTTCCACTTAAAGAAAAAAAAATGTTTATATGAGGATGAATATGCTTCATAAGACGAAAATTAATGAATCATGAAGACGAGTATAAACTGGTGCAAACTTCATCACATCATTGGTTTGTATTATTGACAGTCTTTGTTTTTTTCCCATTTCCTGTTTCTATTTTACTATTTTTTGTCCTCAGTTGTTCAATTAAAAATAATTATTTGTTGATCTTGAAAATGCTTACATATGTGCTGAATCTCGGCAGGGCTATTTAGGGCACAGAAGTTAAGCATGTTTAGGTGTTTCAAAGATGACAACACATTAAGTGTTAACTCCTCAAATTAAAAATCTACCATGTTGTTGTGTCCTGAGTGAACAACATTTACCTGAATGAAGAACTGTTTATCATCATTCACTGGTACACTTCCCCCCCCCCCCCCCCCCGCCCCTTGTAGTACATTCAGCAATGCTTTGAACAACTCAGCTTTAAGTAATCCTTGTGATAATCCCTGTGATAAGCCTTGTGACAGGACTCCTACTATCTCTGTTGACAGAGAGAATGCTACAAACTCATCAATAGAAGTATTTTCTCTTATTCAACCCAAATGTGAATAAAGAAAAAGCTCATATGTTGAGTTCAGGCTTCTACAACTTAGCATTACTTTACATACCTACACAGTATATGATTTTCCTGTTATGATATACACCATCCTCAATAGATCATTTTCAGTATGGCATCCTCATTCATTTGTTTCTTTCTTTATTTCACTTAATTATTCCTTTTTTATATATATATATATATACACTCATCACAATCTCTCTGGGTGTGCATGTAAATTATTAAGAGCAACGAGTAATGGCTGACTGATGTAAAACTATATTGAATGAGACTCAGCTGCACAATAAGATATATCGCTGCCCAATGCCCCACTTCTCTGCTTTGGCATAATCCTTTATCAAGAGGTTTTCATTGTGCCCAGAAGGTCAACAGGTTTAGTCTATACTGACCTTTAGAGGAATAAAGAATCTAGAATTGTGGAACTTCCAGGAAAATTGGTCTCAGCTGTTGTGAGGATAGAATTAACACACAAGATGTGAAACTCATTCTGCCTAACTTTGGGTGCCAACAATAGAGGTGTCTGCATAGGAGGTAGGTGGCTATGCTCCTATTGCAATCAGTAAAGATCTAGTCAAGGGACTCTAGAAAGCAGTTTAGCTCTGTTAGGTAGAGTCTGGAGGATGCCTGGCACCATGAGGCAATGGGAGCAGCTCTCTGGAGCACCCTGTGCACAGAGGGGTCACTGCCTGGGTGGTGGGACTCATTATGGGATGCCCTGAAGAATATTTGGGGATTGTGCAAGACTGACTACGAGATGTTTAGCAGAGAAATCAAAGGTGAGGGAAGGCAGGGATCAGGGTGTTTTGGGGAGGATCAGCATGGGAAGATGGAGGGATAAGGGGAAAAAAAGGGGTTGGTCACCTATAAGCAGGTCCCTGTTTGGTAGGTTGGTCTGGCCATGCCCTGCACCTGATCAGCACCACCTGTCCTGTCTTCTCCTTAAAATCCATTTCTAGCAAATTTCCTGGGTGAGGGGTCTCTATGCTGTGTGCATGTGTGAATATGGAGGTCTGAGTGCCAGCAACTGGAGTCAGGACAGCAGCTGGAGTGGGACCATGGGTCATTGGAGGTCCATGTGTGCCAGCAACTGGAGCGAGTGAGCTTAAGTATGTCCATGTGTGATGTATGTCATTGTGTGAGCTTAGGAATTCCTTTATAGACACCTAAACTGAAGTGGGATAAGTCCCACCCCAACTTTTAAAGCAGATACTGTCACATTTGGACTTGGCCAGAAGGAACTGGAAGCAATAGTGACCATGCAAGTCTCAATATGGAGAGAGATTTTGTCTGAGATGGTTGAGTCTGAGTTGGTGAAGAATTTATAAATCTTTGCAAAGGCATTGGAACAAACTGGCAATAAATAGGAACCAATCATGTCTCTATAGTCAAAGTTAAGATCAAATAAGGCTGAGTTTTAAATTATTTATTTTGTACTTGAAAGCCTATTTTGTCTTTTTTAAAAAATACGTGTAATATTGTCCCTATGATTAATTACTCTGAACAAGTGAACTACATTCTGCATTTCCCACAGTTGCTGGGTGGTCTGCAGCAACTTTGAGCTGTTAATATCTTTTAAAATAAAATTCCAACAGCATATATCTTTATTAAATTATTGATAGAGTCTTTAGCAAAAAGTCTGAGTATGAGCTTTTCTCAACAACAGTTCAAAATTATAAACCTATGAAGAAGTAATGCTGATGACCCAGACTTGAGCATTTATGCACTGTCTCGCTTCTTTGTGACCTTCTCTTTCTAATGAGGCCCTCAGATGGTCTTCCCAGAGTTAATCAAAGGCACTGCATAAATCTGCCACTCTTCTGCACTGATCACTGCCCCTTTTGGCTGTTTCTAGAGAGAAAAACCAAACAGGAAAATTGTTATCAGTCTTATCCCTTCAAAGAGTAGATCACCTTCTGGTCAGACGCTGGTTGATGAATGGCTTCTAGACAAGAAAAAGATATATTCTGACTTTCTGGCTTTTCAGAAACAGAAGAAAATTGCTGTATTGCTAGTGTCTACAATGTCCTTACCTTTCTATCACTGTCTGAAGAGATTCATACAAGGAGACATTATTGTTTAGTTGTCTCTAAAAAAAAAATGCATCAGCTGAGGAAACAGTTTTGTGTCCTAGAGTTTGCTTTTGTTAAAAAAAGTCTTCACAGCAATTGATGCCTATAAAGTCACAGAATCAGTCAGTATCATAGAGTCCAGATACATCCAGAAGGGACCTCCAATAGCTGTTTTTTTCTCTTTCTTGCCCCAAGACAGAGCCATTTATATTGACCAATTGCCATCTAATACTTTCCTAACCCATCCTTTGAAAGTCCAAGTGATAGGAATGCCACTGACTCCCTGGTATATTCCAGTGCTTAATTATTCCTATCATTAAAAAGATTTTTTCCCTACTATCTGCCCTAAATCTCCTTTGCTGCCATTTAAGTCCATTGTACCTTTCCTATCCCCAGTAGACAGGTGGAATATTTTATTATCCCTCTATTTATGGAGACTTTAAAATATCTGACAATCGTTCGGATGTGTCCACATGGGCTTTCTTTACACAGACTAAACCTTGCTGATTTTTGTAGACCTTCCTCAAAGGTCATGTTTTTAAACCTGCTATTATATATGTTTCTTCCTCTTCTGGATGTCATCTAGGTGGTTCAGATTTTTCTTGAAAAATTGCACGAACAACTGTAACTGTAGATTGTTTCATGTGCTTTAATGATAACACTCATGTTTATGAATTCAGCATGAATTCCCTCTCTTTTGTGACAGTATAACATTGTAGTTAATGATCTACCTTAATGCTCAGATCCTTTTCTGCAGAACAGCTGTCAGTTCAACCTTTCCCTATTTTGCATAGGTGCATGTGGCATCTAAATTACAGTGCCCCTGTGAAACTTAGGCAGCTGAAACTCAAAACACTGGAAAAATAAAAGAAATTAAAACAAAGTGATTTCAGTGTTAAAATGTATTCTGAGAGATAGAAGAAGACAAATTCTTTGACCAGACTACATTGGAAAATATGTCAGCACCTTTAATACTCTCAAAGATGTTCCTTTTCCAAAAGCAAAATAATTTTTGTACCTTTTCTTCTTATTTATCTGATTGATCCTACTGACATTCCTGATGTATTCTGCTACTCCAAGGTTTCTGTTGATTTTTTGTAAATGCCCAATATAGTCAGAATGTGTACAGAGTAACGTGAAGACTAGCGCACCGCTGCTCCTTTCAGTGAATATTTACTTTTTTTTTAATGTTTTGCTAGCAAAAAGGAGATGTAAAACACGCTACGGTTTCATAAAAATGTATAACAAGAAAGGTCATCTCAGGCAAGCTCCTCAGTCCCCTCCTTAAACCCATGAAAATCCATTTCAAAGCAGTTGGATCCTCTTCTTTTACTATAGGAAGAAGAACTTTTTAAAAATATTCTCATTTTTGGTAATTCTCTCAACAATATCATAATAAAGTGATTAAAAGCTTAGCTACTACAGTCACAAGAATCTCATTTTTCTCCCCCTCCTGTTTGCCTATTGAACTGGAAAATCATGATTAAAATGTTTTAGAGGTCAATGCCAGTCTTCAAACTTGAGATAGCTAAAATGTCACAACATGCTAATGAAAATTCTCGTGATTTTTTCCAGGCCTAATTCCTATTGAGCGAGTGTGTGTAGCTGCCAGTATTGCTTAGTGATAGACTAGTGTTACAGTCTGGGACTTTACTTCTTGCCTTTAATCCCCAGGCTTCAAATTTTCAGTAATTTGTTTCAGAGTGAATCTGGGTTTTGTATGTATCTTTAGCAATCTTTCCTTTTTATTTTCCATTTCCGCACATTAGAAGAAGCAGTATTGCAAGCTCTAGCTATTTTTCTCATTACTTTCAAAATCCTTGATTGTCTTTGTGAGCTGAACACTAGTGTTAAATTTTTAGAATTCTTTATTTTCCTAAAATGACTAGATTTTTGAACCTTAGGGTTGCAGAGAAAAAAAAATAAAAAAGCAAGATTCCTATGCCAAAATGTAAATACAATTATGCTTCCCCCCACAAGCCACCTTTGGGCATTAATAATGCTAAAGGAGAAGTATTTGAAGTATTTAAAGGTCATTAATGCTCCTGTGCTGTTCAGATACCAAGGACCTCTGGCTTTATTTCTGAAGTACATATATTATAAACTGAGTTGAACTAATCTGAAGCTACATTAGCATCATCTGTATTATCCTGTTACACATGCTAAATTTCATCCCAGCAAATATTTTTAGTGGCCTTGCCTACCACGAATGTAACCTTGAAAATGGCACTGTATTGACAAAACAAAAATACTGAGAGGGATTTCAGAACTAGTTAATGTCATTTTTCCAATGGCTCAGTCAAAAACTGTCTTGATTAAGGGTGAAATTTGCCCCCCTGCAGATCTGAAAGCATGTGCACCACTTGAATCCCATTTAAATCCTCCAAATGGAAGTTAAGTGGAGAATTCCACTCTAAGAGCAGATTTTAAATGTTCTTGATTATGTAGAACCTCTAATTCTTAAAACTTTGATTTTCAAAAGTAGTAGTCATGTTCAGGGTGGTAAGTTTTTCATTGTGTCTAAATATTATTTTCGTGCCTTTATCTCCAATAGATTTTGTTAATAAAAAAATAATAGAGCCCCGGGAAATGGTGATGTGACTGTAATAGACTTGGTTTAGAAAAGCTCCTGCTGTTAATTAAGAAACTTTCATCTTTGAAGTGCAGCAAAAAAAAAAAAAAAAAAAAAAAAAAAAAAAAAAAAGCAAAGGTACGTTAGGTCAGTAATAAAATAGATTTCCCCTTGAATATTATATCTAATCAATCCACAGAGAATTAAGACAATTACATATGTATATGTAGAGGCAAGGATCAACAAGGGGGATGGAGTATGACTTTGATATTAATTACAAAACCGTTTTAGGAAATAATCAATCCTTTGTTAATCAGGGCAGGTATATGAAATGACAAAGAAATTATTTACCAAGCCACAAGGGTGAAAATTATAGACAAGGGATTATGGGGATGTCTTTGAATTAAAAAGCAATCATATTTAGGCCTTTCTTAGCATTTTAGGCTGTATTTCTAATTGTATTCTATTCCAAATATCACTGATTAACTTAGAAGGGAAACATTAAATGTTATAAACCATAAGAGACACATGAATTAGAGCATTTCATTTTTCAGTGTTCCGGTTATACTCATGAAACTCATGATTATTATTTTTTCAGTCTTAATTTCTGAATATATTTACCTTGATTCAAGGAACAGGATAGATATAGTTTCCTCAATTTTTTCTGCAGTACTTCCAGACTACACGGTTGAAATCAGAGTCTGCTGAAAATTTGGACTAAAACTCACCGAGAAAGAACAAACCACCCAGGTCATGTGCAAATAGAAATCTGAAATATAGTATTTTCTCACAGTCATTTGAATCATTTATTTTCATTTCAGTGGATTTTTAATGATATCCTCAGTTCAATGACCATAATAGCCAAGCAGAAAGGAAAAAAAATAGTAAAATGAAAAAAGAAAACATAAGAATCAGGGATAGTACTAAACATAACTGTTCTTTCTTCTTATACAAGACATTGTCATTTCCAAGGCTGATAAACTGCTTAGACCTAACTCTTCTTCCCAGCATACAGTGCAAACAGGAAATAAACCTCACTTCATCTGGATTTATGGGAACAAATAAGCAGGAAACTAGGCACCATCCTTACTGCCCTTTCCAAGCATGCAGTAAGGAAAAATAGAAAATACAAGCTTTAATACATTCTGTAACTCAATCAGTTCCTTGGCAGATCTGTGCTTTTCCATCCCTTGTACCATTACAAGCATGTCTGGGAGGTGAAGAGTTTGTCTTATTGTACTTTGTACTACCTCATAATACTTAGCTCCTAATTTTTTTTATTATTTATATGTCTTAGGAAAAGATTCCAGTTATCAGGAAAACTTTTTTTTTTTTTTTTTTTTTCTTTTTTTGCTACTTATTTTTCAGTAGTTCTCTGGCTTTTTTTCCTCTGGTGCTTTTTGGCTAGTGCCTTATGTTCCCTGTGTATAACTGTGACTGGTGAAGTGCTAATATGAATTCAACTCTTCCCATTTTATGCCAATCTTGCAGCTTTGTAACTATCCACATATCTTGGAATTTGCATGCCATTGCTAGCCTGTATTAGATTACTTCTTATTCACCGTCTTCAACATGCATTAGCTTAGTGATTAATCTTTCTATAGCAGTACAGCCTAGATACTCCTAGCGTCGTAGTACCCACCAAACACACATGTAGTAAGAGAGTTTTTGTCACGAGGAGCTTTCAGTATAGCTGGCCAGATAAAATATGGGATGGGAGGGAGAGGCTTGTGGGGGTGGAATAAATTATCTAAAAATCACAGAAGTCTTTAGCCAGCTCCAGTTTCTCCTCAAATCCCTCAAGACTCATTTTCCTATAGGTCATTTTTATTCCTTGCCTCCTTGGCAGTCTCCATTAAATGTTCCCCATTTCTTAGGTAGCTTGTAAGCTCATTGCAGTAGGGTACTGCCTTTTTGTTCTGCGCTTGCCCATGGTGCAGCAGGAGCCTTTGTGTGATCCCACGAGACAAATAATGCTTTGGTCCCCAAAGGATGGCTTTTGTGGTGGTTGAAAGTCAACCTGCTCATTTATTCTGTTCTGCCAAATGCAGGTCTATCTGCCCCACTAAGCTAGAAGGAGGGTGTTGACAGATGGGGACTATAAGGAATCAAAGATCAGTTGACCAAATCAAAGATTTTTAACTAGGAAACTTCAAATTAAAGAAATGAGATGCAAATGGGCTATGATTCCCAGTTCAGTTATTTGACTCTCAAAATGACAGTTTCAAAATGGTGGTTTCTATTGCAAAAACACTTCCAGTATTAGTTTGTTTGAGATCTTTTTGAGTATGGCTTTTACCTATCTTCCCATGGAAAAAAAAGGATTAAGTATCCCTCTTCTGTGGAAAAAAAAAAACTTTTTCTTTCATTTTAGACTGTATAGTGGTTCAACATGTCCTTTCCTTTTGCTTTTTTGTTGTTGTTGTTGTTGTTGTTGTTGTTTTTCCTCCTGGTTCTGTTTTCATTAGCTAAATATCTGGCCTTTTCAAAAACTTTTTTTCTCATTTACATCTGTCTCTGCATCAGAGAAAGATATTTCTGAGATGTTATTGTCTCGCCTGTTGCAAACATTTGCTGGGTTTCTGCATCTGAAGTCCAAGTGTCTGCTACACAATGCCAACATGAATTGGCATCCAACTTTCACAGCTAAGCCAAAAACTTAACAGCTAAACACAGTTCTTCGTCATGGAGATCCTCCCAAAGTCAGCTCTCACTCTGCACTGACATATTGTCCAAAGAAAGAAGGGTCGATTCTGAGCGCTGGCAATAACCTTTGACAGCTTTACCTGATGTTAACTGAGTGCTTTCCATTATCCAAAATATACTTGCTATTTCCCTTCAAGACCTTCATTCACCAGAATGCCTCGAGGCTATTTTTGTCAGAGTTTGAAAAATGGCGTACTGTGATTTTTTGATGCAAGTTAATACAGTGATAAGCACAGTAAAGTCTCCAGGAATAGCAAATCATTAATTTACTTCAGAAAATAAGACTTCAGTGAAGAATAAACCCCATAAGGATTCTACAGTTTTAAGCAGCTTCCCTAGCAATGCATATCTGAAGTGCCTGAAAGAAAAGTAAAACATGCTATTAAACCAGTAATTATTTTATACAGTTGATCAGCAAATAAGCTTCAGGATGGAGGGTGCTTGACAAAGTGGTTTGAGATTAGACTTCACTAAAATGGATGATCTGAAACGCTTTATTTTAAACACATTGTACCTCACAATTATAGGCACAGATAACTGGAAGATGGAATAAGAAGAGCAGAGAAGAAGGCTTTAGGCAAATGCATCATTTTGCATTGTCACTGCAATGCAGGCAGTATCGCGAGTCAGGTCCCAGTTTCAAATACATTGATAAACTAAGTGAGTCTTGCTCATGGATATGCACACTGGGAAGTCTTATTAGTCATTCTGACATCTCCTGTCTGGACTTCTTTCTCCCATTCCTGCTGCCTCAATGCAAAGAAAACCTTTCATCTGATGTGTAGTGGTGCTTCATTTTGCTCATTATGCTTGAAATCATTTTCCCAAATCTACCAATCATCCTTTAAATTTTATCTCAGCCAAATTACTCTTAAAAGACTATTTGAAGTGATAACGGCCAGATTTTGCTGAGGCAAATACTACTAGATGGTTTTAATTTCACTAAAAGCCCACATTTTTACCTTTGTAAGATTGTGAGCCTGACACTGATGATGACAGAGATCCTTAGAGAACAACCAAATCTTTTCCATTATCTGAGGATTTAATTACCAAAAACAAGATATGAAGTGTTCTTCAAGCAAGAATTGTGACAAATATGTACACAGCTGTGTGCAAAAACCAGAAATGCATGAAGCAAAGATATTAGTAACTTTTACCAGGGGAAAACTCCTAAATGGTCAAATATCTACTTTTTATCACAACTCCAGGTTATCTGTCATCATATCCACAAGAAACCTCTAAGGAAGAAAATTTAAAACTTCCCTTCCTAAAGTGCAGGGATATCTCCATTTTACTGTCAGTTCCAGCTATAAGTGCCATGACATTATTTGGGCTCCAGTCCCGGTTTGGGTATCAGTGCTCAGGAAGCAACTTTGACAACATTGCTTCTTTCAAAGCAAGCATGCCTGAAGAATGAAATATCACAGTTATGCAGAGAAAATGTAAATGAGCTCATCCTCTGCTAGCTGGGGTGATGTTAGTCTTGTGTGTTGAGTAGAATTCGATTTTTTTATTATTATTATTCTAAGAGTTCTAACATTTGAATTTCAAAACCGATAGTACTTGCAGATGAGGAATGTGACATTTCTGAGGTATTTATAAAATAAAATGAGAAAACCATTGCTGTTTAGCCTGGTCATTCTTCCAATCATGTTATTCTGGAAAAATCAAGTTTCTGTGCTTACCTACCTGAGGCCAAAATGTGTATTTCCCACAAACTATAATTCTTTTGGATTTTCATTTACACAAAACAAGTAATTGCCCCAATATTGTGAGGGAGAATTAAGATTCCTGACGCAGAACGATGCGTGATTCCCCCATTCCTCTGAACGATGTTTCAGAACTGAATGGTCTCCCTGGGGACTCCACCACCCCTAGAAATTCAAGGATGACACTGAATCAAAGGACTTTATGGCTCTGGCAGTTAAAAAGAGAGTTAGACTCCATGTAAATGTTAATACACAACTCATGCATGTCATGAATGCATTGCACATACCCCCTCACACATAGGCTGGCCGATTTTTTTTTATAACTCTTTCTTAAAATACAGTTTGATTTACAGACAAAGGCAAGAATCTTCTATGACACATCTTCCCAGCAGCCCTCCTTAAAGGATGAAAAGATTAATTCTTCCTCCTCTTGAAAAGAAGAGAAATGGAAGGTAAATAACTAGGTCTGCAAAGGAGAACTGGTCTGTCCAATAGGAGAGTTCCCTCCTGCTCTACTGTAAGGGGATGAAATCAAAAATTTTACTAACAATAAATAAAATACATAATTTAAAAAACATTTTTTTTTTCATGCACAGTTCAAAAATGCTTTGGAAGTAAAACTCAAATAAAAGCCCCCAGAGCAAAACTTAGACTTTCAGTGGCGGGGTTTATTAACAAAGAGCTGGTTGGCAATTAATTAATTAGAGTAATAATTTTCTGCATTGGAAATCACTCAGATCTTACCCGGACGGTCTCAAAGGAACGGGAACACTGAAATGCCTTGGCCATGCAACAAACAAACTGCAGTACATAACAGGTTGTGTGAACCCTGCTTCATGAATGAATTAGAGTCACAACATCTTTTTGGAGATAACCTACTGGCTCTAAGATAGTGAATTTAGCCCTGTTCTTCACAGCTTAATACCAATCTTGCAAACAAACTTTGCCAATTTAAGAAATAACATGGCAACCACTTGTACACATGAAGTATGATCCAGAGTTCACTGAATTTGATGGAAAACCTCCCTTCCATTGATATCCGTGATCTTTGGATGAAGGTTCTTTAAAGGAACTTCTGAAAATGGTGTTATGGAGCACTGTGTTAATTAAACATTAATGCCTCCACAGTCAATCTAATCAGGCTATGAACACAAAATATTCAAAAAAGAATAATAAATCAGCAAGACTAACAGTTTCCAGGCATGAGAAGAGCTTTAAGCGCAGATGGCCCTTTTGTGTCTCCTGCTGCGTGTGCTTCCCCACACCTGGTCCACGGGAATGGACACACTGGGCTGCACATGGGCTGCACTGCAGAGTGCTTGGGCTGTCTCCACAAGCACAGTGACTACAGCCACATGCAGAAGTTTTTGCTGGCTGACAGACTTTTTACCTTGAGATCACCCCAAGCTCACTGCAAGCGCACTGCTTTTGGGACCCACATTAGTGTGTCCTCCATGTGGCACATCCCATGTCTCAGGCATGCAAACTCTTCCAAAACTTGCTTGGGGGCTCTCCATGTCATCCTGCCTTTCCTGATGTTGCCATACATCTTTGTAATGAGAGTCTCGGGTCTTTGAGAGGACTTGTGATACACCCAAGACCTGAAATTACAACCTAATGACCTTCAACTATGAAATGATTTTAAGTAATTAGAAAGTCACTTTCTGCATATTCTGAGTATTATAAACTTAATGGTGTTCTTAACAACAGAGGTGTAAAATGATGGTAAACCCATTATATCTGAAGGATTAGCCTGAGTTTCGTGGCTCTATAACAGAATTGAGCAGGACTCCATTTCAGGAGCAGGTGTTACAGCTCAAAGTAAACCTTGAAGGGAATGCTAATAGAGAACAAATTAGAATCCAAGACCAATCATTTCTCTTCAAGATTATTTCCAGATTTCTCTGGCACTAACCACTGTTTTTCACTCAGTCACCTAATTAACATATTCAGAATGCAAAAATAAGTATGAGGCAGTTTTCTTCTTTGCAAATCACAACTACAGCTTAAAAACAAGGTATCTTCACCTTTTGTACAAGGAACCTTCCAGCACCTTAACTGGGCACTGCACTGCAGATAATTATATGTGAATCACTAAGACCAGAAGAAGAGAAATCTTGAGGCTGAAGACTTATTTGGTGCCAATGACAAAGAAAATAAAAGTAAAATTGAAGGGTGTGGGTACTGGAACAACAGCAAACAGAAGTGGACAAAAGGGTTGGTGAGCGAAAATAACCTGATTTTTCATTTGGATAACTGAGAGAGGCTGTCAAACGTTTTCACCTCCAGGGCTTTTTTTGAATTAGCACTACTTTGACAGTTGCTGCTGTGAGGTGCCTCAGGATTAAAAGTGTGGAGAATAGAGATGTCATTCTGACTCCAAGAGAAGATGACATTCAGTAGATTTGTATTGGATTGCATCTTTATCACAGTAAAAAGCATGTTTCACTTGTTCTAGTAAGTGTCTTGCTTGCTTTTCATTTTCTGGACACCAAAAAATGCAGACTGACAGTCTGATTAGCTCTCATAACTTCCATTAATGATTTGTTATTCAATCACGTTTTAAGGGACATTTATTCTTTAAAATCAAGGATGTAAAGAACAAGATAATAATGTCATGCCAATTATTGTCTTCTTTCAGGCATCTGCATGAAATACAGAAATTATTATGTTATTCAACCAAAATACAAAAATATTTATCAGTCATCACTGAATGTAAATGTTGTCTCCCGTGAGAGCTCTATCTGCTATTGAACGACTTGGGAAACAGCATGGGTAATTATATTATCCATGTCTGTTTATCTCCCATTTCAAAAGAAGTCTGAGGATCCATTAAAACAAGAAGAAAACAAAAAAGAAAACAAGTAGTTCTGAGAGTTCTAAATGAGAGGTTTTCCTTTGCAGGAGCTATTTCTAATCTCTCACGAAGTTAAAAAACAAAAACAAAAAAACTCAATTCCTCCTTTTCTTTAATAATAGTAATGATAACAACCTCACAAAAATAATGTTCGATGAGGTTTTCCAAAGTATACTAATTTTGAATATCAGTGTAGGGTACATCCCAAAAGACTCTTCTCACCCCCACTTCCCACAGGACAGTATGTTCAGTGCTTCTTAAAAATAAGTATTTTAATATGTCCAAAATTTTGCAGTTGAAAATGGGACCATCTAAAGCTGCTAGTCCCATGCAAGCTTTAATTTTTTTTCTTTATCTTAGGGTTAGAATAGTAATATACATAAAATATTAATAAATTAGGCATCTCTTTAAATGGGAAATTGAGAGAGTCTTAAAATGTGATGAATATGCAGTCCAGAGGCAGAAATAGCAAAAGAATTTATATCTACTGTAGTGTTAGTCTTAAAACTTCCACTTAGCAGTGCCCTTTCTGTTAGGCAGTCAGTATTACCAATCAAACATAGAAACATGAGTGGATTACATCTCAAAAACAAACAAAACAATGGACTCACCAAACTTTATAGGAAGTTTATGCCCTTTATTCTTTAGCCAGCATCACTCTTTAGCTGAGAAAATTATTTTCACTCATGATGCTTTTACCAAAATAAATCAAATTCCCTATTCAGTCTTTGCCTAACTGAGACAAGAATTTTAGTCTTCTGTGGTATAATAATAAACTGTCCTTTTTCTCAACCCATTTTCTTATTTTCCTGAATTTACTTTCTGATTTCTACTGAAAATGTGCCACTTAATGCACTTTAATTTCACATTTGTCTTTTTCTTAATGGCCTTATAGTGACATGTTTTAGACATCTTATTGGCCATTGACTAAGGTCTTCCTCCAGTAACGTTTATGAGTGAAAAGCTTCTAGCTCATTTCAGGAATCCTTGATATTTATCCCTGAGTACTTAGCTTACTAAATTTCTCCTCATTTTTATTATTTTCCTCTTTTAAGCTAATCATAAATCATCCCCTCATGATATTCAGGTTTTCTTCTGTATGTGCAATGCTGTCCAACTTTGTATCATCAGCAAATTCCACCAATGTGAATCTGCCTTTCTGAGCCAAGACCATGACAAAGCTTTCACGAGAGTGTTGTCCAGACAAGTTCTTGAGGCTCTTTCCTGTTGTCTGTTATCATATTTTGTTTATCAAGTTCCTGGCTTACCTTTAAATATTTTTTTAGTAATCCTCATCTTTTCCAGTGTCTACATTATTTCAACTTATGGTGGTTTAAAATTGCATCGCTGAACCCTACATAAGATCTACTGCACTTCCTTTGTTAAGAAAACCAGTTTTCTAGTGAAAGGACAAATCAGAGTAGACTAGAACAACCTCCCTTTTGGAGGCCTATTTTGTATTTTATCACCTAATTTAGTCATTCTATTTCAGTCAGACCAATGGGTCTGTAGTTCTCCTATTTGAATATAATGACTACATTTGCCATTCTCCATTCATATCATGCCACCTTGACAGCTTTATCAAAAATCCTTCTTACAGGAATCACTTTCAGTTTTCTTTCTACTTTCTACTTCTGAAGACTTTCTACTTCTGAATTCCTCACCAAATGACTGATATTATGCTCATTCCTCAGGCTCCATTCCTTAACAAGTCGTTAGCAATATTTCATCCTGAGCCCAGGACAGTCCTCTTAGCTAAGTTAACTAAGCTAAATAACTTAGCTAAATAAGAAAGATATTTTTATCATGGTGATTATTCAATAGCAGTCGTAACCCTCAGTTTGAGATTCCCAGGTCCTAATGTAGTGAGAGAACTGTTAATGATTAAAATAGTCCTGTCTACAGGTCAGATATGTATTCTGTACACTTACAGTGGACTATAATCAAAGGAGAAGGAAAAAGCATGAGCATTGTCCAAAGAGAAGACAACGTTTTTATATGTATTTCTATGTTGCTTTTACGTGCTCTCCTGACACTAGTTTGAGAGGGCCTCCTAGAAAAAGCATTTGTATCATGTTTTGATCAGCAGAAAGTCAAGCTGCCATGGTAAAGCTTTCCCCCCTCCCCCCCTTGAAAGCATATTTAATTTCTGCTAGGAATAAACTCAGACTGTAATCAGAGCTCTAAACACTTGGTAGGGTTTTACCAAGACCACAGTTAAACTTTCCAGCTAGGACTTGTCTCCAATTTCCATGTACAAACACGTGATTAAAACAGTCTACAGAGAAATGGCTTTTTAAAACTGTAAAATGAAGTAACTGTTCCTGGATTGGTTTAGGTATTATTTTCCTTCTGATCTCTTTTCCTTATGAAATCGCAAAGTTGCCACATCTGTAGGACTGAAAACTGAGTTTTTCCACAGAAAAGCCTAAGCACAGTCCAACAAGAAGCATGGTTCTCCGTCTTCTCGATACCTTGCCCCACACCTTGAAAGCTGCTCGAACACGTGAAGGAATATTTCATTTCTCATGTTAGTCCATTCAGAGTTCCGTCTCCTTCTGAGGCTGTCAGCAGTGATGTACATTTTCATCACTGTAATTGTATGCACACTTATCTGGTAGGAACTGCCTTGGGACCATTGGTGCTCTTCATTTAGACCAAAGCTGCTAGAACAGGATGACCACGTTCCATCATTATTGTCCTTAACTGCATTTGACCTGGTGTCATACGGGTAAAAGGATTTTAACACCATAATGACAATGTGTCTCTTGGGATAGTCAGCCTGAGTGGTTGCTTGCACCACATGCCTCAAATACAGAATTTGGAAGAATGCTCCAACGGAAAACCTAGGGAGGCATACAAAACCAATACAATGACAAAAAAGTGAAAGCTGACATGAAAACTTCAGCTGCGAGTGCATGAGAGAGTAGGTTCTTTAACACTTGTACTACAGCCTACCATTAATTTATATTTTCCAAAGCACTTCCTTTACCAAAATAATAGAGTTATCTTTATCTTTGGAGTGGGCATTATGATTCTAAAAGGAAGAAAGAAGTATTCACATATATATAAATTTTGTTTTTAAAGGTCTACATAAAATTAGCACTAATAAAACCTTCTCTAGACAGAGATAAAATGATATAGAGCTATGTAAAGCCATTATTATTTATTATAATGTTTACTATAGAGCTGCTTCTGGAGCAGCCAGGCATATACCTCTACTGTCCTAGGCACTGGGAAAACAGAATGATTTACAGTCATGCCCTAAATTGCTTACAATCTAAATAGAAAAACAGACAATAGATTAATGGAAAATATGGTATACTGCAAGATATCTGTATGGAAAAAGTGGTTAGCAAACCACTGCATTAATTCAACATTTATTTGGGAAATACATTCACTAAATGAAACACAAAAGGAATAATGCTGTTAGAAAGACAGAGACAGGGAACAAGACAGAAGAGAAGGAGTAGAAAGATAAGGGAAGCCAGAGAGGAGATCGAAAAATTGCGGAAGGTATGAAGAAAGATCAATAGGAATATAGACTAAATAATTTCCAGTACAGGCTAATGTGCTAGCAGGCTGAATATAATCAGGGTATACTGCCTTTTACACATGTTCATAGAGTCAAGTTAAAATGGAGAGTTCAACTTGAATAGCTTGGTTAGAGGTGGAGACACAATAACTTGGAGACACATGGCCAAAGAATGGAATTCTGTGCACTAGAAAAATGTTAAGATGTCAAAATACTCTTAGCTGAAATTAGAGCAAAATTCCCTCAATAACTTTATTAGATTGGTTGAATCATTTTGTATAGACATTTTATCATTTTAAATACTTCTTCATTTGTTAAGCAAATCATCTCAAAACAAATATGGTTCAAAAATACTAAAGTTTTGTTCCCAAAAATCACGTTATAACATTCTCAAAGTATTTTATTTCCAATGTAATTGCATACAATGCAATTCTATTCAAGCTGATATGATTTCACATTAACAAAAAAATCTGTTTTTCTCCAAATAGCACTGAATGAGAGAAAACCATTTGCATGGAATTTTCCCAACCAGCTCTTTTAATAACATCCTCAATTTCCAGTGTTAGAGTTATAACTTCAATTAATTTTATAAATGGAACTTTAATATGAAAATTCAAGCCATGCTGTGAATATGGCAGGAGGGGGACTGGTCACTTCTGCATCCTGTGAGCTGGAACGTGTGTGCTGTAGGATGTAGCACAAATCGAGATGTTATGGCCCCGCTTGTCCCTGAGCAACTTATTGCCCAAGGACAGCTCCATAATATGATGCGTGAAAATAATGTCAGTGAGTGCAGAGACTGAAATGGAGGAGAACTACAAAGGAATCATATGTAATCTATCAGTTTTACCTCTGCAATCAAGGGAGGAAACCCACACTTGCTCTTTTACCCAAAGATGTGCCCCATTTGAACATGCTTCATTTATATGGGCAGGAGATGACCCATTCGCATCCTCCACCCAAGCAATGTCCGAGCTCTTCTTGGGGTCACTAGGCAGAAAGGAAGCGTCTCCCTCCTCTCGCAGGAAAAAGCAACCCAAGTCCACACTGTTTTCATTTGATCTTGCACCACACATTTGCTTTTGGTTAGGGGAAACAAAGCAAACAGGCAGAATTTCTACTTATTCTCACTGGGATGGGAGATTTCGGAAAGAGAAGGAAAACTTACAGTGATATATACAGTTAATCGACTGCTGTAATTTGTTTGCCTATGATTCTCAGTGGATGCAAATCAGCAAAATTCATTTGACTTGCATTATTTAGCATTTTCCTTCCTGTGAAACTTAACTTAAATGGAAATCTGATGATTTATATCAACTGGTGCAACTTCTTCACAATTTTAGATGTTTGAGTTTTGTAGAGGAAACTGGCATTTTGCAAGGAAGAGTTTTATGTAAAATACTATTGGAGCAACATATAAGAGATTGTGTCCCTGAGACTTTTGTTCCTTTATTTTCTCCTTTTTCTGAACATTAAATGCATGACATGCAGATTGAGAGTACAGGCATACTGCTTTAGCAAATGAAGAACATAACTTTTACCAAATCACCCCTCTTCTTTCAAGTGTGGAAAATGCTTCTGTGACACAGAACATATGAGATATTGAATGATACACCCTCATTCTCTCCCACAGTTTTATTTTATCTTTAATGTCATGTAATTGCGTTTTATTTTCTGCAAAACTTTCTTTGGTTCTGAGTACACTAATTATACAGTTAAAAAAAAAAAAAAAAAAGACACATATCCACCCATAGACTGAATTTGAATGACAGCCGATCTTGACTGCAGACCAGAATCATTAAATTTAGACAGTATTTAGGATAGTAAAGTTTGATTAATATCAAACAAAGCCCTTTTAATGCTGCACCATTTTCAGAATGCAGTGGCACATTTAATAATTATATAAAATAGCTTTAATTTCCAACACCTATTCCACACCATTTTCATTTCCATAAGATTGACAAGGTAAGAATACTTAATGCCCAAACAAGAAATGCTAATATAACCACCATTTTTTTAAAAATATTTTCTTAGTCAGTATAAATCCATGACTGAAATAAAAAAAAATATTTCCTAAGTTATGCCCTCCATTGTGTTTCCTTTCAGTATGCAAAAGAACAAAAAAAAATCCTTTGTAGATTTGCTAGTCCTACAGCTGGGTTAATAATCCAAAAGATTCTGAAAAGTTGCATGGAAGTTGCAAAATCCCATCTAGACAGGCTTATTTTAAGAGGAAATAAGTTAGTATATTTCTTTTACTCATATTTATTCAACTATCTTCAGCAGTGATGAATAACAAATATATATATAAATATCAAATCTCCATATGTCAAATTGGTGTCAACACATAGTACAAAAATAATATTCCATGCTACACAATGAATGAATGTCTGAAACTGAATTTATTTTTTATTTCCTTCTTACTTAGCATTCTAAACAGTTGACAACATCCCTTGAATTGGCTGAGGTGGCCATGACACCCTGCTTTGTAAAACACCAGAAATCCATGCATTTTGGTGATTGCTTCTCCCACTGCACTCTCTGATATTTCTTTTATAACCTTGCTTTCTATCCAATATTTCCTTCCAGTCTGCCTCAAAAAGATCCTTTCTAAAAGTCTGCCTGTATATTTAGGCCCTTCCTAAAATTTTCTAGACTCTTCACCCAGAAATGAGGTCACTGCTACATTGCACTAAACAATACTAGTAGCAAAGGGATGCCACATATCTCTGTGCATTTGACAATCCAAATGCTCACGTGCTACGAAGCCGCCTGGACTGACAGCTGAATCCAGGATTCCTCCGGGAATTTAGCTTCCTACGTGCACCTCTGAGAAAAATCAATATCTCTCTCTCCCTGGTGATCCTCATACTTGTTAGGAGTCCTTTCCAAACTATTGAGAGATGGAAGGCCGAATAATAGAGACAAAGTTAAATGGTCTGATGCACAACAAGCCGAAGGAGTAAGAGTGGTAAGGAGAAAGTTCCTGGGAGAGGTAAAAACAGACAGAAGGCAGATGGCGGCTGATGGTGAATTGGGAAAACACTGAAAACTACAGCATAACTCAGGGTCCAAGTGTAGCAGCCTCACTTGTCCTAGCCTAGGTGTCCCAGGACCTTCCTGGGTGCCATGTTCTGGCTGGGTAGTGAACCAAGCTCTGTGTCATGCCAGATGACACAATAATGTCTTTGAGGCAAACCCTGAGATTTTTGCACCCCTCAGTTTCTGTGCTCACTCGTTCTTGCTGGCACGAATGACAAGAACTCACTTCTAACTCCTCTTCCCTTTCACTTTACCTATTGACTTCTTCAAGGCATAAATGGGGGATAGTCTTAATGGCAAGAGCTAAGAAGCTGAACTGGATTAAACTCAGTACATGTGATGTCAATGGGTGCTTCCTTCTCTGGATTTCCAAAATGATTTACTAATTTGCATCTGTTTTAAAATTTGTTTACTTTGCATCTGTCTGGTCTAAGCTATGGGTTGTCTCAAGCAGACATTCTTCATCAGTCCTCAAAGGCAGTGCAGAACACATAATCAATAGTTAATAGTATTATAATCCATGGTAGGAATGGTATTATAACCAACACACTATTTAGAATAAGTAACTCAAACATACAGTGGCTACTTGGTTTCTGCAGTGGCTGGCTTTACTTGTGTCAGGTGCGTCCTTTGCAAGGTAAATTTTAACAATATCTCCTGAAGGCACACTCAATTATGTGATTTGGTCATGGCATTCATTGCACACCAAGGTTAGATGCCTTGGCTGTTGAATAAAGAGTGGTACATGCCACAGAGCATGAAAAAGTAATTATCTTTCAACTATATATGAACATGTAGAAGGTGGCCATGGAGACAGCAATAACCCAACTCCCACTTGATGTGCAAGGAGGACTGGCTGCCAGCTGTAGCATCCCTCCAAAGACTGGCAGGGTTAAAACTTGAGAGTTCAGAGAGATTAGGAAAGGAGAAAGATCCCAGTTTTCATTTTCTCCTCTGTCCATCTCTGGCCTTTTAACTATTGTATGGTAATACAACACTTCAGAAATTATTAGTTATGGAATAAATCTGTGTCATTATTTTGATTTTTCAAAGTTGCAGATTAATGACAATCAGAATTAGGGATACAAACCAGTCCCTGCAGCTATTCTAAACCTAACCTTCAGGACTATTCACACCATTGCACCTGAAACAATGTTCATCCAGAATTTCTTGAAATCTCTTTGGTTTGCAAATTGGGAGGAAAAAATAAGTCTTTCATTGAGTAGTGGAAATACAAAAGTGAAACAGAAAGGGATTTCTTTGTTTATGCTTTTAATGTAGTTCTCATTTTTCTTACCTGATGTTTCTCACCAGCTCATTTTATATAATAATCCTAATGTTTGTCCTCCAACACAGTTCTAATTTCAGTTTAGCAGACTCTGAAATGTTTGCATGCCTTAAAATAGCTCCACAAACTGAGGTATATTTTTACTTTGATTTTATTTTTTTGCTAATTTGAATTTGGTTATTACTTAATTATAGGAGAAAACAGCTTCCAGTTTAAACATTTCTTAAACATTGATCTTTTCAATCATCCATCGCATTCCCTCAAGATCCTCCATTTAGAGGATCAATATTCAGGTGTATGATTTTGCTTTTTTCTTTGAAGCTGTTTATAACAAAGGAAGGAAAGCCCAACAACTTACAAATGTACCACAAAACTCTGTTGTGTCAGCAGCACAAACCCACAAAGTATATTTCATTTTAGTTCCAGGTTGTTTTTTTCCCCCCTTTTCTACTCTGAACTGAGCTGTACATTTCTAAAACTTTTTTAATGAATATTTATTGTATATGTGCTGGTCTGGGACATGCATTTATGATCAAAATTGGCCATTTTTGCATTGTTAAAAATTTTGCAGTTTTTCAACATAAAGCAAGAGTTGCAGTAAGTATCTCATTTCTGTCACTTATGCTAAAGGAAATGTGTGCTGTAAAGGTTAGTGAATTAGTCCTCTTGGGTCCAGTTCCTGCCAAACAAAATCTGAATTCTATTATGCAGAGGGGTTTTTTGCATGCTTTACTTGGAGAAAATGCTGAGCCCACTTTCTACTGCAAGTGTAAACTTCAGTGAACTGTATTAATCCATTAAGCATGCGGAAACATTGTTGGAACTAATCTTGTAGTGGTGGGGGACAGACCAGATGACTTAGTAAATCATCTTCCCATTCCTCATCTTTCAGATTTGGTAAACCACACTCCAGCCAGCCTGTGCTGCACCAGTCCTGTACAGAGATGCTACCTCTGTCAGGTTGTATTACCCACACATGAACAAGACCATAAAAGAAGGAAAGAGAAATGGAAAATGACCCACATCTTTGCCTTAGCACCCTTTTTATCTCTATCTTCTTTCCCAGTCATTCCCCACCTCAAGTACATCTGCTTCTGACTTCTTAAAGCATGAGAAATGATCTCCTTCTGTGCAATTGGGCAGGCTTTTATGTCCATGTTATCCCCAAAGTCTTTAGATTTTTTTCACTGATGTCCTTCCGCATCCATATATAACCCTCTTTTGGCTTCAGAAATCTTTGGGGCACTAGAATCAGTCATTAGAGAAGGTTTATGTCCTAGCTGAGGTAGTGTGAGACATCTGACAATGTTGGGATTGCAGGAACTGCCATAAGCTAATGGCACTATTTCCAAGGTGAGAGAAAGGTGCTGTCTTTCAAAGAAACGGGCAAAAGAAAGCACCCATGTGAATCTGTCTCACATGTGGTTGTGAGATTTCTCTATTGCTCAAGATTTCTGTGACCATTGGTTTCTGGGAGAAACAAACTGAGGAATATATCAGCTCTTTCTACTGTACTATGTGGAATAGCATCCTGACATTGAAAAGTGTGCCCCTAAAAAAGTCATTTTCACTGGCCCTACTGGGTAGTTCCAGGCCAAATCCAGCCTGAGGTATAATAAAGGAGTAAATTCTGAAGATCCTCTCAAGCTGTGAAGCTGACAGTAATAAAATCTCGATAAGAACATCGGAAGATGGCCCATGATGTTCACCTTCCTTGCAAGGGATCAGTCCTTAATTCCTGAGGGAGAACCCAGTTAATAAAAATCGGGTCCTTACTGCTGTATGAGTTTAAATAATAAAGAATTTCTGTTTAACAGCCAAGGAAAAAACAAAAAGTGTGTTTTCCTGTATACAGAAAATGTCCACAGAGGTCTCCATACATTTGTTCTAACACTAAAACTCAAGGAAGAGTGAAAAATTCATCCTATTCAAACTAACATGACAAAAAACAGGGGTATTCAGAGTTTAGAATTAGTCTGTCAAATCTTTAGAACTGTTTATATATTTTCAAGGATTTTTTATTATTATTTTTAATAATGTCTTTCAACCTTCTAAGACAGGTATAGCAAGTTACACTGAAATGAGTGAAGTTTAAAACAAAAGTGCAAAAAATAATACTTTTTTTGGAACATGGATTGTTTCACTGGCCCATTTTATCTTGTGGGATCCACCTACATTTTCATCAGTACAACTGAGGACAGTAGTGAACAGTGGTGACATGAAGATGGAGATATATCATCACAGACAGAGCAGGAAGGGAACTTGTTAAACTTGCCTTCTTATGTGAAAAAATGTATTGGGGAACTACTCCCTGAGTATGAAGGCAAATGTCAAAAAGATAGAGCATGCATATAGGTTGCCAGCTTGCTCCAAGCCTGTTGGTACCAGTCCAGCCTCTGGAAGCAATTACGTACCCATCCTTTTCTTCAGTTCACATGTCTAGTCTGTATGAAAGTCAAGGAAGGAGGGAAAGAGTTCTTAATTACGACAATTAGAGCAGAATTACAAAATTGAAATTATTTCATTTCCATGACATAAGATCAATAATACTATTAGTTGTTAATGCATTTATACTACCTAGGCAATCTTGCTGATAGCATTATACCCGCACACTTGAAGCACTGGGCTAGTGTTGCCTGATAAGAGTATCGAACCTCCATTGTAATGGCGATTTACTTGTGAAATGGAATTATTTTTATCATGTAAATAGTAGATAAAGCTCCATTCTATTTTGTAGTAATACGATGTTCTTGCATGGAGTGCCAAATCAGCATGAAGGGACAATGAGGGTATTTCAAGGGGAGAGGGAAGGAAGACATCACTAGGCAAGGAAGAGGCCCATGTTATGATATCTTTTCCTGTAACATCATTAGACCTGAGCAAAACGTTGCTCTAGGCAAATACCATGGGATTCACTTTCCTTGGCACATTATGAGGACTAAGTGGACCTTAGCAGAATAATTTTAAGACAGCAACAACTTCTTTCAGACATGTTCTGTTCTCATCAGAGGTAGAAGGAAAGCAGTAACCCTGATACACCTTGAAGCATTCTGTTTTCTACTTCCCTATTTGTTTTTTCTTAATAATGTCCCAAGTAAAACAAAATGAAGAAGAAATGTGTGCTATGTAAGTAGGAAAAAGCCATCCTTCCCTTGGCATACTCTGATTTTACATTGGTATAAAATAAATGGAGTCAATAAGACTTCTATCGTGAAAGTGGTATACATAGGGCAACTGTATCCTGGACTGCATTAGGAAGAGCATTGCCAGGAGGTCAAGGGAGGTCATCCTTCCCCTCTACTCAGCCCTGGTGAGGCCATAGGAGTGCTGTGTGCAATTCCGGTCTCTCCAATACAAGAGAAACATGGAGCTACTGGAGAGTCCAGCAGAGGGCTACAAAGGTGGTTAAGGGACTGGAGCATCTCCCCTAGGAGGAAAGGCAGAGAGCTGGGACTGTTTAGTCTGGTGAAGAGAAGACTGAGAAGGGATTTTATCAATGTATACAAATATCTTACGGGAGGGTGTCAAGAAGATGGGGCCAAACTCTTTTCAGTGGTGCCCAGTGACAGAACAAGAGGCAACGGGAACAAACTGAAACACAGCAAGTTCCATCTGAACATGAGGAAATACTTCTTTACTGTGAGGGTGACAGAGCCCTGGAACAGGTTGCCCAGAGAGGCCATGAAGTCTCCTTCCTTGGAGATATTCAAAAGCCATCTGGACACAAACCTTGGAAATGTTCTCTAGGTGACCCTGCTTGAGCAGGATGGTTGGATTAGATGATCTCCAGAGGTCCTTTCCAACCTCAACCATTCTGTGATTCTGTGATTCTGTGTCATATGCAGAAAATAGGCTTTTTTATGTAATACAAAGCAGTCCATACATAATTGACCAGAAGTATGCATCATGCTTGGGGGAAGGAGGTGCACCATCTTTAATCTGCCTCTTAAAAACATAAGAAATGTCCCACTGTCATTTCTAACACTTATTCTGTCTCTGAGAGTAGCAGTAGGAAAGGCTGTTTCAAGGAGAGTACGCAAGTCTGACCACTGTCTGCAGATCACTCCCTTAACCTTCCCCACATCCACAGTTACTGCATTAGACATGTTAGCGGGTATATATCGCCCTATTCCTTTTCATATCTATTCAGTGATTCATGCTGTCTGTTAGAAATAGAAACGTTGGCCAAAAGGGACTGCTGGGGATCGTCTAGCCCACCTGCTGCTCAAAACACAAATATTGCTAAAGCTAGATCAGGTCAGCTTGGCCAAGTTGGGAAAACCTTCAAGGATGGAGATTCCACATCCTCAGCTCCTCCTGTTCAGGGCTGCACAACTCTCTTAGTGAAAATGTGTTTTCTAATGTCTAGCCTGAACCTCCCAAGCCACAGCTTGTGACCGTCGCCCCTTGTTTTACTATCTGTCACTACCAAGAATTTATCTCTGTCATCTTTGCCACTTCCTTCAAGTAGTTATAGGCTCCCACAGATTCCCCCTTGAATCATCTTAATCAGATTAAACAATCCCATTTCCTTTTGCTTCTCCTAATAGATCATGGACCCTAAGCCCCCAAACATGTTGGTTGCTCTTTGCTGACTCCAGTTTCTCCCCATCCCTCTTGAATTTTAGGAGTCTGAAACGGAACAGAGTATTCCAGGTACAACTTCAGCAGAACGAGTGAAGGGAATCATATCTTCTCTCAATCTGCTGGCCATGTTCCTCCTTCTGTATACAAATATGCAGTGTGCCTCATTTGCAAAGAAAGTGCCCTTGATTCATATTCAGTTCTATGTCCACTATATCCCCAGGTCCTTTTCAGCAGGACTGTTGGTTCCCAGGCTGTACATGTGGTTATTCTGTTATGCACAGAACTTTGCTCTTCTCCTTGCTGAACTCCACGAAGTTTTTGCTGGCCAACCCTGAAGTTCATCAAAATTCCTCCTGAATGAGGTTTTTCCATTGGTTTTGTCAGCCACTGAATAACATAGAATTGATTTTCCCTTATGTAATATCTAATTTGTCTCATCTAATTTGTCTGCCTAATTTGTCTAATCCTTTTTGAACCTCCTGATACTCTCCACCTCCGCAATGTCTTCTGGCAAAAAGCTGCAGAAAGTTACTGCCTCCCTCATGCGATTTGCACCCTCAGCAAAATCCAGGGATTTTAATATTCATAGCAAGGACCTTTCTAAGGATTAGGATCATTCTGAAAGTTACAACATATATTGCAGCTCCCTCAAAATCTATGTATCTTTTTTTCTATGATATCAGTATATGCCTGTCATTAACGTTTGAGATCCATGGGGATATGGTTATCCAAATATGAGCTGTTCAGCTCTATTGCTTGTCTTTTGTAATTAAGTCCCTAATTCAACATAGGACTTAAGCACATCCATCAGCACATTCTTTGCATGTTTTGTTGAATAATGATGATGTATGCATTTTAGTGCACTGCTAAATTAGGGCCTACGTGGCTCAACTGTTTATTTACCAGATATATTTCATGGCTTTTTTTTCTTAAGTTTCTCAGTGTGTGTAATGAAACAGTGTGTTTACAACAGATGCACACCTGTGTCACAACATGGTCCAATACCACAACTACAGGAACACCCATGGGTTACGACCACCTCTCTGGCAAGTTAAGGGGAGAGGAGGCTGTCAGTGTAGCCAAACACATCCCTTTGCTAGGAAGAAAGCAAGAAAATCATTAGGCTCTTTTGAAAGAAAAAAACAAAGAAAGAACTTTTATTTCATAAGAAATTTTTCAGAAGAACCTTTACACCACAGGGAACAGAGGATGCTTTGTGTCACTTACCAAAGTTATCAGTAAAGATGTTATTGTAACATCAAGTGATTCATGGAGGAAGGAAAATGTAACTAGTCAGAAATCTTTCCAAAAGGAATGGAAATAATAGCTGCAACTTTTCATTCTCCAGATTTTATCACAAGTGTTTCTGTATGATAGAAGGATGTTTTCAGTAAATACTCTTTAATCTGATCTCTTTTTTCAAGGAGTGCTTGTTTTGAAGCTGTAACTTACTTAGGGACAGTTCAGGTAAAAAAACCACAAATCATGACAGAGAAATGAGGTGAAGGGAAAGAAAAAGATGGAAGCCAGTGGGACTTTGACTCCACCGCCATTTCACAATAATATGCTTTGAAAGAAACCAAAAAGTCCTCAAGGGCAAATTCTTCCCTCATTTAAACCCTTGATATCCTTAGAGGATTCTGAGATGTCAGCAGAGACTGAAGCACAAAGAATGGAAAAAAGCGAAACAAAACAAAAAAAACCAAAACAGCAAAGAAAACCCCACATGTTTAATTATGCTTAGACCTGACAGTCCAGGCCTGTTCTTCCCACAGTGAAAAACTTCTCATGTAAACAAAAATCTTTAAAATAAAATGAGTATAGATAATTTAAGATCTACTTTAAGAAAGACTCTTCATATTCTGTCAATTGAGGGGGTAGGATGGATTACAGCAACCTTGCTGTAATTAATATATGAATTTACCTTGATTTTTTGAAATTCCTAGCTAGTGTTTAAGGCTGAAATTGTCAAAAGCACAGAGGGAAATTTGATGCCACTGAAAGTCAGTGGCATACAGCCATAAAATCATGGAAAAATTCAGGTCACAAGAGACCTTTGTAGGTCATCTAGTCCAACCTTCTGATCAGATCAAGGTCATCTAGATCAGGTTGCTAAAGGCCTTGTCCAGTCAAGTTTTGAGTACCCCCAAGGTTACAGATCCCACGGCTTCTCTGGCCCCTGTTCCAGTGTTTGACTGTGCCCCTGGTGAGAAAGATTTTGCCTTGTGTCTAATCAGAATTTCCTTTGTTGCATTTTTTCCCACACTTCTAAAGTGTCTCGCTCCATCTTCTCTATACTCTCTCAGTATGTAGCTGAAGACCACAAAAAGATCCCTCTTCACTTTCTCATCTTCATGCTGAGCAAAACCAGATCCTTCAGTCTCTACTCTACATTGCATGCTCCAGTGCCAGCCCATCTTGGCAGCCCACCAGTGGACTCTGTCCAGGACATCAGCATCTGTGCTGAACTGGTCTCTGTATTCCAAATGGGCTCACAATTGCTGAACAGAGGGGAGGAATCACATCCCTTGGCCTCTTAGCTACACCCTTCCTGCTATAACCCGGAATATGGGTGGCCTTACTCACCTGAAGGGCTCACTGCTGACTCATTTTCAACTTGTTCGCCAGGACCCAAAAGTACTTTCTGCAAAGCTGCTACTTCGCCAGCTGGTGCCCAACCTGTGCTGTTGCATAGGGTTCTGGTGTCCCAAGGGAGCTCACACCTGCCTGAATTACCCAAATAATAAATACGATTTTTCTGGGGCCCTCTTTTTTTTTTTCAATCTAAGGCAACATTTGCCCAACTGGATATTATGAACGATCACCTCCATGTTCTGGTGACTCATAGGTAAGAGACACACTGCCTACAGGGAGCGTTCCCGGGCACTACTGGAAACTATCACCTGTCCTGTAATTTTTGTAGTCTGGTTTCTGAGATGGTTTCAGCCAATGCTGACCAGCCATCTTCCAAACAAATCCAAAGCATGACACTGGAGATAGCACAGACCGGGCAGTATTCCCAACAGGCAGTATGGATGCAATGGTCTTGCTTCACAGCTATGTTAGTTTAATAGTATGGACATGACCTACTCCATCCCCATTGACCTCATGATAGAAAATGGTCTCAAGATATTTAATCCACTAATACAGATATCCAGTTATTGGATATGTTATTTAGATGGACTAAACATGCACATCCACTGCTTCCAGCTGGTGTTGTTAATGTTCAGCTTTGGAAAAAGTAAGAGACACTCACATTCCCAGGAGCATTAAGGATCTTGGTTTCAATGTGAATTACACTCTTGGATGTGTTTGTGACTCTTGGGAAATGTATCTGAAATTGGGCAATTGGCAATTTCAGTAAGTTTCAGGTAGAACATAGAGAATTAATAGCACACCAAAAACTGTGCAAGTTTTTTTTTTTTTTTATTGAAAACAAATGTGTTATAGAGTCTAATTCAAGAAAACACATGCAACTTTAATTTCATACTTAAATACGTGCTTGATTAGCAGTGTCCTTAATGGCTTTCTGAATAGAGGCCTCAGTTTGTAATTCAAATTTTTAGCCACAGAAATAGTCAGCAGTTAAACTACTGTATCTCAATGTTTATTACATTCAAATGATTGAGTCTTTATTTGTTTTTAACCTAGGGAAACAAAAGGCAAGTAATAAAAGCAGAGCCACCTGAAATATTGCTGTTTTACATTTTTTTACTCCATTTTCTGCGTGCAAAGTCAAAAGTGCATTAAAAAGTAATATTGTGCTGAGCACACAGATATGCAAACGCCTCTAGATATCTTGTCTCAATAAAGTTTATAGAATGCATTCCCAAAGGTCTGACAACAAAACAGAATAAATCGCAAGGCTCATAAAAGGATAATGCATGCCATTTTTTTGCTTACATAAACACAAACACATGCAGCAAGAGGCAGGAGTGACTCTGAGAGGCATCTTGCATTCACACCAGTTTCTTTTATCATCATGTATATTTGTAATAAATTACCACTAACTAAGGAAAACATAAAGAGCAGAGTGTGTCAAGCACATTTTAGATACCTGTGGGGACTCCGTTGTCCCAAAAAGAAGAAAATAGAGGTGGAAAAAATGGCTGATGTTACAGCACGGCAGAATCCATCCCCCCCTCCCCCCCAGCAAATTCCATTGCTAGTTCATAAAGAAATGAAAGTACATAGACCAGAGTTATGTATTCAGAGCACACATATCCCAGGGAAACCCTCCTTTACATCATCAGCTGGGGGAGTTGTTCTCCTGTTTGGTGAGCAGGAGCTTTATTCAAGCCCCAAGAGAAGTCAGGGGTTTCCTTTGCAAGTGTGATCCTGGTCCAGTGTGAATCAAGCAAAATATGCATCTACATCAGAGCATTATTAGCATAGTTTCAGAAATCTGTTTGGACTTGCTACCATATGATTATAGTTTACCTAGTTAAGGATTTATACTTTCTAATTGTAGACATTTTTTTTTAATCAAAAGAAAACCTAACTAGAAAGTAGAAACACAGATTTATTTATATGCACAGACACAGAGGCTCACTTATTGTTATATTTTTATCCTGAATAGCATTGCCTCCCTGCTTCTGTGGCTCTCAAGGTGGCACCTGACATATACATTAAAAATCAGAGGGTTTGGGAAGATTCATGCTTTTATTTCTGCAAGCCTCTTCCGCAGTTAATTTATTTCTAAACCATGCACAGTGGGTCAAGACTGCTTGTATGTACTCATATCAGGGCAATAATACATGATAGGCACTAATAAGAGGTGGGAGTTCATACATGATAGGCACTAATAAGAGGTGGGAGTTCATAGCACCTAACAGTAGCTGTCAAAAGTAGGTGTTTAGTCTGAGCTTCTCTGCAGCATTCATTGAACCTCCCTTAGTTACCTGTTTTTGCATGGGACGAATAGATGGAAATGAGCTTAGATGGCTTAGACAAGATGCCTAACGTTTAGACAGCCAAAGTAGAGCAAAGGGAATTCAACTTCCACAGCTTCGTCTCTTTAAGAGGAGGAATCTCTAGAGCAGGGCAGGCCACAGAAAGCCATAAGTGCTGATGTATCTGCAGTGGCAAAGTGAGTAAGGCATTTAATAATAACAGTGACAACAATTAAAATTTGCTTTTGATCTCAGCACAACCTTTAATTGTCCTGTGGGCTATATTTTCATGTTTTAGACCCACTAATACTGAATTTAAAAGCTCTATTAATAGTGTTGTTGTGTTTGTGGTGGTCTAAGGATATGCAACCAAGCTTGTAGTGATAATAATAATATATTTAATTAGAATAACTGATGGCATTTTGGGGAGAGGAGGACAGGACTTTTTAGCCACACAGGTCCTTTTTGGTTCAGAAATAGCTACAGCAAACTAAAGCTTTGTAGTTACATGCATTCATCTCACATGGAGGAAGGGATGACCATCACAGGGCATTGTGGCTGCGGAGGTGCTCTACAACTTTCGAAAGCATCAATATGAAAAAAATGCTGGAACGACCTGATTTAAAATAGCATCTTCATCTTACAGCCATTAGTCATCAAGGCACAGAAATCAAAGGAATTGGCTGAAACCACAACGCACTCACTCTTGAAGTCATCATTCAGAGTGATGCTGAGGTCATCCTCTGGAGCTCAATCTGTGTAAAACATTGCACCTGAATACAAAGTACTTTGGGTTTGCGAACCAAGATATTCCCACCTGATTCCCACAGTGGAATGCTGTGAGTACAAATACCAGGTGAAACTGATAAAAATACATTGAGTTTCACACATCTATAAAAATAAAATTTAATATCAGACATATCAATTTAAGAAAAGAAACTCTGAACTGTTATATGTTTTGTTTCACTTTCTTTTGCATATCGATACTGCTGGTACTAGAATAAAAAATTCAGTCCTTAATCTGTGTTAACAATTTCATACCTCAAACATAGATCTTTGATGTTTATTCTGAACTCATTTTTCACACATTTCCTCACTGGGCATTCTACACCCAAACTGGGTGCAAACTATATTCCCTATTTTTGGTCTAGCTCTAAGATTACAGTGCAGTCTTAAATTCACTGGGGAGAAGGAAGGGGTGTAAAATGGTGGAAGAAAAGCCAAAGAAAGAAAAAGATAGCAAAATAATTCCATTCCATGAATCACTTGCTCCTAGATTAATCTAGGCAGCACTGCCAGAGCTGATCAGACCTAGATTAGATGTATTTTTTTCCATCACCATTTTCCATAGCTTTTCTGCTATTAAGTATGAATTTCCATCACATGAACCATATCACTAGTAATTTAATATTTACTATTGTGTTTTTTACTGCAGTCACGGAGACTCATCTATTGATGAGGATTTTTTTTTACTCTCCGAGAGTAAATCTCTAAGAACTATTACTGCTCCATGATACTTTTTAATATCTTATAGTGTGACTGGGGATGTTATGATTCTTTCATTTACATTGTAATGAGTTCTGCAAAACCAAGACAATGTCAGCCTATTTTGCAGAGATCCTACCTAATAAGAATATGTACTCGTGGACATGTAACTTCCATTATCATCACTAATGGAACAATTACAATGTGAATCAATGTGATGTTTCAGAGTACCTATAATTTGCATATTATATGTGAGTTTAAACTTCCTGAAGGTATTGAAAATTGAATTATAAAAGCAGGAACGAACATTCTGTATGGCGAATTGAGGTTCTTTCAGCAGTTGGATTGCAAACAAGGAACCATATCATTCAATTTTTAAGACCTCAAGGAATCATAATACAAAGCATGTCTCATACATCTGTATCAATGGGGGTATGACTTGTGAAGACATATAGCTGGAGAGAGATGTCCTCTTTTTTTTTTTTTTTTTGTCTTTTTTGTCCTTTTAATTCCCATCCATTCTTGTCTTTTTTAATTCCCATCTATCTGTTCAGCAGTTGCAATGAGGCTAGTTGAAAACTTTAATTCACTTAGTTTTTGTCATCTCATACTCATCAAGTGTTCAGTCACAGTTCTTTGTCTTGTTCTATAGCAGTTGAGAGCCTCACATGGCCCCCATCCAGGTACTGGCAAGGTCCAGAACCCTCTACGTTGGATGAATTCAATATAGAGTGGCTGTGGGCAGAGACATCTATAGAGACATCTGTAGACAAGTTAGTAGACTAAAGGCTTCTCTATATACTGGATGAGCTTTCTTAACTATCTCTTAGAGCTGAATCCATTCAGTTTCTCAAGTGAGGATGCAGTTATATTGGTATAAATGTGTCTGTACCAAAAAAATTCCTTCCCTTATAAAAGTGTGAGATACACCAATATGCAGTATCTTTGTAGCTCTATAATTTACCTATTGTAATGATTGCATCAGTCTATTAGTCAAAAATCACACTCGCCAATGATAAAGTTATATTAAAACTAACTCTTTTTCAAGTTGAGGGAGCTGAGGTCAAATTTGTATCTCTGGATAAGAATCTGAACCAGCTGATTTATCTTCATATTGGACTTTTAGGCCATTTAAAGTGATTATGCAGTCCAAACCCTGAAGTTCTGGTTCTCCTCAGATATTGGCTGTGAAAACAGATGTCCTCAAAAGAACCCCACAAATTCCAATTATTGATTTTCCTTAAGTTATGGTACAGCTCTCTGCTGATTGCCTCTTCCCCCATGTGTCACTCAAATGTGATTATGTTCCTAAATTAACTGAGAAGAATGTGTGAAAGATCAAGTCCTTCCTACCCCCCTGAGAAGATATCACCCTGCCACTCCACCTCTAGCTCTCTGGTGGCAGCATCAGTATCAGGTCATGTCTCCATGGCAGGCTGGTGAAAAATGAGGAAGCATCTAGTTCTCTCCTGCTGGAAAGATCTCTCCTCCACCTCCTCCAGACAGACAGAAGATATGTGGGACCTGTGGTCCAAATCCAGCTGACACACCACCCCCTGAAGGATGTTGTCTCAGTTTGAAAGGTAACCTAATTCTTACAACCTGTGTTTACCACCTCTATAATTTGGATGTCTCCTTCAATATGCCACACCTCAAGTAATAACAAATAGCATATAAGCTGTTAGTATGGTGGAAGGAAAGTCCTTGAGTCATTTCTTCAGGAGCATTTTATAAGACAGCCTAGCTGGTACTAGAATCCCAAAACTCACCTTCCTCCCTCACTCTCTCTTTTTCCAAATGTTTAAATGATATTGCTAATTGTTCTCATCTCAGGATTTATTGCTTCCTTCCCTTCCCTGAAGGATACTCAGTCCACTGTCGACAAGGAACATGGGCATCTGCTGGGGGGACAGGTACAACCTGAATATTTCCCCAACTCTATGCTACAATTTCCTTTCACTTTCTTGGGTCATACAAATGTAGGACCATGCTTTCCGTTGACTGATTACTGGCAGGTTTGATTATATAAATAGCACTCTGCAATTCAACAGAGTTGCAGGCAACAAAGAAGGATTTGCTGGAGATGTATTCTTCCTTTGCAGTCTCATTTATCAATGTACAGTTTCTCACTTGCCATTTATCATCTGCTTTTCTGTGCTTCCCTCGACATCTGGAGGATTTGTAGCCAGCTAAGTGGAGCAAGGCCTTGTCTTGAATACCTTACCATTCCTGGCCAGCCAACATACTCCTGCCTTTCCCCCAGTTTAACTTTTCTTTAAATAAACTTGACAGGTTCAATATATCCTTACTGGGAAGGATATATTTAGAGGAATCATAAGTAATAGAGAATAAACTGAAAAGCTACAGCTGAAGGGAAAAGAGTGAGACAGAGAGAAATGCCCCGCTAATGCATGTATGAATTTATAATAACAAGCAGTTGTGATAATTGCATGTCCTTTAACTCAAGAGTGCCATAAAATACTGTGATGGAATATATGCATGAGTGTCAGGTGGAAAGCAGGTCTTCCGTTTTGCAAGTGCTTTCAGGATTTAGTGGCATAGGATAAAGAAGCTCCTCACTCTCATTAGTTACAAAGCCAGTTATGCACCCTGGTACATTTGGAAAGTCTACTGGAGATCTAAATACATCTCAGCCTTACAAATGTTCCAGTACTGAATATCTGGGAATGGAGGAGGAGAGAAAAAACAAAAGGCAAAGCAGTAAAAAGAACCCTTTGGGAGAAATCAAGTTAAACAATTCTTTCTAAAAAAAATAAACTTTTGTGTTGATACTGACCTTTCAAATTTTCCTTTATTACCATTTTCAAATGTCAAAATAGGGCATTTTGACAATTGTAAATTTTTTTTAAATTTAAATATGATATTTTTCACATCTGATTCTGTTTTGGAAATGGATTCACTTTTGAAAAAAATCAGTATTTTGGGGGGGAGGTGGAGATGAAAAAGCGTTTCTGAAAAATGGTGGTATTCCTGTATCAGTACACATAGCTGGCCAAATGGGGTTATGCATCCAGTTCCAGAAACGAAAGGGTCTGGCCCCTCAGGTGAGCAATAACTTTTGAGCTTTACTTGGTTGCCCAGCCAAATGCCTTAAGTGAGATGGGCAACTGTGATTCAGCTGGGAACTGTCCTGCGTTGCGTCCATTACCGGGGCTATCCAAATCCCTGACCTGGCCACCAGGTGGAGGAATTATACAGAAAAATGTGTTTTCTCTTTCTAATAGTTATCTGTGTACATTGACATTCATCTGAACAGATTGGAGCATTTTTGTTTGCGTTCAGTTTATCAAAATTTAGAGAAGGCCTGATAGCTTGTCTTGAACTGCATCATCATGGAGAGGATATCTGACATTACTGGTTGAAGGACTGGTATGAGACTCAGGAGAGACAAGTTCATTTTGTGGTTGTTAGGGATCCACATGATCTTGGAACAAAGCGTCTTCAGACAGGTTTGCAGAGGAAAAGCAAGAACAGCTTGGAAATACCTGAGAAGGTGGACCACAATCCAACACGGGTGATCTGCAGGTGATCTTGTTGTGCTATTCTGATGCTGCATCTGAGCTATGCAGGGTTTTCACACAGCAACAAGTTAATGTTGCTAAACTGCATCCAGACTTCAGCTGACTCCCTTGTAGGTAGCATGTGCCTCTTTCATCATATATCCACACGTGTTTATTTTATATGTCTGGCCTTTTTAGGACACCTATCACAAAGGTTTTCAGACACCGTATCCATTTATCTCAGGGACACGTCCTCATTCCATATTTCCACGGCCAAAAAATCTTACATATAATCAACACAGGATTGTAGCAACATCAAGCTTATGGATGTGACTTGGGTATCACTCAGACCTCTTGTGGTTGCCATTTTGGAAAATTTTACCTAAAGTGAAGTGCTTTGTCTGCTAGATGCTTTCTTCTTCCAATTTTTCCATGGAAGTCCAAAGTACATGCTATTTTGAGATCTCTGTCCATCAGCCAGCCTCTCTATTTAGGACATTGTGATGCTGCCTGTCACAGCAGTGTTTGATCTCATTACATACCAAATCAATTAACAAGAGCGAATGTCCTACTGGACTACAGGGAAGAACAACATGACACAGCAAACTCTTAAATGGTGTCGCTTGTGATAACTCCACCAATGCTGACAGACCCGGGAAGGTTTTCCTCAGCTGATGTATCTTAGATTTCCACCCACCCCAAAATAAAATCCCAAATCTGTCATCCCGCTGCTGTCTCTTCAGACAGCTCATGCACCTTTTTGATGCATGTATTATGCTAAAATTATAGATAATTAAAAGTACATGCAAACTGTTTCAAAATTACGTAGTGAGGCAGAAGTACCCAATTAAAAAAGAAGAAAAAAAGATGTAACAGCAACAAAAAGAACAGCAATAGTTAAGGTCAAAGGCTTTTGTTCCTTCCTAGTAGCGCTTAGCACATCTGTCAATCTGTTTGTTAAAGGGATTTTTTTTATCAATGGGCAGTGGATTAGACTCCCAGCAACTGGCAAGGTTGCCCTTGAAACCTCCCCATTCATGGGTTCTGATAAGAAAATTAGCAAAGGGCAAATAAAATAAACACTGATAGTTTTACTGGAAAGCTTTCTGTGAGCTGCTTCTGTCTTTCTTAATCAGCTAAGAATAGGCTGTGATTACTGTAATCATTATGCAATTAATCACTATAATTACTTTTTATTGGAATAATAGTTTAAAAAGCAACTAACATACTTTCTGTTCTTGCTTCACTGGAAGACATTAAGTGCTTGTCGAGAAGTTACTAAAATTATGTCTTTGTAATTTATTTTTCTTTTTGTCATCTATGGTTTTTAAAAAAGTAACTGTGCAAGTTTGTTCATATCATATACACAGACAATATTCACACAAAGCAGGGGATGTGCGTTTTACCAGTGGTAATAAGATGCTTTTTTTGTGTACTTGGCATGCCCCATGTTTTTATGTGGCATGTAGTTACACATAGGTATCCATAGTGTGGTCACCATTATAGGTGGGTTAGCAACATTGAAAAAAAAAAACAAATTAACAAATAAAAAACCACACTTTGGGTTATGAAATAGAAGTTTTATCCTTACTAGGTGTTTTCTTTTTTGTGACTTCAGACAATGGGTTGGCAGTTAACTAAAAGTAGCTCTTAGCATTTGGCAGCTGGGCTGTGTATTTGTAACTTCTGAGCTAAATTAGAGCACTCCAGCTTTGCAATTACTTCTTACCTTGAGCCTCAAGGTAACTAAGACAAGGAAAGATTAGATTTTGCCCTCAGGTGGGGACTCAAGGTTAGTAGGTAGGACTGCATGTTAGTCTGGTCAGACTACAGCTAGGACTACAAGAATGGTACGTCTAACCCAGCCCACTAGCCTTCATGTCTTAGATTATCCTCACTCACAGACCGGGATGTGTTGCTGTTTGAAAAGGGTTTAATAAGACTTTTTTTTACAAAGCCTTTGCATTTGTATAAAAAGGATACAGTTATTTTCTGTCTAGTTATACTACTGTTTAGTACCACCTTCACCATTAACCGAAGTACAGGACGATATGAAAGCCCACATAACTATGTTCACGCTAAGGCAAGTGTTTTGGTTCAATACGACTCCATGAAATATGTAGTATGAAATATGTGGAAATATGGTACATACCATATTGTTGCAACTACATATGTGTGTGTGTGTACATGTATACATATATGAGTATACGTATATACATACACAAACATATATATATATATATATATATGGAACCATGCATTAGGGAAGAACAACTATTGAGAGTAGGCAAGCACCAAGGAGTGAATGGCTGACTCCACCGATAAACAATTTAAAACTAGAGCTGTCTAGACAATATGAGGACTTCCAAAATGCTGAGATGTTCCCACGTTGCTCATCTTCTGTTTCTCCGAGCCACGATCTCTAGAGCCCCAGCTCCTGGGCCACACGCTACCCAGCTGGGGCAGAATACAGAAGAGATCAAACATGTAGAAAAGGTCTTAAAGTAACAATTTCGTATTAAAACGTTAGTTTGAAATGTTAGTGCGGAGCGTGGATTCAGCTGGTGTGAAATCACGCTGTTCGAAAGCCCTCTCACTCCACCCACCTCTTAGACCTGGATCAGCAAAGCCTATTTCTGTGTCTCCCACAGGTGGGGAACAAAAGCGCTTTTAAGCAGCACCTTCTGATTCCCCCCTGATGCTGGACTCTGCTGATCAGCTCCTAATGGGTGAGCACAGTGAAGTGGCTGTTAAACGGCAATTCCTCCCCACGCGCCCATCTCTCCACGTGCATCTCTAATTGGCGGACCAGAAAAAGTGCTCTTAAATAGCCTCTCCTGCCGACGCGGGAGCTCGCTGCTCCGCCTGGAGCAGGGAGCGTACCAGAGGAACTGCAGTTTGCCCTGCAATACATCTTTACAGGTGATTGCCAGAGCATTTAGGCAGTTAGGGGAATTAAACGCGGCACTAAGCTGCTCATGCAGACACAGGCACATCCTTGCAGAACATTTTTGTTTGGACGGATTAATGTTCTCTGACCTCTGGAAAAATTCTGGCCATCCGAGGGGAGATATAAATGTTTTGTCTATGTTAGGGATTTAAAGTTAACACTTTTTAAAAACAGAACTTTTCTCCACGGTACATCCATGTCAGAGTTGATCATACAGAAGCACCGGGTAGGGACACCCAGTAACATACTTTTTTGTTTTGTTAAGAAACCATTTTGGGGAATCCTGTTCCCATGTTCTTCACTGAGGGTTGAGAAACGCGTGTTTCTTCATTTGTTTTGACGCATAAATAACACCTCAGCAATTTAATTTCTGATTGACCATATGTACTGTGGATTTTGAGGCTATTCTGGACCCCTTTTAAAAAGCCTGCGTTACTTATTTTAAAATAAACATAATTTCTGTCTTCTTTAATTCCAAAATTGAATAAATGTTTTTGAAGTGGCTACTTTTTTTTTCATCTGTAACTATTCATAAAGTATTTCCAAAATTCTCAAAGAACTTAAATAGCCCCCAACTAAATTTTTCAGTAATATTTTTGCCAAAACAAGTAGGCCAGTTTTAGCCAAGAATCCTGACTAATTTCCTGTTGTAGCCCTGAAACTGTTTCCTAAGCAGTTGCAAGGACTCACAGTACCAGGGAATTTTTACATGTAAAAAGAAAATGTGTCTCTCCATTTTATTTTCTGCCTGTTATACTGGGGACTTTTAGAATTAGTAGCATCTGCAGAAGGACATTTTCTAAAGCCCCTAGTGAAAGTCTTATTAACTTGTCATATGTAATTTCTATTGAAAAAAGAATCAAACCCAAGCAAAACAAAAGACAACCTAAAAGCTTAGGTCACCTCAAATCATCACCAACCTGTTTCAAGTTTCATATGATGTTATATGTCTTAGTCTTCAAAGTAACATCAGCAACGTTGCATTACCACAATATCTTCACTATAACATAGCTTGGATGAGCTGAGTATATGTGTATCGGTTTTATTGAAGTCAGCTGAAAAACTTTCTCAGGACTGTACTTGGAAGAGGTTTTTTTTGCAGAAGGTTTTGGGGATTGGTCATTGAACAGAGCAGGGCCATCTCCAAAGTGGGGCCAGGGACGATTGTCCCCATTGCTCACCACGAAAGGTGCTTTGGCCACCACACTCAGCTGGTTTTAGCGGCAACAGCCCCACAAAACCTCCTTTTCTCTCTAAATGAGCTTCTCCAACTTTCAGAAAGCACCAAATGGACCCTTGTCTCTCTCTTGAGAGAGACAAGCTGTCAGTAGGGTGAATTAGGAGTCAAAGAACACATTTTCCCCCCAAAAACACAGTAACATACCTAGCCAGCTAGAGCATGAAGCTTGTGTTTCTGTCTCTGTTGCATGTATTGCAAGAGCAAAAATCTGAAATTTATCATTCCAGCACTGTAAAATTCCAGAATTTATCTTCACTGTGACAAAACAAGTATGTATTTTGGGTTTGATCCGCGTAGGTGAACACCTGTTAACTTTGGCTTTTGTCTTTGAATCAGTCACAAACCTCATAAAAATCTCAGTCGAGAAACATTCAGCTCCACCTGGTTTTGGAATAAAATCCAGAAGCTTATCTCAGGTTAAGCTAAAGCAGGGGCCTAGGTTTTCTTGAAATGGTTGCAGAGCTTTTATTTTCCTTTCAGCCAGTTTTGTCTGATCTGTAATAGAGCCCGGTCACAGGAAGTTTGCACGGTTTCTGGCTGCCTTGAGAGGTTCCCCCCCCCACCCCCCCCCAATTAAAGTAATAACACATTTCTGGCTTCTGATCTCTAATATGTTTGTAAAAAATATTTCAATAGTTCTCTTTTTTTTTTTCTTTTTTTTTAGGTTATGGTAACTGAAATAGGTCTTACAAAGAACTAAAGTAAAACAAGTCCTTTAAAAATGCTGTGGGGCATGATTCAATCATGATAGGCTGATAGTCAGAAACAGAATTAGCATGCCTGGGAACTGCAGACACAGATCTCAGCACGTTGAGAAGATAAGACAAAATATATTGTATTGTCTTTGGCTGTAACTTCTTACCCAAACAGGCACACTGGATTTTGGAATGTTTTCTGTAGCATTGCCTTTCTGCTTAATTGGCACCTACTGATGAAAGGGATCTCAGAGTGACATCCTCAGATTTCTTCAGATCAGATCAAAACCGACAGTCTTTGAGATGAGGGTAGAGAAAATAAAGTTTTTCTACAAAGCTAAGCCAGACATAGGGATGGCTTCAGCAAACAGAAATAGGGGAAATACAGAAAAATGAGGGAGGGCTGAGCATTACCTGTTTGCAGTGCTATAAAGTCACTAAAACCTTGAAAGTACCTAAAATATTTGATATTCATGCCACTATATCAAAAGGTTGGGACAGCCATTAGGTATTAAAATTTGTCATTTTAAATTGCTTTTTTGCTAGCACTAGCAATATAGATATTGAAATTTCCTCAGAAAGTGCTTATCTCATCAAGAGTAAAATTATAGTATATGAAATACTAATTACAGTATTACGAAGAAAGGTGAACTTTCTTGTGACATTTTGTCTATTAGTAGAATACAAATGTTCTTCTTTCTTAAAGCAGAAGAAACCACACATGATGCTTTCTGTTATTTTCTCATCAGAATCTTTTACATATAAAATATTTTTTTAAAACCTTCTTAAGAATCCATGATTCAGGAGAAGCAACTAAGTTTTGATCACATCTGAATCACTGCTCATACAGTATGTAAGAGAAATTGTTCATAATGTCTAACCAGTAGCTTAATACAGGGACCTCTTCCTAGAGCTATGTAGTTTCATGCTGATAACACCTGAAAAATCAGGTATTATTTCATTTTGAAAGGCAACATATGAAGCTCTGTTAAAATAAAGTAGGATTTTTTTTTTTTTTTGACAATCTACCCATATTATCAAGGAATGAACTGGTTTATGCACACTACGCACACTTATTTTAATCTTTGTCCAAGATCAGGTATGATCTTCCTTTGAAATGTGATTAACTTTAGTTGACATCTTTATTTAAATATTTGTCTTCTTTTTATATATTCAAACACCATGGAAAACTATTTTTACTTCCAGAAGCTTTTCTGGTTTGTTTAGTGTGTTTTTTGTTTGTTCTTGCAGTATTCTCAATACTGTCAAAAGCAGTCAGTCTGATCTCATGAAATGTCATACTGGGAGTATAAAATATTAAATAAGTTTGTATAAGTTTTGGATATCTAATGAAAGCCATTTTATTATGTCCCAGCTGTACACATTCAGTTATGATCTTCCTCGGTCAAGTTGAAAATAAAATTGGGAAAAAAAAGTCTCAATGAATATTTTATCTGACAAATTTAGCTTCTTTTTCCATTCATATAATAATATTCTTCAATAGATGAGGTTACTCACATATTTTTTTCACATACGGTGAGCTTTTTTCCCCTCTATATACAAAGGCAAAGAGCAAGCCTCAAATATCCTGTGTTCACTATGTTAAACTCTAGCTAGATGCCTAGCAGAGATTTATTAAATCAGTCACAGGGTTTTGCTTTTGTGCATGACAGCAACGAGAAGGCACAATCTATTCAACCACAAATGCATTTGCATGAGTGTTTATCACAACAGTTCCACATACATACAATTTTAACATTCATTTCTGGTAAATATTTGACCACTCATTGTACGTGCAGCACAAACCCAAATACGCAGACAGAAAGAACGGAATCAGTGCATTAAAAAGCTACATTTTTTCACACCCAGAGTCTTTCCTTGTCTCATACAAATGACTCTGACATTTTCCAATAGTAAATTTTTTAATCGCTGTTTTTGATATACGGTTCCCTACAAAATTTTAGTCTCTGTTCAACCATTCCTGGAGCTGAGCATTCAGCTGGGCCAGTGGGTCTGTGGCTGAGGGGTTAGTGATAGACAGAGAACTGGACTAAGAATCCATTAATTGATCAGAGTTTTTGTCAGCACGTCAGGAGAGTAACATGATTTATTTTTATGGCTATAATGGGCAGTTCTTGCCTTTATCTATTTATTTATTTTGAAGCTGTGGCCAGTTGTGTATGAGGAGAATCCAATCAAGCAATAAATACATATAAGAGCCAATTTACAGGCGCTGTCCTTGTAGGCCTGATGTCTTCTGTTCATGCCGATTTCAGCAGGAGGGCTGTGCACGTCGCAGTTGCAAGCCTAGACCTGCCAATAACTCAGACATGGCAAATTCCCTTTCAGAGGAAGAAGAATAGGAATATCGTGCTGTGTGAATGAGCTGCAAGCTGCTAATCATTATTCCATGGCAGTTCATCCCCACTTTTAGCAGCTATTACAGAAAAAGTGCATATGCTTCCCTAGAAGATGGGCTTCATTAACAAGTGTGGGGGGATGAAGGAGCAGAGACCATGAACTCTGTCACTTCCCCAATGCCTGACCACCCCACCGTGCCTCCTCGGCGTCACTGCACCAGCATTGGCATGGTTATTAGCTTTTTCTGGAGTGTGTCAGCCAGGTGAAGCAGGTTCTTGTGCTACAATGGGGCCTTCCACTAAAGAACTGTCTTTAATTGTTCTGTAAATCAAACACACCGAGATAATGGTTTCTATTTACAGATCTGAAGATTGTTTATGGCAGATGGAGTACTCAAGGAGATATGCCATCTTATTTGTAAGAGTAACCTGTAGCCAGCAGTTAAATCCTCAGGAGATATTTTCCCAGAATCCATTTGCTCTAAAGAAATGACTATCTTGAACAATAAATATAGACCTTGCATTCTTCACCAGCTAGGTAGGGTATTTCCAGAGAAGATATCTGGTAAAGGGAACAACACATATTCTCTGTTGTTGCAATGAATGATTGTGTTGTATACACATAACTAAAAAAAGCAATATTATTGGCACTTACATCTGTGCCTTTCTCCTGCAGTTTGATCCTATAGACAACTCACTAGGTGATATTTTCATACATCATATAGGCATTTATCCAGATTTGTATCCATATTGAACATATTATTATTACACAGTCAGTCTTACTGTCACTTCGATTCTGTCCATAGGCATATATTAAAAATAAAATGTGGTCAATTGATTAAGGTTGATGTTTTAGAGGAAGGCCTGAACACAGTAAGTGATTTGACTTTCAAAAATTGCAACCTCCACTGTGCTTCCACCAAGCTTCAAGAAACCTGTACATGTTTCCTGGTTAGCCTAAACTCTAAAAATGAGCTTTCCTTTCACCATCTTTTCTTTTCCCAGTTCATCCTGTTTCTCTGCATAGCTAGACTGCCCTTGGCAATAGCTGTTGCAACAAGCTCTTGGCTTCTGTGCTGACCTTCTGGGAAGCCTGGCCTCGCAGACCCTCGTTGTTAGTTGAGATTGACAGGGGGAGCTTGGGTCTGTTTTGACCCACAAGAGGTCAATGACTGTAGTTCTGAATAAGACTTTCCTGGAGAAAATTAGCCCTAACGACAGAGGGTGATGGTTCCTCAGTCCAATTTCCTGCTGAGTAAACAGCGGTTCTCTTCCTCTTTAGTTCCTCATTCCCACTGAGCACAAGGAGCCATTTGACAAATGCTATTTTCTTGACTTTGTTAATAGTGTTTGGCAAGCAAATCAAAAGGTGATGTAAAAATATTTAAAATGCTATTTAGTATAAAAGATTATCCGCAAAAGTAAAACAGGATCTGATCCTTTCAGACATGAATTTATTACTTGATAATCCTTCCTCCGTCTCTGCTAACATTACCTCTGAGCTGTCTTCTTCCTTTTTCCAGCAAAAACTTATTTTTAATAGCTTGGGACGTTGTGAAATTCATATTTTTCCTTAGAGATGTTGAATCTTTTACTTTCAACAAAGATTTTTTTAACAGACAGTTGCATTAAGAAACATCATTCTGTGAATGTTATAGTAAGAATTATTCCCGCATAACGTTCAAGAAGTACATGTGAAAAGTTGTAAAAAAAATGAAAAGCATGCACAGCTGTAATTGCTTTCAGTTTGTGTTAAGAAGACTCATGTATTATGATAGTATACGGAAACGCTTTTAAAAGAGAGCTCCTATTATTTGCACTATATAAACACATAATAAGAGAGAATTCCCTACTCCAAAAAGTGTAGAGAGACAGCTGAGCAGTATAAAGGACAAGCAAGCACAGAAAGGGGTTAGACAAACAGTCTTTCAAATGTTCAGATTATACTTTGTTTTTTTTAAGTTGTGAATAAATGGTCAGTTTTTAGAAACCTTGCAGTATTATCATACTTATCAGGGTCATACAAGGTTGTGTGTAAACGTTTTGATCCTCAGAGAAGGAACATTAAGGATAATAGGAGACCTCATTCTCTCTGGGTCACTGAACAGAGTCAGGTTTCCTAAGCAGAGTTTCCCCCTGGAGAATTAGAAACCAGTCTGGGGCTAAGTTTCCTGAAATAAGGATAGTATTGTCTAACCACATTTTTCAAGGACTTGAGTATATTCATGAATGGAACACTTAAGATATGCACGGACTGCATTACTGGCCTCACTTTTCTTAAGACCATCACCCTAAGCATCAGCAGATTGGAAAAAGTGTCAGAAAGGGATGCTGGTGCTTGAAAAACACTGTTTTGATAGATTGCACTTTGATGTCTGGAAAACATATTGCTGTTTGGAAGATAATACCTGCAACAATAGCAGCACACTGCTAACTAAGGCTGTGTTGTGTTGCTCAAGCGGTGGAGGTATGTCTTCTCGGAGGATGATTCTTCACTCTGAGTCACATTGCAGAAAAATATTTGCAAGTAGGCAAATGAGATGTTTGACACCTCCATAAAGAAAGAAAGAGAGAGAGAGAGAAAGAGAGAGAGACTTCCTAGAATAAGGAGCAGAGCAAGAGGACTATTCAAAGGATGATTTAGAAAAATGCATGCCAGGAAGTCACAAAACAGAACAAAGTCCTAGGCTGACACTGGATTGTGCAGGAATCAGCAGGCCAGATATGTGATTTTTTAGCTTTGAATGAACAAATTATTCTAGTGTGTGCCTAACTCTGCATATGTAGTTCCATTTACCTCAGTGGGAGTATTAATATGGTTGAGTTTAAGCATATGCTAAATATCTTGTACAATTGGGACCCATTTACATCTTTAAGTAGGAGAAGCAGCGTGGGTGATGGAGTAAGTCATTTCTGGAGCTCAAGCAGGGATATACATAAAATTAAAAATATGAAGAACAAACGAGTATTAGAGTGGTAAGTGTCTGCCTGTAAATTGTTAGCAAACTCCACACTCAAGCCATTAACGTGAAGGCACATGTTTCTAAAAAAACACAGTGTGGAGAGATACTGTAAGTGTATGACATAAACATCTCTAATTATCAACAGACATAAATGCCCTCAACACTAAAACAAAAATCCAAAATGAGTGCCTGGCTATGCGTATATGTATAATTTTCTCATGTCTCACAGCTAGCAGAGATTTGCTTCCTTTGATCTCTGCACAGCAGGTTTGTGTGAGGGTGTCAGAGTTTGGAGGCAGGAGGAAGGAGGAAAAAAGAGTTGAGGAAGCTTGTTATAATGTTTTGTTGCTCACTGTGTCCCCTGGGGTCTCCACAGCTCCCTTTATGGCCCCATCTCGCTCCCCGTCCTGGCAGTACTGCTGTTACTGTAGATGTCTCACCATCCCAGCAGTGGCCAAGGTTCCCCACTGGAGAACAGTGCTCAGGTTTATACTTGCGCATAGGAAACAGGCTGTCCTTCTGCCAAACAGCTTACAGATGATAGAGATATGATAACAATCCGAAATTATTGTGTTACAGTTGTGTAACAGCTCGTTACGCAGCATCAGTTCTCCAGGCTCAGCTACCTTGTAAAGACACAGTAGATCAATTGCTTTCAGGCCCTACATCAGTGAGATCCATGCTGTCAAATCCTGTCACTGTCCCCTGCCACTGCCCCGTCTATGCCACATCATAGCAAAGCACCTACCCAAATGAGCTACAGTAACTTCTGCATGCCTTTGATCTTACTCATCCCTCAAGTTAAATAACAGCAAGACCTCTGACGATGCAACTAAGTGTGCTTCATCCCATCTTTCAGAGAAGGACCAACGATTTCAGAAGCGGCTTGTGATTTTTATGCTTCTCTTGTTGCACCGGAAGGGCCTGCTTCATCCAGATGAGTCTCCAAAAGTGAGGTATCACTCTGGTCTGTTTGGGCATGCAAAAATGAAGAATCAGTGGCCACTTTTATTAGCCAACCTCCTCCCCAACAATCTTTCCCAAATAAATCAGGTGATTTGTTGAATTGCATGGCCCAGAATAGAGCTCAGCCTCCAAAAGGAAGAGCCAAATGGGCAGTCTGTGCTAAGCTCAGACACAGGCACGACACAGCAGCTCTCAGCAAGGACTAAATCCATCACATCGCCACATCCTTTCTGCAGTAAATTTGACCCAGATTCAATTATTTATAAGCCAACAGACTCATGCCTACAGCCGATAGGAGAAACTGAGTATAAATGAGTCTTTGTGGACACATTTGCAGTTCATTGTCTGCTTGTGGATTTTCAGGTACAATTTAATAGACTTTTGTGAATATTTGGCCTATCGGCTTTGAAAACTAAATTTCAATTTAGGTTTGCATTGCTTGAAAGTAATGGTGTCATTTCTTCTTTCCACTGCTTTACAGAAAATCCACTGATAACATTTATGTTCATAAGTTTCCATGTCTTAAGTAACTGGAAGGAAAATGAAGTACATGCTGGGACACTTACCTATAATCACTGAAAGCTCATTTTTCCAATGATTCTTCCCCTTTTCTTGAATTATCACAGCATAATCACTCCTCTGTGTACAAGCACACAGTTGGACAAGGCAGCCAGGATTGATAATACCAGACGTATAGTTTTAGTGTGTATATTTTTTATCTCTGCATGCCGTAAGTATTGTGACATGAAGCCACTCATGAATGCACATACATAATTGTATTTATTTCTCTGTGAAATCTATGACATTTCATAACTGGAGAGCAACTTCTATTCCATGGTTAGTTGCAGGCATTAAAAAATATGGAGAAAAAAAAAGAAGGTATCAAATAAATAATAGATTCTCCTTTTTTCCTAGATTCTGTAGTAGTAGGATTTTCTTTAATTTAAGGGCTGTCCCATTGACCGAACACAGAGCACAAGCAGGCATATCAGAAATAAAAAAGTTGCAATGAAAGGCATTCCGAATCTATCATTTTTATGTTATGCTCATCACCACAGTATGAGAGTGTCAAGTCCACACACAGTCTCAGTGAAGGCACAAATAGGTAATGTAAGCAATATCCTGTAGGAAAACCATTCTCCTCAAACTACTGCCTGAGCGACTGTAAAAAATATGCCCTTGTGTTTCTGGGTAGTAATAGAAGTGCCAGAATCAATTATCCCAGAGAGCTCTCGGGCAGCAGAAACAGACACGTCTGACAAAGCAAGGTGTGCTTGCCATACAGTTAATTGGGTCTAAGATATGTAGCGCAGACAACAGCTCCCTCCGTTATTGCACAATCCACCGCTCTTACAGCCCTTTAGGAGCTGGTCTCCTTAGTAGGGCTGAAGAACCAGTAGTTGCATGTCGAGATTGGATATTCCCTATTTACAGGGTAATTTAGGTGCCTTTTAGTCATTTGTATTTATAAATATCATAGGTGGACATGCACTGGGGATACAAGCTTTCATAAACTGCCTGTTAATGTCTTACAGCGTGTAGGGTGCCTTCAGCTCCTGATTTTTTTTTCTTAGTGGTGATCACTGATACCAGCTCCAGTCCATGAGGCAGCCAGCTGTGACAGTCAGGACCCCTAAATGCTGCTAGCCTAACTGGCATATGCCACAGAAATAGCTTATGAAAAAACAAATACATAAAGAAAACTTTTCCACAAAAAGAATTGTTCTGATTTTTTTTTTAATACACAAACTTGCTTATCACAGAATCCTTGTAGTATAGCAAAGAAATGTAGCAAGAGAAGGAGGAAATTGTATATTTACAGTTATATAAATAGACTAATGAGGTATTTTAACAGGTTTAAATCTATTTTTCCCTCCTCCTTGTTTTATTAACGGATATTCAAATAAAATGAATTTGCCTTATGACTCAGAAGAGTACTCAGATCTGACAAATTAACAGCTATATTGTTTTGGTGCAGTATTTCAGTTATTATCATGAGGACTGTTAGTCATTATTCAACTTGCTCATGAAAAATGACAAACCCTCTTATCAATCATTTTGCCAGCAGTTGAAGCAACAAGGAAAACAATCCTGCTTTGGGCACCTCATCATAGCTGGGGGGGTGGTGGGGTTGTTTTTGTTGTGTTTTAGTACCTGATCTGCCTCAGACCTGATGCAGAAATGTGCGTAAGCACAGACGTCAGTGGAACTGTTCTCGCACTAAACATTAGGCACCTGCTTGAAGGCTTTGCAGAACCAGGGTCTACAACAGGGTAGGACAACCTTTTATTTTCTGCTGGGATCCTATGGAAATCAATGCCTTGACTGAGATCTGGAGAATCTCCGCTGGCACCTGAAAAGGGTTGCTTGCTCTGTAGGCAACCACAACATGGCACATGGACACACCACAGCTCGCTCCTAGAGGCAAAGCACCTTCTCCCGCACACCCTGAAGAGGTGCAATGCAAAGAGGAGGGACAGAGGCACCAAAACTCACTGAAGGGGTGGCTAAAACAAGTGGGAATTGCATTAAACCTAGCACAAGCAGCAGCAGCCAAGATCACTTTTATTCAGAAATGTATCTTCCACCTGATGATCTGGAGGTGAAAAGCTTCATCCAGAAAGTAGGAGACGGGTTCACTACTTCTCTCAAGCAGAGAGCTTTTTGCCTACAGCTTCAACTTCAGATGCTCGTTCTGGCCAGCTGAAGCTCAATGGGAAGTCTTCTTCCCTCCTGCTGAAAATGGACCTTGTGTCATCACGAATGCAAAGTCCCAGAGCCAGAAGCACCATCAGCCAGAGAGGGAGTTCAGAAAGGCACCATGCTCTCACACTGGGGTACTTGATCAGTGGCACTATAAATGAAACTAATGAGGCTGCTCAGGACCAGTAGGTAATGAAAAGATCTCCACTGAAGGTGTAACATTATTAACACTCTCCAGGTTACCATGGTGGTGGCCAGAATAAATTAAGTTCATGACGTGCTTAAATTTCCACAGTGACTCAAGTTTAAGTGGCAATATCAAGTTATGCAGTAGCTAAAGTTGATTTTCAGAGGTTTTCCTATTTTTTTTTGAGAAAGGAATCACTTTATGTAGATTATTGGCAGGACAGATTTGAAAAAAAAAAAAATATGGGAATGATTAACTACTGAATTTGACACCCAAAGATCTTATATATCTGAAGCAAACTTCCAAGAGACACATACCTAAATTACATTAGCAATTAAAGAAACACATTGTTTTGATAATTACTGCTGCATACTCCTATTACTATCATTGTTTATTTAACAGTAAAGTTAAAGAACTGAATCAAGACTACGGATCTACAGTGCCAGTTGCTTTATATGTATAAGATCGTATGTTTTGCTGTACCATCAAACCTAGAATTTGAAACTGTAATTTGGCCAAGCATCAAACGTTTTTACTTTAGTAGGATGAAAATCTGCAGACTTCTAGTAAATCTAGTGCTTAAAAAAACCTGAATTTAATTGCTTAACTCTACTGAGCATGTCAGCAATGGCTGCAAACCCTATATAAATAAACCCATATCTAACAAGGTTTCCACTTGTATGAATCATCTACAGCCTCTTTCTTATTCTTGATGTCTTTTCTGACTTTCCATCAATTTTGTCAGAAGATCAAGAAGTTATTGTTTGCTGCTGGCCATTGTTTATTTCAGAAATGTCTTAAGGAAAATGATGACATTATAACATGTGTGTAGTGGTCCAGCTGAAACTGGAAATATCACATCACTGTGCAGACGCTGCAGGGTAAGTCTGTGAAAATGCACAATTCAACTCAGGTCACAGTGTGTGCTAAGGGGAGTCCATCCTAGATTCACTGAATACCTATCTTTTTGGAAATTTGAAATGTAAGCATATATACAGGCACCTTTAATGCTTTTCTTCCTGAGAGTAGTGGCCAGTAAGAGGATTTAGGGAAATCTCTGCAATAGAAACCATTTTTAAAGTATTAGCCAAATGTATTAGGCCTTCACATTTTATTTTCTGATATTATTTCTACTGATGGCTGTTGGATCCAAACCCAGAACTATTAAAAGTTTTATTAAAAAAAAAATAGCACATGCTTCCTATTTCATTTGGAAGTTAGCACATGCATAAGTGTTTCATGAATCCCCTTAGCTTGATTGTCAACACAGAGTTGGGAAACTCTCTGCACCTGAGATCACCTTCAGTATTTAAGCCAGAACATGGAACTGGAACATTTGAGAAAGTCTGTTGTGTAGTTCAGAATATACTCGTTCTGAGATAGCTACATAAAGACTTCATGTTTATTACAACCACCTAAACCTTAAAAAAATCCAGATGTGTTATCTAGGTGTCCCAATCCAATATTGGGAGGGTTTCGTTACGATCCCAAGGACGAGAGTAAGACACTAAAACCGGTCAAATATTGTACAGCCTTTTAACTTTATTTTCCATGGAGTGGGGAGAAAAGGTGGGGAAAGGCAAAGGGGAGGAGAGAGAGAGAAAGAGAGAGAGAAAGGGGGAGAGGGAGAGAGAGAGAGATATCACCACCCATGGATCCAGCGGCATCCCATTGGTCCTCTTCACCCTGGGTGTAAGTTTTAGCCATGCGCGTGCAGTAATTACAACTCGAGCAGGGTCCGACCCTAGGTTCCCGCTGAAAAGTTTGGAGCCAAATCAAGGCAATGACACGTGTGCAGTAGTTACAGCACGAGTTGGGTGCCTCTGAAGAGGGACCCCGAACAAAGAAATCCCTGGGCAATTATATTTTCCAATCTACGCTCTCCACCCTTCATGCAGTAGTTTGGACCAATAGTAATATTTAGGTCTGGGGTCTCCTGCTCCTTATTGGGTCTCATCACTGTCCCTAGGTAGGCTGTGTACTGTTGCGGTTTCTGCTGACAGATGTGTCTTCATTCTTCGGGTCCTGCCCTTATCTCTCAAGGCCCTGACAAAGAGATGTTGTTCCAGCAATTAGCACTGCCCCAGCAGTGATAGTAGGTATTATCTCCCAAGGTGCAGACAAAGGGAATATAATCCAGACCCCGAGATAGTCCAGACCCCCCCCAATCAACACTGTTTCAGCAGCAGGAGGAGGCCCTGCTCCCCACGGTCCCGGCACCCAAGCAGGCCTCACTTCAAAGCCTTGATATCCTCCCTCCCTGAGCGCGAAGCACAGGGATGCAAACTGCTTGCAACTGCCTTATCATTCCAGCTTGAACCAGCTCTCAGGCCTTTTTCTTACTGAACTAGGTAAAAGTTGATTATTTTATCTAAGTGCGGCCTAAGGCTTCAACAAATTTAGCTACTCATGCTAAGCAAGTTTTATAGAAGTTGTGCTAAGCGGCAATAATTTACAGTCCAGGTCCCAAAGTCTCTGCCCGATCATGGTGTGGTTCAGCACAGGCTCGGTGTGTCCCGGGTGGTCACAGGGAGACCATTTCGGGGGTCGCAGCAGCTCAGTCCTGTTTCCGCTGGGGACAGATGGCTTGTTCGGGGTTATGGTTTGCTTGCACCTTATGTACCAAGAAATGTTTAAGGCAAAATTTCACTCATCTGTCTGCCACACTAGCCTGTCAGTGGAATTTCAAATATGTCAGGTGATTTTGAAAATTTTAGTCTAGCCATGGTTCCTCTTTTCTGCAATATTATCTTTAGTGCCTTTTCCATCTAGTTTGATAGGATTCCACTGATGAGGCTGTCTCTGCTGGAAAACTGTTTAAAAAGCTAGAAGCTCTTAGAGTTATTGAACATGAAAAGCTATTCTAGTGCCAGCACTATTTACAGAAATGTCTGGTCACAGCATAGGATTCGATATTTTACATGTGAGTGTGTGTATGTAACAAATTTATATATACAGATGTAAAGCTAGCATCTCTTCCTGATGGGGAGCCTAAATTTCCCTTTTTGCTCATGAGCTTTTCAGTCCTTGTATTACATGTACTTCGACAAAATATTTTTATTTTTCTAATAACTACTGTGGTCATGTTGAGTTATAAACTAGTTAATGAAGTTGATGAGGATATGCAAATGAATTCCGATTGGGCTCCTGCTATCTATATCTTGTGTGTCCATTCATATTAGCATTTATTTGACCTACAGCATAATATGATGTGACAACTCTTAATACCATAGGAAATGACACAATGTAAAATGACAACAATGTAAAAGAATACACTGTTTTCAGACTGGGTTTTCACCCTTCATTTCCGATGGGCTGTACACAACCTAATATAATGAGAACTGATGAGATGACAGTATCCAATAACTGCTCGAAATACCTAGGAGATAATACAGTCTACCAGCTTACCAATGTGTTTTCAAGCAGCTCAGATTAAATATTATTTTTTAAGTATGGCTTTTTGCCTCCTGTTTAGCTTCAGTGCTTTGAGTTCTGAACGGTCTTTAACCCGGAGGGATTTTCTTGGGTTTGCACTTGTAGGCTGCTGAAGTAGGTTGAGCAATGGATGTAGGAACAGGGATACTTTCCTCATTCGAAGTCTCTTGATTGCCAGCCACCATCACTACTATATGTGCAGCTGTGTTGCCGTCAAGTAGACAGTCATTCATATTTCCTACCTATACCACAGAAGCAATCCTGCCTTTTGTTGTTTTGTCATTAGAATGGGGGCTAGAAGGTTATATATCTCACGAGACCTTCTGACCCTTTTTTGGTCACTCTAGAAGTTAAAACTGGCTAGCAATAAGAGTAAAGTATCATGTGCATGAATAAAGGCTGCACATAAATAACAACATCTCTGATATTAAACCTCAGAGGACTTCAAAATACATAAGATGTCTCCAGACATACCTACTGTCTAAATAAAAACACGCATACATGCCTGCATGACCCTTTCTTTACACAGCTCTGTGTTCAGTCTGCCTGCTCTCTGAGATGGCTTGATGGAGCAGAGTGTCCAATGAATACCAGAGATCTTCATTGAGAGCAGAAGTACCTTCAGATCTGAGCTTACTCTGATTGAACCATCTTGGGGCAAAACAGGTAAGAATGCAGATGCTTGCAAAAGACAATATAAATATAGCTAACTTTACAGTGAAATATAGATTTGAGTAAAGGATGGTTTGGAGACAAAAGTTGTATGGTCTTTATTCATGTAAAGACAGTATCAATCTCTCTACTATGCATTACAGTTCCTTCGCAGAAGCTTGGAAGGATACACACCTTTCTTCAGGACTAATGTATGCACTGGAACAAAGCTCTGCTTTCTCACATTATAAAATCTTTGTTTCCTCTTGGAAACACCAGACTTTGACCTCTCTGGTGTATAGGATTAAAGTTCTTAGAACCTTGCAGGCATCTGACTAGGAAGATAAGAAATGGCAGCTGCTCCATTTTATATGTTGGGTGAAAAAAGAAGCACAGAAAAGCTTTACCAAGCCTTTTGTCTGTGTCTTACCAAACACCAGTGGCTCCGGACAGCAGGTGCTGAAGTTATGTGATTACATCGAACTTCAAGTAAATACAGAAAAACATGATCTTTAAAAGACCAAAAATATCGAAACACTTATTCATCTTAAATAAGAACAACTATAGTAATCTTCATAACATTCATTCCATTGTATTATTTCTGAGAGTAGATAGGTGTGTATTTTACAGACTTTTAAGAAAATCAGAAGCTGAACCTCTGAGAATAAACCTTACAAATGTGTACAGTCTTTTGATGTCTTGAGCAGTACTTAAGCTGCTGTGTATAAGCAGTGGTGTTAACGGTTCTTTGCCACTGCATGCCAGTTGAAAGTCTCACTTTTAATTTTCTGTTAAGAATTTTTCAGATGATTCTTTCTCCCCGAGAGGTTTTTTGGCTTTCTTTAGCCATTCATAAAACTCACTCTGCTACCCTGGCATTGAGCAAACACACCTCTCACCCCCATCTGCTTACAGTGGTTGTTTTAAGACCAGATTTCTCTCATCGGTGAGATTCTTCCATCTCGCCACTTGCTAGTACCTGAATGCGGCACCAAAGCATACAAAGAGAAAGATGAGATTCTGAAGATGGGATATTGATGCAGAAAAAGAGAAAGAAAGTAGACACTTCCTTTTCTCTTGTGAAATGAAACATCTTTTTTCTCCCTGTCAGTGCTGCTTCACATCTATCATATGCTATTTGATACCAGTGCATTCATCACATGCGAGGTCTTAGATCAAATGCCAAGCAGTTCACGTTGTCCCAATTCATCACACAGCTAAATATGTCCCTTTTCAATGGAGACCAGGAAATATAGGCTAACAAGCCCAACAAAACATAGTGAAATCTTTGACACTGCTGGCAGCTGGGAATCTAGGAGCAGGGATGGGATTAGTAAGATTCTTGATGTGGAAATCTTTCCAAAGAAAGTTTGCCCAGACACTTAAAGGAAGGAAAAGTCTTGGTACCTTTGGTCACCTCAGGATGCTTTCTCCTTGTATTAATTTATTTGTTTCTTTTTGTGGAGTTTGCTTATAGAACAGCTAATTTTAATCTAAATTGCTGAGACAAACTTTAACATTCTCCCTAAGTTCTGCCAGAGTTCCGCACTGGTGGGGTTCCTTGGAGTCGCTGAATGCGAAATGTGTGTGTGTGATGCAGTGAGCAGGAAGGAGATTTGTATTCAAACCCTTTCTGTTTTAGTCTATCGCACCTGGGAGGTCTGGATTTCTCTATTTTTAAACTTCACTGTTCTAGTCAGTTTTCAAATAAAAAGTAGATTCAGAGCACCAAAGTCCTGGTGGTGCCTTTGGAATGCTCATTTAAAGGAAAATGTGTAGGCAGATCCATCTCAGAGCTCTGTCTGATTCAAGCTCTTACTATACTGTGCATTAACACTCCTTTGTCTCAGAGATAATTTATGAAAGTTTGTATGCATGTAGGTACACGGGGCCTGGAGATGAAGCCATTGGATTCATTATGTTTCTTCTGATGAGTTTTCAGTCAGTCTCAACATTAAAAAACACTGTGAGATATTATCTAGTGCTTTGAAAAATATGATATCTACTGCTGGTATTACTAACGTCCCATGATTGTACCTCAGCATTTGTGTAACAAAATTTTCATAGACTTTAAAAACTGCCAGAACTGGGAGCCATTCATGCATAAGGTCATTCTGTCATCACATCATCTAGTTTTAGCCATATAAAAGTTAGTCATCAAAGGCAATTACCTACAGGCAATGCAGAGAATGTAGCTCCTCCATGGGAAGTCCATCCTACAAATCACAGACATCCACCTTTGGAAGGAATGAATCATTCTCTGTTGATGCCTCCATCTCTTCATTGCATTCATAGGCAGTTTAAACAACTAGATTACACTTGCTACCCAATTTTTAGACGGCCAAAGTTAAGCAGGATAAATGCTGATTGAGGTGAACTGGCTTTTGAAGGAGAAATTAAGATTCCAACTCACCTGAAACCGGTCTAGTGATGTCCAGAAGACCTTAACATTGGCTAAGGGATTTGCCTCATAGGAAACCCTGTCCATTTGGGCTGTTGAAGGGTTACAAGCTTCAAAAGAAGCCTTGATAAAGGAATAAATAGCCTTCAGGATCTACAAGGAGGGAGGGATGGATTCATGCATGAATGCATGGATGCTAAAGGCTGTTGTAAAATGAAACAGCTAATTGAGCCTGGAGGCTTTGAGTATTTAATGGTAATAAACAACACCCAGAAATAGTGCGGTAATTTGAACACGCCAAATTTTGGACATTTCTTTGATGTGTGATAGAAAGTAATTTGAATCAGCATGAGAGTCTGAATCAAGCAGCGTAAGCCCTACCATAAGCTGCTGGGGCTGGCATTCTTCTGGGCTTGATAAAAGGTTTCCTGAGGCATTAAGTAAAGTCCATGGGGGGCGGGAACAAAAATACAAACTGAAGCCACCGAAATGTAAACTCTAGCTTTCCCTTCCCTTCCAGCTCTCTTCCTTCTCCCCAAAAGCAGTTTGCAATGAGTTGCTTAAAGTCGTAATGTATGGTAAAAAGGAGAAATATGTACCCAGCATCTTCAGGAGAAAGCTCTTATAATGGGACATCCAGTAAGCTAATTCTCTATTTCATTGTAGCACTCTTGAACACGAGCATTTTAAAATGGGAGCAGTCTCCTGTTTGAACACCCCAGGCTCGGCCACATCAGCGAAACTCGATTCGGAGATGTCTGACAAAGCAAAGGCTGTCACCTCCGCGTAACTCATCCCTGCTAGGTTGGAGCCGGAGGAGCAGGAACAGCAGCTGCCCCCCGGCACTGCCGCGGTATGTCCAGCTAGATCAGCACTGCCGTGGTCAAGAGGAGTCTTTTTTCGGGGTTATTGTTCTTTGCGGAAATGCGGCCTTTGTCACGCAAAAGGCTGAGCCGTATCAGATGCAGCTGATACTCTGCACACAAAAATGATAGCCTAAGTGGGAAAGCTTTAGCTGCTGAATGCAGCATCAAAACAGATCAGCTGTTGAGGAGTCTTTAAAACCTTGTGAATATACACAACCCCCGTACTTAGGGCCTGCAGGGAAAGAATGCCAGGCAAGTTAGGTCACTATGAAAAACGATCACTAGGGACTACAATACATAATAAGGTGTATAAATAAGTGTCACACAAAATTGCCGTACAGAAATAAGAAACAAAGCTTCCAACATTCTTCCACATAATGGCTTTATAGAAACATTACAACATTACGCAAAGCTTGGAGTACAATATGAACCCCTGCAGACTCTGAAATGTGGTAAGCTGTAGGGTATAGGAACCCACAGAGAAGCGAAAGCAAAGGTTTAATGGTATTTTAAATGTTATGAGTATACAGAAGATGGAATCTGCAATATAATCCTTTTCATGGTTCTTTATGTGCTGGAAAACAGGCAGGAGTTCTGCGGCTGTCCTCTAAATCTGTGACCCACCGAAGAGCAGATGCTCACCATTCCGGTAAGGGCAGCAGTGAAGGGAAAGCATTTGCAAAGGGAAAGGTTGGAATATCATTGAGCTCTGTGTCTTTTTCCTTCTCAGCGTTCGCCCGATTGAGGTGAACCATTGACGTGGGTATGCATTTCCATTCTGAGGGATCCTGCTTGCAGCTCAGAGACCTTGCTTCCAAAGGGAGAAAGTTGTATGGCCAGAGTCTAGCAAGTTTGCCTTGAACTAAAAAGGACTCCCATAGGAGAGACCTTGAAATGCAAATAAAAGGGCTTGGGTTTCTGAAATAGGGCACTGCTAGGTTAGAAAAACAAAAACAAACAAAAAAACAACACAAAGATTTAAAAATATTGTAAAATTGCTCAAGTTTCAGAAAAGCTTCATCAACGGGAATTCACAAAGCAATAATGTAAGAAAAATACCTATGCAGCGGATATTGTGTTCTCTTCTGCCAGACAGATTTCCTTGTTTGGCCCTGTAACCTGCTTTCCTTGATATGAATCAGAGGAGAAAACAGGAGAGGGATCATCACATGAGGGAAACATGAAAATGCGTTTAATGTGCTAACGTTTCCTTCCAACATGGCTGTCCTTTTATAACTGACAAATATACAACTGAAAATGTTCTTGTTTTAATTTAAGTGGTTTTCCGACTTTTTTCCACATCTGAGATCCTCTGCAAATGTCTTTTTGAATATGCAAGTCTCAAGCTTGGAGAGGAAAAATTCAGACTTGTGCAAGCTGTTTAACAAATAAGAAAAGGAAAAGAAAAACAAAGCAAAACCATAAATTAAACCTCTTTGAGAAGACTTTTTTTCATTGTCTTCAAACAAATGCTTGTCTGCCACAAGTCCTGTTATTAGCCAGCTGTTTAGTTATCTGAAATATTGATCAAGCCTGTCACACTTTCTTCGTCTGTCAGGAGCAAGAGAAGGTGCTGACCCTTTGCAGGAAACTGTAGTGACAGGTCTGTAATTTGATAATCACTTCTTCAGGAAAGATTTCACTTTGTTCCCTGATGTAAACTCTGGCTACTTGGTTTCCTTTGTTTTTTTGGGTTTTTTTTTTTGTTTGTTTGTTGCTGTTGTTGTTTTTGGTAATGTCATGCTTAGCCTCCTAAAAGCTTCACAGTCAGATAAAGAAACACAATATGACTACCAATTTTGCAGAGTACACTTCCCAGATTTTGTCTCCTTTTAAATGACATGACTATTCTTATCGGCGAGAGAAGATCATCTAAAGAAGAGCCCTGTCAAACTGCTCTTTTCACACTGGAAATATGACTTGGCAGCCATTTCCTACAACCACTCTTACTATCAGATCTCAAAGGGTTCTCCCCTTGCAAGAGGCTACTTTTTGGAATGGGGCATGTCCCATTTGGTAGCGAGTGGGAAGCTCAGCAAATACTTTGTATTCCTTTACAAGTAGTCAGGAGCCCTTGGTTAAGGAGAACATTCCTGTTTCTCAAAGGAATTCATAAGACACATGTTAAAGTCCTGATTCAGCAAGCATCTGAACATCAGGATAAGGTCTGAAATGTGCTTTTGGAGGCAGGGTGTTCTCCTGTCTCTGAAATTCACATCGCTGCATGGCAAAATGGACCTGCATGTCCCCAAAGGACCCCTCTCCAGATCCTTCAGCTTCACTCACAGAGCTTGCAAATCCATTGGTGCACAACTGTGCAACACCTGCAGAGCATGAAAGCTACTCTCTCAAAGTTGTGAATAGTCAAATAACTAAGTTAGGCAATCCTCCTGCAATTATTTTGTTCCATTAAACGTTCTATCCATCAGAAATTAATTGTTATAATTAACAATAGAAGTATTCTCTCTCTTCTTTCTGTGTCACTGAAATGATCTTTTGCATGCCATAACTTTGCATCATTAACTGAAATGAGGGCTGTGTGTCTTCATTTGATGAAGAAGAGTGTCACCTTCCCTGGATTTTTCTGCATTTTTAATCTGATCAAAAGTAATTGTTAGGTAGCTAATCTACAGCAGTCATGCTCAGAGGTTATACACTCCTGACACAGAAGCGATACTTTTGCAACAGATCTTAGTCATCTCTCTGATGAAGTACATTTAAACCAATTGCCTGGCAGCAGCCAAGTCTAGATTTGAAGCCAAAACATTTTATTAACATTATTTAGCCAAAAGTTGTAAAAAGGTATTAGTCTGTCCCTCCACTCTTTGAAATCTGATCTCGATTAATTTTTGAGGATGTTTGTGAATTCTCTTCAGATAAAATTTTCAAAATTTTATGCAAATCATGTCACATCTTAAGAAGGGGAGGATCACCTTCTGAGAATCCTACCTTAACCTTGAAATGCTGCTACTTTCACTTACACAGTATGTTTCAACATGGATTTCCTACCACTTTGCTGATTGGTGGAATCTGTCCTCATATAGATTATCTGAGACCCAAGGAAGTCCATTTTGGTTCATTCTAGCCTTCAGAAGTTAAGCAGCTACAAAGAACCAATTATTTTCATCTTATAATAAGGTGAAGCATGAAACTCATCTCACTGAAATTTGACAGTCAGAAATTAGGTACACAGTCTGAGCTGTGTTCCTGCTGTACTCAGCGGAGAGAGGATCTCTCTTACAGAAAACCACCTTAATATAAGTGTCCAGGATAAACAGCGTGACCCCATGCTCTACGGGTGCCTGTTTTTTCCCATTGACCATAGACAGGATCTGAACAATGCCCAACTTAAGAGACCTAAACTTGGATCAGGTAAATCCCAGCCTTACTGACAAATATTTCCTTATCCAGCTCAAGACACATTAAAATAACATTTTTCACATCTAAGAAGTATCTGTGGTTCCATGGCAACCACGTCTGCCTGGATCTACGGATTGACATCTCGTCTGTCTGTCTGGCGCAGCCCCCATTGCAGGGGATTGTTATTGCCTCTATAGTATCTTGAAGAACCGTTTAAAACTCCTTTCATTCACACAGAAGCAAAGCAGGTGTAATTCAGTGAACCAAAAAATAACTCTGTGCAAGTTCAGAATTGGGTCTTTTTTAAGCAGAATAACTAATACGACAGGTATATAAGGCATGTCATGTTTACTTCGCTGTAAACCATACCAGTATGTAACGGATCCACTTAAAGGCTTGATTGAAAAGGGTAAGGAAAAAGTGATTAAACAAAAAGAAAGATGCTTCACATATGACAGAGCTGGCCAAACATATCATCCACATACTCCAATAATTATACATATTGTTGCATTTTTTTAAATTAGGTAAAATAATGCTTTGCTCTTTGTATCTTTGTGTTTAATGTATACTATTGTATATCTAATAACCTCTCTTCTAGAGAAGTTAAAGCTCTCACTGATGCATCCACAAAATACTGAGGATCTCTGCTTAAAGGCAGAGGTTAAAAGGCTTTCTAAAGATGATCATTTCTAAGGTTATGCAGTGAAATTAAGCCTTGACTCCTGATGTTCTGCTGTCATTACCAGACTGCTCACACTAGTATTGCACTCACTTTTTTCCTGTGTCAGTGAAATATTTTCCTCCTCCTTCTTTTCTTTAAACAAACTGCACCTGGTTATACTTTCTGTGAAGTTCTATCTCGCTTTCCTGGAATGTGGCCCCAATAACATCAGAGAATAATTTTGTAACCCAAGCTATACGCATGAGAATCCCCATTACTGCTGCTTCAGCTCTTCTTTGATATATTTTTAAATAATGGCCCATTTTTTGCTGAGCACAGCCCGGTGCCTCTAATGCTGTGGTTCTGAGGAGTTTTAGCAACCATAGATGGTGCTGTGCCGTAATTCTTTGATTTTTTCTTTTTTTTTTTTAAGTAGCTAAAAGAGGCATAGAGACCAGCAGGAAAGAATCAGTGGTTGCAGTTTTCAGGCCAAAAGAATGAAATAAAATAAAAATAAAAATAAAAATGGATTGGATTAGTTCAAAACAAACTCAGTGGGTGTTCTGGCATACTTCGGAACTCTCAGTTTCTTTTGCTTTATCTATATAATATATATATTTTTACACTTTTGCTTATGCCTTTCCCACAGCTCTCTTCTGACAGCACCATCAGCTCTGGCTGTCCTTTTCCTTCTGATAATTACCAGGTAGTGTGTTTTGTGGGTATCTCACAGCTTGCCACCTTCATTTCCTTTGCTTTTGTTCAGAAGCCTTTGTTCATATTTAAATTTATCAGTGTCCATCTTCTTCTTGTTGATCTCTGCTAATTATCCTTTGTGCAGTATACACGTCTAAAGTTCAACTGGAGATATAAACTTAAAATCATGAAATGGAGTATTGATCCGAAATCTGCGCTGAATTTCTCCTGTAAGGAGACCGGGGCGATTTATCAGACAAGAAGTACAGAACCTTGTCTGAACCCTTGGAATTCCACAGAATTGGAAATGTCCTGGTAAAGACACCCGCAAGACTTTTTCTGTTCAGTTCCACTGAAAAGGTCTGGAAGCATCCTGTTAGATGGTATAACTTTGAAAATTAGTGCAGTGAATATAAATAATAATAATAATAATAATCCTCCTTATATTTTTACAAATATTGTCTCAAAAGTTCCCTTGAGGTTTAATTCTTAGCCTCAGATTTTAGCTTATTCCTGTGCCCTAACACCAGTTCTCCCATTACTAAGTGTTGCAGGAAAAACTGCTCAATTCATGCGGTTTAAATCAAACAGTACCAAAGAGGTAGGTCAATTTATTAATGACATGTCATTATCCTGCAATAAGTGAGCTATGCAGTCAGGATCAATTCAGCAAAAGAACAAATAAACCGCCACACTAGGTGCTTATGCTGATGAGCACCTACATCCTCTTCTAATTAATCCCCCAAAGTTCTAATCACACAGACTGCACCAGGTTGCGTGCACACACCTTCCCCCAAAGTGTGGATTACAGCACCTTGAACTCATCTTACGGTCATTTAGTTAGATTCTAGGCTGCATGATCCTGAAAGTCCTTACGAAAAACATGCTGCAAGTGCTCAGTTTACAGAAAAATTCTTGATTTAATAAAAAGTGAAAAAAAATCTTTTAAAAAACATTTTCTGTTAACTTAAGAATTTCTGAATTGCTTTTCTTTTTGCTTCCTGCTTGGCTAAGTATCTTCATTCTTTTTCATCTTGCAAATGCAAGAAAAGGTCCAAGCAATTTATTTAAAGGAAGAGCTTAGTAAACACCAACTGGACTCCAGAGAAGCTTTATTTGATTTTAATAAATATTCATTTTGGAAACCCCTGCAAATGTCATGGACTATAATAATATTCATTTTCTTAGCTTGTGAAATCGAATGTGCTGATCTGAAAAGCCAAAATACTGTGCCTTGCCAGCAGTCAGTACAATCCACCTTACACTTCTGTGGTCTTTGTTTTAGTGGCCATTACTAGAATATCTCTGTGTTTAGCAGATAATAAATAGGCAAAGTTCACGATAAGATGATTTTTATATAAAGATAGTTGTTACGAGTTTCATTTTGTTTATTCTGGAAAAAATGATCAGTCAGGAAATCTCTTGATGTGATAAATAAGTGGTTCAATCCTGTGCTAATATTTTCTGGAAGGTTAATGAGCCTGTTCTTCTCCAATGAAATTATTGTTTTTCTATCTGCTGTATGATTTATATTTAAGTAGTTAAAAAGGAGTCCAGCAGTTGAAGAAGCACCTAGAGGGAGTCTCTCTAAGGTAGCTGGAATCTTATTTATGAATTGCTTTGATGAGCAGAGATCACCGCCAGCCAAGCGAGCAAAAGATATGTTTGTGGCTCATCTTGATACATGGGGGAGGTCAGTAACCAGCTGAGACTGTACATTATTTTCTTCTATTCAGCAATATATGCAATGAAAAACAGCAGTCCAGCATAGAGGTGAAAAATGCACATGTCACTGTAACTGCATTCTTCTGAGGGAGAGTGAAGAAAAGTTTCTCAGGAGCTGGAAGTGAAAGAAGATAGGATGAATAATATGACACTTAAGAAAAGATATGTGTAGCACAGATAAGAAAGCATTTGTGCCGTAGCAGAAGTCTTTAAGAGACCTTTCCTGGTACTGCGAACTTGAACTGGAGCAGGTGCACAAGAGGCCTACTTTGAAAGTCTAGAAAAGGAGAACCCTTCTGAAGGCAAGAAACCAGTTTATGACTGCTCTCTATGACTAGGGGCTAGGGAGCATCAGAGAAGAAGAAAAAGAGCTAGAGGCACAAGATCCAATGGGTCATAAACTGCTATAAAAATAGTAGTATAACTAGAAAACAATCCCTAACCATTAGAGCAATCTGGAGCCAGAAACTTTGAGCTACTTTTGTGTCCATGAAAGGGATCCTGTGAGATGGTGTCTGCAGGGGACACAATGCAGTGACTGAAGAGATTTCTCCCAGTCATACATTCCTAAACTTTTCTTCCAACTTTACACTGAACCAAAAATTAAAGTTTTAGTTAATCTCTTGCTAGCAATTAGATTGATGCAACTACGAAAGACTGGCTGCTGTTAAGGTGGCAATAGGGTCAATGTTTTTTCACTTTCTCTGAATGAAGAGCAGAGGAGAGAAGAGGTTGTAGAAGAGAAGTTAGCATGGGTCTCTCAGAAGTCTTGTGCATGACAGGTCTCAGAGAAAAAGAGCAATTATCTTCCTAGCATCCTTTGGGATCTTCTGGGGGAAAATAATCTATGCAGTATTACAGCCTGGCAGCCTGGACTCCATCTCTGTCTTGCTAGTGATCGTTTGCATTTCTACATGGTAGATACCAACAAAGACATACAAGCATAAGCAGTAGAGCGGGGAAAACTATAAGAGGAGGACTGAAGGATCTTTAGTTCCATCTTTTCCTCCAGTCTTTTGACAATCTTCTTCCCTAGCAAGAGCTTCAGATTGTTAGAAACTCACAGCCTCGAGTCTTTCACTTTTTTCTATATGCATTTTTGTTTTGTATTCATTTCTGCTGTGCCGGGGATTACTCTCTGCTTTCAAATGCCTTCTCAAGAGCTGTAATTTTTAGCACTGAACTCAAGCTATACCTCTTTTTCTGGCTGTCCTTATTCTAAGTTTAAATGATGAAATCTACATGCAATTATCAGCCAATTACCTTCACTTGTTATAAAGCTCCTTCCTGCCACCCACTTTCCTTCATCTCTTGTTATGATTCTTGTTTCTCTGCTTTGAGCCAGAGATCATGCCTTTTTGTCATCTCTGAAGAGAACCTCACAAAAACATACAGCATTATATATATAGTTGCTAGTGAGGATGAAGCGATGAAGTAAAACCATCTGAGATAATTCCCCGTTTTAGACCAGCTAAAAAAACTAGTTCTGTTTGGATCATTCAGAAGAGACAGAAAAGAATGGACTTTAGGCCTATTCCTTTTAAATATCAAGTTCCAGTTTCTGCTTATTGCTGTATTATCTGGCTTACTTACTCAGGCACATCATAACATATTTATCTGCATATGTGGTTATTTGTCTAATAGAAAATCACAGCAGCTCTGGGAACTTTTATTCACATTCAGATAATAAATATTTACGTGCATGCTAAAAAATGAAATCTCTGAACTTTGCAAAACAGGTAGTTTTTTTTTTTTTTGTCTATTTATTTAGTCAGACAGTATATTGCGAATAACATAATTAAGTCGAATAGCCTCTCTAAGCCACCTTGAAATTCAGTTTATGGAAGGGGAAGTGTACTTATAGATTGTTTTTCTTGCAGGATTCCTTCAATATATGGCAATGAAATACATAATGAATATAATTCCTGTTTGTGGGATTGGAAGATTCTCTTATATTATGTAGCAAATTTGCCCTAGGGAACCAACTTGTGCTAAGATGAGGCTATACTAGGAAATTTAATTTTTTACATCTCAGACTTTCAGTGGTTCTCTGGATTTTTATTATTTGGGAAGAATTTTATTTAGCCTTCATTTTAGTTTGTTATATGATCACTTGCGCCTCCTTATACAGACATTTGTCAAATGTTTGAGTAATAACTGTTTCCAGTCCTGAATCACTAAGGCTATATTGATTGCATATTAGCTGATAGATATTAGCTGATATCCCCATACTGTCTTGATGCTACTTTCAGTTCAGGGTTATTTAATGCTTTTCTTCCTCCCATATATGAAGGAAATAAACAATTTCTGGAAAAGATCCACAGCTCCTTCGTATTTGAAATTTGGCAAACTCTGACTGGGAAAGATATTTTAAAACTTATTTGCAAATAGCTTAGGTTGTTCTTCTAAGCACCTATAACAGTGTACTGCATTTGACAGAGGTTATGGGAACAAGATTTAATCTATTCAAGATTTAGACGTTTGACAACTAACCACTAGGCTGCTGTAATTGGCCATTTGCATCCTCTAAGCTCTCTATAACAGCGAGATGAAGCACACCACGTTTAACCTCCTTTGCTGAATATTTAAACTTGAGCTAAGAGCATGTATCTGATCACAGCAGTAAGTCACTAAGGGACCATGGCTGTGTTTTATTTTATGATGTGCCCTCATTGATTTAGCAAAGTGCTTAAGAACTTGCTTAAGTTCAGTTTGGTGGGAATGAAGTATTTTGCTCCGTATGGATGAATTTGTGCTTACATGAATTGATAAACTGGGTCCTTGATGAGCTACCAGCAGAATCAGACATAGAACTGAAAAAGTCTTATTCTTAGTTTCCTCATTTCACCTGTTAAATCTTCCTTGTGATGTATTGAGAACAACACAATTCTTGTGGTTATCAACAGCAGCAATTAATTTTAGACAGATCGATTAAAATATAAACTTCTACCCCAAACATTTCATCTCTCACTCTTTAAAACTGTGCCAGCCTCTTTGCTGACATCTCAAAAGATATGTACAAATAAATCAGATGGATGTATTACTAATTTATTATTTCTACTTTTAGAGCATGTTTAAGGAAAAACATGGCATTAGTTTTACTTGAGAGGAGGCCACTCACCTGGGAAGGCTGAAAAACACCATTATTTTTTAAAAGCTAGATCAGAAAGAAAAATGGGGGGAGAGGGGGCACAGTGCAGAACTGTAGTGCCCTTAGGTTTACCTAAAATTCTCCACTGGAAAAACCTCTGTTATTTTTCAGCCATTCTTGAAGCGTAATGCATACTCAATTGCTCATGACCAGCACCTCGGGATCCCCATCACTCTGCAGCTGCAGCATCGCTAAACTGCCAAAGGTTCGGAGCAAACCGAGTCAGCACGTTGAACCCTTGAAGCTCGCCTGCGTCTCCTTGGACCAATATTTGTCAAATGTTCAATTAATAACTGTGACTGATCGTGTGCCATTGTGGCATCGTGTACTTGGGGAAAATGGGAACGTGTAAGTCCCACATGGGGACACAGGGAGCTTGAGAGGCAGGGCTACTGAAGAATATAGCATAATTGAATACCCTTTAAAATACAAAACTCCTTATAACATTACTTAGGCAGTAATTTTGATTCAAATAAAGTCAGTAACATTATTTAAAATCCTTTTAGATAAGAGCTCCCACCCCCGCACTCATCTCTCCATCAACTGACACCTGTCAAGAAGAAAATGTGGGGGGAAGGACTGCTCTTTAAAAGGAATTTAAATAATGTTAATATATTGCTCAACAATATTCACTAGACACTTTTCTTTTCTTCCTAGCAGCTCTCTTCTTTGACCCTCTTATGCTTATGTAATATCTTGGCAAAATAACCAGGAGAATACAATAATACTTTAGCTGAGTGTTAATAACTTCATTTCATTTGCTGGGAGGGAAAGAGGACAAGTGGTGAAATAATGTTAAATTATATAACTTTTCCTGGAGAAACTATAAAAATATAAATAATACCATCTATAAGTTATTGTAAAAATATTTCATTATTGCATTTGTCAACATCAAAGTCAGTTGCAGAAAGTGTTGTATGCAGGGAAGGTGTCAAACAAGCTACAGAAAAAGTGTGCCAGTATTTTAATTAATATGTTCATTAATGATAAGGAAAAGTGGTTAAATTTACAGATACTGGCGGAATTTTTGGAAAGCAGCTAAGAAATAGAAAAGGACCAACAGAGGTTAGAAGCAGAGGCAGAAATGAGCAAAAAACAGGATTCACACTTTCGGAGGCTAAATACGGTAATTTATGCAAGGGAATTAGTCCAGTAAAGGAAAGGAACAAGGGGAAGTGTTCAGGTACAGTGACGTTATGTGAGTTTGCAGTCTCATGGTGTTCTATGTTACAGCAATTGCAATAATTTTGAGATTACATTTAATATAGTTTTCTTCCAAATATCGTGGTCTTCTATATTCACTTTTCCACAGAGACTAAGAGCAAATCAAGGACAGCAAAGAAGGACAAACAAATAAATGTGAAGGCCAGTGAGAACAGTTTTTTGGGAAAGATTAAAAGAGTTAAATTTCAGTTCTAGACGAGGCTGAAGATGTTCCTGGACAGTGATACCTGTGAACAGGCTTCAGCTTGCTTATCTTTAGTTATCCAAGCTAGTCACTTAGCTAGTCCTTCTATATGTTCCATCTATATGTTCCTTCTACATGTTCCTCTATGTTCCTCCTATAACCAGCACAAGTTATCTTTTTCATGCTAGCCCAAGAGAGGCAGAAAGAGTTGCTGTGGAGGTACCTTCCTTTCCATTATCTAGTGAAGGAGCCTAATTGACCTGGTAAGAATAGACGCCTGAATTCTGGACAGTCAAAATCAGTTGAGACAAATCCCCACCTCCAAGATCTGCACTGATTTTGCTGTGCCGGAATCTCGGCTGCACACTACTTTTATGGTGAATTTAGGTTGACTGTGGCAAAGCAAATATTTCACAGAGACCGGTTTTGCACTGGCAGAGAGGTGGTGTGAAGGATCTAACAATCAGGGGGCCTTCTTCCACTTCTAGTTTCTAGCTGCCAGCTGATTTGGTCATGGTGCTGGAAGGCTGGTGCTGCTTTTCCTGTCTGAGCCTCTTGGCCTTCTCAGGAAGGCACACAGATGAGTTACTGATGGACTGCTCGTACTGACAGTGATTGCTGGCCCAGGGCTGAGCCCCACGCCTGAGGGGATTTCAGGCACCAGGCAAGAGCCAAGCAGGTGGTGAGAAGAGAGGCCAACAGGAGCAGTCAGCATATGTCTCTCTCTTTCCCACCTCTGGATGCCTTTCAGGCATGAATTGCTCACTGTCATCCTACTTAGGCAGCAATATTGAGAACACAAGATAGCTATGGATGAACAAGCAAGGGAACAAATTAAATACAGTTACAAGAGAAAACAAGCAACTGGGAGAGAACGTGGGATGCTGCTTTGGTGACTCTCAGTGTTTTGCAAAATTTGTGTAGAGAGTTGTAAGGCTATATATGCAGAATAGGGGGTACTTCATTTAATAAACAGAGATAAAAAAGAAGAGCTGCAAGAAACTGTCATCTAAATACCATAGGTTCTATCTATTATCCCTAGTATTTGGTATCTCTTTCTAATTCCTCATCCTATCAGGAAGGTCAGGAGAAGGAGCACTACTTGTGTGAGTTTTCTTCTCATTGAACAAAGGATCATTGTCTAACTTGGGTAGAGTGAGTCAGATTGGGGTTCAGTGCTAGAAATGCCACACAACTTAGGGACAACGAGCCCTTTTATTTTCTGTTTTGGTTTTGAGTGTTAAAAATGGGAGAAAAACCTACTTGCACAGAGAATCCATCTATATTTGAAAGTTCTTTAAGATTTTCAGATTAGCAGTCCAGCAAGCTTTGTATGCTATTTTGCTATTGTGCAATCACAATTAATTACTGAGTTTTGAACCATTTCCAGTTTTCTTCTTTTCTTTTTGTAATCTTAAAAATAGAAAAAAGAGGGGGGGGGAAAAATGAGAAAATTCTCTTGAGCATATTTTGGGGTTTCAGATTAACTGAAACATACAGGCAGATGTTATGCGAGCTTCCAGACACCATCCTGGCACGCTGCCTGTGCCGTGTAAGTTACAATACACCTCCATCCTGTTCAACATGTTTGGCAACAGCCGTCTGCATTGAGCTCCTGGCTCTCTCCAGAGCAGAGGTTGCCAGCAGAGCAGAAGTGTGCCAGTTTGTATGGGCCTGCGAGGTAGAGAAGAATGGTTTACATTTGTACCACTCTCCTTTCTCATTACCCTCTTTGATGACAATGAATTTGTATGTGGTCATTTTGTACTCTATCAGTCTTTTCCAGGACACTGAAGTATCAAAATTGTAATGACTCATGCTGTCTGGGAAGGATAACACTAACATATACTACTTTGACTTTATCATTTGTTCTGTAATTCAATTGTCTACGTTTTTTTCTTTCTTTCTTTTTTTTTTTTTTTTTGACCTTCCAGGTCTCTTGGAAGTATAAGCTAACACTGTCCAAACTCAGGTGCCTAAAGTTCTTTCAGTCAGAAAAGACAATGAAGCTGGTTTTCAATACTCTTGAGAGACCAAAATCATTTAGATTTATGTTCTAGGTCACAGTCCCCCATGGTGAATAAGGACCATTATGCTTTGGTCTGTGTAAACATTTAGAGAAAGGTTGTCCATGTCTCTTGATAGAGAAGCCATAAAAAACAGAAGGGAAAAGCATGATATTTCTATTTTATTTATTGGGACTGAGATCCAGAAAAATGTTGGCATACAATGAAGCTGCCACCAGGCAAGAGCTTGCTAGGATCATGATTTCTCTCCTTAGCTATTTTCCTCTTGAATCCTTCTATAATCAGGGGAGAAAAGGGGGCACTGCTATATGCGTTTGATCTTATGGCGTGATACATACCTAAAGCTGATCAAGTGAGCTGCCCTGTGTCTCTGCAGTGATTGCAAGTGGATTCTAAATAACTCTCTCTGGACATAGGTATCTACACTAAAGGTGTCTAAAGCTAGGTGAGATAAACTGCAGGCGTCAGTAGCTTGCTTGTAGCTCTCCAGGGATATGCATTTAAATGCACCATAGCAAATGTGATATAATTCAAGATCATTTATAATGTCAATGAATACATGACATCATTGTATTCTGAAGTAGAGGCAGGTATGCGCTTGAACACGTAGCTCATAGCACTGCAAATCTTTCCACAGTGTTTGTTTATGAAAGAGGAAAAATTGTTTAGAACGAGCACAGAAATAATGCACAGTGAGAAAATTTGAACTGATTTGTATCACTTCTCTTAAAGAGATAAAATTGATATTGTCATCATTAATAGAAGTAAAACCCAAGGAAAAAGATTGGAAACCACTGAAGTAGCGCAACCTTTTTACAGTGGAATCAATTAAGTACAGGCTGCACTCTTAAAATGCACCACTTCATTTTAAGGAGCTTAAGGTATCAATAACAAGGCCATAAAATGTTAATAACTATAATAACTGTAGCTTCTACAATATTTTTTAACCGTGCAGAACTGTAATGTGACAAGTAACAGTGAAAAGAACTTGCTAAAATGACTTGGATTCAGAAGGGCTGAGAGATTATATGGAGAGAGCTTTGCTCTTTCACTTCTTTGACCTTCAAGTGAAAAAAGGTCGAAACAAATTAAATGACCAGGTAGTTCTTTTCAAGCCACGCCCTGCAAAAATCCACCTTATTTATTTTCCTACTACTGTTTATATTACTATAATGCCTAGAGGCCTCGTCATGAACTATTGTGCTAAGCCCTGAAAAATGTGGATTAAAATGACAGTCTCTGCCTCTGAGAACTTATATGCAAAGTGTAAGGCAGGAGAAAATAGGCATACAAAGAGACAAGAACAACACAAGGAAACAAAGAAAATGTTGGTCAGTCTGATAAGCAATGGCAAATTTGTCAAGGTTTTTCTCAGCAGACTCAGTGGTAAAGAGCTTCATAAGGGATTTGCAAGAAAATAGAGTTTTGTGGACGATTCTAGAGAGCAACCATCAGGCAGAGAGGTAGGGATCCCAAAGAGATCTTTTAAACATCTACAAGGGGGCTGATAGAGACTGGCACTGAGCACTAGGAGATCTTAGCTGATCCATAATAAGGAAGATCCTTCAAAGGGCATGCAGAAAGTATAGAACAAAGAGAAGTGGGAATCATGAACACCGAGGAATGGAAAAAATCTTCAAATGTGCTGAAAATGGATAGCAGACCAAGGAGAACTGAATATGTTGCCCAAAACAGTTTCTGAAAGCTTGGAAAATGTTTAGTATTCTCTCTCTGCTCTGTTTTTACACGGGCACAGCTGTAAGGCAGGAGAGGCATCTGATGAAATATGTCCACTGCTTCACCCAAAGTCTCAGAAAATAGCAGTCTCTGCATTTGAGAACTGTCTGTCCATCACAAAGGAGAAGCACCCAAAAAGTGCATTTAGGATGGCTTATTTCACCTAACTTGAGCTGCTTACTGTGAGGGTTGCCAAACCTGGCAGCTCCATAGAGCAGAAGCTGCCACAGCTCCAGGTCCAACCAGCAGCGAGGCTGAGTGTGTGTTCCCAACAGGCACCCACACAAACACACACATACAATGTATGTATGCATAAGGCCACACAGATCAGCACATCCCATCACACAATCCCCAAATGTTCTTCCTGGTGTCCCATAACGAGTCCCACCACCCAGGCAGTGAACCCTCTGTGCACGGGGTGCTCCAGAGAGCTGCTCTTGTTGCCTTGTCATGCTGGGTGTCCACCAGCCACGGGGCTAGTGGCTTCAGGTTCTTCCACCTGCTCTTGTTTCTCTGCGCTACTTTGTATGTATAGAGATGGGCCTGTTTTCATGTAACCTAATGTTTACTAATTTTTCTCTTTTCTTCCTTTTTTTTTTTTCCACCTTTCCATTCTAAAGTAGATCTCTGATATATTTGGGTGCAATAGTATGCTGGAAGCACCTATTTCTCAACATGTCCGTAAGGGGCTCCTGTTTGACTAGCTTGGGTGCTTAAATTGCACGAAATGAATCCTCTAGTCGAGCAAATCAGGAGCTTTCATAACGCCCACCAATAACCACACTGAGTGCAGAAATGACATGAGCATCAACTAATTTCAAACCATGATCCAAACTTCCCCTCATTGTTGTGTTTGGAGCCAGTGTTGAGGTTCAGCGTATCTGTGCACATCGTAATGAGTGGAAGAGTTCTGGTCATGATCCAGAGAGAGGTAGGCATTGCTAAGACTCCTCAAATCCTCACCACCCAAAATCAGGAGACGTTTCTGATGATGTTATACTTGTTTCGTTCTTGGATGCTCCATACCAAAGCTTACCTGTGTCTTTGCAGAAGCAATCTTACAAAAGCAACACAATGGTGATTTCATTCCTGGCAGTGTGGAAAGTATATAGCCTATTATAATATAAAAGTGTATTGTGCATTTTTTTTCAGAGAACTAATGGCAGAGGTAAAGGAAGCACTGGTTTTTGCTTCTCGCCCTCCAAAGGCCCAAGATTGCTTCTGCCTTCAGCAAGAACAAATGGTGGCACAGAAGATAATTTAGAGACACAGTCATCCTCCGCTTGCAGAGCACTAGAGGAGTAGTTAAAGGATTGCCTGCATCAGTCTCCTAGAAATGCTGAGTTGTGCTGCCAGCTTGCAAGACATGACTTTCTAAAGGAACGGGGCACTTGGTGCCCTGCCATCTGCAGACAGAGATCCCCTCTGGGAAGTGAAAGGAAACACACGCCATTATTATACCTTCCCTGTTATATCAGTAAGCAATGTCACCTTCAGAATTTAGTTATTGTTGGGCCAAGGAGTGGTCGCACAAAGAAAGGTACATCAGCAGAGACAGATTTTCACTGCTTATATTTAGTTTTGTGATTTTAAGAGTGGTGTGAAATTTTCACATAGGAAAAACTGTAGGTATCTCATTTTACTTCAGAAACAGAGTTACTATTAAACCACAAATCTGTCTGGAACTGACATCAGGAATTAGATTTAGATCAACCAACCTCTAGCATCCCTCATTCTTCTCGATAAAAATTGCCATCCCCCTCGTGCAATGCTGGTCACATTCTTATTCCTCTCTCTTACTGCATTTGAAATTCTTCCTAATAGCAGGAAGGAGAGAAGGGAGGAGGAGAGGGAATAAAGGGGGAAAGAAGGATAGAGGAAAGGAGGGAAGGAAGGAAAGAAGGAAGAAAGAAAGGAAGAAAGGGTAGGTTTCATTTGAAAAACTGTTTCATTTGACTTCTTTTAACATTGACCTTCCCACCAAATGTGGAAGTCTAAAGCATTGCCCAGATCTGCTCTTCCTCCCATTAAAAATCCAGTGTGGTTTTACAGGTTTTGATCGTCCCTCAGCTGAGCTCTTGCAGTTCCCTTTTCACTGGCCTTCTGTCTTCTCTTTCACCATTTTCTTCAGTATATTTATGACTGTAATCCGCACTGGTTTGTGTTCCTCGTCCTCCTTTCTGAGCTCTGAGCCATGGTGCCTTTCCTGGGTCCAGTTGGCCATTTCCTGTTAGCATCTCCTGCAGTTCTCCCTGCTTAAATCCCTCTCCATGTGCATTTCCTTGGCATGCCAAGGGCAGAGACAAGCATGCGCTGCCCATGTGCCAAGCAGACCACGAGCTGCTAAACGGATATGACTCCAGATTATAATTAAGATTGTGCATCTGCTGGTAGGTGCAGGCAGGCATAAAACGAACTAGTTCTAGGCTAGAAGCTGTTTTGACCTTACTCAGACTAGTAAATCCAGATGCATGGAGACAGTGCAGGTCTGGTCCAAGTGCTCTGAGCCAGTTCCTCTAAACGTCTCCAAGAAGGAGAAAATGATGCTCTCCAGCTTAGACCATGGCCGGAGTCAGCCCATGACCGGGCTGCCTCACCATGGTGGCATGTATCATACTGGGGTAAGCACTGGAATATGACTTTTAGTCAGAGCACAGGGAGATAAAACTCATGCCTTCACTGTTTTGTCTGTGTGCCTTTTTAAAGTTTTTAATTTGTCACAAATGGGTGCCTGCTAATTATCTGGGCAGATAGACTAAATACATGCTGACCTAAAGATGAGTAGTCACCTCTTTCTGTAAGGGCTTGTTTGCCTAAGAGATCTCAGGAAATTAATTCCAAATTAATTTTTAATGGTTTAACTAACCAATGTAAATACATATTATTAGGAAATAAAAGTGGATATAATTTAGCTTACCTGAAATCACTTTACATGAATATAGTTTTGCAATTTGGATTAGTTTTCCTGATTTTTCTTATAGAGATGAGACCTGAGCCTTCCAGAACTGACAGTTCACTTGGTACCATGAAAAGCCATGCCCCAAAATCTTAAGATTCATTCAGGTCAGAACTGTTTCCATAGAAAATCCCACTGTGTATGTAAAGAATAACACCCCACAAAGCTATTTTTGGATGAAAGATCTAAACACAAAAAATGTCAATTTTTCAACTAAAAATTTTCAATTTGAGGAAGTGTAGGAATATATCAACTGCTCAGGCCATTTGGAGAAGATTTAAGCAAAGATTCAAAGATCTAAACAAATTCAAGAATTTGAGAGATGTTGTCTCCAAGGTTCTGCATTTTAGTTTTCTTCACATGCGCTTGTTGCAGAACTGAGTGAAATAGGCCCATCTTCCACTGTGCGATGCAGTGCTGAGCTGCCAAATACAGTGGGAAAGAAGAAACCTGGAGATGTGAATCTACATCTCCAGACCCTGATTCCAGAGCTTTATCTTTTGGAAAGTGTAATTTCAGACAGTCCCAGGATCCATTTACTACATGCATTATTTTACATCTGAAAAGCAGTGGGCTTGCATATATTTATTCACAATATTCTTCACAATTTAATTTACAAGAGGCAGTTGAAGAGTTGTTCCAAACTTTAAAAAAATATTCTTCAGCTCAAATTTTCTTTCAGGTGACAACAATGGGAGTTATAATGCTGCCTCTGGGAAGACCGGGGTTAAAAACAAGGGTGAAAAACTGAGAGAACAAATGTGCCACAAAATGATCAGGAAGAGGAATTGAAAAAAGCTCTGATGCTCTTGACTGCAAGAGTTTTTAGAGTAGTCTCAGCTTATGTGGGACAGTAGAGCCTCCATAGGGGATTTTAGGAATGGAGTCACAAGCAAATTAAGTTATTGCAAAGGGAGGAATTCACATGACTAATATGGACTTTTGCAGTGGATGTCTGCACCTGAGCTGGTCATACTAGGCTCATTTCACAGGATGTGGACACTTTAAGGGCTGGCTTCATCTCAGAGCAGATGTCTAAGAAAGGTCAGAGGAATCACAACATAGAAATATTTCTCTTTCTCCAGGAGCAAAAAAAGGGAGCTTGGGTGACCTGCTCAGGTGCAGATACTTACAGCCTAGATGGATAAAGACAGAGGAGATGAGTTTCCTCTACAGTGCTGGCCTTTCGTTTTCAGTAATGTGAACTGAACTTTTCAGCATGTTTAAACTCTATTTTTTTTTTACAGTGTTTTTTGTGTCCCTTATGTAAATGAGCAGCCTGCAACTGTGGTCTGTAAAACATCTCATTAAGCTCCAAGGATAGTGATTTCTTATCCAGGATAATTAAGTGTGTTTATACTGCAGAGAAGTTACAACTGGCTGTTTAGTATTTCTGCAATGAGAACAGAAATATGAACAAGGAAATGTTCCCTAGTTTTGATCAGGATAGACTTTAAAACAGAAAGAAAAACCTTCTAATGCTGCAGATTTCTCTGTTCAAGCTTTGTTCAGCACAGGTGAACTGCTACCAGCTAATGGCCAAAGTGAAATGTGCAGTTATTGTTATTCAACTCCTAACGGGTATGTGCTTGTGTCAAAACTACCACCACGCTGCTTATGGCATTGCTTGTACCCTTCTTTCACCACTCTTCTGCCTGTAAACTAACAGAACACGTGGCAGGTTGCAGTCACACCTTGCACCTTACCGTGTGGGCTACAAAAGAGAAATATCTGAGAAAACAGTGCCTGTGAAACCTGTATGTTATGTCTGTAGATGATCTCTTACAAAGGTCCATATTTTGTATCTGGGAAAATTGGAAAAGCCACCGGGAGAAATCTAGCATGTCTGACACATCGTGATGGCGACTGGTTTGCCGTGCAACAGGGACAGATGAGGAAGTCACTGCCAGTCACTTCCCAGCTTCCCCAGATCTGGGAAGCTTTTGTATCTCTACATGACACTGAAGTATTATTAATTATTTACTTTTAAGCTCACATATTCATTGGATTTCCTGGGAAAAATAATTAAAAAGGGAAAGAGAAACAAAACTAAACCTTTTGCCCTGACAGTACCTTGGGCTGCTAGTTAAAATGGAGCAGAGAGGAGAATGGTAAAAAGATGCTCAGCTGATTGCGTTGCTCCTTTACTAAACTGTAATGAATCAAGCTGCAAACTGAAGATGAAATTTATGTCTGAACCATTTAATTTTCCTTGTATTTATTTAATCACTGAGCATAATTTTATAAAGACTATTTAACAAAGAAATTCATTAAATACAACCACCAGCAACCTATCAATTAATGGCTCATTGTTGTTCCTGAGCAGGAACATAATGCTTAGGCTGTGCATGTTTCTTACCATTTACTATGCACACTGTGTAGTTACCACCAATTACAGAAAAAATATAATTTTCCATTTAATAAATCTTCACAGATTTGCTCTTTGATAAGAGTGAATCATTCCTGGCCTTCTACTTATTCTCCATTGTGTTTCAGGAAAAAATATGTGCTTGGGAGACCTGGGAATTACTAATGGATTCCCAGGGCACATTTAAAGAATGGAGGGAGGAGAAAATGGCCAAAATGAATTCTTTTAATTGAAAGACAGCAACCTTGTCTGAAATGCACAAAAGCAAAAAATGAATAAATTGCTCTGGTCCTACACAGATATTGCCCTTCTCTCAAAGTGTCTTCAGGACCCTGTTAAAAAAGGCATTCCGTAGTCCACTAAATGCAATCCTATTTCTTAGTGAACTTTGTCAAAACATTAAGTAAGTTCTGAATTCATGCAAGCTCACTGTTGGCTGTGCCTGCAGCATTTCATTTAGTAATATTGTCACCCTTGACGCCCTTTGGAGGACAATTCAAATCTTAAAGGTACTGACTGCTCTCCTGCAGGAGTCTGTCTCCTTCCGCTGAAAATATATTGCAACCAACATTTTCCAGATATGTTCATTTAAAATAAAAGGGAAAAAAATCTTATTTCTTTTCAACATCAAATATCTTCAAAAACAGTGTGTTAGGCTATTGCTCCCACTAAAGACAGTTTTTCAGCTAGCCAAAGCTCGTATACCATTTGAGGCAAGCCTGATAAAGCATTTTACACCTTTTTCACCCCTTCCCTATGCCATAGGATGGGATTCAGTAGCTTAAACATAGCAGTCTGGTGTTATTTGAGATTCTCTGGGATATTCCCCTTGGTCTCCAGTTGCTGCTCCAGGAGATTCCCAGTCCTACCTACCAGCTCCATGTGGTGTTTTGGATACCCAAGCCTGTCTAAAACAGCATGTTAGTGTTCAGGCAATTGAATCCTTTCTCCCTTTTTTTCAGTCCAGTACTATAATGGCATCCTTATCGACAGGATAATTTATTAACTGAATGGTAAGAAGCACATACTTACAGAGGGTGGGGAGAAGACACTCTAAGACCTCAGAATCTCAATATTTATTTATAAGCCCTGAACCTTGGGCAGCTACAGCCCCGCTGTCCACCTCAGAGTGTTTCAGGGCTTGGAGCAAGCCCTCTGAATATATAAATATGAACTGATGTCTCTTTAATTGATTTCACACAGTTCATTTGTGTGATATAAAACTGGGTGTTGTTGCTGGCCTCCAGATCTACTGAGGAGAGACTTGAACTGCATTAAAAAAACCTCCATTTTCTGATGAGGATTTTGTGCCACCATATTTTTCTGTGGAATTTCAGCAACTTGCAGCTGTATTTTGACTGTCATGTGAAGTTCATTCTCACTTTCATCCTTTTCTCATTGCCGACCGCTTAAGCAAAAGGTTTCTGATCAGGGTATTTGAGGTTTTTCATGTATATTTTTCTGTGCTGTTGTGTGCATAAAGGTATTGTTGAGCATTTGCAATCATTATCTTCCTTTAAGAGTGATGGATAAAACAGGAAATTCTGTCCTTGGAAGTTTTATAGCATCTGCAGTGTTGCAATTAGAGTAGAGTTAAGATTGCAAGCTTTGGGGCTTCAGATGGGGATCAAATAGAAAGATTTGCTCCTCCCTCACCATGTGCAACGGGTCATATTTGTCCCCCCAAAATGACACATGAATTACTTGATGACCGAACATGCATCCCTAAAATCATTGAGATCAATTTACAATGTTTTGTAGCCTGTGATAGGTAGGAAACCCAGCCTTGTAATAACAAATTTAACAATTCCTTCTGACAAGGACATGTTCAAAGCTATGAAGGTTTTCCACGGACTGGAAAGGATGAAAATCTTTTCTTGTGATCTTAGTTCACATCCGACTTTTTGTTGCTCTTTTTTTTCTGTGATGATTGGTTTCGCTCCTGTAGTAAGAGACTTCTTGGTGTTCGAAAATCAGCACTGCCAAATACCTCATGCCAGGAAGTGAAAATTCCAAATCCTTCTGTGTGTTCCCATGCAGATGACGATGTAGAACATGATAAGGAAGATTTCAAATCCATATTTAATTGTATGTATGCAAGCTCTTGTAAATTGTTTGAGCTCTATGTTTCCATAGCGCTAAACCTTTTTAACAGATCTTCTAAAACAAAGTGTCTGTTTCTGAACGGGGATTCACAAATATGGATATGTCCAGCCATGGAGGGAGACATTTTTATTTATATATATTATATATATTCAAATGCATATGTATATACATAGATATATATACATATACATACATATATATATATTATATATATACACACACATATTTTTTTCTCTACAACTCACTGGCCTATCTTAAGTACAGAGGAAGAGTATACAACTGAAGAAGTTCTTCCTGCCTTGAAATCTGTTAAATTCAAATCTGTGTGAATCTTTTCACAGACATGATCACGCCTCTGGAAAAGTTCTGCAACAGCAGTTTCTCAAAAAGCATTAACACTGTAGAACAGTTTCTACAAAGAACCGGAAAGAAAAAAAATCTGTGGGTTGAAAGCAATTTTATCCAATTGCAACTAACCTGGCACAGCATATGTAGGGGGAAAAAAAAAAAGGCATAGTATTCACATTACCCAGTCTTAGACAGAAGGGAGGGATCTAGTTACCTGCATACAAGTGTCTGGTGATACTTTAGATGCCCAGAGGACCCCATGAGCATGATGGGGAAGACAGGGCAAACAGGAGATGGAGCTGGTGGAGCAAATCCACAGTCAGAGCCTGGGCTGATGGAAAGACAGAGACATCTGTCTACTCAGCAGAGATGGTTTGGGGTTTGCAGTAGGAGTGTGGCAGGAAGAGGACCTCTCTTAGGAGGACAGAGTGAGCAGGGGGAGATTTGTTTAACACTCTTTTACTTTTTTTTTCCAATACATGCTGCAGTTTCTATTTTGCAAAGATCAACCTTACGTTCTAATAAACCTTAGCTCTGGATTTGTGAAGCCCTTTTGGTGTTTTGGGGGGCCTCACATTGAGGCAGAGGTGCTCACAGACCCAGCTCCACGTGCCGGCTGATTCTAGGACCCATCCGAGACACATTGCAGACCCACAGAGAAAATTGTCCCCTATAAATACCCCTGTTTGCCACTCCACTGCTCCCTGCCTCCTTCCTCTGCACGTCAGCTCTTGATCTCAGCCTGCCTCTCCTGCATTCCAGGAAGTCAGGTCCAACTGGGAACAAAGATACCAGCAAAGCAAAGGCAGCAGCAAAGTTTCTATCATATTTATGCTCCATCCCACCTCACAGCCTGACTTGTCTCCCCCCCCCACCAAGATGTAGTGAATGACTGCACAGAAAGCAAGGTTGTTTCAAGTGAGCTTCTTGAGAGTCGCCGATATTCCCAAACCCACCTGGGGTGGCTGCCATAGAGAATTACTAACCTGTTATTAGAAAATAAATAATGTGAGAGTCAAAAGAAGGTCATACCGAGCCTCTCGCTTTTTGAAAACTATCTTTAAAGTTTCTGGTCAGCGTCATGGCTCACCTAAAAAGCCATTTGCGTTTCTCCTGTAGATGTATCTGCTTACGATGCAGTGCAGTAAATCCGCCAGGCAGCTCTCCACCACTCTGTCTAGGAAAAGCCTTCATTACATCTGCTCTAAAGTAGTTTACATTTAGAGAAGAACTATGTTATCTTTACTATTTAAATTCTTTTTCTCCTCCTTCTTAATACAAGCTGGTGGGCACTGGCCACTGAGCTAAGACAATTTCAGCAGTATCTTTAGCCAAAGAAAACACACATCTACAATAAAGAAATATTTTTCTTCCATTCTTGATCATTTCCTCTGAGAACTTCCAATCTATTATTGTGTTTATGTTCCAGCCCTTTATAACTAATATCACTGTAGATGTTGCAAAGTGCTTTCACTGAAATTTATCTCTGCTGACAGATGAAACAGATACAAGGTGTTCCTCAAAAGAAGTAAATAATTATAAGCTGGTCTCTCCCCTTTATTTACGGAGAGGGGGGAGACTAACGTTAACCTTTTCTGGTAAAAAGTCTACTTTCATTAGCAGTATTTCTATAAAGCTAAAGCAGTCCGTTAGGAAAGAGAGAAGAGAAGCAGCAGTTCCTGGCTGTCTAAACCTGGTCATTGATCAGAAATACCAGACCAAGAAACTGATGCAGTTCAGAAACCTGATCTGTTTTAGAAACAAAAGGTTGGATCTCATTGAAACCGGACCAAGTTTAGCAGCTGAACTGGAGAGTAAAATTTCACTGCTATTTATAAAAAATCTGCAGTGTGGTGCACGGTGTATCATGCAGCCACTTGGTGCTGAGTGAACTGCACTCTTTGGTGCTTGTGAAAATCTCCATCTTCATCTCCCTGCAGATAATCACATGGGGCAGGAGCTGGTTTCTCAAGGGTAGAGGCAGACTAGGAGGCAGGGAGAGATAATGCATGAGAGACTGAGACTGTTCACAAAACAGAGCATAATTGAGCTATAGTCAACAACTGGAAGAGGAAAACCTTTAAAAGTTCCAGAGATTGATGTTCATGACAATGCTTTTAATTCTTTGCTTTGCAATTAGAGTTCTGTTTCAGAAACTAACAATTTGAAAACAGTGGCAGTATTTGCAATGGATGAACAACATTAAAAAGAAGAGTATAATTTGCAGCTCAGTGAAATGTGTTGTGCTGGCCTGAATGCTATTTCCAAGGGGAACTTACATTAATAGAAAAGAAAGTGTGTATTTGGATTAGACCCTAACAGAATATATGCATGTATATATAATATATACACATATATAGTATATATTTAATTTTTTGAATCTGGCTATGAATGCACATAGTCTGTCATTTGCCAGACTGTGAGTTAATGCAAATACCACGAGTCCTTGCCACGGGGCATGGATTTGGGAAGCCAGTTTGCTTCTGTCAGCTTTGGAAATGGATAAGTTACATTCAAAGCACTTCTAACCTCTGGATGCAGAGAAATCTACAGAGCCAACTTGTTGAATCAATCGCAACAATACTTCTATTTATCCCTTTGATGGGCAATTGTCATTGAAATAGATGATTTGACCAAATAGTTACGTACAGCTGGTAGCTAATGCATGGTTTTCTGCAGAAGACTGAACAAGGTTTAATGGAGCCTTGTTGCCTTTCACAGAGCCCTATTGTTTCCAATCCTATTGTCCTATATTATCTGCTAAGATTATTTTAAACACTTTTGATACTTTTGTGAAATGAAAGAGACATCTGGTGAACCTGAAGACCCAAGGATTCCTCCTCTCCTGGTTTGCTGGATGTGAGGCTGCTGCTTTTCCCAGTTCAGAGTCCAGCGGGGAGCAAGGCTGAGCATGTATCCCCGATACCGGGGCATGGAGTATGATCATGGCTGGTCCTTCAGGTCAACACAGACAGGGGGCCTTGCTTCAGCCATACCCAAATTTGGTATTTCTGATATGTTTACCTAAGTAATCTCAGCCCTCTCTGCCATTACTGATATGTCACCTGGGCACTGCTGGCCTCTGCTCCCCAAAAGGCCCCCAGCACTCCCCCTCCAGGCATCTCTGGGGTTTGGCTGCCTCTCACATAACTCCCCCTTTACTACCTGTGAAATCTGTTAATTCCTGACAGCACTATCTGTAACTTTTCTCTGCTTTTTACACTGTAGTTTTGTTCTGTTCAGTGATTTCTCATGTTATGTCCAGCATTTTCTCTTGTTATGCTCAGCTAGCTCAACTTGAGGGCAGAGCCTGGTCACTTGGCTGACGTGCCTTAACAACGTCTTGTACTTACCTGCTTATCGCTTACCTTGAAGATTCGATCCAAAGCCTCTCAATTTTAATAGAGACCTTTTCATTGATTTCCATAAGGCTTGTATCAAAACCTTAATGCTACTGCCTAACTTTGAAAGATGAGAACCTTAGTAACTAAAAGAGCAGAGAGCTCAATTTTTGCCACCATCTGGAGACAAATCATTTTCTCTCAACAGTAGAAGCAACCTTCCACCTAGCACAACCATAGTAATTGAGAATCAGATACCAAGTACATCTGCTTAATGTCTCGATTCTTGGGTTTGACCATCTGGCACTCAGGTAGAGGTGGATTAAAAGCATGATCTTTATAATAGATTCAAATCCCCTTGGGTTAAAGTCCCCAGGCTACTATAGAATCATTATTTTTACAGCTCCTCTGATTGTCTTTCAGGCTGGAAAAGCCTGATTTAAAGTGATGTAAGCTATATGTTGCTCCTATTTTTAATGCCTAACCAAAATACAGCAGAAAATCCATACTTCCGACCTTCCATATCTCTTAAAGCCTTGACAAGAATTCTACTGATTTCAGTGGGAACAAGGGTGGGGACAAGATACCTGGAGAGCTACAGAAACCAGGAATAACAAAATTAACATTTTGCATGGACTGGGCTGATTTCCTTTCTCATTAACACTACTGTATCTGTAGGTGTTCTGAGTAATTAACTCATTCATCCAGATTTAAGGATACTACCTAATTAAGTACCTCAAGTGGTCCCAGAATGTCTTTAGAAAAATAAGTCTGGCTTCAGAAGTCCTATTTTACAAACTACTATTCATTCAAGATCAGCTAGATTATTTTCCTTTATAGGTAAGGATAGAGTTTCCAGCATCAGGACTCAGCTGAGATCAGAGTCTATTTCTGGAGTCTACAAGAAAAATTGGAAAGGACAATGCATTGGGTGAACACTGACATATTGATTTTACTTCTTAGTCTCTTGGCGTTGATGATATTGTACAGCCCTATGCTTTGTAAGTGCAATCCCCTTTCCCCTTTTGCCCTCCAAAACTGGTAATGTAGTCTTTAATATATTAACAAGGGGGAGAAGCACTACATCATTAAAAGCAAAGTTATTCTTTCTCTTTCATGAAATGTTATGCTCTGGCATTTCTGACAATTCTCTCTTTAAACAAAGTTTGCAAATGCATTTCTTTGCTTGTGTATGTATCAAGTTCCACAGCTTTGTAATGATTGGATCTTTGCCATAAAAAATAACAGCCCATAAAATAATTAGGAAGTACACAAACTAATAATAAACGTTAGATTTTTAAATAGGCTTTAATTAAATTATCATAATCTGATTATACATGTTCAAACTAACTTTTCTGGAGTCAGCGCTTTTCCTTGTTGCAGCTGTCCATGGCAAAAAAAAGGCACCATGTTTGGTTTATTAACAAGTACTAAGTACTGCAGAGGAAGGATTTTTCATTCCTGCAAAAAATATATCCACAAAATGCCCAAGGGAAAAAAGGCTCTAGAGAGAAGTTGCTCACAGACTGTTGGTGAAACACAGCTTTAATCAAATGCAGAAAAAAGTGTGATAGATTTTGGAGTCTTACTATTCAGAACTGAAACATAAGTATCTTGATTGCAGAGGGAGTGTTATGAGCTTCTCTAAGTAGCATAAAGTCCAAGAAAATACAGACAGGAAGAGATCACATTTGAGACTGAGAGCTGTACAGCTTGTCCAGACTGGGATCAATCAATCTCAGTTATCTTGTGTTTCTACGTCTAGACACAGCCTCTGTGGAGGGCAGCAGGGGGTGAAAGAAATGCCCAGTTAGATGACCTCAAGCAAGGATGTCAGCTTTTGTAAGAATTATAGCAACAGTGACTAGTTCCCTCATAAGCGAGGTGGTCTGAGAAGGGAAGCAAGAAAAAAGTGCGGATAATGAATGTAGTACAGCAAGTGATGTGCAGAAAACCTGAATGTTAATGAATTTTGCAATCAATATTCTGCAAACATTGGAGATTGACAATGGCCTAAATTGGGCCAGATTTAGCCAGGAAAAGAAGAAGGGTTAAACCTCTGCTACTTTATGTCATATACAGGAGTACCAGCTTTAGCAATGACAGGTAGTGGATGGTTTAAATCACGGGTAATCTGTACTTAGTTGAAGTCTACGGAAAATCTGGAGGATGAATTTATAATGAAGGGTGGATAAGAAAGAACTTCAGCCCAGTTTTTACTAACTCAAACACAGCCTGGCCAGAGCTCAGCAGCTTACCTGGCATGTTTGAGCATCAGATCACTTGACTTGGGTGCTTCTAAGCCTGGTCCTGCAGGGTTATGATGACAGCATCCTGTGAAAACTCCCTGGTCCTTTCCTCCTTCTCACCTTGTTGTCTTGCATCTTGTGATTCTTCTTCTTTTGTCCGCCACTGGTAAAATCTGGGTGCTCAGACTGGGCCTCCTGTTTCCCCCACCCTCATCCTGCTCACTGCTCAGACAGCTCTCACCCACAGGAGAGTCATCCAGGCTCCTTAACGGTCTGTTTTTTCAACCCACGGCAGGTTTCTCAAACGGCAAAGCCTTCATCTCCAAACACACAACCGGAATTCTTAAGTTATTTAGAGACAAGTTATCCAACTCATTGCACTCTTAAACACTCAACAAAATCTATCAAATGAATGAGGCTTGCAGTGTACATGATGGGGCAATGAACTGTCAGGTTTTATCAGTGCTTCTTTGCAGAGATTCGTGTAACTCGTGGCTTTACTATTCCCAAGGATGCCATTGTCCCAAATTCGTGCCACTGAAAACCTTATGCTGTACAACACCACGCTTTCATACGATTCCCCCATCAATAGATATAATCGCTTACTTCTTCAGATTCTGTGAACCTGCACTGGCTCATTTAATTCAGTGGAGCATCTGAACTGCCTAAAATGTACACTTAAAACATGAGTGTACATTTTTAAACGCAGAAAAAAATGAAGAAAACAACCGGGAACAGGATTGAGTCCCTTGAGGGGTCCCTTCTAGATCAATGTTCCTAAGCAGAATTCATTATTGCAAAATATTTTACAGCTCTACCCAGAAGAACTGTTCTGGCTCACAATTTAAGATTAATGACTATGAAAGCTGCTTTAACTTTTAACCGAGTATGTTAGCACTACAAAACTTGCACACCTTCACATTCCAATAATGAAACTTAAGGAAAGATGTGAGCATACAAAGGGAGATTAAAAAAAAGAATCACCTCTCTTGCCTCCTCAATAAAATAATATTGAATTAAAAATGGGAAAGATTGTCATTTAAATGTAACTCTCAAAGTAACCTAGCTTTTTTAAAAAAGATCTCTTCTTAATACTCCTAATAATCCTATTCATGTTCTCAGATGAAATAATAAAGGCTGCTAATTTTTTTCACAATGTTCATTCTGTAATCAAAATTCTACACTGAAGAATTATCGCAGAGATGCTGCCATGTTTGTGAAATGTAGGCCTCATTGTATTAAGATAAAGGAGGTTCCTATTCATGCCACAGATTGCTTGTCTTTTGAGATATATTTTGTAGTCCATTTAGTCCATTTCCATAGCATGAAAAGAACAGAGAATTGTAATTAAGTGCAGTAGTGTATACAACACTATAATCATAATTGCTAGAATTATATTCACAGTTTTCCTCACATGTTTTGCAGATGCTTTCTCTTTTATCCACATGCCATGTAGTTCATGTTCCCATTTTATACAAGTTGCCATCAATTTGTTGCCACATGTTTTATGTGTCACCGTGCTCCCCCCCCCCCCCCCCATCTCTCCTCCTTTGTGGAGGAGAACAAGGGTGTGATTCACTAAAAATGTCCTGCAGATCCCATTGTTTCTTCGGTTATCTAAGCCCCGAGGGGTACCTTTCATTCTGCGTCTGGTTTGTCATTTGCTCAGCCGTGTGCTGGATTATCCACTCAAAAAAAAAAAACGCACTGATTGTGTGCTTGGACCATAAGTCTGAAAGTTCAAAAAGTGTGAAGTACTTCTCCCTGGGAACAAACTGTGAAATGTATTTGAAATTGGAGGGTTTTTTTTAATTAATTATGAGTGGCATTTGTAAGCCTCCTGCTGAAGGCTGCCATAGTGCTAAAAGTGGCATCATTCGTGCCAAATTATAACGTAAAATGCAAAGTCTCCATCCTGCTTTAGTATTAGTTACATAGCCCTAGGCAGGACTCTGTTATTCAAAATTTCTAATACCTCAGGATTGGGATTTTTCTTGTCCCTTGCTGAAACAGGTCTACAGCAAGTTATGAACGATGCCATAGGCTGGGCTATGGGCTTGGTGGCCATGAAGGGTTTCTCCGTTTCTAGAGGAGGAAAACCAGCAGACCTCAACACATGCAAACTGATAGAGGGAAAATATGTTACAGGCAGAGTGAATCAATGGGTTACAAAAATACCTCACTTTTAGGTCCTAGACCTGGACTAAAAGACTGTCTTTTGCATGCCACCAAAGAATGGGAATGTTCGTGCTAGATGCCTTGTTTTCCTCTAATGCCAGTAGAGTGTTCCTAAAAAAAAAAAGAAAGTTAAACTCTACCCCATCATACCTTGCCTGTCACTGGGTTCCCAACCTGCACTCTGAGTCCGCGTCATCCTGGATTTTCTCATTTACCCTGATTCCTGTTGAGTTGCCAACCACCACGAGGAAGCTAGGATACCAGGCTACGGAGACCTTTCTGCCACATTTCTCCATTCCCTCCTACCCAGCCAGTATTTAGTGTTCTGGATCTTATCTGCAGCTTCTATTTTCTTATTGGTTTTTATATTTGCAGAATCTTTCTGCCAAGAAATGTGACACTGCTGGGATTTCCTCTCACACCCAGAAAAGTCTTCAAATATCAGTGGTTTCTATTTTGAGAGAGTTTTTTTTAATGCATCAGGTTTACTAGATTCAGAAACACAACATCATGGGCAAAAAATGAACAAGTCTTCTGTTGACAAACTTCTTTCCCAGACTCTATATGGCTGATGTAATCCTTTTTTTTTTTTTTTTAATGTCTTCTTCCTACCATCCTCAAAGACCTCCACAAAAAAGAAATCAAAGGTTACATGTGCATCTTTTAATGGACACATACCGATTTTAGTTCTGCTTCCCCAAGGTACCTTTTGTACTAAGAGAGCTGGATCTTTAAAGCTTTGCATGTTTTCTTGCACTGTTTTTCATTTAAACTTTTGACTGGCAGGCCTTTCCTTTGGTACCTTTTATTCTCTTAAGAAATAATTTGTCAAAATCAAAGCAAAATCTGTTTTTTGTAGTGCTATTTTATCCTTCAAGAGTGCATTCATGTTTCCCTGTTTGTATTCTTTATTTATCATAGTTAAAGGCATAAAATAATAACTTTGAAATAGGATCCTTGAGGGACAGTGAGTTGAAAGAGCAGTTTGGGATAGAGAGTGGGGGAAAAGCATCCAAGAGTAGAGATTTGATTTACTTAGTTACCGTAACAGCTGAAACCTGGTGTTTTTACGCTTGGAGTCAGCAGAGTTACTCAAAAGATTAGTTGGTGTTCACCAGGGCTGTTTTTTTTTTTAAAATGCATGCCAGAAACAGAGTATGTGGTTGTGTTTGCCGATCACGATTAACAGATCCAAAGGGAGGCTGGTGGAGAGGGAGGCTGGTGGGATCTTGCAGTCTGAGACTCCTGGTCACTGGCAGTCTATGCATCAGGGGTGCCCTCGAACCTCAGCGTTTCTTAAGGCCGGGTCATGTGAAATACAACGTGTGTTGAGACATATGGGTTGAAATGATCAAAGGCATTTAGTGCACACGTTAGAAGAATGAGATAGGATACCTGGGATGGGACAGTGATATTTCGTGTTTCCATATCTTCAGCCTAAGCTATGATAACATATCCATTAGAACAGCTTGGAAGCAGCCCCATTTAAAATACATTTGTTTCTGTGTATTCTTTGGATATAGAGATCAAAGAGGAATTTATGCGTGGCAATTTTCTGTGTTAAAATGATGCTCCTTTAGAGGCAAAAGGTTATTTTTTTTTGAAATTACCCTGGTGTTTTGTGCTACCACTGCAAACTTTTGTCTAATTTGCTGTCTACAATCACCCACCAACTGGAAATGTGTTTCAATTTTTTTTTTCCAAGCTAAATCACATTTTTATATTTTAATTTCTCAGAATTCCTGAATACTGTTACATCTCACCATGATGTGCAATGCCTTCCAATTTAGTACCACCTGTAACTCCCATTAACATGCTGTTTCCTGCCCGTTCAGTGCCACAGTAGGATTATAGCTGATCCCGATGGATCCCCAGTGAATACCTCCAGTTTAGTAAAGCCACCAACCCCAGTTCAGAGTGCACGCTTTTACAAACAAACCTGGAAAGAAGGAAAGAGGGAGAGAAGAGGAAGAAAGGAAGAAGAAGAAAGAAAGAAAAAGATTAAAAATAAAAAAAAGAAGAGGAAGAAAAAGAAGAAGAAAGAAAGACAAAAAATGAAAAAAGAAGAAAACAGAAAGAAGAAAAAAGAAAAGAAAAAAGAAAGAAGGAAGGAAGGGAGGGAGGTCATTTGGAAAACCGAGTATAATAGCACTACTGTTGCAGTGCTTTTAAGTACTCAGATCAAAAATGTATTTCCAGATTAAAAAAAATAGGTTTTTTTTTTTCTTTTTTGTGATGTGATAGAGTTTCTTTCCCTTGAAAACAAGAGTTATGCACACAGAATGACCTGTCTGGCAGGAAGCCCATTTCCAAGGAAAATACATGGTTCTCTATAGTTTTGCTGATCCCAGAGTCTGATGTTAGTGAATCATTAGACTATGTAAAAAAAGGTGTTTCTGTTTCATTTTGCACTTAGTCAAAACAAAGAGGAGAGGGGCTGTTTTTTTTTTTTTTCCTGTGAAAGTCCACTAAGCTATTTTTTCTTGAGCAATGCATGATTGTAAACAATAGTATCATAGGATCCATTTCATTTATGAATGCTGAGAGGTTTCAGAGATACGAACATATACTTTTTTTGTATTGCTTCATTGAAGTGACCTGTAATTTGACATTACATCAAGCAAAAAAAAAAAATCCACTTTTACTGACAGCGTGCAGAGATGCAGTCTAATGGAAAGAGGTTTGACCCAGATTTCGGAAGATCTGTGTTCATTTCCCCCCTCAGCTACAGACTCGGTGTGATTTTGTCTAACAAACATACCAAAAGTTAGCACAAAGGCAGAAAGAAATATACGGAGAGTTCATAGAATCGAACCAGAATTTGCAAGTGATACAGAGACTGTTCCCCATAGACTGGCATAATGTATATTTAATTAAAAATAGCCGGACTTTCCAAGGGTGCCAAAGACTTGCTGCTACCCCTGGACTCCAATGGAAAGCTTTTCATTCCACTCTCAAACTCTGAGATTGGGAAAAAAATCATCTCGTACTCGTTGAAGCTGGGATTCACACACATGTCAGGAATATCACTTTTTCCTGAAATTTCTTCAAACTTGAGAGGTTTGGATGTGTCCATAGAAGAGGATCAATGCTTGGAAGCTTATCTGAATGTTATTGATCGTTTGGCTACATGGTGAGCAAGAGTGATCTTCACTAGATGCTCATTAATTCCTACCTCCACTGCTGGCACTCTTCTATTTGTGGCCTCAGTATGTAAGTAAACACCAAGATTTGGCCAAGCAAAAGCAAAAAGCCTCCCTTGCTCTACTGATGTCCAAGCTGAAAAGAAAAAGAAGCCATTTGATTTAAACACAGATTAAAAAGAAGCAAACACAGGCAGCTGTGGAGAGAAACACCACTGTGGGACCACGAGTTGGTGCGGAAATTGAATTCAGATAATAGGCAAAAGGGAACAAGATGGACTGGAAGAGCAAAATTGGTTGGGTAGGATTAGGGCTGATAAGAAGTGGTGTGTGAAAGCAACAGTGGGGTTATTCAGTTTAAAAAAAAAAAAAAAAAAAAAAAAAAAAAAAAAAAAAAGGAGCCAAAAGGGGATGTTGAATTTGAGTAAGAACGTGTTGAATTTGAGTAAGAAAGGAGGAAAGTCGAAGGCTGAGAATAGGGGACAGAAAAGACTCACATTAGTGTGCCTGTGAATGGAGGATCAGGCGGTGCTTGGTGGCATCAGCCAGTGCTGAGCTGCTACAAGCATCTGCTCCACCAGCATGTTGCTCCTCCTTTTTCACATCCTGCAGAGACTCCACCAGTGGGAGCCTTGCGCAAGCTGCGTTTGCAACATGGAGCCTCACGGGACTTGTGAAGTGTGTGCTAACCACCACTTCAGAGGAACTGCTCTGCTGCTGCCATCGCTGCCTTATTTTAGTGGCACCAGTCTGCAAAATGTAACTAAAGTTTCCAATTCTACTGAGGAATCATGTCGGTTTTAGCATTATGCCAAGGAAGGCAATTTTGTTTTTGACTAACATCCTTCTTCAAAACCTAGTAAACTACATGCAAAAGCACTCCCTAAAAAGCATACTTGTAATAAGATTATGAAAATCAGGCATGCAAGGGTTAAATACACAACAAACTTTAATTCACTGTATTCCCCTCTCTGCCTTCCACCCTGCACTGGAATGCAGCTGGAGTTCATTAACATTTGTGAAGCACTTAGAATGACAGAAAATCCCATACGGAAATGAACAGCAAAGTTTGGCTAGATAGTGTGTAGTGAAGAAAGAAAAAAAAAAATCCAAAAGGCCACACACTGCCTAAGGAAGAGAAAGCCACATACTGTGCTTATTTCTGGGTACCAAGTGAGGTCAGGTCATTCAGAAAAATACTATATGGTCACATAATTAAAGACTTGGATTGTAGATTTATATAAGGGGACACGCACAACTCATATTCTCAGGTGAGCTTGACCCTCCATTTGTTAATTCTGTTCTTTCGATGTAGCTTTGGATGCAGTGGGTAAACAGCTATCTACATGTGTGTTTGCATGCATATATGTACTAAATGTATTTACTAGGTTAAGCCCTAGTAGATAGTGCTTAAGACTTTGTACCTTGTTTCCAGGGTTATGTAGGATCTTTGCCCTATGTCAACAGGTGCAATGGGTTCCTGTGGCAGCCCTTTACAGCAGCTTTGCTATGGGGGGCCAGATGCCACAGCCCAAGCTAAGCTTGTCATGCACCACAAAAGCACCTCAGCACCCCCTTAAGTATTAGAAATTGAACAAGGCAAGCTTTGGGAATCCTTTCCCTCTGATATCTCTGTGAGAGGACATCATGACCCATCAAGGAATAGGAAAAGTGCTTTTGAGCCTGTTTGAGGGTCCACTTAGTTTCCATAACTAGAGGGAACCAGTTTTGTGGGTGTAGAGACACCAACAGTAAATATCTTAGTTCTGTTTATATGCTATAACTGTCTGAGGAGATAGTATAAGGGTGTTCATCTACCAAGAAAGGACTATCACAAAACACAATACCATCTAAATTTTTGCCATTGCCTTCTCTACTGCAGATTTATACCAATGCATATTAAAAAAAAAAAAAAAAGCCCTACATATGGAATACAAAAACCTCTATCAACAGAATGCTTCAATTCTAATGTTTCTTCCCACGAGGTCAGAATGAGAAAACAGAACATCCATGACAGATGTTTCTTAAAATGCTTAATTTTACAGTAGGAAGGCACTCAGACTCTAGAGTGCAAGACCCTCTACAGACTAGATTTGCCACCTGAACAAATTAAATACCGGGTTGGTCTTTCTTCAAAAAGTATTTCTGATTAATGTTGACAGATCACTGTGGCGCTGATCATCAATTAGTTAATGTTTGTACAGTACTTTGGAGATGTAAAACTCTATAAGTACTGAGCATTGCTATTATTACGAGTACACTTCAAGATCCTTAGGTAATTGTTGGGAGTACAGTAGACACGATCTTAATCTATTAATAGCCCTTTATAAGTGCAGTTGTTCACAGCCTGCCAAAACATCGCTATTGTAGTATTTTTTTTTTTTTCCCAGATAGCATGGATGTCATGAATGTTAATAGCAAGGAAGCAAAATTGCTCCTGTCATCTTCTTCCCAGTTTTGTACATACAGTATATGAAAGAGTCTGTCTCCTTAAAATGACAGGAGAGAGTCACAGCCCCCTAAGACTCCAATCATCTGCATAAGGTCTTTAATTTGGGATTTGAGTGCCAGATAATTAGTAGTTGAGGTAGAATCACACTGCTTTGTGAGTCCCATGGCCCAATTAGTAAATCAGATTGTAAAAGGTTACTAGAGTGGGCCTTTAATCTTACCAGCATTTTGGTGTTGTAGCAAGGCGCAGAGAGCATCCTGCACCAGGGACCGGGGAGGGAGGAGGGATTCAGTGTCGGGTCAGGTACACTGCTGCAGTGAGTTGTTGCAGCCTTGTAGAAGTCAGGAGCCCTCCAGATTCACGTCTGCTGAGAACCCAGCTTGCGGACTCATAGTTGGTGTACGTAACATATGCACATTGATCTAAAGTAGCTACTAAAAGAAAGTGGAAAACTACCTGGTCAGGAAATGTTGTCTTCGAGTGAAAGGGAAAAAAGAAAAAAAAAAGTCCCAAAACGCAGAAGCTACAAGCTTCCCAAGCAGAGGAAGACAAGGAAAACTCAATTAAGGTCAGGGAACAAAGTAAGAGCAAGGAAACAATTAGGGCAATAAAAATGCATGTTTGAATCATTCCCTGATCTCTTAGTGTTCCCAAGCCCATGCTCACACACTAGCACCCCCATGCATATCCAGTTTTTGGTAATTTCTGAGAGATGGTGTATCAGGGGGTGCATTCAGAGATGACACCAAGCTGTAGGTAAGGGTCATCCTCCACCTGGTTTGAAGCATGCAGGGTGTCTCTGTCCACCTTGCCCCATGAAGACCCTATCAGCCAAAATGGGGCCAGCAGGTGGGGGGGGGACATGCTGCTAATCAGCTCTGGAGCAAGGGAAAATGACTGTCCAAGGTAACGAGGTGTCGTGACAGCCAGGGAGGAGACAGCATGGGGCAGGAGAGGGGCAACTCTCCAACGCCGGGAGCATTCACATTTCCAGATGTGCAACTGGTCTGAGTGGGAGGGGAGAGCTGGACAGAGGTCGCCTGGCAGCTGGGAAGTTCAGCCTTCATCCATCGTGCTGTTGCGTGATCCAGGGCAATCACTGCACCTCCACTCCCTGCTTGCTCCTTCTATAAAATGGGGCCGACTGTGTGTCCCCAGCTCCGCGACGTGTTGTGTGGATGGGAGGTATTAGAAATACTAATTTTCTTTACAGGAATACTTGGCTCCTTTTTGTGTTACAGAAGCCTACCATTATTCTCTGTCTCTCATTTATTTTTCTGCTCGACTCTGTCCACACAATCACCATTCTCATTATGAAAATAATTGCCGCCTGTATTACCGTGTTGTTGTTTGATAATATATTTCATGTTCAGGAGGGCCTATTAAAATTATCCCTTCTGACCTCCCACACAGTGCCAGCATCATATTCTCATCCAGCCATTCTTACAACAAATCTCAGCGTGGAGCTATTTAAAAGACTAGCATATGTTCACAGGCCAGGGTGCCACTCTACGACACACAGCAAGGGATCACCCCTCCCCTGAAGAATTTATAATTTAAGTGGATACTACAGAAGTAGGGTGATAGGGAAGAAGTGTTGCTCTCCCCAAGATTATTCAGAGAATCTGTGGAAAACCTGGAGAATAAATCTTATAGCTCCTAGTGTATTGTTTTACCCACACAGCCATCCTTTTTGCTAGGAATAAAGGGGGGCGGGGGGGAAGCCTTCTTTTGTTATGGTAATTTTCTGTCACCTCTTTTTTTTTTTTTTTCAATCAGTATTTTTTCAGATATTTCTGGAGAAATAGTCAGTCTTCAAGTCCTCTTCCCAAAAACTGAGTTTTCTAAGAGCCTCAGCACTGGTTTCACAGGATTGCTGTCTGTGGCATGGTCTGATCTTCTCTAATATCACATACCAGGCATCACTGTTATTGCCAGAAAAGCAGCCTTATGAAGATGGAAAGTCTCCCAGGTTAATTTTCAGAGCCGTGTTCCCAACATGCCAGGCAGGGCATTAGCCTCACAACTCCCATTAGCCCCCGCTGCGTTGAGTCAAGAATCAAGTGCATAAAGGATGTCAGGCATTGTATGCTCACAGTAATCAGATTTGCTGGTCAGTTAGCCCCAGGTGCACTTAAAAATGTGTGTTTAGCATAAAAATGTTGGATAGACGGAAAGCTGAAATACTTGACTGCATTTTTTTTCCCCCTAGGCCACATAAAATATACTTCAGATGCCAATGTGCAAGGAGAATTGTCCCAGATTGCTAATATGGTGTTGGAATTTAAGCAGGCTTTTACCAGAGCAGATGTTGGTACTGTCACCGCAATTAAACTTTCCAGCGAGGCTTTCCTGTGTATGAGGAGTTATTTATATGACTGTTTGCATTGTCCCGAGGCCACCAGCTCCATCAAGGCTCCATTGTGCTAAGTGCTGAACGAGTGCAAATAAAGAGACAGTCCCTGCCCTGTTGAGCTTAAAGCCTGCAAAATCATGTCATTCCATCTCAGCTCCGTGTCACAGTTCAAGGAGAAGTGCCCTGGCTGGAAGGGAAAGAGCTGAAAGTGCGGGAGTGGGTCTGTCTTCCCCTTTTGCAGAGGAACATAACACATAATAACAGCTGGCTTTTTTCCTTCCCCTCCCCTGCTGTCAAACTCCACTTGCCGTGGTGGCATCTGACAGGCAAATCTTCCCTTCAGCCTCACCTTGTATTTTTTTGCAGCAGAGCATTATTAGCAACATAAATTATGGTCCGAGGTCAGTGTTATCGAACACACGGGATTACAGATTTCGAGCTCTGAAATAAAGATGCCAGTCATGCAGGTGCACGTGGCTGGCGCGGGGGAATATTTTTGACAAACGCTAAATCTCTTTGAAAATAGCAATTTGGAGAGGAGAAGCATTTGCAAATTTGGTTCAAGTTTAATTGAATTAAAAAAAAATCAGAACTTTTTTCTTGATATTCCCACCTTTGTTTAAAAAAACCTACATTAAAAAAGAAGGGTTATTATTTAACATTTTTATGTTAAATAATAAACAATATGATGGTGAAATAGAACATTTCACCTGAACTAAAAATGGAATAAGTAAGGTTTAGCCCAAAGAAAAAATATATATATTTGGGGGGGAGAGGAATAAAGGGGAAAATACCATTCTTTAGGTTTACTTCCATTACCTTTTCCCTTTCTTTCAGTGACCATATCTCAAAAATGCAATAGTCACACAGCATTGTTTATCACTCTGAATATTAGAGCCATTCTTATTTTGATGACGAGAAAAAAAGCTGTAGGAAAAGGTCCTCTGTATTTGGAACTGTCCAGACACAAATTCCTGCCCTCAAAATAAAATTATAGGAGTGAAGATCTGAGGTCTAGTTCAGGCTCCTCTCCAGATACATTTCAAACCCCATGGGTTTATTCCTGCGGTATATTTAGATTTGCAAATGCATCAGGCAGAGAGCAGCTCTTTAAATTGTTTCAGACTGGCAGTGGGGCTGAAATGAGGATTTCTTATCTAGGTTTGAATGTACTGCACATGTTATAATTAGAGCCTTTAAAAAGCTTGGAGGTCTTCATCTCTTCCAACCGATATGGCAGCCTCTGCTTGTTAGTGGTTTATTAGCTGCAAAGTTGTCATTGAAAATTTGCATTGCCCAAGCCCATGTGGAAACTTCAGAGTTCGAATGACAGCAGAGACCTTCCGTTTAGCTCTGGTGCACTGTCTAGGGAAAGGAAACTTTTTTTTCCCAGTGTCTGAACAAATCTTTTGTACGATCGTTTTGACACCTTATGGATCTGGGACTTGAGCACATCAGTAGAGCACCATGCAACCTATGTGGGATAGCAGGGAGGTCCTTGAATCCCTTTTTTGGGGGATGGTTGTTGCACCACTGGTCCTCCCCCTGCTTCCCCTGGGCCTTGGGGGTCTGAAACAAAAATTACAAACCAAACCACTGCCTAAATTGTGTTTAGAGGGTGCTTTACTGTTTTGTCTCATTTCTTTAGTCTCCTTGGTAATCCAAAAAAGAGCTGCAATCGTAGCTGTGTAATGAGAGGTCGATCTCAGGCAGCACAGGCAAAAACCTCTCTTGATTATTGGTACTCCTACTCTAATTTCCACATGTACAGACCTAAATAGATCATAAACAGCAATCTCTTTCTTGAACTCATCTGATGGCTCCAGTAGCTCTGCTCAGTCACCTCTTGGGTGCTCTCGGTGGCTTATGTTAGATTATTTCTGCTGAATCCTTTGCAGCACTCTGGTCTAACACAGAGCCTCACACTACTTGTCTCTCAGATTGCAGCTGAGGATCCAACCCTGAAGCACACATTTTTTCACAGACCTATTGTTTGATGCTGCTACAAACAGGGGAATAATAGAGGCAGGAGACAGGAATGACACAAATTTGCAGGCACCTATTCACTGAGGTTTGAATGTTCAGCAAACAGCTGTCTGCAGCTCTGTTAGTCTTCTGCTATTTTTTTCAACAAATTTAGGGACTATAAATTTGAACTGAACTATAGGTCTGTTTTCTGGATCAGGAATATATTGCATAGCAATAATAAAGCAGAGTAGCGGTTCACTTGATTACAACTAGAGTCCTTTAGCTTACCGCTGTGAAAAAGGCATACTTGGTAGGACAGAGGGCCCCCAAGGCTGTGGAAAAGCAGTCATAAACATTAGCCATAGATGAGAACAGTAGAGAAATCCCAGACAAACATTCTGGCTACGATCAGACCACACATGTATTTTCTGATAGTGCAAGAGACTATTTCTGAGAAGCTGTGATGGCAAGATTACAGCTGGATTTTGCTGACAGCAACTTGGACTTTTTTTCTTCTTTCGAACATCATTGTGAAATAGGAATGGAGATTTTCTTCTTCTCTGTAATCTGAGGCATATGAAATGAATACAATGTACTAAGTGAAAAACAATGCTGTAGGGGTTGCAGCTATTGTTCCAGTAGTAGGCTATTTATTTCCTCCACACATAGAAACCCTCCTGCTCTATCTACTAAGTATCTCTCTGTTTTCTACTTCATTCTCAATCTTTTATACTAAAAAATTCCAGCTGACCTGTCAACACACCAGGTCCCTACGTCCTTGGTAGTCTGTGGAAGCAGGGCTTACAAAGGCATGCCAGCAACTGCTGAGTACAGAGGACTGCGTGACACTTCCTTCTGTGGTCCGAGCTAGCCTAGAAACCATTCAAACATATCCGCGTGGGTCTGTGACTCACTAATGAGTCCCAGCGTGGTCTCGCTGTTGTGTTTAATGCTTTCAGAGGACTCACTAGCTCAAGCACAGCTCTGTAGTTACGTACCTAAACCGAACCCAGACTCGTGCTGGCTCACGTTCCACTGCCTGCGAGTGCAGTGCTACCGCAGCTGGCTCTACAGGGGCAGGCACATGTTTCCTTCACAGATGTGCAGCGTGGATCAGCTTTTGCTCTGCAGTTGCTAATTAGAGTTCTGCTACTGGAAGTGATGCAAAAAGAAAGAAATGGTCACTGGATCATACCGCAGGGCTGCACGACCGCTTGTCTGAAGCTCCTGGTGAAGCTCACAGCCGTGTGGTCTGTGAGCTGAGGTGAAACACAGCCTCGCGTTGCTGGACGCAAGCTCTCTAAGGATGGCTTTCTGCCTTGCAACAAGCCCCTGAGCAGTGAGGCTTGTGCTTTCTTCCAGCACAGAGATGGATTTCATACACTGGATACGGTGTCAATCTTATACCCATTCCTTACCATCCTGTGACCTCAGTTTCCAAGTCAGGTAGCACATGAGGTCTGCACAAGTTCAGGGTTAGGTCACAGGTATTTTCCGGTCAAATCCACATCAGGCAGGGAAAGCAAGCCGGTTCCTTTCATTTCTTCTGTTCTTTCTTTTTGATACAGACTCACACATATGTCTCATCACTTTTCATAAAGGTTTCTGGTCAGTGCTAAACCAAGGAAAATTTTACTAATATGCAAATATTTTAACAGAAAAAGGAAAATATGCAAGGATTTAAATGCTCTCTTTTGTAAGATCTTCTTTAGAAAATTTACCTTTGTGGATATATATATAAAATGGGTAGGCAATATCTTTGAGAAAGCTGAGTTGGCCTTTGGGGAAGAATTAGACAATCTAAAAATTCCTCTCTGAAATGTCTCTTTTGTTGAGCAATTGAAGCTGCCATAATTAAGCAGTGTTTTGTTCTCAGACAGGTTTGTTTAGATTTGAGAAAATGCAATGGAACAATTAAATTTTAATAATATGGTAAATAAGATCTGAATAATTTATTCAGAGCAAATATAATGAATGTTGATGATCACATTTTTGAGACTGAAAGAAAAGGACTAGGACTGTATAGAAGTTTTGTTCTTTTATTTGGAACAAATATGTTTATATTGGATACATCATCAAAGAAGAAAATATATGTATTTGGATTTAGAGACAGAAGTATATGTAAAGCACGAACCCCTTTGAAATTAGATAAACTTGAATAACATAGAAATTATGAAATGGCAAATGTTGATTTTGATATATCACATGCCAACTTTTCCCTAAAAGTCATTTTATATGTGTGTATTCTATTGTGTAGTTATGCATTTCTTTATATTTTTGCAATGGTCTCTAGGTTTTTTGCCATTAACAGTAATGGGATCTGTACCATTAGCTTCCGTAGCGCATGACCAAGGCTATTATTATCATTATTTGTTACAAAGGCATCCAGAAGCACTAAATAAAAATAATAATAACAATAATAATAAACCAGAAGCACATTGTACCTACATATAAAGGCTTGCAAGTTAACAGCACGCTTTGTTACAGACACTCTCCTCCCTCTGATGAGCACTTTCTTCCAACAGTATATATCTAGCTTTTTCTCTAAGTAGGTTTAAATAAGTCAAATGATGCATCTTCCATTCATTTTGTAAAATATTTTCTATCACTTTCATAATTATTTACACAGTAAGTAAAGAAAACCTTGTTTATTTTCCCCAAAGTGTATTGTTTTTGAATTCAGAAGAACAGTCTTGTGTTATTTGCAGCTGAAATTAGTACACCCAGAAATCATGTTCACAGATGGCTGCTTAACTCTATAACTCCTGGGTTCTGGTGATTCATGGGCCAAAAACATGAAATATATATTTTTATCATTTTTTATATAAAAGAATAAAAAGAGAGGTCTTCGATGAAAAGCAAGAGGAACTTGAGAACTTCAGAACTTTGCCTAATCCTGCTGTCAGTGCTCTATTGGACATTGCTGCGTTGCTCAGCGCTCCAGATTTAAAACATAGCCACACACAAAAGGGTTTGAAGGGTGTTGAATCCAACAGAGCAGAATTATTGCTGCAACTCTAGGGAATGGAACAGTAACAACTTCTAAACTCATAAAAGCAGAGTTGAAGACATATGTGGACCATCTGAGGTTTAACATTTCCTGCAACCTATGGAGAATGAAAGCAGTATATAACCAGGCCCTGTGCTGTGGCTAGACTGACCTGAAAAGCGGCATTCAAACAGCATAGCAGAACCCCAAGAAACTTAAAAAATGGCTGAATGCATGCAGTGTTTTTAACTGAAGGGTTCAGTCTGTCTTCCATACAACCTGGATGTTGCATTGCTTATTTTAGTAGATTCACATAGAATGAGAAAGAAGTATTGAGGCCACTAGTGTTATTTCAAGCTACCAGTAAAAACAGTGAGAGTCTCTCAGACATCTGCTGAAATTTCAGGGTTATTTTCTGTCCTTGCAACAGGCTGCAATATGTACTGTGTAACATTCACGGCAACTGACAGAGTTATTCATATAAATAATGAAAAAGAAAATAAAAGAGCCAGTCTGATGGTATAAAAGAATAAAAATGAATAATCAGAATGAATCCCAGGGATCAAGACACAAAGAGACGTCAGGAGAAAGGGACAGTGAAGGGGAGACGGATCAGATAGCTTTACAACACCAGCAACTACTGTTTGGTGGCACCTTCAGCCAGGTGAGGAAGTGCCCATTCTGAAGCTGCTGCCTTTCTTGCAAGGTCAACATAATTTGTTGGATGGTCTACCTGTGTGATTTTGTCCTGTAGTCACTCAGTTCAGTCATTCCAGTAGTGTGCAGTCTTGTTCTTTCCATTTCCCCGTGCCATCTCCCATCTGGTCCTGGCACGTGCATATTGAACAGGAACCATTCTCTAACCTGACACTAATCTGGCAAAAAAAGTACAGTTGGATCTGACCTGCCCCTTGGTTCGTCTGACTGCCCAGCTGCACAAAGGCTCATGTCACTACCTGTTGGATATTTTAGTTAGAGGTTTTTTCCTCTCAGTCTGAGAAATGACAGACCTGAACCTGGATCTTCAAATCCCTCCTGAGAGTCTTACTGGGGTGGTAGCTGGGAAGGACATAAAGGATAAAGGTCTCAGGGCAGACCTGAGAGAATTAGAAGGAAATAGCAACCTGCTAAAAACCTGAAGTCTGCAAGTCTCCTCTGGTCAGTTTGAACCAGATCTCCATCACCATCTCAGTAAGTGAAGAGAAACTCTAGCCATCATATTGGCTATTTATGGCCAAACCAAGTTCCCCCAAGGTTTAGATAAGAGTAAGCAAATACAGTCTCTCTTTTTTGTTGTTTTTTTTGTTTTGTTTTGTTTTGTTTTGAGAAGATGGGTTAAAGACTCCTTCTCAACTAGTGATGCTTAGGTAGTTTGAAGCACAGATATGAAATAAAGCAAGCAAGGAGGTCAGGAAGACAGAGATTGTCTTATTAAGGAAAGGATCTTGATGTTCTTGTTTCTTTTGCCTTGGTCACATAGGGTGTTTCTAGAGTAGGAGATTCTCCACTCTACTACAGAAAAGAGAGATGAAACCCATAATATATAGAAGGGGGTTCAGACTTACTACCCAGGCACAACTGTTAAATTTAGGTGTGTGCTAGCTTACTTCTGCCAGGCCAGAAGAAGTGGTTTTTTTGTTTGTCTAAAACTGGAAAATTGAAAGCATAAAATTGGTCTCCAGACTTCATAAACAGAGTGGTAAATATGTCTTTTTAAAGCCCCTAAAATCTGAGAGCCACCATGACATTAGCTGTAAGCAGCTCATCATTTTAATCCAGGACACATTGGTGTCTCACTGAGAAACGCGAGGCTTAACCTGTGGTACCAAATTTGATAACATTGGACATGCAGTGTTAACTGTCTGTGGCTACTAAAGCTCATTAGCTTACTAACAGTTGTTTTATTAATTACTGTAAAGTCCAAAAATAAAAAGCTCTAATAATCCCTTAAGTATACAGCATAAACCATTTGCACAAGTAGATAGTGTCTTTTGTAAAGCAAGAAGTCATGTGTAGTAAAAATAAACAAGAAAACCACAGCAAAATCCCACTAAGAAACTAGCTCACTCTGTAGATTTTATTCCTCCTCATCCTTCACCACTGACTCCTGTGCTTTATTCTACAAAACTTTCCCATTTTTAGCTCTTTCCTATCTGTGAGCAAAATGTTTCCTACAGATGAGGAGATATCTTTTCTCTCCGTCTGCTAAGGCATTTTCTTTGCTGTACTCTGGAAATCTGCCAAAAAGGAAGGCGATAACACTTCTGAAGAAGAGGTGGATGACAGACACAAATCCGACAGAGAGATGGACTATGGCAGCTGACTGACGATGTGGAGATTTCATAAAGGTTGTTTTGTTTATTCTCACTGAGTTTGAAATTTTCTTCTTCCATTTGTGCCGATTAGAACAAGAACAGTTCAAATCACTCATCGAAGAAGTACAGGTTTTTTTTTTCCAATTGTGTGAATTTTGTCCTTTTTGTTTTGGCACTCTGATTTAATGAGGCCAGACCCTGCTACTGCAGGTGTGGATTCACTGGGGAGATAAGGGAGGGCTGCACACGGAATCAGCTTATGCTCTTGTTAGCAATGGCCGGTTGCATCTTTACTAGCTGCATTTAAAAATCGTACAGCTAAGGCACACGGTATTGAGAGAGACAGTCTTTGAAGGCTGCCCAGTGTCTACTGCTTTCAGTGGCCTTTGAAACTAGCTCACATGTTCCTTTCTCAAGGGTAACTTGAAAGATTGAAGGTCTGGGTCGTTAATTACTTTGCTTATGTGATATGGGGAGAGTGGAAGAGAGATTAATGATTTCAGCCTGTGTAGTACTTTCTCATGAATGGGTTGGATTAGCCCTTCCAAACCAAGCAGGATGCACCTCACTCAACCCACATTGGTTGCTGACTCTCTCATGTGCAATACCCATTCCAGCACTGATCAGGTTTTGGCTCAAGAGAGGTTTTGATGCATGCCTCAGTGTTCAGTGAGGGATTTCTTGTTAATTATGATGCATTTGCTTTAAAGAATAAATACAGGTGCTAGTTTGACAGGATAGGATTCATTGTGTGGTGGTTGCTATGGCTGGGAGTCTGCTCTTGGATTCATTGATTTGGGGACCAAATCCACCTCCCAGCGTCTAGCGGAAGACAACAGGAAGACTTTGACCATATCAGAGGATCCTGGCTCAGGTCCTTCATGCAGAATTAGGATTAGGTTGTTTACAGAGGAAGGGAAAAGAGAAGACAACAAGCTCTAAAAGCAGTTAAAGATGCTTTTCATTTTTTTTCTGAGGGTCGCTTTAGGCATCATGTTAAACAAGTATATAAAAACAGCCTCTTGTGAATTACAATTGTTATATATTTCCTTTTAAATAAAGATTTGGCTCTCTGCCCTAAATAGCACAAAGGACTTTTTCTTTTTTCTTTTTTTTTATGATTATCCATTAAATTACAAGTAAAATGTTAGGCTTAAACATTGGCTTTCTTCCCTAGGGAGAAGACTGATATATTCATGTCTGGGGTGGTGTGTCTCACTCAGCCTTTTTTTCTCCCTGCCTTTCCCCCCCCCATTTATGCTATGTTTAACCAAGTTTCATGTTTTTTATAGTGCTTAGCTTGGACAAATAGCTATTTCTAACTCTCACTTAGCAATTTATGAGAAGAGGCCTTTCTTTTACTGTTGTGTTTCAAGTGCTCAGTGAGGTTACTTTTCATTTTGCAATTATTTTTGCCCTCTGCACTCATGTTATATATATCATTGAAAAGTCTTCCTGGTTTACCTGTGTTATTTCAGTTGAAATCATATAACTAAATGGCAGAATGACAGCATGGATGTACATTAGTCTAACAAGGTCAGTAACAAGGATGGTCTACCTGCGCAGGCTGCAAACCGATGTCCTCCTCTAGCATATACCCTAAGGGAGAGAGAAACTCATGGAGATGCATTAATAGCCTCTTTACAATTTGGGTATGATAGCCGTAGAAATGTAGCTGTACAAGCTGAATAAGTCAGCCTTGACTTGCTGGCGGTTCCCACCTTATTGTAGTAGTAGTGGTGACTACAGCTATCTGATCAACACCAAAATAACTGCTCAGAGCAGGGGCAAATAACCAAATCATGACAACACCCACCCCTCCCAGACTGCTCCAGACAGCTCGCTAGGAAGTTTCCATCCTGTGCAACCCTTCGGCTCGCCAGCACCGTTCTTGATCACTTCAGGTCTTGTCCCACTGGATGGCCGGATCCAGCTGAGCCCAGAAGTGCAGCTCCACAGAGAAGTGTTTTCTTGAGTTAGGTGCTGGTCACTCTTCTTGGAAATAATCGCATGACCTTTAATATGCTTTATGTTGTCACTATGAGGTTTGCAAGACTTTCTGATATTTCCTCCATACATCTCAACAGGTTTGTGGAAATGGTTCAGGCTGATCTGCCAGAGCAGGCAGGGATGAAATAGGAGCAGTCATAGGAATGATAGAACTGGAATTCAAATGCTTGAATTCTATTGCTTCCTGGAAAAGTGAGCAGCCAGAAAAATAAATTAAAAAAGTAGGATTTTTTTTTTTAGAGCACAAGGTAGAACTATATACTGTGGGAATTAGCTCAAAAGTGTCACAGTGCAGTGTAGTCTGAACAGCACAAAGAGCAGGTAGGCTTGCAGCAAAAAAATAATTCTCTGTTTATGCACCTTTTGCACAACAGTTATACCAAATTTGTGATAAGTTTTGAAGGTGCATGTGTGCTGGGACATGTCTAGTCTGCAGCCTTCCTTGTAACTCAGGAACAGCTACTTGGTCTTCCATTTCACCTGACTCCAGATAGAAGATAAATATTTTCTTTGAAAGTGTCAAAAATAACTTTACCAAAAGCAAATACTTTTATATTTTCTGCTGAGGTTTTTTTGTATACAAGTTAAGTTCTTAATAGAAAATTTTTGGCAAAAAAAAGCATATATAAATTAAAAAAAAATCCATTAAACATTCAGCATCCTGATTTTATACTACTACTTATGAGATAGAAGTAAATATGATCTAAAGAATTTGGAAACATGAACTAATGAACAGCAGCTACAGGAATCATGGATTTATGTCCTGTGAGCACGCTCTCCTTTCCCTGCGGAATGAATCTGAAATCCCTGGCACTGCAGTAAGCAGCTCCTCACCTCTGTGTCCCTGTCTTTTATTAATTACACACCAATTTTATTACAGCTGTATCTAGGGACCCCATTAAATTTGGGACTTCACTTTGCTGGAAAGTTTAGAAATGGAAGAGACCGTTGCTGTCCCAAGGAGGTTATTGTAGAAAAGAGAACAAAAAGGTGTGGATGAAAAGGAAAGTTAACTTAATCCTATTAGTGCAGAGGATTTTTTTTTTTTTTTAATTTCTATGTCATTCTGAGTAAATGAGTTCCTAGGAATGGGAAACTGAGAAGCACACACTGTTTTTAGTAGCATCATTAAAGAATCACCTATTTTTATTAAACTCTGCATTAGCTGAGGCCCATGGCCTGATTCAGAAGTCTCTCCTGAGCTGGATGGTCACAGGCTATGACCCTAGAGCAAGCCAAAATTGGACACGAATTGCAGCTGAGAAGCAGTTATTTTTGAAGCCTTATCATGTAACCAGAAAGGTAACATGTTACCACTTGGGGGACACAACCAACCCCTTTAAGAAATTGTATTATAATCCAGAGAACAAGTCAGAGCTGGGCTGTGATCAGAATTTATGTCAAACCTTAAATATGCATGAAAACATATATAACTGTTAACTTAAACTCTTTAATTGTAGACATCTTCCACCTTAGATGAGTTTCCACAAAAGATGACGTGTATCCACCTATTCACAGCAGATTCATTCACTGGAAGAAAAAAGAAAGAAAGAAAGAAATTAAACACAACCATTAAAAATATCCATGGAATCACCTCAATCAACTGCTGATAGAAATCATTGTGTTCCCTATAGTTTCTAAAGGAAATTGCTAAGCTAGCTTCAAATAATCTGATACAGTTGTGAATTTGCCAGTGTTTTGAATCTACTGCTTTTTAAAGAAAACTTCTTGTTCAAATCAATATAAGATCCACTCCTGATTTTGTCACATCTGATGATATCAGAAACTGAGAAAGTACATATCTAATTTGACAAAGAAGTTGTTTCTGTTGTTTTCTTCCTTTTTTTCAACTTAAATAGATCTCAAACTGCTAAGTGAAGGTGGAAGGAAGAACTTGGGGCAACATCATGTTTGTTTAAAGAGCAAGAGAAAGATAAAGACAGGGGTAAAACGGTATTTACACTTGCCTGGGTGACTGAGACAGCTACCTCCGGGGAGCATTTGGTTTCACATTGGGAAACTAACACACTTGGTTGCGTAGTGGAGCATGTGCGATGCTCCCAGCTCACCAGGGTTTCTCCTGCTTCACAAAAACAACCAGGTTGCTCTGTTCTAAACTTCATTTCACTTGAGAGCAGCCTATTTGTTTTGCTGCTGGGCAAAATGAGGTCTGCATCGCATTTGCAAGAGCATCCCAGAAACGCAAGCTTGGTCAAGCTGATCTTGTACAGAGATGGGAGTCATATAATAATACAATTAGCTAAACCTCGCTGCTCAGGACTGAGGCATGGCCTCTGTTACTAAGGCGGTGTGTACTTATTTTAAGCAAACAGGGAGATCCCAAGGTGTATGAGGGTTTACTTTAGTGAGCACATTTGTAAAGGTTTGAGGGAGTCTAGATGCATATAGACTACTTTTATGCTGAAACAGGACACTACAGCCACAGGTGGGTTAGATAATTGAAGTAAGACACTGGAGTATGACATGTGGTCATCCAGCCTACTTACTGAGTCCTTAAAGGTGGTTTTAGTAAGGATTTAAAGGTACCCCTCCTTTCAAGCTGCTCTCTGCCCCTGGTACTCCTGTGGTCACTCTGTTTTCCCACAGTCAGCAGTTTCCTCCTTTAAGTCACTTCCCCACAAGCCAGACTTATGCCACCTTCTTCCCTATAAGCTGTAATCAGCACCAGGTCAAAGCAATTAATTTGCTTCAAAGAGCTGTAGCCGCACAGACCCATATGGCTGCTTCCCATGTGACTCTGTAAGCTAATTAGACTTGACTTTATTTTGCCCTCTTCTGTTTTCCCCCGTCTAAGTACTCGGTTCTCCAGTGCCTCAGACTCTACACCCATATGGACCCCCTCTGAAGTCAGCTTCTTGCCACGCGGAAGTTTTCCTGTGTATTCAACCTAATTCTTTTCCCTTTTTAATTGAATTACATTATTTCAATTGTGCTTCTTTATGTCTCCTTAAACAGCAGGGTTTGGCACAGGTACAGGAAGTTTATAGCTGAGTAGATTTAAAGGGACTACTGTGACCAACTTTGCAGAAGAATGGCCTGTATTTATTAACACCACGTTACAGAATTGCTTCTAGGGCAGAGAAACCAGAGTAATTCTCCTCCAGGATCCTAAGTGCCTGGGGTCAGCAGGCCAGGCTAGACTGCAATGGAAATGATCCAATGTAGGAAGAGCTTCTACTTGGAGCAGCCATGACTCTGATGCATTTCTTTCTACCTTTCAAGTCAGTTCTGCGCTGCAGATTTCTATCATCATGGTTGTATCTGACAAGGATATGCAGGTGTCCAATTCCTGACCGACATAACAGCGGTGGCAGAAACTCCAGCAGTAGACACAAGTTTTGCCGGCAAAAATATCCTTCTGCTGTTATAGTTTATTTCATGCATAGGAAGGTAATGTTATTTTATCAGTAGATGATACAGCATCATTGGTTAAATGCCACTGGAATGCTTTAGTGGCCATTATAGCAGTTTTCTTGAGCTAGCAAAACATTCCTAAGGTTGACATAGATGAAGGGGTACTTCATGTGGACTTCATCTGAGTAAATGACATCAATACAGTTAAGAGAATAAAGGGTGGAATCCACAGGACTTCTATATTCTTCTGTATTTGACTGGAGAAATTGTCTCACAAAAGCGCTGATCGCTTCTCATAGCACATAAAGGCTGTCTTTTGGGGTCATTAGCTCAGAGACAGATGTCTATTATGTAGATGTCAAGAAGAGATGAATCCCAGCCTTTTTATTTAATGCCATGCCAAAATTAAGATGCAAATCTCATTACTGCTGTATTCCTGGACAGGGCTCGATTTTTATGCCGATAGGCACAAGCACAGAAATATGATGGAAATGAATGCTGTGTTTACTGTGTTTACTTTCTATATGGTATTCAGTGCTGTAGAAACCAAAGCTAGGAAAGTCTTTTATTTCATCCTCATGACCTTCCACTGCAGGACTGATCCCTATATTATATTTCCCAGTCCTTTGTGCCTTTGAGTTTTAAATGCCTTGGTGAAAGGTCACAGTCTGAGATATTTCTCAGAATATGAAGTTTTCTGTTAGGCCAGTTAAAAAAAAAAAAAAAAAGTTCCTTCTCTGTGTTTGACCTCCTCCCCAACCACTTTCTCTCACTCGTGTGGTATCCAGTGGGATACTGAATGCTGCCAAATCCTACTGAAGTCAATGGACCGTTATGTGGCTTCTGTAACTTGCCAGAATCAGCTCTTAATATTTGCAGGATGTGTTTCATAGACTAGATACGGGTATAAAAAATGAAATTTTGGTTTATTGGTGGTTCCAGAAACTTGAGGGAAATTGTCTCAGGCAGAAAAAAGCCTTTTTTCTTTGACCTGTCGCATCATCTTTCATTTCAAGCTCATTTAACCCTTTTTTAAAACACTTTTTAAAGAACTGAACTGAGTTTGGGCAGGGAATGTCTTTTGGAACTGGATAATCAAAACATATTGTTTTAATGTTGAAAAATAGAATGCAATTTTTTCTGCCCTTTTTTAAAGCTTTTGGATTACCTGAAGTTAGGTTTTAACTGAAAGGACTAAATAAATTTGGAAATCTTCTGACCAGCCTGAATCTGCACACAAAAACATTGCCTGTCACTTGTGTAGGTAGCTTTTAACCTCTAATCCCTTAATAGCATTGTAATCTTGGGAGAGTTGGCATTGAATTTTTGTATATAAGCCAGTTCCCGTAGCACTGTCCATCGTATTTTCAGAAATACAAGCTGCAGGAGATGGATTCAACAGGAGATTCCATGATGCTTTATTTTCACCTCTTCTCACCTTTAACATTCAAAACCTTGTCCTCCCAAAACTGTATATCTACTTATTATTCTCCATAATAAAGACACTGCTATAGCAGATACAGTGGGAAAGCGAAGAGATAAAAATCTTTGTATTAGCTATGAAATAGTTAACACTCTGAAGCCAAAATCATCATCCGAATCCCAGTATACATCCCATTTAATCCATCTGCTGAAGAGGGATGCAATATCGTCAGTCATCAGGCAGGAGGATTTTAGATATGCCCATAAAAATACTTGTGTGAGTTCCCTTAGCTAAATGTTAATTAAAACACAGGCTTTGCAAGAAGTGGCCTGGGAGCTCCAGTGGTTTCTTTAGCTTTGCTATGTTAGTAAAAAGACTCTCCCTAAATAGCATACTTAGGAAATATAGTTATGCCTTTGAGCTACAGGATAGGTGGTCACAGGACCTGACTGCTATCTTGCCTGTGCCTTGGAGAGCCCGATTTATCTTCCTTCTCCAGATTCCTCATGCACGAGACTTGTCCGATGGTACCTGCCTCCTCACCAAAGGGTACCACAAGGCTTAAATAAGAAAGGCTTGTGAAGTGGACTTGAAATCCTTAGTTGAACGGTAGATAAAAAATGCAGCTATTGAGTTTATACGCATGAAAAATGCCACTTTAGACAACTCCTTCTTGGGGATATTCCTGAGTAAAAATGGTTCCTAATTGTTTCCCTCAGCTGGCACAGACTGAGTCCACCAGCGCTACTACGTACAAGACGGACTTGAGTATTTGGGGCCAGAAAGTATGCAACGATCAAAATAGCTTTGGTAGCTCTTATAAACTCTAAACCCAGAAAGACCTACCTGGAAAGCTTCCAGGACAGACGCTTTTTCACGAGGACTTTTGTTCCTCTTCTTATTAGTGGAAGAATCCAGAAATAAGCAAATCTCCTTAAAAGTTTCCACAATAGATTTAATTTGTTTTCATTTTGTGAGTTAACAAGGTGATTTCAAAGGAATGCTTTCAGGGTATATGTGTAATAGTTGGCATGCTTTTCCTCTTTTATGCTGTCATGTATATAGACACTGTTATAGAAGGCATAATGTATACAATGCGATAATAATACTGTGCAAACAACCTGCGAGTCCCAGAACTCACCACATTTCTTAGCCTCACGATCATTTAGAAACAAATGACTTTCTGCACCTTCTAGGGCCTCAAAGCTTGATTTAGCAAAGTGTATCCTACCTTATTAAAAATGTACACAGCTAATTATCCCATACAGAATTTACATAACAGAGTAGTGTCACCGTAGCAGATCAAGCCAAATTAGAGAAAAGGAACTGTACCAAACCTTCTGACTTAATGAGTTTTACGCTTGACAATAATAAGTGCCAAGTCCTTTTTTTTTTCCCTCATGTATATAATTGACCACAGCATCGCATGGATAATTATTTGAACATTTAACCTCGATAAGAAAAAATGCAGAAACACTACCCCTGTATTTTGTGAACAGCATTTATAATTGATACTGAAGGATTAAAATAATTGATTATAGCTGAAATGGTCACAGAGCTGCTGATACAAACCAGGAAATTATTTGAGTCATCAAGACTCTTCAAAGGTGACTCCTTCCTGTGGTTCTTAGTATGTTCTTGAATCTTATATGCCTTTTTACAGGGAAGAAAAAAAAATCTTTTTGCTGTTTTTAGCTAATTTAACACTTGCAATACTTAGTTTCAAAACCCCATTGAGTTTAAGCGGAATGGGTATCCTGGGAGATAAATTGTCTGCTTTAGGTTTGGGAGGCTGTGAGTTGAAGCCGTAAAGGGTTTTCTTTATTAAATGTTCTGTGTGTCTGTTTTCCTCTCACTGTAATATGGATGACTACATTCTCACCATGTAATTATTTTTATTGCCTATAAACAGGCTGCATCAGACTAGAACACTTCAGCTTTTCTTTTTTTGTCTGGCAAAGAGGCACAACCTATAGTAAATTAAGTCCGATTTCCATGAAGTTCTGTGTGCATTTAAAGCTTGGTATGTGTTTTGTTTGAACTCTATAATCCTTGAATAAAATACTTAATTAACCTTTTTTGGCAACGTCCATAATATGTTTCCATTAAATTCATGAGGCTGTGTGTGCACCAACTGCTGGCTAATTTACAAGGAATTGTTTGTTTCTGCCTCCCAAAATGCTCCATGTAACCTAGTGGATAATCCTAGATTTGGATGATGCCATTTCTAGTCCTGTTGTTGGTGTTTACAGTAAAAAAAAAAACACTAAATTTCTTTTTTTTTTCTTCTATTCATTTCTCCTTGTGCTTATGCCGTACAGGGTGAAAAAAAAATGTTCCCTTTAGTGGTTTTGTGTGTGATGCAATAGTTAACAATGCAAAATGCTTCTACAGTTAGGAGATTGGAGGTCTCTTCTGCATCCCCCTCTGTCTCAGGGACTAGCAGATGGATCAAAGCTCTGGGATGAGCTTCATTATGTTTTGCATCCTCCAAGACATGCTCAGCCCTACCTCCCCGAAAGCACTTCCCCTGTATCTTGGCTCTTGTGCTCTTCCAGAGGAAAGGAATATATATCCTTGGGTATATATTCTTGAATATATGTCCTTGCCCAAGGGGACAAGAGGAAAATGCTTTCTTCTTTCCCACCCTTGTGGGGGTTTTTACTGTGCTAAGAAGGGAAGGGTTCACCAGGAAGTTTTTGCAGAGATATATTTGTGCCTCTTTTGCAACCGCTGGCTGGATGGGAGAGGAGATGGGTAGAATGGAAGAGAACAAAAAATCAGTACACAAGGTTGTAAAAGCCAGTTAGGAGGGAGATAGAAATGATAAGAGACTGAAACACAGGACGTACTGAAAACTCAGAATTAGATCAGCTCTGTAAGGTTTGCCCCTTGTGCCTGAATCTCCTGCCTGTAGCACTCTGTTCTGCGAAGTGCTTCCCTTATCTTTTGGATAAGATTTAAAACTGAGAGCCTCAGCTCGTGAGGCTCTTCTGCAAGAAAAGGTCTCCGTGTTATGGCTGATTTCCAAAATACCTAGCATTTCCACTCTTATTTTTATTGGCTCCAGAACCAACCTGTGGCCAGCAGTTGCGGCGGAGATGGGGACACCACCGCTGTGAGTGTGTTTTGCCCCCTCCTTGAGGGAGAGGATGTGCTGCTGAGGATTAAGGCTACCTGCAACAGTGTGCGAGGGCACCATCTGGTTTCTAGTAAATTGGCAGTTATTCCCAGCTCAGTCTTCTCATCCTCTTATGCAAGGGAAAGTTTGAAATGGTAGCATGTGATGGTAAGTCTTTGCAGCACATGCCTCAGAAAGGGTCTGAACTGAGGAGAATCTGTTTTTCTGACTTATGCTAACTTTAGTTTCTCCTCTTAGAGATGCAATTAGATGCAGCCTGTTACTCCAGAGATACTGTTGTTCCATTTATTAAGCCTCATGTGTATAAACCCTGTGGAATATGGATACCCTATTTTATTGATAATGACAAAACATCATAGAGTAAAAACAGGCAAAAATATCCTTATGCTATCAAATTGCAATGTGACAGCCATGGATGAAGCAGCAGACACTGCTCAGTTGTCATCAGTGTGAACTGTGCACTGGTATTTCTTACAAGTTGCTTCATCAGGTGAGAGTCTGGAGGAGAGAGAAAAGAAAGAAAGAAGGAAAAAAAGGGTTGTTGTATCAGTACATTTTGAGTCACTTCCTAAGAGCAAGGTTGGATGCCTATGGCATGCACTACAGGTACCTTCTTTAAATCCCAGAAGACTCCAGCTTCACTTTATACAGATCACTCCCCAGATTCCCAGTGCTCAGTGCATCGTGTCTTTCTTGGACTTTCTCCCCTTTTCAGCCAGCTGCTCCCCCATAAATGTCCCCACCTGTCAACACAAGGTAGTTTTGGATCTATTTGATTTCCTATGGCCGCGTGGAGCATTCCTGACTTTCCCTGCCATCAAGGAGCAGCTGCAAGGAGCACTGCAACCAAGGCCAGACCCAAGACATTTTGTTACACAACGTTTATTGAGCTCTGTGGCCTCCCTTCCCCATGCCAGCAAGCTGCCGGAAGAAATAACCTGATAGTGCTTGAGAAAGGCTTACTCTGAGACCAGCTGCAGATTGTTGGTTGCTGGTTCTGAGGATGAGGCAAAGCAGGGGAGGATTATGCTGCTGAATGAGCAGCAACGATAGGAGAAATTCAGGTTGGAAAATGCCACATTCCTGGAAAACCATGCAACGTTTGCTCCAGATCTGAGACTGCAGACCGACCGTCGGTATTAGAATCTCATTGAGCACAGAGAAACAAGTGACAATAACTATCTGGAAGCCGTCCACTGCCCTGGACTGCTAATGTGCCATTTCATGGCAATTTGGCACAGGAAAATCTTTAGCTCTGTGGCTCTGCAAGGATGTGTACTGCCGTGAAAAAGATAGTAGCATGGGTGTCTTCACCTGCACTGCAGAAGACACTGTGCTCATTTATGCACGCCAGCTAGTTCAGGAAAAATTGAGATGCAAGGACTTTCTGCAGCCTGACCGTGCTTCTCTTTATGAATAAAAGTGTACTCACTGTGATGGGATGAGGCATGCCTTGCACCGAGGATGCGCCTCACTCCTGCCTACTGCTTGCTTGTAAAATTCCAGCCTCCCACACTGACCAAAGCAAGGAGCTTCTCAGCCATCAGCTGAGCGTCTGTAGAGGTGTTTGAGAGCGTTTTTCAGCAGCTCGAGGCCCGTAGTATACACCTAATATCTGGCTTGAGAAAGAGTCTGCTGATACCATACCTGTATTGCAGCTGACAGAAGCATCTTTAGAACTTCCTGGGCAACTGAGGTCACTAAGTGCTTTAAATATCCAGGAACACAGACAGGAACAGGCAGGGACAATCCACCTGGAAGGCTTGACCAACCCTTTACCAAAATATGTAATTCCCAGAGCATTAAGAAAACTGCTTGGATTCTGCCCACTATGGAAAATTCTTGAGAGCTTTCTTAGCTCTCCCTTTTCTTTTCTTGTGAGCTTAGGCCAGAAATTCTGTTTGGTCAAGGTGACCCAGAAGACACTGAACAAATAAGGGAATTTTTCTTTCTTTCCCACTTACTGTCCTGTTATATGAAGCTGTCTCATCCATTCAAGGTTCTGTTACATTGCAAAGAATCAAGATGATTTTTGATGTTCCTGGCTTGCAGTTAGTGGCCAAAAAATGAGAAACCTCATTAAATTAATAACACATAACATGAAAAAGAAAGCTGGCAGAAGATCTATAGACGACGTGAAGAACCAAACCATAAATACTTAGGCAAGAATTTAAGACTTAGTCATAAGAAAAGTGCAGAGCAGGACAATACAATAACTTGTAAAATTGCAATGAGTATCACATGAAAAGTGCAGTGCAGGACAATACAATAACTTGCAAAATTGCAATGAGTATCACATGAAATGTAGGCTACTATTATTTCAACGTGAAGGAATCATATCTAAGGAGCATGTATCTAAGGAGCATGTTGCTATTACTCTTGTGTGTTATCTGTGATGCATCTGATCTAAAGCATGTATTACTGGTCTTATAATTATCCACATCTGTATGGGTGATGTGCTGGCAGGTGGCTGGTTGGGAGGCAGCAGACAGAGCCAATACTTCTGGTCTGAAAGGCACTGTTTTTGCTTCATAACGTCCAAGTTACTGGTAGCAAACAAGTTCTGGCTGTGAGGCATAAGGTGGTCCTCACACTGCTACACTCCTTTAACTACATTGCAGCTATCCAAAAAAATCTGTCACTGTGTTCCAATAAGGCTTACTTTTAGGGTGTGTTTTACCTTTGTTTCTGCCCAAAATACAAGGGATCGAGAACCTCCTTGCAGTCACGATTTCTATATCATTGGCCAGCAACAGACGTTTTCATCATGGAGGTTATAGGGCAACAGTTGCAAGGAGGATCTTGGAGACCCAAGTCCTGAAGCTTGCGTGGAGAATGTGGCTCCACATCAAATTTTACAGTCGAGGTGAGAGACAATGTTCCCAGGGGAAGAGCTTGGAAAGAAGGCCTCAAGATCCTCTTCTGAGCGGATATAAGCAATCATCTTAAGAACCACACACAGACCCCAAAATATGACATTTGAAAGCAAGCCTGATTTAGCCTGCATTCAGCCGAGGATTAACTCCTCATAGCCCTTCTTTGCAAGGCTTTAGAAATGGATCTACTTTGCTTGTCATAATATGAACCATATGTTTGTCCAAGCTTTCAGTTACCAACTTACCAGAGTGCAGGTTGTCTGTGATAAAGCAGAGTCAAAGCAGAGAGTCCAACCTTTACCTTGTCCAGCTTCCTTCTATACTTGTTATTATTTTTTTTAAAAAAAGACCTTGCTGAACAAGGGCTCATGCATTTAGGTTTTCTGCTGAATTATTATTCCTACTTTTCTCCCTTACGATTCTCTCTCCAATGTCTGCATTTTTGTTTCTCGGCATGATATGCCATAACATCAGCAGCGTCTTGTGCCCGTGCCAGTCCATGACACATTACTACCTGTGCTGTCTGCAGTCAACCGCATGAGCTGTGTTGTGCACAACAGCAGCTTTGTAGGGTGATCTCTCTTTGAGTGTTTTATTTTCCCTGTTTGTTGGCTTCTGTTTTCAAGTCTTCTAGCCTCAAGGCTGCCACAATACAAACTGTTTCATCTTTTTGTTGCTATCTTTTCCCACTGTCTCATTCAAGTAGAAGTGTTTTTTTGGAAGGATTTCTTAAATGCAACTTATCATTATTGCTCAAATAAGCATAATGGATATGCCAGATATAGACTGTGTGACTGACCCCCATAACTCACATTTCTCTGTGGCCTTTTTCTTTGAAAAGAAGCACAGCCACACTGCATAGCCAGGTTTAATTATTTGCAAGAGGCAATTTCTTATTATTTCCCATGCTGCTTGGAAGCTTTCACCCACCTCACTTGACCTGTGATTTCAAAGTATGTAGTCAGCAAATTTCATGTGCTATAAGGACAACTGGAGCACATGTAGCACACGAAACATGTTATCAGAAGAAGAGCTGAGGGACTGGGGGTAAAGCTCAGCTCCCTGCCCGGGTGCATGCTTGAACTGCGTTCTCCATGCATCCTGGCACAAGACCTGGCTGCATGCACATCTCCCTTCTTTTTGGGTACAAACCTTATGCTTCAAGGCATAATTGAAAACATCATCTATTAGAATAGATGGAGTTTTAGTGTCAGCAGCTTCTTTCTTCAAAATCAGTGTGTATGTGCTATTGCCGGAGACAGAATTCCTGATCTAATGAGCCACTAGTGTGACCCAGACCCAAAATTCTTTTGTACTGAAATGAATGTACTTATGTATGATTTTTTAATTATTCCTGGTGCTCACTAGCGGATCCTTCCTTCATTTTGGTTGTGTATGTTAAGGTTTGCACACAGGATGGCTTGTCCTGACACCTCTAACACAATAACAACATAAGGACCTTCAGGATGGTACAGATAACAAAAGGAGAGTAATACCTATGCTGATATACAGCCAGTTGAAGTCTCCTGTCTGACTAATCTCCAGTTTTTCTGTGTCTTTTGCCATCTGAGTTAAGCTTCTACCTGTCATGGAAAGGAGATGGCAGCTGACAAGTCCTCTACTGCCAGTGTGAAGCTTTTCAGGACCACAGGCTTAAATCCCTGAGGGGGTCTCATCAAGTCTCCATAGACCAGTCATGTTCTGACTTAAAGCATTTTCTGTGCAGCTCATGCACTGCAAACAAAGAGCTGGAGATATTTGTCAATGTTTCCTTTCTATATTTTATTTTGTAATTTGCTATAAAGCATCATACTCACCTCCTAGTCCTGATGCTCTTGCATTTCAGGAGACTGTTGTGAAATTATTTGGAATCTTTCTGTGCGGATTGTGGTACGCAAATATACGAGGATGTTCCAATGCTGAATTAGGGTTTAGATCACTAAGAGGAAAATCTGTATGCTTGATTAAGCTCCTTTAAATTTCTGTTTACTGGTTGATTTGCCTTTCTGGAGAGTGCTATTATGACAGAGCATTTAGTGTATATGTCTGTACAAGGTGTGTGCGGGGCAAATAATTCACCCAAGGATTCAAAAGTAAACCATGGTCAGAACTCGGAAGCGTTTTTTGCGGGTGGAGGAATGAAATGAGGAAAACGAAGTCTTGAAGGAAAATGACAACTCTAATAATGGGATAGATACATAATAAAAAAGAATCTGTTAAATAGTTTTTAAAGCTAGTTTTTAAAAAGGCTATCATTGTTTCAATAAATAATTCAAGCAACTTATTGAAAAGAACTTCCATTTTAATGGAGATTAGACTGGAAGAAGCATATTCGGATGATATTCTGGATGTCTGAATTTAGCATATTGTTGAATATTAAATGGCATTTGCAAAAAGCCATTATTTATTCCTAACATTATAAGTGTATATAGCTTTTGAAAAACAAGTAGGAGAAGACAGGGTCCATGCCTTGAAGAGTTTACAGTCTGCACATTGTAGGGAACAAATCACAGGATTAGCTCTCTTAACTTCTCTAGCATTTTTACCTAGCACACAACAGTGCTCTTAAACAGAAGTATTCATAGGACAAGGCTACAATTAGATGAAGTACCAAGGCAGACATAGTTGTGGTTTTGTTAAAAAAAGCAAACCACAAAAGCTACACAATTACCATGTGGAGCTGCCCAAAATCCACAGGTAAAATAAGACTGATCCATGAGTTCAAGGGTAGCAGGTTGAATTTCAGGAAAAATAAATCCTCCTGTGTTCTTTGGAAAAAAAAAAAAGAAAAAAAAAAAAAGAAAGAAAGGAAAAAAAAAAAACCTGCGATGATGTTCAGAATAAACATTCCCAGCAATGCAAACTGCACGTTCCCTGCCCAAGCTAAGCTAGTGAAGCTGCCAAGCAAGCATGTGCAGATTCAGCTAAGCATGGAAAATGGACACTGCCATGGTGATGGCTCAGTGTCTGAAAAAAGAATGTTTTCCATTTAAAAGTTAACCTTTTCATATTGATTTCAGCAGATCTGAGGAATAAATCAGATGAGTTTAGTGGAGGGGAATGAATGACTTCTGAATATATTCTGTTGCTAAGTTTCAGCCAAGGCACCTTGTTGCCTTATGTCATCACTTACACTCACATGGAGAGCGCACAGGGAGTGTAAAATGCTCACAAACAGTAACAACAGCTTTTTACGCTTATTTTGCACCTTTTTAAATACTCCTGCAAAGCCAAGGTAACAGGGAACCAGGTTCAAACTCTACATGCTGAATTTGTCCACTGATTTCACAGTAACTCATCTTTGCGAAAAATAGCCAGAGGACTTGCAAAAGATAATAGCCAAGGTTTCTGCAAATGCATACAGCCACCTTTTACAGCTGGGTGATAAAAATAACTCAGTTTCAATTAACCTATCTGAATAAAGAAGTGTTTGCAGCTTATATACACACATGCACCAGCAGTACGTAGAGTTCACTGTGTAACTTTATTTTTCATCGCATCCTAAAACATATAGACCTAATTTGGTACAAAGGCAGTGTTTTCATATCTGAAAGATGAAATTCAAAGCCAGGATTCATATTCTTTCACAGTTTCTGTAGAATTCGGTTTACTCCTGTGTGCAGTCGTGTTTAGGAACTTGACAGAGTTATAGGTGTACTGGGAAGCTTGATGATATTAAAGTTTGCCGTTGGCATTGGATCAGAGACGCTACGGCCCATGCAGCCTGATGTGCCAGAGAACACTGGATACAGAAGATGCAGGAAATGGGGTGGCTCAGGAGAGGCAACTCACTGATTTTCAAGCTGTCTTTGGCATACATTAGAGCAGCCTGGGGAACGCTTTAAACAACTCCAATTGGGAATAAGCCAAACACAGTAGTATTCTGGCCAAGTCCCGGCTCTCTCCTTTCTCCAGGGCCAGACAGGACTGATGGTATATTAGGAGGGTTCATTGACTGTGTGCCAGATGGGGATGTTATGATGCCAGGAGAAATCTCAGCTGGTGAAATCTGCAGAGCTTCCAGGCTCTATGCGCTGCTGTAGCAGTGCAGAAAATGAAGTTTAGCTGAGAAGCAAGTCCTGAAGGTGTGAGGTTCTTTGTGTCATACTAAAAACGAGAGAGAGACAACAGAAGCAAAAGGGAGCAAAAGGGAAGCATTTGGGAAATTCAGTAATAATAAATCACTGCCACCAAAGAGGTATATTTCCTGAAAGGATTAGGAGAGCTTATGAAGAGCTGGCTTGGAAAGATTGTAAAGCAAAAAGAGAAAAAACCCAGTGGCATGGTTCCTTAGCTAAAGGACTTGCAGACATGTGGGAAATAGTGGACAAGTAACAGGCAACAACAAATATTAGCTCTCTGGACCTGAGCCCAGGTGATTAGGGACTGCATAGTGAAGTAGAACAAAGTGGAGTGTCAAGTTAGAGATATTTATTACTTTCATAGAGAACATAGGAAGACTGGAGTGAGGAAACTTGAGGAATGTAGCCTCCTGGGATGGGAAAGTATGAGGGTCAGCAGGCCACATCCCCAGTTATCTCAGGAACTCCACTCTCTCCTGTGTTTCATAAACAAATTTTGCAGGGACTGGGAGGCTTCACAAGAGGCAGAACATAAAGCACACCCACGTTCTCCATTTTTTTTGTTTGGAAAGGAATGACAGGACTAGCAAAAAGACCAGTAAGATCAGCCTACAGCCCTCTAAAGAAGGACTGAAGACCACATTATGATAGCAGGAGCTAAGTCCACTCAGGTTCTGCAGGTCCCCTTTGTCTATACGGTGCTCTCTGAAATTATAGATCGAATTAGATATTCCCCCTGGATTAGCTGAGCCTAGACCCAGAGGAGGTCAAGCCAGAAATGGGAATTCCTAGGGGATGAAGCAAGATTTAGTCATATCTTGGCAGAATGAAGAAATGGTTGGAGCTCCTGGGTCCTGTCATGGTCAAGCTCCCTCTTAAAACTGCCTAGCATCTTGCAACATGCTCACCCTTGTAGGTCTTAGTTCCCTTGTTATTTTTTGCTCCCTTTCTTACTCTCTTTATTTCAGATCTATTAAACCACCTTGGTTTTGGACTGAGAAATATTAGACAAATTTCCAGCCCCACTATACATATGCCCAGCTTACTTTTGTTAGGATTGCTCCTTACCTTAATTAATTATAAAGAGCAAGAAGGGGAAAGTTTTTACATATATATGTGTGTGTGTGTATATATATATATCCGTATAGATATATACACACACACACATGCAGTAATCGCATTCTATATGATTCTTCATCTTGTTTAGAAAATATATTTTATTCTTTTCTTACAAAACAGGTTCTCTCTTCCCTGATTATCTTTCTGGCCCTTCTTTGCACCTGTGCCTATCTTTAAGGAAGTATAAGATTTCAGCAAACCAATCTACTGTTATCTACCTTTGCAGGTGCTTCTGCACTCGTACCTTACTAGTATAAGAACACTTGTAGCCTTACGCTAATTGGCTGTTATGCAATAGTGCTGTATTTAATTTTAAATAATAACTGTGCAAAACTGAAGAGTTTAAAAATGCAAATATATACGGCAAATATGCACATGTCAATAGGCAAGTCCTCTTGTTCTACTGAGACAAATTTCAAACTTGGAAATATATAATGACATGTTTTACATTTGTTGAGGCTTTCCGGGTGTCTGGCAATCTTAACCACGTACACCTAATCTGGACACAAATACAGCATCTAAAGATATTTGCATGAAACATGTCCGCACAGTACCTAAACTTTCTACTGAAGCGAATGGTTATCTGCATAAGCAAATGGTTCAAGCCTGAGAAGACATTCTTAAAATCTAAACTGGGCAAGGTAGTTTGTTGCCTGAAAGTCTTTGCCACCTCAAGTGAATCTATAATTTTCAATTTTTTTACTATTCCTCCAGCAGATTACACTATTTAAACTTCTGGCATTAAATACACCTCTCATCATAACCATAGTTATCATTACTATTGTTGTTGTTGTTGTTACTATTATTATTTTAAATGGCTGCTCCTTATCTCTTTACAACCTTTGTTTAACTGCCTCAGACAGATTGCACCTATATGAGCTGCTACTTCAACTCTTTCTGGCAATGCCAGCACTGAACAGAGGGTGGATGCTTTAAAAATATGCGGCATAAAAAAGTAAGGGCTTTGAATCACATTGGCATGTTGCATCATCAAAAGGGCTTCTTCAAGGAACAGATTTTTAAGAACTGTGCTAATTAATGCTGGCAATTGGCATTAGAGGTAAATCATTCCATTTAATTATGGATGAGAGCTGTCCTTTAAGTGTACCTTCTGGTGAAGTGAAGGACGTTATTACCACTGGTATCATTTCATATACTTTTCAGCTGTTAATGCTAAACCTTTTTTTTCCCTAACATCAGGCAACTTTTTGAATAGATGTCCACTGCTTTCCCACATTCTCTTTTAATTATCACTTTCTCTCTTCCCCTATCCAATGGGAGTTAAGTTGGGGCCTGGTGCAGCCCCGGAGGATTTGAAAGCCCTGTGATATTTTACCAAATTGTTTCTGGAAGCGTGGTGTAAATTGAAACCCACATCTCTGGGGACAGAGATCTCTGAGAGGCTATTGTGCTCCTTGGGTAACGCAGGGAGCAAAATCACAGCTTTCTTTTTCTCGGTGGATTCTTCTCACATTTTTGAGGTTTCATTTTCAAGCTACCTAACTCTACCTTTTCACTTTCCCAGTGCATTGGTTGACATTGTTTGACGTTAAGGAGGACTGGCTTCTAGGCTAGCAGTCAAAGCTTAGACCTGTGCTGTGTGGCACATTTTGGTAGACACGTGCCTAATAGTCTTACATTAATATAAGGCCTGAAGCAATCATCATATCATATACATGCCTTCCTGTTTGTCCCTCCTGTCCATTTTCCCATGTATATACAGAACTAACAGTGCATTTCACTATCATCGCCCACAAAAATGTTATGTTTTAAAACTGCAAGACATAACTCCCTGGGTTATGTGTTCCAGTGCTGCGCTACCCTTCTACTTAATTATTTTTTCTTCTCCCTTTCAGAAAGATGTAGGCTGCCATTGAATCTCTCTTTTGCCTCCTCTCTGCCAGAGTAAAGAAGCCCAGTTTCCACAGCCTGTCCTCATAGGTCACTTGGCCTAATGGTCTTGTTAGCTCTCTGCAGGATGTTCTCTAGTTTCTCCAAATGACCTTTGAATTGGGGAGGCCTAAAAGTGGACCCAAGGTCCCAGGTGTGGCCTCACCAGGGACAAGCAGAGGATACTAACTTCTCTCAATTTGCTGTCCATGCTCTTCTTGATGGAGACCATGATGCAGTTTTGCTTTATTCATGACGAGAACACACTGGCTCATGCTCATCGTGGTGTCCACCACAACTCCCATGTCTTTTTCATCATCTTCCATTCCCATTGGTGGAATTCTGCCTGGGTTTTGCCTATGCCTCAGCCCAGTTATTTTGACAGCCACCTTTTTGGTCTTGTGAAGTACAACCTTATGTTTTCTTTCATTAAGGATGTTGCTTCCCTTACCACCCTCCTGAACTCTTTTTCTGACAGTTTCAGTTCCCTTGTAGACACTCCTTCATTTGTTCCTGCTTCTGCATAGCATTAAACAAAGCTATTAGTTGTAAGATTCAAGGATATTCATGGCCGATCACCTCCCTAGCTACCGTCTTTTACTTACCAGCTAGGAACATCTATTCCCCGGAGTTACACAGCATCCTCTCAAAAGAGCACATCTGCACTTTTTATCTGGTGTTTGTCACAAGTGCAAAGAGCTTATTGTAAACTTCTGTGAAATTGTATAATGTATATTTTTATGTGTCTATACACTCATATATAAAGATATAAATAATATAATAAAGTCCTCAGATTAATTGAATAAATAGCTTATAAAATATTTTCTTTTCTGTGATGCCTGCACTAGAAACGTTGTGGAGTTCTGGTCTCTGTAGTTCCTCAGTCTGTCCTTATCTCAGTTTGGTTTCTTGTCTCACCCTAAGATCATTAGCACTATAGTCAGCAATGGTTTGTATTTTCTGTGTTTATTCAGACATTAGCTAGTAGTATTTAACCTGCTGTTTGAGCAGGTGTCCAGTCATTGTCATCGTAATAACACTAATGCTAATAATTAACCTAAACAAGCCTAATTTTAACAGACACCCAATACTGGCTTTTTGAAAATTAGCCATTCAAAATTTTAAACATCTAGCTTACAATCTGTCTGTGTTGGGTTTTTTTGTTTGTTTTTTTTGTTTTTTTTTCCCCCTACGTGAAACAGGAATAAAACACTTCTCTGCCTTCCTGGAGGGTAAATACATTAAGCAGCACTTCTATATGCCATCAGGACAAGTTCATATAACTAAGAATGCAAATAAGGTAGCAACTTTCATATCAAGATGTGTAGACTACTCCTTTCTTGTTTAGTATTGAAAAAAAGAAAAAGAAGAATGAACCGCTTCTCATGCTTCCTGCAGATGGGGTGGAAATATAAAAAGTTGCACCGTGCTTAGGTGAGCTAAAGAAAGAAGATCAATACAGAGCGTTCCAGGCAGAAAATAGTATGGCTTTTTTTTCTTCTTCTCTTTTTTATTTTCGATATCTGCAAACAAGTTGAACAGAGCACACATTGCACTGTCTCCCACTCTATCGACTTGCACTCTGCGCAGAAATATCCTGTGGCAGGAGTGTGTTTTCTCCACTGCACAGCCAAGGCAGGCTGCAGAAGACACAAAGCCGTGATAACCATGCGCCACGGGAGAGGCTGCCCAGCGCTTCCCACAGCCAGCCTGGAACGCTCAATCCCACCTCCTACCTAGACTGCCTTTTCTTCCAGAAAAAGGACAGATTCCCCATAGTGATATAAACTTTTTAAAGCAAGCCTGAGACCTAAAGGAGCTAGCAATCCTAGAAATCACCTAGAAATCGGCCTCATGGAATAGCTCGGTATTTTAGTAGCTGGGGGCAGCCAGAATGGCATGTTCTGGAGCCATGATGGAGAAGTTAGAGACCTTCTGAAGCCTCATTGGAAAAAAAGAAAAATGTTACCCATGGGCTACTAAAAGCAATAAAAGCTTTCAGCGTAGTTAAGAGAGACAGAAGGGAGAATGAGACTATCCAATACTTAGTAGAAGGTGTAATAAAAATAGAGTTGACTCTTCTTAAGTCCTTTTAACCCAAATATTTCTTAATTTTTTAAACCTAAACTGAGCCTACAAAGACGTCTGTAAAGTAAATAAGCACTAGAGATGGAAATGAAAGAAAAAAGAACAGAAATTTCCCTTGAGGGAAATTCTGATATTTTAATCTTTATTCTCATTACAGAATGTCTTCTGAAATACATATATATGTATGTATGTAGGTAGGTATATAAACTCAAGAAACAGAAAGTTCCAAAAAATTACAATTTGTAACTGTGTGATTTTGCTTCTATATTTTCCTGCCTGCTTCTTGAAGAAAAATCTCATGCAGCCACAAAATCCATGCCCCTCCATCCACTTCTCTTTCCTCTCCCCGATGCGGTTTTGAATTCTTTGGCTAATTACAGCCAGTGGTTTCTGAGACAGTAAGTTCCTATAGGCTTAATTCAGGTTTGCAGAAAGAATCTAAATGAGCGTTTGAGCGAGAGGAAGTCCGCAGCATGAGCCCTGCTGTCATCTGCTGCTTTGGCATCCTCCTAGCTAATCGGACACCAGCCGGCCTGGCCGGTCGGCGTGCGCCTGCTTCGAAAGGGTGCCAGCATATGTGCTTTACATCCGAGGCATTAATTAACCGTCACAGGCAGAAGGTGAGAGTGCATACATTTAGAGGACGCAAGAGCAAACGTAAGGAAGGCCTTATGGCTTTATGAGGCTGAGGTTTTAAGAAACAAATCTCTAGAAAATGAGGCTTTGCTAGCTCAGCAGCCCATAAGCAGCTTGTTCTGCATTGCATTTTGCAGTATGCGGGATCAATTTTGTATCAAAAGGCAATAGCTTGGCATGACTGAATTAAAACTTTGAATTTGTGTTTATCGAATGGATCCAAAACGCTTCATTTTGCCTGCGTTTGCATTTTAATTTGGGTTGCCTGTTGACTCTATCTTTGGTGGAAGTCATGGGGAGCAGTGTCGCTCAGCCCGAGAGCGTTTATCATCGCAGGAGGGGAAATCCAGCCGGGACTGAGGGGGGACCCAAATCAAGTTGCGCTGAGGCATTAACAACGCATGTTTTTTGCAGATACATCAACTCAAAATGATCCATTTTGTCAGTCCACTTTAAGTCCAACCAAATAACAGCAGTTTCACGTCTCCTATGAAACCGCGCTTATGCAAAGCCGCGTGTTTCACCAGAAGCAGATAAAAATTCCAGGCATAAGCTGTCCGCTCGCACAAATCAATAGGTTGAATCTACTCGATAGATGAGTTAACGGAGACTATCATCAGATCCTGATTCCACGTTCCCTGACGTAAAGTGAAAGTGACTCCATTACAATCAATTGAGTTACATCAGCGTAAAACACTTTTAAACAACGTTGGAATTGGGCCCAAAAAGAGCTTACGCGCAGCTGACCTGGAAGCAGTGGGTAGATCAGAATCATAATTGAGGAATCCAGTTTCATGAGCTATTATTTTAATCACTGGCCCCCGGTAAAGCTCTCTGGTTCTGTTTCTTTTATTACAGTTATAAAATATATATCTAAGCACCTGCCTCCCATGTAAAGGAGACGATTCCTTTTCAGTCATGCTATTTAAAGTCCTCTTCTATTTTCTCGTTGCAGAACCCTGTTTCACAGATCTTTCTTAAACCACCAACCTCAGGATGCCAATGTTCATCCATATTATTTGGGGAGTAATATTTGGGAAGGCAGAAACACGGTGCTGAGGTTTTGTACCTGCTCGAGAAATAAGAGCTGATATTACACAGTAAAGTTTTGAAAAGCTAAAAATGAGCAGTATGAAGCATAAGAAAGCAGCTGTAGCTGTCAGTTTAGCATCAGTGATGGTATTGCGGAATGCACTGTTGTGATAAATGAGCCCAGCAGTGAAATTTAAAGATTTAAAAGACTCACTGGAAACAACACTTATTTGGAAATAATAGTTTTAAATTGCTTGTGTTTCCAAACTGCTTTAGGCTGTGGCTGATCCACTGGAGGTGTCAGGGCACCGTGTGAGCTGGGGGTCCCTAGAGGACAGGTACCATGGGGGTCCCTGTGCCGACACGAGGAGCAGGTCAGGCCAGGGAGCAGCGATAGCCGAGCAGGGCTCTTAACCCCCAGAATAAGCTGTTCATACTCAAATTACCTGTCAGGAATGGTCCTTGGCTTCTACTAGCTCCTGAGCAGCATCTTAAGTGCTGCCTGGGAAGACTGGGTGGAGATCGTGCTGAGAGCAGTGCAGCTCATTGCATGCCAGTGCTCAAGCATGTGCCCTGGGCTGGTAAGGACAGCAGGAGACATGTAACCCCAGGGTGTGCAGCTTGTCAGAGGTGGGCTAAGGCTCGAGTTCGACCATGGGACCCTCTCTGGACCACGTCAATTAGCTCCCTCCATAACAAACCTTCTTGAGGTGGTGCTGGCCACGAGCCAATGGACTTCAGGCAGCTTCGGTGCCATCAGCACAGCCGGGGTACGGCTAAGCCCATTCAGGGGAATTTTTTTCCCCTCATCCTATTGAAATGACAATACTTTGCAATAACGGATTTAGGAGTCAGTAGACCAGAGAAAGGGGGAGTGAGTGGGAGTGCGTTGCTCTATGCCAGCAGTTAAGGCACCCCCTGAAAGGGAAAATTTCCGTTCTTCTGTCTGCTCCAAAAGTTGCCTTGCCACCAATGGCTATTTAATGCAAAACACTTAGCACGACAGCAGCTAGACATTTGTCTATCTAGTTGTGTTTGCTTTTTAAAAAATACAACTAATGCCGATTACAGTTGCAAGGCAATATTCACACTCTCTATACTGCTTTAATTAAAGATGATTTATCACACTAATATGAATACAAAGAATTTTTCTTAAAGAACTGGTGCTAAAGTTGTGGCTAGCTCAGAAACAGAACAGAAAAAGAGCTTCAAAGCCCATTCTTATGAGCAAGTGATAAACTCCAGGTGTGCTAGGAATAAATCAGCAATTTCTGGCAGTCGTTGTCAGCCCTGGATGGAGCATAACCTGTGTTAAACATGTTTCAGGAGAATGAGTAATTACATAAAGAAAGTACCTACAACCATAAAACATGATTCTCCTCCGTGATGAACTGAATACTGTGCTCTTGTACACACTGTGCTCTTGTATACTTGTGGTTAAACTAGATGTTCAGCATCTATTGATGCTAGGATTGCATAAGAAAGTGTTAAAAGCAGATCTTTAGGAGCAGCATTTTCTTGTATTAAGGCAAGGATCCAAAGTCTACCAACTTAACTAGCACCGTGTACTACACATGAGGCCCTTAAACCGATTCCAGATAACCAGGGAGAGATAGTCTCTCATGCAGTCTCAAGCATCCTTCCTAAAATTGTAATATTCAAACACACACACAAAAAAGAAGTTAGTGTTTTGGAGAGCTTTAAAGTATTACATTTCACACTGAGTCTTTTATTGTTTCTTCTCAGCTGGCTTCAAGTTTCATATACAGTTAAGACAACCTTTGTCCTTTTCAAGCAACCTATTTTTGCCAGTAATTCACTCTGCTACTCTGACCTTATTTGCTGATGGCATAATTTGTCTTACAACCCTACATAAATACATACACTACATCAATAATATTTTCTCAAGGCTATTTTGCCCTGAACCACACAAGAGTAAATTGGTTATTTTTCTTTTCAGCAGAGCAGCAGACAATATTACAACCTTCCTTGTATAGTTCTAATGCAAAGCAGGCATGCAGACGAGGTTTGTTTTGTTTTTATTGCTATTTTTAAGATGAAGACAAGGTGGTAAACTAGAGCTAGAGTTCCTTTTTATAAAAATCTACAATTGAGCATGACCTTTTCCATTCTCATTCAGTTTGCACAGAGGAATAATTTCCAAAGGAGTGTGGGAAGGAACAATTAAAGTTAAATGTTAATTTTCAAAAATAAGACCCAGCTTGCCTTCTAGTTTCTGAATTGCCCCTGGAATACAACTCAGGCTCAGCCTCCTGGGGAAAGACATTGGAAATGAAGCACTGGCAGAGTAAGCAAGATGTAGAATAATTTCTTGAGAAATCAGGCTGGTCTTTATAAGTAGTTTTCTAAATGGCAGTGGCTTAAGGTAGCAGCGTGCTCCTGCAAAGCTGCATCTGCTGTCACTTTCTCTGTTGTAGAGTGGGGATTTTCACAAAGGGGCCGGATGCCGCAGCCCAGCTGAGCCACAGCAGAAGACAGGAGACTCTGTCCTTGTCAAAAGTGTTGGTACTTAACATCTCTGTTTAATAAGAAGAACCAGATTGCTGTTCTGTGGGTCATTTCTCCAGCATTGGTGTCCTTCTAGACCATTGAGGTGTGCCAAAATCTGGCGCAGATGGCAGTTGGGTATGTCGGGCGGTAGTTCCCACAATAACATTCCTATGTAAAACATCCTAAACCTAGGCAGAGTTCCCTCAGTACGTGAGTAATGAGATGTCAGGACCAGAGCTGCTGCAATCCATACCCACTTTACAGCATCTGTGAGGTCAAGTCATGCCTGGGACCTACTGCCTGGAGCCAAGAGACCTCGACCTCCAGTTTATCATGACATCATAAGTTAAGCACATACTGGCCATAAAGAACTGAGATCCTGGAGTCTTTCATAAAAAGCTAAGAGGAGACTTTTGTTCATAATGGGAGGCATTTTTCCAGACTAACTCTGGAAATACCAACTAATTTTCTCTGTAACATACAACTATCAATAAATATCATTCATAGATTTTTGTGGGCTTAAGGGAATGCTCTGATTGCATGTGCTGACCTCATAAATAAGTCAAACCACAGGAGTACTCTGCATTAATTCCCGCTTCAAGTGCAATACCTAGAGTTGAAGTAAAGCATGTAGTGTTTTATGGAATAAACATCCACTCCCAGCTTTACAGTTACTACTGATGAAAAATTCACCACCAAAGTTAGGAAGTGATTCCACCGATTAATCTACTTTACTGTTAATTTTGCCTTATTTCCTGCTGAAATCAAGTACTGATTTTGTCATACCTTTGTGTCCTGGGTTGAAAAGAGTCCTGCTATCGAATTTCTGTGATGCGTGTGGGTGCTTACAGATACCATCTCTCCTTGCTGACTTAAGAGGTGGAGCACCTCAGGTCCTCCAGGACACCAGAGTATTTTCTGATTCCTTAGTCGCTCTCCCTGCTCCCCTCCCAATCCTTTCCAGGTTTTTAGCCTTTCCTTTAAAGCACTGATGCGAGAAATGGACAAATTATTCCAGGAATGGTTTCATTAATGTCAAAAGGAGAGGCATTATAATACAACTCCTGCTTACTATTCCATATCTCTATCCAAGAACTGCATTATTCCTTTTGACTGCAGTGTCACCTGGGATCTCGTTAATAGTTGATTAGCCACCATGGCCCTAAGTCTTTTTCAGAGGCACTATTTCCCAGGCTAGCAAACCCATACCATTAGTGTAGTTTGCATTCTCTATTGCTATATACATGGCCTTTGGCCATATTGAAGTAGATATTGTTTTACTGAACCCAAACTCTCTGTACCATTCCCCATTAGCTACTCTTCCGCCTCTCCTGCCACCATCGGATATTCTTGGTGATAGTATTTTCCCAGTCATTCGTAAAAATTCTCTGATGAACCCAAGGAAATTAAGTCTTTAGAGATGACCCCCCCTACTAGTAAGCATGTTTTCAGATGTATAGTTTAACCAGTTTTTAATATACTGTGCAACTTCTAGGTTGGTGTGGTTTTTAATGTTTCTGGAGGTTTTATCTTTTGAATTTATGAAATAAGATGCCTTGTGATACCAGATTGAACATGCTATAGACATCCAAAAATAATATATTAACAATATTACTCGATCAATCAAACTCATGAAAGATGGCATCAAGTTAGGTTTATAAAATCTATTTTCTACAGCATATGTCAATGAGTATTAATTATAGGGTTTTTTTCATCTCTTTATTAGTTCAGTCTTATATCAGTCATAGGATGGTGTTGTACAGGTTCATTTCAATATAGTAAATTTTTCCAGTTTGGATTTGCATCTTTCCCTTTTATAAAGAAAGAAAAAGATCTGTCATCAGATCTATTGCATTTCAAGCAATATTTTCCTTCTTTTCTACTTAGCATCTAAGCTTTAGTGTTGATTATGTAAGATATATATTTTTTGATAAATCTTAGAATAACTCTAAACATACCTAACATAGTTATACTACTGGTTCTGTGATAAAAACTATTTTCTTTTGTTTTCTCATTGTTTTGTCTTGCAAACAAATAAAACCCTTAATTAGTTGCAGAAATGAAATCTGAAATTAACTCCTAAATGAGAGTATTGAAAGAACTAAACAAAAATCAGCAAAACATAAATTCTGTAAGATTTTGATGAGAGATGTTTGTCTTTAGGAAAAATGTTTGTACCTATGAAAACAGATTTTCTGCAGGAAAACAGTGATTAAACCTAAATTACTTTCAGAATCCTAAATACCTTCATATTTCATCCATATTCATATGCCATTAACTGAGTCTAATTATTGCTAATGTTAAAGGAATCCCAAAGAAAAAAATTACTTATTAGTGAGTTTAGCACATTTTTTAATGTTTTGATAATTCTATAGATTTCCACCTATACAAAATTTATTATTTAAACCATCTAGTCATTTGATTATCTTCATGCTTTATGTCTTCGTGAATTCCTTGGCACAACACTGAGATGTCCTATTCCCTCCTCGAGGATCTGTCGAGAAGCTGGGAGTTTCAGTTGTTTCTCTCAAGGAGCGGCGACTTCAATTAAACATCTTCATTCTCGACACAAGGAATATGTTCAGAATTTCTGGTATTTTTTCCTAAACCAATCTTTTTCTTCAAAAGCCATACAGTAAGGGCAGAATTAATTTCCCATAACTGTATGCATCCACTCTGTAGATGTCTCCATCTGTGCTTATTGCCCTGGGTTCCTTTGTAGTCAGTGGAGGTGCTTTAAGGGCACAATTCATCTGACTGAGCTTAGATGTCTATTTTGGGAGAGATGAATTGCACTTTAGAAGAGTCTGTTTTTCTCCTTGATTGAAAAGGGAGTCCAGGGTTACTGGCTTAAACATAGATATATCCACTGTACACATCTAAAGCTAGGTGAGGTGAATTCCCATGCTGGGAGACACCTGGCATGTTTTGCAGAATGGCTTAGAGGATGCTAAAACACAGCCAAAGGCAGTGCTACTTCTCCGGATCTTCTCACCAGGGGATGTCTCTCTGGCACATAGGAGAAGGAGGGACCAGGTTATCTATTGAAATGCACCAAATGTTTGATTGAAACGGAAAGCTAGTATTTCTTATTAAGTTTCTCTAAGTGTACCTAGATAATGAACATATTCCTAGAGGTGTGGGCCGTGAGGATAATCATTCTCTTTAAAATCCCTTTGTATCACCTAGCTGTTGAAAGAAAGATATAGTACAAATGAGAAGCACCCTTAAAGGTGGGGAGGTTGTTGATTTTGCAGCTATACAGCAGGCTAAACTATCTCCCTCGAGCTCGAGAAGATTAAGCGATTGTAACTGTGTTGTAAAACTGTGGAAGGTTTCTGATGAGGGATGAGTATTGCAGGTGAATCAAGGGCATGGAAGTTGAAGATACACAAATTCGAAGTAGAAATATGGTTAAAATATATTTAACATGGAATTTAATTTATTATTGGAATAATATTATATCCAAAGTAGATTTAAAGGTTATGCTCTAGTGTAACCAGAAGTGGCTCAGTGAAGATACTGAAGGATTAATTTCTATAGCCTGTTAAGGCACGCTAGAGTAAGTGACCGTATAAGGATGCCTTTTTTATGCAAAGATGTATTCTTACTGAAGTCACTGACACAATTCCTGTAGTGTTCTTTAGGAGCAGAATTTTGGCGTAAGACTACTGTACTGAGTACCTAAAAGTTTTATGCTATCTGGGTTTTGGGCCTTCTTCCAGGGTGTGTATATTTTATACAGAGAACAACTTTATATTCTTGAGCTAATTTTGCATAGTGATACCTGGGGAAAGGGATAGATTGCAACTACATAAAAATCACTAATAATATAGAAACACAACTGAAGGGGAAAATAGGTACCATTGGACTGTTTCCCTGTATATACCACTCATTACATTTGGTGAATGTGCAACATTATATAAAATGGAACAGACTGCATATGTTCTAAGCAAATTAGAATTCATACTTTAATTTTCTGTCCATTTACTGAATGCACCAGCCACAGAAGTACATACTGCTGGAATACTTTAAGAGCTATGTTCAACATTTTTTAAAAAGTATAGATTTCTGTGACTTTTAGAATATCCATCATTTTAGATGAACAGGGAATTAGGACACATTAGCATACAGCATAGCATATGTTTGTTTCTGCCTGTCATGTTGATTGGTATTTGTCTTCAAGCCCACATGGAGATGGCTTCTCTTTCTGAGCAGAGCACAAATGTCTTCTGTTATATTAAATATCATTAGGTGTCCAGAGCTGCAGTGAAGAGTCAGTTTTATGCTTGCCTGTAAGGAGCAGTTTTTTGGAAGAAAGAACAGAGGAAATTCTGTCTTTAATTTTTTTAGGAAAATACATTTTTTTAATACATATACATATATTTGAAATTCTACCATAAGGGAAATGTCAGGAGTATCTGAATCAAGATAGAATAACAATAAGCCCCATCCGCTTCTAGTGAAAGCAGCTGGTTTATTTCCGTGTAGGCATGGAAAGTGGATTTTCTATTAGTGCAGTATTCATAATACCATTTGAACAGACTTTTTCTAAGTTGTTCATTATACCATATATTAAGCCTTCCTTACAGAGGGAGAGAGAGAGAAAAAAATAGTTTGCTTTGCTTCAGCGTAGTTGTAGTATTCATAATGCCATTTGAACAGACTTTCTCTAAGTTGTTCATTACTTATGTATTTTGCAAGTTTCCCTACTGATGAATAAAAATAGATTTTTTTTTTAACCCTGGTTTTCAAAGCAGTGGGGGAGTGTCCTTGAAATGCAGGCTCAACTCCTCTTTTTCTTTGTTTATGGATTGTTGTTCCACCTGGGAGCAATTTAAACAAGTCCTAATTGGACTGTAATCCAGAAAGAATTAAACCATGACTCCTACTCTGACTTGGGTAGCATTAGAAGAAAAGGCACTGAACTCAGAATAGCCAACCTGTTTTGCAATTGATGGTATTTTTAACAGATTAATTGCTTTTTGTTCTGACATGGGAGAAGCCATGCAGAAAAGCCACTGTGTTGGCATGCTGGGAGACCTGACAGAGGGCTTTCTTGTAGGTGAGAACTGATTGGCGGTATCAGCAAGGAGGCTGAAGGAGCATTATAAAATAAATTAAAAAAAAAAAAAGACAAATCAATGCAAAGCCATTTGCATAAAAAACAAGATTTAAAATGTGTGTAATTCCCATTTCCATCGTAACATCACAGAGTCATAGGAACGATGGTCAGGAGGGACCTGTGGAAATCGGAGGGCTGCTTCTTTACTCTCTCTGGCTGATTAGACATTGTTTCAAAAAAATAAAAATAAATAAAAAGCCCTTGTGAGTGACATTTTCTGTCAGCCCAAGCTGTGCCAAGTATCAACAGACTTTTTTAAATAAAAAAGATCACACTGAACTACTGAATGTCTTGGTAATAGAAAGGATTGTAGTGGCTGCTTCACCCAGTATCTGATTAATCCGTTTTATGAATCTCTTTATACTGGCGACCAGGAAGAATTTAGCTCTTATTCAGCACTCCATCTGCAATGCTTATATTTTTTCTGCATAATGGTTTTTAAAGTTAGTTGCTATATAGGTATTTTAAGCAGTGTCATACAAGCAGATAGAAAATAACAAGGTGTACAGCAGACAATCTATTCCAATTTTGTGTTAATTACTGTATAGTAAGGAACTGAAGAAATGACCTTTTTAAGTTTATAGAGTGTTCTGTGCAAAAACCAATGGTATTCTCATTCAGATCCCACTTATTAGAGTGCTTTCACTAAAAACTAAGACAGAAAGTTAAGCTCTTCTGAAATATATCCCTGGTTCAAATACGCCATATTATGGGAGGACTTGGATGAGGTTGAAACTATAAGGGAGTGCTAAAGAGCATAATGCAAAATATGGAGTGTTTCAGAGTTTATTTCCAGAGCAGCTCCTCACAGTGAACTGGCGATATCCATTTGCCTTTTTCCTCCAATGATGAACCCAAGGCAGTGCCAATTTGAATCCAGTTTTACAGTTTTAAAAATATTTTATTGAGGAATAGCAGAGCCAAAGATCAATGAATTTGAAATGGATTTGTGAGGGTTTTTTTTTTTTTTTTTTTTTTTTTGCATGGCTGTAAAAATGTCATGTTATTGGTGATGAAAATGTCATTTTATTATTGATTGGTGGTTTGTAGGAATCATTTATGGGGTTTGTTTTGAAGCTGCTTATATGCCTGGTGCCGAGTGGGCCTTGTGCATGTTGCACTGGCAGCTCCAAATTTCTTGGTGCATGACTCAGAGAGAAATACTAGCTGTGTACTACAAGTCAGCCGTGAAAATATACAGTCTAAGAACTTTTTAAGAACCCCAGCTGAGGCAAAAGTGACTGTCCTGGGGCCTGTGAAAGGCACTAGGGTCATGTTTATTGGCACAATTAACACCTTACTTCTAACACAATTCAGTGAGCCACAGATACAACTTGTGCAAAAATCCTGCTCCTCCAGTAATTTGCAAATCCCATAGCACTCTCATTCTGTCAGCCATGGCTTCTTTGTTAAACAGCCTTCTAAGGAATCAGCTGCAGGAAACCAGAAAAAAAAAATGTATTATGATGCTTTGTATTAATTTATATATTATTCCCTAATAAGCTCTAAATAAACAAAGTTATCAAGCTAATAAACATTCAGGGAAAGATGATGAATTTTGAATCTGACACTGGTTAAAGTTCTCCTTGGCAAAGGAAATGAAATGCATTCAAGTATTAAAGAATATATAAGATATGTATAGCCCAGCAGGTATAGCCCAGCAGTCAAGCTACTAGCCTAGAACGCAGGAAACCAGTGTTTGGTTAAACATCAAAATAATGCACATGAGTTGTGCAGCAGTTAGAGATGAGTTAAGAAGTAACATTTGGAGCTCTTGGGTCCGCACCGCTTTTGTCTGCACGTTACTCCTCACAGTATCTTCATTATGATGGGAAGGTTTTTGTTGTTGAGGTTCTGGGTCAAATCCTGCTGATAACGCAAATGAAGTCCACATTTCTACTGAGCTTCCACATGGGAGATATTTATAGATGAGGCATCACAAATATAATGAAGATACAAAAACTAGTTCTGCTTTTAATGAGACTGGTCATCAACGAGGCCACAGCTGTATTTGGGGGTGTTCTCTGTGGAAAATGGTTTCCTAGCAGGTTGTCACCACGATCAAGCACCATTACTTCTCTTGAGCTGGTTTCCATAATTCAACCTGCTACTTTTGGGATTATATCACTCCAGAAAGACTGTAACACAGAGTTTAAAAGAATAGGCTTATACAGAGACTATTTTTAAAGCAGTAATAGCAGATCAATCTAGGACTTCATCTCAGCGTTTCAAAAACATACACACTGGCAGTGTCTAAATGGCACAGCACAATGTAGAGCTGGTAATAGACCAGATGCTGCTTTTTTTTACCCTTCAGCTATGCTTCTTTAAATTTTATTAGAACATAATAAGCTCAACTAAAAATATGCTTTAATATGTCTGCATTAGTTAACAGCCTGGTAGGAATTCTAATTATTATTGAGTTTATCATGGAGTACTACAATATGCCCTTTCTTTAAATTTCTAGAGACCACTTAAGCTGCAGATTGCTAGTTGTATAAATATTTGTTGATATTAAAGATGCATAATTCATTTGTTTCCCCCAAAAAAGCTCTGTAGCTGTTTTTGAAACACTGTGCAAATGCTGCTATTTTAGCAAAATCTATGCTGCTTAACTGATTAGGGTGACTGTGATTCTGGGGGGTAGATGAAGAGCTAGGAATTGTGAATTTTAAAGACTGCTCTGCTCTTCCTTTTTAAAATTATCCTGGGGTATTCACTTAAGTATTGTGCCTTTGTTTATTAAAAAAACCTAACAAACAAACAAAAAAACCCACAGTAACTTCTTGTAAGATATAGGACATGGAATTTTTAATTGCCTAATAATGTAAAAGCATCATTTGCACCGATTGTTTGCCCAGAGTTTTTTAATCGTAAGTCACAGTGGTACTCTTGTTATTTTTACTTTTTCACATGCAGATCCTGTAGTAATTCACTGTGTTACCATCAATCAGGGCTATATCAGGGTAGAGAAATCATCCCTATTGCACTGGGTTGGCAAGGTGTGTGCTCTTTTTGTCCTATGTCATTCAACACAGCCCCTGAAGTTCCACAGAAAATGGGGTCACTACATACTATTTCATTATAAATACTATTTTAATTACAAAACATAAACAAATGAACACTGCTGCAAATCACCCTTATTGCCTTTTTCTTTTGATGAGTGTAGAGTTCTTGTTCTTTCAGCTGAGATTTATCTTTCTCTACTCAGTTTGTAAAGATTAATATAAAATAACACAAAGATGTTGGTTTTCTTTTTAAGTCTTACCCTGCTTTGACTAGTGCTACTAATTATTTTTTATAATTTCCTAAACTTTATGTTAGCTACTGAGTTCCACTCTTTGATACGAGCAGCCCCTGCGCCCACGCTAGCATCAGCTGTTTTTCGCATGTGATCTTTGAGGGCTGTCTTTCTCTCTCGTACCTGGAGATTTGTGAGCTACAGCCTGTAGAGAAAAACAACAACAAAAAAAAGCAAAAAAAAAAAAAAAAGGTTTTATCTTGTAAAGCAGTTTTTACTGCACTTCAAAATACTGTTTTGATGTAAATGCTGCTTGCCAGGTATCTGTGAGTCTTTAATATAGAAATAATAGTAGTCTAGCTCTGATTTTTCAGCTTGTTTGCTATATTATATGTTCATTCTCTGATCACTGACCCCAGTGGCCCTTTCTGCCTCAAAAATTATGCTTTTACTTCTTTTATATTTTGACTACAAAAAAATATCCAACAATGACCTTTTTAAAAATTATTTTAGCAGATATGTCCTCTGCAAATAGAAACCTTGGAAACACTCTTGCTTATTAGCCCTCAAATACACTGGGCTTCTAATTCTGGCTGTTTTCACCCTCCTTGGTTTTCTCCTCTTTTGAGTGAAGTTTCATTAACTCTTTCCTTCCTTTTCCCTCTACGTTATCTAACTTCCCTTCCTCCACGTCCATCCTATCAACTTTCTTCTGTTAGGAAGACCTGGTGTCTTGCTCCTTTCCTGATAACTAGGAACATTCACCAAAGAAGAGACAAAAATGGGATGTGGCATCAGTGAGGATCAATTATGACAGGAATGGGGAAGAGATTAAAAAAAAAAATCACAATAATGAAATGAAACAATGAAAGTTGCCATTTCCTAATGAAAAAAAGCTAAAGGAATGTCTCCTTACAAATGGTTTCCTCTATGAATGCACATCAGAACTATTATTTAGGGGTAAAACCTTTTCCTTCTCCTCTGAATCCCACTTTTTATACTCATGTTAAAGTGTAATGTGTTCAGCTTGTCCGCTGTGATCCACCATCATTTATTTGTTTCCTCTCCTTCTTTTGATGTTCAGTTTTAATTCCCTCCTCACCTGCGTGCTCATTCACTTGATTGGTCTTTACTTAATGTTTTTACCACATTGCTGAGCTTTCTTTTTTATTCCCAGCTTTTTCTTTTTTCTTTTTTCTTCCCCTTCCCCTCCCCGGTAAACTTCAAGGCTCTATTTTTGGTCTCTTCTTTTCTCCTACATGTTCTTCTGGGAAATCTCATTAAATACAAATTTGTCTCCCACTGTGCTGAGAGACGACAGACTCTGACTTATGCCTGTCTGTCCAGCTGAAATCCCATGCCAGCTCTCCAGCATCTCCTGTGGTCCCGGCCGCAGTGGCCAATCCAAGATCAGCATGGCTAGAGCAGGGTTCTCCATATTTCCTCTAAGGTTGCCTCGCTACCTCCTTTCTTGACTGCTGAAGATGATTTAAAGTAATTTTGTATACTTCTTATCACAATTGACAAGACACAAGGTCATTCATAGCATCTCAGCCAAACGGAGTAAACTTCTCAAAATATGCCAACTCAGTCATTTCCATGCATGAACATATTCTCAGTGAACTTCTGGAACAACTCAAGACACGAGTCTGGACTAGCTAAACCACAGTGTGATCCAAATGATTAGATAACGTTACAAAAAACAAGAGGTGGAGGAACAAAGTACATCTTTTATTTTTTCATAGCTTTGAATGCTTTTAATTGGTGTGAGCTTCAGTGGGACAAGGCAATAGTTTCTTCTCTAAATAACTTCAGGTGTATAGATGCCAAAATACTGTGTGCTAATTTATTACTGTGTGGACATGATCGCCTAATTATAAAGGCAAATGGAACTTGTGCCTTGGGAATCAAGTCTTCCGCAGATAGTTCTCAATGAATAGAAATTCTACATACATATTTATGGTAAAAATTCTGTGCTGAGTACCTAATTCCCTTTCCTTCTATGAGAGCCTGGATATATAATCAACAGAGATGTTATGTTACACTTTCTTGCCTCTTGGCATTTTCCAGAAAAAGCAATGTAAAGTTTGAGCTGACCTTGCTTTAACACATTGCAAAAGTACATGCTTGTTGAAGAAATATGGCATTGTACTAATATTCTGTTTCTGTTAAATTGCATCCTGTGTAGCATTGTGCCTTATACAAAAACATTTGTGTATTATTTTGTGTAATCTGTAGAATATTTTAATTTAATAGGCAAAAAATATATTTTATATATGTCTATAGATGTAAATATTATAAAACCCATAGTAGCAGCCTCCAATATATCTTCAATACAGATCTGTTAATCAGTTTTTGCCTTTTCTTCTTACCTACGAGCAATCTCAGTGGGGAGCGAGACAAAATGGCTTCATCCCAATTTTGTTCTCACCAGATATTTTTTGTCCTGGTACAACACTGGGATAAGCATGGTAATACCACTTTCACAACGCAGGGTAGAGCCTCTACACACTGCATCATGCCTCATGAGGACAACAGCTCAGATGGCTCCAGTTTGTGGGCATCTGCATTTTATTCCTTTCTTCGGGGAGCCTTGCATGCTGTGGAGCTTGCAAGGTCATGGTCAAGGCAACGTGGTTGCTTTACATGACGCTCTTTACCAAAACTCTCTAATGCAAATCTCTGAAACGCAGAGGTCAATATTACAGGATGTGATGAGGCAGCTGCCTCTGGCAGGCTCTGGGGCCAGGGGATTCCTCTTTCCCAGGGACACGGGAGTCCCCCCGTCCCAGGCCCATGGATGCGGCCGCTGCTGTCCTGTCTGCAAGTTCAGCCAGTAACAAGGTTGAGCGTGTATCTCACACACACAAACGCACACACACACAGCACTAACACGGCCAACGACACAGACTACCACAGTCAGGGCCCTTGCTTTCAGCAATGCCCACACATAACTCTAAGAGAACTCACGTAAAACATAGGTACATACACACATAAAGTTAGGGGAATACATAAACACACTGGTCCCCCCCAGTCGCTGACACCCAGGACACATGGTCCCTATGACCCATGTTCCCATGCCAGTTGTGGTCACTGGGACCCAACATCTGGCTCCAGATGCTGGCCCCAAATTCACTTGCTCTTGACTCTCTGATTGCTGTCACCTAGACGTTGCAGGGCTCATATATGAAGTACACAGTGAAATTACTAGAAAGATAGATAAAAAAGGATGTAATAAGAAGATACAATAGACTATGGTGATCAGGTCGGACAAACCAACCGAACATCCCTGACAAGCTCACTTGAGGCAAGTGTATTTTAGCAAGGGTTCATCAAAGAACTCAAAGTCTCTTGGAGATCAAATCTGTGTAAGATATTAAGAATCATATCCTGTCCTTCTCTTCATGCAAAGGGCTCCTAATTGGATGGATGGAAAGATATGGATCTCAGTCTAGAAGAAAATGACATACTGGAGACCAAAACAGAATAGTCATGGAATAACGCTTTCTGTCTAGCCTGAAAAAAGATCACCCCTAAAGCCTAAGCATTGAAAGCCACATTTTGTATTCATACCTCTTCATGATAAGCAGAATCAACCCACAATTCACAAACAGACACTGTGTGTGTGGTTTTGCACAGTTTCTCGGCTGGGAAGTCTTTCCATAGGAAAGTGGTTGATATTTGTCTTGTAGTTAACAGATGGACCTTGCAATAGAATTTCTTTTTTTTTTTTTATTTCCTGCTCTCCTTAATATAATTTTCTACTTTAAAAATCCAGCCTTAAAATATTTTATTTATGCATAGTAGTTCTGCTGCTTAAAGTGCAGCTGCTGCCAGAAAGCAAAACATGACAGAATGAGTAAGTGAAGGAATTGAGAAGAATATGGCAAAGATTTTTCCATTCTACGCACCAGTGCTGTCCCATCTTACATGTAGAGTAGACCACTAGTTTTACACTGAATATTGCAGGATTAGACATTTGGCAGAGATGAACTGAATGGAAAAACTTGCACAAAATCTGGGAATTTATGTTGTAGAAAAAGTACCAGTAGGTAGTAAAATCAAACAAAACAAATAGCCATTTGGACAGGGAACGGGACATCATATTAAACAGAGAAAATTCAAAGACAATCCTCGTGAAAACTTGTTCGTGATATATATAGAATTCTGTTGTTATCTTCTATTGAGAGACCAGATATTGATGACTATATAGAAATGTTAGTTTATTAAGAAAGATCATTTATAAGGAAATAAAATGACAGCATTTTTTCAGGCCTTAAATCACTAAGAACTGATGTCATAGAGTAATTTAAGTTAGAATGGACTTCTGGACCTATTTAGTCCAATTCCCACATCAGAGAAGGGCCAGCTTAAATCAAATTTCTTGAACTGTTGTCCAGCTGGGTTTTTGAGATTCAGCTGAGATTCCACAACCTCACCAGGCAACCCCCTGCACTGTTTCAAAATGATTTCTTTTTCCTAATATATTATCAGAGTTTCCCGTGTCTCAAATTATGTCCTTTGCCTTTCATAGCTTGGTTGTGCACCTCCAAGAAGAGTCTGGTTTCATCCTCTCTATACTGTCCCATCAGATTAGTATTCTATTCTCCAGGTTGAACAAACCCAGTTCTCTCAGTCTCTTCTAACACATCACGTGGTTTTACTCCCTTGCCATCTTGGCTCCCCTTCATTGGCCTAGGTACTGGAGCCCAAAACTGGACACAGTACTCCTGATGTGGTCCCACAGGTACCAAATAGAGGGGAAGAATCACTTCCCTGACCTCCTGGCAGCTTGTTTGTTAATATAGCCTGATATGTGGTTGGCGTTTTTCAACACAAAGGCAGAGACCTGACTCACATTCAGCTTGTCACCAGGATCCCCAGGTCCTTTTCTGCAAAGCTGCTTGCTACACATTAGTTCACAGCCTTTGCTGTTACACAGGGTTATTCTGACTCAGGTGCAGGACTTTGCATTTGCCTTTGCTGAATGCCACGAGGTTCCCGTGTGTCAGTTTCTCCAGCTGGTTGAGGTCCCCCTGAACAGCTTCTCTGATGTCCAGTTTATTGAGTGCTCCACCCCCAGTTTGGTTTCATCCAAACATTTGCTGAGGTGTATTCTGCCCTGCTGCCCAAGTCACTACAGTGACTTCAAGGATTGACCCCTGAGGAATGGCACTAGTAACCAGCAATTAGTTGCACTTTATACTGTTGATCACAACTCTTTTGGCCTGGTAGTCCAGTTGATCTGGGGTTTCACATATTCTGAAGTATCTGCTACTGGCCAGATCTACAGAAATGTCTCTGAACATAACAGCATTAACCAGTGATGCAGTATGATCTTCTAATAAATTCTACTCTGTATGTCATATGGCTTAGTGGGCTTTGACCTCTGGAACCATATATCTTCTAATTCATAGATCACATGCAGAACTATTTGAAAAACAAAATCTATGTCTATTATAAATGTTCGCACTGTGTTCCAGGACAAAACATTCAGGAAACCAATAGATGTTTCAACCTTTTCTTCAGTCTATTTTTATCAGAAATGTTTAGATATCTGAAGAGTCAAAAACATTCAGGTCTGTCTTGTTGTCTCAAGTCATAATGAGTGTTCGTATTGGCTTCTTATCGCAAAATTCTGTGAAACTTATTTTTCACCATGAAGTTCCTACTGGTGAGAGTACTTATTTCAAAATAAATACATAATATGACATAACATAATACACAATAAATACTACATCCAGTCTCTGTCACAAGTGAGTGAATGTGATTTGCTGCTCTGACCCTGTCTGTTGTTGTACTGCTGTGCAGTTTAGTTCTTGAGAAAAGAGATCATGGTATGAGCATTGCAAATCAAATGTGGAAAATGTTTACTCTGGGGAAATTTGTGCAGTTAGTATAGTATATTACTTTACTTCAATTCAAGCAATGATTCATTCATTGCCCTTAAAATAATGTAAAAATGAAGCTAAGGGTGATATTTTGATGTGCTGCAAATACTAATGTTCTTCAGAAAAAATGATGGAATGTATTGTTTCATATACTAAGAGATGGAAAAAAACTGGTTGGTCATGTGGTCCATCTTTCTAGTAGTATAAAAGCAGGAAGTAGGATGTCTGATCAACTGTTCTAGTGTCATGATGGCATGGGTATTTCTTCCCATAGTATCTGCTACAGAATCATGTGAAGATTTTTTTTTCTCCAAGATAAGCAGAAATTTATTATTTGAAGTGAGTTCAAATTTGTTCAGTGTCTTTGGCATGAATTATTTTCTTTCCATGAAAGTTTCACTTCAGTTTCATTTAGAAATATTTGTTGTTGTTTTTTATTAGCATGCTCAGGATAGTGGGAGTAGAGAGAGTATACGATGTCTTAGCTGGAGTATAGAGTAAGAGAGATTCTATACGGAACACAGCTTTTCCAAGATACAGGCCAGATGGTAGCTTTGGGACTTTGAAGCTGAGAGAAGGAGCTGGAGCTGTGTCAAGAGAAATAGCTAAGAAAAAATAAAAAATAAGAAAGCAGTCCTAAAGAAAGGAGGCAAGAAGGATTGTCAGGTCAAATCGGCACAAGTAAGTATTTGTGCCATCATTCTCATGTGCATTATTCAGGTAATGACCTATTCAGGTAATGACACAGCAAGGCTGTGTGAGGGACAAGGCACAGACACTGAATATTTGGATACCTCCCCTAAACAAACATAATCCACTGTAGTTAGGCTGTGAGATGTTTTCGACCCGTGACATGATAACACAGCATTTGAAATTTCCATCAAGTATACGGGAAGAATTAAGGCTGTTGTCTACCCAGATCTATGGGATAGGAACAACATATGTATCAAAAAGGCAAGAGAGCACAGTGCATTGAAAGATGAGCTTTTTTCTATGTATGGACGTAGAAATCTCTTACTTGGGTATCACCGCACCAGTTTGGAGCCTGAGCTGTGGAGCCTCCACTCTGCAATGGCAGCTTCAAGTGCCAGAAGCATCTTAAACCACTTTGAACTATAATACTGTGATAAAATGAAAAAACCTTCCACATAATGGAATTTTTATTTTTTTCAGAACTGACACTATCATCCCCAGACATAGAAGTTAGCCAGGATTGCCCAGAGTTAACCTTCTTGCACAGGTGGGGAGCATTAACCAGAGCAACAAGCTTTATAATCCTCAGCAATAGTTAACAGCAATCAAACCATGACTGTTCTAAGTCAGGTGTCATTTTGTTATGCAATCCCAAAAGAAAAAGATATATCGATCCCTTCATTTCTTGCAGAAAGTTGCACAAAATACTGTTATAGCTATATATACAAGAGTCTTATGGTCAAAGCCAGGTCAATCTAAATCAGATGTATGGCAAGTACTTTAAGAAGCAGCCATTGGAAGCCAGGGGTAGCCTTAGCTGAACACTGTTCAAAGCTGGAATACGTTGCTGCTGCCATTAATTGATCTGAAAACTAGCGTTATGTACTTTCTCAGCTCAGCATTCTTGAAGCATGAACTTGCTGGAGGAGACATTCTCGAATAACACATGTTTTACAACAGTTTATGGATTGACGGTGAGCTGGGAGAGTCTACAGGGCTTAGTGAAGCTAACTGTAGCTGTTGGCTAATTGTATAACACTGAAGTTCTACCTAAATTCATAAGAAAAAGAACAGCCTAAGTTTATGGATCGGGCTCGCTTGTGATAACAAGAAAGGATAACAGTTTGCAGAGTTAGGAAGCTGGATTCATTTCATGTGTAGATGTGTCAAACCTGTTGCATTGAGGGGATATGTTTCCTATCTATAAAACTAGAAGGGTAAATTCCCTTATTAGCAAAAGATTGAATATTACTAGCTGGAAGGGTGCCACCGAATGGATTTTCTGAGCAGGATTTTCAAAATTGCTTTGAGTGAGATTGACTTCTTCCCTTCTCAAAAAAGAAGAACTGGGGCATTGGGGAGCATTTTGGAGAACAACACATTAGGCCAGGGAAGTGGAAAGAGAGGAAGAATCCAACAGCTGAAAAATGTAAAGCCATAGGTCTGCTCGAAATGTGCTGCAGACTGAGAGAGTCCCTGAGCGCACTGACAAGGTGTGTGAGAAAGCACTCCAGGGCACACTTCTGTTTGCACTCTGTTATCCCGTGTTTTAGGAAAGAATTACCATTTCATGAATATTGGGTTTATGATGCACTAGAGAGGTTATGAAAGTCTTTAGAGAACATACCGGTATATTTGCTACCTAATAACTTCAACAAGCAGTTAATGTATTTTAAACAGATATAGTCAAAATTCTCAATCAATTTGTTTTATAAAGAACTTTAAGAGGTGATTTCTTGCATGGTCTACAAGCAGTTAAGTGAGGAAAAGATTTTTTGATGATGATGGCTCTTTAATTTACTGGAAAGACAACGAGTTTCAGTGGATAGAAGCTGTTGCTAGATAAGCTCAGACTGGAAACAAGATACATGTTCTAAGTGAAACTAATTGAGCATTCAGAAAAGATTTCCTAGGTACACAATGGATTCCTGACCACCTAAAGTCTTAAAATCAGGTCTGGATATCTTTCAAATACGAGAGAAAGTTTGTGATGGTTCAAACAAAAGCTATAATTTAATACAGGAATTAGTGAGTGAAGCTCTTCCCACGTGCCTGCACAGAGATCAGATAGCTATTTTAATGGTCTGTTCTGACTTTAAATCTATAAAATCTAGGCAAATGCTGAATACGTCCCTTTACGTTATCCAGAAATTCCCCAGATTTTTGCACACAATGGAACTGCAATGACAGCTTTGGATAAGATGGCCAGGGTAAGACAAAGTGTACAAGGCAAAAGAGGTGACACATTTCCACCCTCCTGAGCTTGCATTCTAACACCGATTTCGAGACAGTTATCTGCAACACTAGAATTAAGTTTGCTCTTGCAGTGGGTCTCCAGAGTGTAAGACAGATATATGAGTGTTCACGACGCAGAAGATACATGCATTTCCCATTGCCGCTCAATTCATTGCTGAATTTAGCTCCGGGCACTGTTGCCATATCTTAAGCTGTAATCCTTGCCATGTTTTCCTTTTTTCCAATGAGGAAAAAAGTGTTGTGATAGCTTAAAGGGAAGCTGGAGATATGGCACAGAAAGTAATGACTGAGAATTTTATTACATGGTCAGGATCAGTAAGTCTGTATTTTTTCTTCTTACTTTTTTCCATTATATCTTCCTCCTAAAAAAAAATAAATGAAAAGACTCATGAGGTTAGCATTTGAAATGCTGGATGAATACACAGACTCAAGCTGAAGACTGAATCAATGGAATTAGAAATCAGAAGCTTTCCTTGCTTTCTGTTTACAGTGTGTGTTTGGATGAAAGGGGAAAAGAGACGGTAGATCTTTCTTCATCAGTACCCATCCTACTCGTTCTGTTTCAGAATACAGCACATTTTTTTAGTTTAGCTCAGTCGACATACAGACATCCTGCCCACCTTGTTTACTGGCTCCTGATTTCCCTCAGAAAGAATTAAAAGTTTAAATATTCACTTGCATGTAGAAACAAGTGACCTTTTTTAGGTCTGTTTTTTAAATACAGGGATTGATGCATCTACTCAAATTTTAGAGAGAGGCTATATAAAATGCTCAAAGTTAAAATTTATTAACAGTGAATGCAGATTAATTCTATTGCTTCCCTTTAATGAATTGCCAACACTTTAGAAAGAAGGTCAGACTTGAACCGTACCACGTAGATATGTATAGAATTTTCTGCATTTTGATTTCATCGCTATTTAAATATTAGATTTTTTCCTACAGGAGAACAAATGGCTGTATAGGCAAGTTCTTTTTTGATTATGCATATTCCATTTTGGGTATGCACCTGAAGAACATCTGATGCAATGTCACAGAGCAATGAATAATACTGTAATGTATTTTAGCTCCAGAAGGTGGGAGCTGGATTAGAGCTGACAAGGGTGTTCTGTGTTGTTTGGTCATCGCTTCATTTAGATGTATTATCTCCTCAACTTTTCAGTTTGCATGGGAACAAAGAAAGGTTGAACTCTCCCAACCGCTGGCCATTTTCAGCTGAGGGGATTTCTTGAGTGTGTTGTGGCTTGTCTATTTAGTAAATCACAGAAGATGCTTTTTCCAAGTGCTCTCTTCAAGAGCTCCACACAGTATTCAAGGTGTGAGCAAAACACACATCTATATAGAGACATTATTGTGTTGTCTGACTTATTCTCTATTTCCTTCCTATTAATTCCTAACACTTGATTTGCTTCTTTTGACTGTTGCTCTCTCTCATAACCTCAAAGCAATGTAATACTTGTTGTTTTTAAGTGTGAAAATTTCTAAATTTTCTCAAAACAAGCATCAAGAAGCACAAACACCATTTTAAAAAGGCCTTAGTAAACTTCTTGAATTCTCAGAGTTGTGACTCAATACACTTTCAGAAGGAAATACTCAGAACCTTTTTTCTTATTTTTTGAGTGTATGTACAGAAGATCCAATCTTATTCGTCTTATGTAGGTTTGGATGTAAAATAGCCTTTCTTAAGAATAAATTTAATTGTCGGTAGTACAGCTGGAGAAAAACAATATCCATAAGGGATAATAAGGAAATTGATTTTTAAGAGCTCATATGTGTTCAAAGGAGCTGAACTATCAAGATTGTGCAAAATGGGGAGAAAAATTCCCCTACTGTGAGTTACAGTTATGAAGGTGGTCACTGAGGAATAAACATTAGGAATCTTGACATATATCTGCTACTTAACAGTAGATATTTTTCTAGTCCATTAAATGAGCTCTCCAAAGAGATGTGGAGGATCAAGTCCCTGAAGTGTCTATTCATCAGCACCATTAGTAAATGTGACAGGAAAAAATGAATTTCATTTATTTAGCTGAATATCATTATTAAGCACTCAGTTGCATTGAAATCAACTTCCTTGCTTTTCTTAAAGGTGTGAGAAGGTTTAACATCAATGAGACATCAGTATGGCAGCCAATATTGATCAGGGTAGCCCATGCTCACACGTGCACCATGCCCACTCTGGAAGGGTTTGGACTTAGCAGAGGCAGGATGCATCCCATCTAATTTTATACATCTACTATCTGAGCTAGTTATTCAGGCTCCAATCATAATTAATGAGGAAAAACAGGGAATTTTAGGGTGAAATACCTCTTCCTAAAGAAGATGCCTAAAAGAGACTGTTGTCTCATACTGTGACAGTGCTATTCATTCTTCTTGACTGTAAAGAGAGCCCACAGTGACTAGCTCAGATGTAGACACCTAACCTGGGTGAGATGAATCTCGCTCTAGGGCCTCTGCTGTTCACATTTGTTGACTGCAGTAGTAGGTCTTCCTCAGGTTGAAAACTTTCGGACATGAGCTTTATCTAAAACCCTATATCTTTGTGGCTTTAGAGTCATTATAAACTCTTTGCCATTATCAAGCTTTGTGAGCAGTGATGAAAGAAATTCTGATTTGGAAGCCCCTATGCTAGAGACTTTTGCACCTCACCCTACTCAGAAATCCTGAGATCTTTACCCTGTGTTGGATATAACCTCATTTTGTAATAACACTAATTTGTTCTGTTTGAACTCGCAATCCTTGCGATTCTATAAAATGCAAAGATGCACAGAGAGGGAATTAAAGTTTCCCAGATTTTCTCAAATCACAGAAGGCATCAGTTCAGCTTCCACTGTGCTCTTAGGCATATTCTTTATGTCACCACTTCTTCCCAGATAAAATTTGGGCTGTTAGACTAATTTTGATACAAACAGAAAATTCAGAGTCTATTTACAGGTAAATAATATGGAAAACAGCAAATAAAAAATCATGATTGTGAACTTACTTAAGAACAGTAGAACTTTGGATTTCATATTTTAAATATGTAACACATGCGATGAGAAAATTGCATTCCTTCTCTTTACAGCATGAGTAACAGGTTTCTAACTGCTGTAAACCAGTTACTAGCTGCCAGTAAATACATTTTATGAATGGACTGGTGTTAACTGACACTAACAGTGTCAGTTAGTAATACTTAACTGAATTATTACAGTGACCAGATACATCAATGACCACATGTGGTTTGTCCATCCCTTTCTTCCCATTAAACCTTTTCCATATCCATGAGAAGATGTGAGTTGCTCAAGCACAGCTATTCAAAGCACAGTTGAATATCGAAATGAATATCTCATTCTTCACATTACTTGCTGATGAGTTTTAAGCTGACTTGACAGAGGTGGCTTCATGGGCATCCTACCATGCTATATGAAACTTCAGTACTCCAAGGAGAAAAGTCTTCTTTCAACTAGAGACAAAGCAGCAGCCAAGACAGGGGGTTTCACTGGGTTCTGGTGCTGTGTTTTCTGCCCCCCAGAGATCGCCCTTTCTTTGGAGCTCTTTGTGGATGTGCGAATGGAAGTAAACGCTTATTTTGTAGAATTGTCCAGCCCCCTTTTTCCTATAACTTTTTAACAGTCTTGTCTTCTATGCCGTGTTAACTCAAGTAGGAGCTTCCCTATCTGGACATCGCTCAGACATACAGATCTCTAAAAGTGGGCCACCCAGGCCATTAGCTGGAGTGTGGGTTGACGTCTGAATGTAGTGATGTTGAAAAAAGCGATGCAATGATGATTCAGGTGCTGAGTGCTGCTTAATACAGCAACCCTACTGTTAAAGTATTAGTTTGCAATATAATTATGATAGGTTGAAAGGAATGGCTGCTATTGTGAAGGAGCACTGAGGATGCCAGCAAGAGACGAATTTTATGGTAGTCAGTATGATTAAGATAGGTGTTTGTTTGCAAGAAAATTGACTGGGGATGTCAATTAGTCATAAAATGGTACTCTTTGAGGTATCATCAGAAAGGCTAACCAAAGTTAGCCTCCTAATCTGAATCACTCTCTGGAGGATCCCTTCCCTGAACTAACTGTAGTGGAAGCCTGGGGAAATTAGTTGTCTAAGGTTTAGGTTAGCCTTTGTGAATATCCCTCTGTGAGATATATGAAAGTAATATGTGTAAATAGGTATTGTTAGAGTCTTTAAACAGTGGTTGCTCAGTCATATCATACTTAATGTGATACACAGACAAAATTGATGCAATCATAAATTCATTTTGAAGAGTTCTAATACTTCCCTTTTCAGCCAAAAATCTAAAGAGGTATCAAAGTGTGAGTGACCTGGTTCCCAGGAGTAACTTGAATGATAATAGATAGTTGTATGGAAGAAGAGAATTCAGGGTCAGATTTTCACTTCATTCCACCTGCTTTAAATCTTGAAAGTCTTTCATGATATGCTCTTTTTTTTTTTTCTTTTCTTTTCCTGTCTCTGTGATTTAATAACAAAATGGATAGGAGAAATTAGGTGCCTAAGTGAGAAGGTGCAGGAGAATGATCTATATATATATGCATGTTGATTTGCCAGGTAATTATTTCAACAGCCTTTCAGTTTCATTAGGGATTCTGGTACAAGTCAGAATGTCACTTATTTTTATTTAAAGGTTACAGGAAGGAAAATGAGAACTGACACCTTCTGCAAGCAGGCCTGATTTATCAAGTATCAGCTGCATCTCTGCTGTTGCTCAAAACCACATTAGCTCGGCTTTTCTCATAGAGGAGATCTTTTCAGTTTTTGAGGGGCAGTGACCGTGCAGTTTGCCTAATTCAGTTCTGCTTATAACACTTTTTTTTTCTCCTTCCTAATTATGCTTCTCTAATTAATCACTCTGAATATTTATAACAGTGTTAGATATTGCAACAGCACCTGTAAATCCAGAGTAGTTTCGGTGCCTGGTAGGTAGTGTTAACCCCATCCTAGACCAAAACCACGACTGTCTGATTTGGAAGTCAATAACTTATAGTACAAGTGTCGGAGACAGCACAGGTGTATATTCTGATTGGCACACAGCAAATCCAGCATGCTGCTCCAAATTAAGGCTCTCTGGGAAAGCCTTTCACTAAGTTCCAAACTCAGCACAGCCAAGAATTTCATTATGCATTGAGGCAATGTATTTCTGATCAGCATCACTTTCTTTCTTTGAAATGCAGCATTTTCGAGATCCTACTGAGGACCTGAGAGGTGAAATACAGTCTGCATGTCACCATGAAAGGTTGGCCAATCCCTGCCCCATAGATTCTTAGAATCTGAAAAACTGGGTGCCTGTTTAACAGGCTCCATCATTGACTCCTTGTGTGAAAGTAAAGTTGCTTCTCTTTGTCTTTTTAGCTCAGCTTTTTTGATACTGTTACAAATGGTGGAAATCATCACATCTAATTTAAGGTACATGTGTGGTGTAGACATGAAGGTCTGATGAAGGTGCCTAAGAATGCTCTAGCCACTTGAGATGCCCTGGCCCCCAGCTGCCTTGCCAAAAAGAAAGTTTCCTGTAGGTCCTGATTTATTATCTACCACACCTGTAGATTTACTGGACACCCTAAAGTCCATCATTTGATGCTAGGTGCCTATTTTAAGGCAAACGGAGTCAAGCTTTCCAAGTGGGATTCAATGTCATGTTTAAATACCTGTGTGTGAGATGCATGTGCCTACTTGCGAGTATCTACTTGCAAATCGAGTGTCTAAGCTCCCAACACAGCAGTGAGCAAAGGTTCAATTCAGTTGCCTAAATCCAGGTACCTACCACAATTCAACACACCTAAGTGCATCCAGGACATTCTCAGGATGCCCACAGCCTTCTGGAGCAGCATCCAGAAGCCAAGCAGAAGATGCTAGGACATCTCACATATACTCATGACTGGGCAACTGGATCCCTCCCTTGATCAATGCAGTCAGGGAATCCTAGAGAACTATTCCATTCATTGTAAAACAGACATTTAGGGCATGATGCAGTGGGCTGGACATGAGCATTTACTGCCATTCCAGAGGTGCTGCAGGTACATCGAGGACATTCACATGATGTCGGGAGATCTGATGCAGGATCTCTGGGAGATGTGCTTTTTGAGAATAGCAGCTGAGGGCCAGATGGGTTACCCAGGCATGTTTTTAACGGCAGTAGATCACTAGGTTAAAGCAACTGAGTTGAGTCCTTACTGGCTCATTGGCTGAATTGTCTTTTATACCCTCTGACTGTAAGGAGCGTGCATTGCCCTTCTAAGGCACTTAAATGTAGGTGCCGTCATCTCAGCCTGAATCCTATCCTGCATCTGAACTAGGCTCCCAGTGGAGCAAAATCTTAGATGTTTGTGGTATCTGTGTGTCTTCCCACTCCCTGTCCATCTCCTGTGCTAGGCCACACAAGGAAATTATGCTGTACATTGTAGACTTGGTTCTGTGAATTTGATCTACACTGTACAGCAGAAGTCCTGCAGGGCTTGTATCCATCTGTCTGTACTCTACTATAATGCAAATGGATGAGAAGCAGTGGGACATAGGAAAACTGAAGGGAAAGGCCAAGTTTTGTAGCATGTCTATAAAAACCTATTCTGGAGAATGTTAATACTAATATACACATTGCATGCGTGTATCAGCTATAGCAAAAAGATGCAGTTTTTGGAAAAGATCCTTTCCATTCACAAGGAAAGTAAGGGTAAACACTCGCAAAAGAAATGGGAAAGAGGAAAAAATGATAAACACAGCAAACTTGGCTTTTTTGGACTACTAACTCTAAACTGAGTTCCAGTTGGGATCACACAGCAAAGCAGCCACTTCTCATCAGAAATGTTTCCTTTAGCAATGAAATCATGATGCACAGTTATTCATACAGCTTCTCACCCCTACTTACCTTCTGTTCTTGTCCACATGGAAAAACAAGAAAAAATCTACTGCTTCAGTAGAGCACCTTTTGCAAGTCCTGAGAATTCACTGCAAAATTATCAACCGTGTGTTCCATACAACAAACTTTAAGGTTTCTTATAGTTATGCTGTTGCGACCATTGAAATCCATGAGAGAAGTTATGATTTTATTACTTAGCTATGGCTCAAAACCCACTTTCACCCCTTCTTGGACTCCAGTTGGCTAATTTTTTTTTTGTTGTTTTATGCTGTTGGTGCAACTCTCCACTTCCTCTGAAGGTCAGAGGTACTATTTTAGGAGGGTGGTTTTCTGTTCTTTTTGCAAATTTTTGTCATAGATAATGGAAAATGGCAGCTGGTTTCGTTCACAGTGGGATGTATCTGTAAGTAATTATTAAGAAAGACTAGAACTTAGTATGTCTGATTGTCTCTCCTTTTAAACCTATAAATAAAAACTGAGAGCAATTAGGGCTAAAGGGCAATCTGGATGTAATTTGTGTGCAATGCCTAACACAGCAGGACTCTAATTCAAATGGTGTTATATATGGTGATATGATATTTCCACTACTCTCTAATTCTCAGATTTCAACAAGCCTGAAAAAGTTCAAATGCTATAAAAAGTTATTTCTAACGAAAGTGGATCTCTGGGAATGCTTGAATTGCATTAATTTGTTCTGTTGAGATATTTAGTACAGGTGGGGACATACAAGATGTTCTCAAAGCTCTGGAAAACATGTTAACTTTCTGAGACAGTTTTAGCCCAAATAAAAACCCAGCTACTTCAAGACTGGCCCATCTATAAAATACAGTCCACAATGCAAGGTCTAAAGGACAAAAATAATGTATTCAAAAGTTAATTCTCTTGAAAAAAGCTATTAGACTTGCAAGAAAAGTAGAATATAAAGAGGTAGGAAAGCCTCCAGCAACAGTGTAAACACTAACAAGAATGATTTATCATGAATAAAAGACATTCAGGATGACATATCAAAGCACAATAGCTGCTAGTTGTGCAGACAATGGGCTACTCAATTTTGCAAGTCAGGTTGAAAACAAATGGTGCTTTATGATGTTCATGACATGTTGGATACTTAATTTTGAACTGCAAAATGCCTGACTTTTTAAATTTGAAATACATCTGTATAAATTAGATCCAGCATATAGTATTTACACAGTTTAATAGTACAACAAGGGGCGGGGGGAAACAGCTGCAAGAAAAGATTGTACATACAAAACTGTAAATCATTGATAGGAAACTTGTGCACATTTGTGGCCTGCAACTTGTCTTCAGTTTAAAAGGTAGAACAAAGAAAATTCTTGCAGGCATCCTTACATGTTTAACTGCTCTGCAATGGCAGAGATCACCCTGTTGTTTCAGACAGCATTCAGATAGCTATTACCCTTCACAGCTTGTGTTTTTTATTTTTATTTTTTTAACATATAAAGCAAAATATAAAGTTTGGAGGTTGGTAGATGTGGATCTGTTATTTTGGTCCAGTAGTGAAACCTGCCATTTAGGTCTTTGTTCAAACTTCTGCTTTCTTACCAGAAAATCAAAAGGCTTCTAATAAGCAACTTTGGGTTGCTGAAATTTGTACTTATTGTGATTAATTTCTGAAAACTCAGAGACAAGTCAGATAGCTCAGCTGCCTCAGCAAAGCTTCAGATGTTCTCATGCACAGGATGAGGCATATCCCTAATGTCCCATTTTACTCCACAGTGTCTGTCACAAAGCATATGATCCCAAAAGACCTTAGTCTGCAGTGGGGAAAGTAACTCTGTTTCAGTCCTTTAAATTTCTTCCTCATGTAGGTCTTACCCCTCTGTCCTGGGGAGGAGAGAAGAACAAACTAACCTCATTTACATTGTGATCTGTCTTTGTTTTGTTTTTTATCTTCTTTTCTTCTTCTCCACGTAAAGCTAAATGCAGTTACTCCTTGCCTTGTGAAGCTTTTTCTGGCTAGGACATGTACAGTTCAGCCTGAACCACAGCGGGGAGCCTTTCCCACCATACAGCCTTCTCTCATGGTTATAACTCTTTTCCCTCCTCCCTTTTTTATCTTCCACTTTTCCATCTCAGTGCTACACTTCAAACTCATATGGCTGAAGAGACAGATACCTGTTTTATACAAGGGTCATGAGTCCCTTTGTACTTTTCAGGCAGCATAGGAGGGAACATTTTTTTTTTCACCTGGATCCTTCAGCTTTCTCAAATTTCTTCTGGCTCTTCAGCTACCTGTAATTTATTCTATATAATCTTCCACATATTCCTAGGATGAGAGAATAAGTGTTGTATCTACAATGTAATTAAGGTAGCATCTCAGTGGAGTCAGACACAAGCATCATGGACATGGTCAGGACATGGTCAGGCAGCTGGATCAATATGTGCTTCTAAAGATTATGGCCATCTAGTCGTTCATTTCGATTTAGTCCTGGGTAAGGTCTGAATGCTACTCTGCTTCTTGGTTAAATGGTCCTGAATTGGATTTCTTGGATGTAACTTCACACATCAGTTTTCTCTGCTTGTTTCAGGTTCCTCAGAGCAGACTCCCACATTTTGATGAGATAATCCTGTAGGACATTTAGTGAGATTGATTGGGATTCCAATGTTTGAGCCTTTTATTCCTATTGCACAGGAAGTTCCATCTCTGCTCAGATCCCCACCCAGTGCCTGTGCCTCAGACTCACTAGGTGAGCAGCCCTTGACACGGTGCTCCGGTCTAGGATTACAGTCCTTTAATGACAACGCCATGGAGCAGCTGAAGCCGCCGTCCTGGAGGTAACAAGAAAATACCTCCATGATCATCTGTAAGGCCCATTTCAATGAGTGGGACAGATGTCAAGTTAGACATCAGTCCAAATCCTGAAATCTAGGTTGCCAGTCCCCCTGTCACAGGGGATTTAGTGATGGACAACGACAAGGCCCATCTCCACTGATCCTGCCCTTTTAACAAGGTGTTGTGCAGCAGATGTTCTTACTGTGCAGGTGGTTCTCATTTTCTGCAAGCCATTATACCAGTCTCTGCCTAGTGACCATACAAGATGTTTTGCTTACCTATATCAGGTGTAAGCAACCTGGCAGCTTTTGGTCTTCTACTGCCTGGTGATGGCTGGATCTCCTCAGCAATGTATATGGGAAAAACCACGTGTCCATGTGTAAGGCTTGCATATCCTGCAAACATGCTTAGCACAGGGAATGAAAGCCCATCCCTTCACTGGAAGTTTAAAATGTTTTTATTGTTTGTAATACCAAGGAATCAAAATACTATCTATAAGTTGTGCATCCCTGGCCAGATCTCTGCTTTCTACAGTTCTTCAGACTGACTACTCTGAGAGCTGCAATGCCACTCATATTTTGTTCCAGAAAAGGGATGGAGAAAAAACGGCATGTACTTTTCTTCCTAGCTACTGACTGACCGGTACTGCTCCTTAGATCTGCCAATGGTGATAATCTGAGGCAGGGCTGGTATGCTGTCTCTAATTTATTTTGGCCATCTGCTTTTCCTACTTCTAATTGGTGTGTGTTAAGGGAGGGGGTATAATCTTAAATAGCATTTAGGCTGAAGATGCTCTTGGACTCACTAAAAACAGATTGAAATGCAATGTTTGTTCTTTGGTGGGCAGACTAGGCCGTATCTCAGCAACCGTCTCATGTTTGGCAAGATTATTCTTTTTGCATAAAGTGGGTACACATGCTACGGTTGTTATTGGTAGAAAGGATGCATTAGTAAAAATGAAGGAAGATCTGAACAAATCTTTTTAGTGGGTTCTGCACACTTATGAAATATTTATGTTGTGGCCTGCATATATTGCAGTTTCTTTGTAAACATTAAGCTTTTCATGACCTATTAGATGTAAGGTGCTGGAGATGTAAAATGTGTATCTAAATAGGGGTCCTGACTAATGGTCATGCACTCTGTTTCCTGGCTCTGAAAAAGCAGACAGTCTTCAAGTTGCTCCCTGTGCATCTCCCATCAGCTCAGTGCAGACCACGAGAAAGGTGTCTGAAGTCTGATTTGCAGTGTTATCCGGATCATACAGACATGTTTTCTTTCAGTGAGAGTTACTAGTATTAAAGTCTGAAATCTCATCAAATAACAGAACTTCACAACCATGCAGGAGTCCACGTTCAGGACCACTGCTGCCTACCAGATTGCAGGATTGGAGGATAGACAAACACAGCTGAAATAAAAGCTGAGAATTTCATCATTATTAGATTGTTCTTCCTGTTTCTCCTAGATTTTCTGAGTGGGATTCATGTTGCCTAAGTTAACTACCTGGCAGTCCAGTCTGAATTTGCCACATAAGCAGCCTGCAGGAAGAGAGGAGCATTCCCAGAGGACGAGTCACCTCATCCTAAGAGAGCTTTCAGATATAAATTACATGATTTGCTCTCAGAGGTGCTTCTCTTACTCTACCAACTTCAGAGAGGAGCCTGAGTGAAAGCTTAGGCGAAGCTTTAGGCAACTGAAATAGAGCAACATAAATCTCTCTTTTTTTAAAAAAAAATCAGTTATAGTTTTCTAGTGAGATTGCCATTGGCTTTTCAAGCACTACCACATAGCAGATGGAAAAAAATGCAGCTTTTATCTATTCTATAAAAGTATTTTTATTAATATAGGTTGATCAACCTTTTCTGACATAACAAAATCCATGTACCTGTCATTAGTTTGCTGTGTTACTTTCACACGGCCCTTCCTCTCAAGAGTTTTCCCAATTAAAATGACTTTCAGAAATAGTTACATTCAGAAGAAGAGGTGATATGAAAATTTTGTAACCTGTCTCATGCTAATACTGTATTTGGATATATCATTTATAATAGTCTTCAAAAAATGATGGTTTGTTCTGTTTCTGTCATTTTACAGGACCCTGGTAATAGTATGTGGATTCTGTTGGGGTTAAAGTATCGTGCAAGTATTGGACGAAATCTCTATCCAGCAAACAGCCACACTGGTAAGCAGATCGTATATTCTTCCTTTTCTTTTGCTATGCTCACAACTGAGCTATGCAAAGAAAGGCTTCTACCATGTTCAGTTAAATGCTTATTAAAAACAAAGGATATTTCAAATGTTTCCAGTTCCCTTTGCCAAAGAATTTCAGCATCACCAAAGATATATGTACGCTCTCCCCTGAGAAAAATGTTTTCAGTCCGTATTTTGTGCCACTGTGCATCATGAGGTTTTGTGGATTGTTTTAGCTATCTATGAGGTGGTGTCTCACAAGGTAAGTGTGAAGTTCAATTTCATAGATTTGTGCCAGAGTAAGAAAACTTCTTTCTATTTTTTTTCCTTTTTTTTTTTTTTAATATATTTAGAGTGTTCCGGCTGTACTCACTGTTTGCATTATGGTTTTGGTTAGTTGTGATACTAAAGAATGTTTGTGGGCCTATAAATATCAATGCAGTTTTTATTCTTAGCTGATTAACATATCATCTCAGTTATTAAAGGTATCTAAGTAGAGAGTATCAAGGAAATCACACAGCTTTTTAAGGACATAATTATAAGGTTAGAAGCCAGGAAGACCTGAGCTCTAGTCCCATTACTACCTCTGGTTTATTGTATGACCTTGAGTGAGTCATTTCTGAAGAGGAAACTGTGTTTCTGTAAGGGGACACATTAATGTATGAATTGAATTATTCCTCTTTACATAACTGGAGAACTCATTAATTAGCTGTTAAGAATGACTGAACCCCTGAAGTTTGATAAGATATTTCTTCAAAAAAAAACCCAAAATGAAATAATACAAAAGATAACACTATTTTCTAAGAGAGTTGCTTTAACTCTTTATTTTCAATCCTGTCCTCCCTTCTGATTGCTACTTCCATCAATTGTGTGTAAAATCTGCACTTCAGATGTGATCAGGGATCCTGTGTCTGACAATGAGGCAAAGCTTGATGGATTTAGAATGGAGAGACCCAAGGCGAAATCACCAGACTTGACTTACCAGACTGCTGTGTGTGGAGGTACATATTCTACAGGCTGATGAAACACAAAGGACATTTTATTTGGCATAAGTGGCTGAAATATTTGCCACTTTGAAATGACACCAATTGAAAACAAATGGGTCTTCTAAGTTTTTAAGGAGAAGAGAGCAAACTTCTCAAGAAACGTATTTGCCCTACAATTGTGCATACTACCTGGATCTGTACAAGGAGAAAGGGGTGTAAATCTTTGCTAGGTAGAAGATTGTTTAATTCCATGTGCACAGAGTTCAAACTTGACTGGACAAGTCCCCGAGCAACCCGATCCAATTAGACCTGTTTTGAGCAGGGTCGGACTAAGCCTCCAGAGGTCCCTTCCAACCTGAATTATCCCACGAATCTGTGTAACTAGCATGATATGTGTGATGGTCAGGAAGCCATTATATGACTTATATGCACTGACATATATAACTCAGTCTTTGAAAGAAACTACATAATTAAATGTCCTATGGACTAGACCAACTAAACTCTAGAGGTGCTAGAGCCAGAAAAAAAGAGGAACAGGGATTTCTTTAGAAAGGTTAGGATCCAACTGTGGGAGATAATTAGGTACCTAATAAGATAGGTGTGCATATAATTTGTCCTGTGGTTTTTGGATTTTCTTTTAAATGCTTTTGTTTTAGAGCATGACTTGTTCTCGCAAGTCTGTGTGAACACTGACTGCTTTGATCCCTGGAGGAAACAGCCTTTTACATGCTGGGCATAACTTAAGATCACTATGGGAGTCACAACTGATTTTACAGAGGAAACTGTGGCTCAGTGTCTAGGCTCTCTAGCAGGGGGATATAGTATATCACAAAGTTAATATGAATGAAGAATTACCATGCTGTTTTTAAAATGCAAAATGTCATTCCACAAGGTAAATAAGATTACAGCCTGCAAGACATGCAAAATAATCCTGCTCTGCTCAGTATTGGTTACAACCTCAGGGAATGTCCATCCTGGGACAAGAAAGCTGAGCACAGCCCTGGGAGGAGAAACAGGGACATGCTATCAGAGGTTCATGAGTGAGACCTGAGAGAAAGGTGGAAGTGCTTGAGATGATTTAGAGCTTAAAATACATGATATGCTGTTAAAAAAATAGAAGTGGATATTCTGTTCCCCATGTTCATTTTGGATAGAGCAAGAGGAAGGGAATTTAAATTGAAACTGGTTCAATCCAAGTAGCAGCAGAAAGCTAGGAAATGCTGGGGAAAGTAAAGTGCTGGAATGAACTGCTTGGATGCATTGCAGGGACTCTGTCTCTGGATGACTTTCAGAATAGCTGGAAGAAACTTTTGTCAGGTATAACACATCCTACTTAGGACAAAGAGGTGGATTAAGTCATCTCTTGGGCCTCTTGGTCTCTCACAGTCCCCAGTTTTTCTATGATTGTCTACCTCTGTACCTGGAGCATAAATCACCAGATGCAAAGTCACTATTCTTATAGGGAATAGTTGTGTAGAAGTGATGGGGAAAAAAAAGCCTAACAGGTGGTAAACTTCATCTCTTTAATGTATGCTACAGCAAGTAATCAATGTAATTTACAACAGGTAGAATCTGTCTTGTCTAAATTGGGAGTAGACAGTATCACCTTGTCTTCAGTAGGAGCTGAGTCCCTGACGGGATGGAATTGTTTGCAGTCAGAAGGATTTCTCAAACTGCAGTCTCAGTTTGTTGAAAATGTAAACACAATATATTGTTATCCTGCTTTCTTTAAAATGGTGTGGCTTAGAGACCCAATCTGAAAATAACAGCCCCTATATTCCATACATTATCAGACTTGACGTATCCAATCATTTAGGACATAGAAATAACACTTTGAGTAGTAAACTACTGCCATATTGCTGATCAGAAGACTGCTGAACATCCCACAAAACTGCTACGATGAACACACAGAGCGATTTTGCTACACAAGTTGTCATAAAATGCTTTGGGACATACAGTAAATGAGTATCATGGCTGGAAACAAAATTATGATTAACTCAATAGACCAATTACAAGAAGCAGCTGCTCTGTTTCCAAACACTAGGAATCATAATCTCTTTAGCAGATAATAGCATTGTTTATATGCCTTGCTGTTAGGTGTATGAATTGATAGATGACACACATCTCTGAATATCTCAATTGTATAGAAATATAAGCAGTTATAATAGTCCTTTTCTGCTTTACTAGCAGAATCCAAAACCTCTTTGAAAAGGGCTCTTCAGGACTGAGCTCCAGCTTTTCATTTTTGCACTCTTTATCTGTACTTTGCCAGCTTGAATAATGCCAATTAGAGCTGCTGCTGTACAATCACCTTTTAATTTTCTGCTTCTCATGCCTTAACATACTCACAAACTCAGGTGCTGACTGTTCCACTGGATTGTTTGAATAAAAAATCAATTTAAGATAAAAATAAGTATTCTTTTTGTCTATGAGATTTCTGGCCTTAATAACCTTGATGCTCATCCAGCACAGGTGCTTTACTATGTAATTACTGGAAGCAGCTTGGAATAAAACAGTGAAATAGAATTGGTAACCTTGAAAATTTTGCCATTACATTAGGTAACAACAGTTACAAGATTGGACTAAAGCTACGTATGTAACATATTTTCAGGTCTTTCACTGGCTGATGACTGAAACTGTGACAGAAGCAGTATTGACAATGAAAATAAAAATTCAAATATACTTGTACAAAACATTTTCCTGAGTTGCAAATGACTGGAGGGAGACTGCAGTTGAAAGTAAAGATTCGCTCTGCAGAAATCACGGTCAGCCACACCTGAAAGCCTTTCAAGATTGAATCCATTGATCAAAATGTTTTTAGCACATTCCCATTTCCTTACAGGTTAAACAATAATAAATATTGAACAGACAGTCTCCAACTGCAGCTGGAGCATTTTCAATAAATAAAGAGTTAAATACAACCTCGTCCAGGGGCTAGGAGCTCTCACCAACACTTGTATACTACCAGCTGGTTCCTATTTTACAGCAGTCCCAGGTTAAGGGGAAGTGATCAATCCTGCTTTTGCTGGAGCGAAAGGTGTAGTTTTCCACTGGAAATGTTTAAAAATGTAGTTTTACTTAGAAAAGCTACATTCATCATCATTGCTGTTTTTCTGACATGGTTGTATGGAACTTTGCTGCCTGATGATGGATGGTCTCTTTCTTCAGGCCAGAACCACCTGTAGAAGAACATTTTATAGACTGAAATTTGCTTGGAATTTGACTTTTTACAACTCCCTTGCAGCACCATTGCATTTGTTTAGATGAAGCGTGCTGACTCATTCTTGTTTTAGTATTGCACATTCGGATAATGCAAACCACGGAAGTGTTCTACTTGACATATATTTACAGTAAAAGCAGCTGATAAAGCTGTGTTTGCTTAGTTGGAGATAGTGGAGAAGATAACTGTGCAATAACAGACACCAGTTAAAGTAATCCTGCACGTTCTTGTGGAACATTTCAGCATGACTGCAAATCTAAGTTGACTTTAGTGCTTGTTGTCAGGTAGATAAAGAGGGTCGACAGTATCATTGCTAGGTTCCAAACTCAACAGCAACATGGCTTAGCCTGTTTTTCAAAGACACATCTCTTGTACCTTCTGTCTCTTATCCACTTCATATTTAACCAAACAAATCCAACTCATCAAAGAGTCTTAACTTAACTGGGAGAAAATTGGACTTTTTTCTTTGCTTTTTTTTTCCTGTGGGAAATTTATGCCAAACGATAGTGAAGTTAACTTTTCTTAGGCATGTGTTACATATTCAAAAATACCTGCTGTCCGTCTGAGATGATGGGTGTACAATACAATGCCAGAATATCTGTTTTTTAAAAGCGTGTTTGGATTTATGCTTGGCTCTTCTTGAAAAGTGATAGTCCTTTCAAGTCAAAGCACTGCAGCGAGTAACCAAATACCTTCCAACCAGTTCTAGGAAGTTAGGTGTAAGGTGATAGCCTAGAGCTTTCCTGCTCCTCTTAAACAGAAAATAGGTCAGTTTTTGGCAGAGCTGCAGGAAATGGGACGATTCGTTTAAGGGTAAGGGAAACAATCCAGTTGCAGGTCATGATCAGCTGAATGCTTTGCCGTCATAACCTGGTAGGAAAAAAAAGGCAGCTAAAGGAGAGGTAATTGCATATCACAGTGGTTTCCATCCATGTGTGCACCCAGAAGAAAGTATTAGACTGCATAAGATTCACGTAATGCTTTGCCAATTCAAGTGCACATTTCTATGGCTCCTATTCCACAGCATGGAAGCTTCAAAGGTGGAAGATTTTGTAGAAAACGCTCTCCTTCCCCAACTTTTCCTGAAGATTCTTCAACCAGAAAGGAGGAGAAAAAAAGAAAATCCACTTTGGATTAGATCTAATTCACCTAGGAAAAAAGCATATATACTAAGGTGGTGGACTTAAACAGAAGGGATTATAAAACAATCAGCAAGCAAGGGGAATGTGCAGAAAATGATGAGAGAAGTTAAGTGGGTTAGCAGCATGTTGGTTTCCTGTGTTATTTCAGAGCTCTGAAGATATTAGCTCAGATTATAGGTTAGTTCGTAAGCAAGGATGGCTCAATCTCACAAGACATCTGTTTCTGAAATTAAAAAGCCAACAACTGCAGGATTCCACACTGTTAGCAATCTTTGCTTAATAGAGATCCATGATTCAAAGAGATATGTGACTTAAAATCTACAAGGGAGCACGAAGCAATTAATAGTTGGAACTTTTTATAACACCTTTTATCCAAGGATCTCGGAACACTTTACTGGCTTTAATTAGGACTCACTCCATGCAATATCCCCCTGGAATAGAGAAGTGCTTTTTTTTTTTCCTTCCCTACATTAAGAAATTTTAGGTGTAGAGGTGAAATGACTTGACGATGACCATGCAATCCCAACCCGTTGGCCTTCCAGTCCCATGCTCCAACCACCAGCCAAGCTTCCTTCCTCTGCATTAAAGTCAAGGGTTTTTCTTATCTATCCTGTAACATGTACAGGTCTGACTGCAGGATCAAAACCCAGGTAATTGGAAAGACTTTCATCCTTTCTGGAAAGCAAAAAAATATTGAAACAAATCAGTAAAAGATGAGTTTCTGCTCTCAGGCAGAGGAGGAATAGTTGCTATTTACTGCAATGAGAGCAGCAAAAGCTATGGAAGAGCGGAGTCTAGAGGTAAGCATACTGACTTTGAAGATAATGAATAAGGGTTTGTGTTTCTGCCTACCAGGAAGAAAAGCTTTTTTGGTTTGCTTTGCTTTGCTCTGCTCTGCTTTGTTTTTTTGCTGATAGAATAAAATGTGAGGAATGATGCCTGCAGGATGCTCAAAAATTCAGCCTCACAAACTGACTTTGGGCTCTGAGGGAGATATTCTGCTGGGATAAGACAAAAGGGATTCATCTCATCCAGGTATAGCCCCTGAAGCTGGGAAGTGTTGCATAAGAGACAGAGACATCTACTCATGCAGACTCTTGAATGGCAAGAGGCAGGGGGGAAAAGAGGTCGATATTATTAAATTAGCGGGTAATAGAGGTAATTCTGCTGTTGTGTCTCTAATAGTAACCTGAGTGAGGATACTGCCTCAGATAATATGATTGGTGTCTTGTAATTTATGATACATTCTGAAAATGGTAAGAATACGGAAATAAGCAAAAGAACTAGGTTAATACTAGCAGCCTGGATAAAAGCTGTGTTGCTTCTCAAGAAATACATGTATACGCTGAATTTCAAAGGGCCTTAAGCTATTATTTCCAGATTTGATTGCTCATTAGATGCTGTTAATGATTATCAAAAAGAGAGAACCCAGTTCAGACCTTGCATGGAGAAAACAAGGTGGTTCCTGAAAGCCTGATTCATCAGACCTAGGAGAGAGATCTCTCTGCTTGGTTTTGTGCCAAGGCTCTAGAAGCCTGAATTTGTTGTTTTTCTCCCTGTAACCGACGCTCACTGTAACTTCACCACCATAACACAGTCTGAATACTAGAGTTGGCCAACCATTGTAAAACATTTCCTACCAATATAAAAACAGGTCTATGCTAGAGGATTATGAAAATCCCAGACATGGGTTTTACAGAAAAAAATGTCCAAGCAAATAGTGGGTTTACAATAAAAATGGAAAAGCTTGCAGGTATTGAAGTGTTCACCAAGCTAAATGTACTGTTATCCGGCCAGGGTTTTGCAGCATTATTCAGTCAAAACAAGCCAGAATATTCTTATCTCAGAGGTGATGTTTGGGATTAATTCACAAGGGTTTGCAACCAAAAGTTACTTGCCAAGTGTTCCTTGGAATAAGCTAAAATATGAAAGACACAGTTTAAGAGATTAGATATTGCTTACACACCACTTAATCACAAAAAAAAAAAAAAAAAAAAAAAAAAAAAGGCACTGAGGTGATTTCACTGTTCACACTTGACAGGATCTGCTGAACGTAGATTTAACTTTTAAATAAATAACCAGTCCTTGCGGTTCTCATCATAGATTCTAAAAAGGCAGGTGCAACCATTGCAAATGATTTTGTTTGGTGTTACATTTGTCAAAAGCTGTCAGAATGTAGTAAAAAACGTGTTTATATGGAGTAATATGCTGCTTGAACTCTTGTATGTCTCCCAGACTGGAGATTTTTAGATTGTTGATTAATAAGAGCAAAAAAAGATCCAAAGCGGCCTGTTAGGACTCATTTGGCTAACAGGTAAGCCATTATTTTCTGACTTTTCTAATTGATCTATCATGCACTTTTTCTGCATATGTCTGTAATTACAGCTAAACAAGGAATTCAATCAGTTAGAAAAAGACAAATCTCCTTCATACAGAATTATGGTTGTATAGTTAAATGGTAGGAATTGTATTCAGAATAGTTTTGAGCTGAATTTTGCTATTCAGCAGACACAAAAAATGATTTTATCCATAAGGCTGCATGCCTTTTAAACATGACTAGTACTATCCAAAAAAAAAAAGAATTGGTTTGGGATTTTCGCATTTTTTTAAGCATTGAAGTTAACAAGGGAGTCTCATATAACTGTGTGTACACACAATCCTCCATGTTCTGTCTCTCATCCACTCACCAAGCTTACCCGGCCTTTAAAAATCAAAATGAAAGAAAACACCAAGATGCTGAGTTCTACCTTACATGCCATTTTAAAGTGAACATTACAGAAAACAGTATATTACAGTATTCTCATATGTCGCAGAAAATAATATATTTATCAGAAAAAAATGATAAAAATAATTCATCCTACCAATGAACAGGTGTATGTTGTCTAGCCTGGTTGTTAGCTACACTCACCAACATAGCATTTCTAATGATGTTTACTCAATTTTTTTGCAAATGTCTGAAAATTACTAAGGAAATTCATAAGCTACTCACAGGCAAATTTGGAAAGGAAAAAGAAATTGTCAGGAAAAAACAAAGTAGTCACTATTATATTTGGCCAGCTGGTGTAGCTACTACGTTCATAATCGTGCTAAATAAGGAATGAGCTGGTGAGAGAAAATGATACCTTCAAGACCATATGTGAACCAGCCTAGCTTAGTGTGAAAAGTATTAAAGCTGTATCAGTGCTTGGGAACTAGTCTTTCTTGTCTTTTATCGGTTGAATTATAAAATTGATTATTTAAAAGGTTGCTAGAAAAAGAACCTACTAACACAGGATTTCCCCTTTCAAAATTTGAAGCATGAGAAGAAATTACTTTTGTTTTTTGATACCTTCGAAAGACACCATCTGATTGCCTAATTTTTCTGAGATATCCCTGGATATGTTGCAGGGGCAGAAAGGTTGCAGAAGTTCCCGAGATGCAAATTGTGAGAGATTAGAAGCTTCCTGCGGGGAGAGGGTGTAATTATGGAATTGCTGTATTTTTATACATTGCTATAATCATGGTGTGACGGGCACTCATTTTCCATTTTAGAAATTAAGATTACCTTTCATTTGAAGTTTTCAGCAATTTCTTCATTTCCTGTTGCCTTTTAGAAGACTTTGGTAGAGATGACATTCTCCAAAGTTTGTCTTATAAATACATTTCTTAGGGAGAATTATTTTCTACCATAAAGACAGCTCAAAATTTCATAATTGAGCTTTATTTGTATTTTATGCTTTGAAACTCAAATACTTTGGCAGGTAGGGAAAATGTAGTGTACCTTCCCAAAATTACAAATCTTATTTCATATACACAACACACCTTCTGAAAATGTGTAAGTTAATCTTTATGAAGCACAGCCATGTTTCATATTTTGTCTTCTATTATTGTAATAATGTGGGCCTTTTCAATTTCCCATATAGCTAATATATACTATTTTGTGCAGTGATTACATTTGAATAATCTTTTTTAAGGTTGACGGTGTTTTTTTGCCATTACTCTAGGTCCTTTGACAGAGGATGATGAATAACATTCTTAAAGAGAATATCATGATGAATGGCCTCCTTAGAATTTATTTTATTTTTCCTTATTGTTAATGATTGCATCATGGTTCACTCTAACTGCCTGTAAGGACAGGACCTGGATACACAACCTCCTTTCCAGATTCCTACCTCCATTTGGAAGAAATATAAGCATATAGCTGGGAAAGGAATCTAAGCGTGACCATAGTCTGGAGACCACAGGGACAAGGGCTGCAAATTATAGTGTAGGTATAGCCAATGTAACTGAACACAGGAGCCCAGCTTCAAGATGACCACTGCCCAATTAAGGTGTTTAAAAGAAAACACCCTGTGAAAGTCCTAAAATTCAATGCAATCTTCTAACTTGGACTGCACTTATTACAATCATCCAGGCAAATTTTGACAGGTCCTAATCTCTTTCAAAGTCTTGCTGAGTGTTCAGTTAAAACTGTCATTGGAGAATCACTAACATCTTATATGCTAACAATTACTGTATTGTTATGAAGAAGCATTACTTTTAGCGCCAGTTTAAGTATTCAACCCTCCCCCAAAGCAGGGGCAAGCAGTTGTTTAGATTTATCTGTAATTTCCATGTTTTCAAAATATCAGGATTTATCTTTGCTTTAGTTTTGGCCCCATAAACTCAGAACTTCTGTTAAGCCTAAGCGACAGAGGTATTTAGGTTCCCAGTTATGACTGAAGTACTTTAGATCCTAGTTCCAGAGAGGGCCCTATAGTCTCTTCTGCACAAAAAGAGGAATTGCAAGCTGTAGACCATGCACAAGTGACAGAAGTGGTGGACTGAAGGCAACTCCATGGTAGCTCGAGGCTCCTGTACCTGATAAGGGGGTTGGACTGGAGTGTTAAAGCATGTTTGCATGGTGTATCTCTGCTTCACATTTCTAGAACAAATAGCAATCCCAAATAAAGGTGGCGAGGTGGGAATCTCATGAGGGTTAGTGCTGGAAGACCCAAATGCTTGGAGAACATTCAGAGCTTGTCACCACACCCAAGGTATCCTCGGCACATCCTTGAAATTCCCAGTGAAATTCTCCACCTTTCACCCTCCCACAGACAGTAATCCTCACAGGTTCCCCTCAGGCTCAGTTATAATTTATTAGTTTCTTATTGCCTTGAGCAGTACAGAAAGACCTCCTGAGGTCTATGACTGCTATTGTCTAAAGAAAAACATACCACCCCAGTCATGGTGAGACCATGGTCAGACACATCAGCTGGGTGAATAATTACAGCAGATATTCAGCACAGGAACCGATAAATAATAAATTCAACCTAAAAAGTCAGTTGTAATGTAGGCTGTCTCTGGGAATGCAAACTACAGAAGATAAAGTATCCCTTTCTGTTGGTATTGACTGCATGATAAAGCACGCTCCTTTTTTTATTGTGTTCACTAAACTTATTAGCCCATTCAGCTCCACAACAAACGTACTGTTTATTCATTTCTTTGAAGCCTCAGTAGCACATTCAGCACTAACATGTGTTTGAAGCATGCTGAATGTATAAGGCATGCTCGGTAGCAATAAAAGCATGATTAAAGAGGTAATGTGGTAACTGTCAGTCACATTTTGTAAAGTTATTATCCTGTTGCAGATCTCTGTTTAAGAGACCTTTCTCTTTAGCAGGATACACATAGTCATTATCACTGAAAAAAAATAATGGGCTTGTTTTCTCTTCTGACACTAATTAGTGTGTGTGGATGTGTGTGTGTGTGTGTCTGTCTGTCTGTCTCTGTACCCACTTTTGTTTCCTTCCTCAAAATGTAACTGGGGATGTAGCCCTCGAGGAAGCTAAACCAGCTAAGCCAGTCACAAACGTGCAACAAGTTCTACTGAAAATGTGTCATTTAATCAGCCTTATATGGTGACTGGATATACAGTTTATTTATTCTAGTCGATGGATGCCATAAGAAAAAAAAATTAAATAACAATAATAATAGAAAGTTATGAAAAGGATGACACTCAGCATTTTCTTGAACTAGTGAAAGCTATATGAACCTAAGCTTTTGTGGCTAAAGCCAAACCAATTGTATTTATTGATTTACTGATGCCTTGAACTATGGGAGCAATACCAATTCACTGAGCCAGCTCTTCTGTTAGCATCTCCCCCATCCCACCTCCCATCAACAGCATGTTATATCTCTACAGATACTCCTGTAGGAAGGGGTAAGGGCCAAATCTTTGCTCTAAGCCAGTGGCTGACAAAGCTGGACACAAGGTTGTATCTATTTAAACAAAGGCTCTTAACTAATAACATTTTTTTTTGTTATTATTGTTGTAATGAACATTTATGAATAGATGCCAGAACTAATAGCTGTCACATCATTTCTACCTCTGCTAGGATTTACTGGCAATAACATCCAAAGTGGTGGGAGAAAGGCTGTTTTGCTCTCTTCCATTGAAGAAAATATGTCTGGAAAACTGAATGTGTCTGGCTGTGTTTCTCCAAGAGAGGGGACTGCAGAGGGAGAAGAGGAAATATTTTACATATCAATCGCATAAAGATTTCAAACCTCCACAAATAGCTGCACAAAAAAAAAAAAAAAAGCATTCTACAAAGGTCTTGCAGATAGGAAGTTAGAGCCAGTTGGAGCTCAAAGGGAAGTGGAGAGCTCCACCACTGCCCTGATGAATAAAGCTCTGCCAGCTCTAAACTTCCTTTCTCAGGACCTCAAATCCAAGTCCCTACAGTCACCTCAGCTGTTGCTCTGCCCCAACAAGCACAGAATTGATTTCCTAGGTAAAGGCAGCCCCATATCACCAGAAGATACACAGGTATTTTGCTTTGAGCAGCTGTATTCAGCATCCCAGGGCATGCAGGATCTATAAACAGAATTCCAGCTCTGGCAATTAAAATGCTCATAGACAAGTGGAGATAATCAAAAAAGCTGTGTTCCCGAGTTTTGAGCTGACTTCAGTTGAGGAGTGTCAGAGGAATGGCTTAGCATGTAATTCAAAGGACTCTTACTTGCCTTCATAAAAAAAGATTGGTATTTTATGAATATTTAGCTAATTTGAATTGAGTTTAAAAAATCTTTATCACTGATGGGATGATTCAATTTACCAAGGTTTCTGTAAAGGATTAAATGTAATGTTGCATGGGAAATCTTTACTTAAATCAGAGAAGATGAGGTTAGAGTTTAGTGTAAGCACAAAGGTGGGTAAAGAACTGGCTGTGGGGTTGTATAAAAGGGGTGTCAGAAAAGGAGCTATAGGCCTAGAGGGAAGATATTCGTGGAGTTGCTTAAGTGTTGGATTTAGGGTTTTGTTTCCATTTCATGAATAAATTAGCCACAAGACCAGCCTGATCATGATTATCAGCTCAAAGCTGGGCAAAATATTGTACAGGGCAAATTGGATCATTTTGAGGGTGGGAATAATAGAAATGGGAGGAAATTTAATAGTAAAGATTGAGGTTCAGGTCTTTAGCGACTTGGAACATGAAGACCCACTATAAACTCATCACTTAGACATGATAAAGGAAGGGAGAGTTTTGGTTTTGCCAGTCAGTCAGGACATACTTCAGTGAGAAATGTGGTATGACCATGAAAAATGCCAAATATGATGCCAGGATCCTGGGAAGTGGAATATCTGCAATGATGTCATTAGAAAATATGAGTGCCTTTGGAACAGGCATTCCTGTCCCAGAATACTGTGCACAATTCCTAGCTAGGATATTCATATTTAATAATGTTTAACACAAGTTCAAATAGATGCAGAAAAAGGCTATGCAAACAATATGGGGAGCAGAGAAGACAGAAGGATTTGATTTATTTGGTCTGCCAAAATGAAGGCTGACAGAGGGCATAGTTTTTGCCTATAAATATGTCAGAAGTAAGTACCAAGGAAAGATAAGAGAATATAAATATCTTCTGGTTATGAATTAGCTTTGAATAAATATTAGGGAAAAAATAGCTTTTACAGGACCAGAACTTTCAATCAGAGTAGTGAAACCAAAAAACTTAACTCTCTTATTTAAGATGCAGTTTGAGAAATTTGTGAAAGGAATTTTACAATGGCCTGATATAGCAGAAAACTGAACTTGATGATCCAGGCCCATTTCCCATACTTTTGATGAAAACAGATCAAAAACTTCTCTTAAGCATATATTACTCTTAACAATTCACTGAAGAGTCTGGCAGCTTTCTTTGTAAGATGACCTGTTAGTTGATCTAAGGAATATAGCATGAATGGACCATCCTTCTGGACTCATGTGGTACTTCTTGTGAGATAAATGTATTTAGAGAGATTTAAGCAGTAGTGTCATCAATGCCTCTTTGCCATCTGCAGGATCCCTTATATTTGTGAGTTCGGGGCACTATTTCACATTTCACCAGGGACCAGGATGCCGGATGGTTCATCCCATTGACTTCCCAGTACTGCAGGTTTCTTTTCTAGTTCTGGTGTGTTGCGACGTGCTCATCACATAGCAGATGTGATGTAGCGGAGGAGGAGGAGGGGCTGGAGAAGGGGCCTGACTGCTTGTCCTATCTCCAGACCACATAACTTTGTGGAGCAAAAAAAGATGGGGGCAGGAGGTTGGAATATTTTTCATTAAAACAATAGGTTTTAAAACCTCTGATCAGAGTTAAGAAAAGTCTTAACTGTCCTGTATTTGCACTAAAAGAGATCTTTATACAAAGACTGTATTGGCATGTATCAGTGGACAGTCACTCAAGCAGCAAAGCTCTATTAGATCACCTCGTTAATCTCTTTGATAATACAGTATTGTTCCCTGCTGTACATTTATTCACCTCTTGTTCAGTCTACTTTTAAATGTCAAGATATGGGGCTTATATTATTTCCCTTTGGAGATTACTCTACGGATTAATAGGTCTCACTCTCTTTCTTCCTCCCTTTTCCCATTTCTCCTTTCAACTCTCAGCCATTATTTTCCATTTCTCAATTTTATCCCATAACTCGTAGTCATACCCATTATTACACTAAATTAATTCTTACCCTTTTTTTTTAAGCTAAAACCTTTCAAATAGCTGTAGGCAGTTATCATTCTCTTCTCCACATCTCTAGGCATGTTGCTATTCTTAAAAATAGTGAATAGAAAAGGAATGGAAAGCAAAATCATTTGGTAATTATAGCTCTTGTTTTTAAAGATTATTTTTTTAAGTTACCACATGTAAACTAGTGTTGCAAACAAGAGAGCACTTATGCAAAATGTGAGAATAGAGATAATGAATTGCTTGTAAAGGTGATTTATATGGTAACAATATAGAAAATTGCATTTTGCACATCTTCTGCATAAAAAATGTTTGTGTCCCATAGAAACCAGCTAATACCTCTTAGCAATTGTGTCTTAACTTAATCTGCATACATTGCCTCAAATGAAGACTTCCTGAACTTTTGCCCCCTTCCCCTGTATTACCTAGTAATTGTAATGTTTAAATTGCTTTGCTTCAAAATATATTGCTGTCACAGGTTTCTTATTGCCTTGGAAAGAAATTAAAACATGCAATCCCAGGGAGTAACATACAAAAGGGAGAAAGTGGAAAAAACAGTTATATTTTTCCATAAAATGCAGACAGTTTCCAAATTCTTTGCAGTCACATTGCATTAGATCCTAACCTACTTTTCTTTGAAATAGAGATAGGTATCAGTGGGTGAAACTGCTAAGAGAACATTTTTTGTTTGTTTGGTGAGAGCAACTTTATAAAATGTTATAATATCTGATAAGAAACAGACAATGTGAGCTGCAGCAGTAGAAGTTCGGCTCAATATTCTTAAATATCTACTGCTGCACTATACAACTGCCCTGTTAAAAATGGCTATGCAGCTTTTTTTTCTGTAGAAATCCCTGCTACCATTCCAGGTGTGAAGTGCTATAAACCATTAATAAGGATGTCATATTTCAGTCTTTTATTTGGGAAAGAAGGGATCATGATGGTAGATTGCTTGTTCTCTAAATTCTCTTCTATAGAAAAATGATCAGAAGATCTGAAAGAGCAGAACCACATGCTCTCTCTCTATATATATATATTTATACATATATATATATAGCATATATATGTTTGTGCATGCATATATATACATACACATATACACACGCATTTTTTAAAATCTGATTCTGTTGATTGTATAGGCCAAATCAGCCTCCTCATTAAAATCAATTTCAAAGGGAAATGAATATATTTAAAGAGTGAGACATGTCTAGCATTTCTCTTGATGAGTTCAATCCATGCTAAGTATGCTAAAGTCATTAGGGCTGCTGTGAGGATGCAGTCGTCTGGCTGTTCGCATAGGATTAGCCATGTGTGGGGCATTTGGTATTATACTCACTACTTTTCACTTGCAAATATTGAAATACTAAACTGCACTTCAGCTCACAGAGATAACACTTCCATCAGGTTGGACAGGGCATCTATGGAGCTAGAAGACACAGCTTTGATAGTTGTGGTTTTAGGTGTAGAAATAGTGTAACTATGTAAACAGAGTGTATGGTTAGGCACTGAAAAAAACCTCTGAATACTAGGCTTGGAGAAATCCATGTTAACATAGCAGGAGCAAGATTTCTTTCTTCCAAAATCCTCATTCAAATTAGTATGGAAGTATAAGAGTCCTTCATCCTCTGCATGCCTTGACCTCCCTTTGCCTGCACGGTCAGGAAATGGTAAAGAAATCAGATGGTCTGAGGAACCTACTATCATGCTTGCAGTTTGGTGGAGAACAGATGAAACCTTTCATTTGCTGACTGTTAAATGCCAGGCAGCTTACCAAAATGAGTAGGGAACAGTTTGGCTTTGGAACGGAATCTACTGGCATTTGTCCTTGGAAAAATATTCCTGGAAAAATCTGGTTTGGTTTCATATGCTTCCTTTTCGTTGCCACCTCCTTCCTGTAAAATCACATTCATCCCAAGAAAACAGTACGACCTCCCAGAACAGAGACAACACGACGACAGTGACTGATGCAAAATTTTCTGGTACCTTTTGGTACTGGAATTTTTGGTACCTTTTTGCAGCAGCACAGCCTAATATTGCAGGGAAGGATTTGGTGTTCAGAATATGTAGTGCTTGGTCCAATGCTGTAGGAAATCAGAGATGGTTTCTTTCTGCCTCCCGTGATAAACTTACAGTTTAAAAGTCAGAGATATGACAGAGAGAGCAAGCAAAGCATGATCCAAACATGGTTTGTAATGGATATGACTCCTATGTTTAAAGTAGAAGCTTAAATGGTTCGGATCAGGAAAAAACGAAATGGGCACAATTTAGTTTATTGTTGATTTGCAATTTTCCAGGGGAAAAAGCAGCTTAAATGCTTTGTAATCTACTTATTTTTTAAGAAGAACAAGGCTTGTGTTATTGTGTGTCTCCCAATTTTTGTCTGTCATCCCCCCAAGTTGATTCCAAACACAGTGGTCCCAGACTGGATCTGACAGAGAGGGAGTAGTGGACAGCAAGTCCCTAAGCTTTCGTGAAAATTGATGCCTGGGCACAGAAAGGAAACCTAAAAAAGAACCTCACTGAGGGAATCGCTCTAGGGTGGATTCAGTGAGTCCACCACATCAGTCGCATGGCCAGTTTGAGCAGACCAGCTGGTGTAAGTACATCTGCACCAGCTTCCTGCTTCATCAGTCATGGTGAGAAGGTGCCACGGACCTTGTGAGGAACTGAAACCCAACATCCTGTGATACTTCATTGAGAATATAGGGAAGGCAGCTGGGCATTTGGCACGTTTAGAGTTGCTGGGCACGCATTTATAGGGAAACCATCTTCATTAGTGCCATTGTTCACTGAACAACTTGTATGAATCATTATACAGGAGAGAGCACGTGAGAGGACTATAAGAACTCTGGTGGTCAGGATTTAATCCCTGACAAAAATAGATGCAGATTTATCTTGGTAATCTTTAGTGTATTGAACTGAGGGAAATAGTTAATAGCATCCTGATAAAGCAAAACAAAATGAAATGTCAGCCATCATGGTTTATAAGAAGTGATACAAGCGAACTGTATGTTATTCTGAACTCAGTTTTACTTCAGGTATGCAGAGCTGAAGCTTTCTCTGATGTCATTTCCCACTGCATTTTCATCTGGAAGCTGAGGAAATACAGGCTGGATGAACACACTGTAAGGCGAAACAAAAATTGGCTGGACCACCAGACTCCAAGGGAAGTGACCAACAGCTCACTATCCAGCTGGCTGCCCATAATGAGTATCCCAAAGTTCAGTGTTGGGACCTGTATTCTTCAGCATCTTCATCAAAGAGCTAGACAATGGTAGAGTGTACCTTCAGCAAATTTGCAGATGGAATATGAGCCAATGAATATGCTCTTATTGCAAATATGGTAAATTGCATAATGGGCTACTAAAAAGCATTGCCAGCAGACCAAAGGAAGCTACTACTTTTCTCTGCTCAGCACTAGTGAGGCCCCACATAGAGCAGTACTCTGTCCAATTGAAGAGTAATGCAGAAAAGCTCAGGTGGGTCCAAAGGAGAGCTAGGAAATTCATTGGAGGCCAAGGGCATGTGGCCCATAGGTAGGGATACTTGGGCTTGTTCAGTCTAGACAGTGGAGTAAACGGGGGAATCTAATACCAGCCAGGAACTGTGATGATGGAATGAAACTCTTCTCGGACATGACTGGTGGTAAGACAAGGAGCAATGGCCACAAGCTGTGGCTCAAGAGATTGAGACAAGGCATTACAGAAAAAAAAGAAATCACGAGGGAGGTGGTGCAGCACTGGAACAGGTCATCCATGGAGGCTGTGGTATATTCATCCTTGGAGGTTTCCCAGACTCTCCTAGACAATGTCATGGCTGGCCTGATCCAGTACTGGTGATGCTGGTGATGTTTCAAGCAGGAATTTGAATGAGAGACCTCCAGAAGTCCCCTCCAGCCACTCTTTCTATAAGTCCATTGAAATCGTGTCGCTCAGGTGAAAACGGTGAATAGCAGTAGACAAATTAGCCACATAAATAACTCTTTTTAAGATGGAGTTTTCCTGCTGTGGAATTAGATCCCTGCCCATTGTTTTTAAAGCATATAAGCTATGTCATACCTGTGGGTGAGAAAAAAGAAGGCAAACCCTAAGCTTATAAACTACTGAAAAAGCTTGTTTTAAGGTTTTGGAAATCCTATACCTGTAAATATATTGGGACATAAACAACTTCAGCTAAGGTGAAAATTGGAAGTAAAAAGGACAGCAAAATGATATGGGCCTAATTAAGGAGAGAACAGTACAGCACTTGGAGAATAGGGTCATAAGCTCTCCAAAGGAAAATAGCGTACCTCTGACCTGCTCAGATTCCTTGAAAAAGTTAATAAAACAGTACATAAAGGTGACCCAATGTACATAACTTACTTTTATTTTCAAAATCCTTTTAATAGGATTCTTCTATAAAGGTCTATTAAAGAGAATAAATCTCCACAGGGTAAAGAACATAGCCTTGCAGTGGATTAAAAATCAGTTAAATGGAATAAAACAAAACAAACAGTTCTCAGGAGAAAGATCTTTGGGTTCAGATCACCCTGGCTCATTTCTGTAGTTATAGGTTTCCTGAGGGATGGAGTAAGACTGAGACTGACACGTTAGCCAACGGCACTAAAGCTGCCTTGGTTAGTAAAAAGTACATATATGTGGAGGGAATCGTATGGTGCCCCTAATAAACATAACTGCATTATCACTCATCATTCATATTGTGGTAGCCTCTAGTAGCCTTCACTGTTATTAGCTTGCTGAGTTAGACCCTATGCAATGTAATATAAACAACTGTGTCTTCTTCAAGTAGTTATCTCCCACAGAAGGAGTAGCTTCATTACGGTAGGTAAAACTCAACTTAGCAAAATGCACTAGCAAACATGGTCAACATTTGTTAAGGTTGCCCCTGGGCTTTCTGCTGTTGGGTTCTTCATCAGGAAAATATATATGATTCTTCATTGCTTGGACTGCATGTTGTTCACTAGCTTGGAGCAATATAGAATTCTGAATTAACTTGCTACGACCATGTTTTGAATGTATTTCACTAATGCTTTGGATTGTCTATGTAGGATTAAAGTGGAAGAAATCAATCTCAGAAACATCAGTATTAATAAGGGCTGTGCGAAGTTACTGGTCACGGTGCTGGGTAGTTATGAGGAAGACTCCTTGTTCACAGTAGAGTCAGGTCTTAAGCATTTCATTGCTCTTGCTGGGTGAAAACAATTTTTGGAGAGTGTTCAGGCAAGACTGAAATCTTATTTTGCATGTTTTTTTCGTAACATAAATAAGTTTGCCTACACATCTTTTTCTTTATGATCATAGGTATATAGATAAAGACAACTTAATTCAAGCACCTTAAGGTGGGAATCATCTTTCTGACTCTGTCAGGTACCCAACTTGCTACACAGCATACAAAAAATGCATTGGTCACACTAGCCACAGGCACAAATCTATACTGCTATAGCATCTAGATGTGAAAAACAGTCTGATGCTTGTCATCCAAAGAAAGATGATGGAATATCCCTTATATCTCAGGCTATATCATTTAGGAGTAATTCATTTACCACGATGATGGTAGTGAATAGAGTGAAAAGAGAATTCAAGTCTGTTTCCACATCCAAGAAGAATCTGAATCATGCTACTGAATCATAACTGAGAATGCTCCCAGTTTCAAACACTTTTTTGACAGGTGGTGGCCTGTGGGAAGTTGGCCATAATAGATGCACAGTGACAGAGGCCTTTCTTGATGGGCAGCAGGCAAGAAGCAGGACAGTTGTCAGACTTTGTCAAAACTATATCAAGCTGCATTTGATGGGCCCAAGACTCAGCTGACAGTATTGGCCATGAAATATGTTGTTAAATTCTTATATTCTTCAGTTAAACTAGGCTCAAACTGATTGAAGATTGCTTACTTGGGCATTGTGATAGATGGCACAGAAATGAGTCTAGGCAGTTGGGTGAGGGGGAAGAGAAGGGATAATAGATCACATAATTTGCTTTTAAGCTATTTGTTAAATAACTTTAGATGTAGCAAAGAGTAAGGTACAATAAAATGTTTGGATAATTTTAAAAAGATCAAAAACATTTTCCTTGAGCCTACTGTCTAATAAGTGGTTGATAGGAAAATGGAATGCCAAGACATTACTAATAAAATTATTTTGGGTCTTGTCTTCACTTCTGCACCCTCATCCTTTCTCATTTTATCTGTTCCTCATGCCTCCTTTTCCTCTATGTCAGCATCTTGCAAAGATCTGAGTCCTCATTGCTACTTGACTTAATTTTTCGATGTGCAAGCAATCCCATTGACTTGAATGTCCAAGTCCATGTGTCTGTGTTTTGTTGTTATTCATCATTCCTAAAGATCAAGGACTTTTTTCTTCTCTGATCTTATGTCTTGATTTCTGCTATCCCATATGCAACGATCTAACAGTAACACTTAGCTTTCGTTTGAACTCAGCAGAACAATCTTCTGCACAGTTTAAGAACAGCACCAAACTGGTTCTACTGCCACAGGCTTCTGGCAAAGTCAAGCAGCCATGAGCCAAGCAATGACAAAATTGATTTACCATTCTCTCCTGTTTAAGCTAATTGCAAGATACATGCTCTATCTTCCTGCTTCTTGCATCTCTACTGTCCTTCTCTTTTCTTTTATCACATTATGATTTAGAGATCCAACTGAACTTTAGACAACTTTCATGCAAATGAAGTGACAACCCAGTCTTCTTGCAGTTGTTAGCTACTTTGCAAAATCAACAGAAATTAAGAGATGCACCTGAAAATGTCCATTTACACTAAGCATCTCCCTCTTTCCATTTTCTGGATCATTTTCTGTTTGTGTGCTGAAGGCGCACTGCTGTGAAAATCTTGTTGTAAACCTGTGCCTCCAAAAGCAAGATAAAGAAGAGGTAAAATCTATCTGTGTTTACCTGAAGCTTTTGATTTTTCTGGTGATGGTACACAAAGCCCTTTCTGGGGAGAAACAGTCCAGTCCAGAGAGCAGAGATGAGAAGTGGTATCCCAAAGATCTCAGTTTGCATCCAAGACAGAGAAATGTCCATGCGTTGTGTAGGGTACATTTTTGTGTATTTTCCTCAATGCATATTTAGCATAGAAAAATAGCGTTAAATTATCCCAGCTTTTGAATCATCTCATTTTGAGAGAACACAAGGAAGAAGAGAACTTCCCTGCTGTCACTGACTGAGAGGTCTAGTTCTGTTCACAAGCTGAACACAGTTTGAAGTATCTATTGTTATTGATCTATAGATTGTGCCACTCAGAAGACATTTTCAGTTTCCTGTTAATCTTTCACTAAAATTCCTCAGTGTATTTAAAAAAAAAAAAAAAAAAGAAAAAGAAAGAAAAAGTTTGAGGATGCACGTAATTGATGCACTTAGGTAGGCCATCTTGTTGGCTAAGGGGCAAAAAGACAAGCAGAAGGTCAGATTCACCAACAAAATAGCTTTGTGAACATTGCATCAGGATTAATTTATCTGAGTGTTCCTGCTTTACTTTCCGCCATTTCTGATAAGAATCACAAACATCAACAAAAGTGATAATTTCCATGATAGGGACAATTTAGACTAAGTGAGCACAGCTGACATGGGGAAGCAAATTTCTTATTTTTCATAATTAGACTGATTACTCATATAGAGGTTTATCCCTCTGTGTTGATATAAAAATAATTTTGTCTAGCAGATACGTATTTATTGATAATTTTATACAGGAAGTAGTCATTCTAGGTAGCACTGTAAATTAGCAGTAGACTCTTTTTTAACATAATTTCTTTCCTTTTTTTTTCAAAACATAACACAAAGGAAACATAGAAGGAATATTTCTTAGCTGAGAAAGATTCAAGTTTCTTTCAAGGCCGGAGAGCTTCACTTAAAAGTATGAATAATCTCACAGATATTTCTAACATTCACTGGCTGAAGGGGAGAATTTGTATTTTGGGTGTAGTACAGTTGCAACAAATCCGCAAGTTCAAAAAGCTTTTTTCATTTGTTCAGAATCAAAGAAGTCCACTGAAAAAATGAACAACCTCTTACACTTACACACTGCTGCATGACACCTCTTTTCACTGTAGGATGATAGAGCTGTTTCGCACGAGGCTTCCTGATTGACGTTTGAGTGGGTGCAGCATAAAAAAAGCCTTGCTTTTAACTTATGGGCTTCAGTGTTGTGACAGACTTTGGATGTGTTCACACTGCAAAGAATCAGGGGAGGGAGGTATCTTCTTCCACCTCTAGCCTGAGACTGACGCCAAAGTCCTATCACGCTCTTCGGCAGAGCACTCCTGTCACTGCCTCCCTCATCGTGGGATTTATGTCCATAATTCTCATTTGGATTCTTAACTCTCAGTGGAAACAGATTCTTTGAGGATTCCTGGGCCTATGAATTGTTGCAATGCCTACAAACTAGGTTACTTGCTCCAGCAAGGTGCTTTGGAGTGCCAGTTACGTCATTCAAAGCAAAAGCCTAGGACTCAGTGCAGTTTAATAGCTACCTGGAGTTATTCTGTAAGGAGTCCTAGGTCCATGGAGTTGTCTGAAGACTTGGAGTTTAGGCTGTACAACAGCTTTCTTCAGCCACTCAAAATCCATAGCATGAAGTCCTCTAATGAAATTAGACACCTGAATAGGGATGTTCCAGTAGTAGTAGTAGTAGTCATCTCTGTAGTTATAGTAATAGTAGTAGCAGTAGTATTAAGCTCAGATCAAGACTAGGAAGTGATTCCCATTTTTTTCCATAATGCTATTCCAAGCTATCCCAAGCTTCGAGTTTAAATAAATCTCAGTTTCCTAAAGTCCAGGGTGGAGCATTCATTTTAGGTTAGAGATAAAGCTGAGATTGGAACTGAGAGAAACATTATTTAGTCTGCTCCACACTGCTATCAGGAATGCAACAGGTTAGATAAGAGAAAACAAGATGGAGCAGAGATTTGCAGCCCAGAGACAGGAAATACTTGCCGGGGAGATGACAGTTGAGAGCTTTGGTCTCTACTCTCAGAACTGATTCTATATGTTATCTTTAGGAGCCACTGGATGAAATACAGAATTCATATATTTAGCATGTTGCTAAAAATGCCCTTACCACAGTCTAGCAACTAAAAATGCCCTTGCCTCAGGCTGTATCACTCTCATATCACTGGCTCACAATCAGCTATAAAACCTTTTTTTAGACATAATGGAACATAGTAACTAGAGCCTGAAATCTCCTAAGCCCCTCGTCTGCCTGAAGGCCTGAAGTCAACTTTTCAAGATGGAGCATGACCTTCATTCTCAGTAGACCTTCATCATTACATAGGATGTTTGCTTGGCAGTGGCAAGTGCTCCCCACAAGATTCACTGCAGAGCAATCACACACAAGGATATACAGTGTACGCTGAAAAGGAACTGCACTTGCACTGCCATCCTGTCCGTTTTATGGAATACAGCAGAAACAGGGCTAACAGCACTAAAATCAATAAGAACATAGCATCTACTGCTGTCACAATTTAAACAGCCACAGGACAGTCTGTTTTAAATTAGCACATGACAGAACTTGTAGTAAGTCTGAAATGCAGTGACTGAAGCTCATGTAAACAGGCTGAAGCTGCTTTAAGCCAATCCCGACATCAGGGCAGCCATGGGAGCATGGAGCCTCCTGTGAATAATCATCAGGGTGCCCAAGCCTTGGGCAGATTTCTCAGCCTGCACTGTCCTAGAGACAATTCAGCTCTTAGCTTGAGTCTATCTAGCATTTCTTTCTGCATCGCACAATGACAGACGGGGAATTGTCCCAGAAGTCTTTAACTAACTCGCCCAACAGAAAAAGTGCAACTTAAAAACCTTTCCACCAGGTGGCAGGAGGCACCAGACACAGGAGTGGCTTCAAACGTGGGTGGTCACTGTGCTTTTTAACTTTCACATTTTCAACTTGTGGGGGATTTTTGTTGTGGTTTTAAACCGTGATACCTAAGTTTGAACTGAAAAAGGCTGTAAGAAGCAGAAAGTGATTCAAACTGATTAAGACTTGGTGATCTCCAAAACAATTGGCCTGTGGCTAGAACAGAAAACTACAGTTATGACTCAGCCATGGAGCTTAGAGTCTGGAAGTCCACCAGTTTGGTATCTGGTCAAAAAAGTTCCTTTCATTTCCTTCATTTAGCACTTAACTGAGTCTGTTTGCTAAGTTTCAGTCACTGGATAGCCTGGCTACTGTGTGACAGCAAGCGGGTGACTATAAGATCATGCAGATAGCATTGATGGCACCTATGGATTGGGAATGGATGTGCTTTGGCAGTAAGTTGGCATTATCCTGTAAAATGCATGTAGGAGAAATTAAGGAAGATTATAAACCACTGAATTACAATTGACATGTGAGTAAGGGTTTTGGCAATGGCAGAAGGCTGATAGGATAAAGATAACTTCTGGCAGCACTCCAGAGAAAGCTCTATGCATGGAAACTTAATGAAAAGAACATGGAAGGAAAAAAATAACCTCAGAATCAAGGGCAGGTCTTGGATTTCCATCACTGAAGGCAAAGTGAAGGATGGTAATCAAAGAGCTAGGGGTATTCAAGAGGGATAACTCTTTATCCATATTATGTCTTCAGGCTTTAAAGCATTCAGTAGGAAAAAGTTATGGTGTAGCCAGGACATGACAAAGCCAAGACAGGCAGATAAATGGGAAACAGAAGGTTAGGAGGGTAAGTCAAGGAAGATACAGAAATGGGCGTCATCTCAGGAAAAGTGATGGCCTATATAATCCTATATAACCATGGCCAGAAGCCTATAAGATACTCTCATAACATTTTGGGGTTATATTATCTGGAGCATTTTCAATAGTTCAAACAAACGCTAAACCTAGATCTTAATATTTCACTTTTTTCTGAAGGCCTAAATGTGACAAAAGTCTCAAAATCATTGCATGTAATAATCAGCAGAATTTAGATTAGCACATCAGTCAATCAATTCAAAATCACAATCACTCAAAAAGGTGACCTTGGGGCAACGTATTCCTTGTCGTAGCCATATTCACTTAAAAGACTTACAGACAGGGTGACATTGGTCTTTTTTGCCTGATGCAAAGGCTTATTGCTTAAAGCAAGAACGGAGGCAGAAACTGAAACAGACAGAATGTGGCTTGTCAGAGGTCAGGGAAAAATTGGTCTGCAATTCTTGATGTCCTTGCCTGAGATCAGTAGATAATACCTTGCTCAGATATGACTGAACAAATCCTATCAGAATATGGAAATCCGTATAGATGGCTGGTTTGTAGCTAATACAGCACAAGCATTCAAAGGCATCTAATGCTGAAGAGTTGTCTTGCACAGGGCCGATCATGATAGCTAATCTATACCAATAAACTGAAGGGGAGCTGGGAACATTCCTGGGCACTGGATTTCAGCTGTCATATTACCAAGCTACTAGATTGGCATTGGCCTTGACCTAAGCAAACTGTCCTTCTCCTTGACTTATTTCTGGGCATGTTTCCGGATTTATTATGCACCTGGGACCATGGGCAGTTTGGATGTGGCTATTCTCTTTTTGAGGCTAAGAAATTTTAATTAAACAAGAAGGTAAGCTGCTATGTTCTAGCTGGCCTCAGTGACAAAGATCATTCTTGGGCAGATCTAGCCAATGAATCTTGATGTCCAACAGTGACAATACATGTTTCTGCCCCCACTTTTCCTGGCAATGGCCCTTAGATATGAGTTGGTAAAATGGGCAAGTCTTCTGAGGTAATCAAGGAACCACTTTTATCTCTACTTTCAAGTGCAGAATGTCATTAGGAATGACTGCTGTGTATTCATGCACACCTATGTGTTCCCCAAACAAGCCTTTGTGCTACCCGTGGGTCATACATACCCTAGAACAGACATCCATTTTCTTAACGTTGTTCTCCAGAGATTCTTCAGCCATCTCCATCATTAGGGTCATGATAAGAGAAATCCCCCTGAAGACCATGTTGCAGGCTTCTGTGACTCTAACAAAGTCATGAGCACACCCATTTGTTTCTGTTTCTCCAGTTGTGTGTTGCTGAGCCTTGTTTTTCTTTCTGTATAACAAGAATCATGTTTAGGCCACCAGGGCATCCCCAAAATAAATGGTTTTCAATGTCATGAAATGAGCCAGCTTTACTTCGGTATGTAATCACACACAAAAAGCCATTGTTGTCTTGTTTATTCCTTTAAATTCTCTCTTGAAAAGTGAGAGACACCCTGCAAATTTCTTCTATCCTCCCCCCAAAAAAGCAAAAGAAGATAAAACACTTCTTGGAACTACCAGAGGTTCCTACATAGACTTTATCTCACACATCTAGCTTCTCTGTTTCCTTTTTTGCACAGCTTTGTCATTCTTGGTAGACTTGGTTTCTCCCCTGCAGGTCCTGTCACCTGGAGCAGCCACTCTACATTCTTCAGTCCCGTAGACTCAGCAGTGCACTCCAAATCTCCATGTAGTCCTCAGTTCTCCCTCTCCTGCTCCTCCTCCCTTATTTATGATTGAAGCATGTGACTGCGTTATCTACAGGAAATCTGTAAAATGCTTGTGGAAACATTTTCCTGGACAGAATATCTGCACCAAATAAAGTTCATTTTAAGTACTTCTCAGATTCCATATGGGAGATGGAAATGAGCATAAATATGCAATTTACTTCATCTTCATACTTCTTTACCTTTGTAATCTTAGCCAGGAAAAAAAGGAAGTAAAGCTTTTTCTGACTGCAAGAGAAGAGGTCACACACCTCTGAATATTAACCATGCTCTTGCACGGATCTTTTCTGCAGCATTCAACATGACACTCAAACTGTGGGCCACCAGGTTCATCATCAATGGCATATGATATTTTTCTACCTTGGAGCACTGAGCCCAAAGCACTAAGATGAGTAGTAATATCCCTTAGCCAAGCCTTATTAGTAATAGGAATTATTTTGAGTACCTGAGGAGGATAGGCCTGCTGCATAGTACTGACAAATGGTGAGAACAGCAAGAATAGAAGGGTGAGAAAAGATGTACTGTGGTTGTGCACTATAAGACATTCTATGAAAATACACTTGCAAATAACAGTAAAAAAAAAAAGGCATTTTACATTCAAAATATAAAGATGGTAATACTTTCAAAGGAACATTAGCTGTGGAAGAAAGTACCTATATGGAAACAAATGGGAAGAGAAATTTTCAGAAGGGAAACTGCAAGGAAATTATGAGCATGGTTCAGCTAAATGAGAAAGAAGGACAGAGATGCTGCTCCAGGTCATCCAGGGTAGCAGAGTCTGTGGAATTATCTCCATGGGGACAACAGGACCCTTTGCAGTGTGGGGCAACAAGTCATAATTCTCTGAAATCTTGCTGGTTGGTGCAATACTCCTGTCAGGGCCAGAATCCCATAGAAGTTGTCCATCAAATTTATTGCGTGTGTGTGAGTTTAAATTCTGGAACCAAACGAAGGGGAATTCTGGGAGTGGGAGGCTGAAAATGTATTGCTGAGCATGTAAAAGGCAGGTTCAATATCTGTGAACATAATTTTGTTAATTTGTTAAAGTAACTCTGGCAAGTCAGCAAGTTAGAACAGGAGCAAAGAAAGCAGACAATTTTTTTTTTCTTCTTCTCTTTAAAAATTCAGTGGTCCTGGCACTGTCATTGCTTCTTCCAAATAAAGGCCCTCCCCACCTTATTTACAGTTACTTGTGCAGTGTGTGTGGCAGAGGGAGTAGCTGGCCCGAGAGGAGTATGAAGACAGGCTTGCCAAAAATCGCTGTTGAGCTAGTGGACAAAGTCTGATTCTGTCGTTTTCTGCAAAATTGCCAAGTGCATCTGAGCCATTTACACTATAAAAATGAGTTATGGCGCAAAAGACCACCCTTTTGTCATAATTCCCATACATAAAGTTAGATTTGTTTATAAATGAGTTTGCATGATGTATACCGCAACTTATATATCATACTATATATAATATATCATTTCTAGGCACAGTTATTAATTCAGAGTATAAAGAAGCAAAGTTTTATTTTTATATAACATAGAGTTTCACTAGCAAAAAAAAAAAACCTTCTTCTTCCAAATTTAGCTATTTCTTATAAAGAAGACATATTTCTAATATATCTGATCTCATTACTGAAATAAAAAGATTTAATTATTATTTACAATTTCCTGAGGTTTGGTTTTACATTTGAAATATGAATATTCAGTGTCTTCTACTTGGTTAATAATAAAAATATTATAATTATAACTACTTTCACTCTTCATTTTGGCCAGGAAACAAAATAAAAGGGAAAAATTAATAAAAGACTAATATTCCTAAAAATGATTGCAGATTTGAACTGTTGATTTGAACATAACCTGTTCTTGATGTGCAGACTTAAAATATCTTCAAAAGGCCCTTTTTTTTCTCTTAAAAAGAATCAGGTAATGCCAATCTTTCTAAAGCAAGTGTCCCAAATTGAACCGATATTAAAAAAAAAAAAAAGAAAAAGAAAAGAAAGAAAACAGCCAATGAAATTTCCAATTATACCTACCTAAAACAAGTGACTTTGGACCCATCATATTTGTAAAAATAAGTATATCCCTCTCCTAGCCTCAAGAAATAATGATAAAGTAAGAATAAAATGTATGTGCTGGTAACATGCATCACTTGGCTGCTGCAGGACAGTAGGATAATCCATGGCTAATTAATTACTGTTCTCTCCCCGTGTGCTGCAACTACATACCACTGTTTGAGATAGTTGAAGGTGACTTTAATCTTTGTTCCTTCTTGAAGTCACAGCCCTGCTGGTATCTATGGCCCGCAGGTACTGAGTAAAACTGCAAAATATGGTGCTGAGGGTTGATAATTCACATTTTGTTCTATGTTATTAGTCAAAAGGGTAGAAAAGGGGAATTTGAGTGCTTTCATAAATCCTACAAACTGAAGATTATGCTGGTAACATTTTTATTATTATGATATAAGCTGGGTAGTCAGACTCCAGAGCTTCCTTTTCTTAAAGAATCTGTCTTCGCTCATAGGGAAAAGATATTTCTTTCGTATGGATAGTTTTGTGCTGCAGTAATGCCCGTTAATGGTCAGTCCTTTCCAAGTTCTTCTGTCCAAAAGAAGATCTAAGCAGGTCATTCTGTGTGATTTGAGTCCTGGTTTGACTGATCTGCTCTGTCTCAATGCCATTGCAGAACTGAGCCCTAAAATGGCAAATAAAAGTGAGTGAATGGAATTTAAGCTGTAAGGACTCTTAAAAATAGTATGTGATGCTTGCTGTACTTATAGTTATGTGAAAATGCTGCTACACACCTGCTAGCGATTTTCCACAAATATCATGATGGAAAGATCCTAAATTTCTGAATACACCTGCATGAATAAAGCTTCACGCATCAAATGGCTGCATATTTTGATCGTATATTCACTGGGGAAACCCAGGTTACGGGAGGTGAAGAAACCTGGCAAATAATGAGCTGGAGTAATAGTCCTACTCCATCAGCCACAACACTTACCTCTAAGCACCAGCTCAGATAACCTAATAGCATGTGGTACTCTCTGATACCTCTCTGCTGCTGTCAACACTTCCCAGCTTTGCAGCCCGTGCTTTTAGCTCCAGTCAGTCTTGAGTGTGCTTGCCATGAGGACATCTGTCATGTTGAAGTCCCATTGATGGCTCCGTGGTGACAAGATACTAGATTGGTGTTAATCACGAGGCAAAGTCAGCAACCGTGGGAGAAGGGGAGACAACATTAATCACATATAGAGGTATCTTGCTGAATACAAATGGATGCAAAACCGCTGTTAAATTCTCTTCTATATGCTGTCTTCAATCAAAAAATCTTTCTTACCTCTCCATCGGCGCCCCTCTAACCATCAGACAGCCCCTCTTTTATACAGTGCATTAAATGCTTTCCATAAGTCTTTCCACCTAGTAGGATTAAGATGGAATCATGTCATGCTTCAGTGTTGTATTATTCTGCACAAACATTTCAATAAAATAAAAGCTGACTGTAATAGAAATTCTAGTAGTCTCTGAGAAACACCTGCAACACATCAAAATGAGATAAAACATGAAATCAGCATGCACCTCAAATGCTGAGGAAGATATGTAAATGGCAGAGGAGCTACAATCAGAGCCATTGGAAAATCACAAGCAGCAGGATGAAAGGACAGCATTTGTAATCTAGTCATCATGTGATGATTTTCTTCCTGCTGCATAGCTCGTTAATTACAAATCTATCAATTACAATTCTTGAAGAGCCCTGCCTCCCTAGTACTCCACGAACATTTTTAGAGCCCAAGTGCCACTCTTATCTCTTAGCAGAGTAAAGAATATCAACTTTGCAGGCTGGAAGTTTAATACCACTAGCCAGCAGTGTTTTGGTGTCCTGACAGGGAAGAAGAGCCTTCTCCTTAACAGACTTTGACCGGGGTTCAGCCTCTTGCATTGCCATGAAATTTCTCTGTTGTTTTAGTCTGGTTTCATAATCTCTCTGGGAGAAATCAGGGCCTGTGGAGATTAATGGCAGCCTCCCTGCCTTGGTTCCCAGCCGGAGATATGGAGATGGCACCCAGGGGTATTGTATAAAGAAATCTGGGCTAAGTATATACCCTAATTAACAGATGCAGAGCTCCGCTGCAGAGATCAGTGCATTTAGTCATAAGTGAAACAGCTCCTGAATATGTTGCACAGCTCATAAAGTGCTTTGGGATTTGTAAAGTGAAAATTTACATAAATCGATGTATCTTCATTCTGTGATGTAGACAAAATTACATACTTGCATTCAAAGTCTGAAATCGGAGAAAAATGGTGCAGGATCATTTCTTAACTCTGTTATTAATGCAGTGCTTGCTTGCTCATAGCATTATATTTATGGAAGAAATAGATGCTTTGAAAAAGCAGATCACTATTTCATTCCCCTATGTCAAGAACCCCATCATTGCTTGGGCATCCTCAGATTCAGCAAGCAGATGTGCACTTTGCATGAGCTGAGCTCTGAGGGTTGACAGAGTATAGTAAACATCTACTCAGCATGTGCATGGGAATCTTTTTGAGAGATAGGTGAAGAAAATGAGTAATGTGTATTCAAGAGGGATAGGAAATAGCAATTCTACAAAGCACTACAGAGACGCTTTGAGTGTTCTTTCAGCAAGTACACAGTTTATAGCAGGATTTCACTAACGATCCTCCATCTAATTAGTGGCCGCAGTAAAATAATTTGTTTTATTCCTGACACTGAGGTCAGGAAGAATTCTCTATATGTAAACTGCTTCCTGAGTGAAATTTGTATTAAAGAGAAAAAGGACATACTTTGAGAGCTTTGTATAAATTACCCAGCATTAGCCAATTTGCATTCAGGGGTTTATTGACTAATAGTTTTTCCTTTTACTTGATTTTACCGTTATGCCCTAGGATGGACCAAATAAGGTGGTTATTGACTATGTTGTGGATTTTTTTTTAATTTTGCAGTTTTAAACTACTTTGAATTGGCCAAACCACATCAGTTAGATTTTGCTGAAATACTGGTATCAAAAGCAATGTCTCCCAGTTCCCATGCGATGCCCTCCCAAGTCTGCGCTTGCGAATGTGTGTTTCTGTGTGCATAAGGGGAAAAGAGCCAAATTTGCAGTTTCTCCTTCACATACACAACACCCATCTCCTCAGATGTCCTCTGCTGTTGACATGTCACTGGGGCTATTCCAAGGGACTTGTGTTCTTGTTTTACATTCGAGTTGGATTTTCAATGAAAGATTTCATGGCGCACATGAGGTGGGTAAGAATATGGTGCCTCGCTTCTTAAATAACAAATCAACCAAAGTGAAACAGCCTGAAGTACTCTCACATGAAAATGTAGTAAATCGGGGACAGAAGCTGAGAATAGAAGACTACATTTCCTCTCTTTTAGCTATAAGTAGTAATAGAAGAAATTGCATCTTGAACAAGGGAAGATTGATTCAACACCCTTTGTTTTCTGTCATTCCTGGCATGGGAGTGAGAGGGCTAATTACCTTCCCAAGGTTAAAAACTGGCATCTGAAATATACTCTCTTCTTATCATCTGCTGCAACTGTATGTTCGTCTAATAACTTCTGAACTCAATGGTAACTCTTTCATGGACTCCAGTGAATGTAAGATCAGACACTTGCTATCAAAGAGAGGATTTACAAGTGACATCTAGCATGGATAACTGAACGTTGATATCCACAACGAGTCCTTCTCATTGTAAGCCAATTGTCATTTTCACCTTATTATTAAAGGGTATCTAAGAAAGCAGATTGATCCTTAAAAGTTTCTCCTAAATTAGAATCTCACAATCCATTTCTCCAATGGGAAGGTATCACCTGAAACCACATGAAAACATTTCAAAAAAAAATGAATACAAGTCTTTCTCACCCTGTATTTTGCTCTTGTCCATGCCAGAAGAAGTATTTTTGTTTGTTTGGGTTTTTTTGTAATATAATTTTCATAAAACAAGAAAAAAAGGCTGAACACTGAGAACACTCTGCCTTGCTGCCTGCCTGACCGAGGCATGTAGTAGCACAGAGCTGTTGAAGAAAAGTCTCTTTGGTGGTGATACAGAGCTGAGCAATAGGATGTCAGACACAACTTCTCTTTATTGCAGTTGCTAGCCAGCATAAGCTTAATGGTTAAAACAGAATTTAATGTAACCCCAAGCAAATTTCCTGATAAGAAACAGTATTGTATTGTCACCCTAAATCTTGCTAATAGATCCTTACTAGTTTAAGTGGTCTGAATATTGAATTTGTGACCTATTCATCAGGTAGAAGCTGAAATGAAAAATAGCTCTTTTTCCATGACCAAAGTAAACTCTCATTTAGTTTCTCCTGCTCATAACCATTTGGACAGCAGCCATAGTCAAGAATTTCTCTTCCCTCTGGGGTAAACTGGTTTCCAGTCAGCAAATGTAGAATTAAACTGCTTTGTTCTTTTTATATGTATATTTGGACTTGGAAAATCATCAACTAACTTTAGTTTGTTTGGGCTGACATGGTCTCTGTGCCAAAAGTTACATTTGCATACTAGTTTGGCTTGCTTATGTCTATCCAAAACTTGATACATCCATAGATATATATATATCTGTGTGTATGTATATACGTGTGTGTGTGTGTGTACAACTGTATGCTAAGGAGCTTTCACTGAGGTGGGCGACTCTGACCACAGCACAGAATTCATGCATGAAATACTCTGAAATTGGGACTTTGCTAATAGCTCTCTAATCATATCACATCAGCACTGAAGCACCTGATAGTTTATAGCTGTGCTTTGCTTCAGGAAAAATCCTTAGCGTCCATATAATCACCAGTCCCATTAAGTTTAGCTTCTTGTTAAGTATAGCTAATGCACATCTCAAAATGTGAAATTTCTGACTTGTATCAGCTATGAGTAGACCTGAATTTGACACGCAGTCCCTAAATCCTGGAAAAACTGTTGCAGCCAGGCAGCCAGCCCTTTGCTCTTTGGTAGCATACACTAAAAAGAAACCTTCCCCTGACCTTCTCACAACTGTGAGTTCTCACCTCTGAACTTCAAAAATATTTCACCTTCAACTACACTCTGTGTCTCAACTCTATCTTAAATATTTCTGGGAAATTGCTCTTTTATCATTTCATGATTTATTTATATCTAAATAATCAGAGAAGATTTCTCTCTCTAACTTATCTGGAGAGCTTTAAAAATAGGGCAAGAAAAAACACCTAAAGGAGTTGGGAACTGAACTTGACTCATTTCCTGATGTCCCCTTGAATAAAAAAATCTGCTCTTTGAGAGCTCAGAGCAAGCGATCACAGTGTTCCCTAGCTGCCTACCCAAGCTATCCATATTCTTTATCGCAATACTAGAGACCCAAGCACCAGAAGGGCATGCCTGTAATTTTTCATTCTTCTCAGTTATGTTTTTGGTCCTGATAGTTAGCCTTTTCCAGTGATTTGAAAGACAACAGTGACAAACCGACTGATGAGGAGGTGACTGATGACATTGCAGAGATCTGTTGAACCTTCTGAGCAAGCAACACTGAGAAAAGAACTGGGGAGTTGTGTTGGCCTTTTCATTTAATTTTTGTTTTGCTTTTTAATCTCGATAAAACAGACCAGTTGTGGCATTCTTTGGCAAAACAAAGTTTTAAGATACAAAGCTGAGAAAAATGTTCTCAATGAGACATAAGCTCAACTGACCATCAAGTTTCAGATGCAATTACAAACTAATGTCTCAGCCGCATATCTTCAGGAAGTTGACAAATCTTTTTAATTTTGGGAAACCCAGGTCATTTCACAAAAAATATATGCTGAAGGCAGAGTTCTATGTGGATTTGATGTGAAGCCAGGCAAAACAAAGGTTTTGACTAGCTTTGTTATTTTCAGTTCTAAAATTCAAACAAAACAGAGGGAAACGATTGTGAACCTATGCAGATTGAAACCATGGAAAATATTCACATGTACTCCTGAAACTAGAAATGTCTGAGTTGCCTAAAAACAACTCCCTGGAGATGATTGATTATATGTAATGAAACGAAATAGTGAGATACAACTATCAACTGTAAGAGCATCTCTGCTCTGCACAATTCTAACTTAAATGCATTTTGGCAGGTACCTTACAGTGTCCTCGTTATCACAAGTAAAGAATAGTACAATTCCTACTGAAGTAATTGGTTCGTAGGAGTATTTAGCACCTGCAGGAATTGGACTTCTTGAATTTGATTTCCTAACGATATAGAACCATTACCGTAGACTCACAGAGCCTCACCCTGTCAGTGGAAACTCAGGGAAGATGCTGTCAGACAGATGAATCATATTTGGGGTTTTCTAATATTCTTCCAGGAGTATGGAGAGATATTTCTGTTGAATTCCATAAACAGACCGGATGTTCTTTAGATATCAGGATCTGGGATTATTATCTTTTGCTGCCTCTCATTTTTAGCTTGTAACCCACAATGTCTGTCATGGAGAATTACATTTATGCATGCTGCCTGGCACTCTGTCCTGCCAATCCGAAGTAGGGTTGCCAGGTCCTATTGTAATAAGAGAAAAGATCACCTGGCAAAATCTGGTCTGGATCCAGGTTTTTACTGCAGATAACTGACTCCATCGTCTCTTTTGGGGGAGCACTCATAGGAGGACATGACAGGAGAGGAGGCAGGAAGAGGAGAGCTAATATTTTGTTTCAATGGCTGTTTGCTTCAGCATTTTGGTGCAATTCCTACAATTGTATAATCATGGTTCATGCATATATACTGTAATCAGAAGTGGCTGGCCCATGGATTGGGTACATTGCATTTTGCACATTTTGGATAAGTAAGATAAGGAGAGGAATTCATTGATCGAGTCTCTGTATTTTAAGTGATACTATATTTACTATATAACAAATTAGAGATTTATTAGACAGCAGGCTGAGTAGCTGTCTGTGAATCATATATTTATTATGCATGACTCTCTCAGAGTCATTAGAAGTTGAAAAGAAAGACTCGGTAGGATGTGAAGGGGACTTGAGCTCAGAACTGCTCAGGGACCGCAGCGATGTGTCTAAGCAACAGTCACTGATAACAACAGTTCCCAGTTTACAGTCCTGGGACTCGCATATGAGGTTTCAGAGATACTTGCAAATATTGCTGTTATTATACGAATGGGTAGACTGGGGCACAGAAAGGCTTAATAAAATTCCCAGCAATTCTTTCAACATCAGCGCTATTGGAAGCAGCAGAGAACAGGGTAAATCAGATTTATATTCTTCTTACTCAACTGGTAGATTGCCCATTATATTTGCTGTATGAAACCTGGAGAATTTAATGTAATGATGTTTAGAAGCAAAACTGGACACCATTTTATTTCATTTCCCTTTTATTCTGACGTAGCAGTGAGTTTCATTTGCTGTCTTGAATCATTCTGGGGACCTGTTAAACTTGGTGGTGCTCAGCTCCTTAGGTGGCAACTAGGTAAAGGCATGCAATGGTACTGCCATAAAAGCTGGGTGAGAAATAGGAAAGGATATTGTGGCTCTAAGGGAAGATAGTCAATTAAAAAGTAATTACCACCATTGGAACTGGGCCAGATTGCTGAAGAAAAATTCAAGAAAGAGCACAGCTTTTTCTCCTTTCTTAATGCAAAAACAGTTCAAACTAAACAATAGCTCATGGTGAATAGGAGAAGACAGTAGTCATGCTTCATATCCAGCTTATTTCCCCTAACCAGAAGCCATCAAATGCATGATTACTGGACCATTTTGTGTTTATGCGGCCACCTTATCTGGTGTGATTGCCACCTGAGAGTTTTGCATGGACAAATGGGTTGCATTAACATTGGGTTAGTCCTTCTCATCACTGAAGTTATTGCAATTAGGCACCAGATCTAATGGGACTTTAGGGTGTCTGTACCTTATGAGGAAGAGTAAATATAAATGAAATGAGAAAACCATGATGATTCCTTCACTGCTTTCTGACACACACTCATCCTGAAGCTGTGATCAGTTATAGTAAAACTCAGTGATTCTCTCTGACTATGGATATACTTCAGACTAGACCTTTTCCTGATAAAATTCCATTGAACTAGTTGGTAAGAGCCAAGCAGCTGATTATAACATGATGTTTGACCTTCAGCAATCAAGTTCTAGCATGTCTGATGGCACTGTTACAGAAGTCAAGTAGGTAGAGTACTCCACATAGAAGTAGGTTGGAATAGCACATGTGCTTATGATTAATCAGAGCCAAGCTCAAGTGCCCAATCAACTGACAGCCAGATTTCATCCACCATCATTAGCAGAAGGGAGTGTACAAAGCAGTGGAGAGCTTAAAACATAACCTTTAAATTGGTTTGAACGCCAACCAATAATTACTAAAGTTAAGAAGGTCAATGGATTGTTCATGGAGTGAGCTAAAATATTGCTGTCCCATGGCTGATAGAAAAATGTCCTTATAAGGAGAGTTTTGGAGTGAAGTATCCAGATGCACACAATGTAGAGGTGATTGTGTCCATTAAATGGACACAAATAGGGAGAGGTCAAGGCTCACTACAAAAATACACAAACTGATGAATTTGAATGGATGAACTTACTCAGATTTCTGAAAAATATAAGTAATCACTTACTGCTCAATAGCATATAAAAAAGTGAATTTAAACCTAGTTAATTGATGAACTTGAAATATTTTGTATTAATGTGGGTGTAGTGTTCAATGACATATTTCAGATAGATAAGGATACTCCAGAGGTTAGTTCCTGGCTCAGTGGTAGGTTGATCACTGATAAAAATAAAAATGATATAAATCATGCTGGTAACTTTGAGAGGTGGCACGCACTGGGGGAAAAGCAAATAATATGGACAGGTCAGATATTCAAAACAATCTGAATTAATATGTTGAGCTCCTTTAGACAATGTGTTTTTATTGTTTTCTTTGTCTCAATTTTTGCAGAGCCAAAGGTACTCATTAGCCCATGGGCTGTCAATAATCCATCTCAAAGTATTTGTTGTGTTTGGGCATGTGTTGAATTCAAGGTGCAGTTGTAGAGAGAAGGGGTCACAGCAGAGAGTGTGGTTCTGTTGAGAAGAATACCATCAAATAAACACTGAAGTGGTGTTTTCCCTCTAAATACAACCAAGATCTTGAAAATGTCCATATCAGATGTAATTCTAAAAAAATGCATCAGGGGAGGAAGGGAGAGGCATAGGATCCATGGTTGATGTGTATGAAGATAGTCATAGTGGGTGGTTTTAACTGGTCTAATTCAAAGAAAATATTTATCTAGAGAACACCAAACAGCAAGAACAGATAAGTATTTTTTACCGTTTCCTTCTTCACCTCTGTACCAAGCTAAAATTGCTCTCTCTGGCTTACATTAGGAGGAATTTAAATTGAGATGTGCAAAGTTTGGTTTTGGTTTGTTTTCATCCTATTTTCTCTTTTTTATACAACTGCTGTGATTAAGACTGCTGTCCTGCAGGTGGCTTTGCTCTGATATCTCAGCTTGAAGAAGGCAAGCTGAAGGGCAAGGTGATATGAGAAGTTATATCCACACTCTCCAGTTTGATAATGGATACGTCTAACCATGGGCAGTGTGTGCCTCCCTGTGCGGAAACAGGAAACCCAGGGACAGGACAGTAGAAAAAAGAGCGGTGGACAAAGCCTAGCCTGTGTCTGACCTGTTAAAGAAAGTACCTGTAAGACTGTGGTGTCTTGCAGTCAAAAAACCAAGAAGTTAAGAGTGGCAAAGCAAACTTTACAGAAGGAAACAGACAGCCGTGTTTCATCTGTAAAAGTTAAAAAGAAAACTCATTTTAAAAATCTTCATTTCATGCCCAGATAAAAATGGTTGTATCAGGTTAGATCAAGGGTCCCTCTGTCCTGGCATCCTGTATCTGGAAGTGGCCTGGAGCAGATGTCTGGGGAAGGGTGTAAGAACAGAGCAAGCGTGTGCTGATACTCTTTCTAGGACGCTCTGCCAAGCTCCAGCTCTTCACGGGAGATTTTATTTCCCTCTGGATGACTTTGTCAGAACTGGAAGCTAAAATTGCCAATTCAAGTGTAAAATGGGGATTTTAAGGTTAAAGGCAAATCTAGCTGTGGAATCTCTATAGAAGCCTCTGCAATTCTGCTACTCCAGTAAGAGCAACCAAATATGAACTCACAATTTCTATTGAAATCAGTTTGATTAATGCATGAGTGTTTGAGGGCAAAATATGCCCCTGTGAAATTTCTCATTAATATATAAAAGCAGGTGCCTTCCCAGAAAAACAACTTTATTTATATCTCTGGGATCCTGTTATAGTCATTTTTGGTTTAATCTTTTCCAGGACACTGTTATATTAAAAACCTTTTCAGCAGCATCTATAGGAGTAATAATATCTGTCATCTACAAACACCTTACTTTCATTAGAGGTGATAAAATATATAGTATTTTCTTATATACATATACTGCATTTAATTCAAAGTACCAACAACATTTTTAAAATAAAATTTAAATGGAAGAATTGCTTCACCAATAAATGAAATGGACTTTGGGGGTGAAGTACAATAGCTGTTTAACATCACAAGGCAATATCATTGAATAATTTAGATTACAAATTGGAGGAGAAAGGAATATTTGTTCAGTGGAAACTCCAGATGGAATTTAGGAAGACAGATTGTCATTCCAAGCAGTGTTACAATTTCGACCAAAAAAATCCTTAGCCATTCCTGCAATATTTTTGCTCTTTCATAAAGTCCTGTGGAGTACTGGATTGTAATAAGATATTGTCCATTACAAAATAAATCACTCTAAGTCAACCATTATAAGACTAGGCAACCCTGTTCCTTTTTAGCATGACTCAGAAGAGGGCCTTAAATTTATGCTAGAAGACATAAGGCTATAAGAATATTGCATCAGATTATTAGTTTATTTAACCTTTTTTTTCTTTTTTTCTTTTTTTCTTTCTTTCTTTTTTTCTTTTTTTTTCTTTTTTTTTTTTTTCTGCAGCAGTGGCCAGTGTCAGCTATGTTAATGGCTAATACTAGACATTAAAAAAAAAAAAAAAAAAAAAGAGCCAAAATGTAATATCTGCAATCATGGAACAAGCTATTGAAAAAGCTTAATCGTAATCTCAATCAGTTAGCTATTGATTTATGTTTAGTGTATATCCCTTTTAGAGGTTAAACCTCTCTAATGTGACTGTGAACATTTTCATAAGCAATATAATATCACTGGAATGAGAGATGTTTGTAGCCAATGAGCATGTTCTGTATAATCTTTATTTATATTACTGTTGACCCTGTAGGTATGTGCAACATGGGCTGATGAGAACTTCAGTAAGCAATTTTCTTGTATGCGGCACTGATGCTACTGGGGGCATGCGGTAGCTTGATAAGCCTAAAATGAACTTTGACTGTGTTTGAAATTCAAATGGAAACATGCCTTGGAAAATCTGATGCTATATTAGGTCATCAATTAGTGAGACCAGTTTTAGAGCACTAAGAGCTTCAGCTAGTCTTACCCAACATGCGCTGCTCTGACAGGAAAGTGCATCTTTTTAATCCCAGAACTTCCAGTAACCAAGTCCATCTCCTGAAAGTTATTTAAATATAAGTCTTAAAAGCCTTGAGGCATGGAAAGTTATTTTGCATTATGGATTCTTACAAGAGATTGGAGTAGCAATGAAGCTTTAACTCAGACAGAGAAAAAAAGCATTTTTTGAAAAATGACATATAAATTTTGTGAAGTGAGGATCCAAAATAATGCCAAGAGAAATTTTGAAGAGGGGGAGGAGAAGGAAGAGAAGGAGAGATAAGAAGTCTGTGCCCTGGGAAGATGAATGGACAATGGAAATGTAAGCTAAGTATTTGGGCAAGTGTACACAAAGATGTATTATGGAAATATTTGTGGTGTTCTGAAATTCTGACTTTTGAAACCGGTCTACACATGGATGCATTTGAGATTTGTGTATGTAATGCACAGTGTTGCACCTCATTAGAAGGACTTGGTTCAAGATTTTCTGAATTCCTTGGGCACCTCCATCCTGTAAACTTATTGGTAGTTGTGTTGGACTATTCTGCTTCGACGTGTTATGCTTGTCATGCAGGACTTCTGAGGGACCTCTTAAGATCAAGGTCTTAGTCTCTGTAAGATCCAGGGTGATTTTAAAACACACTTTCATGAGAAAGGTCTTTAAGTAACTTATAATAAGTTTAGGTTATGAGGACAACTAATGTGCAATTTTAGGTGCCATATGGTCACTTATGTTCTGCTGCACAAACAGAGAGAGTAATTCATAGCACAAACCAGTCCCACATTACACAAGAGTACCTGAAAGGTACTTTCTGCCCCAAAGAGCTTACAGTCCAAGGTAAGCAACAACCAGTGAATGCAACAGCTGAGAAAGTAGAAGGTAGTAATGAAATTATAATTAGTGTGATAAGCTGCAGTCAGAGGTCATCAGCTCATAATCCAAAATATAAGATGCTATCTAACACTGCCAGTATCAGGCAAGTCATCATGTATGCTCTGCACTGTGCTTTAAGTCTTGCAAATATGAGCAATTGTGGACTGTAGGAATTTTCATCTACTCCTATTGTAGACTGAAACTTTAGTCATCAGAAGAAAAGCAGAAGAGAAGATCTAAAATGCTCTCCCAAGGCACAGTCGGTTGGAGGGAGGGAGGGAGGGAGGAAGGAAGAACCAGTGCTGGTAGGAGCCCAGACCATTTTATGTTTAAAGGACTGTAACAATCACTTGGTTTTATCATCAGAACAGTGTGGCACACTGTTACCCTGTAATTGCAAGAGGTGCTCAGATGTATTCTGCAGTTTTTTGAAGTTTCTGAGACACTCCCAAATACATCACATCAGTTGGTTCTGGACTACAGCTAACAAGTCATAAAATGATATGAAAATTATTCATATCCCAATAGAGGTGTTGTGGTTTCCTGGATAACACTAAATTACAAAAGCATCAGAACAAACTCTTTTCTGTTGGAGAACCAGATATCGCAGCTGATCAGGTACACCTTATAGTCCACAAATACTGGCCTGTACACATCTATGTGTAGGTCTGGAAATGACTTAGCAGTTGATGTGGACCAGGCCATGACAGAGGGCACAGAGGTGCTGGTCAGGAGCATGTTGAACTGCCAGTTGGTGAAACCAAGGTGGTGATGTGTCACAGGGAACAGTCTGGCAGCCCTGGCACGCAGGGTCTCGGTCCTGCAGGTGGGAGGTGCACTCTGGTTGAGGCACTGAGATACCAGAAGAAAAAAGTGTTGCAGGAAGTGAAGAGACTATGTAATATCGAGGATGATAAAAGAGAGAATGATGGGTTCTTTGCAAATACCCTAGAGAGGTGGGGTCCAAACTCCATATAGCATGGAAGGGGGGACAGCTATGGCTATGCCTAAATGAGCAGAGTGTGCAATGGAGAAGACTGGAAGATTGTGACTTCTGGTAGTAGGAAGAAGGATTGTTCTCTGCCTGCAGATGTCAGATGTGCACTTACGCATGTGGTTTTCTGCACTTACAGTTGCAGAAAAGGACCAAGGGGGGTCATGGTGGACAAGCTGAATGTAAGTCAGCTGTGTGCCTGGTGGTTAAGAAGACCAACAACCTACTGGGCTGTATTAGCAAAAGTTTTGCCAGCAGGTCAAGGGAGGTGATGATTTCCCTCTGCTCAGCAATTGTGAGACACCATATGGAGTACTGTGTCCAGTATGGGGCTCTCCAGTACAAGAAAGACATAGACATACTGAAATGATTCCAGTGGAGGCCACAAAGATGTTTTAGGGGGCTGGAACACATGATATAAAAGGAGATCTTGAGGGAACATGGATTTGTTCAGCCTTAAGAAGGCAAAGGGGAAATCTGCTGTCTAGAAATAGTTGATGGGAAGATGTAGAGGAGACAGAATCTTCTCAGAGATGTACAGCAATAGGATGAGAACCAAACTGCAACATAGGAAATTCTGATTAGATTTAAAGAAAATAAAATTCACCATGAGCATAGTGAAATGTTGAAACAGGGCCCAGAGAGGTTGTGGCATCTCTGACCTTGGAGATACTTAAAACATGGTAAGATCTGAGCAACCTCACCTAACTTCCAAGCTGGCCATGCTTTGAGCAGGAGGTTGGACAGGATGACCTCCCGAGGCCCCTTCTAAGCTAAATTATTCTATAATCCCATCAAACCTCAAGTGAAACTGTATAGAACTATGGAAAATTGTAGAAACACTCCAAATTTTAAGTCTGCACAAACTGGCTACAAGCAAGCACTGTCCACAATAATAAAAAGAAAAAATGTAATTCAAAAGGTAACCTTGGCTTTGTTTTTCCAAACTGACCATGTTGGCATCCTTCAGACTCACCTAATAACTATGAAAATGTACTTCAGAAAAAGATACATTCTACTCTGTGTAAAAATGAAATATTTTTAAAGGATTTAAAAGGGAGTGTGAGCTTACGTAAATAACCTTGTTAAAGATGAGGCTGAAGAGCTCATCTCACAGTTTTTCGATTGTTCTCTAACACGAGACTGGATTATGGCTGGAACAAAAACACTTGAAAACTACTCAAAGAGACTGAGTTAATTTTGCAAGAAAAAGAAGTGACTTAGTTCAGGGTGAAGCATACAGAGGTTATTGATGGTGGTAGCTTAAATGTGGATGAGAAGCCTTACTGCTGAGAGGTGGAAGAACTTGGGGAATGCAGACATGAATGAGAAGAGCACATGGAGCCTCAAATGATGAGGACCAGAACAAGCTAAGACAACATTGGATATATTGGGAAAATGGGATAAACCACAATGATTCTGCCATTTTGCAAAAGTTTCAAGCACCATCATTGTATGTGGCTGGGGACAGCACAATGCTAGGGTAGCACCGTATAAGGTGATAGACAGAGTTGCAAAACAAGGTGAATTGACTACCAGCCTGAAACCAAATGGGACATTTATAACTTTCAGGATGGATGCTAATGCAGAAGCCTTTGTGTTGATTCTACAAACTTCAATAGCGGAGCTGCAGATTTTAGAAGGATAAATAAGTTAAATGTTGATTTAACAGTTGAAAGCTTATATTCTCTAAAGGCATATGTATCTTAGCCTTAGTGTACATAAAAAAGGAAAGATGCAATCTATAGCAGTACTAAGGTAGAGGAAAATCATTTTAGGTTAAAAGTGCATCTTACTGATGTTCTCAATAAAACCATCTTTGTTGAACATGAGAACTGAAAGGAGTTTTTAAATGTTTATCCTTTGGAATAGGTAAGCTATTAGCATGATAAATGTAGCTGAAAGAGCCTAATCTTTCATACCTTGTGAAAAGTGAGTTAAAAGCAGAAGTACATAGGCTGCTCGCACTAAGAATTACAGAGCAATGCCTAAAAGAAATGGTGCACCTGTTACTGCAGAGGAAGGAAAATCAGGGCCTATCTAAGACACAAAATAGTTAAACAAGTATATTAAAAATATTATTTCCCCTGTTTAATATGTTATGTTTTGCAGGGCTCTTGGCAGGTGCTTTTAGAAAAATAGACTTTATGTCTATGTAAATTCGACACCCTCTTCGGGACACATGCTTTCCTCAAGATGCTATTTGGGTTTTATGAGGCACTCAAGGTAAAAATTTGATCCTCTGAAAGGTTTTATTGGAGGAAGCATCACCAAGGGTTCCAGTGTGCTTTGTCATCAGTCAGACAAATGAACAGAAAGCATAAACAACAAAAACATAAATGCTATATTCGGAAAGAAGTTACCACAGCAAGGTGTACTGAGTAGGTCATCATAGGTTTGAGGCCACCACTAATATGTCAACCATATAGACAAGGAGAGAACACACAGAGTCCTTGGAACAGTAAACATTATAATAGACATTTATAGCTAATCCAAAAGCTCTTGATCAGCAGACTAGCATGTATATGTATTCATTGGCATTGGATACCATCTTAGAGGTTGAAAACCCTGAAAATTAAAGCTACAAAAGCGATGAGGTGCTGAGTCAGTACAAAACTGTGATTACCTCCAAAGACACTTTTCTCAAGGTATAGTCAGTAGCATGTTTTTTTTTTCCATTACAGGCAGTCACAAGCCTGCATGTCAATAAAAACAAATAACAAGCAAGTCTTTGACCTTATTTTATGGGAGTTAAGATGCTCTCAAGGCTTATTGAAGAGGGTGAAAACATAGGCCATGTTATCATAAAGAGTCTGACACAACAAGATAAATTTGTTTATGCTGAATGTGGAAAAAAAAGAAAGTTGTATTTGTTCCTTACCAACCATCCCAAGATCATTGAACCCAGAAGATGTCACAGCAAAGGACAGGACTGAAGTCCAGTTCTGGTGGAGATGGTGTGCTTCATAGAGTAACACCTAACAATAAGACACAAACTAGGGGGCACTGCCCAGTGCAGCTTGTCAATACTGGAACAGGTTAGAAGTTGTTGGAGAGCACTATATATCATTCACTGTAAGTTTAGATAAAAATAGTTATCTAGAAGCTCTTTTTTGAACTTAGTTTCTTTGATGAGATGCTGTAGGAAACAACATTTTGTTATTTTCTAGCTAAAATACCAGATCAGTGAAGCCAGCTGAGTCCCTCTGAGCTTGTCTTCAACACAGCTCCCAATGCCTCTTTGTCTCATGGTGTCAGCTTTTCCCTGGAGGGAGGCAGCTAGGCAGGCACGTTGGGTGGCAGAAGCAACGTACCGTCTGCTGGCAGCTCGACCATCTTAGCCTCTCATTTCCCCCTCACACATGGGCTTTGTAGTCTTGGGCACACAGCTCAGGGAAACTTGTGAGCTGACACCTCCCATTTCTCTTATGCAATGTGTAAAGATAGCTGTTAGTGCTGCGACTACCTGAACAGAAATGTTTGCATAAGTGAGCGTGCCGGGGTCCTAACACAAGCAAGGCAGATAAGTGAACCAGTGAACACGGCAGCAGTCTGCACTGCTCATCTCTCATGCCGCTTGTTCATTCTCCCTTTACATTTTGAGGCAGCAGCTGGGTCTCTGGGTACAGCATCCCATCCATTGGGGCAGTGCTGAGACACAACTCTTGACAAGACTGACTGTTGGACAGCAGGTTTCCAACACTGCGTCAGGGCAGGAACCGACAGATATGGCCCAACTGGTAGCCACAGGATCCTTGTAAGTGTGTTAAGCTGGACACTCAAAATAACAATTTTATGAACTTGTGCTGCACAAAACACAATCATCTTTTCCAGTTAGGTCACAGAGACTGTCTTTCCCTAATTCTCAGATTCCTTTTTCATCCTAATATCTTGTCTTTTTGTGAGCTCAGTCATACATGGTCCATCCCTGTTTAATCAGATGAAGCTTGCATAATGGATCCAATGGAAAATCAAGTTTATTTCATCTACCACATTTATCTTAGGAGTAAACTAACCATCCACCTTTCTCAAGGATTAGTGCAGCAAGGCAGAAAGTGTTTGAGCCAATAAGGTATTGAAAAGTGTCTAGACCTCAGTCCTCAGGACAGTAAATCAAAACCACAAACCACAAGGAATCTGATATATTCCCTTGGTCCAGAACAAAGACTTGAGGATTGATGCTTCCATATCGCCCCTGGAGCAACTACTTTCCTTGGATTTTGCTGAAAAGGTTACAAGGATAACAGGGAAACTGTAAACTACATTTATCAGTGTCGCTATGTGTAATCCTTCAAATGCTTGTATTTGGAGATGGCTTATCCCCAGGACAGACAGAATCACATAGGAAATGTATAATTAAAATAGAAAAAAAATACTTGTATTGTCCCTCCCACTGTGACTAAATCAATTCCCTTTCCCATTTGCACATGCACAGCAAGAAGTTTGTGTAAAGGGGTTTAATTCAATTGGTTTCCCCTAAATCAGAATCCAGAGAAAACTTTGTGTCCCTACAGTAGCAGGTGGGTTAACTTTTACACAGCCAGAAAGAACGTTATTACTGTTGATCTGTGGTGTTTAATCCTTCCTCATCCTTCTCCCACCACTGCTCAGCTTCATACTCTCCTCTATGAGCCCTTTACTTTGTGCAATATCTGAAATTAGACTCAGCTTTAGTAAGGCCATGCCTTTATAATGAAGTGCCTGGTATAGTTTTGCAAAGTGCTTTACAAATGGAAATGCACTTGAATGTATGAGATGTTTGGATGATATCCACATGCACTGGAGCTCACATATCATGTCACTTACCATGGAATAAAAGAAGGATCTGAAAATCACATCTGACACCTGGCCTGAGATATCTTAAAGGGTGTTAAGCTTTCAAAAATCAGCAGAGCATCTACCCATCCTTTCAGTTTTGGGTCCTTGTAAGTGTGTCAAGTTGGACACTCAAAATAACTTTTTTTTTTTTTTTTAACATCTTGGCCAGTGTTTTACATTCTGTATCCAGTTTATTGCAGCTGCAGTGAAAGAGGTCTAATACGTTGGCTTGTCTGAATAGGGCTTGGTTATATAAAGCCGTGGATATTGTGCTAGCGAAAGGTTGCTTGATTACATGAAAAATACAGTGGCCAAAGAACAGTGTGTTTAAATACTAGGTACCACAAAATGACTCAAATACAATGATGAAAGTACCAGAGCTTTTATGTGTGAGGAGGAAGTAATGTTGAGCCTATTCTGTTTAAGAGCTGTGATATCATGGCTGAAGTATTTAGACCAGAATGAAAAATGTTTTGAAAAAGCTTCATAACAGGTTTGAGGTTGCTGGACCAGTCGGGATGAGAGGAGATAGCTTTAGATTGCACTAATTTCACTTTCCAAAGCTGTAGAAATTTGGCTGTTGACCTTAATGGAATGGAATGCAATATGGCTGTGTGAAAGAGAGTGGTTATGCACTGCTTTTAAGATGGTATTGTTTTACAGGAGTGCTGAACAAACAAGACATGCGTTACAAGGATTTTATACCAGTTTTTATTGTCTAGGAATAGGAATCTTTGTGCTTAAGTAAGAGCTCTTCACTGATGGTGCTTTTCTCCTTCCTGTTTGACTGTTTAACTCCGTATAAAGAGCCAGAACAAGACCTATGTAAAATTAAAGTCACATTTGAAATCCCCCATTCAAAGTTTTAAGTGGGATGAGATAGTACATAGGCCTTTGCTAGCTTTCTGTACAGGAGACAGCTTTCCACTGTTTTGCAGAGGAAAGATTTTGATCCATCTCTGACACAGAAAAAATATAAAAATTGTCATGAGTTTACAAAACTTGGAAATTTCCCAAGATAAATTCAGTATCACATACGAAATGTATTGTATCTATACTTTGTGCATAACCTAGTTTTCAGCCCTGGGTTCCACATTAGTGGAGTCTACTGGCCTGCTATTTCTGTGCTTCCAAGACCTAGACAAGTCTCAGTGTATGTTCACATTTTGTACATAGACATTTCCCTTTCAGGCATCCAGAGTCAGACTTAGCTCCAGCGTAGCACATTTATTCTTCTATGGCTGCTTATATACACATACACTAGGGGCTATGTTCAGCTGCCTCTGGAGACATCTCACACCCTCTGTGATGCCCTGGGGTGTCTCCTTCAGCTTCCATCTGCTCTTCCACCAGGACACATCTTCTCCGTCAGGTCTGCCAGCTCTCAGTGCACATCTTCAGTACCCCAGGCCATCTCAAATGGCACAAGACAGCTATCTTTGGGCAACTGAATTCATGTCGTTGCCTTGACTGGCTACCATGAGCTTAGACATCCAGTGAAAATGTAGACAACTATCTTTAGAAGTCTGAGCCTGTTACTGAATTGTGTTCCTGAAGTTGGGTGAGATGAATTCCCTCCTCTGTGTCCAAAGTCACACTTGTAGCTCATGTTGTCTGAGTTCAGACAGAGCAAATATAAGTCAAAACGCTGTGGCTCTGTTGCAGCTGGGATGCCATTAGAGAATAACTGGTGGCTGCCAGATGCTATTTTCTGCTCTTCAGCTAATTGTGGCCATCACAGGCTGATGCCTGAATGCAGAGGTCCAGCAAATGAGGAGTCAGAGGTGGGTGGGACAGGGCAGGTATCAGGTAAAAATTACTTAGCCATTTTAGCAATCACGATTTTCCATTATTTTTTACAGATAGACATGACTGCTAATTTTCAGCTACCAAATTAAAATAGATATTGTTGAGTTTCTTCAGTGTTTCAGAAATCTTTTGACAACTTGTAATGCAGCTAGTAAACGTGTTTTCAGTTAGAGAATTAGATGGAGTCCAAGGGTAGATGCACGTGGCAGGAGCCATGGTTTCACCTTATGAAGGGTTTGGTCTCAGTGAGAGCTTGACATATTCCCCATGCACACACTGAAGTATGTCATCATGTCATCTGTGCCTGAATCACTGTGGGGTTGCACTAAATGGGAATCCTACCATGCTTCTCATTTAATGGGGAAAAACAATAAAACAAACAAAAAAAACAAACAAACAAAAAGAAAAAATACTTTTCTTTTTCTTTTTTAAAGCTGGGTCAGTTATGCATCCCAGATCCCAGCACAGTGAGAATTGGTTTATGGAGCAGAAGCGCAGTACCCTGGTGCACAAATGGGGAGGCATAGCAGAGCTGGAATGGAGCGGGGACATCTTTTTTTTTGTTACAAAACATAGTATTTTATATTATGAAGCCATGACTTAATATTGAAGGTACCTGATAAATTGTCATCTGAGGCAAAAATAGGTTGAGAAGTTTCTGTACCCGCAGACTCTTACAGCTTCCTCTCCTTCACCACTGCTTGCCCCATCCCTCCCTCGCCAGCGCTTCTGCTGATGCAGCTGCATCCTGATACAAGCACCATAAACCACATTCCTTGTGTGGCCTAGGTTAAAAATAATCCTCATAAACCCCAAATGTTTTACTGAATAAATTTACAGTCCATCATATGCATATAAGAATGGCTATACGGGATCAAACCAGTTCTCCCTTTAGCCCTATCTCCTAGCTCTAGCAAGAGAAGTGAAAGTATGAAGATATGGAGGTAAAATGTATAATGCATGGGGCAACTCTATACAATATGACCCCTGAAAAATCTCTCAGTTTTCATCCCAGGGACCTCCTGCTCAAATAATAACACGATGTTAATTTCCCCAAACAGTTTTGTTGTTTGTGTTGTTGCTTTTGTTTTGTTTTGTTTTTTTTAATACAGCTGTAGGAACGGTAAAACAGAGCTTACAAGTGGAAACAGGGCCATGAGAGAAAGGAGGATGGCAAGAACATCAGTTGCTGTACCACACCTGTAGCTATTTTGCAGTTTTGGACATACTTAAGTCAAAGAAGACAGTTATGTACACTGACTACTTTTGCAAATATTTATTCCACATTTCTTTTTTATTAGTAAAATATTTTTTTATAAATATCAGGGACAATGAAGAGGAAAGAAAAGAGAGCCATGTGACTTTCATTTCAGCTAGAGAGCTAAGCCATACACATTTTGAAAAAACTTTAGCCAAAATTCCTTCAATTTCCATTCAAATGCATTTCTCTTCCCGAAAAAAGTTTTAAAGGCCTTTATGAAGGGGGATTGCATCATTCTTTGTGATATTACAACTGCTTTGATTGAAAATCTGAAACATTTTTCATCAACCTTGACTTTGAACCCATCCATGTTTCTGATGCTCAAAGTTAAAGTAGAAGTTGTGGAAGAACAGAAGCAGGAAGTGTTAGGAGTACAGTTCTGAAGGTAACTTCTTTTAAAGGTCATGGGTCAAAGAAGAAGCCAGAGCAATCTGAATGTTATTAAATCTTCTGTAGTGCAAGCAGTCTTCTAAATATGTATATATTCATGCACGGGCTGGCTGCAATCTGAGTGTATTATCATTCATTACTTGTTCATTGGGGACCATCAGGATAGTCTTAGAGAAAAGAACAAGAACAGTAATAAGACTTCATGACTATGATGGCAGGAGAGTGGTACAAACCTTGCTGAAAGTTCAAATAACAATTAGCTCTTCAATCACAGGGGACCCAGGAGGTAAAACTGGTGGAACATCTGAGAAAGGATTCCTGAAGAGACAGAACTGTTCAAAACCTTAAAAAATCATTTATGTTATTGTTGCCATTTTTAAAAACTAAGAAAAAAAGGTTACATTCAGATGAATGAACAGATGAATGAACATTTTATGAATTTAAGCTGGTAGCTATGGTTTCTTAAAGGCAAAACTATCCACGGCCAAAGTTTTGACTTTTCGGTTGTCCTCTGTTCATTCTTCCACATGCTTCCTCTCTGAGAGAACAACGGAGGGGAAGAAAGAAAATAAATAAGGGAAAATTTTTTCAGCCTTGAAAGTTGAAGCCTATTTTGGATTTTCTTTCATTTGAAAAGTCAGTGAATCCATGGGAAAAAAAAATCAAATGTGATTTGTCAAAAAATGTAATACTTTCAGGCAAGTCTAGCACTCACCATCTATGGAGAAAGATAACTGGTAAATCCCATTCTGAGAATTAATACTTAGGGAGTGTTCCCATTTCTGTCATTGCATCAAGCTGTATGTAAAAATTAACCCTCTCTTTCTTTCTGCCTCAAAAACAATATGTTCTACCTACTGCAAGGAAGAATCCAGACATAAAAGTGTCTTGCTGTCACTGCCAAGCATGAGTTCAAAAAATAGTATCTTAAGCTTATTTCTTAGTGAAATAAATAAGTTTGTGCCACCGGAACTTACACTCATAGAAGATTGAAAAGAAAGACACTATACTCCAAAAAAACCCAAAAGTAAGTAGCAGAAACCACTGAAACCTGCATTGGTAGGAGCAAGCAGGAATGTACGTTGAGGAGACATCTGTGACTGTCACTTCAAAATCATGTAAAAATTGTTATCTTTTTTCTCATGTTGGTTGATGCTGCTCACAAGAGTAACAAGGCTCTCTTGCGTTGCTTTCCATGAATAATGCAACTAATGTATTTCCTAAGCGTGCAGAAATATGAATTTGTTCAATAAATAGATAGCATAAGTACCAGCGAGAGACAAATTAAGAGTTAAGCTTCTGAAATGAAAAGCAGCACAGGGACAGCACCTGTTACTAAACTAGATAACATTTTCTTTCATAGCTCTTCATTATCACGTGTTTGAAACATTGTCGTTTCCACTTGCATTTCCCGATGCTTGGCATTTGCCTTAAGTGCCTAAAGATGTAGATTTTGAACAGATTGGTAGCAATGAGAGGATGATATGGTCTGCACTTGGTGTTTACTTCCATACTAAGGCTTATGTATGAGCAGAAATGAATTCTGAAATGTAACTTTGTGAGCCTAACTTCAGCATCGTTTAGCCAGTACATTTACCACCACTTTACATGGCACGTGTTTTGTTATTAGACTTGAAGAATGAAAGCCATGGCAAGGGAAAGGGTGGGAAGAAGGGAAAGGACAGGAGAATGAATAACAATCTAGACTACTTAATTTGCCTGCAACCAGGAAGCAAAAAAGGATATTTGCTATCATATAAATGAAATATGGCTTGCAAAAATACTTTATTTATTTGATGCTTTCCTCCATTAAAAATCACAATAGGATAGCTCAGTTAATGAAGTTATCTCCAGCTGGAAATAGAAAGAAAAGCTCTGCTTTTCAAATCTTGCTGCGTTGGCCAGGGTTGACTTTTTAAATGCTGAATGAAGTTTGTATGTTGTTTGATAGAAGCAGATACCTCTTAAGTACTTAGCTGTGTGTGTCAAGATTCAGCCTAGCATTGATTTCCTTACAGCTATATTATAAAACCCCTCAAATAAGTTTTTCTGGAAGAAATGCTGACAGGTCCTTAACTAGATAGTGCTATTGAATGCCAATATAATTAGCTGGGCAAATCACACAAAGTACACCGACTGTCATTCATTTCTGGCACAACTCATATTATCAGCCCTTACTAATTTTGCACCTGTCTCTTCTGTCTTCTCAGCTGGAGACTAATATTGTAGATATTTTGACGTACACGGCTGATAAGTGCAATTGCCAAAAACGAGTATGAAGTCCGTTCAGACAAAAGTCACATTGCCGTGGTAAATGGTACTTACGTTTTTTTCTGCTAATATTTCTTTTCACTGTCTGTGTCTTGAGACTCCCACTATTTTTGGTAGGAACTAACACTAAAAAGTTTGTAGATTACTGATAGCCACTTGGTTCCTCCTTGATTTTTTTTTTCTTTATGGCTGACTCTAGTCTAACAATAAAGCAGTACCTCTAAAGCTAACCGAATTCCCTTTCTGATTTAGAGAAGTTCAAGTAGATGACATTTAATCATTTAAGTGTTAATTGTGAGTTATTCCACTGATCCGGAATAAATGAATCTGAGTCTGACATCTGAATCTGAATGTGACGTCATCTGAAGCACAGAAGTTACACGTTACATGAAGGGAAATAGAGATGCTAACTACGAGGTAAAGAAACAGACTTGATGTTTCCCAAATTATCTTGATTTCCTAATTCAGTAATTCTATACTGGAAGTATGACTGGAACAAAACAGAATCCAAAAAGCTTCCCTAAGGCCATTTTTGTTATCAAAAAGTGATTTTTTTTCAAAATCAAAGAGTGATTTTTTTTCTGGCTCATTCTTGCAGTTGGGCAGAAGGTTTAGGAAGTCAGCTCACTCAACTGCAAAAGAAGATCACCAGATAGCCAGGTGATGGGCTCAAGGAGAGGGGAGTAGTTTTGTTCTGTTTAATAAGTAGGTTACTCCAGCAATATTCAGCAATATTCATCTCTTTTGAACATGTAACCTTCCCTGTCTCATTCCTTCACCAGCAAAACCTTTGACTTTGTCGTATATACTCCAGTTATCTTGGTTTGACTGTGAGAGTGCTAAAGGCATAAAATGCAATTTTGATTTCTCTGTGTGTGTTCTGTGTATGCTGTATGTATAAGACTTTATTTATACAGTATAACTTCATTGTGTATGTGAGCAACATCTAATCACTTTGCAAAGCCACACAATGACATTTTCAATTATTTCAAGAATCATATTCTATTAACCCTTCTGGGAATGTAAGATGGACTATATCAAGAGAATGATAACTTTCTTATAAGAATCAGCCTTATAGAGATATTTTTGAAGCATGTAACTGTATTAAATTCCTTTGACCAACTTAAAACTGTCATAGAAAAGTTCTGACTCCTTAAATATTTTGTGTATGGGAGATTTTTTTTTAAGTGATTTCTAAAGATTTCTATTACTTCTATCCCTATTACTTTTTACGGGACCCTCTTTTCACAGCAGAATGAGCTATACAGACAGTTAGTTGCTCGTTGGGCAAATTTTCTTCTGTTGAAACGTTGCTCAGTAGGACACCACCTTCCAGATTCTATCTGTTTCTTTAATTTCACACTGTTCCCCAAAAAGGCCCACATTAGTAAGGTTCACCAAGCACTTCCCATTCCTCTCCTCTCTGCATGGCTGGTCATATCTGAATTTGCATCTTCAGTCAGATTCATTGTCTTTCTCTTCCCCGTCACAAGAGTGAGGCACAGAATTGTAGGATTAATGAATCCTGATTAACTTTGTCTTCATTGATTTGAAAATGTCTAGTAATAGGGTTTCTTTTTCTTTTTTTTAATCTCTATATATGGTTAGTATAATTGGGTAGAAGCCAGATACCTTATCTTTTGACAAGCATTTGTAGATGCTAAATTCTGGACAAAACACTGAAGACAACAACATTATATTCATTATATTTTACAAAAAAAGTCTTTGCAGTGTCCTAAATAAATTTTTCTACACGTGTGAATTTTATTTTTAATCAAACATTGCAAATTAAAAAACTTTTCACCGAATATACTCTCTATGGGTTAGGCACAACTCTTTTTAGCATGCAAAACATCACTTGAATCAGCAAAAATGGTTATCAAATAAACTAGTCATTTAATAAAAGGGTTTTTTGGGAGGAGGGGGAAAGGTGCACGGGAAGAATCAGTCTGAGAACAATTCATCCGAACAGATGGCTATTCCCATGTTGAAACTGAAGATCTTTTGACAATCCGTCTCCAAATTTAAACTAGACAACACCTACCCTCCCATGAAGATTTTAGCAGCAGCTCTCTGCATCAAGTAAAGATATGCTTCGAGTGCTGAAAAACTGAACGCAGAAGGGATTGAATTAGCATCTATTAGTGCTCACAGTATATTTTCCTTCTTCATGTCCCAAGCTGATCTGGCATTTAGCAAAACAGAAAACAGAGAGTGCTAAATATCATCTTACATTATATAGGGGCCTTTGGCTATAGAAAGCGTGGCTCTAGTCGGCAAAAGCACAGCAGAAGCAAGACTGTGTAGTCTCAGTAACATGTATATTAAATTAGTTAAGAGCTTGTGAAGATTAGAAAACTCTCTGCAGTTTAACTAAATCAATTTGAAACTGATATAACCCACTAGCGCAGACCAGACGCACTTAGGAGCATTTTAACCCTTGCTTGGACTGTTTTGGCAGTGAAACAGATGCTAACGATTGCTAAACCAGTTGATGCACTTCTGCATTAAGAGTTTGCACTGCCTGGTAAGAGCGTTTTAAAAACTGGCTCCCACTACAAATCTTAATCTTCCATGAAAATAAAAATAAAGGGGCAGAGCTGTGGCACTGGCAAACCATTACTGTTCACCCCGTTGTTATATTACTACTCCCTTTTCTTTCTGCTGTCTGTTGAGAGACTTGATTCATGGACTTCACCACTAGAAAGAACTGTTAGAGCACAGGACGTGCAGATCCACAGCTGAATTACCATGGTTTAACAAATTATCCCAACTGTAAGCCACAGTAACGGTTGTGGGTGTGCTCCCAGCTCACTCTAAAAGTGATGTAATGCACTTAAGCTTAAACTTCATTGAAAGGCGTTTAAGCTAAGTCACAGTACCTTGCAATTGGGGTAGACTAGGAGCATGCTCATAGGCAGTTACTGACCGAAAGTACATCTTATCTGAGACACAGCAACCTATTAGGCTCCCATAGCTCATTCACGTGCCTAAACCTCACGTCTTGCCTCCTTTATAACATAAGCCATAAAATTTCAGTGAGTTACTGTTGTGCTGGGCCTCCTGTAATCTCTTTGGGGCATGAACCATCATATAAGCTGAAATGCTGAGCTCGGTGTCACCGCGCTCCTCACATTAATGAGCTAATTCAGAGCGATGCTCATGATGCAAACCAGGCTGTCTGAAAGTTTTGGCCTTGCGGACCAAAGTCTTGCAAGTTTAGTCTGGTTTCACAGGAAAGAGGCTGCCGTAGTCAGACTGCACTTCAGCTCCTCCATCCTTCAGTCCTCTTTCTACTAGTCTCTGGAACCACTGACTTAGCTAAGCCATGAGATTGACACAGAGACAGAGGACAAGCCTTAAATTTTCAGTAAGGTTCGTGAAAATAAACAGCTAGGTAATGGAGTGATGCACTGAAAATGCCCCTGCTGAGAGGAAGGCTCTGCCTTAAGGTCAATCTCTTCTTAGAAACTAGAAATCCATTTGGGGGAATATGTTACAAATTAGCTGACGGAAAAAGATTTAGGCAGAATTTGCATCTTATTATGTACCACTGAATACAGGGAATCATATCTCATGTTTGATACAGCACAAAAATCTGAGCGAAACCTTCCTGGCAGATAGACCTTTATAATGTCTTTCTCCCATTTAGACTGTCTGATAACTAACGTTGTGGGAGTCATCGTGCTATGACCTGCTGTAGTTCCTTTTAAAAATGATTTGCCACTATACACCGAAATTTGGGCCCACTGCACTGGTTTTCTAGCTTTCCAGGACCTGAATTACATGTAGTAATTCAGTATCGACAGCAGGGAGTAAGCGTGTAAACAACATTTTGACCATATTGCGCCATGCACATGAAGGTGTAAGATGTCTACATCATGAAGAGCACATTCTCGACCCATGAGGTCAAACAGAATATCCAGGTTTTCTAGCAAAATCTTTTATTATCAGTGATGCTATCCAAGAGAGAAAGACAGCATGGTGGTCATGGTTTTTTCCAGGAAATGAGAACATTTTTCTCTGTTTTTCTCTCTGTCTCCGAGAAGCCCCCGGCCCGTGCAGTGTCCTGACATGAATACGCATCACACACGGCTAAAGTTAGATGAGTTGCTCCCCAGACAGTGTCCTGTTTTGCCCTGGTTTAGTAAAGCTCCATTTCCAACCTGCTACCTGGTGAACAATTTAGCATTCACCGCAAATGCTAGAAACACCCCCAGCGAAACAACCAACCTCCGCAATTACAGGGTGCTCCATGAAATATGAGCACGCATTGTGGATTTGGGCTTGATAGTATCCTAAATATCGTCATATTTATTAAGTTTTTGAAGGAGTTTTATTTATACATTTCCTGAAGAATTTGTTAATTTATGAAGATTAATACACTGGGATTTCTGCATCCAGTCTTGTGTTTTGAATGAGTGGAACATACTTATTTGTACTGCTTAATATTTCAATACAGCTCCTCCCCCAGCTCAAACTTGAGTTATATAAAATGTCACTGCATGTGAATCATGAGATAGGTATGATGATCTTACCCGAGTCTCAGAAGCAGGGTTTGCTCATTCTGTGTCTTTTTGTCTGCATCAGTTTTGGATGCAGTGTTATAAATATGGCTGTTTGGAAGAAGAGCTTTGAAGGCTGTTTGGCTTTGAGGAGAATAGATTGTGCAGGCAGGAGCACAAGAACAGGTGGAAACTGATGCTAGGCAGCCTTCAAATTTCATGTCACTTTAAGGAGGTGATTTTTATCGAATGTGTTAACTTCAAGGGGCAATCATTTCTGAATACAACTGAAATCAGTGTCATGTTAGCAAACAATATGTATCTGAGAAATCAGAGGGTCCAGATATGCAAAGGTGCACTCGCATGACCTTCAGGCACCCTGTGTATGAGTGGGCAGAAGGTAAAACATTCAAGCGTACACTCAGACGTATTAGCAGAGATTTTGTTCAATCTGTAGAGCAAGGGAAAAAAGCAACTTTCATGCATTACTTGCCGGTGTCTCCAGAAAGTGCCAAGTATCCTATCTGTAAAAGGAAAGAAAGGAAAAAGCCTTGTGTAATTGCTGATTTTGAAATGTTGCCACTTAAAGTGTGTTCGGGCGCCTTTTCAGACACCAAGGAAGAATCCATCAAGCGTTGTTAGAGCGAACAAACTGTTGTATGTTGGATGGTGCAGAGTCTTGCTTGTCACATCTGCTTCCAGTCCTCTGGTACTGATTTCTAGATTGAGTTAGAGAGGTCCCTTTTGTAATAAATTGTTTCATTCCGTATTCACAACAGGGGGCCAGCTGCTACTGGTGTTCACAGCATGAAGGACAAAGCTGTGTATTTAGACTGTGATGTTAGCAGATGTGAGGTTTCTAGTTTTCTTGAGATTTGCTGCCAATTTGGGTCTCATCTTCCAGAAGGTCTTGTTCCTGCTCCCTTTCCTCCTCCTGCCCCAAAGTTCATACTGTGAGCTCAGTATATGAAAGGTCGTGAGCAAATGACACTGAATTTTCGGTGAACTGGATCCAATCCTGCAGATGTTCCTAGTCCGCACATCAGTGTGTCTGTTTTCAGTGGCCATTTACATCCACATCTTTATCTTTCCAAAGCCAGCAATTTCGTTGTGCCAAAAAGCAAATCTTGAAGATTCCTGGTGACCAAGGGGAATATGCTTGACAGCTGCAGCTCCTGGGACTCCTCAGTGGTTTCCATTACTTTCTGCTCAGCTGCATGAGCTACTGTCCACACAGGTGTGTCCTACTTCATCTCCAGGTGCCAAAATTCTTCACCAAGGCCTGTCTCCGATTCCTGGCTACTATGTGCTGTGAGCAACTGGATTAGTCAGGAAGATACTCGATGCAATGACAAGAGGCAGCCTGGGGGCAGGTGACGGAGAACTAAGGCAGGCCTGAACATTTAAAGACAGTATTTCCATTCAGTCTGCAGTCTCCCCATCTCACACAGATCACACTCACAATAGTGAGGGCTTGGGGACCTTTTGCAGGGTGCCTCTTGTAACCTGGTTTTGCAGAGTAAACTTTTTTTCTGACTTTCACAGGAAGAGGCAGTGGGCATGCAGCAACAGGGAGGAGCAGGGCCACGGACTGAGTCGCTGTCACATCTTCAGGAAGCCCTTCTGTAAGAGCTGCTCCATAGCCTGGCACATCACTGAAGCTCTTAGATAGGAAATGAAGGGCTTTTAATATATTTTATAGCTGCACATGCTTATTTCCAACAAAAACAAACTTTCTAAGGCTCTTTCCCAAAGATCACAGCATAGAGAGATGACTTGTGGTTCTGTTGCATATTTACCTATTCCCCTGCCCTCCTAATTGAGGAACAAGCCCAGGCAAGCACTGAGAGGAAAAAATGATCTTCATGTTCTTCATTACTCACTAGTAGCTTCACCTCCCGTGAGTTATGACTCATTTTCTCACTCCTGGGACATCTCTCATATAAACCGATCGTACAATAATTCACCAGAGGGGTGAAAAATTAACTTGTCTTCTTAATACAGAAGTTAAGAAAATAGGCTAATATTTCATTTCCCTAGAAGAAACCGATTTAATAGGAGCAGTCGGGTCATACTGCGGAGTGCAGGCCAAGTGAAAACATACCTCAGCTAGATGGAGGCCCTGGAGGTAGAAAACCAGGCTGAGTTTACAACCTCCCATCTACTCTCATACTTTTAGAAGTTCCTTGACTATGGCAGTACTGTAAACTGAAGCCTCTTTCCAAGCATGTAAGTATGGAAAACACCATCACTGACACTGAACACCTACCACAAGAGGCACAATTTCTGCAGTGGAGGCAGTTGTTCCGTACTGCTTTTATTTCTTCTTTCTCTGAGGTCTTGCATTATTCACTATGGGAGGGAGATATTCTGCTGACCTGGTGCTGGATTAGGATGACAGATTAATTCCATGTCAGCCTCCAAACAAACAGGGATCACCTGGGACCACTGCAACCATCCTAGAAGAGATATTTAGCGCTCCATAGAAAGGTAAAAGTTTCTTCATCATTTTTTCAAGCCACCCAAGACCACTTGTTTCAGCGTACCAAGAAGCACACCCAACTTTTGAACTCAGCCTCCCCAAAAGGTTAGATTAGTTTATGAGCCTATATTTTCCACAAAGGGAAATTAAATAATGAGACTTTATTGCGAAAGCATACAGTCTTATCTGTTCCTATTTATTATATGGTCTTCCTGGTGCAATTATATGTGGTGAGAAGAGTCTTGAAGCTTCACACCGAGGATTGCTGTGACAGAGAAATGCCACTCACAAGCACAAGTCCATTAAGTTTTCATTAAACCCCCTTGCCCTCTTTTTCATCTTTCCCGTCTCCTGCCTTCACGGTTCTCTTTTATATTCTCACTTATTCCTACCCGGTAATGCTTCATTGCTCTCAAGCCACTGCGAGTACCTTGCTTCACCTTTGTCTTGGCAATCAGTTTGTTGCCCATTTTAAACCACTTTCACAGGCAATGACCGCTGGGGGCTATGGGCTGTCATGTCAAGCCCTAACAGCTGGGCCTACGTGATAATAAGTTGATATTGGAAGAAGTTTGTGCTTTTGTTTACCTGTGTAGAAAATACAGGTGAGCTCTTTGGAGGAAAATGCTTCTTTTACAAACAAAATCATTTCCCTGTATATTTTTAAGAAATGTTCTGGAATTTTTGCAGAAAATAAATTATAGCAAACAATATAGGTTCTTAGTACGATCGTTTTAAATTTTGGTTACATATTTTGATAATAAGACTATGTGATTGCCTCCATAATTCAGTGGCCTAGCAAGACCCAGAGACCCCCAGGTGGGTTTTAGCCACATCATGCTGTACAAAAACCACCGCATCTGTGAAAGGTACAGCACTGCAGGTCCAAGCACTGTTGTTCTGGTGGTTATTATACAGCTAGCACAAAAGTGTGTGCAGTGCTCACACATCTTTGGGGTGAAACACAACATCTGTTTGTCAACACAGCAATAATGAACTGTCTCAGAGATATGAACTGAAGGAAAAGCCTCGTTCAGCTCAAAGTGCAAGGGAACGTAGGTCAGTGGAATATCATTACTCAGATTGGGGTTTATCTGGGACACCAGGACTAATAAAAGTCTTCTCGGACAAGTGCTATGGAATCATTAATGACCACAAGTTGTCATGAAAGTCTTTCCTGCATCTGCTCTGAGAAATTGCCTTTCACCACTCAAAAGCCCCAGTCCTGTGCTGGGTTACGTTGCTTGGTTCATTTCCAATTCATTTACTGAAGTACCGTTTTCTTCAACCCTCTGATTGTCTTCCATGCGAATAGTGCCCAGACCTGAGACTACTTCGCTGTATATTATCTAACAGGATCTCAGCCCTGCTAGGTATGACCTATATTTTGCTTATTCTCTTGCATTTAATTTTGAGACCTAAAAGCTAATTTCCTTTTGTGCTGAAAGAATATATGGGTTCGTTGTGAGGGAGCAGAATTGTTTGAACAGTCTATTGAAGCTGGGTATTTTTAGGTGCATGTAAGATCAAAGCTCTGATATCTCTTGGTGCAGTAATACATGTACCAGTATGTAATAGCAAAAGAATCTCTTTCCAAGTCTCTATTCAGAGCATTTTCATTACATTTTAAAGCTGTCTTTGACACTTTTTTGCCATATACAAGTCTTTAACGCAGCATTAGCTGGTCTGAAGTATGGCAAGCCTATTTAAGCACAGAAAGTGTAGACACGGAATGAAACAAGTTTTATCAAGAAACAGGAAAACTTCAAAGTTTCCGGAAGCTGAGCTTAGATAAACCTTATTAAAACATGATAACTGTTGAAATAGGGTTCAGCCTTTCTCAAGCAGTTTTTGGTAAAACTTATTTCTCAGAATTCTGAAATGCTGGTTAAGGGTATTTCACACATTAATTTTTTCTGTCTGCTTCAAGTCCTGGCTTCAAGTCAATACAAATGCATTCAAGCTGTCAAGTTTACATCTAGGCTTTGCCAGAGTGTGAAGTTGTTTATATCTAGAGTTCTGGAGCCAGCTGACATCTACACACTTAGGAAAATTAATTCAAATTAATTGGAGGTGTGAACTTGGAGCATCTCAGTTCAAGTGTCTTAAAACCCCATGTGTAAACTCTTATTCAGATGTAAAGTGTCCTCAGTTCTGAATATAATCGTCCTCAAAGATGAGATATATCTAAATTCACAGCTAAGATCCAGTATCATCTTTAAAGCAGTAACTGTTGACAAGGAAATTTCACAGGTGCACCAAATAAGCGATAAACAAACTACTTCAGATTTAGGACTGGTTTGGTTGTCATAAAGTAATAAAAAACATCTCACAGTCATCATATGATCAAGGAGTTTTCACCTACTCCAAGAGAGAGGAAATAAAAGTTGTGTTTTATCACTCATTAACAGTCATACTTTTAATCTGAAATGGTCTGAAATTGAAGAGTTATGTTTCTAATCTAATATATCAAAAATCTATGGGTTTTCAGTAGAAAGTTTGGTGTTATTCTGTTTAAATTACTAAAAGATCAAAAACTGTCAAGTGAATAAGAATGCCACCATTCCTTCAGTGCAACTTTTGTTTCTTCTATATCATATTCTAGCAAGCTGACTAGTTCATCACTGGTTCTGTTGTTTCCTAATGTCATAAGTGCCAGAGTTAGATCTTCAAAAGTACTTTGCTTGAATGCTCTCTAGTTCACATATTAATTGGTATCCATAAACTTTAAGCCTGGGGTCTCGGCATTGTGTCTTGTTTGTGGTCCCAGATGTGCTTTTACGGTGCAGATTTCCTGCCTGGCACACTGATTTTCAATGATTCTCTGTGATAATCCTCTGGGAAAGGGGAGGAAGATAGAAGCTTTCCACCCTTCTATTGCCTTTTTTTTCCTCTCTCTCCTATTCCATACAACTCTGCCCCCTGAGAGTACCTTTCCTCCCCATCATGTATTTAAAGAAACAAACACACACATTGAATTAGTGAGGGAAAGTGAAGCTTCTAAGACCAATAGCTCCAGCTTGGGTAGGAGACAGTCTTGGGTGCACATATGGGACTGGCTGTCTGGAGAAAGACTGCATTTTAACCATACATTTCAAGTGACGTCCTGTATTTCTGGTATTAATAAACATTACAGGTATTCATCCCTTCTCCTTGCCACTCCATATTTTATAGATTTCTATGCCATTCTTCCCCCTCAACATCTTTTCTTCCAGACTGAACAATTCTATCTAATTTTACCTCACACAGATACTGTTCCATAATTAGGTCACCCTTCTTAGCATTTTTCACATTTTTGCAGTTTTCTATAACCTTTTTTCAATATGGGAACAAGAACTGCATAGAATATTTGAGATGTGAGGGTCTGTAGGGTCCTACAGCAACATCATGATCCATTCCATTATATCATCTATTCCATTCTTAACAATTTTTAACATTCAATTTGCTTTTCAATTGCTCCTGAGGAGTAAGCTGATATTTACCTAGAACTGTCTATTATTACTCGGAGATATGGTTGTTGAGTGTTGCTAGATCAGAGCTAACTGTTGTACTTGGAAATTTCAGATTTTTTTTTACTTTTCATTTATTCATGATGAATTTTTGATGACAAAGTGGCACTCACAGATGATAAGGCCATAGCAGAGAAGCTCCATGAATTCTTTGTGTCAATGTTTACAGCTGAAAGTGTTAGGAATATTTTCACATTATTTGCATTCTTCTTTGGAGATAGGTCAAAGGAGACAGATCAATCTGAGGTTAGATATGCAAAGATTCATTTTGGAAAGAAAGGGGATGATCTGCTGCCACAGTGGAGGAAGGACTGTCCCAGCCCCTTCAGGTGAGCTGTAACCATGGACCTCATCGTCGTTCAGTCACTCTCAGCTCAAGCAAATGAGCCTCTTCTCCCCGTGCCAGGAACTCCTTGTGTTGCATGGACAAATCCCTGCTCCTCAGGTAGCCAACAAACCTGCTACACCAAATCATACCTGGTATGATTTTATTGGTCTGTGCTTTTCAGCACTAGTCTTTTTTTTTTTTTTTTTTTTTTTTTTTTTTTTTTTTACATTGGCATCGCATTCTTCTAGTCGTTCTAGGCAAAAGATTCCTCAGCATAATTAATAGTATAGCAATTTCATACTTGATTTCCTTTAGAACTCTTGGGTGAATACCATCTGGTCTTGGTGATTCGATACTGTTCGTTTTATTGATTCTCTCTAAAAACTCTTCCACTGATATTCCAGCTTCAAACAGATCTTCCAATTCACCCTTCCGTAAGGAAAATTTCTGGCATGGGAATTGCCATAAGCTCATCAGCATTGATCAAGGAGAAGATATTTTTTATTCTATAGCCCTATTTTTGTACAATATTTTAACTTCTTGATCATCTCTCCAGTCTACAAATTTCTGGCAGAAATCCTGGTTTTGGTGTTGGGGAAAAAAGTTTTCATTGTTATAGTTTTAGCAACATGTTCATCAAAACGCCTTTTTTTCTTTTCTTTCTTTTTTTTTTTTTTTTTTTTTTTTTTTGCCCTACTGTATTATGCTTTTGTATTTAACTAGTTCTTTTCTATTTCCCCTTTTTGGAAAGTTTCATTCAGCTTTCTGAAGGATATCTTATCTGTTCACATAGCTCCTTTCACCTTGCTTGTTTAACCATATCAGGTTTTTTTTGTTGTTGTTCTTTCTAGTCTTTTTTGATGGGTTAGCCCTTTCACAACAGCAGTATCTACAATTCAGCCCCAACCAGGATGTGAAATGACAATAGAGAAGGTAAAAAAAAATTCCAAATCCAAAATAGGTCTGCAGTCTGACATAGATACTTATAAAAGCCCCCAATTTCAAACAAAACTCATAGGTTGTACAGAAATTCCCTGCTGAGCTTTTAAAATGATTCTCACACTTTCCTTACTGTGGAAATCATCTTCTTCCAAAGACTGAAATTAAACAGTAGTAGGTTTCCTTTTCAGTTGTTGAGATATTTGACGGAGGTGCTGTTTCTATAAATACACACAGCAATTGCTTAAAATTGATTCCATTGCTTATTTAACATCTTTAATTTTCACTGAGTGCAGGACTTCAAATGCTAGCACATGTCATGTTTGCCGGGGTCAATTTTAAGAATAACTCGAGCTGCTGTATTTGCTTCCTTTTCAGTTTATCTTTCCCATTGTAGGTTGAAACCTGCCCTTGAAAGTGTGTATGGCTCCCATTAATATCAATGGGGGCCATGTGTATGCACTGAAGAACAAAATTTATCCCCTAAGCACTTCCCCCATAATGACCGTGTGTCCTATTACAAAGTCATTCTTTAATTACCAATTTTAGCACAAACTCTTTTTTTTATAATATAATCTAAGTGATGATAGAATTAATTCACTGAAGTAACTGTCACTGCATAGTAATTGGAAATATCATTAGTATTTTCGTGCACTTTCCACAGTCAAACTACTTTACAAATATTTGCTTATTTTTTCTCGTAGCATTTTTTTTGAGCTAGAGTGGTGTAGCCAGCTGAATAATCCCTGATTTTATATTCGAATACTTGCCTACAGCTAGTGCTCCAAAAGTATGGTAGAATTCATAATTTTGCATTGCCTGTAACTGTTTCCGGATTGAACTTGGTTTTGCATTTTTGTGTTTTACAGCATTCTGCCACATCTGCATCTGTGTTTTCATTCTGAATTGGATTCCTTCACAATCATAGACACTGCTTGCAATTAAATGCATAGGACCTGCTGCTTTAATTGAGTTCAGTCCAATTTGTCACTTCAAACTTTGAAAATTACGTGTAAGGAAAGATTTACTTGCCAGTTTGATTCAACTAAAGTTGATGGAAAACCTTTTGATCACTCAGCCATTAAACACATTTCAGAGTTGTGCCAAGCTAATTGCTTGAGCTTGCTTGAGTTTGTTTGTATTTAAAACAATCTAAGTTGATATCTTCCAGGGCTGTGCAAGCCATTATCTTCGTCTGTGCTCCTGTTTCCTTTCTTAAGAGTTGTGGGGTCTGATTCTGCTCTTACAAACCCGCTGAGGTAAATCAAGCAGAGCTCTGTTATCTTTGGGAATACGATGGGGAAAATGGTGCAGTAGCAGGTGCCAAGCCAAATTTGTACGTCCGTCTGTTGATGGGTGCAACCAGAAAGTGGCAGAGCCATAGCAACGTTCATTCATCGCAGTGCACCTGCTTCTGTTCTTGACAATAAATCCAACAGTGTCTCGGCAGCTGAAGTGTGGAAATGCCCTTCAGGATACTGCAGGACCGGTGTGGGAGCACTCGCTGGGAACACAGCTGTAGATTACTAATAACAAGGTCTCTAGCCTTAGGGGCTGATGGTCAGGATTGTTGCTACCTTTTGCCGAAGAAGCACAATTTTGTTTTTAACCTAGTCATTCCTGAATAAAACCAGTAATATGAACTGCAAATCAGCTTTGGTTTTGTCTTATTAGTTTAGTAAAAGGCCATGCTGGACTCAAAGGTGAGAGTCCTTGCCTTTAAGACATCACTACAGATCATGCAATACCAGCTTAGGGATGTTTTGTTGAACAGTATATAAAGGGTTCTTGTTGTCAGGCCAGTTCCTTGAAGAAAGATAACCACAAAACAAAAATGTAATACTTAAACTGGGAGATCTCATAGACAGACTGGAGCTTCTGGAGGTTATATCAATGCATGAAAAACTTGCAGGCTGAGGTACAAAAATATGAGATGTATATGCGAGAGAAAGGGGAGGGGACAGTTATCACCAGTCCATGTATTATTTGCTTTACCTACATTTCTGAAAATAAGGACTAGAAACTACCACCATTTGGCTGAATTGCAAGGATGGAGATCCGTTCTGCCTCTAATCTGATAGTGGAATATAAGTTTTAAAGGAATTAAAACAATTAAACTCTCATTGAATTCCTTTTGAATAACTCTTTGGACCTGCAGGAACAGAGAAAATCATCAGTCTAGTGGACATCAGCAAAGATGGTAACACAGGATGTGCAGATTAAGTTTTCCTCTTCCTAATCAGACTTATGTGTTTTTGAGGAAATCACTGGATTTCTCTGTCGTATAGTTCCTCTTATTTGTAGAAGGGGGATAACACTTACCTTGGAGGCATGTTCTTAGGCTATCAACAGAAGATGGAAAATTTCTTAGATATCTTGATAATGCACACAAGGTGATTCAGAATGGTAATAAAAACTGAGAAGAGAGCAAGAACTTGGATTAAGGCTTTGAAATTCGAGATGAGAAGCCCCTCTCTCAACCGACAAACTCATAAAGTTGTTCGCTCTCTGGCAAAAGACGTGCTGTCTCATTGTCAGGATCTCCTGTCACGTTGGTCCACAGCTGACATGACAGCGCACTGATAGACACATCAGATCTCAAGAATTCAGCACAGAGCTGGCAGTCCTCTTACCACCCCACCAAAAATTTAAACTTAAAGATATCACATAAAGAGAAAGATAATTCTTGCCACTGACATTTCTGTAGTTCCCTTTTCCTCCCTTGACAGAGTAAGAATAAGTTTCATTAGAATTGCAAGTAGTCCCCCTTCGGCATGAATTTCTCCCAAGCAATGCTTTCTGTTCAGAGACTAGTGCAGCGGTACAGGCTGGTAGGATTGATACAGAAATACCAGCTTCATCTCAGTGTTCCTTAATTTTTTTGAAAATTTTGCGGCAGCTGTTTGATTGGGTTTGCACAACCAAAGGTCTGTGAAGACATCTTTCAATTGTTTTTAAGGACAAAAAAACACAAATGACACGATAATGAATCTGGTATATTGTTTTAGGCTGGTATTTACACTTTTTTTCTTATTGAGGATTTTATATATACATATATGTAAATATAAATTATAGATTACTATATTTATAGTCTTGACTTACTGGACATGATTTCTTAGGATGCACGTGGCCTGGAGCATATCACTTAGAAGCGAAGTTCTGAGTATTTAACTACCGTCAGACAGGTTGTCTAAATTACTGGAAGCAGGATAAAATGCCCAAATCCAAAATCTAAAGGAAATTGTGTTTTGAACCCTGGGAAGCATCTGGTAGAATGTTCTTAGCAATATTTGCATTTTAACCAAATAAGCAAGTGTTTACTAGGCACAAGAGAAGGAAAATAAAAGCCTGGCTCCATCCCAGATAAGCAGTCAGCTCAAACTGGTAGAGATAAAATAAAAACATCTTGGTCTGGAAGACCTGCAATAACAGACTACCACAGTATTTTTGAATTGTTCTGAATATTTCAAAAACTGAAAAATGTCTTTTCACACAGGATTTCTTGATGTTCTGCCTTCATTTTCCTGTTTTTCTTTGTCTTCCATCATGCCCTATATAAAATCCACTCCAACAAACCAGGAAATTTCTTTCAGTAAAGTGAAAGTGCACTTGCATGGACTTACTTGCCTAGACTAGCATCATTTCCTTTAGACTTTCCCAGGAGACCTCCATTCTTAACTACCACATTAAGACAATAGTGGGACTTCACAATAGAGTTTCTCCCCTATTCAGAGCAGGTCTAGACAGTCTGGTGGCTAAAATTTTAATCCTTCTGCACAAAATTCCTTACTCTTATACTCTATATCTTGCACCTAGGAAGGTTACAACATGAGTGTAGATTTGGAGAATATCTAATGAGCTCTTTGGGGTTTAAGTGCTTGGTCACATGAGATCTTGCCATGTCCCTTGCTGGCACATCAGCACAAACACATAACCTGGAGAGCCCTGTCTATAAATGGAAAGACCTTCTCACAGTAGGACCTGCTAGAGTAGCAGGCACCAACTTTGAGACTTGGCTTGTTTTTCTCCTGGACCCTCCAGCAGTAGATATAACTCCAAACTAAATAAGGTGGCTCTGCAGCTATGTAGTCCCTACATGGTGAGACAGGAATCTGACCCTCCCTGCCCATGGCGGGTGGGGATGTTCCCCAACTTCTTCATTGTTTCCTTTTAAATCTGTGCCTGATTTTTGCAAGGTACAATGAGTTTAATGTGTTTTATGTACTAGTAGATTTTTAATTGTGTATGAAAGTGGAAGGAACAGTGCTTTGCTTTGTATTGTTGTGTCTGTAATCATGTAACGAGATTCCATAGCAAGGTTCTACCTTCTACAAGGATGGCAGACAAGGACTGTTTCAATGGTACAAGGATGGTACCACTGAAAGATAGTACAAAGAAAAAGAAAATACAGAGGGAGAGAGACAGAGTCTGACATAAAGAATGAGCTTGCTCTTTTGGGAAACTGAGCAGGTATATGTGCATCTCTATGTGAGTACGCGTAAGGGTATGAAGGGGAAAGCAGCGGTGGATGGCTGAGCAGAAGTCTCCTAGAATATGTTATTGCTTCTCTGCTTTCATGCTAAGAAAAAGAAATAACTTAAAAAAATCCACTGTATCCAGTCATTCTGCTGCATTGGCTGACTGCCTGAATGATGAACAGGAGATGCGATGCCCTGTATTTACCCATTTCTTAGTTCTCCAAGGAGACTGGAAGCACAACTGCTTTCCAGAAAGTTTTATCTCCTTCCTATTTTCCCTGGGTGGGCTGTAGCAATAACAGGATCACCTGCACCAATGCAATATCCTCATTCCTGGCCTCTTCAGACAATGAAAGTAGCTTTCACTGAAGCCTTCCTACCAGTGAGGGAAGCTTCAAGGGACTTTTTTCAGTGTTCCCATTAGCAAGTGTTTTGTGTCTCATACAGACTTAAGTGCATCATATATCCATTTCTGTGGGTGCACAGCAGGGACCTTATTCCAAGCTGTGAATACACACAAGAAAACTTCCTTTTTTCCTGCAAATAAAAAAGTTCCTTCCTGCTGGAAGAGCAGTTCTGGTGGCTTCTAGGCATTTTTTTCCTGGAAATTATATAACTCAGAAGACAATTGCCACTTCTGCAACACTGGAAAAAGATGTCAAGAAAACAGCCTTTTAAACTGAAATCTATCACTAATCCTAAGGGTTACTGCATGAGCAAGGAAAATCCTGACTTCCTCATACCGTTCCCTTATCATCAGTAAGCCACGACAGAACAGGTAGTCCATGCTCTCCATAATCTATACACTCATGTCTGTTGAAAACCCACTAGACACTGAAATTATAACATGGATAAAAGTGCTAAGAGCATAGGTAGAATAGAGAAAGGAAGGTGAAGGAATCAGCAATAACACTGTGTATTTTGTCAACTCAAGAATATGTTTGTTACTGGCTTCCACATCTTCTAGGTTCTATTATTTTACTCATATACATTTATGTATTTGTGCATATATAAAAAAATCTGATGCATGTATAAAAGATGGAGGCATGAAATGTCTAGTTCCACAGCATGGCTCCAGAGTAATTTTATAATCCATGAAGAATGATGGGAGTAGGGCTGAAGATAATGTCACATTTGTGACTTCCTTGTAGTCATCCTAAAAAGCATGTTAACCTAGCCAGTTCATTCACATTTTAAGATTTCGGTATAGAAGTGCTTCCCAAAGTGCTTCCCCAAGCTGCATCATGTAGCTTTTCCATTAGTTTCTCAGGTTGAGGGTATATATCTGCTTCCCAAATTATTCTTTTTCATAAGAAGGCCATGGGCAGTCTGAGTATATAATGGGAATTCTGTAATGGGAGTTACGAGGGCTATAAAGCACCTCTAAACAAATTAGACCTTAATAAAAAAGAAACAAAGCAAAAACAAAGAAACAAAAACCATTAGCCTCATTAATTTCATAGCATTCCTGAAATAACTGACAGTAGCAAAGGGACCAGCACTGATGAAGCATTTTCCTGGTAAGGAGCTTAAGAGGTATGTTGCAGAGAGACCAGGAAACTGAATTTATCACTTTCATCTTTGCAATAAGAAGTGTGAAGCTGCTCTCTTTGCACCTGTGGCTAATTACTAGAGCCCTAAATTGAGGTTATGAAGGGATAATGAAAAATGTGCGCAAGAGGAGATTTGGGGCTTTAGAAAAGCAAGCAAGTATACATAGCTAGGGAAAGATCAGCCCCATATTCTCCATTGCACTGCTCTGCCTGAATGCCAAACCCGGGGGAAGATATGCATGGAAAACCTGGTCCTTACAAAGTCAGGGAAAGTCTTGCCAGTTGGTTCCTGGAGACCTGGTCTTGGTGGCTAGAGAAGAAATGATCTGAAGGGTAAATCATCTATTTGAGATGTCCATAAGTCGGTGCAATCAGAAGTCCCAGCTTTCTCACTCCTCTCAAGAGAGACTTCATGAAGACAAGCATGCATAATCATTTGGTCCCTATTGCCCACATGCCTAAGGGGATCATACAGGATGTCCTTCCCATTATATGTTGGTCAAGGCCACTTCATAAGACCAGCCTTGCCAACCCTCCCTCCTACCCTGGAGAGGGTTATTGCTGCCGGCTGGCCTTGAAGTTCTGCAGCTCCCTGAAGGGGAAGAATTTGAGTGTGCTTCGGGCCTTTTTTTCAGTCCCTGCCTTCTGTCTCATGTCACAAATACAGATAAGGCTGTCAGTTTGGTGGAATTCACCTGTTTTTATCTAAACGTCCACCATGCAGATGCCTGTAACTGTGCCAGTTCTCTAACACAGGAATCATGGTTCCGCCTCAAACCAAAAGACCGTTTGGCCCAGAACCAGTGGTAGATGGCAGATGCTGATGGAAAAGGACAAGGCAGGCATGGAGCAATTCTTCTTCCAGCTACCAACGATCTGTGGCTCAGGAATTTCCTGAGCCAGAAGCAGTTTCTGTTGGTCTAGCAGTCTTCAAGGCTCCCTTTGTAGTCAACAGAAATAATTAGGTTTTTCTAAAGCCTAATTATCTCACCATAAGGTAGCTATTTAAAATCAGCCAAATGAATCATTCTCTAGAAGGACTTATTTCTTTCCCATGCCTGTAAGGAGTACCCTACTTACAGGGTGAAAATTAACTTAGATACAGACATCTACCTCACAGAGGAGTAAAACGAGTTGAGATGACTCCTACCAACAGCTGTAGCTGGACACTCTGCAGCATGGAGGAAAACCTCTTTCTTGGGACCTGAAATGTTTAAATCAGTGCAGATCCTGCAGTATAGCCATTACTCATGGCATCTTTATCCTGGTGCAAGAAGTCAGAGAACGTCTTACAGCCACTGCTGTCCTTGCTGTGTGCACAGAGCACACTGGAGAAAAACAGATAGCAAATAACAAATAACAAATAGCTTCATAGAGAAATAAATCAGAAATCTCCTTCTGTGAAGCAGGAGGAGAATAAGTTATGTATTGACCAAGTATCCAGTGAACACTGCACAACTGTGTTATTCCTTAAACTTTCAAGGGGCATGGTAAAGTTGCATATTTCATAACTCATCTGAGAGTTTGTCTGCAGTCAAGGTGAAGAAGATATCAGATATCTTCAAAGTCTTCTGTTCTATTACTAGTTCCTCTGATCCTCACTAGTTTCCATGTGCTCCCTCCCCCTCCCTGTATACTTCATGTGATTTTAGGAGCAAAACTTTCACTTCCTTAGTGCTGAGCTGTATGGGCGCTCACTTTCCCAGCCAAAGGATGCACAGTATGGAGGTACGCTTTGCCAATCTCTTGCTATTAAATGGTTCTTGGAAATGGATGGTGTGGCTTAGCAGATTTTCACTTGAAGACCTTTTAGGATCTGCCGTCTGGTGAGTTTTGTATTTGGGGGGTTTGAAAATAAGTGTTTTGAGCCAGGTGGCTTGTTGCAGAAAAGTGTTGATTTAAAGGAGGAGAGAGAGCAATTATTTTAAAGTTTGCCTTCTCCCCTGTGACTAATTCACCCAATTATAAGCTGATGACTGTGTGCTTGGTTCAGGAAATGGGGCAATGGAAGGTTTCCTACAGGCAGAAAGAAAAACTTGCAGTTAGATGAAGAAAAACAAGCAAGAAAAGCAATTACAGCCTGTTCCTCAAGTAAAATCTCAACAAAGAGAAGCCCAGAAAGATCAGCATCGCTGTCCTCCAGAGATCTCACTTACAATAGAAGTATAATTCCTGACTTAAAGAACTTAGTTTATATCTTTGAGAATTACCTAGCATTCTGGATTCCCCACCCATGTATGGCATTTTTAGGAAGTTGCAGTGCAGGCAAAATAAAGTAATGAATCAGGTATCTATACTCTTGTTGCGCGACATAAGGGGAATTGAATTAAATTATGAGAGATTTCTGTTCGCCTTCGGATTTCATTGACAAAGCAGGACTAACTCAATTAGTCCAGAGGCAAACGCCACACTAGGGTGTGTGACCAGGATGAGCAGCTTTGAGTTAAATGCTTGTTCATATTTTCTTGGCTTCATTCAAATACAAAAATCCAAAGCCATAAGAAAGAGCAAAAATCAAAAGAACGTTTTTCTGGCATGATTTAAAAAGCTTGGCCTGTTTACAAGTGAATGCAGGAAAACAATAATTTAGGCCAACACAGCACTGAGCAGAGAAGGGTCCCGATGTGAAAAGGAGGAGAAACAATGTGGTCCCTCTCTGTGATTTCTGCTGTCCTACTGCCACCTTTGCTCTCCCCTGAAGCTCCTCTCATTCTGGAGACTCACAGGTCACTCTTAAGTTTCTCTCTAGGCTTTTCACCTCTATAAAAGTTGCATGTACAGAATTAAACTCCCCTACTTCATTAGAGCACACCAAGGTGAAAGTAACTGTAATTGCATATACTTCACTTCTTTTTCTGTTCCTTAATCATTAATATTATGGATATTGTTTCCACAGCTTGCAGTAATGAGGCCTGAACTCTCATTTTCTTAAAAAAATGGGGTATAATGAGTCTGCTAGATGGCTAGGGGGAAAAAATGCCGTTTTCTAGGCATCTAGTTCTTCCTCTGCAGAAAATTCCACCTTCAAGAGGAGATGGGAGGATTTGTTCCTCACAGGTATACTCTGCAGACTACGCCCAAGAAGAATACAGAAGAAAGCAGATGTTCAGCTGATCATGATCAAGCAGCACAAAAATGGGTGGTTCAAGCAGCTGTTTTCTTTCTTTTTTCTTTTTCTTTTTTTTTTTGCTATTATCTGTTCTGAAGACCTCTAAAATCTACTGCATAAATTTTAATGTATCAAGGAGTCAAAAAGAAACACTGGGACTACTACTAAATAAGTAAGAAGAATAATCCTGGTAGATTGCAGCCTGTTATGTCATTATTTTTCAGGGTCCATGTAGACTAGCCCTGGTGGGATAGCCCATAGCATAGATAATTTTGCCGCTCCTGACCTGTAAGTGCAGGTCCCACAGTGATATTAAACATCAGTACCCTATCTCTGTTAATTCATCCACCATTGATACCACAGTGTACCTGCTCCACAGCAACAGAAGGTGTGGGAGATGTTCTTCTGAGCTCAGCAACTGGCCAATTTAAACAGCTTGGCTTTTTCCTGATCCTTCTCAAGGTCTTTTAAGTGTAAACAAGATCGTTAAACATTTAATTTGACATTTATTACCTTTAAATATTCATCAGTGATTGAATATTAAGGAAACACCTACTGCAGAACTGAAGCTTGACTGAACCTCTCATTGTGTGCATGTGAATTCCTAGGCATGAGCACTGTGCAGAGCTCAGTATGAGTTTTGAAATATTATATTTGCCGCCAAAGAAATGAACTTCTCATCTTCTGAAAGAGGGGCTGGATGAAGTTCTATTCTTCCTAACAAGACTGTCTGGAGGTACACAGCTAAGAGACCTCCCTGATCTAAGGTGTTCATTTAGACCCCACTAAAGCCACCATATAGTTTTCTTACTTCTAGCTAATCTCCTTGGATTTATTTGGGTTTCCTCATATACCGTGCTGACCCCCAGCTCTTATGCTCTTCTCTATTCCCAGTCCCTAATATTTCTGTGACTTCCTTGTCTATAAGCAAAGTCTTTTTCTTCTCTTGCTGCTTCTTCTGCTTCCAACCATCCCCTTCTCCATGTCACAAGCACTTTTTACCATTCCAGCTCCCCTGACAGAGCCTCTGGTCATCCCTCAAACCCACATGCCTATTCTTGTCCCCCTACAGAAGTAATATCTGTCTGCTAGAAGCTGATAGTGAGTCCCAAAGCATTGATCTTTAAATAATTTCAGAAGTGTCTAGATCAGCTAGGTGGGTGTCAGGAACTCTGTATGCATCCACCTCTTTTCCCTTTTCTATTTTCTGAGTTTCATCAAAATCAGTTCTTCCTTTTAAAATTTGTGACTCTTCGTACACTACAACCTAAAGCAAATGCACTACAGACAGAGAATATCTATCAAGCTGAGTTCTTTATTCCTCCTAGCCCTAGTTAAGGATCCACAGCATGTTAAAACTAGAAGCACAAAGAAAGTCCTCAATGGCTAGTGGTAGATTTCCAACACATAGAGGTCTTTTGGCTTGCACAGAACATAAAAGGCAAATAGCCTAGAGTGTGGGCAGGGGCAGCTAAGTATAAACTGGAGCAGCCCTAATGCTGCTCTGATTTATTCTGGCAACCAAACCCGTTTCTGGAGTAGAAATGTGGCATACAGCCTAATTTGCCTTCAACCCACCCCCAAGCAAGCTATGCCAAATGCTGTGAAGAAATCAGGAGAGAATCAAGGTTTCACTGTCTCAAGTGCCTCTCTGGCTTTACTGAAACATTGTCTTTGTAATAATATGTCTCTACTGCCTTTTCTTCTTATCTCTCTTTTATTATATTATCTTTTTTATTATATTATCTATCTACTTAATAAATCTTTTGTCTTCTTCATAAAACCAGCACTCACATGCCCAAGAGCTGTTTTCATTAGAAAGCAACAAAAATGCATAGCTAATTCAAAAGGTGTTGTTCCTCTTGGATAACTGAGAAAAGAATACATGAAATAATATCATCTTTTTTTTATTTTTTTTTTCAGATGAGCAGGAGACTGTTTAAGCGAGCAGAGTAATGTTCTAGAGATTAGGATATGGAGGTTTTTGGCACTGGAGATGCTCTTGGATCCATACTAGAATGCACATATAAACTGGAAATGACTAATCCTGAAAGCTGAATTCAGCAACAACAGAAATCCAAAAATATTCCACTTTGAGAGTTGTTTGTTATAATCAGAGTACAGGATTCTCTGTAAGATTTGAAAACCTTTTCAAAGAAGCACTTCTGCAAATGAAGCTCTATAGAATCCTGGTAGGGAGGAGCTTACAGGCAGCTATTTTGTTTTAGCACATAATTATATGTAATTTGTCTAAATATTTTGTTAATTGTTTAAGATGTTAACATATTGCAGTGTGTGTGTTCTTTTCCAATGCTTTCCCATTCACTTTTTAAATAAGACAGAATATGTCATGTCTGGGTTCTTCTTTTAAATATACTCTTTTTGTACATGGTAACTTGATTCCCTTGGCTTAAAAACCCTCAATTTACAAAGCATGTGCATTCTTCAGGAAACATATATCCCCCCCCCCCCCCCCCGAGTATATCAGATGAAATTGCTTTAAAATAATCCTATAATTTCTCCTGAGCAATGACAAGTTAAAAAAAAAAAAAAATCTGTTCCCGGGAGACATTTTGATAAGAGCTTTAAGTTGATTACTTTTTATATCCTGTGTCCTGTTTGGTTGATAAGCTCCCAATCTCCATCCCTTCACATTGTTTTTATCTGCCTGCGCTGAACCCATCTACTCAATGTCATCTTTTCAGTCGTTGGCATGAAGGTGGCAGTGGAGGGGGAAGAGAGGAAACATGAGAGTGGCACAGTCCAGGACCAAGGCAGAGAGATTAGGGGTCAATCTGCCCACAGAGATAACTGCTCCACTCTCAGGAATTAAACTTGTTAATCTATGGAATGCTGTTCATCTTCCATTAATCATATAAGCCATAACAGAGTCTTTGATCTAAATGCAGCATAGCCAGAAACCTCCTGCTTCTTTTGGCTCTGATCTATGAAATCTGAGTTGTTGGGAGGAATGTCCTCCCCCCTTCTTTTAAACCTGTTTCCTATCCCTCTCTTGCTAGATTTACAGAGAAATAGGATGGTTTCTGGGTTAAGTCATTCTCCTGGAATTTCAGCAGTCTGGATGCTTTTCATGTGTGGCCCTTGGCAAGCACTATCTGCTACTGTCAGCAAAAAGGTGATGCTGTGGATTGACAGGTGTCTATTCAGTATCGATTCCTGCTGGAGAGTGTCTGAACTGTTTGGTTTCATAGGGTCACTTCTATCAATTTGACTCTGCCAAATCTTGGGTCTCTTCCTTCTGAAAGAACATAGAAGTCCTGTCCTAGGTTACACCAATCCCAATACACTTTGATTTAAATCATGTGATTTGGGCAGTGGCTTGTTTCATTGGTGTTAAAGGGCATTGAGATGTTTAGAAGGACCATGTTGTTGAAGAATAGTATTATTCCTTTCATCAAGCTGTTTCTTTTTCTCAACAGAAAAAAGAATGGCAATTAGCTGTCAAGTTTTGTTTTTAATCTCGTGTAGATTTGCAGACAGTCTAGTGTAGCTTCTATGGAGCACTATTCACATGGTTTGCTGGTCCGTGCTTTTTAAATGCATGATATGCAAGCACTGTGGAACTCAAAGACGATCTCAAACACCTTTGTCCCAAGCCGTTGGCCCTTTGAGATATAGTCATTATGCTGTCATGAATCTGGTATGGATCATTCGTAAGACTTAAATATAGCTAAACTAGGTAGCTCATGAAAAAAAAAAGAAAGAAAGAAAAGAAAGAAAACCTTTCAAGCAAACAACCTCATTGTATATGCACCTATGCCACGAAATCCCTGAAGGTAGTATCTTGATGGAGCCCCACTGACTTCTGGTGGACTCGGTACTTATGTCAAGGGATCAGGTACTTGATCCCAGCCCCGTGACTGCTTCTGCTTCCTTGAATGTGCAGTTCCTGGTGCACATAGGCAGATGGGGCCAAGGAGATGGAGCAGCAGTGAGAGCTTTTACTTTAGGAAAAGGATAAATAGCACCAAAGTCCACAGTAGCCAGCACCAAATGAGTTGCATAGATGCTGAAATGGGAGACAGTCTGTGACTGGTGCAACTCATCAGTTTCTGACACCCACAGATCCCTTCACTTCTGCTTGTGTGCTGTCTGCCATCATTGTGGCCATAGGTAAATGGTCTGATACTTTTTGCTGATACACTGTCTGTCAGCTTTGTCCCTGCCCAAGCGGCTTCCTCCGTCCCATACCCAGTGGCTCCTTCACAATGTGTCTTATTCCCCTTCTTTTCCTACTATATTCCTTGTGCCACCAGAGACCACCTTCCCAGCTCGAGAATGGGCACACTACACTTTCTATACCTGTGATATTTATATGCACTCACATTCTCTGAGCAACTTTAACTAAAAATTTATTGAGTAAATTGTCGCTAACTTCCTCTGAAGTAGAGATGCACCATTACTTGCATATGGGTAACTGAGAAGCAGAGAGAATCTGTGATTTGCCCAAAGTCACACAATTAACAAAGAATTAAATCCTATCATCTGCTGTGTCCCCTTAACTGTGAGCTATTCTTCCTAAAGAATTTCTCTCTACTCTGTGCCTTATAGCTAGTAGTAGCATTCCTCTAGGAAGAATGAATCTCGATATTTAATTTCACTCTTTGAACAATTTACTTTAAAGATTCACTTCTTTGATCATATTTAGCAGCCATAATAAATAAAGGTTCTTGCCAGAGCACCGATTCACTGAAAATATATAAGTGCCGTCTCCTACATTTTCAAGTAATATAATCGATATTAATTGTTGCACTGTAAAGTAAGATTCATTGTTCACTATGAATGCGATGGAATATGAGTTTCATTAAATCTTCTCTATTTCAATGCAATACAACAAAAGCCAAGTTTAACTGCAGCTTTGAGAATTTCTGCAGATGGTACAAATGGAATATATAAGAACTTGGTTAAAAAAAAGTCATGTTTCAAATGTGTCAAAACATAATTCAAAATGTTTAGAACAGCCTTGTAGAATGACAGAAAGAGGGTGAGAAAAAATAATCAATTAATTCATCATCAAGACAGAATTTAGACCACCAGGTTTGCACTTGGCTCTGCCACTGTTTTCAGTGAGTGACTTCTGGCCAAGTCATTTAATCTCACCATGACTCAGTTTCCCAGTTGTAAAACAAGGAGTAGTTGTGTGCCTACAGCACCCAGCTGTTGTGAAGATCATTTCTGCAAAACTCTTGGATAAATACAGATGCAAGTGAGTCCTATAAGGCTGGCAGTGTTCTTTCTGCGGTTTGTCTGAGTCTAGGAAAGACAAGACAATACGAAGAACAGAGGTGTTAAATGTCCTTCCAGAGGGTTGATTCCGTTCTGCTTTGGGTGTTCATGGTGCATTCAGATTTGGCAGAATCTAAAGGATTTTTTATTATTATTTTTCTGGGTTTTTTTTTTTTTTTTTGATCTGTATTTAAAGTATATTCTTTAGTTGGGAAGAAAATCATCCCAAAAGTACAGAGTCACTGACTCAGTGTATATTACTGAGTCAACATGCAAAATACATGCCTTTGGGATGTGCATATTTCTCACCTGTTTTCTTTGGGATGGTGTGCTACAGCCTAAGACTTTCTCCTGTAGTCATTAACTATGAAATTACTGATGATTTTATGAGATAAAGGTAAAGCCCAAGGTGGGAAGCTGGGTGTTGCTGTAATGAAGAAATGTGAAAAGACAAAAAAAGGGAGAGAGCTGAATACAAAGAAAGAGAAGAATGACAGAAAAAAAAGAAGAATATAAAAGCTATGACTGAAGGTGATAATGATTTGGAAAATTGGGCTACTTGAATAAGAAAAGTTTGTCATTTATTTAGCTAATAATTCATTCTTGATCATTGTGCAAGCCTTTCTGGGGCAACAGGGGATGACTGATCCTCAGTGCAAGCATATTTAACCTTAGTGTTATGTCACCTTGGTTCACAGGACCCAAATAAAGAAATGTAATTCAGCCTTCTCTAAAAATAAGTTTAAAATCACTGACAAAGAATAGTAAGTTCCAAGAGCCACTGAAATGTATTGAATTCCTCTGCTGCTTCCACTTTTGAAGGATGGAGTCAGGTGCTCCTGATTAAAATAACATTTTGAATGTTATGATTGGGGAAAAGTCTCCACTGTGAACATTTTGAAGTGATGACAAAGCCATCAACCTAGGTTTAGCTCAGAAGTACCCACACACCATGGAAATGCATCTGAATATATTAATCTATTCCTTATATTTACAATGCCTTGTTAATCTTTTCTCCATATTTACATATGCAAGAGGACCAAATCAAATCAATCGTATTTCCTACTGCAGCAGGCACCTTTTTACTATTAATTTTGTTTGTGAAACAAAAGCCAGCTTTTTCTCCTCTGTGAATTTTCCTAATTTGCCCTTTTTCCCTCCCATCTAGGTGGCTGTCATGTCATTTTCAACTTTTCGGAGGAGCAGAGCTCAGCAGTCTGTTCATGGAGATGACTGACAGCAACCCTTAAATCTAATACTCTTCCTCAAACAACCTCCTTGTTATACACTGGGAAATTCACTCAGCCTCTCTTTCTCTGTGTTATAATATGTTGGCTGATCAGAGGTGAAGCCTGGAGGATTACATCCAGAAACGATGCAGGCGTCTTACATGTACCTTGTGTTGTAGTTAGTGCTAACATCCCTGTGGACAATCCCAAAATCAAGTTGCATCTCGCTGTCTATGCTGCACCAAGGAGTGTGGTGTAGGGAAGCCTGACTTAGGAAACTGCACCAGAGCTGAAATTTCTCTTGCTGTGTCACACCCTCAGTAGTAAGTCCATTTTCTGCATGCTGTCGAGCCATCAGCACATCCAAATGATTCATACAGACAGAAGATGAACCAGAGCAGGGAGCTCCCCTCTCCCACAAAGTGCTTGCACCACGGAGCGGCAGACAGACTCCTTCACCTTTGCAATATCTCTTGCCATCCAAACCTTGCACTCTTTCCTAGATAGTGCCTCACCTTCAGCTGTGGGGCATAGCACACCTTCAGTAGCCTTCTCTGTACTCAGGACACTCTCCAGAGCTACAAGTTGGACTTTTCTTAAGCTGAGAAGGTCCTTTGACCCAAGTTCCCTACTTGCTGAACACATCTTCTGGCCAACAGGCTGAAGTTGGGCATCACCTTTGCTCACTCACTTGTCCACAGCCAAACAAATAACAGATGTTAAAGCATTGGAGGTGGTTTTGGCATCAAATTTCAGTCTTGTCTGGGCTCAGGCCTAACAACATGCCTAAAGGAGGCTGGATTTCAGGTCTCACTTTGGGCTTTCTTTTTGGCTGATGCAGGCATCCTCCACCTCAAAGCTGTGTCTTCAACGTGAACAAGAATGACAGAACCCAGTCCTTTCAAGTGCTGGATACACCCCAGAATTATTACTGGAAGGAGAATGGGTCACTTCCATTAAGCCTAGTGCCAATGGAGCTGGAGAAGTGCCTGACTAAATACAGTTATGTAGCAGCCTGTGCTCTATGGAGACTGAGCAAACATGAAAACAAAGCAAAGCCCAAGGAGGTCATCTTCAAAAAAAATCCAGTGGTTAGGAAAATGATTATCAGGTACGAAATACTGACATTACATTTCTCTTGAAAGCTGGATCAGAAAGGGAGATAGGAGATGTTCTTCTCATATATCAAAAGTATTAAAAGGGATTACCGGTTTGACCTATAGTTGAACATAGTCCTGTCCTCTAGCATAAGTGCACAGGCTCGTGGAAGTTTAAACAGAAATGATAGCAGACTTGTATTACTTGAATAAGTTGAGAGTCTTCATGATAATGTCTTTAAAAGAGCATGGTACATAAAGGCACAAGATAAAAAGATTAGCTCTGAGCTGGAAGCTTGTTTCAGGTAGGAGCATGCAGCATTAATCTGTTGTTATAGCTAAGTTATGGACATTCACTGATCAGCTCTACCACATGACTCCACAGGGTCTGAATCTGACCTTAATCGGTTAAATTAGGAATAGACTCGCTGTGAATGGAGGTGGGACCAAGCCCTGTTTGCAAAATGCCTTTCATTGCTTACCTGTTAAAAGGCAAATGCAGCTTATTTTGGTTGATTTCTCAGAGATTTATGTTGACAAGAGAACTGATGTATCTGAAATTAATAGAACTAAGAGACCAAAGGGCTAAATTCTCTCCTGCATCAAGGTCCAGCTGGCAGAGGGTGAAAACAGGCCAGTGAGGAAGTATAAGGGCAGCAGCGATTCTTTTGATGCAGCATATGCAGCCTTAATATAAAAATTATTCTGGCTTATGACAGCCAGTGAGGGCCTTACAGAGTATTTTTGGAGCATGGTCCTGTTTCACCCCAGCTGCCCTCACCCTTTCATGTGGATTTGGATTCCACATGGGATACCAGCCTTGCTACGCTGATTTTACGATAAGTGAAAATATTTCCTTCTCCTGTCTGTTCTAAGAATATTTTTATAAAAGTTCAATGCACTTAGAAAGAATCGAGAAGACAGAAATAAGGGAGGAAATCTGTTACGGTGTCATTAATGAGGCCAAGATACAGCCATTAGTCTGAAAATTTAATGACTATAAAATGCTGAAATGTGACAGAGCGATAACCGATGTGTTAATATGTTTACCTGAGTTGTGGGTGCTATGTTTACAGGTATCTCTAAGTGATACTGATATTGGGGACTACCTTTTCAAAACAAGCAATGATTTTGAGTGCCCAGACTAAAATACTCTAAAAATACAGTTACACATTATCAGGTACAGGAGGAATTCTGAAAATGTCACTCTCTCTTCAGGCATTCCAAGTCTAACTCCTCAAAACTGAGTCATCCAAATGTATCAGTGTTTTGAAAAATGTAACCTCAACTAATATAGCTCTACTTTTCAAGTCCTACTTTTTATCACTTATGATGATGCACCCTTTGTAAGAGAGTCAGGGTGTAACAACAATGAAGCTAAACCATTCTATGCTCCTCGATATATTGTGGAACAGAATTAAACAGATATTAGTCCTGAATCATGGTAAGAGATTCAGCCATAGGATAAAATACTTTTTTCTTTCTTTCTTTTTCTTCTTTTTTTGTAGACATACAAAAATAAACTGTCTTGTCTAGCCAGTATATATAGAGAGAAAAATGTTAACTCCACAAGACGATATTTCATGTCGGACTGAGTGATCCTTTGTAACTCGCAATCTCCCTCCATTGACCAGTTTGGATTAGATGGGTGTTCTAAAAGTCATTTCCATGGGATGATTTTTAAAGACTTTGGGCCTATTGCCTTAAGATGCTGCTAGGAAGGTTTCATAAGTTACTAGGGATAAGATTTGCCTCTCCTAACTTCAGACATCTACGGTTTAGGTGACTATACCTAAGCTGGTTGACTGAACCCCCTCTGGACTGAGAAAAACAAGATGTGATTCATCTAACTTATTTACAAATTTACATTAATATGAAGTGATTCTATTTCTGGAATCATCTTTCCGTGAAGTACAAAAGAAGCCCATGGTGACAATCTCAGATGAAGACATCTACATACTGCAGATGTTTGTTTGCGTTTGGGCAAATGTTCCACCTCGCATAACTAGGTCTATATTCTTTAGATAATAGACTACAATAGCTTCCCTACCTTTAAATGCGAAAGTTAAATAAATTGTAAACTGTGCTTGTTTGGTAGATCAATGAAGCTGTTATCCCTTGTGTAAATGCTTTAGCATGTAATTTTTAAATTCATGTCAGCTATTCAATAGACGGTAACATATCTTTGCTCTGTCATTACAACCTGTGTCTATATCTAAGTGTACATAAGTACACAGCACCCAACATAGAGGCCTGCTTCTGGACTGACATACAAAAGATGCAGAATTTTGTATGTCTCCCTCTTGTAAAATGTGGATTTAATCAGGGCATTTTTGAACAACGAGAAATATTCCTAACAAACATCTTCAGCTGATGTCTCAGAGATATTTCTTCACTGCTTTCACACCAATCCTAGTGAAGAAGTCTACTTATGGTATCTGTTGTATGGTCCAAGGTTTTGACTATAGAACAGGGAAACAGAACTGATGGTAACTACATCCAATTTTTTTTTTTTTTTTTTTTTTTGCTTTTTTCCCACCATTGTCCCAAGGTCCACAGGTAAACCAAAAATCTAGACCATTAATATAAAAACAACTTCAAAAGTAGCCATGTAAACCAGGGCACTCACTATCAACCGCATAACAACAGTGGGAACCATAAGAATGCTGCAGAGATTAGCTGTGTTTTGAATGCAGTCTATAGAAAATAACTTTGGGGCAAAGTTCTGGCTTCACAAAAGTGAGCTAACCATTATTGAGGGCAATGGGGCTGAGACTTCACCTCCTTCACCTCTTTCTCCATCCTTGAAAGTGGAGAACTATTAAGGAATGAAAGTATTAATTAATGCTAGCTTAAAGATTTGAAGAGGCAATGTACCACCAAAGTGTTCATTAACAATGACAAACATAGGAGCTTGTGTCCCTGCTCTTCACCATGGGAAGGGCAGCCATACAGACTGCTCTCACTATTCATCTGTCGTCAGTAATCTCTGTGCCATCCTCCAGGTCATCTGAGTTGTCCAGCAGCAGCACTTCCATCTAATAAAATGAATTCTCCTCTCAGAGAAATTAATCAAAATCTTCCTGCCACCCTTATTTCAAACTTCAAATACATTTTAATCTCTTTTGGTTCTTATTCTGTATTGAGAGGGAGAAATAAGATTAAAGAAAAGCAAACTGCACAGAAAAGTCCTGTAATGTCACAGCCAAATCAAATTCTGTAGAACTATTAATTATGATGGTAAAACAATAGAGAAATGTATTTCCAGGTGAACTACAAGCTTAAGTATATTGGACTTTGGCAAAGTATAAGCCCCTGCAGCCCCTTTCCTAAACCCCTGAGAACAAAGGTGTTTGAAGGAAGTCATCGGGAAGCCCTTAGCTGGTGCAATGCTAGTGGGAGCTGCGAGGTGGGCTGGCCTTTCCTCCAGCACCTGCATCTCTTTGATGCTGCGTAGGGTCTCGTGAGGTATTTGAGTGAAAAGCATTGGGATGGAGATGACACAGTAAAACATAGAGAGAGTGCCGAGCTCTAGAGAGTATATAAATATATTATAAAGGCCCGGAACACTCAATAATTAATCTTGAGCAAGAAGTCCCTCTCACTTTCTCTCTGTTTCTTTTTTTCACTGTGGAAAGACCAACAAAACAAAATCTTAGGAACTCCCTTCCCCCACTCAACTCAATTGGTAAAGCAAAGACAGAAAAGAGTTTAGTTTAACCCTTGATGTTCTTAGAGTTATCTTATCTGCTGTTCACTCACACATCTTTTCTCTCGGCTCCCAGACTGCTTCTCCTTTGCTCTTGCAGCTTTTTTAACCCGTGACAGGAGGCCTGCCTCCTACTTTCACTCATGCTGTGCTGAACAGGCTTTAATCAGAATTTCTGGAGCAATCCCAAATGCTGCTTGTCCTTGTTTCCTCTTGCAGTTTAATCTTATGCAGCAGCTCTGGCTTTCAGCAACGAGTGCCTCATTCTCGGTCCTCCTTCCTGGGCTTTTTCCTCTTAATTTGGCGATGAGGTGATAAGGCTGGAGGAGGCGTCTTAATGTAGCCCCACGCAGCTGCTCCCAGGCTAGATTCAAAGAAGCTGATATGGTTACATGACACTCGGAAATTTGTACCATGTGGAAACACTAACCTTGATCCAGAAGCAAGATTGCGGCGTCATCTTCTGTGAGTCCATGCCTGCTACCAGGAGATGTGGATCTTGGGAGTTTTTTTGGCATTGCAGAGATTTGTCTCTTGTTCTGAAATACCATTACTCCTTCCCAAGAACCTCTGTCTGAACCTCCTTGTTTTCCTCATAAGTCATTTCTCAAATACTCTGTTTGAACACGCCTCTGCAGAAAGAATCGCTGGTAGTTCAGTCAGAAGTACAGATAATGTAGCAGCACTGTTGACTGTCAAGAGTTTCCTTTTTAGAAATGAGTTCCTTTTAATATTGACACTGTTTATCATTTCCTTTCTGCTGGAAAAAGACACCCAGAACTGGGTCCCTGTTGTGCTAGACAAAGAGAATAAAACACAGCCCTTGACCTGAGAAAGATCTTTGCAGTCTAAATAAATAAAAGACAGAGGAGGCAGGAGGAACTCCTGCAGAAATGAGCGGAAAGAAGAGTTGTTTTCAAATGTCATGTTAGATTTACAACTCTGGTACCTGTCATTTTTGTTTGGGCTGAGTTGAACCTGCCTTTCTTTTGTTTGCTTGTAGGTATATTCTATTGTGTGCTCTAGGCTAACTCTGGGTTTGGAGAGAAGGTTGAAATATATGGAGTTATTTTAAGACACAAATTTGGGAGGGCTAAAGGAGAAGTGGGACTGGGCTTCGGTTAGTAGTTTTGTCTTCAAGACGCTCCTTTGCTATTTCTATGCCAATCTGCTATGTGCTAAACAAAAGCCTGTGCATCTGAAGGGATTGAAATACAACAGGGAAATAAAAAAACAACAATAAAATAAAATAAATCCAGAACAGCCTACTATCGCTACACAACTCTTCGGGCAGGAGTGAGCATCCATCTGTTCCACCTCAGATCAGCCTGTTTCATTAGTGATATTGTAATGAATGCTCTTTGGTCTGTGCTCTACTTGCACAACCCAACTTTTTGCATAAAGCCTGGCAATCACTAAAGATTTTCTTCCTGTTAGTGATGTTAATATTGAACATAATCAATTCCTTAATTGTCAGGTGATGGAAAAATAAGTCAAGAATAAGCTGACACTAAGTCTATTCAAAACTAATGATAGCGTGATGATATTTACTATCTTAAACATTTATGCAGCCAATAAGGTTTTTTTTCTGAAAGGTCATGTAGTGTAATGATCCCAGGTTCTGCTTGGTTCACACCTTTTGCCTCAGCTTTCACATCCATAAAACATCTCTAATGACAAGCACCTTTTTTTGTGATGTGCCTGGAGATTTAGTGATGAAAAGCAGTATACAAAAAGGGATAGTAGGAACCAAGCATAGGGCTTAAATTTAAAGATATTCAGAGAAGAAAAAAATACATTGCCATTGATTGACTTACAACAAATCCTTCAGGAAGCAAATGCAGTGTGAAAGAATTTGAAATCACTCAGCTGAATATTCGTTATCAAAAACACTGATGTCTGATTTAGACCCTGATTTTTTTTTTTTCACAGCAGCAGTGAGGTCAGCCCTGCAAAATATGCAGCAATAGCTTTGGCCAAAATATCTTTGTTAAACTGTGCATTGTTGCAATTAATGCTGCAAGTAGCAGCTAGGTCCCATTAATTATTCAGGACATGACAAGAGACGGAAGAGCAGGCAACTCTCATAAGTCAGAAGGAGAGCTGCAGCGATGTGTAATCCTTGTTTTTACCAAAGTAAACTCTTTAGGGATTAGGGATTGTTGTTATATTTGTGTCTTGTAATGCTGAGTACCTTGACTGTGCTGAATAAATAATAAAATAATTAATAATGGCAAGTATATAAAACATGAAGAAGAGAAGAAAGACTGTGGAAATTAAAGGTGAGAGCATTTTATAGTTCAGCCACAGTCATAGTCATGTGGGAATAATGAGTTTTAAGGGTTTTCATATATGCAAAATAAAGTGCAAATGTTTGATTTTGGCCACCAAAGGTGATTTCACTAGTTCTGTATATTAGGAGAGAACATTAACCAAGAAATCAATAAGTCGTAAATGTTTGTCAAATCACATTTGGACCTAATGAGAGAGAAAGCTGATCATCTTGCTCAAGAGAGGGAGGGCAAATGATGTAGAATCCAAAACATGATGGAAAACGAATTATGTTCTGCTCTGCTTCATACCTGGCCTTTATCCCTGCACGATCTGAGTGCTTTCCAGTAGCGCATTAAGCAGTATGACTAACATCTGTCACATCAAGATCTCTTCTCCCTGTCACTTTTTCCACCAGCACCGCTCCCTTTGCAAAGTGGGAGAGTTTGATATGCAGGAGACAATTTTGTTTTGGTAGAGTTTTGTTTGGTTATTTGCGGTTTTATGTTTTTGTTGTTGTTTATTTTTATTTTTTCCAAATGTGTCACAGCTTTCTCTTTAGATTGGAAAACGCAGTGCAGTCACATCCGAAATGAAGGTGATCAGGTTTACAACAGTCCTGCAGGTGCATTCATTAGGCTGAGTTTGATCCTCAGAGAGGCCTATCACCTTCCACAGACTCTTAATTTCCTAAAGATGGAAGGTTTCTCTGTCTTTGAGGAGTTGATCACCCATTCACAGCTCATCCCACAACTGGTTTTTTTAGATCTTTGGCCATAGTAGCTCTGAAACAGGCTCTTGTGCATCTTAAAGAAAAGGACAGATTTTGAATCTGACTTGGGACTGTATGGAGAGTATTGTCCACGGAGAGAACCCCAGTGGTGTTATAGACCTGCACATCCCACCAGTAGGGTTGTGAAAGGACTTTGGGGAGACTTGAACAATGGGTCAAACCTTGAGGTTCAAATTCAGCCCTTAGGTCAGGAAAAGTTTTGCTTCAACAGGAAAATACTTTGGATTTCGCAATTTGGCCTTGCTAATGATAAAGCTGGTAAAACTCCAAGGTTTGTAGATACAGATCCCTTTATACTCTCTTCTCCACGGATGATAGTTTTCAAGTGTTGATTCTGGTTTGAACTGAATTAGCATTCATGAAGTTATTCCTCATTTTAACACTCAGATAACTGGGAGCAGGACCAGGACATCTGGGTTTCAACTTTTGCCTGAAATGTGGTTGTTGGGATTTTTGTTGTTGTTTTTTACAAAAAAAAACCCAAAATATATTTGATTGGACTATGAAAGAAGAAATAATCCATTCTTGTAATTTTTAACCTTTTCTGATTTGCGAATCATTAACATCTGTTGGAGATACACCTCTCTAGCAGATTTATCTACTAGCATTTCACTTGTTCTTTTTTTATCTTAGTTTTCTTTTACAGACCTGTTAGAACTTGTCTGCAGATTCCACTTGGGTCCCTGGGCTGGTGTTGTAAATCATTGATCTATACAGATTAAGACTTGCATAGAGATGCAACAGAGAAGAGACTCAGTCTACCTCACATGATCCTACTGGAAATTTTGCTGTGTTTGACCTCACTTTCATAAACCATGCGTTCGTGTGAGGATCTGAGCTTTCATTTATATGTAAAAAAGGAAAGCTTGAAAATATAACTTCAGTGCAGCCTTTTGAGAGCTTGTTGGTATTTTCAGGGGAGTAATTCAGGATTCTGGAATATTTCGGATTAACCGTGCTGCAGTTATGCAATATGTCAAGAGGGCAAACTGTTAAGGATAGGGACATGAAATCAAAATACAGAAAATGTTCCCATAGTTGGGGTCATAAGTACCTGCGCCATTTTGGCCTACTCTGGAAATATCATGTACATTTTTACAGTCAGAACTGCTGGTGAAATTGTTCTGTCCTGGAGATACTGTCCAGGAGTTACAACTTCTCTTCCTAGAGAAAAACAAGGCAAACTGGAGCTGTAAAAGGAGAGCATCAGAGCTTCCCCTCTCCTCTTCCAGGACTAACAGGAACGAAAGGCAGAAAGAGTAGCTGATGGTACTGTCACAGGAAAGAGTGAGTTGGAAGTATCCAGGAGCCTGGGGTATCTCATGTGTTTCTGGTTCTCCTGGCCTTTCTAGGGGACACAATTTAACTCTTCATAATTATTGATATTGGGCCTGAGACTGGAATGTATTCAGGTGAAGAATGGAATATTAATTGATATAGTGAATATAGTGAAGCCTCAAATCGATCTGGTGGAGGGGAGAGAGATACATAGTGATCTGCTGCAAGGCTGAGGGGCTGGCAGATACTAGGTTAGAGAAGCACATAATTAGTTCTCGTTGGGCATTTTGGTTGGAGGGGAAAAGGTGGATACACCATCTGGCAGCTTTTCTGTGATTTAGTCCCAGCTGGTTCTTCTAGCGAGGGTTCCCAATGAGACTAGAAAGCTGGCCTCGTTCACTAGAAACTGTTGTGAGTTGGCTCACATGCTCAGAGTCAGAAAGGCTGTTCAAAAAGCGAAATCTTGGAGGCTCACTTGGAAAAAAATAATGATTTTCAAGCCAAATCTTATGACTTTGGCGATTCAGCTCATCAGTTCTGGAGTTCCTGGGACTGCTGGTCTTCCTGCCCTGGCAAGGCTTAATATACCATGCCATGCACCAAATATAGCCCTATAAACATTACCCTGAGCACAGATTTAAATGTGTCTTTGAGTGTTTGTAAGAATGGTGTCTTATACTGTAAAACACTCCTTTACAGAGCTGCTAAAAGTTGAAATCATATGGTTTATATATATGCATGTTATGGACATAATACTAGAAAATGCATTGTAAGGTATACTTTTCCATGATTTCAGTTATGGGCGAGCATATTTTTATGGGGACTTTTTCTACTCATAGTTGTGTCTGATTCCTGCAGTGCCAAGGTGGTGGAGCTAGATGAGGGCTCATCCTCCTTTGTAAAAATAATAAGCAAGTTTCACAGTCTATGCGATTAACACACAACTGTCACCTTTCCAGTTTGCCTGCTGTAAGTTGCACTTTGCATTTAGCCCCTCTTAATCCTATCCAAACTGCTGCAACTCGAGCAATCATCATTGCTCCCCAGTATACGCAATGCCCTTTCTTTTCCCTTCTCCCTTCATCCTTAAAAATCACTTGCTGACATCCAGTTGCTTTGCGGCAATTTGAAGCATATCATTCAGGACTCTGCACAGCCCTCGCTGGCCAGCATCTCATTTCAGCTCATGTTACTTTATACGCACTGTCTCTCGTGCCTAGATTCTCCCTCACCTCATAACGAGCTCCACGCTTTACATCTCCCCATCCCCTTTCAGCTGCCTCCTTGCAGGCTGGCTGCTCCTGCGAAGCGATCGTCCTCCCCCTTAGCACTCATCCCTCTTTTGGTGCTGACATGGTAATAATTCACTAAGTGTAAAAGCTGAACACATAAAAAGAGGATTAAAAGAGATTAAAAATAACTGCATATTTAAACGAAACCTGTGATCCCTGGTTTCTCTTAGCCTCATCTCCCTTGTCTCTTCCATTTCTGCAAGTGTCACTTAGATTCCTACTCCTGCACTGCAGTTTGGGATTCGGTATGAGAACAATAGATGTGTGTGTGTATGGGGGGCAGTTAGAAACACAGGACCAAGCCCTAAGGTCTAGAATGTGGAAACCAATCTATGAGGCCATTCATTTTTACATCCTAAGGAAAATTATGAGAGTGCCTTCTCACTTAGAGTGCCCAAATTCATGTTGAGTAAGAGTCATTGCATGTCCATCTGTTTGCTTTTTTTTTTTTTAATTAGTTAGACTGACAAGAAGCTGCCTGCCACATTTTTTTGTTGAATTCTTCGTATTTAGCATGGGTTGGCTGCAAAGCAACTCCCTGCTTCAATCAGATGCAGAGACCTGGCAGATGGGACATCTTTCAAGGTCATTTTTGCACGTGTCTGAGGGTAGATATGGCCAGAATAACCCTCTGTATGTCACTTCTATTTAAACACTTTTTTTCTTTAGCTGTAGTATACTGAAAATACTGTAACTCAAAAATGTTCTGTAAATACAAACTCATTTTCATTGCTTTGACATCTTTTAAACATGTCATCAAAGTTTATTTTGCTAGCAATAAAACCGTAAAATGTGATAATTTATGGAAGCAGTGATATCAACGTATGAAATTAAGGAACAAGTGGTGAGCGGAATCAAGAGAACCGAGATTTAGAAAAGACTCCAATTTTTGTTGTTTACAATCCCATCCGTCTCTGTCCTTAGGCGGTGACACTTGTCCCCAAACAACAGCAGTAGCTACTCAATAACGCAGAGATATCAGCCGCTCTGAGACTGGCCAGCCTGCCCTGCCCAGAGGCTTTCATCCTAATGATTCCCCTCTACTGATACAATCCTTCCTTCATACAAGATGTTTGTAATAGCAAAGTTTTTCACTTGACTCTACCCAATCTTGTGTCCTTGGTGGGGAACAGCCTGGATCCTTCACCCTCTTCATGTAATGGTAGTCCAGATTTCTTTTAGCATTGTGGGGTCCTTTCAGCGAATCAGCAGTAGAATCGTTTAGATACCTGCAAAGTTTATGTATGCAATGATGTCCATATGTACACATGTACTCACTCTGATAGCATGTCTATAGAAAGATGTTTTACAGAAAAGAAATAACATGTTATTATTTGTAAAATATATACCAGATAGAGAAGCAGAACACCATTTCTATTCAGAGCCAACTGTGAAATAATGCAAAGCCCATTCAGTTTTTGTGACTGAGCAGAAAGCTGATATTTTTGAAGTGCAGATGTAGGTAAAAGCTAAAAAGATAAAGACTATACCATTTTGATTCTCAGAGTGGGAGTCTATTTGCAGCTGACGTGGGAATCCCAGGATGATTCTGTCTGTCCCCTGGAAGGTCAAAATCTTTTGTGCTATTTTAACTTGTAAAAGAATATAGTATTTCCTCCAATGTGGTGACTTTGTTCTGAAATAAAAAGTATAAATGTATTTATTCATTTTAAAGTGTTTCCAATGGTTCTACTCAAAAGGTCTTTGTAGTATGGGAAGCAACTAGAGCAGGTGTTTTATATACATACATATATATATAAAAGTTAGTCTTGTTCTACTATTCTGTTTTTACAACATGGCCATTGTCATGTGATCTGTTTTTAACAAAGCAGAATAAGGAAACCCAAATCTAATCAAATGGATTACTGAGGATTAACTCAAATGGATAAGGACCTTTATGCAGGCTCGTAATCACTTCTGGTTGCATAATACTCCTATTATGCCATACAAAAAATGGGAGTTATTTTCATAAATTTATTCAAAATCAGAGAGTTTTATAAGCTTTTATCTGAGCATTTTCAAGAACAAGAAGAAAAGGATGACACATTACTACTCAGTAAAACTTGTTTTTGACACTGTAGATGAATGAATAGAGTAATGGATTCTTTTAATTTTTGGAATAGTCTGAAAAAAGTTCTGTACTTTTCCATTTAGGAGAATTCTCATTTTAGTTCATATAAGTACATATGCAATTATATATATGTAGACAGATATATGCATACACTTATATACATACATGTATGCACACAGTGGTTAGGTCTGGATTTTGCAAAAAGTTTACATTTGAAATATCTCTGATAATACAGAAAGCTCAATATCTACAAACATCCAAAAGTGCTGAAAGTAGCTATGTTCTTTGAAGAAATTTCTAGTTGTAACTGGTCATGTTTTGACTACCTCCATCTGTAAGAATAATGTTGATGTAAAATCTGACATAATCTTCATGCTTCTCTAAAGTTCATCCTATAAGAGTAGCTTCAGATGGTCTTTCTTCTAGCAAACAACTCACATATTTTTAATCACCACTTTTTACCAACTAAAACAGCATTATTGGAAAATGTACTGTCTTCTATGCTTAAACAATAAATTTTCAAGGCATTAATCCCTGCCAATGCTAAGTGGTCAATGATAAAAAAAGAAAGGAACATCAACATATCAGGTAGTCTTCTGAGCAGATGTGCTTTTCTGGTCCAGACTGAATGAATAAGTACAAACTGCTCTGAATCTGAGTCCCGGAGAAAAGAAGTGCGCTGTCATCTTTAAAGATGCAAAATATATTTCCGTGAGAACTAAGATAATCCTCCGGTCCGACTTCCTGACGAGGGACTTTTAAGACCAAGAGTGGTCAGCTGCCCTCCCAGAGCGGTGGGCGGAGCTCAGCATTTCTTTCCTGGGTGCTGGGTGATGGTGCATCCTCCAGTGCTGGGACCATAGAGCTCAGGTCTCACTCTGTAATTTCAATGCCACAGCTACAACATTTCTCTGCATGCCTTTTGTTATTTCTCAGTCTTGAGTCATACCATTTAACTGATAAAGAACCGGCACAAAATCTAAATACATAGTTCAAGTTAGTGAATCACGCTAATGATTTAGTCTGAACTCATCTAGCTTCATCTTCCACTGGGTCTTACAGTTTGTTTGTTTTTATTTTTGCTAGATTTAAGGTCAGTTTACAGCCAGAAAACCCTTCCTTATCTCTGTACATACAGGTCATGACCAAGTCATCTCTTGGTCATCTACGAATGACTAAATAGATGTGGGTACTATGGCTTCCCCTTAAAGTCAAGTTTGCATATCCTTGATTATTATTTTAAGATATTTTCCAAAATTTATTTTAATTAGCATATTTTTCAAAGTGTGACTACTGGAAATAGTCCAGGAAAAAACTCGCAAACCTTATCAGATAAAGCGATAGCACTTCTACACTCCAGCTTGACACTTAGGCATCCAAAGATTTTGTTTGCATTCTTTATTACAGCATCACACTAGGTTTTTTTCAGCTGGTTATCTGCAAAGAAGCCTTATATCTTGTTTCAGCATAGCACATCCCTGCCTTTTAAGTATGGACTGAATCCTTGGTTCCCAGATGGAGAACCTTGCATTTGTCTGCATTGAAAAGCATTTTTTATGAGTCACTCTTAACAAAATACCCAGGAGGGTCAGGGTATCTAAGCAACCCCTCCCCCCCAGCCTACTGATTTTATCCATAATCAAACTGAGTGAGTGGGAAATGAATTTTAATGTTTTTTTAGTAACTTCTTAAATTCATTTCACTATGTTTAAAACAAATGCTAAACTTCATTTCCTCTCCCCCAAATGATGTAATCAGACTGTCGAGTCTACGACTTGTTTTGATGGCAGATAGTCCTTGATTATTATTAATGCAAATAGTTTAATATCCCCTGAGCCACAGCAAACCTGCATGAAAAGAAATGTTCCGTGGCGATGATGTCAGGAAAGCAAACCGAGCTGGCCTCCTCATTGTTAATTTGGAAAAGAAAACAAAAAAGTCTTGCAGCTGGCCACAAATCTCTCGTATTTACTTCAAGCAATGTTTGAATGTTGCTTTTCTTTTTTTATAAAAGTGCAAGTGTGACCCGTTAAAACTCCACTCGAACTTACTTTGAAGCATATTTATCTCTTTAGGAAGGCTTTTTTCGTAATAAAAATATTATCTAGAGGAAGCAGAGTTACAGGCATTGAACAAATTTACAAGGCGACTTTGTTAACGTGGATTTTACTACCAGAGGTCTTGCCAAGGGCCGTACCTTTGCTCCCTGGTTATATGATTTCCTCTTTGCTTGTTCAGCACGCTTCAGCTCATTCTTCCTCCTGGTCTCCCTGCAGCCCATTTCTCGGGCTGGTGGTGTTTTGTGTGAGCTCCCGTTTCAGGCAATATAAAGCTGGCCACAGGCCACGTGCTCAGTGTTTTGCTGCTGTATAAGGTGTCTGCCCATGCTGGCATCCGAGTCTGGGGGATGTAAGTCTTTTCTTTCCTCCTCAATGCGTCCAGTTTCTGCAGAGTTAGTGTTTTAAGAATAAAACACCATCCTAATTCCCTCTATGGTAAAGTCTTTGCCTTAAAGCACAGGGGAAAGTGCTTAAGACAACACACTGCAACTTCGAGAAGACCAGGAAAGACACTATGGCTGGTCATTACTCCTATGTCTTTCCTTATTTATTGTGTGGCAGCAGGTTTCACTAGCACACCTGGGATTTTCTCAGGGCAGTGCTTTGAGGGAGTGCAAATCTGGTAGGACGTATATGAAGGATGAAACAGGGCTGAGGGCTTGTTGGCTTTGGACAATCAAGCAAGGGTTTGGAGCAGAGAGGTTGGTGCTTTGCTGGCGTAATTGTGCCAGCAAGTCTGTAGTGTTTGGCTGACATCAAGCACAAGAGGTCTACCACAGCTCTGCTCACTTGGCATGGGGGCTGTTACCTTGCGAGACTCTCTAATTGCTTAATTATTACTCCTTGCAACCCAAACAGATGGACTGTTTTGATATCGGTGTGGTGAAGACTACATTTTTTCCCCTCTGAAAAGATATTTTTAGAAGATTTTTGTTTGCTTAATAAAATACAATTTATTTTTCCATTTTCGCCTACTTCTTTTCTCCACCTCACCACTTTTTTCTTTCTTTCCTCATGCTTGCCTCTCCATTCCTTTCTTTGGAAAAAGCTGCTTTAATACATTACGTCCATTATCCGGCACCTTCACAAGGAACAAAAGGAAGGCTGGGTGGTATGAGAGGGAGGACACATATAGGAGACACTCAGCGTTGTTGCCAGCTATTAAAATATTTCTGTATTTAACACTGAAATTCTGTATTATTTGCAGCAGCTGCAGAGTCAAAAGGAAACTTAAGGTTAGACTTTGGGCCTCCAGCAAACAGCAGCTTCTCAAGGCTGTAAATGGCTATTGCCTTCAATATGGTTTCTCCTACTCTCAGGGTTTTTCTGAATTATAAAAATAAGGACCAATGCTGAAAACTGCTTTAGACCTTCAGTAGTCATTGACTCTTGTTGAACCGAGAGCCCTTGGGTCTTCGCAGGATGCATTTAACGACTGATCATTAAGTTGATAAGAACTGCCACTTTCTTAGAGTCGATCATTTTTCTTGTAGTGCTGATCCTTCACACAGAAAGGAATACAATCAAAAAAAAAAAAAAGGAAAAAATTGGGATAATTAATCTCAGTGGAAGGAAATATTGGACTTGATTATCTTCCTATGACTCCTCATTATTCATAATTTAAATATTTGGAGTGTTTTGAATAGGAGTACATAAACAATGGATAATGAGGAGGCAAAAGATGAGAACTGGCATGGCACTTTTTCATTGAGCAGTTCAAAAGTTCAAGTACTGTGCATTGTTTTCCCCTTTGTAGCTCACTGCTCATCAGATGCTGAATTCATCTCCGCGCATCAAAGGCAGACTTTCCCATAACTGGCAGTTAGATGTGAGCCTCTAAACCTGATCTGCAAGCATATGTTTTTTTCTATTCAGAGATCTTATCAAAAGGTCACCCCTGTTTTCTGCTAAATCCAGTAGCAGTGTGCTCCATAGTAGTTCCTAGCTATATGTTTTTGAGGTGGAAGCCTTTTCATCTTTCAGCGTTCGCTTTAAAGCTCCATTATAGAAAGAGTCAGGAAAGAGGACTTTGTCATTTGGAAGACCTCCTTTTTTGGATGTATTCAGATCAGAGCAGGGTTTTGACTCATGATAGAGATAGCAATACTGGAATCTGGACTTGGACTCCTGCAAGCAACTGAAAGTTTCCCAGAGCCTCGTCCAACTACTATGAAATCTAAATTTCTAGGATATGTCACATTAACTCCTAAGATCTTTTTCCATAAGTGTAGCTAGTTTAAAAATATGCAAAAGAAGCATTTTGTGTTCTGCAGGATTGTTCCACCCATTGTCATCTGCCCAGTGTAAATTCTCATGTTTTTAGGAAAGACAGCTTCTATCTTTTCCCCTTTAATTTCATTTTATTACTACTTGTGCCACGGCCAATAGTCCCTTTTCTTCCCCTTTTTTACACATTTCAAATGTCTGACATTGATTAACATATCTGTACCCTTCATCTAGATCCTACTGAAACCCCCGCAAAGCCTCCCGTAAAAGTCACAAAGAGCCAACACAGTGCCTTAGTCATCACTTTTCCAAGTTTTCCAGAGTTCATTTCCTCCCACCTTTCTAACTGTTTGAGTTGATGTCTCTGATACTATCAGCTCTCTCCAATAATGGTGTGTTTCAAGTGAACAACCCTCCAGATGTTGTGTCACTGGCCCTCGGCACAACGGGGATAGCGTCACGACCTTGCACGGAAGTGGGCTGGTGATTCTGTCTAGGCAGTGTGGAATGGAGTTTTAATAGATTGTTTCTGTTGTTTATTATTTGCAAATTGTGTCTAACTTTATGCATACTAGAAATAAGCAAATGACGTGTGCGCGTTTTCAGAAGCGGTCTGAGGTGGTGCCACTTCTTTTGGTGTGGGTTGTTTCCCTTCAAATTGTTGCCTGAGTTTCAGAACTGCAAGTTTCTCTCAGCTTTTTATTCATCATTGTGAGGATCTGGCTGAAGTGTTTAACAGTGTGAAGCTTTCCTTTTTCTGCCCCGTGGTGCTACTTGTATCTCCTTGTTTGGTTTTCCACAAATGTCTGACCTATTATTTGACTTAGGTGACTAGCACAAATCAACTCTATTATAAATACTTCATAAATTTTAAGGCCAGAAGGGAACATTATGCTCATCTAATCTGACATTCTGGAATCAAAAGGCCACAGAATTTGACAGGTGGCTCCTATCCTCTGGTTTAGCTAGAATATATATTTTAGAAAGGTCTTGTCTCAGAGATTTGCAGTGGTACAGAGTCTGCCTAATCTCCAGATAAGATATTCCAATGACTAATTGCCCTAACTGTATAAAAAACAAAGAGAAGAAAAAATTATCCAGTATATCTAGAGACAATTAATCCAGCTTTAGAGTCCAGTCATTAGATCTTGTTGTTTCTTGATCTTTTAGATTGCTATAATAAATCTCTTACCCATGTAAGCAACCACACTTGCAAAGAAAATGACAAACTCAGAGGCTTAGATATATTGTGTACAGATGTGTGTTAAGTAATAAAAAGAAGATTTAAACTGGAGAAAAAAATAACCCTTAATATTAAATTGTTGATCTGTTTGTGGAAAACGCACTTTCCCCATAAGAGCATTAAAAAGGGTGGATGAACTGTTCATCACAAATAATTGGAGAATGTTGACTAATGGTCTAAATTTCCTTTGGCATTTCTGCTCTCCTTCTCCTCTTGGAAGTTATTACTTCAAAAGTTGCGGGGTTGCTGTTTGTTTTATTTTCCCCAGATATGGTTTGATTTAATGATGACTTCCAAATAAAACAGTGGGTTTTGTTCTGAAAATAAAATGTGAAAGAGAAAAAGAAATCAAATGCTAATTTCTGTTCACGTAAACTGATGGCATCAATGAGAAGTAAATTTGAATAAAATGTAATTCATAAATACAGCAGGGGTCTGGTTTTCTGTCACCGTGGAATGTAATTAAAATGGAGCTTTTACAGATATAAATTTGGAGTAATCAGAATTTTCCATCTGTTACTGCATCCATTTTTGAGTGGTTCCAGAGGCAGGGAAATCTAGTTTATTCAAAGACAGTTGTTTCTTTACTAAAGCAAGCCGCCCAAGCAATGACCATTCCAGGTCAAGAGCAAGCTGCATAAAAATTATCATCTACCTTGAGATGGACTGTCAAGGTAAGTCTTTTCAGCAATAAATGAAGTGAGCGTACACTGAGTGTGTTTCCTCCCAGAATACAATTTCATAGTTTGTTCTGGCTCTGTAGAGCCTCATGGATTTTGGCTAACTGTGAGTGGAGCTGTCAGCCTCCAAGCTTCATGCCAAAATCCTGTGCACAAGGCTGCCAACAGCCAGATGATGACTTGAAGACCAGCAAAGGGATCCAGAGCTGGTCCAACCTGAAGGTTCACTTGGGTGGACAGGAAGACAGTTTTTCAGTTCTCATGTGAAACAGCTCAAATGCCCAAGGTGGGAACGTACCTGAAGTGCTCTGCTTGCAGGGTGGCTAATTTAGTAGCTGCCTGCTGCCACTTGCGCGCTCTGTAAAGTGGCAGTGATGAGCACCCTGTCCTGAAGAGCTCACAACAGAAATTAAAATATGAGCAACCAGCAGGAAACAAACCCGGCAGTAACCCAGAGAGAGGATGGGGATTGCTAGAGAGGTACAAAAGGAGCTGAATCCATTCACAGAGCATAAGGACACAGCTCTTGTGTTATAATTAGATTAGGTGCCTGTGGTTTAGGTATACCTGGACTGAGTCATTAACAATCGTTAGATAAAGCCACATTAATCCGATCCTATCACGTTTAGCACATTTCACCAGGCCATGCTATTAGATCAGGACAAAGAGCTGGGAAAGAGACTGTGATGAAAGCCATGTCATGAAAATTTTAATGGGTTGGATTTAAATCCAATGGATTATAGGACTTTCTTAACAGCTCACCTGCAAATCCTGATAATTTTCCTTTCTGTGGGTATCCAGTGTAATATTTGCACATTCTGGTTATAAATTTTGAAGAAATAGCTTATAACTGTGGTTAAAATGCAGCATTAAAGCAGTTAAACAGCTTCCTTATTAGCATTAGAACTATAGTCAAAACACATTATACTTGGCTAATAAATTTATTTTTTATGTAATGGAAATGCCATCAAAGCATAGTTAATCTGAATTGAATTAGATTATAATTGGAGCTCTTGTGCACAAGGAATGAAAATGATTCTCTATTGTTGCAGACTGACAATGCAACATTTGTTACTCCCTCCCCACTACCCTCCGAAGTAAGTGGCAGCTGTAGTATTAGTGTGTGCATCTCATAAGCCGTGCATATAATATTTCTATGTTTCTGAGCATGGAGTTTAGCAATAAGACAAAGGGAAATGTATTGTTCTGGGTGTAATTCATCACACTTTCACCCCGTTCTTTCAGAGGTGCACGTACTTGAGAAGCGGTCTCGTGCATAAGCATCCTCACTGTTTGTCGGCACTGCTGACTACATATGTTAGCGTGGGTGGTGTGAATGTGAGTTCCCAGGACTCGGAGGAAAAAAAATCTCAGATCTTCTTTTACAGTGTTAAAGGCTGAGTGGTAAATATACACCCCAGAGCTTAGCCATGCTCGTCAGACTTATTGACTGCTCACACAAATAGCTGGAGCAATTTCCCCAAGCTTTTGTGCGTGCCACTTACCTCCCAAGTCAAGAAGATGTGATAAAGAGAAACACATGCCGTGGAGCCTCTGGTGTCTCTTCCTCTCCTGCAGAGCACCGTCAAAGGTCCATGTACTCAGGCAGGATGTGCGGGTTCACTATTTTACTGCATAGCTGGTGGTCACACTGTGAAGAGGCGATGGAGCTGGGACGAGACATGCAGCACCCTGCCATCCAGCAATTTCTTGCCCAAAAACATGGGTCCACCTTAAGCACATTCATGTGTGTGGGCCATGGGCAGTCTGGGGCTGAGTCATGATCAAAGGGTCCCCATCCAGAGGTGGCCCTCCCATCCTACAACTATGGTTAAGGCAGAGGACTGAGGAGGTAGGACCCAAATGGGAGACTATATTGGCCTTTTGACAACTTACCCCCTCTTTGGGGTATCAGGAGGGATCCTCCTCCCTCTGTTCTTCCACGAGCCTGATATTATTTCATGTTGTCATATTGTCCTGCTCCTGCAGGGCCACGAGGTGACTGTGCCCACAGCCTTGCATGTGCTCTTATTCCTGCTATGGGAGGAGATGTGGTGGCAGCCTCAAGAGGAAATCTGAGGCAAAAATCAGAAGGTCGATGTCCCCGTTCAGGACACTGCCACGCTCATCACCATGGCACCTAGGCACGTCGTCAGGGAAACAATGTGAGGACCCTGCTAGCGACAACTATGTTTAGTCACATTTACACTGTCACTAATATAACTCCTCTCCCAGTGTGGATATGAAATCTGGGAAGGAAAAAGGGAAAGCGGCAAGGAGTAGTTCTTTTTTTCCTTCTTTTTTTTTTTCCCTGTGCTATGCCAAAACAGATGAGCGAAAAAAAAATGCTGCTGTAAACAGAGAGAAAGCAAGATATAAAAATAGAGTAACTTAACAGAGAGCTAGGGGAACTTCCCCTGTAAGTCCATCTGATTTCTGTATGATCTATCCCAAATTTACAATGTGTCAATTTCTAGTTGCTTATAAAACATTAAAATTTGCAGCACAGTAAGCAGCTAATGTAATTTTGCCTGCAAGTGGTATCATATCTTGGATCCACAGGGAGATGAGCATACTCATGTCTTATCATTGCCTTCTGCAGTAGGTAAAAGTGCCCAGTGCTCTTGGGCTCAGACCCAGCGTGAGTTAGCTGAAGTTCATTACTGACAACCTAGGGCTCATTTCCACTTATCTGCAAGTTCTCATTTAGCTTGTATCATCGCAGCATCAGAGCATCTTCCAGAAAACACGTCAAGCAATCAGATTAATACCCAGCACATCTGGTTTTATCTCTCTTTTCTCTTTCTCTCCCCAAGAGTAGTGCAAAGAGGCACATCATTACTCAGAAGGATGATGTTGCTACCAAAAAGCAGCAAACATCCTGTGCCAATGTGGCAAAATATTATTGATGTTGCAAAGTCAAACACTGAAAAACCTAGGAAATCCAAAGTGAAGGTTGCCTGTGAAATATTTATTGTCTCTAGTATTTAGTATTCATTAAATACACAGGGTTTATTGGTAAGGGATTTTTTTTTGGCTCCTTATTTCATTCATTACGCTATGTGGAGTTTTTATCTTTATGATTTTATTTTGTATTATTTATATTTATAATTTTCATCATTTTAATGGCTTATTGACTAGAGGCAAATAATTTAATTTTCCCATGTTCTCTTCTGAGATGTTTAGCTGTCTAATCCCCCAGTCCTTGAGAAAAATTAACTAACTGATATTTATATCTTTCTGCAAGGTAAGGGAGAGGAGTTGGTTTCCATCTTCCCTTCCTCTGCCCAGGATCTCAAAGCATTATGTGGCCTAGATTCACCTTATCTGCCTCTGCCAGTCCTAGTTTGCTCTTTCCACCTCCTATCCCAGCTTCCGGTCTGTGTTCCAGTTTTCTGCTTTCCTTCTTTCTGGTTTGGCTTTTTCCCATTCTGCATTTGAGCCGAAGCCACCTTGCAGCTTTGATGATGGCATACGGTCAAGAGGACCATAGTTCCTGACCCCAATCCCAAGCCGGTGACAATAGCAAAGTCTGGCTTTACCCCGTAGATATGGGTTGAAAATGCTTCGCCAACCCACCCCAGTGCCATGCTGGAAATCTAGTCAGTGCTAGGAGCTGTGAAAGGGACAGGCACATCTAGCAAAGGTGGATTTTGTGAGCAGGACAGCATTTGTTACAAGCTAGAACGACCAGCTGCACTGAGGGTGAGCACTTGCCTTGAGTTAATGCTCTTGACTTCAGCTAGTGCAGGTTTAAACTCTGACTGTGTTCGGCTCCCAGTGACATGTGTGAGAGGTGAGTATGCTCAGCATCTTGCAGGCTTTTGCCATAGAGAATGTGTTTCCAAAAGCTGAATGTTATTTTCTGGAAATGATTTTACAATGTGTTTAAATACCTCTATTAAATTATTTTCTTCCAAGGAGAGTACTTAGTGTTCATTCAATTGCTTGAATTGATTGCTAGACTAGTTTTGTTTTGTTCTGTTTCATCTTGTTTTCTTAGTAGCTCAACCTACAGAGGAATAAAACCTAGGCAATGACAGAAAAAGTAAGAGTGCAATGACAGAAAGAGTCTGATCTTCTTAATTTTCCTGGTAAGGGCAAAAAAGTTCCGTGGACATTAACTGAAGCAGAATGGATCCGTGTATATACCATGCAAATCCTACCTGCAGCTTGGTCAAGCACCCATGGGCTATACAGCTGCCCAAGGTTTGAAGGGCTTGAAAACTTGTGAAAACAAGTGCTCCACACTCTACCATCCCATTCCCAGCAGTTCCCCTGTGTCTGCACCCCTTGCTGTGGGGCTGCAAACTACTCTGCTAGAAAGTCAGTGCTGACAGAGATAGTTTAAATATATTCAAAAGCCTTTAAAGCTCAATTATGTATAAAAACATTTTAAAATATTCTGAACCTCCTCTCTAATGCAACGAGTTGGAGGGAGATGGTTTTAAGAAAACCTCGGCTAGCCACCCGTGAGAGTAAAAGATGAAAGGTACGCCAGGTCCAGATTGCTCCTCAGGGTTTGCAAGGAAGCATGCACAACTTCATATCGCACCTTTGCCCTGCTTTTTAGAGCTAAATTTGCCCACATGTGGTTTTCTGGTCCTGTTGAACAGAGAAATCCAGCTACTGGAGAACTGGACACTGTTATCGAGGGTTACTGAATCCTGGTTTGGTCTTTGCCATAACACCTTGCAAGCACTGAACCGAGGTCTGTCATACTCTCATACATCATTTTGGTAAGTTAGTGGGGGTGGGAAGGTCTGGGAAAGCTCAGATCACTTAGTGGCCTTCACTTTTCAGTGTCCCCATTTAACCACCCCCACATGCTACTACTGTCTGTCTTGTCTAATTTAGAGTGTAAATTCTTCAGGGCAGGGACTGTCTCTCACTGCGTGTTTGCGTGGTGAGGCCCTGATCCTGATTGGCATCTCTGAGTACACTACAAATCTATTTTAACATAACCCCAAATTGAAAATCCTGTGTGTCTGAGCCTTAGGGGATGTGGAACTGTGTTTAGGAAAGCAGACTCTGAGAAAGACTGAAAGGTCGTTGCAGACAATGTATTGAATATGAACCATAGATGTGGGGCTAATGGCTAGGAAAGGAGGCTTGAGACAAATTTTGCTCTCAGTCAAATGAAGGCAAGTTGAATAGGACTATGGAGGCATCACTAACCATGTATCAGGATACTGGGAGAAGCTGGGGCTGACATGTGTGTCCATTTCTCATGTCTATCCTTTTGAAAAGTCATTGAGAATATAGAAAGGGTTTAAGAAAGAGATAAAGAGATGACTTAAAGGCTGGAAATCTCACCAAACTTCAGTCACCTAAAGGACTTATCTAAGTGAATGTCAGAGTTGCCTTAGGATACTCGCGTGGTTACTGGAGAGAGACAGGCACCTCCAGGGGATATTCATATCTGAGATGAGCTGAATTGCTCTCTGAAGGTGTCTCCACTGGTTACATAGGGACTCTTAGGCATGTAGGCACAGATAGTTGCCTAACTTGGGTATCATCAATCTTCACATCACAAGAAAGAATAATTATGACATGGAGTGTGTTTAGCTTATTGGAAAGAAGGTTAAGAAGAGACTTGCTGACAATGTGTAAAGTACCCACGCAGGAAGACAATTTTCAGTAGGGTATGGCTCTTTCATCTAGCAGGCAAAGGTATAACAAGATCCAGTGACTGGAAGTCAAAGCCAGACAGATTCAAGCTAAAGATAAGGTGCAAATTTTAGCAGCAAGAGTAATGAACCTGGGGAGCAATTTACAACAGAGATGTTAGATTTTCCATGACTTGAAGGCTGTAAATCAAGATGTGATTTCTTTCTAAAAGACATGCTATAGCTTAGCCATTAGTTATGAAGCTGCAGAGATTGCTAGGTGATATGCAGAAGGTTACAACAGATGGTCATAAAAGCACTGTCTAGTGATAAAATGCACTAACCTAAATAATGGTACTAAATATTCCTTCATAACAAATTGATTTTTCATACACTGTACCAGCTCAATGTTACTCAGTTAAAATTGCCAGCACTTTTAGGGCCTAAAGTAAGTGGATGAAGCACAGGTCTTCCTGGGCCTCCCAAGAATAAGCATATATTCTTCTTTCTCTACAGACTGTTTACAGCCTAATTCCTCATCTCTTGAACTCACCATTTCTCAGTGCAGTGGCTGTAATACTGCTCATTCATACCTACACATATATACATATATACACACACAAATATGTATTTATATATGCATATGTACATCAAGGCAGCCTTATGGAGTCTGTTAAGAGCTGTATCTAGGCTCCTGAGAATAGCTTTCAGACCTGAAGACCTAATCTGACGAAGGAATTGCCTCCTTCCCCGAGATGTTGTAATTCTCCTGGACTATGCTTTCCACTCTAGATGGAGTAAATGGGGGTAAATAGCTTGAAGAACTGGAGTTAGGAAGACACTAAAGGTGAGGAACATGTTTTCCTGAGCTTTTTCAGTCAATACAGCTAAGGAGAAACATAATCACAGGACTGACATACAGTATTTCCTACTTCCCCCTGCCTACTGCTGCATCTGGTTTCCATTGCCCAGGTGGCTATAGATGAACCCGAAATGTCCACTGGAGTTGAGACAATTTGGTGTTTGCTCCAGAGGATACCAGTGGATGGCTCAGTGTGTGCTGCTAAGCACTGAAGCTGTCAAAGTACATTTGTCTGTGATATGGGGGATTAAACTCTGTTTTGCTAAGCGTGCAGGACAGCTGTCAATCATATGTGCCTGAAAGGTGTGCAAGGTACACAGATACAAGGAAGCCACAGCCAGCCACAAAATAAGAACAAGATTTCAAGTGCCAGGATACTCTGAATATTCATTACCATGCTTTTTGATTTTGTGGTTTTTTTTAAGAAAAGGATGAATTTGAGGAAAATTGAGCAAATAATTGCTGTCTGTGACAGCTGCAATTAATGTGCTAATAAGCTAAGGTTTCTGAAGCCCTTCTTTCCCAATAATTAAGAAATTTCAAAAACTTATCCCATTACTGCATGGTGTCAGTGAACATGCTGCAGCAGCTATTTGGGGAGTGTAAGTTCTTTGGAAAACGAAGCCTAAATAACAGCAACAAAAAAAGTTTCCTGACAATGCCTACTATTATTAATCCAGAAGAACAGGACAACAGACAAGAAGAAAGCTGTCATGGTTATGCACTAACCTGGAGGCCAGGAGACATGGGCATAGTCACCGCTTCTTAAGTCTATTCCTTCTGACCTTGATGAGGCAACTCAACCTCTTCTTGCCCTCAGTTCCCTATTTGAGAATAACATTTGTTTTTGCCCACTCTGCTCTGACATCTGTGGATTGCAAGCTCTGTCTCACTGCCCATCATTACTATCAGGCTGTACAGTACCCAGCCCGACAGGCTCAGATGTTGCACATCATATGTATGAAAACTTATGAGAAAGGATGCAAGTGAAAACTTAAACACTGCAGCCAGTAGCAAATGTGGTTGGGTTTACAATCCTGGAAGGGAAAGAGCTTCTCTCCATTGAGAGAGTGAAAACAATTAGCGCTCACCATAATTTTCATCCCTGCATCTCAAAAGCACTTTGCAAAGGCTGATAAGTACCATTAACCCCATTTTACAGATGGATGGGAAACAGCATCATGGAGCGGCAAAGTGAGTTGCTCAAGGCCATACAGTAACTCAGCAGCAGCTATGCAAATAGAAACCAGGTCTCCTGGTGCCAAGCCTTATTCCTTGGCCCATGCAGCTTCGACACAGGAGACCTGACCTCATTCCAACACTTGTGAAAGCAGCCGCTTCCTTCACCACAAGCCTAAGCAGGTAGGTATAGGGAGTCGACGACAGAGCCTGTTCCTCCAGTGCTCACCATTCTTGTGCAATAATTGCTCCGCAGACATTTTTTTGTGAGCATGATGAATGTTTTATTTACATGGAAATGTCTGAGCTAACACCCACAGTAAACACGAGGCGGTAGTCAAAACGTTACTACATCTATTATCACAGAGAGTGGGCTGAAAGATATGCCTGCGTCTGCTGTGAGCAGGCCTTATTTTATTAGCACTGCAGGACTTCCACTATTTGTACGGGAGATGAGCCATCCACTTGCACATGATGGGGACCATGATTTAAGGGCTCCCACCCCCTGAGGCTGCTTATTTCTCTACTGTATGTTTGATTTCATTTTTAAATGACATTTACAGTTAAAACGCTACGACCGATGCTTATTGGTAGGGATGGTGCAGAGTAAATCAGGCACCGGAGCTTGGCGCAGCTGTGGCCTGGAGCCCAGGCAGGGGCTCGGGACCTTCTGCGGTGCCCGACGTGTGGGTCCCTCCCATGGTCCTTGCTCTGCAGGAAACTCGGTGTGATCATCACAGCAGCAGGCAGGGAGCCGAGCGGCTGTTTTTTCTAGCCCTGGCTCTGCTATAAGCTCTGCGTGAGTCACATAAGACTGGATCCGCCCTACCTAACGTTAGGGTTTTTACTGAGCAGCCCAATTTTGGAGACTCAGGGCTCCTCTGCTGTGGATGAGTCTCCTGAGATCTCAGTCTCCCATTGGAGCTGCCTGTCTATATCCACTGACAAAGAAGCCGCTGCACTCGTAATTAGTGTGTCCCTCACAACTAATGGGTTTCATACAATTGCAGTCTACATTTTTTTTTTTTTTTTGACTGCATAGTGTAAAATTCCTGAGTTAAAGGTCAGGATCATAACCTTCCAAGTTTCCCAAGCTGGGTACTCCCAAATTGGGGTCTTTGGGACTTTACTTCTTTGGCACTCCCTCCATGCTTTGCATCTGTAAAATGGGCACAATGGCATTCTTTCTAGTTCAGTGGAGACCTGCAGCACAGGGGAACAGAAACCCACATTGCAGGTATATTTGTTCTAACCCAGCTTCTACAGCCTGCTTCATAATAATAGCATTTCTGTAGGATAGCAGTAGGCCCATTAGTAGTTCACTTAATGACCAGTACCACATGCTCCAGAAGACCAAAAGAAATGTAACATGGTTAGGATTAAAGGCATAATGTTTTCCTACATTGGAAGATACCTGCCAGAAAAAGCAAGGATACATAGAAAGCTGCTGCCAAAATACAACTCCATGATGCATGGGAAGTGCTATGGAAATGCTAAGTATTATTATCATCTGTTATTACAGCCACACTGCAACATGGCCATTTATTGTAGTTGATACATGTCATCCTTTTCCTTCTTTTGTCTAATTGCAACTTTCAGGTTGCTAATCTGAGAGCTCTGCATTTGTGTGTGCATGAGTATGTATTTACATACGTACAGGTACTGATTTGCATAAAAGAAAGAAATGGAAATCTGTAATATTTAATGTAGGAAGCATAGGGAAGGGCTGCTTGGTCAGCAGTCTGAAGTCCGTTGTAATTTGACTATGCAAGACAGTTTATTATATCCTCCAAGAGAACAAAAAGCTATTCCCAAATAAAGTAATACCTAGTATATGTGATAGCCTGGAGTGATAAGGTGTGCATGGGGGCTGGGAGGGGCTCTAATATGACTTGGAAATTTTCTCTATTAATGAGAAATTATCTGCATGACTCATTTCTAGTCTGTCTGATTTTTATTTGTGGACGATTTTTTTTTCCACTGACTAATACCTGTCCTTCTCACTCATTCTTGCTTTAGAGTTATTAACACACCCAAGAGCTCTGCTGCTGTTTCACAGAAAAGATCTTCCTTTGCAAAATTCAAGTCTTTAAAAATGCTTTAATATTTTAATAGTGCAATATTTGAGGACAATGATTTATCTCAGTGCTGCTACATATGACCCCAGTACTTTTCTTACCAGGTATAAACCAGGGTGATATGGGAAGACTTAAATTTGTCGGGAAGAGGAGGACGTAAACGTAAAGGGTCAAAGGGGGGATAAAAATAAAACCACTGGGTCATTCTTGTGAATATTTTAAATGGTTGTACGCTAATGTAAGATGTATGGGGAATAAGCCAGAGGAATTGGGAATCTTATTACATAATTAGAATTATGTCTTAATTGGCTTAGCAGAGGTTTGCTAGGCTAATGCACATGACTAGAATATTGATGTAAAAAGGTAGGGCTTGTTCAGAAAGGACAGCCGAAAAGAGAGAAGATGTTGCTGTTTACATATCAAGGACATTTCACTGGCTCTGAGACCCAGCATACAGCGTGAGATAGATTTGCTGAATCTTTCTTGGCAAAATAAAAAGAAAAGCAGCAGTGTGGTGGGTTTGCAGCGACCACCAGACTGGGTAGGTCAGATGATGGGGTGGTTTGGAACAACTCGTGGAATTTGTCAGACCCCAGATGTTGGTGTCAGTGGAGGGTGATGACACCCAAATGTCTGCTGGAAAGAAACACAGTACAAACAGCAAACTCTTCCTCTGGGAACAGCCTTTTAACCGAAAAGCTGGAACAGTTGACTAGAGAAAAGGCTCTTGGAGATTCCCTCCTGACTGGTGTGGATATGAACTGCGTGAGAAAATAAAGTGGGAAGAAACTGGGAGAATGATGATTATCTGGATTCTTAGGAAGACAAGAGGCAGAATCAGAAAGTAAAAAGAGAGAGAATAATGGTCTTTAAGAACAGCGATGTCAATAAACTCAGATATTTGGTAGAGGACATCTTATGGGAAGCAGACCTGGGGGGAATGTGACCCAAAGAACACTGAAACAAGTTTGGGGCATGAGCGCAAATTATCATAATGTAGAAGAAGGTTTAGGAAGATTCATAGGAGCTTTTCCAAATCATGATCATCTTCATTATATGAAATGCAGGAAGAAATGATTGAGAGAGTGCAAGGTAGGTCAAATTAGTAAGAAATAATATAAGCACAAGCACATAGGGACAAAATCAGAGAGGAAAAATGTTATGCAAAGGATTTATAGCAATATAAAAACATATTAGGTAGGTGCATTAGGAATAAGAAGAAGAGGAAGGAAAGAGTGTGAAGAAATAACCCAGCAAAACATGTTTATTTTTAACTTGAATCAGTTAATTTGTTCATCATGCGGTCCTGCAAACTGTTGTACTGGCACAAATGAGTGGTAATGCAAGGAAAAAAGGAATAGCAAGGGGAAAGGGGGAGAAGGGGCCTAAAACAGTTCTGTCACAAAAAGAAATGTAAATGTAGGACCATTACTCAATGGGCAAAGAAAGAAAATAACTGATGGATGTGGCTGAAGCATTTAATGCCTTTTTACTTTAGTCTTCACTAGAAAGATTAACTGTGATTAGGTGACTAACCAAATTCATACCAAGGCTGAAAGAGTGTGAACTAGCTGTAAAATATGGAAAGAATGGCAAGAGATTGCTTGGATAAGTTAGATGTTTTCAAATCAGCAGTCTCTGACATAATTCCTCATAGAATAGTTAAGAAATCAGCAGAAGCACTCTAGTAATAGTTGTCTTTGTAACTCTTGGACGATGATAAATTCCCAGAGTAAGCTCTTTTCTTTAACTGAAGTAAAGCTCTGAGGTTTCACTCCCATAACAAATCTGGGCTTAGGTGAAACTACGGTAGAAGTGGATATGCTAGAAGTTTTCTCCTCAAGTGCAAAGGTATTCCACCTGAGGATCTGCAGTGGTCAGGCTGTGATCTGATCCTGTTTGATATTTCCATCGATGGCTAGGAGGGTGGAATAAGATGCATTTCCTAGTGTTGCAGATCACACCAAGCAAGGAGAGCTTGCAAACATGTAGAGAACATGACAGAAATATAGAATTCAAATTGACCTTGGTAGATACTCTGGAATAAGAAAGACAAGTGTAAAGAGCTACACTTAGGAGCAATCAGCTGCAATATTACAGGGAGCAGTTCTGCCCATCTGTGGCTGAAGACTACAGCAAGTTTGGGGTTAAAATTGCAACAATATGCTGCTGTGAAACAAAGTCATATTGGAAGGTGCAACCAGACATGCAAGTTTGATAAATTAATTACTTCTAATTGCTACCTTAGCAGAGGTACTGCAGTCAGTTTGGTGCACCATGTTTCCAAAAATACTTCATAAGCAGCAGAAAAAGTCCAGTGAAAGGAAATGAAAATGATCAGAGATCAAGAAAATGTGTCTGCTGAGGGAAGATTGAAGAAATGAGAGAGGGCTGAGGGTCAGTCTCACAATTGATAGTATGAAAATGTTGATGCAAAGAGGACATGAGTACATTCTGTACATGTCCACCAGCAACGACACAAGAAAAAAAATCCAGATAGGGACATCTATTAAAAAAAAAAAATCTAAAGCTAAGTATAGATAAACACTGGGTAATTTTCCTGGAGAGGTAATGAACAGTCTAAATAAGCTTCTGTCAGGAATGGCTTAGGTATGGATCAGATAGGGGATAGATTAAATAACATCTCAAAGCCCATTCCACTTCAGTGTTCTACCATGCCATAGTTCGTATCTTGTGAACTTGTAAAAAAAGTTTCAGTGCAACACCTGGAGTTTTAAGGAATTACGAAAGGCTACATATTACACTGCATTTTTCACTTGCTCATCTCCAAGCCAAAAGAGACAAGTATTACTATCTTAATGGGCACTGATAGCACAGAGAAGCAGTGTCCTCTTCCCAACCAAATAAGACTGGATTAAAGTTTGGACCAAAATCCAGATTCCCTAAGTTCTCACACACTTGCAGTCACCATTGTCTTCACCAGGATAAAATATATCTCAGAATAATTGCTGGTTGGACTTAGCTCAGAGAAGAAAGGCTCATCTCACACATCCTGAGTCTGCAAAACCATGTAGGATGTAGAATGCAGCTTCTGGTACATGCTGCTTTCAGGAAGATCCCTGAATAATGTCCAAACCATCCTTCCTGAGATATTTGTCAATTGTGGTCTCAGATGTGGCAAGGAGCCAAAAGAGCTCATAAATTAAGTTGGGTTTTTTTGATTTTCAGGTTTGAGGGGTTTTTTCTTTTCTTTTTTTTTAACAGGATGACATATTCTGCTGGTTTCAGGCAAATCATTTAGTCTGTTCTTTGCTGATGCAGTTGGTCTATCTCCCCAAGTAGCAGATAAGGTAGGGTGATTACCCCTCATCTATGCAACAGCAGAGCTAGGTTTAAATCAACAGTTTGAGCTAGGCAGTAAGGGGATGAGGACTGTGCTGGTAAATGCATTGCGGCATGGAGGTGCTTTTGCAAGAAAGCACATATGCAGCCTTCTGCAGCATGTTAACAGGGGAGCATCCACAGTGGTACCTATCACGAAAGCAATGGTCTGAACTCCACCTTCCTTGAGCCAACCTGGCTTGTCACCAGCTCTGCAAATGGCCCTGCTGAAAGGGCCCTGCCACACTGAGCCCATGCAAAGCCCATCTGTCCAGTCCAAAAAAGCCAAGACTTCAAATAAAGGGGAATATTTGTACATGCAAGAATAACCAGGCTTTCTGTGGTCAGTGGGGCAAGACAACCTATTGAAAGCCAAGGGAGATTCACTCAAGGCAAACTATAGCTGCGAAGGGCTGAATATTCCCCCATGTGTATGCATGCAATATTTGTATGTGTGTGTGTGTGCATGTGTGATAGCTCTCACCATTAGGAAAGGAGAAGGAGCAAGACAGGGATATCTATAAAAATATCCATCTTCAACAGATGACTGTCAGGGGACAGGAAGACCTAGAGAATGGCAAAACAAGCCATCCTCGGGAAATTCCTAGCCCTGCTTTATTAAAAAAAGGCTTCCACAAAGCAAAGAAGCTGAAATATAAGTTGCTTTGCATATATTAGAGATGGATATAAACTTCTAAACTGTAACAACATTGGCCCTGTTAAATCTCTGTGTTCAACATAGTTGTTACAGGAACAGAGCAACACTCGGGGTCCTGCGAGACTCCTGCAAGCCCCAGAAGCTGGCAGCTCTCGCAGCGCACTGTAAGACTTCTATTTTTCCCAAAGTTTTGGCCTATGATTAGTTGGTTTAATTTTACTTAGCAAAGTTCAATTTATGCTTTACAGGCCCCATTAGTATTTGAGTGTCTGCTTCTGCAGTGATGGATGCTATAAAGAGTTGGGCGGGAAATAGTTTTCTTGTCCCCACAAAACTATTCAAGATTTCAAAAAAAAAAAAAAAGAAAAAACAGATCATACTGAAACGAAACCAAGCCCTCTAAAGGAGAGGGGGAAAGGGAGCGTGTGCAGACATTGTGTCATTACTAGTGATCTGATTTTCGGAACAGCCACTTCAGATGCCAAGACCTCTTGAGCTGTCCCTCGAGAGCATGTCCTCACCTTCTGGCTCCCTGAGGCAAGTCACTCTCTCTTTCACCCTCTGTTGCTCAAGCTCTTTATGTGAATAAATATGTGTTTATTAGAGCAAAGACTTCAGTGTGTGAATTTCTTATGTCCCAAATTACTTTTTGACCACAGGACTAAAGAGCCTGTCTCTTTTCTGGCAGAATGAATATTTCATTATTTATGCAGCTGCAGCAGGACCTTGCTGGTCACCAAGCAGCCAGGTCTTTCGGGGTGAGTGACTTTCTGCTTCACAGATGCATAGCTGTAGCCAGAAAACTCTTTCCTGACAAAAGTTTAAGCTGAAGCTGGTGTGTTTTTGTGACTGATTCCAGTTTCAACAAATTAATATTTTCATGCAAAAGACAGAAATGGAGAGATTTCATCGAAAATTCCAGGCCAGCTGTCATATTGAACAGCAAGTCTCCTGTGAATCCATGGTGACCATGGTTTTGATTGTCAAGGTGTTATAATGTGGATTATTTGGAAGCACAATGGACATACGCAAAGCTCCTGATAGCCAAATCTAGCTGCCCTGGGGCATTTGAGAATTGCTGTTCTAGAAAATCCTGAAGTGGATTGGATGTGGCAGGCTCCTGGTTTAGCGTCAGCCAGCTCTGTGAATTAAATCCTGTTTACAGTGGAGTAGAGTGCTTGCTCTTTAATTGAGAAAAGTAGTTAAAAGATTATCACATCTCATAAATGGCTAGAATCCTCAAGTGGCAAGATGGTCGGGTGAAAATACATTTAAATTTATTTTTAGTACATTGTTGCTGTGCTCCAGTAACAAAATGTAAAGTACAGGAAAGCAGCAATTTCAATGGGAGTTTTTAGAGAGAAGTAAGGGCTGCTGTCACACTGTTACTAAATTCTCAGTACTGCCCAAAACAATGTGATCTGAAACATAGTGGGTTTGTTCATTTTTTATCTGTTTATTTGTTTCTTTGTCATGGGGTCGTACAAAGCTTTTATCCCGCACGAAGTGATTGGTTCAGACAGCACATTCAACTGGGAAGTCTGATGACAGCATCTTTGCATTGCATTAGCACCTAGAGGCTTCAGTTGAACTCAGGACCTTATGTGCTAGGAAGGCATACACATGGCTATAGGAACAGAAGGGGCTTGCCTGATGAGCTAATCATGTAATTCAGCCAAAGGTGCAAGAAAAAGTTGTGATACTGCTTCTAAAAATGAGGAAACAACTAGCCCAAGGTCACACAGAAAGTCGGGAAGATAGGCAGAAGTTGAATCCAGGCTACCGGAGTCCAATCCTGATACCTAACTTATGAGATTATTATTTTTTATCCTCTGTGATTCATAGCTGAGCAGCATAGCAGTTAGATAGAAAGACAGAGATTAAACAACCGGGCTTTTTTTTTAATGGGATTGCCTCTAAGAACAATGTCACATCCTCTCGCTCTTTTGCCAGTGAGTAAACCTAGAGTTCAGGCAAATGGAGAAAACGCAGGTTCGAAACATCTATGACTTATTAAATTGATCTGAGATGTTACCAAGGCTGATGCTGACAACATGATAATAGGGAAAACTTAGCAGCAACTTAATTTGACTAAAATTAATTAGACTTGTGAGTGTAAACATGTTTCATACAGTGAGGTGTGGCAAGATCTAAGCACTCTAGTTTAAGATATGAATAGATGGGCAAATAACTAAGGTCTCTCATAGGGTCCATTTAGTCCTTAATAATACAAACTCCCAGGGTTTTAAGAGCCATCAAGTCTGCAAAAACAAAGCTGAGTCTGAAAGACTGAAGTTTTCCTGGTAAACTTCTCTAACCTTTCTTTATGAGGTGTATGTGAAGGTCACAAAATCAGATCAGGAGATAGAGACTAGGGGACAAGGTCATATCCAAGGAGTTCAAGTAATTGTAAGATGACTGTTGTGAAGAAAATATGCAATGAAGCCAGGAAAAATGCAGCTGAGACCAAAGCCTTTCAAAACAACAAGTGGTGCAATTCCAGGCAATGAGAATCATGGGATTATGGGAGAAAGAAATGAGAACTATTTTTTTTTCCTTTCTGTTGACTTCACTGAGAGACAGAATTTCATACTGGGGCTCCTCAGACTTTTTCCCTTTTCATCCAATCTGAACGTCCTTGGGGGACTTATGTAACCTCTTTGTGTCTCCTTTTTCCCATCTGTGAAAAAAAAAAAAAAAAAAAAGATATTTGTCTACAACGCAGGGGCACTGTGAGGCAATAGTTGTGCTCGAAAGGCATTAGGATTTGAAATTCTTGGCTGGAGGGCACGTTATAGCCAGGAGCTGTAGCCTGCTTTAAGCAGAGGAAGGTGCTAACAGAGAAGGCTTGACCGAGAGGATCTGAGTTTGAGATGAGGTGATGTGAAGACAATCTCACTGGCAAATCTAGCCTGAGGAGAAAGTCAGTCATGGCCAGTATCAATGCAGAAGCAACCCTGTTAATACCATAAGGAAAGCAGAGAGGAGAAGGGACCCACGCAGGGGCTGTTACGCAGGTGACAGCACCCACTTGCTGTAGGAGGAATGGGCCCTTGTACCTTGCAGAAAGTTAATTTTCAATAGCAATTGAAAAGGTAGAGAGAAAGGTAGAGAGAACGTTTCTTAGTGTTAAGGTAGAAAGAACCAGGGTGTTTTGCACCAGAGCTTGGTGCAAATACTGGTAGCCTGCTCCACTGAAACCTAACACAAGCTTCACATAAGCCATATTGGAATGAAAAAGCTCATGTCTTATGTAACCGTGAGCATAATCTATAGCTTCAAGTCAGCAATACTGTCAATTTAACTAGTGAGCCAGAACCATCGAGGATCCAGTAAGTGAGGACGTGCCAGCCATCTCAAAATATTCTCTGTGGTTTGCATAATGCCTTTATACCTAGTCCCACTGCATTATAAAGCCACACCTTTACCAAAGACCTAATTAAGTACAGTGCCTTTGATGTTATAGGACAGGACGGTCAACAGAAATATGCCTGGCTTTGCCACAGACTTGCTCGAAGACCTTGAGAAGTCTCCTAACCTCTTCATTCCTCTGTTGACCCATTTATAAATTAAGGACAATAATATTTCTTTCTCTGATGAGGTGGTGTCATGAAGGGGAATTCATGAATAGATATCAAGTCTCCTGAGCTCCTTAGAGGACAAGCTTCATGACAGTCTAATTTTTATTCTGGTTTCCTAAAGGCTTATGCAGTTGTTCTGTCTGTCCATCTGCTTATCAGTCCCCTTACTAACAACTGAAATCATTGTTGAATTAATCATATTGGACAAGGGCTAGAAGCCTCCAAGAAAATATAACGAGGTTCTGATAAGTTTCATGAAAATTAATGGGAGGGTAGCAGAGAATGACTGAAATTAATACCTTCCAAATCTGGGAGCAACCCGTAGCTTAGAAAGGCTACGATAGGACTCTCTGCTGCTTGGTCTGACCCTGCACAATCGCCCTGGGTGTACTGACCAGCCAGTTATCACATGAATATTTTGGGACCAGCCACAGCATGTGGTGCCTTCTGCCAGCTGGTAATTGCTAGACTTAGAAGAGAGCCTGGAGGCCCTGAGGGTACCAAGAGGAAATGATAACCTATGGGATATCTACAGGAACCGGAATGACTTTGGAAATGGTGGGTGAGAGTATAAGAGAATCAGGAGGCAGGGAAAGAACTGGGGCTGTTGTGGTAGAGTGAGGTGGTAGATAGGCTACAATAGAAACCCATAGGTTTGCAGGCTTTGTTTGCTCCCCTACTCACAGAAATACTTGTTAATTATTGTTAGAATATCTGTTTACTATTCTGAATGGCTGATTTCAGGAGAGTTTACAAAATGACAGGAAAAGGAACAGAAATGTTAAACAATTTTTTTGTGGCACTCAATATTTATTTCTGAACACACTCATTAGTAACAGAAACCTCAAAGAGATGTTTCAAAAATGTATATTTAATTCCACAATCAGCCCAAAACATAGACAGCAAAATCTGCCTAATCCTTGATAGTGATGTTCAACAGACAACTCTGAAACCCTGCTACAGAATAAATCTGAAAAACACAATAGCTGCTAGCAGCTTTTCAAGGAATGAAGCCATTGTAGACGTGGAATCAGGTACTGTTCCTGCTTTGACAAGGGAAGATTTGGGATGTCAAACGTTCTGCATGCTGCAATGCATATCACCTGTTCAAGCGATGTGCAGTCAGAAAGGAAAGGTAATTGCCAGCAGCTTTATAACTCTGTACCCCCCTTAGTACACTGCCAAAATACATCAGCATTGATGTTGGCTTCAAATAAGTCTATGTGTTCACTACTTTGTGATAAAGAGGATAAGAAGTGACTGGCATGAAAGTAGAACAGTAGAAGAGATGAAGGTAGATGGTGGTAGTGGTGGTTGGGGGATAGGAAGGCTTAATTTTCATGAACATAAAAGATATTTTATGTTCAAGACCAGAACTGGAAGAAGGATTTTTTGTATGTGGTCTCACTTAATTTTTTTGTTTGTTTCTTCCTTTTATAACAAGAATCTATAACTTTAATTTCTTAATGTGTATAATAGTCATATACCTGATCTGGCAGAGAAGAGATGTCGAATCAAACCTTGTAGCCAAGCCAGTTGAGCTATTAGGAAGCTTACCATGAGGGCCAGATGTCACAGATGGGCGTGATTCTGGATAATCTCAATCTCTAGGAAATCTCAGGTCTGCAATGCCTTGTTCAGACCTGGCTCTATTCTAAGTTCAGAAACAGGAGGAAGTCCAGAATAACCTTATCTTTTGTAGACCTCTAAGAGGAAGTAGAGGGAGCAGGACAGTAGTACTAACACTACCTTTCCATCTATTGTTTCACTTTAACAATGTGAGATAATTGTCCTCCAAAATATTTTCTTCTTGTTTAACCCAGAGTCAGCTCATTAACTGCTACTCATGCAGTGCATAAAAGTGTGTTTCTGTGGCACAGGCCATTCCTATTACTAGGAAATGGGCTTTGATCAGAACCCATTCTATTTCTTTTTTTTTTTTATGAAGTAAATCAACCAAATTACTACCTGTGTGAAGAGATAGGTATAGATGTATCTCCTTCTATGGTGTCAAACTGACAGATGAGCAGACTCTTAAATGCTGTTAACCTGCTTATTTTCTATGCAGCCAGGCACCTGATCTATATCACTTTTGTATCATTGACATGAGTCAAGTAGTAAGAGGGAAGGGTCAGAGAAACAATAACTCTATTGCTCATGTATGGGGAGAGGAGTCAGTTTAGTGTTTCAAACTCAACAAGAATAGTTGGCATATTTTAATTTCTTGATTGCTTTAGTACATTGGAGACCTGGACAACTTTCAGAGGTTTGGTAAAATGGAAATGAAGGGAAGCTACAATTTAGCTTGTAAGGGAAGCACTGTGCTTAGTTCCAAAAGCCAAATTGCTACAGCCCAGCCTGTGTCCTAGATCTTCTGTGTAACCCTTGCACAAAACATTGTCCCCTTTAGCCTTTTGCTAAATCTGTTTCCACAGCTTAACAATTCCCTATAGGCTGATAAGAAACACCTTGCTTCTAGTGCTCCAGGAATCTCTTCCTATGAAGTTCACATGCCCTTGAGGCGGAGACCTTCCCATCTCCCTGAGGTTCCTCACCCTTTTGATTGCCTGCTTCTTAGACTATGCCTACCATTTCTCAGCTTTTGTGTCATCAGATCTTTCACATCTATAAGGAACTTCTTGCAGAAAAAAGCCGAGGTGCATTGTTCGAGTAGCCTGGAGAAGTTTCCTCCCCCAGTGTTTATACACTATTTCTTCTGAAGCGACAGCTTCCAGGGCTATCCTTCTGAGAAGTTTTCAACATTTACTCTTGAATTAAATAGAAAAGGTGAAAATAAAAAGGGGTAAAAGGTGAAAAATTAGCTAGAAATATAATCCAAACAGGTAAGATGTAGTGGTAAGGAATAGTAGCACATCACACTTTAGGATTGTTAAAATTGGTCAAAGAGAAATGTATTAAATACTATGCACATAGTGTGTGTGTGTGTGTGTGCTTGTCTGTGTGTATGCATATACACATATAAATATATATTAGCTCTCAGGAGTTTACACAGTATTTTTATATCATCTATCGTGGTTGTTTTTCTCTTACTATATTAAGCTGAGTTTCTTAAGTTCATGATCCAAGACATCCTCAGAAGTATCTGCATATGAATTTGAGCCAAGTCCTAAGGGAGACTTGCATGGCATTTGCACACCCTGTTGACATTTAGAACAGAAGTCAAGCCCTGAAAACATAACAAAATTATGGGTTAGCTTTCTTTTCAATGCCTGCATAAATTAACAGTACTGTCATCATTGTCATTTAAGGCTATGGTTGCATCAGTGTGGAAATCATATTAACAGCACTGACCCACCAGTCATTGAACTTTAAGAATGGAGATAAAATTTCACATGGGCTGCAGTGACTTTGCTTTAGAAATCTTAGTGGAGCTGAGTGAGATACAGTGCATTACAGACTTTGAAACCAGAAACACACAGTGGAGAAGAGAAAGAAAAATTACTGGACTGCTTTTCTGTGTATAGAACACATGTTTGCATCCTAATTCCATCAATGGCCTAAAACTGTTGTCAAAATTTGAGAGCTCTGATAGATGAATAATTTAGTCTTCTAACAATCATAACTCTCATATAATACTTAATGTTGATCCTGTTGATTTTAGTAGCTAAAGAGGGTTTGGCCAAAGACACCTGCCTTCTTGACAGTAGCCCCTTCCTTCATGAACTGTCTCACTGAACTCAGTGCAGATGATTTGGCAGGCATTGAAAGCACTCTAGCGTAGAGAGTCTGGAATTTTTAGCATCCTTAGTTTAAAAATACTCTTCTGAAAGAGCTTGGATCCAACCCCTTTAGCTGACCGGATTATATTTATAGTCACATTTGGCATCTACCTGACACTTCTCAGCCATAGATCTCAAGGCACTTTTACAAATCGTTGCTTGCTCTCCTCATTTTACAAGGAAAGTAAGATGACTTGAGCGCATAGTTGCTCAGTACCAGTGGTCCAATTCCTGGTCTGAGGAGCGATGTTCTGAACCAGAGCACCCAGGTGATGTTAGAAATCATATAGTCTGAACAAAACTAAACAGAATTATCTTGACTCAATATGTCAAAAGACAAATGTCTTTGGACATTACTGTGGTGGGTCTGAAGAAAAGAAGGTATAAATATAAATGCAAGCTACTAGCCCTATGTTTAGAATGTCAGTAAGGACACTTTAAAACTACATATATATATGTTAGACTATACATTTTTATATATATATAAACTATACATATATATATTGTGTATATAAAACACAGAAAGGAGATGAGTGTATTTTATCTTCTGTCAATGCATAAAACTGTCTGAGTGCAATAATAATTCTCAGCTGGCCCTACCTCTGCATAGATTGCTTACAAATCATTGCAAACATTGGTACAGAGTACAGCACAAGACACAGATGAGCAGCAAAATGCAGCAAGAAAGGCCTGATCCTGAGCGGGGACACCTCTGGCAAGTTAAGGCCCTCATGTATCTTGCTATGTAAAGCCAACATCCTCAGGAATAGTGAAATCGTACTTAGCTCCTTAATAATTATCACAGTTGTCATGTTTGACAAAACTTTACAGAGCTGGTAGTCAGACTCTGCAGCTCTTCTGAAAACAGTCTTCTCCTGCCGGTGGGAGGGCACTATTCCTTGGTATTAAACACTTTACCAGAGGTAACCCTCTTTCTACTAGAGGATGTCAAAAATTTGAAAGGTTTGGAAAGTATGTATTATTTAACTTATTGTTCTGGATGAGGGAAACTGAGGCCCAGAAGTGCCTTGCCTAAGGACTGAAAATTCACTGTGGTGTCCTCTTTTCAGATTCCTCTGCGCATCCTGACTCATCTTGGGAACAAGAGGCCACAGAGGCTACAGCCGTTCCCTGACAGCACCCCTGCTGTGCCTTAACAGATACAGACCAAAATAGCTTCCACTTGCTTCTAAACATATGCTGTATTATTTTCTATTTCTACAAAAGTGCATCCTTTTTTTTTTTCCCCCCCTTTCTTTTCAGATAAGCTTAAGGAAGGAATAACATCTTTGGAAACAAAATTAAGGTCATTGCTTCCTCCCCAATCAACCTCGTGTCCTCATTCTTTCTCTAGCAGGATGATGGACCAGTTGTAGCCCTGCCAAACCTCTCTGTCCTCAGCCAAATGTGACAGTCCCTTAGAAGCTACCCGTTCAATTCTTGCTTTGCCTCAGGTCTCTTCTTCCATCACTGTCCCTTCTCAGGCCCATTCGGTTGCAAACAGTCACTCTAATGAGAGATTTTTCATCCCCCTTTCAAGGAAAGTCATCATTGAATTACATTTGCCTTCTCATTTTATTTACATACCTGTTACTTTTCTGGTCAAGGGAAAGTAGGAATGACAAGGGATGCAACCATCTTGCATGATAGTAGAGTAGCTTTTAAAACCTTATTCCCTAACTTCAGGAATTCATTGCCAGATGAATGTATACAGTGGGAGGTAATCAGAGATTTCAGACATATACCAAATGCCACTACAAATAAAGCATCTGTCCTGTGGTCAGTGTCTTCTATCAATAACTTATTTTTCCTTGCTCAAAGTCAGAATTTCTTGATCAGGGAGAAAGAAGAAAGTCTGTTGTTCTCCATTTGCTCAGAGGCCAAGGCCCTTTTAATATACATATTAAAATATTTTGGCTTTTTCTGTTTCTTTTTTTTTTCCACATGGATAAAGAACTACCTATTTCCAGATTTATTAGGTTTATTATTTAACAGAGAACATGGACAGCTTTGTCCTTCCTACTTGCAGAAAGCATTTCTGGTAATTTAGATTGGCTTGACAGTTCAGTTTGCCAGGAAAATGTTATTCTTCTCCCCCTCTAAATAAATAAATAAATAAATAAATAAATAAATTTACATGTGGTAGAATCCCTCCACATTTTCTCACCTCCCATTTTTAATACAAAAGGGGTATTTACTGATGTTTTAGTGATGTTGGATTTACAATTGAAACTTTAATATGAAGTAGAGAACAAGGCTTGTTCTGTAGTAGTGTGGGTAAATGTGAGAGAGAAACAGCATGGCCAACTAGTCTGTGGTGTAGAAACAGCCACCAGGAAAGCTAGAGGGGATATACATCATTTACAAAATCAGGCTATTTGAGAAAACTGGTAGGTAAACAAGAAAGTGTTAGGCCTAAAACATAAACTTGACTTTTTTTTCCCAATTCCTAATGGAGAATATCTTTGTAATAAATGTAGCTCTTTCCTTTCCAACTGCGTATCCTGTTGTGAAACATGCATATGTCTCCCTGGAAAGGCTCTCTGGCTCATAAAAAATCTTTATAAGATTCAATGTATCGACAGTAAAGTGCTACCAGATGACAATTCCTCTTACAGTAACACCCATGAGAGGGTGATGACAAGGATGATATCAGAAAAATGGCAGAGGATCAGCAGGCCACCCACATGAGATGCAAAGTCTGCTGGCCAGCACTGGCTCACAAGGACTTTCCCACTATCTATCTGAACACTTAAAGCCTGGTGTCAGTCAGTGGTCTTGTGAGGGTGGTGGGCCCAGTTGCGGTTGGTCCTACAGGGGTGGTGGATCTAGCTATGAGTGCTTTCCCAGCGCCACCTTTAGCCCAAATATGCATCTCTTGGCCAACTTCCACCATCACATGCCTAGCTAGACTCAGAGAGATTCTCCACCAGGACATAAAGGACCATTTTTCTGGGTAGTCGGGAGAAGGAAACTCTCATACCAGCTATATTGGACAGAGAGTTCAGCCAGGACTGGGCACTGGCTCTGTAGAAATCTCAGTTTGTTTGTTCAAGTCAAAGTGGTTAAAGACCACCTGCAGCACACTGTCCCATGGACTTCAGCACAGGTCCCACCAAACTTTAGACACATAAGCTAGGAGTTTACCTCTGCTCCCTCTGTGTCCAGCAGAGAAAGAAAGCACCTCCAGAACAAAAAATCATCCCCCAGCCTCTTAACTTAAGGCACTTCATGTTAGTGATAAAACTGAGAATGATGAATCTGGGATTTTGTGCTTTGCTTTTTTGAGTATATATCTAGGGGGACATATAGTACCTTAAGCATTATGAGATGCTGTGCAAACTTGAGACAGGAAAAAAAAAATCAATTTCCATCCAGACGATACATTTCCACAGCCTATAGCAGGCCTTTGTGATAGAAACACTGACATTTACAATCTATAAGTAAGGGATTAGATGAGAAAAACCTGTAAATTATACAGTGCCACACTATGTATTTTAATGCCTTGGGATGATGCTGGAGAGGAGCAGGGAAAATGGGAAGATAGCCTGAGAACAGGGTCTTCTCTCCACCAATTCCTTCTTTTCTCCACATCTTGACCTGAGATCTTGCACAATTCTGGAAATTAGCTTAATCTGTGTATGGTGATATGGATGGCAGCATATTTAAAACAAACAAACAAACAAACAAAAACACTAGTGCTGCAAAGAGTGCTGGTTGTGGCGGGGGGATATGTGTTTGGATATGCAATGCAGTGAGCAATCAGACAGTTCATTCTTCTTTTAAGAAGTGTTACATGCCCAGGCTGTGGTATTCTGGCTCTTTCTGAAATGTGTCAGCTTAAACAAGCTCTGCAGCACACATCCATTTCCTCTAGTCGTATTTTTTTCTGAGTGTTTTAAGGGCTGTTCTGTTCCACCCCAGAATCAGCACCGAGAGTTTTACGTAAATGAAAGCTACTGAAATGATTCATGGCCACTTCATTATCGCTGCTGTGCCGTGCGATACGTGTTTGAGGATTTTTGGTACCTATAGAAATTCCCTGCTGCTCGGCTGAAGCGAGGCTCTCCAGAGCCAGCAGAAACGTGCAGGTAACAGTCTGGGCTCCCTCCAGCAGAGGGAAGTGGTACACACGCACACTTCCCGGCGTGCTCCTTCCTACTGTGGCTGTGCAGTGTGGCAGGGGAAGAAAAAAAGAAAAAAGAGTCATTTCTTGCATTTACAGAGCTGAAATTTTCCCCTGCCATCACAAATGTCGAATTTAATCCTTGCAATTTCTTTGTTGCAATGATCTTACCCTCCACTAACAGAGTATAAAGAAATGAAGTGCCTCAAAACAGACCCTCACATTTGCCCTCCTGCAAGAAGGCTGTAGTAGATCTTGGATTTTAAGTCCTGTAAGAAGGGCTGCAAAACACAGGTGCACTCCAGGGGTCCAAACACAGTTTTAAGTGTAATGTTTTCATGTTAAACCCCAGAAGCTACATTAAATGAGGGTGCCTTTTCTCTGATGCTTGTGGTGAAGGATTTGAGAGTCACCCTTGAAAAGTCTTGGGACATGCGGTTGTACCCTACAAGTAGGATCCAACCATGTGCAGATGCACAGATACTCCTACACACCATTACACATCCGAAGGCTGCCCGGTCACACTGGTTTTCTCTTCTCTCCGTTTGTCCATCATAGGCACATCTGTGTCCCAGGGTCCCTTCCATGTGTACACACACACATGCACAAGCCTACACAAACTGCTGAACAAAAATACACCCCCGTCCCTGAAGAAATCCTTTGACCACTTCTCCTTGGTGGATATACACTTTAAAATATGTTTGACTCTTCCCTTAGCTTTGCTGCTTTTAGAAAGTCTGGAAGCCTGCTGGAGATTAATTTATGAGGAGGATAATGTCCTTAACTGAGACTTCCTTGAACTACCTTAATGCTGTTTGCAAAGCAACCAGATGACTTTGTCTCTCCCTCACCCCATCCAGAGCTGCAGGGAGGCAACTTTTGCCTCCAGCTTTCAACCTTTTGATGCATGGATTTTCCACGCTGAGCTACAGTATGTGGGTAACAAGAAGATCCTATTAAAGTGAAATCAAGTAGCAAAGGGATTGTCAGCTCAGCAAATCAGAAACATATAGTACCTATCCTTCCTTCACGGCATTTCTTCCCCCTCCCTACAAGGAAGAAAGAAGGGGGAAAAAAAAAGGTGGTGAAGGGAGAGAAAGAACAGCAAAGAGCAATGCCAGCACTGGTAATGCCTTGACTTTGTATATAGGAAATTAATCGTCGCTGCAAAAGACGCAGCCTCTTTTAATGAAGAGGCTGCTGCAATATCATCGCAACAACTAGCAACCCACATGTTCTATTACAACAGGTTGAGCCAGTGCTTGCTCCCTTGTGCCACGGCTAGAAAAAATAAATCAAATGTCTATACCTGAGGCTCCTTCATTTCCTACGCAGAGATCTACTTTAATGCAGGCTTTTCGCAGTACCTTGCTTTGCAGAGAAGGGGCTGGTGATGACTTATTTACCTTCTTACCTGTCCTTGAGCTATGTGGCTTTTCTTTGAATAAATTAAACTGGCTGTTTCAAGTGATGCTTTCAGCCTCTTGAGTCGGGATCCAGTTCTCAAAAGACTTTTGCTTAAAACCTGTTTTTCAAGTTTTCAACCAAGTATCTACAGTCTGCAGGATGCAGTTCTCTTAGAGGACCTTGGTGCCTCTGGGTAAGAAGAAATTTCAGCCTATCTGGCTACCTTTCCTATTTTCAGGTTTCTTGCATATCTGTAGGGGACTAAAGGTGGAATGAGAGTGTGCCAAAACTAAGAAAGCTTGGGTTTTTTTGTTATTAAGTTGTTTTGGTTGTTTGCTGTCTGTGACCGTGGGACCCGATTTTCAGCTGCTGTGAGTTAATTTAAATCCACTGACACCAAATATGTAGAATTTTAACCCTATTATAGAAGTTTTAATATCCCTGAGTGGATACATGCATTTGCTTTGCTTTGTGGGTCTGATTCTGTCTTCCATGACATAGGTGTAAATCCTTGAAAAACTCTGACAGCTACAACGTTTGTTTTAATACCTAAAGTAGAACAAAATCTCAATTTCTGCATGTTTTTTGTGGAAAGTTGTCATTTATTTTCCCAGGCTGTCCACAGCAGCAAAATTTCAGGGGCCAAATGCTCAGCTGTGTAAGCCTATATTATCTCTGAGGCAAAGAAACCCATAGTTCATCAGAAGAGCTGGCTGTTGTTATAGACATAGGATGACTTTTTCCCCCCTTGGGAGATGAAATTAAAAAAAAAGAAAACTATGAAATAAAAAACATTCCCTAAAAATATATATAAGAAAAGTGTTTTGTTGATTTTTTGGGGGGTATACACTGTAGAAAGTTTTGAAGACGTGGACCACGGCACACTAAAACATAATACTCATTCAGTGTGGCATGATTTTATATTGACCCACTTTATTCTTTGTAGTTTAGCACTGTTTCATTTGCTTTCTCCCCATGCTATACATTATCACTGGATCCAAGCAAATTGTGTTTTTAAACATGTATATTTGGAGGAGGGAAGGAAGAAAGCATAAGGATTATGGATAGCAAAAAAACAGAGGACCCTTCCTTTGCTGGAGCTGTCACACAGTCCTCAGAAACAGGGTAAAATAAATGTCATCGGTGCTTTCAGCAATGCTCAGGACACAGGAACGGAGAAATATCCAAGTGGCAGGCCCTGCTTCGGAAATGTTGGCTCCCTACTTGGGAGCAGCGAGGACTCATCGTACTATGTGCTGTGCTCTTTAGTGACTGCAAAATGGTCCCTAGATAGAGATCAGCAAGCTCCATCCTGCTCCCAGCTCCTCCGGAGGAAAGCTGGGATAGCTCTGCTACAGCCACGAGGTTTCTTCCAGATCTGTTCTGGTGTTCCTCAAATCAGAATTTGGACCCAAATAGGATAGATGTTATTAATATTATTATCATCATCGCTATTATATCTATGTAAACAAAACAGCACAGACTGTGACGAAACGTCTGTTTTTATCTTTCTTCGTAATGCCCCAAATCCTGTAATCTAATTGTTACACATCCTTGCTCCAAAGCAGGGCTCAAATATTAGCTTAAGGTTGTAATAGCAATTAGCTTAAGCTATCTGCCTAGATCACAGGGTTTGCTTACCACGTATTTTATCACTGGGTTAGCTAGAGCGCTTTATCATCTGGGAATTCTGCATTCAGCTGACTTTTTAGGTGTCTGCCTGTCTCGAATTCTTGCGTGTCATGTTTCCTGGTAGGGATGAACATTCATTAAACACAGAAGAGAATGTAAGGCATTTGAGGGAGAAAAAACAGCAAATTCAGTGTCCTGGGCATTGAAATGATCCTAAGCAATACAGAAATGGTTTTGATAGTAGGACAGCGAGGAGACTGGCTTAATTGATGGCAGGACTGAGCCAGAAGCAGGTCCACTTCCTTGAGCTATGGACGGTAACTCCCTCCCGAGTAGCGTGTGCAGCGAAGACAAGTGCAGCAGATGTGCTGCCATTTCAGCCTGTTGCACCAGGCAAACGCAGAACCGGGCATTTGCTCTTAGCCTGTTTCTGCTTCTGTTTATTAGCTGTGGAGAGGGAATAAGAAGACTCCTTTTGTAGGTCATTCTCTATACATGTCCTATTTTTATATTTTTTCCTTAAGTACTCTCTATTGATAATTGCCCGAAACAAGGTATATGATTATGGAGGCCCTCACTTTTAACCAGGGGGGCTGTTCTCAGGCTCTGAAGATAAAAAAGAGATTTCCTCAGGGATCTAAACGGATTGCTATCCCTACTTATCTAGCCGTATAGGCAAGATGCCCTCATCCTGACAGTGTATATCATTCTTCTCTTCACTGGAGAAGGAAAGTCCAACCTTCTCCTCCAGCGAGTCCAACCAGCCCTCATCCTGTCTTTATTTCCACTTTCCCTACCCTCGTACACACAGAGCCTCTACCCAGCTCCCCGGCTCGCTCCTCTGCTCCTCTGCCCGCTGGCCAGATGCACCGTGCGGAGCTCCAAGCCGCTAACAGGTAGATTAGCTGGCCAGTTTGCATGTGCTCACTGGCCAGCTGGCGGGAGAAGCCGAGCAATTAGCTAACGAGCTTATACTGCCGCCTTTTACTCAGGTCGGCCACGCATTGTCTTTCGCCTCTCCCGCGCCACCGATTTTCATAAAACTCACAGGATATTCATCTCTTTTAAGCTCTCACCCCTTTAGAGAGCAGGGCGAAATTAGCCAGCAGGTTCAGAATACATTGCCGAGCACAGGATTGACAGATGGGCAGCCAGATGGACAGACAGCACCACAGTAAAAGCTGTATTTCCTTCGGAAACGAGGCCGTCAGGTCTGAGAACGAACAGTATGGAGTTATGGGATAGGGGGATTATGCCCCTGATTAACAGATGTCCTGTATCAGGCACTTCTGAAGAAAAATGTAGTGAAAGGGTAAGTCGATTACCTTATTTTGTGTTCAAGGTGTGATTCTAAGTCTTGTTCTGTCTTCTGTAGATGCACAGAAAACCGGGGTTGCTAGTTGCTTGAGAAGGAAAGGGAAAGGCGGGCAGATACGTGATCAGCTCCATTACTCCTTTTCGCATTGTCAGTTATGAGAATTCACAGGACTTCTCTTCATCCAGCCCGATAGGCTCAGGCAACCTTTCTTGATGGTTTTCTTTACCCAGTTGAATACAATAAATTAAATAATGTATTAAGAAGGCAGTCTCTGACCCTGCAAATGGCTGAACTATCCTCTAATACAGCTGCGCTCTGAAAACAGCCAGATCAGGCATGATCAAGCCCAACAGGCAACATAGGTTAATTATATCTGGGGATTTCAAACAGGAAAAAAGACCATTTTTAAACCTACTGTCTATTGAGTTCTAAACCCACCACTTAACCATCAGTCTCTAAAGCTGTGCTCAATAAATATGAAAATGCTACAGCAAAACTTCAGCATCTGCAACCCCACCAGGGTTTAGTGGTAGTGGGACACACTAGTAGTTCCATTATTGTGTTTTTTTGGTTGCCACTAGGCTCTTCAGTAGCAATCTATAGGATCAGTCATTTGTTTTAGTTAGCCTCTTAGATACCAATAATTATTTTAAAACCTTAAGAATGTGAAAGGACAAAATGACTTGAAGGTCTTTTGCTGTCATCCATGAGGGGCTTAGGCCACATACATGATGGCAAGATCATCTCATGAACAGCCATCCAGGCAGTTTTGCAATGATGGAGATTTTCCATAAGATGACTTTGCACCTTGCCATCAGATAGCAGAATCCAGAGCTTTGACAAGAGCAGTGTGAGAGGGCTCCTGCTTTGGGCACAGTTTGTCTGAGCACCAGCAGATGAGATCACCACTACCCTTTTTGCAGCCAGCCCAGTCCTGGTCCCACATGCTCATCTTTTCTCCCTTCCCACGGGAGGTCCCTCCTCTGCATTGTCCACTGGCCCCTTGCAATGACTCCTCAGATGGCCTGAGTGGTAGGAGCTGTAAAGGAAAGTGTTGTGAAGCTCTCCTGGTTTGGTTCCTCCTCACTGCTGTGTTTACCTGAACTCTGTGGATGCTGCCTGCCGTGCAAGGCAGTCGTGAAATGGAGAGAATAAAAGGTTCCAGAAAATACTGTCACTTTCCACAATTTTGAAAGAAATGGTGTCATTTACATTTTAATTTAAATTTGTATGGTAGCTGCAAAAACTCATGCCATGTTCTTGATGCCTATATAAAGTCACCACGGCTAAAGGTATCTAGTACAATAAAATAAGCAAAGATGCTGCTGGAGCATTGCAGAATAACTTTCACTCTACATTTACCAGTAATCTGATGTGCCTTCAATATCACAAGCTTTATAATCAACCTTCTCTCTTTTCTTCTACTGCAAAAACTGCTCTTAAAAACATCAAGTCCAATCTTTGAAAATATTCTCTGACTTCTGAGGGATATTCTCATGTCTCTGAGTTTGAAGATACTGTAGAAAATTTACTTATGTAGGATGGCATTCCAAGTAATCTTATTTTATCTGAAAGTATATAAAGGTCATATCAAAATTTTGTTGGAGCTCTATCTGAGGAAAAAGTAGTTGCTTGCTTATGAAATTCTGTTATAAATGAATTTTGCATCTAGTCCTGCAAATGTGCAGTACATGATTGTTTCTTTATGATTCCTTGCATGAATACAGACAAGGGATGTGAGTAGAGATTTGCAGGATTAGACCTTTTTTTTTTTTTTTTTTTTTTTTTTTTTTTTTTTGGTGGCATTCTAATGATAAAAGACTTATTTCTGCCCTTGCTTAACCTCCAGCAACCCCGCCGATTTCCCTGCTCAGTTCAAATTGTAATGAATGACTTTACACATTGGAGCCCTTTTATTCCTTCTCTTCTAGACTGAGTGTCTCAACCCAGACAATGGGCTCCTGCCTACATGTATGTACAACTGGGATAAAACCACTGACTTTAGCAGACTTGCTGCGTCGTGACTGAGAGCTGAAGCTGTGATATACAAACTTTAATGGAGCATAAGCCAGGGAAGAGTATGCAAGTAAGCACCATTTTTAACTCTTTAGCCTAGTTTGTGTTTGTATCAGCCCTGACTCATGGTTTATATACATCGGGTATGTATTAAATATCGCTGGAGTTGCATTACGTGTATCTATTTAAGATAATTATGGCTATTGTAGTATTAGTGGGACTCACAGTCTTTAATGCATTTATCCTCACAACATCTGATGAAGTGAGGAAGTATTTTTATCTGTGTATTATAGACTGGAAACTGCAGCCTAGATCATTTTCTGCTACAGCAGGGAACTGAACCGGGATTTTCTGAGCTGAAAGCTCACGCTCAAACTATGGGTCTGTCTTAACGTAAGCAGTACAAATAGGTGCAGAGAATAGAGCCTCTTATAGATTGGGGATGCTGCCTACCTGGTTGTGATACAGCAGACATGATAAATTGCTTACTATTAAATAAAGTGTTTGGGAATTGTCACGTAGCTACAGAGAGGCTACGCTATTATTAATGATGCACAAGGCATATATTTCAGCTTATTCTTCCATATCCATATTGACTCTGAAGTGCAAACAATAATACAAACTAGATTTTGCCAGTAAACTAACACAATTTATCTGGAGGACATGGCAGAAGGTGGGAGCACAGCCCGATCGTTGTGTTTATATGTAGTGGTTATTCATCTGCAATGTCTGTTGGTTGATGGAGTTGGCCTGGGCAGGGGCTTGAGGAAGTTTTGACGCTGTTTATTTGTCTGGTGGGAATTCATTCAGATGGGCTCTTGGTTGAGCCCTAAGAGATTGACGAGTGATGAAAAAGTGTACAAGAGTCAGTAATCGTACTCAGATCCGCGGTGCCATTTCCACAAGTTCCCCTTTTCTCTCCGTAATCATACAATAATGTGCTATTTTGCCATCTCAGAGGTCAATGACTGGTTCAAAACGCAGAGAGGAGATGGTTGAGTGGAAGGTGCTAGAGAAGTGGATGGCTTTATTCTCCTGTCTCAGAAGCTGTTCTTAAAAGGGGAAAGGAGGTGCCTCCAGAACAGACCTGTCCTTTTAAAAAGACCAGGGTTGTCTGAGGGTGAAATACTCCCTTTCCATTTCCCAAGAGTATCTAGCATGTGAATGGGTCTGTTTCTTATGAATTCTGCTATTGCACAAGCATAAATCTGGGGTGAGTCACTCAAAGCTAGTAGAGGTAGGTGGCCTTACTGGAGATTAAGGAGATATTACATAGTTGTCTATAACAGAAGATTTCATCAGAAAAAAGTCTCCTTCACAATGAGATTATGCCTTGAATATGAGTGCAGATTGGCCTTCCAAGTTTTATTTGACTTCACATATTGTTTGATATGCCACAGTATTTCATTGCAATTTAACAGCAATTTCCACTCACATAGCTATTCTAAATAGGTTCTTATATATACCTATTACCTTGGTAGCCAGGTTTCTATATCAAATCCTGAACATTTCATTATTATTAAAAATATAGAACTCATCTATTCCATTCTTTTGTACAGTGAGGTGAGCAAAATTGGATATGAAGTCACAGTGCAGTAATAGGGTAATTATTGTTTGGAGGTTCTTTTAATATATTTATGGACAGTTATATTGAAGATATATTACACTGCAGTTGTTCATGGCTATTCTATCATATGCTGTGGATTAAGCAGTATTCTCTCCTAACCCATGGATTAAAAGAGCATGTTTTAAATATTTAGAAAATAAAAATATGTCAGTAAAAAGAAATAATTGGGTCCTTTGGGCAATTCGTACTCTTCATGACATGATGCATACCTTCTTGATGCAAATCTTCCTCTGCTTTCAAAATGGCCCTAGTAGAATTTGCAGAGACAAAAGACTTCCCATTCTACTTCATTAGAATGAATGAACCTGTATCTCATCTGAAGCTGGTCACATATGGTATATGCAAAATGTTTATAAAACACCAGAGCACTTACTTGAAGAGCAAGAGTCTTTCATGAAGTGAGCCTCCTGAATTACTTTCCACAGTTAGAAAAAATACATGTTTACAGAGTTAGAATATAAACAATTCAGAGGGAAAAAGAAAATAATAGGCTTAGGCAAGGAAAAATAGAGACCTATATACTTACAGGACCTTCCATCTAATTGCCTATAAATAATTGTCTTGTACATATTACCCACAATAGTGTATGGTCTCTGACAGTGTTATAAACCTGGATGTCAGCTGCAGAGCTCAGCTGCTGTTTGTAAGTGGTCTTAACTGTTCTCTTAATTTTTCTGCATTTACTGTATATAGTTTTGTTTTATTGGCACTGTACTGTAAGCATATTCTGCACTATGCAAATATAAGAGCTGAGAAGCATATGGGCCAAATCCTGCAACACTCACTCAGGCAAATGTCCAATTCGCTTGATGGGAACTTTTCCTGAGTAAGCAGTAGGAGCAGACTCTCATTTTCATCTTATGCCTCCACCGATTTCTCAGGTATGACCACAGCCACTGGTACATCTCAAAAACACAAAGGAAAGGTATTAGAGTCAGTACTGTCGATATTCAGATCTATCCTCCCAGAGGCCTAGATCCACTGAGATGCTTCAAACAGCAGAGTTTAGATAGAAGGACCCTCTCTGACCTTTAGCATCCTGCTAGAAATGAGCTAATAAAATGAGACAGCCAAGTGACAACCTTTCTCCATCCCCCCATTGGAACCCACCTCGTGGTACCACCAGTGGAGGCATCTCACGTGGTCAGGAGTTAAGTTGCAACAACGTGGTTGAGTTAAGCTGCAGGCAATGCAGGCATCCTTGGGTTTAGGAGGAAGAAGAGGGAAGTCCTGCCCAGAGCATTTGTAAAGAGTTCTCTCTGATTTCCGCTCCTCCAGCCCATTTGACAGAGAGAGCGTAATCTAACTCAGCGTAAGAACTTTAGGATTCAGCTCTACATCCATCTGTGATTCAACCTTACCATCCATCATATTGGAACCAGGTTTTGACCTCAGCTGCACAGCTGGTTAAGAGCTTGATCCCGTATCCCGATCTGTGTATATTAAATGGTCCATTCCACCGTGGCAAAGAATATGTTTTGAGCTTCACATCTAAGTCATATGAAAGCTCACACATACGCTTAACGTCTTATTTAACTCCAGTTTTGTCTACACTGCCCATGACAGCCTGACTATGTCAGAGAAGCTGGATTTCTTTGATCTAGCTGCCATGGGAACCAGTGCACCAATAATGTGGTAGTGCAGACTTCAGCTCAGCCCAACAGGGACCCCAGCTACACACTTGGGGCCGTGAAAGTGCGCTGAAGACTGGGCCGCGTGTTTTCAATGTTAATGTTATACCTAATAGCAAGACTGATGTTAACAGCAATACCCATACGTTCCTCTGTCCTCTCTGAGCCATATCAGCAGTGTGGGACTGGGGACTTGCACTGCAGCCTTTACTCGTGTGCCTCATCCTCATTCTCATATACCTTTAATGAAAATGACTACTTCAAACAGCAGCCTGAGGGTCAAGCCCTCAAGACCTACTTTTGCAACCCCTTTTGGTCATGGCTTTTCCCCTTGTCGAAAAGAAGCTATTCTCATCAGAAAATGTTGGGAAAAGGGGCTTAATTACAGGTATTGTTTTGCTCTCTATGGAGAAAGCATGCTAAATGGTATATTTCTACATTTGAATTGCATGCTTATGAAGAAAAGAGTGATTTCCCCCCATGGAGCTTCTGTATGGGTAGAAAAGAGCATTTGTGTGTATTGAGTTGTGTATATGGGTGTGTATTATTTTATAGTTTCTGAAAGGCAAATGGTTTCAAATCTATTGATCAAAAGATATGATTTTTTTCCCTCTGGCTTTGGGAAAATAAATAAATAAACAAATATTTAGTAGTGTCTGTTGACTAGTGTGACACCTCTTGGTAAAGGGCTTACCTAGTCAACCAAAGACACTTCAGCTGCTGAACTTCTTCAGCAGAAAACCTCTGACCGCAGCAGATGTTGCTACTTTTTGCTTGATGAATGGGGACTTTATGATAGGTGTTTTCATTGTTTTCTGGGAGCAAATGTCAACATGGAAACACAACCTGACATCAGGACTATTAAGCGCTAATCTGCACAGCAGCTCCAGGACTTGCTCTCCTTGTCCCCTAGAGCACGAGGTCTGATAAGCTAATGGATTAGTCTTTTCAATCACCTTCTTACATCACAGATACAGCTTCTTTAAAAATTATGAAAAAAAAAAACTTTTTGGAGGGGAATTTGACTTAATGTGACTCTACTCATGGGGAGCATTTCAGCTGTGCAAATCTGAGGTGGTGCAGGACACGTGCACTATATGGCAGGCTGGTGAACACTGACATTTTAAAATGAACATCTTCATAAAATATGCTCCAAATTGGTATGCAGCACACTTCTACAACCACAGTAATTTGCTGTGAATTGAAGCGGGGGGATTTTCCTAAGCAAAGTTGTTTTTTTTCCATTAATTTACTATTGTTTCCTTTTTTTATTTTTTCTTCCTTACTCCAAGAGCATCATTGTCTAGTTCAGTTAACAGGGAAAGTCCAATTACATAAACAATGCTGATCTGTTAAACTTACATTTACCAACCAGAATGTAAACAAATAGTATGATATTGTGCACTTGGGCTTACTAGTTTCTTTCAATAATGTTGCTGGAATTTAAAATAAAATAAAATAAAACAGCTGCGTTGAACAGGCTGATCAAAGGGAATAATTTCAAAACTGCAGGAAAGTGCTGCAAACAAGTAAGAGCACTAAGGGAACATGAAAAAGCAAAAGTTATATGCAACTGGAAGTGAAGACGTTCCATTTCCTTTCTAAAATCAAATGCAAACTGCTCATGTGACTGATTTAGTATTGAACAAGAGAGGGAAAATTGCCTCTTGGCATTTAAATGGAAATGTTTCTTATTCAGAAATTTTGGAAGCTTGCATACTGTATGATTTTTAAAAGGCTTATACAATTACCATTGAATTTAGATGGGGTCTACTCCTAACAATATATATATTTCTCAATTAAACTTTGCTGTTCCAGAGGCCTAAATTACCTTTGCCTAGATTCCTGATGTGGAATGTATTCCAGAGGCAATAAGACCAATGCAAATATGCTTCATTTTCAGTATGACTGAAAAAAACACTGAACTGCAGCAGCTATTTTGCAAAGCAGACCTTTCTATCAAGAAATCTGCTGTTCAAGATTATGTTCTGATTTGCAGTGCGCCTTTTGTGCCCTGATTTCTGACTTTGGAATAAAATACAATCTTACTTTCTTGCTTTCCTCAAAGACTTGAAATTTTAGGATGAGGGGAAAGAAAAAAAGCTGAACATAGCAGACTTGCACCTGGCTGATTTAAAGGTACACCATGAAGAGGGCAATCCCCATGTACCTCCAAGCACGGCGTGAAGTACTGCAGTCCATTATGTGCAGCAGTCTTCTCACAATACAGTTTTAGGGCCTAATCCAGTGACGGTCCAAGATTTGTGATGCTGACATAAGCCATGCAGAGGTTGCCGCTGCAAAGTTTTTGGAGTAAATTTTGAGAAGGGACCTAAAACAGAGAAGAGTGATTATTTGGTGAAGGGGAGAATGGCAGAACATGTGTAAACAGCAACAGGTCATGATGAATCCTGGCGGGGATAAGTTATCCGGGACTTGCCCAAGGTCGGGCAGCAAAGCAGTGGCAGGGCCTGATGCTATAGCTTCGAAACAGCACCACCCTTTCTCCCTTCAGACCACACTGAATAGCAGCATTAAATAGCCCTAATTCCCTGTCACTACAGTTTAAACTAAAAAAACCAAACATATTTAAAAGACAGAAACTGGCAGCAATGGTCTTCCTCACCACAAAGAAGTAACCCTAAATGATGCAACTAATATCTCGAGGACCTTCTCCTCCCCGAGGATTTTTACTTAAATTATTAAGTAACATAATTATGGATGTGTGATTCAAAAAAAAAAAATCTTTGGACAACACTGTTATGAATGGATGCTTCCTCACTCCACAAGGGAGATGTTACACAAATCACCTAACTGGAGGTGAGGAAGGAACAGAGATTTCCCCCACATTGCATGTGCAGAGGCTAGAGCCCACCCGACCCCAGGGAAAGGAAGGGCAGCTTCTCAGAGCTGAGGGATGGAGGCACCACCTGAACCAGCTCCCCATGCCCATGCCATCCTCATCCCATCCCAGTCCTCATGTCCATGCCACCCCATGCCCATCCCACTTCATCCTCAGTCCTCCCCATGCTCATCCCATGCTCATCCCATTCCCAGTCACAAGTACATCCCACCTTATCCCTAGTCCTCCCCATACCCATTCCATGCTCATCCTATCCTGTCCCCATGCTCATTCCTTCCCGCACCCATACCATGCCCATGCCATGCCCATGTCCTACTCATGTCCATACCCATGTCATCCCTATGCCCATTTTCATGCCCATGCCATGCCCATACCCATGCCCATCCCATGTCTGTTCCCATGCCATGCCCATGCCCCCCCATGCTGATAGCCATCCCTTCCCCATGTCCATACCCATTCCTTCCCCATGTCCATACCCTTTCCATGTCCATGTCCATGCCACACCCCAATGTCTATTCCCTCCCCATGCCCATCCCATGTCTGTACCCCTGCCCATGCCCTGACATGCCCCTGACATGCCCATCATGACATGTCCATGCCCCTGTCCATGCCATGCCCATGTCCCCCATACCCACCCCCTCCCCATTCCCCTGCCATGCGCATGCTATGCCCCCCATGCCCATTCCATGGCCATGCTTGCCATGCCATGCCCGTGCCATTCCCTGCCATGCCCATTCCTCCCCATGCCCATCCCATGCCCGTGCCTCTGTCCATGCCTAGCGCATGCCCTCATGCCCATCCCCTCCTTCTGCCCATGCCCATGCCCATCCAATGTCCATGTCCACACCATGCCATGCTCATGCCCACCCCATGTCTGTGACTCTGTCCATGCCTAGCCCATATCCCCCAACAGCCATCCCCTCCCTCTCCCCATGCCCATTCCCATCCAGTGTCCACGCCCATGCCACGCCATGCCATGCCCTCGCTCACCCCATGTCTGTGCCTCTCTCCATGCCTATGCCCATGCTGTGCCCATGCCCCCATGTCCATCCCCTCCCTCTCCCCATAACCACCTCATGTCCATCCCCATCTCCTCCCTCTCCCCATGCCCATCCCATGTCCATGTCTGTGTCCATGACATGCCCACCCCACATCCATGCCCACCCCGTGCCTGTGCCCATCCCATGTCCATCCCACGCCCACTGCACGCCCATGCCCACCCCACGCCATGCCCGTGCCCACCCCACACCCTTGCCCACTTTGTGCCCGTGCCCATCATATGTCCATGTGCGTGCACACCCCACACCCATGCCATGCCCATGCCCACCCCACGCCCGTGCCCACTTTGTGCCCGTGCCCATCATATGTCCATGTGCGTGCACACCCCACACCCATGCCATGCCCATGCCCACCCCACGCCCGTGCCCACTTTGTGCCCGTGCCCATCATATGTCCATGTGCGTGCACACCCCACACCCACGCCATGCCCATGCCCACCCCACACCCGTGCCCACTTTGTGCCCGTGCCCATCATATGTCCATGTGCGTGCACACCCCACACCCATGCCATGCCCATGCCCACCCCACACCCGTGCCCACTTTGTGCCCGTGCCCACCCCACGCCCATGCCCATGCCCCACGCCCATGCCCATGCCCACCCCACTCCCATGCCCACCCCACGCCATGCCCGTGCCCACCCCATCCCACACCATGCTCATGCCCGCCCCACACCCATGCCCACCTCATGCCCATGCCCACCCCACACCCGTGCCCACTTTGTGCCCGTGCCCATCATATGTCCATGTGCGTGCACACCCCACACCCATGCCATGCCCATGCCCACCCCATGCCCATGCCCACCCCACACCCATGCCCACCCCACACCCATGCCCACCCCACTCTCATGCCCACCCCACGCCATGCCCATGCCCACCCCACACCCATACCCACCCCACTCTCATGCCCACCCCACTCCCATGCCCATGCCCACCCCACTCTCATGCCCACCCCACTCCCATGCCCATGCCCACCCCAGCCCCATGCCCACCCCGTGCCCACCCCACCCCCATGCCCACCCCGTGCCCACCTCATGTCCGTGTCCGTGCCGTGCCCACGGCACACTCATGCCCACCCCACCCCATGCCCACGCCCACCCCACCGCACGCCCGTGCCCCTGCCCGCGGAGGCGGCGGCGCAGCAGCGGGCCGCGTGTGCGCCTGTCACCGGAGCCGGGAGCGCCGGCTCCTGCCTCCCATTCATGTAACCTGTGTGTGTCTCCCTTTCTCTCTGTGTGTAACAGGGAGAGGGAGAGAGAGAGCGAGGCAAGGAGAGGAGGAGGAGGAGGGGGGAAGCTTTAAATAAAGCCTTTGGATTGCAGCTGCTTATTTTGGGCAGTCCTACCAGGGACGATTCCTGCCAGGAAAGAAGCTGGACCGGTCTCTTTTTTTTAAAATTATTTTTGTTATTTTGTATTTCGCTTTTGATTTCCATTTTTTGGGGGTGGTGGCGGTGCATGGTCGAGCCGCCTGCTGCGATGAGCTCCGGCGCCTGGCCGTAGTTGCCCACTTTGGGATCGCTGGACACATAAAGTGGCGTTTCGGTGGGGGGAAGCCTGCAGACATGGTAAGCTTGCGTTTTGCTCCGAAAGTACATTTTTGTGTTCTCGCCTGCCTCCCGTTTTCCCTCCCCCCCCCCCCCAAAAAAAACGCATAGACATAGGGGTTGGAGCTGGGGAGAAGCTCCCTGAATCCCAGCTTTTCCTCCCCAGCCATCCCTGCCTCCCCGCACAGCTCGCTCGGCTGCTCCCTCCGCACACTTTGCAGCAAACATCTCAGCTCCGGCAGAGATGCTGGAGGCGCTGGGGACCAGCCCTTGCTCCAGGGTCCCAGGGTTTGGGGTGTTTTTTTTTTGGGGGGGGGGTCTCTCCCATGCACCCCCCCAGCCCTGCCCTCTGCACCCCTCGCAGCGCAGCGGAGGGAGCAGCGCAGATTTGCAGGCGCCGGAGCAAGGATGCAGCTTTAAGATCAGTCGGTGGCATTTATGTAATAGTAAAAGCAAGGGGATAAAAAATAATAATAATAATAAAAGTCTCGGGCTTTCTCAGCTGCACAAAGCTGAACCCCACGCCCCGTCCCCGTGCCCTGCTGCAGGGTGGTGTGGGAGTGTGTGTGTGTTTACATTTGGATCTGTGCTAGACTTGGGGATGGGGAAAAGGGGGGGGGGGGGAATCTCCCATTTTCCAAGGGGAGATGTGGTCTCCGAGAAAAAAAAATACGAAAAATGTGCTTTACCGCAACTTGGAAGACTATTCTAGTTCTTAGACATGCAATGTTTAAAGCCCTACTTCCAGCCGTGCCCTTCCAGTCTTGGGAGAAAAAAATCCAAACCCAACTGGTGTGGCGTTTGGGAAAAGATGTGCGGGTGCCTGGCAGAAATGCAGTGGTTCATGCTTATATTCTCAGCAGTTTGCATTTTGAAAACCAAATTCTGATTGCAGAACATTAAAATCAGGCTGCTACCAAGGGACAGTTATCCTTTTTTTTGTTTGTTTTGATTAAAACAATATTTTTGGGAGGTCTGGGATATTTTACTTTGAAATCAGTATTAGTTAAGGTATTCAAATCTTAAAAAAACAAAACAAAAAAAACTTTGTGTTGCATGAGGCTGTATGTATTTACTCTTTCTTACCATGTGCATGTGAACGTCGCGCTGGCTACAACCATGTAAGCCCATAATTTGGGGGAAAGATTAGAAAATACATACTTATGCAGCAGCCCTCCTTGTCTTCTGGGATGCGCAGTCTTTGAAATATTCCTTCCATACAGTCAAAGCAGATCTCACTAAATACTTCTCGACTTGATAGACAAGACCCTTTCTGTGGCTTGAATGCATTTACTCAGGGCTCCTCCAGGAAAGTTCAATTCTTTACACTTTTTTACCCCCAAAAAAGAAACCCTGAAAACCCTTAAACCAAAATAAAAAAGAAAATCTACCCACCTCCCCGAATCTGGATGAGCATTCTTAACTTTTTGCACTGAAGCCTGGTATTGAATTCATGGTGGTATACATATATGTTTTATATATGTATTTTTTTTTTCTTAGAAAAGTTCAGTGTTGAGGGAGTGACACCAGATGAGGAAAGGAGAGCAAGGCTTTGAAGTTGGAAGTTGCCCCGGTGCCTTCCTAGGCAAACTTCTGCCGTGGGGTGTCGAGCCCCGAGCACCCCCGGCGCTCTCCGCCCTGGAGGAGCAGCTGGCCGGGGCGGCTTCGCAGAGCCCCCCCCCAGGCCGGCACCTTCCTGCCTCGCTGACCCCGATAAAACTGGCTGCCTGGGAGGGTGGCCCCCCTTCTCCCGGGGAAAGCGCCCTGCTCCCCGCGTGTGCGCCATATGTGCCTGCAATACCCCACATTTACCGGCTACGCCTTGTGCTCCGCCAGCCGCCCCCCCGGACCGGCGGCTCTCGGCCGGCCCAGCCCCGGCGGCGGGGAGGCGAGGGCAGGTCGTCGGAAAGCCGAACCTTCCCCCCCAGTCCGGAGGAGCTGGGGCTGAGCCAGTAATTTGTGTTTAATTTATTTCATTGGCCTTTGCGGAGCCAGGCGCCTCCCACTTGGCGTCTCAGCCTGTAACACTTTTATAGGCTTGGGTGGAAAAAACAGGGAGTGCGTATATCTATTTATCTATATATCTATATGCATGCATATATGCGTGTATATATATATATATATATGTATATGCAAGCATATGTCTGTGTGTATATATATATTTATATGTATTAGTTAGTATGGTATGTGTATGGTGGGGGGATAGGGGTAGGAAGCCGCATCCCTCTCTCCGTTGCGCTGATTTGCAAGGGACGAGCCTCCAAAGCAGCCGGCTCTGCTCTCTCCTGCATTAAAAGGGGATTTGCCGTTTGGGGGCCGCTGCAAGCTGCCCATCCCCGTCCGATTCCTCCATCCCAGCCTGCTCCATTCTGTCGGATGAATCCGTCGCCGGCGCGGGCTGTTTCGGGGCCGTTGGGATTTCCTCGCTGCCATGATCCCTGCGCCCCGTGACTGAGCCCCAGCGCAGGGGCGAGGCGGTGGCCGAGCTGGTCCCAGCAGATTTGGGGAAGGGCAGAGGGATGCGCGAGGTGCCCCGGGTTTCTGCTCCCCCCCCCCCCCCCCCCCCCCCCCAGGCTGGATCTGCTGCTCTGCGCAGGATTTTCCTGGGAAGAGGCGGCGGGGGGAGGAGAGGGAGGGTAAGCACCCAACCTGCTTCAGTTTTTCCCTCTTTTCCCCCAAAAAGACTCCCCGGGGTGGGGGAGGAACCGCCCCAGCACTAGCATGGGTCATGTTGCTGCAGGCACAGGATGTGCCTCACCCTCCTTCCCATCCGTCCGCGCTCGCGGGTGCGCGTGGTTTTACTAGGGGAGGTTTTCAGTTTGTCTCTTTTTTCTTTTTTTTCTAAAAAAAAAACCATGACCCGGTGGCTCGATCTTGTGTTTCGGGGGAGAGGGAGGGTCTTTCACCCGGAAAGAGGTTCTCAGGCTGCTCTTTGGCGGAGGAAGGAGGGAAAAAGGCAAAAGGAGGTGCATAAGTTAACTTCACAACTCCCCTTTTTGGTTAGGTTTGAGAGGGTACAAAGCAGGGGAAGGATCACTGAGAGGAGAGAAAATTGCTTATCTGGTTTTGATCGGGGAGGGAGAGGAGAAAATCATTTCTCTGATGATTTTACTACAGGGATGGAAAAGGGGAGATGTCACCCTGCTTTTGGTGGGTCTGGGGAAGGAGAGAGCTTTGCACAAAAAACGCTTTTTTAAAAAAAGTCTTTGTAACTTAATTATTTCACTTGAATAGTTTAAATTAGATACTTTCCTTTGGTTTTAGTGAGCAGATAGTGCACTGGCAAGGGAAAATGATGTTCCCTTTTGTTTTACAAAGTGAGGGGCTGTTTTTGCTTTTGTTTTATTTGATTAGCTTCCTGCGGTGCATAATAACTGAAACGTTATTTCATTCCCTCTGAAACATGCACAATATTCCAATTAGGAGCCCCGCTCGGATTATTTTTAACCTGGTAGCTCACCGTTTCTCTGCTCAGGAGAAGGAAACATTGAGCACTTGCACTTGGAAGCAGCCGAGATGCTCAGCCAGACTCTCCTTTCCCTGGGAAAGTCTTTGCCAGCTCTGTCAGAGTTCCCGCTTCACTGGTTCGTTTTCTGACAGAATCATATCTTTGCAAGAAGTACAGCCATGATCTTATGTAACTTGATGTTTCCAGATCAAAAGTTACAAATATCGCAGTAATAGCATGACGAGAGAGATTTGGCAAGATGGATATTGTACGACATACGCAGCTTCTTATCAGGGTTTCAAATCAGGGCAATTTAAAAAAAATTACTGGGGGGGGGAGAAAAGTGAATAAACAAAAACTTGCTCCTTTGATATTTTTTATCTTATCTCTGTAGATGCTTGAGAGTCTGTTTTCTTCCTTTTTAAAGCCAACTATTCTGGGTTTTAAAAAATGCATAACTGTAATATCAAAAGGTGAAACGGCTCAAAACTGTCTGTCTTAGGCTTGATTCAAAGGGGTGAAACTCTTTAAATTGGTGTCAACTCAGATTTAAAGACTGGCTGTTACCTGCCCTGTTGTAAGGTCTATCAACCTGGCTTATTGTAACAAAGAGCTAAAATACTCTGGTTTTGCTTTCACCTGGCACTGCTGGGCCCTTTGACAGCGCAATCCGCATCCCTTGCCGGGGAACCAGGTATTCGTGGATCCCTGACCAACATGCTGCAGGGAAGAAGTCTTGCAGTGAAACATGTTAAAATATACAGGCTTAGATTCTTTCATTGCCGTTGGTAAAAAGTGGAAAGAATCATGATGAAATTTTGTCTTTGACTACTCACCATAGCTTGAGGAGTGGTGCTGTGGTGGGGCTCCAGCACTTGTGTTTCTACTTGGCAAAAAAACATAGTTTGCCTTTCCCTGCGCCGGTTCACTGTCACCGTGCTGATAAGTCTAAGGATTTTCATAGAAGTATTTTCTTTGCCTGATCTCCTGAATCATCTTTCTGGAGCATCTTTAAGGCCGAGCTGATGTGCGGATAGGAGGGCACATTCGCTGGGTTATGCGGAGTGGCAGGCATTTCTTGCGGGAAATTTAAGCGTTACTTCGGTAAAAACTTATGCCTTTATATCAGCTTGCTGATATATGATATATGTGGATGAAGCGGTTTGTTCTGGAGGGGAATCCAAACTTCATCTCATGTTGCCCTGTTGCTTATCAGCGGAGGTGATGTTTTCAGTAAGGATGTCCTTAAAAGCACAAGCTGCTGAAATCTGTGTCCCTCCAGCGTACTGGCAGTCAGGAGGAGGAAAAGGCGATACGAGACAGAATAGGTCTGTCAGGTTAAGTTTCCTATTCCAAGGTAAGACCAGCTTTCTAGGATTTGACATATCCTTGTTTTTTTAAAAAAAGAGATAGGGAGAGGAGAAAAAAATAAAGAAGCAAGGAGTTGCTGATGGTCGATTTAGCTGGATTGGCTTGCTGAATCACATTTATCAGTCCATTTAAATGGGGATAATTCAATTAGATTTCACTGATATCTCCTCAGGCTTGAGTAAAGTAGCATTTTCTACAGTCGAGGAAAGCTACAGCAGTCCCGAATTCTGCCTCACTGCTAACACTGATCCTGAAGCCCAGGCGGCAGATATGTGCTACCAAGACAGCAACAGAAAGCGTGGATGGAGGAGATGTTTCTCTGCCCATTGATTTAGGTTTTAGATGATTATCGAGCATCATTTTTCTTTTAAACACTGCATAGAAATCGTGTTGCTTACCTACTCGTGTGTTTGCCTGTGCAGTCTTCAAAATATCGTTACTGAGATTACTCGTTAAGCACCCGAAAGTTAGGAAATAGCGTGATTAAATCTCATTTTAGTTCAACCTTGGGTCATGTATGCAATAAGGGGTCAAGCGCATTAAACATCTTAAGCCTGCTTAAAACTTTTGCTCTCGAGCTGTGCTCTGTGCTCTGGTGTATGGGAAATACGAGGTCTATGCATAAAACCAGGCCTTCTATATAATACCGTGGGGATGGAAAAAGAAACCAGGATTCAGTCCCAGAGCATGAGTAGCCCAGAGGCCACACAGTCATTAACCATCTCTTCCACCGGCTCCCCTGGATTTAAATGTCCCAATCTTATAAATGTAAAAACTCCTAAATTCAGTAACGAAGAGTTCTCAGGATTCTGCCAGTTCCTTTCAAACTGTCACAAGGTTGCTGTGCGTTGAAAACCGTTTCCTCCTCGTCTAGCTAACCTAATAAAGAATAGGAAGGGAGCGTTTTGGTTGCTCAGAAAGCCTTCAGAGCTGACTGCCAGGAGTGGTTAGAAAAACTGACGGAGCGTGAGAGATGCTCAAATTTGCTTCCTGCTCCTTGATACACACCGTATTGGTTGGCTGGGCTCAGTACAGCACTGATTCTGCCAGCCAGGAACAAAAAAAGCTAGAAAACAGCCCTCCGTGTGGATGGGTTTTAAGGTGTGATCAGCTTTTCTGTGTTGGCACAGATTGCGGCGCTAGAAAGCAGAAAGCAACCTCCAGAGCTCCTCTCAAGCTGTGCTCCTGCGGGTAGAGCCACAGTCAGGGGTTATTCACGGTGGCAAAGCAAAGCGAAGTTCACACGGGCTTTAATTGCTGTTGTGGGCGTTGGACACGTCAGCAGATCAGACTCCAGGCTCTCGAGATGAGTACCCAGAGGTTGCAACACCCTTAGCTTCGGGACGGTTGGGAAAGGTTGGGTGGAAGTGATTGCCCAGCGTCGCCCGCGGTCTCGTGGCATCGTTCAGCTTCCTCAGTCTGAAACACGTTCCTCCTCTTCGCTCCGTCCTCCATGGAGCTGCTGCACACCTCCCTGCTTCTGCAGTGCAGGAGACATGGAGCTCAGTGGTCACGTTCCCCTTCCCACTCTCACTGCCCCACGTCCAGGCTGGGGATATTACAGATCCTCGTTGCTTGGCTTCACAGTGTGCTCCCCAAAACGGATCCATCCCACCAAGTCCGCTCCTGCCCTCATCTCCTGTCTCTCCCTCACCCTGAGCCCTACTCTGAAATACTGTTTTCGTCTACCAAATCTCCTTTTTGCAGGCTTCTCACCCCAGCCTGGCTCAGCTCCTCCGTGCTGGGGCTCACCGAGAGTTTCTCTGATTTCAGCTCTGATGCTGGCAAGCAGAACTGGAGCATCCCCCAACACAAAGCATCTTGTTTAGTCCCACACAGGTGGAAATTTAAGTGACTGAAGCTGGCAAGCATGTCCAAATGCATCAAAGCACGTGCAGCAACAGCGCTTCATCAGCAGTGTCTGTGCTTGGCTAGACTCACACAGACTCGCACAGTATTCATGAAAAGAAGTATAGTCCCCTCCCAGGCAAATTTCAAGTCCTGGAAATCCCAGAAAAGAGCTTAGAGAGAAGGTTATTGGCTTTTTTTAACATGAGTCAAACAACATATTTTTCCCTCGCCTTGTTCTCAGAAACTGCTGAACTGTTTTGACTGAAAATTTCCAAAAAACTTCAGCCTGAGGCGGACAGCTGGCATGGAAATTTTCAGCCCAAACAATTTGCTTAGTATAGTTATGAGAAACTGCAAATGGTGTTTTATTATTAAAGCTGTCTTGCTCTTCCCAAAATCGACAACACTACTAACTTTGCCTTTCACAAATACAAAGATAACTTCAGGTTTTGTTGCATGCTGATTTTGAGTTTGTGTGTTTGACAGATATTTTTGTATATCGGAAATTTATTATAAAACTGACACACGCATTTCAGCATATGTTAGCAGACAGCAAGATCTCAGGCTTCCTGGGAAAGAAAAAGTGAATACAACTAATGAGAATCCCACAAAGCCGCATCAAAGGGATACAAGATTGCAGGATTTGTAGAACGGGATTAAAAGCGAAGAAATCCCAAGAGATGCTGCATTGACAGAACAATCACACAAATTCCCATGTATCTCACCTTTGGGTTCATGATCCTTCTGACAGAAGAAAACTGATTTAATAGGACTACATTCTCTTCTAGCAGTAACTTTGATTGGAAATCACAGCCCAAAAAAAAAAAAAAAAGGACCAACAACGAAACCTCAAAACTGGAAAAGCAGATCATTATACTTTTTTGTACAATCAGCTTTTTTCTTTTTTTTTATTGTTGATATAGGTGCCTGCTAAGGCTATGGTTTCACATCTGAGCCAACCACAGGACCCATTACCATGAGAGGACATGGGTGGTGCTCTCCCCTTTCTCCTTCCCATCTGGTGTCCTCCCTCTCCAGGTCTTGTCCTTCCAGCCCCCTCCCCTTGTGTCTGCCTCAGGAAATATCCCATCTTCTCATTTAAATCACTAACCCAGCACACAACTAGCTCTGTCTTTTGCAAAGTTAGTTTTCTGCTGAGTTAGCGAGTGACATTGACTCTGTGTGGTGGGAGCACATGGTCGGGAGAAGGCATAAAGAGGGAAGGACAAGCAGCCTTTTAGAGGCGGTCAGTTTATAAACTATTCTCAAGACCCAAGACATTTTTCCTCGGTTGTCAAGCATTGACAGCTATTGTATCATGCTGATACAAAGCCTAAATGCTATTTATATTAAAATACAGTGTGCACCTTCTCACTGTACTTTACCATCTTCTGGGCAGTTTGCTGGGCCGTCCTGTTCAGCAGCTGCTGGAGTAGCTGTCCTCCATCAACCTGTTGAATTCCTTTTGAACCCTGTGAATGCTTGTGATGGTCATGATATCCTGCAATAAAAAAAAAAAATCAAAATTTAAAATTATGCACTGGGTGAAAAAGCCTTCCTTTTGTTGAGGTTTAATCTCACAATTTAGTAATTCCGTCACGTAACGCCCAGTTTGTGCATTGTAGGCATTGTGATTTGATAGAGCTCTGTTCCACCTGCTTTTCATTATTCCTTTTGAATTAGTTGAAAATTCCTGGTCTATTTTGTCTATGAGGTCCTCCTCATCCTCTTGCAAAAATCTTCCCATATTCCTGAAAAACTTTGTTACCGTTTCTTTATCTTTCTACTATCCTACTATCTCTGCTATTCTACTATATATTTTGGAGATGGGTTGACCAAAAATGCATGTGACATTAAGGCAGGAATGCAACATTGGTTTATACAGTGGCAAAATGATTTTTTTTTCAGTTTTCATTGTCAAATTTTTTCCTAATAAATACTAACATTCTCCTTGCGTTTTTGGTTGGCATAAGCAGCAAGCTAATAATTGCAGAGGACATACCATGGTGATTCCCCTTCTCCTTCCTCGGTGGTAACAGTTAATGTAGAGCCCACATTGTGTATTTATAGTTGGAATTGTTTCTCCTTTTATGCATTACTTTGCTTTTATTGACACTGAATCTCATCTGATGTTTTTATCACCCAGCTAGTTACTCAGTACTGTGAGAATAGGTTTTCCGTAATAATTGGAGGCTTCAGGGGAGGATCAGGAAGCCCAGCAATGGAAAAGGCTCTCATTTTGACTTTTATTCTTGTCCAGGGCATAATCTGAACAACAATATAGCTGACAAAATAAATTTGATATTGAGTAAAAGCAAACAGCCTGTCTGTCCTGTGACACCTGACTGTAGGGTTCTCTGTGGCTCAGATGTTTTTGCTTCTCATCGGCAGCGTCAGAGTCTTTTTTTTCTTCAGCTTCTTTCTAGAGAGCATCTGCTCTTCCCCCAAAGAGTATATTAAGCTCCTCGCTTCCCAGCCCTGCCTCATCCACACTTGAACACCCAAGTCCTGAACCAAAAAATAGCTTCATTACCAAGACTCAGTTCATCCTCTCACAGCCTGATTCTTTCCCCTTCCCCTCCGTGCCCCAAGATTCACTCCTTACTATCTTAAAATCCGTGTCATTTTGGTGATGGCCTGCAAAGATGCTCACGGTTTGGAAGTTCAGGGTACCCTTTTCCTTAGGCTTTCATCTTGCAAGAAAGTCTGACCAAAGCCACCTCTCTGCTACTTAAAGCCCTGTTTGTTGTCAGGCACTTGGATCTGCCTGAGCAGTGCTTGTTTTAGGGCTTGAGTTTTACAGCATATTATTGCCGGTGCTCTGCAACAATATTACTTGGGATTGGAGGGAGACACAAATGACTCTTATGGAAGCTGCTTTCATGCCTGCATACCCCGCATATGCCTTAAAATGTCATCTGTTTGTGGATGTCTGTGCCAAACCCTGCCAATCAGGGGCTCCAGGGAACAACCTTATTGTACACCTGCACCGCTTAGTTTTGCATTATGTTTCATCTTCTGCATAATTAATGTTTTGTTGAATTTTAGGTATTTATCTCTTTTGGCTTTTTTTTTGTCTTCTCCTGAGATAATCAGGCAGCAAGGGCCTGGTTGAGAAGATGAGAATAGAGAAGGAAGGGCTATGGGAAGCTGGCACTGGGGAACAAAGTGGGTCCTTTGAGGAGGGTGGACTGGGGTGGGGACCCGGAGAATAGAAGGAATGGAGGGACCTATGTCAGCTTTTTTGGTGCTAGAGCTGTTTAGATTGCTGCTCTGCTGCGTATTGACGATTGCTATATTTTTTTTCTGTTTTTTGCCCCTCTTCAGAGCATCAGTGACTAACAATTACATAACATCTCTGTCGTGCATGAAACAAAAAAAAGATAAATAAAAAAAGAAATCAGGGTACTTTTTACTTGTCAGTTACTACTTCCATTCCCTACACCCAACCGCAGGAAAAGCTTCTGATCAAGTACGTGTGTGTGTGCAGGCACATGTTCTTCATCTGTCAATACTCAGGATTGTTTATCTCTCCTTCCCTCTGTTCAAATGAAAATACCTTGAGTTAACTTCACAGCCATCACACGGACTGTATGGTAGCTCGCCTTGCATCATGTTTCCCTGAATATTTCATGAAGGCCTTTTTTTGAAATGTGCACAGCTTTTGCAGGCTGCATATGTGGAAGTGGACATTCCCAGCCACAGAGATTTTGGGGAGATAACAAGAACGGGTGATATCCTACCACTCTCGAATCCCAAAGCAGAGCAGCACTTTAACCTAAACCCGGGCCAGATCTAAGGATCATTACTGTTAATTCAAAGTCTCCTGTTGGTTTTAATGGGCTCTGGATCAGACTTCTTAACTCCTGCTGTGGAGCTGTGCTGGTTTCCTCAGTGCAGAAATGTGACATAGCCATGAAAATTGAAGGCTGGTTTGGAAATTGATGTCATTTTGAATGCTTGACTAATTGAATGTACTAGAATGGGAGGGTGGTAGGGTTGGGGATGTTTTTGATGTTTCCTAGTAAGTCAAAGTTCCTATAATGAAAACATGGAGAGTGGTGTTTTGTAACTATTTTTATACCTACATCAGACTTGATGGTAGTGGCTTTGAATTATTTAACATTTTTCTTCCTCAGCTGTCCTCTCCAGTGAGTTTCCATTGCAGGGCTGCAGGAGTTGTTGTGTAAGAAACAATGCAGACAGCCTGGCATTGTCTGCTGTGGGGGTTTTGGTGTTTTTGTTTTGTTTCATTTCTTTAATCCCATTTTATCCTTTCTCTCGCTGGTGAGAAGGACATCAGGCCAAGGTATTAAATCATACTGGCCAGCGTGGGCTGAAAATGAAGTATGTGCCAGCTAAAGACACAAATGGGGAGCTTTCTGCTTAAACCACTGAACTCTCATGTCTGTCACATAGGAGGAGCCAACTATTTAACATTCAGTCCATCAAAAAACATTATTATGTCCCAAAGGTAATTTAAAACTACATCTGTTAGAACCATATGTGGGGGAAGTACACCTTTTTTTTCCTCTCCCTTTTTTTTTTAAGTCCCAAGTTACCCTGTTAACCATACCCTATGGTTATCTTCACTGTGGGCCTCTTAAAATTTCAGACCGACAGCTATAAAATGCCTGGAACAAAAGAACTAAATGAATTGAACTCTTATCTTTTTCCTTTTGTAATTAATGTGTAGGCTCTTACTGGATATCTGCAAGTAGACATCGAGCTTTGAAAGGAAACCTTCTATAGATTGGGATCATGCTTCATGCTCTGTTGTCTATAACCTGATATTTGTTTTTCTATCTGAGATATTGGATATTTCATAGTTTTCTCTGTGCTGTTCTTCCAGTTGCCCATTAGCAATATATATGACCATTGAAAATGGCTCTCTCAGGCTGTCAGAGCATCTAATTTTTACCTTGTGGAATTGCCATTGGATTATTCTGTCCTTAAAAATGGCAGATAAAGTGTGGTTTTCAAAGCATCCCATCATTATCACCTGACTAGTATTAATGAGCATAATCTTGAGATCCTTAAACCTAAATTGTGCTAATAATGTATCTGACACAGCTAGTGGAAGATGGCTTCGCATAGCCCCCAGGGGTAAATATCTGCAACAGCTCCCTAATTATACCATGCAAAACGTGATTCATGTGGCTTCTTTATCGAGTGCAATGTACTTTGCCATGTCTCCGCGTACTGAAGCCCTGATTCACCTCAGCCAGACATAATTCCCTGAGTTTGGATGGTAGTCACCTCTATTCCCTGTGTAGTCAGTGAAGACAAGACAGCACCTCCTGGAAAAGATTCAGCTCATCTAAGATTTGAGCCTTCCTCTGAAGTGCCTATGCTTGTCACTGACTATATAAGAGTGAAGGTGTTTATTCAGACCTGGCTTAGGTGTCTCAGTTACATGAGAAGAATTTGGATTTGGAAGTCGACTTTTGGGTGATGATGGCAGAGGGGGTTATGCTTTAATTATGACTGTCAGGCTGTAACATTAAATACTAGTGTTCAAGCTGTGATCCTGTGTTGTTAAGTAACCCTATGTATGTTAAGTGATTACTTTAGAGCCCCCTCATAACTCTAGCTTCCTCTCTAAACCAGCTTCCCCTAATAAAAAGCAAATAGCTACTCTGCTGGGCCTTATATTTAAGTATTGAACGCTTAGTCCTCTGCAGAGTCTCATAGAAATCTTGGCTCTTCTTTGAAGTATTGGGTTTTCTCATAGGTGCATCCAATCTGTTTGCAGTATCAGGCTTTCAACCGTCTGTCCTTCACAAATAGGCTGTACACCTTAAAGGAAGATAATCAGAAAGTAAGCAGATAAGCATGCAAGTTGTATTCATGAAACCGCCATTCATGAGCTACACATCTTTCTGGTGGCATTACAGCACAGCATATTGTGCATCTCCCTCCAGCTGCGTTTTAAGCACTGAGCAATGAATTTCTCAGCTAAACAGAACGTTAGTGATCCTGATGTACAGAGCACCTGACAACCAAAGAGTTAAGTACGCAGCTATAAATAGCATGCTTACTTTGATGGGAGGCATTGTATTGTAATTTTAGCTTTAATTAAAGTTTGGTTGTGAGCATCAAATATCTCAGTCTTTCAGGAACATGTGTAAATCTCTGAAATTAAGCTGGTTTTTGTTGTCTGAATGTTTTGGCACAGTTGTGCCATTGCATATGAAGTTTTATGAGTAGCAATATAATAAAGATGGTTTTGCATGTCAATGAGCAGCATTTTTTGATTCATTTTGGGTTAATCAAGTGCTCAAGTTAAATCTGAATGTATTAATTTGTTCTTGATTTAAAATGAAATTCTGCTATGTCCTGAACAACTTGTGCCTTCCGATAGCCAGTCTGATGTTGAAATGATTTTGTGGGGTTGATCGTTTCCACATTACTGGGAAAATAGCTATGCTGAAAAAAAAGAAACTTTAATTTGAATGATGTTCATGGAAAACGTGGGAAAAATGGAGAAAGCTACAAGAGAAAAAACACATTTTATGTTTTTGGCACATTGTGTTTCATATTCCTACTCCCTGTCCTCGTGCGATCCCTAAGCAATTGATAGATGAGAAAGATAATTGTTGATCATTTCATGAAGCTCTGCCAGTAATACACACGAAATATAGTTAACTCTCAAATTTTAAGCTTTTAAATACATTTTTTGCTGAATATGGCAAATCAACCACTTTTCTGTCAATCCAGGAGGAGACAAGGCATTTTGGGTCGTATTCTCTAACCACACTTCGTGTGACATGTGGTGGTGTTTTTCTAAAACAGCTCCCCATTTCTGTTAGATCATTTCACCTTTGAGGTTTCATGGGAGTGATTCTGGAACTTCAGCAAGATCACAACAAATGATGCTTTGATTGTTAGACTTCTTTGCGTGGTGGAGTTGGCCCAGATCCAGTAATTCTTGTCTCACTAGGTAACTCAGTGCAAGACTCTTGCAGCTGTGATGATGAATAAGGGAAGTTTAATGTGGTTCATCTGATTTTAACTCTATGCTTCTGGTGTAGATCTCAGGCTCATGTCATGGTAGAAGGCTTTTATAATAGCTGTTGTGAAGCTGATTAAATCCGTACAGTGTTATCATTTTTCTGCCCATAACACATAGACAAAAAATTTTGATTGTGGTCAACTTCCATGCAGCTGTGATCCTATTCAAAAGGAAAGTGCATTGTCCTTCCATCTCTTTTCCACAGTGAGAAAACCCAAGAAATTATCATTTTTGAATAACAGCAGTGCTAGCCTTGACAAGAGGGATGGAAAACAAGGAGGAATGAAGGATTGATATTGAAAGTGTAACACCTGATGGACATACTCTCCATATCTGTGGTTGTCAGGTCCCTACTGGCCAGAGCACGATTCCACCACAACACGTAGCATGATGCACTTTGCTCTCTTCTTGAGCATGAGGACACGCTCCATTAGCTGGCACTTGTTTTTACAGCATATGTGCTAGGCAGCTTGGGTGGGAGCCAAACAATCCCCAGCCTTCACGTCATGTCCCACAGGGGAAGTTAACTGATCCCTTTTCTGTCACTCTTACTTGATCTTTATAGAGACATCTCTTCCTTGCTGCTTTGTTGCAGGACATGCTCCCCAGCTCTCATCTTCCAGGGCCTTGTGCTTTAGGGCTGGTTGGACACAAAGTTGGCTAAACCTCTTATTTGAAATATAAATATAATTCTGAACATCCTGATTAGACTATACACAGTTGAGCTTACATTTACTAATATGGGGATAGTCTGACCTTAATAAGTAGGTTAAAGGAGGGGAAATCAGGACTTCTGTTGCAGCTCTGCTTTATGACCCAGGACAAGCCACTTTCCTTTTTGCCTTTTAATTTACCTATCCATAGAAAAAGTTTTATAACAACCTCCAAATTGTGCCACTTCCTCTTTGCCAAATCAGTTTGGTGTCCTAACAGCCCCATGTGTCTCATTCTCCCCTCCTTTAATATATCACTGCAATGTCTGAGCAGCATTTGTTCTATGCTACAGAAATCCAGTCCATCATTCTTCGTAAGAAATTATTGAATTGGAATCACATTTGCAGTCAGGTCGGAAAGTAGGAATCTAGCTGGCCTGTCTTTTGGGGCATTTGGTTTTATTAGGTTCCTACATGTGTTTGCTTTGATCTCTTCAATGCTACCTTAGAAGAGAATTCCAGGCCAGATTGTAAAAACGTCAGTTTCTTCAAACACCCACACAAAATCTTTTCTAATTTTGTCAGATCTTTTCAATTACATATCCATTGATATGTATTAGAATTGTTGCTTCCGCTAGGAAAAGATCAGCCATTTAGCCGTCAGGAGTTCTCAGGGTCCAGGGCTGTTGGTGTATAATACGTTGTGCTCAGTATAGACGCATTCCCAAATCTGCATGCTTCAATGAAGAAACATATGCCAGATTTAAAAATTATCTGAATTCTGTATTATGTCAAAAGAGTTGAATTCTGGGACATTCTACAATATATGCTTTTGGTTTCCTTTCTGAACATCCCAGATTTGTCTGAGATAAATAATTTCAGTGTGTATTTGACTGGTCTCCAGTATATTCTGGGTAACCCTTTTCTTGGCTAGCGATTCTCCTGTCTTCTAGGAGAGGGAAGAAAGGACATTAGGGGAAAGGGGAGCAAAAGCAAACTGGATTTGAGTGCAAAATCACTCACATGCTACTGCCCTTGGCTTCTGAATTCTCCAAATCATTTTAGAAATTTATTTATCATTTTAGATATTTATTTATCATTTTAGGTATTATGGGCTAGATACCTCTAGATACCTCCTATGGGCTAGATACCTCTTCCTCACATAAGGACAGTAAACAGTTGTCAGCTACTAATAATATATAGTCAACTTTTCAGCTTGTTTTAACAGCAATGATTCAATGTTTTCTAGATATGAAAACTGTGGTGGATACAGAAGATGCCAAATGAAGCAGGTTAGTTAGAATACAAATAGACAAAAGATCTGCCTCTCTAGGTGAGATCAAGTCCCTTTGTTTCCTTTATTTATCCTTATTGGTTTGACAAAAGAGCTATCAGAAGGACAAAATCAAAACTAGCAGTTAGCTTAACTGTTTGGTCAAGTACCACTCACGCCCAGGCTGCTTTCTCTCTTTCTGAATCATAGTATTGGGAGCAGTATGTAACTGAGAGATAAAGAAAGATGCCAAATCTAAAAGTTTTCTCCAATTTAAGATTAGTTGGAGCAGCTGATGTACTAAGGCCACAGAAACCAGACAAAATGTAAAAGGGCAAAGTGGGATGATGCAGATTCACTCATATGAAAAGCAGCTCAGCTCTTCCAATTGGTGCAGAAGGAAGCAAGAGGAAGGGAGGAACCCAAAATAAGCTGATAAAGCCTAAATATTTTCAAACATTGCTCATAATAATCACAGTTTTGATCTCTGTCAGTGAGCCTCCCAGAGAAGAAGAGCAGGAAAAAAAAATTTAAAGGTTAACACTAGGCACCTCCATCCTTTCTTACAAGCTGCACTGGGAGATATGATGAAGGCAGATTGGGAAAGACCCCTGAGGCAAACATGTCAAAATGTTTTTCAGCATCTGTCCACTTAAAACTTCTATTTAGTGAGTCTACCCAAAGCAGATGCAGCTTTCCTCTTCTTTGAAAAAGGACATTGCAGTAGCTACTGATGGGACTACTACCGTGTGGTCACCAGGGACCTCCTTCCTAAGACACCTTGAAGTAACCTCCTCAGTCCTACGAGTATCAAATCCCCTTTCCCTGCCAGCTTAGGGTGATTACAACAAAGGCAGGTTCCTTGTCAGAACTCATCATGTTAAGAGTCAGAAAATCCTGTGGGTTAGGTTCCTTTCTACTTGAGATCTCCTTGGCAGGAAGCTTGAATTGGCCAAGGCCCAGGGAATTCTAGCTAATAAATAATTATGTTGGAGGGACTGCTTACCCTGTAGCCATGCTAATTAGGATCTTACCAGCAATTCAGGTCAGTTTATATTCTCAACATCAATGTAGGGCAGGCAGGTGGGACTGTGTTGTAGTCCTTTCTTATTTGTGAAATAAGGCAGAGCCATAGTTTGTTAACTATGTCAAATTCTAGTGTTTGAAAAGGCTCTTTGGGGCAAAATTGGAATATTAGTCGCTACCTGTCATTTCTCATTATTGGCTCTGTATCTTGATGGTTCCAGTTAGAAATATCATATGACTGATAAGATGGCTAATATCTGGGTTGGGAGGTATCAGAATGACATGGATGTCCTTGGTTTATATTCTTCACACCCCAACTACTCTTTGAAAAAGTTCCATATGATTATTAATAACTACAAGGCATATTATTTTCCACTTGAGAAACAGTGACTGAAAGTCAGAGATAAAGACAGTGGCACTGCCAAAGAATATTTTGCAGGAGGACATTGAGTGTATTTCAACCAAAAAAAAAAAGAAATAAAAAGGCCACAAAAATATTTCATAGTAATGTGTGTAATTTTGAGAGTCATCACAGAATCCAATATGTGCAAAGACTTATGATAGGAAAACTGTTTCAGTAATCAAACTGTAGGTAAGAAGAAAACTGGGCTGTTAAAGACCCCTCTGTGAGATGAGCAAGTGCATAATGGTTTCAATATTCATTGTTACTTGTCTTTAGTAATCTACAGATGTCAGTTGACTCTTAATAACCCCAACACATTAATTTGAAATGTTTTTTAACCTTCAGAAAGGATACTGGATGTAGTAGCGTAGATGAATTAACCTCTGTCGATGAAAGAAGGGGCATTTCACAGGAGAATTTTATTCATAGAGGGATTTTTTCCAGTACAGTGTGCAAATCTCTTTCCATAAGTTATTACTGGTATTTGTACTTTCTTATGCACTTACAAGATTATGAGAAACCATTTCCTAGACTTGCATGGTTTACTATGTTTATCGATGACCTGGGAGAAAAAATAAGGCCATTGCCAATAGTTTTGCAGATGATCTAAAAGTTGGGGGATTTGGTAATAAAAGAGTAGGAGATACTGACAGAGATCTAAACATTTTGATAAGCTAGAGAGACAAGCAATATCTCCTTTAATGTAGGGAAACATAAACTCATATATTAAAGAACATAAAAAGCAAGTTGTGCTTGGCATAGGGGAAATTCTGCCCAGGTAGCCACAGACTGCAAAATGTTTTCTTTCGCATGATGGATAATTAGCTAAAAAGGAGACTTCAGCTTAACATTGTGGTCAAAGGGCTAATGTGAACCTTTACTCATATACATGAACCGAGGAGTCTCACATAGGCATAGCAAAATTTATAGTCTCGCTTTTTGGCTTTGGTTAACTGTTATTGGGATACTTTCTTAGCTTGGTACCCGCAGTAGAGAAAGGATGTTGATAAACTGAAGAAGAGTTAGAAAACAGGTATGAGAATGGCTAAGTGATCGGTAACACATCATACAGGAAGAAGTTCCGTCTGCTTAGCTTATCAAAGTGCATGTTAAGGACGGATCTGATCCTTTTGACTACCTCCAGAGGCAACAGAAATTCACTGATAGAGGGCTCTTCTGAACATATGTAACAAAGGCATGTTAGGAAGATGAAGCTAGACAAAGAAACCTGAAGAAAACCAAAATATTATTTACTGTGAAACGAGTTAACCACTGGAACAATTTGAGGAGGAGTATAGCAATTCTCTAGGTCTGGAAAGGTGGGGTTTTTTTTTTTCTTTTTCTTTTTTGTGGTATGTTTTAGTATGTGTGGTTGTTCAACCTGGAATTAACCCAGCTAAATCTTCCATCCTCTATTACACACGGGGTCTGGCTAGTGGTCCTTCTTATCTGTATAATGTGTGTATGCACAATACTTGGACAGTCAGCACCTGCTCCTTACAGCCTCCCATGTGCATAGCCATTGTGTCCTTTGCCCTCTGCGTGTTTCTGAAATGGTGACAACTGCACTTCCAGAGCAGAGCTTTGATTTCCAAAGCCATTCAGAATGCCTTTGCTTATCAAGGGCTGATCAGAGGTACCCACACCTCCCAAGTCTGAATATGAAGCACCTGAACCTGTAGGAAAGGTGGCTTACATGTGATCATCTGGATTGTTTGCTGTTATCCACCTTTTGTATGAATTCACACCTCTATAAAATGAATGCAAGTCACATAATTTGATAGCAGTTTACATCCATACATACCCCGAAGTGTGACAACAGGTAAAGAATATAAGGGAGCAGAGATCCGAGTGTCACCTTCTGCATCTAGACAGAACAGCAATTTATGTTAGAAGCAAAACCAAAACAAGTTTAAATATTGTAAGAAAAGGTAAACTCTGCATCTAAAAATGGTTCTTTTCTGTTTTTGAGGGGTTTGGAGTGGAGAAAGCATGGATACAGACACATAGCATTTATTTAATCTGCAATCTGTTATCTGCTGTTAATCCAGACAAATCTCAGTAAAAGCAGCTGTGTCCCATTATGCACCAGATTGGGTTTTTGCAACCTCAGGACCCCTCTTAGTTTCCTGACCTGGCACACCATGCACTACCTTCACAGCATACAGAGATGAGCACTATTTAAAGAGAAACAAGCCAACAAATCTTGTTACCAAGAAAAGAAAGAAGTAAGGAAAGCAGAAAATTATGTTTTTTCCTTTCTTTAATCTAAGTGAAAACAAAGTTGAGCCTCTGATCTGTCCCTAGCATCAGTCTGTATCACCTATGTATCTGTTAGTGTAGCTCTTGATGATGGCATCACAGTTAAAGCAGAGATTATGAAAGTGCAAGCACTTGGGAAGGGCTGTGAGCAAGCATGTGGACAGCTCTGCAGGCAGAGACCATGGGTGCTGACTATTTAAAACTACTGTGGCTTGATTGGATTTGATCATTTACTCATTCCCTCAAACTGCAAGTTTAACCAATATAAGCCAGCATTAAATTGAAACAATTTGATCCACAGAAAGGTTTCACTAACTCCAATTATTTAAAACTAATGCAAACCTCATCAAGGTGGCCTCTAGATGGAGAAAATCCTTGTTCTTCATTGGCCTTGCCATTTGTAGCCAGTCATACCCATGCAAAATAAACACTAAAAGAGAAGAGAAAGCAAACAGATCAGAATAGGTGTGCTTTTTCTTTTGCTCTATTTTCACTATACCTTGGTCAAAGTCCCTTCATAATGCTCCGGACTATTTGAAGTCAGCTCCCTTTGTGTGTATGAGTTTAAATGGCTTTATGAAGTGTAATCCAGCTCAGACAATAGTTTATGGATCATGGCAGAGAATTTGTATTCATTTGTACCTAGATGATTTTGGCCCATGCCTTTTTAATACTTTAAGGTCAAACAGGGATAAAGGCAAACCCTCACAGGCTGGAAAACAGAAAAAGAAATGATCTTGCCCAATTTGTATTTCCAGCTGTTCTCATTTCAGTTCTCCAAATTAGGGCAATGATTAGCAGTGTCTTGTCTTCAGTGAGAAGATGGGAGAGGACGGGACAAGGGTTTGGGTTTTATGTGAATGGATGGGTCATTTGGGGAACTGAAGTGGCAGAGCAAATTCAGTGTTAGGGGACCACATCATCTCACTTCAAGAAAGCTATTGGGCTCTGGAAAACTCAGCAGACCATCAGTTCATAAGCATGACTGCAGGCAATGGTAACTAATAAGTGCAGCAGCGTACAAGGCTTTCTGTCTTTTCTTTCTATCTTTTTTTTTTTTTTTTTCCGAGTGTTTGGTTTGGCAAGCAGTAGCTTTTACTGCAGCTTGAAACCCCTGACCATTGATTATTGAACCAATAATTGTGGCATCGTAAAATACCTAGTCCTTTCACAAAGCTTTTCTTATCACACTCCAGGCTTTGCTGACATGGGGCCAACTTTATGTACTTATACACGTTCTTTTAGTTTTTCTTCTCTACATTCCTGCTTTAACAGATAATTCCCAAAGCTCTTAAGGAAGTGGAGAATTAATGAAGAATGATACATAAGTTTCCTCCCTTTCTAAGGGACTCTGTCACAAATTGGGATTCAAAATTTCTAATATATTAATTTTAGAAACACCCTATTTTCAATGACTGAGTGCCACTGGCAATCCAAAAAGAGGATGATTAATATGAAAAGCAATTGTTTTTCTCTGATACCTTCAGCCATGTTTGTCATGGCTTTTATCTTTGTCATTTTCTTTTGTGCCAGGAATTGATTCTTCCACATGAAATTTAGCTTCTCCTCCCAGTGTAAAATTTCCCATGAGTAAAACTAATAGTAAAGGCTATTACCCAACATATTACCCAGGGCTGAAGTAGTTATTCTGACTGTCTATTTTTATTTAATACCATATATCTTTTTATCTTCACCCATGGGATGGGTTTTCATTCCCATTAGTCCAGTTATAGCCTAGTGTGACTTCACTGACATCACTGGAGTTATGTGGGCATTATCAACAGTACCATTGAGTGGAGAATTCCTATAACATAGAAATTTAGTTTTCATCCATACAGATCCATCCATGCTAAACAGTGCAATATATTCTCCCATATAGTTACTTATGAGTCTTCTACAGCAAATGAGAAATGGGCTTCAGATTCATAGGCGCTCTCTGCATTTCTCAAAGATGATCCAACAAGGAATTTCATTAAGCACATGTCATCAAATAACTGGCCACAATTGTTCATTGCAGTCTCTGTCCCATGTTTGTGGGCAGATTTGTGAGGAACGAAAGTGTGCCACAATTTCCTCGAAGAGGAATTCTGCCTCTTGAAGACAAAAGACCATTTTATGGTCTTGTAATTGATGTGTGGTGAAGACAGTCCTTAGATCAGTTCAATCCTTGTATGTAATGACCATAAGGCCTGAAGAAATGTTGTGTGATGTGTGGTAGCTCTGTAGGACTTTCTCACACAGGAAAATTAATTCTGTCTGTCAAGGCCAGAGGTGACATGAGAGGATGGGGAATGGGGTGATGGTGGAGAGGGCTGTCATAAAAGCTGGATCTCAGGCAATTTGGACCAGCTATGTGGAGCCTTTGAAAGCAGGATATCTCATGTACTTCTGCAAGCATTTGTTGACTTCTGAAGAGTATTTTGATTTATGTCTATTGAAAATCTGGCCAGGAATGAATACTGACATTAGCATGGTATTTGTGACATGTGAATTTCCTTTGTACAGTAGTCTGACGTGCAGCGCATCACAGTCCACAGGACATGAAGTTGATCATCTGTTTAAAGCCACCACACCAATTTGGCATCTTAGAAAGTGTGAGCTGAATTCTAATATCATGTTGTCTTAAACCTAGAGGTGATACTGAAGGTAGTGGTGTTTTACCAGGTTTTTACTGAGCAGAATACAGCCCAAGATGTTCGTCATATTCAGATCACTTCAATCCTCTCTCAAATATAATGTTGGAACAAAGGATCCAAAAAAAGAAAAAAAAACTCAGGGGCTAGTATCCTTCCCAAGAACCATTGCACATCTGAGCACTGCGAGCAGCAGCCATTGATCCAGCAGCTTGTGCAATAAATGTGTGCTTGTGGCACATCAACAATGGAAGGTCACATTTAATTTTCTCCCTGAAGAGCACCCTCTGCGCTGACACACGGAGATAAAGATACTACTCATTATAGTGGTTGTGATTTTTCTACCCAAATAGGTTGTGTGGGAAGGAGATCAGACTCCAGTCCCTAGAGTGCAGAACAATCTATACAGCAGCCCCTCAGCTTGCTGAGCCAGCAGAGCAGCTCATGTTTGCTCCCTCATTTCAGATAAGAGTTAAACATAAATAATAATAATACAAAAAACTCTGATTATCTTGCAAGTGCCGCATATAATCTTTGGGGGAAAAAAAAGAAAAAAGATGAAAAAGAAGAAAAAGCTTTCCAAACTGAGTGTTTAAATCCCTAGTTTTAGAGTACCCACGGCTGGAAATAGACAGCTATTAGAGAATGAGAAATAATGAAAGAATTTTGCTCTCTTTACATCTGAATTAAAGGTATAAAAGGCAAATCAGGGCATTTTTAAAATATGTAGAATAACTTCTTAAGTCATATTCAGCATTTCCATCACAGGGACAGATCCTAGACTGGCAGATCCTTGACTAGATTATCTTCTGATAGGAATGAAACACTTCTATACCAGCTGTGAATCTGGACTCTTCAGAAAGTGTCTCCTGTGATTTGTCTAAATGAGTTGTGCAGTTGACTCAGTTTTTGTCATCAGGACGCACCCAAATGGCTGGTACATTCAGGCTACTTTCACTTTTATTTATTGCTTGGCAACGAATAATGACCTATCAGTTTCCCAGCACAAATTCTGGAAGGGTTTTCTGCAGGGCGAGGGGGGATGCAAGAGGAAGAAGAGAAGAGGTGGGAATTAGCTCTGGGGAAATGAAAGAGAGCAGATATAGAAAAATAGATAACAATTCCAAAGAAAAGAGGGTCGCAGAAATGCTTCCAGAGGTGAGAAACAATTTAGGAGGTCTCAGAGATGGGAAGATTATTTCCTCAAGGAATAGTATAAACTGGGAAGGACTGGGAATAAGGTGTTGAGTAAAATGTTTTAAGAGGAGGAGGAGAACAGACAGGTTCTTGAGGATGGCAAGAGGAGAGGAGCAGGGCTGCTTGGCGTCAGAGGTTGGACAGGGGAGGTGACACAATGACAGCTGAGAAGAAAACCCAAGAAAATGATAACAGTCCAAAACCAGGGGTAAGAGACTGCAGACTGCAGTTCTAAGAAAGCTAACCAGCAGAACAGCATGGAAGCTTATATTCTTCAGTGTGGAAATACTAGGACGTGGCACTGTATTTCAAGCTTTTATTGAGAGCCCTTACATGGTGTGTTACAAAGCATAATGCTGGACCGTGAAGGCCAAGTGACTGACTACTTGAAAAATTGTGATAATTCCCTGAAATGAGCTGCCTGGGGAATCTCATTGCCTTTTTGAAATATAATCTGTACAGAGCAGACTGGGAAGAATAGTTAGACTCCCTACATGTGTGGGCCATTGCTGCAGAGGTGCCTAAGCGGTGAGAAATGGGCTGGTATCTGTGTCTATAATGCTAAGAAAGTAAGATCTTTCTCTACCGTTTTTATCCTTCTTGTCTGTAAGGAGGAACAAACAAGCTAGAACATTTTGGGAGATTTCCAAGTTTTGCTCCATTGCAGCCTGTTCTTTGGTATCCCTTTGACAAACTTTCATATGCTCCTCAGGTCTGGAGACCTGAATAAGAATGAGGAAACTTCAGGGCTCACCTTGGAGATGATCTTGAAATGGGAAGGGGCAAAACCTTTTGCCTGTCTTTCCCTAGAAAGCCTCCTCCTCCATTCCTGGAATGTGAAAGCCTGCGCTGCAAGGAGCTTTGTCCACCCGTCGCTGCAGTTTTCTTAGTTAAGTGCTTAAATACAGAATTGCTTATGGACCCAGCACCACACTCTCATAAGTCATGCAAGTGGAAAGAAGAACTGTGTCTTTCTTTCTTTTTTTTTTTTTTTTTTTTTTTTTACATATTATCATTCCACATTTCCTTCTTCTCTGCTCTGGGGAAGAGGCTTAGGAATAAGAATGAAAAAGTGAAGAGAAATTTTTGTTCTTTCCTTGCTATATGTGGGGATGGATCCATAAAGTATCATATTTTGCATTCACAGCAGCATGAGAGCATCTTTCAGTGCAATATCTTTGCTTCCTTATATGTATTCTTGCCTCTGTTCCCTTTCCAATTGAAATGCATATTTTTTGTTTTATTTTTAAATGCTTTTGAATGGTGTAGTTTTATTTGAGTTATATATATGCCACGCTTATGGTAGCAATCATCTGTTTTACATTTGCACATTCAGTATGGATAGTTCTGTGTGTGCTTTTTTTCTTCTGTTTACACAAATGAAGAGTAGTGTTTAAAATGGTAAATTCAATAGATTAGCACTTAGGAGTCTTCAGCAAAAGAAAACACTATCATGTAGAAAAATTCTGCCCTAAACTGTTCTCTGTAGTCTGACATCCCTTAGTCTGGAATTGGCATTCATTCACTGTATGCATGATTAAAGAATAAGCAGTGAAGCCTGGAGAAGGAAAAAAAAAAAACAAAGAAAAAAAAACAAAGGAAGAAAGATTTTGTCTTCCTGTGAATGTCCACAGCAAGAGGGAGAAGGAGAACTGTTTCAAAACAGAATGCTTCTTAAAGCTTTTCCATGAGATGGCAGCTCTTTAAAACATGAGAATTGGGTTGGGTTGGAAAGGAAAAAGTTAGCTCAAGCAACAAAAGGCATGGAGAGCAAGAAGGACCAAATAAAAAGCACCTTCAATTTGTTTCTGGGGATTGTGGAGAGAAGAGATACTTATCTGAAAGACAGTACAGGGTGCTGCCTAGCAGGGAAAAAAGCCAACACGGAGCCATCTAATCCTTTACGGTTCTTTATTTTCCAAGATGGTGTAAATATTTGTTGAATCCTCACTGCAAAAGAGCAATTGAAAGGTATTGTTTCTGCTTTAATACAGTTTCTGATAGTAATGCCTCCCCTCTCTGAATATAAAAGATTTAGGAAAAAGAACAAGTTCAGCAAGTCTAAGTAGGGGGACAATGTGCTCTTTCATTGTGATTAATATCCTGCTGTTACTTACATATGGTCCATATTGAGTGAATGGCAAAGGTAGTCAACCTTGAAATCAGTATGCAAACTTAGCCTTAATTAGATGTTTCTAAGGTCCAGTTTGCCTGTCCAGGCACCTTTTTTTCTGATTGAACTTTTATGGAAAGCCAAGGGGGAGTACTAGCAGTGTCATATATTTATGCGCCATGGTGGTATCCTAGAAGTGCCAGGTAGTTTTTAACCAGAAAGCAAATACAGGGAACTCAAAGCAAAAAAGATGGGTCTATCAATCAGCTTATTCATTAACAGTTACCGTGTCTTATGCCTGTGGAACAGAGGAATTAGGGTAATCCTTTCTGTACATGCTGCCCACAGACTATCTGAAACCCCTGCCACTCATTCCTGATCAGCTCTCTTCAGATATTCCCACAGGGGACGATGACGAAAGTCAAACGAGAGGCACTGAAGTAGGGGGGCAATAGGACTAACAGTGTTACTAGCCTGCTTGAAAGAAAAATGTATCAGCTGCATGTCCTTGCAAGGGACAGATGGGATTTAGCTGTGACTGTTGTGTGCACACGTATGTATTTATCATAAATCCTAACACCTCCATTCGTCACTAGTGCTGGAGATCTACTGAACCTTCACTCAAATCCTCATGTATTTTTAAGGACATCACTGTAGTACTTTTTCTCACCTTCCTTTACAAGCTTCGTATCCACACTTGTGTGCAGAAGACACCATAAACTCGTTTCTCTGCCTCCTCTAAAGTGTGTATGTTAGAGGTCGAGAGGGGATGGAAGAGGAAAATGAATATATTCCCTCAATAGAAGTCATGGCAGAAATCAAATCACACTTATTATGCTTACATTCATTCATATATAACTTTGTTCTGTCTGGTACCTTCTATTTTCTCACTTATAGGAAGAAGCAACTATTCCCTATAGCCCCTGGTATTTTTTCAGACACCAGTGCTAAGAAGATAGATACCGTGTTCCCTCAGTCTGCTAGCTTAGCTTATGGATCCCTTCTTGTCTGACTTTACATTTTGGTAAAACAACAAAACAACCTCTAGGATGCCCTTTCTAAGGGGTGAGGATGGTTTTATCAAATGTTATGTCATGCACATTTCTGTTAAAGGACAAAGGCTAGAATTAAAAGTCATGCAGCTATGCCCTCTTAGGGCAACTCACTCATCCTAGTCTATGCCTTTTGTAGAGCATGTTCTGTGCAGCACAGTGACGCAAAATGAACTGTTTGCCAAGAGAATTTGAGGTCACCAGAGAAGTGGCACTGCATGAACATGGAGTATTGCGAGGCAGGGAAATATTCATGAACAGTTAAAATTAGTCAGGAGAAAGAACATCTTAGCAGTTCAACAAGTAAGAAGTTAGCAGATCTATGGCATCACTGGCTTTGGTGCCTCTCTCATATTGAGTGATGGAAGTTGGTAGAGACACAAGGAAATATAAAACACTAGCCCCACTGGTTCTTTTGTTCAGAGAACAAAGACTTTTAGATGCTATTAAAGGCAGAAGCCTTGAAATTTCAGGCTGGCTTGTGTACTGTGTTTTCATGGGCATGGAGCTTTGTGCCTGTAGTATACCTCCCTCCACTTAATGGAGTTTTCTTTAAAAATATCACAAATCCACCTTTTTTTTTCATTTTTATTTTAAAGTAGACTGTAGACTCTCTGGCACATTATTGCTATTATTAATTCACTTCTAATCAAGTATATTACAAGGAGAAGCCTGCGAGGAGATTGAAACATGATATAAAAGGTGCTAATTTGGTAATGAACAGCGAGCCACAGTGCGTCTTCTGTGCTTTTTTCTCATATACTTTCTCTTGATCCCTTGGAATATCACATGTCAAATGAAGCAGCTGAATTAATTCTAATTCCCTGCTTTCCTTTGTTGTGAGATTTTTATGTTGGTCTTCTCAGAAAATTTAACTGTAGCTGGTTTTGGCTCAGCAACAGTGAGGGCGTCCTGATGTAGAGTGTGGATCAAAGCAGCAGTTGCTCAGCTGCGTGCACCGTCCAGCCCGTCATAAAAAACTCTTGGCCTTAGGGCTCAGTAGTGTTTGAGCAAAGCAAACCCAGGAGACAACGCTCTGCTTCATTCAGCTTCACAAGTTAAAGTCGAAGGTGGCTGTCAGACGGGGTACTGAAATCCACTGTCTCCAGGATATCACCCCCATATATTTTAGAAACACGAAAACTCAGTCCTGCTTATTCTGTCACTATCTGGCTTCTAGCAAACTGTCAGCACAACTTGCATTTGGGTAAAATTTGGAGCCTATAGACTAACTAAAATTGTATTATAACTGGCTACTATAAAGTGTAAATGGAGGCAATCCCAAGAAAAGGCTTTCTCTGGTGCAGGGAAAACTTTATGTTCCCTTGCAGAGAAGGAGAGGTGTTATTGGCAGACTTCAGCAGGGGCTTTTGCTCCTCAAAATCTGTTACTTCAGTCCCTGGAGATGACTGAAATGCAATAGCCTCAGGAAAGGAAGGAAATGTTTCCTCAGTACTACTTTGAGAAAAGGTCTTGGATTAAAAGACATCAAAAATATGGTGGTGTGGCATGTTCTTCTTAAGGAATATCCTTAGTAGTATCAAAGCTACCCAGCTGATGCACATATATTTACCTAATATCTCCAGTCTCTGAGTATCTCTGATCATCCCCCCTTCAGTATCTGAGTGTCCCTGAGCACACGGGGGCATCTACTGCATCTTTGGGGATTTTGTTCTTAAATTTGGTAGGAAAGCATGCCACTTAGATTAGATTCTTTACCTTATCATCCTGCAGCAAATCAGGCCAAGCCTTGCAGAAAATGTGGCGGGAATGAGGATGCTTCTTTACAGTTCTCTGCAATCCCATTTGCTCATTAGTAATACATTTTTTGGAGCTTGTCAATGAATCTGTAGGAATTTTGTCTGCATGTATAAGATGCCTCCTTTATTTTCTTGGGAATAATGTTTGAGAGCCTATAAGGCTACACAAAATTGATATGAGTTGGGGAAAAGGTTACTTTCTTTGTAAGAATTTTCATTGCATATTAAGTTGACAAGTAGGACACTGAGATGCTTTAGCCATAAGCATGCCTCAAAATCATTGTCAGAGCATTGTGGACCTTGATGAGATCAAATCATCTGCATAGACTTCAAGCATCTGAACTTCTGGATGCTTTATTCAAACCAATCAATGAGTCCCCTTAAAGGCTCACAAGCTCTCTGTGTGAACAAAACCTTTTAAACACATTCATTGTAACAAATCCATGCCAAATGAAAGAAGGTCTGAGATAAAGGAGGATGCATGGTATGGTCTGAGGAGATGGCAACAAAGAGTTTGAAGTATTGTCTTTTGTTCCTGATTGCACTCCTTAGTTGTGTAGCAAAGCAGCTGCAATGAAAGGTCTTGCAAAACAGCCTTGGCATCAAATTAAATGACTGGGTTTCTGTTCCAAGGACTGGAACTCCAAGACATCAGTAATATTCTGTGCTGTAGGCACTGAAAAACACAATAACATGGCGATTTTATTTTTCAGAGCTACTACCACTTGGTGATAAATGCGAGTCCATACTTTTTCCCTAAATACCAGACATGCTTCCATTGGCTAAAATCCTGGCTTCAGTGGAGAGTCAGACCAAAGCTCCCTTTGGCTTCAGTAAGACCCATTCGGTCTTTGAATGGATTTTTACCCATTCAAAACCCTGATCTACAAATGGTCCCCATGATGCAACTGAGATTCAATGAGAAATCAAGTGGGCAATAACGTTGCTTGTTATCAAGCAAATGTTAGCAATCTTGTGGCAATACCGCTAGCAACCCCAGCCTGCAAAAACCAAGTTTTGTCCAGTGCCTATCCAATCTGATCATTTCAGTTTCAAATTCTTATGTGTCTTGCAACTTGTCTTATTTCATGTTTTAGACACAGTGAAAAATAACCACAGGCCTGAAGACACAAGACACCACCATGTGTCAGCTTGAATGAGAATTCAGACCATATCACTCATGGCTTTGCCCAGTTGGGTCTCAGACACCTCAAAGGATGAAGGTCCCACAATTTCTCTGGGCTTAGTTATCTCATAGTATAAGTTAGTTTTCCATATATCCAGATGAATCCTTTCTTGTTTCAATTTATAATCACTGTTTCTCCTTCTCCCACCATATACCTCAGCAAGCAGTTTGGCTCCACCTTCCTAGTAACTTCCTTTTAGGTGTTGGAAGGCTGCTGTGAGGTTCCTGCTGAGCATATGGGCCGAACAACCCAGGTGTCTCAGCCAGTTCTCGTATGCCCCGACCACCTTGGTGGCCTCCACTGCACTCCCTGAAGTTCGTCAACATCCTTCTTTTGCTGAGGGTCCGACCAGATGCAGTATTCCAGATGTGATTGGATGAGCACTGAGGAAAGGGAAAAAAACACTTCTGAAATCTTCATTTTCCCTTACTTTCATCACATTTTTTTCTGGCTTCAGATCTCTTTACTCTCCTTTTCTTTCTCTTTTAGAAGGTATTTACCATCTAGTGTGCATTCCCCCAACCCTGAGTATGTGCTCATCTACCCTAATTACATTTTTGCACTCATTTTGTCTGATTTCTCTTGCCACAGTTTTCCTTTCATGCATTTTCCCTTGTCTTCTTCCACTCTTTGTCAGATATTTTCCTTCTGGTTGTTGATTATGTTTCCATGGCCTTTCTGTACCAGTCTTTAACCTACCTCTGTACCTCTGAACTAGTGGATTTAGAGCAGTTACAGGCATTGCTAAAGCATGAGCCATTCTCTGCTCTCCAACAATCTTGACTATTTTTTGAGTATTTACCCTCTAAGTTTAAACATTCTAAATACCTTTCAACAACCAGCATCCAATTCTTCACATTCTCAATATGTTGAGAATATAAATAATCATTTCTTATTTCCTTTTCAAATCCCTTAGTCTCAGTGGTATCTTGTGGAAAAAGTTCCATGTGGAGTAGGATGTGGAAAATATCAAGTTTCTTGATGAAAGCAGGAGGCTATCCAGTTGAGAAGAGAGATTTCCAGTTTTCTGCTCAGCAGAAGGCTTGGGGATTGCAGTTCCTAAGCAGACATGGGGGTTTGAAGTACTATGATTTCTTTCCCCCAAAACACTGCAGAAGCAAGCAGGAAAGTAATTAGGCCTAGCATGCTTTAATTACTTTTTCCATTTTTTAATTTTTCTGAACTTCAGGGGTGCTGGCATCCGATGTAATAAAAGAAAGTAACTTGTTCAGCAGCCGATCTTCTTCCATTTTTTCCCTTGTGGTGCACAGATGAGGAGGTAACTAAATTCTTGCTGGGATAGTGTTCGTTACTTTTATGCTTAGCTAAATTAAATATATAATACATTTCTAAAGTTTAGTTGAACATGACTGTGATAACAGCCTCAGGGTTACAAGAATATCTCACTAAACAAGGAGATTCTTCATTTGATAACCTCTTCACAGATGCATTTTTAGACTTGTATGGTCTTAGATAAAGTAACAGCTGCAGACAGGAAAATGTATTTGGGTGGTAAAACTTGGTTTTGACCTGTCTTTTCTATGATTTGTTTGATCTTCAGAAGCTTAGCTCATCAGGGGTCAGTGGGAACATGCTGGACAGCAAAATGGCAAAACTCAATGCTGAGTTCTGATTTATGTGTTTTTGAATGAACTGGGCCTTCGTATATCAGCTCAGCTCTGACTGTAAGAGGCTGAAGACACTTTCGGTTGCTATCTCCTGGTTCTATAATCATGCCCTACATCTATTATTGTCAGACTGAATCTGTTATTGTTAATTGCCTTTTGGATTCAGGGAAGGAAACAGTCTGGAATGACTGTTTATCAAGTTATTATTCTACCACCATATGCTCTCCAATTCCGTGTCCCTGTGCTTTTCCATTTGGAAGATGATAATAAGGAAGCTTGCCAAAGCTTGAGATCTGCAGCTGAAAATCTTTCAAAGTTGAATATTGGTTGGATATTTACCTATCCGATACTGCCACCAGGAGAATGATGCAAGCGGAGATACAGTAGCTTCATATATGTTCTGAGCATGTTTTTCCTTCGAAAGGTTCCCAATTACTGGTAGCTCATCCCCCTGCCATTTTGTCTCATCTTCCACCATTTTGTCTCACAAAAGCCAGAATGGGGAAAGGGAACGCTGAAGGGAAATGCAGACGAGGAAACAAAAAGAGGTTAATTAGGGAGTAGGAGAAGTGAGTGGATGTTTTTGTTCCCTTTTCTCTTTTCAAAGTAGGACACTTGTTAAACTTGAAGCTAACGAGGAGCAAGTGGAGAAGAAAGCCTCCCTTCTTTCCTATCGGCTCTTTTCAGTATGCTGTTCAAAAGTTCGAGTGGCAGCTGGAGAGAAGCACTTACCTCTGTTCTTCCCTCTTTTTTGTGTCCCCATTTGTCATCACCAGGGAAAGGGAGAATAAAGAATGAAAGAACAGATGAAAAGCCAATGTTGATCACAGAGGGATGAAACTTTCAAACTGCACCTGCAAAACCAGATATTATAAACACTGGTTTCATCTTCCTCTCCATTTCGGGCTAACAAAACACATACACAGAGACAGAGTCAGGTTATGCGCCTGCAAAGCCTTTGATTAAGTTTCTAGCATTTCCTAGCCAGAAAACTGATTCTTCTCTTTCTTTCCTACTGTTTCAGCACCTTTGGTTCTCAGTGACCAAAACTGCTGCCAGCACTCCTGTATTTTACTTTTTGCCTAAAAATTGCCCATGAGGAACTTGCCTGTTGTATCCCTAGGAGAGGAGCTTGGCAGAGATTACAAGCATGAAAAGAGAGAGAGGCAAAAACATGGATGAAGACATGTTCTGAAAAAAGTTTGGAAGGGCCTTTTAGTGATATACGGGCAATAAACACTTTGAGGCTTAGGCACATGTGGGAATGGAGGGCCATGAATTTATTTCTTCCAGGCCCTCTTCCTCCCCACCTGCTCACCCTCCTGCGTATAGACATCCAATTTTTCCCTGCTGCTGCGGGGGGATTAGAAAGGGCCGAATTTCTAGGATCTGAGCACAAGGTTTGCTTCTTGCAGCAGCGATAGAAACACTTTTCCACTTCCATATTGTCTTATGATGGAAAAGTCTCAGTTATTACTGATATTAATGCTACACCAAAGCAGCTGGTGACTTGTGAAGCTGAGATATGGAAGACCTCCAAAAAGGGCAGGTCAGTGTTATCATCGACTGTTGCTGTTGCAAAGGCTTCAGGAAAAAGAGGGGTCCTCATTACAAGCAAACTGTTTTCATTTCATTCCTCTTCTGCAGTCTCACTCTCTTTTTCATAGTCTACCCAAAGCATTTTGACCAGACAGATTAGATAATAGTTCAGCTTTTTTTTTAAATTGCTTTCTTTGTAAACTGCCTTATCCCGCTGTTTTTCAAAAGTATTTGCACAACTGGGTTATTGCTAAAAATTCTGTCCCAACCCAAGCTCTTCCGTAAACTCAGAGAGCATTGTAGGAAATTGCTTGGCATGTTTCTCTGTTTGTGTTGAGGCTATCTCCATCAAGAAGGTCATTGTTCTGTAGTCTCTGTTTAATAGATGCATCTTGGGGAAGAGTGTGATATATGCTGCATTTATTAATATTTAGTCTTGCACCATGGGGAAAGTCTGGTTTAGTTCCATCCTGTGTAAATACTCACTCTGTGTCAGAGTCATGTTGGGATGCAGTATGTGGTAGAGAGAAGGCCATATGCTGAAGGCCCTGATACTGAGCTGCATATTAAAGACAGAGCTATGAAAATCAAGGGCCCTGTCCTCCTTCCACATCAGTTCTACATCACTGAGATTTCACTGTCATGAACTGTTCGTGATTTACACTACTTAACTGAAAAGAGGATGGGGTTCGTAATCTCTCCCTAGATCTCCACAAGGCAGCAACTCTAGTAAAGTGCCTCAAATTGTAAAATACTATATAGGTAGGTACTTGTGGGTAAAGAATTTACAGGCAGACACCTTTATGCCTTCCTTTAACTGTTCAAAATCTGATTCAACTGGTAAGATATGTCGACACCCGCTGCCCTCCAAGAAAAGCTTAGGTAGGACAAATGCTCCCTCTTGGCTCATTGAACAGGTCATCTTCTGGCTCCTGAAGATCTTGGATTGACACACCTTTCGGAGTGACATCCCTGTGCAGTAAGGACATGATTCAGCGAGATGCTCTGGCATGTGCTTTCCAGCCATAATCTCAGCTGAATTACTAGGTAGCTTAGCTGCTTTGCAGGCTCAAGCAAGATAAATCCAACCATCAGGTGAGGGATTCTGCTAAATCTAAATGTTCAGGATTGCGTATGACTTTAAGGAGATAAAAAAAAAAAAAAGATATTGCAGCAGATTCCCCTTTGCCTCTCTGTAGCTCAGTTAGAAACTTGATGTATTCTTGCTTTCAGGGGAGTTAATTTCTGGTTTACTTTAGTGTTAACAAGAGGACAGAAAATCCTGCTGACTGTGTCCCACGTAGCCTAGTCTTAAACCACAGACATAAGTGGCAGCCAAGATACCAACAAAAGATGCTTAGTGGGATGGTGTGAGCAAAGGAGCTATATTAATCTCAAGCTTGCTGATATCTGTATACGGCCTAGATAATATGTTGTACTGAATCCAAAGGTATCGGAGCACTACTCAAGCCTTGGTAAAGGCTTAAAGCTTCCCTGTGATGAAGGTGTTATTTATACTTTACAGATGTTTAGTGCAGCACATAGACTAATTGATTTTTCCAGCAGGGAGGAACATAACCTGGGTGACTAGCTTCATATTCCTATCCTATAATCAGAAGGACACTAAATATGTTGCAGTTAGAGTAGGTGATATGTAAAATAAGCCCCTTTACAATGTTCTTCAGCTACGTGAGCTTGTTAATGCTACACTGCCAACGCTGTAGGGATTGCTTATTTCACAGCCACCAAAACAACCCCAAAAAGCTGCACTGACACAGTTTAAATATTCAAAATAAATCTTGAGTTTCTGTCATGTGGAAACAAAAAACTAATGATACAGTGAAAGGCTACATTTCCATAACTCTGAGTCACATCTACATATTCCCTATTTGAAAGTCAATGGGAGCCGTGTGGCTAAGTGCCATGCGACTTGGAAAACACAAAGGCAGCCCTCCTGCTCCCTGGCAGCGCGGCTCTGTCCTCCAGCTGAGGAATCACCTATGTGATTCACATTTGATTTCCTCACTAACCTGTAGGAAAACTGGAGCCAAACTGTAGGAGATGCACTAACGGGATCTGAATATTTAACAGATTCATTCCCAAGTTGGACACACTGATGCAGCTTGCTTTGCCTGCTTAGGAGGGGAATGGAGTCCAGTCAAGCCAGTATGTTCATCAGCTGTTAATTTATCTAGAGAAGGAGACTTTTAACGCCATAAGTATCTTCTGATGAGCTTCAGGTCAACACTTCACATGTGCAAATCCACTCTTCCATCTATAGCAAGCTGGCCAAAAGCACACCTGGACAGTGGGACACTGTCCTCTAAAAACAGATGGTTAAACAATAGCATGACTGCTCGGATGGATCTCTAGCAAATAAAGTAGGTTTTGTCGCACTGGAATCCGTTCTGTAAAACATAGGCAAAATGTAGGTAACCAAGCTAAACCCTGAATTCAATTCTACTTGCTGCAATATCTCTTTAGGTAATGTCAGTCTAGTTTCTTGAAGGTACATTCTCAACTTGTTTATTTTTTTAATCATTAAAAGAAAATCAATTTCTGACTGTGCACGCTTTGTCCTGATTTCTCTAGTACCATTTGATTTAAAAAAAAAGTGTTTAAAGCTTTTTCAGCTCTTCCTGATGTTTTGAAAGCTCTGTTCAGCAAGGGAGAAATACATTAAATCCCTCTCACCTCAGTAAGATCAGAGAAAGGCCTAACCAGCCCCAGCAGAAGAGTTCACTGACAAGGACCATGTTGTCCTACAGTCTGTCTGGTTGTACTAGGAGAAAATAGAAAAATCAGTGGTGTACAAAGATTTGTGAAATGCACAAATAGGAAATGAAAAACATATTTTTGGCTTGATTTCCTAATAAATTAGGTTTGAATTGCTGGTTTTGTCAGCATTGTTTCTCTTTTTGTCCCTGTGTCCCCATTAACATACCCGTTCTTGGTCAAATAGCAGTCTCACAGTTCTTCAGGCTCTTCAGCCTCCAAATAGCCTTAGCAAGGGGGCCTCAGGAAGAGTTCAGCACTTGCAAGACAGCAGAGTATTTTCTCAGGAGAGAGCCAAAACCACAACTTCAGCTGGAGTCTGCACCTTTCTATAGACCACACTGGTAATTAATGACAAGACCCAGGTCCTTAGCAAACTGGATGTGTCCTTAGGAAACTGGGTTTCTATCAGTTTCTATTCAAATCAACTCTTCTGGCCCCGATCCTGCCCAGAGATTTGCCAGGCTTAGCCTTGTGCTGATATGGATCTGGTGACAGGGTAAAAGCCATCAGATATCTGTTAATGCTTTGGTTTTGACTTCTGTGAAACAAATATTTGATTACATCTCTGGGTGTTCTGAGTTATAGTGAATTAATTTTTGTTTAAATGCTTTGAGATCCCAGGAGCTGCACAGACAGGAAACCTTTTCATTCATAATGTAGGGCCCGTGACTCAGAAAACCATTCTGTCCCATCCATTTACTATTTCAGCATCATTACAATTTCAGAGTCAACATGCATTTACGAAATAACTTGAGTGACAGTCAGCAATCAGGACTGTTATGGACTTTCAGGTTAGCAATTAGGCAATTATTAGCAATGTGGATTTAGTCATTTAAGTTGTTTGTGGTTTCTGTTTTTTTTCCTATGGTTAATTCAACAGATGTAAAAACAACAAGTGTTTAGCCATCAGAAAGGGAATTCGAGGCTCCTGCCTGAAAATCTGCATAGTGACTTCAGCTTTCTCTGACTGATTAAGCTCAGCTGTTGGAGGACTGCTGTATTAGCAAGTCACAGGGCCTTCCTCTTCTAAGGCCCCTTGTAGGGCCACAAAAGATTAAAAGAAAGCTGGGGAGAGGGCAATTTCACTGCATTTAAACGAGTCTCCTTCATTCATTATTCAAGTGGCTATGCTGTCCGTGAAATTTTCAAGCAGTGATTTCCTAGGGGAAAAAAAAAGAAATCATTCCTTTTAGCTTTACATCCTTATTTTTCATTTTAACCTACCAGCCTTATTTTCCTTGATTTTAAAGCGTAAATGCATGCTCTCTTGCTTCTTACTCTACAACACTCCTCCAGTGCGTTTACGGCTGATCAGAGTTACTGCTAATGCACCCATTATTAATTTTGCTTCCAATGCTGAGACCCTTTGCTGGTGAGTGCTAAGCGAGCAAGGAAGCTTGCCTTGAGGAGCAGAGGACCTATCTTCTGAGACGAAGAGGGACTGCCCCAACCAACAGGGAACAGCATTAACTGCAGCCTTGAGACCTGGATGGGAGCAGGTGTGCGGTAGCCTTTGCAACAAACACTTTAATTAAGTGCACTTTATTAATTAAACCTGCAGCCAGTCATACTGTCCATAAAGGTGTTTTAAAGCATTTTGATCCCACTGTGGGACAGGACATTACCTGCCACAGGTGAGGAAGATCTGGGGAGGTTGGTTCTCACTGGCACAGTTGTGGTTTTGTAAGATTTGTCATTGCATGAATGCTACTTGTTTTTGGCAGTATGGAAAGACTTGCTTTTTGGCAACGTGTCCAGGGCACCATCGGGTTCATCTTTGTAACTAGCGGCGCACATCATGCTGTGGAAATGCCTGCACAGGCTCCAAGGAGAAAGTGCATTGGACATGAAGCTGTATGTCTTCCTCTTTGCTGCTCCCTTTGAGCTCTACCAGCTCATTTCATGTCACACTGAGCAAGGCCTAAATGGTGGGAAGAAACTGGCTTCCCCCAGTCGCCTTTTCTTTTGAGAATTTCTGACCTTCCGGTGTTTGATTCAGAAATCCTTGTCTTCATACAGATGCTGTTTAGGGCTGGGGTGGTGCTGCCAGCTGGATTTGCTGCCTATGCTTGTGGGGATATACGTTGGTGACTTCCCAGGAGCACCAGGATCAGGAGCACCTCCCCAAAACCCAAACATGTCCCCATCTTCCAGATGGATGGAAGTCCTGGAGAATGGGAAACCCCAGGTCCTCATGCCCCGCAGTGGGACACGGACACCCAGTCTGACCTGACCAAGGTCACAGGGTTTCCCATGGTGGTGCTCTCCTGTGCTGCTCTGACCCTGAGGCAACCCAGTGGCACCAAAGCCTCAAGGAGAGATGTTTAGGAAAGAAAGATATGGGAAAACCTGTTCCAAAACCTGAAAGGTTTGAAAGCTTTCTGCAAGGCTCAATGGGGCTGTTGGGCCCATTTCAGAAAGGATGTGTAAGCACATGATTAACTTTAAATGTGTGCTGAAATCCCATGGAAGTCTTTAAGGCCTTAAAGATGCCCTAACATTGAGAGATTTGCTCTGAAATCAGTATAACAACTTATATCTTCCTGAATCAGGACTCAGATGCTTTGTTGTTTGGGAGTCTAAAACTGCAAGGTCAAACGTGGCTATTTGCACTGTTGTATTAGAAGCCAGACATAGGGTCCCTTAAGAATATTTATTTTCAGTCTCATTTAATGGAAAACATTTACTAAGGGAAAACAAGATATTAAATAGACTCTGAAGTGCTTAATAGATTTTCCTGTGATTTGGGTCCCCTATGCACTTTTCTGTTTCTGCAGACCTCAGGGAGCGTGTGGTGGCCACTTACACCACTCTTGTCATCGGGCTGCAGGTTATACGAATGTGATTTTTTTTTTTTTCCACTCTTCTTCACATAACCAGCCCAGCCTGGTAGTAAATATAACTGCGGATATGGTAATTGGCATGTTTAACATTTGAATGTGGGAAGCTTTTTATTCCATTTAGACTATTTCCATCTTTTTGCTACCTAACGCACAGTGTTATCACTGATCTCCTCAGACAGTCCAGGAACTGCATATCTAAAGGATGCAATATTTACCTCAAAATAAATGCCGAACTTAAAACCATTAGCTCCACAGACGTTCATGCAAGCTGATGAGGTGGCTTTCAGCCTATATAATGAAGGGATAAAATATTCCACCAGGTTTTCACAGGGTTATTTTCTGAACACGAATGCAGATGGGCCATTATTCCAGCTGCTTTTAAAGGAGCACAGCCAACTAAAATTATACTGTAAACAAGTATTTTTCTTAACTTTCTTTAAATATACCCCTGATGGTTATTAAAACTTCACTTTAAAATTGCCAGTCTACATGTTTACTTTTTTTGTTTGTTTTTCACCGAACTTGGAAGAGAAAGAGGCAATAAACAAACAGATAAATAAAACTAAAGTATCATTTCTTTGTGCTTTATAGGCAACTTCTGTCTCACACAGAGAAGTACGGATAGATAAGGAGGGCTGTAGCTCCTACTTGCCACCATTCCTATTACAAACGAGGTGTATTTCCCTGTATTACAGGGAAATACTGTTTAAATAACTTCTGCAGACTATTTTAATGGTGATTTTTTTTTTTATTTTCATACTTGATAAGTTATTAAAAATGGCAATAAACCATAAGTTTATTGAAACTGTAGCTTTGAATTCAGCAGACTTCCGCAGCGATATACAACGGTATAGTTTAGACACTGTATAACAGGGTCCTCTTTGCTCTTTCTCCTTTTCAAGGGGTGCCCTGGTACAGGAAATTGAAGTGAAGTTTTGTTAGGTGTAAATGCTTTTCAGTGTAGAAAGATGCAAGCAGAGATACGCTTTTTGCTGTCTTATCCTCCAGATCTTGTTTGCAAGACGGAAGCAAAATAATTGGGTGATGAGTCTTTCCATACTCTTAGAAAAGAGAAAATAAAAAAAAGGTACACAGCCTTTCAGCTCCTCTGTGGTTTGGGGCGGGGGGGAAATCGCACACAAACAAAGCTAAAGTTAAATTCCTTTTTAATCTTTAAAGACATCCTGGGCAGCATTTCTGACGACAGCCAGAAAACGCTGCAGACCAAAGCTTCATAGGGCTCGTCTTCATAAAACTCAAGATTGAACACGATTCCCTTGGAAGCTCAAGAGACAAGGGCAAAGCAATTCAGCGGCAGTGCGTCCATTTTTAGCAGCTTTTTACAGCCCTGGCTATTCTGACCTCTGCAGTGGTCTCGCCGCTGCTTAGGCTAGAGAAGGTTGATTTCTTTCCGTTTCAAAAACCCAATTTTGCGACACGCTACCTTCCTTCATTCGGGATCGCCTTGCTCAGGAGTATTTTCAGTGCCTTGTGGTAACCACGGGGCTGCAATGCAAACAAACTCGTCAAAATCAAGGCCAGCTGCTTTTGCAGGTGGGTTGAGTGTGCATCAGCTCGCAGAGCGTGGATGAGCCTGCGTGCTTCCGCTGGGGATGTAGAAACATTTTATTGCTATTTGTGCAGGATTTGGTCAGTCCACACTCCAGCTCACGCCAGAGCCTCCAAGACGAGTGGCTTGACATGAGTAATGAGATCCTGTCCCGAACACTTTGTGGTCAAACTCAGCCAGGAGAGGAAACAAAAAACAACTTGCAGGTTAAGTGACTTGACAAAGGCTTCTTGGTGGCAGCCGGTGGCAGAGCATTAAATGACCCTCTGTGTCCCAAAGCAGGGGCTGGTGCTCCCCTTTCTCACTGCAGCTGCTAATGGTCCCTGCAGAGGAGGGGGAGACCCCTGGGACTGCCCCACTCTCCCCAAAGCCTGGGGCACACGTGGCTCGAGGCGTGCCATCACCGCCCTGCCCAGCTCGGTCTCTCTTTTCTACGTTTAAGGATATGCATCCAGCATTAGGTGTGAGTGCGTGGAGGCAGGGAACCTGCTATTTTCTGTGTTTAGACTGCAAAGCAGCCCGCCTGCTTCGGGGCGCTGCAGCCAGGGCTCCGAAAGGTGCCTGCAGCAATTAGTTGTCCAGATGCCATTGAAAGGCAGTGAGAACCAGGTGAAATCCTGAAAACGGGTTAGCAGCCAAATGCTACCATATGCTCATAAGCTTTTCTTCAGTCTAGCATAGTGATCAGCACAAAATGGCAGCCAGAGTAAGGCTTAAGACTGTAAATAGCAATTGAGCTAAGTGTAATAAATACAAAAGCAAGTGCCTTTCTCTAACTCGTGTAGTAGCCCAATGGCAAGATATTCAGGGCTCCATTCAGCAAGTTTTGCATCAACCCTGTACTCTAGCACAGGGTTTACCAGCATTATTTTTCCCTCTTTAGCCTTGATGGCACTGCAGAAGGAAAACAGTAAAAATAAATAAATAAATAAAATAAATCAAGGGGGGGCACTATAAGAACTTGGTTTGCTTTTTCATCTTCTTCCTCCCTGGGATCAAGAACCAAACTTCTGCAAAGCAAAGCGGAACAGGAGCGAACATCTAATCTTTCTGACTCTCTCCCATTTCCTCCTCGAGTGGAAAATTTGGCTTCCATTTAAATGATCCCAGCATTTATTCCTTCAAAAAAAAATTGAAGTATGGAAATAAAATATATGAAAATGGAAAAAAAAGGGAAAGTGTATTTTCCACGCATAGAGTGCATAGTCCTTCCTATCTCATTTTTTCAGGGAGCACTTTGGAAAACATAGATGAGATTAAGATGAAGAGGGACTACAAGAGATCTTTTCTTCTCTTTTCTTGCACACATGTCCCACAGCAGGGGAGTGATGCTTCAGTGCTCCATAAACACCTTGCTTTTCTCTTGCGTTGTTTTACAAGGGGTCGCATCATGCCTAGTACAAGTGACACTGCTGAAATTGCAGTGTGCAGGTACAAGGGAAAACAAAAATACAACCCCAAGCTTTAACTGCACATGTCTGACAGCAGCTTATTAAACCTGCAGCAGTCATCAGAAAGGAGAGAGTGAGCATATGGATGAAAAAAGGGTTGTTTCTCACAGCAAGAAGGAAACGTCTTTTCTACTAAGTGGAAGGAGACAAGGTGGGAGAAACGATTGCTGGGTTTGGGGGGAGGGCTTCTCTTTTAGGGAGCTCAGGTTTCGGGCGTCACTTGCCAATACGGTCTCTACGTTTTAAATTTCCATCAAGCTCGTCAGCCCAAATATTTGCACATGCTAATTTGTTCAGCTGAGGCCCCTTGATCTGTCATATTCCTGTGAATCATGTTTTATATTGGCTCATTCTTTGGGACAGATTGCCTACTTTTGGATTTGTTATTAAAAGATAATATTGACTTAGTTTCCTTTGCACTGAGAAACAGCCTTGTCTCTTAAAGCCTGCTTTGGCTTGTGTGTGTATGTATGTGTGCATGTGTGTGTGTGTGTGCGAGACAAGCTGCTCACAAAGACTTCTTCCCTGCTGTTCTCAATGACAACAATAATTAACATCATTTTCCCAGGACTGCTTAGCGTCCTGTGTCCTCTTCGTGTGTCACATATGCCAGGATTTCAGCCTAATTTTCAGCAGCTGCATGAACTTTGAGCCTCCAGGAGGACCTTGCTTGCTCTTGCTCCTCCTGACACCAGCTACCTCCCACAGCCTTCTGCATTCAAGGGTCTGGTGCTTCTCTGTCCACCTTCTCCTGCTCCCAGAAACCACCACTCTGGGAAACCTTGAAGCCTCCTCAGATTGTTCTTTCATCCTGAAAACCCCTCACTCACCACCAAAATTTCTCCCCTGTGCTCACTGCCCTACCTAGCTACATGTTTTGCCTTCATTGCCAAAATCTAAGCGGGTGGTGCAGCATCCGCCCAGGGCTGCACCCTGGGAAATGGGAAGCAAGAGCTTTCCCTGCCCTTCTCCCTGTCTCCCCCCACCCTTCTCTCCTGCTGGTGACCAGCAGCCAGAAGGACATGCCTTAGCTAGGAAGAAGCAGTGTTTGTTGCTGCCCGTGCCCAGCTCCCATCCTTGCAGTGGATCTTGAAGGCCATAAATGGTAAGGACTGAAGAGCGGTGATTTTTGGCCTACTTCTAAGTTTTGCTTGTGCACTCAGCAGCCCTGCTCTCTCTCTGCCTGGTATTTCTTTGCATTGAAGCAGAAAGCATTGGAGAGGAGAGATTTAGGCTTGCCTCTCTCTCTGGGGCTGTGGTGATGGACTGCAAGCATGTGGTGCTGAGTAAAATACATGCTTGCACCATATTGTCCTCTCCGCTGCATCTGGCCATTGCTGCCATGCTCAGGAGTGGGTCTGAGGCAACGTGGTGCCTTGAGACCAACAAGACCTTCTGCCGGTGGGGACGCTGGGAGTCGGAGGGCTGATAAGGAGATTTGTATTTAGCTTTATTTTCAATGCTCCAAAATTTCTTCAGTCGCTGTACCAGCGATTTTAAACCACATAAGACAAATTTGGAATTTCTGAGATCTCTTTATTACCACTGTGATGTTTCAATTTTTTTTCTTTACATTTCATCCAATTTTGACCATATTTTCTAGCCCAGCCTGTTTCACTTCTATTTCAAATTGACTCCCGCTTATGTTTGAAAAAATGAGGTGAGATTCTGATCTAGGTGAGAGTCTGTGCAATGGGTTTCAGAAACAGGAAATTTGGCGAGTGGTCTCAGCATCCACCTATCCACATGGAGGACTTCACTTAGCTCATGGTGCTTTACTCCATCATGCCCTCCCTTCTCCTTCCATGGAAACCAGTAGGGTCCATTAACTTGAAAGAGAACTCTGAGGAAATTGAACAACTTTATTCACATACCAAAGAATCAAGTTCACACTCCCTCCTCCTTTAAAACAGAAATTCTGAGACTGAGTCGCTTGGGCTGCGTAGGAGTGAATTTCATTAAGCGAGATAGCACAAAAATTCCTCAATAACAGTATGAACTAACCACTTCCTTCAGCTCAAAAACACAGATTCAGAGAGCTCGGAGAGGTCATATTTGCATCTCACCTAGCAGCTTGCTTTTCCTGGGATACTGCAATATGCTTCTTGTTTTGTAAAAATCATCCCCATTCTTCAACTTCTTTCTCCTTGCTCCCTGACTCCGAGGGAGAACCAGCCCAGAGAATAGCAGTACAGACTGCTGTGCTTCACTGGATGCAGAAAATAAATAACTTGTCTCCTGCACCCATTACTTATCCTTGCTGTGCGTTTTTAGCCTACCTCCTATAAAAGAGGGAGCTAATTTATAATCATGTTGTTTGTCGGGAGTGTTTGTTCACATCTGTCTGTCGGCAAGTTTTATAAATCAATTAGCCCCAGACAGACACACTCTGTAGCTCTCTCTGTTCCCACAGATGTCACTTACTCATCAGTAGAAAAAACACTAGCCTTCGCTGTCCTAATCTGGGCGCACGTGAAAAACAATTAAGAGTGTCTCTTGCACATGTGTATCCAAAGTGCTCCAGTTACCTGGCAACTAACAGAAAAACCATGCTGGGAAGCCGAACACCTGAGTACAGTACCGTACCTTTTTGCATATAGGTGCATATGTATTCATGAGGAGATTTACTTGGAGTTATCAAAGTCATAAAGAATAAGGACTTCAGAATTTGTTTTGGAATTTGTTGGGTTTGGAATAACCGAATTTCCTCATTGCCATTTTTGTGAGTGTGAACTTAGGAGTAGCAGCATTAAGAAAAAAGTAAAACCAAGCAGCTGTGTACGAGATGGGGAGAGATTTTGGGAAGCCGCGGTGTGGGTATAGCAGCTGCAGTGGTGCACCGCAGTCAGCGGGATTTATGAGGAGCGTTGAAGTGACGGGTAAAGTTTACAAGCTTTGCACAGAAGATAATTGCACTCAGCTGGTGCTTTACAATTCCACTAACTTCACAAATTTGCTTGAAGACTAGTAGTAATACATTCTGTGATTACTCAGTGCATGCAGCCTCCGATTGATCTCTGTTTGATTAGGACGCACTAGCTATGAAACCCTCAGGCTGGTCATTCAGCACTCTCTTCTCCTTGTAGCAGAAGACAGCAGGAGTGGGCAAGGGATGGACAAAGGAAAATTTTACTCACACCTGGTTTTGGGACCATGGACTAAGCACCGGGACACTTTGTGCTCCAGTTTGCATCTCCACTGTAGCAGGAAAAGGGAAACTTGCATTAAAGGCTTGGGTTTTTGAGTGTGGGTAGAAGTGTGCAGTTTGGGGTGAATGGCAAAGAGTGGGACATGTGATGAAGAGGAGGCCGGAGAGCAGGTGAGATCAAGAATGACTTAATCAAGGATGAAGGTGTGGGTGTAGGAAGAGGGACATAGAGGGGGCATGAAAAGAGGAGAGGCTGCCCACTGATAGGTGTGCAACCTAAAATTTTGCAACTCTTGTCCACAGTTGGAAAAAAAAAAAAAAAAAAGACAGGAGATAGGTGCAATGTGGGATGACATCTCCAGATCAAGCACACAGCCAGACTGTGAACCTTGGGCAATTGCATGATGAAAGGAAACAAGTTGTGGTCCTTTCTGTGTGCTCGTTTCCTTCATTTTGAGGGCTGTAAACTCCTTCACCTTGAAGCTGCTGTTTTATTTCCCATAGACCAGTGGAGGGGTTAATCTTTAATACCTTGCAGTAATAAAACTGTTTTAATTAGCATTAGCTGGGAATGACAAGACTACAAGTAATTAAGTTACACTGGGATCTAGCTGGAATGAAATTGATACCAGGGGATAGCATAAACATAAATCAGCATTTAAATAAACTGAAATCAGATTGCTGTAATTAAAAGGAAAATCCATTGGCATTAAGACTTAAAAATAACAGATACAGATATAATAAACACAGCAAAGGAGGGGGGGAGAAAGGCTGGAAAAATGTAAATTATTCCCCCACACACAGTCTGCCAAAAAAGAAAAGAAGACAACAGATCACTGTTTGGTTAGTTTTAAGAAAATACAATTACATGGGGATAGGAGAGAAATTAGAAGGGAGAGTGAGGATTATGAGTGTCCATACAGAACGTCATTAACATTAACACGACGCATTGCAAGTGAGTCTTAGTTATAAAAGCAATTACTAGCTACAGAATCCATTTGGAGTCCACAGTCAAAGGGCAAAGAGGGAAGAATGAGTTCAGGAGAAAGTGATTACTTCCCCAAAGTTAAGAAAGGCATGTGGTCAGCAGCAGGCTTATGTGTTTTTTCATACTACAAAAAAGAGCAAGCCAACATAGGCCTAGCAGCTCATACTGTTTTCTTTAGATAGCTTACTACTATAAGAAATGGCATTTTTGTATGATTAAAAATGGTTTATTAGCCTGTTGGATTAAAGGAATCATGTATCTTCTTTAAATGTTACAGTAATTAAGGTATACTAGATGAAGTGTCTTTTTTTGTTTTTTTGGGGTTTTTTTTACAAGACAATAATCTCCTTACAGAGAAGATAAAGGACGTGGAGGAATTGATGTAGGAAGGAAGATTAAGAGAACTCTGCATGAAGTGATTGCAAGTTAGTTGCGACCTCTCAGGTGAGGAAACCCTACCCAAGTTGTGAATAACTCACTGAAAGCTTCCAGGTTACAGCGGCAGCCACAGGAACATCAGCAAACATGGCTTTGTGCCGTGGATCCCTTGCTCTTTTGGAGACAGGTCCTACCTTTGACCGAGGGGTCATCAAAGATGAAGTTGTAAAGGCCAGAGCAGATCAATGTGGAAAGGGAACAGAACTACAACATTATTTATAGACTATACAACAGAAAGTGTAGAGCAGGGATATGGCTGCATCTATGGCTATGCTGGTCACAGTTACAGTTGGGTTAGGGACACTGTGTTTCCCTCATGGGATTTTCTAGATGGAGGATGCACTAATATCCTGTACAGGTGTCCTGAACACAACTGGGAAACCCAACACATCCCAACCATTCCTCACTTACCGCTCCTACCCAGATGACGGGAAAGCCCTCTTTCACGGGACTGGGGTGTCCGGGGACCGTGAGATCTTCCACACCAGTGCTGCACCACTGGTGTCATAGGTATGCCCAGTAAGTCTGGTGCCTATTAAATGTATTGGACTTGCTGTTAGTTACTTACCCAAGGTATGCGGGGAATAGCAGGGGCATCCTAGCTGAGTTGCCTTCTCCGTGCGTGAGCCAAAGAGTTGATCTGTGCTTGGTGCAGAAGACATTCAACTGGGATTTCCAAGTGTTTTATAGGCATAGAATTATTTAAATGGAGAGAGAGCTTTGGAGGTTATTTGATCCAACCCTTTCCTCTAGTCAGAGCTCCTTTTTCAGACCCACAGTGGATGTTTGGAATCCTAAATAAACAAGTCTTCAGATTATATCTGCTAAAGAAATATACTGAGTAGAAAAAGGAGGCATCTGCAGGGAAATCGCTTAGGTAAAGATGAACTGATTTATTTAAAATGATGTAAAAGGATGTGTGCATGCTCCTAATGTGGTTCAGTATTAGTTTAATTTATTTAAGATGTTTAAGAACCGTGTTAAGTTGAAGAAGAAGCAGAAATTTCTGAGCCACTATAAGAACATGAAAAACTTTATGTCACTCAAGCAAACTGGGACACGTGCATGTTGTGTACGGTTCTGTGGGCTGACGACGGTAAGGCAGGGGTGAACAAAGGCAAAGTTGTGATTTTTAAAACTGACGCCAGAGGAGACAGGATTTGTAGAAGAGGGAAAATAAATTGTTTGGCAGTGACACAACCTAATTTCCTCTTGCTTACATGACTGTAAAAAATGGTGAAATTAGTGGATTTTATAAAAGTGAGCAATATCGGGCCCATTGTAGTCACTAGGAATTTTGCCATTAACTTAATGGGTCTGAGGTTCCAGTTCTTGTATTTAATAATCAGAAATATCACTTATTGAATAGTAACAGAGCAATTATGCATCACATATTAGATGTCACTTACATACATCAAAGATATTCCTTCCATGTTGATCATATTATTTAGCCCAGGATAATTAGCTTTAATAATGGTGTTGTCATTTGCGGAGAAAACGCCAGGATCAAACAGGGAAATTAAGAGAATACCTTTTTGACACAAACGAAGCAGGCATTATTCAACCTTGCTTGACCATGCATTCACCTCCTCAAACTAAATTAATGCTTGTAACACAGACCTGCTAGTTTCATACTGGAGCATCAGGTCTAAAATGCTCTCTGCAGGTCAGTGGATTTTTCTAGGCAACTTTCTGGATAGAAGGGAGCAGAGGAATAATTTTATGAGGTTCCTTCACTTTTTTTTTTTTTTTTTTTTTAATGACAAACCATGGAGCCATCAGGTGGCAGACGCTAAGTGGGATGGGGAACGGAGTGATCGTATCCTGGTTATGATGATTGTGATCTTCCATTTACATAGCCCTGTCTGGAACCTGCAGTGTTTTACAGACGTCACCATCTAGGAATGTATAATGTGCCATGCTCTGTAGTGCAGTCACCTTATGGGTGAAACTCAGCAACTGGCTTGACAGCATCCTGCCTCTTTGCATGAAGAATTTGGAGGCAGAATGAGAAATTCTTTTTCCAGCTGACAGTACAGGGAGAACTTACCTAGGTCACTGGTAATAGCCAAAGGTAACATTGAACCAGGAAAATTAAATGAATATCATTACATACAGCAAGAGACCCAAATGTAGTTTTTTGTTTGTTTGTTTGTTTTTTACAATATGAAATCCGCTCCATCACAAGGAACTGGAAATGGCAAGAAGACAGATCTTCAGTTTCTCATTTCAACTTCTGTTCCTTGCTCACATGGTGTGAACCTGGAGAATGACCCTTGTGTATTCCCTGAAGCATTTCACTTCTTTTACAAATGCTTAGTTAAGCCAACTATTCTTTTCTTGGGGAATTTCACATAATCACAGCTCAAAATGATGAAGCTGCATAATGGATGGAGTTATCATTTGTCATGTTTTTCTGGCAGGGGAAATCCAATGAAAGCATTTTGCTATGCTACTCCTGCACAAGGGCATCAGGAAGTCATGTACGGCAGCACTGGCATCTTGTATGGACAGAGCTGCTGTCCTTCTCCTTGTGTCAGGAGGCTGTAACACAAACTAATCATTTTCAAGATGAAAAAAGTGCAAGGGAAGTGGTGAGAAGCCAGATTTCATAGCAAGAAGACACAAAGTCCCTAGAAAGCTGGCGCCCCAATTCCTTTCTGATGCTGCTTTTTTCACAGTATCAACTCCCCCTTTGCCAAATGTCTCTTGCTGTTCATTTTTTAAGAATGTGCATCATGAATCTATCCAAAAATATAGACCAAAGTCACTGACGGAAATAAGCTACATTGACAAAGTGTCAACAATCCTGAAATAGTGTTTTCATCCCCTACCATGCCAAACAACAGCGGATGTCTAATACATTGACAGATCCTGAAGTACACCCTGATGGATAATAAGGACCTGTTGTACAGAACAGAGAAATGTTCTCCAAAGTCAAGGCTTACTCTCCAGAGAGTGCTCTGCCTTATAATATATAAATCTAGGAGTTATCAGCAGATTACAACTTTTGAGCAATAATAGAAGTAGGCAAGTGATTTTCCTGTCACCAAAACCCAAGCTATAATTCTAAACAGCATCAAAAAATGCATGCAAAACCTGTCCTGGCTATGGAGCAGCAGTTTATCTTGATATATACATAAAATGTTGCTAAAGAAGGTTATCATTAGCCTTCAAGATCAGTTGAAGTTTGTGGGTAAACTTTGGTTTTAGACATAAGTGGAATGTGACAATCTAGTTTGGAGGCCAGGTAGGATAAAGAACTACTTCAGGGAAGGACCAACACCACCAATACATACAGTAGCATCAGCTGTCAGTCCAATAAAACTAGAGAAAAGTATTCATCTGAAACAAGATGGGCTTAGCGACAGTAAGAAAGAATAACATGTCTGTGCTTTTGCACATCCTCAGGCTGCTTTCCTTGCTTTCATCATGCTTGGGTTGAGCTTCTTTAGCCAAGTGGGTATCTCCTCCCCTCTCCCCATTCTCCAGTCTCAGCCTGAAGAACGACTGCCCGAAGCAGGTCTAGTGAAATGAGAAATGATGTCTTGGTTGCATCATATCCCATATCTCTAAATAGCTCCATATACATATTGGGAACAAAAGGGTGTCTCAGGTCTACCCTTCTGTGTCACAGCCCTGCAGTAAACAATAACACTGCAAAAACAGCCGGTGTGTGTTCAGGTCAACAAGGAGACTTGATCATTGTTACGTGAGAGGTTTTCCTTCAAAGTGTTGGCTATTGTCAGCTTTGCCACTGTTGCATGACCTTGGTGAACTCACTTCCCTTCAACATGCAACACTCAGTGAATATGTACTAAGGGGTTGGCAATACCTAACGGCCTTTTTAAGGCTCCTTAAGATTCGCTGAGGACAAGTGCAGCAGACAAGCTGGATATCACTCAGTTACTGTCTTACAGCTGCTTGTCTCTGGATGCTGCATGGAAGATGAATGCAGTAGCTCCCATTCACCGCTGCCCCCATTACAAACGAGGTGTCCTGATAGGTGCTGGAGTCCAGCCTCCGGCAAGATCCTGGGCCAGGTAGACCTGTCTCTGTGGTCCTACAGTTTTGCAGTCAGGCTGCTGGAGCTTTTGGAGAGCTCTGTGACAGGCAGACATCTTTCTCTCTCCTGCCTGCTGCCTTGCCCACTGCGCGAGTTTAACCACAGGGCAAAAATGTTTTCTTCCCAGCATCCAGCTGATTTGTGAGAAGTCGGTACCTCATTAGGAAGCAGCTGAGCAGGCATCAACAGCCTGCGTGCAGAAAAACAGGTTCAGTGTCACCGCCGCTGCACGGAGAGCACGCACGCAGGAGAGGGAGAAAAAGAGACTCCGTCCCTTTGGGGAAATCAAATTAAGATTGCATTGAAATGTTCAAGCTGTTCATTGAAACAGTCTAATTTGTCGGGTGGGAGAAGGGATGGAGGGAGGGATGGAATGAGCTAGAATTAAGAAATGACATGTCAGAAAAGCCATTTCAGTTAAACCACAGAAGTCCTTTGCCAGACTGGAAAAATAGGAAACCTGGCCTTGGTCTGCTTTTGTAAACCTCTGCATGGGGAGGCCATGATGGAGGATGAAGTGTTCTGCGGTGTGGCTCAGAGTGGAATCAGTTTTTCTGTATGGACTTTTATGTCCTGTGCTGAGAATTCAAAATATTATTTCTTTCAGATTTCTGCTTTCTGACCTCTTCTCTCAGAGTTATTTAGAAAAAAACAGTGCCCCCCCCCCCCAACTCTCTTAGCAAGTCCCACAGTCAGGTGGACCTGGCTCTGCTCCCAACTCTCTGCAAGTAAATCTCCTCAGCCAGACCTGCTGACTAGCTCTTGGTTTCTTTTCTGCATGTTATTTGCTTGTTGATCCATGCCGTAGGATGGAGCACAATTAAATGAAGAAAAATGAAAACGTGGTGCCATGCCAGACAGTTTTGCTGCTGTCTTGCTGATTATGAAAGATGAGTGTGAATCTGGGCAAACAGACAAAAATGGATAACGCCGTGTCCTTGGTGTACCCCACCTCATGCTGCTACCTTGAAGCTCTGGTCCTACCTTTAAGCTCTGGTCCTAGCCCAGGACTCAGTGAGTCAGGTGGCAGTGCCGACATAGGAGGAGCTGCCTTGACCCTGGGCTTGTTTCTTACAGAGTCTGCACAACCCAGAGCATGTGTCAGTTTGATATTCCTAGAGAGGCGTTATTTTGAGATAGACATTTGTACCTGACGTAAATCTAAGCTGCGCCAGAAAAGCCTCCTGTTACTTTGCACAAGAAGGATTTTCCTGTCATAAATCAGCTCAAATCTTTTTCTACTGAATCTAAAGTTTCTCATTCCCCCACTGAAAACACAAGCTCTCACATAAGATATCAGTATTATTATCATTATCCATTACTATTTGCATGTTAGCTTAAAATTTCTTCCCACATCTTTCCTTCAAGTTTTCTTCCTCTCTCTTCATCACTCCTACCTCTACCCATACATCTGTCTCTTGTTTTCCCACCATGTTGGTTCAAGAGGATCCTGAGAATCTAGCACCTTCTTTAATCCCCCAAAAGGGTTGCCATTAGTCTGTCCACTGACCTCACCTACCCTCAGTTCAGCAGCTGCCTTCCACTGAGCATTTCCTCATCCAGATCTCTGATCCTCCACATCTACGTTACATCCTTAGCTTCTCTTCTCCCTGCCCAGCACCCCACTGATGCACCCATGCACCCATGTCCTGAGCTCCTGTTTGCTCCAATGTCCCTCTCTGACCTGGGCTTCTGATGCCTTCTATCACCTACAACCAATATCCTTTACCTCTTCGCCTGTCTCTGGCACTCAGTCTTCTCTTTCTCTGTGGGGACAGCTCATTAACAGAGATGGCTATTACAGAATATAAGTTTAGTGGTAATGAAAATAAGTTTAATGGTTTAGGTAATGAATCTCTGTCTCCGACTCACTACTTTATCCCCCTAACATAGGTCGACGTAGTGCCATATAGCACCCATGTGTATTGGATGCAACGAGTAAAGACCTTGGGCATGGAGTACTATCAGATCTAGAATTCAGTTTGAATACCGTGCTAGGACCTCAAATTCTTAAGTATTTTGGCCAATGATTTTCTTTATTTGTAAAATGATGATGCCTCCCTCACCAGGAAACAAACAAAACACTTGGAAAGCTTGGACGAGAAAGGTAAAATGTTTGCTAGGAATGATCTGCAGTATCCTAGGGACTGCTCATCTTGTGACACACTTTGTGTTTCTTTTGTCCATCTCCCTCTCAGTATTGCCACTACAGCTACCAGCTGACATTAATAGGTAAGAGATGTATGCCAAATGCAACAGAAAATACCCAATAATTCAGACTGTTTCTTGGTCCAGTAAAGTAGTTTACTTCAGACCAAATTTCTGAACACTTCTTACCTAAGACAGCATTTTCTTACTAGTCTGAAAGACTGCCTGAACCCCATCCTGCTGAAACTGGTAATTCTTTTATTCAGTGTATTCTAGTAGAAAAAGCATTAACTTGAGCTGAAGACACTTCATTCCTGTTCAGGCTTTTGAGAAACTGAACTGATTTCTCTGATCCTGTACTTCCCCATTTGTAAATGATGGATACTAATACTGATGGCATGTAAAACACTTGGAGGTCAGACAGTGAATGGAGCTACACATTCCGTTTATTTTATTTCATTGTTAAATTCCAGTGGGAACAGGACAGGACAATGGAAGAATATCAACAGACCATGTTTTTCCTCCAAAAACGTGTGAATTTACAACTGCAAATGTTATAGTAAAGCCTGATGTGAAGCTTTTGAGAACAAACCCTCCACTTCTATTAATTTGTCTACCAGTACGGATAAACATGAAAAAAATAGAATTGAAAATTGGCGGAGCAGACAGAAGGGGAAGGGGGAATTCAGCAACCCAACATATCTCACTTTGGACATTATAACTGTAGATGCAGCAGAGGAAAAGGAGGTAGAAACAGATGTATTTGCATAGCTGTCAGAGGTATGCTGCGGTACACCATTATAGTGTGTAATTGTATTATCATGCTGCCAGGGAAGTCAAGTGCTTTGCAGAAACTTCTGAGTATGTTTGCCTCGTATCCCTGATCAAGGCAGCGGTTGCCGTGACCGAAATGAAAGGCACAGGATTGCTTTTTGAGTTGGGTGGGGGGAACTTGTTTTAGGAGAAAAAGGAGGTGAAGGAAATCTCATTCATTTTTCTGGTGAATCGTTTCCTACCTCTTTGGGCTCACTCAGACCTGCGGTTTTGACTGCACAGGTGAAGGTGTTCGTGTTTTCCTTCAGAACGCCACCTCCCACAACAGATGATTAATCTTCTTTAAATAATGTTCTATAACGCTTAAGCTGGGCTTCGAAGCTTTCATCTCTTTGTGATTTCAGCTTGCAGTCGCAGCCTTGCCTTGTCTAGGATTACCCGCCACCCGCCAGTCAACATTCCTGGAAATGATAATGAGAAAATTGGGTGAATTTACCGATGATGAAAGATATTAGTTAGACAGCTGCTGTGACTGGATTCCTTTGTGAGCTGAGCACGGACCTGGGGATCTGTTAACAGAGAGGATGGGACAGATTAAGACTATGTTCCATGAGAACTGGGTGCAAGTCCACAGTGCTGCAGATAACTTTGGTTATTGGCAAGTCCCATAGGACTGGACAACACGGTGGAGAACAGGACTGAAATGCCCAGATTAGTTGAGCATGCACAACACAGTGCAGCACGCTGCAGCCTTAGCGCGTCACATCCTTGCAACAAATTTAGGGCATGATCCACCTAACTTACTGGAAATGTCTGTTCTCGGGCACCTCAGAAATGTCATTTTCTCTGCAGTGACTGTCTCAAATGCTGGCACTGACACTGCTGATGGGAGGTGCAAGGAGCCCAACCCAGGCGGAGCACTCGCTGTGGGTTTTGACTCTGCTAAAGGGAGTATTATTTGGAAAGTGGTCCTCTGACCTGTATATTGTCATAATTGTGCTTCAACAGGGCGGCTCCGCTTGCCCTGGCATGTGACTCCATGGTTGGAGAGGCTCCTCAAAGAGACACTGCTTTTGCATGTGTCTGTTGTAGTATCATCCAGGACTCTTGGTGAAGGTCCTCTGGGCTGGGGAGTGTAAAAAAGTTAAGTCTGAAAATTCGTAGCTTTTCTTCCAGTTTGCTCGTAATCTCTGATCTGGATAAAGCACAGCTCGGATGAAATGGCAAAACAGATAAATCATTGTACAGCAAATAGAGTTTAGAATAAAAGCAAATTTCTCATTTTAGCTCTGTCTAAGCAGGATCATGTTCACTTGTGGGTGTTAGTCAAGGCATTAGTGGGAAGTCATTGAAAATCCCATATAAATGTTTGTTGAATGTCTGTTCTATTTATTTAGTATTAACTTTATTTATGCTATTTAATGCTTTTCAGCCTCATGCATGTATTTGAGTGCCATCATGAACATATATACACAAGAAGCACAGTCAGCTTCCAGCCAAAGTCCTACTTGTTCAAGCATAAATTACAAAACCAGAATGAATGTGATTACAAACCCACCTATACTTTTAATTACTTTGAGTCAGTGAGACTTGCAGGCACAAGTCAAGTTTTAAAAATGTGCTTGTAATGAGCTTGTAAGTGCTATCTAAAACTATGCGACAGGTCTTACTCAGAGTTTGTTATCTGAGAGAACAAGTCCTTTCCAGACTCAAAATCTGTGAATACCTTTACTACAATTGTTCAAAAACATAAAAGCCTCTGAATAAGATTATTGCTCCTGCCTCTCCCTCAATAGCTACATTTCATTTATATGAAAATACCAGCTAGAAGCTAAGCCTTCATTCTGAAGCCTAAATTTAACCTAGACAATTAATTAAGCCTCAGATCATTTCCTGAAAAGTAGTCAATAACTTCAAAGATGGAGAAGTTAAGGCATAAGGATGCTCAAACGATTTAGTAAAGGGCACAGATAATAAGCTAGTAGCAGCTTGGAAACAGGATCTCAGGTACCTATTTCAATCAAAAGGCCACCATCCTTGCCCTTGCAATCCAGAAAAGCCCTGCTCCAGTGGGAAACTTGTGTCCCTGTAAGCACACGTAGTGATTTCAGATAGATCACTCCCATGCTTGAAGGAAGACATGTTGCCCTTGATGCCTTGGTGGCTTGGGGTCTGACTGGAAAAAAAACACACCCTTTTCCCCCTCCTCTTCCCTGAATCTCCACCTGAAATTTGCATGGAAGCTGAGCTTTTACTGAAATTCAAAAAAGATTGGTCATCTTTCTTAATTCTTCAGACTATAATTTTTGATCAATTTTGCTGCTAGGTCCCAGTGCTTCATTGTGTCCCGCACCTTGAAAGACCTTCTGTATTAGAAAGCTCTATAGAAATAAGCATATCCTAAAATACATATTAGAAAAGAACCAATAAATTCTGCTTCTAGCCAGGGATTTAGTCTGAAATGAAGAAAGCACATTGCATAGTAACCTGAATTTAGCTATTAAGATATAATCAGATACAGTTGCCAATACAAAGGTTTTTTCAACACTCTGATTAAATGTAGCAAAACTATTTGGGGCTGGATTTTCCAGGCTGCAATGTGCTTAAATAGAGAGAAATAACCAGCAATGACCGGCAGAGAATTCTGCTCTCTCTGGAAACTCCTGCTGCCAACAATTCCCTTTGCTTTGGTGAGTCTTGAGAAAGTGGGGAGGATTCATGGCAAAGTCATACTCTTCTGTGCCTCCTGTAAATAAAAAATTACAGAACCAGGTGACAGGATCAGGGAGGTGTGGGAATGACCGATATCCTCAGGTGCCCCATGCGTTTCTGCACGCTTGGGGAATGATGGAGGACCAGGTCCCCAGTGTGGTCCCAAGGCCCACATTGAGAAGGGCAGTTCACCAATCCGGCACCTGCCAGGCTGGCGCTTTCCAAGAATACACCCACAGGAATCTGTTTTCTTTCTTCATGAAAGGGGAGATGGATTTCTCCAGCTCGGAGGGATAAATGCCAGTTGGGTGGATGCGGTACGAGGAGTGAGCAGGGTCAAAAAAAATGACTTTGGTTTTCAAGTGATGGGTTTGTCTGCATCAGCGTGAACAAATTCTCCATTGTATTCGACACAAACAGGCTTTTCTTCCCATATCAGCCTGCAAGTGCTTTTTGTTCCAAGGTTTTTCTTTTTTTTTTTAGAACAAACATATTTATTGTCAACACTGCAAGAAAACCCTGCTTGCCTTATGTCTGAGTTCCCATGTGTTTCTCTTACACTATCCCAGGGCATTGATAGACTGTAGGATCTTGTTCCAAAGCCTTATCAAGGTTTTATTTCATTAGTCCTTTTCCAGTCTATCCCTATACAGCAACTCACCCGTGTATCAGTCTGACCTTCTGCACCAAAAGCCACTCCATCCTTTAAGCACTGAAATAGATTTCCCTTCTTTCATCAGTCTGGCATGCGAAGCCCCTGACTTCGCTTTGAGCCCCACCTCTGTGGAGGCTGTATTGACATCGCTAGCCAAGGATGTTGAGCAGTGGCTTTCCAGGCCTCAGCATTGATATTATCAAGCCATTAACCCAAGTAAGCTGTATCGCTATACCGTTGTATCATGACACCTCCGAATTGCTTTGCACTTTCCCTTGCAGTAGATGCCTTCCTGTTTGTAGCTTAGTAGCTGCTCCACATGCTGATTCCACGTTTGCCGTTTAGGATATGTAAAGCTTATCTGCTTCCTCTGTGCATGATTTTTTTTGGGGGGGGTGTGGGAAATCAGATCTTTAGCCAGTGTAAATGCACTCAGCGGAACTATACTGGTTTACATGAGCTAGCCCTGTAACCTCTGTTTGGAGAGCTGTTAACCATTTGCTATTCTTCGGAAGCAATTCAGCATTCTCAGTAAAATGCAGGAGCATAACCCTGGGAGCAAACCATGCATTTAACAGAGTGCATTCCTACTCATGCATGAATTTTAATGGCATTAAGAAAGCACATTTCTTCATGTGCTTGGGCATCTTAATTAACATTTGTAGGTAGGTGGGAAGACTGTCCTTGTTTCTAAGACATGGCTTTGCAACAGATTTCCTGTGTGTCCCTGGGTCAACCACATGAGTCTACCAGTTTCCAAAGGGGCTCAGTTTTTAGAGTTATCTGGGTGACCCATACGAAACATCTTTTAACAGGACTGTGTGATTAAGGTTTTTTAGTTTAAAAAAAAATCCTGCATACAAGTCATTAAGCTATTTTAAAACATATAAACCTTACTCATTTGTATGAGATCAGACTGCTTACTGTATATGTTTAACTTCAGTGCCACAGTTACTTTCCTTCTCTCAGTAGATATTATCATTTAGGATCTGGGTGCCTTGGGCAGAAGATGATGTGGATTGCTTATTACTTGGTCATCACAGTTGTTATGATACAAAAAAGAGGGATAAAGAGTAGTTGCTTTAGTCTTCAGCTTTTTACATGCCAAAAAGGACATGAAACTTCCCATCTCCCTGCTGTAGGGTGTAGGCTCATCGATGGGCAACTTGAGTCTCAGTGGGCATTTGTGGAGTGCAGAGCATAACAGAAATTTTGGTACATGGTGTGAAGGTGCCTGCCTTGAACTCCTGCGGGATGAATTTAAATCCCTCCTCATCACTAGAGACACAAGTCCTTTTTGTCATGCCAGGAATGATCCTGGATAAATGATGTTAGGTCTGGAAGGTGACTCAACTGTTTGATCTCAGCATATACGTGGTTGATCTGGAAAACAGTTTCTCTGTTTAAGCAGGCAGCCCTCATCATTTGATGATTAAAGAGAGGAAAGCTGCTTAATCACCAAGGGAAGTTGGAGAGAATTGTTGCACTGACATGGCTCACTGCAATCCAGCATTTTCAACACCATGGTGAAAAGATATGCAGTATGTATCACGGTATTACTTCTGATCGGTTTGTGATTCCAGAGCCCTGTATGTTGTAGATGCTCTTTCTTCTGCAAGGATGCAGGGAAGGATCACGTCCATCACTGCTAGCTGATGAGCAGAAATAGGCCAGCCCTTGGGCAACTCTCTTTAGTCATTATTCTTCTTCCCTGTCTGACCTTAAACCTTATAGGGGTGCAATGCTTCATGTATCTTAAAGTCAGGGTGGGGTTTGTCACTAGATGTTTAAAAACATGCTGATGGGTTTTACAAACATTGTGTCTAGTAGCCATGGAGCATCTGTATTCTTTTAAATCAGATAGCATTTGTTTATATGAAACCAATTACAACTGCTGTAATTCTGGGATATCCCTTTCGCACACACATCACTCTTTAAAAGCAAAACAGCACGTTTTCTTCTGGATCCAGTTGCAAGGATGGGTTAAAGCAGCCTATGATCTTTGGCACATGCAAGCTCACTGCGACATTCAGATCTGCTAGCTGAAGGCAGCCTTTTCCAGCCACCCCTACTCTGAAGGCAAGAGCTCGCTCCACCAGGATGCTGTCAAATGCCTGGGACAAAGAGTTCACATCCTTCCCCAGTATTTTGTGTGACACAAATGGAATAAAGAATATCTGAAAGCCTGAATGCAAACCCTCACATATTGAGAAAGGGTGAGGGCCTCTGTAGTGTGCTTCAGTATGAGGCTGGGTCTCAAAGGCTTTTGGAGTTTTCTATATGGTCAATATGACACTAATGGCAGAACTCCCCAAATCTGTTGTAGCTGTGTTAGAGTATCCCTAAGATTTCTGGTACAATCATACTGGACTGCTAAAGACCAGCTCTCTGTAGAAAGCTCTTTTTTGCCAGTCTGCAGGAACAATCTTTAAGATAAATTTTACTTCCTACTGCATGCTGCGGCAGTCCAGATGTTTTTCCTCAGACAGATGTTGCTTTGCCCAACACCAGGCATCGTCCTTCCTGAGCTGCTATTTTATGTGTACGAGGCATCTGTTCCTGAAGCTGCAGAAGCTGCAAGTCAATGATTTTTTTCTCTCTCTCTCTTTTTATTGTTTATACACCCTACACAATTCAAATAACTGAATGGTTTCCTATTTAGGAAGTGCGGTAGTTAAGTGATGAGATTTGTTTAAAAACTTCTGGAGAACTGAAACCTTAGATAATAAATGTTCCTTATTTTATTTTAATGGACTTCTGAGTTCCACAGCATAATGTCTCGCTGCGTTAAGAATCCCCTCCTTTTGGTTTAAACCTGAAACCTGGTTTCATTTACCCTTCCCTGATGACAGGCTTAGAAGGGACAGTGAGCACAGCCAGAACGTGTCTCATCATTTCCCAGGTCTCTATCATAGTTTCTGTCAGCTGTCTCTTTGGAAAGCTGAAGACCCTCAGCATATTTAGTTTTAATAATACGAAGCCTATCCATACCTTCAATTGTCCATGTTACCTTTATAACTTGTGTTTTTCACATCTCTAGGTTGGCATAGAAAGTTCTGCTGTTTGACAATCCGCTCATCGTATTTGAGCAGTGGACACGCCAAGACTTTGTTTGATGATATAAATGCTTTTTTTTGTTGTTGTTTTTCTCTATTTCCTAAATACTCTAATGTTTTTTAGCTTTAGCCATGGTAGTAGCCCCAGAGCTCTAGTTAGTAAAGCTCTCAGGCCTTTTTACAGGCTCAGAGCCATCCTTCTCTATATATAAAGAGGAGCTGTTTACAAGACAGCTTGTATCCTCCTAGATCCTCCTGGATACAGGAGTTCAGTGCAGGACAGATTGAATTGCCCTCTTCAAGCACTGATTTCTTTCCACGGAGTCTAGTCAGCCAAAGAACCAAAGGTGCGCAGGCTCTTTACATAGGCACTTCGCTAGGTACCTGCCATTATATAGGGTGAATCCAGGTCTACACAGTTTAGCCCAACCTGAGTCATTGAAATTAATATGGTGTACAGACTAAATATAATGGCCTGTGACATAAATGCACTCAGACAAAATGATCTAACAGTCTCTTCTGGCTTTAAATTCTGCGAAATTGCCATCACTGCAGTAGTGTTTAGACCATGTCTTTAGACCTTCCTCGGAAAAGGGTAGGCAGATTTCTAAACCAGCTAGCATCAGTGAAATGAAGAGCAGTGTCTGAATCAGTTCCAGCCAAAACATACCCCAAACAGCTGCTCTTGGGTAGCAAAGACTATTTCTCAGAGGATAAAACTAAAGGGACTGAAAATGCTATCACGAAGCTGTCAGCCATCCCCTGTCAAGTCGATACATGACTTGTGGGCCTCCCTGAAGGGGTAGAAAATTTTCATCCAAGAAAGTTATATGAATGGTTCACAAAACTACAGGAGCAACAGCTAGGAGGAAATAAATTTAAAATAGAGGGAACCTAACAACATAAAACTCCATGCCAGGAAATAGTCTCCACACCTGTCTTATACTTCTCAGATTAAAGATACAGTGCTGTGTTGGGAATTTGTCATGAAAGGGATCAAACTTCAAGAGAAGAAAACTGTCCCTTTAAGAGATATTTAAATGAATGTTATTTTCTTACTAAGTTAATGTGGTTATATAATTAAAACAATAGTAGTCTGGAAAATTAAAGAAATTTAAATAATTCATTTTTTCATATAAGATGTATGTATGTGTTCAGCCTTAATGATTATGCCTAGTTAATAAGGAACATTTTCTGTACCCTTTCAGCAAAAAAAAAATTCCTTGAGGAACATTTATATGCCCACGTCATATATTTCTTTGGTTTCTATTTCAGTTACTCATTTGTTTTCCAGTCTTCAAAGTGACAAACTCTTTATTATAGAAGGCCCTTAATCCTCTTTTAAAAAGTGAATTAGATACATTCCCTCCAATATTGATATAAATAACAAATGTAAAGTCTTCCATTGTATACAAAAAGTAGCTGTTGACATATAGAAGCCATAACTGAATGATAAGAGACTTTCTCACTCCAAAATTTGTGATTCCTCACTGATTTTATATATATATATATTTTTTTTTTTTTTTTTTCTGTGCCTCAAAAGCTCTTTAAATACTTGGGTTCATGACTGGCTGCTTATCTCAGATCAGGTGTGATGTGCATTTCTATTGACAGATATGTTTGCAAGAACCAGAAACCTAAAATGGAAAACACAGATTTGTTCTTTCATAAAACATATGCAGTGCTGTTTTGAAATTAAAGAAATGTTAAATGTATTATGAGAACAGTTGTTAGGTAGTGGTACTTAAAAGAAGCAATTCAAATGATTGGTTCTTTACATAACTGATCACTAAGACAAAATGGCAACAAAAACTCAAACCTATATAGAATGAATTAAAAAATATAAGTTTAAAAAATATCAATTGCATAGATTTTTTGAAGAATCTTAAACTTCCAGAAACTGTGGGGGGAAAAAGTATATTAAGAAGCAATAATATCCACCTAAGCTAAAAAGAAACCTTCTAATAGCAAATTTCCAGGACCGGGCAGCTTGAGCTCTGAGTTGTATAAATCATCCTAGGAGCCTTCTGTGCCTCAAATATTTCAAATCTTCTAACACTCCACTGAGCAGGGAAGATTGCCCGATTCCCTCTTGGAAGCCAATGCATTATCGTACCCTTGACCATTATCATTAATTAATCTAGACAATAAAACACTGCAAACAACAGACCAGCTATCTCTTGGCCTACAACTACTAATTTACGCTGAACCAGTATGGCTTGTTTCCAAGTTCAAGCTGCAAATCCTTGTCTTTGGTAAACAATAAATACCATTCATGATATTAAGTGAAGCAGCCTTTTCCTGTCATTTATTTATACATATGTATTTACTTATACATATGCCATATGTGTACATATATGTATACATATATATGAAAACAAAATGGTTCTTTGGAATTTTGTTTTGAGGATTTATGATTTTGGTCATGATCTCCATCAAACTGTTTAATACTTTTTTACTTTGAGCAGCTTCTCACCAAAGATTGTCTCATTCAAGAGTGACATAAAACATTTGTCCTTTGTCGCCTCTTCCATTTTTTTCAGTCCTGGTACGGATTCACAGCTGCTCATACATTTTCTTGAGCGTTGTGACATCACAGTTCACAACCAAAAATATAATATTGCATCAGCTGTAGACATAATGGAGAAATGGCATTCGTTATGGTGACTTTGTCTCAATCTTGCACAGTTTGCCCCTTTTACAGTACCCCTTGCCATGGTCTGGGATACCTTTTTTATTCCATTCTTCCAGAAGGATCTCTTACTCTGAGGTCCTACAGACCTCTGGAGCTTCTTTTTAAGTGTTCATATTCTGGCTATAGAAAGTTAAGAAAGGAAAGGCTGATGTCAAGCTCTGGCTCCTTTTCTTCATAGATGTAGCTGTTTAGATGAGCTTCACTTCCTCTAACGCTAGTCATTTAAAAGCTTAACATCATAAGTTTTTGTGAATATGCTTTCTCCTACTATTCTACTACTCTTGTCCTATAATTAATGAAGTTGGCCACATTCCAGTTAATGTCCCCTTCTGTATCTCTCAGGCATTAATAACGACTGAGACACTGCACTTCCTCTTAGCATCTGATTTATTCTTTTATTTTTCTTTTGTGTTGATTAAATCAGAGAACAAATCTCAAAGGTATTACTCCAGATAACATGTAGTATTTAGTAATTTATTTCTAAACTCTCTCCTCCTTGAGGCGGAGTTGGGCATGCGTACGCTCCCTCTTAAGAATTCTCCTTAGCCCATACAGCCCTGAAATATTCCCCAAAATTGTTTGTAAGTAAGTGCTTGATCAAAACACTGTCTGAGGCCGTGCCAACAATTTAAAAATGTGGACAATCATAGGTTAATGCTTATCCATTATAGACCAAATCTATGAAGATACTATATCAATAGGGTTTTGGTGATTTTGATAAAATCTTCTGGGTTCATTCAGTAACCTTTGCGCCAGAACCGTGTCCTGTGATTTCATGCCAATATGCGTGCCACCTTTCCCCTTTTAAGTCAGAAATAGATCTTCATCTCGCACCAGCTCCAACCAGTAAACTGATGGGTCTTGTAGCTCAGTTGCATCACCTGGTAGGCAGCTTTTCAACCTTGTTTGCAAATCCTTCGCCAAGGTACATTTCTGACTCTTGTAGGAATATTGCATCACTTTCCAAATGGTCACTTCTAAAAATGCTTGACATAAAAGATCATATCTTAGAATTAATCAATTGCTTTTTTTGCTAATTTATCTGCTTCTTCACTAGTAAATCTTCCCAAGAGTACATATAGGAAGTGCAGAATTGGTCAGGGCAGACTATATAACCGCTCCAATAACAGTGACTTTGTTTGACTAGTAAAATGATGTGGTCAGCACATGCACTGTCAGGATAAATAATTTCCTCAAGAACAATTGTAAGCTGTTTCATTGTTTATTTTAGCTAATAAAAAAATTCCCCTTTTTGTTAAAGTGTGATTATCTCTGTTTTTACAGAGAATAAGACCTTAAGATCTAGATCCACTGGACTTCAGATACCAAAGGTAAAAAAAAAAAAAAGAAAAAAGAAAAAAAAAGAAAATTAGTTACCTCTAAGCTTTCATGCCATGATGGGCTGTGTTTCCCTCTAGAGCTATCTGGAACTTTTCACTTTTAATCCAGATGCTTCATGTAAATGCTTATAGTGGAGGGTGAATCTGGGACTATATCTTGTCCACAGTCATGGAGATCAGAGGATCATCACTGGGTCCTGGAGTGCTTCAGGGGAGCATCCTGAACCACATTACCCATGTGACTTCATGTTTTGTGGAAGCTCATTGGCATGTAGGAAGGATCCTCACTCAGCGTCACCGTCTGTGCTGATCTGCCATGGCTGCAGCTCTTGCCCAGACATTGACACTGAGATGTTGGTCATATAGAGAGAAAATTGTATAGGTGCAGTCTGTGTTTTGGTAACCTGTGTAGTGGGGATAGTTCTGATTAACAGCCTTTCGTGGAGAAATAAGAGAAATGAAAGTTGGATGTTACAATTCTCTAAGCTAATCTTCATTTTTTATTTGCCATTCGGTTCCCGCTATTCTGCTATTTCAGCACTTCAAAGTCCATTGTGCTGCCTGCTGTTTCTTTTCTTTTCTTTTTTTCTTTCCCTCCGCCCAGCCAGAGCAATAAAGCATCGTGAAGGAAACCTGCTCTGTAGACTCTGTGTTCGGTGGATGATTAAACGACTTCAATGTGCAGTGCGCCTTTCCCGTTCCTCTTCTTCCTTGTCACGAGTTGTGAATTTATCACTATTACCTGTGACTAAGGAGACTCATCAAAGGCAAACAAATTACAAGTTGTTTTCAGCACCAGACGGGTTTCCAGTTTCCTGAGGGCTTGGATTGTTTGTTTGTTTCCCAGAAAGAATTAGGTAGTTAATTCCCTAGCATTTCTTGCTGGTCTTTTACATCAGCTTCTTTGATAAATCATTTGGGACATCACATAATCAAGTGTTGCCATAAAACCTTTATACAGATCTATAAACTAGATTGCTTGGTGTGGGAAATCATTAACCTCTTCTACTCAAACTGTGCCATTTGTACTAAAAAGCAGCAGATGAGGATGAGTACAGGACAGTTGGCCTGACAGTAGCTTTCACATTTATCCTCTGGCTCACAAGTTAAATCCACTCTGTATCTGCAGTATCATCAGAGGCAACATCTGGAAAGCAACACCTGGTGATTCCAAATTCTCTGTCGTCTTTTGTTGATGGAGTGATGGTGGGTTTTTAATCTCAATTTTCTCTGCCAAGTCCTTGGTTTTTAGTTGTGACAATGGCAGAGCTGTTCTGAATAATTAAAAAATGTTGCATTACTGGTTGGCAGCCACTTTAATTTAATATTCCCAGACCATCCCACATTGGCATAGTCAGGGCATGTATTCAACAATTTTTTGCTCTCCAGTAGATGTTAAAGCTCATCTCACTGATGGGAACATTCAGAGTATCTTCATACAAGTAAATTAAACAGTGCCTGGGAACAGTCCCAGACACTGGAATACAATCGTCTGTTCTGCTGCAATGTCAGAAGCATCTGCGACATAGCTTTTGCCTGTATCAACTATTCTCTCCCAAATAATTCCTTGGTTTGGATCAGGAATTAGAAAAATCTAGAGATCATTCCCACAACGCATTTTTTATGCATCTGTGTTGTTTTGGAGGCTACGAGAGGTTGCTAGTTTAGACACCTACTGTTCCAGGCCAGGTGGTCTCAGTGTCTGTGAATGTTTTTGGGGGGCATTTAAATTACCAGTATGGATGTAGCTTAATTTAGTATAGACCCTATGAGAGCAAGATCCTTGGGGCCAGTCCTTACAACCGTAATAAGCAGAGTTTATACTTCCTCCTCCTGCACCGGTACAGATAGACAGGACACATTCTTGGGAATATCTTCTCAAAGTCATAGTATAGATAAGTACGGTACTGAGAAAAGGAACAAGTTTGGGTTAAATTCAGCACTATTTTACAGCATTGTTTCTGGAGGATTTTTTCCTAATCTAATCCATCTAATCTATAAATTAAATAATGTCTCAGTCTTGGGTTGTGTAGTGCTACTCATAAATGTAACCGTTTTGCACTTTCCCTATCGTTCCATTGCAAAGTCTTGCATGTTGGAAAACTACAGTTATGCAGATGTTATAAATGTTATAAAAGTTCAGCCATCACCCAGGAAAAAGGTCTTTCCCACATAACAAGAAGTTCGTTCAGAACACAGACATGTCCTCTACCCCTGCTCCCAACCCACCCAACTATAACTTCAGTAAATCAAATAATGGCAAAATAAAATTAGTTACATAGTCAAATCAATCAACCATCAAAACCACAAATCCAACCAAGAGCAAAAATTCTTTCCCCTAAAGCCTAAGAACTATTTCCAGAGAGAAAAGTGTGTTAGCATGAAGTCCAAGTGTGTTACATCAAGTCCAAGAACTTTTCTATCACTCTCAGTTGGTCAAGAAATATTGTGTTGGATTTTTTTAGATGCTGTGATGATAGAGAACAGTATAATACCTTAAAGAAAGACAGATTATTGCTATGTTGAATCAAGCCATTAATATTTATGTTCTTCACAAATAATTGCATGTATTCTTTTGAAAACTTTACATTCACCACCTTGTGGAAGAAACAGCTGTTTTCCTCATTTAATAACAGGAAAATGGGGAGAAAGAATATATGCCTTGCTTTCTGTCTTGGGATTAGAGAGGAAGAGGCTGTCTCCCAGGCCAGCATGTCCAGAGACACCAGTAGAGGCTGTTGATAGACAATATAATAACAGACTAGTGCAGCACTCCTTTTGATGTTGGATCTACATAGAAATACTGTCTCGTATGAAGTGAAACATTGTTTTGTTTATATAATAAAATATTTCACAGGTATGACGTATTGGTAAGTGCAAAGCAAGGCTGGCAATTTATATCCACATGTGGAATATAAAAATAGGATTGCACATTCATAATGGCAAAACAACCACTGATTGAATTGTGTTTCCAAGCAGATTGGTTGTTTATCCCCATAACTGTGCTCCTCGTGCTGGGAAAACACCTGTCTTTTTTTCTTACGGTTCTCCTGTAGCCAGTCCTTATGCAGCACCTAACACAATAGACTTCCTTAACTGAACGTCATTAACATTTTTTCTCTATTTATGTTAATGACAGCGGTCTGAAATTTAAATAAAACAGTGCCAATTCATTGTATGATTTACATTTCCTAATATGAAAGGAACAGAGAAAAGTCACTTCTCTTCCTTTCAACTAATTATTGGTCCCCTATTGAGAAATTACTGTTATCTGCTTCCCTGGATCATATGGCTTTTGCTGAACTGGGAAATGATTGAACCGAACATTCAGTTACTTCTTACTTCTAAGTATTTTATTTCATTTTTTTTTAAAGTAGGTTGTTTTGTGTCTACACTTCTTGAATTTCCTTGCCATGGCATGAAGTAGACCAGGTTAGAGTAGTAAGCATTCATAGAAGAAAGTTGCAGAAGCGCAGTGGATGGCATTTTAGGGGAAATACTATCTAAGGGAAGTGTCTGGATTCATTCTGTGTAAATTTGGGCTTCTAACAGTGGCAATTATGTTAGAAATACTGTTGCTCTAGACTGCATTTTTAGCAAGTGGAAAGAAGCACTTACACCTGCCAATTCAGGGTTGATTTCCTTTCGCTAAATCCCTGCTTTTAATTTAGCAGCTCAGTTAAGTGTTTAAAGTTAAGGTAGGAGAAATCTGGCCCCCAAATCCTCAAATACCATGCTTTAACTGCATGTCGAGCTATTCATTTTGGTAAGTCATGTGGAACCACCTGGAAAGGTCTTCAAATGTACTGAAGATCTTTGGAGAATTTTAACCTCTTCTGTGGGCTAAAAGAGCTCCACGGCTTTTGAGATTACTATGATTTTCCATGCCTGTGTGGGCTGGATCATTTTTAGGGGATGGAAGGGGATGTTTACATACCAACCTACTTGTGAATCTTTTTTTCTTTTTTTTCTTTCCTGTAGTCAGCCATAAAGTGTTAAGGGGACTATCACCACCTTGAAGTTGCTTTATCTTTTCCATGAGGACTCAGGCTCGATTTCTGGGATTTTTCAGTGCTAATTTGTGCCTTCATACTTCAGTATAAAAGGTTATTCCTCATTCTGCCCAAGGTACCACTTTTCCTAGTGATGGCATTTTCAGTATTATATCTCTTTTACACACAGGCATTTTTTACTTGTGGACTGCTGGAAGAAATGGGTGAAAACTGATAATGCCCCCATCCATCCAGTCTTTCAGAGGTAATGATATTCTCCACAAGGCATAGTCCTCTTACCTTTTTGCAGTTTTTTTTCCTCCAGTGTGTTGAATTGTCAGCAGGGTAAATATTCACCTTTCTTCACAAATAAGTAGTGGCTTTCTCTCACACCCAGGTCCAGCTGCACACCAGTAGGGCTTTGAATAGCAGTGGGACAAACCATCTGCACAAATGTGAGATGCTCATGCAATTTCTTCTGGTTAGCATTCGCTTTGAGGCTGTTTACCCACCCTTCAACACAAACGGGGAAGGCCTATTATTTGAACAGATCTGACTCTCAAACAGAGATCTCATTATAGAGGCTTGCAACAGCACAGTTGTGTTTTCAAGCTTTCAGATGTGCAGCAGCTCCTCATTACTGCCAAAATGGGAAAAAGGATGCTCATTTCCTTAATGGCTATTGAGGGACAAATCTCCCTTTCTTTGTCATACCTGGCCAAGGACTGATCCAGAAAGGTGTCTGCTCTCCTACAACTCTCTGCAAGACCGGGGGCAGCTCCACACATTCCAGCCAAAACCCATTTTGCATGAAACTACCTGAATTCTCATCAGAATTAGCAAAAATGCAGAGCGCCAGCTACTTTAACTAGAACAGAGAAGGTTATTGACACCTAGCACCACCAACGCTTCCCTGCTAACTACATTAATTTAGTAATCATTCATACCTAAATGTCCCTGAAAGTCAACATATTTTTTTACCCCTCAATCCTTTCCCCCTTTTCCTTTTCCTCTGTCCTTAATTCATCTTCGCAAATAAGATCTGGATCTTTGGGATTAAAATCTCATTTGAATTCAGAAACCAACTTTAAGAGTAACTCAGGACATGTAGTGAGACAGCATCTGATCTGTCCAACCTCTAATCGATTTAACAGGGGCAAGGGCGTAGGCAGGCAGGGCTTAAGATTTTTCTTCTTATTTCCATGGAGTCCTTCTGGGTATTGCACAAAGCTGCTAAAGTTCGTGTTCTAGGACAAGGTAAAATGTCTTTGAGGCATCGAGTAGCACACATTTAATGAAGATAGAAAGCCAATCACTTAACATCAGATGAGGAACAGCAATTTCCTTCAGTCTGGCACTTTGTGTATTGAACAAAATTGCATGAGAGCTTTGAGCACTAGGAGAGCTGTCAAGCGACCGTTTGTCTGGGAGTTCGAGCAGTCCCCTTGGAAACAGCTTAAACCTTTTAAATGAAAGCATTACAAAATGTACATCTGTGTGTAATATATTGTCTGTAGCCTCAACTGTCAAGGGCCAGGCAACACAGTGTTTATATGTTTTTTCCTCATAGTCATTTTCATTCTTTCTCATGTAAACAGAACCTACTTTAAGATTGCTGAGAACTTGGTTACTCAATAAGCAAGCATCATACAAAATGTTTGCCCTTAAAAATGCTTCCGTAGGGTTATCTGACCTTATAACATTTGCCTCAGCATTTGCAATATTCCCTGGGCATCTCTAATGCAAATACTGAGAGATTTCTCATTAAATAAGGCAAAATGAAAAAATTTAACAACCACTCTGTCTATATTAAGGTGAGAATTAGTGGTTTTTTAGGGGATACCACTAATGGATATAGCTGGTGGCATCTGTCAACACCTATATATATAACACTAGTCCAAATTCAGAAGTCTGTATTATATCAGCATATTATAAGTAGTCTGTGAAGGCAAACTCTAAGAAAACACATTATTTGTTTTGTTTTCATATATATATATATATATATTTATAAAGCAACATATTTATTTTGCTCATTTTATTTTGGTGGCAACTCTGAAAAAGGTTGCTAGTAAAAAAGCCAGACAAAAAGCAGGAAAAAGAATACAAGGATAATGCATGTTATGAAACCTTTCCCTGGTACACACTTGATATAATACAGGTGTAAATGAGGGACAGCTCTCCTGCAATCATCTGACTTGTAATGTGTAAAACTGCTCTAAATGAGAGGAAAAACAAGTCTGTTTCTTTTCCTAGTCCCTTTTTTCAGATTTCCTTGATCCTCTCCCTGCTCATCTCCCCCAAAGCCTGCCTGCAACTTGTACTCCCAGCAGCCACTTTCTTTAAGGAAAAGTAACGCTGAACACTGAACAGATCCATTTCAGCTTTGACACTAGGAAGTGGATTTAAAGCATCCAGCAGAGCCGCAAACCACAGCTGATTGGGCATTTTGGCAGTTGAAAACCACCATTTTTTTTCTTGCCCTTCTCACCTTTTCCCCCACCAGCACCACCTATTGCTTCATTGCAGTCTCCTCAGTGTGCCCCATCCTTAACCTTCACACCAGCACTTCCCCCGGAATGATTAGATAACAGAAGTAGGGATATTCTTGGTGGGTGCCACTAAGACCCTCGCCCTGCTCAGAGTTCATCCTATCGAGCAGGCACATTGGCCAAGGAGATCATGACTCTGTGCATCAAGATTGCAAGATCAACCCCAACTGGTTTTATTCAGTCTCTCATCTCAAGACCCTTCCAGATGTCTTTGGTGCAAGGACTGCAGGGGATGGTCCACTCAAGAGCATGGCTCTGCAGGTCATTTCATCCGGGATCTCCCAGCTTTCAGCACAAATAATGCACTAGTCAGGAAGAATGAAAACAGATACAACACATGTAGGATCTGTCATATTTTATCAGGGCTACCTAGTCCAGCAGTACAGTTGAACCATAGCACATGCCTGAAAGCTAGTTTAACCCCAACTTCATCTCACCTAAATTTATGCACATAAGTGAGGCATGAAAATTAGAGGCCAAGTCACTTTTGGCTCTCTGGGTAGACAGTAGAGGGAGACTGGCACTGCAGGAGACAGATCAGGTCTAAAATGGGCTGCACTGCTTTCTGGAGGGCCTTCTGTCTTGGCACAAGGAAATCCTAGGAGGATTGCATGTTTAACAGTAGCTTCTCAATTAATTTGCATTTAAACACTATGCTTTTGGCTTAAGCCAAAGACTGCTGTTTTTGTGATTTTTTTTTTTTCTGTATGTTTTTTATGTTCTGATACACTCTGGTAATATTAAATTTAATTTGAGTTCACAATTCAGTATAATTAGAGCCAAAACAATCTTGATATCCAACACACATTCAGGCTTAACCTGACTCCAGTCAGTTCCTGGGCTCCAACAATTTCTTGTGGTTGTCAATTCCATAATCTAACCCTGAATCTTAAAGAATCCTTTTCTTCTGAAATTCCCTTCTGAAATACTCTATTTTTAATTTTAGTGAGTGTTCCCTTATTTGGTACATATTTACATATGAGAGAACTAATAGCTGATTAAGCATCTTGCTCAAGAGTGTAGTGATGGAGATCCCATCTTCTGTTACAAGCTAAGGACATATTTTCTATTGATTGACATGAAACCTGATACAAAATAGGAAAGGGAAAAAAAAAGTTCATTATAGAAAATCCCATTTCATCTCTCTCCCCCAGAGTAACTCTACCAAATACACAGGATGGGTCACATAGTTGGGATCTTAATCGTGTAATTTTGAATGTTTATTGACACTAAAGATCCATCTGTCCTCTCTTTCTCCAGAGGTTTTCTTATTGTTTTCCTATAATCACAGGAAAAGTGATGCTGAATGTGGCATCCAGGAGTTTTCTGAGAGTTTTCATGATAATAGACAAGAGAATGTTTGCTGTTTTGAAGATATTACTCATGCCACAACAGTGATCCATTTGGATCAAAATAAATCCACACCAGCAAAATAATCAAGCATAAAACAGGGCTATCATAAGCAAGTGTGGGAGAAAATAGTAATTATATGATAACTGGGTAGATTTTAGAAGTTGAAAATTGGGAAAGCCTCCAACCCATGATTTAAAAGACAGTCACACCATGGAGTAGGAGTTTATAGATCAGCAGAACAAGCTATGAATTTTCAATAAAACATTAGGAGTAGTTTAATGTGATTGACCTCCTGGAAAGCGTGGTGGACTGAGTTCTTGCAGAGGTGCACTTGGAACCAAGCCCTGGCTCCAAGATGCACCTGGAAGGTACAGTTGTTTGCTGGCTGGGAAAGGACCACTTTTTTTTTTATTATTTTTATTCCCCCATCCCTCAGTTCCTCCTAGAGCCTGTAATCTTCAGTCACTGTGCCATCCCTGAAAGTAATTTGACCACCAGATCTAGTGTCTCCCTGCGAGACGTCCCACCCCTGCCTTCCAGAGGGCACTGAATGGTTTTCAGGCTCATGGTTCTTGTGCCGCTGTGGCTTGCTTCTCCCACAGGCAAAGAGGGGACCATGAAATGCCACCAGAGCTGAAAGAGAGCAAAATTATAGTGGAACAGTGATAAAATACACAGGGTTCTGAGTGGGCTTCCTCTTACTAATTTTAGCCTTCTAAAGACTAGTTATAACACTTTAGCTAGTTGTTTTGGATGTTTTAAACAGCTCCATAGAGAAACAGCCACTGAAAGCTATTCCATCACAACTCTACTTCTGACTGAGGAAGTCCCTGAGCCACAGTTATTGGTATCCAGGGTGATATTCTGGGGACTTAACTCACAGTGTGCTTGCCCATCCTTGTGCTCTTTTCTAGAAATCCATGTCTGGCCATTCGACTTCATGGACCATTGGTCCAACCCAGTGCAGTCATTTCTAAGGTAATTACTTGGGTTCCCTCCATAGTTAATGGAGAGAGAGAGAAAGAAAATCATTTTCTGGAAGTGCTTCTTAATGCTTGATGATAGAAGAAGCCTAGTGACTGATGAGTTGAAGGACTAGGGCAAAAGAAAAGATTGATGCATTTCTGGGAGTTATCAGGGGACTTTTCACTTCTGGATGGTAAGACTGTTTTCCAGGGGCATTGATTGAGTCTCTTTATATGCTGCCACAATTTAATAAAAAATAAGAAATAGAAGATGGTAGAAAACAGAGAGTGAAATCTTTGCTAGAAAATATTCCATTTATTTATTATTTGCATTGCAGTAGCAATAACAGACCCCAATTAGAATTAAACCCCAGTTCGAGAGATTTAAGATACTGCAAGAGACTTCTACCTCATGGCCTTTAGTTCAAATAGACTCAGATGAAAATGAAAAAGCTGAGGTGACTCCACCAAGGTGGCAGAGCTGGGAAAAAAAAGTCTTCTGACTCTCATACTCAAGCAAGGAGACCATAACGCTACCAAGAAAATAAAGCCAATGAGTTCTTCTCTCCGTGACTGCAGGGGTATTTATTATTTAACAGCTGTTGTCAGTCCACCCAGTCTATTCTGAAAAAATCTGAAGGAAGAGAAGATGTAGTTCGTCCCTCAGAAACAGTCTACAGTTTTCTGGATATGACCGGATTAGCTGCCTATGCTTCTTACTTTTCTAATTTCACCCCATCGCATTTAATTCTCCACCCTCGAGCAATCCTAAATAATTCCTCCATGAACTACTGTTCAGTAATCTAATAAGACAGTAAAGTGTGCCTTGACATCCTAACCAAGATAGTAAATATTTAATATAATGCACTCCATGAGAAGCAAAATAAAATTAAATGAAAAGTCAAATAAAATGAGCTTAAATGCAATAAATACCAGTTACTGTTCCATGCCTAGAAGTTGCATGTGTATTTGTTTCCTCTTGTTTATCAGTACTGGAAGCTTACTTTTTTGTGGTTTTTGAAATGGCAACAGACACCCACTTGCAAGTCTGCTTCATCATTTCTGTTAAAATAATTACTTACGTTATTGGGTTTTTTGGTTGGCATCCCTTTTTTTTTTTCACTTAGCTGCAGGAGGTCCAAAAACATGGGTTGCTGGGTTGGTGATTTTTTCTTTCGTTCATTCTTTCATTCTTTTGTTCTTTCTTTGTTTTGGTTGTCTGGAAAAGCCATGAAAAATTGCAGTAAATATTGAAAAAAATGCTCATTTTATCAAATACAGTTGGAGAACAGAATGCAGTTTTAATCCAATTCTATTTTTAATGTGTGAGGTGGAGACATTCAAACACTTGCAGTATCTATCCCTCTGCTTTCATTCCCAGTCTTAACAGGGTATGGTATTCTTTATTTATTGTCCAATACTGTTATGTACTGCTAAACAGCTGCTGTGCTCCATCCAGAGCCATCTATGCTTTGCCATGTTCTTTTGGGAAAAAAAATCTTTTTGGTTAATTCACCATTTAAAAATTGAGAAACCATTTATTGGAAGAAGAAATTTCCTGTTGTTATATGAGGAAACCATGTTAGTGAAGATTGGAATTAAAAACATTTTCAGCTGTACAGCTGTGGCTTCAAAGCTTCCTAGAACAACTCATAAATATTAGCTCAGGTTTCTATTTATCAGTGTTCAAAAATATTCTCTAATCTTGAATATTCAAGATCAATTATATTTAGATTTATATTTCATATCTGAGAGAAAAATACTGTCTACATATACATTATTTTTTTAACCGGAAAGGTACAAATAATGAGCATGTCTTTCTGTCTAATAAAAGAAATGCAAGAACATTGTTCTGTTTAACTATTCTGATTTTAAAAGCACTGAAGCATTTCTGCCTTCTATGCTTACTTCTGAAACACTCTCTTGAATCCTATTGGCTTCCCATGTCAAAAATTTCATCCAAATTATGTTTTTCTGTGAGACAGTATCTCACTCTTCACACTGAAGACGTTAAGTGTTTGAGTTGTACAAGATCAGGATACAAATACACTCCTCTATGTTCATCCTTTCCATGCATGCAGCCTGTCTCAGGGGTAGGGACCATCCTGCCTTTCTTCTGTCCTCCGGTGATGCTCAGTCAGTGAAAAAAAGCCAAAGCCTGGAAAAACTCTTCCCTTCAATAAGGTTTCCATAAGGCTGACTGACCAGCGACGTTAACAGAGAGCTTCTGGGATTCTCTCTCACACTGCAAATTTCGAACCAGTAAAGTCGTTTTCTCCAGCGTGGTCACTCCCACTATCAAAATCATTGATGCTTTTATACTACCAGCAACTCTAATTATTAATTGGTTCAAGGAAATGCCCTGACCTGCCTCACGCTGCCTTGGTCTGTCCTTAATATTGCTTTGCAGTTGCACTTAAACACACAAAGTAGAGATCACTGCTTTCCTTTGGTTTTGCACCTCCTGTTTGAAGGTCAGTCCAATGCAGACGCATGTGCTGGTCCATCACAGTGATTTCTTTCAAACTCAGCAGGGTGTTTGATAGTCAGACAGGATTCTTCTAGTCTTTTTGAATGAGAGATGCTTTAAAGGCTATTTCTCCCCCCACCCCCCGCTGGTTCTCCCTGGGTAAATACCTCCTCTTGAAATTATGTGCTCATTGATAGATATGCTTCAGATAGATACTGGTTTATATTGGCGCAGTTGTTTAGAACTTCATACACAGTTACCTTGAGGAGGTGTAAGAGGAACAGAGTCTAGTTTACATGTATGTTGGAATTGCAAGGGCAGCTAGACAATTTATCACTGAAATCAATAGGAAGACAGTAGAGTAAGAGGGAATAAACCTGCTGAAAAGGCATTATTTTTTGCATAGTCACTGCTCATTTTAGCCCCACATATTGCAAGCTATTTGTTGCTAGCGCCACAACTTCTGCACAAATGTATGAGATGTTGAAAAAATATGCAATTTACCTTGTAAACATAAATTCCCGAGATGAAAACCAATGTGAAAACAGAATCCCACTGGCCTGTAGAGCTACTCAGTGCATTGAATTTGATTCCTTCTGAAAGGATGGGGGTAAATGACAGTGCATAACAGAAAAGCCATGCCCAGAACCTGGAAAAGGGTTTAAAAGCTACTCCAATGAATTGCCCAGAGGATTAGGTACAGGAGTGTAATTAAGGTCTCTGATCTTTATGGAAAGTTCCATGTTGTTAAACAAACAATAAAATTGACAGTTATTCCTATAATAAAACTTAAAGAGATTTCCTCATCGAAATAAACTTAATGTAGAGTATCATATGGTGGGCAAGTATCTTCATATTCGGCAGGTTTAATGGGATTCAAGGACTATGCCATGGTAGTGTTCAAGAAACCAGCTTGTAATCCAAATTTCACCTTTACCTCTGAAGTTTGGAATAGATTAATTAAGTTGAAAATTTTGGGAACTGTTGATTGCTGCAGTTGTAGTTGTGCTAGTCTATCTGACCTGTTCTTGAAGTTGTGTTTGCAACATTTGAAGACTTTTGCAAGGACCTCAGAGAGGAAGGAGTCGTACTCTGCAGAATCCTTTTAAGGCAATAAATGTGTGTGAGAGCTGGTTTATTTATTTGTATTGCTTCTATGTGTCTCATTACCACTATTCACTGGAATCATGAATAACTTTCCATGCTTGCAATGCCAGTGAGACACAATTTGATACTGAACAGCAGAATGGTGGAATACTTTGGATTAAATTACAAAGGGTGAAAGACAACAGTAGGCATCTGTTGAAGGCCTTGAAATGAAAGAAAATATAAATTCCTTGGACAAGCTATTCAAGAACTGGATACAGGATATTGTATTCCTGTGGAGCTTTAACTGCTTAGACATCTGTTGGGTAAAAAGCACTGTTAAACATGGCTCATCAAAGATGCTCCTAAGTTACATGGAGAAAAAAGCTTTATGATGTGGGAAAAAAAGAGAACAGAATCTAAAGAAGCCACTATGGTTTTACATTTTAGTAGTATGAAAAAAATTGGAAGTGTGAATCATGAACCTGGTGAGCCCCAATTACTTGAATTTCTTCTGGATAGGCACCCAAAACACAGCAGGATGCATTTATTAGATTGAAGAAAAGAGATTCTGGCCATTCAATGGCCTCCATCACCACGGAAATGACATAAGCACTTGTAGGGTGTAATTCCTAAGACCTAATTTTGATGCCTATTTCAGGATGAGATTAGTTGTATCCGCAATATTTCCATTTCTTTATTCCACTGATTAAGGATTATGATTATGGATTCCAGTGGTTGTGACTGGCTCAGATGTGGACTGTCTACACTGTAGATGCCAAAAGATAGGTAAAACCAATCCCACCTTTTGTCTCTGTTAGAAATCTACAGAAATTGCAGTGAAAGACATCACTGAGATTCTTGTTTGCATGGAGGCGGACTTGCCCTACAGACAGCAGCTCATCGGAAAGACTTGCTGAATGATTAAAAAGAAACACATCCCTGTTGTGGGAAAGTATCCATTGACATGTGACTGGAATCTGTTTTCTCACAGCTGCATTTATTGCCTTCACCGATCATCTTAAAGAGCACGCTACTTGCATTTTCAGCTTAATACTAAGAGCAAGATCCCACCCAGGCTGGGAGAAGAGGAAGTTACAAAGGGATCTTGTTGCATTTGCATCAGCTAGAAATCCTTTTAAAATGTTCCAAGTGCATACTTCCAGAGATAGCTGCTGTCCTTTGAAGGGCCTGGTGGTTGCTATTTTCTTCCTGGCCAGTAAGCAGGACTGAAAGAGTTCCAGGGCCTTCTTTTGGCATCTGTACAGTTGGTCATACTGAGAAAAATTAGTGCCCTAGCAGTAAACAAGGAAAGCAGCACTTGGTAGGATCAGGATGAGACATAAAGGGATAAAAGGGCTAAACTCCTCTGAGTGATTCCCATCCATATCTTAACGAGGGTCTTCCAGCTTCTGCCTCAAAATTATAATGTCTAAGTCTAATCACCAGGAAATAGTGCAAGGAGAATGGGAGATGTCAGATATATGTGCTTCAAGTAACAAAATGAGATTTGACCTAGAAAAATGTAGGCTAATAAATCTGAGAGGGAAATAATCTAAAGCACAGTTATTAAGTCAGACAAAGATACCTGGAAAGCAAAAGTGTCAAAGGAGACCTTGGGGTTTTAGCAGACAGCAAATAATATATATGTAAGCTGGAATGGATGACAAAACTGGCTGGTATGATTTGGTCTGTATGTGCAGAGTCTTCATTTCTTTGTCCGCAGGGAGGTGATTTTCTTGTATACGGCACTGATAAGATTGCACTTTGAATCTAGTGATGGATGTTGACCAGTTGAAGGGAATTCCGTGAACAGCAGCAAAAATCATTAAGGGGCTGAACAACCTGACTTGGTAGGAAAAAGAAAGTCATGCACTCAGAGGAAAAGGGGAAATTATTGTTTCTGTTTTCACAAGGTGACAAACACAGGTGTGATAGGATTATACTAAAAAAAAAGAAAATTTGGACTGCAAAGCAGGGAGAAATTTCTGTTGCAGTGTGACTTAAACAATTTTCCAAAGTATATGGTGGAAGACATTTCAGGTAATTAAAAAGGGACGGAAACATTAAAAAGTTAATCTGACTTTAATTTGTTCTGGCATATTTTACAAGTAACTTTTGTCGATATTAAAATTAGAGGAAATGAGATTCGGTAATCTAAGTTTTCAGTCTGTGCATTTGATGGCACGTGGTGCCTTGCAAAGTGTCACTGGTTTATTATTAGTTGTATTACACATACCATGATGGCCTTGTGTGAAGTTATTCTCCTGAACTACCCAGGGGAATGAGCATTAACATTAAGTCCTTATGATTTTCGGTCACCTATTGGCAGTGCAACATAGAGGTTTATGAATTGGCCATGACCTTTTGGCTAATGCAATAGATGTGCACACTTTTATATCATGGGTTAAGTATTTATCTGGCCACTGCATAAGTGTTTTTAGCTGGTGTTCAGGCTAGTGGAAGCCCAGCATCCTTGCTATCTTGTTGGTGATATAGTGATATAGTCTATAGTGTATAGTATACACTGCTTACAGGATTACTTATTTGCTCAGAGGTTTCATTAAAAAAATAAATTAGTTAATTAATAACAAAAATATTTAAATCACTGAGTCACTTTTAAATCTTGTTTGAGTAGGTTACTCTATCAGGTGCTCTGTAGTAGAAGAGAATTTGCATTGACGAGGGGATGGATTAATAAGTCTTTTCCCGCCATAATTTCAATTATCTTGTGATGAGTCTTTTTCACCACTTTGCATTGGACTGCCTTCACAGCTTGAGTATTTGGCCAATAATACAGGAATCTCATTTTTTCCTCTTTTCTTCCTCCTTTAGCTATGAAAAATTAATGGCAATTAGCTTATAACCAGTTGACAGGAAATAGAACGTTAATGCTATTAGAACCTTAAACTATGGAAGCTGCATTTGCTTTTTTATGTCCTAATCTGTTAATCTGCTTTAATATTTATGGATAATGATAGTTATATTAATTTCCCATTATTTGTTCTTTCTCCGTCCCCCTCATCCTCTTGTTAACCAGGCTGGTTCCTTGAAGAATAAACAAACTCATTTCTGTAGGCATTTCCCAAACGTGTGTTTGAAAGTTATTATTTGAAAGTATCATCATGTGGATGTGTTTCTCACACACCACTTTCTGTGTCAGAATCCCAGTAATTTCTTTACCCCACTCTGATGTGCAGGGCAGATCAGACATGATCTGGATGGGAAGAAGGAAAAGGATATGGATTTGCTGCATGGCTGCTATAAAGTCACATAAGCAGTAATTAGGGCCCAACTGGGCAATACTACTGGCTCTAAAACAGTTGCCCATCTCCCACACCTCCTACTATATCTGTCCCATTATATAGAGACCTCAAAGAGGAAGGACCAGTGTTCATCAGGTTACATCATTTTTCATGTAAATCTCCTCTACATTTTCCAGTGTGTTTATTACCGGGAAGATTTAACTGTTAAAGGGTGCTTCTCACATTCATGACCTTAAATTTTAAACAGACAAATTGCACTTATCCTAACAGAGGGAACAAGAGGCTCTGCACATGATGTGCAGAGCAGCTCTGCAGCCAAGCTGACTAGGACAAATATCGTGGACCTCTTTCCTTCGTTCCGAAGGTCATATCCCATTGACTTCTGTGGCACTGCACCAACATATTTCAAAGCACAATTCGTTCCAGTAAGGTTGGATCTGATTTTCTGTTGCAGTTGCTCTGGATTTTTAGCCATTTAGTAGCGTGAAGTGAGCATAAAACTTTTCCTGAGGTCACTGGTCATGATTTTAGATTGTTTTTGCATTTATTTTCAGTTTCATAAATGACCCTTCAGGGAAGGCAGCAGAGGGAAGGCTCTTTAATTTCATTCATTGGACCATCGCTTGATTCCAAGCCATGTTAATTCCTACAAGAATGTTGTTGCACTCTGCATGTCTCAAAATACTTAACTTCAAAACATTTCCCCTATTTTACAGTTGTAAAGATATGCAAAGCTACATATTAGACTGCTAGGCTCCCTCTGGATGCAGGTTAGGTTTAGCGCAGAGGTTATACCTGCACACGTAGGACATACACCTTCAAGAGGAATACAGGAGCAACATGACTTATCATAGGTTTGGCCCATTTTATTTATTATTATAACTATTATAACTATATTTAAACTGTTACTCATATATTTATAACTATTGTAAGTGTATGATTACAACTATATCTAAATTAATGCTTTATGGTTTCTTTTACAGTAAGCATAAGAATAGGTCTTTTTTACCCACAAAAGGACAATTTATCCTAATGGAATGAAATCATCTAACAAGAAGAAGGGCAGCTTGGTGCCCTGGACTTCTGCCTCCCAGGTGCATATCTCTGCACCATGTCTCTTTACTGAACTGTAGAGAAGTCAGCACCTTGCATACTTATATTTGAATGCCATATGGGATTTCTCAACTATAGCTGAAAAGCTAATGAGCAGATTTCTTCTTCTTTCATAAGACACTAATTCTTCTGAACTGTCTTTGCTAATTGCTACTGCAGAACTATAAGGCTTTAAAACACACTATGTAATATAAAAAGCTAGTAACACGGAGTTCAAAAGACATCATTGTTGATTTCCAGTGCCAGAAAAAAGTGCTGCCTGCTGTATTCAGATACAGACAGATTTGATTTCTGCAGCTAAATGAGTACTGCGCGGTTCTGCCCCCTTGTCTAAGAGGTGGGCCAGCTCCTTTTTGTGTTGTTGTTGCTACATTAACCTCCAAGAGGTTTTGTTTTGCTGCTGGCCTACTCCCCAGATGACTGTTTTCAAGTAGTAGGGGAGGTATATCTGACAAGGAAGCAATAATTCGTAGACAAAATGACAGCTATAATGAAGTGCCGCAGCGGTATAAAGATTTCCCCAGCAGACACGTGCAGCCCGGCTCACTCCTGGTGGAAATTCATTGACTTCAGTGCATCTCCTCCAGACTTCACTTTGGCCCAATGCATTTTCTTAAACATACAGCCAGTGTGCTATTTTGGAGCTCTCAAATATTGGACAACTTGTTGCAAAGCTCAACAATTATTATGTGAATCAAATCATAATAACACCTTATTTGAGTGCTGTTGCATGAATGTGCTGCTTGGTGAATTGCATGTGCATCATTGCCCATGGCAAGAGGCAGTGGACTTCAAGTATAAAACATGCAAGTGAATTTCTCATTGTATGAGCTGGTGAGTTTTGGCAAAAGCTACACAGAACAGAGAAGAGCACCTCCTTAACAGGGACCAGGGACTTTATTAAAAAAAAAAAAAAAAAAAAAAGTGTCTTTAAAAGGTGTCTTTCCCCATGAGGCCATTCATTCTAGGGAAAGAAGTACTTAAGGCCATAATTCTTTTACGAAACCAAGTAACAACCCTTTAATAAGCATCATTAAGTCTCTAGATTAAAATAAGAAGCTGTCTGCCCTTTTATCCCATATTATATTGCCCAAATTCTTCTTCGCCATTCTTTCTGTGGTTAGATGAAAGCCCCCATTTTCATATCGATCACAAAAAGCACTTTCCCCTTGTACCAGTTCACTGCATCACTTCTAAATGCAGTTCATCTGATCGCCCTCACTTTGGCTGCTACTCATTCAGAGCTACAGAAACTGTAGTTTCAGGCAGGTCTTGGGGCTGAATGATCATGTTTCTTACCTCATTCCAGTGGATAACATTAGGATCTTTGTTTAGGTGGTATTCAGGTTAAAATAAAGCTCACTTTGCTTTCCCATGCATGCCCACACACGTGCACACCCATACATACACACCCCTCTTTCTCTGCAAGAGTTATTTGAAGCCAGAACAGTAGACATCTGTACGTGTGTGTGTGTGCATGTGTTTGTGTGCCTATTTCTTTTCAGCAATACGCTTTCCAAATGCTAGATGCTGGGGAAGTATAGCTGTATTGAAACATAACTCTAGGTGAAAGCTAAGCTCTTCAAAGCTGTGGATTGAGTGTTCTCAGAGTTATTCTTTTTCACTGTCAAAGAGAAAGTTGCTCTTTGACAAGGAAAGGAAATGATACAGGTAAAAAAGTTATTGGTTTAAGAGTTATCAAGAATTTACTTGTAAACAGGTCTCAGCTTGAGTTGCGCTTTCCCTACAGCCCTTTGCCTGTGGCTCTAGCTCTTATTTCCATTTGCAGTTTCTGTTTGCATGGAGTTTTACCAGTGTGAGAATCAACAGAGAGATTCCGTGTCTGTTTTCCTTCTTCTCTTTTGTCCCTGCCAGATGAGCATAAAACACTCAGATTCTGGCTTGAAGGAAAACCATTCACAGTGAGAAGAACCAACCTCATATGCCAGAATAGCTTACAAACTCAGCCCAGCATTTGAGAGGCATATTCCTGCACTGAAGTGAAGTGAGAAGTATAGACCCACACAGCAGGCCAGATTTTATATCAACAGGATATCTCCTGTGTTTAAAGCAGTCTGCAAGCTGCAAACAAAAACAATCCAGCCCTGCCGTAGTAAAAGTCTTACCAGTCTTAGATAGGGCATTTCTCCATCTTGTTTATATTAATGCTCCCCATGCAGCTTGCTTTTGTAATGACAAAAGCACCACTTTCTCTCCTGTGTTCCTTGTGGGCATGCAGATTTCTGCATGTGCCTGAGATCTTCGATTAGATTGTCACCAAATGAGAAAGTTAACTTCTGGCTGGATTTCACCCTCTCCTCTCCTTCCCGCAAGATATAATTGAACAGTTTCATCATATGCAGCTTAACCTTATGCAAGAATGTGAAATGGCATATGGTTTCCATCCGAGAAAGATAATTGACCCCCAAGTGATTTCAGTAAAACAGAAAGAAAAAATATTGTGGCATTGTTCTTGGAGAGGACTTGAAGCGGAGGAAGGATGTGAATGATTTCACCTCCAGTAGCTTTTTTGAACTCTGAGACCTAAAATCTCGGGTTTGATCCACACACTTGGTGCCCCCATTACGGGAAGGGTCAGCTGAAGGGGGGCTCAGGGTCTCTGGATCACGACTTTGATGCCCTGGAGCATCAGTGTGCGCAGTGCTTCCTACACCAGCAATCCCGGTCCTTTACTCAGCAAAGACCTTTGTTGTTCTTCCTGGCCTGATCACAGCAGCAACATCTCTCTCAGACAACGTTTGCGTTTAGAGAGATAATATTGCCTCTGGCTTCTGTCGCCTCCTCCAGGGAGACTAACTCCACAGTACTCCGTTGGCCCCTCAGCATACACTGTTTTACTTGGGCTCCTCTTCCCCATTTGCTAGTTTTGAGCTAGTTCTTATGTTTATTCTCTCTCCTTTACGCTTTTCTTTCTGTGACATTGAATCTGTGATGTGCTGGCTGATGTATGGTAGCAGAAGAGCTGTTGCTTGTGTGCATCAAATCCTATATTCATAGTGCACCCTACACAGTCAGAAATTATTTGTAGTCCTTACATCTGATAAAGGTCATCTTCTGAAATGCAGAGGTGCAGAAGAATCTTCCTGAGTCTGTAGACAGATTAGCCGCAGTGATCTTTGCTAGAGTTCATTTATTTCGTAGGAAAGGGATGTTCAACATATTCGGGATGGTTTCACCATTGCTTAACAGGAACTGTGAATCGGGTCAATATGTTGCAGTTGCAGCCTGGGAAATTTTGAGCAGCAGCAGAGGGAGGTACTGGAAATGTTCACAAGGGAAGATGATTCAAGAAAAGAAATTAACAGTGAGGAGCAAAGACTTGTATTTTTCCTCCTCTCTCTTCCAGCAACTGGAAGAAGGGAAGATACAGAAAACAACATTTTTCTTTAAGAAGTTCAGGTGGCAGACAGAGCTCTAAGTATGTCACTTGCCTACTAGAGGTAGGGTGGCATGAAATATGAAGCTGTCAAGCAGGGAACAGGACCAATCCGGATCTGACAGATCTAACATCCTGAACCCAAAAATCTTGTCTCCCTCCTCCCCATCCCCACCAGCTAGAGCTATGCCTCATGTGTTTTTGCAGCATTGCAGCTTCTCTCCTATTAAATGGCCCCCAGCGCCAAATTCAGCAGGCTGGCGGGTGCTGCGGTTGGTGATGTGTCACCTCCCGGGGACCCATGCTCAAGGGAGCCCTGCCGGGTAGCGCATCTCCTGCGCTTCCACCTACCGCTTCACGTGTGCTCACTGCTCCCCCCTGTACTTGCAGGCTGTCCTGCTGCCTGTTGTAACAGGGAAAACAACACTGGAGAGGCCTGTGCTCTCACTATCAAAGAGCCACAGAGCCCAGGCTGGAGGTGCTGTCCTACACCAAGAGGTCACGCTTAGATCTCTTTGTGAGAGCCTCCCAAACACATTTGTCGGATCTGCTTCTGGCTTGGAGACTAAGCCCTTTTGAGTCAGGGAATCTTGGCACATGCTTCAAGCACCTGCCTTGCTTCTGGCTGAAAGCTGAGCAATGCTACGGTTTGGCTGTTGCACTGTGTCTTTCAGGCTCTGAAATTCCAGATCTGTTGAAATGATTCTCCTGCAGCTCCATGGTATGCTCTTTTTGTCACCAACCATCTGCCGGTTCTTTTGGCTGCGCAGGTATAAAGCATTCTTGTCAATCTGATATAGTGTCAGCGTTGAAAATACCCTAGCAGTGTGTGTGCAAACAAAATGCTTCTTTCTAAGTTTGGAGGAAGTTTTCTAACATTCCAAGAAAAAGTCCCCAAAGTGCCTCCTGGGGAGAGAGAAAAAGTTTTATTTTTCTTGCTAATATCAAAATATCAGGTGATAAAGTGAGGAGAAGAGTGTCATTTTTGAGAGAATCGGTACATAGTTAGTCAACAAATTGTATGGAGGGAGGGGCTGATAACCTCAAACTCCTTGTGTGTCAAGTGCAGCCACTGCAGCAACACATGGACACTGAGTAGAAATGTACGATTTGGTTGAGTTCCCCTGCAAAAATTCATTGATTTTGGCAAAATGGACCTGACCTAGTTCTGATACACTGGGCCTTTTGGTGCCCTGGGAGTTATCAGGAGTAGTATTTTTGAGCTATCCCTCCACTGAAATGGGTCACAACCATTTATTGCTGGCTGAAGTAAAAGTAGATGAAAATCACATTTGAAAGGAATAGTTTGTTTTCACCACTTGAAATGTATGGTAGATATTCTAGTAAACTTACCAGTATTTTACTTTATTCATCCTGGCACAGAGCTATCAGACTGTATCACTGCATCTGGACCAACCAAGGTGACAAAGGTATCACACAAAGCCATTACTCCATTGTGCCAGAAATAATACACAGTGTGTACCTAGCAGCTGTACAGTCTGATGCACACATTATAAAACCTGTCCAAAGAGGTCAGGCAGTTCCCCTTTTACAGAGAACTTCAATGAATTGAAGTGAACTACAGAGTACTACAGTTAATTTTGAGGGTAAAATATTAAGCAATAGCCACTGGAGTAGCAAACTCCCCTTTTTTCACTTACCCTGTTGCTAAGTACATAAGAAAATCAGTATCAAAGTTTCTCAAGAGGAGCTTGCTCCTCCCAAGGTGAGGCAGCGGGCAGCAGTGGCCAATTATGAATATTTTAGCTTTTGTGTGAACACATGGAAGAGCCAGGGACAGAATCCCAGAAATTCCCATGCTTGGCTTTGCCTTATGGACCCAGAGGAAGAGAATAGTTGAGGCTGGAAAAGACCTTTGGAGATCATTGGGTCCAACCCCCCTGAGCAAAGCAGGGTCAGCTAGAATGGGTTGGTCAGGGCTGTGTCCAGCCATTTTTCAAATGTCCCCAACGGTGGAGACTCCACTACATCTCTCAACAACCTGGTCCAGTGTTTGAGGACCCTCCAGAAGCTTTGCAGGGCTCAATTGTTTTCATTTCTCTGTTGTTGATTCCTTGATGAGGAAGATTTTTATCTGTCAGATAAAAACCTTTATTCAGTACACCAAAAAGCTCTCTTTACCAGGCTTGGCAACATATAGGTGTCTTAATGAGTGAAGTATCCATAAATAATTGAGCTTTCTCAGCTGAAGCAGGGTGACCCTTGGCCTCAGTATTATTCATCTCATTTAATAAAGGATGTTCTAGTGATACATTCAGGATCAACAAGAGTTTTGTCAATGCTGGAGGATGATACTGATATTGTAGCCGATTAATGTGCCTGTTCCTGCTAATGATAAATGGCTCTGTCGTCAGTTCATCTGGCATAGCGCCTCCAGCCTTACATAATCATCTGTGGATATACCCAAGGGTTTCAATAGCTAACATTTCAGCTCTTAGGGATCATCATAATTCTTCAAGGAAGATGGATTAGGTAAATAGCAGCCTGCAAAAGAAAGCTAGAGATGAGGGGGAAAAAAAAAAAAGAAGAAGAAGAAGAAGTATGCAGGTGGTATTAAACTCTGTAAAATGGGCCGAAACCTAAATGAGGAAGAACCAAAGTCCAAGGACAGAGCAAAACGGAAATGCATCTAAGGAACACTGGTGGGTCCAGCCTGGTTAGCCTTCATGAGTTAGCAGCTTATTTGAAACTGAAATTTGCAGCAGTTGTGAAATTGCAGAACAGGCTCTGAGGCCAGAGCGGGTATAGTAAAGTGACCTGAGGAGACAAAATTTTGAGGGAGGAGCAGAGGTTCTGCAGTGCTGCTTTGGGGGAAGCACAAGCCAGTGAAGCTGCAATGAAATGCCCTGCAGTTCCAAGGCTGGGAGAGAAACCGGTGGGTGGGGTAGAGACATCTGGGGAGGGAAGCAGTGAATACGAAATGATCTCTGCATGTCTGTGCTCATGCGATGGCGTATTATATAACCAAGGCTTTTTGTGCTTGGGCCAGGAATCTGATCTGAAAACCCTTTGCAAGGCCCTTGGTACTAAAGCACATTGCAAGATGCAGAGCGGTTCTCTCGTTCAGGGGAATTCATGTTAATTAACAATTTCATGTTAATTGCATTCCCTGTGCAAACATTGTGATCTGGGCATTGAGTTGTTTTAATGGTTACCATCCTCGGTTAGCCAAGCGGGAGCCAGAAGGAAAATGCCATGTTTTTAGCCCCAGTGCATGGAGCTTTGCTGAGTCTCCCAGGCAGATGGCTCTGCTGTGCTGGTGAGCTCTTTCCTCAGCGTGTGGGATTACATTGCCTCCTGCCACAGCTCCCTCCTGGGAGAGTTCGGCGGAGGCGGTGGGTGGCTCTGCAGAGCTGAACGTGCAGAAGGAGGAGCAGAGGAGACGACAGCGGTGGCCATCCCCAATTTGCACCACTCTTGTTGCTCCCTCTAATGGTCTTTCTTACATTCATGTCTGAGCACTATGGGCCAAGGGTTCATAAAGACCTCTGCACACCTACTATAAATCAGTCCCAGTGAACTGGCAGAGGTACAAAAGTTAGCTTTAGCCTAATTTTAATCATCTAATCTCCCCAAAGTCAGTGGAGGGAGGCACCTCCAGAGGGCAATTCAGAACAGGCGTCTGACTGTAAGAGTAATATTAACCTTTATGACTACTCTCCCTTCGCCAAGAGTCGATGGGATCAATTCGTAGCTGAGCCGAGAAGACTTATTTTAGCTAAGGAGCAGTCCCAACATCAATAAAACTGCCACAATGTGCTATCTGTATCGCAGAACTGCCATATGTCTCAGCTTATGGGGCTTGGGCATGGGGGGCTGTGGAGGGAATTGCTTTCCTGGGGCAGGTTAACGTAACAAAAAGCAAGCAGCTATGCAGCCCTTAATCTCCCCAGAGCCCATAGTCTTAGACCTCCTATGCTTTACTCTGTGCTATGCTTCATTACGGAGTCTTTAAACACCTAAGCTAAAGATCGAGAAAGTCATTTAAAAAGAAAACACAACCTTGGCTCCTTTACTTGGATTTTTGGAGAAAAAGTAAGGTTCCCCTTGGCTAAACTTATTAGATTTTGTAATTTTGTTTATATAGAGTTACAAAGTCCAAGCATTGAAGCATTTTGGAGTACCCAACTCAGGAATATTCAATAACTCACAGTAGCTTGAGCTGCTTAGAATCATGAGTTTTAAACATTACAACATTTTTATTCTCTTTATTTTTCTTCTAAATATGGAGCTCCTATTTCCTTTCTAGTAATAAGATCTGACAGTTCTGCTTTTATTTTTAATAATTATCTTACTTAATCACGGTACTCCAGGAGCTGCAGCTTCAAGAAGAAAACAGAAATTACTGCTTGGAGTATATCAAAGTACTTTGATCTAATGTCTCATGCATTTTGTTTTTTTTTTTTTATAATATAAATTTGGTATCATCAAGAGGTACCCAGTAACAATCTTCTTGGTTTTAATTACATCTGGAATATACGGCTCATTGTAAACAAAATGCATAGTTATTAACATGCAAATTTTAGTTCTGGGATTTGAAGCAGTCTAATGGGCAAAGACGCACATTCCACTCATTTAACTGTAGAAGTTTGTCAGAACTCACCAGATAGCTTTAAAAAGCCTCAGCCTTTGCTTTTTTTTCTCATTTTTCTTTTCCTTATTGAGTTAATATTCTAAATGCATTAATGGAGCTGCTGGTGAAAAGACAATATATTGTTTCAGTTCCCTGGCTGCTGTAAATCAGCATAATGGCACCTACAGCAGTGAAGCTGCTATTTACCCCAGCTGAACATCTCCTCCTTCAGTTCTAATATTAACCCAGTTAAAAATAGGTGATTTATATTTAAACTTCTGCTTCCTGAAGTGACAGTAGGTGGGCCAACTTGTAACATGATCAACATTTATAGCATTATCTCTACTGGAATCCATTTATGGCAGCTCCTAACAATCAAAACATAACAGCTTTTTGGAATTGCTGTTGCTTTAATTTTTACTGAAAAAAAAAAAAGGCAGGGGTATTATTTAAAAGACACGTGAGCCCTGATCCAGCACTCATGCATATGCACGAGCAGTACTCAAAATGGAAATGTAGATATCCTGGTAGGCAACCCACTGCCTAAAGCAGTATTTACGGAAAGGGATGGTGCGTGGGCATTATATAGGGGGAGTGATGATGTAGTGGGATTGGGAACTCAGGGCCCAATGCATAACCTGTGATTTTTTTAGTGCTTGCTTTCATTTTATAATGCATCTAGAGCCATTTGAGATGCCCAAACTAGGAGACTGGTAGAGAAGATACAGGATCTGCAGGAAACCCATGTCTTGAATAGCATCTGGAGGACTGCCAGGATAACTTGGGCATCTCCAGTGGCACTAGATGTTTTCTGAGGGGGCAACGGAGCTGAGCTGTGTCTTACATCTGCAGCCACATTTTTTCAAGTTATTGTTTGATAGTACTGAAGGGCATGTTAACTGTGACCTATCAGAAGCTGGTGGCCCTTAGCAAAGTCATATACTGGCTCAATTTCATCACTATGCAACATATTATACCTATGAGTGCTGTCACTAAACTGAGTGACATTGCCCAAATGTGCCTCACAGTAAAATTATATATATGTTCAAGTGTCTATGAAATTGAGAGAGTTGTGTTCAATTCCCCCACTAAATACAGAGTTGCTAATAAAATGTTCAGGAAGTTGCAAAATTACATAGCAAAGTGCCTGAAGGATGTGGACCATGGGACTGAGTCAGTATTTGTTTGTGCATGTTGAAGCTATTGGACTTATCCAGGTGTCCAGCTCAGGGCACTCTTTCTCCTCTATTTTTTAAAAACGCCAATATAAGTTTATAAAAACTACAATGTTAGTACTGTCTTAAAATAAATAAATAAGCTGGAAAGGAGGAGAGGAAATAAAAGCAACCATTTCTTATTAGTTTTGTCCTGTGGAAAATGTATTTTCTATTTCTCCATAGTCTGCATGTTAACTTAGGTTCAATTTCATTCTGCTCAACTTTAGGCAACTCAGATTAAGTGTATAGTCTTATGCAGCCTTTGAGGCCACATTTAGACTGTGCAGCCAGACATGGGTGCAGCAGACATGCCCTGTGTACTGATCCTGGAGCATCTGGGATAAGAATGTGCCTTCAACATGCCATAACTCTTATCTGGTTGCCCAGATTTTCTTCCTGTGGAAATGAAAGCATTGGAAAGCAGCTTCAACACAGGTGTCTTGTAGATACGGAGACAGATATCCGTTTCTGTATATCAGTGTGGACACAGAGCTAGATATCAGTTTCTGCCTGTTGAGACAGTAGCCTGGGGAGAATTTGCTGCTAATGTAGGTGCTTTTGGTTAAGTGCTCGCAGTTAGGGGGAATCTCTCAGGGTCTTTGGATTTACGAAGGGTCGTACAAAGAATATCCTGACAGCCACCATGCAAATAACCTTAACAAATTCCTGCCAGTCTTTTCTGACACACAACACCTGGCTCCTTTTCTGTAGTGAGAATGGCTGGACCATTGCAGTGGCGCACTGATTTTTGTGGATGGTGAACACAAAAAGGGGATTGCGAAGAGACCGCCAGAGTTATTCTGACACATGACTTGAGTGCTTTCTATTCTTAGACAAATGAGGATCTGAAATATGTAAGTATACTATAATTTTTTAGACTTATTTTTATGCAAAAATGAGAGGAAAAAAACCCTCTTAATACATTATGGGTATTGGACATATATTTTTCCTTTGCTTTCAGTGTGCATTTCTACGTAGATGGAGTTGAAAAATCTAGGTATTTCCTGTGATATTACAAAACATCATTTTTGTTCTCTTGATTCCATCCTTGCTTGCCATTAAAGGAATAGAAAGAGCAAAAATTATGAAATTATATTTCCAGTGTATTTTTAATTTTTTGTATAATAAATAGTTATTCAAGTTCAAAATATATACATATATTTTCTGTTTTGTTCACAAATTTAACAAAAGTGATTGAATCAAGACCAGAAATGTTTGCAGATTCATAAGCCTTGAATGAATGACATTGTCACGTTAATTTGCTGCTGTGGAAATTCATTTAAAGTGTAAGAAATGACCTGCACATAATTTCATGAAAGCTCATATACTACTTAGCCTAATTTATTCTCAGCTACAGAGTCTCTGATCTCTGTGTGTCACCAACATTTCCAGCTCACACAGTACCATTTAAAACTCATTCTAGTACAAAAATAACACTTTTTTTTCCAGCAAGTGTGGACTGTATTTTAACTTCCAAATTGACAAATTTATTTGGACTTCCACCAACACTTTTGCTGAATGATCACAATCACCACTGATTTTACCAGTATCATGTGGATCTGCTACTTCTGACTCATCTAATGATTTTGCATAAGACACCTCGTAGAACTGCGTCTTCTCCTTATTTGTGCTTAACAAATAGCAAATAAAACTTGTCAGCTGCAGAGTACTGTACCTCAGTTTTCCAAATGAGTGCACATGAAGTATTTCAAAAAAGACAAAAAAAAAATAGAAATTCGAAATGTTCTTAAAGTGCTACATATAGCAAGACTTTAATAAACCGTAGAAAAAGGTTCAGAAACACAGTTAAGTTTACTAGTACAACTTTCAGTCAGAAGTTCCACATTTAAAAGTGTAAAAACAAATCAACAACAACAACAAAAAAGATCTAGAATGGCCTGACTTGTAAGGACTGGGCTAAGATTCTTATGCAATTTTTATTTTTTAGGTCCAGCACAGGAAAATACCTTTTTTCCAGATAAGACTTCAGAATATGTGCATTTCAAGTACTGATTGTCTTTTGGTTTCAAACAATAAGCGTATACTTGTATTCTTCCTTCGGTCTGGGCTGTGATTATGTATTTCAGTTTATGGTGTTTATATAGTAATGAGACTAGCCTGAATTCTTCCAGATTTGAGTGCACACATTGTAACAGAGACAGATTGTTGTTGATATGTCTTTATTAACATAAATGCATTTTAAATATTGTTTAGATCTCCCACTGTAGATGACTGATTCAGGAGAGATTAGTAGAGCAATAATGTCATTATATCAATTTTTTTTTTCTTTTTCCTTTTGGCATTCCTGGAGATGTTTCAATAAACGAATTTACAGCTTAGGCATCTATGTAACCAGCCCAGGTATATGGGCTTAGATGGGGGAAATAAGGTTTTTCAGGACAAAGGAAAAGTGTGTCAAGGTAATAGTGGAATGATCTGATTTTCTTTCAGAAAACAAAAGTAATGAAAAGCATGGGAGGTGCAAAATAGAGCAGTTGGCCTACCTCTCGGACATTCAGATTTACGAAGGATGTTGACGATTTGGTGAAATATCTCCATGTATCCAAATGCAAGCTTTTGTATCATAAGTCATTCAGCAGCTCTTAAAATATCCCACCCCTGGGAAGATAAAGCTCTCATAAGTATCAGGACTAGCAACAAGAGGAACATAACTCAGTTGCCACAAACTGTATTTTTCCCTTTTAGGAAGCTTATCAACCTAACCTAGACTTTCTGACAGCTATGGAAATAAGCCAAGGTTATATTAAAAACTGGTATTGTGCTGGGGGTTACCATTCCCTGCCAGATGTATTGTATATACCCTGCTGAGTGCGTGCATATTTATAGATATGTCTATAATACACGTCCAGTGAAGGAAAAATATATTTATGGGAAGGTGTGCTAATAACTGGTTTTCCATGGCTAAAACATAGGCTGTTAATACATTGTACTAGCAAATGAAAATGAAGGGCATAAACGAAGAGCTATTCCCATAGCGATTCAGTAGTTCAAAAGGATTAATCAGTACTACGTATCTGCTGGAAAAGGGTGAATGGAGGACCCATTCATCCTGGTTCTCTGCGATTACACTATCTGATAGTAAATCACACCAACTCCGAGAACTTGGGGAGATTTGGGTTATCAGAACCACACATCTCCCCATATGCTGCCAGGACAGGATTTAAATGCGAAATAGGAATTGCTTTATAACCTTGCAGAAGTGCACAAGGGTAATAAATGGATCTTATCAGTAAGTCTGGCCGGTTCTGAGTTCCTGCAGAAACGTTGCCACATAAGGATCTCCTCTGAGGTACTCAGATATTGTGGTGGTTAGCCTGGTAGACAGACCTCTGTACTGGAAAAGCAAGGTCAACACTTCTGGAACAATAGGAGACATAAAGACTCAATAATAATATCTGATTATTCTATCAAACGATGTCTGCAAAACACTTTAAAATCATTATGTGAAGGACAAAGGATGCTATGTAGTAACAGGGTAATAGCTGACATTTCTGCAGTGCCTTTTAATTAACAGAATTCCACGCAAGCCTGGCCTTTGGAAGAAAAATAATCTTCGGTTGCATACTGGGCACACTGAGCTTCCATAATAAACATACAGGGAACCCCTGTAGGGCGTCCACTGAATCAAGCCTATTGTTTTGCTGATGCCAGGTCCTCCAAGACCTCGAGGTTGAAAGGCCTTCTGTAAAAGTGAAATCTGTTTTGCTTACTACAAGTGGGGGGTTCACGGAGGCAAGAAACAGCGCCAGTAACTGATCATTTTTATTAATGGTGCTTCTAAAGCTGTTGGAGCCCTTGACACTGTTGAATTTCAGTGAGGAGACAGAGCATGTCTAGGTAGGAGCATTTTCCTGATGCTAGTACAAGCTATGTTCATAGGAAGCGTTTTGGTTCCTTGTACTAAGGAGTGGTCCAACAATCACTAGTTAGCACGTTTTTCTTAGTTCCTACTAAAAAAAGGACAATTCCTTCTTCTACTGTCAGTTACCATCCCCTCACCTGAGACATGGTAATTCATAGTATCCAGACCGCTAGATTAATGCACTGCAAAAATAAAGCTATTTATTGCTGCGTGTCAGGATCAACAGCTATTGCTATGAAAAAGGGGCACAGAGGAAACGATCGGAGGTGATCATCCGACCATGCCCTTATGCAGTTCACACGTCGTATCCCGGATGATTTATTCTCTCTATAAGCACATCTCAGCTGTGGATCTGCAGCTGAATTAAAGGAGGTCGTGTGGCCTAGTGCAGAGACCACATGGAAGGGATTTGGTAATCTTAAATCTACTTCAGATTTACAAGGGGGGCTTTGAAAAATTATTTTGCTCTATCTTGCCCACTTACACAACAAAATTCATGAGACTGACCAATATCGGTAAAGCACAATGAGATAAACAGATGAAAAATACCCTTTAGGAGCTGCATGCTTTTATTAGTAATTATTTTTTCTTCATGATACATTCTTTCCAGAGAATGGGCCCAGGATGGGAAAAAGTGATATACTCAGACCTTTGCAGCCTCTGCTATATACATTGATTTCCAGCACCCTGTCCTTAGCTGAAAATATTAAAGTACACTACCTGTTTCATTAGCCATGGATCATTTCTATAGTGCATGGTTGACATTGCTGAGCGATAATTTATTAGAAGGACTTGAGGAAGACATAGGATGCCACAAAACTGGCAAATAAAGCTGATGCTGTTTTTACAGGTGGGACAAGAAAAAACATATTTGCTGATGTGCATAGTAATTCTTTTCCTCAGACATAAATCTGTCAGGGTTACTACATTATGTAGATTGAGCCATAGATTTCTCCTACAAAATAAAATATCTTTAGAAATGGAATATTTGTAATGGAATTAACAAGGTTGCAGCTGTGATAGCATGAGGTTTGAAGCCCTTGTCATCACCAGTCTTTGAACGTATAAATTGTATAACAGGTGGAAGATGGTTAAAAAAAAAAAGGCCAAACTTTTTTTGAACTTTTTCAACACAAAGGTGATCAGATATTGATTATTCTAAGAACTAGCATAAAAGGAGGCAGAAGTGAGAGAAAATGGTGAAGAAGAGAGAGCATCAAAGAAGAAAGTGCAAACAAAAATGTGGGAATGCCATCTTCGTCATCGTCCAAAGACATCTCTGTAGCTGCAGACTTAGCTCTTACTGGGGCAAGAAGTTTGCCTGGTTATCTGCCTTTCCAAGGAAATGACGGTTCCATATTCTCTATCAGCTCGTGGAAATGGGGTGAGAGAGGTCAGCTGAATTTGCTGCCATCCACATTGAAACTCGGGCTAGCACAGGGTTTCCCTTCTCTGTGTTACCACTCTTATGGTAGGGACGCAGCCCTGCCCATTCTAAACTAGATACCCCCAGGCAAAGAAGTGGGATGAGATTCTCGACTGGAGGCTTTTCCATCCTTTTCCATCCATTTTCTTCAAATGTAGTGCTGTTGCAGCAGCTGTATATGAACTGTTTAGTGAAGCGCTATCAGCTGCTTCAGCATATCCCTGCTAAGAAGGTTAATCTCTCTGGGTCCTTGACGCCTCAGGTAGCAATCTCCTTGAATCAATGTCTCCCAGGTTACCCATGATGGCAAAATGAAGGACATCATGGCCAAACCTAGACTGCATGTGTAGTCAGGCTAGGGGCCAAGTGGCTTCTCCTGCTCTTTGATATTTCTATCCAAAATGCATTGTGATTTGCTTCACTCTGGAGCCAGGCTGCCGGCCAATGGATAGGCAATACCAACAATATTGACATGCTCATTGAGACTCTTTTACCATCCTCTCCCAGCTTTGTCGTCTCCATTCTGTCCCATTCCTATATCCTTACTGTTTTTTCCTTCCTGTGGCATGGATGGAGGAAGCAAATCCCTCTGCTTGTCTCCTTGCTGCGGGACTGCAGGTCAGCTGGATCATAGACAGCCAGTAGGCAGCGAGCTTTTCATGGCTGACATTTGAGTAGGAGGCCCCATAATGTCCATATCTATCTTGTCCTCACAGGTAACTCTGTGCATTCAGTCAGAATAGCAAATTCAGGCTCCTTAACCCCCACAGCAGTAGGATTCCCATCTTGTATTTTCTCCTTAGTTTTTACTGGAGTTGGATCGAGGTGGCCAGACAGGCCTTCTCTTGGACACTGTTCTGAAAAGGTTTTCACACAGAGGAGTCCTTTCTGTAGCTAGATCTGTGCCATTTCTGGTGGCTTATCCCCTCCAAATCCTTGCTTGCTGTTTGAGTTCTGGATCACCACGTCTGAGTCAAAGGTAGAGAATATATTCCACAGACTTGGGGTGAAGAATGTTTACAGTAGAGGTGTCGACTTTGGTTGCACTTTGATGGCCTCCAGCTGGTGGGAGTGGTTTAAAGTGTCATATCATTAGAAATGGTTAAGGAAGTTTCCACTGTGAGAAGGCTCACTGTGGAGTTTGCAAAATATAAAGATTTTTAAGCAGTTTTCTGAGCACTTTCTTTTTTTTTTCCACCCACCTGTGCAGCCTCGATAGCACAATCCTCATTGTATCAGCAGATAAAGCAATTATGTATTTTAAGCTGGTCCTTAAAAATGCATCCAGCCCTGTACAAATGCCTTTATTCTTTGCATATAATAAGGATGGAAGACCTTTCCACTTGCCTCTTATCTTCCTACTGCAGATAGGGCAAGATGGAAAGAGACCGCCTGCCACAAGAAGGTGAACTCTTAATTCGGGTACGTGATCTGCAGGACAGAAACAGTTAATTCCTCTGAATGCATTCTCTTCAATGGAGATGGCTTTTGGAACAGAATTTAATGAAATCCAGTGTCCTTTTCATAAAATAATCTAAAGAACTCCTGTTTGATAGCACTTGTCAATCAGTCCTTTGCTATTGTTACCTTTTTTTTTTAATTGACATCTGTCTGGAGGGATACAAACAAATCCCAAGCTGGTATCTTCACTAGGATATTGTGGACCTGTGCTCTTTCAATCTTTGAGTTTCTTGGATGATAAAAATGAAAAAATTGCATAAGCTACATTAATGGGTGCAAGGGGCAAAAGCAAGAGAAAAGATCCCATAAGGGTGTGCCAAAAGAGCCTTGAGTATTTTGTGAGGACACTTTTCAGAATCATATTTGCCTTATTACTAAGGTGTTGTCGAAATGTATGCAAGATTATGCAGACTCTAGAATCATGGGACAATTAATGTGCATATTCTCTGCAATGGTTCAAACTCAAAATAACCAGATATTTGACCTCTGGATACTTTAAGTTCTCTTTCTGTTAAATGGTTATAGTCTTGTTAGCAATCTTCAAGGATCTGATAGAAAGGTTTTAGTTATGTATATTAGTTTCCACTAATCAGGCTTAAAAAATGCATGAAACTCTATATCAGTCTTTCCCACTGATTTTGTCATTCATTTCCATTTCACTGTATTCTGAAATATGAAGCTATATTATTTTACACTGGGAGGTGTTCCTGTAAACAGAAAAGCTGCATGTATGGTGTAATCATCAGGGCTGCCTTATACTGCATCCTGGTTTTAGCTGGCATGTCAAATCACTGCTACACTCTTTAAGTAGGTGTTCATAAAGATGCCGCTTAAGTAAATCCAACAGGCTGTTGTGGAAGTGTGGGCATGTCCGTCAGCAATCAAGACAGTCCAAAGGACTGCTGAATATCTCCTCTAGCAGAATAATTATTATGCACAAGAAAACAATTTTCTTACCAGACGGTGCAATGGAACCTTTTATGATGGCACTTTCTATCGATACTCATGCGAGATAGAGGGATTCATTTTAAATTCAAACATTACAGCCGGCCAGATTAATAAGCCATATTTATGAAATAATAATAACTCCCTGAATACGTTTTTAACTCAGGAGATTGAACACTGACACTGAACAGGTGTCGTTCTTCAGGATCTGTGCAGTGATATATGGCACGCTGTGTTTGCTGCGATACTGATGTACAGTGAGCCAGGCTGAAGGACAGGCTTCTCACACATAAAGCCTGCATGTGTTTTACGTGTTATGTGTTTAAAGTTGCATATCAAAGTCCAGACAGGCATTTTGCTGGGAGGTTCTTAGCTCAATTTTTCCTCTTCTGCTTGTTCTTGAGTTGAGATGTGAATGAACATGATGTCTCAAAGCCAAATGCAGGTCTTCGAAGATACACACAAATACACACAAGCACACACAAATCAAGAAAATGAAAAAGCTTAAAATTTCATCAAGTTTAAGCATGAGCAGAGGTAGATAACAATGAATTATCAGTCTCCTGTTTGCTCAGGAGAGTCGAGGAAATCAGAAATTTTGTGGGGAGAAAGTAAACAGCTTGAGTCAAAGTTTGTGAGAAAACATTAAGTCAGGGAGTTTATCCTGGGTTTGGGTTTCAGAGTGAAAACTAGAACACATCTTTCTTTGACAGTCACTCATGCGTTCAGTTTCTTGATACCAAGCCAGGGGAGGTGGAGTTGAGACTAATGTGGTCATGGTGGCCCTAAAAATTCCTGAGGAATTTTAGACTTTGTAAAATAAACAGACTATTTCTTCATGGTTTGAGCAGAAAAACTTCCAGGTGTGACCAAGGTTACTGCTTCCTGACTGCAGGCTTCCCTGCACTTCAGCTTTCATTATATCCTTGTTGGTGAAGATACAACTCCCTTCCTTGTAGGAATAACTGGCTACCTGCATTAATATGCCTTACGCTGCTGTTGCTGCTCTTTCTCTGTTTTAAGGGGAATAAAGTGCAGTGAGTTATGACATTTTAAATGAGTTTAATTGAAAACTGGGTGCTGTATCAGTTTAAGAATATGGGTAACATGGTCCTAAATTGAGGTGTATCTGTATCTTTATATATATATATAAAGAAATGTAGTCTTTGTCTGTGAAAGTCTGAAATGACGTCTCTGCATGCTGTAGGAAAACAATGATGGGAATAAACAGCCCTACTGTCTCATCTGGGAGCTTCAGCTCCGGATCCTTTTTATAATAATTTAAACTACGGCCAACCAATTGCTTTAGCAAAAAACTGCTGGGTCCTTCAGGGATGAGAATGAATATTTGGGCTGTAGAGAGGTTTCCTAGCAGAGCCCCCATGAGACCAAGATGCTTTTAGCAAGACAAGGTATCTTTCGTTAAGGAAATACATGCAGCCACGTGTCTTTTCTGTTGTTGTTAAGGAGAGCACTACATGACTATGTCTAAAGGACAAAGTGGCCTTGGGATTTTATTGGTTGGGAACCATCACAAATCTGAATCTGAATTAGTAATTAATTGCATCGAGCCATGGCCTGTTATGACCTATCATCAGGTTTGTTCGGGTTTATTTCATCAAGATTCATACACTAATACTGCTGACAGGCAGGGAGCAAAGTGAAAGGCACCAGACTCCCAGCACTTCCCGCACTGCTGGCCTCCAGAAATGTGGGAAGGGAGGCTTGAGAGAGCTGAAGTTGGGGAAGGTGAGGAACCAGTTCGGGAGCATTAGCAATAGAAGGTGTGTATGCGCTAAAACGTAGAATGTGCCAGCTTGAAAAGAGAATATCAGCAAATCAGGCACTGCTTTATCACGGAGCAAAACGAAGCAGTCAGTTTACTCAGTCTCATCATGCTTTCATTTCATATTGACAAATCAATTCCCCCCCCTCCACTCCCCCTCAGTACAGATGCAAGCTTTAAAAATGTCCTGAAATAATCCTACCTCAGCACGGTCGACTATTCACCCATCTAGTCTAGTGTACCCTGTCTGCACTTTTTTGAACCTCACTTCTCTGTCAAAACGTGGGAAGTTCTCCTCCTGAAGGCTAAGCCTAACTGTGATATTTCAGTCCTTAAAATTGCTCCCAGTTCACTGAGGATGAGGCTCCATACAAGAATGAATTAAATTCCTTTGCCAATAATTAATAGTTACCCTTTGACTCCTCTAAATGTCCAGGGCAACACAAAAGTGGAGTTTCCTCTCATTTCTCATTGAGACCATATGAGACATCAGCCTCAAAGGTGAACTGGCCTGGACAATCAAGAAAACCAGTGTGGTTTGGTCTGATCTGTTTGATCAGATGGATTAAAACCCTGTAACTGAGCAGTCTCAAATTCTAGCTCAAAGTCTTAACTTTATAGGTTGGTCTCATTGTTAACTTCAGTGCAAAAACATATACAGCCAGATTTGCCCAAGAGATTCAGTAGACCATCTGTGAATATAATCTCATGGGAAATCTGTCCTAGCTTTCTTAGATTTCTTAAAGAATTGCATTAGTTCAGTTTTTCTTTTGTTGTTGTTGTGAAACATCTATTCTAAAGACTGACCATTAAAGAATTTCAGATCATTGCATTCTCCTGGCTGGGCTACACTACATATCTTTGCATGGGCACTTTACTTTTCCTACTGCTGCAGAAACCCTGGTGACAAAACAGGCATCAAGAAATTTGCTGGATGGATTGCAGAGAAGGAATTTAGCTTTAAAAAGGCAAGTAAAATTAAACTTACATCTCTGGGAACACCGCCAATCTTTAGTATTAATAATATTTCCATTTTTTAATTCACTTATAATTACGTAAGTTTTTTCTTTATTGTAGTTAACTAACAAATATTTAATTGATTTAGCAATTCAGTAATGTTCTTGATGACAAAATATTTAGAAGATGTGGAGTAGAGAATGGCTTTAAGGGATTTCAAAGGTTTATATCACATTGAAGTTAGTGAATGCCATTCAGCACTTAAATTCTAGAAAAAAGCTTCTTTGTAGAAAAACTATGTCTTGGAAAATAACTAAATGTTAATTATTGTATCTATCCCAAATACAGTAAGTCATAAACGAGGCATTAAAAAGTCTATACAAAAAAATTCCAAGAGACTCGAACAATTAGCTCAGCAACCTAATCTAATCATTTCATAATTTCAGAGATTTTTGAGGTCAGAGAAAGCATTAGCTCTTCTACCTTGACCTCCTGTTTAATGGGGATGATGGAATTTCATTCATTCTGAATTGGAGCCTGGCAACTTCTGTGTGGGTAAATCTTATCTTCCAGAGATGCACTGAGGGCATTTGGAGATAAAGATCCCACCATGTCTATCACTACTATGCTTAAGTGGTTAAGTGCCTTCACAGTTAAATATTTGTGCCTTTTTTCTGCTGTGAGTTTGTTTAGCTGTACCTTTCAATCCATGGTTTGTGCCTTTCCGTACAAAACATAGTGTGTTTCACTGTCTCGTTCTTCCTCTTGGACTTACTCTTACACCCTAATAACCTTTTCTCCCGACTGTCTTTCCCAGTGCTTTTTATTTTTCTTTGCATTTCATTTACCTGGGACAGGGGGAATGACTTGGCCAATTCCCCTATTGATTTCAGGCTGCTTTTCATTTTCTAGCACAACAATGGCTGGCAAACTGTGGGGACCCTCTTTTTAAATATTTTTCTATTTTTCTAATATGGCAAAATTATTTCAGTTTCTCCCAGTTCCCCTCTTTTCTTTACTAGCAGCTGCTCTTTAATTTTGAACTCCTGGACAATATCTCTACAAAGTTAAAATGAGACCCTTCATCATGACACAGTCACAAACAAAAGTCTGTCATTTAAAAAAAAAGAATTTACAGGTCACCTGCCTTGCTCCTATAACTGCTGATAACAAGCAGATGGAAAGGAGCTTGCTTTAGCCAACTTTTACCTTCCGTCCAAGTGTTTCCCATTATTGTCTAGCTACTGATCCTATGTGAAAAGAATTTTTTTCTGGTATTTCTGCTTTAGAACCGCAAGAGCCACGATTTAATAGACATGCTTATAGCACATTATATGTTACAGGCGTCTTTTCAAAGATTTCAAAGCCACATCTTGACAGCTTCACTTTTTTTTTTTTTTTTTTAAGAGATGCCTTTAATAACCATTTCTTGCTGACTTAAGAAATGAGGGAAGAAAGCGTAACTTCAAAGTGTTGGCAAAATAATATGAATTATCCAAATATACTTGTAAAGTTGCTTCCAGTTACAGTAGTAGCAACTTGAGACTGATAACTGATTTCCCCTTTCCCAACTGTTTCCAATTTAAACCAGTATCTTTTGGAGTTGTTCCACACTATGTTGCTGCTCTAGTACAAACCAGTCTATTTATCCACATTTTCTAAGGAAAATTGGAAATAAAACAAAAAATCAATATTTAAAAGCTACTAATTAGAGTAGTAAGCAAGCATGATGTTTCCAGTTCTATTGGTTAAACTGCTGAAAGGCATAATTTAACACAAATAAAATTAAAGAGATTTATAAACATTTGAATCAGAAAATCAAGGCCTATGTGTCTTCCAATATAAGATTTAAAATCTACCAGTAACTTTCATATGTGATATAGTAGAGGCAAAGATCATCCTTTTTCCTTCTGTGCAATATGGCAAAATAAGAGAAAGTAATAAAAGGTATTAATATTTAAATAGTTAATCATACATTATTAATAGCATTATAAGTGGCATTAATTAAGACCCTTACATACCTTTACACATTCCCTTCTCTATGCTGCTGTCCAGACTAACCGTGCAACCTCACTACACCATTTTCCTTTGACCAGATGTGTAATTGTTATTAATTATTATTCTTATCGGGCACTCTGCCCACTAAACTTCACCCTCCAGTGCTACTTTCAGAGTTGCAAAATCCTAAACAACCTATGGGACTCTTGTAGGTTGTTTTATTTTTTTCACCTCATTCTCTCCCTAGGATATTACATTTTTTTCTCCATCATACATTTTCCTGATGTTGCTCTGCCCTGCTTCTTGTCTCACGACAGAACGGGTAGGATTATAACACTGGGGAGGGAAGATTTCCAGTGCAGAGGCCGGTGGAGACCAGGCACAGGCTGTCTCCAGCGGCTGTGGGGTTTCCATCATTAGACATTTCTGCGAACCAGTTAAACAAACATCTGTCAAGCCCGACCTCCCTGTAGCTAAGCCTGCCTTGGGGCGAGGGGATGGACTGCATGACCCCTTGAGATCTTTTCTGGCCCTGACTTTCTATGATCCAGAGGGGAATGAAGCGGGCTGGGGCTAACCCCAGTATGCTGTTACAGCCTGATTTGTCTTCTGTGCGTGCTCACGTGCCTTGCGGTTTTATAGAAGCAGAGGGAATATACTGACCCTGCCTAAAATACAGCACATTGTAGCCAACCGCTATACCTGGGTCCTGGAAGTATATTTGTCTTGACGAAAAAAGGACTCCGGAATGATGTTAAGTGATCCTCTGAGATGTTTCAACAGGTTTATTTTTCCTCTTGTTCATCTGCAATAGAATTTATTTAAAAAAAAAAAAAAAAAAAAAAAAAAAAAAGGTTTTCTGGCATTTGAACTGGTGGGATACAAAGAGAAACAAGAAAACCCACATATCACTTCTCAGTGTTGTAACTGCACAGAAGAGGATGATCTGCTCTAGGAAAGCATTTATTAGTGCTTTTTGTCTATCAGACATTTTTTCTATTCAGACCAGTCTCCTGCCTTTTCCAACAACAACACCTGATCCTGTTGAGGAACATGAGAATTTGTGTGCCCCCCATCTGTACAGACTCTGTGAAAAGTCTTAGCCCTGATAAATAGTGGAAGTAAAATCTCCCCAGGTTCTTTATGGCAAGGTGATATTTCCCTTACACTCCCCTTTTGCTGTTTCCATCCTCTGCCTTACAACAAATCTTAATAAAGAGCCCAAAGCAGAGGCAAAGCTCAGCTGCCCATCCCTGGGTCCTCACGACAGAGGCAGGTGTTGCATTATGCAGGGAGAATGTGTTCCTCAGTAATATTATCCTGGGAATTATCTTAGAGAGATTGACCTGTGAATAATAGCCAAGCCTTCAGGGTTAGCCTAGTAGTAATTATCTGCTAGACGTTTTCACTAGCCATATCCTTTCAGGTCAAGAGGCAAACATGAGGACTGACATTTGTGCTTCACGGCAAATTATCATTCAATTACAGTGACTTTAGAACCCCACTGAATATAAATTGAATTGTTCTTCCCTTATGATATTTATTTGTATGAAAAATCTCAGGGAATTTAAAATGCAACATAAATAAGCAATTCAGTTGGAACTGTATACAGACTCTGGGACTGTAATAAAATACTTCAGAGGTTTTCCATCCTGGCAGTTTGGGAAAGATCTGTGGTTCAGCTGCTGTAGATGTAGGCTGTGTATTCATTATAACACAAACTTGAGTTGTTCAGAGTTAACCATTCTTCAGCAAGCCAGTTCATGCGAGAGGAGTCAAGCTGCAGTATAACCACCTTCTTGCATGGACAGAAGGTATTAGCAGCACAAGATGGTCATGTTGCAGCAATTCATGAGTTGTATTAGCCTGTATCATAAGAGGCAATCCGAGGTGGGAATTCATATCATCTGGAAGTAGTCAGTAGTAGTAGTTTCTCTCCAAAAAAAGAAATTGAGGGTGGCTAGCTCACATGAAGACATTGCCATTACAAATGTCTAAAGTTTTATGAGAGATGAATTGCACCCTATGTGCTGCGTAAGCCATAATAAGTGTCTGCATGTGTCTCCTTGGTCTGCTCTCAGCTGCAGCCAGAACTTGCTAGCTTAAACCATATTTGTGATTTTGCTCTGTTGGAGTCAGAGGCTCAGGGTGGTGGGGTACCAAAGCTCAGGTGATCTGTGGCAGCTCAGTAAGCTGGAAACCCATACATGGCTCGGCGGCAAGGAATTTAGCTTCAGAGCAAGAACAAGAGCCCTGTGGTATCTCTTTCGGTGAAGAAAAAACACTTTGATTTTTACTTTTATGTTCTGCAGGCAATAGAGAAATGTGCCTGACTAGCTTTGGGGTACTATAACTTTCTTTACTCCTTTGAAGTCATCAGTGTGAAAACATTGAAATGTATCCTTCAAGGGACATAATCCACTTCAAACCATAATTTGTAAATATCTTTCTTAACTTGTCTTATTGCAAGAGTGCCTTAGACCATGGGGAGGGAAGTCATTTGAAAATGCACTTGGCTTGTTGTTAGTTATTGATATTCTTTGTTTGATTTGGATTTTGCATGCAGCTTAGCCTGCATGGGGAAAAATCAATAAAATCTGTTTCAGTTTTCTTTATAGTCTGTTTCACCCTCTGGCTGCCCAAATAGTCGTGGTTAGATTTCAGGGTCTATTCTGGGACATGAATGTCTGAAAACAGGAGGTTTTCATTTCTTTTCTTTTTTTTTTTTTCTTTTTCATCCTGGATTTTATAAAGTTTGTTTCTGAGATAGCGTGAAGGAGGTTTCTTAATGAAATCCAAGTTTGGGATTGAAAAGGAGATGACAATGTACATGCAAAAATAGTCTGGATTAGATGCATCTGCTCAAATGTCCATGTCTGCAGCTGAGACATTCACCACAGACTACTTTTATAGCCAGTTGAGAGAAACAGACACTTCTAGAGTGCAATCTTTAAATTTGAAAGAGACACATATAACAAAAATACTACATGCCCTAAGAACATCTGCGTCATTCCAGTGATTAGAAAAGGGGCTTGAATGTGGATGACTAAAGCTACATGAGGTCCTCCCTGTCTGCATGGGATCTCTCTCTACCATTTGTGTTGGGATTGTTCCACTGTGCCGAAAAGACACAGTCCCTTGGAGCAGAAATCAGGTCTGCAGAGGAGTGGTCTAACTAGGAGGTTACAAAATCATGATCACCACCCTTCAGTTAGCTTAGCAGTCTTGCCTTCTTGTCCGCAATGGTGAAAAGCTTCAACAGAAAGGGAAGAGAGCGTCCCCTTCCACACAGCCTTTGAATTGGTTCTGAGATGGCTTAATTTGGAAGAGGTTAACTCCTATGTTAGTAGAAATCCCTTCTCTCCTCTGCTGGCAGAAGCATGTTTTGAACCTTGATGTCCCATAGCTTTTTGTGAAAGTTCAGGTCAATACAATACTGCATAAAAGAGTAGTGAACAGGTTGAGCCATCACTGTCTGTATCTTGAAAAAACAGTAAGAGAGTTTTTGAAAGGTTTCAGCACCCAGTTTGAGTAGGGTTTGTCAACTTATGAATCTCAAGTTGAGATGAACTGAAGAATTTCAGTTCCTAAGCCATGAATGCAGTGGAAGCCTGAGTAACATACCTCTTATTACTGACATCCTCCAATGTCTCTTTTTCTCTCTTTTTTTTGGCTTCCTGGGATCCCAGTCCAGCCTACCTGATTTTCCCCACACTTTAAGAAGGTGCTTATAGCACCAGAAAGAAATGGGCTCCACCTTGGGTGACAAAGAGGAGGACTTGTGGTGCCCCAGGCTGTTAAATCATGTTGCCTGAGCTGCTTTAGAACAAGGCTCATCCCACCCAATGTAGGTACCCGAATCAGGTGCCCAAGGTCAGAGTGCATTTCAAAATAGCATCTCTCTAGTCAGCAGAGAAGGTGATTCAGCTCTTGCGCGTACTGAATTGTGGAAATACCTGTTTTTTCTCCATCGACAACAGGTTAGTGGTTTTTCACATGCAGTCTGACGATGATTGGGACTGTCATTAATTCTGTTCATTAACTTGAAAGGTATCAAAGAAAAAACTTGCCCATTTTTAGTGGGTTTTTAGACACTACACTCAGGTCCTTGCCCCAGTGAGGAATTCATAGGGGGGGTCACAAGAGAGTAAAGACTGAAAATCACCGTTGAGGAGGAAATGTAAGGAAACTACTCTTACTATAAACTCATCCTTTCTCTGCCAAAAGGTAGACAGGATGAATTTATACTGAGTCTCCATCTTAGTTCCATGCTAATGACGATGGTATGACTAGATCTATGGTAAAATTGCCACATAAGTAGGGCTGGATAAAATATTTCAAAGTGGTTTATTTACTGGTTTATGCACTGTGACACCCATATATTTCAGAAGCTCTCTTCCCTGAAGAAGGAAAAATGAAAATTAGGAAAAAAACTGACGTGAGCGATTCCAGTGGCTTGTTAGAAACTGTTGGTTTAAGCTTGTTGACCTAAAGAAATAAAAATGTAAAAGAAAGAAGGAGAGCTCCAGCCTCCACAAAGGAAAACATGATATTTCCGTCCAAATAAAATGTTTCAGTTGATCCCACTCCTATTTTTTTTCTTTCTTTTTCAATTTTGCAGAGACTTTATTAGTGAAAAGAAAAAGAATAGCTAGAAAGCTCATTCAGGTCAGCCCAAGATACTGTTGCTCTTTTTGATTCTTGCGGCTCAGCTTGTTAACCAAAAAAGTGAAGTGAAGCTGGAGTCTTGCAAAATTCTATCAGTTAGTAGTATAAGCCAGTGCCCAAAATATGTATTAGTGAGGTAAATTCAACCATTAATGTTAGTGTTTGCTATTTTTTAATAATCTTATGTTTTTGGTGTAGCAAAGTAAATTCCTGTTTTGCTTTAAACTTGAGCTGAAATGCATCCCTATGCATGAACTTACGCTGGCTGGAGTGACCACTTGAACCAGGTGCTCTGTATTGGAATATTGCCCCTGGAAATAATAGAAAGATGAGAAATGAAAAGGTAATGGAGACAATGATAAAGCAAAGGTAGGAATGATGCCAGAGCAGAACTGAATAATATGTCAGCTGTGGAATAAATTTGATTATTAAAGTCAACCAAGTGGTGTAGAACTATACCTTACTATACATGGATATGGAGAATCTTTGCTAAAAGATAGTTAAAGTAGTAATAACAGTAATTCCCACTTGGAATTTTCTATGCTACTATAGCATAAACATATTATCCTAATAATAATAATTAAAAATACAACTATTAGACACATATCCAGGGCAGATTTTTTTGAAGTGAGATGATTTAATCAAATTCTCACTGGAGTGATATTTGGTATAGCTTCTGAATCAACATTTACCACCATGATTTAAAAGAATATTAAAAAAAAATGTTTGGGCTTTCAAGGGAAAGGAGAGAATAATTATATATATTACTTAGCCTTCAGTTAATTTGATTGTTTCTTTGAGCTTCTATGTCTTAATTAGTAAGCAAAATCAATCCTGACTATTTTAACGAATAAAAAAGTAAATGAAAGGTTAAACTTTGCAAAGCAATATGTGAATGCTGAGAAGGGAGGAAGAAGACATGATAGCTCAAAGGTCAAGAAAAAAGGATTTTTTGTAAGCTTCACTGGTTAAAAAAATTGAATTTTTGTAATTCTTTGGTTATGTTATCAGACAAGTCTTATGGTAATCCTCCCAGAAGGTAGATGATCTATAGGTATTTAATGTATTCAGGAAAGCTATGCAGGGTATTGGCAGAATTCAGAGCCTGCAGTGGGGAGCTCCCAAGTGAGCATTGCTGAGCCAGGGGCCCTGTCGACTTACAAATCCGGCACAGAGAAATACATGGAAAGCAGCATCTGTGCTAGGCAACTGAGCTGTGTGTATCAACACATGTCAAAAACCAGCCTCTCATTATTTCCTACCTCAGGCTGCATTGGATACGCATGGAAATGCATGTCCAAAAGTTGGATGTGACTCACAAGAAGACAGGTGAACAAGCCTGCCGCTATTGCTGCCAAGCCTGACAGGAACATTATTCTGTGTAAAATTTCCTATCACTGGGTTGTATTCCTTTTGCCCTCTTTTTTGTTTTCAGGTAGCTTTTTTCTACAGTACTGTGCCATTACAGCTAGCCTTTAAAGGCTTCCTAAAGTTGTTGAGTAATGGGATGGCATCTGTTTCTGCCTCTCTGCTCTCAGTTTTTTTGCATTTTGGCCTTTGCTGTGCATAGGAGTGCTGGGACTCTGCTGTCACTTGAGGAACAGGACCCTGGGCTGAGAGTCAGGAGATCTAGGAGCTGCTGTTCTTGAGCAGAATAGAGACCCCTCCAATGCCGCGACCTGTCTGACAATCTCTAGTCCAGGATTACTCAATGGGTCTAAGAATTGAAGATCATTTATCTCACCCTGATTCTGAATTAGTTTGCTTTATTTGTAAGCCAAAAAGCTGAATCTTTCTTCCATACTCTGAATTAGTAACAAATTACCCTCTGAAGCTGTGAGGTTTACCAGCCAGAAGTATGTCACAATAACTACGCTGAGACCCATAACTCCAATATGAGTAAATGTTCATTGTTGCATTGATATGAAGTGTGGTGAAGCTGATTCAAGCCAGCTGGACCTGGTCTTATAGTTTATTTAACAGTAAACTATCTAAAAATATTGATTTGCACTGTCTGTGCTTCTGCTCTCTGTCTCTGACCTGTGGCCTCCTCTTGTGTAAACACACATTCTTTGGTCGGCGAGACACATAATGGTGGTCTGATTCCATGAGCTGGAGTCGGGTTTGTTTAAAAAGCCTCTCCAAGGACACTTCACCCACTGAAAGTCAATGATGATGGTCCTTATAAATCTGATGCTAATAATAACATTGTGACCTGCCTGGCAATGTGGCAGTGTTGACCAGAAAAGCAGAGACTCGAACAACATGAAGATCATTTAAATACATTTACATTTATACACAAAGGGATTTCAAAGCTGAGCTTGTAATACAGCAAAACTTCTTCTTCCATGCCATGGACTTGTAGTGGAAGGGGCTGGTTCCCCTAGGCGGGGGGGGGGGGGGGTCCATCCCAGAATCCTCCACTGGCTAGAAGAGGAAACCTATCTCTCCTTGCCGCTTTGAAGAAATTAACTTAAGGGGAAAAAATAACATTGTAAAGGAACCCAAGGGAAAAATTTGTCTTCTGCTATGGCATTGGCTTTCCCATAGATGAGAGATGCACACTGAATTTTTAAAGGTCTGTTCTTCTTCATCCAAAGAAAAATCTATCTGCATGAGTCATGTGAAAGACTTTGGAGAGGACAGAAGGAAAAGCATCTGGGTGATACTTCTAATCACCACTAGGAATGGAAGCTGCTGCGTTCTCCTAGGCTGGGAAAAAAGGTCGGGGGGGTGTGAGTTATCACTAGCAGCTTTCTCAAGAACTGGGAGAGAGAAAGAAACAGATGACCGCCCTTTTGGAGACTGAGTTATGTGTGTTTCAGCGAGAAGCACCTCAGGGCAAATTCCATGAAATGTTCAATTGTCTCTGAAACGCCAGGACCAGAGTGTGCTGGTGGAGCAGCTGGCCCTTTGGTGCGTTGGAGCTGGTAGACCAGGCCTGCAGAGTGAACCAGACTTTGTCAAAGAATAACCGTGTGACCGGACAGAGGGGTGTGTGTGATTTGGGGAAGAGCAATAGTGTATGCGCTAAGGTGCAGCGCTAAACAGTCAAAAACAGGTCTTAGTGAGAGAGTGCACAATAGACTGAAGTTGGAGTTGAGGGCACCCAATCAACCCGACACACAGCAGGGTTAGGAAAGGGAGGAGGACAGCCTTCCTCACAGGCAGGGGATTTCTGGGGATCTCCCTTGTGCTCAGCTGTGCCTTTCCCAGCTCACGCCCTCAAAATATTCAATATTCCTTTTTCCTTCTAGAAAAAGTGGATATTACTCTTTATTGGACAAGTTCTGAAGGACAATACAAGATTGATGAGGATGGTGGCCTGATTCTTCATTGCCCTAAAGCCTGGTCTGTGCGCAGTATCTTTGTAAATGGGGAATTAACTTGTTCTGTTCCAGCTCGTTTGCATTTGATGTTAGGCTGTGCACACATATCAGTGGTTGTAGAAAGAATAAGACCCTCTGGATTTTATTAACTAAGGACAGTATACCAACCTCCTGGTGGAGTTGTTTCATGTAGGCAGCATGTCTCTCTCTACCTATGAGCCTGAATCTGCTGTGGGTTGTCAGAATCACTCACCAGTTCCTTGAATTAGGGCACCACATGATTAATTCAGGCATGTAAAGTCTCACGCTCTGGGTAGGAGTCACTGAACAAACCCAGGCACCTAAAAGAAAGGGATCTAAGATAGATCATATGAGTTGCCTTCTGGAGGTGCCTATCTCCCCTGACTACAAAGAAAGTCAGCGGAGACTACCTCAGACTTGGATGTCTAATGTGAGATGATCACCAGCCTATTCAAAATAATAATATGAATATATGTTGCATTCATAGTTCTTTTTAAAGACATGGGTTTGGGAGTTAGAGCCTGAAAGCATTGTATCTTTCTAAAGTGATCAGCTGGATTAAAAGATAAGTGAAAATAATATATAAAATTCCTGTAAGTAAAAAGATTTTAAGGGAAATGGCCACTGAGTCAAATTATTGTTTTTAAGCCTTGTACTCGGAAAGTAGCGAAATTCTGCAACTCTGCATGGAAATGCAGGTGGTTTTGATAAGTGAATTTTAAGCCAACCTGTGAAAAGCAGAGCTGACATCCTTGTAGCCTGCTACAGAGACACTGAGATCCTTGTCACTTATTAAAGTTTTATTTTGTTCCCCCACGAACAAGGCAATTAATTATTTAGAATACCAATCAATCAGGGGTTAGATGTACTAATCAAACACATTCCAGCTGCTAAGTATTGCTCACTTAAGACATTGATCAGCTGTAGGATGCTCTGTAGACCATTTAGATGAGTATTTTCTGACAGTGTGCTTTAAAACCCCTTGAGGTCAAATCTTTGACACCGTCTGCTGGACCATGTGGAGGGTTGAATGCCAGACTGTCTGACAGACTGTAATTATTTTCTGTCCTGATGCCCTTTCTGCAGTCATTAGGGGATCAAGTTTCTGAGAAAGCTAGAAAAGTTCCTTGTACAGCAAGCAGCTAATGGGCTGAAAATCAGTCTCTTTTGTTATGTTGATGATTTGCCACTGGATGTTGTTTGAAGCCCAGAATCGATTATTTAGGGCTAGCTCCACTGGAAATGTCTATTCTTGGTCTTGTGTGGCTCTATGCTTTCTTGCTATTTCTCCCATGCTGAAAGATATATGGCCAGTATTTAAATGCATTTGGTCTGCTGGTGGTATCTTCAGTTGTTCTGGTAGAGACAGATATAACGGGGAGCCTCACAAAAGTCCTGATGCAGGACTGTCCAGCTAGATGCTGAATGGGCATGAGGATGTCTAGATTTTCTGTCTTACAGGACAATGCCCTGACTGTTCACAGGAATAGCTAAGAGAAATTAAGATGACATTTCCCAATAAATAATTAAAGAATGAGACACATTGTTTGCAGTCCTAACATGACTGCAAACTTAGGCTATTGCCTAGCAAGTTACTATACGAATTCCCCTTATGTTGACCCCCGTAGTAATTGGAATTTCAATTATTCATTTTCAATTACAAGCATGGCATGATGATCACAAATGTCATTAAGTATTAAATTACATCTAATGATGGATGGATGGAAGGATAGATAGATGCTTCTCTAGATCTTTTCTTTATTTAATGCCAGTAAATCAAGCCTATCTTTTTTTTATGGAAGAACTTTTTAAAATACTTAAGATGGTAACATGCCATTTATTTGCAGCAGATAAAACCTTCTTTAGTGCACGTTACTTGAGTGCAGTGTAAGTTTTCGTCATTTGTGTCATTAAGACAAGTGGTGCCCCGTGTGTGCGTACACAAAGGTGGATATTCGGAGTGCAGGGAGTGGCAAGACAAAGGGAGGCCATTTACTCCCTGCCTTATTAGAGAGGATAGCCTGGTGCTCGTAATTGAGATCTCTGCTTAACTGCCTGCTCAGTGTCTTTCCGTGGTGCACTAGCATGTAGAGTAAATTAAATCGAACACCATGTTTTAGCAACCTGGCATTCTGAGTGGGAAGGTGACACCATAAAACACATCTGACCTGTGTTAGGTGACCCATGTTGAGTGCTCTGTGCTTTTGAGCACGTGCACGTACCTCTGCTGCGAGGTGGGTTTTGTCATTCTGCATGTGGTCCGGAGCATCCACCTGTGCCATCCACACCAGCAGGAATACAAGCGAAAAGGCTCAGAGCAGATGAGACAGCCCAGATCTGCTCATAAGAGGTCCATGACACTGGCAAGGACATGGAATATATGGATAATCTGGACATAAAGTGCTGGATTTTGGGATCACAGAGGCTGAAGAGCTGTAGCAATACCAGGGAGAGGCTTGCAGCTGAAACACAAGCTGTTTTAGCCTCTGGTGAAAGCATTGGGCACTGAAGGCACTAAGAAAGATGTAGTGTCAGACTATAATCACTTGCATTAGATTTAAAGTAGTTACCATTTTACTTTCTTGGCAGTCTTTAAATTAGAGCAGGGATCCCACTATAAGAAAATCCTGTTCCTACACTTGCAATGAAACATTGAACAGTCAGGTATCCAGTCTAAAATAGCAGCCTTGGACTATTGAATTTAACATGTGCATAGGTGCCAAAATTCTTATCTTTTGCTTTACTTTCCTCTCTTTTTAAAATGAAAGTGATACAATTAATTTACAGTGCTGTTGTGATGCTTAATTATCACATAACTGTATGGTGCTTTCAAGATGATACTGTATAGACATAAATAATGTCTATAAACTGCTTGGTGTGCCTGACACTGTTCTCTTTTATGCAAAAGAGAATTTAGACTCAGTATATTAAAATAGCTTGCCCAAGGCCACACATTGGCAGAGTCATTGGCAGAGTAAAGAGAGAGCCTAGACCTTATTCCTAAATGTACCTTTTCTACCTGCCTTTAGTTTCTCACTTTTCTAATGGGAATGAAGCTATTTTACCAAACCTAGATATGTTGAATTTGGGAATATGATTCCCCATGAGTTTTCTGCAGCATTATCTTGTTCAGAAACATCACCCTCTCCACTGCCTAGGTATTTATTTCCTAATATTCTTCATTTCCTCCTCCTCATGGCAAACCTAATTCTTTCCTCCTCCTCTTTCCTCTTCCCCTTTGTCCATAGGTCTTCAAGTCCTGACTTGGAAGCATTCCTTGACCAGTTACAACCTGTAACCCCTCTTGGTTATCAGTCCTTCTGCCTGCCTTCCTCGGGTTTCACTTACATATTTATCTATTGTCTCCTTTTCCGCCCATCCCCTCCCCAGACTGCATTTTCTGCCCCCCCCCCCCCCCCGAAGCCCTTCTTGCAGTGCTCACAGCAGCAGCTGGGTCATCATCCATCACGGTGATCATGGCTTTGCTCCGGCAAGGCATGGCTTTTGCAGTGTTGCCCACAGCATTGCAAAGCCGATGAGTTGCATGGCCCTCGTTGGTTGTGTGCTGCTGCCGGCGCTCCTGGGGAAATGCTGCAGTGAGATTTTGCAGATGCAGTCTCACCTGAACTAATGAATAATTCTTCAGGGCTTTTTTTTTGTTGTTTTCTCCTCTTTTCTTTCACCCTGCGCAGGTGGGTGGCAAAAATACAAGGTAGAACGGGCATACCCTTATTATGCAAAATCCTCCTGTATTTCCCCTGTCAAATCATACTGGTGTTCACTCTGAGATGTACCATTTCTTCAGCCCTGCTGCCTCCAGCTTTTATAATTTTAGTTATAACCAAGCCTAAACGTCAAAACTCTTAAACAATTATTAATAAAAGTGATCAGAGAAAGCCGATCACAATTTTACTTCAGTGAGGCTTATGGTTTTGAATGGTTTCTGAGTGGTCCTGATTTACTGACTAGCGGTGATTGCTCACATCTATACTACCTGCAAGAATGTTCTCCCTTTAAAAAAGCGTTGATTATGGTTGCACAAAGTTGAGTGAAAACTTCTATACACTATGGATCAATGGCAATCAAAAAAACAGGCAAAATATTGCATTGTATGTTTGTGAAAGATAGATAGTAAATAATAGTTAAAATAAAGTGAAATCGTAATATAGTTTTCAATGTGTTCAGTATTAACTTTGGAGACATACAGCAGAAGTAGTAGAGAAATGATGAAAATGGCTACAGTTGAGGAGAGACTTTCCTCATAAGAGAAAGAAGATTGAAACTCTGTGATTCAGAAGGAAAATGAGCAAGATTAGTTAGACTTGTGTAGAAAAAGATTTGTACTGAGAAAATGAATCAGGCACTTCCATTTAATCTGACAGGAACCAGATTAACAAAAAAGATAAATAAGTTATACAATAAAACCATGTGGCAGGAAATTTAAGCCTCATAAATAGATTTTTTTTTTCATACAGTATACCGTTTGACTTGAGGATCTCCTAGAAAAAAATAACATATGTAAGGCTAAAATCTGAGATAGAGGCAGCAAAATATTAGAGATTTTTAAGGAGAGCATAATATCTGCCCTGAAGTAGACAGGGCCACGTGATTCAGCTAGAGGCATGGGGCAGGTCCTGGTGAGGCATGGATGGAGATGAAGAACAGTTGTTAAGACAGCAAGTGAAAGCCAGCAGCCAAATGTTGCCTGTTCTGCACGTAGAGGGTCAAGCAGTCAGAAATGTGATGCCCATGTGAGTCCCAAAGCTGGCATGCCCTGCAATCATCTTGTCCTCACTGAGCATGGAGGAGACTCGCTACATGAGTGTTCCTCTTTGCAGCTGTTCCCAGAAGGGAGCTGGGCTACCAGGTCCATCTTCACAGATGAAGAACAATAGGGGAGAAATTCAGAGAATTGAGAGGAACCTCAAAAAGATCGAGGGAAGCAGACTATGGGATGTGGAGGCTCATGAGTTCACTGTCTGAAGTTTCTCAAAGTGCAGGTTGAGAGGGACTTGGTTTCAATACGCTGACACCTATGCATAGATAAACTTTCAGACAGGGAGGCCATTTCTGATCTTGCAGACTAAGGCACAACAAGATTCACTGGCTGCAAGACGAAGTTAAACAAATTCAACCTTGAAGGAATGCGCAATTTCCTAGCAGTGAGGGTAATTAAGCATTGCAACACCTTACCAGGAGAGGTGGCAGACTCATCATCATTCTGATTCCTTAAAACAAGATTAGCTATCTTTCTAAAAGACTTAATCCACCTCCTGGGAATAGCTGTTTTGTCTGTGTGTTGAGAAGGGCTGATGAGAGATCCCTCTGGCCTTAGAGCCTGTGCATCTATGAATCATTTTGCAGATGATGAGCTCAGGCACTCAGGGTGAAATTCACCCTGTTGCAGACTGATATTGCCTAAATCCCTTTATGCGCTCAAACTACAACCGATATTACACTTTTGGGATGTAGACATCCTGCTTGGTGCTTATCCCAGGAGACGTGGCTCTAATCCCGGGAGCCTGCCCTGTCCCTGGAGACTGCCTGAGAGGCAGGTCCCAAATGGCTATAGGTGATGCCTAGTAGGCAGAATTGGTATCAGGTTCATTTAATAAGCTGAGCCATAAACAACAGCAATACAAGTGGTTCTTTACGTGTTTTTGGTTAACACTGCTCTTGAAGCAGCGACCACGAAGTGAAAGGCGGGACAGTTCAGCTATCAAATTTATCCACCTGGTGTACATGCAGTGCATCCTTCCACCCATCTCTCTGCCTTTATTCTTAAAGACTGGGATTCATCTCACCCAAATTTAGATGCTTTCATCTAAGTTGGCTTCTATTTACCCTCAGCGGTAAGGAAGAGGCACTGCTAAGGGAGTGATTGGTCTGAGCTATTCTAGATGTCACCTTTAAGGTGAGATGAATCCTCTCTCAGCACTCTTTCTCCAGTGGTTAAAGAGGGAATCTAGAGTATAAGTTTGGTAGTCTTAATTTTGTTGCATGAATCTATCGATATCATCTTAGCAGCTCTGGAAATTTAACCTTTACCTTATGTTTGGTTAGCTAGTTAGTATAGATTAACAATAATAATCCACATGATATTAATTATTTATTCGTTCACTTGCTATGCTGCATACAACTGATTCCTGCCTTGAAAGAGGAACATTTTGATGCTTGAGATTCTCTGCAAATACTTCAGTTTGGCTTTTGAGAAAGGTCTCTGTGAAGTACGGCTGTGCCGGAACCAACTCTTTGGCTTGGCCACCTCTGCATTTTGCATCATTGTGTGGCATATCCAGTTATTTCCTGAACTTTAAAGGGAATCTGTCATTTATAGTTACCAATTAGATGCCTTTACAATATGACCTGGAAACTGTTTTCCCGACAACTTGGTGTTATTAATAACATGCACTACAGCTGGGGCGTGCCAGTAGTTCAGGAGTCACAGAGCAGCATGACAGTTTAATTTGGTACCTTGATGAGATTTCTGCCTGCAAAGTTGCACAGAATATAAAAGACTCTGCCAGTATGACATTGGTGGGAGCATTTCAAAGGATTTCCACACATTCTTTACTTATTTGAAAGCATTCACATGTAGACACTTACAAAGGCATGTACTGTAGATTAGAAAGCTGCAAGGGACAATTCTGATCACCCTAATAATTCATAATAATATTTAGCCATTTAAATTGTTAATTACTTCACAAATGTTCACTGAGTAGTCAAAACAACTCCATCAAGGTGAGTAAGAACGATTATTTCTTGTGGTTAAATGTCATACATATGCCTAGCACTGACGGAGTCATTTCCATTAAGTTGTAGACGTATAAGCCAAAAAATACCATTATGACTGTCTCATCTGACCTCCTAGGTAATGCAGAAGCTGACATTTCATGGTTGACTTGTCTGGAAGCAGTGAATCTTTATTGTGTCATGTCCCAAAAATGTTTACCTGTTTTCTCCTTAGCATGAGTGAAGAAGAGCCCCCCATCTTCTCTCTTCCTATAGTGAAAACATGTTTCACCATCCTTGAATCAGGCTTGGAGTTTGTCTTCAACTTATCAGGTCTAGAGTACAGGGCTGAAGAGCTGTAGATGCACTGAAGCTCTATGCCTGATGTGCATCACAGGAGCAAAAAATGTTACAAATACTGCTATATGCCACTATTTGCAGTATATGGCAATCTGGGCACATAAACCCCAGGTTTGCTCTTGCCAGTCCAGACTGTCTCTTGGTCTGGTGCCAATCCACATTAATTTCACAGTTAGCAGTGGCTTTGCAGTAGGAGTCTTGTGGCTGGGATGTTTACTGTGGTTGTGCTCTGGGACTCCAGACCCATTTTGATGAACACTGAACAAAGCAAAAAGAAAATCTCTGCTTCATATAGGTCATTTGACAACTTTCTAATAGTTGTACAAAAATCTATACAAAACTCCCAACACTATTGCTTCGATAATAAAATGTAATTTCAAACCAGTTAATGACAAAATGAAGGTAATGTCTGACCTGGACCATTTATGAAGAAGCCTGGAAAAGCCGGACCATTCCCAGATTTTTGTTTAATCACCCACTACAGAAAGTGTTTTATCAGTGAGTCTGTGTGACTGCCTGTACCATAGTCATACAGATTCAGCCAGTGCCTGCCTCAGTCTTCATGAAATTCTGAAAGAAGATGAGTTGCTCCTGCTTTTTTGAAGTGTAGGTCAAATTTTAAAACTAATTCAGGATGGGACTTTTATAAGGCTTAAAGAGAGACAGGAGACAACATTATTAACTGCATCATTATTAGGCAGAGTAGCAGAAATACAGTCATGCAACAAATACTGTCTTTGAATATTACGTAGTTGTGTTCTATAGCATCACAAGATAAATGAGCAGCCTAAGAGCTTACAAATGCAGCAAGAAAAGTACTGATGGCCGAGGAGAGTGTCATCACGCATCAGCTTAGGAAGTTTTCTGAAAGTTTGCAGCTTGCAGTATGTCAAAGTAAAAGGCAACCAAAGAACAAATGACTCAATGGGCAGAGGAGTTCTCCTTATCATCTCTTTTCTGAATGAATGCAACTACTGTACTTATTTTCCAGCTGAGAAGTGAAATTAAATTGTCTGGGTACTTGATGGCCCACTGTTTTTAGAAAGCTATTAAGATGCTGCTATCAAGTAGAGGACAGCCTTCTTGACCCTCTTTAGCAGGCTTATCTAGTAGCCCCCTAGTGACTTCATCACTGTGCACAAGGCAGATCACCAGAGGTGACTATATTTAACAGTGTCTTCCTCTAAGTGGCAATTCAGTGAGCCAGAAAACACACTGGGCTGGCTCCTCAATCCGGTGGGGGGAACTTGAGGGAGGAAGAGAACATTTTGTGCTGATGATGCTGTTTCTACGGAGTGCAGTGATACACCACCATTTCAATTACTCCAGCTCAAACATAGCCTGGGTCTGTGAATTAAAAATATGAATGCTAATAAGTCTATCTGCAATCAAATACCAAGCAGGAAGGCTCAGTTCTCTCTTAGAGAGGTTCTGTAGTAAAAATACAGTTTTACATGATGTTGGCATTTTATGAAACGTTTGGCTCCTAGATCATCATTCTTACCTGATCTCTGCAATGATGATAGTGGATGAAACATGATTTTGCTAGTGAGGTCAGTCAATGGGACACTTTAGGCCAAGTCCTGCTGGCCTTACTTTTCTCTGTATTAGTCTTCAGTCAAGGGAAACCTCACTTTTTTTTTGACTGAGAATGGACCTTATCTATGAATAGCCACATAGATTTAATGCTCACATCTTTGACAACAACAGCACTTTGACCTGGCTTCCCTTCAAGATCACTCTGGTCTTAGTCTCCCACATCCACAGTACACTGGCGCTAGCGTAGTGCGGCACATCACGCCACCCAAGCACGGGGGAATATCCGGGTGGGCACAGGGGCACAGACAACACCTTACTTTATGGGGTCACCAACCAGAATACTCAACTGTGGAGACAGGCCTTTGCTCACACAAAAACCTGGTCTCTGGAAACACCTGCTCCTCAGGTCACGAATGCATCCCTGCCAAGATGGCAACTAGTCTGGCATCGGCCTTCATATGTTACTCTAGAATAGGTTAAATGTGATGTTTCAGGAGTGTTTAAGTGCCTGGTTTCATGTTCTTCAAGAACTGAACACCCAACACTTCCTGCCAGAAGTTTTCTCCCTCTTCTTTCTTTTATTTTATTTTCTGATTGTCAGTCAATGCTGTTGAAAAGGCATAAAGGTTCACCTTAAGGGGAATGGTGACAAGTAGCAATCATTCATCAAAAAGAATCCCTTTCAGCGAGAGAGAGGGAACCAGAAAAGACAAATGACAACAAGACCCTTTAGGCAAATTTCTAGTTAAATACTTTTGGGGGTCCAAGTTCAGATGCTTGTGCTGAGAGCAAGCAGCCCTTCTCACATCCTGGTTTTCAGCGCAGCTGCAGGCACGGAAACCACACCAGAGCTCGAATTTTGTGATCATGGAACAGTTGAACAAATAGCTTCTCCATCCAGCTCTGAACTTTTCAGTCAGGGTTTCTGAACTGTTATTTGTGAAGAGTAAAGCTGCCCATCAGACAGTGTCATCAAATGAACCAAAAGGAGAACTGGTTTCACTCTAAAGTGAACCTATCGTGTTGGCACTTCACAACACTGTGACAGAAGCTTAAGGTGCTCCTTTATTTTTTTCTCCTGTAGATTGTTCTTCTTAGAAAGCTAACCCTGCATCTGATTATTTTTATGATCTGAGAAAAAGCTATGGGAACTGTTTATCTTTTTGTTTTCATATAAGTTCTCTAATCTAAATCTAAGCACTCATCCATTCAAAAGCAAAAAAGACTTTTATGGTACTCTGAAAAAGATCTTTGGTTTGTAAATCAGCATATCATCACTGAATTTCAATTAATTTTACTCTTGGTGTAGTATACTGCATGGGATCTAGGTAGCTGAGTGATCTGGCCTTTTGCTTTAGTGGACTGTATTATACAAACTTGTAGGAAATAAAAGAATGGATATAATTACAGGGTATTACTCCGAGATAACATAGTTGTATATTTTATTTGAGCTTTCCAAGTATATTGCTCCACAGTACAAATTCTCCTTTCTTCTCCTCTCCCTCCTTTTTTTGTAAAAGTCATTACAGATCCAATCTAAGGAACGTAATAAAAAAGGAGAAGAAGAAAATTCTTTCCCTATAATTTTATAGGAATGTAGCCTTTGGAGCAGCAGTATTCTTCAAACTCAAATACTGGCTTGCATTGACACGAGTTGCTTTCATAGTGGAAATATTCTTCAAATGCTTGGCTGCAAACGAAAATAATTGTCAACTTGTTGAGACCATGCCTCCTTGTTGCTGCACAAAATCTAATCATAAGTAGCCTTGATTATCCAGAAGTAAAGGGAGGAGCCTTCTTAATACACACACTCAAGTGCAATTTCCAGTTCTGCTGAGGTTTCTGCTCATAGAGAGGTTGTAGGATCAGGCCTGGGGAGAAGTTTGTATCTAAGCAGATGAGTAGAAAGAGGAACAAGAATAAGAGGAGAAAAAAGAAAGCAATGATAAAATACAGTCTCAGTCTTGCCCTTTGGCTCCATCATGATCCTTGTACCAGCTACTCTAGCTACCCAATCCAAGCACCTGTGTAGGAGATCGTGATTGCTCACCAAGGTTTCCACTGAGAGGAATGACTCCCCTGGACTCGCTGGAGTGATGTACTCGGCACGGCATGTAACCCCGCCCGAGATCCACCCCAGGAGCCTCTCCTTATCCCTTTGCAGACATTAACTTGAGGGGGGACGGAGGGGAAATGACATTATAACTGAAGCCAAGGGGAAAATTGTTCTTTCCATTCTGTATAGCATAACACAAACAGAGATGCATTAGTCAGATTCTACTTCTAGAAATAATCATAATAATAACAATGTTCAGGTGAGCTGACCATATTCAGCCGAAAACTGAGTAGTTTCCATGGCAGTTAATGGTGTTTAGTGCTGTTCATCATCTAGGAGGTCTCAAGTTCAACACGAGAAGAGGAAGAAGCAGAAAAATAAGTAAGGCTTTAACACAGTGCATACTGAGAGGGTCTCCAAAGCAGTCTTCTGCATCTTCATTCACAGGCACTTCTCTTCTGAGGAAATTCAAAATTGCTCTGATAAATGATTTCCTAAGATAGAAATATACACAGCACTACTGTTCTGTCCTTGCGTTAATAGCCTTTATTTGAGGGTCTCCAACCAATTTAAAACATTTAATTAATTAAGCCTCAGAAACCCACTCTGGAGGAACAAAAAAAAATTACGTTAATCATCTTGTGCTTCCATAAAATTTGGTATTAAACAAACCTTTCATCCTAAACACTAAAAAAACACCCTCTCTTCAGGTATTTCACAATGGCTGTGGGGCCAATCTGGAAAACAAGCACTTTACTCAGTTCCCCGAATCCTGTATTTGGCAGCAGTAATCAGCATATGGGCACTCCAGCCACCTCTGCTAATAGTCAGAATGAACAGTCAAGCTCACTGCTAAGGGAAGGATCTCAAAACAGTTCTCCCAAACAAGACAGTATTATCATCCTTGGCCATAGAGACACATGTCCCACAGTAGTTATCAACCCCACTATTATTTCCCAATAAATTCAGAAAATATGACAGTAGTGGGAAGTGTCTCTTGTCACGCAGAGCCATCCTTACCAGGCACAATCTACAGCCCAACGTCCTGACTCTACTGAGGTCTAGGAGAGTTTTGGTAGTGACCTAAGAGAAACGAAGATTGTTGTCTGATCTTCTACCTCAAGCCCTTGGTCTCTCCAGTAGGCTGGGCTGTGTTGACCACCAGCGTGCCACATTCAGGATGGAGCTGTTGAGGTCAGGATGACTACCAACAGTTGCTAGATGTACCTGTCCTCCCCACCCAAACACCATTTTCCAGCAGGCTCTTGCCTGCTGTTACCTTATGCCATAGGCTCAGTTGCCTGTGTACATTCATCTCACTATTTTCCCAAAAAAGCAATAGAGAATGGCAAGCTACTTAGAGCAAGGCCCACAGTTTCCAACTCTCCCTTTTGCCCTCCTGTTTTTTGATCAGAGACCCAAGGAGTTTCTCACTGTTTTTTGCTGCCCAGAAGCACTGCCAGAGCAAAGAAAAAGAAAAGTACACACAGGAAGATTACAGTAGGAACTTGGGATTTGGGGACTTGGGTTCAGTTCCCTTCACCATATTTTTCACTGCAACCGTAAATACATCCTTCTCTTTCCTTAACACCTTTTTTATTGAAATATTAATTAAGGAATATCAGCGCTTCATCTATACCCTGGAGTATAGAGGCAGCTACCTTGTCTAGGAGCAGGGGAGGCAGATAGGTGTTTACGTGCCATCACATTTGATAAGGTAAATCACACATTTCTGCTGATATTGGAGGATGAAAATACATATATTTTTGCTTTGTAATGACTAGTCAAAGCCAGTTCACTTGGCGTTTTCTTCCAACTAACTCTTGAAGCAGCAGCACCACAGGTTTTAATGACACCGAGGAGGACAATGACCACAAATGCTGGTTGGAAGCACAGTGTCATTGTCTTTTTTTTATTTCAGGCACTCTTATTAAACTCCCTCCTCCTTTTTTTTTTTTTAAGCCTTTGTTCTCTGCCTTTCAGCAGATAGTCTTGTTTTACTGTTATAAATAACTTTATGGGTTGTTTTTCCTTACACACACACTCCATTCTGCTAAGTGAATGGCAACACTGAAATCAAGACCCATGCTTCTCCAGCTCCAAACAATGAGGCTGCTACTTCTCGGCAGCACCAGTGTTTGACCTGGGGGTCCTCCAGAGCAGAGACTACAAAAGATTAGCATTTCAGTCTGCTGAGTCCACCAGTGCGGTCTTGCCTTATCTCATAAGCTCTGCTGGAGGAATGAATTACCCTAGTTCATTAAGACTGGTTTTGAATTGTGGTGAGAGGTCACCACATAAGTCACCTCCAGTCTATTTTGTGAATAATATGGATTATGATAAAAGCCGGCTGGGAGGTTGAAGCCCGAGGATTTTGTTTTCTTTATTCTTCAAGGTGGGTAGAATGCAGGGTGGGGAGACCCTAATCTGGACATTTCCTAACACTGCATAGTAGACTATAGAAAAGCCCTTTTTTTTTTTTTTTTTTAACCCATGAATGGGTGACCTCTTGATCTCTCTGACCCCTTTATTTTTGCCATGAAAGAACTAAAACTAGCTGTGCCCATACAAAATCTTCTTTCGCTTCAGTTTTCTCATGATTAAATTCCCTGCTGTGTTTTTGTTTAAGTGCTCTGATGCTGTCCCTTGGAATTGGGCAGATGTTTGAATCTTTGAAACAGAATTTTTTAATTATTATTTTAATGGTGGTCTAAAACTGAGGCATGTTCATCCACATCAGGAATAAATAAGAAGTGTTTCTATAGCACTATTCATATCTCACCATCTAAAAGTGTTTTGGAAGTGATACATTGGGATACAGTAATTAGTAATTTGCATCAAAACTTACTCTGATGCACATAGTGCTGTACATAATAAAACAAAGGCTGCTTCCATTTTGGGTGGATTACTGGGAATACACTAATTACAATTGTAGGCCTCTCCAAACGTAACCATGTCAAACTTAGGTAATGCAGAGTAAGGCTGAAGGCAGATGGCATATGATCTGCTTTAATAACTTATGTAAAAATGAGTGGAAGACAGTCATAGGGGAAAATATGTGGAAATAATCCTGAAGAAAATGGATGTGCTTGAAATATTGAGTGAGTTCCTTATATGTGTCATTCCATTGGCTTTGTGCAAGCTGTGTTAATTCATTGCTGCTGAAAGCATGGTCCTTAGGAGAAGGCAAGGAAACCTGAATAATGTTTAGTCCTGGTCTTGGAAACATATCTTTAACAGCAATGACCTAAATCCAGATTCTGTTTTACCTGACCCTTTGTCAGGTCTTCTTAGACTCTGGTTATTAAACAAGAACATTTATATAAAATAAGCATGTAGTTGAGATTGAGGCATCATTTTGCTAGGTACTATAAAAATGCAGTGATTTTTGTCCCAAAGGGAAGATAGGCTTAAGACTTATTAGAAGTCAGTAATATACACAGTGAGTTAAGTTACTTAGTGCTCAGGGATTGTTTTACTGGACTTACATTCTCTCTGAAAAAATGTATGAATCCCACTAGACCTGGGCAAAGCTTCCTCTGTCCCACAGAACTGAACCAAGCCTTAAGGCATATCTCTCGTAGCTGCATTTCAGAGGTGCTATACATGCATGCTATTAAATGTAATGTCCAGGGGCAGCCTCTTGCTGGATGTGGGGATTCAGCCTTGTGTACCCTCTGCCCTGTCATTTTCCCACATTGACAATCCAAATCCATATAACTTTGAATAATGCCATTTACTCGATTTACTTTCAATTCCATGCACTCAAACACAAGCCAAATAAACCTGAAAGAAATAGCATGCAATCTATTAAATAGACATGTCCTGGCAACCAAGCCTGAACTAAAGGCCATCCCTCTTGGGAAAAGTCTGGTTTAATTATCCACTTGAAAATGCGTCTAAAGTTTCCAGCACAATTTTTTCAACCTTTGCTTAAAAAACAACTTCTACCAAATGAGTGATCTTGTTCTGCTCCCTCAGGAGGGTAGTTCGGATACGTTTCAAAATGTATGTCCAAGTGTTTTAATCAAGAAAAAGGAGATTTTTTTATAATATACTCTCAAGCCCGTCTTGGAATGACTTACATTCAGATTCATCTTCCCATGGCATGGCCTTACTGGGAATATTCAGTATATGCAAAGCTAAGTGCAAGCAGGGTTCAGATGTCAGTGGACAAGGCAAGAGCAGCTCTTATTCACCTCAGACCTAGAAATAATGTCACTGAGATGATGCTGTGGGTGAGCTGAACAGGTCTGTAAAATCCTTCTTCCTCCCCATCCTTTTAAAGAAAAATGATCATTGTCCTTTCCCAGCTCTGGCTTGCAGAGGGATGGATGTGATGGCGGTGGCGGGGGGAGAGAAAAAGAGAGAGGGAGAGACTTAAAATGTGTCAGCTTTATCCTGAGAATGGCTGCACTGAAGTAAATTATTGCCTGGCAGTGAATTATCATTTTTGTGAGATCTTAAAAACCAACAGCTGTGAAATTGACTTCTAACTGATTTTAATTGAGATGAGCCAAAACTTAAAATATCAGAAATAAAAAGTCTGCATGCCTGTTCCCTCAGCCGATGTGTGAATTTCCTTACAGCATTTACTATATGTCTGTTTCTGCTAGATATACATAGGACATACAGTTTGTCATGAAGTATTACATCCTACGACTGTGCTGAAGTTCAGAAAGCTTCTGGCCACAGTATATATAGCATTATACCAAGATCTCTTTTTCATCTTATCTGAATTCTGTACATATTTCTTTTAGTTGCTTGCTTGGAAGCATCATACTCCAAAAAGGACTTCTTGAAATATATGATGACCCATACATTTCAAAAATGTCTGCTTAACATATATGGTTAACACTGTCTTTTCCTCCCTCTTCCAGCAAATAGTCAACCTAAAAATGAAATCAGTCTCTCAAATATTTCCTACCTTACACACAAATGCTAGCCCTGATCATATCCATTCTTCTCAAACGAAAGGGCAAAACATCTGAGACTTGACCTAAAAGCAAGCCTGTTTGGAAAGCTTAAGACTAAATTTCAAAGCTAGTTCATCCTCAGAAAAGTTATCTTGACTGGCAGTTTTTCTTGGAGAACTTCATCTAAGCTCTTTCATGGACCACCACTGTCAAAGGGACCCAGCACAGAGAATTCCAACTGAAAATCATGCAGATTAAAATCATCTGGCATCATATAATGAGCAGCCTTTCCCTTTTTCCAACAGCTTCCATTTTCTGGCCTATTTTAAGGTGTAACCTCACACTTCCACAGTCCAGGTCCTGCTTTTGCTGTGATTATACAGGATTGCATTAACCTGTTCAAGACATGGTAAAATCACCAGGGTCCACGTGGAAATAATGAACTGGAGGGTCATCACTCTAGTCTTTCAGGTCATGAGGTCATTGCAGCCTGAAGAGATAACCACATTGCAAAAAATATGAATGAATTCTTCTTGTTAGATGGATAATAAAAGTGATGACCTTGTCATGTCTGCTGCATGATTGTCTTGCAGTAGCAAGGCATCCTATGCTATTTGCAGATGATGAACAGAAGTAGTAAATGGACAGCACATGGTCTTATTAAAAAATAGAAGTCTAACATTTGCTATATCTTCCTCTGACCTCTTAGTCCCTCTGTCAAATCTGATCTGAGCTTCAGTTGGTCCTTATTCATGTTTCAGTCTCTAACCATAAAAAAACATTGGATGGCCAGATCAGACAGAAACAGGGAGGCTCTATTTCTACCCTGAGATAATTCAGTCTATCACCTTTTACACCTAGTAGCACCCACTCTGGTGGATTTACACTGAATCTGGCTTATGGCTAGATTTCTTCATGCTGTCCTGTCCTGGCATTTTTCAAGACCTGTTCCTACAATTACAGAAACATAAAACTCTTGTGTACCTTGGCCCTCTGCTCATGGGCCAAGAGAGTGGAAGAGCATCTCTGGTGTCACTGCATCAAATGAAGAGTCTGTCCCTTGCCAAAATACTTGCATGGAGGACTGGAAAGACTCAGAAAAATGCTCAGAATGGTGCAAAGATTTTATTCCCTTGCAAAAGTGATGATTTGAAGATCTTGCAATAATAAAAGGATATTCCTATGGAGCTAGAACAGTAGACAGTATTCTTGTCATCTAAGATCCCAAGTAGTTAAATACAGCTGCAGAATTGGCATCAGATCCTGTATGGGCCTATTGAATGGCAGCTATATTTTTGACAGAAAGCCATTTTACTGTGGCTATAAACACATAGCTGAAGTTTGGCTTGAAGATCACGAGGGCAGAATCAGCGCTAACACAATATAGCAGAACAAAGTGGATGGGACTGGGCTTCTAATCAGATTAAGGGTGCTTCTGCATTTCTTCTCATGAAGCAACACAACAGTTTTATGTTACTGAAGCTGGATATTGCATAGTATGTACTACGCAATTATGTATTACATTCAGACCACCTGATTAACCAATGCTAGCATCCGAGCTGGCCATCAAGTGTGGTGTCGAAGTAGCTTTGAAAAAGCTGTTCAAGCGGAGGCTTTCAGTAAGTTGAATTTAACTGTTCAACAATGACATCAAAAAGTCGGTGGTTTGCCAAAAGTAAACCACCTTCTTGTTAGAAAAGAAATAGAGAGATACTATGAAGAACATAAGTGATCAGGAACTATGACAGATGACTATGGCCTTGCAGGGCCTTGCAGATGACTACTGGCCATGCTGGATGTTATTGGGACTATAATAGCTGATGAGACCATAGCAGAAGAGCTACCTGCCACTTACTGCCCATCTAGCTGGAAATATCACTGGACTGAGCAGTAGCTGAACCTACAGCCAAAGGCTGGATGTTCAATGTTCACATTCAGGCAATTTATGATTTCTTGTGCTTTTTATGCAGGCAAGTATTTGCCATAGAAAGTGCTGAGGTGTCAAGAACAGGGCCTGCTTCATTTAGGTGAGCTTTCAGGTGTTTGCCTGTTTACTTCTTCCTTGCTCATAGGTATTCAGTCCCCTGTTAAGTAACAGGGATTTCTAGGTCAGGCTCGATAAGTCTTGTTCCACATCTTGGGATATGCACCATTCCCAAATGCTTCTTTGGAAAATGTAATGCTATTAATATGGATTAATACGGATTATTCCCAGTACAGATGGAATTATTTTTAAATCTAAAGCTGTTAGAAATTAGCTTATCTTCACTAACATCCCAAATGAAGTTTATTTTTTGTGACAGAACTATGAATGTAAACACACAATTCTGTTCTGAATCCTTCAAAATGTGAGGTTACTCATTTACAGCTTCTATATGGTATCTACTTAATGTAAATATTAAGTAAAAAAGATAAAAACACGGTACTAATTTCCAGATGCCTCTTTTAAGAAAATATTTTCCACTTGATTTGTTTACTATTACTGTCTCTAAAGATCAGAAGTCTTAGCTTTGAAAATCATTTCTTTTACCCTAAAATGTTAAGGCCCTTTTTCTTTCCAGCTTCCTTCTTTAAGACCACTAAAAAGCCCTCGCAAACTCTGAAGCACACAAAGTTGATAAATGCAGAAAGACACCGGGATTGCATCATACAGGAATTAATAAATTGAACTGAGATTTGGATGGCATCCTCCACAGAGCTGCAGGCTTCTTTGCAATCCTTTAGATTTGTCATTGCACTCAAACGGAGTTGGCCATTCTTCCCACCAAAAAAGCTCCCACAGGGATCCAGATGGCTACCGCCACTCTCTGTGAGACACTTTCTGTTTTGGTTTCATAACCAGAGAGAATGACGAGAGTAGAATAGAACACAGACGGCAATTCAGAAATTACGAGCAATCTATTAATCTTTGGGGGCTAATACCACAAAGTAAGGAGTGTAGCACTACTCCCAATTTAATTGAAAAACGCTCTGTTTAAAGGACAATTAATGAGAAATGAACAATTTGGTCTTTCAGGAGAGATGAAATGATGGAACCTCAGGGTATATCAAAGATTTAAGCATTAGATTCGACTCTTTCCTCTGACAGGTGCAAAATTACCTAGTCATAGAGATGTGGTGCAGTGTCTTATACTCTGTGGTGCTATTCTACAAAGCAGACCTAACTTTGCCCACTTGCACTTTTTTTTTTTTTTTTTTTTGCTCCCTCCCTCCAGCATACCCTGATTGATGTTAGTGGAAATTCAACAGGTTTTTTTAAAGCCATTGAAACTGATGGTGCAAAGAAAGCTGGGTTTTGCAAGTGCAGTGCTAGAGCTAACACAATGTCACGGCTGTTGTTTTAAAACTTGTAACTGTTAGCAGGCTCCATATCGTATCTGAAGGGGTGTATTTGACCTCTTTCCTAAAAGTACACCAGAAGAAATTGGACACAAAAATGATCAGTTGAGGAAGGCAATTTTTTTTCTAGTGATTTGAATGCAGGTTTGGCTGAAGGAGTTCCTGAGATGTAATCTCTCTCTGTCACTTACTATATTTGTTCCCAGTCTGTAACGATGGGATGGGGCTGTTGGTGCTACTTTGGTCAGAACAGCGTAGTTGTGGGGATTCTTTATGCAGTTTTGATGGCTGCAAAGAGTTTGGCACACCTTATGATTTTAAACGTCAATCCGATGACCAATTTTGGCCCAAGTTATGTCCTTTTTGTCTTTGGTAAAAATGCTGCCTTTGATTCCATGTAATCAGTGACAAAATGCGTTGGCCTGGAGAGTTTGCAGAAGTAAACAATTTCATTGAGCATAGTGCTTCCCTGCTAACACTTTGTTCAAGGACAGCATAAGCTTTTATGAATGCTAAAGACAATTTCCATTCATTTCCTTTGGTGTACTGTTCCAGAGGAGGTCATGCAGGCTGGTTGGACATCATATGCTCTCACTTGAGATTTTTCTGATTCAAGGTGAGAAAAGATGAAAAGCTGTGAGTACAGGCTATTTTGAATAATATTTGTTTGGCAGCAGTTGCTGCTTTTTGTTCTTTACAAAGAGATTTCTCTGAAAAAAAACAGCAACAGAATAAAACAGCCCTTAATATACAATAAAAAATGTTTAGATTGTTGTAAGGTGGGAATTATTGATTGTGTTACATGTTTGCTACAAGTTTTTAAGAGGTACTTGTATTTCAGGACTCCACTTTAACTGCAGCGGCCTTGGTTTACTATCTCAGATCTATATATTTGTAAGTATGCACGGGAGGAATTTCATTAAAGTGTGATAAGCTGGAGGATAAGTTTGAAGGAGAGAGTTTTCTCAGAATGAGGGGGATGTCGAAATGGGGGAAATCATTTGTGTGTTTCAGTTTGGGAAAAATGTGCTGCTTATTATCTTCCTGGAAGCCTGAAGTTGCACAGCAATCAGGGCAGTGTGTAGTTTTTGACTGCCTTGCAATATCAGTATAGGCACCCGCTATACCATGGTGAGCATGCTGCACTAGGTAAATGCCTTAAGCATACTGTGCCTGAACTAGTTCATTTTAACACACACATGCATGCAGATGACCTGAAAATTGCACATAAAAAACAAACAAACAAAAAAAAAAAACAGAAAAAAAAAGACACTGCCAAACCCAGGGGGTGAGATTCATTTCCACATTCAACAACGTGAATATTAGTGTCCTCAAAGGAGTGTGCATCTACACGTGAGCGAGATGTCAAAGCTCCCTTCATACTTGATCTAGTCAATGCAATCAATGGAGTCCAGAGAGCTATTTATCCGAGCCTGAAGTAGACACCTGCGTTTGACCAGCGAAATGGCTTTCTAGACTCCACTGCCTGTGCTGATTAGGTCTCCTTTGACTATAATTGAAGTGCAGACAGACACCTGCCTCTCACGTAGTGGTCTAATTTTAGGTGTCTGAATTTGGACCTTAACCCTACCCTTGCTCTATCAGAGCTGCAACAACAAAAGCTGCACGCTCCGGAAGAAAATATGATTTTTATATCACAATGGCCCCTTTATTTCTTCCTGACTCCACCTGGTGGTCAATATGCTGTCTGAACCATGAAGATCAGTGATTTTCAGCTTTCATCATTAGCTGATTATTCTCCAGGTGCTATTCATATTCATGTATGTGTCAGAGGTTTTTATATTTCCAGCTACAAGATACCTGCTATGATATCTCTGTGGTGCCTCTACTTATGGAGTAGAGGGTTTTATTCTAAAAACACTTATTTTACTCTTCATAGAACATGTATTCTGAAATTGTTCCCATGGACAAGGTCTCATCGAGGATCCAAACGGTCTGTTTTTTACTATATACTTTAATGGTTCAGCTCTGAGGTTTTTATAGCTTCTCAAAATTCTGATTTATCTGAAAATTACCCTTTGAGCCTGTTTGCCCTTTCTTTTTCAACTGCAGCTTTCCTGCTTTAGGAAATGAGAAATAACCACCTCTGCCTTTGTTCACATTCAGATTGCCTGAGATGTACCAGCTCTTCTACTCTAATAGCAGATTTGAGAATAGGATTTGGGTACCAGCTGCAACTGGTCCAGCAATTGGCAGCTGGAGTAGACAATCAGGCTTTGATCATTGATGATGACTTCCTTTGGTAGTGCTCTGGTTGGCAGTTTTACAACAGTTTCACCTATTTTATTTCTTTGTGTTTGTGTGTGCGCATTCATGCACATACATGTGCGCCTTTACCATTTTGCAGATTTTAATATGGTGAGGAGAAAAGACTGTGAATTACTAGGGCTGTTTCTTAAAACTTCATCTGTACTTCTCCTGTACATTTTACTCGTGATGTCAAGCCCTACCTAGAACTTATTATATTAAGCAAAAAATGTTGCTGTCTGTTGCTTCTGCCGTGCATCTGTTCACTACATCATTAATCCTAGATTTGCACAGGAAGACAATTGACATTTTTCTTATGGTTGGATAGAGTTACTAAAAGTCAAGAAATACGGAAACCATATAGACAACAGGATTTTAGAAAGCTGTTGCTTTTAAACCAGGGTAGAGTTGTAATTTGCATTTCTTGCCTGACAGCTGCAGTCAGGAACATGCTGAAATGTGGCTGCTAATACAGAGTGCATATTGTTTTACACAGGAAAACATCCTATTTGTTCCAAATCCTTCTGCAAGGCTGTGCACAACTCAGATGATTTCTGCTGTTATGGTCATAAGGTTATACCAGACATCAAAAAAGTACCTACTGAGCTGACCTGGCTTCCCTCCCACAACATATTCCCAGGCCAAGGGCCAAATTCACCTCACTTATCTTGAATCACCTTGAAACATGATGATATATTTTCGAACAGTGCTTTAGGTGTGTTACTTGGCTGCAATCCTGACGCTCAGCTTGTTGATAAAGAAGTTTAGCATTGCTGTGTTAGGCAGACCCCTGATTTACACATAGCTCCCCACGTCATAAAACGGTCAAAAATTAGGGCAGCTAATTAACTAAAACTCAAGATGTTTTCGCTAGTGCCTCTCTGCCACCTCACTATAGTGCAGCAAACTTAGGGGAATGACGCAGAAGACTTTAATGAAAGGTGCGGAGCTCCTTTTTCTCTGACAAGCCAGCAGATGTATGTTCAGTCATCCCATCCCCAAATACTCCTAAATGCAAAATCTGAAACCCAAGGAAGCAAGCAGGTTTAAGGCAAAATGGGAGATTGCATCCCAGCAGCCACAAAAAGGCTTTATCTTCTTAATACACTTATTTGTTTTCAGCTAACTGAGCAGTTAGATGGAGACAGGAAATTTGTAAGAGCCAGCTTGTAAAGAGAAGCAAGGAGTCTATTTTAAGAAATATTCCACCATTTCCCCAATTATACATGTCTTCTTCTGAGTGTTATATATATTTCATAGTCATCTAGTGGATATTAATATCAGCAAATGTCTTATCTGCAAAAAAAAAGGGATAGAAATGCTCATTCAAGCTGTGTGAGGCTGTGGATTGAAGTCTGCTGTAGTCTGTGGATGTGTGTATTGTGGACTACTGAGTTTTCCATGTAGCTTGCAAGCCGAATACAGGTTATTTGCATGCACTACTTAACGAAGTTGAGCCCGTTAGTTCCAAGTGAGCTCTCATTACCTCAAATGGAATCTTAGTCATCAAGAACCTTCCCCTTTTAGGAATCATAACATATAAAAGTTAACCAAATGCTCATGGCTGATGCACTCTTGGCTGTGAACGCTGGTATATAAAGCTTTTAGCGGTAACCTGATTCACATCTGCTCTCAGCACTTAAGCTGATGAAGAGTGACAAGCCTGAACCACTGCCACTGACCCAGCCTTTCTCCATCTTTTTGTTAAGTAAATGGCAAAAATCATACTAATTATTGATAACAATCTGTAATTTCCGAACTCTTTGCAGCATTACGCAGAGCATTTTCTGTGCATTTCTAAACACAAAATACTGCCTCTGAGGGTCACGGTCCAGTTAGTCAAGAAAAAGCATTAGGAGTTGTTAGAGGGATGTATGCCAATTCAGGGAAAATCATATTTTTTTCTCTCCGACCAGCCAAAAAAAAAAGCCAAAAATAACCCCTAACCTTCTCCTTAGGCTTGAAACAGTATCTGTATGATTTACTATCTGTGGTTTGAAAAAGTTTGGGTTGCTTGAAATATGCACAGTAACAGCCTTCCAACTGCATGGATAAAAATCCTGCAAAGAAATCTGTGTGTCCGGCAGCCAGCACACATGCCTGATGTTCAGCGATGTGCCAGTTGAACATACTGCGACGTCGCAGGCCATTTAAGCCACACAGCGAGTGAATAAACACAAACATATTCACCTAGACATGTGAACCTGTGAGATCCTCTTTGATTTTGCTCTTCTCTTAACGGCTTTTCTCAACTATCTCTTGATTTTGGAAACAGTCCCTATTAGAACTCTCTTCTCCAAAGGGATGAGTGCCCATGGTTGTGTGTCATACCAGGCCTCCTGCAGTTCTCCGTATGTAAAAGAGGTTGTTCCTGACATTTAGGAAGCTCAAAGGCTTCCTATATGCTTAAGTGCCAGTTCTGCTGAGGGGTGGAAAAGGCCATAATTCTCTGCATTACTGAAATTTGTGGGCAGACGTGAGATGCTGGGGCCTCGTTTCCAAGCCAAGCAGAAGTTGTGTGACCACGTATCATGTAGCCGAGCCTATGTTAATAAGCTCTGCATTGATGGGATATATTAGCTCAGATTTGTGGCCTTGCCAACATAGTCACACTTTTTGATCCGGAGTTCAGTTGAGTACTGCAGACAGCAATATCCGCTTACAGTGTATTGCCCAGATCTATAAACAGTACTGACTGACTGATTGAAAGGTGAAAAAGGCTCCCCTGTTACCTGCAGTCTCCCTTTTCTCAATATATACATGCATGCAAAAATTGAATAAAATGTATTACTGGAGAATGCTGAGTAGCAATTTTCCCAGTTAATCCCTTTAACTCTCCTGACTATAAGAGTCAGCACTAGATGCTTCAAAGGAAACCCAAACCAGTGAGCTGGCATGCCTTTCACAGCCCCAAATTTGTTGTCTCATTAGTTCTAATACAGATAAATTATGCTACTGGGCCAGATTAGCCAGAAAACATGGCCTAAATTCAGATGAAATGATTAAAAATTCAGAAGGACAACAAAGATTTTTTTTTTTTAAGCCACTCTTAGGATATTCGAGGACCTTGTTCATGCTTTTTAGATACCTGGGCTTAAGGTGACTGTAGTGTATATGAGGATATTTGCTGGCAACCTTTTCCTTATAGCGTCAACAGCAATGTTAATTTGAATATTCTTATAAAAATACATTTTCATATTTTTCCCTCTTTCCAATCCACTGGATTCCTGTCTTATGTCATTTCCTGCAGCAGTGAGTTCCACCAGGGATTCAAGGCTCGTGGGATCAAGGGATATTTGAGGTGAATGGTGAAAATTAGTTTCATGCTTTTTTCCTGGCTCCTAGATTATACCTTTCCACACTTCCTACTGACCATTGCAAGTAGCAGGATGGGAAGAGTAGGAATGTTCAAATCCATACTTGAAGATGTATCTTGAGCACTAGCAAGGTGATGTTTGACTAATGTCATGTGGGTGTGCACCAGGATCTCTGCACCGCTGTTGAAAGCACAGTTAGCAAACAAATATAAATGAAGGAAAAAAAATTAGGAGATCTTTGTAAACCTGGTTGGATGCTGCAGTTGAATTATATTCTCTGTGATTTAAAGATGGAAAGCCAGACAGACCTCCCTAATAAAGACAGTGTTACTCTACTCTAGTCTCTATCAGTGTATCCTGAGTAGTTTAAGTTGAATGTACTGACAAGGCACCTATCTTGGTTAAATCACTTTATCATCAGTATTTTGAAGGCTTCCTCCCCGAAAGCCCTAGCACTTCCATTTCTTAAAATATATTTCCAAGCGTCATGTGTTTGTGACATTTTAAATAGTACCCTCCCCTGCTAGATGCTGACATCTCCCAAAGTCTGCAGGCTGTTAGACAGCTGCTTTGCTATCATATAGCCTTATTCTGTATATTTACCTCAGGAAATCCTTCCTCATTAGGCAATCCCTATACATTCGTGTGAGTAAAATGCTATCACAGTGACCACCTTCAATGAAACCCTGATGTTTTGACCTACCTTAGGCTTCAGCAATAGTCCCAGAAAGCTGTGCTCCTCAAGATCTTCTGCGGATCAGATCAGGGTTGAAAACAGACAACAAAAATCAGACAAATATAGCTTGTAGTCTTGGGAGGAGAGGCTCACTTGCAGGAAATCTTTGGAGTTTTTCAGCTCTTATTCATTCAGATGGAAAGGATGAATGAGCTCCTGCCGTAGCTTGAACCAATTACTCACTGATCCAGAAGATAAAGATGCACAATCAGTAAACTATCATACTCATAGCCTGTAAAATGATTCCACTTTAATCTTAGACAAGGAGCATTTTGAGCATAATCCCAACATGATTATCATTCCAATGAAAACATAATGGCAACTTTCATCATAATTAGGGTTTTCCAAATAATCCCTTTTTTTATTATTTCTAATGCTTTTTGTTACAGTCTAATAGGCAAAGTTTTCCAGTCTGATATGTCCTGCATCTTGTAGTCTTCAGATCTCTGTGGCACATAGTCATCTGCTCACATGGCCAGCAGTGGGAAAGCCATGTGTGAAACAATATTTGCAGTGGAAGGAGGTACCGCAGAGCAAAGAGTAGCAGAATGATCTGGAGAGGAGGGTTTGAAAAGAAGCATTTTCAGCGCAGGAGGGAGTTGCGTAAGGAAAGCACATATCTCAATAAACAATATTGCATCAAACCTAAAAAAATCACATAAAAAGCTTTATTTACCTACTACTGTGACTCCATTGTTAATCCTGCTGCATACCTCTCTTACTCTCAAGCTGCATTTAAATAAAGGATCTCAAAGTGCTTTTGATGTGAATAAAGAATAGCAGTTCATTTCATATGAGGGAAATTTCATATGAGGGATGGCATAGTAAGGTGAAATAACTAAAAAAGTTAGTGAGTGGCAGAGAATACATAGCAGAGCTGAGCATACAGCCTTGTCCTACAGAATAGAACATACATTTTTGCACAATGTATATGACAAGGCTGGTTTGGGAGGAGAAATAAAGTGCTGTCTCTAGACAGAGAAAATCTAATTTTTTTCAGATTTCAGTTCATGTGTGATGTTTTTCCAAGGTTGACTTCACAATGATGAACACTCTCGTGTATGTGTGATAATTGAGATTGAATCCTTTTCTCTTAGTGCCTACACCAACCAAGATAGAGAAGGTTTCCTTTTCCCCTAAATGTATGGACAGAATCCATCCAACTCTACTTCCTTTAAAATAAAAGCTCTAAAAAAATCTGAGTTTCATTCTGGCTTGTGCATAAGACCTTAAAATCAGAGATAGAGAAAGTGTTGCTAACCATGTAAGACAAGGAAAAGAGAGGATGTGTTGTGGTAGTTTTTATCTGCACTGTCTTTGAGTCAGAAATACCAGACTGTTATAATTTTCTTTCTCTGAACTACCATGCTGATTGCTTCCAAGCATCGCAGGAGTCCTGCCTGCCTTTTAATTGCTTCTGCTTCTTGCATGTCTCTGGCAATTCTTGACACTCTCTGCCCGAATGAGGTCCATGACTCAAATGGGGGCAAATGGGATTCTAAATTCTGGTCTGCAATAAATGCAGAATTACTTCAGAATTGTTTGGATTTACTGCATTAGCACCAGATTTATACCAGTGTAATGAAACAGAACTGAGTCCACATTAAGCCACATTACCCTGTATGGTAAGATCAGCGGTCCCTTTGGTCCTTGCAGTGGAGTCCAGCCCTTATCTAAGCCAGTGGTAGTTGTCTTTGTCTTCAGCCACAATTGCATGAGGCTGTGGTCTCACATGCATTGATAATTTAAGCACCCATGTGTAGACCTTGGCATGTGATTGTGATTCATTCTGATGGTAAAAGCAAATAAAGCCCCATGAGGGAGAAGAGCAAGGTGCTTGGGGTGTATAGCATTGTGCTGGAGCACTCACAGGGATCCTCTCCATATGAGATTAGGGAATCTGTAACTAGCATTAGAAAACAGAGCTTCAGATAACCCATTTTTGGATGAAAATTAGGACCAAATGTCTCTAATGCTGTTGTGTTTTCAGAGGCATTCACACAGCAAAAGATGATAAGTGTGAGATAAGATAAAGACTAATTATTAAGTATAAGCATTTGTGGGTGAAAATGTGATGTCATCCCCCTTTTTAGAGTAATTATTTCATTGTTGAAAATGCTAGTAATTTTATTTTAAGTCCAACCATATTTGGCATTCTTCAGGTTTTGGAGTCAGGTAATTAGACAAAGACCTCATCCTTCATTTGAAAAGAAAAAAGTCTTTAGATTCTCTAGTTGTGAAAAACCAGCTTAAAAGCATGCCCTAATTCCAGAAAGAAGGATTAAAGATCCAGAGAGAAACACTTTTTTCTTTTTTTAATTAAAATAGTCCTATTTGAAGATGCAATTTGTACTGTTTAGGCATTTGGTCTTAGAAAGAATGTGGTATGTAAGATAAGATGGGTTTTGTTTGGCCCATAATTGTGCTTATGGAATGGGTCATCGCTATTAGATCTTCACATCCTCATGTCAACAAGACCACAAATGGTCTCTTCAGCTTCTCTCCCTGTTTTCCCCTCTTCCCACCTTCCCTGCTCTACTGTCTGTTTGGCTGAGAAGAAAATTACAGCAGGTCCTGCTTAATGGATAGAAACGAAGAAGTATTGCCTGGTGGATTTCTAAGTGGCTTGGAAGCTGGGGATCTTTTCTGGCTGTTAGCAAGTTACTTCCCTGTCTCTGATTTGGTTTCCTCATCTGTAAAATGGCCTCCTTTCTCAAGTAGTTTTGAGTTCCACTGATTGCTGAAAGAGCTGAATATGAAGAGTGGAGCTGACGTGTTAGAGAGGGAGGGTAGCCACTTTGGCAAAAAAAAAAAAAAAAAAAAAAAAAAAAGAAAAGAAAAGAAAAAAGCAGTGATTTCTTAAATACAGCATTAGAAGAATTGAGTGAGTGGCAATCTAGGGAAGGAGGGAGGTTGAAAGGAAAGAAAACGGATGAATGTAAAAGATCAGTTTAATCTGAGGACATTTAGAGGGTGGTAGCTAAGTAGCAGAGGAATTCTGTATTGACCAGCTCTGAGACTACAGAGGGTACATCCACACTGGTAGTTAATAATAAAGGAATCACAGGATCGGCTGGAAGGGACTCAGAAGACCTCAAGGCAGGATCAGCTGTATCTCTGTCATTTCTGGCACATGCTTCTCTAATTTGTTTTGAAGACTTCCTTTGATGAAGACTCCTCAGCCTCCCTGGACAGTCTGTCTCAGTGTTTTCCTTACCCTTAGAAAGTTCTCCTAAAATCCCTCATCTGAACCTTCCTTGCTGTGTTTTAAGCTAGTTATTCTCTCATCCTCAGTGGATGTGAAGGAGAAATTATTCTCTTCCTTTCTGTGGCAGCCTTTTACACGTTTCAAGACTGTTACAATGCATCCTCTTCCTTTGGCAATTTTTTTCAGTCTTTCCCCAAAGCGTTGCTCACCTTTTCTGCTTTCTTTTGGAACTTTTCCAGGTGACCCACCTCTTCTTTGAAACAGAACGCTCAAAACTGGGCATGTTTTTTTTAAGCCTGCTCCCAAGCTCAGCCTTATCTACCATCCAGATGACTCATATACCAGCCCAGGTGCCATTTTGGGGTCAGCTCTTTAGACGGACATCTTAAACATATCAATTCCCTCCTTAGACAGGCCCAAGCTCTGAAACCTACTGCTGGTTGGATAGCGCCAAGTACTACATAACCCAATCAACCAGCAGAGTCCCAAGATGATCTGCTCCTATATATGCACTTGTTACTTAGAATGCAATGTATAATGCATATCTAAGCTACTGGAACTATCAATGTAGGTGCAAGATGAATGTCACTTAGGGCTGAATGGATTTATACCCCATAGTGCCCTATATATTGACATATACTGGGTTAGGGAGCAAAGTCAGCATATATCGTTCTAAAAGAAGATGGACTTTGTGAGCTGCCTTTTTTTTTTTTTCTTTTTAGCACCTGATGAGCGTTTTAGAAGAGCAGAGGAAGCTGTGATAGTAATTTCCATTTCTTTTACGATGCTGTAGCATGGCAGGACTACACAGAACCCCCAAGAATAGGCATTTCCAGAGAAGACTTATTCATCCATCCTGCTCATACATCTTTCCATTTTTTCAGCCACTGAACTGTGATGTTTAAATTCATCAATACAAACCAAGTGCCATCCGCAGCAGCATCTACTGCAGAGCAATCTCACCTGCACTCACTGCGGCTTTAAAGTACTGCATGCTTCATGCTAGCAGGCTCTAACCACAAAGGACCGGTAAAAAAGCTCTTTCTGTCCGACATGAATTAGGACGCTCAGTTAAAAATTCATAGGAAGATTACATAAAACCATATGCTGCCTTTATTTTTCCCCTTTTGCATTAAAAATGTACAGCTGCTCTGCATTAGACATTCCATTAGCCTGCAAGTCTCACAATCTGGACTTTATATTTAATGATGGGGGGAGGAGTAAGAGAGAAGGGAAAAGGGAGAGAAAGAAAGTGTTTTAGGCACAATATTTAAGGCTTCCTTAAAACAGCAGCCTATAAGGTGGATGGAGAATTTAAGTATGGGAGTTGAAGGCCTGCTGAAGAGGAACTGTATATTAGAAGAGACCCATTTTCGGAATTATTGGCTTGCCCTTAGAACCTCTGAGAAGCATCAGCAATAATTAAAATGATATAACCTGTTTCCTGTGGTCATTTGGGAAGAAAATAAAAAATCTATATTCCAAATGGACTCAGGAAATGTTGAGACTCCTCTAACAGTGTTAAGTCACAGAGAGTTTTATGGCCACTCTGTTTCTTCTGCAGGAGACCCTTTAATTTAGTTGGAAGACTTGAAGGGTCCAGCTTTATTATTAGATAATTGACTGTGTTGGGCAGTTAATTGCATGGGATTGAAGATGTGGCCACTTAAAGTACTGACAAAGTGAATCATTTCACAATAATCTTTCTATACATTATAATGAGATGCATTCCAAAGAGTCTTCCTGATGTTAGCATGCCAAAAAGTATCCTAGGGGGTTTTGCATGCAAGTGTCTGAAGATGATTCTCCTAGATATGGTTGTGCAGGGTGTGATGACAACCTCAACACCAGGGTAAGCAAACTACTGAGCACTGGAGTCATATTAGATTCCGGTCATCACATCATACCTGAAACTGCTTCTTTCTTTGTTCATGGGGTAGAAGTAAGGAGGAAAATTGGGTACTGCTGGACCTGCCAAAAGCCATTGGACTTCTTTACAGTATGAGCTTGGCTACACATATCCAATCATAACAGCTGGTGTGTGCAATCCCCAGGTGGAATAAACAGCAAATAATCCAAACGGTGTTTAAAATATTCTCCATGGGCAAAGAAAAGAAATATTTAGTTCATCATTTATGAATGAGAAAGGGGATGTTTTAACTTTTAGCATAGGCATATTTCAACTTTTCTTTTTCTTTTACATTAAATACAAAAAAAATACATGTAGCACTAGAATGTATTCTCTCTCTACATATTTTATCCCCAAAAAGCTATCTCTTATTTTCTATATATGCTTATTTCTTTTTGGCCTCATCCAGTGTTAAAAAAAACCCACAAACAGTGCACATTCTCAGATTGATTATAGTTTTTCACAGTTATACAAGATGAGAAAACAGAACAAATAATTTTTTGTTTTGAATCATGAATAAAATTTTAATACAAAACATCTTGAAATGTGTGATGCAGTCACCATTGCTAAGCTGCATGTTTAATTAACCACTGCCTGAGTGCAGGTACCAGGCAACAAGAACACAGGAGCACATTAAAGTGTCTTAATTAAATTATATGCAGTATGGCTGCACTTAATTGTCCACAGGACATGCTTCCTCAGTGTTTTTATTCCTACATGTCTTGTTCTACATCATCAAGTAGAGAGAATACTTCTGAAATATGCTTTATTCACTAGAAAATACAGAGTTTTGTCCCTTGTTTTGGGGGGGTCAGTGCTGTGCTTGTCTAAATATGCTGCAAGATGAGCATACTAACATAAGGAGATTCACAGTGAACAGCATGGATGTATTAAGCTATCCTCTCTTGAAATTTATATTGCATATAAGGCACCACATAGAGCTCTCTGCATTGTGGTCTTTGGTCTGGAAAAGGATTTTATACATGATACATACTTTTATACAGTATTATATGTAATGCCTTTGAATTGATGACTGGTTCTTTGGTAGCTTTATAGAAGCTGGCGAGATTCTAATAGTTTAGAAATATTTCCTGAATTAGTAGTGCTGGAATTGACCACCATCATGTGGAAATAAACACTGTCTGTGGATGAAACAGATATTAATAAAGCAAATGTTTCCAAGTTTGTCCCAATAACAGAGCAAAATGAAAAGAACTGTTCTGAAAGGCCAAGACCTAGGTTACAGCCTAGAGCAGATGTCATGGCCAGAGATAATCTCTTCTTTCCTAAGGAGCAAAGATGACATGCTGCAAAACCTTCAGGTACAAAAGCTGTGAAAAAGGACTGGTTCCTGCAGACCTTAAAGAAGCACCTTGAACTTTGTGTCTCAGGAGCACAGTTCACTGCGAGTGTGATTCAGTCTGAGTGAACATCCCTGGGCTATGTGTTAGCAAGACACAGCGCGGCCTCCCACTTCGGTCTGTGCAAGGGCCTGAACTGGAGAAAGGCTGAGGTGAAGTTTGCGTAGACGGAGCTGTTGCAGTAGTGCTTGTTTCTGTGAAGCTCGAACTTGATCACAGTCTTAATATTGAGCCTGATATAGCTAGATCAGGTAACACCAGCTTTGGCCTTTATGGGCCATATTGCCTCCTCATGCTACGGGGACACCTTCCTTAGTTCCCAAGGCTGGTTCCTCCCAATGGGGATGTAGCACAGTCTTGAGGTACCTAAGCCTCATGTTTGCAGCAGTATCTTAGGTCCTCTGGAGGACAGAAGATGTAAACAAAAGCCACTCTCCACTATGAAAGCAGCTTTGAGCACTGCTCAGAGGGATTTTTAGGAGCCATTCCAGCAGAGCTGTCTGAGAAATATAGTGATTTACCACTTCTCAGTGCTGTCTCAGTCCTGGCTCCTCTCCAGCTAGCCTCTCCCTTGCTGGAGCATGGCTTGACCAGTTCTGGTGTCTCTGCTCCAGCAAGGGATGCTGCCAGTCCTGCCTCTGACTCCGCACCCGGGATGCCAAACACGGTTCTGTGTCATGGTGCAAGGCTGCAAACCTATAGCAAAGCTCCTGGCCAGGCTCTTTGGGCAATGGCTCCCTTCAGAGGTGTAACATCACTGGCAGTGCAGCACTGAAGCCTCTCTCCACCTCTTCTTCACCTGCTGACTTCACACACAAGTGGCTCATGGCTCAGGGCTCAGCCAGAAATGAGTGGGGAAAAGGACCACAGAGATTTTATGTCCAAAGTCAAGGCACAGTAATGCGAGAGTGTGAGGTGGTATCAGGTGAATGTCATGCTCAGGGCATGAGATTCCATGTGTTCCTGAGCTTCTCCTCATACAGCCATCTTAGGCTGGGATTCTGGACAGTAGTATTAACTTCTTAACCTTTACAAGTATGGAAGACCTGACAATAATTATCATCACGGAAAATTCACCCATAGAGGCATCAGTCTCTGTCATTTCTCAAGATGTCAAATGGGTAGAGATGACGTGAAAACTTCCCTTTAGCCTCCATCCTTAGCAAAGCTTAAAGAAACCTAACGTTGTACCAGTGTTTCAAAAGAGTAAATGGAACAACCCAGGCAATTATAGTCTTGTCAGCTTGACATTGGTCCTAGGCAAAATAATGGAATGGCTGATGCAGGGCTCAAATAATAAAGACATACAGGAGGGTAATGTAATTAATGCCAATCAATGTAGTTTGCTGAAAAAACTATATATCTTGTCAAATCATTCAGATGTCTTTTTTTATGAGATTACAAGTGTGGTAGAGAAAGGTAATAGTTTTGATGTAATAAACTTAGACTTCTGTAAGGCTTGACTTTGTGCTCCACGACACGTTGATTAAGAAACCAGAATGATACAAGCTCGACCCAGAACTTATTAAAAGTTTAAAAACTGGCTAGATATTAGATCTCAAAATGTATTTGTGAATAGAAACATCTAGCAGGGTTGTTGCTAGTGTGCCAAGCACATTTCATTTACTGAGCCTCTGCTCTTTCATATTTCTAGCAACAAAATGGAAGAACCTGTACTCATTACTGATAAAGTTTTCAAATTTCACAGATATTGGGGGAGCGATAAATCATGAATAGGACTGATACAGAACAATCCAGATTTCTTGACAGCAGGATGTGAGACAGAAGTAAAGTCAAATGTGTAGGAACAAAGGCTACAGATTGACTCTCTTCTAGGAGGTGGTGATTCAGAGATATATTTGAGGAGTCCTGGTTTATCACTGATTAAACATGAGTGCTAAGAATAGCTAATGTAGTTTTTTGGGGTATCGTGAGTAAAAATAATCATATTACCTTTGTGTTTTGTGCCGATGAGACTGCTACCAGAATATTACACGTGGTACTGACAAGGATGATAACAAACTGGAGATGATTCAGGTAAATGTCCCAAGAATGATTAAGCAATTAGGAAGCATGCACATAGTGGAAGATTTCAGAATACCATAAATTTGGTTCAAGTTAAAGAAAAGAAAGAGACTTGACTAGGTCCTTTGTATATATACCTTTGCAGAAAATAGTGAATGGCTCTTCAGTCTGTTGAAAAGAAGATATTCTAGATAACCTGAACATAGACAAATTCATCCTCAAAATTAAGCACCACTTTTCAAGGCTTGTGGTGAAACCTGAAAATAATTAGGTTTTCTAAAATCAAGATAAGATAGCTCCCTGAATGATTGGATCTAGTTCAAGGCAGTTATGCAGGAACACAGAATGGTGGTTGCAATGGTCCTTTTAGATCTGTGAATCTCTGAGTGTCAGCGTATGGCAACATTGCTTATACCTGCCAGAGTCTGTAGCTGAATTCATAGTGGCTTCACTGGTGGCCTCCTCATAGTCTCCTGCATACGTCTTTACGTTAGCTCATCCTGCTTTCCCCACTGAGATCTCTTCTGAGGCCACCTACGCAGTCACTGCCTCCTTTTCTACTGGGGGGAAAATTGACCCACTGGAGGAGGGCAATCTCTGAAGTATCTTATTTTCCAGAAAGACTGGGAGATGCAAAGCACTAAATAGAAGCATTATTGGATGCTTTTTGCTCTGGGCAGGAGTGTTGACTTTGACTGCTGAAGTTCCATTTTAGCCTCTGCTAGCTCTCCCTCTGGACCCTCACTTATGGTCCAAGTGCCGTTAAATTTGACCTAACTCCCAGTCTTCTGACTATATCATACAGAAAAGCAAAAGAATAAGAAGTGATCGGGCCAGTTCTCTGTTGCCCAGATTTAACAATGCATTTTCCTTCAGATGTCTACCAAAGACTGCTCTTCAGAGTATAAAGAGAGAAAAAAACCTAGGTCCCTGTTATGATGTCTACACCCAGTAAATTAGTTAACTATACATATGCTTCTGATATTAATGAGAGTTGTGTCGGACAAGACCGCTGCTCATATCGTATCCCTGAACACTGACATATTCCTCAGCTTTAACAGGAAGGCTTTCAACCCTGTCTCTAGAGGAAAATAATCACACGGCAGTTGGAAAAGAGCTTCAGAACAAGTTATGTTGGGTATTTTTCTGCAAGAGCATTATTTGCTTCCCATCCTTGCTGCTTCTCTTTCTGGGAACCCCTGCTCTTAAGTATGAATCTGAGTTTGGTAATAATATTTAGCTCTTATGACATCAAGTGTTGCATGTTTGATCGCCGAAGCACTTTGTAAGCATTAATTAATTAAGCCTCCCCTTTCTGATGTATGGTAGGGATTTGTAATAGTTGTCTCTTTACTTAGCAGATGGAGAGAGGTTGTGATTTGCTAAGGACCTCATCAGTAGTCAGTGTCAGAGCCATAATTAATATTCTGAGTTCCAGTTCATTGTCTTTTGCTCAGATCCTTTAATGTCTCATTAATGTTGTTTAGAAAAACAAGTTTTTGAAGGAACAGGTAGCAAGGTAGTTGGCTGGTGATGAGAAAGTGAAATCAAGCTCTCCCTAGGTCTGCTGTGCTTGTTGTCATCTCCTCACAATATCACTGTGGCTTTGTGTGCCCAGCTCATATATCCCTCAAAATATGTCTGGGCTTTGTCTGGGCGACTGCTTGTTATTCTGGACAAAAATCAAACCAGAGAGGGTGCTAAAAATAAAACAATATGGACAGTCATGCTCAAGTCCTCAAGCCCATGCTCTATCCCTGTTTAATTTACTGGAATAGAAGTAGCTTTTGTGTCTGAGTTCACCATGTGTTAATATGAAGGAATATTTTGTGAGCCATGAGAACAGATAATATAAGAAAATAAAGTCTGTGATGTTAAATTAGCTAGGAAAGAACAGGCGATTCTGGAGGGTGAATATAAGAATGCATGTGGTTTGTTTTTTTTTTTTTTTTTCCTTTTTTCTTTTTATCTGTCTGCATATGCTCTTACAAACAGAGTTGCTTCTCCTTGGTGCCACACTGTTTGCCCCTGCTATGACTTTGAGGCTCGATAGCAGCAGTGTGCACGATAGTATCAAAACCCAGGGACAGGTCTAGTAACATGAGACTCACTTTCCTTTGTCTGTGAGCAGGAACAGGCTGTTATCAGCTCGATCAGGACTGTCCGTGTTCGCCATGCTGCCCATCTATGACAGCAGGGGAGCTCCATGTGTTTTTTTCTCTTCATTTCTGGTTTGACTATTGCATGGCTCCGTCTGGGTGCGAGTCACCCTTGAAAAGAGCACAGCTGTCTCTATCTGGAAGGTACTCAGGTGATCCCACGAGTCTTTGACGAAGCAAGAAGGTCATGACTCAAATTTCCTCTTAGTCTATCTTTCTGTAGCCAGTGAAGTGAAGTCTGGGAAAGGGAGAGGAGCATTTCTAATCCTGCGCTTCATGTCTCTTTCCTGTTGTTAGAGATGATACAGCAGATTCAGTGACCTTTTCCCTGAAGCAGGAGCTGGGGTTGATAGCAAGTGAGTGGGCTGATGGAGTTTGCCTGCCTGCTTCCTTTAGTGTTGGATGAGAAGAGCTGTCCCACTGGCTCTGCCACATCTTTCTATCTTTACCAACACTATGAAGCAAGGCAGCTGGAATATCCTAGTGCTGAACTCCCTCTGTTGTCATCTTTGCTTTTATCCCCAGGATTCAAGCTCTCTTCCCTCCCACATTGCCACTCCTTGAAAGCAGAGCATGGAGAAGCAAGAGAGAAGAGGCACCATTATATAAGCTAGTGACAAGCTCACTGCATGTCCACGCAGTTTCATAAGCTCTTGTAATTTTTGACCTTTTGGTTGAGTTTTTCCAAGTGTTGTCCTTAAATCTTCTTGTATGCAGAAGCTTGAAAATGGAGTGAGAGTGGAAGGAGTCAATCAAGGTCACTACCACTGTCTAGGAGGCCACAGGGCCATTGTCTAGACTGAAGGTTTGGCTTCTGTGCTCAAAGGAACATGATTTTTTTTTTTTTTTCTGGACAAGGAGGTGATTTTTATGCTTTCTTTATTGATTTAGCATCAGACGGTAATGATAGACATATCTGACCACTTAGATTTGGACTGAGACCATCAATCCATACTGTAGACAGCAGTGAGTGGGAAGTAACTAATAAAAACTTCTGGTTACAGTGATCCTGGGATGGATTTGACCTCCACATCACCTTACAAACTTCAGACTATCATGGTTCCCTCCTGCAGTTATTCTAATGAGCTGAAAAAATGGATTTGGATATACTTTCAGAGTATTGTTGAGACATAAATATACTATAAATGAGGACTGCAAAATGTTTTCCTGTTCGTGAATAAAAAATAATGGAGCAGTAAGCCAGTGACGCAGAGGTGAAAACCTGTGTGTTCCATATTGCCAATTTATTACACATGCAAAACTCAAGTATATAACTTAATTCCAGTGCAGTGATAGAGTCTTTGTGTTATTCCCCCATTTGGTTTCTCAGTAATTTGGATTATAAGCATTGTCCTTTCAACTCAAGAGTTCTGCTACAGAACAGCCATCTGCGTTTCTTTTTGCTGGGAGCTTCTTGCTGTACAAAGGCAGACAAATGGTCATTCCCACCTGTGTGTCCTAGCAGAGGTCTGCCCTGGTGGATAGGCACTCCAGAGATGTTTTTGCAGCCCTGGATCACAGGCATCCTGATTAGGGCCAAACCCCCAGAGTGCTCAAGTCCCTGAGCTACTTCTACAGCCAGCAGTACTAAGGGCCAGGTTAAAAATCTGTTGAAATCAGGCAATAGCTTTAGTGTTATTTGGATCAAGGGGTAGGACAGCAAAAATTCAGTTTCAGTATTTCTTCATGTCATTTTCCAGGCATATGTATCTGTGCATAACTGTGAAGAACACATGCAATAAACCTAATGATTACAGAACACATTGGACTTAAAATACACATGCTAACACCTTCACAGGTGCATATGTGTCATGTGTGTGCCCGGTGTTTTCTGTAGGAACTGGGCATACTGCATTGGCAGCCTGAGCCTATGGAGCATATGTAAGTCTGGCATTTCCAGGAGGATGTGTTTGTTTTACATGCATGCACCAGCAGAGCTGATCTGTTCAAGCCTCATGGAAATGTCTGTAACTTCCCAACCTGAAGCAGGCGACTCGATCCCACATCTGAATGCAGCTGACACACATCAGAAAGCTAGGAGAAATATAAAAATCTTTAATTTTTTTTCAGAAGGAAAAAAAAAATTACTGTAGACATGCCATAGCCCTGGCAGAGACAGTAGGTAGGAAGCCCCATCCGTTACTTCGCAATGAACAACAAGCTTTTTCTGTAATGGAACTAGGGAGCCACACAGCTTTCTCCAAGCCCACTGCTCCCTGTTTTTCTCCTCTGTTCCCCTGGACCAACGTGGCACACTGCAGACTCAGAAACATAGATTTGGTGGCATGGTCAGTATAATTATGCCTCAGGCTTTGGATTGAGGCAACATTGCCTTCTGGGCTTAGGAAAGAGCATCTGGGACAGACTTGGGGGTGGGTTCGCTGGACTGTTTGAGAATGGTGTCACCTTGCCCCATGGAATTAACACGCCAGCGATCTGTTCCTCTATGACAAATAGCCTCTGTTCCTGAACTATAGTAGTAGAACCAAGTTAATAGCTAAAAAAAGAAACAAACAAACAAACAAAAACCCTAAAAAACCATCCCCAGCTCCTTGTGGTTTGGTAGCTAGTTCAAGCTGTGACAGGTCTCTAGGATAAAAATTGCATCTATCCATGCAAATGCCATTTCATTTCCAACCCTTAGAGTTGTAGTGAGATATACAGCTTCCCTCTGTGCGGAAAGATAGAAGGATAATAAATGAGGAAGGAAACAGGAGTTTTCTTGAATGGACTAACTACTACTCTGTTCTGTATGGGATTGCTAGTGTTAGACCCTGTGGTCACAGGCCTTGCTGGGTAACATCTCCTTGTGGTTGATACAGCATGACTTTTGTGTGTATCTCAGGGACAACAATGGCTCCTAGATATTGAAATTTCAGTTTTATATGGTCCAAACACTGTTGTCGTAAACAGTATTACTCTGGTTGTTGTTAATAAAGCACTCTAATGTAATCATTATTTACCTGTCCCATGTCCTCCCAGCAGCAGCTCTGGGTAGACATGTCTATGCAATTAGAATTAACGCAAACCACTTACAACTTGAATGCCTAGTTTATTTTCAAATGGGAAGGTCAGCATCATTATCCTTGGTGAATCCAATTACCAAATCCTGCATAATCGCAGAGCGTGCTTCCTGTCTGCTAATCATGACTTGCTCTGCATACATTATGTGTAAATATAACCAAAACAAGCGATGGCATTTTCATATGTTTTGTGCCTGTAATTACTTCTTACAGGTTGCATTTAACTTTCTTAGTATAATGTAAATTATTTTTATTGGTTTCAGGTTTTTTGTAAAAAAACCACAAAAGAATAATAAAAAACAGTGACAAGCAAAATAGGAAAGCATCTGTATGCAATTAATCCTTCTGCTTCATTTAGACCCCACAGGATCTGTGAATGTAAGTCACAACAGCAGAACAAAGTTGTTAGAGTCATTGCACTGGAAACACCTCTCAGAAAGAACAGCATGTGTAATTAAAGGCCTTGAAATTATTTTGTTGTTTTTGGTTTAGCTTTGTTTAAGAAAAAGAGTTCTAATAAACTTGTATTAAACATTTTTTTTATTATCACTACTGAACTGTTCGCGGTTATCGTAAACAAAAATCCTAATGACAACAACTGAGAGTACTAACACACACTAACACACAATAAAAAAGTACAGTCTCCTAATTAAATGTAAACAGATCCTCTAATGGAAGAAATTGCATTCTGGTACATACAGCCTGATCTATAGCCAGCGTGAAATCAACAGGTGTCTCTCACAGAGCTCAGTCAGTTTTGAGTCAGAGCTGCTAAATATGTGCCTTCTCTCTGCTATATTTACTGCTTTGGAGTTTTAGAAGTAGGATGTTTTTAATACTCTTGAAAATGCCATTTCCCTAATCCACCCTCCTCCCTGGTGTGTTTGTGTGCGTCCACACGTGCACACATGCACAAGCACGCTTTGTTGAGCCTGGGACTCTGAAGTAGAACAGTCCGCTTCATTTTTTGCCTTAGGAGCTTGTATCCCACCATCCTCACAGTACATAAACACCCTCTCTTCTGTAATGCTATGGTAATATGTCATTTGGTTGCAAAATATCATAGAGGAGTATTAGGGCAAAGTAGATCTCCAGTTGCTTCCCTCACCCCTGCCATGCCGTGACAGCTGCCATAAAGCTACTGTCACATCTGGTTGTAAAGACCTACCTCCCACCAAAGAAATGGTAGGGAAACCAGCTCCCGTGTTCAACCAGTACAGCTAGGGTGCCATGCAACCATGCTCTGGTCACCCTCACTCCTCTAAAGGTCCTTGCTCTTTGGGACCACTCTGAGGCCACCCAAAAGATCGGGCACTCTGCCTGTGCAGGTGACAGCCCCACAGGCACAGCCCTGGTACTGCCACCAATGCCACCATGACGCCACGTCCCCAAGTCCTTCCCAGCATGGGAACGCTGGTTGTCTCTGAGCTTGAAAAGCTCCACAGATGGTCCATGAAGCAACCACACACAGGGCAAGTGCGTGGGCTGCAAAACAGGCTGTGCTTAGGGTTGCTCTTCTGGTTGCCCATCGTGGGCTCTGTAGACAAAGAAACTCTAGTGCAAGGACTGCAATATGGGACCTGAGGTAGGAGCGCTTGGAAACGCCCTTACTAACATGAATCACGCAGGGTCAAGTGCATAGCAATGACAACCCATCTGTGGATTATGCACCAAAGACAATGCAGCTGTTTCTTGTAAAAACAACCAGTAAAATAATTCTGAGAAATTATTTTTGAGAATGCCTCTGAACAGGTTTATATATTTTCTTTTAACTTCTGAAATATTTAATAGACTTGTATACTTAGTATAAAAAATTCAACCCCACTAAAAGGACAAAGAAAAGAAAAACAAGTAAGACATAATTTTTATTAAAATATTTTACATTTTTAAGCATTTGCATTCATGTTAGGTTTTGTTAAATTCTCTCTCTGCATTTATTTAAATAATTTTATTTATCTTTTCCTGAGATGAAGTTATGACTCCAAGCTGACAACGATGATTGAATCTTACAAGTGAATCTCTTTTGGCAAGAGAATTTCACTGGGGGGAATTAAATATGTTTTAAATGTGCAAATGAGAGGCAGAGGGTACCAAGACAGACCTAACAGAATTAAAAGAACATTGAAGATGACATTTTATAGGACCTCACTGCTGCACACTATCAATATTTGAGACATTTTGAGAACTGAACATGGAAAAAGCTTAGAAATCAATTTATAATGGAATAGGCCTGATTCTGGGTTTACTTTCTGTCATGTTTAGTCCAACATAACCATACAGATTTTGGTGGTACTACCTTTCATTGCATTTGTGTGAGCTAGATGAGCATCAGACTCATTATCTATAGGATTTTGCATATTTAAGAGTGAGATTATGCTTCACACCAAGCAAATAATTGTGTTCCTTTTTTCTTTTAAGAATCACATGAAACTCCCACCAGTTAGTATTACTCTAGTGTGCAAAGACTCCAGCTGAAGCTGAGTTTCCAATACGTCAATAACTTTTCAAGCCCACAGTAAGAGACCCCCCAAAGCTTTCCAGTCTAAATAATTCCCTGCCTCAGAGAGTTTCAGTGAGGAGCTTTGCCAGTGGTGGGAGAGATGAATTCTAGGGTGGGAATCACCTCCTCCAGCTTCAGAAGTTTTAGTGTAGTTTTCTACATGAGCTCCTCAGCTACACTCTCATTGAAGTCAATGGAGGGGCAAAATAGACACTTTTCAGATGTGATTTCTCTGACCTGTTTTAGATGTCTACCTTAGGATGAGATGAATCATGCCCTAGAAGCACCTTCCTCTGCTCTAAAGTGAATATCAAAGGACCGTCTCAGACTTGGAGATGTACTTTGTAGATGTCTAAAGACAGGAGAGACGAATCTGGTCAAAAAAACACAAAATTTATAGTCGTCTGAAAATTGGGACTGAATTGAGATGGATAAAATCCTTTAAAACCTATGCTTTAAAATGGTCAGAAACCCCCTCTGAGGAGAGTGACTTGAGTTCCTGTAGCAAATGAAAGCAAAATGAAGCTTCGCTGCTGGATGACGCTCATCTAGGCTGTGATTTTTTCAGGCTAGTGTGACATTTTGGCAGGTGCCCAGTTTGCCATTGTGTTCTCCCCACTTCTGAACCTGCCAGAAGGTGTCTATCAGGGCCTCTGCTCCCATTTTTTCGATTCTTGTCTGAAGACAGCTCCCACTTTGTTCGGGATCTTCTGTCTTCTCAACGGTTAGGGACAACTGTTACACTCTCTATCCTCCTCCTCACCATCTTGCAGCACCAGCTACTGCTCCTGACTGCTTTTGTGTCAACTCCCGACAGTGCCCTCTAATTCGGTCATGACTGTGAAGCCACTATATTAATATCGGTGACAAACAGATGTTGGTGCAGTGCCTCGAGAAAGTGAAAAATTGCCTTCAGTTATTTCATGGCACGATCAGCAGAGCCCTCTCTCCTCCAGTGTCATCCAGCTCCCTCTGGCCCTCAGAGCTCCATGAGGTGTTGGTTGTCCATCTGGCCTCACTCATCTCTCTTTTGCTCTGGTGTCAGGCTGTTTCTTCTCAGCAGGGGGTTGCTCCTGATCCTACACTTTGTGAAAGGAGACATGACAGAGCCTGCTTACAGCATAATATGTTTTTCCACCAGTGAGCAAGCATCTAAAGAGAATGAGATCATCGGGAATGTAGGATCACACAACTTCTCCTACTGGGGTAAAAAAGAGCAATCTAGTTACTGTGGAGCAATTCATACAGTGAATTGTAACTCATGTTGCTTATAGAGCTTCATTCTGTGCAAACCCAAGAGTTCAAGACCCCTCAGCAGGTGCTGTGTATCTGCTACCATTGTCTCTTCATGGACATATTCCAGTTATTTCAGGTGCTTTAGAAATGAAAAGCGTGATTCTCATGAAATGCTGAATATTGGCAGTTTATATCGAAAAAAAGCAGTTGACCAGATCATGCTGAGGTATTAGAGCTACTCTCTCACCCTCTGCCTACTTTGTACCCAGACAACTTCATGTCATGAATTTGAATATACCTAAACAGTTTAATGTACTACAGGGTTATGTTGATTGGTTCTTGCTATTGACCATGGACAGACTGTTTCTTCACATATTTATTGGCCTGTAGGGTTTGCTTGTTTCTCTGATTTTAAGTTTTTGGGCACTTACGATGTGTTTTAAGCTAACAGTGCAGGTTCTACCAAAACACAAGACAGCTTCTGCTCCATCCACTCCTGCCCTCTTTGTTTCCAGGCAGAAACTGATGGCCTTAATGCTGGTCCCATGCATGATCAGAATTAGTCAAAAGATAGCTTTTTGAAGTCCTCTGAGAGATAGTCTCTTCATCAGTACAGTGCCCATAAATGCTATGCTTGGACATCTACTTCACTACCGTGGAGAGATGCTACTAGCTAAATAAACCTTCTGGCAAAATGCAGAAGCTTTCCTCTCAAGGATTTGCTTTTGCCATAAATGGGACTACTTTGGCTGTTTTTCTGCCTCTTTTCCCTGGCGATAGAATCCAGATTTTGAGCTGTTTTCTCGACATACATTCCTGAAGTGGGTGGATGAGCATGGGTTAGTTTTGCTTCATTTGGTTTTCAGCTTGTATACAACTTTCTTATTTTTGTAATTGAGCCATCTTTACCGATTTTGCTGCTCTCACGACACTATGGGGAAGCTGCTGAATTCCCTTAACATTAATTTGCTCACGCAGGAGAAAAAAAAACCACAACACACAAAAAGATTTCCTGGGTTTTTTTATGCAAACTGCGCTGTCTTTCTGGTCTGTACCAATTGGAAGGCATTTGCAAATGCTCCCGTTTCAGTTACTGAAAACTGCCTCCCCATATGTTTTCCTGATTAAGAAATTCAGTCCACCAAATGGCAGAGTTTGCTCAGCTGGAGCTGACTGTTTGGTTGGGATTAATAAGCAGCGTTCCCTCTCCCATACATCTTCCTGCTTAACATAAAAGAAAACAAATTACTTTGGGGCTTTCCTGCTCATTTGTTCTTACACAAAAAGTATATTCCGGGAGCTTTTACAGTGTGGCTGACTCCTAGAAATAGAGCACTGGCAGCACGAACGTGACTCCCAGGCTGTCTCCATCAGCCGTTGGTGCCTAACGAGGGCTGAGCCCGGGCAGCACCAGAGCCGCCTAGTTAAGCAGCGAATGCCGAGCGCCAGAGAAATAACTGACTGATCTGGGTTATACAGACTCCTACGGGGATTTATTGGTTGATTTTCTTGAAAAAAAAGGGGAAGAGGCAAATTTAGTGCTTGGATTGATAGCTCAGGAAGCTGAAAATCCTTCAAGGAGAGGACGAGCACTGCACAGGCCAAGGAAAGCCCTCATTTCTCATGCTGTCTCACAAGTGGGCCTCTTTTTTTTTCTTTTTTTTTCTTTTCCCATATGGCAGCATCTTTCGGGTCTCTGAATGGACTCGACTGTCCGTTCAAGTTCCAGAATGGCTCTGTGCTTGACAAAAGGGTGATGCAAACTTCTAAACAGGCAACAAATCGCCAGAACTTCTTGCCAGTGACACCTGCAGCTGGACATTGAAAGAACTTGTAGCTCTTGAGTGTCCTGAATCCAGGCTAAACTCATTGCTGTTGGGGTGCTTGCCTCTAACAGGCCTCTGTTAGCATGCGAACTTCCCAAAATACTCTTTTCTGGGACTGCTGAACTGACCAGCTGTGACTGGTACATGAGGAAGCTTTTTAAAATACCTGGATGGTGACTTGAGATTCATGTGTGGTTCAGAGAGACAACAGCCCTTGGAAAAGGAAGATTTCATTGAAAGTAGATATATCTTAGGATGCATGCTTTTTTGAAGGCAGTTTAACTAGCCTCCATCATTCATGTGAGCATTTTGCCAAAAGATCTGCTTGAAAATGTGCCAGTAAATGCACTATTAGTGCTCGTTTAACATAGGAACGTACAAGGAGCCATACTAGGCCAGCGCAGGTGGTCACCAGTGCAGCATCCGACCTCTGCCGTGCGGGGAACTGGGTGCTACCAGAGGATAAGCGCACAGTGTGCTTCCCCCACGCAGCCTCCTGGCTCCCAGCAATCTGTTATTCTGGGCCCGCTCGAGCCAGAGGTGGTATCTTTGCATTTAATAGCCCTTGATGGATTTTTCTGCAGCTGTCTACTCCTATTTCTGGCATGTATTTATGCAAAGGAACAACAACAGAGAGCAGCCGTAGCGTCTCATTATCCATCGGCCAGGAGAAACAGAAAACAGTGCTCAACCTCCAAAGTTAGAAGGCTTCCAGACTTTTCCATTTCCAGTTCCCATTATAATTCTAGTGTTTAACCAGCCACTTTAGAGCACTCATATTGCTTGCCAAGCAGCCTTCCAAAGCTGCCAGGTTTCATTCTTTCGACTCGAGAAACACTTACGTTTTGTTGTGCCTCTTTATTGAAGGTAGTGTTACATGGGTGTTTCCTAATATCAGCTGTGTTCAGGAATCTCCGTTGTACAATCAAAGGATAATTTCCCCCGAAGAATTACACCGGGCTTTTGAAAGGCTATAATATTTCCTGCTTCATCCGTCTGTAGCCTGTGGCGTTCTACAGCGGGGAGGAAAGCAGCGGCAGCAGAGCCAGGTACATTCTGATATACGGGCTGGTTGGCAGACAGCGCGAGTTTCACGCTGCTGCCCATATGCAGAGCTGAGCTGCAAAGGCCCGCTGATGCACTGCTGAGTGACCCGGGACTATCTTCTCAAGGGTATTTCAATACAGGACGCAGGTGAACAGCGGGAACGTTTTCAATGAAGCACAACGCAACCCTCAAACCAGTGCCTTGGATAACTAAATAAATACCTGTCTCTGCCGCCGCGAGTCTAATCGTCTCTCTCTCGGCTAGCAGCTCCCTCTGCTCCAAAGGTACTAGCAATCTTTTTCTCTCAAACTGCCTAATTGAGTAACACAGATTAATTAAACTTTAGAGTGTAATAACACAGTATGTTGCCGTTGGCACTAAAGCCACTTAAGAAATTCTTCTCCCCATCTTCTTATTTCTTCTCTGGAGCCTGCCGCCCTGCTTTGTTATGCCGTTTGTGGGCCATGCTGTGCATACAGTCACTGAAATGATCCAGGTAACAAGAATAACAGAAAGCAGCACTTTTTAATCAGCCTCATTTAACACACTTGTTCAAATCAAAGTCCTGTGGACGGTTGCATCGGCCCATCTGAGCGGACAGAGAGAGGTAGGTATTGGCAGCACTGAGGAGCTGTGAGTACAAAGTCTTAAGACAAAGCATTTTGGAAATACAGCTTTGGAACAATTATTCTCAGCTTCAATTTAGCTTGAATTTTCCTGCCTCTGTTTCAAGCGTGAGCCTGTGCCTAACAGCTTGTTCATTTTCTCTGAGTTTATCTGTTGGCCTAATAAAAGATAATACCTCTCCCCACAAATGTTGCCTTTCTCAAAGCCTATTTCCACTTTACTTCAGGGTTTGTTGTATTTCTCATAATAACTACAAAAACCTGAAGGCAACATGACTGCGAACTATTCATCTGTGGAGTTTTAAAAGCCAGTACTGGGCACCATTAGGGCAGGACAAAGATTAATTTGCAGAAGTCTAAATTGAGGATACTTTACAGGCAAAAGATCTTCAGCTCCCGGTGTTGTAAGTGGCTACCTTGGGACATGCTAGAATCTCATTTCATGACAATGAATGCTTTGCATTATCAAAGCCCTTCGGAAGCATCTTAGCTGCAGCAGCTGAACCCCGAGGCCCTATAAACAACCAAACACTTCTGCAAATCTTGGCTTTCCTTTGGATCCTTCCTCTGACAGACTTTTCATTTCTGCTGTATTCCATACCATAAATGCATCTTCTCCCTTTTTCTACTCCCCTTCAGTGAAAAGGGGACGTCTTTTATTTAGGTTTGTATGGCAGGCACCAATAATGCAGATTAGAGTCTCTAGACACTACAGGAATGTACATAATAAATAAAATCAGGAAGAATCAGAACTATGGAATTACAAAATAAAAACATTTCAGGAATGAGACAAGCTGCGAGCAGAAGACAACTACCTAATCCAGGCAGACATTTTTTTAATCATCTTTTATAGCCTAAATAATTGCATTTCCCAAGGTCTTCTTCAGAGTATTGTTTACTTTTATAGTTAGATACTTTGCTGCTATTTCCTAGAAGGACTATTTTTTCTCCTCTAGAATTCATCCAGAGTTATGGAAATAGAAGTTGAAAGACATACTAAAAAAAGGATTTGCAACATATTCTGTCTGATTTGTGGATGTCCGCATATTGGCTCCTGGCAGCTTTAGTGAACAGTGTCATCACCAGCCTGTTAGCTGTGAAAAAGGCACCTCTGTACTTTCTTCCATTGCTGACAGTCATGCCTGGGGGAGACTTCCCCCATTTATACACACAAAGCTGCATCGTATTCCCACCTGAGATCCCTTTTGAAGCTCTTCTTCACTGGATGCTACAGAAGTCCTAACAGTGGGCCAGCTGTAATGCTCACACTGTGCTATAGTTTCTTAATTTCCTTGTGCTCACCCTTCTACCTGTGTTCATCTCTTACCTCTTGACTTATACTTCCCCAGGGTCAGGGACCACCTTTTGGTTTTGTCAATGTACAAGGTGGGATTCAGGTGCCTAAACATTGGTATCTTGTGCCTTCGTAGATGTCCAGCAGTATCTGAGCCTTCCACCTTGGCCTGATAGCTATGACACAGGACCTGTAGGAGACCCACCACCCTCTGGGGTGGCAGGTGGAAGCCAAGCAGATACCCAGGTGACTGAAATCCACCTGGATGGTCTGGCTTGGAGCCCTAAGAACATCAGCAATATGAATAATAACTAATAATCATATCACGATAATACTGGTAAAGACCTGTTTATAATTAGTATCTGTTGCTTTTCTTATACAGCTTTTTGGCAATTCTACCACATGTATCATAGGACTTGCTTCTTCCCTCACAAAAAGCTGTACTATCTGTAGCAGTCTTTTTTGTTTATGGTAGTGATTACAGTTTGATAGGCGATCCCAGACATCGAGACTTACCCAGAGGGCATGAGCTCTCAAAAGCAGTGTCCTTGTCTTCTCTGTTTGAATAAACGGCTATGATTTTTGACCAAATGGGTTGCTCTGTGTGGGGTCTGACATGAGAATGGAGCGCTGTTTGACGCTCTGTAAGCAGAGAGGACCTGAGTGAAAATCCCAGAGGCAAATAGCTCTGAGTGTTGGGAGGGATTCCAGGTGGGATCTCTATTCTGTGCGGGGGCATAGTGTCCCCAGCAATTCACCCTTGGACAAAGGACCACCAGTATCAAAGCCCTCAGGCTCACAAGTGGAGGGTTTCTGAAAGGAGAAAACAAGCTCAAATTTTTGCGGTATGTGTGGGCTTTCAAAAAGGGACTTGAGAAAGAACAGAGAATGAGAGGGCATTGCAGATGAATGCAGAGCGAATCCTACCGTACAGAGAGGCTGCATAGCAGAAGATACAGTGTTCAGCTCTGCTCTTAGCTCAGCGGCTGCTGGGTGCATTGATTCAATTTGCAGTGGAAAATGATGCAATTGTTTTACTAGTTCCACAAAGATAAATGTCTGTATTTCATCAGAGCAAACACATAAATGAGCAGCAGCTCCATAATCTATCCTTCTTGATGGCACTGAAACTGAACGCATTTGGCCCTGAAGTTATCAGCTTAGCTGAACTGGCAAGTCTCTCGGTTGAGCAGAAACAACTTTAACAAGGAGAGTTTAATGAGCCAATGGAAAGATTCACATTCTTCTCCCTCTTCCCCTTTCATACTAAATCAAATACACATTTTGACTCCATTTTGCTTTCTGGAGCATGGAGCATCTCTTTAGATTAGGCACAAGCTTTGCAGGCTTCCTTTGAGCCAAACACATCTGCATGAATTGGCTTTAGGATGATCCTTTGTCATACCATAATTCTAAATATTGCCATTTCCCTCATTCATGGTGTGGTGTGTGCTCTCCATTGAAGATGTGGCTTTGGTGGCTCTTTTAGTGCTTCATGTTAACCATAGGCAGTGGGTTGACAACCAGGTATCCAGAGAGTTTTAGGAAGCTGAGGCCGGCTCATAAAAGGAGTGGGTTTAACTAAGTGGCACCGTAGGGTGTGGACAAGACCTTAATATCTTTCATGCTGCAAATATGGACAAAGATTTGTTTTCAGATAAGAATGACTGGTATGTTATATTTGTCCAATGAGAAAATTTTCATCTGGATGGGTTCCAAACTTCTTTACATGGCTCAACAATCCTCCCAAAGTGCAGCTGTGGCAGACAGACAGCTCCTAGAGATGAGAGTTTACAGGCAAAATTTTGAATAAGCTCTTCCCTACAGAACTTGGTATCTTGAAGAGGGAGGTTTATTGAATCAGGGTTATATGTTTGCACACAAGAGGGGCGGGACAGGTCTTCTCTTACGAAAAGAGAACCAGGTGATGCTATCAGAGGTCCACAGCCCCTATTGCTCCCTGGATAAGGCTGCCCACTCTCGGCTGTGCACCACACGGCTTCTTCATGACCTATATGATCACTGAATGACAACAGATCTTGTCAAACGAGGATTGCATGGGAAATGGAGGCTGTGTTTTACTTCCCTCCTATTGCTTTCACTTTTATTAGAGTCTTCCGACAATCAGTGTCACTGGCTGTGTAGGCAGCTGTCTTACTCCTCTGACATACCATGTCTCTTTCAGAAGAGGACTAGTATTAAAATAAGAGCAAACCTCTCTATTAGGTATGTGTGGATAGCAATTCAGAGCCATAAATAGGTTTACTGTGCTTTGAGTGAGAGGGCATCAAACTGTGCTGCAGCAGCTACTGATATGAGCATGAGCACATGATATTATGCAAAATTGCTGGTAGACTGCTTACTTACAGCTGCTGTAGCATATTAAAAGACAGGCAACAATCCACTACAGTAGAATTTCTCCATTAAAAAATATCTCCACTTGCCTGGGAATAAGTTTGGTTGCGATAACTGTGGCAGTGAAGGAGAGAAGAGGTTGCCCACAGCAATCCTTATGAAGCCACGCAAGGGCAACGCCTGAGAGGCCGTTTCGTGTGAGTGATGCCGCCCGTTCTGCACAGACACGGGTTTGCATAACACAGACATCCGCATGCATACCAGACGTCCGCTTTGTCAATCATCTTATCAGAAGAGCCAAGGACCATGTGAAAAGTGGCTTTTCCCTGGGGCTATCTTTTGACATGTTCTGTGCCCATACTTTAAGCGAGAGTTTCAGAATCGTTCCCACATCAACCCCGCAATAAAAACACACTGACCGTAATGTTCGAAGTCAGAGCTTTCTGGTGCCACACTCAGAGCAAGATTTTCAAAGGAGATAAAGAGCAGTGGGAATTTGTACCCTGCATTTGTTGGTATAGATGGCATGCATTTTGAGGCTTAATGGAGGTGAAGTTTGTTTTAAAATGTGCTCCTAAGTGTGTCTGATGCTTTAGGACAAAATTTGCAAAAAAGATGCAAAAACTAAGAACTAGCCTGCTAAATCATGTAAGCACCTTTGGAAATGTCTCTTGTGATGGAGATTTAAATGCAAGAATGCAGCTGTGTGGGGAAAGCTAGAGGTGACAACCCCCACCCACCCATGCAACATCTACCCTGTAGATAAACAGAAACCTTCCTTCTCCACACCTTTCACACTCCAGTTTTTCGCTGAATTTTTCATTCATTTGGGACAAAGGCTGGGCTGTCATTTCCTATCTGTTTAGATGCCACCTCACACAGCATGGCCTGCAGACAGTAGAGCAGCGTAGTTGCCAAGCACTAAAAACACTTCAGGAAAAAAGAGCAAGTACGATCAGGAGAGCTGAGAGGACGGTGTGAAGGGTAAATCTCTGTACAGTAGTTAAGGTTAATTATTGGGGTCACCATGGGAGATCTTTGAGCCCCAAGAGTTAGTTATTAAATGAATACAGAATATTTACTTCTTTTATTTGATGCAACCGAGGCCTTGTCACTCCCGAGAGCTGGAAGAAGCACGTCTTGACCTTAACTGACAGCATCCGCTTTTGTTTTGACTCTATTGATGAATAAGACAACGGCAGCGTGGTGGTGTGTAGAGCCCAGGGGAATATTTATAAGGCACATTAGTATGGCAACACAAACTAAAACAGCTATCGACAAGCATGAAGTTCAGAAGCTGTGATTTTGCCTGTAGCCGTGGCTGCTCCCCCCACCTTGAAAACTCGTGTCAAGACCGATCATTGCAAAATAAGGAGGCAAGAGCAAGGTGCCATTTCCATGAAATGTATCCGGCAGTATGTGGAAGGACAGAGAAGGGCTTTGGTAACCTTCATGCTAATTCATTAGGAGCATATATAACAGGGAAGAGATGTTTCATGTATATCAACCCCTTTTTACTGGAGAGTTTAGGAAAGAGGTCTCCAGAGTTTTGGCAGTCCATCACATGTGGGAAATGTCCACAAAGTATAACAGGGTGTTTCTTGTTTTCTGTGCTTGTACTTTTGTAGTTCTTAATAAGCTCTTTTCTGGATATGCCAGAGAGTTATAACACTTGTGTGGAATTTTATAAGAGGCTTTAAAAAGTCCCAGAGTAAGGATTTCTTTATTAAAACAGTGGTTAGCGTAATTCTATAGAAACCTCATTACACTTCCATAGACTTTCAATAAGGCAGTGTGAAACTTTTAATCAAGACAAATGTAATATGATTGATCCCTGTATTTAGGAATCTTTCATCAGATATACTGCAGTCTTAGGCCATACCTACATATGGTCTAGGGCACAAAACACAGGAAAGGAGTTAAGTGAGGTTTTGTTATTTGAATATCACCATTCTTTTCTTGAACATGGGTCAACTCTTATCTTTTCCATGCCTCAGTTTTCCCATCTGTAAAATGAAGGTAATATTTTACCATACCTTAGGGATGTATTTTCAGTTGCATTTAATTCCTTCACCAATGCTCATGAGGAAATTTTATTTTTTCGAAGCAAAAAACCTGCAAGTGTATTATACTGACTGAATCTTTATTTTCATCTTATAAATTCTGCAAGTAAGTAAGCAAACACATATGCCTAAAAGACTCCCTATGCGTTGCAAAACGTGGAGTGTCAATTGCTTTGACAAGCATGGCTGAGTTTTAATTGTTTACAATAATTCCCCAATGGCTGTTTGCACGTTTTCTCCAGTATTGTTTAAAGGAGAATCTTGTAATTTAAAGCACAGGCTTGAGGGTAACATGTTTGAATTCTACTTTCACTACCAAGTTCCCTATGTGACCCTGGCTAAATCATTTAATCATTGCACTTTCTTCATATACAAAGTAACTGGTTGCAGCCTTTAGGCACCCTGATGCAATTTACATTTACAAAAATATTAACTCCAAAGCGAAAGAAACTCGGGCTGTCCCTTACCTTGCACTTGCAGTTTAATTCAGACTTCTGACTTCTCGGTCATAAGGTAAAAATGCACTTGTGAATGTAGCAATGTGACAACTATCAGAGCACAGAGACTGATTTTATGATTGTTAATAACATATTTTCACATTAATGTACTGAAAAGTAAATTGAAATTCATTGTGCCAGAAAATTTTATTGGCTTATGATCTCATTCCCTCACTTTCATCTTTCTTCTTCCTGTGTTTATTTAATCCTTTCTCTAATGCAGACAGTATATACTGTTTGCAGAACATTTTTTTTGAAATATTTGTCTGTCCAGCATATACAGAAAAGAATTTTGATTCTAGATTGCTTTTCCCAGTTGCCACCATAATACAAATATTAACAAGTAACAAAAAAACTTAAAAATTGAAAAAAATGTGAGAGGATCAACTTTAAAATTTCATATCAGAAAAATATTTGCTAATAGCACAAGGGGAAAAAAGAGATCTGTGCCATTAAAAAGGAAATTAAACTTAGCAGATTATGAGTTCTCATACAATTCCTATTGCACTCTAAGAAAAGATACAGTATATACAAGGACCAGCTTTATCATCCTTATAAAAAAGAGATTAAATCTTTTGCTGTACATGCACATTTCATGTACCAGATGTACCAGCTTGATAATACAAGAAATTTTTGCAAGAATTTCTCCACCCACTCCAGAAAAGCACTGTTGCATACAGCAGTATCTTATGGAGCATGCACCCACTATGCACAACTGTTTCATTAATGCTCTAGAAGATAACACTCAACTTAGCCTATCAGTTTCTCTTAAATAATGATTCAGCAGGGATCAGGTCTGTTTTTACTACATATTCCAACACTGCCTGTGAATTGAGGACCTAAGTTAATGTCCATTTTGCGTCAAATTCCCATTGGTTTCAGTAGGAACTGATCAGGCCACAGATCAGCAAGGATTAACCAAGGATTTGTCAGAGATTAGCAATAAATTGGTCCATGCTGGCTAGTGGTTTTGAAAGGTTTGAGTTAGCAAGAATCAAGGAGGATGGTGGCAAGCGATATTGACACCATGGGCACCACACTGTCTGAGCGTATCCACAGTAGCAGATAGTGTAATCTCATTTGCTGCATTAACTGACAAAGGGAAAGTTGTTGAGAGATTCCACTGAGAACAGGAACAAGAAAAAAAAAAAGCATTACAAATAGGTTGCAGTGGAGTTGTGGCAACACCTGGACACACCACCCGACGTGGAAGCCCACCTCCTAGGCACACAGAGATGTAACATCCCCAGAAGAGCCCTCAGTCTAAGGTGGGTTAAGGGATGGGAAGGAACAAATGCATAGATTGTCTCAAGGTCTAGCAGATAGTGAATTTGAACTCTCTGCCTCATAGACTTGCTCAAGTTAGAGGCTTATTTTGTTGCACAATGATTCATAGTTAAGAAAGCCAGACAAGCACACCATTGACGTCTGCTTTGTCATGAGGGCTGCAGCACTTCCACGAGCTGCTTCCTTGTTGATCTGCAACGTATATGTATTTTTGTGGTGGAGGATCTCTCATGCAATATTTCTTTAAAAATCACCATTGTTGGTTACTCCACTGGAACTTCTGGCAAGTTGTCAATTATCTTCACTATTCTACATGTTTAAATAATTTTAGTATGAATATATGTAGTTCTGCTTTCAGCCACTAAATTTTGCTGGCTCTTACTTTTAAAATTTCTCTGCTATCATATATTTTACCCCATATCATGTACATTTCTTTGTGATACAAGTTAACCCTATGGCAAAGGAACAGACCTTCAAAGTTGGCATGGAAACAGGAACTGCCTATTAAGAACTTTGCCAGTATTTAGCTTTCTTCTTTGATGCTGGAAGGAATTTGTTGTCTTAAGTGTGTCTGAGAAATATTACATGGAATAAGATCTTCTTTAGCCTGTTGCGTATAGTTTTTTTCCGTAATTCAGATTGTTTACTTCTTCCTGAAAGAGTCAGCAATCGTGTAGGTCCAGTTTCTTCCAGCCTAACTTGTAACTGAGTTTCTGTGTCCTGTGTTCCTTTTGACTAAGTCTTCCAGAGCATCTAGCTAAAAGTGAATATTATGTTGGATGAGAGTTTGGATCTCAATGTCCACAGGTAAAGATGAAGACATAATTCTCAAAATATGAGTCTAGAAGATTGGGAGGATGGAGTTTCTTTGACACTGTTCAAAATCTGAATCCTAATTTTGTTTCCTTGTTCAACTTGTTTCAGTTGAGTTAATTTTTTATTAAAGTACATTCTGTTTTCTAAATTGCCTTGGGAACCTTGGATACAAAGATGCCAGACACAGTCAGTTCACTCTCCTCTAGTAATTCTGTAGATGGCAAAAGCTTGTGGACTCTGCCCAAATGGAAATAAATAGATTGATGTAGTGCATTTGGACACCTAGAAGAAGTTGCCTTTCCTAGAGGTGATTTACATTTGCATTTGTTTTTTCTCCTTAGAGCTATGGAACATGTTCAACAGACTTTATACGAACCCCCTAAGTAATTGTTTGATTTGGCTATTATGATGCTTAATCCTCCCCATGTTGGGAGACTATGAATTCCTTACTAGAGGGTATGTGTTTAAGGTTTTTTGTATTCTGTCAGGATAATGCAAGCTGACAAGTACTCAGGGAGATGATAAATCTAGACTTGAGGTCTTTTCTGTGGTGGGTGAAGAATGAGCTAGAACTGTTTTCATGGAGGGATTAAATCCCAGTGGTAAATTTTTCAAAGCAGCATGCAGAGTTTTGGTTGTGTGGTTGTCATAAAAAACAGTACAAATGAATCATATGTCTAATAATACCCATACAGTGGTTCTATGGCTATGGTACCTATGGCTCCATGCTTTAAAGATCAGAGTTTGTATTCATTGAAAAGGGTTAGGGTATGCAGTTACTATTCCTGTGCCAAATTTCAGTGCTTCAGGGAAATTTAGAGCATCCAAAGGCAGACAAGTGAAATTCTAACAAAAGGGTATTATAAAAGTTTCTTGCAATCATATGCTCAGAATTAGCTTCTTGTAGGCTTGATACATGTAAGGAAGTGGCTGCAAAGCTTCAGTACCTCCTCTCCTGATTACAGCAGCTTCTCCTTTGGCATATCGAATGCATACGTCTTTTGCCTCCTTCCAAAAATGCTGATGAAGAGATTGCTCTTTACTGTTGTTTGGCTATAAAACATCTCTCTCCCATTTTCCTTCATCCATCTTTTATCTCTTTTGCATCCTTTTACACCACCTGGTGATCACACCACTTGTGGTGTTCAGTGCCTCTACCCCCTCCCCTTGTACCCCTCAAATACCTGTCCCTCCCCAACCTCTCCCCAAAGACCCACTTCTATCACTGTGCCCGTAAGAGATGGTCTGAGATTAGCCACAGAGAGGACAAATAGAAACTGCTGCTATTTCAGAAACCGAAATGACTGACGTGCAGAGATTTAGCTTAGATAAACCCCTGCTTTTATGATTGTGACCTTCTCCACAATGCTCCCTTTTAACATCTGCTTGAAAGAGTGTGCTTCTGTTTTCCCTACGCAAAAAACACAACTACGTGTGTCCTGAAGGCTGTCTTCTAAGCTAAACTGCAGCTTTCTTTACATTTGTATACCCTAGGAAAAAAGCTTTTTTTGCCCTACCAGGATTTGTCCTGCTGAATCGCAGAGGTTGAAGCATTTTGGCTTTGAGCCTTGGCTTCTCCTCCCAGCCATGCCATCAAACGAGCAACAACTTTGTTTATATATACATATATATTGTATCAGCATCAAAAATTGGATTTTTTTCTCTCATATATTTTGTGTCTGCATGCCATGTCTCTTAGACCACACTGTGCTTTCAAAGCCACGCTTGCAAGGCTCCCCCGGCTATCGCCTTTCGGTTTGCTGAGTGGAGCTCCCATTGATCTTGACGGGAGTTCAGTGCGGGACCTGAGCGCAGGATGCACAGGAGCAGCGATAAGAGGGCGCCTGATAAGAGTTCACGTGCCTGATAAGAGTTCTGCTGCGTAGACAGGAGAGCAGCATTTTCACCTTAATTATCAGTCACCTTCTTTTGTGGCTCAATGAAGGATGCTCCGTTTTAATACAACGTCCACCCTAGGAGCTGCCTGAAGTCCCGCAGAAAACGGCACTGATACCATCTTTAAAAATATGCATATATAAAGCACAGTGCATCCTGAGCAGCACTTTGCAAGCAAAGAAGTATTGAAAAAACCCAATCACCAAACACTGTCCGCAGTGATAATCTCCAGCAAACCAACTCAGTGCTGAGCAACAAACCAAGGAGAGTCTTCAGAAGGGATTTACTTTTTTAGTACATGCCTTAAAAATAAATTCCAATATTTCAGTTTGTATGACAGAAACGTGGAGGTTTTTACAAAAGGCAATAATGATAACAATAGGCTTATTAATACTAAAAACCGAGCTGTATAATTATAATAAAACTGTTGAGTCTCATTTCTTTTATATAGATGGCAGTATGCAAATAAGGAGCCATCCGCCTTGATAACTGCAGAAGCTATGAAATCCTTATTTGAAGAATTTCAATCTGGTTTTCCTATAGCACTCAGTACTCAAAGTTAGAAAAGAAGCTCTCCCCCTCCTTCTCTTTTCTCTCTCGATATAACAATGCATTTTAAACTGCTCCAAAATTGCAAAGCTATTTCACAGTTTCATAGAGAGGAAATGGCTTGAGGGAACCATTTGCTTTTTTTATGCCTGCAACATCAAAATAAAATACCGAATGGGAGAGTGAATTCTGTTGTATAAAGGATGGGATTGGCACAGAATGGGCTTTGTAGCAGAGGGCACCTGGCTGGGGAGCTGGCATGAGGGGGCAGAGCACAGCAACGACCGCAGAGGTCATCTCAGATATGTCAAGGCTTCTCGAGCATGGTCGGAGGATGAGCAAACATGCCGTAAGCGAACCCGAGGCTCTTTGCACCCTGTTCATCCAGAAACGTATCTGCATGGTCCTCAGCACAAGAGGAACGCAGGCCCCGTGGGTGGCTGCAGCTCTCAGTGATGTGAGAATCGGAAGATTCAGGTGGTCTCTCTGTCTCTGGTATGATCCTAGATAAATCCGTTCACCTCTCCACAGCTTTGTTTCCCCTTCGTGTTTCTTGTGAGGGATGGCCTCTGCTTACATAAGCTTACAGCACCAAACCATCAGGGAACGGTGAACTTCTCTGGGAATCTGCAAGGTCCATGGCTCTAGATAAGCGGGTAGCGAATACGCTTTTCTCTTAGTGGCCTCACTGAAGTACAGATATGTTTAGCTGTCTCAGGATTGAGCCTTTCTCAGGAAAGGAAAAATGAAACCAAAGTGGAAAATAATTTCAGGATTAATGAGAAGTTTGATGACTCATTGCTTGGTGATCTGTTTATCTTGCATAACTGCTGGGGAAAGCACAGAGCTTGGCTGTGTCTTTGACCTTCTTTTACTCCTTTATCCCTCTGTCAAAGGCTCTGAGTCTTGAATAGAAACTGGTGCACACTGTCCATGCTCAGATTTTAACTGGAAACTAGGATGTGCTTTCTAGCCTTGTGCTCTTTGGCTCAGCCAGATACTTCAACGAAACTTGAATTCTGCGGGGGACAGGACATCTATTTTAATGCTCTAATTTTGAGTCTCAACCTTGAGCAAGCTACTTTTGCTTGCACTTCTGTGCAGATTGCAAGACAACTGTCCTGCCTCTGAGCACTGAGAATTACAGTGAAAGTCAATACATGACTTTGAGTACCATGAATGCCATGTAAGTGCCCTCTCCGGGACCAGCTGGAGAGAGTTACTCAAAAGCTTACAGGAGTCTCCTAATGATCTTCACCTCTTGTTAGCTAAAGATATACTGGTCAAGAAAAAGAAGTTTTCCTCCTAAACTGTAGTACCTGTCACCTGCAGATTGTTTTGCTACATTTCCAAAGATCTTCAAATGCCTCTGTTTGGGGTTATAATTTACCCTATGGGCTAAGACTGATTTTCTTCACCACAAACTCATGGTGCTTTGGGAATGCAGTGTACGATATTAGTGCCAAAATTTGAGTGGCCACTAAAGTAAAAAGGAATTGGGTATGTGCATCTTCTTAAGTAGCTCTCAAAAGCTGCACTTGAGTTTTTTCCAGCTGCTCGTCATCTGGTAGAGAAAGAGAATATAGTTGTACATGATACTGATGTAGACACATCTATGGGGCTTGGTTTTTTTTTTTCTTTTTGGACATAGGCATAGTATACATAAGGACAGATTTGTTAGTGTGGTTGTACCTGCAGACCTCTTTTATGAAGACACATGTTTATACTGGTAAGGGATTTTGTCAATTTAGTTTAGCACTAGCTCCCTGATTTTTCTTTTTTTTAAGCTAGTGGCAAAAGTGATTTGAACTGATATAGCTAAATCTTTGCTACAGGTCTTGGGGGTATAGATGTATAGCGTAAAAATCAAACTTAACCAACATGCTATTTATATATATAAGTATGTATTTCTGTGGGTGTGTATTTCTGTACCTAGACAACAGTCCTATGCACAGCATTATATATAAAGCTTACATATAAATACTTCAGTTTATATGTGTGAATATGAGTTTATAAAAAATACATGACAACATCAAGCAGAGGATAGATAAGGACATACACAGTGTTCACGCTTACTTTACATAAGTGTAATATTTGATTTGAATTTCACTTGAAACTTTTTTGAAATACAGATGGAAAGGATAAAAAAATTCTGGAAGCCCATGATTTTTTTAATCTTTCCCCAGTCAGCTCTAGATCTCATAAGGTAGCCCAAATCACATTTTGTGACTGCTTCTCTCCATGGCTTATGGAGGGAGCTGTCTTCAAAAACCTGAGTTAGGTTGCCTTAACTGCTTGTTGTCAAAAGAAAACAAAACAAAAAAACACATCGATGGCTGAAAAAATGAAGATAGGTACACACAATAGCTAATATAAATATGGATCTTCTCTGGATCTTGCAGGTAAAAGTTTATTTTCCTGATTCAGACTGCAGTAGTGAGAAGTGATCTTTCCCACTGGTGGGTTCAATCTGGATTTCAAAGGCTTGAACAGTTGTGGCACAGATGCTACTAAGGAGCAAGTTTTGGATAAGGGAATTTCTGAATTTGAAAGAGAAGCGGTTTGAGAAGAGGAACACACAGATAACAGGAGACTGGATGTTTTTAAGAGGGCAGAGATCAGAGGAGAAAGTGGTTGAGTTTCAGGACTGTGGTAGTTGTTTGCGGGCGGGGTGGGGGGGAATTGCCAAGATAGAGTTTTTACAGATTTTGCTCCAGATAAATGGGGAAAAATGAAAATAAAAGACTTGCCTTGCAACATGTATCCTGACTCCACATTACTGGTGGGAGACTGACCTTGAAATCTGCTACCACATGGCAAAGGGGATCAATATTGATTCTTGCATTCAAAGTGAGAGGATGTTTTTCAGTTTGGTATCATGACCTCATATAGAGGTTATTTTTCACAGGCATTTAGGGATACCTAAAGCTCTGGATCCCTAGGAGGACGGATGCAATAGAATAAAATGAAGGAGGACTTCAAGCCAATTGCAACTCTACATTGGCTGACAACATATCATAATTCGCTTGCAGATACTTTTCAATTTTTTTTTCTCTCTTGTACACAGACTTTCCCAATCCTTTTAAACTACATTCAGATGCTCAAGTTTAGCTGCGACCTAAAAGTGAGCTATTTTGCAGACTTATTTGTGCTGGCATATAGAAGATATTTAAAATTTCATGGTCTAGTTCAGAACTGAAACTGGCTGGAGGTATTTTTTCAATATCTACCAGTTTTCTTTGTTGAAATTCAGTTTAGTAATAGCAAATTCAAATACTGAAACATATTGTTTTGAGATTCATCACATATTCAATATCCCAGATGAGTTTCTGGATAGAATTCAGTGTTAGTACATCATTTATGTTAAAAGAACCAAAGAAGTGTGGAAAAAATAGGTCTATATATCTAATGAGTTTTCAACATTTCTGTGTAGACTTTGCCAAATCTTCCCCCTCCTTATCGCTGTCCCTTCCCTCTCTGCCACTCAAAAGAAAACACATCTAGTTTCCTCAGGAGGAGAAAACATATCAAATTTATAGAACAAACCAGAGCCAAATTACCTGTTAGGTCTGGCTGGAGCAACCCTACTGAAAGCCAGATATCATCACAACTTTCAAGTCTGTATTGAAAATATACATAACAACACATTATGAGGATTAAAGTGTCAACGAGGAATCAGAGGTCATGTGTGGGAGACAAGCTTCGTCGAGGCAAGAAAACAGCAGAAAGTCAAGGCTTTGCCTACTCGTGCAGTTCTTAAACTGAGTAACGATCTTGGCTCATGTTTCTAAACCAGTTTATACTGTCCTCAGGTCTAGTGGAGAGAAATACAGAAATACTCACCTCTCCCTCCTCAGCCTACTCCGGTGCGGTTCCTTCCCTGCTTAAACCTCTGCGGCTGTAGAGGAGCCATCGGCAATCCCTGTTGATTTCAGCAGGGCTGCCTTAAAAGTTGTCTCACCCTACGGAGGTGGATATCAGACTCCCCACATGAGACATAACTGCAGTATATCTGTGACTATATCAGTGCTTGGTCTAAGCAGCTACACGAATATCTGTTCACTGCACATGTTAACCAGGCTCATTTTTGCCGCTACTCCTGCTGCTCTGCAATGTCAAACGTGTAGCAGGAGCAATGCAAGCAGCCCAGAAAATATCGGTGTCAGTGCTCCTGCTGCAGTCTGAAAATCCCTTCTTAAAGAAAGGCCATGCGAGCCATATGAGGTGGTCTGCAGAGCCTGTGGGAGGGGAGGAAAAGGCCCTTCCTGGCTGCAGTGCTGCCGTTCCCAGGCTGGATGCCAGGCTGCCACCCCGGGTGCTGAGCCCTGCTCTCCCACTGACCCCGCTCTCACCAAGTCACTTCAGCCCTGGGTGTGTGGGTCTCCCCTCCCTGCTATTAATGCTCAGACCAGGAAAATTAAAGGTCCATCCAGTCTTGTATCTGTCTCTGACAGTAACCACTTGTCAGCACTTAGGGAAGTGTTTAAGAACAGGGCACAAATGTAGTGATATTTCCTACAAAACTCTTCCAGCCCTTTGCCTGACTTTGAATTATAAATTCCTCAGAGAAGAGACAATATCTTCCACTGCTTCTACAACAGGTCCAATTAATTTTTGAGGCCGGGCAGTGCTCTCATCATACAAAAGAATGATAATTCGCGGCAATTATTTGTTTGCTTTGTGACTCTGGTGCCTGCAGTTGGGATCATAGCTACACATCTGCTGCTTTCATACAAGATGGGATAGTCATTTCCATGACCTGGACAGCTGATTTCTCTGTCCCAATCACCGGGATTAACACGCACCACTAGCAAGGAGCCACTGAGGGTCTGAAAGTGTTACAGATGATAAGTGTATAACAAGAAAGTCAATTATCAGCTAGTAGATCCCGGCGTTACCTTCCCAGGCACAGAATTATAGCCTGCCACTTGCCTTTTGCAGGTCATCTTTCACGGTGTTGCAGACCCACATTAAAATGACTTGTGACTAACGACAGAGCAGGGCTTAGTGCCTCTTTATCACTCTGCAGTGAAGGGAAGGTCTTCTCTTTAATATTGCAGAAAAGCTTTACAATTGAGGCTTCAGGCTGGCTACAGAATTCTTTTTTTGCATGGCTAAAAAGAATTGCTTGGTTTATGTTTTGACATAATTCAGCTCCCTGTTTTGTATTATTCATGGGCCTGCCAAAATCTATTTTTTATTTTTATTTTTTATTTTATACACAACATTGTAAATGTTAGCTTTCGTCCGTTACCTGCTTGGACAAACCCTTGCGATATAAATTCAGTGCTAAACCATTCAAAGAACCAGGAGTTTCTATTGTGCATTTTAAAAAGTAGGTCAGTAGCACAGCTTCTTTAGGATATGCATTTTAAAAAGGAAAAAAAAAATAAAATAAATGCAATCCCAGTAAAGGAAGACCCTGAGAATTGCACACTCAGGGAAATCTCTCCTGGAAGAAGATGTCTTCTTTGTGATCTCTATGGCCTTGTCTACACATCATGAGCTAGTTACGCCAGCCCTGAAGAAGCCAAGATGCACTGCCACGTGTTCACCTCTGAGTCACAATTTCCTCCGCTCCTGGCTCTTTCTTACTGCTCAAGAGGCAAATAATCAACATTTTGTGTGTCGTCTGTGCTTACCCAGAAGTGTTGGAGGAGACCTCAGGGTCTGTTCTGCTCTCCCCAGCCCAAAGCGAGAAGGAATGAAGCGGTACAGCTGCATAATAAATGTTTGGGATTCACCCAATATTCCAAAAATACAGGCCAGAAAAATTGTGTCAAGTAGACCTAAAGTAGATTTATAAAAAAAGTGTTTAGGAAGCAAAGGTATTTCGGGTCAATTAAAATGCCTCCACTTTTAGATTTTTTTAACATTTAGAAAAAGAATATTTTGAATAACCTAGAGCAAATTTCTAAACTAAGTCTTTCTTTGCCATGAAAGTCTGATTTTTTTTTTTTTTTTTTTTTTTTTTAGAAATAAGACTGATCAACCTCTAAACCTTTTTATGAAAGGTAATATTTATGTCATCTTCTTTGGGTTCTTTTTATTTGATTGCTAGTTATCAATTTTTTAAGAATTGGCAGTTACAGAAAATGCTTAAGTAACTCTTTTCTGATCTACTGAGAACTTACAGTTACTTCACTGGACAAATCTATCATATGTTCATTAAAAAAATGAATTAATTTTGAAATAGTAGGTACACTCCATTCACATTACAGAGCCTGTTTGTGGAGTTCAATGAGAGTCCTGCCTCAGTGGTAGGAAGCTGTTTCTTTATGTTCCTCCAGCAGATCCATGGGAAATGCTGTGATGGAGCAAGAAATATCTTCACGAAATCACAGAATCAAAGAACGGCTGAGGTTGGAAAGGACCTCTGGAGATCATCTAGTCCAACCCCCTGCAAGGTCACCTAGAGCACATTGCCCAGGACCCTATCCGGGCAGCTTTTGCACCTCTCCACGGATGAAGACTCCACAGCCTCTCTGGTCTTGCACCCTGGTACACAAAAGGGGCCTTTTTTGCAGAATTCACTGTGTGGTGTTGCTAAGCATTTGTACATAGTTGCCAAAGTTAGTCAGACTGCTGTGTGGCGTTTCTCCACAAATTTCAATTTGTAAAGATCTTCAGGATCTTCTGAAATAGAAGGCACTCCAAAGATGCAAGCTATTACAATCATTATTTTTACAACATTAAAATTGTGTTCTTAAACTACTTAATGGTATTCTTTCAGTCCCTCAGAGGTACTACTCTTGTAGTAGGAGGATTGTGAAATAAGAATGATTTCCTTCTCTCTTTTTCTGAAATGCAGTTATTGCTTCATGTCGTTTGGGAAGGATGGAAAGAAAAAAGTTGTGTAAAGCCAAATCAATTGCATAGTATTGCATTTACAGGCTGGTCTTAATTCAGATCAGTATTGGCAATATGTTATTTAGGAAGTACTTTCTGGCCTAGTTGGCCTGGGGATTAAATATTTAAATTCTATCAATGGGCCATAAAACAGGAATAATGGAGAAAGTGTAGCCATAACAGAACTGAATGCACACCTGTAATCTGTCCACAGGCTGGAGGTATTTTATTTATATGGCTGCTCTTAAATGTCCATTTAGTGATTCCCTAGTGATAGAGATTACTACAATACAGGACACTCATGTACCTTACAGTGCAATCTTTGGAAACCCGGTCCTGCTAGTGAGGGTTGCTGACACATGAAAGCATCCTCCCCTTGCACCCACCTTGGCATTGAAAATTCGGACCCATCTGCAGTGATCTGGGAAAAGTTATTCCCCTGTTCCCATCATAAGGCTTTGTTGGATAATTAAATTTCAGGTGTCAGCTGCTGTCTGAGGTGGAAAAAAGTTGCCATTATCAATTAAAACTACTAATAATGGATTGATAATGACTTTAACCAAACTGATGGCCTTGCCTTGCCTTCTCTTGCCTTCCCTTCCTTTCCCTTCCATCCCTTTTCTCCGTTTTTGCCTAAGTAAACAACAGTGTGCAGCAGACCCTCCAGTTACAAGTGAGCATTAAACGGAGAGCTTCTCTTCATTAGGCCTGGGAGACACATTCACAGCTCTGAACCATCCCTGCGGTGAAGAATCAGAATATTTTATGACTGAATGAGGAAGGCTCTTCACAATGAGCCCAAAGCCCCCCAGCTACCCAGTAGCCTTTCATCCCAATTTATCTCTTCATCTCACATCAGACAAGTACCTCTCTGAACTTCAAAGGTGGGGAGAAAAGGGTCTATCTGGCTGCCTGTTTATTTTCTCAAGGCAGTATATTTTCAGCCATTTACTTCCAATTCCAGTAAGGTTTTATGACAACAGTAGCTTAGGACAGGAGAAGGAGGAAACTCCACCTCCTACTCTTACACTCCTACACTTTTAGCATCAGAGAAAAGTGGCAGAGCAGATGAAGCTGCACACAGTCACGAGCAGCCACTGAGATTCGTGCCCAGAAGGGCTCAAAGGCAAACATTTCTTTCTGGAAAAATGGTTTTGCCTGGAAATCTCTCTGCATTCACAAATGTCATCTTAGGCTTTATGATGCCCCTGCCTGTTTGTGGAGTTCAATGAGAGTGGTAGGAAGCTGTTTCCTTATGTTCCTCCAGCAGATCCATGGGAAATGCTGTGATGGAGCAAGAAATATCTTCACAAAATCACAGAATCAAAGAACGGCTGAGGTTGGAAAGGACCTCTGGAGATCATCTAGTCCAACCCCCTGCAAGGTCACCTAAAGCACATTGCCCGGGACCCTATCCGGGCAGCTTTTGTACATCTCCATGGATGAAGACTCCACAGCCTCTGTGGTCTTGCACCCTGGTACACAAAAGGGGAGGGAGAAAGATCATCTGACAAAGCATGATGAGGCAAGATGATTGCAGCTTCAGCTCAGGAATGACAAAAGGGGGAACAGGCCTGACAGTCACTTCAGGAGCAGAAGTGGATCAAGTTGTTTGGTGCAATGACTTTAATGTCTAAAGAAGCAAAATGGGAGATTAAAAACCTGTGTTTTAGTATGGGTGGACTCTGCCATGGACTGCACCTTGTTCTGGCAGGGAGATGGCACTAGAAAACAGAAACGGAGGTTGTATTATAATCCACTTTTGTGCAAGCAGTTGGGCTGCCTGTAGAAAATTCCCATGGAAAGATCTGGATCAGTTTTAGACTTTGTCATTATTCTGGCTGCTCTCTGATGCTGTTATTTTCTACTTCTTCAGCATAGTCCAGCTGCATTTTCCACAATACCTGTCCTTCTGCACTTAGAGATGAACAAATTAAGGAAAATAATGTAGAATAACCTCCCACCTTTAATTCAGAACTTGTGACCTCTAATGGTCATCGCCTTGTATAATGTCCAGTATAAATAAAATGAATCTAAATTAATGTTCACTGTCTTTACCCTGGTCACATGACACTGTTTCTTGTCCCTAGAAAGCACTCTTTGGTTAGTGGTAAGCTTTCATAATGTTAAAAAGTAGTAAGTTGGGGTTTTCTTTATATATATATGTATGCATTGAGACTTGCATTGTAAAAAGTCAAGAGAGTCAATTTGCCCTCAGTCATTTCATAGCATAACTCATTGGCTGAGCTGAAGTGGGTCAGCTAATGTTATCAGAGAGCATTGTGACGGGGAGGAAAGTTAGTGCTGTCTTTGTGTCCCACAGGCTTTTAGGAGACAAAAGCAAATCAGCTGAAGAAATAAAATAATATGCTGATGAAAACCTTTATTTTTAGCTGAGGGTCACTACATCTGGCAGATACTACAGGCTTTTTTTTTTTTTTTTTTTTTTTTTTTGGAACAATACAGTGAATTTTGCTTGGAGGAAGCCAACTGAATCCAGGTCAATCTGATTAGAACAAACAACATAGACTTTGGGTATGCTGGAAAAGAAATTCAGCCAGGTCCATGGTTGCAAAGGGCATGAAATCTCTCAAGTTCATGCAGGTTAAAGCCTGAAGAGCAAGGCTGCAGCCACTTCTAAGTTATTTACATACCCCAAAGTATTCAAACGTATTTTGATCTCAGTTTCTATGGTAGAAGTCCAAAGCCTTCATGGGAATCACTCAATATTCACAGCAGTGTAACAAGAATCCATAATCTGTTGTGTCTGCAGCATGACAGTATGTAAAACACCATTGCCCATCTAGTTAAAACAAGGTCAGATTATTAAAATACAAATCAATCTGTTATTGTTTAATGCACTGCTCACTGTGACTCGCGTACATGACTCGCCAAGAGAAGCACATCATATAAAAGCAGGTGCTGTGTGAAAGTCATTTTAGGTAAAGACAGCCCATCGGGGAAGAGATGGTTAAGGGGTCTGCACTTTTGGGAAAGATGGCAAAATGATAGAATTTGATTGACCTTCCTGGGAAGAACTGAATTACTGTGAAGCAGATAGCAAGTTAATGAGCTATTTATTAATAATACTACTTGGCACTTTCATTGCTCTTCTTCTATTACAAATACAAGCTAGCTAATCCTCCTATCCACTTTGAGAGCGATTATGTAAGTATTGTCCTCATTTTGCAGGCGGGGAAACAAAGGCAGAAAAGCACACTCAAGGCAACAGAAGGAGTCAGTGCAAGAGCTGGAATCTGATTGCAGGAATTTCATTTCCCCCTTTGTGTTCCTCCCGCTACGGAAAGAGTCCTTGGTTGTACAGGTTGTTCCTGCAGTGGTGATTTCTGAGCTTTGTTTGGGGTTTATGCTTTTTTTTTCTGTCTTAAGTGACCTGATTTTATCTTTCTTAACATGAAAAGAGAGGAGCAGCAGCATAGCTTGTTCGTGTGCATGCGGAGGCTTAGAGAAGCACTGCAAATGTGGGACATCTGCGGTTGTAACCCTTCCCTGCCCATGATGCTACCTCCCAAAAAAAACACTCAGCTGTGAGAGCCTGGCAAATCCATCTAAAGGATCCGTAGAACCACAGGGGCCATGAGATGGGAAAAATACAAGGAAGTGCAAAATGACTGTATGTGAACTCATTCCACACAAGGGATCTGCTCAGAGACTGGGTGATTTGGTAAATACTCACAGATTAACTCCATAAATTCAAGAAAAATCTTAGTATCTTTTTCTATCCCATCTTGAGTTCACCTGCTTTATTTCTCTCCCTTAATGATATTACTTCACCCTGAGAAAGGCTTGTATGATCAAAACCATATTGCTCACTGCTCTTTGTAACAAGGTGTAAACACTGTCCTGGCTGCTTTAAAGAGTTTGGGACATTTTATTCTGAAAGTATGAGGAGTGAGGAAGTGCAAACGAGGCTGTTATAAACTCTCGTCCTTGGCCCCAAGCAAACTGAGGGTAGGTCTTCCAGAGAAGGATGACTAGATCTTTCTCTCTCATGCAGCCTCATGCGGCCTCTGGGTGCAAATAAGGAATCTTGTCCTGGTCCATCTGCATTTAATTCTCCATGACAACTTCCAGAGAGGTGTCACTCCTCATGCAGGGATGTACTCTTTATCTTATTAATTCACTTACCTATTTATATGTTCTTCAGCACCTTTTTAGATTACCCTTCACTTCAGCAGTCATCTACTTTGATGCTGGGTAGGCCAGAAGGAGCTTTCTGAGCGTAATGTATATTAGTAGCCCATTCCTCTGCAGGCCGTTTTTGCCAGATTCCCTCTAAACTCCCCTTTTGTTTATTCTAGAGTCCTATCAATGTCTGTGGTTTTGCTTAGGAGGCTACTTGGAGAGGCATCATGGAAGGGAAAGGTGTCAGATACATTTTGCCTGCCAATGTGCTATTGAACTTATCTGTTCTGTGGAGCTAATGGAACAGAGCTCTGGGTTGCTTCAGTTTTAAAGATAGCGCTTGAGCTCTTTTCTTAGAATAAACTTATGACTACTTGGGAAGCTGCCATAGATCTGATCAAGTCTGGGAGTCAAGTGACTCCCAGGTGGCTTCGCTTGGTGTTCGAGGTGCAGAAACCTCAGAGCAGAATCTGTCAGCCCGGCTCCCATGCAAAGCACATAAGCTTTGCTTTTCTCCTTGTGTTAGTTTGCTGTCAAAAGCCAAACATTAAACAAGTAGCTGGGGGTTTCCTTGTCTTAACCAAGGATTTGGACAGATCTTCAAAAATCCTCAGTCTTGGTTTTGAAAGTGCTTCTCTGCAGCTAGAACTAAAGCTTGTGATGAAGTTAATGTAGAGTTTGGTGTTCTGTTAGAGCAAACATGGACGCTAACATAGTCATGCAGGTGTAAAATTGATGTTAGAGCAGAACTCACACCGTGTGCTTTACTGAGACGTGTCTGCGGGAAGAGCTTTGTTAGGCAAATCCCTCTTTAAGATAAGGCTGCAGTTTTGAAAACTTAGCCTCACAAATAAGAAAAGCCTCACAGATCTGACAGCTGGACCTAAGTTTTTCCTGCTAATGCTTGCTGAGGATTTGAATGCACAATCTGCTTCACATGCTGCAGGTCAGAGAGGGGTAAATGAGCCTTACACTGGTCACATAATTTCATCCTGCCTCTGCAATATCTTCTTCTGTAAGGGCTGAGCACAACTGTGATCCAAGCAAGCAAAGGGAGTTTTCTGCAAGCTCTGCTGTCTCATCACAAAGTAGCCTGAGGGTGAAACTGTAGCCCACTATAGGCTGAAGAGCAGTTCAGCTACCTAAGTGCAGGCATTCACTGCTATTTCCGATGCCACAAGGTACTCCAAAAGAGGTGAGTAAGGTGGGCAAGAAGCTGTGGGATACCCCAGGAGATCTCAAACAGCATGAGAGCAACTGAATCACTCCTGTGGTTAACTGATGTTATGGTTAACTTCATCAAAGCAAAGATTTTTCTCTCTGCGTGTCAAACCTGTAGTAAATATACATCATAAACCTGACTTTCAGATAGAAATAGAATTATTTTACTTTTTTTTATGGGTCTGTGGTTTAGGATTAATTTCCTCATTATTGTCAGTCACTATGGTAAAGGCAGGGTGGAGTCTGAGCACATGTGATGATAGTTTTGTGACGCTGGTGGAGAGTGTTGAGTTAACACCCCCAGCCTTCCCAGACGAGCTGTCTGGCACCTCATCCATCTGAGGACCTCTAAGCATAGAAGGTCTGTGATAAACAAAGGGGGTCTGTATTGTGCCTCTGGGTTTCCAGTGGCTTATTAAAGATTGGATTGTTTAATGTTTCATTTAACAGAGAGATATGTGGATCGGGAGACTCCTGTGTCACTAGACAAGAAATAACAAGGCTTTCGTGGTGTTTGTTTAAACCATTAGGCACCGATGTTTCGCTGTTTGACATGCTATTGTTTTTTGCTGTTTCTAACCAGGCCAGTTTCTCTGCTTTTTGTGGTTAATTATTGCTCTTGTTCTCTTTCCGGCATGTCTTCCCCTCCTCTGTTACTGGATCCATTGGGGAAAAGGGACTGAGGGAACGAAGCACAGGACCAAGGAGCAGAGGATTAACTGTCCCCCTGGGAAGCTTGAGTTACTAGCTGCCGCATGTGCACATTTTCATTGCTAACAGTGAGGGAAATTTAACAAAAAGCTTGTCACCCGGAGCAGAACACAGGGAGTGGGGAAAATTTCCGCAGGTAATTTGCATTGCCTACCCAAGACACTGCACTGTACACAGTTCATGTCCAATTATTATTTTTTATTATTCATTATTTGCATTATGGTAACATGTACCAGTCAGGATAGCAGCGGCACTGTGAGAGACTCTGTTCCAGCACAGACTGGGTCGGCACTTGGAGTTTTTAGCAATATAACTATGTCAGCTGAGAGTATAAATTTCCTACTAAAATAGCTCTATTGTTACAAGCCGTAGTATCACATCTTAGCCGAGCCGCCGTCTACTTGTGCAGTTTATTTCCCTTCCCACACAGAAAAGAAATGATGCAGGTGTAAACATTTTTCTGTCATTTTGAGTATTTACATTTGAACGCAGCTGTAGCAGCTTAATGCTGCTATAGTTTTAGGCAACATCAGCCCACAGGTAAATGCATGTAAGACAGACCCTGCCCCAGAGGGCTTACTGTCTCGGTAGAAAATAGATGGGAAAGGAATCAGAGGCATAAATGAATCCCAGATCTGTTGAATGGTAGCATTGAAGAGGTCATGCCTGGTCCCTGGATCCAGTCTGGAGGCATCTCCAGATTTATTTCCTTTTACTTCCTTCCATTCCTTCTTCCATTATTTCCTTCCATTCCTTCTTCCATTATTTCCTTCCATTCCTTCTTCCATTATTTCCTTCCATTCCTTCTTCCATTATTTCCTTCTTTCTTTCCTTCCTTCCATTTACTTCCTTTGGAATGAAATAAACTAGTCTTCATTCTAATTCCTCTTCAGTGTAAATGTAACTCTGCTGAAGTTAATGCAAATCTGTGGTAATTCTAATTAGGCCACATCTGTCTAAAAGTCTGTTTAGCTATCTTCAACTCTGTTGAGTTAATGAACCAGGGGCTTCTCAAAGATAGCTGGCTGGCACCTTAGTTTTGCAGTCTGCAGATGCACTTTTAGCCTGATCTGTCTTGAGACATCTTGGGAATCTTCTTCTTGATCATTGCTAAAATGGAAATAAGAAGGAATTCAGCTACTTTTAGAATTTGATAAAATTTCTGTCACTTTCTGCTAACATGCCAATTGGCTTGAAATCCTGAGAAGTGCTTGAGAACACGTGAGAATAAACTCTGTGGCAGAATTTTCTTCAAGACTGAGTGTGGCAGATAATAAAGGAGTGAACTCCTATTAATTTTCTCTCCGTAATTTGAATGTGATGGCTCTGAAAGTGACTGATGAACAGCTCTGGAGCTTGCAGCTCCTGCAGCTGGGCCTGCAGCTTTTTTGTAGGACAGATTCCTCATTGACCTAAGACTGGTAGCCTATTTTGTGCATTGTGTGGGCTTTCTTAGTGCTATATACATCCACAACACTTTATGCTTAAAATAAATTCTGCTACTATAAACCATATTCTCAGAATACTTTCTTTGTGATTAGCACCGATGGCATAGCACTCCTTTGCAGTAGGTGTAGAAACATAGGGAAAGATGGAATAATGCAAACAATCCTATCTATTCCCAGCAAAAATGTGAGGTTAGAACAGCAACCTTTAAGCTTTGATGAATTTCTGGAATGTTTTGTTCAAAATCAGATAGGAAAGGAGCAAACTGAAATATAAGTTTTTAATGAATATGTGAAATATTGGCTGAGTCTGTATGTTTTAAACAACTGTTCCATACAGATAGATGTACTAAAATATACATATTAGCTTGTTCTATCACTTCCTGATTGATTATGATTTCTATAGTCCTAATCAATAAACTGTGTAAGTTTGAGAAGCTACTTGTTCCAGACTGTAGTCTAAAGCAGAGATATATGTTAGAGCCAAAGTGATGTGTTGGCTTCACAGCTGAGAATGGGTGACAAACATGGGAGAGGAAATTTCTGCAAGGATCTGAAGCTGGGAAAGTGGTGGATTTAAGTTTCGATGCATGGCATAGCATGGCATTCAGCTAAATTGCTTCTGTGGTGAGATGCTTGCATGAGGTGTTTTAAAACATGTCAAAGGCATGCTGCTGAAGCACAACCAGTTACAAGACACAGTAAGAAAGGTAAATGATCAGTGGGAGAATGGTTGCCACAGTGCCATAAGAATAATCAAATGGCTGCAAAAGGAAACTGGGCTTATAATCTTCAGGCTGAGTTGCTGGGTGACTAGAAACCTTCTGAGATACCAATATACCAGTGGTGCTCAGTATTCCAGCTCAAGAAAGTAAAACTTATTTAGAAACATCTGAGCACCAGAGTCATCACGTAAGTGTCCCTGGTCACGAGAAAAAGAGAGAGGTGTTGGGACAACTATTTGTGTCCAATAGATGGACAACATCATTCTTTATTAGCTGAATTAGAGTCCCAGAAAAGTAGGGCTGGAAGACTGGGTTAATTGTCCCTGGAGAGAATAACATACGGAGGTCATCCAGTACAGGATCCAATCCATCTGTCCTGAGTCTCACTGTAGTGCTCTGTCTGTAGGTAAGACTGCCTCGTGATACCTCCTTGCTGATTTGGTCAACAAAGCTGACAATTACTGGTGTGTAACCATCTGATTTTAAATGTCTAACTCAGTTATCCCAATCTAGAAATGCCTACGTTAACTATGCAGAGAATTTAGGTTCCCCACTTCAGGTGCTTTGTGTTGCATGTAATTAAGTGCCTAAATATTCTGAAATGGATGATGTGAATTCTCACCTGTCACATATGTTGTGGTCATCTTCTGGATATGGCCGTCAGGAGAAAGTCAGCTGAAAACTCTACTTACTGCACATAAAATTGTCCTGTTGTCATGTGAGTAACTCCTGGTCTGTCTGCAAAGATCCTTGATTAACTTTTTCTTACTTATGCTCCAATAATCATCATTGTGGACACTGGGAGTTTCATGGCTATGATCCTACAGAAGATGTCACAGGAAAGGAAATACTGTGGGAATACCATTATTTTTCTAAGATAAATATATCCAGACAGCTGGATATTTGCAGAGATTCACCTATTGTTGTGAAGGACTACTTTTTCAAAAATTATATTGTCTTCTTTCTGGCTCCCCATTTACAGTTTACCCCATTTATGCCATTTAACTCTGTTCTGTGATGGGATTAAAAGCGGTTGTTCATCTCCAGAACACATCCTGTAAGTGTCAGCAGGCCAGCACGAACCTCATGCTACCCAGGTCCACAGTTTAGCTTCTTTCAGTGATGGACAGCTCCTGGGAAAAGGAGAGGGGAAAAAAGGAGGACTGGAGATGCATCATCACTGTTAAATGGAATACAGTAACGGAGCAGTTTAAAAATTCCCCCAGTGTTTAATGTCATCTAAGGAGTCTGCACTTTGCACAACTGGGTTTTGAATTGGTGTCTGTCCAACTTGTGCTTGTCTAAAATGACTGGAGTGTATAAAAGCCCAAACCAAGTACCAGCGACTCTTGGCACTAGATCTGAGAGCTTATTCCTTACAATTTCTTCTTAGCATAATAGGCGATTGTGGCATCTTCCTCTTCCTTGGATATTCCTCAGACAACACACATCACAGATCAGAGCTGATTTTCCTTTCACACCGATTTAACTCAAAAGTGTCTGTTGAGTGAGCTACAATTCATGGGGTTTGGGGGAGAGATCCAGCATCTCTGACTGCTACTTAGAAGAAATATTTCCTGCTTTCAGACTCGTTTGGGGGACATGTCATTTCCAAAATAGGCTTCTTTCCTTAGAGTCTCAATACATAATCTGCATACTCTATTCACTCCAGCGTCTGAAATGCCTGAGGCTCTTGTCTCTGCTTATATCTGTTAGAGGTAAACCAGGGCTGATTATAGGGAACACTGTACTTCTGATCATGTCAATGTGCATAGCTAGTAAGTGTTCTGGGGGCGGATCCTGATCTTGTCTGCATTGGTGCAAATCAAGAGTAATTGAGTTATTCCAGATTGAGAGCAGGAGAACTGCCCTAATAGGATTTTCTGTCTCAATAAAGATATTATTGAGTTCAGCCAGTGACCCTGTTTTGTCACTGTTTTCCTCTGATTTTATGCTGATATACAGTGTTTAGCTTTGGTTCAGAACCAAGTCCACAGCATGTGCAAAGAGAAGATCATTTAGGAAGGAAATACAGTCGTACGGTGCCAGTACTGGGATTACTTGTTTACAGAAAGGGGTTGCAGCACTTGCCCCTAAAACAGATTATTTCTAGCAAGTCATGTACCTGTCTGCTGGCCTTAGTCAGATCCAAACTCAGAGGAAGCCGATATGTGCCATGATCACTCATCACAGAAATGGGTGGAGAGAAAAGCAGCCCATATAGCAGGTTGCGGTTAAGCTGAGAGATAAAAGGCACTCTTTTTAAAAAGGGCCAGCTTGAAAGATGATTTAAAAACAGAAAATTCTTCACATGACCTTTTAAGACAACATAAGCCCTCTTTTGTTTCCTGCCTATTTCAGCCTGTTCCTGGTCAGGAACGCCACAGCTAATAATTGTGTCAGGAAACCTTCCTGTCGGAAAATGATCTCTTCCTAATGGATAGATGGTTCCATATGGTTTCATATGTCATAGATGGAGGGAGAACATATTGGACGACTGGACACAGCTGGCAGTTCCTGTTAGTGCCATATGGATAAATGCATGAGCGTTGTGTATTTCAAGTAAACCTTTTACCTAAACAGGTGCTGACCCACTGGGAATGTGTTTTATGGTCAAGCTTGCAACATGCACTTATAGGAACCATTCTGTCCTCCCCTCTTTTTATGCCACATAAACAAGACACTGACATATCCTTTGACTCTGCTCTGTCTTGCACTACATAACTCCGTCAACATCTATAAAAGCACACCTGGGCAGACCCCTTGTAAATGAGTCAGCATCTGGCTGTCTGACTTGCGTGAATATTGGGAGTCCAAGCTCCAAAATCCTCTTTGGGAAACAATGTGTGATACTCACGTTGCTTCCAATAGATATTATTATATCATATGCAGAAGATTAAAATTGCCCCATTTATGAGGCTGCATAAAAACAGTATCAGACTTTGCTCCTCTTTGAGCTACTGTGCTCCTTCCCTGGTTCCAGCTGAAGTTTTTACACTCCTTTTCTCTCCGTGTCATAATTGCTTCTTTGTCTAAACATGCTTCCTTTCGGAATTCCTCTCACTAGCATTCCTAATACATGTGGTTTAGGGTACTTGTTGACTGATTTATGCTGAGCTTGTGTGGCTCCTTTAGAAACGGAGCAGAGCACATTCCATCCACCTGCGTAATAAAACCAGCCCGTACAGAGGAGGAGCATTCAAACTGCGGCAGAAATAATCGCTACCTAAGGTTTGACTGAGTAATCTGTCTCTCCGTAAAGTATTTTGATTGTCTGTAGCACTAAAATCATGCCTAGGAAGCCAACCTGTATGAAAACAGTTTCTGATTATACTGTTTAGGCTGGAGCTCTATGTCACCACAAGCACCAAGAGGCTGTGGGTGAGGGAAAATTCCCACCCTGCATTTTTGAGCAAGTACTTTGATATAAATGCAGCCCTCTGTTAATTTGATCCTACCACCCAGAAAGTTATAATACCAGACAAAGTCCCTGGGCTTGTTCCTTTTTCTCTCTTGTGTTTTACAAGCAGCGTAACTCTCTTTGCTTCATTGCAGTAGATAACAGTTTACAGGACAGTAAATTCAGTCAGTTTGAGGTAAAACCAATGCACAGTGAGAAGCTCAGGCTGGCAATTTCGTTAGTGACGTGTGAGCTGGGTTCCACATCACTCTGTGAGTGGCTCAATGCCATAGTGTCCAAAGGAGCAGAGAGTTGGTTTTGGGTAGGGAAATGAGAACTTCTAGGCTATTTGGAGGAAGAATCCGAATAGTCACCTCATCTTCATTCCTGTTGTGTGGTTTTGTGTCACTAATAGGTCAGTCCTGGCTCCTTGAGAAGTTAGAAAAAAGACTCAATCTCAATCCATGAGAAAGAGAATGGTGCCACTAATTCCTATCTACTGTCATCTACCGAGCTGTAGCCCATCTGAACTGGCTGTTCCTGTGCTTCAGTCTGTTTGTGCTAATATATTCCAAACGTTAGTTAAGCTTTTATGGCATAGCAGTAATGAGGCAGCTTAAATAACAAGTTCTCAGTTGTGTCTGATGCACACTGTGCTGTGGGAGAGTAAAAAGAAAATCAGAAAGTGCGTGACGGAGATTAAGATGATTCTGAATCCCTGTGTATAAGAGCGAGTCCCCTTTGTGCCTCTTATCTGCTGTTTGAAGTACTGTTACTTAAGCTCGGCATTAGGAAAAAAAAAAATCTTTCTGAGGGGATGTGAGAAGCCATTTCAAAAGACGATGCCTCTCCAGTAAATAAAGCACAAAAGTTTCGGGTCAGCGCTGAAATGGTGGATAAGATGGAGTTGCACCCACAAGAAGGCTTGTTCATCCAGGAGGCTTTCAAATCTCGCCGCTGAGATAAAGAAGATCAAAGTGTTTAAACATGTTGATCCACTACTGAGGAAAATTTAGTGCTAGCAACACAGAGCAGCTGCAGTATAGCTAGCGTGTCTAAACTCACAGCGGGGAACTAATTGCTCCTATGGATATAGGTCTGCTTTACAAACACAGGTCTGAAGGAACGTCATTCCCATTCACAGAATGATGGAGATCTACTGATAACTGGTGAAATGCAGATCTACAGTGCTCAGCGCCGTCAGGAGGCAAAGAGCGGTAGGGAGGAGCAGCATGGGCGAGGGGGGGTGGATGAGGATTCTCTACTTTTGCTCAACCTGTATGGAGCAGAAAAAGAGATCCTATCAATTTACTTGACATTATAGCATTAGCTTCAAGCCCTCCTTGAGACACATTAAATAATGAAATGACGGAGAATAGCTCAATGTCAGACCCATAATGATATTTGTACAACATATTGTGTGTGTGGTTAGAAGGGAAAGGGGGCTATTACTATCAGAGAATCCAGTTTTTTAAAATAAAAACTGAAATGTTATTTTTATATAAATTATTAACTGGGCCAGGGGTGGAGAGTAATGAGGCATGTATATTTAAAAAAAAAAAAAAAGTTGAATATTCCTGGTGCAATCACAGCTGTAAGATACTTATGACAAGTCTAGGTCAGATCCCGCTATGGCATCTCACTCACTAAACAGTTTTCTTCTTGCTGTCCCAGCATTCAGTGTTCCTGTTTAACGGAGGCATAAAGTAGGAGGAAGGTCTGAAGCATGGGTTAGTGGTGAGGCTTTTTCCACGATCCAGAAGAAGTCTGTGGCAGAGCTAGGAACTGAATGTGATTTTTTGCCACTTGGATATGCATTTTGTGAGAGGTTTGAATTTTTTTGTGTAACTAATGCCTGAATGCCTGCTTTTTCTTGAGGGAAATTCAGAAAAACATTGTGAATCTGATTTGGTGTCTTACACATAAAAGAATAGCCCTTAATATTGTTTTAAGTACTCAGTAAGAAGTAAAGGCAGCTCAGCCACCCCACTCTTTCTAGTTGAGAAGGAGAGGCATTTTGCCTCTCGAGGAAATTAAATACTCCTGAACGAAGTCATTAGAGTATAGTACAATATGGCAAACCAGCTCCAACTTTTCAGCCCTCATGTCTGGTATTTGTAGTCCTCTTGATAACAGTAAATTTCACTATTTGTACATGCATATGTCCATGTACATATGTCTGTGTGTGTGTCTGTGTGTGTATTTATATATATTTATGTGTGCATATGCCTGTCCAGCCGTGTGAGTAAAATGTATGCTTTGGCTTTGATTAATACCACCTCATTCTTAGAAGTTTCCAAAAATACCTAAATAATTCACTCAGGGCTCCCAGGACAAGCGATAAATATGGAGAGCGATAAATGCATTCAGAGGCCACGGACCCCTCCTACCACCACAAATGAAAGCCCCTTCATAGTTGTCTCCTGGGGTCTCCCTTCAAACCTTGATTGCTCCTCTGCAGCAGGGACTCTTGTTAGGGCCATTCAAACATCAGTAGGCCACCAGTGCATTTTTGCAACTCCCACATAAATGCAGGAGGTAAATTCTTCTGTGGTTTACTGAGAGAGAATCACAGCAAGCCTACATTTACTGCAGCGCAAGGGCCAATGGGATAGGCTGTTAGCGTGCTACAGCTGCATGGATGTAGTGTGTGGTGAGGTGCAGAGAATGACTACCATTATGGATGTATTCTCTGATGGATTAAAGATTTGATTCGTGACTCCTCATGCCCTTTGAGATGTCCTAGGACACCCCACCCAGCCTTGTTCTGCTGGTTCAGAAGGGTGCAGGTCTTCCTCGAGCCAAGTGTCATATTGCCAGCCCAGGAAGTATCTGGGATAGCTGGGGGGCTTCTCTCAGGGACATAGGGACCTCTGGTTAGCCCTGGGAGAGCCACCGCTCACTCATTTTTGGTGCCACCGTGTGTCTTGGAGTGATCACATTGTTCTGCATGGAAAGGTCGTGGCAGAGGCACATCCAGGAGAGGATATGTGAACAAGTCCTTACGCGGTCCACCTTGAATGCATCCCTTTCCCGTCTCTAAGTGCTACCGTGGCAAGGTCACGCTCCCAGGGAGCAACGAGATGATAGTGAAGAGCACGTCCTCATGGCCCATGCACACTGAGTTTCAGGAATGGGCTCTCCTCGCCCTCCCTTCACATGGCACTGGTCTCACTAATGCAACCATCTAAAACAGTAAATCAATTGCAAATTAAGGAATGGGTCTAGCAGTACATTTCAGATACAAGGTGCCCTCCAGCGGTGCAGAACTAGCTAACCCAGTCTATCTGCTGGTGCACTCCAGCAGCTATGTGACGTTTTGATTCCTGAGAAATCAGGTTTTAAAAATATGTTAAAAGATGATTTTACATCTATTTCATGTACCATTAATTTGTTACAACAGTTATACTGGTAGCTTTTGCTTGGTACACCTTGTTAATCATTGGTGCCTGGCATTTTTTTATGCTTATTCTACTCTTAATAAATTTGCAAGCACAGATGTTTCTGTGGATTTTTTGTAAAGAACATGTTATCTGTGGCAAGTGGATTAAGACTATTGAAAGGATGTTGTAATTTTCTCAAAATCAAGCATTTTCTAGCCCAAATGTGTCAGAATTCAGATGTACAAGTAAACCACAAAATTACCAGTTAGCATGTACAAGCTGATATGCAGGACAGCTTGCAGGCTATGGGAAATGTGAGGTGACTTGAATTAGCTTAGTCCACAACCACCAGACTTTGGTAGGATCAAGTTTTCCATCCTTGAGCTCAATAGCTGTGCTCCTGTAAACTTCTCAATGTCAGCTTACCCCCTAGCAAAAAATCGGGGTGGCAATTAACCTTCATTGCAAAGTGTTTGAAGGGCTTTGGATTACAGATCAGCATTGGATAAACGGAAAGATTATTGCTTCCATTTAACAGCTTTGACGAAAAGTGTATTGATGGTGAGATTATGTTATATTGCTGGTCTGGTCTGTGCTGCTATAAGACCTGAAGCTGTTACAGGACAACAATCTAGCAACAACTATAGAAACATCTGCTCTGAACTGGGCAACATACTGTGATATCTTCCTAGGCAAAACAGAAATTCATTCTTCTACAAGGATATTTTTAATATACAGTTCAAATGGGCCAGGAGAAGTGACTTTTAGCTTTGAGATGAACCCCACAGAAAAAATAGTTTTTTTCTCACAGGTGGAGCAGTAGCTGAAAAAATGGCCCAGGAGCCAAAAAAGACAGTTTTCTTTTTCAGAGTAGACCAGGAAAATATTTATTTTGGAGAGGCCATTGCACAAAAGACGTATTTTAATGCTTGAATTTAGTGATATGGATTATGACCATTTCGAAGCAAATTTTGCAGTAAGCTCTGAAGAAAGGTTTTATATGTGCAGCAAATCTGACTTTCTAAACTGCTTAACAAGCCCTGATCGAATGAGTATGTTAATTTTAAACTATGCAAGTATATGACCACCTTCACTATGAGAGAGCAGCTGTTGCATTTTGGTATAATTGCTCAGCCAACATGAATTAGAAATCTAAGTTCAATGGACCAGATTCCCACAGCAGAAGCAGCTCATTTAACCTCACTACTCTTCAAGCCCACTTACATCGAGGAGAATGCCCAGTCTCTTTGTTCCAGTTGGCTGAAACTGGATGTTCTGATCTCAGGTTCTTCTGGCTTGATGTAATAAGTTATTTACCTGACTTAATATCACGATCGACTGGGATGTTTTGAATAGTGTCATTACTGACCTGCTGCTTTGCTTTATCATTGTCAAGGCAGAATTACAATTATTGGCTGCAGCAGTAAGTACTCATTTCCCTTCGAAAACATAACTTGGAGTGAGATTCATTGGCCATGACTTATGCACCAAAAATTAAACATCTGAGTGAGTCTAGACTGATATTTCTTTAACATCTGGTATGTAGGTGTCTAATGTTGGCTGAAATAAATCAGGTTTCTAATGACCAAAGTATATGCAAGTAAATGAGATAAAAATGAGAATAAAAATAGAACACGATAGGCAACTTTTTGCACAGTGTATCTGTTGGTCTTGTGACAAGTAAGTAAGGAAGAAAAGCTTGGTACACAAAGGGCGCAGGACAGCAGTTCTTTGATGAACATTAAAGTGGAATTCTGCGAAGGCTCAACGGGACACATTCCACATCCTTTACTTCTGCTACCATTTCCCAGAAATCCAATTTTTCACATGAAATTATTACACACTGAGAAAATTATCTTAATTCTGCAAAGCCTCCACTGTGAAGCCTTTTCCAACCTGTTCTATAAATGTAGTCCTCCAACTGCTTAAAAACCAGCCTCACCTTTCTTAAAAAAATAATAATAATAACAGCAGAGATAAAATACTGTGAAATGTCTCCTGCGACACAATTGGAACAGATTGGAATGTGCAAAACACTCAGTCCTCTGGGAGCCATTCTTGCTGATGAGGTTCAAAATTGAAGTGACGAGTGGGCTAAAAAGAAGAGGTGCTTCTGGAAAGAGCAGCTCTTCAGGCTTAGCTGCATGTGCAGTTCCTCCCCCAGGACTGCTCAGCCTGTGCTCTAGATCCTCTCTCTAGTGGTCCTTCCCTGTTTCCTTTTTATACAAATGAAGGACAAATAACAATCCTGGAGGATACCCTTAACTCTTTCCCAACTGAATCAGTGTCAGGGGATGGTGGTGCCTTCAGGCAAATCTCTTCACCTGCCATGGGTAGGTTACAAAGGACCTCCCACTAGATTTTGAAGTGCTGCCTTCCCCGTGTATTTGAAGCCAAGGGCTGATTGTGTGGATGATGATCATGATGATAATTATAATAATTTGTTTTGCTGATGACAAGCTGTCAGGGTATGGCAATGAAATGCTAGGCTGAAGCCAATAAATATTTCTATATTGGGTGTTGGATTGGTGTAAAAAGGAAGGATGTGTGGATCTGGAGCGTGTTTTTGATCTTGATGGGGACTCAGTCATTGTAAAGGAATATGCTGACTTAAAAAAAGACATCCTTTGACTGCTGAACCCAAAGAAACTTTCTTCTGCTCTTATTTATTGTCATTTGGAACTTAGCTATGATCTCTGAATACATCAGCCATGCCTTTCCTTTCTCCATAGGGGAACAAAATAATGAGAGGTTTTCTGGCCAGTAGGGCGTCGTTTGGGAGGACGGTTTTCAGCTCCTTCCTGCACATGCTGTCTCAGCTTCTTGCCTCACGCCATTTGGCTACTGCGTTATGCAGCTAATCCCTAGTAATCATTTAGAGCAGATGGTGGTAATGGAAAAAGAGATGGAGAGAAATGTGCAGCCCAGAAACAATTAGAAACTACGGTGACCAGTTTAAGTAGTATGTATTTATTTAATCCCGTTGGTAAGTGCCTCCGATTCATCAGTCTGTCCCCATTCAGCCAAGGCGCTCTGAGGGAACACTTAACTTGAGGCACATATTTAAGTTCGGCTGACTTCAGTGAGACTTAAACACACGCTTAATGGTAAATGTCTGCTCAAAGCATTATTCAGGGATGGGGTGGACTAAAGAATATGTTTAAATGCTTTGCTGCTTCCTCTAGCACCAACTCAACAGGCTTAGAGAGGCGGGATAACACAGTCCCGCGTGGTCAGTCTGCAAGACCTTAGCAAGGGCATGTCCATGACCTCCTTCCCGCAGCCTCCTGTTGCCAGCTCGGCCACCTATGGCCATTTCTTGTGCTGTTGAGGACAGTACTAATTACTGCCATCTCCGGGGGAATGTTTCCTTGCACAGCAGACACTCTTTCATTAGCAATTCAGTTGGTACCACTGCTAATTCAGGGGCATCTCGCCTGCTGTGAGTTAACCCAGGATGGACCAAAGCAGCAGGCTAGCAATGAAAAGCTCTGCTGTCCATTTCCAGGGCTGAGTGTTGGTTAGACCCCCTCAGCCGCTGCTTGAACATATGATACATTTGGAAATCACATATCCAAAAAAAAAAACCAAGCAAACAAATCCCCAAAGAATCCAACCATCAAAAGTCTGGATTAAAGAACACAGGTGGCAAGAAATTGTTCTTTCTTTGTGTGTGGTCCCCGATGCAAATGCTTGTTTTCACAACACTGATAATGAAACCATTTTTATTTTTGGTGCTCCGTAGGGTACAATGTAATACATCAAAATAAATCATTGCATCATATGTCTGTTACAAATGAAAACTGATGCACCAAATGTCAAGGTGGTTTACTCTGGTTAATCAACGAATATTGCTAATCTTGCTAGCAGTGTTGAGAAAAGAAATGGCAGCAAAGGGGGAAATGCTGACTTGATACATAGATATATAAAGATTAGATATGCTTATATAGATTTACAGACAATAGTGTTTCAAGCAGCGGGAAATTTCCAAGGTACATGTGTAGTGAGGGAGACCCTTAGGTACCTAGCAAAAAAAAAAAAAAAAAAGGCTAGATCAGTCGGTTGAATCTGTGCTTTAGTGGAGAAACAGCATAGCTTTCCCCCCTATTTTCACTTATTAAATGATTTTGATAGTCGTTGTATTTGAAAAAGTATCCATGTCAACTGCTGTGGAAAAGGCTTCTGTCTGAAGCAAGGGCAGTCGCTTCAAGGCCACCCTTCTTCCTATGAGACAGGAAGTATCTGTGTGATAAATTAACCATGGGTGAATGCTAAGTCTTTAATGAGAAGAACGATGCTCTGTTGAATTCAGCCTTTCATGTGAAAGCTGTTTGGGACTTTGCTGAAAAGAATGTGTTAATCAAGAGAAAAGCATAATTACTGTCTTGTCAACAGACATGAGCAGGAAAGCTTGGTAAAAATGAGGTTGAAATTAACTCCAAAACCAAAGAAAAAGAGTTTTTTGTTAGGCTTTTGGAGAACTTGCTTTTACACTGTACAGTGATTTATGACAATTGTAATCTCACTATTTCCATAATTAATATTGCTGGATGCTTCTTATTCAGAGGAATGTTAATCATAATAACACAAATGGAGGTATTATTGCAGCTATGCCTCAGAGTTCATATTTCATATTGCACCAAAGGTTCAATATTCAACATCCTTCTCAATGCAGCATTCGCATTGTATGGATAAATGAATGTGCACCAAAGGTAAAATAACTGAATTAATATAAACCAGAATAATGTGTCTGGCTCATAGCATCCCATTTTCCCATTTTGCTGTAAGGTCCTGATTGTTCAGGCTTTTTAAACCAATAATAAATTATTGCAATACACTGCTAATTACACCACACTGAAGTTGTGTATAGTATAAATTGCAATAGTGATGGACTTAGATTGGTTTCTTATGCTTATTTTTAGCAATTCAAAGGCAATTCATTTCCAACTAGGCCTTGTTTAAAAGTTTAGAGTAAAAGAATATGTATTTTTTTCCTAATATGAGGCGAGCATTACTGGCAAACTTTTTGTTCTACATGTCTTTTGGCACTTACTATATTAATGAAAAAGGCAAAAGCAACAATGCATATTAATTCAGATATGTGTTCACAAATTATGAAGTGTATTTATAAATGAATGAGAACTTTCCGTGTTCTCTTCTTAATGCTTTTTACCTCTCTCAGTGCTTCTTTAGATTGTTTCTTAGTTCATGTTTAATTTCTTTATGACTGATTCTTTGGAAATATTTCATCCTTTTCCATTTCCCCTTTTCTTTTTTCTCTTTTGTATGAGTTGTAATTGTGGGGAGGAGGAGAGGGACGGCATTGTTCTTGTTTTTTTCCTGCTGGCATTTATTAGAAATCACTTAAACTTGAAGTTTCTGAGAATATTTTAGAGATGATTCAGGAACATCAATTAACACTTCAGAAAGTAAACAACCCAAACAAAGGAAGATCATGCTACAAATGCCTTTTCTAGCCCTTTCCCTGTAGTGGAAAGATGCTTTCTTCTTTTCATCCAAAAGGGATCCAAATAGCATATCAGGAGGTGGAAGAAGCTGTGCATGAGGATAGTTAAGACCCTTATTTGGGGGGAACAGAGAAGCACAGTCCCTGAGCAGTGACTGGAGTGTAAATGTCAATGACGTGACATAATTATCCTCTCTTGGTAGGAAAGGAGAGCAGTCCTTAGGTCAGCAATACTTTGCAGATCTGGGTTCAAGTCCAGCACAAGCACCTTGATGTACCATCAAGGAAAACGCTTTGATCTAGACCTTAAGAAATATCACAGTGCCCAGCTAAGTGACAAGGAGATGCCCGAATAACTATCAGGACCAAATCCAACAGAAATCATTGTATGTCTTGTCCTGTGGTCTAGCTGAAACAGCTACATGCTCTAGGTTCCTGCCCTGTCACTTCTTTTGGCATCTTGTTACATCTAGTTGTGTTCAATCTTTCAAAATGGCATTAATGCAGTAATACAGATACAGATATGTAACTATAAATATACTTATATATATATATAAAGAGAAGAGATAAATTCACTTTAATGGTATATCTGATGGGCTGTCCCAGAGTTACAGAGGCAATTATGGCACAGTAATTTTCAGTAGAGAAATGTAGGTGTGAAAGCACCTGTATTACAGCTAGAAGGGCACAGCTGACCTTATTCTCTCTGTACTGGAGTTTACCTACAAAGTGGTGGTAATAGCTCTTCCATACTTTGATAAGTAGTATAAAAATACATATATTAAAGACTGTGAGAAGCACAGATGTTATGGTGGTAGGCACCATAAAGGTATACTATACAGAGTCCTGACAGAGGGGAATAAACAGTTTATTCTTACCTCCTGATAATCTCCAGACCTCTCAGGAAAGCATCCCAGTGACTGATGGCCTCTTCTACTTTTGTTTTCCCTCTCACTAAAGTGAATACCAGCAAGAGAAGAGACTCACAAAATTAATTCAGATTGGCTTAGATAAGGACCCTGTGATGTTGATTAAAAACCATCCACAGGGCCATTAACAAAGTGAGATAATAAATGAAATTGTATTGAATCGCATGAGTTTTCTAGTGGGGAACATCAGGGAGCAGTCTGGAGTCCAGTCTTCTTTAAACATCTTCTTTCATTAGCCAGAAGACAGGGAAAGAGTACGTGTTAATTAAAATCACAGATGATCCAAATTGGGAGGCATTGCGTAAATCAGCAAAGAGAGAGAGATTAGAAACCTTAGGCAGGAAATGACAAAAATGAGATGCAGTTTTGCAAAATGCGTGTAAGAGTGTAATAATCTATATCAGCACACAATCAGCAGAGAGCAGGTTGCTCAAGAAGCAGATTAATGGCAGGAAACTGAAGGATGTGGCCCATGGAGCAAAAGGCCACCTAGTAGAGCAGCTATTTAAGGGTGGCCTCTGCACCTTCTCAGTGCAAAGGTTACTGTGGATTCAAAATTCATTTACAATTGGCAAGATTAAAAAGTCAATGCAGTTTGGGGGCACGTATGCCGAAACAGGATGCCAAGGAAAGATGTGGAAGCCCACCTCTGTAATAGCCTGCTGCCACCTCACTCAGATGTCTTAATTTTATTTTCTCTGGTTCTGCAAGACCCTGTGCATCAGAGTGCGTGTAAGATAGATGTGTATCTAGCGAAATGGGTCACCTGGTTGCTGGCACTGGGAAATGTGGCTTTCAATGGAGTCACCTACCTTCAGCTGCTGTGGTATCTCCTCTACCATCCCCAGTCCCCATGGGACTGTGGCTCCCCGAGACAAGGAAAGCATCTCAGAGATGAGGAATGAGGCTAATGAGCTAATGACAAGCATGTAGCTTTTCGGAAGAGAGAAGAAGCCATGGTGCTGCACTATAAATGCACTTAGCATGGGCCTACTTCCAAAGAAGCCACTTTCTTTGAATGTCCAGCTTACGGGTTGACAGGCTTGTCACACATGCAAAGTTGCTTTTAAATTGGGGCTCTTTAATACCACAAGCAACCTAGGTAACACAAAATTTACTGATGGGAGTGGAAACAATAAGAAGCGTCTGTGTAAGATCTTAATCATTTTACTTTAACCAAAGTGAAAGGTGTAAGGAAGGAAATATTTAGGATATGATGACATGAAAAGGTTCTTCCAACTTCTGAGGGCTGTAAAAGCACACAACAGAAAGGCAACAACTGCCATGTTACTAAGAAACCCTTGATACTACAATAGAAGAGCTGCTAAATTATTCTCTTGGCAGAACGATGAATGTTTGCACAGTTAGCCAAGGATGGGCATTTAATTATAACTGCTGTACAGAAAGCCTTAGTTTGTATTTAACAAATATATTTGTTTCTGTGGGATGAATAAGAATACCTTAGTATGATGCTGATGGTGACCTCATGCTGAGAATCACATATGTATAGGTGACAGCTTTATGTGCCCTGTCTACCTAGCAGTTGTTTTTAATTGTTCTAATATAGTATATAAGATTAAAAAAAAAACACTAAACAAAACACTGATTTTTTTGTCTATCTCTTTTGACAGGTAGACTGAGAGTAATACATGTCGATGTTAAAACTGTATACTGCAAGAAGTATTTGATGGATTATTCCTAGATACTTCAAAGAAGGTATATACAAAAAGTGAGTATTAATCGCATTATCTGAGATGTTTTAATTAAGTTTAAGTTTCTGCTTAAAATCGAATTACAATAGTTGTAATGTTTCTTGTACAGATTTCTCTGATTGGAATCAGGAGGAATCTCACTACTTTCTTAGAACTTATCTATTATTATTCCGTGTTTATTATGATTATCTAATAAGGATAATTTTCATTACTGTCAAACTTGAGAGTCCTAATCAAGGACTCACTCTTTCTGCGCCAGGCACTCTAGAAACAGACAGTCCATGCGTGAAATGATTTTCAATGTAGGGAACAAACAAGAAACCATGGATAGTGACAGGCAGATGGGAGAGCCGTGGATGCAATGAGAGTGCCGGTCAGTGTGACAGGCAATCCTAGCAGCACATCTGCAGCCTAACCTAAGGTAGAGGGAGTTGCAAAACTCATAATCCTGAGTATAAAGCAATATTTAAATGGAATTGATGCAGAGTTTTGTTGACTTGCAGTGTAGAATGGGAGCAGTTAGTGAATACCAGTGCCTTAATCACCAGTGCAGTACAGACACTGGCATAAATAATAGGAGGCAGCCCCCCAAAATCACTGTAAATTGGGAAATCAGAGCTTGTCTTGTGTGTGTGTGTGTGTGTGTGTGTATATAATGTGTATGTATATATAATATATACACATATATATGGGGCAGATATATATGCACGCCTATTCAAATTAAATATATAGTGTGCCGGATTCTTTGGAGGTATTAGGGCTGGTATGAGCTGGAATCTTGTGTCTGTAGCCCCCCTTCAAGTTCAGCTGGGATTCACAAAGTTGAGCCCTGAGAAAGATTTCGCTGCAAGATAAAGACGAAGCGTCAAAGAAGAGAAAGAGAGATAAGAAATTGTCAGGAAAATGAAGAGTTTTTGAAGTAAGAGTTTCACATTAAACATAACTATAATGAGGTGGCAGCTTACAGCAAACTGAATGGAGTAAGAAAAGGGAGAGGAAATCTCTCAGATAAAACTCCCAAAATTTCTGGGGAAAAAAGAACAAGCTCTGTTTGGAGAGTGGTGGGTAAGTTCACAGGACATCCAGCCAGCCTTTTATTGAAGGTGAATGCTCACTTGTCAACATGATCTGAAGGGTTTGTTTTTTTTTCTTCTTGCTACTCATTTTATCTAAACACTAATACATTTAATCACCTTTTTGCTGCCAGGTGATCTGATTAGCAACAAAAGGTTGGAGGGTGCTAATAAATGGCTCCAAATCAATTAATTTCAGTGGCAACAGTATTGGGGCTTTGTCACTGTGGTTGGTCTCTCCTAAGGTGACATTTAGCACACCTATCTAAGCAATAGGCTAAGGGTATCTGTGCTGCTCTTTTATGTTACAGAGTATTGAAGATATACTCGAGTGAGCTTGGTAGTAGTGCAGCTGATTTATCCTGGTTCTTGGTTCTTCTCTCCTAGTTCTTCTATCCAGGTTTTAAGGTAAAGCTGTGCTGCCTGGTCCAGCGTGCTACCTGCCGAAAGGAACTGGCAAAAAGCAATGCACTCAGAAAATGAGTAAGAGCAGTACAAATCGTAGGGGCTGTTTTGAGGGGCTGTCTCAGTAAAAGGGAAAAAATGCCTCGGGAAAGTAGAGTAGTTCCCAGGGTGCTTTTCAGCCAACGTCTTTGCTTTGGAGCAGCCAGCATTCATCTGGAAACAGACCGGTTCTCTTAGGCACTGCTCAATTGGAGCTCTCAATGGCAACCGTGGTTTATTGCTGAACATCAGACCATTTTTTTTATTCATTTGTGGAAAGATGACATTAGCTGGCTGGCATTAGGTGTCCCAGCTTGAAAACACTGGCTGTTGTTCTCTGCTTTCCTGCCATTATCCTGGGCTGCATCCTGTGTGCTCTTTTCCCATCTAAATTATATTTTCCTGTTATTACCCCACGAGGCAACCCATATGTGTTTTGGGATGTTTACAAACAAAACACTTTATATGAATAAGCTTTTGTAGGTTCAGTCTTTTTTGTCCAGCTAATGTTAGTTAGAAACTGCTGCAATTGGCTGGACAACATGTACAACTTTTAAAATTTCCTTAAGTCCTATGTTTTCTTAGACTCAGTCTGCCTGTGAGATGATCTGTGTGGCATATCTTCTTGTTTATACTGTAAATCCAAGATAAGGATCCTTACCAATTATAGAGTTATATCATCTAACACATTGGGCTAGCAATGCGTTTGAAGCCTCCAGGTGCTACAACTATAGAGACATTTATATAATAATAAGGAGGTGCTCATTCTTGTTTCAATCCACAATTTACACAGAGAATCATTTAAAATGTTCTGTTTGTTTGAATCAATCTGTCATGCAATGTTAATTAAGATTAATTGATACTTATTTCTTGGAGGCACCGGATCGTCATTTCTCTTGAATAATCTCTGAAGTTTGCCTCAAGATTGGAAGGAAGGATGGAATAGGCTTGTCTTTGTGACTACTAGAGGAATTATTTATTTATTTATGCATTCATTCACTTATTTATTTTTGCTGTCAAGTGCATCAGTCTCCATAATCCCACCCCTTCCCATTATTTCCCGGAGGAGAAATTGGCAAAACAATAGGAAGGATGTAATTAGTAACTTGGCTGTGGGGTGTGCAGCGGGGTGGGCATAGAAACCAGTAGGAAATCAGAAGTGTAAGAAGAGAACTGTTTGTATGTTGTCAGTCAATCATTTCCTCCCTGTTTAGATTTGCGAGGGAGTTGCAGCTGTATTTCTTGGACACTTTGGATTTGGGTTGTTTTTTTTTTTCTTTTGCTATGCCGCAGGAAGCTATTTTCAGCCGAGGTTTCATTCCTCCTGTTGAGACATGTAGGAGAAGTGATCTCACATGCTCTAAAGAACTGATATACAATAGCAATGCCATAACAAAGATCCAGTCATTGCATTGTCTGGAAAAAAAGGTAACTGCATAGTAGTGGAATGGCACTCAGTTATGCATACAGGGTATCTCAAAGAAATCTTCTCTTGGGGATATGTTTTTCTCACCTCCTTGAAAGCTTAATAACATGCTATAATAGCACAGCATCTTCCTTCTGGAAACCCTGAGGAGCAGTAGCGATACACATCTAATCCACAGCCTTAACAGCACAGCATCATTTACAAATACCACCCACCTCCATCAACAAGGTGGTTTGTCCACATACTCTAGCCTGGTTTCACTTCTTTCAGGACGTTATTGGGCTTCTTTCAGGGTTTCCTTACACATTTCTGCATGATCCTGCAATAGACACTATAGACAGAGCTAACAGATCTGGTAGTGGCTTGCATACGGCCAACACAACCAATATATCAAGGCATTATAGCCACAGTCGGTGACACCGGTAGGAACTATGAGGAGATTTTGAGCCCATTTTGCGTTTTTCATCCATGTTGGCCAAGGTAAACTCTTTCAGTCTACGATGAAGCTTTCAAATGTTCCAGCTGTCCCAGGCTAGACCTGGTTTAATTTGCAGATTCCAATTAGATGTTGGCTGGTAGGTTGGGCAGGAAGGTGGGGAAAAGGGAGTGAAACTTGCTTTGAGGGCATGGAAGCATCAGTTGCCATTCTGCAGGAGAGCACAACATGTTTCTGTCTGAGAAGAGCAGGGTTTTCCATTGAACAGTAATGCTAATTTTAAAAATATGAATGCCAAGTTTTAATCTGTGTATGACTACTCTAGATAGCTGGTGGGGAAGTTTGGTTTTTGCATGCTTTTTTGCTGGGTTTAAGAAGCCACTGAATACCAAAGGCAAAACAGAGGTGTGTTTAGGGGCATTCATCTCTTATGAAGCAGGATAACCCAAAACAAAGTATGCAGAAATAAATAAAAGTGAGATATACGGTCTGTCCTCACCTAGTAGAAGCAAGCACCTCTAGGTACAGTTTTTACAAAACTGTTCAGCATGTGCTTAGCTATGAGGGTTTGAGTAGTCCTGTTATATCCTATTGTTAAGGACAGGCTTAAATAAAGACGACAGTTGTAAATATATTTAGGTGAGACTCTTGCATATAACGAGAGTTCCAAGGTATTATCACCAAGGTAGCAGTGGTGATGGTAACAATAAGCGCAGTAGTATTATCAGTGATAATAATGTACAGTCAGAAATTTGATAAGGGTGCCTTTGAAGTGGGGCACTCACCCTTTTCACTGCATTGCTGGATTAAGACTATTTTTCTGCAATATAGGATGTGGAGATATGACTTTCATCTGGTCTGGACAAAGCAGCAGTTCCTTTAACTCATTAAACCGGTCAGTAGGAATGGACAGTTTGGCCGAGCTAAAAGCACTGTCCTGCACACTTATTATTAGCAGTACACCAACTTACCCTGGCCTCACTGGGAAAGAAAAGTAGATTAGATATTAATATGGAGATCAGCACCTCCAAATTACAGACTGGCCCAGAAAAGGCAAGTAACAGTATGTGGCAGACTTCACAAGGATCTTTCAAACCTAAGCGGACACAAGAAATACGAGAAATAGGGCAAGTTCCTGTGAGAACTGCCGCCCAGGTATGCAGAAGCGAAAAGCTAGAGAAATGTCTCTCTGAGCTGGACATCTGGCTCAAGGAGGTTTGTTCATTGCTGCATGATGAAAACAATTTGTTTTCTCCCAGGATTGCTAGCAATAATGTGCTTGCAGGGAGGAGAAGGAGGGTGCATGCCTAAGGCATTCACTCAGATTTGCAGAACATTCAGTCCTTTCAGAAAAATAAAAATTATCTTGGCTGTCCTCATACAGGATTGCTGCCCTGTTCAAGGCAAGCACACAATTCACCTGCTATCCTCTATTTTAAACCTCAGCGCTAGAGAGAATTGGCACTTTTAAGTACAATTACCAGGCACTAAAGAGTTATTCTTCTGTCAGTCCCATCAAGGACAGAAAAGTGGAGGCTGCCTCAGAAACATCTTCAACAGGCAAATGTGGAATAATCTGCTTAGTTTTACAGGCTCTTACCTCACCCATGTTAGACCGTGCGTAAAAGACTCCAGCTGTGTTGGGTAGTGCTCAGCTGCGATACTTGCCCTCAGCAACGTTCCCGGTAAGACTCAGCTACTCTGCTAAGGATGCTCATGGAAAGTCCTTGCTCCTTGCAGGGCATGCACCCTGCAGTTGTCCGTGGTGGCCTTGATGAGGTGAAAGAACTTTTTAGCACTTCTCCTACATGTATGCAAAGTGTGACCATCCATGACTCTTAGAGTCTGAGGATCAAATTTCAAGCTTTCATTTACCTACACAGGGTTTCTGAGTTTTTATTTTCTCATTTTTATTTTATTTTTTATTTTTTGCTTTTCAATGGTGTGACATTTGCCAGGGAAAACATTTACAGGAATAAATCTCATCAAAAACTCAACAGAATCTCCTCTGTAGCTTGACATTAATTTTGATCCTTTCCACCACTGCTGTCTCCCTGCAGGTTTCATCTCTGTGCTGGGAGAGAGGGATTTGCTCATCCTACTCCATTCCTCACAGAGCAGCTCCCAGGTGTTAAGAGATGAGAGACACAGAGGACATGTTGAGTTTTTGTAGTGAAATGCATTGAAACCATTTCTACATTGTTCCCCATTATCTGAACATCTACGATGTCTTTAATTCCTTGGTGGATGGTCAGTGCATTTAACCCACAGTCAGAAGCTCCCAAAATCTGAGAATAAACCAGGTGATGGGTGTGCAAGTAGGACTAGTTTCCCTATTTGCAGTTGTCCTGCTCATTTAGAGGTTCTGCAGCAGCCGCGTCTGCTCCAGCTGGCTCTTGGAGAGATGACATTGTGTCTCTACTCTCATTGCACTGACCAACTGTGGTGAAAGCAAAAAGCATGTGTGCGACAACAAAAGCAGAAAACACATATGCGGTGGTATTGTTTTCTGTTTGGGCAGTAACACTGTGTAGCAGCAGCACTGAGCTTTCCAGGGAAGAGAGCAAGCAGGAGGGAGGCCAAAGAGCTAATGGCATCCTGAAAACTGTTTCAGTGGGCATTACTCTTTTAACTCACTTTGGAAATGAACTGGATTAATAAAGCTCATGCAATGAGTGTAAAACTGAACGACTTACAAACATTAACATTGAGAATTGCTGGCAGTAGCTTAGGGCGGCTGGAGGGCTGCCTCAGCTTTCTGTGGCACCTCTGCAAGGAGTATGCTGGCTATGTTGGCACGCTGGGTTCCCCTTCACCAAAATACCATTATCTGGGCCTGCAACACATGAAGATGAAGCAGTGGAATATCCTAAAGAAAAAGAAAAGTTTTGCTTGTTTGTTTTTTAAACTTGTTTAGTTTTGTAATGCCGGTAGTTGCATCCAGAGGGAAAAGAGAGGGATTCAGCTGGGGCATGTGCTGCTTCGTGATGGCATGACTTGCTGAAGTGATAAAATGCATGATGTTTCCCGACACATGCATATTCTTAGTAGCTGCTGATGAGGCAGGATGAGTGGTAGTGCAAATGTTTGCTAACTTGGGGATGACTTCTGATACGGGAGGTATGCAGAGCTGTCTTTGAAGTCTGTAATAGCCAAGCACATATGTAACTGGGATCAGCAGTGGGTGTTCATTCTCCAAGGACACCTCAAAGGTTGCATCAAAAAGAAAAGAAAAAAAACCCTAAGTGCAGTATCATGGCAAGCATCTCCAAATTTTCGGCATCTTTGAGTGCTGAAGGTTCATATGGATCTAGGTGTTGTAGGAAGTTGTGCGTTGGTTGTTGATATGGAATATTCTGCACCAAGATAGGGATTAGGGAGCTGAGCTCTGGGCACCAATTCAAAACATGATTTTTTTCTTTCCCCTGAGATGTTTTTTCCATTGTCATTCCAGAGGAATCAAAGTGAAGTTGTCAAGTTTATGGCTTTCTGACACAGCTTGGGTAGACACCTGTGTCGTTTGTCCTCCTCTTTGGCCATTTCCTTTATTTTTCCAGGCTTGCATCCAAACCCCCCGCTGCATTTTGAGTCTTAGGTCTGTTACTCCCCAGTGAGAAAAAACGTATTAGAAAATCGTCCGGAGACCAAGGTCATACATTTAGAAAAACACTCCACTTCTGCTGAGGAAAGCCTGGGCCACTTATGCCTCCTTTTTTTTTCTTTTTGCTTTTTACAAGAATTTTCATAAGAAAAGGTAGCTGGCCCTCTGGACTAATAACACTTCTTCTTTCTGTGTCTTTCTATTAAATGAGGATACTAATAGCAGAAGGGAGATAATTGTGCTTTAATTGGGCTGTGCTTGTTCAAAGCGGGAGGAGGCAGGGGGTGCCTTTTAGTTCCCATGGCCTTCCAGATAAGTTTCCACATAAAGCCAATTAAGAGCAAAATAAAGAGTATGCAAAACAGATGACAACTGCTGCTCAACAGGAACAATTCCTTTGTGACTAAAACAACGGTGTCTTCAACCAAGGGTGTGCCTTTTGCTGCTGTAGTTTCCCTTAATTTTTACTGCATAAGATTATTTTGCATAAGATTTGCTGCTGAGTGGACTTAGAGTAGAAAAGTTTAAAACAAATGCAATAGTGGGAGCCTTCCAGTTGTGTGTTAGTGTGTGTATATATACGCTCGCCAAAAACAGAAAGCAAAGTCAAATTAAGTTATTTTTTTCTACAAGTTATTTTTATTTTGTTTTCATTTCAAAGGGAGCTATTGTGTATGGGGAGGGGTCAAGGGTTTTTTTTAAATCTTTTTTTTGCATTTTTTTTCCTTTCTCCTTGTTTGTTAGTTTTAAGGGTAATTATTCACCAGGACCTTTTCAGCTGTCAAGTGTAACAAAAGGTAATCCGGCCTCTTCTCTTCCCTGCCTCCACACACTCCTTTTCTTCCAACAAAAGCAGCCTTTGTTTCGGGGGAAGGGGGGGTCATCATTTCACAAGGATCCTTCTTCGTCCCACAAGTTAGAAACACTCTTCTACTTTATATCAAGCCAACCTCTCATGAATGCAGAGAGACTTAGACGTTGCAGTCGATGCTCTGCCCTGGGAGATGTTACCAATGGGCAATTGCCAGCTTGACAAATTAGGCCCCGATAGATAATCTGAATACTTCCTTTTCCTTCCAGCAGGCTTCCTAACTTACTACACGAGCTGGTTATCAATTTACCTACAATGCATACCCTGGCATTAATCAGGCTCCATCCGAAGGGTGGTCCGTAACCCCGGGCTTGTGTTCACAGCTCCATTTGATTGGGGTGAGCCCTCTGATGTCCCAAATCGTATTTTCTTTTTCTTCAGGGCTTGCAGCTCTTTGCTGTAGAGGAAGCACACAGTGGGAAGATGTTCAATGCCAATGAGTTTTGCAGACAGGATTATGTTCCTTATAAACAGATCAATATATGCCAATCTCCAGACTCACATAAATATTTGCTTACATACCAGATTGATCTTGTCCTAGATTTGCCATAATTTAAGTCTATGGAGCTATAATCAAGACTCCTTGATAATAAAAAGAGCCCATCAGCAATTATGCTCATTCACTTTCCCATATTCAAGGCTATTTCAGCGTTTCACTGATAAACTCCTGTTTTTAATCAAACTTGCACTGTGAAAATCAACATTGCACACTAGTTAATGATGCTGGAGTGCTTGGTGTGTGGCATTTTGAAGTTATATCAGTGTGGAGTCATGAGTGATTTCTGAGGGGGTTTCATCCAAGATAGAAACTCGTTTTTTCTAAAAATGTACCCAAAATCTTCTCTCAAGCCTCAGACTGACTCTTGCCTTTACAGATTCGAATATGCTGTTAAACTTCTGAAGGTTTCCAGTAGCCACATTTCTTGGAAACCAAAGCACCAAAGATGTTTCTGTTGCAGTATCACTTTGTATTCTTATTACAGAATTATATGGTACCATGAATTATATCAGGGACCTCTCCCACTAAACGATGGACTTCCTGTCCCCAAATACTTTTGTTCTGAATAGAGGAAACGGACAAAAAAGTGTGCATGTTAAGAAGTGTTATTCCTATTTTCTGGGGGGACAGGGAATATGGTCAGAGAGGGATGTGTGACTTGCACAGCATCATAGAGGAAGTCTATCAAGGAAATAAACTAAAAACCTCCCAAGGTTCAATCTGGTCCATGTTGCAAAAAGGGAGATTCCATTTAGAGATTAGGAAAATTATTTACGCAGTTAGTGAAACACTGGAATAGGTGGAATCTCTGTCACCAGAGATATTTAACACTGTTCTGGGCAAGGCCCTGAGCAACCTGATCTAATTTCCAGGTTGGATCCAACCATGAAGTTGGCCCTACTGCGAGCAGCAGATTAGACCAGGTGGCCTCCAAGGGTTCCTTCCAGCCTAAGTTCTTCTATGATACTCTGATCTTTATTGGAAGTTCCCGTTCTTCTCAGCAAGTGTGGATGTGCATAGTGCATATTATAAAAAAAAAGAAGACATATCCTAGCAAGCAATAGTGGGAGTAGGTTTGTAGATCAGTGCTGGCAAGCCCATCAGATGACAAGTGCCCTGGCTAAAACTAACTGGAGGAAAGGGCTGAAATCCCTTACCTTTCCCTGGGAATGTGTGCCTGATCATGAGACAAAGATATGTGCCCTTATGGTTTTTAATATTGAAATTATTGTTGCTTGTTTAAATTTCGAATTTTGTCATTTTTTGAGGTTAATCTGTAACTGGCTAATTTTGTTTAGCTGCTAATTTCATTGAGCTGAAGTTGGCTTCACAGGGCATGCCTTAGGATCTGAACTACCTGTCCTCATCTATAAACTTTCAATCACCCTGAGAGTGCTTTACAAATAGATGCGTCAGGTGCTTAGCCAAGTCCATCCCGATATCTAGACGTGTGGTTGCATCCATCATTAAAAATGGAACTGTGTGGGGAATGCTGTACAATACCCTCTGAAGAGAATCGCCCTTTTAAGTGAAGAACCACATGTGCAAGTGAAAGCCTTAGGTAGGGCAGAATATACATAAATAATGAACCGAGTTATAATTAAGTCAAGGGATAGCCTCAACAATTTCTCATGGAAGATTCCTTAGGAGTTTAATAACCACATGGTCAAGATTTGGTTTGATGCAATTCTCTCAAACTCTCCTGTAGCCTTATAGTCCTTCCTAATTTAGGGGAGAAGAAAATGTTCAGGACTTACTTGTCTTCTCTGCACAGCAACCTTGCATTGGTATCATATATGGATAGATATATTGCAGTATATGCTGCAGTATATTGCAGGCTGCAGCTGTGCCGACAACCCTTGCATCACTGCTTAAGTATTTCATATTTCCTAAGAATCTTGACACATCTAAAATGATTAGTAAACTGAGTGTAATGTGCTCCACTGGAGGAAGGCAAATAGAATTAAACCTGTTTTACAGACAAGAAAACTGAGGTCATTTTCCAGCTGATGGCTGAAGTTAAGCACCTACCGCCCCGCTTTCAAATGTAAAATGATCTAACCACTGACAGCGCCCGTCTCTTTACCTTCACTTTTGATACTCAGATGCTCAGCTCCCGTCCTCCCTCCTTCAGTCCCCAGTGGCAGCTGTCACAATATTTCAGGCCTAATTGTCAGGAGAGCGGAGGCCCCTGGTAATCATCAAAAGCTGCGGATGTGCAGCACCTTCTGAGTCCATTTAACGTGTGGCTTTGTGCGGAAGCTGAAGGTGACTTTTCTCAGGCTTGTCACCAGAATTTGCTGCAGACAAATGAGCTCCAGCCGGAAAAAAAAATACAAATTTTTGAGGCCGGTGGAAGCATTTGCTTTCTCGGCCTCTAAAAGGCCTTGCAAGCTGTTTTGCTGATGCTGTGAACAAATTGGTATTTAGGGCCTGGACTCTAAAGAAAAGAAAACACATAGAAAAGAACCTAATAAGTAGCACTCATTATCAGATTATCACTGGCTGCAGAGCCTGAGGGGTAGGATCATATTTTGTTTCCTTTATCAGTCCCACCAATAGCTACAGCCAATTCTGACGTGTGGAGATATCCGTCGGGATTAGTTGCCACCTCCTTATGGCTGATTATTAAAATATATATACATATATATATATATCCCTGACCACATATTCCTGTGGAAAAATCAAACGAAGTAATTCTGACTCGTTTCTCCACTAGCGTGCTGAATGTGGTCCAGAGATGCTGCCTAGGGGCGAGGTGCCAATACCCCACTAACGTGGTAGAAATGCGTTTGCACTGCATCACGTTAGTGCTGCCGTCCTGTCCTGTGCGTGCCTCTCCCGCATGCCCTAGCTGGAGAGCCGGCTGCCAGAGAGTAGACGCTCAGCTGCGTAATAGCAGGTGGGGAGCTTTAATCTCTGATTTAAACAAATGCATGTACAGAATATATGTGTATATGTATACATATATATATTTATAAAAGGCAGTTCCTTTTTGAGCTTCATTCCTCCCATGGCCCGCAGTTGTTAGGGTGCAGAGGAGAGGTGGGAGTGATAAGAGATTGTCTTCTCACGCACGGAGGGTGGTGTCTCCTTTCGCAGAGCAGCTGCGTAGCCCGTAGGAACAGAGCAAATGGCAAAGGATGTGTCCTGCAGGGACTGAAATGCGTATAGGCACCATGGGGCTTAGGAAAGCAATGCCAGAGCAGTCTTGTCCTTTCTTTCCAGCAGAAGTGTCCCCTGTTTGGTTTTGTTGTTCTTTTTTTTTATCATATTTTTTTATAACCCTTTTCTGATTGTAAGAAATATGAATTTCACTTTTTACAAGGCAGTAAAATGATGAATAGAAGAGTTATGGACTGGAGTCACCTGACTTAATCCTGCTTCAGGTGATATTTATCTCACCTAAAAAAAAACCCTTAAACATCTCCTCTAAAATTCAGAAAGAAATAGGTGTTTTTAAGGGACAATTCCTTTCACCCTGAATGAACATGTAAAACAGACTGGATAAACTGAGCACAGAAGTGTCCATCTCTGTCCATTGACTATATATAAGGGGAGGGCTTTCTCCTCATGAGATGGATCCCACTTCCTAATTCCCCTAGGCTCCCTCCAGGTATGGACACCTCCAGAGGAGATCCAGGCATTTAATGGGTCTTAATGAGGAGAGCACCCTCAGGAGTTTCCATTTTGTCCTCACTGATTAACAGTCGGAAGTCCAGGCCAAACTGTCTCCTCGCCTAGATACCTCAGCCCGGTTTCTTGAGATGAATCTGAATCCTCCTGCGTTGCCCAAAGGCCATGCAGTTATGAATGCAGCCAACATTTTCTTTGCCTTCCCTAGGACCGAGCGCACAAACATGTGCGGGGCAGTAGCATAGCCGGTACTGCAGGAGTGTGGTCTCTTGGTTACCATATGGAAAATCATTTAAAATTAACCTCAAGGCCTTCTTGATGAGTGCTGCATGTTGATTGACTGAAAAACTGTTAAGTAAACTACAGCAAATAGGAGTATTAATCATAGCAGGACACACAACTTGAGAACATTAAGGTAAAGCCCTTGTCTCAGATACAGAGAAGGTGAGATCAAAACCAGCTTGCTGTCCTTTCATGCTGATGCCTTTGAGGGGATTTAATTCTAAGACATGCAAAATTTAGGCAACTCAGCTCGAATTGTCTTAAAAACAACATGAAACCCCATGAAACCCCAGTAAAAATACCAGAATATCACAGTATGTAAATCTGTGCATATCTTGATGAGCTCTTTAAAATCACCAAGGATTAAACTTGGTTTTGGAGTCTTGATGTCTGTACATTCATCGCAGTGAAACATATGATTGGGAGGTGTTAAGCTGAATATGTTTTTTCAGTTTAATCAAATAATATTGGTGTGTTGATCTTCCTAGAATTTCCTTCCTGTGGACTTACTGAATGCTTGCAAGACCCATCGAAGTTATGGGCACCTAAAGAATTCAGCAGGCTTCAAAAAGCATTTAGCGATTCATAGAGGTAGAATTTGTCTTGCCTTGTTTTTTTGAGATGTCTGCAGTGCAGGCATCCACATTTCAGCTAGTCACCCTGGACTTCATTTACTGTCAATGAAGACAGAGACAGACTTATATGCTGTTATGTTGCTGACCTGTTTTATAGGTGTACGTTAGATTAAAATGAATTGCATCTTAAAAGCACCTAATTTAGGTGCTTACATGTAGATAGCTACACTGTAGACATCTTAATATGGGTGGAAAATTTGCTCCCTTTTTATTGTTTGGATTGAGGTTTGGTGTTACCATTGTGTCAAATAGATTTACAGGCTCTGTAGTCTACCTTCTGTTATGTTGAGTTCGTATCTCCTAACCAAAATAAATATATATGTGTATCTCTGAAGTCAAGTTAAATTGAGGAGTCAATCTCAGCATTGCTCTCTAACTTCACAGGAGGTTCAACATTAACAATCAGCCCTGTTCCCCACATATTTAAGCCACATTGACTCCTATTTAAGTTTGGGGGACTTTAGGACCTTCATTTCCTCACATGGATGGGCAGAAGGGAAGGAGAGAGCTTGGCTACTTGGGGATTTTGAGAACCTCACTTTTTGAGGCTTTGGATAAGAAGAGCTGTGGATATTATGGCAAACAACATTACCTGAGGAGATGGCAGAAAAGTGTCCTGAAGAATTGCCACTCACAAACTATTTTCCTCACCAGAAAATTCATAAAGAGGTATTTTTAAATAACATAACGCACCTCCTCTTCAGTTGGGAAGCTGAGACACAGTGCTAAAACATTTTCTTGAGTCAGTGTTGGAGCTGGTGCTGAAAAAAGTCTAACTCCCAGTAACAAAATTGCTCTTTTTCTGATGACCCCTGTGACTAGGCTACTAGCTGAGCTTCTGCAACTCCCAATATGTACTGAAGACTGGAGGTGAATTTAAGTCCTCATTTCCCCATTGTTTCTTTCTGTGTTTGGAGGGTGGTCTGAGCTTCATGCACTGAGGGCCAAATACCAGTTTGAGGCCCCCTCTCCCGCTCAAGTTCAATACAGATATGATGGCTGAAAGGTCTCCACACCTCGCTCTGAAGTGGTTTAGGAAGGAGCATGCAGGTGGTGGGCACTTCACTGTCTGTCTCCTCTGTAGCGACAGCAGAAAACGTGGCCAGCAAAATGCAACCCTGTGGGCATTCTAACCCCGGGGCTATCTCAATCTAATATGCTAGATCGATGTCAAGTGATAGTTTTGTTAAACATTTATATATGCATTTATGTATATGGAGTAGAGCCTTAAAAATGCGGGCACCCCACTCCACCCCCCAAAACCACAAACCTTTTGGGCATTTATACAGATAAGGCCATTTTTATTGGCAAATATTTTGCTTGGCACTGGTTCAGCATGTACTAATAGCTTAATAATTTTGGCAGACACACCAATGAAAAATGTTACTGAACCAGACCCAATTATGTGGATAAAATGTAAACAGTTGTGTCTGCTGGGGATAGCTGCAGCATGTTGTCAAGCCATGGCTGTAAATTACATATGGTAGATTGCCCTAAATTTGTTTTTGACAAACGACCGTCTGATGAGGTTGTTTCAGGGCCACACAACTGATGGAAGGACATTATCAGCAGAGCATGATACCAGCATGGCTTTTGTCTCAGCTTTGCAAAGTTTGGCCAGCTTTGCAAAGTTTGGCAGCTCTAACAGAAGTCTGGGGCTGGTCTTCTGTTGTTTGCCTTTGGTAGAGCCTCTACAACGTCCTTGTGCTGAAGTTACAATGAGCTAATTTCTGATAATTATTTCTTGTTCTCTACATTAGCCATTAGTGCAATAGCTATTTAGGCTATTTCTTACTGTGGAAAAATTTATGTGGCACTGGCAGAAGCTGAAGTTTTATAGTAAAGCTTTGAGAGCACAGCAAAGCTTTATCCTTACTTGTTTTATGTTGCCCCTTTTGCTAAGCTGGAGATATAAATACATACATATGTATATATATATATACACACATGTATGTGTACTGAAGCTACCATTCAGCCCTCCTCACTGAAAAGCAACTCTGAAGCTGCCTGAAAAAGCTTTCAGGAAGAATTTAAGTTAAGCTTGGGCTGCAATTAAAGAATTGCCATGCCAAAGGGGTGGGGGGCACTGGGAAAGAAAAAATAATAATAATGAAGCTTTTCAGAACCTCGCAATGAGGAGACCCCTCTAGCCCAGCACCTGGTGCAGCCATCGAGTACGCCCTCCCGCTAGCTTAAATCAGAGCAACACTGCAACGCAGCAGGCTCCCGCTAAAAGCAGGGCGGGCGGGAAGAGTCTTAAAAAGAGCCTTTTCTGATGCATTCAGGTAGAAGAGGGTAAAGTAAATAACGAAGCCGGAGGGCAGCACAGCAGAGCGTGACTGTGCATTCCCCTCGTGCCGGCCGTGGCCGAGGAGGGCTCAGAAACGAGCTGCTGCAGGATGCACTACGCGCTGCCCCAGCCAGGAGCCGTGAACCGGCCCACGTCGGGAAACTAGTCTGAGCGCAAGCCGTTCGGAGCATGGGCCACTACCAATCACTGCCCTTATCAGACTTTCCCAGAGAGCCGATAAACATGCATACTTCAGTAAATGGTAGGTTATAAATACGGGTGAGTAACAGCATTGCGGTGGGAAAGAAAACAGGCTGTTATTTATCACCACCGCTCTACGATCACTGTATTTTTGTAGTAGTAGACAGTTGTTGGGAGAGGTTTTTGACAGAGCTTTGTGAAGCTTCAAATGAGGTAAGGTTAATTTTTACATAACAACCGTCTATTTATTTCTAATTCCTAAAATCTGGTTTTTACTGAAGATTTCCCAGGTCTGGAAGTCAATTTGCTTGTTTAGATCCCCAGCAATATTACAGTATTTGTCTTTTTCAGGTTTCCACTGACATAGGTAGAGAAAGCAAAGGAGAATTATTGGCATGGTTAACTGGAAAATATGCTTTTGGTATTGATCCAATTGGATTTTATTTGTATTTAATTATAAACATTGTAAGACACATTTGTAACAAGGAATGAAAACTGAATGTGGACTAATAATTATGTGGCACGATAAATACGGAATTGGCTCACTTTGCGGAGAGTTCATTGCTTTTTGAGCCAGATGAGATAAGAAAAAATAAATAAAGTTGTAGATTGATGAGATTTGGACAAACATGATCTCACACTTGAGTGTTACTGATATAGTATGAATAATCATGGCAGAGCATGATTAAACTTGAGGCAGAGATTCGTTAGAGAGGATAGGAATGAGAGAAAAATTGTTCAAACTTAGGAAGCTGTTTGGTCAGTGAGGTTGAATTTGGTGCAGTCTCCCTGCCCCTCCATGAAATGATATATCGTGACTTCCAGTGGGGTCTATGTGTGTATCCTTCCTGCCCCAATCTGAACTGGACTAATTGCAGATGAAAAGTCATCGTAATACAGGGCGGGGTTTGAGGTCACACCCTGTCTGCTATTGTATTTTCTGAATCCTTAGTACCTAGGCCAAGAAAACAGTCCCAATTTATAAGTGCATAGGTCAGGACTCCTAAATCTGATTTCCTCAGCTCATCACCTTGGGAACTGTTGGTGTCTCACTCACCAGCCTCGGCCTCCAGCCTGGGACAGAGCGGGAAACCGAGCCATCACCCGAGCTGGAGGTCAGGCCTCGTCCAACCTCGTCCAAAGAGGGATGCCGCGTTGTCTCAGATATTGCAGAGTCTGCAAGGCAGAGTTGCTACTCAAAATCTTGGGAACCCCCTCTCAGTGCGAATTTCGTGAGGAAGCTGTCTGAATCTGAAATTTGCAGATCATGTATTTGTGGTTTTACTTTTTGGTTAAGAGAAAGAATCTCTTCAAGCCACGTAGTAATTTCTGCTGTGGTCTCCTTGTGTGCTCCTCACTTACCAATAGCACAGTCCTGGGACTTGGATTGTTTCAACTGCTGTTCCTCGGAGACACAGAGATATTATTCCCAGTTAGAATGGAATTGCTGAAATGAGCAAGACCTATAAAAATATGCATGGGGCCAAATCTCATTGATTGTAGTATGAATTGCACTGGCTGGACCAGAGGTACGTGTAGCCATTGGTGGGGTGGGAAGCAGAGAGGAGAAGAAGAAGGTAGCAGTGCAGCCAGCTGCAACTGCTACTTCAAATATTGGTGATCATACATAGATTTTTGTTTGGATAGTCTTTGGACTCTTGACAAGATTGAGCCCTGTCCTTCTGTGTCACTTCCGTTATTTCGTCAGACCTGTTCTGCCTCTGCAGCAGTTGGCTTCACATAAATGTGCATTTTTTTTTAAATTACTTCTCATCAGTAGATGGGGAGGTCCTCATCATGATCAAGTTCAGCCCTCTTATCTTCACCTTCAAAGCTCTTCACAACTCTGCAGCTTCCTTCTCCTTCAGAATTCATTCCTTTCACTTCTCTATCCCTGCACAGTTCCTATCATTCCCATTGCTCAACCTTCATTTCCAGCACTGGCTTTAAATTTTGATTTCCATTTCCATGAGGCAGTGACCTTTTCTTTCTCAATGCTTACAAAGCTTTATGTGGAACTGTAGGTTCATGAGGAGATATCAATAATAATAGATCTCTAAAAAGCAAAAAAAAAAGCTCAATATTCATAAACTGGAGGACTCACCTATCATTTTCTGCTTTCCCAGGTAACTACAGTGTTGGAGCTTAGAAGCCTTGAGAGAGCTACTTTAACACCAGAATATAAATCAGATATATTTCAATTTAACACAAGCAAGTGAATTTATCTTCTGCTTTTGTTTTAAATTTTTGAGTAGGGCTAGCTGGATGTTACTGGCTAGTTGTTTTAATATTCAAAAGCATATTTTTCTGTAAATACAGGTATAAAATATGCAAAGAGTAAAAGGAGGAAAATTGAATAAGGCAAAGTATTGGAAGTTAACAGTAAAAAGTACTACTCTGTACCTGGTAGACAACCTAATTAATTTGTTTGGGTCTCATACATGATGCAGAGATCATTATACTATGTTGTTTTTTTCCAGCGTGCAGTTGGAGAAAACTGGCATAAAGGGATGTTGTTATTACTATTGTTTTTAGGCTTCATCCTGACACTTTCCAATCCCTGATGCAGGCAAACTCCAAATGAATTTATTACAGATTTGAATAGAAGTCCAAAGCAAGTGCCATGGGATATGGCCCAAATATGGTTGTTATGTAATCACAGAAGACAGGATCTTAATAAAATCCTTTTTTAAAAAAGTTCAAAAAAGACCTATACTGGCTTATAAATAGCATTGCTTTCCAGCTCTCCCATCATGGCATATTTTGGTAGTTGTAGCCAGTTACACTGAGCCAGTTAAATGGGGAACAGTGACAAAGTCCATCCAAGATTTGCAAATATGTGAGGAGTGTCTGATCCCACCCGGATGTGATAACACATGGCAAACATCAGTAGACTGATCATCAGTAAGACAGGTTTACAATAAGGCCTAATCCTGCCCCTTTGAAGTAGCTGATGATGGTTGACTTGGAAAAAAAGACCTAGAACCATAAGGACTGGTATCCTATATTTACTATACTGACTTTTATTTATCTTTAGAGATTTTTCACATGAGCTGCTCATATGTTGTTGACTCGCCACATTTGGGGGCGAGCAAGTTTGCAAGTGAAACAGAAATGGCTGGAGATGGGATTTTTTATGAAACATGGGAAAAATCCCTATTTTTACCAAACATTGCTTAGGGAACCTTAAATTTCATAAAGTACAAACAAGTTTGTGATGTTTTAGTTCTCATCTGGAAAAGAAATAAAAATAGACATCCAAGGAGCTGCATGCAGCTGAGTTTGCATCAGAAAGCTGGAGGGTTGACTCAGGACACAGAGAACTGCCACTGTTTTCAGCCATCATTGTGAAGAGTTAGATTCAGCTCCTCTAATTATAAAACTTGTCTAACTGACTTTGGCTACCTATTTTATGGTGAAACTATTCATCTTCTATGAATATGTTCTATTCCACTCTAAAAAGAGCCTCACACCTCAAATGGAAACATGCCATTTCTTGATGTATAAACTGGGCGGTTTGAGTCCTACCCAACTAGTCTGGAGATAACGTACACTCAGAAGTTTTGAGTCATTCTCTGTCTCATCCATAATGGGAATTATGCTTCAGAAATATGCTTCTGTCGATGTTTGGCAACCTTCTGTAGGACATAAGGTATTCCTGATATCCTGTCTTGCTCCTCAGATTTTAGTAGGAAATAGGTGACCTTAAAGAGCAGAACTCTATTGGACCTCTATGGCACTGTTGCAGCAGAATTCCCTGTTGAAGCCAGTGGGAATTTTTGCTAAAAGCCTATCAAATGTGCATTATAGTTGCACCTCAAAGCCTGGCCATGCTGGTCATTGTACTAACTCTTAGTAAGAATGTTTGGCCTTGAAGAATACATAATATAAATAGGAAAAGGCTTGGATTTAGACATGAAGGGCATAGCTTGTGCAAGGCTATACACAACGGCAACCCCAAGAAGAGAGCCATATACTTTGGGCTCTTTGGTGGCATCCCATCCTTAAATTTGCCATGCATCCCTGACTCCAACTCGATTTACTGATTGACTAGAGATGGCGTGTTTGGCCAAGCAGGCTGACTTGCTAGGGGCACTAAGGAGTCTCCCAGATGCCTGATTGCTATAACTCACCCATGTGCACCGATAGAAAGGGAATGCCACATCTGGGGTTGGGAAAGAATTTTCCCTACATCATATTAGCAGGGATCACCAAGCTTTTCTGAATAAGGCGGGAGTGGTCCATGGAGGCATTTTCGCAACACATTCCCAGCTCTTCCAGGGGATTACAACTGGCTGTGCTCTTAATCTGCCCCGCTTTTTATGTGTGGCCCAGTATAGATTTTATCTCTTGTGATTATAGGTAGGTGCTGGAGGTTAGTATTGTTATACTGTGTAGGGAAGTGATTTATGACTTGTGTTTGCCCTGTGTGAGTGGATACTCTGCAGACAAAGGCTTGGCTTTGTTGCTGTTTAACTTGATGTTTGCATTAGGAGCTTTCCCGTCACATCAAGCTTCACCAGGTGGGATCATTATGGCTGAGGAGGGCTATGTTGCTCCCTGAGGAAGAGACAGATGCATCAATTGAATGCCTATAATTTAAGTGGGTCTTAGTGTTTGATATAATTACCTGTAGTTGTAGGGGACTGGACATGATGACAAAAGCAGTCCCTTCCAGTTCTCAGTTTGATAATGATGATCTCTGAATGGTGTTATAGCTCCTTTTTACCCAATTCTTTCTGCATTTGCTAAAGAATAAAACAATAAAGTGTGGATTTTCAGCTCTCTAGTGAGTTTAACCAATTACAGTTTTCCTTCAAGCTATATAAATTGTGTGCATTTAATGTTTAGTTATCTCCAGACTGTTTACACTAATTTTCATTTATACAATACATCTAGTAACAGAGGTAGAGTGCATTTCTTTTGCTATTTCTCTTTTGAATGAAAGCCTTGAGGGAAGCCCACAGTTTTTGATCGTGCTCCACTTTGATGTAAGCAAATGTTTAAGTTATGCTCTGGCAGACTGTCTGAGACTCGTGTTCATGAATGATGCAGGATATGTCCTCCTTCCCTGGCTGTTCTATATATAGCTGCCACTGTTTTTATTTTCCATGCCGTTGTGAGAGAGAAGGTGAAAAGGAAGCAATCGCAAGTCCTTTGTCTCAGCACAGCCAACTTTGTTCTCATGCTTTGCTTTTATTTCATATTCTCCCATGCTGTGTTTCATCACATCTATCTCTGGACCAGACAAAGATCCTTTCCTAGCCCTGGGCTCCAGAGACCCAGATCTGTACTGCTCTGTACTCTACAGGACCAGGTACTCTACCGTGATGGGGCTGCAAAGGGCTGCCAGAGAAAAACAATTAGCTGCTTCTGTGTTCCCTCACAGCACATTAGCTCTCCTGATCTATGCGTTGCTGCTGGTTTTGCCAGTGTGTCAATCCAAACCAGCTTACACTTATACACAAAAGAGACCAAACCACAAAATCTGTTTCTCCAGCATATTATTTTCTATGTTTTTCCTTTTCAGAGCTCCACTTTGTCCCATTAGCAGCTCCGGTTTGTGCTTGGATCAGAACAGTCTGCAGTGTTAAGAGCTGGGATTTTGTGATAAGATAGCACAGGTTGCTGGCAATGGACAGTCGTTCTCCAGAGGAGGATGGGCAGAGCAGTGGGAAGGGAGGCAGGATTGCTCCCAAAGTGCACATCACTGGCGGGTTCAGTGCATTGCTTTTGCAGCATTTGATGGCAAAGCTTCTACCCGGCTCCCAGTGGGAATGAAAACTGCCTATCCTCAGCAGAAACCATAAAATAAGGTAGTGTACTAGTAGGGAATTAGCTCCAGTGCACCTGGCCCTTTTGTCAAATAAATCTTCTCCTTTTGCAGATCTTTCGGTAATTCAAGATTGTTACAAATGTCTGCACTGACAGTATGTCAACCTCCAACCTAGGAGGCTGGGATCTGGCCAAGAGATACCCTAAAGAAACCTTTGGAAAAGGTGATATATAATGACAAAGGAGACAAAATAGGTTGTGTTCAGTTCACACTCAAAAGTCAGTTCCCCTAATCAAGGCAGAAAGAGGTGGAGTTGGATACATCCACAACATGGCTTTTTTTCCCGGGGTAAGAACAGTAGGAAGCAAATACTTAGATGGTTCTTTCAGGGACACAATAGCAGGATCCAAGAAAATGTGGCAATTAGAGGCTTAATTAAAAGCAAGTGACTCAGAAATGCAAGTTAGAGAAGAACCCAACAATTAAGTTGTATGTAACAGAACAAAAGCTTTTCAAGCCCTGCAGAGTTTGTTTTGCCAGGATGCTGTCCTGTTTCTCTAAAGGGGCCCTGCAACCCTGTCTGAATCTGTGTGTGTGCACGGAGTTTATAAGTGAATTTGTTTTCCAGCTTCTTTACATTTTGTGGTTTCCCCTCATTTTTGCTCTGGGATTCAGGTTCCACTGAGTCCAATGCTCAGATTATACTCTGTGGCTAGGGAAATGGTGTCTCACATGGATGGGAACTGAAGACAGCCTCAGAGTCTCACAAGGCTTGATGTCTCCTGGCCAGTTTTAGAGAATCCTCAGTGGACATCCAGCTGCTAAGAAGATATTTTGTAGTAATGCTTCTTGGGAATTTGCTGCCCTAGAAAAAAGTGCACGTTTCCTGAGCACTGTGCGTCCTAGCTCTTCATTTTGTCTGCTATATTTTGTCCTCTGTAGTGTGTCATTTGAAGTCTCTCAGTTACCATATTTCCAAATAGAAAATGCTGGCCTGATTTACTGTTTCCCAAACTTTTGGAGGTTGCCCTTCATGAAAACTGAACCAATTAACCTCTGTTGCAACTTTGTTTTACACTTATTCCTGACCCTAGTCTCCCTGGATTGTTTCCCTCCCTTTTTTGCTGCTGCTTCTTCCTTTTTGTGCTGCTTTTCAAACTTGGGAAAGTTCTCGAACACTTCATTATTGCTACTCTGTCTTTAAACAGACAATATTCCCATGCCAGTGAGCTGCAGTTACAGTGACATTCAGATAGCATGCATTATTAACTAATGGCAAATACAGCTTTTTAATGTTACCCATTTGCTATTGACTTGCTCAAGGTCAAGCATCAGGTTTGTGGTAGAGTGCAATAGGTCACTTACCTGGGAGACCGCGTCTTTGAAACCCTGTTTCAAAGCTCTGGCTGGCAAGCTAAGTCAGGTTATGAAAGAATATATAAAATATATATATTCGCATAGTGAGTGTAGGATCAGAGAAAGGATTTATATGGGGCCTTCTTTAGGAAGAACATATTAAGGAAACCTTCTGTAGGCTAAAAAAAATGGGCCTTAAAAAGAATCAAAAAGCTGGTCTTGGGTTTCAGATGGGTGGTTGCTATTTTGCTAAAGACTGGAGTGGAGAGCACATTGCTTCTTTATGTAAAGAGATACCCTGAAGAAATTATCTCCACTATTACTGGAAACTCTATTTAACATACTGGGCCGTGAGCCAGCCCAATGGACAACACGAAGACAGGACCCTCATCTTCCTGTCCTCCTTTACTCTCTCCAAAGGCAATACTGGCAAAAACTCACTGAGAAATCACAGAGAGCAAAGGCCAAAAGGCACAGGCTTCCCAGCAAGCTCAGTCCTGCCTTGGAGCCATGGCCACCTCTGAGATTTGTCTCACTGTGCTACAGTTCTGTGAGAGTTAAACTGCCATGTTTTCCCTCCTTTCCTTGTAATAAAATAACATACAATAAAAAAAATAAGTGAAGAAAAGAAACCATGTGGGGAAAGAAAAAGGGAGAGTATTATATGGGCACTAGAGACATCAAGGCTGTGTACTTCTGTGAAACACGGTTCTCCAAGCCTCGCGATTGTAGCTGCCACACCATGAGTGTACTCAACAGGGTTCTACTTGAGTTTCAGTTAATATAATTTTAGAAGCACTTTAAAGTGCTGAAATCCATTGGAAATAAATCTAAAGCAACCCTGTGGACTGATTTTTCTTCCACCAGCTTCCACTTAAAAAAATAATATATACCAACTTCCTATAACAGGGGGCTAAATCCTGTTTCCATTTACACTAGTGCAGTGAAGGCCACATGGCTCTATTAGCGTAATTAACATTAAAATATTCAGTAGCCTCACTCAGAGAAGAACTTGCTAGAAAATAAAGTTTATTGTTATTTTTTTCCTTTTGTACGTTTGGACTTTTTAACTTATTGTTTCATTGCAGTAAAATACAGTTCAGCAGTTACTGAAATGGAGATGAAAACAATGTGAATATCAAATGATTTACCCTCATATTCTTCCCAAAGCAGGAAAATTCCTTTGTATAAACACTGGAATAACGCAAATATGAATCAGGCCTTTCGATGTACTTTGTTTTCCAAACATATTCCCGAGGAGATCACCAATCCTCTAGTCCCTCTATTCTCTTCGTGTCTCAGCAGTAATGTTCAGTTCAGTGCTGAAGTGTGATGATACTTTGTTAATGTTTTGAAGAAGGTGCATAGGTTTGGGGATTATCATATCAAATTTTGAAAGACTCGGCTAACATGTCTGCTCATCTTTCAGTTACTTCACATCAGCTGAACAAATTACCACTCTCTGTAGTTTAATCTACTGCTGTGGATCACACTACCAACCTAAAAAAAAATGAGGGTGGATTAATGAAATAGTCGAGGAATATGACCAAACACTCAGTTGGTGATTTCTTTTTTCAGTGTTTTTCTTTCTGTGTTGTTGAAAGAGCAGCGCTGCACTATTGAACTTCTACTGTAAAATACTATTGACTGTTTCTTACCACCTTCCCCCTTCTGTGCTCATTTACTTTTTTAAAACTGTGTAAAAATCTATCAGACAGGAATGGTAGGCAACTACTTTTCATTTCCATTTTTCATCATCAGTAGTAGTAATGATGCTGTGGAGCCCTGCTAAAACCCTTGGGAATCAGTGCCCTTATCCCGGTGGGCCAGCCCTTGGGCGACACTGAGAGCTTTTCAACTTAAGGAATACATGGTTGTAAAGGGTGAAAGGCGCTGAAGAGCATGTCTCTCATCTGGCTTTCATCCTGTCCTTACACTATGCTCTTTGATTGATTACCTCTTCCTGGAGATAGTGGAGAGGTCCATCCCTGTTTTTAGTGTCTGCTATCTTTGACATACTGATTAATTGCTCCTCCTCCAGCGGCCCAGCTTTGTTTTCCTCCTTGCTTTCCCAGCTTCTGGACAGCTCCTTCCCTTGTCTCCGTTGTATGACCTGAAGTCTCAAATACATAATGACACTAGTTTGAGCATTAGGTAGTCTTTTGCTGCCCTCTCTTTTCACCAATTCAGAGAATAATCTATCTTGTATCATTCTCTTCTTCAGATGCTCTCCATGTCTTCTCAGTAGCACGTTACTGATCTTGTCAAGCAAGGTCTTTAATTGCTCCCACAAAGTCTGCACGTGCCAAATTTCCATACTACATTTAGACCTTGTGTACAGTGTATGACTTCCATGTGCAGAACAGATCCACAGCCAAATGTGAAGAACCTGGTTGCCACCACTTACCTAACTGGAAGTGACCACGAAACTTTTCAGTGGCTAACTTGCATTTGAGGAATCGTGTCTTCAACTCAGGTGGCAGAGACCCATCCACCTGATGCTGAACTGGGGTTTCTAGGACTGGCTGCAGTCTGCCATGAGACTTTTCATGTGGTTACAGAACCACTTTGAAAATTGGATTCTGCATTCTTCTTCATCAGCCACACTGTATAATAATGGTCATTTTAAAAAGTATCTCATTTTAAATCAAATACTTACCACATACGAGCAACAAATTGTCTACTGCAGCCCATTGTGGCCTGGCATATGCAAAAAACTGACGCTGATGAATATCCCTCATGCTGGTTACCCTATAGACCTGGGATTAAATAACTTTTTTCAGGATATGAAGACATGTGATTTCCAGTTCTGTCTCCAGCTCACTTCACCAATCAGTGGAAAGATTTTCAGTGAAGATGCAGTTCAGAGATGTCCAGCAATGTCTAGGGATGTTATACTTGAAAGGAGAGAGGGTAAACCGGATACGTTTTCATTTTGCTGTAAATATTTCAGTGGATTACATGGCGTGGTCATTTGGATAACTTGTCTTAGAGGTGGGTTTATTTAGAGGAAACAGATATATTTATAGCTTCGGTGCAATGCTGAAGCCCATGGGAAGAGGGAGTCCATTGAGTACTAGCTGACGGAAAAGCCACCTCCTGGTCTCCTGGCCAGAGATAACAAAGAAATTAACAGCCAAGGATAAATGTCTTCTGTTAGGCTAGGAATGGAATTAACGCACATTTACGCTCCCATAAAGGAGATCAAATTGGGCCCTTCTTAATTAATCTGGGTCACAGTGAGACTTTACAGTTCTTCACTCTGGAAAGTCTGCACTAACTTCAAAGAGCGTATTTTAATTGACAAGTGTATTCATTGCCAGAGAGGGGTCTAACATGAAAAGGGGATTAACACCCAGCTGTGCTCTAGTGGAAATTTAAGGCACAGACATACTGTAGATCAGATAACGTCTGCATTAATGTTCACAGATGTGAAATTTCATTGTCTTCACTAATGCTAAGCAGTGCACGTCTGCCAATTAGAGTATCTCCATTCTGGTGCCCTCTCTGTTGTGGTAGGTCTGTTCGCCTTGACCCATTATCGCTATTGAATTACTGTAGTTATAGCTGCACGTCTTCATAGTCAGTAGAGTATTTGCTTCCTCCCTGAGGGCACAAAGCTGGAGCAAGCTGACAGTTTCCAGATCTCCAATGAATTTATTTCACAAAAGCAAGGACACTGGGATTTTTTGAAGCTCAGTGATGTTACTCAGTGATTTCAGTGGAAACTCTGATCCTCTTCTCCATCAAAGATGAGAAGCATCTCTTGCCATCAGTCAAGCTATCATCTCAGCCACCCTCCTGGACTGTGTTCCCACAGCTATTGTGATGAGTTATGGATTATTTAGGGGCCATTAAAAACTGTTGAGGATTGCCATTCAGTAGTGAATCCAGCCCACTCTCCATACAAACAACAAGCAGATGTTTGGAGGGGAGGAGGCTTATGTAGCAGTTCTGTAGCTGTAGAAGTTTTCTTTACAGAGGAGTGATCCTCCATATGCCAACACTATGCAATTAGGCTTTCTCTGGGTCAGTGAATTGCATTCCAGGTGTATGGAGGGCACCGCAGCATTGTGATAGGGGTATGGATCCGTATTAAATCAAAATGGCTTTCTTCTTTTTCTCTTACAATATTGGACAGTTGCAAAGTGGTTAAGAACTTGGCCCACAGTTGCATGGTTTGGAGTATTCAGAAACAGAGACATGCTTTTGCAGGTCATTGGTACAAGTTTATTTTCCTCCAGCATAGTAAACGTAAGAAATGAGAATCTACCAGACTATTTGTTCCATTTGCAATCCAATATAAGGTTGCTCTTTTTTTACACAGCACTGTGTTTTTATAGTGCTTTGGGAAGTCCATTTTCAGATGGGGGGGAGGTTTTTCGTTTTTTTCTTTTTCTTTTTTTTTTTTTTTTTGATTCTACTGCCCTAAGAGATCTGATCATTAGGAAAATATTTCATTATATTAATCCAATATTTCCTTTTTCTTAATCAAATCTTCCTCTTCTTAATTAAATTGTAGCACTAATATCAATTGCTTTTTTTGCCTTGTCCTTCAGACTTCTGCAGATTCTCCCCTTTGTCACTACTGCTTGCCAGTCTACATGCATTTATTGCAGATGTGTAATAGATCAGTTATTCTTACACATTCCCTTTATGCTTTCCCCCCACACACTCTCTCTTCAGCATACTGATATATTTTTACTAACCATCTAGGGATACATGACACATTCTAAACCTGCTTTTTGCAGAGTCATATAGAGAGACACCCATTTCCCTGCTATATGAGGTGCTAATGAAATTGCGAGGAGTTAGTGGTGCTGCCAGGTCTGTGAGCTGAACAGACAAGGACTCTGTACCTTCCCCATCTGCCCTTGCAGAAACACCTTAAATCAAACACAGGAAACAACAGCACCACTGTCACAACTGTCATGCCTTGTAGCTAGACTGTAATACAGGAGTCGATAGCCTGATTTGGTTAAGCAATACATAAAATTTAGGAAATGTAGGGACTGATTCAAATGAATGACTTAGAACTTATAAAGGACTTAGGTGGGCTCCAGATTCTTCAAAGTGCAAGCCAAAAACCTTAGCAACTAATTACCTAAGTGTCCATGCTTGCTCAGCACTTATCTCACACCAAGCCTGGTGGGAGTCCAGACACTGGGCTCAGGCATACGATAGGGACAGCCCGGTCACAGCGCAGAATGAGGGAAGTCAGTCCCTCTTGTTGCGCAATTACAGGTTAATTTTTAAATGCCAGGGAGCGGCATAATATCTGGGACATCTGTTGAGAACCAATAGACCAAGGTCTCATTGTCCTTCAATCTGAAGGGACTAAATCCCACATTTCTCATAAGGGGAATTATACCCATCAATGACCAATGGTGCAGGGAGTGTGGATGTGTGATCGATCATCTTCGGGAGAAAGTAAAAGGCAGAGGAACAATCCTACCATAATGGGGCATAATTCTTGGAGAAAAAGATTCACCTGTATGCATGCCCTCCTTCCCACCTTATGTTAACAGATTATAAACTAAGTTTATTTTTTCAAGCACATATAGGAAATCACTGGTAATTTTTCTGCTTTAATTAGGACCATTATATTAAGATCATTATATTAGTACCCTGCTATCACTCTTTGGCATGTTTTTCTATGGCTTGAGTCATAATGTACAGGGAAGTTTGAAAAACATCGCATTCCAGCAGGCATAGATGGATTACTTCCACTCTATAGTCTTTTTCAGGCTCTTCTTCAAGGTCCTATTTCTTATCTCCAGCAATGACTCACAAAGCAGTGACACAAACAGCCTGGACTGCATGTGCCTTCTACTTCACACAAGTCCCCCTCCCGGTTTCATGGCCAGCATCCTCAGCTGAGCATGACAGCATGCATCTGACCCATTTATCAGCCAGCTTTTAAGTGGTTATCGGATCTTGCCAGCCTCAAGCTTCTCGAGCCTTAAAGAAACGAATGCTGCTGATACAAATCTTGCATTTCTGCTGTGTATTTCCTCCATCATCTTTTCCTTCATCTGGGAAACCTTAGCTTCCTCTGTAGTCTCCAAAATCAAATTTTTCTCATGTTTACATTTCAGATCCTGGAGCACACCTAATTTCGTTACACTCCTAAGCACCTTTGAGTCTGAGTTTGTCCTTTTCATTATTCTGGAGACTGATTCTCTTGATTTGCGAAGATAAATTCCCTCTCAGTTGATCTAAAGAGTTCAGGACCATTGAGAGTTTCTCCTCAGCTTCCCTTCCCCTCAGCATGTCTCTAAGAACAACACCCCATACCTGACGCATGACCATGCTCCCTCAGCCCCAGCATAAACGTCTCCTCTCTGTAGACGATAAGATGTTTTCAGCTCAGGTTTGGGCCCTGTGTTCAGGACCTACTGTTATTGTCCTAGGACCATAATGTTCGATTTTCTCCCAAAGAGAATCGTGGAACTCGGCCTTGGCTGGCAGGTCCCTACAGCTGAGTCACTGCAGGCAGGCCCTTCCCAGGTAGGAGGTTTCTCTTCGGAAGGTCTCCAGAGCTGGTCCATTCTGAAATAGCAGCAGTTATCTCACTGCATGAATCAGGCTGCTCTTTCTTCCAACTTAGCAAGTTGTCTGGTCATCTGCTGTCAAAATGGTATTGTTCTGGAGAGGCAAAAAATGTATGTTTGGCAATTGCTATCTGAAGTCTACATACTAAATGAGGCCTTAAAAGCAATACGGGTGAAAAGAAATGTCCAACAACCTAGCTCTGTTTTATTTAAAAGTCAGTTAAGGAAAGAATATGGCTTAATAGTCAAATTTAGAAGGAACATGTGAAGTCACCACAGAAATATCTACTCTTGAGTTCACTGAAGCATCTGCATATTTGAATACACTTCATGAGGAAGGAAAAAGCCAAGGCATGTGGCAAGGGGGTGGAGGAAGGGATTTGAGCTGTTAGGCCTACAGGCTTGAGATGAAAATATGTTCTCTGGCAGATATTGCCTCCCCCCCAGTGACAGGAAGGTGTAAACTTCCCAAAGTTGACACTAGTCTAACTGTGAGACTTAGACTAAATGTAGACTGGGAATCAGAAGATGTTTGTTCAGTACCTGCTTCTGCTGCCAGCCAGCTGGGTGGCACTGAGTGACTCACCACATGGGTCCATCCCTCAATTTTCTATCTCTTTGCCTCTGTTTCCCCAGCTGTAGAATGAAGCTCTTCTATCCAACCCACCATTTGTGGTCATTTCATAGATTTCTTTACTTAGAAGACATTTTTATTTATATCATGTACATAAAAGGAAACTTCTGTTATTAATGAGGACACGATCCTTTAACTATTTTACCTTTCTGTTTACCTTGATGTGATACCATCTTTGAGGACCACAAAAAAAAAGATAAAAATAAATGAAACTCCATAACTAGAAAGTCTTAGCTAGAAAACAAGCTAGTCCTTGTTTATGGTGATGGATAAGCAGGAGTGCAGGGCATTGCCAGGAATAGCACTGTTTAGCTGCCTGATCTTTGCTTTTGCCCTGCCTTGCCCACACTTTCTGTCCTCTCGTAACTCGTGGTTAATCCACGTGATTGATGGCACTTTGCAGATGTTAAACAAAGTCATGGCCCTGGCCTTCGGAGAGCGCCCACCTCTATGTCAACCATCCTGAAGATAAACAGCAGCATAAATACTGTGGAGGTAGATGGCCTTGATCCTGCTAGGCCTCTGCTAAGTGGTTTTTCACAGTAAAAATGTACAAATAACCCAAGCTTCCATTCGTTCTTTAGTATGCCACAATAACACTAGCTTATTCAAATTTCATTCAAAAAAGAGAAGGTTAGGGGTAATTTAAGATAATGTTAGGAATTCTGCTTGGAGAAAGGCTTCCAGACCCAGGCCACAAAGTTGCTCTGAACAACTGTGGCTCTGCATTTCTGTCCCATGAGTCAAAGGGGAAGTTTTTGCTTGTTTGCTTTTTGTTTTTCCTGTTTTTCTCGCGTCCATGGCTAGCCAGCACTGGTAAAAAGGCCAATCCTGCAAACATGGCAGGATTAAACTGCCCTGTCTCCTGGTGAATTAAGTGTGCTCCTGGGCTTCAAAATCAATTGTTCATAATGCACCTTATTAAGGTGAAAACTTTGCGATTGCAAAGGGCCTGAGTTTGAAGAGGAAGAGAAGAGGGGAGAAAGAGAGAGAGAAGACATCTGCTCCAATGTGTAATGAAATCATAGCTGCATGCAGGCATGTGTGAGATCAAGAGATGCTTTTAAAATATTAACAAAATTGCAAAACAATCCCTAGGGGAGCTTTAGGAATATTTGATTTGCCGACGCTGAGATTCCAATTCACTCTGTGCCAAGAGCCGGGAGAGATAGCATTCATGTCCAGTAATCCCCCCAAATGGCATCTTTCTTTCTTAAACACCCCTTCATTATTGCTTGCACTGTTTGTTGATTTTCAGGGCTTCGTGTAATAGCTTGAAATCATAGATTAGGGTTGGGAGGGCAATCTGACAACATTTCCTCTCTGCTTGGTATTGCCTTCATTCATAGACAATGTGCTCTAAATAATATCTGCTCCATCTTGGAGATCTTCTAATGAAAAACCAGTTCTATGTCATTTGCCGCTTTTACTCTCCCTCTCCCCCCAAAAAGAGGAAGAAAGAAAATGAGATTGAATGCTGAGAAAAATTACACTGCTCAACAATCTTGGGAGGAAGAAGAAGGAAAAGGGTTTTCCTTCAAAAAAAAATCCAAGGTCCCAATTACTGTTACGTTTGAGTCTGCCAGCTGTGAGACTACTACCACCGAGCTATTCAAAGGTCACAGCAAAGCACTTAAGCAGTGATAAGGCAATGCTAAAGTGGGCTAAAGAGCAGGATACCATACTGAGGTCATGGCTTATAAAATTAACTTGCAGTCAAAATAATAAGCATATTTTGATTTACAAAAGAATCTGAAAACTACTGTAAACACAGAGGTACCTATTTCCTTGCAGTTTGGCATGCTTCAGATTTTGGTTATATCTATTAAATTAAGCAATACTAGTGAATTATTGTTCATATTGTTAAACAACAGCTAAACAACAATTAATAGAGGTGCCTGGCAGTATTTTGACCTTGGCCAAATAATTTCTGATCATGGCTCGGGCATCAGCATGGGCCAGGGCCAATCCCAAAAGGCGGAAGAGTACAGCCATCCTGTCTTGGATGCTAGGAGAGTTTATAATACAGATGAAGGCTTCTCCATGCCAGTTGGCCTCAGTGCCATGGAACAGTCCCAGACTTTTATTTACTGTAATAAAATATTTAATTTACTAGTGTAGATATAGCCTTTGTGTCTCTGATTTCAGTAGAGCTGTTCCCAGACTAGATTGGTGGGAAATCTCACTGAGGACCAATGCATTATTATTAGTGCCTTTTAGCAATAGATGTAACTATCAAAACCAATTTACAGCCTTTGTTGCTGTTTGTTTGTTTTAAAGAAAGTTTAAATACATTTATTTCCAAACTGAAAAATTATTGAGGCCATTTCTTATCTCTCAGTGAAATGTTTTAATTTCATCCTTGAAATAAAAATAAATAAATAAATAAACAAGCTGGGCCAACTGGAAAGCCGCTGTTGGCCTCATACCAATTTATAAAGTGCAAGCACAGGCCAGAAAAGGCGAGGGGAGGTGATGGCTAAGAAAGGGACACAGACAAGCTAGCTACTAATAGTAAAGTAGTTAAAATACTACTTAAAGACACTGCTGGAGAGTTTCTCCCTCTGCAGTCCTGCAGGAGAAAATGTTGGCCTGATCCTGAGCCCAAAGCTGGGATCCTGACCAGTGCTTTTACCTCTTCCTTATCATTTTTTCCCTGATTCCAAAGTCCTGGAGCTAGATACATGGTCGATGCTTTCCCCCTTCTCCCATGAAACAGCTGCCTGCTCTGATATGAATCAGCTAATGAGCATTGAAAAACATAAAGCGAGAGCCAAAGACACGTTAGCTTTAGGACAGGCTCTTGACTGTGTATCTGTGACCCCGACTAACACCCCTGGCCTGTGCACTTACATAGAGCCCTCCTGTCAAGAGCAGCTTTTCAGCTCTCGCGTTCAAAGCATGCTGTCAGGGTTGTCCCACCTCGTGCTTTCCTGCAGCGATGCCGGGTTCCCACACACCTAAAGCAAGGCGAGTGCGGTGATGGTGAGACCGACCCTTACTGGGAGTCCCTATGAGGGCCTCAAATGCCTCCATGCCCAGCTCTTTGCCTGCTCTCCTGCCATTCCCACAGCGGGGGTGGTGGAAGGCAGGGCAAGGTATCTGCTGCCCCAGTCCTCTGGGTTATGCCTGACATCCTAATTCCAACCACACTTAAGCAGGGTTAATTGAATTACGATGCTGGGCTTTATGCTGATAAGGCTCCAGGATAGGCACATTTCTTTATTGTTGATGCTCTTAGAGGACCATTAACCCCTAGAAGAAAGGGTGAAGCAGACAACCAGGCAGGGGGGATTTATTCAAAACGCTGTGGCAAGTCCGGCCAGGTCACCTCTGTCACACCCCCAGATCTCTGCTGTCAGTGTCAATGCCACCACGTGCTTTTTGGAGGTGCTGTCAGCAGCCACCCAGCAGACCAGGAAAGCAAGAGGGAGAGGGTTGCTCTGCACAACCTCTTGTTCTTCATTCGCTCACCGAAGAGGTGCCATCACAGCTCTGTTGATGGCTCTCGGTGCTGGCTGGAGAGCATAGCAGAGCCACCAAAGCGTGTGTTACCGCTGTGTTTGATGCCCTTCCAGCTTTGCTCCATCCTCCCAGTTTCTGCATGTCTCCTCCTCCCTCCTCTTCAGATGCAACTACTTAAGAAACAATCCTTTCCAAACCTAGGCTGCGGAGACCTCTGCTTGTTTCCATTAAGCATGTAGTTACAAGGAGAATGTTGTTTGACTCATTGGCTTCAATTCAAGCCAAGGCACAGACACTAAGGAATGCCAGGGTAGGAGGTAAAATACACGTGAATAAGATTTCCCTTTACAGCTTCGTTCTTTGTTGCTATACTTCTCTCTCCAACATCCTTCCCTGAATTTGTAGTCTAACTCCTCAGAGAAAGCTCTGCTAGGGACTTCTTCACATTCCTGGTTGAGTTGGGGTGTAAGAGAGACAAAAAGCCACTTGAGATCCTACAGTCTGGGGTAAAAATCTTCCCACTTTCTCCATCCAGATGTTGCAGCCTGGGAGTGCAGGTCAGACAGGAGTTGCGGTGCCATCCTGACCAGGACAGTGGGGGTCAGACTGGGGGGGCAGCATCCCAGTAGACCTAAGCTCTAAAAGCAACATTATGGTCTCATAAATTCCCCCTCTCACCCCATTTCTCTGCCTTGGAGGATTGCAAGGAGCACAAACCCTGCAGTGCCCAGGAGCTGTTAAAAGCTTAAATAAACAGGTAGTAGCTGGAAAAGCTTTCCCTCGTCACAGGAGAAATAAGAGAAACAGATTTGAAAGAGGAGCATCACAGAGATGTGGAGGGAGGGAAAAAAAATCTCCTGCTTAATTAGATTCATCCCCAAACAAGGGCCCAATCAACTGACCGCCTGATTTGGCTTTTTATAAGATTGTCCATCACGAGGATATCTAAATGCCTCAGTATTGTACCCTGGCAGAAGTAATTGAATGCTCTTCAGTTTGTGTCACAACACCATGTCCCCAATACATCTGAGACCAAGCAGCTAAAGATACCAAACCTGCTCGCAAGTGAAGGAAGAAGCCAAGGAGCACTGAGCCGCCTGCACGTTTCCCTCTGAGCAAGAGGGAAGCACGTATTCCCCCTCCTCCTTGTTTGAATTACCATTTGTGGGGTGCGTTTGCCATAGGGGGATTTTGCGTGCGTGCACACAGAGAGGGGGTAAGGGTGATATTCACCCATACACATATCTCAAGAATCTCAGGCACCAGCACTGTTGGGGTTGAAATAATTTCGGCTGCCTCGGGGATTCGCTGCCTGCCATTGCCCAAGAGCGTGGTGAGCTACGAAGCAGCCGGCTTATTTTCCTCCCCTCTAACATCACTTTGGGGTTTACCTTCAGCCTGCTGTGCCTACCTTGGACGGAGGCGTTTTCTCTTTAATATCCGTTGCTATTAATGCGGTTGCATTTTGCAAGGTATTTGTTTACATGAGTCTTCTCAGTTCATTCCTCTCAGGGGAGCCATTAATTTATCTGCTTTGGTTTCTGTCAACAGGAGTTGACAGGGCGAGTTACGGGTTAACTGCTCTGTTTAGAGCAAGTGGCAGGTGCTGGTATCGCTCAAGCTAAATGAAAATATAAATATCTCCTTACCTACCTAAGAAATCAGCTTAAATTCACAGGCCCCAGTATTTTAGGTTCAACCTGTTTATAAGCCTAATGGCTCAACACAGTGTTGCCTAAGATTAGTAACAGCTTAAACACCCGAGACCCCAGCTACATATAAGTATGGCATGAAATTTTCAGAACTGACTTAATTATATTGGATGCTACGCTTATAACGCCAGAAAGGAACCAGATTTCAGAGAAGTACCTGCTCCATCAAAAACACCACTTGAAGATCCTCAGGGGGTTCCTTGCAAACCAGAGGCTCCCGAGGTCACCAGCTACATCCAAAAACCTGGCCCATGTGCTTTGTTGCATGTTTCTGGTTAGGGTCATTTGGGGTCACTCCGGGAAGATTTCCAAAAGACTCCAATTTCTTAATTTTATTCATTTCCATCCTCAGCGCTGACACTTTTGAAGGCTGAAAGATGATACAGGGCAGCCCAGACCATAAAAGTGAACATTAAAAAGTTTTATAGAAGGAGCTCAGGGCAGAAACCCACTCCTCTCCCCAAGTGAAATGAATGGAAAATACTTCCACGTAATTTAATGGGCTTTGAATTGGATACACAGAAGTTTGCAGAAGGCATTGCTGGTGTAAATCCCAATGCCGGTCAGGAGATGACACAACAAATTCACCCCACACCAGCCAGAAATACAGCATAAAAATCATGTTTTATAGGATATCTTAAATATAGCTTACACACAGCACGATTTACAAAACAGAAAGCTCCTAGGCAGTGGGGAAGATCTAATCATTTCTTTTTACATTCATTTCTCCTGTATGGGATACCAATAATTGCTACTGAAATGAAAGGAAAAGAGGGGAAAGAAAATGCTGACTGCCTGCTTGTTTGACTGTCTTGCTTTCAACAATTTTAAACTTTTCTTTAAAACGGTGTGGCAAAGATATTGTAAAGAGAATAAAGGATGAACAGAAATTCCAATTAAAAACAGAGAAACTTAGGTCTGTAAGCAAGGAAAAATGGATGAGGTGTAGACATGAAGCAGAAGGGTTTCAGCAAGGCATTTTTCACGAAGTAGCGATAGCTCTCTTGGCAGAATTTGAGCAAAATTATCTCTAAAAGTTACAAAATGTACGTCTGATCATGGGTGGTAGGGGCAGGAGTTGGAAAAGATGTTTTAGAAAAGCTGATAGAAATCCCCTGTTCTGCCACTTGAAAAACAGGCTAGAAATACTAACTTCAGATCCAATGAGTTATTCTACACTATGTCTGTAAAAGGGAACAGTTCCACCTTACAATTTAGATGGTGGCAAAGAGGTTCCCGTACTGCTTTCCTTCCTGCATCAGTTTATTGCGCTCTTTCTTGTAAAACCACACCTTAAAAACAGATTGGTTTTAATCTAGCCCAATTAATTGGGCTAAGTTAAAAAAAAAAAAAAAAAAAGTAAGGATTTGGCAGATAAGGGCTCTTTTTCTTTTTAATTCCAGACCATTTCCCCCATCGGATTTATGGTGTGGTTTTACAAACAGCTGCATCAGTATCCCCGGGGAGGCAGCAAACAGCAAGGTGCCTGAGCCCTGGCAGGAGGGAAGATCTCACACCAGGCTTGTCCTCAGAAATGTTGTAACGTGGACCTGTTCCTTCACCGGGACTGAACTTTGGTAGAAACAAACTTATGCTTAAAGGATTCTTGGCAATTGGATTTCCTGTGGATTTCTGCATCCAGCAGATTTAAGCATTGATCCAGCTTCACTCAGACAGCGATACGTAGAAACAGAGATTTGGCTTCAGAAGCTTATGTCTGAGGATGTCTACTCTGTCTCCATATGTACCACTTCCTTCTTTACAGATATAATGGTTAGTTAATGAATTAACATTTGTAAACTGCTTTGAAAATTCTGAGTGTTAAATACAGGTTTTTATTAGTTCATATACTGGCAAAGTATCTCATTGATATAAATTACATTTTTAATTGCATTCTCCACTGTGATTTTAAAACATGGAAAGTGGTTGGATCCCTGCTATTTATCATTCTTCTGTGCAGGAGTTTGCCAAGGTAGGAAGGAAATTGGGTCAAGAATTTATTGCAAAAAAGCAGATAAGTACTTTACTTTCGGGTCCTTTTATGTCCATGATTCTGACAAGCCTGATAATCTTTGCAAATCATTAGCACGCCATGGCTCTGGATCCATCCTGAAACTGTATGATCTCACCTAATAAGTTTCTTGTTAGACTCTCAGACTTCCTCGGTCATCTTCTTAATAGTGATATATGTCTCATAGATAATTTATTGAAATGACATGCTTAAAAGCATCAAACAAGACCCTTAACTTGGCTGTGAAACAGCGAAGAATGGTTATATCTGGTTTTCATATAATGGGCCCAAAAGGTTAAATGCCTTGTCCAAGATCACATGATAAATTAGTGGTACAGCTAGGCGTAAAAGAAACTAGTGCTGTTTCCCAGATTCTTGCTTCCCAGCAGTAGACATAACTATTTCTCTATCTCAGGAGCAATTGCATGGTTGAAAATGAAGATGGCTTACTTGCAACTTAAACCCAGGGCCTTGTTCTCTGAAATTCTCTTGTCTTGTGGCCTTGTGCAGGGTCAGAAATGCACACAATACAGTGCAGAGATAGTGGCATCATAAGCGTCGAGCCTTGGCTTTACTCTCCCTTTTTTCATTTTGTGGTGGAGATAGAAAGTGGTCTTATGACTTCAGCTCAAAATTTGTGATTTAGAGATGTCCACTGAATAAGACTGTGTGTTTTCCAAGAGGTGCCTTGCTATGTATCAGCTAAATTGCGGAGAGCCTGTTACTTAGTTTTGCTTATTTGTCTTTTATCTTGTAAGATGTATACAAGATTGAATTTGTTGCATCTATTTGAAACAAATAGTAATAATTAACATTTATATAGCACTTTCTGCTTTCTAAGCACTGCTCAAACACTAACTAATTACTCTTTGGTTTAGTGTAAATTAATGTGATCCTATCCTGCTTTACAATCTATTTGCATCTTTTGTTGACTGAGAGCTAGTTCAATTACTTCTAATATATGGTCTAACTAGTCATTAAAGATATGGCTAAAAAGAGGCATTTGCATCTTCAGTTGCCTTCTCCCCTCCCCACCCCCTTCCTTTTGCTTTTTCCTTCTATTCCTGCAATTTTTTACTGCATATTCTTCCAACTCAACTTCAGAGTATAGTAACCCAGCTCTCCAGCAGACCAGTAAACCTTTCTGCCCCTTTTGTTAAATGATATAAAAACTTCTCGTTCATTTTAAGAATGACTTAAGAAGTCATTCTGTTTTGCCACTGAAAGACATATCACTTAGTCATTAAATTAGTGATCTAAGTATCAACAATCTGGAATTCAGCTTCCAGTCTGGACTTGGGTAAATCATGTATCTATCATATTATCTACAGGAAATTTGGCTTTCATGAACACTGACACAGAATGAATGAACTCCATCAAACAAGCTTATGAAGTAACATAGGAGCTGGGGTTTGCATAGTCCTTGCTACTGACCTCCCACGGGACCTTATCCAGGTCACTTCCCATCTGTGTGTTTGTTCTACCTGTAACATGGGACACGTGCAAACGTATCTCCTTGAAAATTTACTGGGCTAAGCCATTAAGATATGGCAATCATGCAGCAGCATAATTGAATGAAAAACTTTCCAGTGTGATTAATCCAACCAAATTTAGACTGCTGCTCCTGAACTAGTCAGCCTAGGGTCCCTTTGTAGTCAATTGAGAGAAAGAATCACTTTGGGGTAAGAATTTATTCATGTCTGTAGAAGACATTTAAAATAGTTCATATGATCATACCCTAAAATTGGCTGTTACTTTTCACTGATTATAAAAAGAACTTAAAGTAACTAGCTTGGCTGTTGATGTCTGCACAATACATATCTAAAGCCAGGTGAGACAAATTCTACTTATTTGGGCAGCCTGTCCACACTTCCCTGTAGATTTGCAGGTTTCAGCATAAAATGAGAAGGTAAGTTTTACCTTCTGATTTTGTACTATGATGCTAAAAAACAAAAAGTAAGTAAAAATAAACCCTGATGATACTCTGATAACTTTGGGCAAGTAGGAAAGCAGAATTTTGCAATTGAACACAATGAATTATATTTTCACCTGAGCCACAGTATTACTTATCACTGATTTTTTTAAGCCCTTCCCTCGATGCTTCTTGCAGTCCTGCAGCACTGGTGCATCTGGAAGGGCTAATCTGCATGTTCATGCCCTGGACGTGTCAGGTTGGGAGGTGTTGCAGCCCAGCCATCACGTGTAAGTCCTCTTGCAGGAACATAGTTAGTGTTGAGCAGCAGTGATTTGTGGGGGGTTTGGATGGAGTTCTGACTTTGTAAGAGGGACTACATCTGCTTAAAAACCTTTGTTAGAGATGACAGCACTCCTTGTTATTCCAGTGGAGGAGCATTCTGTTTAAGAAAAAAAAACAAAAAACAAATAGACATTATTTTCTATTTCTAATTTTCTATTTTTATCTTTTTATTTTTCCTGTGTAGGCATTTTACCTAAGAAAAATATACTGCCTACTGCATAAGCTCGAAGTGTAATTGAAAGTTAAGCTTTGGACACAGTAGGGGTTATACTGATTAATCAATCCCTAGCATCTCTCAATGCACTCTGATTATCTCACAGAGAAGTCCTAAAATAAGTCCATAGAAAATCAGAAATCAATTCATAGGCCTTTGCAGTCTTTTTTACAGATAATTCATATTTTAATAAACTTGGTTTGAAGTTTGACTCCTCTGGGGATTTAATCAGGAGAAGAAAATGGGCTTGTTTCTCTCTCTGCTGAAGGAAAGCAAGGACAGATTATCCAGCAGCCTTGAAATCTGCAACAAGAGCTGGCACAATTTTACACGATACACAAGAAAAAGGCAGTTTGGCCTCCTGACTGATCCTGGAGGAGGCTTAGGGTCTGGTTCCTCAAATCCTGTGACCTGGGCAAGATACCTTTTCCTTGCAAAAAGATAACACTGTCTTTTTCCTATGTTGTTTGTTCTGCCTGTTTAGGTGAGACCCTCACTGTCTCTGCTGAGGGAAGCTATTTATCACAGATTGCTGTAGAGTGTATAAATAGTATTAATAAATAGGTAGATATCAAATGAATCTGTCCCTAGCAATGTTTTTTGAGTCTACTTCTCCAAATTCAGTTGAGTCTATGACATACCCAGCCGTTCATTTGCAGTAGTGAAAGACAACATAGGCATAAACTATTACTCTGTTATTTTCTCATATCAACTGTTTTCCTCAGTTTTCCTGCAGCAAACACAGCCACTCCAGAGTGTCGGTATTTTTAGGGGCAGGATTAGAGCCCACTGTGGTGACCACAGGGAGAAACAGCAGACGTGCTTTCTCTCCTAAAACAGTCCCAGTCCTCATTCAGTTCTCCTCTGTGAGAGCAGAAATAGTGCACACTAGTGATAAGTAAGGTAAGTCTGAGACTGGGTATGAGTTCAAAGCCTTGTTCTTGTGGAAAGCTCATTAATATCCCTATGGAAGAGACAAGACCTGTACACATCGGGCAGCGAGTTTAAAGAAAAGGAAGTGCTTTTTCACACAACACATAATTACACTGTAGGACTAGTCACAGGATGTTGCAAAGGCCAAAAGTATTTACGTTTCAAATGAGATTAGACACATTCACAGCAGACAGGTCAATGATGTGTTATCAAAGCCAGTTGTCCAGCTAAGGAATATGCTGAAACCTTGACTCCTGGGTGTGCATTGAGGGGAAGAACCAACCTTACTTCTAAAACCATTGTTCTTAACCACTTTATCTTTCTAGTTTTCCAAAGGACCCATCATTGGCCATTGGCAGACAGGGTAGATGGACCAGCTAGATGGTCCTTTGGTCTGACCCAGTATAATCATTCGTATGGGCAGGATTTCAGGACCTCTTAAGAGGCTGCCATGTGTCAGCTCTTAGACACAGCTCTATCATATGCAGTTGTTACGGACTTGTTGAATATATTCATTTGAGCAGTTAGTGCACAGTCCTTTCAAAAGTTTTCCTGTGTAGAGAGAGTTCAGTAGGCTTCCAGTACTGTCCCGATCCAATATTGTGAGGGTTTCGTTACAATCCCAAGGACGAGATTAAGATGCTAAAACCGGTCAAATATCATACAACCTTTTAACTTTATTTTCCACGAAGTGGGGAGAAAAGGTGGGGAAAGGCGAAGGGGAGGAGAGAGAAAGGGGGGGGGGAGAGAGAGAGAGAGAGAGAGAGAGAGAGAGAGAGATCACCACCCGTGGATCCAGCGGCATCCCGTTGGTCCTCTTCACCCTGGGTGTAAATTTTAGCGATGCGCATGCAGTCATTACAACTTGAGCAGGGTCCAACCCTAGCTTCCCGCTGAAAAGTTCGGAGCCAAATCAAGGCAAATTAAATAAATAAATTGTAATGACACGCGTGCAGTAGTTACAGCTCGAGCTGGGTGCCTCCAAAGAGGGACCCCGAACAAAGAAATCCCTGGGCAATTATAGCTTTTTCAAATTAAGTTTCCCACCCCTCACGTGGTAGTTCAGACCAATAGTAATTTTTAGGTCTGGGGTCTCCTGCTCCTTATTGGGTCTCATCACTGTCCCTAGGTAGGCTGTTTTCTCTTGCGGTTTCTGCTGGCAGGTGTGTCTTCATTCCTTGGTCCTGCCATTGTCTCTCAAGGTCCTGACAAAGAGGTGGTAACTCCAGCAATTAGCACTGTTTCAGCAGTGCACAGGAATGCAAACTGCTGGTAACTGCCTTATCATTCCAGTCTGCACCAGCTCTGGGGCCCTTTCTCACTGAACTAGGGAGTGAGGCCTAAGGCTTCAGCAAATTTAGCTACTCATGCTAAGCAAGTTTTATAAAAGTTGTGCTAAACGGCAATTACAGTCCAGCTCCCAAAGTCTCTGCCCGATCGTGCCCCGATTCGGCACGGGCTCAGTGTGTCCCGGGTGGTCACAGGGAGACCATTTCGGGGGTCGCAGCAGCTCAGTCCTGTTTCCGCTGGAGACAGATGGCTTGTTCAGGGTTATGGTTTGCTTGCACCTTATGTACCAAGAAATGTTTAAGGCAAAAGGTCACTCATCTGTCCGCCACAGATACCTAAGACTGCTAGTTTTGTTTTGCATATCTACATGCAGATAAAATCCATTGTTGCTTCCTATTTTTCCCAGAAACTTGCAGAAATGCAAATATGGCCTATGACTGCATAGAGTCCGTATAGGGGTAATGCTTTAAAAGAGTTAGTTTCCTCATTTGGTTTACCTGGTGGAGAAGCATGGATAAAGAGGCAGTGTACCTAAGTGTGGATATTTCCTTACCGAATCGTGGGATAAAGAGTTTAGGAGATATAGGCCATGCATGGAAATTGTCCTGGGGTTGTTGCTACACTTTCATAAAGGCTACCATCTTATAATAAAAAATCCCTGTAGCAAGCTAGAAGGCACAGGTGCACATTTTGTACTTGAGCCCTTCTCCATCAAACATCCACAGCTGGAGTCTGCTACAGTGAGTCAGAAAAAAATTGCAGGTCAAACCTAAATCAGTCTACATTGTCAGGCTGGCTCTTCAGGCATTTATTATTTAAATGCCTTTACATGCTATGTATTAAATTGAGATTCTGAAAAAAGGCATTTTCGTCCAAGGCTGGCTAAATAGACTAATAAATAGTATTTCAATATTAAGATAAGATTGTTTCCAAAGTAATTGCCATCCTTGGGGAAGCCAGAGTAGGGTTCTGATGACAGCAGCAGCAAACTGCTTACACTAGTCAAAAAGTATTTGAAACCTTTTTTCTCCTCTGTCCCATAAATCTCCCACCAGCTGAAGGCTGCAGTTCATGAGAGGAAAGTGAAGAAGACTTAAGGGACTCCCAAACCAGAAATAATTGGGATAATTGCATTCCAGCTCCCTTCATGCTTCCTCACCATACTTCAAATTTTAACTACTGTTTTAGGCTTTTGTGGACCTGTAGCTCATTGCACTTTTAGATTTATTTACAAGGAGGTCATAAAGCACATCTTTTGGATTAGACTCTTTTAATTGCCTTGCAAGTCCCTTACCAGTAGAAGAATGGCCTAGTGGTTGTGACCAGAAAAGTGAATTTTTGTTACTCTCTTCAAGCACTGGGTTCAAGCCAAGCAGTACTAACTCAATTCTTCATTCTTCTGTCTTGTGCCTGCTTCTTTCCAAAGTCTTGGCCAAAATGTGAGAGGATAGTATACCTACAGCTTAATTTATTTCATATAAAGACCTCTTGGGATATGAACCTCTGTTACAAATCTGAAGTTTAAAGTTTAATAAAAAACACAGGAATCTTTTATGTTATAGCAGGATCTCTGAAAAACCTTGGAAGTAGCATCATGCAGTTTAAGCCATGGTTACATGTTTGCTAAGATGAGATCATTGCAACCTATACACATTTGATTTGAATAACTAAAAAGTATGTGCCCAAATATCTGTTGAATATGCCAGAACATTCAGCACTATATTTATGTGTCTTCATGCTTTAGGCTAGGTGTGGAATGGCAGGCAGTACTGCAGAATTTTTGGACGGATGGAAATGACCATATAAAATTTTCCTGGTTCAACATTTTGTGTCTGGAGACCAGAACATTTTAAGTCTAGTACTAGGCATTTGCAGCCTCATTGAAGCATGGCCTGACTGTCACTGTGGAGTTAGTTGTTTCAAATAAAAATAGTTGTTTCAAATAAAATGTTAACTATCAAATGCTGACTTAACTTGCTGTAGGACATTGATAAGCACGTCCAGAAAGTCTTTCAAGCATCTGAACCCCCACCATCTTCATCTGCAGCTTAGGAGCCTGAACTGGAGCTAACTTCCCAAGTATCTTTGTTGGTCTGACCCCAATGTCTCTCCGAGTTTTGGGGAAGAATAATGTATAACCTGGAGAAAAACTACCTCTGTATGATGTTCTCATCAGTCACATTTTATTTCAGTGGTCAGACAGAGCTGTATTTGTACATGCTCCACAGTCTTTCTGACTGAAGGGCTCTATCAAACAGGAAAGAGCATCTTGTTAATAATAGCTCAGGTTCACACTACTCTTCTCACCCAAAGATTTCAGATGTGCATTGGCCAAGATTTTTTGAATTTAGTATTCTACTGTGCTTACATGACTTGATTTTCAAAAAATCCAGGGCTAAGTATCAGACTCCGCTTGGCAGACCAAGAGTTTGTGCTCAGTTCTTTCTCTCTTTACCACCTTAAGTGAGTCACTTTGCCTACCCATGCCTCATTTCTTCCCCTATAAAATGAAGAAGAGGATACTTGTTCACTAGTTACCAGCACTGGATCTTAGTTAATGATTCAATTTGTGGAGCCCAAAGGAGGGAAAATAAAATCCAGCTTGCTGCTCTGTATTCTGCGGCTGTGTTCACTCTACGAAGGCAAGCAGCAATAAAAAGAAAATAGCTAAAAAGTTGCCCTAAGCAGCGGAATGAGAAGATCTACTTTAAGAAGACAAAAAGCAGGCCTTGCCAAGTAAGAAGATGCCATTTTAAGATAGGCAGTTTTTCAGAGGAGAACAAACAACTGTAGGAAGTCACTTTGCTCCCCCCAGAAAAAAAGGGGGCTGAATCAATGCACCAGGACTCACGCCTGCATCTTCATGGGGACAAGATATTTCACTCTTCCAACTTTCTCATCACCCTGTTGCCGTAACTATATAGGATACACATAAAGCTACCTCTACCACTTAAACACTTATATTTTGACAGAAAATTGGATGATATGACACGCTGCCTTCTAGAACAGGCGCTGTCTATCACCTCGCTGCTAATCTCTGTGATTAGTGACCTGCAATGTAAGTCAGCTCTCAAAGACCACCTGTCCCTTTGGCTGTAAGAGCCTCTTCGCATATCGCTTTGTGGTGTCACACTCTCTTGTCTGGGTTTTGATTGATGGAAGTTTGTCTTTTGAGCGGTGACTCAGAAAATAAATCATTCCCCCTGCCATTCATTGAGTGCGATTCTGCAGCACAAAGCCGGTGTGGTTAATCAAAGCTCCAAAGAGCAACAAAAAGCAACAGAACTGAGAATGAGGCGGATAGATATAAAGGATAAAACATAATAAAAGGGATTATTTGAGAGCCAAGCAGAGCAAAAGCAAAATAAAAAGAGCTGCAAATAAGCATTGCATTTACTGCACCAGAACCAGAAAGTTGATTTTTTTGTTCCGCTTCTTGAAATATGCGCAAGGATAAGAGAAGAGTCAAGCCCCATGTCTCTAGAAAATATAACTATGCTGTGGAGGCTCACAGGCTTTAGCATGTGAGTAACCCTTGCTGGGTTCAGTGGGGTTTTCTGAGATGAGTGAGCAAAGCCTGCAGCATACTTCTGTCGTACAGGCTGTGAATCACGTCACAAACTGGCTTGCTGTCTGTCCAGCTTGTAGTGTCCACTCAAAGGGCTGACAACAATACAAATTGGCTATTTCTATTAATTGCCCCACAGATAAAGAGGTGGAATTTGGTATGAATCAAACTGAGCCAGAAGCACTTCGTTATAGGACAAGAAAGTCTCTTCCAAATATATATGTACAGTGCAGAAGGCTTTTTTGCTTATATGGAGGGGGCAAGAGTGAAGGGACAGAAAGGTCAATATTAGAGAAATCGCAGGCAAAGGGAGAAGAAACCTTATTTTTTATATACGCTGCAGCAAATTTATGGAAAATTTTTAAATAATGAGGAAAAATCATTAGCTGAGGGCTGGAAGAAAGGGGTGGCTGAGTATGTAACCAAGATGAGTGTGATTCTTTGTATTCTCTATGTGCAAGAGAGAGTCAGGGGAAAATGTGAGATTTTGATGGCATGGATGAAATTGCAGCAGAAGCAGAATCAAGGCGCAAGGAGTAGCAGATAAAAAAAATAATGTGTCAGAGAGACACTATGGTGCAAATTCTCTGCTGACACAACTCCATGGAAAGCAGGGTATCTAAAACCTCTGGAAATTTGGCCATAAAATGAGATGACAAGAATTGCATGTCCATGGAGAGGTGCTGGAAACTTACTTAAGGCAGTTAAATGCAACAGTTCCTTCTTTGCAAAAAATGAAACTCCATTATGTGTTTTGGGAGTGACCTTTCCAGTGGAAAAATGTCTCCTTACAAGCAGCGAGAGCGAGTGGAAGAAAGGGCTGAGGAAAGTTAAATTTATAAAGACATGAATGAATTGGGAGTTGAAGCACTGTTATAGAGGAATGTGTATGTGAATGGTGCAAATTTACAGGGCTATTTTTGATGAACTGTAGGAGGAATTTGAGTTTTTCCGCGCCTTTCTTTACCAAAAGAAAACCTCCATCTGTTGGGAATTCAGTCAATTTCCTGATGTTTTTTTGGCCGTTTCCTAAGTTGCAAGGTTACTAATGGTAATTACAGACCCTGTTTATACCTTGTGGGTTCTAGCTGTGCAGAAAGGTTTTCTTGGCACATGTAAGTCTCCTGCTAGAGGGTTCTTAAATTATTGGCCCTTGGTAGGAATTACTACAATATTCTTGAGTAGAGAGAAGCCACCTTTGGCCTTACATTGCACTGTCTCCATCCCCCATCACAATAAACCACAATTTCAGTGTTCGTTATAACAGCTGTTAGTTACAGTGCTCTTGCGAGGGAGCCTGTTTTTAAGATGCTTTATTAAAAGTTTTAACAAACTTGCTCCTTTTGAGGCTTTTGCGCCAACAGTGATGGTATAAAGGAGATAAACCACCTCAGTAACAGCTGAAAAAAAAAAAAAATCACAATTTTTCAAGCAAAAAAGGTTTTTTTTTAAGGTAGGAAGACAATGCACTAAAAAACAATCAAATTTGTCAGTAGAATGTTATGTTCCTTTTTCTGCTTTCCATTGTGAAAATGCCAGTATTTTTGATTCAATATAGCAAAAGGGAATTCTATCAATCTTTGGTAGACCGCTTACACACTATTAGTATATTTGACTGGTCCTTAGTATAATACCATTTATTTTGCTCTTGCTTCTTCATGCAGGTCTTAGTTTTTGTGTTGCTCAGGCCCTTACTCTGCAAAATGCTTAATGTGTGTAAATTTTGGCTGGTGAGTAGTCCCATTTGCATTCACTATATTGAATTTATACAGGCTGAATTTAAGTCTTTGAGTTCAGCAAGTTTAAACACATGTGTAAAATCAAACCGGCGCTGAAATGCTCTGCTGATGACTCAAGTACAGCTCAGTTGTAACCCCCCACACACACACACTCACAACCCTTCTATTTGTGTTCGATAATTTCTGTGTGTTTTGCTGACAAATAGAAAGTATGAACTTGGTCTGCTGCCATCAATGGAACTGCCTGAGATAAAATTCACTGGATTTTTTTTTCTTTTTTTAAGCAGTGTCTTAATTTGAGGGAAGAAAGCCACGGAAAATTTACAGCCCTTTGGAGTTGGGTTCTGTCCTAGCAAAGCTCATTTTGGAGGTTAAAGGGAGAAAGCCCAGCGAACAGTTATACTAAAGTCACCCTTGGAGAAATAAGAGGGGGACCCTCCTTCTTTCTACCCTGTTTTATGTGTACCTTACACCCATCCTGCAGCTTTTGCTTCCTCCTGCAGTCGCTCTCCAGCTCTGGGACACACTCGCGCTTGTGCCAGGTGGATCAGCAAGTGAGAAATTCATGAGAAAATACAGTCTATGCTAGAACTATGTGTTGTTGGCTATCAGAACCTGTGCTTAGGATCTTTTACGGGCTCATAGTTTTGACAGCTCCAAATGATAAGCTATAACACATCCCTTTAAGCCAACCTGCAAAACTTGCCATGTGTCTAATCTTGGCTGTTACGCTGTAGCTATGCTGTGCTGCAACACAAATTCAAGACTTAGTGTCTGAAGCGAGGTTAGGGCGTAAGAGTTGTGGAGGAGCAAAATTTCATTCGTGTATTCAGGATTTAGTGTTTCAAGAGTTATCATAACTCTTTATATTTCATTTTCCATTGGTACCAGCAATGAAGTTCCTCCTAGAACTGGATTCCTCTCACTTCCCTTTAGATCTATAAGTGAGGCCCACGATCCAGCTAGGTTCCCTCTACAATCAAAGGACTTGCAGTTACTGGAAGATCTTTTTTTTTTTTTTTTTTTTTTTTTTTTTGAGGATGGCTAAGATGTTTCACTCTTTCAAATCAGTCCTTTGATTTTGTGATAAATGCCAAATGAGTGTGATCCATTCCTTGCCAGTCTTCATATGCATTTGATCCCAAAAAAAGACCAAGGAATGATAGATGTTTTCTGTTCTTCTTCTGTTCTGTTTTTCAGTATTGGTAGTAAACCATGGTGTGTTTGTGTGGCATTCAGAGACTCAGTTTCTGTTGTTTAGCAGTCAGAAAGGAGGATTCAGCTCATGAGAACCTCTGCCTGTAATTTCAATGTTTTATTTGTGTTTTTTTCTGGGTATTTTGCCTCATGCACCAGTTTAGGTACTCATATTTTACCATATTGCTGCAAGTCAGTGACTTTTTTACTTTTTCAGTGCCTTATCTTGCATTTAATAAAGTGAAAAGCCAATTTACTTCATTAAGTATTTTGACAAAAATATTTTTAATATAAGTTTTATTTCTGATACCAGTTTTCTCTGAGTGTTTGCATGCCTGCATATATACACTGGTGATCCCACAGGAATAAATCCCAGACCATACTGTTATGTGAAGTAGAGCACAGTCATTTATTTGCACTTTCTCAGCTCTGCTAAGTTCCAGTATATTTTCAACAATGTAAAGAGGACCCCAAAGAATAGGAAGACATTTTCATCTGAGTTCATTCTGTATCTCACTCCTTCATCCCTTTTCTCTCCATCTCTCTTCCTGCTTGCTTTCTCACACCGTCTCTTATTCTCCATTCCCTTCCCCATTCTCTCTAAACTCTCATGATATATCATGATGTATCAAAACACTTCTAAAACTATAGGAAAGCATTTTCAAAAGTCCTCTGCATGCCCCAAAAGAGACATTTCAGCATGGTCTGATTTTCCAGAGGTGACGTGACCAATGCATTCAGAAAATGTGGCTCCTCTAGGTGTCTGAATCACTTCCTGTGGAAATAGGACACAAAAAATCACCAGTCAGCATGAAATCGCTGAGTACATGCCCAATTCAGACAGATGCAGGTTGCTGTGTGTATGGGTCCTGCTAGCTATTGCAGTTATAACAGAGCTCTGAGTCACACATAATTAAATCTTTCTTTCCACCAGTAATTGTTCTAAGAGGGTTTTTCTGTAGTCCATTAAGTAACATTTCTTTTGTTCAGGATAAGAATGGATAAGAAAAGGCAAAGTAGGCTTCAGGTGTACAGTGGCATGAACCTAGGTCCCGTTTCTTTCATCCTCTCTTTCAGATTATTCCGATCTGATCACCACGCAGCCGTCATTATTTTAATGTTGAAGACTGAGACAAGAGTGCCATGGATGTGAAAGAAAGGAAACCGTACCGATCTCTGACTAGGCGCCGCGACACTGAGCGCCGCTATACCAGCTCTTCAGCGGAGAGTGAGGACAGCAAGGCACCCCAGAAGTCCTACAGCTCCAGCGAGACCCTGAAGGCTTATGACCAAGACTCCAGGTTGACCTACAGCAACCGAGTCAAAGACATGGTGCACCAGGAGGCCGATGAATTCTGCCGAGCAGGTGAGCACGTGGCAGCAGGTTCTGCAATGATGTGCATTAATCAACCCTGCTTGGGGATGTTGGCTTGGAGTGGGCAGGCATACTAATCCTGCCTGAGTTTAGCAAGGCTGGGTCACAGAAGCGGTGAGTATGCAGAAGGCTGAGGGTCAGCATGGACTCCCTAGTCCTAGCAGAGATGCTAGATATTTATTTTCCTGTTTATTGCTAGGCTGAAGTCAGCGCAGTGACATTTTCACTGCTGTTGTTGCCTATGTGAGGTAGATTTCTAGCCCCTGCTACGGTCTCATCTTCATTTTTCTGCAGAGACGTAGGAGTGTCTTAGTTCAGAAGTCAGGCAGGGTTGCACATAAATTATTTTTAGAAGTCCATCCAGAAAAGCATAAAATGGCAAACCGAGTCAAATGGAATAGGCAGCATTCCAGACAATGAACAGGAAGAGCTGACCTAGACTACTATTAGTGCACTCTCTGCATTTTGGAGAAACTGATTCCCCAAGGGGAATGCATATGACTGCACTCATTTAACTTGGGGGCTGCTTAATTTTGCTCTTCAAGTATCACGCAGTTGTGGTTTCAGTGCAGGACTCATCTTTAAGGCATGCACAAGCAAAATTAGTTGCAGAAGTATCTCTACGCACATAATCTTGCCATTTGTATGTCAACAAAGTTCCAACCAGCAATAATTAAGCAAAGGACCAGTAGGTGTTGTAAGCAATACTTTGTAATCACAAAAGCAGTTTCCTTCTGAGCAGCTCTGAAGTACTTCATAACCACTAAGAAACCTAAGAAGCTATAAAGAAGAGGAAACCTTTTAGGTTGCTGAGTTTGCTCACTTCATACAATATATTCACCATGCAGGATAGATGTGAATTAGTATAGGTCAGCGGTTTTCAACCTGAGGGTCTACGAGATCCTGCAGGTCCATAGACTGCTACTAAGAAGCCCGCAAAAGATAAGTAAGAAAAGCCAGTCTATTGACAGGGAACATAAATTTGCTATACAGAAGTTCCTACTTCCTCAGGAAAATTTTATAGGGTACTGAAAAATGGTTAAAAAAAAAAGCATTGGTCTATGTGCTGAAATTAATTGAGAAGAAGTTAAGATTAACTAAGCCAGGGCTCCAGTTATACTTATGATATATCACCCACAGATTTTTCATTTTATAATTTTCTCACAGTTCATCCTGAGAGTCCCAAGACTGGCCTGAAGAGTGATAACAATTACCCCAGATATTCTGTGCCACAATTTCCGCTGGCACAAAGCCATGGACACACCTCACTTAGTGATGCCTCTTGGACTTGTGCCAACTGAGAACCAAGCCCTGTTAGTTGGCTTGATATCAACATGGCAAGGCAAATTTCTTTCCAGCGTTGGTTTGGAAAGCAGAAGAGGGAAGCATTTCAAATTGACCAAATAAATTCAGTAAATAAACAAGTCAGCATTTAAATGGTTTTAGCTAGAGTGAGAGTGCCAGCAAACATGCAAGTCAGCACAGCAAAAAATAGACCAGACCTGAATTAAAAAGTCTCAGATATTTATTATCTTCCTTTTATTGACTTGAGTTCTTCCAGCTTAAAAGGCAACACTGAACACAGAATATGAAAATCGATGCATCTCCTGCTGTTTATTGCAAATAAATTTGATTTTCAGTTAATTGTAGCAGTCATTTTTCATAATTTATGAGCTGTTGTTACTGGAGAACATCCGTCACGGTGCACATTGATGTGCCTGATGATGTTGAGTGTGGCTTCTTGCAGGGGTAGGTGGAACTCACAATTGTTTGCTCAAACATGCAGCATGCAAGCAAAGGAAAAAAAGACTACACTGTCCTGTATTCCTTGGAGGCTGTTTTTTAAAACTATCCTGGCATTGCATTAAGGGCAGAACTGGAAGAGGAGAGCCAGGTCTCTGGGGAAATACTGTTTCCTGTCTTTTATAACTTCAGTTCTTATGCTGCATCATGCCATGGAGTGGGAGAGGACATTCTCCCAGACACTTTCGCAGATGATTTAAATGGATTAATTTGGCACAAGCTTGCACTGTGTTCCCCAAGCCAGGCTCTAAGGCTTGACGGAGCTGTGAGCCCCGAGCATCCTTATCTGTCCGCTCTGTCTGAAAGCTTTACCCCTGCTCGGTCAATTAAAAAGGTGTGAAGTTCATGAATGCTTTATACTGTTTGAGTGTTATCAGCTGTAGATCTATAACCAGCTGAACCATGGTTATTTTTTCCTTACATCAAACACTTCCTTCCCTGAACTTTACGTGGAAATGCTGTCAAGTCTCCCTGGCTTGGTATTCACCTTGCATCCAAACATCTTCTCTTTGTTCAGTGGGAGCTGCAAGGTTAACGAAAAAGTATAGTAAAGCAGCAGCTACTTGGGGCCAGCTGATCACTCAGTGCAAAGAAGTTATAGTAACAGATCTTCCTCGTGCAGCAGAGGTTTGTGGCAAGCCAGAGTGTTTCCACAAGCATGAAAAGAAACTCTGGAAAAATAGAAATCTGACTGTTTGCATTGGATGCACATTCTAAAATGTGCTATTTAACATCAACAGATGGAAACGTGAGGAGAATCACACGCTTCGGTGTGGTTTTGAGCAGGGAAGGAGCATAACTCAGTTTTGGATACAAGCCTGAGGTCTGGAACGGGTGAATAGACTGCAATAATGAGTAGATAGGAATTTTATGGTCTATAGCTAGGTGTGGGCCTGAACTTTCCTGATGATCACGCATTCGGATTCAGCTCCTGAAAACATGTCTGAGCTGAAAGCCCTGTTCTAAAACTGAGCGTGTAGCCCATGCATAGTTTGGGCAGTTTGGGCTCCACTGCAGGGGATTTTCTTATTGAAATAACGTGAGGAAGCCAAGACAAAATTTGATTGCTGGTGTTGGTATTTGGCCGTGATCCAGAGCCTGATGTCTCCTACAGGTTGAATATCAAGTTTTTTTAATCCATCCTATCGAGGCATACCGGAATGGGAGCAGCACTGCATTGTACTTATAAATGCACGGTGCAAATAAAGGCATTCATGGGTGGCCAAAGCCTTTTAAAGACATTCAGGGTTGAGAAATAAAAGCATGCATTAATAAATAAATGTGGATTAAAATGGAGCCACTAATTGCTCTCCCCAGCTTTCTAGCGCAACTTTCTGAACAAAGTGTGCTAATATTTGAATCCTCCTTCACACTGATTTGGACTGATTTCGAAGCTCTGCAGGTAACTAGACATGAACTCAAGAGTCCTTTTTTCAGGTTATATTTTTAGTCAGCTAAACAATTACATCTATTTGCAGTCAAATAACCTCTGCTGTGATTGTGTCAGAATGAATAGCTGAACTGAGTCAATTCATGAGTGGTCAGCAAGTGGAAAGTGAGAGCTCCAGAAGAAATTTAAATCAACAATATGTAATTTCAGTGATTTCAACAGAAAGAACTCTTCCAGCTTTCACTTTTCATGTTGTATTACAGTTGCTAAGTGTACTCTAAGACTGTTCATTATTGCATATCCGATTCTGCTTGTTTCCCAAGATGAGCATTTTCTGCCCCTCTTGAAGAATTCCACCATCTCCCCATCCCTCTCTGCTTTCAAATTTGATGTTTTTATTGAACGATCTCTGACTTGTTGTCAGAGGAGGGGTTCCAGAGGCAGGAATCCAGGTGCTTTTTGGTCTTGGCACAGTCTTTGGTACCCCAGATGATTTGGTCATCTGCAAATTAGATGATAATGCTGAATAATGGTAGTTTCTGTGAACTGCACTGTGATGGATGAGGTAAATGCCCAGTAGGGCTATGATGCAGGTGCTGAGTTGCTCATTGCAAATGGAAAAAATGAGGTCCATACATGTCAAATGACTCCTCAGATGCCACAGAAGCAGCGATTTGCTTTTGATTTCTGTGAGGCTTTAGGCACCCCAAAAGCAGTAACTGAATACCTTTTTGGGCTTTGGCCTCAGTCACTAACCAAGACCACAGAACAGGGATTTTCGATGTGATGTTTAGACTCAGGAGCTGCTGTGTCCCACTTGAAGACAGCGGCTGAACAGTTCTGCTGTCAACTTGTGCTGGACAAAACCATCTGCTATTAAAAAGTAACCACAGTGCTGCATTCCCTCCCAGGAGCCAACTTCTCCTTGCGAGAGCTGGGCCTTGAAGATGTGACGCCCACGCACGGGACTTTGTACCGGACTGATATCGGGCTGCCCCACTGCGGCTACTCCATCAGCGCCGGCTCGGACGCCGACACCGAGGCGGACGTGGTCATGTCGCCCGAGCACCCCGTGAGGCTCTGGGGACGCAGCACCAAGTCAGGTCGCAGCTCCTGCCTGTCCAGCCGGGCAAACTCCAACCTCACGCTCACCGACACAGAGCACGAGAACACCGAAACCGGTAAGTGACGACCGCGCACGCGACGTCCGCTGGAGCTCTACCAGGAATGCCTCTTTTTACCGCTCCGCTTATATCTCCGTTTGCTTTTTTTTTTTAATCAGACTCAGAGAAAACACTCCTCTAATAGTCCCATGTCACGGCCTTTTGTACTGTCCTACAGAGTATTTGTTAATAAACTGCTGGAGAAGCTCCTACTTATTTATCACAGCGACAGAGATCATTAAGTGGCTGTAATACTCTCTCTGCTTTTTGTAGCGACCTTTCAGACAAAAAACATTTAAATCTCCCCTCCTCTGCCCAATGCTGCTCTTATCTTTGCTACAGATTTTCCGGGCAGATAATTTCCTTCTTTTCCTAGCTGGTTCCTTGACAGGAGCCGTTTCATTTATGTAAATCAGCGGACTGCTCTCTGAAGGAAAACGACGGTGAAATATTTTTAGAAGCCTTTTTCTTTGCGAGGAATAAAAGCTGAAGGTCACGGGTTTTTTATCTCTGTAACTTTGCGTCCCCAGCTGCAGAGGCGCCTGCATGTGCTTTGTAGGTCTGCGAACCTTTTGGTCAGCAGTTCTGCCAAGCCGTGTAGGAAGGAGAGAGGATTTTGATTCAATTGCAGCTTGACCCTGGGGTTCACGCAGCCATATATGCCTTTGCACCTTTAATTCAATTATGGCACAGCCTGTTTCTTAATATAGCTGCTGCGTACAAGTCATTGGGAGCTTGGGCTCAGCGTAGAAAGCTGATGTGAAATGACTGTATTGCTTGCTCTCTTTATGCTTTTTGCCACTGTATTATAGTGACGAATGATGATTTCCTTGGGAAGCCATGACACAGTGAGGCATACACCACCCACATGATTTTATGTTTAACTCCAACAAAATTACAGTAGAAGCTTATTAAGTTTCTGTTCGGCGATAATGATATATTAGGCGAAGTTCAAAGATAAATGGCCTTCTGTTTAAACAAAAATCCTTTAAAAATGATCTTTACAGTATTTTTCAGGTTTCTTAATGGAACATTTTACAGAGTTGCACTCATTTGGACAGGCAGAAGGGCAGTGGCAGAGTATATCATTTTACTTCCGAGGCTTGTGTTTTGGCCAAAAACCTGAGGAATTAGCAGGGTGAATTAGAGTTTTGCACAATCCCAAGAAATCTCTAAGAAAAAAACCAAAGAAAACACCTTGCATTTTCATCCCATTTTCTTGTATTGGAGTCCCTCCCTTGTGCTTTTCGCAGTGGCGTACGAGCAGCTGTGATTCTACCCCATGCATTTTTCTTTCCAAGCCTACTAAGAAAAGCAAACCACAGAAATTTAGTCTTTTTTTTTTTAAGAGAGAAGAATCACATTAGCTGCTGGATTCTTTTTCACTAGTTTCCGTAATGCTGTCTCTACATGTGCAAATGCAACTTTGTACCTACAGATCACTTACAAATGAAATTATATTAGCAACAACACATTAGCAACAGCACACGCATTGAATAGTTTTACTGAGACTAATAGCAGAGGCAGTAGGATTTAAGTCAGTACTGAGACAGCATCCAATTCCTCCTTCCCTAAATGTAGTGACACACTAACCATTAGCTGAACCATCATTTCATAGCAATTTGGAAAACAAAGACCAGAAAGGTGGAGAACATACCTTCAGTTTTTTTAAATGCTGTATAAATACAGAAGGAGGAGTATCTTTGGTCCCTAAGGATCTGCAGTCTTAGATGCTGGGTGTCTTGAATGAGAAAGCCTATATCATATTTGAAAAATAAAGTCTACATAGCGTACAAAAAGTGCTCAGTAGGTAATTGTATTGTTTGCATTGATAAAAAAGAGGTGGTGGAACTTGAGGGAAAATATTACAACTTGGTCTTTGGTGTTGTGAAGCTTGCCTTGACAGTTAGACTTCCCTGGGAAGGTATCAGTGAGATCAGCCAGGTTCCATCTTAATCAGAAAAGCTTGTCCGGAGCTGAGAGAAAGACACACATTTTTTCAATATAGAGATTGTAGCTGAACTTGTGGTAAGAAAGTATCCAAACAGATAAGGAAGAGGAGAAGAGGGACTAAGGACAGAATCTTAAGATTTGGACATTTTTATTTTGCTATTGCTTGGCACATACAAAGGTGTGAGAAGCATTTGCAAACAAAGTGCTTGCTTCTTGAAAGCTGCTGTTGGAGAGAGTGAGTGTTTGAGATCCTTTTAGAAGTTTTGTCAAGAAAATTGCTCTTTGTTTCTTCATTTTACACAGAAGCAGTGTTACTATGGGCACTTACATTGCTAGCCATCACACAGGCTATTTTGAGAAAACTGAGATTTATAGGAGAAATGTTTTCAAGAAGACATGAGATTTTGCTAATGGCAGCATAAAGTAACATAATGCTATGACTCAGTTTACAGGATACCTTTATTAGTCAATATTAATTGCTGACAGTATTGATAGAAGTTACAGCCTTTAGCTGAAGTCAATATGGAGCTTTATGAACATGCCATCAATAGAAGATTTTATGGGGCCCATTAAACCAACTTTTCCAATGAAGGTTAACGTCCGTGATTTTTATGCTGTTCATTATTTATCCAAAATAAATAATGAGAATTTACTTCTGATGTTTATAAATCCAAAGCTGTCAAAGCACAACTCTACCGAGACATTTATTGTGTTCTTAGAAAATGAGAGATCTGGCTCCTCTGAGAAGCTTTGCTTTTCTTTGAGCAGTAGTGATGCCTTGAAGGAACAGAGATATGCTGCTCAGTAAGTACAGCCACAATCCACCCCTCTGTCTTTAAGAAAACTGATGAAGAGGTCCGGTTCCATGGCATATTACAGTCCATAAATCACTTGCACAGGCAGCTGGCATGAAAAGCCAGGCACTGCTTTATCTAAACTGTTCCCAGGCTTTCCAGGAGGTTGAATACTTTTACTAGGTGAAGAGTTTGCTCTTAATGAAGAGTTAACTTAAGTTACATCTCCAGAATTGCCCTGAAATCAAATCCTACATACACAAACAGACCCAAAGATCTTCCTGCACTTGGGCAGTGCTTTTCCTTCGATCTGACTGGTCTCTTTGCAGAGAAAGGGGACAGAGGGGACAGCTCAAGTCACCACACCTCATCCCTGATCACTCTGTTCTGCTCACACAGATGCTTAATGAAGTTTGAGGGTTATTTTGCAGCATGACCATCTAGGCTAAGCTGAAATTGTGAGCTCACATGAACAGTTCAGAGCCATGCACAGGGAGGACTTTGGGTCCTGGAAGTATAGCAGTCAAGTTAGCAGAACCTTTTTCCTATACTGGTTCACTCTGTTTCTCAGCAAGATTGACCTGAATTTGGATCTGATTCTGGAGCTGACTTAACTGCTGTTACGCCAGGTAACCCTGAACAGCCTTTGCACTGAGCCATCAATTGCACTTAACATCAGAGAAAAAAAGTACAATGAGGGAGAATATGGTATCGTCATCTAGAAATTGACTTGTTTTGCAGCCATTTAGTCAGATACTAAAAGCAAAATGTTTCTCATCAGAAAGGTGTCATTGTAAAAGTATAGCTTCACAGAATAATTTAGTTGTAAGGCACCTCTGGAGGTCTCCAGTCCAGCCTCCTCCTGCTTAAAGCAGCGCTAACTTCAAGCTTAGCTCAGGTGGCTCAGGACCTTCTGCAGTTGCATTTTGAGTATCTCCCAGGACAGTGATCTCAAGACCTCTTTGTCCCAGTTCCAGGGCTGCACCACCCTCGCTGTGAACAGCTCTTTTCCTTATGGCTAGTCAGACTTTCCACTGCTGCGCCTTGTGTCCGTTGCTTCTTGCCCTTTCACTGGGCATCTTTGAGAGCAGTCTGACTCCATCTTCTCCATATCCCCACACATAAAGTAGTTGAAAGACAGCAACTAGATGTCCCCATAGCCACTTCTTCTGCAGGCTGAACAAACCCAGCTCCATCTGCCTTTCCTTATGCATGGCTTGTAGGTGATTAGGCACTGGAAGAGACTGTCAGAGGAGTCTGGGGAGCTCCAGTACTAAAAGTTTTTAAGGACAGGATAGATAAATAGCTGTTGGGAATGGTCTAGATCAGCTGGATGGCTGGATGCTGCCTCAGTTGGAGTGATTGTACATGTTGGCCTTGAGCATTTCTCTTTCTTCAGTTTCAGTAATTTGTAGCATTGCTGAGCTTTTTGTGGCTCTGGGTGCATGTTGGACTGTTCAGACTGGACTTTGAGCACTTCAGGCTTTTGTACTGCTTAGGGCGTTCTTAACAGAAGTAGAGATGGACAGTGTTTGTGTATATGCAGATATCTAAATATCGGGTCTCTAATGGGAGATCCTACCCCAGGTCTGCCCAAGCTGTCATGAATCATGTTCATAGTCTCCTGATTAGATCTGAACACGAGAGCTGACCAGAAAATGTTGACGTTCCTGCACAGAATCCTTTCCCAAGAAAAAAAGAGCATTTCTCTGTCTGCCCTAGATGTGATAAAGAGCTTACTGCTTTATTCAGAGCATTCGCTGCAGGATTACTTTAGAACTGGGCCAATCACATTTTTAAAAGTTTTTTTTTTTTTTTTTTTTTTGTAAAAGTGGAGTTGCAGCCCTTTTTTAAAAAGTACAGATTAACTTTCAGCCATTGCAAAAAAGCTCAAGCAAACAGAGGATTCTCCTTAGTTTTAATCTGGTTTCGTGTTAGTTTCCACCAAGGCACGTAGTTGGTTAAACATGCGAGGGAGCAGGAGCGTTTTCTTCGTTAGCGCGACAAGTCAGCAGTGATTAATGTTGTGTACATGTGCAGAGGGGAGCTGATGTTTCTCTCTGTTGTCATCTCCTCTCGGGAAAAATGTGGGTAGTATGAAGAGGCCAGAAAGATCTCACAGAGAGGATGAGTAACATCAGATGGCTCGAGACAGTTCAACCTCACTGGAGACTACATAGAACCGCCTGCTCAATTGTGATGTATTGTATAAAGAAATTATTGCGGCATAAGTGTTGCTGAAGTGTGGAATTTGCTTATCTAGCCGACTTAGAGATAAGTAGACATGAACTCAAATTCCAAATTTAACCACCCTGGAAGCCAAAATTCAAGCTCCAGGATCGCTGCCGGCGGACTGCACTGTGTTACAGAGCTGGGTTCCTCTTTCCATCTTAACAATCCAAATGCTAGGTAGGAAATGTGTCTTTTCTTCCTGAAAATAATCCCCCCTGCGCCTCAGGTTTGCAAAGGGGGTCAGACCAGCGTTGCTGGATACAGATCTCACAGTTAACACGGAAATGGCTGCAGGTACCATTGGCGCAGCACACTTCCACCCCATATCTGTTGGTTGCCACTCTTTAGGAAGAACAGTTTAATCTTAAGGTCCATTTGTCTTTGGCTTCACCTCTGATATCACTAGTCAGTGCCAAATGTGGTATGGGGACTACAGCAATACAGACACTTACTCACTGGTGACAAGATTAAGAGCACTAATTCATTTTACATAGCTGGACCAACACCCCACAGAGAGAAATAATTTTTCTTTTAGTCACTACTATTCTGGGATGCATTTAAATGAGCTTTTAAACTGTCATGAAAGCAGCCAGCACAATATCTGCTCTCCCAGCCTTACCAAAATGACCAGAATGGAAATGACTGTGTCATGGTTAATTTTCATTTTCCCATCAAATAAATTGTCTTTCCTGAAAATTCTCATACGCTTTTGTAAAACTGAAATGTAGCAGTATTCAGGACCTGAAAAGCTCACATGATATTTTTGCCTGTTCTACCACCATGGACCCTACTCTTTGCCATTTAATTGACATAAAAGATGATTTAAAGAGCATTTCTTGCAGTGACTGACCCCCACACTCTCTGATTCCACACTCCTTAAGCCATTACTGCTGCTGGAAGAAGCGCTTTGAAACTGCATAGGAAATTAAGATTTCACAGAATTGAATAATAGTAAAAGATAATTTAGAAACACAGGGGCAGATTACAGCAGGGAATAATTAAAGCCAAGCCTTTCAAATTAGAAACACCAAAGAAACAATAGAATTTTATTTCTCCTGCGTAGTTAAGAAGTCTAACTAATACTTTCACTTATTGGAGGGGGTCCGATATGGACTTCACTGAAGCCTCTGAAAACCCCCATTGATACCAGAGGTGTTAGATCAGGTCCTAGGTGTATGTTGGTAACTAACTGTTTTTGAAAAATAGTCAGAGTGCCAGCTTGGTATGAATCCCAGTACTCCTGGTTAAACACACTGCAACATGCTGTTCACCACCAGGTTTCTCGTATATATTTCTGCTTCTTATTAAATCAGAAAGCTGTCATGACGATCAAACCACACGCTCCAGAATTTCATCAGCTTTTTCCAAATGTTTTCTCTTCAAAGCTTCTTTACAATAGATAAGGAAACCTTAGTCAAATGGTTATTATTTCTGCGGATTTTTCTTGTTCCCTTTGGTTGTCTGTTGCTCATCTTTCTAATGGGGTCCTTACATGCTTCCAGGGGCCTTTCCAGGTGCTCCTAAACAGTTCTGAACCTCTGCACTGCCAGGATTTCTACTCAGTCTTTTTTGCATTCACCTTCCCAAATCATGTTGACCCATATCACTGGCCCAAAATACAATCAATATATCAGTGCAATTAGCAGTGCCAGAATCACTCGGTAATCTTAGCATTACAAATTATTTGTTAAAAACCCATCTGATAATCCATGGTGACTTTTCTTTTTATTACCACGTTTTGCTAAGTAATTTCCTCTCCGACTTCATGCAGTCTATTCTTAATATTGTTACTGTGGCTGCAGCAACATCATCTTTTTTCTTTTTCTTTTTTCTTTTTTTTTTTTTTTGAATTAAATAGTGCATTATGAAGTACTTCCAGTAAATGAGTGTGTTCTTCAGACATGCTTCTTCTGCAAATTGTGTAGGCAAAAATACGATATTCAGACTCTAGAGAGTTCAGAACAGAGATTTTTTAAAAAATCATTTCTCAAAATAAATAAAAAGAAGAATGTGCTTTGTGCTCTATTTTCTTAAGCTCGTCTTATGCCTTTTGAGTAGGGGAAGACAAGAATAAATTAGAGTTACCAGGTCAAGATCAGGCATCTGCTGGCTGTCATCCTTCACTTGGCTCCTATCAGCTGTAACCTTAATATTAACAAGATGTTTCAGCTTGAAATAAAAATTAGGCAGAACCCTTAACTCTAAAGATCCAACATCAATTGCACATGATAGCAAATGGCACTGGAAAACTACCAAAATGAGTAGCTGGTCCAGAAGTGCATTTTCACTAATCCAGACTGTCGCCATTCCTGGAAATTTTTACACTTTCCTTTCTCAGGTAGCGTTTGCAAGCAATACCCCATTTTGATAGTACATTGTGATTGCTTGGAATTTGCAACCCACTGAAGCCACCTTTATAAAAATATTCAGAGATGAGATGGTCACCTGAAATGTGAAGGTCAGGAGAAGGAATGTGCCTTCTGGCTCTCCAACCATAAAGATACTAATATTCTTATGAAGACTATTAGTCCTAAAATGGAAAGTTTAACTGTATCACCATCCCAAATGCTACATTCCCCAGTGAAAAAATGGCTCTCTGGAAGGCTGTTACATCTTCCTTACCTGTGATCCATCTTTCTAACCACAGCCATTCTTCATGATGGATTCCTGGTCCCTCCTATATTCTGTCCTCTCATCTTTTTTGTCATTTCTAGACATTAGCCCCGGGATGCTTTCTGAAAGTGAAAAGGTGAAGCACAATCTTACTTCTTCACAAGAGTGTCAGAGAAAGTTTTACCCTGATGGGACAGGGAATTGATGGGGTTCAAGGCAACAGAACCTTAATCTCTCTCCGTGGTCAACCAAACCCCGGTCCAGGAGGTCATAAAACGGCCTCTCAAACCCAGAAACAAGGGGATGTCACTGTCTCAGGCAGGATTCAACCCATCCAAGAGCCGAATCTCCCTCCAGAAGCACCGAGCTCACCCCAGTGACTGCTGAGGCACCCAGTGGCACCAGTGCTCCCAGTTTAGGTGGTTACCTTATGTAGGATAATCTGGGCCTAATAATTCAATTGCTCTGTTAGTGATCAGAGGTGGTGCCTTGATTTTGCTTAGTGAAGGGATACGCACTCATTTCTGGGGTGACTATACCTTGTCCCTAGCGTGTTTGTCTCTAGAGAAAAAGAAGTCTTCCCACTTTTTTTTTAATGTCCATAACGCATGCATTTTCTTTATTGCTGTAACCTGTGTCTGTAAAGACTCTAACATAAACCCTTTTGCAATGTTAGTCTGCTGTAATGAACTACGGTTCAATATAGGTTAGTGTGTAGGTTTTATATTATTATTATTGTGATGATGGTGAAGCCATAAACAACCAAAAAAAATGGCTCAAACTGAGTAAACTCTTAATAGCTGGGATATTGGTGGAGAGGGCACGTAGCGACAACATTAACAGGTAAGAACTTATTGCTCTTTTGAATGACGCTGTCAGTTTTTGTCCTTCCCTCGGCCACTTTAAACTGCCTTGTCATGGAGAATATTTTACAGAAAATAATTGCACTGAGCAATGTTACTGGCAAGCTGCCAAATATTCTGGAAGTAAATCTGTGCTTTTCTTTTTCTTTTTCTTTTTCTTTTTTTTAATAATACTATCCCCGTGTGTCATAAATTACTTTCTTCTTTTGGTGCGAAACACCCTAGAGGGGTGTTCGCATATGGGTGCAGTTGCAATCAAGCCATGGATCCTTTAATGGCAACACTCGGTTTCTGACCCGTATCTTTGGGATGTGTGTGTGTGTGTGTGTGTGTGTCAGCATTGACTGGGATTTTTCCCTTAGTCTCTTCCCCCTTTTCTGCTCCATCCCTCCTGCGTAGGGACCACGCTAGGCTGAAATGATCAGGATCTCCCAGGGTGCCATCGCAGCCCGTCAAAGAGCTCCTGAGTTTTCCCCTTGTAGGGAAAGGGGGTGCCAGGCTTTCTCCCCGCTTTGGCATTTCTAGATGTTCATGTCTATGTTTCTTGGACTGCTGCATCTCCTTATAGGTCCACCACACAGTGTCTTAATCCATAGCGGGTCCAGTCTCCTCCAGTGGTGGATGGTTTTGCTTTCTTCTGGGAAGATGTTTCTCCACCAGCAAGGGGCATGAAGTCATAGCAAAGAGCATGTTATCACCGCTGCATCCCCATGCCCAGGGGTGCGTGCCGAGGTCCCGATAAAGCTCCTGCCGTGAGAGTTTGTTCATTAAAATCTCAGGGCTTTCTTTTTCGGAGGCTTTTGATTAACTGTTAAATTGTGCCGTTTTGTTCAATCCAGGGCAGTGGCTGAAAACACAGCACTGCCCTAATTCTGCAAAGTCTTCAGTGTTGCTTGGAACTGTCCCTAAAAACTTTAATTATGCACTGCAAGCCACGCTGTTGCTTTGCTTTGTCCCTACCAGCACAGACCATTTTGAACCATGTATATAAAGAGAAAAGGCTATATTATTCATTTCTATCCAGCGTTCCTGTACATTAAATATTTCATAAATGCAACTTTATTGTGGTCCAGCCAAAAGAGAAATCATTGCCACATCTGCCTAAATTATACAAAGACATTTGGGGAGGAGATGTGTTACAGGAATCAGGGCTGCTTTTGGGTAGGCACTGGGCTGCAATTCGAGCCATTAAATCCACACCTCTGCCACGGACAGTGCTTAACCATGGCTGTCGTTTCATTTCTCTTCCTTTTTTCATCTTAATTCCCTCCTATGAAATGAGGATATTAGTTGTGTTGTTTTTTTCCTGGCCCCCTCTTTAAGTTTTTGTGGTCATACACATGAATAACAGCAAACATAGTCAAATTCTATCCCTTAATATATTAAATGAATTCTCAGTGCAAAAGGGCTTTAAAATATTGGCTTAGGCAGTGCCTCGAACATGCACTGGACATGTTTGGGGAGAGGGGAGAGAAAAAAAGCTGCTTTTCGTCATTGTTGCTGCCGCCGTTATTTAGAACCGAGTCGTGCGACTGCGAAATGGAGAGTGTCAAATAACCAGTGTCGCAGGGGCCATTACACAAAAAGCTCTCCTGGAGATTTCAAGAGCTTCCAGGGTCCTCTAATGGTCACAGATGCCCCGGGCACTTGCTGAAAACAGAGCGCAAAAGGCTCAGAAACACGCCGGCTCTTCCTGGGCTCTGGCAACCAGGCAGTGGCTTTTTTATTTTTTTCCCCCCCTTGTAGCTCTCTCCGTACGCGAGACCTTTTCATGCCAAGCAGCGCGAATTGGCAATGAGCACAGCCCTCTTCTCGCTGCTGCATTTAATGACCTCCAAAGTGCTACAGGGCCTCCCGCAACCAACTTCAGATGTGGTGAACTTGGGGAAGAATTGCTTCATCCAAATAACGGCTTTTTGCCATGTTCAAAAATGCGCACTTTGACTCCTGTCCTGGTTTGTTTGCTTTGTAGTGGAGGAGATTTATTTTTTTAATTTAATTTAATTTAAATATACTTATTTAAATTATAGTAGATAAACTCTTTAAAATTAAACATAAAATTATGGCAACCAAGACTCATATGCAGAAGATTCAGAAGAATCAGCTAGAGACTTTTAAAGCATTCTCATCTCAGAGCGTTTCCAAGCTGTTATGCATTATCTGCCAAAGTCTTAAGGAGAGTCAAAGCACTGAACAGGCTAAAGTCTCTAGGCAAGCACCTAGAACTGGTTTGTGGAGCTGCTAAATCAGCCTCTGACAGCAATTGCTTCTTCTGCAGGTGGAAAGGGGGATTTTTTTCCCATCAAGTCACTCAAGTAGAGCCGTTCGATGAGCGTGTGCAGAAGGGAGAAATCCACCAGCAGTTAGAAAGCAGGGGAGGAGATCTGCATGAATAAAAAACGGTGGCCAGACATATTACAAGCATAGTGCCAGGGTGCATTTTATTTGGAGGGGCGACCGGTTCGAGAGGTTCCCAGCTGCCCGTTCCCATGCGGGTTCACCAGGCTCACTGAGACCACGTGGAGAGATGAGCTTGGGTCAACTGAGGACCAGTGGCTGCAGGTGGGGTAGTGAAAATACATGGGAACTATTTAATCCAGCTTTGCCACTGAAGAAACAGCATGGTTGAGCATTTTTGGAAATACTCCTTCGTTTCAGCTCCCCAGCTAATGCTGTCTTTGTTACCATCAATTCACTTCCAGCTCAAGACTTATTTTCTTCTTGCATCTCCAGCAGGTTCAAGTAGTTTTATTACCCTCCGTTTGGGAGGAGGGGGGTGAAATTATAACTGAATTCCAGTTTCCATTTAAAGGCAGCTTGATATGAATTCCAAATAAATGAAAAACAAAACGAAACACAAAAAAATCCAGCAATCATCTACTGAATAAGAAATCTGTTGTTCACCATTTTCTCTTCATAAAAAATGTAAAAAGTAAGGATCTGAATAAATGCATGCTAAGCTATATAATTGCTGGAATAAATATGTATAGATATAGGATATTCTTTGGTTTAGCATAAAGAAGTGCCAAATTACACCAATCAGTGAGAATCAACCAGTTTTAAAAGAAAATAACTGAAAAGCACAAATGCAAAACAAGATTAAAACTGATTATTTAAATCAAGATTCTCTGTTTGCTGGTCAAAACCATGATTACAATTTAAATCAAGCTACCCTGCCATGAATAGTTTAAGGACAATGATTTCTTCCTCTTACATAACGTGTGGATTTTATAAGCAACGGAGCATTGTGCTGCTTGTAAGGAACTTGAGCGTATGAGCCTCCGTGTACAGCCACGCTTTTCATTCGGTTCTAGTTTGTTTTAGGTGTTAGAGATATGCAAATTGCAATCCTCGGCTGAAAGAGTGGGAATCTGGAAAGCCACAAAAAGACTCTGCAGTGCTTTCTTCGGGGAGCCTTGCCAGGGAAATTGAATTGACACCCAACGGCGAAGCCGCAGTGCTGGCTCCGTAGTAACACGGGGGCTGCAAGAGCAGCCGTAGCTCCGGGTTGGAGTATCGCGGGATACGAATCCTTCTCTGCCAGGTACCACTGGTTTGGATAATTGCATTCCACTTAGCAAAGTTCCCTTTGCACACGCAGCGGGAACCAGGCGTATCTCCTGCGTTAAATCGCTCTGCTGCGTTACTGTGCTCCGCCGAGCATCTGCTAATGCTCCACCCCAGAGGTGTCTGCAGTTCAGTGGCGGGTGAAACGATTAAGGCCAGCAAAGCACTTGATCTCTTGGAATGAAAGGTGTTGCATAAACACACCCCATTAGTTTTATTAATGCTCAACACAGCAAACTTTTCCTGTAGCTGGGGCTCCTCCTCCTCGCCATTTAATACAGCACATTCCCTATAGGAGAGAGGGTAGGTAAAAGGCAGCATATGCTTGGCTTGCTCCATGCAAATGTTTCCTTAAAGATGCCTGTTTTTTCCCAGACTGATGATTTGTTCCGTCATACGCTGAAGGACTGCCATGACATGAGTACTCTGCACTCTTGTAGAAGTCTGAAAGAGTGTTAATCTTGGGCCACTTCTCGGGAAAAGGAGGGTGGTGACCTGGGACACTGCAGACAGCTTAGCTAGGTGTCAGTTCCAGGTGGAAGAGCAGAAAACTTGGTATGGGAGGCAGCAGTCCAAAACCAGAGGTTTCCATCTTTAAGCATAAGTTTGGTTGCTAAAGACACGGTTATTTATGTGTTTGCAAAGTGTTGAGTTAGTTCTGCATGGCGTCAGCTCAGTCAACTAGGTAAAGGATGACATAGACACGCATACAGAATAGAGATGTGTATATATAGGAGACTGTGTACCTAAACCATGCTTTTTGTGATCCATAGCAGGGGAATAAACCTGCTCTCCTGATCCCTTCCCAAAGCTCCAGGTCCCCCAGCCACATCTGAATATTTTTGGCTGTTCACTGGCCATTAAGTGTGGTTTGGATCCCACAGCCTGATCTTGGAGGGGAGCTCTTCATTTTTCTTCTGCACAGGACCCCTTCCACTGATGTGATGCCTGCCCTAAAAATCATGACGGATTTATATTATTTGATTTTTTTTCCTTCTATTGGGACCCTGAATGGAAAAATCAAAAAGCAGAGATCAACTCAGAAAAACTGCATGGCTCCTCCATGGCTGAACAGGATATTTTCATAATTCCCTTTGATGGGAGGTTATGTATGTTTGTGTAGAGCTATCTCCTTTCATGTGAGCTGATAGCAAATAGGCTGATTCCCAGGTGAATTTTAGATTATTGAGCCTCTTCCTGCTCCTGTTATTCAGTAAACAGTCCTTGGGATTTGCGTGGATTGAAGCAGAGCCCTGGTGAGCCATCCGCAGACTGTCCTACCCCTTTCTTGTTTGTGGATAAGCCGAGTCCTTATCTGGTCCTAAACTGGCAATGTTTTGACAGAGAGAAAAAAAAAAAAGAAAAGATATTTCTACATTGATTGTTGGAGATAGAGGTTTCTGGGGATGAAAGGAGTGCTGTAGGTACTGGGTTTCAATCTGATGCTTTTCAGCGTTTTAGTGGTTAGCTAGAGGAAAAATTAAAATCATGGCTGCTAAAGTGTGTGGACATTAAAACTGGATAGAACAATAAAAATAAAAAAAAAAGCTGTAAGGACAGGGCCTTAACAGACACAGTATGATACAGACAGATGCGATGCTCCCCAGCTGTACAGGATAAGGAGTGCGAAGCTATTGAGTGCAGCAGGGTGACAGCCTGGAGGTACGAGCTCTGTAAGGGATCGTGGGGTCAGAGTAAGCAAGCCTTTCAACAGCACCTCTGTGTGATGCTCTTGGTGTCTTTCAACTCAAGACTGGATGTCTTGCTGGAAGGCAAACAAAAGGAACAAGGGCAGCTGGGCGAAAGGAGCTGTGATATAGAAAAGTTCAAACTAAATGAAACAACAGTCTCTTCTCTCTGTAAACTGCATGCCTATGCAAAAGAACATTCTCCCAAGGTATATATGAGAAGGGGTCAGTGCTTTTTACTAGGGAGGTATTTTACCACTTCCGAGTGAAGCTTTATTTGGAAACTTTTAGGAAGGACCACAATCCTGACTCGGAAACGAGTGCAGGCTCCAATTATTTTTATCGCGCTTAGTGATGTTGGAGGCTTGTATTCTTAGCATCAGACTATGGTGGGTCCCACGTAAGCACAGGTCTCACGTAAGGTAAGGGAAAATACCAAGAAGTGTTCCCAAAGACATCCGAGCATTATTGCCCCTGAGCCCTACCCCAGTAGATTCCTGTTCCTATAGACTGTGATGAACTGAGCCCTTAACCTTCCCTTAGTTAAATTAAAAACATTGAGCTTCTGGAGCCTCTCACTGTATGTTTTCCAAGCCTTTAATGGTCTCATGAGCCATATCCCATCTACCAATGTTCTTCTTGAACTGGATTTAGTTAATTCATATGTTGGCTTTGTCTAAGGTTCTTGCGAATACTTTTGCATTCCTCAAGAGAAGAATGTCCAGACACGGTAAAGACGGGCGAGATATCGACACCCTTTTCTCCTCCCCACACGCAGAGAGCAGCTAGATTCTGCAGAGCAATTGTTCGGATGCTTTCCTGGAGAAACTACTAAAAAAATCTCTCCCAGAGCTGCTTCACAGATTGATGTCTTGTCGATGGTGGCATGTGGGGGTTGAGAGGATAGGAGGGACAGATGGTCCATAAGGTTCCTTTGAGCTACAGCCAGACTCAAAGAAGAAAAAGGAAGATTGGTGAATTTCTGGAAGAGTTTATTTCCTCCTTGGACTTGAACAGAGTGTTGAAATTCATCCAACAGACTCTTTAAAGCCTTTTGGATTCTAAGAAGAAGACATAGATCTACAGCCTCATTATTGCTTATTCGGCTGTAAAACAAGGGCTGCAAGGAAGGAGAGAGACAATAGAGTTTGCTTCCTTCCTGTGTGTATGAGCTCGTCTCCAATTGGAAATTTACTGATATGGCTGTTCTGAAATAATTGTTTCTACATCCTTTCTTTTTGGCATACATATCTGTCTGGTCACTCTGATTCCACAGATAGTTACTTCAAAATGAATTATTTCCAAATAATTTTCATGGAATAATTATATTGGTACATTTCCAAGTCCAGATAAGCCTATGAATAAGATTCCAGAGAAAGATGAAAGCAAGCAAAAATTAAGCAGAACCTTTATTTATGTTTTCTGGAACACACGGAGATACCTTCCACTTGTAAAAATGCTTTCTAAAAATTAGTTAGTGGCTCTGTTTTCCAATAATTTGAAGTAGAAATGATAGGAATTACAGGGAATTCAGAAGATCACTAGCAGGGGAGATTTCAAGCATATCACTGTGTTAGGAAATCTGGTGTAGAAACACCAAGAGTTAGAGTTTGTCCAGATCCCACGCAGCCATGTAGGGAGTTAGGAAGCAGTCAGTAATTCTCTCCATCATGACGTGCCATAAACCCTCTGAGATGCCACACCAGGCAATGGAGATGCCAACCTATTTGGGCATGAGAGAGAAGCACAGAAGATCTTGGCTTTTTCCCTGTCTTGCTGAAGGGCAGCTGCTGGCGGCTGGATATTCGCTGCACCCCATGAAAATGGTATCGCAAATTCTCTCTCCTCCATAGCAGAGGAGCCCTCAGCATGAGGCCTCCTGGCCACACTAGCCCTCATGCCAGGCCCCGGACTAAAGGCCTGACCTCACGCCCAGGTGATTTCCCATATGGCAACTATATGAAAGGTTTCAGAGGTGGGATTTTTTTTTTTTTTAATTTACCGCATCCATTTTATATGACTTCAGAAAAAAAAAAATCTGTTGCATGACTCAAACTCATCCAGTTTCTTCTCAGCATTTACAGTTTCTACCACGCAGATTGAGCATTCATATCTTTACTCAAAAAAACTCTTATTTCCTCCCTCCCTTTCTTCACCTTTATTTCTTCCTGATGAGCAATTCAGACAGCAAACTGTTTCTCCCCTTCATTCCCATCAGTGACTCCATTCAAAGTTCTGCCCATGTTCTTATTTTCTTGGCAGAGCTATATTCAGTGAACACATTTGTTTCTCTAGCTAGAGAACAAAAATATCTGCAAGCAAACTCATTTCCCTTCCGAACTGCTTAGGAAAGTAGTGCTGGGAGGGGGAGGAAAGTGCTTTGTCAAGTGTTAGAGGAACAAGAGAGACATCTTCTCCCCCCTAATTCCCCCCCCCCCCCTTTATTATTATTGGGACGACTCTGTTAGTCTCTCACTTCCTTAGGGACTAGAAACATCTTGAAAAGATCTTTCATGCAGGCAGATAACAAACTCGCTGCAGAGCTGCACCCGAAAGGGAAAAATTACTTGCTCGTAATGATGTTTATCACACTCCTTCCTCTTTTGCCAATCCTACAAAGGAAGTTATTTCTCATATAAAGGCCAAGGCTTGTGCTTTTTTTTCCTGGCAAACGGTGGAAATTCAGCACATGTTAGTTTGATTGCTGGAAGTTTTACCTAAGAGGAGGGTGGAAGGACACTACATGGTATGTCAGTATGATTTATTAGAGATAGGTCAGATCCTATAAGGCAACATGCAACAAAAGTCCAGGTTGCTTCCGCCCAGCAAATTGGCCTGGGTGCTCTTCTCGCAGCTGAACAGAGTCAGTTAAGCCTGGGAGAGATGTCAGCGAGGACTCATGCTTTCACTAGACTGAATTAGTGGAGTCCATACAGCTTTTCATCCCACCAGGACATCCCACCAACATGGCAGTGTTGGTAGCTCCTTTGAAGGAGTCTTTGATTTTGTCTGCTCTGCATGGATGATAAGAAAATCTCACAGTGGTTAATGGAAAGAATGACCCAGGTGTTTTGCCCTAAGGTGTCTTTCTCATCGGCAGTGAATAGTTAGCCCCGAACCAATTGACTATCTATCATCCTCAACATTACAGGCATTAATGTCCTAGTATCGTGGTTACCTGTTGCTAAAACGCATGACAAGTAAACCTCAAAAAACTGCTGCAAAGTGGTGATGTGCAAGCCTGGGAAGCATATGCATGCATGGACAGCTGCAGACTGAAGTAGCTTGTGATGCAGTTCTGCTCTTGTTAATTATATCTGCTTCATGATAAACACTCTGTCCACTTCTTCACTGGCAAGACTGGGACAAGAGCCGAGGGTCTGACATCCAGCCCCCGAGTCTACCAAAATAATACTGAGATCTGTAGTGAATAGGAATTCATCTAGCATTACTGACTTCAGCATGCCCTCTGAAGCACTCAAGAAATGAGAGTTTACACCCATAACGGGGTCAGACCACTGAGTTTATGAGACGGAAAAAAGGCTTCTGTCTCTGGTAGGTGTTGAATCTGATTTATTAAATTCAGGGAAAAGGTACATGTGTATCAATGGTCTTTTTCACAGATGCAAAAAGGAAACCTACTCCAAAGTAGCTGTTAATGAAAATAAAAGTACTGCTTTAGTTGCTTGGGGCACAAAGCAAATGACAGCCTTAAAGAAGGTGTCCCCTTAGTAATATTTCACCTACTGTCTCATTGTATAATGATTGAAATATCAAGGTCAGTCAGGTTTAAGATGCTGAAGACCCTGTCAACACAGTGAGAAGGAAATGCAGTTTTCACAGAGACATTCTCAAGAACAAATATGATTTAGATATATATGTACAAAAGAAATCTAACCAGGTGTATAGTGCAAAATTCTGGAGACTCACAATTCAGCCTTGGATCCACTGCTTGGATTTTGTAACAGACATCAGAATGCAATGTTGGAAAAGGAAGAACAGGAATATAGTAGACAAACCCCAAAAGAAAAACTTCTTAAAAGAGAACTTCCCTTTTTGGGAGAAAGATGTTTCTACTAAAAATGTACATAAATATATGACTTCTTAATAAGGGTATGTAGTTCATTACCCTCTGCAAATTAACCATATCTAATCGTATATTTCCTAAAAAATAAAATAGCACATTGCATCTGTTAGTCTTCATTCGAATACAAACCAAATATGCATGAGTACTGTAGTATAAACTGTTCCATCTGTTTCCATGAATGTATAGTCATGCTAGTCGCCCACACACACACAACAGAAGGGTCTTTCGGTCTTAGCATCTGTCTTCACTGAAGAGCTAGCTTTGGGTAACTGCATTTCAACTGGAAGTAGCCAAGCTGGAGTAAGAGCAGCAGCACTGTAAAATAACTCTTGACTCGTGGTGCCCATACTGCCGTGGTTATCAGATATGCGAGTCTCTCCTAGCATATATGCGGAGGTAAATCTCTTGGCTTTTAGCACTACCATAAAACTGAGCTGCACTCTAAATTCTTAGATAAATGGTAGGAGAACTTGTCTGCCCTTTCTGGAGATGTTGAGGGAATTATGGGAAGGTATTGGAGGACCAGCATTACTTGAGTGGCACAGTGGACAATGATCATGTTAGCAGTTAGGTGACCCTGCTTGAGCAGGGGGTTGGCCAAAATGTCTCCAGAGCTCCCTTCCAACCTCAACCATTCTGTGATTCTTTGAGGCAGCAAGTTATGCTCTGAGTTTTATCCTGTGTTTACTTTTGAGCAGGTCACTTCACATTTAATGCATTGCCATGTTTGAATCAGGTGGAATCTTTTTGTGATGGAGACAAGCTTTACAAACAAAACTGAAGCTACAGTTCAGCTTAGCTTTGTAGTGGAGAAAAGATAATGCTTTCAGAAAACATGAATTTGCCGTTCAGCTTGTGACAAGGTCACCACTGTTCTCACTTTCTATTGCTCTTTCCTTCTGGCCTGCACATCGCAGCCACTCATACCTGAATAATTGAGAAGTCACAACAGATCATGGCTCTGCAAACATCAGTTGGATCACAAGCCAGTCAGATATAGCCTGTTCCCATATGGGAAGGGGAAATGGCAGTCCACAGTAGGAGCCATTGGAGACCGTAGTAGTGGTATCCATACCAGGGACTACTGTATTGGTACAACTTCAGCACTGAAAAAAGGCCAGTCTCGTAGCTGGACTCACTGTCATGGTTTTAGCGGAATTTCCCCTTCTTGCTCATCAGGCTTCACCTCGTAGCACCCCAGCATGCTTCTTGAGTTGGAGAAAAACACAGACCTTCCTCAGGCTCTGGTCCTTTGGCTGACTGCCTGGAACTGTTTTGGGCTAGTAAGACCTGCAGCACCAGGGCCCGTGAGACAACTCTGGTACTAACAGTGTAGCTCAGCAGAATAAGAGTCACAGCTGTTGCCTGGGCCAGTTAGTCTTGCCTTGAGGATCTCAGATAATATCTTGAGAGATCAATGTGCTATACCGTCTACATGGTTTGGCCCAATATTCAAAGGTGCCCTGAGCTCAGCTGTGCTGAACAAAGCGGATACGTCCAGAGAGTCTCTATACCCCTCCCTGACACCACTGCTGCTTTCTTCTCAAAAACTTCCTACTCTTCAAACCCACAGCTCTTTTGCAGATAGATTTGTTCACACCAGTTTGCTCTCGTTACCAGTAACATGGCCACTGCAGCTGTCACATTTACCGTGTCCTTCTGGACCAACAGGATGCATCTTCTCACGGCCTTTGCCTGGTCTTGGCTCACCGACAGTGCATCAGAACAGACATAAAAATGGCAACTTCATGAAACACAGATGAATTCCTAAGCTGTGGGTAGGCAGATTCCCTCGATTGCCACAGAATTACGAAAATCTTGTCCTGAAAAAGCAGCGACTGTGGGCGTACCTCGGGGACTGGTGACCAGCTGGGGAGAGCTGAACAAAGAAAGAGATGTGCCATGGAGAGATAGACCTGTCCCAGCTGGCCACTGGTCCCAGCGCTGCCGTTCTCATTAGTTGTGTGTGTTCTTGTCTATAATACCCGCTGTACCTCCTTACCAGCAGGACGGGTTCACTAAATATATGTCAGCTGAAATCATTTTAAAAAGAGTCCCAGCACTCAGCTTCCCACCTGCTTCTCTGTGACAGCTGCCCGTACTCTATAAAACACATCAGATGAAAGGCACCGTGGAGCTATAGCACGGTACTATTATTACATCTAACAGATGAGCAATCAGAGCTAAACTGACCAGGGACTGAGCATCTGAAGCAAGAGGGGATCCTTCGAGGACACCGTTACCATGAAAGTAATATAAAGCAGTATTTGTACTAGTGACTGAAATTCAACAGCAGTCAACCTAGTACTAGCATCCTTTTAAACACCATCTTTCATTTCTTAGCAAACAGCAATATCCTATAACAACATTAGGACAGGAAAGGGAGGGGAACTACACAGCACCCAAACGAGCATGCAGGAAGCAATATTGGCAGGTAGGAGCATGAAAGGCAAAGTCTTGGGGAATTTCTGGCTGTTCTGAAAAATAATGACAGAGATGAATATTAAACAGAGGACAACAGAGGACACAGGTGAGATGGTCTTTGGAAGCAGCATTCAGCCACACGGCAGAGCTGCACCAAGGCCATGGGACCGTAGTGCCTTTTTCATACCTGAAACCTCATGGTCTGGAAGACAGTCCAGCGATATGCATGGAGAAAATCCAAATGGGAGACCTTTCGGAATATCTTTGTGGTGTGTGTTTGTTTCATATTCAGGAACAAAGAAAAAAAGAGAAAGAAACCTGCTTTGACCATTAAAGACCACTCTAAGGAATAAGACAGTGTAGAAATAAATGAAAATGGTTGTCCAAGAGTTTGTAAAGATTTCACTTAGCAGTAGAAAGTCATTGAGGGTTTTGGGGTTTTGTTTTGCTTTTTCCCCCTCTAACGTTATCTTTTTAATATGCAAAAAGAGCAGCAGGCTATCGATTAGCCTTACAGTGCACCAAACTGATTTCCTGGACAAGCTCAATATCAATAACTCAAAATCTGGGAATAAACCAATAAACATGGACTGTGGTTGACCTTAACTGCAACCTTCACACTATCTCTGTGGCAAAAGGGAAAAGAAAGCATTGGAGACGATAATGAGAGCTCTCGTTTTAGCACATATTAATAGGCACAGCCATCAAACATGCCTCCTGCTAGATTTTTCATTCCACGAGCCAATTGGATGAGACTTAGAAGATCACAGGGCAAAATGCTGCTTTTGAGATCCAAGTGCCTCACGCCTTAACAACCTTTATTGGGACTGAGGTATGTCTTCAGTAAAGCTGCTTACAGGTAGTGGACTTAGAGTCAGGGGACCCAAATTCTCTTTTTGCTTCAGCCACTTATTGTGCCAGCTTGCACAAATCACCACCTCTCTCCAGGCTTTCATTTCCTTCATAGCAATATTGACTCTGAGCCTCTCTTCCTCTGCCACCACCCACATTTTCTGATGAACATGACCAAGAAAGAAGATTTTAAGCTGAAAGGGTTGCAAAAAACTGGCAGTTTGGATGACTAGGGCATAGGGGAGCCAGGGGTTACTATGAAGCCTGTCTGGGTTTCATCTATCACAGTGAGGATGGGGGGAGCAGGCAGGGAGAGGATATGATTGCAGCCTCTAAATATATCAGCCAGGTAAACATCAGGGAGGAGCAGAGGTCTTTAAGCTAAAAGATGATGTTGGCACAAGAACAAATGACTACAAATAAGCCAAAAATAAATTTAGACAGGAAAGTAGATATTTTCTAACTGTTTAGGGAATGAGGTCTGGAATTTCTTCGCTGTCAGATTAGACAAAAAATATAACTAGTTTTAGGAAGGGTATTAATACAGTTGTGAGCAGGCTTGTATGAGATGATGCCTCTCATATTTGAGGGATAGAGTTGCTGACCTTGAACATCCCTCTTAATCCCACGTTCCTCTTTCATTTCTGTGTCACCCTAGGGCTGCAGTATCCAGTGTAATGTGCCAGGGAGAGCTGTGTCAGACAGGTCACTTCTTCATAACAGCAGCACCTGCTTTAATACACTGTCAGTTCATAAGGCTGAGAGTTGCTGTGGCTGGAACGCATCAAAAATAGCCATATTTGAAGGCTTTCTTTCTGTGAAGGAGAGGAGAGTGCCTTTTTTAATTGTAAGCTATTCTGGACAGAAAGCATGGCATTGCACTCAGCACAGGAATACAGGAAAAAGGGAAATTTGAAAGTATCTTGAAATCCATCCACTAAAATACTGTTATCCTTTTAGTTTATGTTTTTTTACCTCGCTACAAATTCAAGCCGTTCAATGAAAAGTCAGAGCCCTGCTGGGCAAAGTGCTGCTCATTTCACGTTAAGGAACAATCGTTGCCCCAAAGGAATCACTGTGCTTGCCAGAGTAAGTGATTATTGTACCCGCCTTGCACATGGGGAGTTGAAACAGGGCTTCGTATTAGCCTCTTATTTCCAAAAGATGGCCTCAGCCCTTACAGACTCAATCATACTTTCAGCTTCTCTGAAAAATAAGGGCAATTGGGTCTGAAGTATGAAACCAAAAAATGTTAAATTTTTTTGGTAGGCTTGTAAAATGTTGGTGCTCTGATTATTACATCTTTTGACTCCTGGACCCAACCTACCACCCTTGCAGCGTGTTTCTTTTCGTGTTTGGTCAGCAGTCAGAGTCAGACTGAACAAAGTAAGTGATTTAATGTGCCTCTGCTGGGCAGAGTCATCTGGCCATGCACTATGCAGTATAAGACTGAGACAAAAATGTGATTCTCAGTTTTCATGTCTTATAAGGCTTTAATCCAGTCACTTACTATTTCATGCTTTTCCTATAGTTGTTTCAAGCTATCAGTCTATATATTTCTGTCTTCCTTCCTTCATCATGGATGCTCTCTGCTTAATAGTGTTACCATCACCCCTGCCTGCTATTTTCCTTGGTAGTGATGGCTCAGTATTTATACCTAACATTTGCCCTCAAAACTTTTGACACAGGATAAGAGAGCAAAACAATTAAAACATAATATTCTGCTACATGATGATAATTTTCCCTCATTGGTGAACATTAGGAAATGGCATTATTGTAAAGACCCAATTACCTTTTTTATGAGCATTGTATATTTGGAAAGTAATAAAACACAGTTATAAAACTCAGATGATTAGGAATCTCTGAGATGCTCTGCATTTTAAGGGGGGGGGGGGAATATTCTTTTAATTGCATCTGAGTGCAGCCCAACCAGCGATTAGTTACTTTCAAAGCAATAAACATTACCTGGGAAGCAATAAAAGGAAATACAGGAAAGTTATTTGATGGATGATTCCCGGGAGACATAAGGCAAAAGAAGGGAATGTGGTTTAGTGGTTAGAATAACAGCCTAGTTGTCAGGAGTCCCGCCGTCTCATCCGAGCTGTGAAGCTGACTTACTAGATTTTCTTAGGTTCAACATATCGTTTTATTCAGTGTTAAATTGCGTCTAATAATACCCAAAGAACTGATGTGAAACTAAATGTGCAAGTGTTTGTCAAAGGCTTTGAGAGTTAGGATGAAAGAACTCATTATAAACACAAAGTATAAGCGAGTGAAAAACATGCAAGGTATTTTGTTGAAATCTGTCTATGCAAAAATGTTGAAACAAATGATAAGGGGCTTGGGAAGCTCCCGTCATCTACAGGTCAAAGATCAGCCACTTAATTTTATCAAGAAAAGCACAACACATCCTTAGTTTCACCTCTTGGATCATTTAGTGAAGCCTCATCTCACTTCCAATGATTTCCATAAAGTTTCCATTCACCCTACATCCTGAATCCATGTGACCCGATCCTGCATGGCACCCACTCACATACCAAGTTCTTCTTTGCTTACATGATTTTTGAAGAGTGCAGGCAGAGCAAGAGAGCAGAAAATACGGAGGAGGGATACACAAAAGTTGTGAATATGGAGCATCCTTGCAAAGCGATCTAGGAAGCTGAAAGCAGAACAATAACACTTGATTCATTATGGACCACGAACTGCACCACATTGATGTTCAAGGGGACATTTTCAGGTAGATCAATCAAAAAGACAACCCCAAGAAACTTTTTTTTTTCTGTTTTTACATGCCTTTGAAAACTATTCTGTTACCTTACTCTTCAAGGCTCTGAGTGTTGTACAGAGCCACGGGACACAGAGCAGTGGTTGTTACCCCATTAGTAATCTCCATTTCTGGGACTGTTATGGAAGCAGTGGTGAGCACAAAGAAGGAATTGCGGATTTAGATGCAATAGCTGAATGATAAAGATAAATCTATTGAGAACTGTGAAGGAGAGCAACGATTAGAAACAGGCAAAGAGAAGTCCATCCTTTACGTTGGGTTGACATTCTCGTTGGACTGAAAGGTTGATTTTTCCAACGCAACTAGAAAAATGTGACCTCTGGCTGCCCTTTCTGAGCACATGGAGGCCATTTAAAAGTGCACGACAGAGTTGCAGGGTCTGCCCAAGAGTAAACATCTGAGACAAGGTAGGTCTTATCATTCATGGGCTACAAAAAAAAAAAAAGAGCTTTAGCGTCAAATTGCATTGGGGAATTGTTACTTTTTCATCCATACAACCCCCTGTACAAACCTGGAAACAAAACTATTTTTAGATTCTTTGGAGCTGATTGCCCTCATTAGCTAGCCTTAGCCAGAGTTTGGGTGGAGAGCATATTTCTTAAGTATTATTTTTACTCTGCATAACTCATTTCACAGATACCAGAACTCACTTAGGATATGAAAAACATGAGCAGCTTCAGATGGACTTCTTTTCCCCAAGTCCAGCCTGTGATCTTCAGGGACAAACACTGTCCATAAACTAATTAGATCATTTCCTTCCAGCCTGGAAGAAAATAGGAGTGCATGCACACTCGATTTTTTCTAGTTTTTCTGTTACTATGCCAAAACGTTTATTTTCCTTAACTATAAAGAAATTTTACCAGGATTATACCAGAGTTAAAACATCTCTTTGTTTGTAGTTACTTGCCATCTCAGGGTTTTATTCTGTAATGTCCGCACAGGTCTCTGAGTACTTGACATAGTAGGTGTCTGTACATGCCTTGGGGTCTAGTGCTTGTAGCACAGTTGAGGGAGAAATGTTCTGTTCAAGGCCCCTGAGATGTGGTTTGAAATTGTCTGGGTTTGTCATTTTAGAGTCATAAACTTTCATGAGTACTCACACAGTCTACTATAAGCCCTCCAGCAGTTTCAATGCAAGACACGGCACCCTGGAGGTGTCTGTCCTTCTCCAGTGACCACACTGGAAGCTGAGGACCACTACCCCTATCTATAACTTCACCTAAGTGCCTGTTGTTAGATGGCACGAATCTGTGTCTTAACCCTGTTCATCTCATCACGACATAAGCAAGAGCTTAAAATTAGGCATAGCTGAAGTTCTCTACATCAGGACCTTAGAGTATAATGCTACAAGATGCCAAAAACCTTCATGGTTCATTTAATCATCAGGAGCGTAGGCTATTCAGCATTTTGCCAAGCTGGGCCTCTCCAGCTGTGTTATATTGGTTTTGATTGCTTTTAGTTCACTCGTGTTCATGCCCTGTTTCAATTTGATTTGAACAAACACCAAGTCTCCAAAGGCACTCTGCTGAGAACTCCACAATATACCCACTTCTGTCTGGAAATGGGTAAAAATATTTTAGCTGCAATTTTAAAGAGCACAAGCAAAACGGCTCATATTCAGCCATTGTTTCTGCATGTGGGGCACTGGCAGAGAAAAAGGTGAAAAGGGAAAAGGAGTATAGAAAATCAGGGAAAAGTCAGCTGAAAAAAGATTATGAGGAACCTAGAGGGGAGTAGAAGGGAGAGAAGAAAGCATATAGTTTGATGGTTTACTCATTACAGTTGGTGGTAAAAATCCTATTGACTTTAATAGCACATGATCAGGCTTTCCCTTGTGTAAAGTTAATATTGAATAGGAAGCAGCTTAGCTTCTGAAGGATTCTTCTGTTGCTACCAGCTACCAGCTGGAACCTAAAAATCCCATATAGGAGCAGACTTTTCATTGCCTTGCACTTTAACTAGTCATATATTAGTAAAAAATCAGATTCAGAGTAGGTATAAAAAGTTCAGTTTGATATAGGAGCCTTTTAGCTCTATTTTAACTCACTTTGCACAGATATAAATGATTTCTCAAGTTGCAAAGCACCAGCGAGTCAAGTCTAAGCCTTTTTATTTTTCCATCAATGGCCCTTGGGATACCTTGTGCTCCGCCAAATTAGCTCAAGATCTGGACAGAGAAGTGAAGATTACAGGAGAGAAAAGGCAGGATTCGTAAATACGGACTTGTTTTGCAGACCTGGCAGGGAAGGAAAAAGCATGTAGTGGGTTTGCATTCACTCAGCATCCATGAGGTTAAACTACCTTTTGGTGAAACGAGACGTAAACACCACATTTGAATTATTTGCCTCAGCAGTCATAGACAGGGTGACTGAGTCCAGATTCAGTCTGCATTCTTAAACCTCTGAGCAATTGTTGGCAAACCTGATCCGAGTGCTGGGACGGCAACGAAACGTTTTCAAACATCTGCTAGGGCTGCCTGATAATCACTTTTTCCCCCCTTTTTTTTTTTTTTTTGGTGCAAGGTTTTTAGGGTTAGAAATCCCTTTTAAAAGCTTCAGAACAATAGCAGGCAAGCCACGGCATCCTCTATAGGAGTCGGTAACTCATTGCTTAATTGCAAGGAGCGTCTGCGTCTTGGATATCACCCTGGTTCATACTGTTACCAAGATGATAGGGGAGCTGTAAACTAGGCTTATTACATCCATGTTCTGTGGTCCTCTTCACTGATATTCCTAGGGAGAACGCAGGAAGAAAAATACTGGGTATTTTTCCTATTCTCCAGTAAAGTACAGGTGACAATAGCTGAAATAAGTTAATGAGGTTGTAAGTGGCATGTAGGTGTTGTTTCATTGTTTCTTCACTCCTTTTCCACTGAGCATATATCGTTCTTGACTTTTTAACCTAACCTGTATTACTGTGTGTTCTAGACACTGTGCTCAACTCCAGAAGTCGCCACATTTTAGCAGATAATAATGTATCCCTTAGATGCTCTTATATATTCTTAAAGAGGTTTTTTTAGAGCATTCAGTTGTATGCAAAGAGATTTAATGACCCCATCTTCAACCTGCTCAGGCTCAAATATGAGTCAGTACATACAAAGAATGAAAAAATATATATATATTTCTGTGAAAAACATAAAAGATCGTTGATTCATTCAGTGAATGTAAATAATTGCCTCATGTTCTCATGAATGTAATTCCAGTCTGCATCCATAAACAGAAAAGATATTATTGCTAACATGTGCGATATTTGAGGGTCTGCATTGCTCTCAAGATTATCAAGTAATAATTATTATTATGAACAGGCTTATGAATTTTTGTACATACACTGGGATATATGTAAAATCCTTCAAAAAGTTTGAATATTTCTAACTCATCTGAGGCTCTTCCCACATCATTTAGGGTTTTATGGACTGTTAATTTTAATTTTCTCATTCATTTTGTTTAAATTGTTCATTATCTCATCACTGCCAGAGTAAGCTGAGGCTCGTTGAAAGCATTCTCTATGAAGTTGTATAACATTCGAGACTTTGAAAAGTTGAAGGCACTTGGAAGATATTATGAATTACATTTTCTAAGTTATTTGACATCGCCAAAAAAAAAAAACCTACATCCAAATGCCATTGTGACGATGATGAAGAAATGCAGAGAAAAATATAGCTTCAGGTCTGCACTGATTCTGCAGTTAGTAAGTGCTGTGCTTCAAATGTCCTGGCATTTGCATAACTCTGTATGCAACATGAGAGATAAGAATAGGGGAGTATGATTTATTTGTGGCCTTCTTTCATTATTACAGGGAAAGTGATTTCACTATACCATTGAAAAAGGATTTTTTTTTTTTATTACAAAACTGGCCTCCTCTAGTGCATGTTGAGACTTCACTTAGCATATGTAAACTGATAAGTTTGCACTTTTGGGATGTTCCAGTCCAGACAAATAATTGAGTTGATTTGAGGCCGAAAGACAAAATCAAATGAAGTATAGTTTTAAATCTATCCCAGGTATATAATCCCAATCCTCAATCCTGGGATTAGTCCATCACTCAAAAATCCTGTCTTGTTATGCACTATCTTTCCTCCTTCGTGGGTATAAAGGGGAATTTCGGTCCCCTTTTGCCCTTTCCCAGGCAGTGAGGGGATTTATTTCTGGCGAGTCCATGAAAGACGTATCAGGAATTCTAGATTATTTCCTTTCATTGCCACTGAGTCACAGCACGACCCTGGAAAATCATTCACATCCACATTTATATGTATTAAGGCTAAATACAGGGTGGGCAAGTGGCTGTGTAGCTACTCCTACCTGACATGTGACAATAGCAATAGGAGAGGAGTAGAGAAAAAGTTAGTCTCTTACATTTCTCCTTCTGCAGCAAATCTCTCTTTGCATGTCTAGCCAGAGTTGATACAAGGTGTCATGTACGAACAGGAGCAAAATGCTTTGAGATACGCTCTGCCATGCAAATTGTTGTGGTTGTTAGCGGCCCCTGCACAGAAATATTCCCACGCTCTTGCTGCTTTTATCACTAACTTTCAGGGGAAGAAAGAAAAAGGCCAGCAAGCAATTCAGAGGAGAGAAAATGAATAAACGGCTTTTCTCCACTGCCGTTCTCCATTGCGTTTTCTGCAAGGCAGCAGGTGAGGCAGGCAGCTGAATGATGGGCGTGCAAGGCAGGTCCTCTCTTCAGCGAAACGTGGCAAAGCGATTGTGGGGGGATGACAGGGTAACCGAATGCACGCTTTGTCATTTTGTCTGCCTCCGACAATGAAACACTATACGAATCAATGTGTTGATTATGTTATCCCCATAAGCTCATTTTTAGCATGAAGCAAATATAGAATACCACGTATGGACCTGCCTCCAAGCGCACAGTTCTCATAAAAGCACTATGGACAAGCCATTGTCCTCTACAAGCTTGCTTATATTTCCTCTCATTTATTCGTGTCCTTTCTGATCTTAAATCTGTGACTCTACAAACATCCATGCACTTCACTTTTCTTCAGTTTTTGTAAATGAGGATTTGTGGTGGAGAGGAGGAGTGGGTGAAGAAAAGAGTAAGTCAGTATTGATTAGAATAGATAAGCATATAAATGAGTAAAGATATGTCATGCACCAAGAAGGTGCAAACTTCTGGGCTCTTCTGGGCTTATAATGAAATCCATTAGTCCATGGTGTATCAGACAGGGCAACCTTGGCTTTCTGCAAAAGCACAAGGAAGGTCTACTCCCTCCAACAGCACTGTCCAGAGAACATCCCCTCTCCCTTCAGATTAGGCTGGATTTGCTCCATGCACATCAACCGGAGTGGTGTGGTGTAAAGGATCAAGGGTGCTGTGAACCTTTCAGACAGAAGGAGACCCCAGAAAGTTGCCTCGCAGAGCTCCCATGACCTCAGTGAAGGTCTGTGGCTCACAGCCTGATAGATCAGCCCATGATGTCATTTAGGAAGGAGATGGTTGAGTCTAACATATCCTGTGACACGGCAAGGACTTCTGGAAGAAGTTTCTATTTTGTCAATGAGAAGAACTGCCCTTTTCCCCCTCTCAGCTTGTTCCAGCCTGGCACACTGCAGGCACCATCAGAAGCAAATAATAAACAAATATTAGTCAGGTTAGAAATATCAGTGATTGCATTTTTGACAGCAATAATATGGCCAGATGGAAGGCTAGTGGGAGATGTTTGGTGGAACAGTTTTCCTGGGCAGCTCTGTTTTAATGGAAGTCTGGCACAGCAGCCGTTTGAGTCATGCACCCCTTCTCCCCCAGCACCTCCTGGGAAATGCAAGGAAGTTTATCCTGGTTTCACATTGGGCTGCATAAAGTTTCTGAAGATCTCTTGCATCTAAACTGGGACGCACACATTTCAGGGGATTCCTGGGGAGCAGCTGACATGTAGTGGCTCTTTACCCTGGAGTAACGTTTTTGTGCTTCGAAGCATAAAAGTTGTTCCAGATAAGGATTATTACTGCTGCACATTCAGATTTTGGACCTTTATATTAAGTATCCGAGCCTGTCATCTGAATTATCCCATAAGGTACCTAAGTGCTGAATCAGATACCTGAATGCAGAGCTTAGTCCTTAACACGATATTCAGGTTTGAAGCTTGATTTGTACCCTGCACAGACCATTTAACCATTTCGGCAACCTCGCGTACGTTTTTCAGCTCTCGCTGCCGTGATCCAGGCCTGGGAGCCCTGGCAGTGCAGCATCTTTCCCAGCTCACATTTTCTTTCTCCTCCTCTTTATTCAGCCATATCACAAGTGCGCGTGCTGCTCACGTGGGCCAAGTGTGGTATGAGCTCTGCCTGTTGCTGAGGCTCTTCACCGAAAATCCAGCCTTGCTTGCCTGTCCTGCTCCCCTGCTGCGGCCGGGCAGGGGGACAGGGAAGGACTGGACGGAGATAGAAAGTAGCATGGATCGCTTCTCGCTTCGTTGAGGCCAATTGGTTTGGATGGCTCTGGTATGGAAACGTGAATGGGAAAATCTGCAGACATCTAGACTCTTGGAAAAAAGAAAAGGCAACACTCTTGGATTTATTATTATTAATATTCTTTCTTTCTTTTTTTTTTTTTTTTTTTACACCGGCATCAACTAGTTAGTGGTTGTTGATTAAGAAATGATCCCAGCAAAAGCTGCTGCCGCTGCTCTAATAAATCATTCATTAACAGTCCATTTCAGTGGGGTTGTTGTTCCCAAGCACTGTATTTATCTGTCTGAAACAACCTTAATATAGTTAAGGGGGGGAAGTAGTTAAGGCTTGGTCATTACCTGATGTTTAATGATCCAGGGCCCTATGAGCTAAGCTGGGAAGCAGTGGTTCTGCTCTCTGTTTTTGAAGATCTGGATGGTTTAAAGGGAGTGTTAGGGGATTTGTGGGGTTACTATGGTGATTGGTGCCTGATAAGACCAGAGATGGATGATGGAAGTGCATTGCAAACACATACATAGAGATCTTGCTGCCCTCCATGCTTGCAATATTCAAAGGTTGCAATATCGCTAGCCTGTAAATTAGGGTGAAAATACCACTTGCACGGCTCCCCCAGATTAACAGCCCTGGAAATGCAGATGGCTGAGTGCTTTTCACTGCACAATTATATTAAACTGCAATTACTTTTTGCTGCTCTACTTGTTGTTTGCTAGGGTTTTTAAAATGGCAATATAGTACTTTGGTTTCTGGACCTTTCTTCAGTTCCTGCCTTTAGGTTTTGCTTGCAGGTTTGTCTTCCTGTTCCAAAATTAGAGGCTAGGCAGAGAAATGCTGGATCAAGTCTTTCAGCTGGCATTGTACAAGGATCCTCTCTGCTATCGTTACAGAGAGCAGAGTGTATCATTCCCGCCTCGTCTGTGGTTATGTGACCCTAAATTCAAATTTTCTTGCATGCTAATTGCATTTCAAATTTGAGTCCCCATTTTGCAAGGGGCTCACGGGTTCACAGTCATGGGAAGCTACTCTAAGGACGTTGTGCCTCCAGCTCTGAAAAGTGGCGTGTAGGAAATACGCTGAAAAATTTCATCCTGAGCAGATGATAAGTGTATTATGGATGGATGGATACGGATAGCCCACCTGTAGTCTGTAAATAATTCAAATATTAATTGTTGTGCTTGGTGCTCCAGTGGTGGTTTTTCCTTCAGTAATACCTCGAGCCCTCAAGCAATTATCAGGATCCTGCTGTGCAGAGCGTGCTACACTCAGTGAGAAAGGGCAATCCACATCCCAGAGAGTCCGCTCTCTGCTTGCAAAATCCAGCCTTCAGAGAAAGTACCATTACACAAACAAAAAACAGAGAGATTCTTTTATTCTTGTTCATCATGACGATTAACCATGATCTCCTTCATATGATTACGGAGCTGTATTCTGTAATTGCTGGAGTGCTAGTAAAGTGTTCAGTGTCTTCCACTACAGGGGTAAAATTCCAAAAATGCCTATATTATAAAAAATGTTGCAGGAATAAGAATGATGCCCTTTTTTGAGGCTCCAGCCCACAGCGTTTCTGGCAGTGGGGAAGATCAACCTGGACCATTTGGTGTTTAAGAGCCATAAGGCTCACCTTAGCCTTTTTTTATGCAGTATCTAACTTTGTAATTGTGCAAGGAAGGAAAATAGGGTCTCGCACTGAAGACACCAGACAAATGAAATTTGCCTCTGGTTCTACCATCAACTTCATGATTGTCCCTGGCTGAAGCCTTTTAGTTGCACCGTGCCTTGCTGCAGGTGCTTGCCACCTTCATGAGATACTGCACCCAAGCAATAACTGCCAAGACAGAACTCGTCATATTTTGTGAGGACGACTTCTTAGCGATCCTTTGGTGTTAGGGCTTTTGATTCTCTTTCAGGCAAATCTAATATTAAGGTGAAAGAGTTCCTGCTGGCTTTCACCAGATTTTGTTTAGGCACCAGCCTCTTGCCATACCTGGAAAGGATGCACTTGGATTTTTTCCCCTTTGTCTTGTGCATGGTTCAGGAGCTTTTCTCATCTAATGCATCCTTCTTCCAAGAGGCCAGATTTCCCGGGTTGTATTCTGGGATTACTAAATAAAACATGTGGGTCTCTGCAGAGCCTTTTGCAGCTTTTTCCAGCCCTGTGAAACACACACAGAGGCTCTCCCTCTTGCTAGCACCACTGTTACTAGCGTATAAAACATTCCCGTCCACATTTCTAAAGGCTATTGCCGAAGTCTCTAATCAACTTTACCCCATAATGCTGCAGCCTGTCTTTGCAGCAGTGAATTATTTATATCATGTTGTGGGGTGGGTTTTTTTTTTTCACGCTGGACTGCACCGCGGTGTTTTCTTAACTCATGAGTGGTTTGCCACTCAAAAAGACTTAAAAGCATAGCACTGTTACAAAGAGAGGATCAAAGTCTTATCCCAGCATCCTGGTTGGTTTGCCCCTTTCAAAACACTTGAAAACAGAGACAATATGCTGTCTGTGATTTCATCCTACCTACTCCAGGGCTTTGTGAACTTTTTTTGTTCATATATCATATTTCAGTGATGCTAGCCCAGCCTTTTATTTATAAAGCTACTCAACCACCTTATTTTAAAGTGAGTATTTTAATAGGTACTAACATCAGACAAGTTGAGACCTGTCCTGGTGATGCCAAAAAGAGTAGAAACAAATAAAAATTAGGTCTTGCTTTAAATATATAATAAACTATGTTATATGAAAATCAATGGAACTTTTGCCCTTGATCTTAGAGGGACCAGGTTAAGAGTTTTGGGGTCAGTACATGTTCTTCCCTATTTGCACATGCAATATATGTGGGAAGCCTGGAGCATATGTATCTTATCTTTTTTAATGTTGTGCCATCTTTATTCTTTCAAACCATATGTAACTAGCTGCTCTGAGTCAGAAGAATAAACTGATATTTCATTTAGGAGTATTTATTGCACTTCCACAATTACTTCAGAATCTCTAAATAAAAGCTCACACACACATATATATATGTATGTATATATGTAAGGTTGAGAGTATATATCACCCTTAAAAAGCTGTAGGAAGCAGGGAGGACACAAATGGCACACAAGTACATCCACCTCCTCTTTCAGCCAGGAACAAGGAGATTTTCCCACCAGTTTTCTTTCTGTTTTGGGACTTTCAGCCATCTTCTCAGAGCGGGTTTCTCAGTGCCTTGTCTCTCCTCCCCCCTCCCCTGCCAGTGAGCTCTGTATTCCCACCAGCCAGAATCAGGAGTTCACCGCTGCCCCCCTCCACCTGCACACTTGACAAGGAGTCAAGCACTTGTATGCACACGGATGCTTCTTCTTTGTTTCTACAGACTCCAGGTCAAGAGGATGTTCTTATTCCATTTTGCTTTTAAATGGAAATCTCGTCTGTCAACATCAAAATCGGCTGGACACTTGTTGTTCAGCCTTGACTGCTGAATCGGTATTGCAACATCACAAATGGAAAAAAAGTGGGTGAAAAGCAAGAAATCATCAGTTAGTTGTTGGGTATTTAATAGCTCTCTCTAGTCCCACGAACCAGTACTGCAGCTGAGAGCCCTGTTAGAGGTGACAGTTCCCAAATCCCATGAGCAAATACTTGGAGCATTCGGCATGTGGCACAGTCTGTTTCAATCGAAGACGAAGAAATTCTGGAGAAATTCCTATTTAAGGATAGAAAAGAGAGGAAGACAAGGCCTAACCAATGTCAGAGATAGTAGAAGTAGCCACATCCTCAGCGGGTGCAGGTCTTTCCAGCTCTGCTAGCTTTAGTGAAACGATGGTAGTTTGTGCCAGTAGAAAATCTGGTCCTCTGTCTTAGCAAACAAATTGGCCACTCTAAAGAAACGGCACATTGCACCATTCTTGGTCTGTGCTTAGTTTCCAAGAGTCATTGCCAGCCGCCCAGGGGCAGGTGAGGAGAACTACTGGGGTCATTTTTCTCCCTCCACCCCAGAGAACATGTATGGCATGTTGGTGAATACAGACCTTGGCTTTTCAGGAAGACAAACTGCAGTCTCGTTCCTCAGAAGAAAACTTCTTGAAGCATTGCAGTAAAATAAACAAAACCAGTGTCATGAACCTTGCAGAGGAAAAACATAGTTGTCTCAGCCTTTGCCACATGATGTAACTGCAATCCTACAGTGCACTTTCATGGCATACCAGATTACATCTTGTAGGAGATGGAGCTTTACATTAAATTATGCCCTGGAAGGGAAGTGGATCAGAGCAATGCAGACAGTGGTAGGCGTTATAGGATTTACTTTATTGCCTATTGTACAGATTGGAGGTAACTTAAAAGCTTATAACTCCTCAAACGGAGGAAATCTTGCCACCCACGGGTTGAAAATTCTGCTGGGATGCTTGCTTTTGTTTTACAAACAATTGATTAAAATGACTGTTGTCCTCATTGCCAAAGACCAGCACTCAGAGACCTTGACTTTCCTTAAAAAAGTCATGAAAATCACTTTACAACAATGAGACTTAAATGTAATATAAATACAAATTGCATCTCTTTCTTTACCTTGTGATTTTGAGCGCACCAAGCGTGTATTTTCTGGCTTTCTCCTCCAAGCCAACTACAAAGTGAGGCAACCGAGGAAAGTACTAAAGTTTTAGGAAGCCATTGCCTGGATCAAGATTTCCAGCACAGTTGTGAAGCTGGCAGCACTGTTTCATCTCTTGTTTAGAGACACGGCCTGAAGGTGGGAGAGTGGCGGAGGCATATATGATGAAGTACAGAGGAAGGTTAAAAAGCCCCAGTCCTCTTAGTAAGAAAATATCATATATACGTGTTTGTGTGGACACATGCATACATACACACTTTTTTAAGAGTTGGATTGGCAAAGGGGTATATTGATTTATAAGGAGCAGAGATTTGGCTCAGGGACTAAGGTCACGCATGCCTGACTCTCCTTCAGTCCTGACCCTCTGAACTGCGATTTTCTCTTTTTGGTGGCATTCGACATTTGGAATTACCGGTTTCTCAGTGTTACGTTCAGTGAAGCCAGACCGACCCGTGTCACTTTGTTATTCTTAAATACCAGGGCCCAGTCCTGCTTCCCGTGAGGTGAACCCTGCCGATGCCATTGGGTTGAGACCAGGACCCTGCACGGGTGTGTTGTGCCTCTGCTCTGCAGCTCAGGCTGCCAGGGCATTTCACTTTATTTATGTTTATAGCCAAAGATAGATATGAAACTGTAACTTGACATATACATGAAAGCCTTTCTGTTCCTGTTAGTTTTGAAGCTCACTGTTAGGATGATGTTCTATTATTACAAAAAGTTAAGTCTCACCGCCACGGTATTTACTCTATCCTTGACAGTTTGCATTAACAGTTCAGTCAACATAGGGAGCTTGTACTCTGAAGGGATTGTGAAGCCTTGAAGAGAAGACAACCCGACTGTCAAACACAGAGCCAAACTTCTGAATTTTTGTTTCTCCTGATCAGATAGCTAGTTTTTACATTTGATTCTGACTTACTGCGGATTTTGCAAACAATGAACAGAAGCAAATTGCAAGCATATGTGCAAGATGGTTCAGTAAACTCCTAGTTTCAGCCCAGCAGCCCCACAATTTGCTGGTTGACATGTGTCCAGTCGCAAACCAAGGAGAGAGAGAGAGAGAGAGAGGAATTCAGCTTACTTCTGATAGTTTTTCCTGTACATTTTTAGTTACTTGTTTGTTTTGCCTAAGAAAGGACGCTGCTTTTCCCACGCTTTCAAGGTAAGGTGTATTGATCACTTCCATGTGATTTCTGGACCCGACTGCAATGCACTGGCTAAACCCAACTGTTTGGTAACGACGCGCTGTGCATTAGGGCAGAATACAAAAACAAAACAACAACATCAACAACAAAAAACACCAGAAATTACACTCTACAACAGAGAGTCTTACGGGCTCATGCTGATTTTGTCATTTAATTTGCTGCAGACTAATTAGAGCCCCCTACGAAGATTTTCACTTTGCAAAGAGGGAGATGGAGACCCTACGGTGCACTCTCCCTTCGGTGCATAAGGGATAGCGCTAGGGTTTCTCTCCCGTCGCTGTTTTCTCAACAGCATGAGGTGCAGGGGCTGGCAACTCGCCATAGTACATTGAGAGAGCACTTTCACCCAGGGGTACAGCCTTGTTTATGCCTTTTATTTTCCATGTGAGATAAGCTGATTAGTTTTGTTAGTACCTTAAAATAGCACATTAAATAGATTTCAAGGGGCTGGAGATGGAAGAAAGGAGAGTTTTTATTGTTTGAGGCCTTACAGCATTTCATACCCGTTAGAGCGAAGGCTCACTACCTTCCATTGACTCCCATAAGCCTTGGCTTTAGTCCTTAAATATTTCTGTGCTCTCACTGCATATCTATGGAATGGGAACAAACATGGTTTGTTATATCATGATATGTACAAAGACTGTTTTTTTTTCCCCATGGAATTTTGACTCTTGGCTCAGGTTAGTGGCAGGCTTAATTTCCAACAAATTCATATTCTTGAGTCCCGGTGAAGGAGACACACACCCCCTATCACCTAGAAATTAATATAGACATGCTCCTGAGCTATGCCATCAGTTTCTACACGTCTGTGTATGGAAAAAAAAACTCTTTAATGAGCTATCCTTGCCCTTAGCTTGTGGTTATTTTAATCCACTTGATGAGGTTTCTGTCCAATCCTATTTAATATATTACAACAAATATTGCATTCACATCTGTTTATATAATGAACTGTTTAATATTATTATTAAAGAAAGCCCTTACCTTGCACAAGTCCAGCATCTCTCTTCTCTGTACCATTAACTACACTTTATATTGGACTTCATTTGCCCATATGCATCTCTAGCTTATGCTAGTGCTCACACTGCAAAATATGAATCCAACCTCACAACCACATCTTGCTTTGCACGTTACTTTAAGCTAATCCTTCCCAATGACTCTCAATTTCCCTATGGATGCAAATGAAAACTAATTCCTAAGTAGCGGTATTACTTTTAAGAAGAAATTACTTTAAATACCAAAGGTAGAATAGAGAAGCTGATTGTATTTTTGTGCTAGATAAACCTCTGCATCTGCTTGTAGCTCCCAGTAAGTCTCAGATATATTGCAGTTACAAAGTGGAGTAATCTGTGTGTGCGTGTGTGTGTTGGAGATATGGCAATCTGTGAAGTGTTACATCATTTTTAACTATATTCCACTAATGGATTAAACTCAGTCTTTATAATTAAATCCTAGAATTAGATTTCTCCATAAAACTTGGCACAGTCATCATAAGATTTCTTGAAGCTATGTCGTAGACTAGTCCCACCATTTCAAAACTCTGGCTCTTACTTGTCAGGAGATATGGACAAACCTTGTGAAGAAAGCTGCACTCCATTAGACACTTAGAAAGGAGCTTTTATTTTAAATATTTATTTGAAAACAACTTTCTGCATGCTGGAGAGAGAAGCTCTTCCAGGTTATTTAACATAAAAGGGGCATGATGTTGGCTTGCTGGGTGGGTCTACGTTGTTGGTCTGCAGGCATTCTGAGTAGAGCATCTCGCCTGTGAGACTTTTGGGGACTAGATTGGTTCAAGGACTGCTCCAGTAGCAATATGGATAGGACAGCCCCTATCCTCAACATCACTGATATACTGGCTATAAGAAATTAATATTTCTTAATTAAGAACCTGAAGAAGGTTGTTGAAGTTTCTGAGGCCCACAGAGAGATGATGTGGAGCCAGGAGGAAAGCTGGGCTTTTGTAGCCATGCACTTTGAGATATCCCAGAAATACAGAAAAGGGAGGAATTCACACTACATGACAGGATGCTTCACACAGAAGGATTGAAACGCAATCCCTAGCAGTGCTGCCCATCATTTTGAAGAAGCTAAAAGCAGCAAGAGTGAGACATAATTGAGACAAGAACTGTCAATGTGGCAGGGGTAGCTAGGAGGAGCAAGGGCCAAGGTAGGTGACATGAGCCACGTGTTGCTCCAGGTCCTGTTTGGGGTCACAGTCAGGTGAACCAACACAAATAGAAGGATCTCACATAAAAAAATTGGTGGAAGTGACTTCTCTACTGTGCTGCCAATTCCAAAGTAGTCTAACTAACTGCATTGTGACGGAAAAAATACTTTTTTCTTCTTCCTTTTTTTCCCCCTGTACATCTACTTTGGTAATAGCCAGTTTCTCTTAATAACAGTGAGAAAGAAATACTCCAGTGGAAGTAGTGGATAGCAATTGACAGCGTCCCCGTCGTTCTGTCTCAGCTGTTGATGAGATTTAGCAAGAGGCTTTGGCTGCTGCAAGTATCATTTAAAATAGCAGTGGAGCTGCAGCACTTATTGAGGAGGCAGGAGCGTGAGGCATCCCCAACAAGAGAGCTAGGCATAAAGCAATACAGAAAAATAAACTTCTTCTGGGGCCACTACTCTTGTGCACCATGCATACCTCCTTTAAAAAAAAATGGCCTTATCACTGCTGCTTTTTCATCTTGTCTCTGCCCTCCCAGTCCCTACTGCTACTGCGTTGGGACCTAATGCTTTGAAGGAAAATGTGCTTTTCAGAGGAGGAAATGTTGGTCCCATTGATGTCACCAGGAGTTTTATTGCTGACAACAGAAGGCAGAATTTCACCCACAATTTTTTGCATCTCCAGTTGCAACCTAGTGACAGCATTTCCAAACCAGTCACCCAGCAACACCCAATAGGCCACTTCTGCTTGCCTTGATCTTTTACTGTTCTGCCAATATCTATATTGCTGTTTTGCTGTGAGATGGGATCCTCAGGAATATTTCAGCCTTAGAGAGTATTTTCTCAATGTGACCTGCCTAATCAGAACCAGTTTTCACAGTCCATTTTTATTAACTTTTTTTTTTTTAAAAAAAAACAATTTCTGACAAAGTTGATGGTAAACAGATGCTTTCCAGCTAATACCACTTAGTTCTCTAGGTACTCACACATGGGGATGGGTCTGAAAAGAACAAAACCTTCCCAGTACTTGTTTTAATGAGTGGGCTTTCTTGTATTTGATCATCTGTTTTCTCAGAGGAAAACGTTAAGAAGGTTTGTGATTAGCCAGAGGCAATTCAATACTCAATATAATACAGGCATGGGACAGCGAACGGCTGATGCTCCCTTTCAAAAAGTCCCATTCCCCCTCCCCTTCCCTTCTTTGCCACTGGCAGGATAACCTGGGATTGTAAGATCAAAATAATTGGGAAACAATAACTTCTGCAGCTAAGCAAACCAAGGCAACTTGCAGAGACTGTTGATCTCCACAGTTACAAGCCCAAAACTATTTTGACTGCTGGAGGCTGCCAGCTTAATTAAATGGGCCTCCTCGCAGTGGCAGGAAGGAAGCCGAGCAGCAAGTGCTCCCCGAATCAGGCCTGAAAGCAAAGAGTGTATGAGAAGGGGAGGAAATTTGCTTTTGTGCAAGGTGTGCTGCATCTCAGCTGCTGCAGAGATGCCGTTCCTTCCCAAGCGGTGCCCAGGCTGCCTGGGCGCAGTAACTAACTCCTCCGTTCCGTGTGTTTAGGGACGTACGGATGAATGCTCAGCTCAAAGTACTTTGTCACCACTGCTGCAATAAACTCTAGTGGGAATCACCGCCTCAGTTCCCCACTCGGCGTACAGCACATCCCTAACAAGAAGAGCCTGGTCCAGGGAGGTGCTCGTCACCTTCGGCTTCCATTTCATTCCAGATAAGCCCTAGAAGTCTTTGCATCTTTTTTTTTATAGCCAGTTAGCTAACATTACTGTGTTTATTCCTCTTTTATGACTCATAAAACCCACTTTCCCTTTAATGCAGAGGAAGCAGAGTCCTTCTTCCTTGTGTCTGAAAGACACATGAGTGTCGCAGCAGCAGGACATCTGACCGCTTTATTTTCCATATTACGCTGAGAACGTTGCTGGGGTTTCCTAGATTTAATATTGGGAAAAGAGAAATATCCCATTTCAGTAGTTCCCATTTAATTAGCCTGTGACTCCTTGGCCTCGCTCTTCTAGGCACTCACAGTGCTAAAGACCTGTAAGTCACACAAATAGTTGTTTATTGCTATTATTAACCATATCAATTTTGTTAACTGCCTGGTTCAGTGCAACTGTTAACACTCATCTAGTTTCTTGTGCCATCTATTGATATTGCTGCTGTAGTGAAATTTTCCCCAAATTAAGTCACACCCATCCTTCTCCAAGTATTTTTCAGCACATGCTCCCGTGGTTAGAGAATGGAATTAATACAAGGTTATTTATCTTCTTTCGAGTCACATCACACATTTCATATTTTACACCTGGAAAGCTATGTAGAAGGGAATTGGATCACCTGTTGCATCACTACCATGACTGCCCAAGAAATTCAGGGTGGTGGCAGGGAACGGCGCAGCTGGGTTTTCAGACACCAGCTGATGCCTGCCGAAGGGTCTGTTTAGGCAGGAGAGGAATCTGCTTGCTGTGCTGAGCAGATCGTATGCGAATCAGCCTAATCCACTTCTGTTCATCTTTAGTATAAAATCATTCTGGTGGAATTGCTTGGATGGACACCTTTGCACTGCAGAGCTGAACCTGACTTTAATAAATCATGATCACTACAATATCCTTTAATGATTGCTCATCCATAAAGTAAACAGCTTCTGAGGGCATGTCTTATAGGGTTGTCTTGATTCTTATTGCTTTTAAGGGGGATTCCCTGTACCCTCTCATCTCCATCTCTGACTTCCCTAGGAGAACCTCTTTTCTATCATCTTAATATTCAGACTATTAGTCTGGATGTGACTGTGCACTACTTTCATTTATCTTGCAGCACCACTTTGTACTATTAAGCAGATAGTAAACAAAATCCATCCTTTCTTCTCAAACGGAATAGTAAAAAAATTGATGGAAAATGATGGCCTCTCTATAGGCTTCTGAAAAGTCTTATTGAATTTAGAATTAAAAAAACCCAAAACCCTAATTCTCTGTCATGTTTTATGTGCATTCAGAGTTATTCCTGTGGAACCCTTTGGCTTAATTCCTGCTCACTCATTTTACACTTTCCATAACAGTTGTAATACAGTATATGTGAAAGAAAGAAAATCCTGGCTTCTTTTAATGCTTCATTCTTTTCAAAGTAAGCATAGCGTCTCAGCAAAAATGGCTATAAGACCCCAAGTATCAATGACTGTTTCTTATGCTAATCTTTCCATTTCCTGCTATTACCAGTTCCAGGGTCAGCAGTTAAAAAAAAAAACCTGAACTATTGTAAAATCATCTGTCGTTTTATTTTCTCTCCCAAGTCTCTTAAAGAGTGTCTGCAATGAATTACCTCCGTGTCTGAAATGAATTACTACTCCATCCCACACAAACACACCATCATTACCTGCCCCAAGCAAGGTCTGGAACTATATTGCTCTTGTATTTTAAACAATAGTCAAGCAATGGTGAGATGCAATTGATTATGTGAAACATTAGAATGGTTTAGTAAATCAGCTTCTCTGAAGTCATCTGGGCTTTAGGTGTAGCTGGTTTTGGTTTAAAAGGTTATTACTCACCCTTTCTTTTCTTTTCTTTCTTTCCTTCTTTTTCTTTCTTGCTTCGTTTCTTTGTTTCTTTTTTTCTCTTTTCTCTCTTTCTCTCTTCTTTCCTCTTAAAGATTTTACTTTGACGGTGAAACTGCACAGGAGAAATTGCCCATATCCTTGAGAACTGTGCTGTTTCATCCACAGCACTGGAAGAGATCTACTGGCTCACCAAGCCCAGGCTCATGTTAGAGACAGGAATAAAATCTTTCGGTGCTCATTGTCTCGAAGCCAAATAGGTGTGTCTTGCTACCGTTGTTTTTACTGGAAACAGTTGCTTTAGTCTTCAGGTGCTTAGAAGGGTTCATCTCATTTTCAGCGTAACGTTATTCATGCCATTTTATCCTAATTTGATCTGTTGCCAAAATTTTCTTTTAGCACAGTTGTTTTTCTCCCTTGCAAGTGTTTACCTGCTTGATATACGGCACATTCCCTTTCAGCCTTCATTTTCCTAGCTTAAGCAAAGCTTTAAGCTTAACAGCTAGTTCTTTCTTTTGGTTTAGGAGTTATTGTTATTTAGCTTTATTTGATTGATTAGGAGCAAACTTATCTAAATCAGAATAAGCCACCCATCATGGTAACCATGGTACTTAAGTAATGTTACACTAGATGTAGTGTTCCTAAGCCAGAAATAGTGACACAGCTGTGTCAGAACTTGCAATTAAAATACACCTTTCCTCTAATAACAGGCAGCCTAGGAAGTGTTAAAACAAAGAGCCTGGGAGGAAAACAGCCTGCCTTGACTCTTAAATTTTTAGCACAGAGCTGACTAAATGATTGCTTCAGGTTTATGTCTTATTTCAAACCAACCATCAGTGCAAGCAGATTCCCAGTACCTTTATACAAGCCGTAAGCAATGTTCACACATTTCCATTTGCTTATTGAAAGCAAAGTACGCTGATACTGGTGCAACATGATCGTGGGATCATGTCATTGCTTCTGTCCCCTTCACAGAGATTGCAGTGGAAACGGGCTTAGCGTGGGCTTTTCTTTAAATGCAGTAGTGCCCGGGCACTGTGCTCCCCACTGATCCAGCTCTCGTCCCGTTCTCTGCTCGGGCGTTGCTTCTATTTACGGGTATCTAAGGAGTTAGTTTGAGCAGAAACTACGCTGGAGCATAGTATAAATAAGAATAATCGCTCCTAGAGCTGCTGTGTGAGGCACATAAATCATACCTCGAAGAGGTGAAGGCTGAGCTGTGCTGGTGTTACTTCCACTCTGGTGTCACGTAGGGAATGCGTAGGGATGGGAGGGGAACGCAGAGCAGGCGTGGGAAGTCAGGCTGCAGCCATCCGCCAGGTTTTCCGCTGCAGCACCTTTCCAGGCAACGCAGATGCGAAAGTCCCGGGAGCTGCTCCATTGTGTCAGTGTAACCGGGGTCAGGATCCAGGCCAGCGGCACTGTATCTGTTATTGGGAAATAATAGATACGCACAAAGGAATGATCTGGCTGTGCTTTGCCCTGCGGCTCTCTTACCGGTTTCAGTGAGGATTTGGATCAAAGGGTAAAACCTGCTTTTCGAGGCGTACGCTGGTAAATGCATTGGGTTAAGGATCTGGGTCAGACTTGCAGTGAGCGTGTCTACGGCAGATTTCAAAAGCTGGTATGGTGGCCGTTACAGGCCTGGGGAATATAAGCTTTACAGGGTGGTTCTGTTCGATTTTCTGCTGTTCCACGGTCTGGTTGCGTACCCAGTTGTATGCCCAGTTTGGAGTTGTAGCTCCAAAAAGATCTTGCGGAGGCCTTATTTGCGCCACTGGCTGTCACTTGATCAGTCACAGAGCAAATAGGTTGAGATCCTCCTTCAAAATGAGATCTAGAATTTTTCTGAATGCTTGAAAATTATTAGTTATCTTTATCCCCCATCTGTACCTGTGAGGAGGGGAAGTCACCTCCATCTCCACATCCCTGAGGTATGCTGAACAGTTTGATGAGGGGACTTGCCTTTATCAAGGTCCTGCATGGGAAAGGTGAAAATTCAGCACAGGCTTTGTGCATTGCAAACTCATACCTAAATTGCTGATTTTGGAAGGGGAGCTCAGGCTTCACTCAGTCGTTTTCCCATCCTGCTTTCGGGGCATTGCTCAAACGTCGGAAATAGAAAGGACCAGGGGAAAACCTGAGCGCCACAAATTCAGCATCCAGCCACTGATCCATTTTGTGCAAGGGAGGCAATGGCACTAACAGCGTTTAAAACACAAAATGTTCCAACTAAATCAAGAGGAGAAGCTCTTTGCTGAGTTTAGCTGCTTTGCTGTGTGTTTACAACAGCCGATGGTGGAGGACAGGGCTAGGCTGGTCACGCATGATATGAGCGTACAGATCTTTTCAGCCACTAGCCAAAAACCATAATTATGCCTTAAGAACAAAAGCCCGAAGTGAGGACTGAACGGTGTAGGGGTTGTGCAGGGTTATCACATTAAGTATCTTCACTACTGTGTTTCTAAGCCGGGGGAAAGCCTTTTATATGGCTGCGGCTGAGCCCTCGCTTTATAACTGAACTTCGGATTTCATCAGTGATTTACCAGTGATAAATCGAGTGTCTCTCAAAGAGTTCAGTTAAACCACAAAGCACCAGGACTTCCATCAGATCAGCAAATGCAGGTGAGAAGCAGGGTCCATCCACAGAGCGGTGAATTTCTTGGCAAGGGCCCAGGAGCTCGGGGTGATACCTGCGTTTTTGAGCAGCGCGAGAGCAGTGGGACTTGCCGCTTCCAGTTTGCATGCCCCATGCGATGCTTAGCACCCCGCTCCTTGTGACCAGCCCCTGGCACTGCCTTGGTGCCCTCAGCCCCACTGCAAAACACGCCTTCGTTATTTATTGTTTCCAAAAGAAAAACTAAAATAGCCATTGGGAGGGCGTGGGAATTTTTATGGTCGGCTGCAGATTTTTTTATATGTTCTTTATCATCCCTATTTCTTGTCACCTCTTCACACTGCTCCCGAGCCTGTCTGTTTGTCTCCCTGTTTGCTTTAGGCATATTAATCTCGCACTGAATAGCTCTGCGTTCACCAGGAGGCGAGTCGCAAACCAGTTCCTCCAGGCGCAGTTTACGGTGATCTGGCCCCCAGCCAAAACAGCTGTCCCAGCCCGGCCGCCGCACCGTGCGGCTGGCGTTGAGACAAGCCGCAGAGCCCTTGACGCCGTCGGCCGTGGCCCTTGGCAGCCTTCGCCTCCGTAATGCTGCAGAGTAGCGTGTCAGGAGGCCACAGATACGTTCTGCACCGCTCACTAGGATTTTGGGGGACGTGGGCGCACAGTTGGATGTGACTGAATTACTGCAGCTTGACAAGTTGCCACCGGTCAGCCGGGACACAGTTAGCTTAGCTCACTCCCTGCAAATAAAGCAATTTAGCATAAACCTTAAGGAAAGAACTGCACAGCAACATTCTTCATCTCGCAATTAGGAGTGTGCCTTTGGACAGTCCAGAACGGATTTACCAGAGAGGGAGATACCATGAGCGCATTTTTGTCCCTCGTAGCAGCAGCCAGCGTGCAGTGTGCTTCTGCATCGTGTGACATTGTCCCCTCCAGACACACAGGGCCTGCGCCCACCCTTCTGAGTTACAATGGCTCGGCTGATGGCATGCTATTAAGCCTCCATAACTCAGCTGCATTTGACTGTGTCCTTTCCAAGAGACAGTCCTGCAGTCATTGTGGAGTCATTCCCCAAAGCAGTCATTTTTTCTTTATGAATGGCATAAGTCATTAGGGCTGCTGTCCCTCAAGGGGACTCCTGTCCTCATTTCCCAATGCAAAGTTCTGAAGGATGCTAAGGAGGGGAACACGAAGGTTAATGAAGTCTTTGAGAAGGACAAAGGGTGGTCTGCACTCAAGCAAAACCAAAATTTGGGAAAACAGGAGTACGTTGGAGGAGGTGATTGGAAAGCTTCTTTCAAGCTCAGCTAATCATTTTCTCCTTGAAGCAAACAGCTGTGTTTACTTCAATGGCAGTTTTGTGGATATTGAGTTTGGGGGCACCCTTACTAACTCTACCGAAAGTACAGTAAGGCAATGGTACTTCCAGTTGTACCTTACAATGACAGTATCTGCTGAATTCTCTGCTCTCTCTGCTTTAATCAATATAGGCCATTAGAAGCTCACTTTTTTTCTAATACTATTCTGCATAAATCTTGTTGGGAGACATTTTTTATGACATTAAAAGACATGATGCATTGATTTCTCCTGAGACTTAGAGCATAGGGTTTTTCTCATCCCAGCACATAACACAATCTCTCTGCTATGTTTCTAACTGCAGGGACCTAATATTCACAGTCAGTGAAACAGCTACCCTACTAATTCTTTTTGTACAGAAGGAAAAGAAAATGCCTTTAAAATACTCATATATTTTACATATGCATATATATATATCAAGTACCATCATTGCTAGATTATTGTTCTTTATAGAAAATCACTTCTAAATATTCTCCTGAAAAGCAACCAACAGAGAATCCTGGAGTGAAGCTCTTTGGTTAGCTGTATATTGTGTACAGTAGGAGCATGGTGCTATAAAACCTTTCTTCTTCTTTAACAAGTTGGACAGCACTTCTGAGAGGGTGAGTTCAGATCTCAGGACTTGAGCAACCTTTGCCAACAAGGCTCTGAGGTCTGGAGCTAAGCAGGCAGGTTCTCAGCTCCTTTTTTTCCCACTGTGGGGTCAGTTTCTCTCAGGCAGCTTACTTAATTGCTGAGAGATCATCAAAATCTTTCCACCAAATGCCAAACAAATCAACCAAATGAGCTTAGGCTTTCCCAAACAGAGTTTGGTTCAAAATCTTTACAGCTTCCATAGGCTGTTACCAGTCCTCTGAGCACTGCAGTTCCTCACACACCTAAAAATAGCATCTGAGTTGAGTCTGAATGCCAGAGATGAACATACAAAAGGCATTAAGTTAAAGAACCTCAAGTCACTTAGAGCAGGATCCATCTCAGGCAGCTTTGGTCATGCAGAAATTAATCATTAGCTCCAGGCTGGTCCTCTAGGCAGTCCTGATATTCAGCAGAAAGAGATCAGTATTTCTAGAGGGTGATTTGTCCCACCAAAGACAAGTGGCTCAGGTGGAAAGATTCACACTCCAAATGTGCTGGAGTATTTCTATTATTATTATTACTGACCGTGCCTAGATGCTAAGACTAGACAGCTAAAATGAAGTGCACTGAATGTCACTCCTGATAGAGAGAGGTACTCGTTCCTTAACTGCTAGAGGAAACGGAGCTGATGCTGGTCACTGAAAGGCAAGCTACTTACTTAAGCTTAGGGGACTGCAGGGCTGCACATCTTTCTTAAAAAAAGAAGCTAAGAGATCTTTGAATCATGGACCATAGTCAGGTAGCTAGAAAGGGAAATAGTGTTGAAATAGTGTTAGAAAAGAGTTACAAATAAGCCCAATGTACACGATAGAACAGATACAAATACGCTTTTCTAGGCTGCTAGTCTTTTCCAGTCTACTTTGACCTTAAGAATGAAATAGTGGATAAAGGGAGAGTTGCTTATTATTAATGTGGACTCCTAAAAAACACTTTGACAGGCGGATGTTAAGGAAAAGGAGTATTCACAGACTGTATCTAATATGCTGTTTACTGACTTGGAAAAGCAGTGAGGAGGGAGGTGGCACAAGAGCAGACGGCACAGAAGTGGTGACAGGCAGGACTAGAGGAGGCTGGGGGGAATCCAGAGCCACCTCCCAAAGCAAAGTGAACAGCTGAACCACTGTCTGGGGAAATGCAGATGGGAAAAACACAAGTAACCTACAGAAATAGGCTGGGGAGCCAAGCAAGCTGTTAGCTTCTGGAGGGGCTTAGGGGAGAATTCATTGGTCACCATGAACAGTTCAGGGAAATCCAGTGCTCAGTGAAAAGCTGTGTTTATGAAACTGAAAACACTAGTGTATGTAAAAACACGTTTTAAGAATTATACCACAAATGCTGTGATGGCATACCTGACAACGGCAACAGGAACTCAGTAGAAACACAGTGACTGCTTCTGCTCGCTCTGAATCAGACCTTTAGAAGTCAGATTTAGGTGCTAAAGCCATTACGGTCTTTAAGTAAATTAAAGCAGAAATAGAAAGGCTTTAAATCAGTAATTCCTTTTTATATTTAAAGAAATAGAAGGATTTAAAGGGTTGAAGAAGTCTCCTACAGCACAGAAAGTGTTAGGAAGAACATAAGGATTTTATAGGAGAGAGACTACAAAGAGTAGGAATGGTTAGTTTAGAGAAAAGGTGAATAAGAAAATGTTTGATGAGAGCATAGTGCATCCTGAGTGCTACAGAGAAGGTAAATTGGCAGCCTTATTTACTCCCACTCATAAAATCAAAACAAGAACAATCCACACAATTGAAGGGCAATAAGTTTAAAAGTGATAAAAGCCATACTTCTAAAGGCAATTTAACCTGTAAAATTCAGTGCAACACAACATCACTAAGCTAAAACTTGGCAGATTTGAGAAAAGAATAGGCATTTCTATGAATATTGAAAATAACCAGAGCCAGGTTAGACAGGAGTTAAAAATACAGATACTTCAGGCTTTAAGAAAATAAGTTATTTTCTGCCAGAAGTTAGGATGAGGCTTCGTCTATGGGAAGGTTGTTCCATAATTGGTCATGAAGGGTTTCTTACATTTTCCTGTGATGTACCAAAACATATAGTATTAGTCACTGTCAGAGAAAGAATACTGGATTATATGGACCATTGATCTCACCCAGCATGGCAATTTTTATGGTCCTGCGAGCAAAATCCAATGGATTTGCAAAGGGACCTTACAGAATAAGAGCTTCAGTTTGAATTTTTCTTACTGCTACAGAGGCCACAGAAAGAGCAACTGAATTTTTGGCAGTGACATATCTCTGCAGGCAGGCATAGTAGCAGTGCAGGTATATAATGCTTTTATGCCATTTACCAAGGATTATACAGCTGTAATCTTCCCCATTAACACTTCGTCTCGTCTGTGTTGAAGATCCCATAATCTTCCCCCCTGCAATGTATCAAAATAAAAATAAATACTGGGCGCATGGACCAAAACTTAAGAAGTAAGATTAATTAACTAAGTACAGAACTGCTTCCTTTTAATCTTGTAAAACTTTTCAAAGCAGCCTATCCTTGCAGAAGTTGAATAGCATCAACGGTGTTTTTTTCTTTTCTTTCTTCGTTTTTCTTTCTTTTTTTTCTTTTTGCTGTCTTGTTTTTCACCTGTTATTGATTCTCTCCTCCAGGGAAAAGCACGTCTCTGTCACTTCCAAGTCCCCCTCTTGCAGCACTGGTCAGTGTTAGTGGAGTGCGAGATGAGATATTTATCAGTCCATTTTCCTTCCATCTCAAGGAGACGTGTTTGACAGAAAAAAAATTCTGGATGCATCCCCACAAAAGCTGACAGCCTGCAGGTTTTAATTTTTCCTCTGATTCTGACCTAAGCTGCACAATGCACTTTCCCCTTTGTTCTTTGACACAATGGCAATCAAGTAGTTTGGTGAAAATTGCGGTAGGGAGAGTATACGCTTGCCTTTTGTTAACGTGGCGCTGGCTGCCACCTTTTTGAAAAATGTTGCCTATCTGCAGCTATTTTTTCAGTGAGATGGGTCAGAACCAACATATATTTTTACTCCATTCTAAATATGTTTTCCATCTTAAGGAAGAAGCCTCAAGACCAATCCAAACATGGCAGAAAATTAGATCACTGAGAATACATGCAAAAATAAGTGAAGTTCCTTGTATATCACTAGTTTATTTTAGTGCCTTTAATACAGACAGGTGTAAGAAGGAGCTCCTGCTTATGGGACATAATGGTCAACTCACCAATATTTGACCATATTTGGTCAACTCACACAAACCTTTTCTTTTGGCTTAGCTTTCCAGTATTATGAAGGAGTCTTACCCCAGAAAAGCTGATAATTTATCACTCACTGGGGATTTGGGACAAGGACCCTCAGGCAGGAGGAGAGGTGGCTAGATGAGGAATATAGTGAGTCAGGGAAGACTGTGTTGCTTAACTACTTGGCCTGAGCAAAGGTTTTCACCCACTGGTGTTACCTTTCCTATTTCGGGTCAATAGATATGTAATATTCTGCGGAGGGAGAGATTTCACCTTCTAGTCACACACCTCTATGGGTGCAATGTCAACCCATTCTCAAACGCGGCAACCTCAGGTTTCCGAATCAGTGACACCCCAATGTGAAATGACTGGTGATAAATCTCCCGCACTTCAGTTCAATGAGAGATAGGGCAGTCACTGCAGATCCATCCACATTGGCCTAACCCAACCAGTCACAGTCTGCACTGCAGTTACCTGCAAATCCTCTCCGCACTTGTGGCACAGGACAACAGCACCCTTTTGGGAAAAGCACCAGACCATGTTACCTCTCTGCAGTTTTTCAAGCAACGTCACCAAAAAAAGATGGGTGGAGGCTCGATCATACAGTGAGGAAGTGCATTACCGAGTGGACACGCTCTGGGTGTCTCTGCCATGATATAACTAAGGAAACTCCCCCTGGCAAGCTGCATTGATGAGGGACGATGGATTTGGCCCCAAAAGCAGCCTTGGGAACCAGATCTGCACAGTGGGGTAGAAATGCAGACCACAGCTACTGTGAGCCCCAGCAACAGCAACACAGGCAGGAAATTCAAGTGAATTGGAGCTGGCACCCACTTTATCTGTCCACACAGGCATAGTCACAATGTGTTTAGACTGCTAGGGATTCCTCCAGATTTTAAATATTGGAGGTGAGCTTAATCTAGGCAATATACTGCTTGTGGCATTTCATTTTTTTCTAAGCACAAGAGTTTCTTTTATAGGAGCTCATAAAAAAAAAAAAAAACAATATGTTGCTCTCTTATTGATAACCTAACAGCAGCCGTTGGTGAAGTAGCCCCTGTGTCCAGAGCTGTATTATGTCTTTGATGTTTCTGGTTCTGCAGCGAAAATATTTCGCCAGAGCAAGACATAATGAAAGTTTAAGAGATTGTTAAGGAACCAACTGTGTTACAGAGCCGTGCTCATTTTGCCTCTATTAGAAACACAAGCAAAATAATTTGTCATTTTCCCTTGACAAGGATCTCAGGGGGAATCTTAGATAAGACATCAACATTGTTGGTGATTGCTCAGCCTTTTTCCATTAAGGTTTATAAAGCCCTGAATAAGAAACCGGTTTATACTGGTGTTCCAATTCCACAAATGTGTCTTTACAAGACCCAGCTGTGGGAAGGACATACTTCTATTTCCACTTTTCAGAGGAGGCAAGAGAATGATAGACAACTGGTGACTTGCACAAGTTCACGCTAAAAGGGTTTTGGTGCACTGTGGATGATGCTATAACAATACCAGTAATAATACTAGTAAATAGAAATCCTGAGTTCCCCTTCTGGGTCATAGCCTAGAGATTTTTCCTATTCTTTTCAGTTGGTTCTTTTCTGTTTCTATTTTACTTTCCTAAAATGGACATAATATAGGTGAAAAAGTCTTCTTTCCTTGGCATCTAAAAACTTTTCAGGAATATAAAGCTACTGAATGATGTTCCTATCTGTCTGGTATTTAATATATTTCTTCTGCTGAAATTGAGAACACAATCACACTGGAGGATGAGTTCCAGTGATAACATTGCAATAGTTTGAGTGTTTTCTCCATTATATATCTTTACAGCAGAGATAACCTTTTGCTTATCGAAATATAATTGCACAGGGAGATAGTTGTTTTAAAACAGAATCAACAATACTAGCTAAACATTTTGAAGGAACTTTCCATAATAACCCATTTTTATGTCAGCCTCTCTAGAGCACAGCATCACTTGTACTATAAAATTAATTGAAAATTGAAAACTGAACAACGCAAGATCTTTGCTTTTCTTACAACATATTCTTGGAATTATCCTGAGTATAGAAACTACATTTAAACATCAGTGGTCTGTTTGTCAGCAATTACCTCACAGCAGTATTATAAGGGGATTCTCCCATGCTTTCCTCACCTCATATTTATTTCCTCATATAGGAAATAGCCGTGGCGTTTGAGTTATAGTGTGCACTTATACAAGTAGTATTTTCAGAATTATCCTAACATGTGCAGGATGTGCCACTGCAATTATTTGCAAATCTGTGACCAAACACTCTCCCAGCTTATTATTAAATTATTAATAAATGTACTATTATACCATTATTAAATTTGTGTGCTGGTATAAACTTATTTCATTTTACTGCAGTAGAGAGCAGAGTGCGGCCCTCTGTCTTCCCCATGAGAGTCTGCACTCTGCTACTGCTAAGTTTCTGCAAAACCATTCAGGGCTGGACATGAAATACGTCTAATCCTTTAGGCTGCCTTCGAGAGTAAACTCGCATGCTGGACTGACAGCCAACCTGTGAGCAGGGCCGCAGGCCTGGCCTGGTCTCCCTTCAGGGTCTGCAGGACCCCAGCAGGCTCACTGAAGGTGGGCAGGAGAAGAGGCAGAGACTTGCAAGGTCCCTGAGTCACACATTTCCATGTGTCCACGGCTTTACATTCACCGCTGTTGAATGCAATATAGACATATGTGTTAGAGTTTGGTGCACATTAGGAACCTTGTGGTAGAGAGTAATTGTGGGATCAGAGCAGTATGGTCCAAGGAAGTGGTGCAGCTATGAGGAATGGAGGACTTCCCAACTGCACCCACAAACCTCCTGTCCAGTGCGTGTCACATCTCAGTGGACCTTGGATCACAGACAGCCCAGGTTAGGAAGTGATCACAGGTGATCTCCCTTTTGACATCCACCTGTGGTACATTTATACTGTTGTGATTTGGTGCTTTCAGTGCAGTGAATCCCAACTATTACTTGTCACCAGCAGCTGCTGAAGTTCCCAAGAAAGGTCAGGTCCTGGTGTCCGAACTCCCAAAGATGCTTCCTTTCCTCGATGCTGCTGGAAGCCATGCAGGAGGGCCGATGTGGGCTCTCTGTCGTCATTTACCCCGGGGCTTTGTTCCAGCTGTCTCTTTGGACAGAGTCCTAGCCACCATCCTCTTCATGGACTTCTGTCTCTGCACTGCCTTCTCCTGCACATCCAGCTCACCATGGTGTGGCCAGCCCCTTTCCAGCAGCCCAGGAGCCTTCCTCTGAGGGGAAGCTTTACAGGAGTTCCTCTCTCTCTGCCGAGGACCATTAGGCTGTCGCTGAGCCCTTTTGAGAAGAAAGACCCCAAAGGACAGGATAATAGTCAGACTATTATTTTTAGCATGTTTTGACCTGACCTATTTCAATAATGCAGTGAGCGCTACCGTCCCACAGCAAGCATCCCCGCTGCAGCCGAGGAAGACAACGAACCGTGACGCAGGATCAGGTGCAGGGCGCGTGGTCACGGAGAGCTTGGCCACAGCTTGACACGGCCTCGCTGCCTAAAGAAGCTGTAAGGTGCAGCTGCACCTTCAGGCTACTTGTGTGAGTCACTAGAGATCGTGTGTGTAAGAGAATTTATTTGGTCTCTGAGGGTATTCAACGGCGATAGGTCCCAATCCTCTGCAGTGATGGTTTCCTCCCCCAGTTTAGCATTATTCAGGTTTTGGGGGTTCGCTGTCAGAAGGCTGTTATTTTTCTTGAAGTCAGGCATCTTTAATTAGACCTAGCACTTCCTCCCAGGCTTTATTAAACAGGAGTCTCTAATCCAGAAAACGTTTGCAATATTAAGATTAATTGAGTGTCATAATGTCAGCCAAGGTAAATAAGGCACAAAAGGAAAGAAATAAGCTCTGGAAGTGGAACGTGCTTTACTGAATACACATCTGCTACTCAGACCCATGGCTGTCACTCGGAAAGACATCATCCAGTAAACCTGATCAAACAAATCCCCACTGACCTGATAAAGCAGAGCGACTCTTTGGGTGGCTTAGCTGTCGCTTGAAAACTGGCTTGCAAGCCTGTAGGCAAACACTTGTGCTGGAAGGCAGCGCGGGTTTGAAGCTCACAGATACGGTCTCCTCTGGACTTCGGAAGGAGCAAGGTCACATCCTGAGTGCTCCCTACTCGCTCCCTTGTTTTCCTCTGCAAAGGAAAAGAAGTCTCTTTAGGTTTATTTCTTCACTTTATAAAGGGTTGCATAAAATTCAGGCAAAGCGAGTGATTTCCAGCCCAGATATGTCTGTGTCATCTTCAGTCACTGCAGAGCTGAAGTTCGGAAACTCTGCTAATACTAGCATTGATTTGTGGTGTGTACAAATATGCTGTGTTTATTAGATTTTATTCTCTTTTGGTGACCTGTTCAATATTAAAAAGAAAAGACAAAAAGAAAACTTTCACGAAGTAAATTGCTTGAGAAACATTCTTCAATCATTCTTACTTAAAGAAATCACGGCTAAATGTATCCTCAATTCTCTCCTTATCTTAAAAATATCTTATGCCGCACTACAAATAACCAGCTGAAGTAAAAGTGATTCAGGAGGGAAAAAATGGCAGTGGTTGTCCTTAATCATGTTCAAATACAAATATCAAGAATGAATGAATGTCTCTCTATGCATTTCCAGGCTGAACAGGATGGACTGAGTCCACAGGGATTTGCATTTCAGACCTTGGTGTCAGTGCACATTATTGTGGGCTGTGAAAGATGCTCTTAAGATGTTTCTAAATAAGCAAATGGAACAACTCTCTCCAGCATGATAATCAGTGCTTTTACTACTGCAACCTCTGGAGAAGGTGGGGGCAGGGAAAGAGGTGAGGGACCAGAGCTCCCTTCCAGCTGTGCCCCAGAAATCCTTTGCGACAGTGAGCAATTAACATCAGGTTTGATCTTTTGCGGTATCAGGGAGGTAGATTAGGGTGTAACATCTGCACCTGGTTTGGATGTGCAGTGCCTTCACACGGATGTGCAGTTTGGATCCAGAGGACTGCTGCTTTTGAAGTCAGCGGCCAAAATAAAAGGCATTAAGGTATTATACAGGATTTCTCTGTGTGTGGATGTCGAGGTGGAAAGACTCACTGACACAGCTCAGTAGCTAAAGAACAAGGTCTGCATTTGTTTAAGCAGTATGGGAAGACTTCTATATTTTTGCTGTAATGAACATGAAGTATTAAGTACGTGTCACTAGATTCTGCTGCTGCTGTGCAAACGGCACAAGTCCTGGAGAAAAATCACAAAGATGCAGTGCAAGATATGATATAAACTTTAATAAACTCTTCAGAAATCTCATGTCTGCCTGCCTGTGATTGCTTTTACACTAGCGTTATAGGGCCCTTTTATGCAAAAAAGCCTTAGTCGTGGGATGGCTCTTGCAAAATTCATAGCTGGTACCATTCCATGCCCTTATGACACAACAGTAACATCCATTTGTATTAGTTTGGCACTATGCAAGTAGGTCAGACGATTATGATGAAGTTAAAATGAATTTTGCCTTCCTTTAATGGTAGTGGAACAGTTACCAACTGATTAAGGAAAACATTAGCAAGGACCATTTTAATTGATTTGAATGCATGTGTGTTTTGTATTGGTTTAGTTTGAGGGCATTTTTAAACAAATAGCACTGTCATTGTGAGCCTTAATTAGATAATAAATTAATAGATAAATGGATTAGAAAGTTCAGTATGGCTTTCACAATTGCTGCTAGCGGCATAAAAATGAGGTGCTTGGTATTAGCAATGCTAATAAATGACATAAGGAATGCACTTGGGGAGAATGATGATGTGGCAGCTGAGTGACTGGTGAGGACCATATTCTTTCCTTTGCCTACACATATTTTGGAAAACAAAGGTGCTCCTGTGCTTTAGATCCTTCGCTAGAAAAGATAAGGGTGGTGCTGATCTGGAAGGGTAAATATGTCAGCTCCCTTGTGCACCTCAAAGCTTGCACATTTAATGTGGGATTCATGAAAAATTCAGTAAGTACATAGGATACGTTCTAGGGGTTAGGCTGCATGGAGATCAGCTCAGAGATCTGCGAGAAAATGGGGAGAATCTCTTCAGCGATGGGAAAACTGCTTAACAGGGAGGGAAGTCTGGATCAGTCAAATTGGATCTGAAATGCATGAGGATCATTAGGATCTTTCTGAAAAATGGCAATTTTGTGGATGTTGGGCTGCTTATTTAATTCTGTCAAGCAGTAAATCCAGCCATAGCCGTCTCGGTGCTGATGACAGAGGGAGTGGCAGTAACTTGGCTAACAGACACAGCGTGCTGCAGATTGTAAAGTGATGCAAATAATCACTGATGTGAATTCAAATACCTGAAATTAGAAAGTTGTGTGAGCACTTTCAATGGTATCGACTGCAGGTAGATCTGTCTAAACCGCTTCATATTATACTGCTTGTCTAAAGATGCAGGCTAACTTTGATTTCTTTTTTTGGGCTGATGCCCCTTCAGATATAACTGCCTACTTCACTGATGACATTAGCTTGCAGCACTTTGCCACCAGAATTAGAGCAGGTTCTCAGAAAGATTTGAAACCTGAATTATGTTAAAGTCACTTCTATGGTTCTCATCAGAGTATCAATGAATAGCAACTTTCTGCAGAAACCTCTAGTGGATAGCCACGACTGAGCTGTGGCTGCTGAAAGAATTTTAGCACGTAGAAGAAACAATACTTGGATAGACCTTGCTCCTGTTCTTTCAAATTTTTTGAAGCAGAGAATCTCTTCTGCTGCTCCCCTGAAGCTTGGCTTGTTATGCAGATGATTTTCAAGGTGATGTGAACTTCTTCAGCAATCAGTCCAGTCTTTGTTAGCAATTAACCGTGGTAATACAAACGTCCCTTGGTATACATTTCAGGAACATTCAGTTAGATGCTTTCTTTTGTGGTCGTATTTCAGTACATTGTATACAGCATTCTGTTGGTCTTGTTAATGAGAAATAAATTTCCATCTGATTAGAGGCCAGCCATATAAAAAGTGAACAGTGTACAACCCCCTCCGCTATATCATTAATAGTCTGATTATCAATCTATCTGGAGTATAAATGCTCATACACAAAATATTGCAATTACTCTACAGCATATTGCATGTTGTATAGACCTTATCACACAGTTTTAAAACAGTCTTTTTCATTTCTAGTTTTCAATATTCGCAACATTTGTTATCTGCAGATTTTCTTTCCCCACTCTCTCTCCCACTTAAAGGGCTCCCCTCCAAAAATAATCTAAAAAGGTTCAGAGGGAGTAAGTGCACTACCCTGGGTTGTTGCAGAAGCTCTCACAGCCTCGGTTCTTTGCCAGCCCCTGTCACATGCCTGTTCTATACCTTAAAACCCCGTAGCCACGTCACTAATACCGAGGCTAGCCTGCTAAGCCATAGTAAAAGCAACGTCCGTTCGCTTTATTTCTGGATTGCATTAGCATGACTTAACTGCTCAGTGCATGGGTAGACTACACTCATGTCTTATGCAAAGACTATGTATCTGAACATTCATTTGGCCTCTGAGATGGTACTGCACCTTAGGATGCACTGGTAAAATCAGTCTGTTTAGGAAACGACACAGGTTTAAATTAGGCTGGGGAGGAAAGAGAGAGCATGCCCAGCAGGAAGAATGCAGCTGCCATAAGAAAATCAGGATCTCGAGAAACACAGAAATGAAATCCCTTCTGGTTTTGTTCTTTTTTTAATTTCTGTTTTGAGTCTGCAGCTAGGATGGCTATTCATTTAGGTAGACTTTCCAGCGTTGTATTCATGCTCCTATCTTGCAGCTTGATTTCCAACTGTGTTGAACTGATGTCAGTCAGGAAGGTTCTGGCTTGCCTTCTTCCTGCTGTTTGCAAACTTTTGCATAAAGGAATAGAGTTGGAAGTGCAGCATGCAGAGATTGGGGTCTTGTCAAAAGGGAGAAAAGCTGAGGGATACTTTGATCAGAGCTCAGTGCCCTGAATCAAAACGACAGCAGCTTCATTGGATTTTTGAAAGGCAATAGGAACAACGTTGGACCTGTTGCGAATAAATTGCTAACGTTATTTCACATATAGCAATGTCTGTTATGATTTCTATTGTGATTTCTCTCTAAATGTGGAAGTTGCTTGCCTTGCAATTCCATACAAGAATGTGTTGGTTGTTTAAGCACTGTTCTCCTGCTCGTTTTCAGACATATGTTCTCCTGCAGGTTGGGTAAACCAGCATTCATAACATATTCACATATTGAGCCTACTAGTGCCACATGTGGCCACATACTGAAATTTAAAGGAAATTTAACTTCACATGCTCTGGCACTTCCTTCTTTCCCTCTATCCCTGGTTCCATAAAGAGGAGTTGGAATAATTTCCCGTTCTTGTAAGATCTCACCTTTTTTTACCATGGTTCGCTATTTCTATCAATAAAAAATCATGCTTGTGGGGAAAGGATCTGCAGTGCGGATTCATCTGGCAAAATAGCTCAGTTTTGTGTAGCAGATTTTTGTTTGGTGTGACTCTCTGCAGTGTGTATACCTGTTTGTCTTCTGGAAGAGCATATTTGGCTTTTTACATTAGTGCATACTGCCATTCAAAAGCCAATAAAAAGAAAAAAGAAAGGTAAATATGGACTTGGCTGAACATGTGCACTGTAAGAATTGAAGTCCAGAGAACAGTTTGAAATGGTAATATTTCCCAGTCAGAGTTCCTAATCACTGCAGCAGGGACACTTAGAACAAACTTTAAAGAAAAAAACCCCTTCATTTGAATCCCTGCTTATGCTTTGCAGTGTAATCTTCCCTCTACAGGACACTTACTCAGGACCCCAAATCAAAATGAGCATACAAGGCTCATATTAAAATCTGCATTTGGGTCAGAAAAGTCAACGTTCAGCTTCAAACACAGGACAGAGCACCGAAGTAGAATAATCACAGTTCACCCTGTAGGTCTTTTCCATTCTTAATGCCTCTGATTCTGTGAACCATCAACTTAGTATTCACGTTTGGGCCATTCATAGAGTTGTTGCTCTTTAGAATCTTTCCTCTTCGCTCCAGGGATCAACAACATTGTCCAACTCACTGATCTTAAAGCACGTTTTGTGCTTCAGAACTTGGCTCACGTTGAAGTTCACATATTCCCCATCATGCCAATAGAGCATTTTCCCCTGACACATGCTTTGTAACCTTTTCTCTAGATGACCCCACTCCTTCAATGGGCCACCGCTGTGGATTTTGATAGGTTTGGCTGAAGATTAAAACATCACTTTCTGTGACATAATTGAAATGGAAAATCCTGAGTTTTGGGAATAGATCGTTTCAAGAGGATAGGTCTTCCCTTTGATATTTGGAGGCTTGATCTAAGCTTTGGAAAGTGCATATATATGCACATGGTTTACGCACATCCCGGTGATTTATTTGGATTTATTGCTTCACCATGACCAAAGCAAACAAAAAGAATCTCTATGAAGAAGTTCAGAAGTGACCATTTGTCTTTGAGAAAGTAGGAAACTGCCTGCTAGCAACACTCCCTGCTAGGCCAGTTCTCTTTCTGTCAGACTTTCCCTGAGACATTCACTCTATGTTTATATTCAGAGAGCCAAGCAATTGCTTAAAAAAGCTTTCTACTTGGGTTAAAGTTAAACCTAAACCTGTCCAAGCAGTTAACTTCCCAGTACCCTTTATACATCTCTGCTATAGTGCTTAATAGGAATCTGCATTCACTGAACCAGAGCTATTTAAACATTTTTCTGCAAATATCCCATTCCCTCATTTAACCCTAATAGCAGACTTCACCTGTTCTGCAAATAAATACAGCCTTCCATTCTCCAAGGGAACCTTTACACCTAATATATTCATTTACCATGTGGACATTTGACTCAAATATGAATATTCTGGGGGGAAAAAAGCAAGATGGACTTTGTGCAGCAAATGAAGGCCTGCTGAGTGGTGCTGAACTGACAACTCTGAAAACTGATGATTTAGGTTAATTCACAAAACAGGACAAGGCATGGTGAGGCAGTGAAAAGTGCTTCTCACTGCCCCTCCAGGTTGCCTCAACTTTTGGTAGATAAGCTGAATCCTTTATTTATTGGCTGGAATTAGCAATGGGAACAGTGAGGTACCGGATGGACTAGTGGAGCACATTTCACTTAATCCTCTGGATCCCTATAGAGGAATAATCATTTTTGGTCATCCTTCATAGGTACAGGCTTTCAGCTGGTGATTTGGAAGTGCTTCAGATCCTAACCAGGCTGTTCAACTCTCCTGTCATGCTGTGTTAATATTCGGTTGCCCCAGCCACAGAACGAAACCCCTTCGGCACCACATGGACACACTATGGACATCCAGCCCCCCTTCCTCCAGAAACGACCTGGGAATGTGGGTCTCCTGCCTTGAGTGTCTCACATGACGTTCTTCCAGAAGGATTAGCTGCCATATTATTTTGATAAATGAGGCAGAGCAGGGTGATGGCATGGGCTTTTTTGAGTTGAGATGTGGCTAAAAAGGGGAAAGATAAACTTGTAGCTCTTATGGATTAACTTCTGGTTTGTAAGAATAACATAGATAAGGCAGTCTCAACTAGACAAGGCTTAAAATCACATAAAACAAATCTGAGACGGAAGAAACTGCTGCATCGGAAAGAGAAGTCACCACTGTTCTTTAGATAAGCTCCCAGATTTTCAGATGAGAAAAAAATAAATATTGCAAAAAAGAGTTTTCCCTGCTTGACCTTCCCACCCAGACTCACTAGGCCCCTGTTCTCCACCTTGCTCACATTGCCCAAATTGCCTACCACCAAAACACAAGGCAGCTCAAGCACAGGGATAGTTTTACTGCAAATTGTTCAGCTTCTGTTTATCCTTTTAAGTCTTTTCTCAAAAACTAAGTTAACAAGTTGCCCTTCTCCACATATTTGGGACTTTTTCAGAAAGGTCTCTCCTTCCCATTAACAAAAGAAAAGGCCTAAGCCAAAGAGGTAAGACAATCACTCATAGAGATGTCTCAGCCAAAATGGTCTGCTCAAAATCTGCACAAACTATGTCTGTTTCTTATCCAGCTTGGTAGTCATTTATTTTTATGAAGGCTAACATTCACTCACAAAAATAAAACAGGGCAGCATTTCATCATGACTCCGTTTCCTCAAGGGTATTTCCTACAAGGTGTTGGATTCACTTTCTGTATGATCAACAGCTATCGCTCTGTAATTACCAGTGAGCAGGTACCAGTTCTGAAGGTCACACTGACAGTGTACATGTCCCTAGCACAGCTGCTTCTGTTTAAGGTTCCTAATAAAAGGAGGGAGACATCTGATTTTGATCAAGGTTTTAAGAAACACCGTATCTACACAGGCCGGACATTTTCTTTCTCACTTCATCAGGAAGCTTTTCAAGATGGAAATACAGCACTGGGCAGTTTTTCACAGAGATGACCTGGCTTTGGCAAGCCTTGGCTAGGTCACAGGCTTCCCACTGCCACTGCAGCAAAGTTCTTTATCCCCAAATATAGCAGCAGTTGGTAGTGTTTTCTAACCTTCTTCATACAACTTCTTGGGTTATATTTTGAGCCTATTGCTCTTTTTTCAAGTCTTTTGGTAATTCTTATTGCAAGCTTAAGACAAAAGCGTATCCGTTTGTGGACGACTGGTTAATTTCTTCCCCTTTTTTCTTTCTCTCTCTTTTTTTTTTTTTTTTTTTTGAATTTAAGGAGCTTCTTTATAAAGGTCACTGAAGTCTAGAGCAAAAGAGGATTAATTACTAACAGCTTTAATTTAGAGACAAATTATCCTCCTGATATTTTGGATGTCTTGGATACACCATGGAAGAGCCATCTATCTGGGAGAATGACACCATGTGACTGTATCCTGCAGTCATGTTGAGCACTAATGTGCTTCATCTCCCCTCAAGAGTGATGTGGGTTTTAATACACTAATAGGAAAGGGTATCAAAATAGTGCCATACTTGTATATAACATTTTGCATCCAAAGAAGCCAGGTTTTTTTTCTTAATCAGACTGGACAAAAATTTATTCCACAAGGACACCCCTTGATTTCAGTGTTCTTCATAGAATAAACGTTCCTCTGCATGACCACAGCCAACAGGATCTGGGACACAGTGATTTCCAAACCCTTTGCTCACTGGGTCTCATTAAACAGTATCAGTAATTCAATTAAAATCAATAAAGTTGGTCCATGTGGAAAATGACCTTAGGTAATAAGCTCTGTTGAGGCACAATACACATTTTGCATATGAGAATTCCAGAAGTCCAGCTCCCTCCTAAACCCCGATCCAGAAAAGTTCCTAAGTACACATTTATCTTGAAGTATGCTCAATTACATTTGTAAGGATCTGAATCTCAGCCTCATCTGTACTTCTCTAGAGACCTCAAAAGCACTAGGGCTTGTACGCACTGTGCAATGAGACACAGTGCATCGTGTCTGAGACCACACTAGCATGCGCTAGTGAGTCCTTTAGAGAGAGGTTTTTAGCTCAGGGACACACCATGGGCAGATGGCTACAAGGCAGCAGCCTGGTCACGTCCGTGTGGCTCTTTCATTTCAGACGTGACTTGCCTGAAGCCAGTTGTGTGTGGTTGCATCTCCTTTTGAGTGTCTCGCAGACCATTTCTTAGCTGACTCCATAGATTTTACACTGCAGCTGCACATTTCTGTCATGCAGTTTATAAATGCATATCCATTCCATATAGTGAACTTCTCCACCTGCAAGTCTTTTCAGAGAGGCAGGAATTTTTTACCGCTGTTACTAGATAATATCTTTTTGCAAAGGTTAATCACAAATGCACTCATTCTAGTTTGTTATTCATTGTGGGTTTTGCTTGATTTCAGGCAAGTTTAAGCTCTGGGATAGTCGGAGAGGTTCATTGTGCTGTTGCCGAGTTGGTCTTTTAAGAAAGGACAGTTTCAGAGAAAGCTGTTGAGACAGTTCACAGGAGCTTTATATACAAAAGCGAAATAATGGAGAAAAGTTGTCAGACAGGAAGAGTCTGGGTATATGAAACACCTGGCTTAGACATTAATCAATGTAGTGTCTTCTTTAACACTTTCCATGCTCTTTCATTTGGGAATAATGTACAATTCTGCTTGACATTGCAAGACAGTTAATTAGCATCCATAGGCTTATAAATAGGATTTTACAGAACAGCAGATAAGCTGGTATTATTAGTGTTCATTTCACTCTAGTTCTATTCTCTTTTGAGGCGAAGATAGGTTTTATTAAAACAGACCTTTCACAGTATGCATCTATTCATTACAGATTCCCGTTAAACACCCAGGCGTGGGGGGTAGATTGGCTTCTTTCTGTTATGATGCCACTCTTTCTAACAACATATTGTTGCCAAAGTTCCTTAAGTAAATAGGATGATCCAGTGGATAAAGCACTGGGATAGGAATCAAGGGATATGTGTTCTCTTTCCTGTTTCATAGCAAGATTTTGGTCTTGTAGCGTTAGTGGACAAACATTTCCTTCTCTAGGAAGCACACCCATTTCTGTCGAACAGTTTGTCAGGTAAAATGTCATGTGTAAACACTATGCATTGTTGTGCTGAGATAGCTTTGGAAAATCAGTTTCTGAGGTTGTTTCCAATGACTCTCGAGGCTTTGGTGAACAGGTGGCACAAGAAGATGTTATTACTCATAAAATGCTCTAATGAGTTCTAGAGATATGCATAATGCAATAGGGATTTGCAAGAAATCTCATGCTCAAGGGCATATGCTTATCACCTGCCAGGGATCTGAAGGGAGCAATTCCTGCATGTAGAACAATATGTAATTTGCTAGATGGATCACTTCCGTATAGATTTTGGTATTGACCATTGTGAGAGGGACTAGAGATTTAATGAACAAATGAGATTGGGAAAATGTAATGGTTTGAGAAGTACTGCTCCACGAACTATAACTCCAGATCCATCAGTAATGGGTGCAGAAATCACCCTTCCAATCCAGTTTTCCATTACAGGGTTTAACAGCCATCTTGTCCCATTGGGAAGGATAAAATGAGAAGTTTAAAGAAAATATTCATTGATCCATCTCTTGGATGACTTCACAGCATCAGAGCAACAGCAAACAAGAAAAGAGAATAGAATACACCATAAAATCTTTCCTCTTCCTCCTTTTCCATGTGGTCTTTGCCCATAGCAAAAGCAGACCTTGAAATATTTTTAATTTACAAAAATCAGCAATAATTCTTGCAAAGGATGGAAATTATTTTTAATATTCCTAATTCTTCAGGAACTGTAGAAGTTAATGATTTAAAGAGTTTTTTCCACAGCTAGGGAAAATCCATGCCTGTTTGTGGTTTCTGTGAGTTTTACTGTATAATCAGATACAAGTGCTTTCTATAAATAAAATGTTGCCCCTTTCACTTTCCAACTAGCATTAAGAAAAGCAGCAGATATACCTGTTGCTGTGGAGATGTTCAACCAGAGACAGATCTCTATTCAAAAGACTAGATAGCTAACCCGAGTTAGCTCACAAGTTACAACAGCTGAAGGCTCTTCCCCTGTGATGCATTTACTGAACATACACATGTTCTGTTGAATAAACCAGATGGAAAGTCATTTGCAGACGCTAATCCTTCCTACCCCGTAAGTACAATGACCAAGCTCATCACCACTATTTCCTTAATTCTTTTTCTACACCTCACTACCACATTTGCAATGCCATACAAAACTCTCCCATCTTTTTATCCCTTCCCCATATCCTTTCAGCTTTCTCTGGCAGCTCTTGGTTACCTTCCCTGCTTTGATCACAGCACTGATTTAACTTTTACTTCCACTGCACTCTTTGTGTTTGCAGCCTTCAGTTCCCCATTCATTTAAAGTAAAAACAAAACAGCCTTTGCTTCTGCTGCCTATGTTTACCTAGTCCTGTGGTCAGCCTCACTAATACAGTACAATAAAGTTTGTAAATTAAATCTATGTATAAAGTATAGATCTTCCCATAAATGGATGCATTCAGATTGTTGACCTTCTTTTTATCTGTGCTGTTTGAGACCTGCAGTGGATTTTCTCATATTTTAAATAATAGGGTTATTTTATGCCATTCATGTCAGGTTTTCACATCCTTTTATTACTGGAAGTGAGTGTTCCCCACCAAAATGGGAGGATGCAGAGAAGGCTGTTTGGTGCTTTACTACCCGAAGAGCTTTAAAGGGTTAGAACTGTTACTAATACAGTTAAAATACCTGTATTGAAGTAGAAAAATATTTTCCAAAATGAGCCAGCAAGCATCTGTAAGCCATTTGAGACCTTGAAATATCAGCCTAGTGGCATGTTTTTGTAGGTCTGATAATCTGAAGAGTTAGGCAAGAAAACACTTGTAGGCACAGGTAATATCTTTTATTAGAAGTGATATACTTGGAAAAAGTAGACAAGCTTTCTTCAAATCTGAAATAGAAGCAGCAGATTTCACAGCTAAGTGCAAGTTGAGGGAAATTGCTCTGAGTTTATAACAGAGCTTGTACAAGTATGTATGTTTTTTCAGGGTAAATGGGATAGAATAATGGCTACCAAAACCTTTTTTTCGTGTCAGGACTTTTAATGTTCACATCAGAATGACCACTTTGACTATGAAGTAGCACTATTGCTCCCAGGCTCCAGATCCTCTGTTTTCATTGACTGGAAGACCAAAATCCTCAGGAAGTGCCAGGCACTAGTTTACTTACAGTGGGGACATATATAATAAAATCACAAGCATATAACAAAATGGAAATGTCATGCCTTTTTCACATTTATCTTTGTTTCAGCTTCAAAATAAAGCAAAACAAAAGGCAGCACAGCTATTGTGCCACAGCAGACAGGTCCAACCAGAACTGCCTTTGAAACAGCCTTAGATAAGCAATGCATTTGGGAACCTTCAGGTGCAAAACAGTTTGCCAATAGTGCTTTTACCTGTTCATTGCCAGAAGTCCCCAATGTAAATGAGTTTTACTGTAACCTGTCTTTATACTGAGCCTATGACAGGGAGCAATGAGCTTTTGTTGTTCTTAAAACCTCTCCAAATGTGTGTTGCTTTCCCATGTGGTGGTTTACCTTATGCCCAAAGGCACAGGGATGGACAGCATCTCTTTCCAACCAATAATCATTTCCATTAATTTTGCTGTCTCCTGTCATTTTTAACACTTTATGAACAACAATTGATCCTATATAAAACCAAGAAGTCATTTATTTTGAAAAGCTTTTACCACTTCAAGACTTTTCAAGTTCATTTTAGTTATTATTTCCTATCTTGTTCTAATATCAATTTATTAAACACATCAAGGTCAGTTCTTAGAGGATACTAAGCAATTAAACGGCTTAATTACAGTGCCTAAATAAATATACTAACTGAGGGAATTGGAGGTCTGGATAATTATCCTAACACAGAAAACCCTGCTTATTTTATCTTTTTTCCTGGCTGGTAGGCAATAGCTGTTATGATTATTTAAATTTTTCCAAACCATTTTTTAGCACACCCTTCCAGTCAGTCAGCGTTTGAATTTTATCTAGGTGATTCAGTGAAATGCTTCAGAAATGCTTGGTAAATGCATTTTCTGAGCATTTTTATAATGCTCCGATAAATGAGCATTCTAGGAGTTCAAATGGGAGCATTAACAAGATCACTTACCAGGATGTGACATCAGGAAGGAAGTAAACTGTAAGCCAAAGAAGCAGCACAGAGAAATAACATGACTACCATAAGTTTTTCAAATGAAAAGCATCTTTCAGAATTTTTTTCAGGAGAGAAGAAGGATTATTTGTATGTGTAGTGAAAATTTAAAAGAGTGCAGGGAAAACAGGGCTTTATCAATGTGTGCAGGGATAGCCAAAAGGTAAAAATAAGGGCAAAACTGAGCCAGAGTTGCTCACTAAGGAGTGGTGGAACTGCAGTAATGTCTGCAGAAGTGCCTAAAGGACTGTTCAGTAAGAGATTCTCCATTTGAGTCTCCATTTGGCCAATACACACGTGGACTGTGCAGCAACCTGATGAAAGGCAGCTGGGGATGCAAAGTGCTTTCAGAGTGGGGCCTTTAGTCCTAAAAAAATTGTAAGAGAGAAAATAGCTGTAAAAATAATGAATAGTGCACAGATGGTCAAGCCTGTCAAAAAGGTCAGGCAGGTAATCATCAAAATTAGAGATAAAAAAGACTACTACATTACTTAGTCTGTTCACCAGCCTACTGAAGAGCGATCAGGGCAGTATAATATAAGCACATTTGAGAACGGGAGGCTATTAGACTCTGGAGTAGGCTGCCCAGTTTAATTCATTGGGAACTTAAAACTGGACTTGTTATAGAAAGGACTTCCATGTAATAGCAAATAGCACCAATAACCCTCAGAAATGGACAGGATGATCAAAAAAGGCTTTTTACCATCCAAAACATAAGAATTCTCTGCTCCTGTTAGCTTTTTATCACTGGATAAAACCAAAACTAATGAATTTTAAAAAGTACTGAAGGAAATATTTTATAGTTAGTTGCACGTTAGTTTTGAGAGAAGCACCTTAGACCGAGTAAAAGAATTAGCCATGTGTTGGAATATGAATAGCATGTACTGTTTCAGTAGTCAGGACAAAATTAAGCTATTAGTTATCTTGCTTTACTGCAAAACTTTGATTACCATGTAGTATCAAAAAGACATTTCTCCTTATAGGGTAGCATGGTGTAATTAACAACCTTATGGGAGTACTGCACAGATGGAATTAGCCAAGGATGGGGAAAAGATGGCAAACAAGGTGGATCAGTAGTTTGTTCTGCCCTGGCAATGCTTGCAGCATGTTTTTACATGGTTCACGTGCTGTATTTCCAAGCATAGAACTCTTTTCTAACATTGCCCTTATCATTCTAAAGCTGTTTTTCCTTGAAGATAACCCATTCTTTTAACTGTCCCACAGAAAAGCAGACAGAGGCTGGAGGAAGGAGAGAAAGAGAAACTATTAACGGAAAGAGACTGTGGGTACACCTTTCCGTGTATTTAGCCCAACTGTATACACCCCACACTATTGTGAATCATTCTGTGAACTCGCTTTTTTTGCAAATAACTTTCATGTGCCTGTATGTGTTTCGAATTATAATTACCTTCCCTCTATCAAAAAAATCTCTTATTTGAGACCTCTCTTTGTATAATGCCTTGAAGAATGTCAGATTTTCCACTGAGCAGGGGACTGAACAAAAGCCAAGGTGAAGATTTTTTTGTATAGGGTAGAAGTCAGTAGAGGTATTCAACTTGTGGCTTTAATGATCTTAATCAAAGCCTTGGAGAAAGAGAAAAAACAGTAACAACAAAGACATCTGTTAAATTTTGTCAGGTCTTGCTATCACATTTTGCCAGTAGGTCTGTTGTCTTATAGTCTGCTGAGAGATGTGCAGTCATTTTGGAGGAAAAATAATAGTTCCCTTTTTTTAGAATTGTAAATTCCATTCAATAATATCTTTACTGATAGAATCTTTTTCTTGTGGGTGACTGTTGCTCTTTACTTACTAATATTGTTCTAGGCTTGAAGTGAACCTAAAGCAAATCACAATTTTTGGTCCAACGCCAATTTTTCCTGGCATAATATTCCTGCATTACTTTTTTTGGCAATACCATTGACTGGGAATCTTTTTCAGCAGAGAAGAGCATCTTCTGTAGAGGCACGGCTATATTTTGGCTCTTTGCTTTAGCAATAATTCAGAAAGTTTTCTGGCAAAAGGAAGTAGAAGAGCAGGTATAGGAGTATAAGGAGAAATTTTGGAGTAGAGCAACAAGAGCTGCATATCTTCTTTGAAGCTTTGTCAGTGAGCGTGTGGCCTTCACTTTGACCTTCCTGGAAGTAGAGCACTTGTCCTCCCTTCAGTTTGTAGCAAAGGGAATCTCTCAGCCTCTCACTGTCTGCAGAACATTGCAAACAACTCTCATTCAAAATAATTACAGCTACTCAAGCACAAATAACTTCCCTGCTCTTTTTTTTTCTTTGTGTGTGGTTTGCATTGCAAGAACACCTAATAGTCAAACACAAGATCAAGGTCCTGCTGCTTTGCTAGCTTCACAAACACACAAGGAGAAGCAGACCTACCTTGAAAAGCCTGTAGACAAAAAAGACACTGGAAGATGTAGGATGGCTCTGATCTTTTAATGAGTTGTGCCAGGCCCAGGGTGTGTGAAGGATTTAGATGCTTTCCTGGTGGACCATGAGGTGGACATCATGCATAATGATCAGATTAGACAGGTCTGAAGAGTTCTTCCTCAGGTAGCACAGCAAGTCTTTCTCAGAATCAAAGGGTAGAGAATTGCACCCACCATGAACCTTGGTGCAGAGAGATGGACCTAGGGGTCGTGCAGACTGGCATATCCCCAGCAGTGTCGTGTGGAGGCACTAGCTTGGGGTGCAGCTCCTTTAGCACGGCACTGGGCCCATGCCAATCTCTGCAGCCTTGATCTCTCTTTCCAGCTAAAGAGAGAGAGTGATCTTCTGAACCATGGTGCTTAGATGCTGAAGAGAGGCTGTCTGCTTTCTGTTTGAAATGGTGCGCTGGGAAAGCATCTTCTACTATATCCTAAAATTAAGGGATACTGACAAGTACATAAGAAATAACAATCACTGGAAAATGACCTCCATCAAATTTTACAGATACAGGCAACCAACTCTAATGGGGATTAAGAGGGTGATAAGCATAAAACTGTCCCAGTAAGTAAAAAAGGCTAAACAAGTAAGTTCATTAGTTTTATGCAGTGCAGAAAACCTAAGCCAAGAGTGTAACCTTACCCAAAATAGTAGCAGATATGATCTCTTTATTCAAGGCCACATTCTGCTCACCCAAAGGCAGTTTCCTCCCCAGAGAACCTACCGATATACGGGTTAGATCCTCATTGCAATATAACTGTGATACACTTCTGTCACTCTCCAGAGATCTGCAGCCTCGTGTTTTTCTTGGACCGTACTTACTCAAGCAGGCTATGTTTCTTCCTGAGAGAAGGATAAAATATCACTGCTTCAAAGTTCATGGATCTCCCAGTTTAGTCTCCACTCCTATCACTTCTATACGGCATCTTTGTGAGCTTGGAGGGCAAGTGTTCAGTCTGCACATCTGAAAGGACCTTTCAGGTGCTCTGGAGAGGACTGAAACATCACTGACAGAAACCTTTCAGTGAGATCACCTTGCTTTCAGGCAGGTTCTAGACATTTAGCCCTGGGTTCATGCCACTTTTCTTCAGGAACCTAGGTTAGGATCACCAAAGGTTCCCTGTATAATCAATCAAGAGAAATAAGAATCTCCAATTCACATTGCAGACAGGATAAGAAGCCTCTGGAAGTTAAGGCTCTGCTTCCCCTGACTGCAGAGACACCCTATAGTGACTAAACTGTAAATGTCACATTTCCCTTTCATTCATTCCCCTCCCCCCCCCCCCCAAAAAAAAAAAGTGCTAGATTTCTCTAACAATTATAACCTTTATTTCTTTCAAGATATCCTTTGGGATTGTCTAGGTAGCAGCTACTAGCAGAAGAAAATACACATTTCATTTCTTAACAACATATTATCCATCCAACCTGGCCAAGGTTCTCCAGGAAGGTCCCAAAATGTAGCAATTCCTGCAAAGATCATGAGCTGAGCTTTGGACTTTGGCCATTGGATGAACTAGTTTTGCTCCCTGCTAATGTCAAGCAATTTTGGTTTGGTTCCTAGCATTCCACAGTTTTGTCTCCTTTGGCATAACTTTGGAAGTCGGTTTTAAAAAAATGGTGCAAACCGCCTTGCAAAAATATTTGTGTAAATGTTATTTGCTGGGGCAAGTGAAAAGGTCTTGCAAGGGCCCATGTATAATAAACTCTTCCCTGCTAGGGCAACGGGAGTAAGAAAGGGAAATCTTGCTGCTTTCCCTTGACCCAGCATATCAGGAAAAGTTTTGCAAGGCTAGTGCAAACCTTTTTTTGTTAGCATTAAGCTTAGAGAAAGCAATTTCTACAAAGCCTACATTTGGTGTTCAAATATGAGAAAATGGACCTTTTAGCAGATTTGCATGTAATCATTTGCAGAGAACTTTATACTTTATATTGGGTGTTTTGGATCAGATAGAGCATTAGTGTCAGATTGAGAGAGGCCATTTCACGGGCAGCTCATCAGCCTTCCTACTGATTACATTATTCTTTTACAAGTTAGGTTTGAGTAAAGCTACACAAGCTTTTGTAATGCTGATCCATAATTAAGGGTTTGTGCTTCCCCTAAAACTTTAGATGATGTGAATTACTTGTGTAAATATTTCACATGTAAGAAGAAAAGATATTCGGTGGTGATTGGGACTGTTTATGCTGGCTCTATCAGAAAAGAGTTTCTTTCTTGATCCTTATTTCTTTGATTTCGAAAGAGATACAAGTGATCTCCCATATATTTGGAAATTAAATTACCTGTTTGTGCTTTTGAATAACAGCACAATCTCAGCCTTGGAGAGTGGTGTTCAGAAAATTGTGTACACAATCTGCTTCTACTGATGTGCCTACAAATGAGCAAGCCGAGTATCCAGCTCAGGCAAATGCCCATGTAATTTTATGAAAATCTGCCATATTGTTTTCTTGTGTTGGCAAAAAAATTACAAGTGCTGCTGTGCTGCTCCAGAGCACCCGAAGCCTCGGAAGAACTACAGAAGGGAACAACTTCTTCCCTGCTCCTCTCCGTCTTGCTCAAAGGATAATTGTTTTCTGCTGTTTTGGGTTGTTAGTAACCTCTGGAGCTGGGGAAAAACAGATCTGAGGTCTGTGTTATTTCTTGTCCCTTTCCACCTTCTGCTTCATTCAGAGAATAACTGGATAAGGCCCAAATGCTCAGTCCATGATCTGTGCTGGGACAGAGGCAGATAACAGAGTCATGCAGGTGGGATGCTTTTATACATCCCAACATCACATTCCCCCTCACAGAGCTGCAGCCACTCTAGAAGTTTTGCATCCAGAGGAAGGTCTGCCCAAGGTCTGCCCTGTATGTTCTTGAATTCCTGCTGACAGTTTGTGACTTCCTCCATAGAGAACGCCCCATCTTGGCAAATGGATAAAGAATATTGTTGCATCTGTTCCTAGCAAAAGGGAAGGAAAAAAAACACACTTTGGGAAGAGGAATACAAATCACCCACAAGGCTGGTGAAGTCCCTGCAACATATGCTCTCCACACTCCCCTTCAATCTAAGTGAATTTATTCATTCCTTCTTAACCTTGTATGGCTCTTTTTTCCAATATGCCAGTCTTCATACAGGGCATGTGGTTATTTCTCATTTTCAAGGCCCAACTACTCATTTCTTAATTTTAGTGACATGGCAGCTGCCCAGGTTTTTCTTGTTAAGATTACATTCATTTGCCCCCTTTATTTCATTTATTTTCCCCTCTGGCTCTATAGCTATAAATCAAATACACAAAATTAAATTAAATTAAATAAACAAAAGTGCAGGTGGAACTTCAGGAAATATAAATAACTAAGAGTAGTTTTCCAAGACTGCTTTTTCTAATCAATTCTAAACACAAGATATATATTCCCTGTTGAACTAACAATGTTGTGACCACCTATTGTTAAAGAATAGTAATAAATCTCCACAACAATTCCTTACTCCTATGATTCGCTGACATATTTTGCCAGACAGCTAGTTCAGCTTACTCTTTCTCCAGAGGTGTTTTATGCTGTCCATATGAAAGGCATGATGTGCTGCCATGAGAAAGGCATGAATGCTTTATGTCCCTTAGGAAAATTCCTTCTTTCTCTGTCTCTGAGGGAGAATGGCTTATCAAGGCTAAGAAAGCAGCCTTTTACCATGTGCTAATCAGAGGCCCCTCTTCAAATAGTATGTTTCCCCTCACCTTGAAAAGCAAAATACCAGATATTCTTCCATTCTCCTCCTCAACCCAGCAGGATTTCCGAGGCCTGAAATACAGGTGGAACAAATTACTGTCTTTTATATTCTTTGGGGAACTGAACACTGCCAAGCAGGCAGGGCACTGCCTTCCCACCCTCTCCTGTGTGTCTGCACTCCGTCTCAGAGGTGCTGCAGGGGTGCTCTGGTGCCTGCACGGCTTGCTACCTTTGCAATATGGCTTTCATCTCAAAAGATCTCACCCTTGCAGCACTGCTTCATGCTTGTGAGGTTTTAATCAATTAGATAAGTGTGGGATGAAATTGCCTGAGTTTTAGATTTATTTATTAATTTATTTTGTCAGATATAGGTACCTGTGCATTTCCGTTGTGTAAGCAGGTCATGGATTTCTCCAGCTCAAGACTAGCTACAGTTCTAATATAGATCAATAAGATTTAGTTTGGATGTCAATAAAGATCACTCAAAACCACTGAGCAAGGAGAGGGGAAGAAAAAACGAAGTGCATCTGTTTACATTCTCTTTCTTTTTGACAGGGTAATAAACTCAGCCAGAAGACTACAGAATACACTTTTGCTATCATTTACACAGCCTTCCTATGAATCCACAATGCATATTAGGGCTCTAGATTTTAAAGGCTAGTGTTGTGATGAACTTCTGTTTAGAACAGCGCTCACCTTTGTCTCTGCAATTAAGGGCTCAATAGTACCACTGCTATAAACTTTCTTATATTAAAGTTGTATATAGTCTAAGCATTTTCAGTGTCATAAACATTTCAGTGTCACTTCAGTGTCCCTTTATAGTGGGAATTCTGCTAATTAAAAATATTCTGAGTGTGATAAACAGGCTTTTAGACTATTTCAGTGGCTAGAGATATACTACACAGACAAAGCAAAAAATAGCATTATCATTTCTGTTTCAGACTCTCCCACTGATTCACTATGCGTCTTGAAGCAAATTAATTCACTTTTCTGTGCCTTAGTTTCCCTATCTGCAAGAAGTATAATTCTGCACCCCAGACAATCTAATTTTACCTGCTGACCCAGTAACAGATACCAGTGTTACAAAGCTTAAATACCCAATGCTTGTAAAGTTCATAGAGATTCTTGGCTCAAACTTGACAGAAGAAGGTACTATGGGTAAAAACTTGATATTAATGATTTATTGCAGATAATACCATTCTGGGTACATTGACCAATATTAAATCCCATTGCCTTGTGGCATCTGTGCTGTGAAAAGTCAGCATTTATATATCCATACTCTTCTACCTGTTTCAGGACAAATTGTAAGCATATGAATATAATCCACAGAATATAGTCTATGAAACAATTTGCTGTCCTTCATTTTAATGCATCTCCTTGAATGTTCTGTATTCCTGGCAGTCCTTCTATTTACACCAGCATGAATTCACCTGTTTTAAAGCACATTTTGATCTCTGAAGGCCAAATCCTGCAAGAGACAGAATAACTCTACAAGCACACAGTATTCTGAAATATAAGTCAAATGTGTAGCATAAACTGAAGGCATGTTTATCCTTCGTCTTACTTTCCTCTAACTATTTAGAGCCTGCTCTGGTCTGTCTCTTCCCTAAATTTAGAGCAGTTGCTTAAGTTTTGTGGAGCTACTTAGTTAAGTTGGGAAATAGACTCTTTGTGTTAACCTTATTTCCAAAGTTTGTGTTTCCTAAGTACTTTCATAAATCTACCAGAGACTGTAACATATCTTCCCCTGATATTTTTAATCTTAATCTGAAATAATGGCTCATAGATAAAAAAGAGGTTTATGTTCTGTTTTCCTCTGAATTTGTGCAAGCAACATATTCATGCAGAGATATTCAGCTTATATTATTCCTGCCTCAAGTCCAAAGAACATAATTTTGACTGTTCACTGCAAGTGGATGTATAAGATTGTTACAAATTGATGCCAAGGGGCCCATACTTGGAATACGTTTTGTTTTTCTTTTAGTTAGATTCTAAATTGCAAGAGTGTGCATAATGAATGTGTTATCTAGTCCTTCTGTTTTGTGTTTTTGAAGGAGAAACAGCACATACTGCAAAGTGACTTGGCCTACTTGCTCAGGTTCCATAGCAACCCAGTATTGCTGTGAATTCATTTTGTACTAATCAATTAGAAATTTTGCTCTGGCAGCTGGAATGAAAGTTTATGGGCTGAATGCTGCTTGTTTTACTTGGACGTACAGTTTCAGTAAATTCAATGAGATATTTGTGTGAGAACGATATAGACTTTTATCTTTCGTCTCTCTCTTGGTTTATTTTTTTGTGAGATGGTGAGATTTAATTTTTGGCTTTCTGTCCAAGCAGAGAAAAGGAGGCAACTCTCTTAAAAGACCCATTGGCTGATAATTTAAGATACCCTAGTGTTACAAACGTAGTTGCTAATATCTTAAAAGGAAGGAACTTTGCTCTCCATGCATTTTAACTGGATGTTCTCAGTAGAGCTGACCAGTGCATATCCTCAGTGCAGTAGCTTGTTAAATTTCCTGCTGCATCCACCCCAACACTTTGTGCCCAAGAGGGAATCTTACAGGGCACACGGTTGTGTGTGCCAGTGCCCTTCACATTAGTACAGCCTTCAGTAATATGGTTAGTATGCATGATTCCTAGGAAATCTTCCATCATAAAGGTCAGCTCATGCACTTCTGAAAGTGCATATAGTTACCGTGAAAGCCCATGGGAACTTTTCATGTGTAATCTGTAATGGTGCAGTTGATTAAAATCCAAGGTTTTCATTAAACAGGTTTTTTCCTTCTTCTTCTTCTTCTTCTTGTGAATTTTCTTTTCAGCTTGCCAAAATTACAATACTGGGAAATGGAGAAAGCAAAAAGAATTGATATACCAAAAACCCAACCAGCAACCATGTGGAAATAGCAGAAAGTTTCTGATGTGGACTGACAAAAGCACTGACATTTTGCGCTTAGGTTTTTGACTCCAAATACAGCTCATTCAGCTGCTGGTCTTTATGTCTCGTCATGTGCAGATGTTCCAAGTATGCTGTCTGGCCCAGAGGGAGAGCACAAGGGGCCGGCCTCCTTTCATTTACCACCCCAATTTTTTGTCAGTGTTAGTCACACCAGTAACCTCATTTTTATGCATTTTCCTGGATTTTGGGTAAATGAGTCACAGGCTTGAAATACATTTTTTAATTTAGTCTGTCTCTCTTGATGGTAGAAAAATGTGTCCTCCATCAACATGAAGATGGCCACAGAGTTAAGTTATAAAGTACATTGAAGAACTAGACTTACAAAGCATGGGGCTATAGGAAGACATTGATTTAACACTTTCCTTCCGTTTTATTCAACATCACATTAGAATTCTGGCTCTGGCTGCAGAGTATTAGAAATATGTATCATCCTGTTCTGTAAAAAATGCAGAACATATTAAAGACATGATATAAACCTCATTGCATCTCAGAGCTCATCAAAACTCTACTGCAACAGGGTAGACAGAGAGTAGACTTTGCTCCTTCATTTCAAGAGCACACCTTCAGCTAGAAGTGAATCTCCAGGAGCTGTTTGCACTTTGGGGTCTCTGACATCCCAAAGCAGGGCTCTTTCACCAGAGGGCAGCCTGCCTTCCACCACAGGGCAGAGATGTGTGGGATGGAGTACAACATGATCCCACCTGTATCTTAAGATGCCCTTCCTCTGTAGGCTCTTTAGCAAAGCTGGCTTCTTCTTCAGGGAGTTACAGCCATTTGAGTGTCTCTGAGCACAGGTACAGTCCTATATTCCCTCCAGCTCCCTGGCTTTGCCTCTGACACCACAATTTCTGTCCTGATTATACTTGAAAATTTATACGAACTGCATATGCCAGGGAGGTGACATCCAGGGGCTTGTGATGAGAAGAACTGATGACCAAGGTGGGAAGAAATTTGACAGGACCAACCTTGGGGGTCTGAAATGTTAAACCTGCATCATTGTTTTGGGTTTGTGTGCTTTTCTAAAGCATTCATGTTATGTTTTGTGAGAAGTATTGTACAGCTATGTTGTGTGGTATGTTATGTTCAAAACGTGCTCTTTAGAAACGGATTTTTCTTTTAAAGCTTGCTAGTTTTCTTGTGCTCATTTCGCTTTAATGGATTGTGCATGATAACTTTTCAGTATTTGGGAAAATGTGGAACATTAATCATTAGGACTTTCAGATCAAATTTATCAAGGGGGAAAGTTCATGTTCAAATGTATTGTCCTGTATTTTAACCTATTATATGTTTGTGTTTATATTCCCTCTGTTTTTAGTGATGTGCTGCACATATTTGACCTCCACGTTTGCCTGAAAGTCCTTTTATCAGTTTGGGGTTTCTGATTTGCCATTTCTGTTTAAAATCTGATCGGAATAAGACCCTGATACTGCTAATTATTCGCAGTGTGCTTTTCGAATGGGATCTGCTCTCCGTGCACCCGCTCCAATTTCCCTGGAGTCAGGAGAAGCCGTTCCTCCACCGGGAACGGCTTTCAGCAGATACTACTTAAGGATCTGATTTGCTGCATTTCTCGTGATTTAATCAATGAAACGACACTGTCTGGCTTGGGTTTCGCTTCTGCCCTGTGTCAGCTCCTCTCGCCCGCTGGCCGGCGCGCCAGCCTGGCTCTCGCCTGCACCCTCGGCTCCCGCCAGAAGGGTCCAATGGGCCGTTCGGATTATAAAGCACGTCAGGGATTGATTTAACCCAGTCCCCTAAAAAGGACTGTAGCGTTTTCACATGAAATGGCAAAAAAAGAAAAAAAAAATTACCTCATAACACACGTGAGGCAAAATTTTTCCTTCAGTAAAACGCAGCCCGGCTTCGACAGGGTGGCCGGGCCGACAGCGCCCGTTTCATGGTGCCACCCGCGCGGGGCACAGCAGGTGGGGAGCCGCAGGCCAAACCTTGAGCTGGGCAGCGGCGTTACGATTAAAAACTACGATTAAAGTCCGATTAAAGTCCGATTAACGGGGGGGGGACCGCGGCGGGCATCGCCTCACGGAGGGGGGCAGCCGCCATCACCCTCGCAGGCCCGCGGGCAGGCAGATATGTGCAGCAGGCCGCCCTCCCGGCGGGGGCGGCCTTTCCTCGTGCCCCGGCTCAACTTATTTATTTTTTGTCTCTCTGTGTGTTTGTGTCCTTTTTTTTTTTCTTTTATTATTTATTATCCTTATTTCCGTGTGTGTCCCTGTGCCTCCGTGTGTGTCTGTGGTCCGCAGGTCCTCCCCTGCGCGGCTCGTCCGCCTCCTCCACCCCCCCCGCGCACTCCCCCTCCCCTCCCCCCTCGCCGCCGGCCAATGAGGGCCCGGGGCGGTTGCTAGGCAACGGCGCGGCCCCGCCGGCCCCGGACTCTGAGTCTGAGGAAGAGTTTGTCCCTAGTTCGTTCTTAGTTCAAAGTGGCTCTGGAAACCTCTGTGTCCCCAACAACGGTGAGTGACTCTCTCTGCCTGCTTCGCTTGCTGGCCCGGCAGCCGGGCGGGTGGGACGGGTGGTGGGGGTGGTTGCGAGGATGGAGATGCCGGTTGCGTGGGGATTCGCGTTTTCGTAAAAAAAAAAAATATATATATATATATATACATACATATATATATATAGGGGGGAAGCGAGCGTGTGCTGGGGGGAGCTGAACACCTGCGAAACGCGGCGGTTCGGGGGCCCGCGCGTCCCGCTGCGGTGTGCCGGTGAGGGACGGGCTGCCCCAAAGCACCTGGCTGAGACGCTTCGCCTCCCGGTTCGGCCGCCAGGTAACAGCAACTTCACGGCAGCCCCCGCTGTCATTTTTCACCCCCTTCTGCCTGAGAAACTCTCGCAGCAAGCTCGTAAAGGCCGAAGGATGTGACGGGGCAGCTGAGCCAGGTGGGCTCCGCGCTCGGCTCGGTCCTGCGCCTCCACCAGAGACTCGTCGCTGAGGCCGGCCCGGACGCAAACCAGCCCTGGGGATGCAGACGCCTAAATCCTGAGGGTTTCAGCTCGGTGACAGTGGCACCGGCGCGTTATTCGCAGCCTCTCAGGCCGGTTTCTGCTTCCCCGTTCCCCTGCGAGGCGGTGGGAGACTCCCTGGGGATAAGTATTGCAGGCAGCCGGGCACCTCTGCGGTGTGTCCGGAGCATCCTCTTCCCAGGCCTCGCCGTGGGGCCGAGGGTGCCCGCCACCTCCCGACACCAAAACTGCCCGGCTAGGAGCGCGCGGCGTAAGCAAGGTGCGAGAAGAAGGGGATTTGCAGCTCTGTGCTGCAGAGACAATGAGCCATAATTAGAGAGGTAATGCTCATTGGCAAAGAAACGCGAAATTTCATCTGGGCCAGTGTAACCTGACAAAGTGCAGATTACAGCAGGGGAATAGCAGTGACCACTCAAACCGCTGCCATCCGGCTTGAGTGATAATTGCTCACAGGTCTGATTTATGATGGCATTCAAAGATATCATGAAAGAAAGAAAGGAAGGTGAGAGAGAGGTTTACAGCAGCTGGCAGCAACTTAGCTCCATTATGTTAAGCTTCTAAGAAGTTTTCCTAGCATACTGTTATCTGCAAGTAAGGAGAGAAAGTTTGACATTTACTTTGCCCCCCCACCTCACATCCCCTTTCTCAGCTCCTCTTTTCTTCTCTTTTGTTGCATTTATTATGGTAAAAACAAACTTTCCCTTCAGGGCTTTTCAAAGGAGAAGGTTATCTGCTCTGAATTGTCATCCTAAGGAGAGTAGGGGGAAATACAGTGTCGTATTCATTCAGGAAGCTGCTTAAAATTCATATCCTCTGTTCAGCTTCCCCCCTCCCCTCCCACCCTGCGAGGCATACACACACACTCCTGCCTCCTCGCAGTCACCATGCAGTCACATCTGAAATCATGCAGATGACCCTCTTGTTGGAAATAAAGCCAAATTCACACTCCACCTAATGTTTTCAACATCATGATGTATGCTCTTTTTCATTGTTCATTTAGGAAAAATATATGTACACATACATGCATGCCCTCCAGGTAAAAAGAGGGGGAGAGAAAGCAAGCAAGTGAGATTAAAGACCTTAATCTCTTCTTTTACTAATTAGCTGAACAACAGAAAAAACAGCATTCGGAGTCCACAGTGGGTTGATGACATTATTGTATTATTGATGTGCTGGTGAGTTAGTTTAGGCTTTTCAGCTGCCTGCTTATTTATCCTCCTCTTTCTTTCTCAGTACTTTTTGCATCAGCTTGTAGACATGCTACGTTCCCTGAGGCCTTCTTTATGTGTAGGATTCAGCAGGTCGGTAATAAATATGTCCCACACAAAGACAAGGTGTCTGGGGTCTCATTTCCTTGGTTATTCTAGTTGTTCAGTAATAAGAGGTGGAGGCAACGCCAGCACATCGATGACTTGTTAGGATGTCACCATCATCAGGAGATAAACAAAGGTGACCTTTGAAAGCCACACTGACTTATCAACCTATAATCTGAGAGTTCACATGAATAAGAAGCACAGACCATACAAGCCCATCATGTCTAAAAACCAGAGACTCTTCTGACCTCTGTAAATGGATTTAATTGCTCTAGTTCCTTAGCGTTCTTTTTCTGAGGCTTAGTCAGCTTAAACTTTAAATGACAAAGGCAGCTCTTTATGTTCCCTAAATGGCGAATATTAGTAAAAGCTTATTTTGGTTAGGACTAAGTTTAATACAGTTAGAACACTTATTCTCTGAGAATAGTAGCTGTCTCAACAACAGGACAGCCTGAGAATGCTGTCTAAAGGATTTGTGTTGCACTTTTTAATTGATTGTGGCTAGGCTTTCCTTCCACAGCTGTGTAAACTCAGCCTTAGAGAAGTCCATCCAAAGTAAGTAACACCCAGGGAGCTGTACCACTGTTACAAATCCCCATGTAAATTGCAAATATAATGCACATGGAACTTAAGAAACATGCTACTTTTTGAAGATACAGTAGGCTATTCTTTATCTAAGTTCCTTTCATTCCAGAAAGGTAATACTGTCCCTAATAGTATTTCTACACTTCCAGGAAAGTGTCCAACTAAACTTTTAGATAAAGGCTGGAAAAAACTAAGTAGATAAATATAATATATATATTTATATATTATATAAATCTACTAAGTAGATAAATATTATATATATTAGATATAATATATATATTAACTATAATATATATTTATATATATTAAATGTAATATATATAAGTAGATAAATATAATATATATTATATATTATATATTATATATTATATATTTTATATATTATATATTATAATATATAATGTAATCTTTTAGTGCTTTCATTTTGGTATTAGATGTGTAAAAGCCAATTTTTTACTTGTAACATAAATGTAAAAATCACTTAGAACATTAAAAATCCCAAATACCTATTGTACCTACACTATTAACAAGTACTTAACTTTAAGGAAAGAAGATTTTTCAGACTTGGACCTTTTCATTTTTGTTTTTATGTATCTGAACTCCAGAAGAATCCTGTATCTTTACCTAAAATTATCAAAAGTAACTGGGGTCTGGATGCCTCCAGTTCAGGTTGTTTACTTTCAGAAACCTTAAAAATGCCTGATTTGAGGATTTCAGCACTATTTGAAAATTAGGCCTCTTTGGGGTATCTTAGCAGACACTCAAAATCACTGATTAGTTCCTAAGGTTTGCCATCAGTCAGTGTATATATGTGTATGTATGTTTGTATGTATGTATATCTGCTTTTCATTTGCACCAGTAAATGATCTGACCAGCAAAATCAATCCAAAAAGTCTAGTGTCCTTAGGGAATGCTGTTTAGGAAGAGAACACAGGCCTCACGTGGTCTGCTGTCCACCTCCCTCATCCTCCCCTCAGCATCCCTGGCTGTGGTACCCAGGACGTTAGGGGCACGTTCCTGCTTGGCATACCTGCGAGGTAAGGGAACAGCAGTTATCCCCATGGGGAGCTGATGTACAGAATGACAGAGAACAGATTTTGAAAAATATATGAAATCCGTGGAAGGTTGACATCCAAATTCCTTTGAGAACACTGACCATGTTTCCTCTTAGTCATAGCTGAAGAGCGTGACTTCTTTCAGCTCTTTCATCAATGAGCAGTCACTCCATATGAAGGGTACTTTTGTCATTTTGTGTGGTGTGGTGCGTTTCTCTAAGTTACTCATATCAGGCAGATAGGAAGGCTAGATGCAGACACATGAAACAACCTCTGCACACCTGATACGGGCACCACAAAATCCAAAATCACCTCTGGTGTGGGGCATTATAATTCTCTGGCACACAACTTTAGAGATGAGGGCATGGATTTTATTAAATTCTATCAATCAGAAGTAAGAAGTTACCAGAAAGTTTAAAGAATATCTAAAACTGACTCTTCAGTCCTAGAAATTACTTTACTTAGATATCACTGGACATAACACCTATTCAAGTCTGTGCAGAGGGAACTAGTACAAAGGGTTGGAGTCTTATCACCAACTTACGAATGTGTGTACCGCGATTTCTTTGGATTCCTCCTTAAATACATCCCTATTCCCAGTGATGCCTTATGTTGCTCCCCACTGATTGCACCAGTCCTGTTCCTCTGCCACCTGTAAAGGCATTTACTAACAAAAAGAGCTAGTGGAAGACCATGCTCCCTGTCACCTAAAGCGGTATGGCTGCTGTACGAAGAGAGAGAGTAGGTGAAGGTGTAATTCTCTGTATTATCAGACTTTGAATTCCAAGAGGAGTGCTCAGCGCTGTGTGAAGCATGGTCAGTGCATCCCTCACCTCAGCCACAGATTGCTGTTGTCAGTGCCGGGGGGAAGGAGAACTGCTCACAAGTGCTGTGTTAAGTACGTCCATAAATATTCCAGGTCAGATCCTAAGAGACGAGTGCAACTTTCATAAGACTCTTGATTTTGTTGGAAAACAGGCCAGATCAGGACCAATTTCCCCCCAGAGGCTAAAGAAAAAAAAAAAAATCAATGTGCTGCTTCTACTCAATGTGGTCTGCATAAGCAAGCTGCTCGCTGGCCAGCAAAATCATGGTCAGCAAATTACTACAGATTCACGTACTGCCTTTGCCACTTTTTCTTTGTGCAGTGCTGGACACTTTGAAGGAGTAGGTTTCCCTAAGATCTTCCTTCTTCTGATTTTTAACTGAAGTGGACCAGTTTAGGCCTCTTGATGTGTAACCTAAAGAATTTTTACTATTTTGTGTTTGAGTTATCTGTAATGATCAGCCTTGAGCTGTTGAAGAGAATCATCATTTCTAATTTACCTGCCTTTCTTATCATTAAGAAGGAACTTTCCACCTAATTTTTGAATCATTTGGCCCAGATTTTCCATAAGGCCTTCATGAAAAGGCTAATGAGGATTGTCTTGTTAATTTACAACAGCCTTATTTGTGTTTTCTCAAATAGTTTAATCTGGTATAATTTGCAGATTCATGGCACTGTATAGTGGGTAACCAACCAGATCATCTGCTGCTGCTGTTACTGCTGTGGCTGGATTCCTTCAGTATCTAAAAGGAAGTCATTTTCCAAACAGAAATACAGAGCACCTTCTGCCCCCAAGAGCTGAAAGTTTTTAATTCATTTTTAGTTTTTAATCCATCTGTATATAGGTTCTCTGTTAATTTCTTTCGTATCCTTGATGTGCTTCATGCGGCACAAATAATAAATGCCGGCTGACCCTGCCACACAGACACTGCCGTTTTTCAGACCAGGTCTGCAGCCCAGCATGACCAGCCGAGAGGCTGAAATTAGCATCAGCCTGCTTTGCATCAGGCATCACTGCTCTGAGCTCGAAGTCCTACTTTGGACACGTTAGCCTTCCTGTAGAAGCCAACTGTCCTGCTCAAGCAGCAGATTAGGTGTTTACGATACTGGGTTGGAAGAGACGGCCACAGAGAAATCAAACTGCAGCACGGAGCCCAAAAGACACAGAATATTAAAGTAGTTCAAAGGAAGAACGGCGTCATGTAAGGCTTCTTAGAAGTGGAGAATTTTCATGGATTTGAATGAGGAGAGCAAGAGAAGCTTCGATAATGTAATCTTAATAATTGATATTTTGCTCATCTAATGATTAATAATAAATCCTGATTAAATTAGTTTTTCTTTTTATGTAAGGCTCTACCCCCCTCCCCCCCCCCCAAGAGGTTAGTGGATGGAGGGTCCATTCTCTTGCAATGACTTGTCTTCACACAGTGCTTTCCAATGCTCCTGTGTTTACTACTCAAGTGCATGTTAAGTAATAATAATGATGATTAGTCTCTGCATCCTTTATCACAGAACTGCAGAGTCCATTATCAGTCAGTGTTATTCATAATGTTAATTCATAATTATGGAAGGGAAACGGAGGAATAGGAAGATGCAAACAGATTTTTTCCAAGTATCCTTTGACAATATAATTTTTGACAAAATTTCAGGAGTTTGGGAAGAAACATTAAGGAGAGGAATAGTTTTAAAAGATGTTTATTTTAACAATAGCTTAAAAATGTTCTTAAAAAAGAACACTTGTTAGAATAGCAGTGATTAAAAAGAGCGATAGGAGAGAAGCTTGGAAAAAAATCTTTTGAAAACCAGGTTTTCATATTTTTTCACTGAATCTATCCTGTAATTTGGGAACATCAAATGGTTAGAGTTCAACCTGAGACACCGTGACACAATTTCCTCCATTTTAATTTCAGTCAAATAACTGAGCAAGAAACTTACTAACCATAGGCTTTCTATTTAGTAAGAGTCATTTCAGGGCATCAGGTTCTGAATCGTCTTTAGGAGATACCTCTTTTTCCACTCATTGTAGAAAGAGCTATACCTGACTATGGTCCCAGTGTAGGAGCCTGATAAGTTAGTTTGGATGAATCTGGTCATTTTGTCTTGATTTTCACAGGTGAAATCCACTTGAATTTCCCCCTAATTCACTGACCCCATCCAAAAATTCCCTGACATGTTTGCAGATTTGGCCTCAAATCGTTCCCCCGAATTTATCTGGTTGCAAGGCTGACAACTGAGCTCAGATTTTGAATTCCAGCACCAGCCATTGCTTCTTAGACCCTGGAAGATCCAGCAAAGAGTTGTAAACTGGCAGATGTGAGGAGGATCAGATCATGAATTATTCCTGCTCCTATTCACTGAGCAGTGGAGCTGTCCTGTTGAGTTTTTGTTCCTCCCATTTCACTCTCGCTACGAGGAGGAGAGATCAGAAGGATATCAGCTTGCGAGCTGTGGATCTTTCCGAGGATGTGAAGCTCCAGAAGTGCCCACTTGCCTTGCTCTTGCTTGGGCTTTTGCCCTGTAAATTTGCTTTGCCTTGGGAGTGTATTTATTTAACCTAGTGGTTGTTTGGCTTCAGGATGAGCCAAAGGTGAGAAGCAAATCATTTGCCACAGGACCAGATTCATATCACTGATATTGGTGGGAGGCATTTGGATTAGATTCCTAGCATAATGAGGGTCAAATCCTGACCCAGGTAAAATCCTTTTGGCTCAAACAGGAGTAGATTTGTCCAGGAGCGGATAATCTGAATACACAGAAAATCACGTTTTCCTTACAAGGAATAAATATCCCGAAGAGAACAAAGCAAAGTTATCATTGTCACATGCAGCGAAGGGCAGCAGAGAAATAAGTCACCTTTCCAGGCCAGTAGGGAACACACTGAATCAGTTAAAGCAGATTTATAGCATTTTAGCTGTGATAAAACCATATCAGTGGGTATATGAATTTACATAGGAGTAAGGCTTTTTCTTTCTTTTAATGCAATCCACATTGAAAAGTATGCACAAAGGAGCCCCACTCAGCGGAAAGACAACTGGAACAAATTATATGCATTCAGACTTGTTAAACTGATTTGGCAGCAGAAATATTCCTAGTAACCTGAGCATTACAGCAGCATTGGTATAGTTAAGGTTATGTCAGCATTTCCATTAGAAACCCCTATTTTCAGAGGTTTACATCTGCAGTAAATATTCACTGGTTTGAAACTTGACAAGCTGTACAAGGTCTCATCTGAGAAGGATCTTTTTTACCTTTTTCTTTACAAAATTGGGGAGAGATCTATTTGATGAGTCAAGCTACAAGAGCACAAACAAAAATAGCAGCGTTCTTGCTTTGATCCTTTTCGATGTTAAAAAACCTGTTTCTTTCTTTATAGTGTAACTATCAAATGTGCAACAAAATCTTGCTCTGAAGAAGGAATTAATCATTACACTATTAAAGGAAATGAAACATTAATTTATGGCCCATTAGATGCTTTTTCACTGCAGGACTGCCAGTGTTTTCGTCTACCTTAGGTTATGCTGAGAGATTTGTGACTAACATGAAACAAAGCCCCCAAAGGATCAGATTCGGTGTGGAAAAAATGCTCCTGGGCAGCTTTAGGAGAGCAAAACATAGAAGGCAGAGTGGTGCAGAGATTGGAGCAAGTGCTAGGAATTGAGCCTTCTGGCTTCCTCAGCTAAAAAAAAAAAAAGAACCTCAGTTTTCTCAGGTGTAAAATGAGAATGTAGCAAACCATTGGCATCAGTATTCTTTCAAAACTAGTTCCCCTTCTGTATAAATCAGTTGATTTTACTGGAACTAGCCACAGCTTACAGTAACGTGAATGAGAAGAGAAGAGGGGACCCTTGTCTCCATACATTCAGACGTCAGGTTGTTAAGAGAGTGAGTTAATCTTTTTACAAAAATCATTTGAGACTTTTGAGCGCACAACACTGGACTAGTTCCTTCTGGGCACGTATCATCTCTGGACTGAAGCCCATGTGGCTGAGGATCTTACAGGAGGCTGTGTATGCTCTCAGTCCCTGTGGGGCCGTGTGTCTTCTACACTTTGAAAAGTCAGGGCTGATGTTCACAGAACTCTTTCCAGCCACGAGATAAAAGCCAGTGTCGAAGTGCAATGTATTGTAAAACACAGCAAGTCTGATGATCGTGTACTTGTGGCTGCCTTGTGTTATTGTGGGGAAACGGATCTCTCGGTTGGGAGAGAAGTCAAACTTGGGGAAGGCTTCTTCCATTAGCTGTTTTCAAGGCCTATGTCTCAATTTAAAAATGAGGACCTGGGGGCTTTGAACTTTATTTATAACCTGAAATTTTCTGGCCACTGTGACCCCCTGATTATTTTGTAAGGGAGAAGAAGCCAGAAGTCAAACTTGTGTGTTCTTTAAAACTAAACATCCAATAACTCCATAGCCTCAGAAGATGTCTCCCCCCATTTCCTTCTCTGTCATTTCTGTGCTTTGCATTATCCACTGTGTTTGTTGTGACACGCTATTAATCTCAACTACTGCTTTCAAACCATCACGTGACCCTAACAAATTCCTTGAATAAAGCAGTGATAGCTTTAGGTATTCTGGGTGGTTGCTTTGAGGTTCTGAGTAGAAGGGAAAGGATCAGGTTAAAAAGATTGAGACAGCAGCCCAGGGGAAAAAGTGCCTTCAGTGGGTACAGTGTAAGTTTTCTGGAAAAAAAACGGTATTTGGAATATGGCAAGAGGGGCTGGTGCAGCTTCTTGCTGGGTGTATCTGAATGACGGTGTATCCTTTGACGTTGCTTCCCAAGTGTACCTGGGTGCAAGCAGTCGGGTTGTTTTGCTCAAGGGCGGGCAGTCCTTAGCTGTGTGTCTAGCAGCAGGACCAAGCCCTCAGTGCCCATGCATGGCAGTAAAGCTGATGTGATAGACAGTTTTGGCACAGAGGAACCCTTTGATCTGGGAGGGATTTATATGAAAGACTGTCACAGCTCCTTAAGAGTCAATTGGGTTAAGCCTTTGAGGACTACAAGCCCTAGTATACGCACCCCACAGAAGAATTTGTTTTGCTGGCAGTTTGGAAAATAACAGAATCTGAAGGGTTAAAAAGTTTGTTTGTTTTTAATTCCCACCATGTGAATTTAGACAGAAATTCCAAATACAGATGGAATAGCTGGTACTATGTTTTCAATGCACGACTGGTATTAGCTCAAAATCTTACTATTACAGGGTCGGTGTTTGGCAATGTAATACATGGAAACAGGAGTCAGAGGACTGATTACTGTTCCCAGTTTGTGACCTTGGCCAAATCACCTAAATGGTGGTGCCTGACTCTTCCACATATAAAACAGGGTGTAATGATGGTCATACTTTTGTTACAACCTTTGAAGATTTTGAGATTCTTGAGTGAGAAATACTGCTGTTGTGGTCCCATTGCACTCTGTTGGTACATCCCCTGCATCACAGGGCTTTACTGCTGGCTTTTAAAATGTGCTCACATCTCTGTAAGGGATGTTGATGTCAATAAGCTTGAGCCCCCGTTTTTGTAACATCTCTTCAAGGTTTGGACTGGCTTTTAATGGGAAGATTTAACAGGTCTTTCTTCTCTTTCCATGTAATAATTAGGCCTATTTAATAAAGCCTACTCATTAAAGCTTACTCGTAAAGCAGGTAAAGTGTAGCAAACAGACAAAATGGCTCAAATTGTAAGATTGCAGGAGAGACACTGATAAATTTCAGACATTTAGTATATCACATGTCTGCTTACAAACTGTTAGCTAATGCTGACATGACCAAGTAGCCTAGATTTTCTTGCATAAAAATACACAATTCACAAAAGCAGCATTGGTGGGGCGAAACAGCAAGTGATTCCATGTTACTTGAAATACTGAAGCCTGGTTCTGCCCCTTTCCCTGATGAAGGTAAGTGTGTCAAGCAGCAAGTAGTCTCGATGGTAAGAGTTATCAAAATAAGGAAACAGAACTGGCCCTTATTAATTGTTTCCCACAGTTCCCAATCTTGAGTCATAATTTCAGCATTTTGGACACCTCAGGGTAATAGGTGCGTGGTACGTACAACATGCTATAAATAGGGAAAAACATTTTGAACCTTTAAGTGGCCATATTTCTTTTCACCGTCTGGGGGAAGGGGTGTTGTGGTGGCCAGGCCAGCGATAAGAGATTCTGTGTCATCACATGAACTATTCAAAATCAGCCAACCATGACAGCTCAGGAATTGGACCCTAGGTTCTCCCACATAAAGAGAGAATTGAGCTTTGTGACCTGGTTGAGAAAAATTAAAGTAGCAACACATGCCTCATTAGCATGACAGCTATGGGAGTGGGCTTGGAATATAATAAAGTGCTGCAAGATCTTGGAGTGCTTCAGCAGTACAGCTCAGAAGTCTAAAATCGATGCTTTTGATACATTAGGTGGTAATGGAAGAAGCACAGTACAGAAGTGGTATGATTGGATGATTTAGTTATGGCTATAAATCTAGTGGCAGTATCGTGGCAACGTGATAGGACAGGGAACATTTCATAAGGAGCTCGGCGTGAAGGTTCTTGCATTAGTCGAGTCTGGCATTGAAGCACGTGTGGATGGGGTGAACTTTACTGATATAAGTGACAGATTGGTTCATCTTGGCAAATACACTGAGCTGGTAAAACAAGGATCTAGTGAGATACCCCGTAGTAAACAAGCACTTTAGAGAGAAGTGCAAATATCTAGATTCTATATAGGTATTTATGAGATAAAATTCTTGTAATCGAATGAAAATCAGCATGGATCACTTTAGCTTAAGTATAGCATTAAAACTGACTCACACACTGACCCCTTCCTTGACACTTGGCCATTACCAGAGCTTTGCCTCATCCTGCCTGGCTGAATGTGTAGATTTTGTAAAAGTTCTCCAAAGTCTGGTTTCAACAATAAAACTGCTAGCACTTGCTGGTTGCCTGGGCTATGCTAAAATGTAACACAGCTGTTTTCCTTGATAGTCAGTTTACAACTATTTCTCTCCCTAAAATTGAACGTCTTTATGAACTGCTATCTTGTGATATGCCTGTATCCCCATCTTACCCCAAGCCACATTCAGGCATCTTGCTTTGAAATTCATCCTTTTCCATAAATTACTCCCTGATCATTTTTGCTACCCTTCTTAGTGTTGCACTCCATTTTTCTACCCCTCTCTAATAGTATGGGACAACCGAGGTTGGTAAAACTTCACATGTGCTATGATTACCCAGAGAAAGAAAGGCCAATTAAGGACAGAAGAGAATGTCGTTGCTTCCTTCTATAAAAGTATGTTTGATTAGGAAAAATACGATTAGGGCAAGTACAGCGCAGTAGCAAGTCAGGGTAGTCATAGCAGATTTTATGGTTTCTATACAATGACTTAAAGAAATCCTTACTGGTTTTGCCTGTAACTTTTGAGATACACCAATGAAACTTGAAACAAGAGGTCATTTCAAAGGGTAATAGCTTCCAGCCAAAATGTGCTTCAGTCTGCCAGACCACCCATCCTCTCTTTATCAATGAGGTCAAAATAATAGCACTACTTGACACTTTTACACAGATGGGGAAAATCTATTGTGTCACCAGTAGATATTTCCAGCAACCTGACCCATCTAACTGTTTTTAATAGCACAAGTAGTTATATTGTGCCTTTCCTGTGTATATCTCAAAGCAATTAGGAAACAGTAGGTCTCCTGGTACCTCCTTGAATCAGATAAGTATGATTATCTCCATTTTACGGGGGTCAGAAGTGACTAGCCTGAGGTCACCCCGGCATTCACTGATAGCATCATGGTGGGGATTCATCTTCCCTTATTCTCCCATTTCTGTAACAACCACTACACTATGTTCTCTCCCAAAAGCTACACGGAGACACTTAATACAATTGAGTGCTTCAATGCAATTGATTTCTAGCAGTCTGCGAGCCATTTTCTAGACCTTATTTCACCTGCTGAAAATGGCTTAGTAAGAACGGGAGTTTGCCCCACGATGTTCACACATGGAATTCATATTAAAATAAACGAATAAGGAGTTAGACATCTAGATACTAGATCTGCATAAAAGTCCTGTCTGCTAATGGAATGAGCAAGGAGTGATTTTCAGATGTAGCTGTGAATTTTGCAAAGGCACTTCACCTACCTAGCTGAAAATTGTGTCTTGTTTTTTAGTCGCATGAGTTTCCAAACAGTAAGAATTTAGGTTTGTGCTGCATGTTGTAGTAGCTTCTATTTAAAACACTTGGACTTGTCTTCCATTTCTTCCCTGTAAAATCTCTTGCACAGCTTATATCAGTGTCAGTCCCTGCCAGAAGTTCCTCTAATCCATCCTGGGATAAAATACAAACAGTTCTCCTCTGACTCACTGAACTGTGAGTTGGTTGTTATCATGTGGAAAGCTGACTAAAGCCTCTTAATTTATGAAATGCTACTTAGTTCTCAAAAGATTGCATAAATATTTTACTGCATGTCATTTTTGTTGGAAACCAGAACCCATATTCACTATGCCGTCCATTAAGTAGAACCTCTTCAAATTACTTTTGCCTCTACATGGGAGTTTGTATGTACTAACTTTTATCTGACAACTTCAAACAGGTCTCAGGGCTTTTGCATCTATTTTACTTTTTTGACTCCTCCTTGGCTTAGCAGAATATTTATGTGCAGGATTTAGAGGTAGTCATAAAGCTTTTTTTTTCCAAACTGTTCTTTGCAGGCCACTGGAAAGGAGTGATATTTGAGGTCTTTAACAAATGTAGAAAAGTTTCATCTGCTTAAACACGAAGAGACTAGAATGGCTTGAAGGCTACAGTGGTTGATAAATTACTGTGTACATGAGGCAGCGGTAAGGTACCAAGTTTTACGGTATGAATTTGCTTGGAAGATTTTCAGCACAGTAGCCACAGAAAGTTTATTTCAGATTGCGGAACTGAAAGAAAGAGAAAGGATCTTTAGTGATTGGCATAAGCGACTCGCATGTCAGAAGGATAATCCCCGAACACACCTGTGCGGTGGAAACGCAACGTATGGATTAGTGCTGTACTTAATCTGTCAGTCTGGCGTTCCTGCACTGAACCGCCTGAGTGGTTGCTGCTGCCCCGGCTCAAGTGTCGCTGTGGCGTTAGCAGCACCCGCGCGAGCTCCCGTGGATTTCGAGAGCGAACAAAGCGGGGCTGTTTGTTCCTTTGGGCTCCGGTGTCCAAGGTGGAATTTTAATGGTGTGAAAAATGAGGAGAGGAAAGAGAAAGTAATAACCCGAGCAGGGAAACACAGTGCTCTGTGCAATTTCTGAAACTCTGTGTTTGCATCTGCTTGGCTTTTCAGAAGCAACTCCTCCCCCAGCTCCTCCCCGCATAAAGTGAAATTCGGCTGTTAGCATTTTTCTGCCAGACAGCAGAGTGTAGGGAGAGTCTTACTTGCAGTTTTAATGTGGCCAGCCAGCCTTTGCATCTATTGAACCAAGCTTGTCTTGTGTTACAAGTCTCCTGGAGTCTTGCATTTTGTATCGTGAGAGTCCAAAGTCTTGCGCTGGGTGACTGCATGTCCATAAAAACGTGAGTTTTGTGATTTCAGGGAAATCCTTCTTGACGCAGAGTGCTTCCCTATGAAAGTTGGGAAGTGAGAAAAAGGGAAAAGATTACGAGGATCCGACTGTGGTTTCTACCACTGCCATATGTTTTGGAGGAAATGGGTCAGCTAGATGGAGTACTTGATGCTAAACTTCTCGCAGAAAAAAACAGCATTACATTCCTGCCTGCTAACATTAAAGAAAGGAGGAAGAAGAGGGTAGGAAAAGACCTAAGAGCACTGAGGAATGTTTTATTTCAAATATATGAGCGTTTCAGGCTGGCCTGGTGTACTTCCCATGGCACTGCAATGCTGTAAATGGAAAACGCTCAGGTTGGAAACAGGTCTGAGCCCCTGATTTCTGAGCCCAAACAAAGTTACACTTACTGCCAGAGTGGTTTATTCAGTGTGCTGGATGGAAGCCAAAGGCACTGACCGCCCTGCGAGCTGAAACCAGTGCCAGCCAGCTGAAGAATAACATTGCTTTGACTGAAATGGCAACTGTTTGTTTGTTCTTCCAGCAAAAGGGGGGAAAAGCAGCTTTTAGTGGTGGTGGTGACAGAAGAGGTTAAAAATCGGAGAGAGAAAAATAAGATTATTGTGGAAGAGGATGAAAGGTTGGGGCAAATTTTTTTCTCCGTGGTTACACTTATCTGATTCCCTGACCTTCACTGGCTTGTAATTAAGAGAGAAGCTTGTTCTTGATTGGTTTTAACATATGTATTTTTTCCCCTCTTCTGAAAAAATATGGAAATTCTTTCTATATGATAAATTATCATTACTGATAATGTCTGTAATGTACAAAACCACTGGGGATCATAGGCTTTGTCACCAGGGCACGAAAGCATGCGATAACTGTGCAGTTTGCAAATCACAGCTCTTCAGGTGTCAGTAGGAGAAGACTTTACTGCGTAAGTCAGCAGCTGGATGTCCATGATTTAGGCCTTGATGCCCTTGACCTCAGCAGGAGTTTAAGGTGAGCAAAATATGCAAGCTGTGGTATTTTCAGAACTTTTCTTAAGCAACTCATGGAAAGGCTGAATTTCCTCCAGGCGATTTTGGGGTCTGTCCTGTTCCACGTTGGGGCTGCATCACCTTCTTGCTGTCATCCTGCAGCGCACAGCAGCCAGGGGAGCTCCTTACATGTTGCACCACGGGGCCGTTTGAGTGCTCAGGCTGCCTTGGCTGGATGTGCTGTACGGCTTCTTGCTCAGCGCTGCGATTTCACACGTGGTGTTTGACTTGGTCTGCTCAATTATTTATTCTGAGAGCTGTCATACCATTTGGATGCTAATAGGTGCCCCTATTGCAAGCAAGAGGTGCTGGCACAGAGCGGGTGATGCCGTGCCATAGGAATCGTTGCCTGCTGGAAGGTAGCTGGTCTAAGGTCAGGCTGGCACCACACAACAGTTTCAGCTGGAGCCAAGTTGCTGTCTTCCTCTCAGTTTATGCCACTCTCATCCTCAGGGAATGTCCACCTTGCCTTTTTCTGGTTGCTATGCAACTGTCAAGACTCTTTTTTTCCCCTAGCTTGTTAAATGTTTCTGGTAAAATAAATAATCCCAGTTAAGGGATGTTACTAGTGATATTAGCAGCATTTTTTTCTGCGTGCGTCAGAGCAAAGTTGCACATGAAGTTGCCAAATTTCGAGAAGTTTGGTGCTTATTTTGAGGTGGCAGCCCCAGGAATGTTTCGATTACCCAGTAATTTCAGTCCTACTAAGAGAATAAATAAATACATAAATAAATAAATTTATAAAAAATAAAGTTTCTGGTGCTCTTTGTTGCTGTGAAAAGCAGATTTAAACATGTGACCCAGCTGCAAACAAAGTACAGATGAAACAAGATCTAGAATATGGTATTAAAATACATTTTAATAATAATTTTAATACTGAAAAATGTTTCAGCATTAACATAGTTAATAATTACATTCTAATACTTCAAAGGGTTAAATAGCACTTCTGGTGCTGAGATGAACTCCATCGTGTTAGGAAGCGGAGCGGAGCTCTGCTCCAGGTGAGCGGAAGGAGAAAGATTTGGCCCATTGAATTTATACAGCTCCGACTTAGCCACCTGCCAGAGAGAGCGAGCCTCTTCCTTGCACCAGATGTGCTCTGCTGTAGGATTGCCGTGCTGGGCATTTGGAGGGGAAGGCAAATGACAGGCTAAGCGTTAGTTTTGCTAATATCTCAAACAAATGTTTTTTCCAATTAATTAAAATAAATTGGCATAACAAGAAACACAGTGTGCGTTCTTAAAAGTGCAAAGTTGTTTTCTAATGCAGCTTCCCGTTAGAGCAAGTGCTTTAATTATCTCTGTTTGTGCTAGAAAGCAAATTTGGATTTTTTTTTTTCTTAGAAATCAGCATTGCTTGATTCCCATTGCTGCTTAAAAGGCAGCAGTGTGAAAGGGGGTTATCGTTAACCGTGAAGCCTGTTTTCCCCTGTGCACACAGACTGTTTCTTTCAGCCTCCCTTAGGAGTGACCTAAGCGTGGCTCTATGTAAAGAACTTCATATTTGTTCAGAATCTCTGTCTTGGTTTGCATTACATTACTATTTAAACACAATAACCTGCAGTGGCACACTTCATGAAAAGCACATGGAGAGACAAAGAGCTGTGATAGTAGGAAAAACAACAAGTTTTCCCTACTCAATAATCTAAAAAATGAAAAGAGTTTCTACAGTTGTCAGTCATAAAGCAGTCCCTTCACTAACCAAACAAAAATCATATTGTTAGAGAAGCTGTTATTGGCAAATGCCTTCACGCAATCAAATAAGATATTGATACAAAAGGATATTGCTTATTATTACTAAATGCCAGATTGTGATGAAAATCAGTTCGCTAATTGCTTTTTCAAGCGTGGAACATTTAGCAAACTGCGTGCTACCCTCCTTCACCATAAACAGCAATGCTTAGGTATTTTTAGTTGTATTGGGTTGTCTTAATGAACCAGTCTTGTATTATCTTCTTTGATGCTATCAGATCGCTGAATCCATCTTTGAACGGGAAACCTCCCAAGAAGGCTTGCTGGTCTTGCTAGAGTTGTTGCTGGTGCTTCCTGAACTATCAGTTTTCTTTAGCAGTCAGTGCTGAACCAGTCCCCCAGTAGAGTATCAGGTGTTTTTCTTTGACTGAAACACGAAACCAAAATCTTGACCACTTCTTTGTGGTTCTTTAAAGATCTCTTGTCATCTTTGTAATATATGGATATCGACTCCTCTGGCCTAGTTACATTCTAATTTAAGTAATTCTATTCTGCCCTCCCACATTTTCCCTGTATTTGCAATTGGTTGAAGTAGTCTTTTTTTTTTTTTTCAATTTGTATTCTAAACTTTTGTTTTATTGTTCAGTGGAGTGAAACATAAGGGACTGTGTTATGCAGGAAATCAGACTAGAAAATCAGATAGTCCTTCTTTAAATCTATGAAGTGTTGCTTCATGGTCTTAAGCAGCTGCTGTGTTTCACCGCAGAGGCACTGGAACGACAGTGATGTGCCAGTCTCCAGTGTCTTTTTACCTGCTGCAGGACAGCGTGGGGAGGCACAGGTGATTAAATTGTGACGAAACAGTCTAAGATCATCATCTTTACCAAAATGCAAAGTAGTGTTATCTTAATAGTTGGAAAGCACCTGGCTGCTGTATTCCTGTCACTGCCTTTCACATAGTCTCGAAGAACTTTCTCACCCACTCCAGCTAGGCTGCTTTTAAAATCCTTGCAGATTTTCAGCAGAAGATAGTGTTGTACTCTATACTGAGAGAGCAAATGCCAGGATACGAAAGTTTCTGTGGGATAAAAAAAAATCTTTCTAATGCTCCTGATTATGCATCCCAGCTGTCCTTGTTTTGCAAGTCCAATGATTTGAGTTTTTGTAAAAATGTTTGTTTATTTTTTTCTCTCCCATCTCATACACACACCAGGAATTTTCTTTTTTTCTTTTTTTTTGCATCATAGCTCAGCTTTTATTTCCAGTAAAATAAAAGAAAACAAACCATAGCTAATTGGCTCTTTGTTCTCAATTTTTTGACAAGTGACAAACACTGAGATCAGATTGTCTTGCATATCCTGCAGCGGTCATATGGAGCCTGAGTTAGTGAATCTCAAATTCTCCATAATAGGCCACCACTTATGTTCACTTGGATTGTGTTTGAAGTATTTGTGTTCATGTGTGCAACGCCTCAAATGCTTCCTCTCGCAGTTCATGGGGTAACCTATAAACTGACCAAAGTTATGTGAAAATAGCAGTCAGCATGTAGACTTAGCCCCTATTTTGTGAAAATTCTTGCTCTATTTCATAGCTTTTGAGGCAAACGAAGAGTCCGAACCTTGTTGCTAGGAGATTGTGATGGCTTTGGTAGTGCTCATCAGGCTGAACTCAGCCCAGGACGTCCACCCGTGAAACCTGAGATTGTATGTGACCACGTCCAAATATGCCCAATGCTTGCTGTTCTAAAGATCTGGTTCTACTCGTATTTTGGTCAAAAGCAAAATTCCTATTGTCCTCATTAAAAATGGACAAGGCCCAGAGTCTGGGCAATCAGAGAAGGAAGATACTTTCTTCATTGAGTTAGGGCAGAGTTATTGCTGTAATTTGGTCTGTGTCCAGCCATACCTTACAACAGTCACAGGAGATTTCGCTGCTGGGGAGAATATTGCATCTAATAGACCATGTTATTAAGAAGTTCCTCGTTATGTTCTGTCTTTGTTCTCCTTTGTGTAATTCTGTCCCGGTCATGTTGTTACAGTGCTGGAAGCCATGATAGAACCGGAGGTGAAATACCACAAGGGTTTAATTGAAGTCCTGCCCCACCACGTTATCCACATTATTATTTATTTATCTTTATCATAAGTAGTCCTCAGCTATATCTTGTTTGTACTGAGATGGCATGATTCTCTCCTTTCAATTTAGAAATTCTCCATTTTCTGTCAGTGGGCAGCTTATATAGACATGAATGAACAAGAGTGGATCTTATGAATTTAATTTAGAGATCCTTCCCCTTCTACCCCCTCAGCTGGAGCCAGCATCAGCTATTCCATAAAAATCATAGTGATTATTTTCAATAGTCACTCACCTGCCTCTGTAATTCTCTCTGTCTCCCTCCCTCTGTCCCTCTGTAAGCAAAGGGGAACCTCCGATGACTGAATGGAGCTTCGTAGGCCCAGCCAATGCTGGCTTTACCGAGTACATTCCCTTACGTTGGCTGTTTGTTTAAGTGAGCACCAGGAAAGCAGAGAGGAGGCTGGGACTTCGCCTGTCAGTTTTGAGCAAACATAAGGCTGTAATTTTAGACTGCAACTCATCTCGAGGGAGTTTTCTCGACCTCCAGATTTGCTGCTTCAAGCCACATGCTTAGGTGTCAGATAACCCAGAAAAAGACCCAGGGGCCAACTAGGCCTTGTCTATGCAGTTTTGCCTTTAAGGGAGAATTGATGGGATATATTTTGTTTGTTTTTTCCCTGTATATACTCACTCCTCTCCAGACTATGCGAAGACAGTAAATCTTCATTTGCTGAGGAAATAGTTAAGTATGGTCTGCTGTGGCATGTGGTGAGGAAGGATTTTTCCTGGATATGTGAGCCTTAACATTTCATTTTCCGTGCTGTCAACTTTATTCCTTTTTTCTCTTAAGTAAAATTCAGTGTAGATGCAAAAGTCGTGTGCTTAAACAATTGGCATCAGTTATGACATTGGGTTCTAATTAACAACGTTAATGTGGTAGAAGATTTGTTCATTGTGGCTGCAAGAGAATGGAAAACCCAGGAAGATTGAGTGGCCTGGTTATTTTCCTGATGGGGACACCAGTACCAGAGAAATGCTGTGCTCTTGGTGCCTCTGTGTCTGTAGCTCCAACACCCAGGAACAAACATCTTAAAGCCTCTTTGGGCACCAAGAATATCAGTTACTGCTGATGGCCTCCGTCACTGGGAAATGCGCCCCTAGTAATGCCTGGAGCCATAACGCTCTCCAGATGTGTCTCCTGGTAGAGCTCTTCACTTCTTTGCAGATCACTTGCCAGGTGGCTGCGTCCTGTTCTCTAACACTTGCACGTAGAAGTGGGCTGTTGAGGCTCGTAGGCTGCGTCGGAGCTGTCGTCGTTTCAGCCTGAACAGCAAGTCCGTATCAGTAGTCACCGGGAGATGTGATTATTAGGGACTTACCACACAGTGGCCTTGTGTGAGATAGTTATCCTGCTCCTTTTAAAGGAGACCAGAGGACTAGATGAGATTTATTTACATGCATAAAAATGCAGAAACATTCCCAAGGGATTTATAAAAAGCGCCTGAACAGGCAAGTTGCCTGACTCTGCTGTCACTTATAAGAGAAGTACCTAGCTAGTGCAAGATGCTTTTATGTATTTTACTAAAGGTGAGCTTTTCCAGAGTGCCTGAGTGATGTATGAGCCTAAGTCGCAGTAACTTTCAGGAACACTTAGACTCTAAAATGCATGGACGATTTTTGAAAAGGCAGCCTAACTTGGGCCTAAGGCATTCTAGAAAATACATCTCAAATGCTTTTGAAAGTATAAACCTCGTCATTTCTCTCTCACACTTTCACACACCTAAATATCTGTGTAAGCTTGGCCCTGCACCCCATTAAGCCTTATAATTTACCACTGGGGCAATAACTAGCTTAGCACTTCACACAAACTACAAAGCGCTGCTTAAAAGCAAATGAAAAAGCATGAGGAGCTACGTCCCTACAAGTGTACCTGGTATCACAAATCACAGCCATCGGGGAGCGGATAATTTAGAGGGAGCTGTTTCTGTCAGTTCTGTAACACTGCCTGTGTGCCGTTGAGAGAGGAGGTTAGCACGCAGGAGAGGCTTGCTTGAAGCTATCACAATGATGAAGTGAAATTTAAAATTACATTAGATGTTTGCTTAAGAAACAGCAGATGAGGCCCTGCGGATTCTCAAATCCTCCTTGCTACACTGTAAAATGAAACCATAACCATTTGTTATTCTTCCACTGGCGTCTAAGAAGCCTAGGCAGAAAGGGCTGACCTTTTAATGATGCTTTCCAACTTTTTAAGGGTTTGAATGTGTTGCTACTTTTTGTTCATTTAAGGTTCTGCTCATGCGACCGTATGAAAATGCCTTTTCTTGGCTGGAAAGTTTGAATTATTTTTGGTGTTGCATCAGTGAGATCTTAAAGGCATTTCAGCCCCCTTTCACAGATTTTGCATGAATATCAAGAAGCGATTTCAAGTAATATGGTGAGAGCTTACATTAAAGTCACTCACAGTGGCAAGAGAATTAGTAAATGAATTGGAAAACAAGACTTCCAGTCTCTCTGAAACTTTAGCTGATGTGCCGAGCAAGTGTGCCGTCCTTCTTGTAATTTCAAGGAATATCGCTGTTGACATAGCTTACATTGTAAAATATAAATTAGGCCTCTGAAGGATTTGAATGGTTTAAATACCACTTTTCAGTTCCCCCAATGATTGCAGTGTAGTTTTTCCCATCGCAAAGCTAATTTTAATTACACTTGGAAACGGAGCTTTCTTAGTAAAACAGGATCCTGTGAGGGCCTTTGTTTTCACTTGTTGTGACTAAAAATGGCACATTTTGCTCTAAGGTGATGTATAGCCAGACAGTGTTTTCTAGGTTGTGAACTTTTGACACCAGTGAGAATAATTCCTGCCAAACAAAAATCTATTGCTGTTCGAATTCCTTGCATGACTGTATTCATGCAAATGTTCCTCATAGTCCAACATGAAGTAGTGTATTATAAACCATTATAACACAGTCATCCTTTTCTCTGGGTTTCAGATCATTAGCATAGGTCCAACAGTACAGAGGACCAATTTCCATGATAAAGAAAGGCCTCTCCCATTTAATCACTTACCACCAAATGAACCATTTAATGCCACATTCAGACCTATTGTTTGAGGATTTCCCAGGGCTCCCCTTGATCCACTTACACTCCCTTATCTGCCTTTTGTCTCTTGTTAACCTGCTTGCTTTTTGTAAGGGGAGGGAAGCGGGGGAGAAGGAAAAATCAAATCAATTGCAAGAGGCCTGCAGCTGTTTAATTAAACTTTTTTCCCCCCTCAAAAGTTGTTTGAAATTTCTTGGGGCTTCTCCTTAGCAGTGTCTAATCACTATAATTTAACAGATTCAGTAATTACCTGCCTCGCTTGGAAACGGCTTGATTGCTGCTTCTTTGTCCAATCTATTTCAACTTTAAATGGCAGCTGAATTTCCTCTAGATGAATGGCTTGTGCAGTGGGAGCCGTGTCGGGGTGGTCTAGATTTATATGCAGCCTTAAAGGCTTCTAAAACAAGAGAAAAACATAGTTCTAAGTTCACAGGAGAGTGGAGGTGCAAGGCTTCTTTATTTATATTCTGAGGACCGGTTCCTCTAGCCTTTACTTTGAATCACGCAAATGTGGTACACATACGGGAGTACATGGGTAAGTCAGCTCTACTCAGTGAAAATAAAAAGCTGTGGAGTATGACCCAGGTCATGTATGGAAGTCTTTGAATAATGACTTCATGATCTCCAACATATCCAGGTATATGATAACAGTGTTGTTAAGCCAGGAAATTGAGCATTTTACTCCAACCATATTTATCTTAGTCCTTGCTGTCCCTAAAAAGTGTTGTCTGTATTCAGTGAGCCGTGGCTGCCATCAGCACGTGTATGTAGCCCTTTCCAGTGGTTCCAGTTGAAACGTCTGGTTTTGTCTGTGCTTGGAACTGAAATTTTCCTGAGCACTGAGGCCAGGTGTTGAGGAACAACCTGCATCTATGCGAGCAAACTCTGCTAGCCTTGAAAATAGGATAGCTGCAAGGTACTCAGGTCACAGGGCATGGTTCCTGGACCGTGGTGTCTCCTGAATCATATGTGGAATAGTATTAGTTGGTGGAGGCCAAAACTGTGACAGGCAATGCTAGTGATATGGTCCAGCCCACTAACAGAAGCGACATGGCCAGTGGGCAAGCAGAATCAGACATCGCGTTTGTTTAAAGCTGGGCTGGCTGATGGCTTTCTAACGTGTTTCTTTCAGTGATAGCTAAAGAACAAGAAAGGATTCTGTGAACGTGCAAGTGAGAGACAGCGTTTTTCCCCCCACTGCATAGTATTTGCTTATGAGGTAGGAATGGTACAGCAGAGAATAGACACTCATGACAGGGAAGACCAAATACAACAATTAGTCTCTTCAGCTCTCATTGCAGGATTGCTTCCTGCAATCCATTTTTATATACTTTGTACTCTTTTGTTTTTAATGTTCAAAACAATGAGGTTTCTTTTAAATATAACGTGGAATTAGATAACATTAAAAACACATCCAAAGATGCAGAAACACGACAGTCTGTGCTTATAAACTAATATATAAAATAATATTTATTTAAAAACTGTGCTCACTAGGATAGCCTAATTTCTGAAGGGTCTCAAGGGGAGAGCAATCATACAGTGTAATTTTGTTAATTTAATATACGTCAGTGCAATGCAAACAATAAATACAGAACATTCAGACTAGAAATTGCAGTAACTATATTAAGCAATCACAATTTTGGTTCATTATGCACTGACAAGCTTCTTAAGATAAAGATATACTATTTTCTTTAACTCAAACAATATGTCACATTTTCAGTAATAATAATATTTAGCAATCACATAGCATGATCCATCTTCAAAGTAGTTTAAAATAATAATGTTTTAATCCCAAAGACGTGTGTAGATAAATAGTATTAACCCTACTGCACAGATGGAAAGATTTATATAGGTTAACTAGCTTGCCTTGGACTATGAAGATAATCACAGCAGTGAGATGAGGATTCCTGCTGTCCTGTTTTATATTCAGACTTTTTTGACTGGCAAATTGTTAGAAGAATCTCAAGAGCCATTCAGTCTCTTCCATGATTTTCCCCAAATTCTATACATTTCTCAAGTTGTCCCCATTGTTTATTGTTTTTCTCAACTGAGTAGACCTGTATATCTCCCCTTTTATACAAACAAACGCAAGTCTTTCTGGAAGGCCAATTATTTCTTGACTTTGCATTAAAGTAGCTGTTTAGATAAATGATAGATAATTCCCCTGATTAGTATCTTTGGATTTATTTTTCTTCTAACCTTGTAAGAAAATCTAGCCAGATCTCTGTCTCTTTCTCTCTTTCACCTCTGCATGTCTTGAGATACAAATTCAGGATTAGCATTTCTCTTCGTCTTTCCTTTATCAAATGTTTATTCAGGCAAGGGAAACAAAGGGGCAGAGTTGTAAGCTCTAGGACATCTACTGAACCTGAGACCTACTCCATGTGCAGACAGCATTCCAGAAATGCATATGTGGGAGATTATATTGTATTTGGAGATCTCCTGGAGTTAATTTTACTTTCTTAATTGCCACACATATAGTTTTCAGACACTGCCTGGAATAAGAAAACAGTGCAAGTAACTGCCTCTTGCTCTTCCCAGGAATCCTTTTGACAAAAGGATTAATCCAAGTGCTATAATGGATTTACATGGTAAGAATGTGGATTGCTCAAAGACCAAAGTTTTCTAAAACTGAAGCAGAGCTGGTGCTAGTCATGCAATTTTGAAATCAGTATGCAAAAATTAAGTCTATACTTAAGACCAGCTAGGACACATTTCAGGATTGCTTATCTGTATTTACTCCATAGATACTGAGTAAGCATGAATCAAGAGAATGCAAATAACATCTCAGGTAAAGAAATATTATTTAAAATGCCTCATAAGCATGCTTGATAGTTTTTCCGTGTTTTGTGCTTGAACCCAAGTTCTCTCCCATCAACATTGTCAAAGTCAATCAACACCTCTGTCTGTCAGTGATTTCAACAGAAATTGACTTGTCCTGTCCTTCCATGCAGAAGACCCAGTCTGTGGGAGGTTCCTATTAGCTATCCTAACTTGTACTTAAAATTTAGCTGGAACTTATGTGGGACATCAGGTTTGGTTTTTTGTGACTTGCAACTGTAGAAAATCAGAAGAAAAATCTGTTGTTGTCTGTGTGGTTAGATGGGGGAGGTGAGAGGATAATGAGAGCTGTTGTCTCAATCATCTGCAAAGCACTTCTGTAAAATAATAGGAGTGTACTAAACAAGTAATGTAACAAGTTAAGTATTATCAATTTACTTATTTTTGATAAAGAGGAGGCTTTTTAAATCCTACAGAAAAAACAAATTCTTACAGGAGAGGTAATGTTCCCAAACTGAAGAATAGGCTGTAAATAACAAAGTACTCCAGAAGCAGTAACTTTATTCATTGTGTTCTAAGGTTCATATTGCTGAAATAAGAGCTTACAGTGCTGATTAATCAAATGACTGATCAAGCCAAAGCAGGTTGTTGTTACGTGTTCTGACCCTTCGAACTTTCTTGAGCTGCAAGACATCTGCATTGCTGAGGGGGTCTGGTCATCAGCTGAGGACATTCATGACAGGTGAGATTAGGGCACGACCTAAAATGGATCAGGTCACCTTTGCAGCTAGGGAGCACAAGGTAGACTGCAGTTAAGGTGCATTGCCGTACAGGGTTTGTTTATGGGTGAAGTCCCGTTTATAACACCAGCTCTGTGACTTCCCTCCAAACCGCCGGCTGTGGGGGCCAGCTGGAGCTGGTTGGAGGATCTTCTACTGTTGCATCCAGTACCTGGACTCTAAAGATGAAGAGCCAGGCTGTAACACCACGTCAGCAACATGTGAGATTTAGAAGAGTGTGAGGCAGTTCCTAATTGAGAGAATTCACACTGAATTGACAGATCTGGGCCTATTAGTATTTATTACAGTATTTGTTGAGCTTTGGCAATGTGCTGGAAGACAGCCCTTGAGGAAACCTAGCTTGCCTATCTTCTCAGTGCCTTGTGAGCAAGGGGAAATTGGAGCTCCCTGAAGAGCATTGCACAAACCCCAGGGACACGGGCAGTCTTCAGGGCTTGAAGAACTATGATTAGCTGTAAACATCATGCACTTGAGATAGTGAGCACATATAGTCCAGTGTCACCAGTGTGACTGAGGTTCTTGTTTGCTACTTACGTAATCCTATGGTCCCTATCAGTGTAGTGCTATTAGAGCACTTACATGCTTTAATATGTTTATCTTCAGAATACCACAGCAAGGTAGGGAAGAGCTAGCAATAGGGCTGTTACCAGGATAGGTTCGGCAGCCCTTAAAGGAGCAGGTCTGATTGCCTCCAACAGAGAGTAGTGGATCAAACTCACATCTGAATTATACCAGCACGAGTCTGCTAAGATTTATTCTAGGCTAATGTTAAGCATACCATGGATCAGATTCCCTCTCACACAGGATTCGTTATACCATCAAACTTTCCTCTGGAGAAACCTAGTAATAATTATGCAAGCTACTATAAAATATGGTGCAATATGTGAAATATAGCTCCAAAGTGAGAACTGCTACAGTAACATACAATTAGTCTGTGCGTTGACACTGAGTAGCAGGAAGATGTTAAAACAAAATCCAAACTCTGCAGGAATGGAGACATTTAACATCTCTGAAAAATACCTTGCAGCAGCACTTGTCAAATTCCTTTTCAGTTGCACTTTCCCCGGTGTGTGCATACTTTACAGTTTTTTTTTTAAGAAACACTGTTGCTCGAGGGCCTACCTTGTAAAGTGTCTTTCAGTGGATGCTAAAAATAATTCTGTCATGGACATTAGAAACTGGGAGTACTGGATCAAAAGTTGATTAAAATTTTTAACACTGTAGAGGATAATTTTGTAAGTACTGAAATTGGTGATTTCATAGGAACCCTCAGTATTGAAACTTTTGGAACCTCGGTCTGTTCACATACAGTGTGTCTTGGTATAGATAGAAATCTAAATTCTCTTCTCGCTTACTCCTTAGCAAACAGATTCCTCCGACAGAGATCAGAGTAACATTTTGAGATTTTGAGAACAACAATTTCGTTTCTATGGTGGATTAGTTTTGGAGCCATCGCAAGGTGATGGAAGAAAAGATGAAGGAGAAGATCAAGGGAGGCTTCTGCAGACTCTACTTCATCCTGGGCTGCCTCAGTAGGATAATTAACCAAATTCCAATCGCATACACTTGGGTAGACCTGCTCAAATCAATATAGATTGTCACCAATTTGGCTTCAGACATCTTATTGGCAATAATGTCTGAGGCACAAACAAGCTGGTTTAACTCTCACTGTCCAGGTTGTCTCAGCTGGTATGTAAAGTTAAGACTTGCAGACTGAGCATGCTTCATGTGAAAAATAAAAAGTGTTACTTTCTGCTTGAACAAGCACACATTTGTTGCAAGTATTACAAAATACTGTTTTAAAACCGATCAATAAACATCTTAAAGAGAAAGTTAAAAAAAAAAGAAAAAAAATCAATTTCCAATTCCAAGAGTACACAGACTTGTGGAATACTGTATAATGCAATGCATTTTTATTTTAATGATGTATTACATACTTTCTTTTTTCTAAACAAAATACATGTGGCTTGGAGAGCAATGAAAAGTAAAATCCTTCCCCTTGTGCTGAACATATAAAGCCATGGCACATCTGTGCACGCATTCTGTAAAAGTTCTTGCACTTTCTCACACTAGGAGTCTTCACAGAAAGAACTAGCATTTACGCTTGTCACTCTCTCGCTTGGCTGCAGTGACAAAGGCAGAATACAGTAGCTGGCTCATGCTTAAAATGGCATTGACTCCACTGTTACTCCCAAAGGTCACCATCATTAAAATCTAGGGCATGAGTTTTACACATGTCACGAAGATCATGCAGATGAAGAAAATAATCTACAGTGAAAGAGATTTCAGGAGCCTGTAATTCTCTGAGCTTTCAAAGCACTGATTATGTAAGGACTAAGCTAGTGGGGGCTGCGGAAGATGGAAAAGCATGAAAAAGAGAGCAGAAAATATGTATGGGGTCAGTCAAGGCGAATGGCTCTTCTGTTGTAAAGTCAAGGCTGACCCCAGTCTTCGGTGCCTGGACTTTATCTTGTTTGGCTTCATCCCAGATGACAATTTGAGCATTATTATTCATACAATAATGACTTACTTGTAACACTGAAAACAGAGTACTTGAATATGTGTTTATCCAGGCAATGACATTAGCTATGCACCAACCTGAAGCTGATACATGCACTTAACCTAGTTGTGTATAAAATTTAGCACACTTTGGTGTCTCAGAAAAATAGTAATTTGATTCCTTGGCATATATTGATTCTTGCACTATATATATACTATCAGATCTGTTCCTTGTCATTTCATATATGTTCTATGCAATATCCAAATTGGCTTTTTTAGAGTATCCCTCTTCCCCCCAGTGACATATAAAGCATCCTTCAATATGTCTCTGGCATAAACCTCTGACACATCCTATTCTGTGTCAGGTCAGGATATGAGGATCCACTGAATCAGTGGCTGTAAATTCACATTGGACTATTCATTGTAGTGTCCTTGTTTTTCATAGTATTTTTGATTGCTTGTGCACCTGCACTATAATTGAATGACCATTTGTAATGTTTTCAGATTTTAACTGATTAATAGTAGCTAGCACATGGGAAAATATGCACTGTAACTGTCTGTGCAAAGAATATAGAGCTAAGAGTTAAGAACTGGAAGTATTTTGTCTTTGGTTAAGAAATGGCAAGGGTGGCACAGAATAATCTGCTAATCTGCAAACACCTAAAGTGAGAATATGAAGAGTGGTAAAGAAAAAAATATATATGAAAAAGAGAGTTGCAATTACTATAATAGCCTGAAAATTATGAAAAAGAAAACCTGACTAATAGTCAGGACATTTTATTTAAGAGCCATCAGGCTATGGCTCCCTGCAGCTTGGCATCGCAGTAACCAGGTCAGATAAAAATCCAGGACTGGCCAGGAACATGCAATCCTGCAGGTGTAGAGGGAGAGGCTGACTGTTAAGAAGATCCTGACAGAAATTTTGCCACTGATTTAATTATGATCAGGTTTGGTTTTAATATGTTACCATGGCAATTTTCTCTTAATTACGGAGTTCTCATAGGGGTAGTGCAAATGAAAAACAAACAAAAAATTAGGAGAAATGTTTGATCTTTTCTAACATGACTGTGAATGACTAAGCTTGATGTAGAAACGACTGGGTGAAATTTTATGACATATAGGATGAGAGTTTCATTTAGGTCGTCCTCATGGGCTTGGCAGCAAAACTGGAGAGTCTGTAAGGGGAAAAGGAGGAGACAGGTAAGCAAAGTATGGCTAAGAACATACTCATTTAAGAGTGAGTGAAGTATATCCTGATCTAACTAACACCTTTGACTCCAGTGGCATTTGTTTGAAATTACATTGGTGTAAACAAGATGAGATCTAATCCAGATCTGGATCACTGAATCTTATCTAGCTGTGAGAAGTATATCTGGCATTTGCTATAGTGTGTGACATTATTTCACTACAGTATTTGCGAAATCATATCACTTAAAAATTATTCAGCATGTTTTGGAGGGACTGTTAATAGGGAAAGAGGATTTTTTTTTTTTAATGTCATGTTTGATATCTTTCTTTCAAGGGTAACTCCTATCCTCCATCAGATGGTGGTTTCATTCTAATTTAAATCATTAGATTCAGAGGAAGACAAGGTAATCCATCCTCAAGAAAAAAAAAATCAATGCAAGTAAGTGTAATTAGTAGTACTTTCCTCTGGTAAGTCAATGGTGTAGAAAGAACGGAAAAACCACAGCAGATTACATTTGTTCTTCCTAATGTATTGTGACTCCCTCACAGCTTTTATAATGAAGTTGTTTAGATCTCCTCTAGGAATGATATGTCCTTTTTCTGGTTAAACATACTGACAGGCTCTAATATGCCATGAATAATTTTATCTATCAAGAAAGACCCAGACACACAGGCTCATGTGGGCAGCAGGAGTTTTAATTTTCTTATTTGTTGAAAACCAAAATAAACCTTTAGTGAAGTGCATACTTCACACTTCATGTTTTTACAGAGTTTATTACATATATTTATAGGTGTAAATCCGTGGGGATATTCTATCTAAATCTGAACTTGTTTCTAGTCTCAGGGAGGCTAGGTACAAAGATTTGTGTGCTATGTATGTTGTCAAATGCTCCTTTGCATTCATTCTGATTTGCCAAGAAAGTACTCTTTTCCTGACAACTGTAGCTACATAAATTAGAAGGAAGAAGTAGTAGCCAAAAGCTGAGAATATGACTACTCCATGTGTTTAAGTTTCGCCAGCAGTGGAGTTACTTCTTTCATAAACTTGAGCTAGTGGGAGTACGAGTAGCATAAATCAGCATCTGAAATGAAAAAACAAACCAACTCTTTCTGGAGTGCTTTTAGGCAGCATCCCTTCTGGCAGTTCATGTGGAAGGAGACATTTGACCATTAATATCGCAACACAATTTTGCACAGATTTTCTTTGATTATTTTACATACAAGAAAAAGAAGATTTCTTTTTCACTTAAGAACACCTGGGTTTTGTGTCACTCTACTGGAGTGTATATACTGATTCCTAAGAAAACCTGAGCTTCCCCCAAGAGAGAAAGTTGATCATCATCACTTTCTATTTCTCCCCACAAAATCTTGAACTTTTCAAGACGGAGGTAGCATTTTACCTAAAGGAGATTATGCAGGGTCTATGTATGTGGTGACTAAGGAAAAGCAATTATTTGGACAGGTGTGTTAAAGATCTCTTGTTATTCATCTAGCAATCTCTGTTTGTCCTCCAAATGCAGTCACCTTCATTTTCAGCCTGTTTTTCTGAGAAAATAAGGCCTAAATAATTGTGTTGTCCGTGTGCCTGCCACTCTGCAAGTAATTTTTTAAGCTGTTGACCAGTTTCAAGTGCTTGATAGAGGAGCAGAGGTCTCAAAGATACCAAGTTCCCACAAGTTTTGTAGAAACTGGAAACTGGATAGAGAAGATAGATTGATCTCAGTTAGTGCCACAGTTACAAAGGAACCAAGTGACCTTCAGTCCACACATCGCATCATGTCCTGCACATGGGCGTGAAAGCCTTTTCAGGGTGCATCCTTGATCTCTGCAAACAGAGCTGGCCAAAAGATTATGATCTTGAGTGCGTTCAATATGTGTCCACCAAAAATGGAATCAATATTCTTGAGGAATTGTAGTTACTGTGAGCCAAACCAGTTTCTTTTTTAAAGCCAAAAAAAAAAAAGCATTTGAGCTCAGTCATCCAATTTTAATTGCCACCACAGGAGCCTGCACGCTTGACTAGTCTGGGCTTTGCTGCTTTTCTGGTGTTAATCTCTGTACCACAGCAAAGCTTTTACCAAATCTTTCAGATCACACACATATTCCTAGCTAGAGGCAGGATTGGCCTAGAGAAATGAAATCCATAAGCTCACGTGCACTTAGTCACATATCTTTGGCTGCACTCGACTTTGTTTTTGTTACTTCAAAGTTCACTACTTTAATGTACAAGTCGAGTGCAAGTCCTTTCATCATTTCATTACCTTTAATTATAGTCATAATCATCTTAATATGGAGTCCTGTTATCAGATGCTCTTAACTAATTAATGTTGTAAATTACTTGGAGAGTCTAGGGTGAAAGTTGCTATGTAATAAAAAAAAAATATTTATGTTTCTGGCTCTCAGTTTATACCAGAGAGATTATTTTAAAAGCATCATGTCCCAAATAGGCTGAATATCACTTTACTCCTCCACTAGACACTATGCAATTACACAGAAGCTTTTGGATTTTGTAGCTCCAGCAGCTTTACTACCATGAAGTCAAAGAAAGGGCAGTGTAAATTCCCTGCTGTCCAGCATTTTTCTGTGAGGTCAGGCCATTTCTTGGCCCAGAAGATCCCATTGAAGTTGGATTTGTGGGTTTACTTCAGGGAGCAGCTTTTCCTGTGGTTTTTCAGAAGATAACAGACTGGATTGGGTAGGAAAGAGGTGCAGGAAAATTTGAGCATCTACTTCCAGACCCCAGGATCTGGTTTGTATGGTTTATAAGATCAGGTTTTAATAGCAGTTTGGCAGGGCTTGGAGAATTCAGATAGGCATGATGGGGGAAGATCAGAGAAGATACAGATAAAAATCGATGGTTCAGAAAAAAAATAGTTGAAGGGATGAAGAGAGTTTGGTCCTTCTCTCAGTGATCCTTTCTTTAAGGCTATCCTTTCCCTGCCTTACCCTTTCTCTGCTTCTCTGCCTAGGTAGGAACTTTGTAATTTTTCAATGTGATATTTTTTTTCTGGCCGCCACTGAATGCAGACTGTATCCACAAACCCTGCTCATTTGTTTTTCTGTGGTGAGGCATCAAATACTGATTAATCTCAGTGCATCCGCAACTTCTAAAACTTTCTTTAAGCACCCTATACTGCCCACACTGTGTGCAAAGCTGCCACCGACATCAAGCAAGTTACCTTGCAGATCAAGGCAAGTATTGACAATACAGGAGTTGTGCTGCAGATCAAGGGCAGTGTATCTCTGTGGGAGCTTTCTGCACAATTCTTTCCAAATAGTTACACTGACAGCAAGGTAGGCTGTTTGATTCATAACAGTATACACAGATCTGTGGCTGTCACCATTTGATCACTGAAACTGAAGAATAAAGTAAGTCCTGCCCGGTTTCCAGTATTAAAGCTCCCATCAAGTATTAAGGTATTTTTTGCAGAGGATGAGTTGTAAAATTCCAGCCTTGCTGAAGTTCAGAGTTTTGCAGTTGTCTTCAGCGAAATCAGGACTTCATCCTTAATGCGGCAGCTCGGCTGCAGCTGTGGCAGCCTCGCAGGGATGGGTTCAATGATTCTCTCTTATAATTTGTATATCAATTTGATAAATATGTAAAAAGTGCTTTAGGAACCTATAGGATAAAAGTAAGTAATCTAAAGTTCTATTCATAAACATATTCCTTGAAATTCAAACCTTATCCAGTCATTAGTCATTTAAATCCTGTTATTAAGTAATTGTCCTTCTCTTTTAGAAAGGCATTTTTGCAAGCAGCTCCCTTACAGTACACTGAATAACACGTGTTATGTTAGCATTCCTAAAACCCTCGAGCCACTTTTTCATCCCACTGTTTAATTTACAGCCTGTGGTTTATGATGGGCCTATTCCAGAAAGTATATCATTCAGCTGGGTGGGAGGGGGGAGCCGTGGGACTCTGGAGGGAACGGAAAAAAAAAAGGAACTCGCTCGTCACATGCAGTTCGTGAGTTACAGTTAATAAAATATATCTTTACGATCATCTCTTTAATTAAACCAAAAAATTCTGTAACCCTCACCGAGTTGTGCCAGTTGGTGCCTGTGGCAGATAGTAAACTAGTTTTAACAGGCTTGTCCCTAGAAAAGCGAGGCAGTATTTTAATACGACTTAGTACTGAACTGGATTTGTTCTACTTAAAAAGAGTAAGAGGAGGTATAAATTTTATAGCAAATGCCTACGATATCAAGGCGGTGCAGATTGTTTTGCTGAGCAAATAGCTACCAATGCTTGGAAGAGAAGTTTCCTATACAGGTAAAATGCATGATGTTAGGATACTTGAAGGTTATATAATATAAAATCTCCTTTCTACAGTTTTAAATTTAGTTCCTTGAAAATGTACATACGAAGTTCCTGTTTATTGTTTTGATCACACAGAAGTCATTGATAATATATGAGTGTGTACATGTGCGCGCTGTCTTCATAAATCGCTGCTCTTCGTTTCTAAATCATGCCGTGCCAACATCTCATTCCACAGTATTATAAGAAAATTATTACTTTATTTTGACATTTTTCTAGGAAGCTCCTAAACTGCTTTGGAGAATGTCAAGAGCACTTACGGAAAGTAGTGAAAAGGACTGTAGAATATTCATCTTTCCTGATAATCTGAGTGAGCTTTCTAGTCACACGCTTCATGCCAAAGTGCTGCCGGAGCATCTTGTCGCTCTCTTCAACAGCCACATGCTAAGGGAATCTTCAGCTAATGTTAGAGGCAGGGGGATATTAGAAATATATCTTTCCAAAGCACGTTATTAAACAAGCTACCTACGTGGCTTCAGGAGCCTGCACTAATACCATTAATTCAGGGCTCAATTTTAAAATTTTCATGGCGTGTTTTTCAAGGTCACAGGTGTGACTGGGTGGCACTGATGTAGATGGTACCTAACTTCTGTTTGCACATCTAAAAGTTTCCCTGTTGGTATATTTAGGGCTAGGAATAATCCAGCAGCAGTTTCACATGTGCAGTTTGTTAGCTTATGCCCATCACATTTCTTTTAAAGTATCAATTGCAAATGTATTTCTCTTTCAAACTGTTGTGCCTACTCTGTGTATAATTGCACTAAAAATTGCTATGACAAACAGAAGTTCACGTGAGAAAAAAAAAACTTTTTTTTTTCCCCTGCCTTGCATATTTGCCAATAATTGCTATGCAGCCAGGCACAGTGTTTTTTCTCAGTTTCTCCTGTATTGAAGACAACCACAATAAACGCCAGGGGAATAATTCTGGTACACTTCTATTTGCAAAATTTTTGCAGAAAGCTAAGGCAGCCTTTTTGTTCTACCAGAAACCCTTTTATTTGTTTATTCTAAATGAGCTCATTCTCCAAAATTAAAGTTGATGGGCTGCAAGCATCACTTTAATGTATGATGCCAGGCAAGACAGTGCCTCCTGGTAGGGGACCAAAAAAGTTAAGAGCCAAAACTAAGAAAAGATTAAAATGCTTTAATTATAATATAGTTTCTTTGCATCTATGGATCTTAAAAACTATTATGTACATATGTACACATCTGTCTGTCTGTAAGAAGGCAGAGACATATACAAAGGTGTGTTCAGAATAAAAAGATACAAAATTTAACATCAGAACATGCATAAATGTCCTTTTGGTCTACTAATATTTAGGTATGTGTGTATTTATAGTTTGTTGAATTTTTTACTGACGTGCCAGAAATTTATATCATAAAATCTAGATGCAAAAAAACCCAAATGTGATAAATAAGACTTACGGCCAGGAAGATTTCCTCTGAAATGCGTTGCCGGAGGGACTGGGTTAATTGGTACTAAGGTGTTTAGGTGTTGAAGTATTGTGGCTAGACAGACAGACAGACATATGCATCAGATGAACTACATTGCCCTTCTATCACGGCAGCTTTTTGAGCAAAGTGCAGCATTACGGGGGGGTATCTTGACAGATTCATAGTTTTGATTTTCTTTTAGTGGCCTCTTCACGTGTTAATAAAAATCTAAAAGTTTTATGCCTGTTGCAGGATTATTTGAAGCACAGCCTTCTGCCATGGTGATTCGGAGAATGTCAGGGAGAACCGAAAGGGAAAGGTCACGGAGCCCGGCTCTCACAAATCAGATTCCTGTGCCAAAGGGAATACGGTTTTCCACCTGTGCAGAGAAATTTTACACTTAGCTGCACCCATGGTTTCCAGCGAAGGGAAGCAGTCGGGCTTTTGTGTGCGCAGTGGATGGGGCGGGGGGCGTAGGTATTAATCACTGTGACAGGCTGCGTGTCGGAGTTGCAGCTGTCAAATGGGATTGTCACTGGTTTATGCTGGGCTTTGGCGGTATTTAGGCAAAATGGCTTTGTTCGAACTTTAAAGGCAGCAAAATAAAATTAAAAGGAGGGCGGGGGTAGAGAGGGGCTGACAAAAGAGAAACTGGCAAGCGGTTCTGTGCTGCGCCGTGGCTGGATTTGGCTTTATGTAACACCCAATCCCTTTGCCACTACTAACAGCATAAAATTATGTAAAAAAGACTGTTTTCTCAGCTATTATAAATAGTCAGTTTTGCTGATGGCGCTGGGGATCTGTTGGTCCTGTTTGTGTACAAGTCACAACAGCTCTGCAATTCGGGTGAGATTTTTGAAGACCATAAGTAAAATGTAGACTGCTTGTTCCTTTTATTTTTAGGGAGACGAAATGGGCAAAGACCAGGTCTCTATTTCAAAGCTTTTCCAATATAGGCACATGAAAAAAAAAAACTGATATCGCTGTGCTGGTGAGATCCTGAGTATATATGCTATTGCAGCAGCCCAAGACTCCTTTTGCTGATATACTTCAGTTTGGGGAACTGCTTTCTACAGACAGTTCAGAAATTTGCCAGTGTGACTATACCAGCAAACCACGTCTAGTTTAGACAAGGCTCAGCTGTGTGGTTTTAAAACTACAGTTTTCTGTTTGTTTTCCATACGCTTAGCGCCTCAGGTAAATAAACTGCAAACATTACAGAAATACACCACATTTCTTCCCACAGGGGTAACCTCAGGTGTAATAATAGCTGCGTTTCTTAAATGTGCTGGTGGGGATAGCAAATCTGAGAGCTGTTTGCATTTCTCTAGGATGAGGGATGGCACCCAGCTGCTTGTGCTGAGCCGGGGCGAGCTGGACACCACTGAAAGGAGGCTTGTGAGTGGTAGTTGTCCGAGCGGATGGGGTATTCTGGCTGACTGCAGATGAGTTTTAGAGTTTATGTAGCATGCATTCTGCTATATAAATATGGGGAACCAAATCCACCTTTTGGCACCTAAAAAAAAGGTACTTATTTTCATAAGTACTGACTTCCTTGCATTTCTTACTTAAAAAAGAGGCGCTCAGCTCTTCGGGAGGTATGTCCCACTTTTAGGTGCATGCGTTTAGAAACATTCGATGGGTGGGATTTGACAAGTGCAGCGACTCCGGACCAGGACACAGATGGATGCTCTGTCCCTCACTCAAGCTGATGGGTTTTCTTGCCTCACATTAAAGCGCTGTCCCTCCTAGCAGCACAGATGCGTTGTCTTCAGGTAGGAAGGGAGCTTGTGGAAGCCATCAGTGGTGTCAGAATGGCCCAAGAAAGTGGCCTGAGCATCCTCCTGAAAACCAAGAGAGGTGTCATTAGATGTTTCCAGACTTCAGGACCCAGACGCGAGAGTCTGAGAGGGCACCGTGGATGCCTGCAGCATCAGAGCAAGACAGGCAAGGCACACGGACAGTTTGCAGCCATCAAATGTTTGGGGCACTTCTGAGTGAGCAAGAGCTATCATTTTGCACTGTTCTTTATATGTAAATGTATTTTTCTATGTTTACTGCTGTGCCTAGTTCAGAGTAGCCAGCAGTTCTGCAGCTTGGGCCCTCAAAGGCTACCACTGCCTCTGATATATATAATCAGCATAATTAAAGGTTGCCCTTTTTGTAAGCCCAGCAGCAACCCAGTCTCCAGCACCCCAAGAAATTTGCTCAGCTGTGCACTGTAGAAGTTACTTTCCCTTGCTAGCAGCAACATATCCAATAACTTAAATATAAGTTATTTAAATTCAAGTAACTCATTTACAGTCCACCAGGTATTCCGTTTTTCTTTTTCTTTTTACTTTGCTCCATGTTTAAGGCAATTATTCTTCATAAACTGCCAGAGTATGAATAATAATAACCCTCTGCCTTGTTTTTAGTGGTCTGTGATGCCCTTTTATTAACTTAAATAATGGACAATACCATGGTTTTAAAGTGTGCATAGCAGCCTTTGACAGTGACACGGACCTTTTTAAGAGCATTTCTTGGAGAGAATACAATTCACTTGGATATGTACTGATGAAAAAACAACCACCCAGAGCACTCATCGACTGTGTAGAGGCAAGGCTTGACAGCCCGGCATCAAACAAAAAATTGATTTAAACCCCCAAAGTCAATATTTTGCTTTTGCAAAGGCACTTTGGCACCGGAGAGAAAAGTTTGCATGTAATGTACACATTTGATGAGAAAAATACAGGGGAGATGGCTTGTCTGGATTTGATTTTGTGCACCTGTTGTTTGCTATAAACAGTAAAACCAATGAAGTGTTAAATCTTCTGAGAGGGGCTTCAGCTAGTTTTGCATGGGCACATATACCATCTAGGTGGGCCTGATTTGGAGTGAAACGAAGATGAAAATCATCTAAACAAATGAAGTTACTTAAGTATAGGAGTAACTTGGAAATAGTTCAGAGTGAAGCCCTCATAGTTTGGAAAGCCTAGACTTGTCAACCAGTAGCAAGCTCCCTTTTTTTTCTGCTGTCTGGTTTTTAGGTCCTTTATTTCCACTTACTAGTGGTTACAGTCTGTTTTTAAGGTTTTGTACCCTGCTGGAGCTCAAGTTTAGATTTTGATAGCCACAGAATCATTTTTTTCCACTGGTTCTGGCATATATGTTTTATCCAGAAGTGTCTAAAACAGATAGATTGTGGCTGGAGACGCTCAGAGGGACACTGTAGGTAGTTTTGTCATGAAATCATGTCATGAAAATCAGTATAGCTTGTATGTTCTGCAGCTTTTTTGGTGGTCAGTCTTCTTAGCATTGGCTATTCCAAATTCAGTGTCCAGGCTGCATGTTCAGAGAAACACTGCAGGCTGTGTATGTTGATGCAGCCTTTTTTTTTTTCATTATATAGTTGCTAGTGATTGTGGGGTTTTTCTGAATGACAGACTGCACCGAATTGACTGTACACATGTACACAGGAAGTTTTCTATACGCCTTAATCGTGTGTAAGACATAGATTACTGCATGTCTGTGCGTTTAGCATAGTCAAGTACAAGTAAAATACAAGACTCTAAAGACTGGGCTGCAAAGCCCAACGAGCTCAACTAGACCAGAACATATATGCTGTTGATTTTAACAGCATGGTAAGGACAACCTTTTTCTCTGTGGAAATCCCTTGTTGGAATAGCAGCTGCCTATTATGCTGTAATGTAAAATAAGAAGAAAAGAATTAGCATCAAAGTAGCTTTTATATTGTTGATTTGTTATTTAATGGAGGTTATGCATCAGTTCTCTGCTTACTTTTATGGTTCAGTGTCATTTTGGGGTTTATGATTTTGGAAACCAGTAGCACAAGAGGTTGTTACAGCAAAACATGTATTTTGCAGCACTGTACAAACACTCCTCTTGACGGTAGAAGAAGCTAGTCTTAAGTCAAATTCAATGGATATGCTTCTTAAGGTGAAATTCAGTTACTCAGAATTTAAGGAGTCCTTGAGATTGCATCACTCATTTCAGGTTTCTGTTAGTGGGGAAAGGGAGACATTTATGCACTGCTAAATCATTTGAAGACTGAGAGACCAATTTTGCTCCATCTCTATCACTCCTTTCTGATGTGGCTTCCTCACCAGACTGCCTGACTGTCCCATGTGGACAGAGTCTGGCATAGGACATTTCTTGGAGGAGGGAATTCTTCTGCAGATTGCAGAATATCAGCATTCAGCTGGATTCTGCACAAACAGGAGAAAATTTCGGGGTGCAGCTGATCCTGGCTGTCACCAGAAGCCACCAAGATACCAGCTGAGCAGACATCCCCTCTGCCTCCCCATTTGATCCTTCCCACTCATTCTGCCATTTTCTGCCAGCTTAGGGGTTAGATATTCTGCTTGCGTTTGGTTTTGCAGATGCTGTCCTTGGTTTGTCATGTGTCTGATAAGGAACCTGCTTCTGCCAAGCTGTCTTACTTTTAACAGTAAACTCTCTGCCCTCCAGTAGGATGCTGGGACAGACACATTCAGTCTTTCATAGCCAACCTGACTGTAGGTGGCCCTTCAGGTTAATGAGTGAAGGAACCCCAGCTCCCATAGCCAGTGGCACCCAAAGGAACAGGTTGCATATGAAGGTAGTTTTAGCTGGCTGATGGTAGGAGGGTTTGAGCATGTATCTGCAGTAGAGATTGAAACATCGTCCTGGAGCTGTAGCAAGACTCTTAGGTGCTTTGTCACTCAAATGCAGAAGTTCATTATTTTAAAGATTATTATTTCCCCTGAAATGGGGGATTTCTCTGTGTGTGAGTACAAGCACTATCATCCAAAGTCAAGCTACCAAGTTAGTCATTGCAGCTACTGTGGAATTTAAGTTCAAGGGAGCAATGAGTGATTCATACCACCTGGCTCTGTCTACAGGCAGTAGAAAGAAATATTTCCTGTACCTAAACCAGACACCACTCAGGCATCAGGCTGTCTGAATATGAGCAAGCATATGAATGACAAATGTTTGGAGGAACAGGACAAGCTGGAAAAAAAGATGAGAACATATTTTTCACTTTGAGGTTAACACATTTGTCCTGAACACAATCCCAAAACCTAATCAGAAAGAGTTATTGTTATATAGACCAATTTCAAAACAGTACTACTCATTTATGATTAAGAAAAAGAACGTAGGGATTCAGATCTGCTACTCAAATCTTGCCACATTAGCTCCTCACTGGCAGTCTTTTTATGGCTCACTTTTATTCAATTCTTCATTCACAGAATTCTGTCAAGTCTCTCTGATTTACATCCAAGTACAAGCTTCATTAACTGAGTTATCTTTCAGTTCTGCTTTATCTGTGGTTACCACGTCAGTGTTAGTCAAAGACATTTTAATGCTAAAAAACAGACAAAAACCCAACACAATGGCAACTTGATTTCTATTGGCATTTTTAGCAATCAGATTACCAATGTTTCATTGCAGTTGAATACTGACATATTTCATGTGTGATACACTTTGGAGACCCATTAGTGAAATCGAGGCTCATGGGGGTACTCTTTAAGTTCACAGCTATTTAGCCTTCCACAGTGCCAGCCTCGCCTCTAGAGATACTGAACTTTTTCATTGGAACTGGCACACAGTATCTAAGGATGTGAGAACTCGTGCTGTTGACAGGTATCCCCGCTGTCCCTTTAAAGGCCAAAATCATCCCACAGCCTGCCCTGCTTGACTCTGGAGACTATTGGAAATTTTGGATTTTTTGTTTTAAGAGGTATTTGTTTTCTTTCTCATTGCTTTGTCAGGTTAGCTGGTCCTTCTGAATAGCACATACCAGATTTTTCATGAGAATGCTGACAACAAATATAGAGGGACTGCTTAACTTATATCTTATTGGAAACTAGACAGGGAAATGGCAGGGAGGAAAACTTTGAAAAATTATCTGCTTTTGAGTAATCCAGGATGACTTCCAGATAGTCACGGCTAGCCATCTTATACCTGCTTAAGAAAGGTCTCGGGAAGTCTAATACCACTTGTGAAGAGGCCACAATGTCCTGGTTCTCCACAAATTCTTCTGAATTCCCATGGGGTTGTTGTCCCAATAAAGACTTGCTGTTAGATGTAGAAAACCTTCTTACTTCCACTTTAGCCCGCCTGCATGGTGGGACCTGAAGAAGTTCAGTGCTGCCTAGGCAGCTATAAATATACGGTGTTTATGTATAATATGTAACTGGATGATCAGAGCATCTTCCCACTGTATAAAATATACACACACGTTATATAAGAGAGCAACTACAGCCAGCACTAAGGCTCTCCTGCCGGTCGGGGAAATATAACCACATGCATTAATATCACTCAAAAATTTTGGAAGAAGTTAAAAAGAGCATGTTCTAATAAAAGGACAGTTGTAATTTTAGACAATAAGGAAATAATTTGTTTCTTGGGATTACCTTGTCCTTTACAAATCCCATGGGATCTTTGGTGACCACAGGCAGTCAGAACCTTAGTAGTTTTGTCTCATCATACAGATCCTGAACACATGTAGTAATTTTCAGTGTGAAGATTTCATAGCTTGTGCTTTCATCTATACTTTTTTGCTAATGTTCCTCAGTGTGAGAGGAAGAAAAAAAAAAAAGGCAAGAGAAAATAGGTGTTAATCCTAGTCAAGGTATATTATATTCAGTAATGTTCAGACATGACATCGGTGTTCAGAATTTGTATATGAATAAAATTAAGAATATTCTGTGAGGAAAAGCTACCTAACTGTCAGAAAAAAGAAGTATAATCTATAAAGTCCTGTGAAGAATCACATAGATCCAAGTTAGATAGATGTGCTGTCTTTACTTAGCAAAGAAATCACAGAGGGTATGCAAACAGAGAACAAAAATAACACACTTGATTCAAAAGTATTATCCGTAATAGCATCTGCAATGTGTCTGCAATAATAGGGTGTAAATTGGAATTTACATAATGGATCTTTGGAAATAGGCTCTGACTCATAGTCTAAAAACAGTGCCCCCCCCCCCCGCCCCGTAGGAAAAGGCAATGAATAGCAGGAGAGCCTCTCAAAGGGCCTGTTGTGTATTCCAGGATTCACCTGTTTACCCCCCCGCCTTTTCCTTTTGCATGCCGTGTTCATCTCAGGCATCAGTTGTAATGAAAACTCAAATAACTGGACTTGGAATCTTTTGGTATGTTGTTCCTTGCTTGACAAGACGTTTTCTCTCGGATGAATTAAGTTCTTGTGGAAGGCGATAGATTGACAGTCCTAGAAGCTCAAATCCTCTGTTTATGTTCATCTCCCTGGAATTAATAAACTATTCCTATCTTTCTTTGTCTGCAAGCAGACATGTTCCTGCAGTCTTTGGTGTGTATTCTACCTATCTTCCCATCTTCCTTCTGCCTCTCGGCAAAGGATTGCTGCTTCTTCAGAGAACCACAGCTGCTGCTTCTCGAGTGGGAGAATGAGTCCCCAGTGTAACTGTGCCAGCAGTAGGATTTTTCCACTGCTCAGGGCTTCGATTAAGTGACAGTCCCCAGTAATGTCCAGTCCCAGAGCAGTTGAATGCTTCAGTTCACATGGTGCTGCAGAACTGATGTCAGACCTGGTTTGGTTCTGATATTTCTCATCCATAGAAGCCATGGATGTGGTTCGCACCTTCCCTTTAGTTTTCTGGCTAATGTACAGGATTTGTTGGGGCTACCTTGCCATAGGTCAGAATCCAGTATGGCATTATCAATTTTGTAGGAGCTTTGGGTAAGTCAGACCTCTGAATACTCCATTAGATTCCTGGGAAGAATTTGTCTGTCCAATGTAGATGTCTACTATGAACCTCTTGTTTGAGCTGGTTGCTCTAGACTCCTCTTATATACAACAGAGAGAGCAGGTGCTTTTAAGGTGTTCATCTGACCTTTTTCAGATTGTAAGGTAAAATGAATCGGAACCTAATAGCACTCGGTTCTCTTCATGGAATATATACTGCCATTCCCATGCCTAACCTAGCAAAGCCAGAAGTAGATACATGTTGAAACTGAATGGCATCTTCTTAGTTTACGCCTTTTATTTTTCTAATAGACCAACTCAAGCACTCAAGGGTTTTGGAAAAATCTGCTGTAGTTAATAAAATAAGGTAGTTGGAGTCAATATAAAGGAATGGATGGTATGTGTCTCATGCATCTTTCAACTTTATCTTCCATGTCTAAAAATCCAGAAGACTACAGAGATACTGTAAAAACTTTCCCTGCTACTCTTTTGAATCTAAGGCCTAATACAGGTTTCAGAGTGTCATTAAATGTCAAGTTTTTGATACCATTCATCATAATTTCAGACTGTGTACAGTTCGTTCAGTCCTGAGCTCCCTAATGAGAGAGTAAATAAGTAGTAGTTTTTCATAATACAAATGTCTGGCTGGTAAGTATTAGATTGATATGATCTCCATCTTTTTCAGACAAGGGACCAAGTAAGTGCTTTATATTAATGACTCACTAAATTAAGCCTTCCAAAATCAGTGAGGAATAAGTTAAATATTCTGTATCTCATCCCCAGTATTGTTGATCTCCCTCCAGTTCCGTAAAATTTACTACTTCATTTCCAGAAAAGATGGAAAAAAATTCCTTGGCAGTTAGTTAAAAAAATAAAAATAACAATACAATCTACCACTAGGTTGTTCTTTTCTGAGCATTTGCTCTCCTCAAATTCACCACCCTCCAGCTGTTTTGACTAACAAATAGTAATCTCTGGAGTTTTACTGAAAGAAGCTGTAACACTAACAACCACAGCCATTCTTCACATCTTTCTTTGCACACATTGTTTAATTTTCCTGACACCTCAGTTTTTATGCCACATGCATCTTTTTTTACTCAAACTGAGTACCTCTCTACCAGTACAAACTGTTGGATTTTGTCAAATTATACAATCTTGACACAGTTTTGTGGCTTTCCCTAAACTCAGTGATTAAATGTTTTCTCAGTCTTCTTGTTGACTTAACTATTGGAAGAACTCTGGCAAAACTGGCAAAACAAACTTCACTGTATATCCATCATAACATTGTTCTAAATTTTATCTCTCCAGGCTGGTTGTGTTTTTCATGCTTTATCACAAATATGTGTCACTAGATGGATTGCAGTTTCCAACCTGCAGTTGTTCATTGGAGTTAACTTGGCTGTCAGGGCAGCCTTTTTGCAGTGTTTTAGGCTTTCAGAACGTTCTTGCATGAAACCAGAGTATTTTTCTAGCCAGTTGGTGGATCAATACATGTGTCATTAGAACATATGGAACAAGACTGTGTTAGCCTTTTTAGTTTGATTTAGGATATGTGGCATCCCAGCCTTTATACGTTTTAAAGGTGCCTGCATAGAAATGAGTGTTGTATGGAACGACTAAAATCCTGAACCCTAAAAATATTTTACTTGTGTTTTAGATCATCCTCCAAATCTTCAAAATCATTCAAGACTTAGAACTCCGCCACCTCCAATATCACATGCTCACACCCCAAATCAGCATCACGCGGCCTCCATCAATTCCCTAAACAGAGGGAACTTTACTCCACGCAGCAACCCCAGCCCAGCTCCTACCGACCACTCTCTTTCTGGAGAACAACCAGCTAGCACCCAAGAGCCAGCCCATGCTCAGGACAACTGGTTACTTAACAGTAACATCCCGCTGGAGACTAGGTAGGTCATTTTCTTTAGTTCTTCACAGTTCTGATTTTGTGTGCTGAGGATGTTATGGAAAATATGTACGCCTGTTTAGCTAGCATTTCAGTCTGTGAACTGGTGTTTAGCTTATGTATTTTGATTTGTATATATTATTCCTGGTGTCTTTTTATTTAGACTAAGTGAAGAGGAAATTGCTCTGCTTTCAAAAACTAAAAATATTGGTTTTAACAGCTGCTTGTAAGGTTATGTTCCTCATTTAAAATTGAAACCAGGATCATAGATTAAAATGTTCTTAGTTTTCTTCTTTTTATTTTCCTTTAATGTCTTTTCTTCCTATGTGGTAGGATAAATCAATATCCTATTTAAGAAGCTGAAATCAGTCAATGTATTGAAAAGATTTAACCTTCCAGCTTCGCCTCATCAAGCAGATACTTTTGTAGGACGTCTATCAGAAAAGGCTGATCTTGTTTGACCCAATGAGGAGAGGTCTGCTGCTGCATTTTACTATCCTACAACATTGCCCCAGCTAGTGTACAACACTGGATAGCAGGGCATCAGTCAATTAATAATGCTCCATTTAGCTATATATAAAGTTCTTTTCCACCTGTGCAACCACTTGCTCTGCCATAGACAAGTATGTATGGAGCTGTTCTACTGCATAACGTTGTTTAGCTCTTTTTCCAAATACATTGGTTCTGGAAAAAGAGGCTTGTCATGCTCTCTCAGCCTTAATCCTCCCATCTGATTGTAAGTGCATCTATTTACCGCTGTTCCACTTGAAACTCTGGTTTCTCATTCTCCAGAGATTTTGCTTCACCTTTGCCACTGGAGAGCCACTGGAGAGGCTGGAGTCGTTATCACCCATAATACCCCCATGTACCTCTTTCAGCCTGGGGAGATATCTTTCAGGCCTAACATGGTGCACTTATTTGCTTGCCTTAGTTCCCTCGTTTGTCTTACCTTCTCACATGAACAAGAAAGATTCTGGACAGTAAGAAACATTTACTAAGTGAAAACTGAGCCGGGGCTAAATTTGTCACTTCACTGCCAGTGGGAATCTCGCAGAGATCAGTGGTAGCTGGATGCCTGTATCCAGGGACAAAATGTGCCCAATTTTGCCAGCTTCTTATAAGAAAACAGTTTTTAAAAATGGACGTGTCTATCGATCTGTTTAAGAGGGAGCTGTGTTTGCTGGCCCCCGGAAACTAGCAAAACAGGCCTCGATGTAACATTTTATGGCATTTAAGGATAATTAATTTCTCTGAAACTGCTTGATTAAAAAAAAAAACAAACTACTAAGAAGCTGGCTCCAAAAGATTAAGACAAAATTATAAGCTAGTACTGCAAGTGTGATTTGGCAACAGTTTCAGTAATTATATTGTGTTACTAATTCTTAAGCATACATACCCAAGCACTGACTTTTATTTGTTGTGTCTTGAAAAAAAATACATTATAGAATATTTAGGGCCCGGTCCTGCAGTCCTTTTGTGAATAGTCCATCATAATTCTGGAGGAGGCCCTCAGCTATCACAGAGACAGATGAACCTTGCTTCCTTACTTTTGCAGATTGATCCTTTCATATTTTTCAGGATTTAAATATATGATACGCAATAAGCAATGTGGAAACTGAGCACATGACACCTAGACGATACACCTTTTCTAAACCAAGATGTAAACTTTTAATAGTGCCCAGACATCCCCACATCTGGCTGGAATGTCTTGGCACCTACCACCTTACAATTAAGAGGGAAGATCCTGCTTGCTGGATCAATGGAGCAATGTCAGAGATAAAAGCTCTTTGCTGAAAACATCCTGCCTCCATTTGTCCAGTTCTGGCAGCCATCAGAGAGGGAGATGGAGACACAAGTCTACCAAATCTTAAGAAATGCAGGAGTTTATACACAGAACAATTATTTGTCTAGTCCTGGATTGCTCCTATTAAACTGTAATCAAGTACATCTTTAAAGACTGTCTTCATTTCTCCTCCACCAAATCAGTGTGGATGAAATTTTGTCTAGATCTGAAGTAGTGTGTTCTTTCAGCAAGTTGGGTTGATCATATTAGTACTCTTAACCAGACTGGTTAAGACTGGATATCTGAGGTCTACTTGGATGAAGAAATCCTTCTGCATCATTCAGTGTTTTGACATGAATCAGAAATTGCAGACATTTGTAATTGATCCTCAATTTAATCATTTCATTAATTATAAGAGGTAGAAAAAATTTGGAGACTAATCTTGCGGCTTTTGACATGGTTGTGTTAATGGCACCATGTTGTCAAGTGTGCCCTCAGACAAAGAACACATTGGAAAAAAATGTGTAATTTTATCCTAAACAGCAAAGCTGCACATTTACTGAACATCGCTGACAGGCTTTTGTTCCTTCACTAAGCAAACATTAAGCAAGTAATGTATGTTATAATGGTGTCATAATGCAAAGAGACTGTGCTGCATAGATGATAAATGGTAAATCTGTGACAAATCTCTGCTGTAATAATCTGCTCTTCTGACATGTACAGATCTTCCATTTCCTTCAGTGGGAATTCTGTAGACATAAAAGACAAGGTTTTATGTCTGTTTAGCAAACTTGGATGCCCAAGTCCACCTGTTCCATGAAAGAGAACTGCCCCACTACAAAAAATTTTAGAACCAAAAAAGACCTATGCCTAAAATGTGCAATATGTAAAGAGTAAATCCTAACCAAGAGACATTAATCCAAGAATTAAGGCCTTTGAAGTATAGCAATAGGAGATTATAGTAATCTCATGTCAAAAGTGGAATTGTATTTCTGTTGAATATCCATTTTTTTTTAAATCCTATATTGGTCAACAGAGAGAGAAAACATGAAGAAAAAGCTACGCCTTTTGAACAGGGACCATCAGAAGTAGTAAAATGTTCCTACAATGGCAGATTTTAAGTACCCCAGAGTTTGAAGAGGTTTGATTTTGGCTGATGTGGACTCCAGGCGGTATTCAGAACAGGGAATTTTTGATTGGTTTGTCATTGCATGGAAACATCCTTAGTGTGATGCAAAGGCAAGTAGAGATGTGTAGCACAAGTGCACAACTAACGTCATAGCCATATCCTATACCTACGAGAATTTATATGTTGTAGGAAAAAGAGCCCCTCCTCTCCTGTTATCTCTCCTCTTCATTTGTTTCCCTTTACCCCCTTTTCTCTGTTTCTCCTTCTTCCTCTTTCTTTTCTCCTCTGCTCTCATCTTTGCTGCTTTAAAAGCACTGTATTGTCAAAGTTATGATGAAAACACCTTTGGTGAGCAATCCCTCCTGACAGGTAAGTCAGCCCTCCCCATATTTACTCCTTGCTCTTCCTTCTTCTCTGGCTTCCTTTCTGTTCCTCTACATTTGACCTTGCAGGGAGCAAATAAATGCCAACTAGATGGACTTTTCGTTGACAACCAGTAGCTTTCAGGAGACCTGCGTTCCCAGGAAATTTCACATTGTAATCATGTAAGGTCAGATATTGCCACCACAACTCATGATGAGAAAAGTGGTTTACAAACAGCTATTCACAGGTAATCTTCAAGGGAGCGGAACCTGCCCAGCCTTCACTGAGGAGGACAGTGAAACAGTGGTCACCTCAGTGACCCAGTGACTGTGCTGTTACGAATACATACATTATAACATTATATAAGCCGCCTTTCTTCTGCTTTATTGACAATCCACCACTGAAATTCGTGGAACCAGTTTGGCATGGATTTTAACTACTGATGAACCTTTATTGATTAGTGTTGCTAGGTGCCTTGCCTCTTATCCATTAAATGCTCAGCGCACGCACATACGTTGCTTCTTTTTGTATTGAATTCCGCATCCAACCTTTCCTGCATTCCTAGGGAATATGAGGAAGCAGGGAACACTTGGGGATGGATTGATGTCTCAAGTGCTATGGCACACAGCTCATGCATGTCGGTTCACTTTACTCCAAAGCTATGAATACGAATCACTTTACTGTCATTCAGATCAAGGAGTAGATCTGTGCTGTCAAAGCAGCCCAGTGCCAACAAAAGCAGAGAGCTGAACTAAACAAGTGCTGGCATTAGCAGCAGGAAGAGGAGGAAGTGGGGATGAAAATTAAGGTTAAGGACATTTTAAAAGAGACAGTATCAAGGTCTGCATAATGTGACAGGGCTGGTTTCCCTTGGTATAGTATGTTACCTGAATCCAGTTTCTTTGACAGAGGCGTTTTGTTTGAGTTCACATTATGTCACTTATATCCTGTAAGCACTTAATCCTGAAAAGTGATAAAGTGTCACAACGCTGTTATTTTCCTTTTGCTAGTTTTGGCCAGGGAATTTATTGAGATTCAGGCTTAGGTTCAGTTTTGATGTTGAAAACAGACATGGGCAAAATCAGGACTTGTTTTTGTTTTAAAAAAGATGGGAAGAATTTTCATTTGCTGGGTTTTGAGAAACAAGCCTGAAGGTGAGAAAGACACGGTCTGTTCCCAGCTGTGCCTCTGACTTAATTTATGCTCCTGTTATTCTCTTCAAAAAGTACAAAGCAGTTTAGCATATATGGGTCAAAAAGTGGCTCATCAAAGTACATACAGGAGAGGTCAGATATTGCATAATACCACTATTGTGTGCAAAATCCAAACCAGGCTTTTTCACATGCAAGCGCTGTGTATCTAACCTATTGCCTATGTTATCCAGACTACAGCCAATGCTCTGCTATTGGAATTTGAGTTTATAGCATAACTTTTTTCCAGCTTCTGCCTGTGTATCACTGAGAAACTTTTTATTTGGAATATTCATATTGAATAAAACTTGCATTTTGAAACTTCCAAATATCAAACTGTCATCGTTCCACAAAGAAAAACAAATTAATCAAATTGCTAATTAAAAAAAGTCTCCAGGGCAAACTGGAACTTAAAAGAGCGAGTGGCAGATTTTATCAGGATGAGCTGTTCGCTGGAGGTCCGTGAAAACGTTAGATGGAACTGTACTGCCAAGGCAGTGGCCACAGTGGGATCCTGTGATGTGCCTTTTCAGAGTAACAATAGCACAGATACAGGAGTATAACAAGGTTAAAGCTGTGCTACATTGAAATCTGCTCTTTTGAGTCCAGCAGTTCAGAAGGTTTCATTTGTCATTGGTGATAAATAATGTGAAATGGACAAAGACATCAACATTTTTTATACATGCACATGGGCTTGTGTGCTTGTATGTGTGTATATGCATATATATAGTGTATATAGAGAGAAGTGAACATTCTTAAAAGCTATATATGTATATGTGTAGTGTCTTATACATATAAATATATGGTCCATCATTCTAATTCCATGCACAACTGCACTATAACCATTGTGGTTTATAAGATCACACTTCATATATGCATGACTCACTGGCTTCATTCATGTTTCCATATGTATGTAGAAACATAGCAAAGCAGACATTCCTAGAGACATTGCAGGACAACCTCATTGAGATGGACATTCTCACCTCCTCCCGACATGACGGTGCTTACAATGATGGGTATGTGACACTTATGTGGTCTTCCTGTTTATTGTACAGTCATTATGATCCTTGCATGAAAGCATTTGGTCATATCAATGATGTTTAAGGGCAACACCATTGCTGGCCTCTTCCAAGGTGGCTTTAAAAAAATGAGATTTTTGAGCTTGGAGCACTGTGTCCTGTACATATTAATGGCAGACTCATTAATATGATGGTGATCTACAGCATTCCATTTGCTTTTTTGCTCTTGCTTTTTTTGAAAATCATTTCACTAGTAATAAGCACCTACAGCAATTTAGAGTCCTGTGTAGACTAAGATTAATTTCACTTTGATAAAGACCTTAAGCTATTATTATGCCAGCTGCCTGATATTTCACTGTTAAACCAATATTTTTCAGGTTCATTATCTTATAAAAGATACAGAGTGTCTTTTAATTCTAGTGGTTTATCTCTTTAAAGCCAAGCCTTTGATCTTGACTCAATCACCCATTCTGACATTTTTACTTAACTTTTGATTGCTTAACTTTTAAGTTATAAATGGCTTCTAACATGACACCTAGTGCCAAAAACATTGACCTTGTATTGGCATTTTCTAATTTGATAGTCATCATCTGCTGAAGGTCTAATTGGTGTACTTGAACACTAGAGGTACCTCTTTGCTTGGGCCAGATATATCTGTGTCTAAATAAATACTTTTTAAAACACAGAACAGGAACCGAATCCTTGTAAAAATGAATGTTTTGATGTAGAGCATTAGTGGAAATAATCAATCTTTCTGTAATGCTCAACAGTCATGCTTAGAGTGCCAATAAAACCATGGCTGTAATAGTATAAACACTTATTTCAGAGAATTCCATGTCACTTTATGTTGCACGAATTAGTGGCTTTTCTGCATGGTGATGTTTCTGCATGTGACATTTGCCCCTATTATTGTATGAGTGACTTTAACAGGGAGATAGAGTCAAGTCTTCATCTGCTATAATCCACTGGTTTGACTGGCTCCCGTTGATCCACGCTGATTTGTGCTGGCTGAGAATCTGGCTCCTAAAGCCATGGCAGAACATACTAGCTGTGCTGGGGCTGTTTCTCAGTCCTTACAAGCACAAATACTTTTGTTTGGCATCGGCATGGTGATAGGAGAGTCAGATCCATTTCCCAAGTTTCATTCCTGGAATTTGAATGCTTTGTATTTCATGAGAAGTGTCCCACCAAAATTAAGTTTTTCATTTAAGGATTCCCATGGAAAGAGCTCCCATTGGCACATTTTCATTTAAGGAACTCATGGACTGCAGTGGGCTTTTTTTTTCACTGGCTTTCATGAGTCTCAGACAAGGTCCTCATAGGCTGGCTCTCAGGCTGCATTTTTAGTAATGGGCCTCCCAATGTGTCACTGGACGGGATGCACTGCCGTTGACAGTAATTCACACTTTGCAAAGGTAGGCATCTAACTGAAGTGCCCTGAACTGCCGTCCAGAGGCAGGTGTCTCTCCCCACTGGCTATATGCAACACTTGAATTCTGAGCTTTGATGGCCTTAACCATACCATTGTCCTTAAGTTCTGATAGTACTTAAATTTGCCAGGAGGAGACAGTGTGAATATTCCCCTCCATGACACTTCGGGTGCTGTGGAATGGCTTAAGCGCTCTTTCCCCATCTCCATTCAGCAATTCAATACAAAAAACGCTCTCATGCAGTGATCAATAGGGTGAATTGGTAAACGCCTTCCCTTCTTCAGCCCAACCCGTGCTCCCACAAAGTTTGGATAAGGCGTTTCTGTGGGAGCGTGAGCAGGCCCTCAGTACTGCCCCTGCCACCAGTCTGTCGTAGCTGTGCTTGGGATACTCATTTCACCGTAATGTCAGCTTTTCCACAGAGGTGACTGCTGCCATCGAAGAGTTCTCTGTGGCATTGCTGGCACTGTGATTTGGTTTTTTTTCCTTTACTCTGTGTGACTTGCCTGTGATTTTTATTCTTCTCTTTTGTGCATGCCATCCATGTATTTAGCCAGCATTGTGTGGAGCTGCTTTCCTCGTCCCGGCAGCCGTCGCCATCCTCTCACCCCTAGTTCTCCAGCTGCTTCGAGTTTGGTGAGGAGTCACCTGCTCTTGGTCTTTCTTCCCTCAGGCACTTCCTGTTCAAACCTGGAGGCACTTCTCCCCTCTTTTGTACAACGTCGCCGGGATACCCCTTGACGTCCAGCACTGTGTACTCACCTCCCCCTAGGCCCCTTCCCAGAAGTACGTTCTCTAGGCCTGCCTTTAACCTGAAGAAACCCTATAAGTACTGTAACTGGAAATGTGCTGCCCTGAGTGCCATTGTCATCTCCGTCACGCTAGTGATCCTGCTGGCATATTTCATAGGTAAGCTTATTTCTCTTTTCTGCTTTTATTTCCTTCGTCTGCAGACCCCACCAATAATGCTAATGTTTGGGAACCAGGAGGCCAAGCTGGCGATACTCATAGTAACTAGGAAATCAGGCTTGTGTTGACTTAGCTGAGGTTACGGTGTTATGGTAGGGAGCAAAATTTGGCCTAATACTTGTAATGGAAACAGGAGAGCTTAGTAAGACATGTCATGGTGTGCTCCGATTAAACAACATAGACTGTTTACTTTCTGAAGAGGAAAGTGTAACTGGAATGTGACAAACCCACTGTATTTTCTCAAAGCAGCCCATTAAAACACCCAGTGAAGCACATGTCCTAAACACGGTCTCATCCAGGTCGGAGGGAATTCTGTCCCGTGGACTTCGGTGGGAGCAGGGTCAGAACCAGAATCCTGACGCATAAAAATGTGTTTCTCTTCTATCTCTTGGTGGCACATCCTAGCCTTTTAAACCTTCGTTTTGAGGTTCACAGAGTAACCTGAAGGAATAGGGGAGGACTGGATTTAGACTGTGGCCCAGCAGGGTGGTCTTAGAGTAAGAGGGATTCTGGAAAATTTGCTACTAGGGTGGAGCAGCAGTGGGATTTTTGCTTGAAGTGAGTATGATTTGAATTTCATTGGTTTCTAAGGTTTGCCAATATTCATTGCAAAATAATTGAACTGTTAGAGGTGAAAATTGTATTTTACCCCCTGTAAAGTGGGGGTGTTGCCCTTACTTTTTCTTCAGTGACGTTTGATATTTGCGTTATAAATGTCTTATAACGGTCCATTCCTAAAATCCTATTTTAAACTGTCAGTGGTACAAACTCTAATTGTCGTACACTTACAGATATGACCACAGGTAAAAGTGCCTATTTCACACGGCACAAGTGAGTCTTTGATTTTACGCTGACTTCCTGTACACTAATGATCTATAAAAGGTTGCGGTTAGAATTACAAATCCCTGCCTGGATCGAAAGATTTTTGCTTTCATTTCACTTGAGTATAATTAGCACTACCACAAAGGCTTGCTTTTACTGTGTCCCTTTTATGTGCGTCTCTTTAATGACTGATACTTTCCCACTTCTGGCTTGCATCATACTTTGGTCACTTCCATACCTCCTGTAAGAGGAGCAGGAATGATTAATTAACCAGCATTAAATCAGCAGCAGTTTGATGGAATATGCAGTCAATTTTCATCATTTGCTGTGTACGTTTGGACTCACCTTTCTCATTTGTCTGGTATTCCCTTTATGCCCCGATCACAGTTCCTTTGGACATTATCACTGTGTGTCAGAGGAGTCTCTTTATAACTCAGGATAGTGGTGGCTGTTAATTCTGACTGAGGAGGTATAAGCCATTTGATAGATTAAGAAGACTTTGGTTTGCCGCTCAGTATTCTCCTGCTCAAAACCCTTTTCAGAGTCCTGAAAAGATCAGGTTCCTTTTCAAAATCACTGTTAATGTGGTTAAAAGGTAGGTCCATTAAATGCTCTCCCATCTTTTTTTTTCTCTTTTTCCTCCATTCAGATGAATTCTGTGGCATCTGCCAGGCTCCACGGATGGCTGGCAGGATGCCAGAAGTGTTGATCAGGTTGAACTGCTGTAATTATGGGTCATAATTACTAATTTCTAAAGGAACTATCAATTATTAAAAATCAAATTCGATGGTTCAGCTCAGCACAAACATATTTAACAAAGATTGTCTCTACTAGACCCAGTGTTCTAATCAACAAGCAAAAAGGCAGATATTTAATTAGATTTTGATGAAAAATTGTGTTTAATTTCAAGTATAATCAATTATTAATTACTGTAATGAGTGACTCTGGTGGGGTTTACTAATTAACTCATTTAAAAATTATGAATAACCTTTTCATTTGTAATTATTTTCTACATCCTGTCAAGTTGCAGATGAGAATTGTATCACCTAACCCAAAAGAAAAAAATGAATCAGAAAGTCAAAATGTTTGTCCTTTTACCAAGTTATGCTGAGACATTTTGTATATCAGATTAGATGGAATAATAAAAACTGTTAAGTTCTTAACAGGAACTTATTCATTCTTTTAAATAATCTGGTTTGTTTGCTAAGCAAGTGGTTATTTATCCTCCAGTTTTTGATTTTTTCTATATATGCTCATTTGCAGCTTTTTTTTTTACAGATACCAGCTGAATTATACTTTGCTCCTTTTGATGCCATTGGGAGTGTTTGAGTAGTAAGGTACAACACATCATGAGTAAGAAGGTCTAGCCTATGTGACACCTTGTGAATGCTGGGTGCTTGGCTACTTGCGACCTGCTCATTAATTAAAATAACCATAGAAATTATGTTTATGATGACCACCGACATCATCCAAAGCAAACTGAGGCCACTGGAAACACTCGCATTTAAGTGAATGGACTTTGGATCAGGTCCCATGGCAGTGGTTTGGCATTTATCCCTTTTTTTGTATGCTGATCAGTTAATAAAACTAATTTCTGTGGCTTTAGAATGCTCTTCACAGCAGCAGACACACCACAGTCCTCCATTTAAACTACGCTTAGCAGGGTTAGGTTTTAGGTTAGCGGGGTTAGGTTTCCCTTACCCTACAAGGGTGGCAAACCAGAGACATCAGGAAATCCACGCGGGACTCTGCTATTGCCAGAGAGATGTGCATTTGATTTGAATTAAAGTTAGGGCTGGAAAACACATTACAAAGCCGAAACAGTCCTTCGTTTGATTGGAGTCAGAGCTCTCTGTACTTCTCACCTCTGCATTTGTTTGAACTCCTTACAGTCACAGCTTCACTTAAAGAATAGTGTTGCTTGCTACAGGCAAAATGCTTTGACAGTAAAGCTTTGCTAGGACTATGATGTGTTTATAAAGTGTCTTTCTTTTTATTGTCTAAAGATCACCCTGAAAGCTAACTTTAGCTCAGCTTCTCCATGATTCTTTGATACTGTGTAGTAAACGTAATTTAAAGCAGCTCTCCAAAGCTCTTAGCTCTCCAGCTAGTTAGCTATGGATGTATTACATACCAATTACCATGGTATTTACATGCCACTTGAGATCAATAGTAAAAGTTGCTAATGCTTCATTCTTTGACTTTGTCTATAATTATTAATCATACCTTGATATTAAGGTTTTTATTCAACTTAAAATGTAAAGCATTTTTTTACCCTGCAAACAAGTTGCTTTCATTTTCCGCTTTAATATTTCTTTTCTGATCCAAGATTTTGCTACTGTTGTCATTTGTTTTGATTTACAGAGCTTTTTCAATTTTTTTTTATTTCCATCTTATCTCAGATAAAATGCAGAAGCAGTAGCTAAACAAACTGTTCTAGCAAAGCCTTCACATTTTGAAGTCAATCTGTCACCTGAAGAAATGCTTCCAGGTCTCTTCTTGGTTCTTTCACATACTTACTAAATTACTGCGCATGGTTCAGTTAATAACTTTGTGTCTCAGTTATATCTTCACTTTACACTTAATGTGCAACACAGTGAGCTCTAATTTGAAAGGTACTGTGGTATCATCAGTAATATTTTATATGTCCAAATAGATTTTTGTGGAATTTAACAATTCAGGACACTGGTCTTATGTTTTGTGGTAGTGCTTCAATATGTGGCTTTTTTCTGCCAAAACGGGCTCTCACTGTGTAGTTAGTGTCACTCCCTCACTCGTAGACTTAACAGTTTAAAAGACGTCTAGTTCTTTCTCTCCAGTTTTTCATTTTGAAGTGGATTACCGTACCATCTGATCACTGATATAGTTTTAAAAAACCACTTTAACCCCTAATTTGCAGGGTTATTTGAAACATATGGGCCTTATTCTTCTCTTTCACATGCTCCTCTTAAACGAGAGCAATTTCATTTACATTAGAGCTGGTTCAAATGCAGTGTCAATGACACTGGTCCTGGTGTCTCCAACAGAAGCTGGAAAAGGCCTAGAAGAGTCTGCACATATTTGTGTACATTCCTGATTCTGCAGACTGGACTGACTAAAGACAGAACATACATCAAGACAGATGCTGATCCTTCAGTCCAGTTTTAAATCATCTTACTGTTTTTCTGTTGTTGTTGAGTGCCAAATTTTGCCCATATAAATTGTCTGTGGAAAGACAAGGCATAAAAAGAGTTTCAACCACATGAAGAGATGCCATCAAAATTGAAGCTTTCAGCTGATCTGTCAAAAAGTGCCTGATCTCAGACAAGTTGCAGGAATCCTTTGCAGAGTTTGTTCCATAGTAAAGATGGTGGGAAGCCTGCAGGGCTTTGTGTTAGCCTGGATCACACCGCTCTTGTTAAGGAGCAAGTGAGGGCAGCTGTGGTAAAGTTTACAAGAGGCTGGCTGAGCTCAGGAAAGCTGCCTGCAGGGATCTGGCAAAAGAAACTTTCCCTGGTCAGGTCTACAATGAATTAATGAATCATTCAAATGTTTCAGCCCCAGTCACTTTGCTGACCTTCCCCTTCTTCCTCTCCTCGTGCACACACACAGAGTGCTGTATAAAATGCAGGTAGATCCCCAAAGTGCAGTTCAGCATAGCTACAAGAAGGAATGTCATAGCACTGTACCTGCACACAAAGCATCAGGGATGGGAAAGAAGCAAAATTAAAACTAAAAAGGGCTATTAATTTTCAGTCTTATATTTTCCCCATGTTCTGTAGTCTTTTGTTTCAGCTTTAGGTCCATGGTTGTATTAATTTGTAACTTAGATTTTATTTGCCATGGTCTGCAAAGTCGGGAAGAGCTTTTTGTATTATTAGAGGACTGTGAGCATCTCTCTTTGGTTTGGATTTTGCATTATAGCTGTGGATAGCAGCCACCGTTAGCTTTATAGTTCAGAGAAAAGGAGGTAGAAGTGATATAACCGCAGCTGTAAAATGAAGGTGTTAAAGATACAAGATCCCACTTTAAAGCTAATCTTCTGAAGATTAATTCATTCAGGAGAGTGTTAAAAAACTCACCGTAGAAACCCCATTGAAGATCCTTCGCAGTTTCAACCTGAATGAGATCTGTAGCCTGACATTAAAAATGTTAGGATAGGGGAAATACATGAGGATGTTTAAGCTATTGAAAGAAAGACACTGCCAGAAAATATTACTGGAAAAGGAGAGTAGAAAATAATATAAGAGCACCAGTTTTGCTAGAGTTGTCCAGCGTGCCAAGAGGGAGATGTATAAAAGCGAAAAGTGTTAAAATTTAGGTATTCTGTGTGATGGCAACACATCCTGAAGCCCAGTGGCAAAATTTCCGCTTTGCAAAGCAGTTAACATTTCTTCAAAATCTGCACAGAACAGGGCCTGTTCAAGTACTACACATTTTAGGAACTGATTCAGTGTTTTTGGAAGTGGGAAGAAGTAAGAACATTCCCAATAATTTTATTTTTTTTTCTTAATTTTCAAAGTTAAAAGCCTTAAAAAATGTTAGATCATCTAGTCTGACCTCTTAGGACATTGCAGGCCAGTAAACTCCAGCTAGCTACCCCACTATTTTACAGATGTAAATCACATGCCTACTCCAACTCACTGTTTGCCAGCTTATATATCTAAAGGATCTCAGTAGCACTTTTTGGCTATAAAAATGACATTGGAATTTTGTCATATAGAGTCTTCTGTTACTTACTCCTTACGTCATCATCAGTCCCTGCTTTCCAGAGGCCAATGTCCCATTTGGTAGGCACAACTTGCGCTCCATCTTCTGAAGGTATAGGCTGCCCTTTGATAATAGTACAGCCCATTTTGTTCGAATCATTCTAATTTAGTAGCTGTCCAGCTCTTCTATTCTGCCCTGTCCTTACTGTTGTATTGTCACTTGATTAGTCTTTGAGTCATCTTCATGTTTAGTCATCCGTGATGTTATATTTACTCATATAACATCGATGTGAATGTTAAATAATTTCAGGCCTACTATCAGTTGTGGAATTCCACCAGAAATTTTATCATTTGATGGTTATCCCCTAGTGATGACAATTTTAAGGCCTGTCAGTTCTTAAGCACGTGTTTACATTGTTCTTTGCCACGGGAAAGTGCTTGTTTCATTAATTCAAAAGTCACACAAAATTGTATCAAATGCCTTACTAAACTATAACCTTGTCAAAAAGTGAGGAACTGTTTGTTTCTTAAGATCTATGTTTCAGAGAAGTAATATGATTGGCCTGAGTTACCATATATTTACTTCCTTTATTCTTTGTCAGTTGAATTCTGTTATGTTTTCCATTATTTTGTCTGTAATAAATGTCAGGCTACCCAATCTAAGGGACTCGCATTCTCTTCTTTTCCCTTCTTAAATATCTGTAGAGCATTAACCCTGTTCTAATCTCTTGGTAGCTGGTTTAGTATTAATGAGTAAGTCAGATTCCTCTTTTGCTATCTTGTCTCATTCACTGGGTACAAGCTAAATGAGCCTGCTGGTTTAAAAATGTTTGTCCTTGAATAGATGTAGTTTAATATAATTCTTGGTTATTAATGGACTGGAAAAAAGCTTATTTCCTATGAAATAATTGCATTATCCTAGTTATTTTGAAAAGCCAGAACAAAAATACTTACTGAACACTTTAGCCTTTACTATAACATTGTTAACAATTTCCCCATCTCCATCAAGTGAATAGCTTACGCTGTTGCTCCGTTTACTTGGTTTCAATATATTTTTAAAATGTTCTATTGTTCTTTGTTTTTTCAAGCCATGGATATTTTTTCATGTCTTAGCTTCTTTTATCAACTTTCTGCATAGTCTTAGATCTATATAGATTACTCTCTCTTCCCCTATTGTTCTGCTTGTTGTATATGACTTTTTTTATTTCTGCTTATTGTCTTATTTTGACACTGAATGAAGAGGCCCTTTTGTCAAAGCCTGATCCTCTTTCATTATCATGGGATCATAGGAAGAATGACTTCCGTTTAGAAGTAGACCAATCCGACTGAATCTCTAACTGGTCCAAAAGCAGATTGAGATTGCATATCCAGAAGGGTCCCTCTGATCTTGGAGTTTGTTCCAGTGCATTATGTAAAAACACAGTGGTCATATAACACCAGAGTTAGCCCTTTAGATAGATGCCTGATCCATTCTTAGTTTTAAGAATGCTTAATAGATGGAAGGATGAGTTTAATTTGCAACTCAGATTTTATGGGCTTAACACTGCATGGGCTCTCAGATTTTATAAGCTTTTAGCAGTTGCTTTTAGTGAGCTTTTGTAGTTGTTGTAAGTCCCCAGAAAAGAAAATAACAGCATGCTGACACTGAAAGTGCTGGCCTTGCCTTTATGACAGTGGCACAGATGTGCTGCTATAATCTTCATTTCACGGCTTAGACTGACCTTTGCACACAGACTCTGAAAAGGAATTGATTTTACAGATCTTAATATCTCCTGAAAGGAGTTCTCCTCAAGTCCATGATTCTATTTCATACTAATTAGTGTGAAATAACATAATTTAATTGCAGTTAAATGGATAGAGAAAGAAAGAAACATTTACCTTAATGCGCTTTCTTTCATTGTTTTTAAATACCATACTTTTGTGTGGGTAACTACTCATAAAAATAAGCTCAGTTAAGGATGTCAGTGACAGTGAAAAAAATTCCTCAGTTATACTTTGGTGTTTCTTTCCCTCACATCCTTTTCTAGCATGAATTAGAAGGTGCCTTTAAAGTTTTGTGCGCACCCAAGTCATACATTTCTATGGGGTATGTGCAGCAACACATTCCCTAGGATCTTTTTTCCTGTAGTTAAAGCTGAGATATGTGGTAGATACACATCCTTACAGTGTTAAGCGAAGTGGTGGTGTTAAGTGTACTGTCTAGGTAACATACCAGAGGACTTGCAAAATAAAGAGCAAAAAGTCCAGTCTGTTCTTTCCCTTTGGACAAGATTCAAACACCACTGCTTATGCTGAAGTGTAAAAACTCCAAAAGGACCATTAATGCAGCTCACCATGTGTAAGACATCAGAATCTAGTCATCAATACACAGGCAGTTAGATACTGAGGAATCCGAGTGTTTAAATGAAAAATTAATAAACTCCCCCACCATCACCAGCCTTTCCTGCTCTCTTCTTTATTTGATTTTATCAAACCTTAAATTCCAAGCATGTCCTTATTGCAGTCAGAAGCATGCTTTCATGCAGCCTTTGCCTAGAAAGAGGGTGAGAACAGCAGATGTTAACTGTTTTCAAATATGGTAGCAGGTAACGCAGCAGTGGCATTGCACCATGCTTGCCTTACAACTGTAGCATCACTTAATTGTCTAGAGTAAAGAAGCATAATGATATTCCACAGAGTATTAATCCCAGTGATCAGTAACAGTTTGTTTATATTAGTGTGCTTTCTCCAGCCAAGGTGGGACACTGTCTACTCCAGACTGTAAAACAAATGTACCTGGGATCGCTCTGTGCACTGAGCCCACTGGCCCAGACTGGTTCCACGTCTATGCTATTAAACTCTTATTATGGATACTCACACCCAAACTATCTACTGAGAATTATCTCTGGCCCTTGCTAGCTGAACTGTGCATGGGAATTCGGAAAGTGCTAGTTGACTAGAGCCAAAATCGTGGCAGGGGCTGTTCTAGCAATTTAATGTGTAGACTATTGAGTCCTACTGCCTGGGAACTTTCCTTGGCACCGTTTAGTTCACTAGCGTGAATGCAGTCCCTGGGGAAAATGAGACAAGGCAATGCACTATATCCCTGAACAAACACTTTGATACATTTGTATTTAAAGATGAGACAAAATTAGCATGGCCTAAGTGATCTCAAGTGAGCATATCCCAATTAGACTTGTGACAGGTAGCAGCTGGATCTTCACTGCCAGTGTAGTCGTGCACTGGTGTGAAACTTTGCCACTGGGTCTGCTGGTATTTTGTATTCACTTTGCAGAGGTGCAGAGCTAACGGAGGGAAATCACGCGGCACATGTGCTCGATCATATCCCTGAAGATCCACCCAGATTTGGCTACTGTAAAACTAGCAAATCTTCGTTCCCACATGCTCAGTAGGGACCTATTTAGAGGACGATAGCAAAATTGTCTGCACTGAGTGTATTCCTTCCCTTTCCAACCTCCTCCTGCTGCCACCAACCAGGCTGCGCATATGGCATCCCTAGAAAGCAATTGAACATGCTGCATTCTGGAGTTGCCAGGGTTGAGTGGCAATTTCTGTGCAATTGTTCTGCTCAGCATTGGGCCGGTGGAAAAAAATAGCCTGTGATGAGGGAATTAAAGGCTATTATGGAGTACATATGCATACAGGGGCTGATCTAAAGTCACACAAGCAATCTTAATTCTGTTCTTTGCTGACTTTTGAGTGCTTTACTTGGCAAACTTTGAATTTCTTTAGCAAATGCTTTTTTTTTTCAGTGTAATTAAATATAAAGATGGCTGTGGGCCTTTTAAGAGAACACCATGGGTTGCACTTGCCAGCACTTGCCTTAATCTATGTGCTGGATTTAGTTCTAAGTCCGAAGGAACAAATCATCAGGTTGTGTTTAGTTTCGTTATTGAGAGAGCTTTTCACACTGATCTGAACCATTCACTTAGATTTATAGTTCCTGAAAGTACTGTGCTGAATTTTGCCCAGGGTATCTGGACATAAGAAAAATTCTGGTGTCATTAATTGTGCTGTGTCACCCACTTTATCAGCTTTCTCAGACTGTACATTCATATCCATTTGCCAAGCTTTTGTACAGAGAAAAGAGGAATTTTTCCCTCTCCAGATGAACTGTTGGATCAACCAGCTTGCTTTTCAAGTTTATTTAAGGAAAAAATAGAAAATAAATTAAAAGATTCTTAGCCTGTATTAAACATACCCATATATTTGCCATTTCTAAGCAGTTAAAACAATGATGTACTCCTCAATACCTGTGCAGGTTAAATTTTTTTCAGATCTTTTCGAAAAGTCACCAAGCAGATAGGATTCAGATTTAGGGTTCAGTTGTGAAGATGTGGAGCATTCTGGCCCTGATCTACTGAATGTCTAAATTCATGCTTCACGCCTTCATCATCCTCTTGAAATCACTAGATTTACTCAAGCTAAGTAAAGCTTAACTTAAACGTATGCTTTGGATATCAAGGGACAGGGAGATTGTAATTTTGTTCTTTTTTTTTACTACAACTAGCAGAACACAAATGGGGCTCAAGTGCTATTACAATATGCATGGTGAATAATAACACTAATGCGCTTTTCAGCTGATTTTAGGATCAAATCATAGGCAGCACTCTCAAATCATTTGCTGGTACTGATATTAAAGTTGTGTTAGCATTCAGAAAGATAAAAACACAGACTGAGAGACAAGCTCACACACTAAATTCTGGAACTGTATTTAGATCTTGACCTCCCCAGACCGGAATACTACATTTAAACTTTGAGCCCACCTCTGTTATGCTGGGATGATAGAAGACGACAGATACAGTTTGTAACTCTAAACGGCAATCTGTATGTTTTAGACTTTAAGCAACTGATTACATTAATTGGGGAAAGCAAGTTTTCTGACATAAGAATCTGGTAGAGATAATAAAGGAAGGAAGGAAGCATATGAGAGATTGCTGATATAGCTATGTAAATTATACCATTTTTAATTAGGGCCCTATAGTTTATAGGTGTATAATGAAATGGTGTATGTAAAATTATACTGTCCACAATAGACTAGCCCAGAATTTTTGCAATTGCAAAGCAAGGTGGGAGGCCCTCTGTTAGGGCTGCCTGTCCTCATTTCTCTAATTGAAGTGAGTACCCCAATGGGGAAATCATTATTTCTAATATTATATACACAAATTAAAACTCCATTTAGAGGTACAGTGGGACCATCTTATAATTGACTTTGATCGTGAAGAAATATCTCAGTAATATTTATAGTAATATGGTCTCTGCCAAAAAGGATATCTAGAAGGGAAAATATTATTTTATTGAGAAAGCCTGAGCATGTGTAACACCAAATTTACTAGAGCTGTGGGGACTGAAATAAGCTTCTTTGGTGCAGTAAGCTGCCTAATAGCAGCAAAATATTGCTGAGACCCATCTTTCAACTTCCTATTCTGCTTTCTCAATGGTGCAGGTGGTGAAGGAAATTATAGATTGCATTTAAGCAGACAGCTTCTTCGATAAGCCAGAACACCTTTACATATATATATATTTTTTCTATAGGTTGACACTTGAAAAAAATCCTCCTTAAAGAAACATAAAAATATGCTAAGCATTTAAAATTGCATTTTTCCTCCCTGCAGGAAATAACAAGTATCCAGCAAGCCACTGTAGCACTGGGGGAGCCAGTGATCATCTATTAGCAGTTTGAATGGACAGGCAATCAGTTGAAAGTCTTTGATCCCCAGGGGTAATTAGGAAGACATTGAATAGGAAGTGCTGACTCTTTGCATTGAACAAACATTGAGTTTAACTGCTTCGTTTTATAACATGTCTTTCTAGTCACTTCCTTGAAAGTCTCAAAGAAATGTGATGCTTCAGCTGGAAGCTTTTTTCTTCCCTATTAAGATCAATTGAGAACTAAATTAAAATATAAAGTATTCTCCTAAGAAGGAACTAATACTATTTGGTAGACCATCTGCTCCTATCTTGGAAATCTTTGATACTGCTCTTCATTCAGGAGGGGTCAAAGAATAACCAGTGTGTGTCAAATCAAAGCAAGTGAGTGCATTTGCAGCCAGGATTTTAAGTGATTACTGCAATGCTTTGTTTTCTTGAGAGGCAGTTCCCACTCTGCTGGTAAAATTTTAAGAGGTAGGAAGCTCTCTGTCATTTGAATTCCTTCATTGCATGAAAATCCTGATTATCTCTGAAAGACCCCAAGCATCTAGTGCTTGAGTAATTTGAACTCTGGATTTGGAGGAATGGCTCAACAGACAGGTTCCCAGGTGTTACTGGACATACTCAGTAGCACGTGGCTATTGTAGTCTGGCTGTGAAAGCACCTGCCTCTTACTTTAGGACATTTGGGATGCAAAAAGAAAAAAAAAATCCATCTATCTGTATATCTACTTATTTGTATATCCTTGACTTGCTTTACAGGGTGTCCTCAGGCCGTACCTATGCTTTTCAAACCTCCATGAGTTCAACAAACAGAGAAGGTGCCTCCTCTTACGGAGTGTCCAAGTTGTTGGAGCACTCACCCAGGGACGGGGAGATATGGATTTTACAATTCTCAGTGTGAAGGGGGTTGAACTCACAACCCAGCCCAGTAGAGTATCTTTATCCCCAGCCTATGAAGAAGGCTTGCAAATCCTTTTTCTCTCTTTGAATCACTGTGTAGTCAGGAAGAAGGCAAGATGGAGAGTTTGCAATAATGAGCATTACCCTGAATGTCCCCCCTTGTGCCTTTATTTTATTTTTTCCAAATGATTTCTTTTGACAAATAATTCAACAGGCCAGGAGGCAGAGCAAAAGAACTTCCCAGTCACAAGCTGTGAGTCTTCACTTAAATATCCCGCAATGAAGCTGCCTTTTGGGCATCTTTCTTTGAAGATCTATTCATTTCGCATCTCTAGCTGTACAGTAGTTCAGACTCAGCTGTGTTGTGGAGAGTGCTGGATGCGGGATTCTCTGTTCCCACACGGATGGAGTGCTGTCCTGATGTGCAAGTCTACGGACTTTTGGACAGATTTGGGCAGGATGGTTTCTGAGCTTAGGTTTTCAATTCTTTGAGTAAGTGCTTTAAGCTATGGAGGAGAGCATTTATGCACAGGAAATAATTTCAGACACTAGAAACTATGCACATAACAATGCAGATTTCAGTCACAAGCTAATTGCCAACGTCCATGCGAGAACTGGCCTTGCAGGGATCCATCTCTCCTTGCCTCACAGTGGCTGGCTTAGTGATTCAGGTCTGTGTGTGTACGTGGTGTGAATTCATGTTAGGGTACCTATGTGCCCCCAGATGATAATAAGGACCACTGGGCCCTTAAATCAGGATATTGGATTCCAGTTCCAGAGCTGAGAACATGTTAAGTACTCAGGGATTAAATCGTTGCTGCACTCAATGTCAGTGTGTCCCATGCCCTTAGATGAATGCCAGCTTGGACCTCTCTTGACCAGGGCTTGGCCTTCCTATAAACAAGGAGAGCAGGAACAACTTATTGCCCCCAGGGTTGCTGCCGTTACCATCTTTTAACACCAGCAGTGCCACTGGAGCCACTTGGATCCTCAACTTTTGGTGTGTTGGCATGTCCTGCCATGCCAGAGCACAGAAGTGTTGCCCGTCACTGAAATGGAACAACCATGTGAGAGAAGAACACAGTGCTTTTTATCTTTGTTTAATGTTTGTTTTTATTCTCCTTAATCTTGCATGCTTCTCCCTTGATTTACTGAAGATTGACAAACCAGTGATTATTTCATGCTGAAAGGCTCCTTTTGATAACAGCAAATGTCACAAAAGTATGATTAATTCTGCAACAGTCAATTCTCCCACTTCTCCAGAAATCATAAAATTTCCGTATAGAGAAAGACCAGATAATTAGAGTCAAGTTTATTCCAGAGACAGGAGTGAAAGCAATACATTTACCTGAGTCAAAATTAGCCCTGAGTAACTCACTGGTGGAATTCTAGTTATTTTAATTAGGAGAAAAAACAAAACTCAGTTCTCATTTTAGAGAGTGTGGTTATAATACAGCAGATTAGCCAATCTGAGGGTTAAAGAGGAATGTGTAAGCACGAGATATATTATGCTTGGCTCCACAAAAAAGCAAGGAGAGCAAAGAAACAAAGAGCCAAAAGAAGGAAGGAAGGAGGGATGTAAAGGCTGTTTAAAAAGTTTTTTCAGCCACTGATTGAGCTCCAGCTGTTTTTCTGTTCCAAGGGTCTTCTTTTCACTTTTTTTTCTTAGCTTTCTTTGCTGTTTCCTAACTTTCATTCTTTTTCTGTTTCTCTCATTCTGTATTTTTCTCATCTTCCTCCTCTTGCTTGATTTTCATTATTCTGTCAGCCCCTCTCACCTCTTCCTTCTCACATTGTCTTTTTCCATGTTCTTCTTTGCCCCCATGCTGCACCGGGGCAGAGGGTTTTGGAAGAATGTTCTCCCTATCAGGAGTGCTCTTTTGGCTTTTGTTTGCTTTGGCTTTACTCTTACCAGCGTAGCAAGGTGCTTGTAGAAACCAGTGAAGGAGTAGGTCCAAACTCTTCTCCAGACTGAGCCCCATGTTAGCATCAAGGATGATGGAGCAGTTGTGCAAAGAAGCTTGGTTTTCCCAAGGCTTGTGCTCTCCTCTGTGTTATTTATGCAAAATAACCTGCCATCTTTAGAGTAAATAGAGATTAAAAACATGGAGCGTTCTTAGTGCTAAGATACTGAGTAGTTTCTCCAAATGAGGAACCCAAAAGACTTTCTGTGTTGCCTGAAGGCTGTGCAGCATGTTTATGTTGATGGTGATTAATTTGCTGTTTTTGTCAAATTTCTATTCTGAGAAAATCCTTTTTAATTGTGCAGAGCAAGATCACAAAACAGTTATTTTATTCATTCGTGAGCTTCTGTAGGAGGAATCACCAAGCCAGCAGTAATACCTTCAGCTCTTAGAGGACAGGAGAGGAGGCAGCAGCCAGAGCCTGTGAGTCACTATGAGAATGCATTTAACAAGTACTACAGAAGCAGCTAGTGGCTTCAGCCGTAGACTTTAAATTGGGCTTTAATTTCAAACATCGTAACTGACTGGTGCAGTTATTTATTATACTTAGCTTGCTGCTTTGGGCAAAGCCAGAAGCTAATAAAGGGGCAGCAGTGTGTTTTCAGTTTTTGCTGACTTGTCTGGTTTCTGGGGGTCTCATATGCTTCAGTAAGCATGTCTTGTCCTTTCTTCTCCCTGTGATCTATCACAATCATCTGCCTCTCTCTGCTAACTCCTTCGCTCCATCAACCTGTCCCAAGAGATGTCCATTTTGTTGACCATGTGAATTATTATCTGTGTTTGTCCTTTTTCATTTAAATGTTGTTCCAGTTTCTTTGTTGTCTGCTCTGCTGAGCAAGATGTTTTGACTGCTCTGTTTTGCTGGGTCATAAACCGTTGGTAATAATACAAAGATATCCAAAAGCCTGGGCCTCTTGGAAGCAAACTTTAAAAGCATATCCCTCTTTTTTCGGTTAACAGCATCAACTAATATTGCTTGTGACCTCCACAAACAGCTATGGAGCAGGAATGATGCAATACAATAAGAAATAATGTTATAAAACCTAAAGAATCATGGTCCTGAATACTTGGTTCCACCAGTATGAACTTTGATTTGTTTGGATTGCAAAATAGCTCAAGTGATGCTGAGCTGTTTGTAAATTTGTGTTGCTAAAATGAATCTGAGTCTACTGCCACGCGAATGAATAACCATATCACACTTCAGTGGCTGAAATGCTGAACTCAGCAGAGTAGTCAAACCCTGAAAGGACCATAGAGTTTGACTTCCTCCCTTCTTTTTGCCACCCAGAAAGCAGCCGGTGACACCTTAGGAAGATAGTTTATTCTGCTGCAGAAAATTCTGTTACCCATTCAGCAAGTTTCAGGGCACCTTTCACTAGCACTTAGCTTCAGTTGAAAGACTGCAAGTCAAAGGTTTGACTTCAAAACACTAGCGTAATGGATGAGATGCCTTCCCTTTACCACGTTGTCTCAGTCATTGGTTCTGAAATCGCCCAGAGAGCCCAAAGGCAAAGAGTTTTAACAACTATGGGAAATGTAACCAATGCATCTGCAAAGAACATGTCATAAGGCTTCCTAGGCAGTGGAAGCTAATGGTATTGTACAAAACGGTGCACTTCAACGATTGTTAAGTACACTGAGCTCTTTTAATAAATGGGGAGCCTTTGATATTGGCATATCTATTGAGCATCATGTTTGGGAGGGAGAGGGAGAAGGATATGTGGGCTGTTAGGAAGGCACTTGCTTTTCTAGAGCCACATCTCACATCTAGATGAACAGGAAAAAAAAAATAAATAAATAAAATAAATAAATAAAAATGTCAGCAGTGCTTCAATTGACATGGAGCCTGAGAACATTAGGAATCTCAAACTATTTTTGCAGTTTCACTTTGCTCCTAGGAACATTTTAAGACTTCAAAGCACATCACTGTGTCTCTCACCCATGTTATCCAGGCTTTCCCTGATAAACATCTTTTCTTTTTTTTCCACCCAGAAGAACTTTGTATCAGTTTAGCACAGAACAAGTTTCAGTTGTGCCTATCCTAAAACCTCTACTAAAGCAACTGTGTGCATCAACAGTTTTACAGATCCCCTATGAGAGTTAGAGATCCAGAACGTCTACTGCTGTTGCTTTTTAGCATGGCAGTTAGGGGGGATGAGCAGAAGACTGAATCTTCTGCCAGCTTGCAGATCAGACACCATGGGTATTTGAAAGATAGTAATGATAAACACTTAAGCAGGTGATTTTCTAGTAACATAAGTGGTACCAGAGTGTGTTTACAAAGCAAACAATATTTTTTGTTCTGGTTTCAGGAAAGCTTTCGTGGTTGGTACCCACCTGCAGCAGAGCTCGCATGATGTCTGTTTGCCTTATGAGTGTGAATATTTATAGGGTTTTTTTTATGCTTGGGAACATCAAATCAGAAACCCTCCATAGAGCAGTAGTCCCAGTCTTTTGCACTCTGTTCTCTTGATTCTTTTTAGGCAAATTGGTAGTCAAAATGCTTTTCAGATAATTCCCTGCTTCCCAGATTCTTGCAATTTGGTAATCATGGTTTACATACATCTCATTCTCATGGGTCATCAATGTGATGATGTGTACACAGGAAACAGTGTACACAAGAAGCTTTTTGTTTTAGACAAAATCTATTAACCAAAGATAGGAGCTGACATGTTAATGCAGGTCTGTGTGATAACATCGATACTTTTGTCTGCGTATGATAACACAGATAGTACCTATGTGATAGATAATTCTATCACATTTTCTAGATTGGGACACTGCAAGGTGCCTTGCAGACATTTAGGAACAAATGTTTACATTAGTCATGTCAGTGCAGTAAATGCGAATCTTGCATTCAAGGAAAATGAAACACAGGATGGTTGATTGACCGCTTAAGGAGCAGACTGACGTACAGAAAAGCCATAGAACTTCCTGTCTTTGCCCTTAGACTGAAGCAAGATTTTGTTCTCATAAGACATTTTCTCTCAGGAGTTTTCAAATGCATTTTGCATGCCCAGGAAAAATGCTCATAGCCCTCTCAGTACACCCAAAACAATGCTGCCTTCATCACCTTCATATTTTTGCAGTAAGTAATGACCTACAAGCCATACATTCCCATGAAGGAGAAGAGGGGAAATGATGACCTTTAAATATATACTTAAGAATTTGTATGGCACTTACACTATGATGTCCATAGGACAGAGCAATTTGAATAGTCTAATGGAAAAGCCATTGGTTCAATGCCTGGCTGCACCATTGATGTCCAGGATAAGCTTGTGAAAATCACTGTGATATACAGACATCTGGTAGATGTGGTTGGATTTTAAGCTCTTAGAGCCAGCAGAGAGATCTGGACTGCCTGCTGTCTAGGATTGCCTGAGCCTGGAGGAGTAAAAAATACATTGTTCATTCTGCTTTGGACTACAAACATCCACATATGATTAAATGTGGGAATTCACACGTACTCAGAAGCCCCTAAGCTCTGTAAGAGCTTAGAGGCAGGCGGGAAGGCATCTGTGTGACGCTTTGGTCCATGGAGAGGTGCAGTCTGAATGGCATTCTCAGGCGATGTCTAGTACTGAGCTTAGCACAAAAACAGCTGGAGAAGGAATGCCTGAAATGCCTGTTAGAACTTGTGAACCTCCAAGCATGTAGTAAGTTAAAATGAATAACACATAGCAACACATAACCTCATTTTAATGCCCAATCAAGTGAACTGAGTCAAACCTTTAATCAGCTCTAGTACCCTTTTTCCTTTCTACAAAGTAGGGAATAACAGATTCCTACCTTCTGAGGTGTTAGGAGGTTAATAGCTGGGAAGTGTCCAGGCACTCTGATAATGAGGGTCATATAAACACAAAGATACTATATAAATGCGGCAAAGCCAAATACTTGATGCAAATTCCTTCCTCCCATACTGATTTCCTCTCTTGCCTTGCACAGTATTTCTGCCAAGTAAATATACTCCCTTCCGATCAAAATACTGGCCAGTATGTTGTTTGAATCATCAGTTGTGTTGGTAGTATTCCTTTTTGATGTGTGTACGTGTAATAAAATGTTCTAGTTTTGAAAAGATTCCCAGGATACTATCCTTGCTGTTTGGGGGTTTTAGGAGAGTATTTTCTTTCTTAATGGTTAAGACTTGTTTAACAAACCAAGTCCCTGTTTACATGGTAAAATGAGAGTTTTGCTCTCAATGATGTTCTTTGCGATGTTCTGTCTTCTACTAGTGTAAAGACAAGCTTATTCCTATTGGTACGTGATAGATGACCTAATCAAGACTGACGTGGGAAAAGGTGCTAATTTTGCTAAATATGTCTAAATATTCTGGTATTCAGATAACTTTTCAATTCTCTTAAAAAGATTATTCCTGATGCTTCAGTTTAAATAAACTAACCACTTGTCCCTGACAGTGTTAGCAGCGCTCAGATGTATCTTTGTGAATAAAATGAGAACTGTAGGCAGTAAAAATGCCCTGTTCCTTTCCTATTTTTAACTCTTTTTGTTTATGTTAAATGGCTATGTGGAGAAATTATAGTGTAAAATATCAAAGCACTTCCCTTAAAAAAGAAATGTCACTCCAAGCGTAGCAAATACCAGATCATTTAGCTGTGGAGAGCCTGAAGGTAAACTGGATGCTGATTAAATATGAAATGTTTGTGTTGGGGAAGGAAGAACTGATATAGGAAGTCACATTATTTTGCTTTATATTTTCAAGGGGCAAATATTAAAATAGTATAAGCGTACAGTTCTCCATGTTCTTCATGCATGTGTGTGTTTGCTTTTTAAGTACTCTGCCTTGTTCCTTAACTTCACTTGTCTTTATGCAATGCCTTGAAACAGGCTAATGTGTGTAGTAGACTTTGCATGGCCCAGAAACCTACAGAGAGCTATGCCCTGACATCACACAAATCTAAATGATGCTGCTTATTTCTAAACCTTGAGGATGTATCTTTGTTCTGAATAGGAGAAGCTGAATTGTATTAAGGAGTGCTCAGTCACAGGCACTCACATTCCTGGTGCTGAGCACAAAGTGAAGTGTACAAGATTGATCTTGAATTACCTTAGTTTTTGCTTGCTCTTGTTGAAGGAAAAAACTGTCAAGAGATATCTATAAGAGCTTGTGTGTGTAATTGGTGGGTAAAAAATAAATAAGAACCTGTATAATAGCTTTTGAATATAGCAAAGCAAACCAAAGTGTAGTTTTCTAGGATTTATTGGTATGTAGATAGATAATATTCCTTGTATTTACATGTTCAATGCATTGTCACTTCGGACTTGGGCGTTTTCTGAAATACAGCGCCTGATTATTCTCTCACATAGGCCATAAATCAGAAGTAGTTATACAGGAATAAGCCAAGTGGATTAGTTAAAGTGATCCAGTACTAATTTAAGTGGGTGGAAGACCAAGGGAACTGGATGGTAGAATCAGCAAGGGATGTCTAGTAACATGAATGTCATTTTTGTCCTAAAACAATCACTAATAATGAGGAAGTGACGTGAGGGTTTAGAAAGTGCCCCTGTAGTTCTGAAACTCTCCCAAACAGAAAAAGATGACTTTTCTCATTGCTCACCACAGCCATGCACCTGTTTGGCCTAAACTGGCACCTGCAGCCGATGGAAGGGCAGATGTATGAAATCACGGAAGACACAGCCAGCAGTTGGCCAGTGCCAACGGACGTCTCCTTATATCCTTCGGGGGGCACAGGGTTAGAGTTACCTGACAGGAAAGGCAAAGGAACCAGTGAAGGTATGGTTGGTGTGTGTCCATGTTGTGAGTCTTCTGTCTGCCTCTGAACTCCAGCCATCCAGTCTCATGTTCCATTACCCTTAATGCTGCCATTATCAGGTGCTTTTCCAGTCTTTCACGTCTAGAAGTAGTAGCTGTCAGTCTTGTTTCCATATGTTTCTAAGTTTCATACCCTTCTTACATCCACTAATGTGATAGAAGAGTGTACATTTTCCTCATACGTTTAAACTGCTCTCGCAGTGGAAGTGTCTGTACCTTATCTCACTGGGTACAGTATTCCGTCATGAAAACCCTGCCTTGCATGGCAATTTTCATGGAAGACAAACAAACAAAAACATTTGTGTCTTGAAAATTGAATGATTCCTGGAGAGTTGGATCAAGCTTTCTCTACAGCAGTGCAAAAATGTTTGTTCTTGGCTCCTAGTTTCCACCTAGCACCAGAATATTAGCTAAGAACTATTTCACTGTGAGTTTTGGCATTCTGAAGATGGACATCTTTTTGTAAAGGTAGTCATTACAAAAGGCCTACTTTCCACAAAGTATTATGATGCTGACAGCTTGCAATTTCAACTGAAATTAGAAGCAACTGATGGTTTGTCAATTCAGCAGTGCATTATCCAGCAGCTTTACATCTTACCGTACTTTGTATAGAGGCAGCACTGCCAAAAGTACCAATAAGCTCTGCAAAGTACAGGTGTTTTATCACTCCCAAGACTGAGTTGGAGAAATGAGGAATCCAAAGTTTCACAAAGCTGTTTTGTTGGTGTATCAGTGCTTATTTGTATGAGATTAACAGATTCCAGTAAAATTATATTTTTTGGCTATTTTTGATAGTTATTTTGAGGGAGGAGGGTTTGTGGGTAGAAGATAAGGAGTATGCAACTCATACTCAGTTCTGAACCCAGAAATCACTTCTGGCAACTCATTGAATTCAACAGTTTCCACAGAGGTCCCTGGACTTTGGCTGAGACTCTGTATTTATACATCTTGTTTATGTTACTTGTACTATTTTTGCTTTAAGAGCATATCTGTTTTTATTAGTTTAAATGAAGGACATAACTATGTGTTCCTTAAAACAGTGTATTTACTAACAACTGATGGCTGACAAGTCAAGTTGCTACAACGAAAAATGAGCTAGGTGGGTTATTTTCAGCAAATCATACTAGACAGTACAGCAAGCCATAGAAATCCCTGCCGCTGTATTCAAAAATGCTTCATAACAGATCCTCTCTTCTCTTTAAGTTGCCATGTTTCATTTTTGAAATATCTACTTTTGTTCTGTCCATTACCTTTTAAAAAGTCAAAATGAAAATATAATTGATGTATCTAAAACTGCAGTCCAAATCGAAGACCTCCACCTGATTTCTTCTTCAGCCGTGCTTATAATGAAATCAGTAAAATTTTTGGTTGCTGCCAAAAGGCTCTATTAAAAGAGAAATCTGGGAAATACCATAGCTATGTCATTAAAAGACCTCTCAAGACAGATAGCCCTTCATGCAGATCTTAGGGAATCTTTTGGACATAGAGGAAAATATCTTGTGCGCACTAAAAAAGTACGTTAGGACAAGATCTTTTTTACAGGGGTGATTCCACCCAGCCTCAAAATACAGCTTTTTCTCCATCAAATGACTGTGAACTAGCAATGTTGCATGACTGCTATTCTGAACCAGAATGTATGCGTTTGAAATTTTTTAAAAATTTGATTTAAAATATATTTGAGAGTATCTTGATCCCAATGAAATAGTCTGGAATGGGTTAGAACATCCTTACAGCTGATCTGAATGTATCATTACCAGTGCTTTGCCAATTATCAGTAACAGTCTTTCCTTTTCAACTATGGCTATGCTCCAGCAAAGCATTTATGTGTGTTTAAGCCCATCCCTGTTCAGCAAAGCACTTAATCACATGCTTACATTTAAGCATGTAATTAACTGTGATTGAAGTCAGAGAAATATCAGTGTGTTCTTAAGTGGTTTGATGAGTCAGGGTACCTTGCTATCAAAACTGCAAGCAGATTCGGCAGTGGCTGACATGAAATAGTTCATTTTGATAACCAAATAAATTAGAACTAGTTGCTACAGCAACGAAAAAGTTCAAGGTAATGTGTAGAAAGAGCCAAATAATTGAGAGGCTAATTAAGAATTCAGACCTGAAGTTAATTTTAAGTAGTCAAATATTCTGATTAAAAACTAATTTTTGATTAGAAGCTGAAATTACTTTCTTATTGTACTTTCTTTATGAAGTATCCAGTCCTTAGGGCCTGATCCTGCTATGCGTTAAAACTAACAAAGCATAGATTGTCTTCAGGGGCTGGAATTCAGCCTGGTGAAGAGAGTCCTTCTTTGGACTTTTGTGTCAGGGTAAACCTCAACCACTGGCAATATCATATAATTGCTCTAAGGATATCAGCTTTTCTGACTTAAAGTTGTCCAACAAGAAGAGACATAAACTTTGCAATTGTGTGTACAAACAATTATTTCTGTGAGGTTATCTTTTTGGATTCAATCACAGAAGCATTTTTGCTTGCTTGAGCAAGCGTTGTTCTCTGTAGATGCAGAATACATGCTCTGCTTTTTTCCTCCAGGCTATCTATTGCGTAGCAACAACTATCATTTAAATTCTCACCTTCCCTGATTCCCTCACAATCTTTATTAATGAACAATCAGGGAGCATATCAAACACTTTAGGTTTTCATTTGAATTTCTATGAATCTATAAAACATGTCAGTAGTAATCAGAAAAACATATCCATATGGACCAAAACATGTGGCATCTTTGGCTCTTCTTTAATCCTGCAAAGACTTTGCATCTCACAATAATAGAACAAGAGAATCTTTGCATGAAGACTATGGGAACTGTTTCCTTTAATCCTGACAGTGTGACAAGTAATTTTTAGTATTCCAGATAAATATTAATAATCCAGTTTATAAAGTAAAACCCTTGGAATCAAGCTAGTCTGATTTGCATTGTACAGTTGTACTCTATCATCTTTATCACAAATGGTTCAGTAAGAATCTCCATTTGCTGAACTGCTTCTGATTATCTATGTTAATCTACATTTTGACTAAAAAAGAATAAGACTGTCTGCAGATTTTTACCCTGCATTCATTTGAATGCAAGGAACAAGGATAAATGAGGGTCTGGTAAAACCAGATGTTTTCTCTGTGAACAGGTATACACCCTTTGCTTTCTAAACTATGCTGGCATGGAAAAAACTTCTGCCACAAGGTAGCATAAAAAATGAAACGTGCCATCAAGTCCCACTCCAACCATGTACTTGAGCAGTTGCTAGCTTTAACATCATGAATAATGTTATTTGGACCAAAAGTTATGCTGAAAAGTTTTATACAATAAAAAAAGGAAGAAAAGATTCTCCATCAGTGAAGCATCTCTAGATACTTTTTTCTGTTAACTAATAACATGCATTTAATTTATATATGTATTTTAGAAAGACAGCTAACAATTTACATCAGATTCTCCTGGGGAGTTTATACTGGGATGAGATGTGGAGGAGATTAATATTTAAATGAAATATTATTATTTGAAACAATGCAACATTCTATTTTACAGCTGAAAGGTTGTTCTACCAATCACCTTTTCAACACTGCAAGTAACTTCTATTTGACTTGAATTCATGATGGGTGGGAAAATAAATTTGTATTTTTTATTTCCCACATGTAGATTATGGGAGCAAAATTCTCACAGTGTGATTTTCCTACAAAAGACTGTATGTTCCTGAAAGTTGCTTTCTCATTTTGTTAGAATTGCTTGATCTATGAAACACACAGAAGTGAGCTATAAAGGCACAGAGATGAGATAAGATTGATTTGAATTTCCAGAATTAATAAATACAGTCTTTGATGGTCCACGTAATGTTCTCCTTACTGAAGCCAGCATCTTTCAGGTGACACTACTGCATACTTTTCAAGCAGAAATGTGCTTAAATAAAAGCTATTTAGCTATAAAAGCTATAAATGGCTATTGCTAAGCAGTTGCCACCTTCACGTTCTCTGGTCACTGCAGGTGAAGCTGTGTGGCCAGCCAGTGATTATCGCAAAGGCTTAAAAGCCAGCGTTCCCGGGTTTTACTTTTTGTTCTGCCCCTCATTCTCTGGGCTTCCTTTGGGTCCAGATTTTTCAAGGAGGCTGCTAATTTTGAGAACTTCAGGTGTACGGATGTCTAACCTGGAATTCCTCAGAAGTGTTTTCCAGGGATCCAGAGCTCCCTAGTGACACCATGAGACATTATGGTGTGCACTGTTTGCCATCACTCAAACTTGGTGATCACTTTAAGAAACAGATGCTTCCATTTCTTTGTTTACTAAAAGAGGATTGATGATCATAACACACTTTACAGATTGTATTGAAACCTAATTAAAACCACTCAAGTTTCTTAGTAGATATTACTGAAGTGCAAGATATGCTTTCCTTCATCTTTTCCTCTCAGTTCCATTTTCTTAAGCTTTTTCTGGACTGATGAATGAATCTCAAATATTGTTACCACTGTCAAGCATTAATTTAATAGAGAAATATTTTTGTTTCTCCAATTAGGCATCATTCATACTGCTGTTCTCCCACTACCATTCCATTTTGTGACACACGTCTACCTCACAATTACTTCACTTCTCTTTGCTAATGTAATAACATCTTCTCCATAACTGAGCATATATTAATTTATGACGTAATGTAACATGATTTATTGTATCATCCGAATGTGATTACAGAAGCTCTGGTGTTATGATTTAAACAAAGGGGCATTTTTCTCCCGGTTGCCTTTCTTATATTCCTGTTTCCAAACAAGAGTTACTGACACCAGGAATAACCCAGCCATTTTTTCTCCCATAATCATAAGAATTTGGTATACGAAGTATTCTGAAGATCTTAGGACAATAATAGACTGTTTCTCAAGATCACTGTTAAAGATACTAGTATGACTGGATTACTTTTAGGATCTAAGGCTAATCCAAGATTTTTCTTCCTGTATTTTGGCAGGAAAGCCCAGTAGTTTCTTTCCAGACGACAGTTTTATAGACTCTGGAGAAATCGATGTTGGCAGAAGAGCCACACAGAAGATCCCTCCTGGTATCTTTTGGAGGTCTCAGGTGTTCATCGACCACCCAGTGCATCTGAAATTCAATGTGTCTTTAGGAAAGGCTGCTCTGGTGGGCATCTATGGCAGAAAAGGCCTTCCACCATCACATACACAGGTAATGGGACCTCGTTTCAATGAAGCAATCGTTATTTTAGAATTTATGTTCTTATGGTTTATTATTTTTATTTCAGCTATCTGTCTCAAGAATCCACTGCATGCTTGCAAGATATTAAAGGTTATTCCAGAGAAAGATAATCAAATGACGATTGCAAGATATTCACACATTAATCTGGTGGACTCTACGCACAGACAAACCAAGCAATTGCCTAAGGCAGCAAGCTGCCAGGGGAAAAAAAAGTCTTCTGTGGCTTGGCAGTCACTGAGGGAATTAGCTGGTTGCTCCCAACAGCACGTGAAACCACCTTCACCAACCTGTGTCCCGTGTAGCCACAAGGTCTCTGAAACTACAGCAGAAGAATCTGCTCTTAAGTCATCCAGTCTAGCTCTGGCCTGCCCCCTCTTTCAGCCTCTCCCTTTCTCCCTCATGATAAGAGCTGCAAGACCCCAGCCTCTCGCCCTCATGGGAGCAAGATTCAGTTTTATCTTCTGTCCTGAAATGCCTTGAGTCGACTCTTCACATTATGCATGTTGACTGTCAGATTAGGCTGAGATTGGCCAGGGCCCAATAATTGGTGTATAACCAAACAAAATCAAGTTTTTACAGAAAACCACTCTCTTACTTGGGCAGAAATCAAGAAATAGTTATTATTCTTTAGTAGTAAAATGAAAGCTGTTGTTTTTTTCTTGACGCAGCTTGGCAAAAGCTGTCAAGAAATCACTTTCTGGGGAAAGCTCCAAAGAACCATCCTCTTAAATGAGGCTTTTGTACATTATTTTCTGTACTTTCTATTTTTATTTTCTAAGCTGCTCTTAACCAGATTGATTAATACATTAGGGTATAACTCTCATTGGCAATGCAAAGCATCTTACTCCAGCTTGCATCAGCAAGTTATCAAATTATTACCAGGGTTGTATTACTGCTTTAACTTAGTCTTTCCCTCCATTAACAACTGAAAAATCTAGCAACCGACACAAATATTTCAGATTTATAGAAATATCCTGTCCTTATTTTCTTTTTTAGCAAGCAAATATGTTTATAGCAACCTTTCTGGATAATATGCCGGTAATATGGTATTTTCTACCCCTCAACACACCTACAACTTATTTATGTCAAAGAGATATCATAAATCTACACTTTCTCTGCCTGCTTTTCTGCAGAATTAAAGCATTTCGATAGGATCAGCAGGTCAAAAATTCAGTGACACAATATTTATTGCTGTTACTACCAATTTTTAATCAATCTCTCTTAAAGGGCAAATTCAGACATTTAAAAAGTAAACCTCCTCTATTATTTAAATAAGAAAGTTAAATCTTGGTCACAACAGTAATTGTAACTGTAGATCAGAAGTCCATGTTAACTCTGCCTGTTTATTATTAGCAATTTCTGTCATGGGAAACCGGTTATAACAGGAATAATTTTAATTGTTTAAATTTAAATACAAATGTCTAAATGTAACAAATTAATGGTAAAATTTAACACCTAAACTTTGAGAAAGTCTATTGAGCTTGAAGCAAAATGTTTAAATGGTAGTGGGGCATTCCGCACAACCGTGGTAATGTTTTGAACATTTAGGAAGCGCACACTAATTTCACCATTGCTTTTCTTTTAGCCTAGTTTTTGCTGGGATATCCTGAGTGATTTATCAAAATTTATCTGGATCTTTCCCATTTATAACAGCACAGTTTTGTACCAGTTGAGGCTTCAGCTATGAATAAGTTGTTATATGGGAAATGAGCATCTTTCTCAAAAGTACATGCTGAAGGAGGCAATGCACTTGCACATAGTCCTTATAAATGCTGCTTTTCGTGTAGCTACATATTTAGAGCTGCCAGGTATATAAAAAAAATCAGCATGGGAACCAAAACTTCATCAAAAATGACTAGAGGGGTATTTTTATTCAAACAATAAGTCATGCTGGAATAATAGAAATCTGTCCCCAAATTCACCCTGTTTGGAAGAAATATTATAATAAAACTACAGATGTTTAGGCAATATCAATATATTACTTGTTAATATTTTATTTAGTTTTGAAATGATCTATTTTCCTAAATTTATGTTTAAAAAAAATGCTGTAAGTTAAAACAGTGGTCGTCTTCTGTATATTTTTATAATAAGTTTAATCCTTAGCATTTAATTTCACCATAGCTTATTAACTTTCTTTGGATTCATTAAAAAAGTAACCTATTTTCTATGTTGGAAAGGTAAACCAATCTCATAATTAATATATTTTATGCAAGTTTCATCTTTTCTCTTCTGCTTATTCCAGAGAATCTGCTGCTCCTCATAAATCTACCAAATGAGTTTTATATTTCCAGATTTTGTAAGGAATTTCGTAAACAACACTTTGGTGAAGTTTATGCTTTGTGCAACGATAGTGTGTCCTCCTTTGAAGAATTTAGTAAAGGGTCAATTTTTTTTCCCACCCTATCTAGTCAATGGTGGTAGTAAAATTCTAGCTGACAGTAAGGTTTTCATCTGTATTGGTTTAAATAATGTGCCTTCTGTGATGTTGCCTTTAACATAGTCTATTCTCTTTGAGGAACGTTCAGCTGTTACCCAAGGAATAGACTCTTAGCACATGTTCCTGAATTTGGTAAAACAGTAAAAGTCATATTTATCCATGCTGAAACAACAGACTATTCCAGGTTCTCCTTGGGAGTCTTTCTCTGTCTGCGGTGATTTGTCATCCACTCAAGGTTGCTGGCAACCGTAGACACTAATAAGAAGAAAGTACAAGCTCCAAATTTCTGTAGTCTTAAAAATAGAACCTGTAAAAGCCTGAAATAATTTACTGGTAACTAAAAGCATTTTTTCTAATTCTTCTCAACAAATTATAATAAAATTTATGCAATTTTCTTATGGTGCGTTAACTTTAATCTTCCTATATCAAATCATTCTTTAAGACTCTCTTTAACCTAAGCCAAATTTTGTTAAATCATAAATTCTAGGGATTGGCCACCACAGCTTATGGGAGGTATTTCTCCACTTACACAATTTGAATTGATTAACATGGTATTTTATCGACAATTTCCTTGCTTGCAATAACTCTAATTGCATATTAAAAATCTCTGAATGTATTAAAAATGTAATAAAACATAATTCATTTGCAGTTCAGTTCATATTTGCAACTATATAAAATAGTAACTTTGCAAAGTCATTAACATCCAAAGCACTAGCCTGTTTATATTTGTCAAAATAAACTCTTGCATTTGGCAGGAGCCCCCAGGAAAGCCTAACCCAGATTGGGCTGTAATAGCGGCAGCTCACTGTAGGTGAGGGCCTTGGAATCATTTTCATCCCACTAAGTTTTAAGCATCTACGTCTAATAGGTAGTGCAAAATAGATGCCATTACGGCACAATCCGTTGGACATTTTTTTGATGTCAACTTTAAGATGAGACAGATTGCATCCTAGAAGTGCCTCTTTCTTTAACTGACTATCCAGTCCTTCTAGAGAACTAATTCAAGTTGCCATGCTTGCGTCAACACTTTATGAGGTGAACTTTGCCTCGGGTGTCTGCAGTTATCTGTTCCTTTAACACGCTTTCAAAAACACAGTCGATTTGCTCTGTCATGCTCCAAAATAGAAATGGAAATATGTAAATTTTGCTTTCATCAGTTTTAACTTCTTCAGTGCACCTGGCCAGCGTATTCCTCGGTTGGACTTCACCCCAGTGGGAAGTTCCAGCAACCAGACAACACCGTGATGTCCTCCTCCCACCACGTTCCCAGATGTGTCAGTCATGCCCACACTGAGAACTGACAAGTAATCAGTCTAGGCAATAGCACATCTTCAGAGTGGGTACAAATGTGTAGCTCACACAGTGTCATTCAAAACAGCCTCTTGCTAATGTCTTTTTAAACTTAAAAACATAGTAGTATTATATTTATCCAAAAGAGGAACTTAGTTAGGTTTGTCTCTGACAAAGCTGACTTGGACAGATACGCTTACAAGGGTGTCCTGCACAGCTGTGCTTTTGCTTTCTCGAAAGACACTTTAGCACTTCATCTCCAATTTCAGTACCACATGCAAATGATCTATGTACTGAAATAAAGCAAAAATTTAAAGTAAGGCTCAAAACTTATTTTATGTATCTACATAATAAAAAGTACAGTAGGAACTTTTGGAACAATCTAATTTATTTCACGTGCAAACTAGGTCGCATATAGCTTATTTCTCAAAAATTGTCACAAGTAAACACTTCTTATTTCTTTTAACTTAGTAATGATTGCAAAGAGGGAAACAAATATCATTAAGTCCTTATCTTGGTGGACTTTAAAGACCATTTCTCAGACATCTTAGTAATATAAAACAAGCACCCAAATTTTCTTACAGTAAAGTCAAAAGGGATTAGGAATGTAAATTTTGTTGCCTCACTCAGCCAACATGTGCACCCAGTTAGTGCAGCAGCATCTACTGGCACAAGTAGTTGTAAGTGTTGTTGTTTCTTTATCCCTGTCATCCTCCTTCCTGCCAAAAAATACAGGCTTATTTGACCAACTAGATGAGATAGGCAAAAACAAGTAAAGGCTTTAAGTTAGGATGTGCTCTGACTGCTAGGTTCTGCTCACAACATGTTTTGTTCTTGACTAGTCCACCTAACCACAAGGTGAGAGTCAGATTAGATAAGGCTCACTTAACATTTGTGATATCTGCTAGGCTTGTATCTGACCTGTCACATTAATATATTACCAGACAAAATACAGTTACTGCAGACAGTCACTGTCTTACATCAACAGGAAACAAAAGGTATTTATAATTCTAGCAGCAAAATCAAAGCAATTGTTCACCTGAGGATAGCCCAGCAAAATAAATATATACATATATATATAACTTTTTGGGGAAAACATCCAAGAGGCAGCCCCCTAAATGGAACTTTTATACGCTACTCTATTTTCTGTCTTTGTCTTCTAGGATCTTTCAACCACTTTTGCTAGTAATTTAAGATAAAATCCTTGCTGGCTAAGCAAAACGCTTCTGCCAAACCTCTACCAGAGTCTACTTGCAAATCCAGCTTTTTTTTTTTTTTTTCTTGATAACTGAAAGCAATTCTAGGAAACAATCCAGTTAGGCTAGATAATTTTTTTCAGGTCTATTGTCCTTATTATCTAAGACACAAATAAAATGACAAATAAGCTTTTGAGTAGATTCTTTTTATCAACATACTTACAGTGCAATTTAGACATGTCAAACAAATTCCCTGGACATCAGTTTTTCCTGCCTATGTTTCTACAAAACAAAAGCACATCAGTAGGGTCAATATGCTCAAACCCCATTCTAAATACAGATGATTTCTTGATTCATGTAATTACAGATGAATACATTTATATGCTAGCTATTTCCAAAACGGTTACGGTTACTTGCCAGTGGTCCAAGAACATGCTTGAGTTGCTAGAGAAAATCCTGTTTAGGATGGTTCTGTAAATGCACGTTTCTAACACTTGATGCAAAGTATGTCTGTCTTCCTCATAAGACAGACCCAGAGCTTGGAACACACATGGAAAAACATTCTTTTTTTATATTTCAGTTTGATTTTGTTGAGCTCCTTGATGGAAGACGTCTACTGACGCAGGAGGCAAGAAGCCTAGAAGGACCTCAGCGGCAACACAGAACTTTCGTGCCATTGTCCAGCCATGAGACGGGGTTTATCCAGTATTTGGATTCAGGAATATGGCATTTGGCCTTCTACAATGATGGCAAGGAATCAGAAGTGGTTTCTTTTCTTACTACTGCTATTGGTAAGGATTTCCTGTATTAGTCCTAAACTGTCTAGCTTGAGGCAAGCTATTAATGCACATACTCAAATTGCATGGTAACTTTGTGTGATTTTGGACACAATGCTTGTAGAGGATGTATTTAACAGCGGCCTAAATACTGTTAGGCCTTAAATAGCTCATAAGTATTTTATAGGCCTTTTTAATAACTATATCCAGAACCAGATTGCACCCAGTACCACAGATGGATTATAAGCTTGAACTTCCCTACTTCATTCTCTTCCCTTTTTATTTAGCTTTTTTTCCCTTGTGGTAGAAGAATGGTTTAACAGCACACAGCAGCACCATGCAACAGTTTAATGTGGCAGTCCTATCTGAATGAGCCTTTCAGCACCATCAAAATTACCCAGCCTGGAGTTCAGGTAGAGTATTGGGGTTAAACTCCAGCCTTGTAAAGAGCACTACAAGACTTTGTAGTAAGAAACACAGTAACAGCTTCTTTCTAACAGAAAGAAGCTGAGATTTTTTTAACAAGTGCAAATTAACTCTACAGATCTTTTAGTTGCTGTTACGGTAAAGTGCCCTGCCGGTTCAGCGCACAGACACTAATTTATTATGTCTAAGAAGGACAGGATGTTGTCGGTGAGCTCCCTGACAGCACAGCACACTGGGTATTCTTCCTCCACCCTGTAAATATCACACTCCATGAACAAGCCCCAGTCTCCTGTTTACATTCAGCCATTCCTCAGAATCTGCTTCAGACTCAATAATACTTTAGATTTGACTGACCTGCTGAACCTGTCCATATCCCCAAATTCATTCAGTTGTAATTCAAAGATTGTTCCATAAAACTAGCACTCAGCTTTCTTCAACCACAGTGATTGTTTAATGGACTTTTTCTCTTTGCTGAAAAAAGCAGACTCATTCCAAAGCTGCCATTAATCCCTCTCCAAAAAGAGGCATTGGTGTTGAGTCTCAGCTGTCTGCAATAGTTACCTAAGAGCTATGGGCTGTAATTTGTCTTGGCAGGTTAATTAAAAGTTTAGGCCTTATTAAAGCAAAGTCATTAAGATTTCAATATTCAGTTTCAGTGCTAAAGTTTATCTAATGCACAAGATGAAACACTGCCATAATACTCTGTGTTAAATTTAAAACCTGGAACTTCACATGTTCAATGCTGTTCACACTTAAACAACAACAGAAATAATTGCATGTTAGCTAACGAAATAGAAGGCTTGCTCTATGAAACGTGGATTTACTTTCATTTGATTTGCTTTAGCGGTGTTGAGAGTTGAGTTTTTACTTTTATCGATAGCCCAAAAGAACCCCCAAGTGTCCTTCTGAGAGCAACTGTTTTTTTTTTTTTTTTTTTAATTTCTGCTGCAGACATTTCTCCAGTTTAAAATTTCCCAGTTCATGAAATCAGTAAAGCTCTCACAGTGGAAAGTATTTTTAAAGCACAGTCACCAGTCACTGTTCTTTTAGAAAAAAGGAACAGTAGAGGACAAAACAACAAAGGAAATTGTATCTAGAGTTTTATCCCAGTCTCATTGCACCAACACAGAAAAAAAAAAGGAAAAACATTCTTAACTTACGTTTGATCACTGGAGGAACAGTGTGGGTGAGATACATTTCAGGCTGTCTTTAGGACTGTCACACTGGCCATGTGACAAGCAGAAGAGTCCATGATGCATCCATCACTTACCTTGAGTCATTCTGTCTTTCAGGACTAGGAAGTTTTCTTTTGCTATATTGCAAGAGAGAGCTTTGTCCCATACATGGGAATCACTTTTGCTCGCTGGCAGCTTTACGACAACAGAAAGCAATAACGCACAGGAAAAACTGTTTAGGCACAAGCTACTCATTTTGAGACTCAGTTCAGATGAGTAAGAATTTTAGATATGGAAGATGTGGCTTCTTGACGAGAATTTGGCCATAAAAGAGTAGCAGTTAAAAAAGTGATATGTAGTAGCTGTAACCAGTTAGTACCTTTCTCTTTAGTCTTGTTTTCAACAGCTTGTTTAAAAAAAATCGAGGCGGGTTTCTGTGTAAAGACACTGTATTGCTTCCGAACCTTTCTACTGTATTCATGAGGTCTGACAAGACACGGTTGCTACATTTTAAAACTATAAATACTATAGTACTGCAGTGTTATAATTTTTTTTGGTGCCACAGCCAAGAGGATACAGCAACTTGACATGGTGTTTATGAACCAGGGTGTAAAATTGCAGTGCCAAACAAATAAGTCAAGTCACATGTGATGGGAGCCTTAGATCTGTGCGGGGTGAGGAAGCTGTGCAGGAGTTGTCTTGACTGTCAGAGGCAAGTTGCCATTTCATTTGATTTCTGTGGCAGGAGCACACAGAAAAATCTCCCTTTATTATTGCAACAACTTAATGCTTACAGTGAAAGTGCATTTGAAAAGTGTAGCTGTAAGCATACTTACAGCAGTATAGCAGGAGGAGGTAGGATCCAGTGATCTGAGAAGAGGACCAGCAGCCTGTTCAGAACTGGATGCTGATTGATGTGCTAATTCTGATGCAGCGCAAACTCACGCTTCAGCTGCTCACCATGTAAAATGGAGGAGAATGACATTTCCCCAGAGATGCTGTGAGGGTGATTGAACTGCTGGGACAAAGCATGAAGCATTAATTAATAATCATGCTTGATAGTGGAAAGCACCAAATTGATAATGGGGATAACAATGATAAGTACAAATTCTGCAGGCGTTCCTCAGGCAAAACTCCCCTGTGAGTAAGGAAAGGACTCACCTGAGTAAAACATTACAGCCTTTACTTCAGCAATAAAAATGTTGAATGGAGAGGATACTGATTTTGCCAAGTTTATCTGCTGTGTTCTAACAGGCTGGATTTTTCAGAGCAGTAAAATCATTGCAGGCCATTTGCTCTGTACGACAACATCAACTACAATTACTGTGCAGTGCTTGTCTGGAATGATTGTGCCTTCCATTATTCTGGTGGAAACTGGAGCAAAATGGAAAAAAAAAATCTGTATTCCCAGTTTGATAGCACATTTAATTTCATAAACTCTGAGGCTGTCCATCATACTGTTTTGTAATCCTATAGAGCTATAACTAAATCCACTCAGGAACATTAGCACTGATTTTGAGGGCAAGAGATGGCAGTTTAGCCTGTTTTCTAAAAGGATGTGGAACCATCATTATTAAAGAGTTAGGTGGTGTCAAAATGTGTGCCTTTTACATGCCATTTCTGTAAACCTAGCATCGTAATGCCTGTCAAAGCTTATACTTCTGCCTAATACTGGTAATTCAGGTGGAGGGAGAAAAAGGTTATTCTAGGAAAGTTTTCAGTATTTAATAACAATTTTTCTAGCCCATTCCTCTGAATTACAATGCAAAACATTATAAAGGAATGCAAGATGACAGTCTCTCAATAATAAATTAACCTTCTTGTAAATAACATTGGTGGCACTTTCTGAAATTTCTAATAGAAACACTTCTCTGAAAAGCACCTTGTGGATTCACCTCTGCCTGATAGTGGTGATTCATTCAGAGCAATCTGGTAGAAGTGGAACAAAATAGTAGGCTGAGGAAAAGCTGGAATCAGCACATCTGAGACAGAGATGTTGGCCAAAAAATCTGCTCAGTAGAGGCAAGGAACATCTGAGGGCCTGAAAACAGCATCTATAGAGTCAGAGAAAGAGTCTTTCAGCAGCTACTACTGCTGAGCTCAGGAAAGCCTGGCTGTGCAGGGCCACAGAGAAATCAAAAGGAAAAGAGAAATCATCTATCTGTGAGAGGAGAGCGTCTCTGTTTACCAGCATGTCACCCAACAAGCAACAGGAAGCACATGTAGAATGACCATGGTGGGATGCAAGGTTTTTTATTGCTTTTATCTTCTGCAAGAGACAGTGGTTAAGTTTAAGAAAGGACCGTTGTTATTCCTGCCCCCTCCACTATCCGTAAAGAAAACTACCCCTAAGTACTTTCTTTCATCAAAGTACAAAGTGAGCTGGTGGTATTATTTATAAGAGCCTGCCAGCATATACAGCACATTACAATATACATCAAAAGGCGAGCTCCCTTCCTGCAGTAGCCTAAAATACAACCAACCCCCATACAATCCCTAGCATAGCAGTTCACACGTAAGAAGGACACCCATAGAGGAGTGCTTCACAGTAGGACTGAACTTAGGGACAAGAGAAGCAATTATTGGACACAGAGGCAAGCATGGGACTGGGAACTTTCCTGAGTGCCAAACTTCTGTGAGAAGTGGCATGAATCATTCTTATTTAGCCCTGAGTGAAAATGCCTAAGTGTTTAGCTTGTTCTTAACCAAGGGAATAGGAAGAGTCTGAGCAACTCAGATTTGCTTGCCTTACATTCGGTGCCTATGTGTACACTAACTTAGACTCTCTCAACTTCCAATTCAGAGGGGATGCATACGTGTGATTCACTTACAGTCTCAAAGCCATTAAAGTTATTTACACTGGCTTTGCTAATGTCTGGGAAAGTCTAAATTGGCTTCATGTAAATACTGGGGAGTCAGGAGACTGTGCAAGCTAACATGGGCTGCGATCTGTTCTGGCTTGCACTTTCTTTTAGCTCCTCAATGCCTAAGTTACTTGATTTAACTCTCCATGTACAAGTAGATCTTCAGTACTCTGAATGAGGAAAAGTGGATTTAATGTCCATCAACTGCCTTAGCCTAAACTTGTCCTTAGACTTTGTCCAGCAAAACACTTATGACATGCTGAAAGTTTAGCAAGTACTTTGCTAGATCAGGACCCTTTACATGTTACCTGGGCTCCAGCTGCTCCGTGGAAGTGTTCAGTTACTATGAATGTTGTTCTTCCCTATTGCATGATTATGGTCAAGCTATCCACTGCCTTGATTCACAGAGGGACTTCTGAGCACTTTCACCTTGTGGTACCCCTCTTCAGATGATCCATTAACAGCCTGTTCCTTCCCAGACTCAAAACTCTTTCCTTCTGCTCGGTCTGCAGAGGAAAAGAAAAATAGTGACATATGAGAAGCACAGTGGGGAGGAAAATCACAACTTCACTTTTGATGTTTTTGATCTCTCTGGCAAAATAACAGCAGAGCTTTCCATGATCCGCAAATAGTTTTTTGCCTTCAGCTGTCTGTGTCCCAGTGCAAGCCGTTGCCTGACAGACACTCCATCAGATGGTCAATGCCTTTTTTGATTACCCTGTTGTTGCAACCACCCTTTTTCTGATGCTTCATTTCCTGCTGTTTAGTTTCAGTCAGCTCTTACCCAGCTTCCCTGAGTGTGGCAAAGCTAGTAGGTAATATTTAGAGAAGAAGGAGTCACTCAGTTGAGCTAGGAGACAAAAGGGTCCTTTATGAGTCCCTGCCAGGCTGTGATCTTCCTTTGTGTAAGGCAGAAATGTGCCTCCCAGATTCCATCACCTCTGCTGCTGATCCCCAGACAGCATCCTGTGTTTGTTTTTGTGTGTATCTGCACATCCATCTGGTTCAGGCTTTTTTCCTTGTGAATTTGGTCTCATGAAAGACGTTAGGCTGACAGCACTGTTTGATTGAAAACTTATGTTTATTCACAGAGTAGGTTCAGGTTATGCTGCAGTGTTGAAAGGTGTCTTCCACAAAACAGCCAGCTGGCCACAGGACCTAAGGTCCTCTGGTGAGAGTTGAATTATTCACGCAGAAGGGTAGCAGGAGGATAGGAGAGCGATAGCCCCATCTAGCCAAACCCAACCCAGGCCAGTAGGGCATTGCCTTAGGAGGTGGGGATGTGGGGTGAACTCTCTCCATCTGAGCTTTCTATGAGCTGGAGGAATTCCCCTCACCAAAAAAGTTTAATAGTGTGTTTGGTGTGATGCCAGTTTTTCATCCAGGCTATGTGTAAATCCAGTCTGTTTGTTTTATGGAGCTTAATAAAAAGCAAACATGGCCTGAGCCTGAATCCGGAAATGGAAGGAGGGATGTGGGGAGGTGCTCACACTTTTCACATTAGTTTTTACTCCCCGTGGCCACAGGTTTTTGTTTGCTATACCCAATGAAACAGTGATCATGTTTTTATATGGGTATGGATATGCCCTGTAAAAGTGCAGCAGCTCGGGCTCAGCAGTAACTTTATCAGTGCTCCCTAAATCTTTCCACCTATGTCCCAGTCCCAAAAACTGATGAACTGTCTCATTTCCCCCTGAAGTGAGCCAAGGGGCTCAGCATGTCCCCGTATCAGAGCTTATCTCGCTGCCTGCCCTTTCATTTCAATACTAACAGATCAAGCATTGTTCCAGGTTCTTAAATCCCGTTCAGCTTCGGTCAGTGATGTTTGTGGACAGTTTTCATCCTGCCAGTTGGCTGGAATTCCTCTAAGAAAACGCAAGAGGAAGGACATGTTTGGCATTGCAGCTGAACCATGCAGGTTGATGGGGGGCTGCCCGACCTCCTGTCTAACATCTGTTCCTATGGCGCACCAGTCCCTCTGCTCAGTGCTGCTTTCTGCCTGCGTCTGCTGGGGCCGGAGCCCTTCCAAAAAACCTGCAGTCCGACCAATCGTTTCAAATCTAGATGTTATTTGTGGTGACCTTTTTTCCTCTCTGCAAGTGTCTAAAATGATTCTTACATAACAACCCTGCTTCCCAAGCCGTAATGGCAGGCAAAATTATTATTTCAGGATTTTTCAGTTGAAGACTTAAGGCATCTCTAATAAAGGGGAAATCAGGGACACATCTCAAAGATAATTAAATAATAAGAAGCCTGTAAAGGTCAGATACTTGGCTGTAACAACTTCCACAGCTGCTGTTTCCATATACAGCATATCTCTTCATTGATGCTTTGAAAGAAAAAACTAGGCTAGCAGTAGAAGATTATAGTGTATAAAGCTAGATTAGTTTTAAACCAGAGATAGAGTAATTCGTTTAACATTACACTTGAGCTTCTTCTTGTTTTTTATTTTTGTGTGTATATGTGTACTCATCTTTCAATAGATCTTATGATTCCAGGTGATAATTTGGGTGGAAAAATAGACAGAAAAGCAGACACACATTTACATTATTGCACAAAAGAAGCTAAGCCATGTTTGTAAAGATATTTAGATGCCAACGAGTATTCATTCAGAAGTTAGATGTCTGAATGCCTTTAATAATCCAGATTTTGTCTGGTTTTGATCACAGTTTAAACAGAAAAAAAAAAAAAAGGAAGGTAAATTTGTCTTTTTGAAAAGCTCTGCCTACATCTATACTTACATGGGCTGGTAGCCTTGAACTTGCTTGTCACTGTGCTGCTTGCAGACAGGCAAGTTCTCTTGATCTGACAGAGCTTGTACAAAAGGTTTATTGATTGGGGTAATTACTTTAGTTTTAGGGTCAAGAAAAGGTTTATTTAATAGTAAGTTAAAGCCTTTTTTCTTTCTTTCTGTTATTTCTGTCTCTCTTTTCTTTTTCAGTTCATTTTTTCAGAACAGCAGAATTCTGCCTTAATGACACAGCTTCTAGTGTAATCTGAAGGTTTCTGGAGAAACGTGTAAAACACTACATATGGTTTTCGTTTCTGCACTTTTGTATATAGCTCTTTCCATGCACCCCAGACTGCAGGCTAATGTAAGCACAGCTTGTTTTATTCCTGTGTCATATTACTGGGCTGCTAGAACAGCTCTGTACAGACTTTTCTTTCCATGAATGCTCTCCTGCTAAAGCACAGAAATAAGGTGCTGAGAGTTTCTTGTCCACTTTGGCAAACAAAAGGAGAACCTTTTCTGTGCTAGAACAATAGAGTTTTGAAGACTTAATTTTCTGAAGGCTGTGTTTAAGCCGTACCCATAATGTATGTACTTGCATGCGGTTAATTGACCACATGACAGAGTAGAAGCCAAAAACGTCAACGCCTCCAGAGCTTCTGGACCAGTCTCCCCTTTCGCGCAGGGGTGGGGGAATTAGGACATAGTCTGTACATTAACGCCTGGCATATGTTGACTTTTTACATGATAACGGCTGTTCTGTGTATTTAATGTGTGACTTCTTTCTTTATCTAAGTGCTACAACAGAATAAGAGCTAAATAAATTGTGTTAAACTGATTTCTAGAGGGGCTGCTGGAGGCTCTGAGAAGTGGCATGATTTGACCAGGTTTGCACAGCAAGTCAATTAGAGGCAGAAACAGAGCCATGAGTTCTGCTTTTTCCCTGGCCCTGCTCTAAGACTGTTGAGGACTCAACTCAGCTACCTAAGCACAAGCATCTAGTGCCATCTGGGATGCCCTAGGGGATCTCGGATGTCTCTGTGGGGATGGCAGATCTGTCATAGAGCCTCAGGGACACTGATGCCTTTCTGGAGTAGCTGGAGCCCAGGCAACATGCTTGAGGGCATATCCATAGCATCAGGCACCTAACTTTTGGCAGTGTAACTGGACCCCAGACGTCAGCCAGTCCAGCTAACGCATCCTTATTTGTCAAGCTTGATATATTTGCTAAAGACTTTATGTAAAATGAAGGTTGAACTTTAGTGCACCTAAAATGATAATACTGCCAAGTTTTTATGGCATTTGTTTGACTGAATCAGATTGCATTTGAAGTCTTGTGTGTGTGAATATAAGAATAGTTTGCTTTTTTTTCCTAGAATACACCAACTTACAACATCATTTAAAATGAAACTCAAAGCCAACTTTAGCCTTGCCTCAAGCTACAGGAGTAGAAATTGTAATGGACTGAACATGAAGTAACTTCCCGCTTGCTAGTGCAGTTCCAGAAGTTGAACCCTGAAGGCTGAATAATTGTTGTTTCCTGTATTAGTTTGTAACAATTTATGAGATTGAGAAGGAACAAAAAAAAAGAAAAAAAAATCTTTGGAGTCCCTTGGGCCAATTGGGCATATGAGAGTTTCATTTACTGGAGCAAAATTCAGCCTTAAAAATATTCCAGCTGCAAAAAAAAAAAAAGAAAAGAAAAAGAAAAAAGAAAAAAAAGAAGAAGAAAAAGAAGAAGGAAAGGGAAACATTCTCAAGGCATTTGTCTAGACCTCCACAGTCTTGCCATGTAGTAGTCATCAGGGCTAAAGTGATAGCATGCTTAAAAGGTGCATCTTAGAAGGAGGAAGGAGACTTCAGCCCAAGGGCTACTGTTTGTTTCAAATGATTCACTGAAAGCTTTTCCCAATTAACTTCTAACCCATGATCACATTTCAAGTGATTTCGAACAAGAGTTTTTTTCAAATGCTCGACATATGACTGCTTAAGAACTGTATTTCATAGGCCTTTCATGCTTTCAGCATTGCTCACATTCTCAGGGAAGAAAACAGTGTTCCCTCTATATCCCTATGAACAACAGAAGTACATTAGCAGGATTTTCTAAAAGTTACTTTCATTCTGGTCCCAGTGAAGTCAATGGAGATTTTATCATTAACTTAAATGGTAGTGTACATAGACCAGTGCCCAAGTGCTTTTGAAATCCCATTACACCTTATGCTTTCAACCCACTTATAGCTTTAGATTATCAGGCATTGTGCACTAGAAAGATTTCTTCTTAAAATGAAAACAGTGAGAGAAAGGAGTGAGCCAGCGCGATAAAGCTTTCTCGTAGGCCAGCCGAATTCAGGCCAAATGCGGTTTATACTTTTGAAATGATTGTGCTTAGTCTCTCCTTTATTTACTCCCCAAACTGTTCCCACTTAGTTTCTGGCTGAAGCAGAAGCTCAAAAATATTTCCAGTATTTCCAGCTGCGTTTGAAATCGTATGTGCTTGAAATACTGTGAGGAAGACCGATGCTATTGTGCTGAGAGCCATCTGAGTACCTGGATAGATATTTCAAGCCAGGGCTAGAAGCAAAAGTACAGATATTGCAAAGGAAGGCATGCTTCCATGTTGTATTGCAAACCTGGCAAACTCGGTAGCGCTGGATAGTTTCAATAAGCAACCTAAACTGAACAGGAATGACAAACTTTTTGTGCTTCACCATCACCTGTTAAAATTATCCAGACTGTAGAGTCACCGCTGGCTTGAATAGGTATATGCCGTGAATACATTGATGGGGATCTGGGGTATCTGCTATTACAGCTAGCTTTTTTTATAGCCCTTACAGATAAAGAATGGGGGAGAGTAACATGCAATTGGATGCTATGGTTATTGTACTTCACTCTGACTTTCCAGAATCAGGAGTGATTTAAGGAGTTATTTAAAGGACTGCCTGCCTGTTGCCCTTTTCCTAATTTAGCATCCTGATACCTGCATGTGAAGGTTAGAGTTCCACTGGGATATGAGAGCAAAACAGGGTTATATGCATGGATCTTTAATTAAAGCAGACCTCCCAGCCTTCAGCAAAAAAAAAGAAAAAATCAAAATCTGGCAAACCATCAAGTGGCATTAGCAGTATCAGCATCACACTAGGTGCCCTACAGAAGAGGAAACTGTGAAAGAGCACTCAGAAATAATGACTGAGTTTCCATGATGCTGTCAAGACTTTCACATCCCTGGCTGCCAGGTGTGGCTTACTTGAGCTAGAAAAGTAAAAGCCTTATAAAACACAAATGAAGCAGAAAAATCGAAGTCTCAGCAGGTGAGGATGTACCATAAAAATGAATCAGTCGTTTCAAACTTCAGCTGGGGAAGGAAGAGGAGGAGCAAGAACCCATCATTTCCATATTTCCTTTGTTTCTAGAGCCTTTTTTTTTTCTCTCAAAATGTCAAGTCTGATGTTTAAAGTTATCTGAAACCTGTTTTATCCCCTCTCACCTCCACGTTTCTCTGGCATTGTTATCACAATTACAAGAGCAGGTGACAGTTCTCTAGACACAGAATCTACCTACCCTGCAGTGAAATTCAATCGAAAAGCATCATTTCTCTGAAAAATAAACAAGACTGCAAGCTCTACAACTGAGGAGTAAATTAAATGCTAGCTTGTGTTCACAGAGCTTCAGAATCTTCTTTGCCTTTCATGTTCTACTACCAGCTTCCTATTAAAATTACTGCTAATGTAATTAGGGAAGTGACAATGAGCATTCCTGTGAAAGAGAGCCATTAGTGCCATAAGCTTGTTGGTGAAAGTACTTCATCCCGTGCAAACACTAGGTCTAAGAAAGGCGAGGGGAGTATGTGGCTTGCTAAGGCTGCCAGCTCCGGTGCAGCAGCACGGAGTGGGGTGTTCCTTCGCTTTCCCAAGGGGTGCAATTCGTTGTAGGGTGAGTGGGCTGCCACACACTCCTCATGGCCCCATTGACGTGACTAGCACAGAGGATTTCAAGGTTAGATATGAACCATGGAGTCTAACGACCTTCTGCTCTGCTCCATGTGCACTGAGTCTTTCACTGCAAAGCATCCTCTTTGGGCAGTGGAACGAGACTAGCCAGAGAATAGGCCAATGGACCGTCAGGAACAATACTCTATATGACAATAAATATTTGATGCATAAAATATTTCTCCTCTAAGTACTTGTTTTACATCCACAAATTGAGTTTATTTTATTTACTTACTTTTTAAAATTAATGCATCTGTGTTTACAGATGGTCAGAGCTTGTAAGGAAAGGGTAGAATATTTTATTATTCCAGTCAGTATACATAACAAAACTGGACTGGATTTGGAGGACATGCCTTTATTTATTCTTGTGGAAAGATTGTCCACAAGCATGGATAGATCCTCTCACTTTATAATGGTGAAGATGAGAAAGTGTGAGTTTTAAGCTGGGTTGTGCTGCACATGGTACAAAGAGTTGGTTATTCTAACTGCTCTGGGTTCACCCTGTTTTATAGTTGTTGAGCAACAACTCCTTAAGCTTCCAGTGGTAGTGCTTAATGAGAAGCCTAGCCCAAACAACCTCCCAAGGACAGTCTTTGCAGGCAAGCCCAAGGAGGTTCTGCCTGCGGCTTAGTAAATACAAGCTTTCTCTGCCTGCTTTCAGGCAGTCTGGAAGCCATACTGTTGCCGTGCGGAGCCTGAAGTAAATTGCCACATATACCAAACCCCAGGGATACACCTTTAGAGAGCACCTTTTCTTCTGAAGGTTGGTCACATTAGCTTAGTATTTAATTAATCTTCTAGTCTCCGCAGAACAAAAGATTTTGAGGCCATTTCTTCTGTGGAGGTGGATTGGGCTACTCGTTGATGAAGAGGACAAAGAACAAGGATACCTAGAACCTGTTCTTTTCTTGGCATCTCACTTCCTGCATTTAATTTTCTCATCTGTAAAACAAATTTGGTATTCATTGCACCTTCATTAAAGAAACCAGTATCAGCACTGATTCATTAAATCACGACCGTTCTAATGCAGTGTTATTCCTACGTGTATCTGATACCAAACACTGCCAGTTCCAGAGCAGCTCGTTCAGGTTATCGAAGGAGATGGTTACATTTGAATTCATACAATGCCACTACATTGAATGGCATTTAATCAGTTCTTAGAAAGCAGTCCTGGTGCTTATTAACTCCCAGGAAAGCTACTACCTTCAATTGCCAGCTAGATAACTAGTTTTTCGTTGCCAGTAGATAGTTGACTTTAAATGCCCAGGGAATGATGATGCTTGGTGGCAAGTGTAAGCTATAAAATATTTAGCTTTAACACACAATTGTGTTACTGCAGCTTCTAATAGGATTTGGTGTCAGGCAGACATCTGCCTTGGCCTCTGGCCCAAAGATATAGAAACAAGCTATTAAGCTGAATGTTGCATTGTAAATAAATAAGGTGGAAATACAGTTCAAGTAGCTATATTGCTGACCAGTGAACATGTTAATTATCTAAAAGAAAAGTCTATCAAGAGTCTAATAATTTTTCTGTCTCCTTAATACGTTTATTGTATTTCATCTGAATAAAGGTAATTTATGTAGGTAATTGTAAGCCAGACTGACAGATCTTTATAGAGCTCACCGCAGTGGAGTTAGCTTTCACGGGGCTATTTGTCAGCAGCAAAGTGATCCCCTGAGCAGACCGTCAGCCTGGGAGGTTTGTCTCTGTCACATGAGCCTGTTTATGATATAAAGTAAACGGTGTATTTACTTATGCTTCAGATTCCCAGACTAAAAAATGGGAATGGTAACAGTTAGCAATTTCCTATTGAACTCAGTGATAGCCTTAAATGAAAGATAGTGTAGTGTGAAGTCTTATTATGGTACGGTCAGGATCAAACCAGTTTATAGCTTCTCTCAGGGTAGGGAATGATTGCATTGGGAAAAGAAGCAGTGGGATGAAAGATTTCTGCTGGGTTTCCCACAAAATCTACCAGCTCTAAGATTGTTCATGCTGAAAAAAGTTCCCTAAGAGAAATGGTAAAAATCCTGAAATATCTTCAGCAGGTACAAGTCAATGATGTGGTGCATGAAGTAAAGCAAGTTTACTCCAGCACACAGTCTGGTTTCTTTTCTGATTTGATAATTAAAGCTCTTATATAGGAAGCACCTTTTTTTTTTCTTTTTTTGCTCTTGTAGAATTCTTGGCTTTTCAACTTTCTGGATGTTTTCCATCTCTCATTTTTATTAATCTGAAAGCACTTTTGTACATCCTTCTCCTTTTCCTAAGTGAGGTGGGTTGGACTTGGATAGGGAATACCTGCTGCCTCAGACAAGACATTTCTGTATTGTCCTGCAAAATGAGACAATGTGGATCTGCAGGCAGTGCATCTCATTATGTCATTTACTCTTTCTCTCAGAGGAGATCTGCATGTTTACAATGTTTATTCAGGAAATGACTTGTTTTTTCAGTTGCTAATTAGATTTTGAAGCTGGCAGGACAATTGCTTCCATACGCAAGCTTCTGCAATCTCCATTTGAAGCCACACCATCCTAAGCTTTCCTAGTCTATCCCCCGTGTGAGGAAGTTTGCTCCCGCTGCCATTTGTCATTGGAAGGTGGCTAGGAAGCAACATTTTCAATGTTCTCTTTGGCTGCTATAGCAAAACCATATGATAGTATCATGCATCATTCATTGGCTGACCCTCTAGCTAATAAGCTGTGCCCTTACCAGCTGGTGTCAATCAGAGCACTTCAGAGATCTGGAACCCGAGAGAAAACTGTGGGAGTCAGATTGAAAACAGAGACCATATATCTCTTTCTAAAAATGAATCCTCCGTGGTCACACAATGAACTTTAACAATTTAAAAATAAAAACAACAAAACATTGTCAGGATTCTCTAAAGCAGTTCCCATGGCATTATTCATAAATTACCATATGCAATTGTGTATGTATTGGAAAGTATCCTTATAATTATGCACAACAACTTACAGAGTAAATTTTAGAATGGAAAGTAGAACCTTGCCATAGCTACAGTCACCTGTTTTTATTTATTGAATGGCAGTTTGTCACCCACGTAGCAATGTTGACTATGGACATACTTAAAGGACAAAGCTTTTTTTAGATAGTTGCTTTGTGCTGCTAACTTAAGGGCTTCCTGGAGCTTAAGAGTTTAATCTCTTCTATCTTCTAGCCCTATAAAATAATATTTTGCCTAAGTACTTGCTTCTGTGACAGATGTGCTAATTCGTTCATCTGCTTCTTCATACTTTTTAAGGTCCCCCCATCTCTACTCCCTAATTCCTTATACCGGTCACCTATCGCCTCCTGTTTAATTTGAAAGTTAGATATTAGAGCAGTATGCCTGCCTTTTTGTGTGTGTGTGTACATTCCAGAAAGCACAACAATCAGGTCAGCTCTCCAACTGGCACCATCTGTGACCACTGAAACTATATTCAGTCCTGTGATGAAGTTAGAGGTTTTTGTCAGAAGTCTTAAGTGAGTAATGGCTTGCTGATGCCTGCAATGTTCAAAGTAAAAAGGAAGTCCAGTTTGTGATCGTTCCTGAGAATAGCAATAGGGCCATGCTGAGAATAACATAGACAACTTAGACTTGTTGCTCACAAGCCTAGTCCCAAGCCTCGTTTGTTCTTATTAGCTCTGGAGTTAGTGAGAAACTAGCTCCACTTCCCTTAACGCCTGCTATATGGTATTACTTTTTCAGCTGTGATGTAGCAGCTTTGGGATAATGATATATTCCATAAATCTTCATTGCTTCTCAGAATTTTCTCAGTAGTGAAGAGCTTTTGGAAGTGTGCAGAGACCTTAATTGTCCTGAGTCACACCAGGCAAGTGTCTATTCTTGACTGCTAGAAAATGGTAAGTGGCACCAGCCACGGGGGGGGGGGGGGGGGGGGAAGAGTTTCTTTTCCTCTTCACTTCCTCTTGTTTCTTTCAATAAGGTTATTCCAGGGCAAAGTGAGTGAAATTAGAGCATGTTAGAAATGTTACTTTTATCTATAATAGAAAAAAAAAAAAGTAGCACCAAAGAAAGCAGTTAAGTAGGATGAAGGGATTTTAAGGGCCCACTCTGTTTTCAATAGTATAGTGCAGTCAGGACACAATTAAAAGCTATTGAAGTGCTTCAGTGGAGAAGGTACAATGGGTTTTATTCAACTATTCTTTTATTCCTCTTGAGTTGCATGTCCATAATACAGTATAATGCACTTAGGGCACACTCACAAAGAATATTCGGGGAAATCAAGATTGAGAAGATGATGTCTAATATATGAAGTGTAATATGTGTGTATATCATTGCCTTTTGCAATGTAAAATGAAAGATCTGTAGATGAACACCTAAACCTCCATTAATATTTTTTTGTCACACAGTAGCATCTGTCACAGTGGATGGGATACATCTGACTAAATATAGTCTTGTCTATAGTATTGTCTATGGTGGCAATACCTACGTCTGAACTAGTCAGGGGAGGAGAAGAGGCACCAGTGAGGTGAGATTCATCAGGTGAATTCAGCCTAAGGTTCAGAAAAGTTTAGGTGCCTAAACACAGGTATGCTTCATTTCTGCGGTCACTCTGAGACTCTAGATCCCATTATACCTAGTCAGTATAGTCAATGAGATCTGCTCAGTTTACCCTACATTAGACACCTAATTGGTGTGCGTAATCTTGCCCACCTAGTCCTAATGTAGGCAACTGAGTACATCAGCTGAGCCACACTATAAATGCAAAATATTATTTCCAGTAACAAAGATTGCCCTTTAGCTGATGTGGTGAATTATTACACTTTGGAATATCTGCCATGTTTGATGCTACATTGCTTTTCAGGTGTTGCTTGTTTTTTTTATTATTTTAGCTAAATGCCATTTATTATTTTACATAAATATACTAAGAAAGTTGTAAGGATATTTTAGACCTCTTGAAGAACTCTATTTAGTCCTGTAAAGCAATAGCTTGAAAAAAAATGGCCTTTTCATTATGCCATAGGTGTTGTCATGACACTGGGAGTCTGTCCTGCATTAAAGCACTGACATATGTATTTCCATTGACTTCAAAGGTCATGCATATGTAATCTCTACTCAGTGATGCTACAGCTTGCAGACTCCAATTCAGAATGATAGCATGAGGGTGAGGTTTCATGAGATGTCTAAGTACTGCACAATTGCTGAATAACATGACCCTGCTCCCTCTGCTCCCAGTTTTCAGTGAGAAAATGATAGTAGAGAGTTAATGACAGTAGAAAATGATTCACTTTTTTTCTCTGCTGCATCAATTTTTTGCCATCTTTATAAGCTTTACCAACTCATTGAAGGGTCTGACAAATGCCAGAGCCAGCAAAAGAAGAGGAGGCATAGGCTTGTACCCAAGGACAGGAGCAATAGAGAAAAAGGACTGACCCTTTCAGTAAAAGGAGCTATTAAATGTTTGCCTATCTCATTATCTTCTTTCACAGTGTTCACATTCTGTATGTTACTTATATGTGTAAGTATGTATATGTGCATGAGTAAATATATTTTTTTTCTAAGTATTTCTGCATATGTTTCTGGGAAACAAGACAAAATGCTTAAAGAAAAAAGCATAAAGAAAGTTTATTTTCTTTTGGTTTTGCAGCAGTGAAATTGAAACATGATGAACAAAGTTCTGAATCTCTTCTATATACAGGCCAAGGTTAACTTTCCATTTACAGGAGGATAGATTCATGTGTATACCTGCTATTAAGTGAGAGTTACTATACTTGAAAATCAGTAAAAATGCACAAGGCCTGAGTTGCTATTTCATTATTCTAGGAAGTGTGCCTGCTATTTGATCGGAATAATGATGACAAATCAAGATCAAAGTGTTGGCTACATGCTGTGATTGTATATCCATTCACTGCAAAGTGACTATCTGCTTAACATTAGAACTTAAGTGTTAGAAAGCTGACAGCACTTTCTTGTACTTCACCTGCTGCATAGAGCTGTCTGATTGTGACAAGTCTGATGTCAAGACTTAAAACATAAATGCCTGGAACTGCTTTTATTATTTAAAACTGCTGTTGCCCTTCTTGAATAATTAAATTATACCACGTCCTTTAAAATGGCCTTCAGATACCTCTGTCACTCAAAGAACACCTATTCAGAAATACGCTGCCTCTCATTCACGTTTAGAAACTAATCTACACATTTCTCTTGCAGCTGTTTTTGTTCATTTATATCAATAGGAAGTTTACAAATATTTTTATTACAACAAGGTCTGAACTGAAGAAATTCTATGAAAGTGGGGTCATTATTCACATGGCCAAGATTTCCATCCCTCTCTAGGACAGATGTACTGCTGGTGCCCCACCTGTGTAACTGAATTGAGTTTTAATCGGATACACATTTCATTCCCAGAAAATGAGAAATAGTAGTCTGGAATGAACCATAGTATTCCATCATCTTTCCAAGCCCCACTCACATTTACTCAACCTTTGCTCACACTTTAGTCAAGAAAGTACAGTGATTTTCATTCTCTTTTTGAAAAATAATCTTTACTAAATCATATGCTTCTTTTATGAAAGTTAAGTTTTAGCCCCAATATTCTGAGCTGCCTTCGAAACAAGATAAAAGTGTTAGATATCATTTTGCTTGCCTGTTAGCTTTCCTTAGAAGATGAATAGCCAGTGTTTTTGCCAAAGTCAGGGAATTTAAGATGATAACTAGAAACAGAATGAAGTGTGGAATAGTCCCATCCCTGTTCCACCGAGATATATTATCTGCAGTGCTTTTGGCTGTTAGTATAATCTTCCAGGACAAACTGGAAAGCATACAATTAGAAATAACTCCTCAACAACAGGCAGACAGGATGAACCAAGGGCCTTTGTTCAGTGAACTTCATAGGGGAAAAATTCTGTCTTAGATCAAGTTTGTTCAGTGCAAATAAATGCCCCAAGTTCACTTACCAAGTCTACAAAATAGGACCAAAGGTACATGTTCTGCCTAACTGCTTGTATTCCTTCTCTCCAATAAATGCAAAAAGGGAAAATGGTCAGAAAAATAAGCAGGGAGAAAAAATATTGGGAATATTCCAGATACTGAGTAAAGACGACACCTGATGGGTGCTGAGCAGCTGCAGTTTTAGTCATAGGATTTGCAGTCACTTCACACTAATGTGTTGGACTTGAATTTCCATTGGTGTAAATGGATGAGCTCCATTTAGAGGAGTTCAGACTGATGCTTTCTGTCCTGGGTGCAGCAATTGCTTTGAGGTTTCAGCTCTTCTACTGTACAGAGACCTCCCAAGCTCAGAGGGGTTTTCTGGCCTGAAGAAGTATCTTAATTCTCTTTTCTTTTCTAGAATCAGTGGATAATTGTCCCAGTAATTGCTATGGGAATGGAGACTGTGTGTCTGGGACTTGCCATTGCTTCCTTGGCTTTCTGGGCCCTGACTGCGGCAGAGGTAGGAATTTATACTTGATTAACCCTTCCCCCTCCTTTTTTGGTTAATTTCTTTCTTTGTGGAAGTTATAGTCATGCTTGTGGCTTTTGCAAAGTACACCTCACCCAGACGGAGGATGCTCCAGTAGAATGGAACTGGATTGGATCTGTGGATTCATTTCTTACTAGCCATGATTGCTGCGACCTTAGCAACACAGAGCCCTGGCGGCGTGTAGACAGGCAAAACGTCACATTGGGAGCTTTCTGTCTGTGCTATTGCTTGGTTAGCAGACCACTCTGTCAGCGTGTGGTGGGATCTTATAATGCTGGTTTATTTTAAGACACTAATGGTATAACCCTTAAGTACATTTTTGTTGCTGCAAGCTTGCCTCAGCTATGCATGATCATTAACAGCCTCCCTGTGGGGAGTGAGCCAGGTTAGAGGAAGGCTAGGAATGGAGTAATGACAGGAGAAACTCTGGCCAACCAGTAACACTGGTTACTCTGGCCAAAAGTGAAAACATCGGGATGGCTTGTGAAGGAGGCTGACCTCAACAAACAATATATTTTTCTGCTTATATTAAAAGTATTTTTAATAAATCATTTTGGAAGAGATTTCACTTGACCCAATTTTTTTTAGGTTATTTAAACATTTAAAAAACAAATTGGAGTGCTTTTAGTAAGAACATGTTTCAGACTCAGAAATCAAAACTTTGCATATGGAAAATGCCTAAATGCAGTGCTCCTTTTCAGGGTCCTTTTTGGCTGAAACAGTTCAACAAATTAAATGTAGATTCATAAATTTTGAGGGGGGAGGGGGTGAAAATTTAGTGCCCACACAAGGAGCTTTGTTAAGGCAACAGGTCAGGCCTTCACCCTGGTCCATTGCTTCTCTGTCTCAAAGCAGGCTGGGCTTCTTCCCAAAAGAGAGAGCTAAACTCTATCCAACCCCACTTCCTCTCCCCCTCCAGCCCAGCAGTGGCCTTGTGAGGCTTTGGGTCACATCACTGTAGCCTGTCCAAGAGATAAGGACAGCTGCACGCCCCCACATGTAGGGAGTTCTCCGCTGAGGCAGTGTGGTCCAGGCTGAAACCCCGAGGTGTTTCAGGGTTCACAGCCCAGTAAGATGAATGTGACAGTCTGCATCTCTGAGAGCCGTTATGTCAAACTTCTTGCTGACTCAGGTTACACTTCGTTTGCATTTCCTTACAGTTGGTTTGCATTTTCAAGCTCCTTTTCAGAGCTGTAGATCTGGAGACAAAAGGAATTTTTCCACCTTCCACAGCATATTCCTACTCACGCCTCCTAACTTTAGTTAGGGGCTGAAGTTTGAGGCATGGTCCCCCAAGGCTGCCTGCAGAGCTGGTGGAGAAGAAGCTCCTGCGTTGCGAGTCAGAATACTGAATCTTTTGTTCTGAATCCACTTTCAGAGGAGCTTACTTCTCCTCATTGGTTATACACCGAGCCTGCTGAGGCACTGAAGTTGAGCCACATGAGTATCTCCCATTTCACAAGATTGCTTACTCTGCCTGACTTGAACACCTCTTTTTTGCGTCAATCTTTTGGTTCAAAATCATCTGGGTCCAGATCAGTGTCTGCCTTTAGGGGAACAGGTTAATACCTGGGGTGTAAAAATGCTATTTGTGCATGCATTTCCATCCAGTGAGCTTGTTAAATAGATCACCTTGACGTGAACATGAGATACGAGGGCCCCAGCGTTGACTTCTGTTCATTTTCGGTGGAATCTAAGGTGCTGCTTTTGACCTACAAACCCCTCAGAGGGCAGCAACTGCAGTGTGTATAAGACTGCTAGACTATCTGTCTGCAGCAATATATTTGTTCCTGTGCTGAGAAGTACTCCTCAAATAAGCATGTCCCACCACACAATTTCTAGGTCCCACATATCCTGGGTGTTCCTTTGTTTCAACTCTGCTGCGCAATTCACCATCCAAATGGATGGGAAATTGTGGAACAGAAAGCCCTTCAGTGCATGCTGCAAAGCCCGTATTTTTTGCTTCTCTTTTTTGGGGAGGGTTGTAATAATTGGAAGAAGGGATGAGGAGCTCTTGTTATAAATATAACAGTTAATTATTAATGTATTGTTAGCCAATTATTTTAAACAATATAGATGAGAAGAAATCACTAGACGTTTTCTAGGGCCTTCTAAAAACCTTGAACATGGGAGAAAGTGTTTTAAAATTTCTATAGAAACAAAAACAAACAAACAAATAAATGAATAATCTCATTCCCTGATGCTAAATTTTCCAGGAAAAGTGGTGGGCATTTGGGCTACCGTAACCACCCCAGAGAATTACTGTAATTTAGGCATCTTAGATATTTTTTCTTGGAATGGAATCTGAATGATCAAGCGTTAATTATATATCATTATATATAGAAAAAAGTTACACAAGGAGCAGTGGAAAAAATCCAGAAATCTCTTTTGTCTTTATTCATTATGGTATGCTACAAAAGAGGTCTTGTTCTTGCCATTGCCTTGACATTTGCAGCAGCACTTTCCAGGTTATGCTGAAGCTATTCTCCATGGAGATCTCTGTAGAGTAGCAGTTTTATTGCAGATGGCCAGCAATTTATCTGATCTTGCACTGAGTGATCAGTTGTCTTGTCAGAAAACATGTAAGTCTTTCTCAGCAGCCTCTCACTGGTTAAAGGCAATTATTCTTCCTTCTTGTTGAAAAGAGCTGTAGGCTATCCTCTTCCAGTACCTTCAAAGAACAGGCTCCATTACCGAGCATTTGAAATTTGAGACAGGAGGGCAGAAAATTCCATCAGTCTAGCTGAAAAGTTAAATTGCAGAGTGGGTTTGCTGTGAACCATGTATACAAAACAGTGTATCTTAGACAATTTATGTCCTGTATTGTATAAGTAGATATCTCCTTGCAAATGATGCGCTTGAAACACACCATTCCAACGTGCTTTCTTTAAGGTGAGCATAGGGCTCTTTAATAATAACAGTTGCCAAATTCCTTTCTCTTATAAACCGCTTTTATTTTAGTCAGGCAAATATAGTTCATTGCCTATCAAACTGGTTTAAGAGTCAGAGCTGTCAATGTTTTGCATCATACTGAGGTTGCTGTAACTCTGTAACACTCAGACAGACTTGCCTATAATGATACGTGAAAAGCAACATTGGGTAGGCATTGTGTGATTACTGACTGAAAAGGTAGTAAGAGAAATGGAGGAATGTTTCCTTTAACCACTGTTACTACCTCCTCCTGCCTGCACTCAGAGTCAGGAATGAAGCAAAAGAGGTTCACTGTGTTAATGACATGCCTAAGGCAGGTGAGTTAAGAAGCAGAGTGGAATATTCCATTCGCATTAGTGTCCTTCATAAAAATGTTCACAAACTGCTTTTGTGAGGGGCAGAGGAGAAGCTCAGCTTCTCTCACTTAAGGATAATGTGTGAGAGTGAACCAGAGAAGTCTGGGTTGAATATATGTCCTTGCAGGTGAGCTTCAGTGACATGAAATTCAAGAAAACAGAACTTAAGCAAGCAGATTTTGAAGGGATAGTGAACAGGGGAAGGCTACTGTTTTTAAGGAAACAGGAAACAGAAATGGATAGCTCTCTTAAAAAAATCAGAACAAGGGACAAAGGTAGCCTAGGATGGCACATGTGGAAAATAACAGTATGGCAAAAGGAGAAGGTGTCATCAGAGAGGAGCTGAAGAAAGCTTACAGAGCATCAATTACCAAAGTTATGGCAATGGAGGCTTCGGTCTGGTCTCTGCCTGACATTTTCCTGAGATAGCTCAGAAAACACTTAATGCTGGAATCCACCATGCCACAGCTTGAGCTTTTTGACTTCTTATTCTCCTCTTTATCACAGGGAAGAAATCCTGCAGCTGGTTGGCCGTGCGAATCAGCTGATTTTGCTGGAAAAAAAGCACAATTACAAAGTCGTTTATAAACTCATATAAAGATCAGAGGATATATTTGGGGAACTTTTATTACAGAAAGATTGGAAAGACTAGAGGCCAGTTTTGCATTGTGTCTGATGATGAATGCAGTCCAGAGGAGGTGACAACCATAAAAGGGGGCTGGAGATTCAGGTGATGGTATGACATGAACTAAATCAGGGAAAGAGTCTGAACATGGCATTCTGCATTCTCTGAGAAAAGAAACTGAAGACTGTAAAGTCAACAACTACAGCAGCAAAACAGGAGTGATTTGTGTACAGCTAAGGTCTGGAGCAGAGGAAGTGTCAAGGAAAGTCTGAAGTCTGGCAGTGTGTCAGGTATAGCGATAAGCAATTTAAGGTCAATGGTGCTGCTGAAAAAAGACTCCAGTACACACCAAGTCAGAATAAGATAAAGGTCTGAGCCTAGTCAGCAACAGAAAGTATCACAGACACAGAGCAAAGAGGTATTCTAACTCAAGAGCACCATTTGTTCGTTTAAAACATTCATAGGATAATACAATTAACAGCTGAGTGTCATCCACATAATAGACTTGGCCTTGGCAAAGAAAACAGCATGCTTTACTGAAGAGTATTTATGAAGAACAGAAGTCCCAGGCTCCTGTGCTCCTTTTTGAAGTGAGTGTCATGTACAGTTGTGTTTTAATGTGATTTCTGTTACAATTCCCCAGCTTCTTGCCCAGTGCTGTGCAGTGGAAATGGACAGTACATGAAGGGAAGGTGCTTGTGCCACAGTGGCTGGAAAGGAGCAGAATGTGATGTCCCCACCAACCAGTGCATTGATGTCTCCTGCAATAACCATGGCACATGCATCATGGGGACCTGCATCTGCAACCCAGGATACAAGGGGGAGAGCTGTGAAGAAGGTATTTGCAAGATACATTCAATTAGCTTTTTGCTTTGATTGTTGTTATATAATTACATGGATGGAGGCAATTCTGAATAGCACTGGCACTTAAACAGAACGGTAATAGGCACCTTAGAGATACAATAGATGGATGCAACATAAAAATGATATGTTGTAATAACTTGTCGTTATCTATCATATTTGTTCAATAATTGGATGAAAAGCCATCAAACACTTCAGATAGACAAATCTAGTTGAAAGACCAGAATGTCTAATCATATGTTCAAATGTTCTTATTAAAGCATCGTTTCCATTTACACATCTAAACGTATAATTACTTTTACAGTGCTTTCTTCTCTGCTGTGCTATACCAAGTGATTTCAGTTCCTTACGTATAAAAAATGGTGGCGTATGAGAAGAAGTATTCTGATTCTTGTCAGCTTTAAAAGCTTAGAAATGTTCAAGACTTGAATTAAATTCTGCTTCAAAATCAGATGTTATTTTAATGGCTCTTCCATAGCTTTTTTTCACATTAGCCCCCAAACATGCTTTATTTGCGTTTGGTTTTGTGACTCAGAATACAGTGACTTTTAGCACTTATCTTTAATCTTTTTTTGAAGGAAGTCACCTGCCACCATAAGCCTTTATCTTGCCCAGTCTGCAACTGCTTCTTATTGCTAAATGAAAAAGTGGACAGTTTTGTAAGTTTGCAATTCATGCTGACTGTTATAAAATACCTCTAGAAGCAACTGATTTACGGAATAATGTTCAGCACTTTTGAAAATTATTCACAAAATTCTATGCAGAGGATCTGAAAAATAATTATGTTTAAATTATGCTTCTACAGATGCTCCTATAAGGCCTTTGTACCACATGGTAGACTTAAGTCATCTATTTGATATACTTGTAAGAATTGCTATCACTTGGAATAATTTATGGTTGTCTGAGTGAGTGTGGGATAAAAATTCATCTGAAATGACTTTATTTAATGGACAATGAAAATAAGCTGAACTGGATTCAGACATTCAAATGGCATCTAATCTAGCAATTCTTTTGATGCATCAAATGTATTGGAATAGGATATCTCTGACATTACATGGCTTCAGTGTCAGTAAATGTTAGAGATGAAGACAGTATCAGCTCTATATCAATAAGCCATCTCTGGAGAGAGCTTAATTTTGGCTTAAGAAAGCACAGTTCAATGAAGCTGTGGGGCATGGAAAGCCAAAGATGGTGACTACTGAAATATCTTTAAAGAATGTCCTTTGACCTCTTATTTACTAGATCATTCCTTTACTGGTTAAACAGTAATGGAAAAACTCTGATTTTGCCTTCAGCTAGACATGTTTAATGTGTGTAATTCAGAGTAAAATCTGCACTTTTTCTAATAGGAACCTCTTTTCTCTTGTCCCTTGTTTTGCTTTAAAGCAAAAAAGCTATCCTCCAATTAGTTATTTTATGTTATCATTGTAGCAGGGGACAATGTCAGTCCCACTAGGTAGAAACTTGAAAAAGAAAGAAGAACAAAGAGAACATGATTTTTCTTATGAGCTGTTTAGTATTTTTCCTAGTATGCATTTGTTTTTGATATTCAAGGCATAATTTGTATTGTGTTGGGGCGGCGGGAAATAAGTCAGAAATATGCCATGTGGGAAATCTTCAAGATATATATGTATTTTTAAATCTAGTAAAAAAGTTGATTTATATTATTTTTTAAATTGCTTTTACTTTTTAATTTCTCTTCTAAGAAGGGCCATCTGGTATTGATTACTTTTTATTATTTCTCAGTTCTTGTAGCTTCACTGCTTACTCCATGTTTATAATGGGTTTTCATTCCAGTGTTTCTTCTTTCTTTTCTTTCCCCCCCTGTAGTAGTTCAACAATGTTTATAAAACATCAGCCAACAATCTTACATGAGTTTTTCTTTTCTCCTTCCTTAGTTTATTGGCCCATATTTTATAAGGCATGGGCTAAGGCAGTGGGACATTAAAGGGAGGGGAGCAATTTTAAGCAGTGAAAAATGAGAAGTTACTCTTTGGGTACTGAATAAGCCTAATAACTTGTGTGACCAGTGAAGCATGAAGCATGCTGGGGAAAAGTGTAGTATCTGCACTAGCTTTTCTTGCTGCATGATTTATCTCCCTGGCAAAGGTTTTGCACAAGGTTTGAACTATAAATGGGGCATTTTCCAACTAGAAATTAGACCATTTGGGACATTTACCAAGCAGCAACACAGATGTATGCTAAACTCCGTTTTTTTTTTCCCCCCAAGTATAGTCAGTTTTGTGAGCTCTGTCCTCCTCCCTCGCTCCCCATCTCTACTTCTCCCAGAGCTGAGCAGCTAAATTTGTCAAGCAGAACCCCCTAAAAATATACCATTGTATCCCAAATCCACTAAGCAATTGATTAAGAAGAAAGCAGAAGCCCCTAATCCTGTCCCAGGGCCCTTGCCGTGGTGCAGAAAGCCTAAAGAGATACAGCTAGTGAGGCTGAGATTAAAGTAGCCATTGTGTGTGACATTTTCTGAAAGGGCTCATTTCAGCATGAAAAATGGCCTTGGGATTATGATAAATGGGGGGTTCTGACATGCACATTCCCTGTCTATAATCTTCTGTGTTAGAGCTGAGATAGCAGATTGTCTGCCTGCTATGATGGAGCCCCCTGTAAAACTCACCTTTTTCCCAGCTGACCTTCAGAGGGGATGATTAATTGCCTGGAGGTAGCCTCTTGTCAGTTAGCCTGTGATCTTTGTTCTCCGCGTTCAAACCATCTGCTGAGAACGTAGGATTCTGCTAGTCTCTTTCTCAGTCCTTTTCGTACTTATTACTGCTGAGGAAGAACAGGGCCAGGGCTCCAAGGGTCTCATGCTAAAATTGGCACCCTTGCTCCCAGCTCACGAACAGTGAAGGAGATTTATAGACTCATCCTTTCCAGCATCTTACAATTTTCGAGGGTTGTTCCAGCTATGAGCAGGGCTCCAGGAATCAAACAAAACAGAAAATACTCTCACATGCCTTGGGATAGTAATTGCTGAGCCATTACTTGTCAGACTCAGAAGGTTTTGTGAATCCAGGGAATTATCAGAGCAGCTGTTGTGTTTCTTTTTAAGGTTTCTGGATCTTAAAACAGGTCATTGGAATTCTCATTAGCTTTTAGAGGAAAAAAATGGAGCTCAAACCTGCCGTGTGTGCAGTGGCCATGTTCTGGTCTGCTCTATTAGAGCCAGCAGCTGGACAGCTTTCGTCTTGCTGCTTAGCCAGACTGACACTTGTCACTGATCCCCAGGGCACTGCCACACACCATTGCAAGAGATGGGAAGAATTTCTCTAGCTTGTCCTGTATACTTTTATATATAAATAGATGATCAATTCCTCCAGTCCTTTTTTAGGAGGGAGTCTGGGGTGTTTCATATTTTTCTTTTGCTGGGTGAAATTCCCCCATGGGCAGAGGAACTGGCAGTTGCCAACAAAACATTTGACTCAGGAATCACACTGCAGTATATTAAGTCCTTTAGTGCATATTCTTCTTATACAGCACACCCAACTGAATGTCCTCCAACCTTGTTATGGAAACGCCTCTTCTTAAAAAAGGCCATTTAAAAAGGATATTCATTGTTCAAAAATACAAACAGAAGATAACAATATCCAATAATATTTATCATTTATTTTTAATCCTTTTTCCAAAAACTGTCTAAGCATATGTTTAATCTGAAATTCATGCATGTGTATCTGTGAAATCAGTATAGACTTCAGCACATTCTTCAATTTAAGCATGTATTTTGCTGAATCAGGAGTTGAATTTCTGCTGAATCTTTATGTAGAAATTTCTCTCTCAGAAAACTGGAGCTCAGCTTTGAATTCATTAATGCTAGTAATTTAGGTTATTATAATAGAATAACTGGAGTCACAGCATATGTACAAGAGAATATTATTCTTATTCTAATCTTAATTGATATTTGCCTATTCTTTTTAGCAAGATCATTTGTTAATATATGCCTGGATTAAAGAACGGATTTCATCATAATTTTTTTGTTTGTTTTTTTCAGGTAAGTGTTTTAGCTCTCATTGCATTTCCAGGACAGTGTCTTCTTGTGCAATGCATCTGTTTGGAGATAACCTTGTCTTAGTGCACAGTAGGGCTTCAGTTTCTTGATGGAGCCATGAGATACCCTATAAGTAAATCTGTGTTTATGGCAATCTGGTAATTGTTTCTGAAGTTCCCATTTGCTTCCGCTGTGTGCTTCCTCTTCTTTCTCGCCTGTAGTGGACTGCATGGATCCTACGTGTTCGGGACGAGGTGTGTGTGTGCGAGGAGAATGCCACTGCTCTGTTGGCTGGGGAGGAACAAACTGCGAGACCCCAAGAGCCACTTGTCTGGACCAGTGCTCTGGACATGGGACCTTCCTCCCAGATACTGGACTCTGCAGCTGTGATCCCAACTGGACTGGACATGACTGTTCAATCGGTAACTTCAGCAGTGCCTTACCATTACTTTTCATGTTATTTAAACTTTGTAAAATATTCAGACTTAGATCTGCAACAATAGTGCTGCAAATATGTTCCAGTAAAGCACATGTGGGGCATGACTGGAAGCAGAAATGCCATAGCTCAACTACATAAATAATTCTGCTTCCATTTCTGAGTAAAGAGCAAGGTAATAAATAACCCCATTAAAGCCACCTAGGTTTGCTGTTATTCGTTTTATTGATATGAATGTAATTGATGGTTAACATATAACCGCTTGTTCTGGTGTTAATTCTTGATGAATCCCAGTAGCCACCAAAGGGTGTGCTTTTATTTTTAGGAGATGATCAAATATCCTTTAGGTTTCTGCAGACAACAAGAAAGAGGTGGCAGTCTTTCAGGTCTCACTTCCCATTGGAGTTTGAAGGCCATGATTTTCTAGGCTCAGCTAGAAGAGGATGAGTGTCATATGAATTTCATATGGAGACAAAATGTAAGCACTGTCCCATATTAAGCAAAAGGATAGCTAAGTAGAAATATTTCATAGTATAGGCACCTACCAAGGAGACAGATTTGTTATGGCAGTTTTGTGCAGAGATTTGGAACTGCAAACTTTCTTCGTTCCTTAGCTAAATGTCAGCCTTCCTCAAAATCTGCATCAAGTACCTGAAATGGAGACTCAAGAAAAACTACACAGAAGCCTTTTCACTTTTCTTCCAAATACAGTTAGCTTTTAGATGCCACATTGACAAATACTATAATAAATTAGATAGTCAGGACCTATGGAGCATTCCTCTTTTACCTTTTGTTCTGCATGCTGTGCTCACAAATAAGAGACCACAGCAGTAGCAGCCACTTTACCCTTACACAGCTGAGGTGGAACTAGGCCAAAAATCCAGGGCACCTCACTACTGGCAATGAAATGAAATGAATTTGCAGCAAAGCAACAACGAGAACAACAACAACAACAACTATTAAAAGAGCGTATGTAGAAGCAAAAATGCATAAACAACATTTTCACTGAGGAACTACTGTAATGTGTAAAAAGAATCAGGTTAACTGCTTACAAATATTTTAAAAGGGTATTTTAACTTTGACTGATAATGATGAAGTGAATAAGCTGATACAAAGGATATAGAAAGAAAAGCTTTTCTAAAATAAGTGTTGAGGTTAGATGTTAGGAATCTTGTCCTATGGTAAAGATGGCTGGGCTGAAGAATCCAGAAAAAGAGGAGGCCCACTTGACTGGTATATGTAAAAATAGATTGACCAAAAACCTTTGCAGGTATAGGGAGGGAAGCTATTCTGCATTGACAGGAGGATAAACTTTGTGACAAACTGTTCTTTTCCCCACATTAACATCTTCAATTCAATACTCCATAAGTTCATTTATAAGACCACAGAAAGAAGAAGGGTAGCAGTGTATTTCTAGTGGTTTTGTAGCATGATTCATAATTGAGTCATTATTTTGAGTTTAGGTGGAGTTTTGGGGATTGCAGGGATGGATTTGGAAAAATGTTCTTTTCTACATACAAACAGAAATCACTTTCTCTTTGTTAACCTGCAGGGTCATGTATAGATGATTTATAAGCTTTCCTTATACTGCTTTTATAAATCCATCTAGTGCAAACTTTCTTTGGCATTGTGAGGTTGTTTGAGACAAACTTGACCATCATTCCAAGACCTTTTTCTTCACAGAGCTGCTTGTAACATTCAGGTTATTGTGCCTCACAGCTAAAATCACAACTAAGGTGATTTGTAAACTTCCATTTCTACCCCAGACCTTTCCACTGAATTGATGACTTGATTTGAAAGACAGATTTACTCACAGGATGTGTGATACTCTTTTTGCATGATTAAAATACAGTGCTCAAGAACGTTTGTACAACCAACGCAGCCCAGTGGTGTGGAGATTCTGTAGAAGGAGTTAGAGGGGACAGATTTTATTGTCCTATAAAACAGAAACAAATAGAATGGAAAAATTATTAAGTGAAAGAATTAAGTGTTTGCATAAATCAATGTCAGTTCAGCAAAGCAGTTAGGATTGTGCTACGTCCCAATGAAATCTATAGGACTGTGGCTGCAGGTACTAGTGCCAAAGGACAGCCCCATGTTTGTCATCCACATTGAGAAGTATATTCTAAGAACAGCCTAATTATCTTGAAACCCAGAATAAACTCTGAGAAGACACCATGGGTTTTCCAGCTCTTAAAACCTTCAAGTGAAGACTAATATCCATCTGGAAGTTATGCTGTATTCATTTAGAAGTTATCAGTCAATACGGGAGCAGCTAGGTGAAAGTCTGTGGATTGTCATATGTAGAAAGTAAGACTAGATTGTCTCTGTACCTTAGACTCTAAATCTTTTAGGTAAGTAGGTAGATTTCACCTGCCTTTGATGGCAATCTAAGATGATTGCAGATTGCTGGATAAACCCCTTAATTTTTCACAGGATAATGTTACAGAGGTTCCTATTTCCTGTTGGTCTATCTCTTTTTTTCATTCCAGTTAGCCTGTGTCATCAAAGACCAGCAGTGCAATTCAGTTTGTTTTGAATTCTGCCCTGCACTGTATTGTAGAAAGAATTTACGATGTGCTTTTTTTTTTTTTTTTTGCTTTACATATGTGTCCACTGTTTGAGACAGGGTTGCTGTCTCAATTATTTCAGATTTTTCACTCTTTAGCAGAAGAAATTCCTCTTAAACATGCTTCGCTCTTTCATACAAGGGACAGTTTTTCAGGGTCCCCATTTCCTCCGCATGCAGTTCTTTTTTGATAGATTCCAAAATATAAAAAATCTTCTTGTGAGGGGTGCAGAGCTAAGTCCAGTGATAACTTGTAGTCAGAAGAAACAGAGGCATTTTGAGTTCTCCCTGGAGAGAATAAAGCCCCCTCCCTTTTGCATCCTAGTACTACTGTTGTACAGGCAAATGCAAAAAGGTCCTTTATAACCCAGTTCAGTTAAACAGTCCAAGGAAATGCTTAGTACAAGAGGGGTAATTAAGGAACCACTCATCCTAACCCCTTCTCTCCAGAGCCTGCAGCACAGATCCTCTGTACCCCAGGCTTTTGGCATGCCATCTCCCCTTACCTCTTAATGAGCCCTAGCAAAGGACCTAGTTCTCCAAGCATGGCCACTAATGAAGTCCTTATAGGGCAGCTCTTAACCTCTTATGGGAAGAAGAAAATGACCTGTGCTGCAGCATGAAACAGAATTTTATATGTGATAAAATCTCACTCTCAACCTATTTAAATCGAACCAAATATTTCTGGCTAAACAAGAGGCTACAGACCACGTACCATAAGACATATTTAAGTGTAGAGAAATGAACAGGTGAATCAGGTTATCTGCATTTGGGGAAGGACACCATTTCCCAAGAGGATCTTGCTGATGAATCAGTAAAATCCTAGGACCATAAGAACAGTTTTATGTTTTGATCCAAAATCATTCTTAAAGGAAATAAATTATCTAATGTTGTCTTTTGCTCTCCTCAGATTTAAAGCAGTGATTTTCACATTGTTCTCTATTTGGTAGTTGACATCTTGATGTGCACGGTAGTCACTAGAATCATCTGAAACTTGATTATACAAAGTAGCAATAGAAATTATGTTCTGTATATAGTGAGTATACTGACTTTTTCTGGACAGTTGGCAATGGCTGTACATTGACTGCACATAGACAAGGATTCCTTCTCAATCACTCATTGATACTGACTCACTGTATGTGCAGTTGACATCCAAGGCAATACTTCAGACGTTTAAAAGTAGACTGGAGAAGAGCGGTAATAGGAAATATTACTTTGTATTTGGTGATCCTGAGTTGGCAGAATAGACACAAAATCATAGGTTGTGCATTTAGTGATTAAAGTTGGGAAATGGAAGCTCACTGACTCACTGACGAAGTTTTAAGTTATGAGGTTTTACTTAACGTTTTGAGAAGGCTAAGAGAGCATGTCTGGCCAGAGATTGAGGCTGAGCTTGCATGGTGATATTTCATTAAATCTGCCTGTAGTTTGATTCCATCCGTAGTTTCTCTCACCACTTCTGCTGTTAACAGTGTTTTCTGAGGACATATCATTTAACTTTATGACTGCCCTTTCCCCCCTCTGTGACATGGAGGAAATACTACTTTCCAGTGATCTATTGCCAAACTTAGTTACTAAGGTCTACATATTTAGGAATTTATGATTTACCTTAGGCAAATGCAGATTATCTAGCTTTAATACAGTGTTTCAGAGAACCTTTGCTCAGCTTTTGAGATGTCTCAGTGCCTAGAACTGTCTATTGGAAAACTACCTTAAGTTCCTAAAGTTCTGGTATGGCACATATAGCAGGTGTCGTCTCAGTCTGAGAAACCATTGAACCTGCTTTCCCTTTTCTTGGAAGAGTATCCTAAATGCAAGATTAATGCACAGGCTGTAGGCAGTCATCATCTCAAAGAAAAGGTTAAACTGGCTGGGTTGATCCAAAAGGATGCAAAAGTTGAGGACAGGTTTTTTATACCTGAACCTTAGCGTTATCTGGGTGTCTTTCTGGACAATGCACAAACTGCCTTCGTCCAAGACAGGAACAGAGTTTCAGACCGTTCCTCTCCTCAGCCTTTCCTAATGGCCTACCCACCAAGCTGGGAATAGTGACTTTACAGGTCAGGGCTAGGGAGTCCCAGGCCCAGCTCCTAAATCCTCTGTATTTATTTCATATATCTTAGGCACTCAGTATTTTTAAATTCCACTCCTGGAGATAAGTGCCAAGATTTTAGGCACTGCAGCTCTCATCCTGGCCATACTTACTCTGGCTGGAAATGTTATAAATATCTTTAATGGGCAGGAAAATTTGTTTTTGGATTAAGACCAGTTTCACGCCATTCTCTCCTGCCATTAGGCATTTCCTGTGACTTGATCAATTTAGCAGGATAGTTGTCCTAGAGAAGAGGAACAACTGCAGAGGGCTATTCAGATCATACTTAAGTGGAAATCCCTGAAAGAGAGCTTAATTGATTCCTCATTGACTCTGCTGCCTCCTCATTTGGGCACTTCGTGTTACTTTGGAAGAGTCTGGCTTTCCGCCTTTGAGAGATCCTCAGTTCTGCTGAGTAACCATAGAAAACTCAACAACGATCATGGTCACAGATTCCTCTGGAGAGAGGGAATTACAGAACTGTGGTATATAAAATGAAATTAGAGAATCACCTCTGAGCCTCTGTGCTTTGTTAAAAACAGTCTAGGAGGGGCTTCAGACTGCAGTGTCTCTGATGTCTCAGCATGTCTCTGATTGCAGAGAGGTCATATTCTTACAAATTAATGCATAGCACATTGAAGTCAATGGAAAAGTTCCTGTTTACTTTGAGTATGGGTCAGTTCAAATCCACTGACAGATGATTAGATTGAAGATTCTGTGTCCATTGATAGTGTTATTGAATTACTAGGTGATCTTTTTTAGTTTCAACTTAGTTATCTAAGTTAACAAAGGAGAAAGTGTTTTAGATAGCACCCAACAGAGTGCCCCATCACTAAGTTATTCAGTTCATTTAAACAGGCATCTTTTCTGTATTCCAGTTAATAGACAAGGAGACCAAGAAAGATGAACTTTTAAAGTGGAAGGCCAAAGCAAATACATCTTTATTTTCTCAGTGTCCTTTCTCATCAGGAGTTCTGCAGGAGATTACACATACATACGCAGAAACACAGATCTCATATATCTTACCAGACAGTGTCATATCCCATTGGTGAAATGTTACCAGGATTAACACAACATGTGTGATAAAAATTGATTCCCTTGGGCTCATTGGTGTCAACCTTACCAAAAAAAAAAAAAAAAAATCTCATGTTAAATTCATTTCATGCCCAAGGCCACGAAGATAAAAATTCATCCTTGGAAAATGCTCACATAAGTCCATCTTCAAACCATCATGTTTTTCATTAAGGAGTAAGAATGTCTCCTTAAAAGATGGATATTACATCAACTGTCACATAAGATAGGTCTGTACTTCACTACAGAGTAGAGCTGCTCCCCCTGTAATGCCCAAGAGGTCACCTGTTTGTCTTTTCTTTTTCTTCTTAGCTTCAAAACACACAGGGAAGAGCACTAAAGCACAGGATACAACACCTGAAATTGATAAACGAACACTTATTTTGGATCTTAAAGAGTTAAGAAAAAGATAGTAGGCACTGCCAGATTACCAAATGCCACTTCAAATGATCTTCCTTCAGCTTGTAGCTTGATCGTCTCACTACCCTTACAGCTTTTCTGCTTCAAAAATAGTTGTCTGGAGCAATAGATATTACAGTAGCACAAAGTCTTCAGAGTTAGATTTCAGAAGATACTATCAAAATCTCTTCTGGCTCAGTAGTAATATTACAAACCTATTCCTGAAAGCCTTACTTGGTCCTTTAGAACTCACCAAAGGCCAGGAGATGTTTTGTATAGCAGGGATTTCAGAATGAGCCTTACAGAACCATAATATGCTGATTTTTGAACTTGTGATCTTCCCCATTTCAATTATGTGCAGAGAAGTAAGTTTTCTCTCTGAGGGCATAAAGTATGTGCAGACCAGCACTGTTACGCCACGTTATCAGAGTCTCTGCTTAGCAGATATCTGCTTTGTGAATTTTGAAGGAATAAATGAGTCCAGAGAATCAAAAGTGTTAACATGAAACTATCATTACACAACATAAAGTATTTGATATGGCTGGGATTATGAGTAGAGATTTTGGCCTACCCAGTCCTAAAATGAATTCACCCTTTAAAATCTTTTAAGCATTTTACTAAAGATGCAATAAAAGACTAAAAACAATGAAAACATTCGCAATGAAAGCGTTCAGGAAGGCTTTCATTTTAACACCCTTTTACTCTCTTTCCCCTTGATTATAGAAAATGTGTATAAGGAAATCCTTAGGTAGTTTAGAAAATAATAAGTAACTTACTTAGGAGGGGGAAAAAAATAGTAGCTAAGATGGGCTGTAATTATTGTTGCTGAGAGTCCATTTCTTTGAAAGTCCAAATATCTTTGTGGTCAGAAGAAGAAAAGGACACACTAAAGATGAGGGAAAACCTCCCAATAAGATAGAAAGTACTATTTATGTTTCAAGTGTGAAATCCTACTTACAAACTGACAGCTGAGATAATAGACTTGGTGCATTCCACTGGCCAATCAGTGATCCATCGAACTTCTGTCAGTTTTGGGATCTGTTTAGGATCTTACCTTTAGCCACCTTCCTGTTTGCAGCTCACCATGTATGGTGCATGCAGTCTTGGTCAGATATGGGGGTCAAGGGAGAGAGTGAAGGAATTCTCAACTTGCATTCTAGCTGTCATTTCAAGCTTGATCAAGACCACGGAAAGTGGTGATATCATCAGTTTGTTTTTGACCATTAGATCACAAAATGTTTGTTCTGATTAGGTCATCTCTCAGACAGAGGACACCGTTAAGTCCAGTGGTATGATGAGCAATCCCTGGTCTTCCTTGACTTTAGACACGCCACCTGTGATTAGCAAAGCTTTTTTCCCTCGTAGAAGATGTTCTAGCATCAGTGCCAATTTAGGGACCCCCTCAAAGGACAGTGGGTAGACTATTCCATTCTCTAGCTGTTCGCTGCAACAATTAAGGCTAATTCCCAGTTCAGCACTCTTTCCAATCTTCAAATGTGGCCTCAACAGTCATACCATGATCTCAAAAGTTCTGTTTGTAGTGGACTTTTTCTGACTGACAACAGCAGCGATGTACCAGACTCTGTGGGGCTCATGTTAGCTTGGAAAATTTGAAGAATGTTTCATAACATCACAACAAGCTGTTAAATTCCATTATTAAAATGGGCTACTGTTAAAATAGGATAGTTAAGCAATTTCAATGTTTACCTGTATTATTGAAAACCTTTGCACTCCAGATGACCAAATTTTGGCTTATTCTCTGACATTGCTTTTGAAAGGAGGAGCCTCATAGTCCTTATGTTTTCTGGCCTTACTTCATGCAAACATGGGGGCTGGTCATAATAGAATATCTGTGCAGTGGAATATCTGTTGCTGCTTTTTTATAACTCAGTTAAGTCACTTCTTTGACACAGTAAGTGTAATCTAACTGTCACTGAGGGACAAAGCTATTAGCCTGCAAAAGTGATATGAGCAGTTGCTTCATGTCTTTCTGGAGACAAATCCAGGCTCTATCTTCCCTTGTTTTGATCTGGCCATACACAAGCTAACTGAAAATCTGAAACCTTGTGAAACTGCATGGAATAAGTCATGCTCATAAAACCATAGGAATAAGTATGTATTTCTTCAGGCTCAGAGCTGCACAAAGGCACTTTTTGGACCAAAAATAGCTGATACCCAATCCATTTGGCCTACCAGCAAGCCAGCAACTCACAAAAGACCATGCAGACCTCCTCTTAGTTTTATGAGTCTAGACCTCTGCTTCTGAACATTCTCTCTTGTCAGATTGTCCCTGTGATCTGTCCTGATTGTGTTGAATGAGGACTCTTCCCCAGCACCTTACTCATTTAGCTTAACAAGGTAGCCGTAGGTACCATATCATGGCTTCTCCAGTTGTGTTCAATCAATTCCACACTGTTGTTGGTAGGTAGCTCCTGTGGCCGTGACCCTGCATTCCTTCCCTACTGGAGCTTGTGTTGACTAGAGTTTCTGCAAAGGATTATTGGAGGTTTCTAGCTTTCTGAAATCAGGTTTCATTCCAACTTGAAATGGCTGAGTGTTCTTCATATATTGGGTCAGTGGCTATTAGAAGTCAGAAATCCATTATCTAATGGCCTGCCTGAAGTGGATACATAGGATTTAGTATAGCTTTTCTGCCTCCTTCCAAGTTGCAAGATGTTCATACCCTAAAAACTGTCCTCACAAGTGGCATTAATGAGCACCTTTCTAGTGATCTTGACAGGTGAAAGTTTGAAAGGGCTTTGGAGAGGGCTTGCTTCTTTTCCATGAAGGCCAGTGTTTGAGGTGTATTTGCAGCACTGAGGTTACAAAGCTTTTGGAGCTGCTGCTGACACATCCCATTTGTGTGGACAGAGACATCTGACTTCTGGATATGTCAGCCCAGCACATTTCATGAATGTTCTGTCTTCTTTTGAAAAAACAAGGAAGATAAATAATAATAAAAGTTCTAAGTTCCTGGGTAAAATATAATCTGGAGAAAAAGGAAACCATGTTGGGACTGTCTGCATAGTAATGCTGAGCTCTGAGTAAGAGAATTCCTAATAAATCTAGCTTGCAATTACTTCAGCACACACATTTGAAAATGTTCTGTCGAATTTATTTTAGACAAAACCAAACTGCACTGAATTAAGAAGGAAATGTAGTTGTTACTAAAGACACTAAGCATCAGCAAAACACTTTTCTGCTGTTAAAATCATATTCTCCTTATGGACGCAGGGAGGAAGTTAAAATCAGTACAGAGAAGTATCTTTGTTAGGAACTTCATTTAATGCAGTAGGAGTTGTTCCTTTTCTGGGAAGCTTTAACTGACATCCCAGAAAGCACAGAAATGCAATTAAGCATCAAAGGGAAAAATATAATCCTGCACTTTGGAATATTTATTTTTATTCAAAAAATCTTAACTGTAAGAATGAAGTGCATCAATATGTGGCATTTCATGTCCTGCTATTCAACAGCAAGAGACAGTTTAAAATAAAGTTCAGAATAATAAATAAAGGGAAGATTGACAAGAGTACAAAAGTAAATCACAGCTATAGAGGAGAGGCTTTAGACACAATGTGATGGTCAGCCCCTAACATTTAAGGCAAGGAAGAAAATAGGATATAAATGTTGTAGAAAGTAGAGGTTTATAAAAGGCAGCAGACCAGTTTAATGGAATTTCATCTGGTGGAGTTATAGCATTTCAAATAGGAGCTGGGAAACCTTCATGCAAATATGAAGCAAACTGAAGTTGTACTTAGACATGAGATTTTTTTTTTTAGCAAACAACTCATCTGTACCTCTGTATATTGTGTAGCTGCATAGATTAGGGAAGAGCTTTGCTCTGTTAGCATGAGGATTGCTAATGACTCTTCCTATTTCTACTGTTACTATTTCTAGAGAGAAGTCCCAAGAGTCCTGTTGTGCTAGGTGCTGTATGTTTACAGAGTAAGAGGTTCAATCTCAGAGGACAGAAAAATATCAGTCAAAAGAAGTTAACATACCTAACCCATCTCTTACTCATTTTAGAGGTGGAAGGTGGGTCCCACCGCAGTTATGGGACAGATCTTCTGGATCTGCTCAACACCACAGGGGGACCCACCACTCTGTGGACCCTTCAGCTCCTTGTTAGGCAGCTTAGAGCCTCCTAGATTCCTGATTTAAGTGCCAAGAGATAGGTGAGTCCTAGAAAGGGATTTGCAGAAGTCATTCAGCTAAACACAAAGCTGCTTATGCAAGCAAAGAGCTAACTGCCCAGAGGAAGATGGAGAGAAAGGGCTGAAGTGGGGCCAGAGATGGGTGCTTTCTTTGACTTGGGATTTCCAGCCAACTTTTCTAGACAGATAGACAGACAGACAGCTAAGCTGGCTCAATCACTAAGTCTGTCTCCTAGGAGTAAAAACTCTGTCCTCTTCTATCATGCGTATGGTTTATGCTTCCCTCATGGATACCCAGTCTTTTCTGCAAGGGCAGAGTTGTCCCCTCTGTACTGAAGCCGTGCATCCAGTCCTTCTGCATAGCCTGGCAAGAATCAGCATTTAGGCTGACTCAGGTATCCTGGTTAGAGTCACACTATAATGCAAGACAGGCATTCCCCAATGCAGACCCTCTGGGATATGCCTCCAGGATATGGCAAGTTAAAATTCAGATGTCCTGAGTCACATTTCAAAACTGTCTCTGAAGGTCAGTGTTCTTCCTGATGAGGGATGATAGCAGAACTGATGGATTCATTTTCTATCTCTGCTTTTACCAGGAGAACATCTTTTAATCTAGGTTTCCTCATCCACAAAAGGAAAAGAAATAATTGCTACCTTACAGGTGTATTCAGTCTGCTTAGCTATGTAAAATGCACTGAGATCCTTGTGTGAAGTGGAAAATGCAGCTTCAGTACCAGCAGTTTAATTATATAAGCAAACCGATTTTTTATTTATTAACATAAATAATAATTGTTACTTATATATTAGTATTACTTACAGAATTGATAAATATTTCTGTAGGTAAACAGCTTATTTGTATAAAGATGTCGATTTAGACAGAACTTGCTTGCACATGATCTCTGAAGGAAAAAAGCACATGACCTTCAATCAGTGACATTATCACAAGTTGCACAACTGTTCTCCAGTAGTCACTGGAACAGGATGCTTTTCAAAGGATTTTGTGTTACAACTTTGGTACGGAAGTGGCAAGGACAGAAATTTCAGATCTTCCCTTTTGGGCTTTGTCTTGCTTCACAGTTTGAAATAGTTCTGGACCCTCCCTTATATCATTTTAAAAATGGACCATTTTAAGGCTAATTAGTTTTGTACCATCTTTAGTTCCAGTACAGGAGTTCATATGTCACTACAGAGCTATCAAATCACATAAGTGAGGGTTTCCTCACACTGAAAAATGTGTTTCGATATGAAACATATATTTAGCACTTCGCTGCTATTTAAATCATACTGATTATGAACCTTTTTGGTTTTTTTCATCCAAATCTTTATATCAGTCACTTTTCCCAGAAACGCCCCATAGCTGGCTCTCTAAAGCAAATGCAGGTTATGAAAACAAGGCTTAGCTCTTTACCAAACATAGCCATTTAACTCTGTGTGATGCCTCCCTCCTGTGCTTCATTTCTGGAAAAATCTTTCTGGTACTGGAAATTGCCTCAGATGAGCCCACTTGAAACTGGAAAATCCCAGTTAAAACAGATTTTTAATTATTAAATTTTCTATTAATATGTTGAAGGTCAGTGGAACTGCCCCAGTTTTCAGGAAGCTCTGAGCAATTTCACCTGATCTTATATTTTAGCACTAAATCCATATTTATTAGAGGATTTAGCAGGCAGGTCAGAAGCAGCTAAATCTCTGATTCTGCATCACATGAATGCTGAAGAAAAATTTTCATCTGCATTGCTGTTCTCTAAGCTGGAAAGCTTTAAACTGTTGTCAAGCCAATTTTAGGATTTGGCGGGGCGGGGGGGCAGGAGTAAACGTGTAGAAATGGATTTGCAATAAATTAAGGACAAATTGACATCATTAGCCCTCTTTCCCAGCCCAAGGCTTTAATGTAATATGAAAATAATATGAAACTCTGGATTATGCCACAACTTGTGTTGGAAGCTACCGTGTCTGTTATGTCAATTAAAAAGGGTCATGAACAAAGCATTACACTGGTGGCTAGTGTTTGATAGGTTTCTTTTCCCTCTTTCCTTCTGAAGTATCAAAGGCAAGATTGCAGACTTTTTCTTCTTAAGGGGACAGATTTGGGTCAGTTTTTAGCAAGACGTGCAAAAAAAAAAAAAAAGAATCAGGTACAAGGTTTTTATTTGCATGAGTAATTGCTTTAGTATTCTTACTTCTGAAGTGCCGTTAATGGACTGTGACCTCATTACACCTGGCACTGTGCAAATGCAGAACAAAAAAGACAATCACTACCTCGGATAGCTGAGATTCATAAGGGTAAAGCAAATGACAGCAGACAGAGCCATGCTGATGGAGGTAGAATAAAATTGCAACACAGTTTTGGTCAGTGCAATAAGCAGAAGTTAAGGCGCATCAGCAGCTGCTGTCAAGATTTTGGTATGTTTCCTGATGGATTAGGGTTTCTAGGAGAACCTCATGTGTGCAGCTTTACAGACCAGAGGGAAATCTCTCCCCAGGTCATAAGGAGGATTTTGAGAAGAAGAACCATTTGTCTGAAACCCTCACCAACAGGTGATGGAGGCTGACGTTACAGGCTGTCTGCTGGTGGGGGTGAGCAGTGACAGAGTGGAGCAGGCCTTGAAAGTGATAACATCAATTTCCCTTTGATTATTTGCATGAAAAATAACCGGGATCCTGTTAGAATGAGGGGAGATCAGTGTAGGCATTTCTTTGCCATCCCTGAATGGCAGAGTTGGTGTAAGAGAGGTTGCAGCTTTTCTAAGGATATGTCTGTGATGCCTCTGAGACTCATTGAGTGAACCAACCAAAACGCAACAATGCCTAGAGGTGAGTTTATTTCAGAAGTTGTCTGTGTAAGAGGTTTCAGGTGAATCATCCTCTGGAGCTACCTATCTTCCCTCCTTGACCTGTAGAGAGCAATTAGGCTCAATAAACTCCCTCAGTTTAGAGCCTACAGTACGATGGGATGGAATCCAGACAGTGGTAGTTACCAAGCTTAGATGATCAAATGATGAAAAACAAGATGGTAAAATATAAATTAACATGATTCCTCAAATAAGACTCTGCATCCGTGTTTTAATGTCCATCAATGCCACCTGGTGAGTGCACGTGTCAGGGAGTGAAGTAGACAGTATTACTAATCCGCCAGGTATTTTCCACAGAGGTATGTGGACTGATTGTTCCTTTTGAAGATAGTGAAACTCATATCCATGCTTAGAATTTGGTAGAGTTTGCAAAACTCTAGATTTGGTCAAAAGATCCCCTTCCTTCAAGCAACTACGGGCAACTTTGAGAGCTAGATGCCAAGATGAAGTAAAACACAATGCACCTTTAGGAAAGGGTAGGGAATGGCTAAGCTATTCATACAAACAGTAAAAGAGATTAAAGATGAAAGAAAATATTTAGCCACCTTTTGGGAACAGCTGATGTGAAAATATTTAACAGGCAGTGCTTTTGTGCACAATCACAGTGTTCTAACTAAGCTCAAATAAGCAGGAGCAATGTAATGCAGCTGGCCAGGGTCTGAATACTGTAAGAGGAGAATTAAAAGCTTTTCTTCCCCTCATTTAAGCCTCAGATGTTAGCTAATCATGTTCTCTAATTTTAACAACAGAATTGGGAAATGTACAAAAAAAATGCAACTTGTATTAAGAACAGAGATGGCAAATTCTATCCCTGGGACTGAATGAGGAAGTAAAGATTCACCTGCTCTCTTCCATAAATCAGCCTTACTAGCCTTGAGCTGCCTGAGAAGACTTGTATTTAAATGGATACTTAATCTGAAATCCCTTTTGATCATTTCTTTGAGTGCCACTATAAAGGTAAAGGCCACTCTGGCTATTTAATCATCCATTAGAAACCTGTGAGTATTAAAGAGCTCCGTGTTATAAAAGGGCCAAGGCATACAGCAGGATGTGTGTTGTAAGTTGTATGGTTTACATCTACTCTTAAATTGGCAGCCAAATGGAAGATTTAGGTTTGAGAGTTCCTGGTTCCTTGTCCGAAATAATTAAACTACATTTAAGGAGACTGTCTTAAGTAGTTTGCTTCACAAGTGTTTTTCACAGCTGAGATTCTTTGTTACAGCTCTTGGGGCCTGAGAATCTAAACCACCTTATATATTCATTATATATGATTATATATTCATAACCTGAATATTGCAATCCCTTGCCTGGGTGGTGGTATGGCTGGGGTCCCAGCTGTGTGGGAGATGAAACTCAGAAACGCTCCCAATGTTTCAGTTTTGGATCAGTGTAAGATCTGTTTGTTTTAGATCACAGCCCCTGGGCTGTGTGTGCAAAACTGTTCCTTGGCAGTACATTGTCTGAGAAATATTTCAGTCAAGATGCAAATGTTCCAGTGGGTTTTCCATCCATTTTCATAGGAATGACTACACAGAGATGTTGCCTTTCAGAAAGTACTTTTTTCTCTTTACCCTTTTTTAACATCACGCCATTATCCTAGTTTCACACCTTTCAAGAACTCCAAGAAGGCTTCTGAGCATTACTCAAAATAGCTTCCTTTTGTCCCTGATTTTATTTCTGCGCTACCAGCCTGCATAAATCTGACCTACTATGAGCTGTCATTTGCCTGTCTGATAGACACAACTCAAGACTGAATATCGGGACATCTAGCATCTCTTCCTCTGCCTGTCACAGAGTTCACATATACCTCTCAGCCCATCACTTTACTTCTGTATGCCTTATTTACTTTTTCTGTGAAAATGGGAGTCACATCTAACATCAAAAAATAACCACTAGTATTCAGACAAACTATTTGAGATCCTCATGCTGAAGATAAAATATTAAGTAGATAAGTCTTTAGGATATTCATATCAAGTTTGCAGTCACAAAGGGCAGAGTCCTCCAGGATGCTGATTGCCTTCCCTCCCTGGGGACACTGCGTGTCTTTGGAATTTCAGAGCTTCACAGTGCCTCGTGGAGGTTGTTCGCAGTACACATCACTGGGCTTGAGGGTACTCGTGGTTTCCCCATTGTTGAGATGGGCCCTGAAGGTCAAAGCTTGGGAATGGGAGATAGTGAAGACGAGAGGTCACTGGCATAGCGTTCTCTGGATTACTTGGTGGACTGGGAGCAAGCGCAATTATGTGTGTTTCAGTATAGTGAGGGATCAAGTTCAACATGTATGAATAAAGAATGTAAGCCAATAATCAGAGGAGTTGTTGTCCAACTCTATAGCAGCCCTATAGCAAAAAGACTACTGAGAAACTCCAGCGACTACAACAGTATTTTCTTAGTTTGGACTTAAATACCAGCAGTCTCAGACTTTGTACTCTCTCAAGGCATTTCTTCCTAGCCCGGTGAAAGCTCAGTACTATAAACCTAGCTTTTTATTTTTTATTTACTTTATCCTGCCCCAGACTTCATTATCAGCCAAAGAAAGCCAACTTTTTTCTTTCTTTTCAGTGCAGCTCTGTTCCTACGTTAGCTAACTTGTGCATCCAGTGTGTTCACATAGCATCCTGACTGGCCCACACTTCTTTGCAGTGTTGTCTGGCAGTTAGAGAGAAGGGCAGAAAATACATGTGGCTGGTTCTAGCCCAGGCTCTTCCACAGTCCTTTAGCATCAGTCAATTAATTGCCCCATGCCTTACTTTCATAATGAGCACTGTAGTATGATACTACCTGCCTCGCATCTAGGAGTTGTGAAAATCCATGTCTTAATAGCAGATGAAAAGTAAAAACTTCTGAAAGCAACTCAGGAGTCTTTCCTCAGACATGTCTTAAGCATTTGATAGTCTAACTTCTACTGACTTTCAATAAGGCTTACATAAGAATTTTGTTATATTTAGGCAGAAGGTGGTATTTGCAGAGATACTGCCTTACTTCAATGGTTTAAGCACTCAAGATGCCCAAATATTTTTTACAAGTTTGACTCTAAATGGGACAGAGAAGTTCCTGAGGGTCTTAAGAACATCTGAACCGCAAAGATCCTTTATTAGAGGTCTAGATACATAGAATTAAATGTGCAAAAACAGCAAAAACATTTGGAGACAGCTGAGCCACTGAAACAAAAGGAGTTAGAGTGGAAAATGTTCCACCACCCTAAGATGCAGGAAGCAGGAACTCGGTATCGCTTTCATGTTGCACTTCAAAAATGAGGTATGTTCTAGAAGTGCAAATCATTACTATTATCATAGTTACCACTGTCTAAAGAACACTGTTATTCCTGGGAAAAAGGATCCATTTCAGCGTAAGGACCTGAAGACTTTGCAGCTCTCCCTTAAGGCCTGGAGCAAAACTTCCCCCCTGGTGTTGGAGTGGTTGTTCTAGCCCTGCCACAGGAGGGTGTCAAAGTCCCTGAACAGCCAAAGCTTCCTGTTGCTGGCAATATTAATTAGAAAAAGACTAAAGCAAACTGAAATAAGGCTGAATTTTAGTCAGGTGTGATCTTAATGCAGGCTGAGTAGTTTTGAATTTTTTATGTGCAGCCAGTGACCTGAAGTAAATCTCTTGTATAATACCAATCTCCCCAACCACCACCCACCAAGCCTTGAGGACTAAATTCTGCTCTTAATATGCTCAGAGGCACAAAGAGATGCCCCGGAGGTCTGCTGGTGCAGACAGTGTCTGTGATATTTGTTATTTGGGGGGAATAGCTGGGGCAGCAAAGGAAAAATGAGCTCTGCAGATACCCTAGTACCCCCTTCTGGGCCTTGAGCCCAGCCCTGCTCAGACAGGGGTGCTTCTTCTGTTCACATCTTTTCTCCACACTTCCCAAAGGGAACCATGTCCCTAGTCTATAAAACCTATAAAATGGCTCAGTCAAGCAGATGGCATAAGTGCAAAACCTTTGGGAAAGTTTGACCCAATTCAGATGCACTAGGCAAAGTAGGAGGGGAGGGAGAAGACCTGGTAGTCCAAAATGAAGTCTGAGTTGCCGCTAGGATTGAAAAGGGGAGAGTGCCATCACAGCCTATGTTAAATTGAAGGTGAGCTGTGGGGTGATGAGCCTGGAGAAGCAGAAATAGGTGCATTTCATTTCGTCTGTGGTATAGTGCCACTTCAGGACTTGTTTTTATTTTGTTCATAGAAATCAGTCCTCTGTGGTAATGGAGGAAACAGGCACTTTAACATCTGATTCGTTGGTACCTGTTCTTCACCAGTTCTCAATTTTTCCAGATAAATGAGGTGCAGATGAAAGCATCAAGTCTCCCAAATTCATGCCAAGGGCATGTCAGGTTTTAGCCAAAAGTCTGTTGCTGGGCCAAAACATTACACATATGTGTGTCGTCATGTTCACTGGGGCTGATGGGGGCTGGAGAAGGCCAGCACCTCTGAAAAGCCAATGTCCTTTAGCTCTTCTGCTAGGAGGTAAGTGCCAAAATATCCCTTGCTTCCATTAACTCCAGTAAAACTTGGGAACAAACGCCATCCTACAAACTGCAGCTCATGTAGCTCACAAGCATTCCTGGAAAAAGGATTTTTAGCAGCGTGATAGGACAACAGAGCTATAGCAGATGCCTAGACTCAACTGAACTAGAAATATTCTTTATTAATTGCAAACAGAGAAGGAGGGATTTAATGCATCCCATTCCCAGAACCTCGGGTTAACAAGCCATAAACAGACTTTGCCAGCTCTTAACTTTATCGTCAGTGGTTTAGCAGTACATTGTTTTCACACTTAACCAGATTTTAATTAAATGTGACTTTTGTTCTGCTTATTGGAAGAGCCTTTCCCCTTGGATTTGGCCATCACAAAAGCTTTAGGAGTGCAAGAGAGCTGGAAAACAAATAGGAGGATCAATCACAGCAGACCTCTGCAATCCATGTCTGTCTCTTTTTTGTAATATACTTATTAGATTCTTATTGTCAGAAAGGATTAGTGTTATGAGCTCCAGGAATTCCTTTCATTGCCCCATAAGGCGAGGTAGTGAAGTGTGGCTGCTTTTCTTAACAATAACATTTTGGATTTTCCCCTCTCTCCCTTCTCTCCACCCATTTCCCCTCCTCTCTCTTTTCTCCTCTCCCACAGAGATTTGTGCAGCGGACTGCGGAGGACATGGCATTTGTGTTGGAGGCACCTGCCGCTGCGAGGAGGGATGGATGGGCACAGCCTGTGATCAACGAGCGTGTCACCCACGCTGCAATGAGCATGGGACATGCCGGGATGGCAAGTGTGAATGCAGCCCGGGTTGGAATGGAGAGCACTGCACTATTGGTAGGGAGAAAGAAAAAACGACTACTTTTAAAAGAATAATTGATGATCAGGGAGGAGAAAAGGCGCATGCTTAATTGAATATGTGTGACTTAGTGTAGCATGAGCACCTTTGTTCTTGGATTTCAAGTTCTGACATCATACATTTTCATGTGGGAACAAGACAAAATGTCCTTTCATTTGGTGATGACATGGCTATATATATTTTTATTATGAGACGTAAGGTACACCTGTGTGGTGTTTGATCTCATAGAGACAAGCCGTCAAACAGCAGCTAGATGCTTTGAAAAACATCCCACTTCACCTCTCTCAAAAGGTCTTGCTATGGCCTTCAAGTCCTTCTGCTACTGTGTCGACAGCTTTTCAGAAACATACATCTGATTTGAAGTTTTCTTTCTCTTAATTTGCTACATTATTTGCACTGCCACTTTGCTTGCTAGTAAAAGAGGAAGCTGCAGTCAGAAAACTTCCGGCTGGTATTTAACTCTATCTTGCTTATCCCTTGCCTGCTCTGCTACCCTTCTAACCACTTCATTTTTCTCTCTTTGGTTCTGTATTTCTCATGCACCTGGCACTTACCTTGAGCTCTTGGTGTCATGTCTATTATTATTATTAATAAGATGCCACCAATATGCTGAAATTATGCACTTTAAGAAATTTGCAGCTTCATTAATGAACTGGCTCAGGTTTACCTTCCTTTTTCATCTCACCTAACTCCTTGAAGTTCTTTTCCTTCTTTTTTTCAGACTGTCATGCATTCAACTGCTTTAGTTCTATACCCATCCTATAAAATCAATAGTATTAACAACCTCCAGATACCACTTATACATTAACAGAAAGCTAAATTAGTGGATCTGGTTCTGCTCTCAGTAATGCCTATGTGGACCTGAAAAAATTCAGTTGACTTCAGAAGAGTCCATCTCTGGACTGAGTGAGAACTCTCCTCCAGGCATTTTGTTTTAATCAGCTTCTTTTAAAGAGAAGAAAATTTACCTCTATATTGCTGTCATCGTGCAGTAATGCATACAAATCACACTGTATCAAAATTAACCACTAACAATACTCGGGTAGAGGTCTACGTGTTTATCTGTGTGGATTGTCAACTTGGGTAAACATGTAGACATCAACTTTTTTTGCCTGAACACCAGGTAGGTTTGCACACACAAAGACATACAGGAAGTGAAGCCTGATCACAATATTTTAATTCCAGCATTAGGGTAATGATACAAACCATATCTGTGGCTCAATTCTACTTATCATTTATTTATGCAAATGTCACCCTACCACATTATGGTCTCCACATGCATCCCCTAATGAAAAATATCTAGCGCAAAAAACTTCCTGTCTCATTAGACATTACATTCTGCTTTCTCTTCTGTGTTCCCAGCAGCTTTCATTTCTTTTCATGAACAAGGGATAAAAAAGCCCTCTCTTAAATTACTTTAGAATGAAATGAGAACAGTCCTGTGTTAATTGGAATCTTGTGTTTTTGTAATATTATTTTATAGCCTCATATTCAAGCGCTTTGATTTGGAAAGCAACACAGATTCATGAAAGAGTTTTAAAAGGAAAAAATGTTCAGCAAAAGGCTCCAAATCGAGGGAACAATTTTATGTGAAAGTCATTTACGCACACAAGAGCCAGATTCCTACCCTCAGTGCCATTTTATTAGTTCTGATGCAAAACCAAAATGCCACTAGTTCAGTATATGATATTTCAACACACAGCTGATATGCCCTGCTTGTTTTTGCACAAGATTTTATCTTTCATTATAATTAAAGTTAGACCATTATTTGTGGTATTCCTCACTAAGTATAGAGAGACCATGTTAACGTGGGAAAGGCAGCTACCGCAATGCAGTCAGCATCAAGATTTTAATGGTGCACACTATCATTTTGCATGGTACTACCCTCCTATTGCAGTGCTGTCTTCATTTAGGAATCATTCTTTAATACTTAGAGTGCTGGAGCAATTCTGTTTCTTTTCATTTTCCCCCTCCTCATCTTCTTGCATGGTGATTTAGCAAGAAATTTGTACATAGTCTCATGCCTCTGAAGCTGTAAACCGTATTTCCTGCAGAATATTTCATTGATAAATGTGTAGAATGTAAAGGAGATTTGGCAAAGTCATAAATATCCAAGAAAATTGAATAGCTTGAGGAGTAATAAGCTAGTAATATTGGCACAGATGAAAGGACATTGACTTGGAATTACATTAAGTTTGTGGAAAGCATTCCCCTTGTCCTTGTGTAATTTCCCTGCATGGCAACTTGTTCTGTTGACAGTAATTCCTTATATGTCTGTGTCATGGCCCGGTTTGCTTTAGCACTGACAAGCATAAAACCCCATTGCTGAAGTGATGCTTTAACAATATTGCCGTGTGTGCAGGTAACATGGGTAGAAATGGATGATACAAGTAAAGGACACTTCTTCCATTTCCTGTTGAGCATGTCTGAGAGTAAGAAATCCTGTTGTTTTTTAGGTCATGGGAGGCTCTTTCTTATGATGTACAAAGGAACTCTGATCCCAGTGGATTAATTTTGTTTGCTCATACAAAGAGTTACATTACCAAATATACTAGCTTGATTGCTCACATTCAGAGATTTCATTAGAGGAACCTCAGTTAATTCCCAACCAGGAAATTGATGCAGAAGCTTGCATTCATCATCCTAATTCAGCAAACTCAGTGCATCCAGGCAAGAGGGTAGAACAGAAAGTTGATTATATAACTGCAGGAATCCTGAAACCCAGCAGAATGGTTCAATCTATTTACTCTAATTTCCTAAAGGAAAAAAACCATGACAACAGCCACAATGCAGGCTCATATGATGGGCTCTCCAGCATATTCCAAACTTGCCCCCAGTTAGAAATTTTGCAAGAATTCAGCTTTCTTCTGTTGTGGCCCAAAACATATCTGCACCATCCGGGGAGCGTGGTGGATTTTAGGAGCACTGAGTTTGAAGGTGAAATCAACCCTTTCAGTGTGGGCTCTGTAAGGCCAAATTACAACTCAGCTCTGTAGTAGGCCACTGTATGAGATTGATTCACAGATGGCACCACAGAAAATTTCCTGGATATAATGAATGACTCCAGAAATAGCGCAGGGCTATCACAGCATGGCATCACATTTCATACAGCTCATAGTACGGCCCAGACAGTGTCCCAGGTGCTGTGCCTCCAGCCTCTGAGATGCAAAGGGAGACTTCACTCCGCCTACGTGGGCCTTGCACAAATATTTTATCTGATATTTGAATCTCTGTATATGATATTTTACTAGTAAATGAGTCTTGATTCTTTGGTTCAAATTGGGGTTGTTTAGAAATAGTGGTAGAAAGAGATTTCCTGTATTCATACTTGTAGTGATGCCAGAGATATTCATCATCCTTGAACGGCCTGGACATAAAACTAAAGACATCCCCTGAAGTTCGGTTGCTGCACCTGAATACTATGGGGTCTCTTGGGCTGTCAGTTAGCTCTCCAAATACACAAAGGTCTACCTAGCAGGATTTTCAGAGCACCTCAGTGCCTAATTCCCATTGATCTTTATAAGAGTTACACGCTTAACTCCTTTTAAAAATCTAGTCCTGGCATGCACAAGCAATGTATGCGGTAACAAGTGTCTAGACAGACAGGCAGACAGGCCTTCCCACGTGGGCTTCTGCTTATGGCACAATCAAGCTGTTCTTTGTTTTACTTAGCAAAACTCTGATTTTGGAGAAATCTACCCTTTAGGTTTGGCTTTCATCAGTGTTCTTGCATAAATAATCACACACATTCTGAATAGCCTGGGTTGTAATCAGTGCCTCTCGGTTTCTGCTTGAGCAGCTGGAATCCAAACAAGGCACATTACAGAGGGACTCTCTTCTCTTTCCCCAGGCTTTCGAACACATCGCTTGTGCCATTTCACTTCCCTAAGCAGTTTGGTCTGTGTGCAGCCCAACATAAAATAGAGAAACCTCTGCCCACTGGTGTTCGGTGAAGGTTCTCACTACCCTCAGCCCAACACAATAATTAGTCAGCTCATCGCAGCGTTCAGCCATTTCCCCTGCAGATGCTGAGCTGTGTTTGACCCTCTGATATCCACCTCACCTGAGTGGGACTGGTACCTCTGGGCAAGAGAGGGCCATGGTTATAGCATGCAGTAGAAAACATGTGCTCACTGCTTTGTTCCAACAAGATTTTGCATCACGTTGAAGATAATCTGGCCTTAAGTAGTCGGTGGCATATTTGACAGTAAATGTTAAGCGCAGATGAACTTCAAAGGCAAACAGTCTTTTTCCCTGTCTCTGTGGTATAAACTTCTTGTGCCTTCAGTGGTTCAGCAATGAAGGGCTACTTTCTCTGCTCCTTCAAACTTGCGTGTTCTCAGTTTAACTCCAGGGATTTCACTGAGGCTGTGTGCACTTCGTCCCATAGAGAAGATAAAGATAAAACGGGTACTTAGAAAATGAGAACTGAGAGTGTGCCAAGGAAAACGTTTTGCCCAGGAGCCTGTCCCCAGCAGCCCTCACTGCTCTCTCCCCTCTCTCCCTCTACGTGGGCCAAATGAATTGCTCATATGATCATTCACAGTATGTTTAAGACAAAACAAGTTAGCTTGGGCAATTGAAATAAGAGGATTTTCAGACTGAAAACAGGTAGGGGATGTTCACATGGGCTTCCCCAATAGCAGGTCTGAAGGGACAGTAGTTTATGGTATTGGGGAGGTGACATGAAGCTCAGTACAGGACCTTTGGGTGCAGAAGAGGACACTTTGGAGAAGCTGCTCTTTTTTCAGAGCCCCTACGCAGCTCCTCAGCCTGCATATGCCCTCAAAGTTTCCAAAGGAGTGTCTATAGATAATAAAATGATATTTTAATGCCAGAACCACAGGACATGAACGAGAACTGTACAGGTTTAGAGAAGAAAGATCCGTGCCACCATGGCATACATTTATGGCCATGTGTGGAATATTCCCAAAAGAGATCTACATTATTTTTCAAATTACAAGGTAACATTTACACATCATTGACATATGGTTGACACTGGCAACTGCCTCCACTGTCATCAACTGCAAAGTGACTGCTCTCCGAGCTTGCAATGTTGGGCTGCTCTGGAATTTGAAATCCAAATGGCATGTTCCCAGGCTTCAGCCACCATCCAAGCAGACAGCAAAGCTCTGCTTCCTGCATCACTACTCCTAGACGGAGGTGATTAGTTAATCTCATTCGCTAGCCTAACTGCCTTATACTCTTTTAGCTGTGATCCTCCCGGCCCTCTCTGCTTCCTTACAATAGTGCTTCAACTGATGCATTAGACTCACAAGATGGGGAAAAAATTCTTGCAAGGTCGGTGACCTCCCGGGTGGGCGGTCTGTGTGAACAAACCTGAAACAAAAAACTCTTCATAAGAGTACAAGGACACAACTGAGAGAGAGATTGCAGGGAGCATACAAGCTTTACCTGAACCACGGAAATAACAGTTAATAAGATTTGCTTGGTAACAGAAATCGGAGCAAGGTGCTGGGGGCAGGGAATGAAAGAGAGAAAAGCCAAGGCTTCAGAGCCTCTTATTAATAAAGATCAGCCACTGTTAGGAGAGGGAGTGCCGCCTACTGGTTAGACAGGCCTCTCCAAGGCTGGACTCCTGGGCTCTGCTTGCATCTTTGCCACCAACTTTCTATTTGACCCCAGAAAATCAAATAGAAGGTGGTTTTCCAAATTAATATTCCATGGGAATTGGGCACATGACTGCTCCTTCTACATCTATAGCCTTCTTTTGTTTGCTTTAGCCCTCCTTGGAATGAGTATATTAACAGTTATCTATCTGGTAGAGCTGCCATGAGGTTAATTTAATATTTGTGAAGCAGTTTGATCTTGGGCTAGAGGATGTTGTACAAATGCAATGTGTTACCATTAAGAAGATCCAGGGTAAAAGCCTCTCTCAGTCTGGTAAGGCCACAGGAGAACTGTGCATCTTTGTTCGGAAAAATATAAGACAATCAGGTGAGGTGGAGCACTTTCAAATGACTCTGTTTTTCCTGCTGAAAAGAAAAGCACTTGGTAAAACAGAGGTAGACTGTAGCAAATGAGCAGAGCCTTACAATAATCTGCCACATATATATATATATTTTTATACACATATATATGCATATATATATAAACACATACATAAATATATATATATTAAACTTTCCTGTTTCTCTTCCGGATCTTAATGAGCAAAGATAACTGGATGTCTAAACATAGCCTTCTTGAGCTCTTTGACTGAGAAGGGCTGTGCTCCACCCTTCTTCCTTTTTTTATCTCTCCTCATAATCAAAGTTTTTCTTTTCATATCACAGCAAAGTCTCCTTTGCCTTTCTAGCACCTGCACAGTCTCGTAGTAAGCCGCAATGCACTTATTCAATCCTACCTTAAATGTCCTGTCTTTTATCTCCCAAGCTCACTATCTGGATAAGGTAGTGAAAGGTATGCTCTTCCTTCCTTTTTTTCCTATTGTCTTTGTGTTTTTTAAAAAAAATGCACCGTGAACATGCTGTGTTGAGGTTGCATCTCTTCCTCATTGTCACCAAAGTGCTCCCTAATGTCTGGAAGGGTGAACTTTCCAGTCATTTAGGTAGGAAATACCTCTGTAAGTGCTGTGATCCTGTGTTAACATCGTATCAGTGTTCCTACCCTTCCCTTTGACCCTCCCCTCCCCTCCAAACCACCTCTCATCCTCACCCCTCCTACCCAGGTAAGGGAAGTCAGGAGGAAAAAAATGTCTGTGAATACAGCAGGTGCCCTACACAGCAATATGTTTTAATTATATGTGTACAATCCATTTTGTAACAAGCAGGTGAGTGTACTTTCTGTGTGAAGTCTCCATGTTTTGATCCATGACTGCTAAGTCTTAAATGGGAACTTTGTGTGATGCTATTTATATACATATATATATATATATATATATATACACACACACATAATAGAAATGTTACAACCTCAAAGCCAAAGCCTCTGGTTGTGCAAATCAGCAAATTCTATTGAAATTAGTGATATCATAATAACTTACAGTACAAAGAAATCTGACCCTGTGTTCCTATTTGTAAATGTAAAACAAGCCTAGAACCCAGGTCTTTTCTTCTCCTGAGAAGAAATGGAATTGAACTGTTATGGATTAGAGCTAATCTGATATCTTAAAACATTCTCAGTTGTTTCTTAGTCAGAGATGTATGCTAAATTAGTTTATGACTTTTAAGTAGCAACATTGATGACAGTTCCTGAATGCACATTAGTTTTATAAAAGTATTGAAATAGTACACATCTGCTAGATAAATACAATGATCTGACAATGAATATGACTGAGCTGGACACAAATATCCTTCTGCATGGCTGATTTGACACTAACAATAACACAGTGCTGATACCACACAGCATCATGTGTTTGCCGGTTAAACAAACCAAAAAAATCAGGTAGAATAAATCTTCCATACAATTTACCCTTCTTTTCAGGTTGTGAGCAATCAGAAACAGCAACCATGAGAGGTTTATGGAGAAGGGCAGATATGCCAAAATATTTGGCTGGTGAATGGTTAAATTAAATTCTCTGCCTTATAGGGCTCTTAGGGTTTGACAGGAAACATGGTTGCCCTACTGACTTCACTTCTCTAAATGAGCTTACACTCTAACATGTCTCTCCTGTTTCCGTTGATGCTTACAGGCAGGTTGAGGTAGAATTGAAAATAGGAAAAAACTTTGAATGAACAAATATGAATGATAATGAAATGTCCACAGTGTAAATAAGGAGACTTTGGAGAGTAATGCAGCAGTGAGTGGCGCCTATCCTTGAATCCCTGCTTATGGATTGACTGTTCAGAGGTAGTTAGATTTTTTTCATTGCTTAGAGTCAGTAAAACGTCCTTGACTTTATTTAAATTAGGAGGAAAAATGATATCCTCCTTCTTAGATCAAGGAAAAAGGGCCACTTTTTATATCCTTATGGAGTCATAGTGGTGGCATTCTTAAAAGAAGATCCAGGTCAGCGCTAGGGAGTGCAATCAGAACCTCCTGTTAATGTTCCACATCTCGATGTTTTGCATTTCAAAAGTCCAGGACTCCTTCCTTTCATCTCAACTTGCATTGGAGAAGGTTGGATCAAAAGGTAGCAGAAAAGAACCAAGGGGATAGAGAAAATCACAGATCATCCTATATAGCTTGTGTCCAAGGACCTGCAGTACTGATTAGCCCATTCAGTGGCCCAATTTTTTTTTTTAAATAAGTCTTCTCTAGCTATCGCTTGTCCTCTGGATAGCTTTTTGACTCACCTTAATGCCCAAGAATAAAGGCATGTTAAATTTAATAAGTATTGCAGTGGGTAACAAGTTAAGCAACATGCTAACATTGTCTCAATGCTTGGCCTCTTTTGGGAAGATTAGCAATAACTGAAATATTAAAAGTACATGTTTTTTACTTGGCTAACTGCATAGCATGCATTTTTTCAGAACTAAATTACTCATGCCATTTTGGCTTTCTTAATTATTAACATCTTTCTGGTTGAAATCCCTTCCTAGTAATCCTGTCACCTCTTGTCAGGAGTGAGCCTGATTTACTGCTGAGTCTTTCCTACAGCTTTACAATAAACCAGTAAGGCAGATGAGATGCACAATTGTTTCTAAGTTGGGGGAAAGTTTTAAGAGCAACATGAGCATGATTAAACCAAAAAGATCCAACTAGAATTGAAAGGGAGTCTCCAAGGCTAAGGCCTGCTTAACAGTGGTAACGCTTAAAATAAAAAGAGGTGCATATATTAAAAATGTACTGATTTTAAAGAGAGCCTCTCTATCTAGAATACCATTGGAATTGACAGTATGTCAGCTTAATTAATCTCTATCATTGGTTATCAAGTCCCATGCTAAAAAAAACAAAAAATAAAAAACACATTAACTCTTTAGTGAGGCATGTAAATAGCTAGTCTGAAATGCAAAGATGCTGAACAGCCACCTCCACTTGAATACAGTGGTGATTGCAGGGTCAGTTCTTTGGGCTGTTCCTGAAGCTTGAGAAGCAGTGAGAAGCCAAGGTCTATCTGCAGCCAGTTCCCTCATTTGTATACTCATAAATAATGGGAGCTCTGGCAAGTGACTTTTTAATCTTCATCTTACAGGGACCATTTTATTAGAGGTTTCTCCATTCCCATCATCACAAAATGTCGTGGTGGTTGGTAGTTGAAGAGCTGAGTATTTTTCAGAGCACTCCACCATGCTCTCATAGCCTGCAGGGATCAGATAATGCTTTTTGGTCCTTCCCTTTATCCCTGCGGAACTTCTACAAGTCACTCACTGATTATTGTTCTTTTAAGCTACAGGTGTTTGCATCCTCTTGTCTTGCATTCAGCCATGTCCTACTCATTTCAGAGCTCAACCACTGTCTATTAGGATTTGTGAGAACAACCATCAGGAAAGACAAGAGAAAGAAACATATTTATTCTCTGTCAGTACTTTGCAATCAGAATTAGGAAAGTCTTATCCTTTAAGTCCGGTTTCAAGTGGCAATGAGGCTTAGCTTGAAGAAAATTCCCATTGAACATTATTTATAATTGGACTAATTAGAGAAGGCTTTACATGTACAGATCATTAAGAGCAGATTATTTTACCACCAATGTTAAAATGGCAAGATAATTTCTTACTCTGGTGAATTTCTTCTTTGATTCTGATACTCTTCTTTTGTCTAGTCAAAATTACTCCATTTTTTGTAGTGATTCCCTGGTCTGTATTGAATCTTGCATGGCAGACCTGACATCTTCATGAACCTCTTGCTGTATCATCATCCTTCAGCAGCACTTTCATGTGCTTCAGTTAGAAAATCACATAAAGGATTTGGGGTTTTTTTTCCTCAAAAATCCCTATTCATGTATTTGATTCTTTCAGTCACCCAAGTACAATTAACAAACACAAACAGGAATAATGGATCATAGTGACTCTAGCTATGAGAAATCAGAGCTGGAAGAATATGGTGGTGTAAATCTGTGAAGATTAAGCCACCCTGCTGCGTTGATATTCAGAAGCACTTCAGAAACTGGATGATCTTTTTGCTTTATTCCCCAGGGCGGGAAAGGAAGGGATAAAGTTAATTTGTATCATCTTTTTGTCAAGTGCTTTGTAGTGCACCCTTTGTGGAGTGTGGAATACTGTGTGTTCCTATCTCTATATTGTTAATGGTTATCAAGTCTTTACCCAATGAACCAGCTTAAAAATAGTAATATTCATAGGTTTATGTTCCTAGATATGTTGGCCTATGTGTTTGTATTCTCTGCTAACATTCTGAAGCTATGAGTCCTCTAACAGCTGCTGTTTAATTATTTTGCTTTCTGTTAATGATTTGCTTCCTCATTACTTCTGCACACTGTCTTCTCTCCTACTGAACCCAGGATAAAGGAGAGGTACAATTTACTTCTCACAGCACTGATACTTTGCTGTACCTTGTAATGTGATGGTTAATATCTGAAAACTTGTATGTTCATGAATCTGTGAAGAAGATGTTATCTCATTAGGAGACAGTTCTGTCTGACTTCTTGGAAGAGATTCATCTTTTTAGGAAACAGAGATGGCTCTCTTTGTGGGGGGATGGGGTAAACTTGCTTTTGAAAGATGCCAAAACAATTGATTATGATGTTAGAGGTGGGAGTCATCCCACTTTAGGTTATCTACAGTGTAGATGCTTATATCTGAACTTGTCACCCTGGATCTCCTTAATAGTCAAGGAAGAGTAGTAGGCACTTTGAGGGCATAATCTTGTGAGATATTCTCCCCCTTCTTTCTTTTCTGTCCTTCTGGATGGTGCTTTTCCTCTGTCTCTCTACCTTCTGAGATATTTGACTTAGTTTCTCTGGGTCCAGATAGAGAAGATTTGGAGGCAATCATGGAAGTCCATTAGGATAGTCTAAAACACATTTCATATAGACAAGGAATGGCACCCAAAATTCAAGGACATAGGAGTGAAATGGATTTCTTCAGTTAGAGTCTGGTATTCTACTGTCAAGGGAGCCACACTGTATGATACCTTATATAAATTGACCAATCTCTGTGAAAAAATCAGTGAGTCGTCTTCTCCTTAATACTTATACTGGGAAGCTATTCCAAAACTTTATTCCTTTGATCCTGAGAATTTTTTTCTTTCCAGTTTCCAGCCAGAATTTATTTATGGTTGGTTTATGTCCATTTGTTCTTATGCCAGGATTATTCCCTTTAGCTTCAATAGCTGTTTTCCCTTCTCACTGTTCATCTGCTTCATGAATGTATGCAAAACACTCATGGTCTTTTCAGCGCTTTCTGTACTAGAGTGGGCCAATCAAGCCATTCTCAATTCTTTACATACAGAAGGTGTCCCTATCCTAATTATATCAGCCGATTTCTGTCACTCCAGGTTCCACCCTTCCTAAGCTTGGGAGAGTAGAGCGTATGCAGTATTTCCATGAGCTCCCCATTCGTACAGTTACATTAATTTTTCCTTATACCTGATGGAGACTCCTCACATGAGACATTTGAAGATCACTTGCTTTTTTCAGTCTTACAGCCAGTGATCAATCAGTACAATATCTTTTCTGTTTAATAATGTTAAAACTTTGTTTTTGAGATATTTGTTCTAAAAGTTAAGACATGAACAATATAATTTAAAGGTAAAAAAATTTAAAATGGAATCCCTCTTTTCCCTCTGAATTTCCATCATGTGAAACCTTGTAGCCCCGGCTTAAACGATTTCCAGGGTTTGGACCTGTTCCTACATGACTTTGAACTTTGTCCTTAGCTCCCAGGAAAAGCTTCCAAAACCCATTGGTGAAAGTGTCAGTCCCCTTTTTATTTTTTTCCCTTTGCAGAAGATAAAAGTCTGAACACTGGTATTGAACACTAGTTTCTGGCTTAAAAATATAACAGTGTCCAAACGTTCTTCTTTGACCACTATGCTTCTACCGTATTCTCATCAGCTTCCTCAGCCCAGCTCCTTTTGACTCCCACTGAACTCCTGTCTAGGTCAACATCATTCCACTTCCTTGCAAGGATTTTCCTGCTCAGCCTTTGAAACTGCAGGATAGAACAGATTATTTTAGGATGGGAGATAGAACTCAACTGATGCACTAGAGCAGTGAAAACATGAAGTGTGCTCAGTGATGATGCAACAGCATCACGGAATTGAGCCACCAGCCAAACGCTAATGAATCCATGCAGAATATGCATAAAGTGAGGTTTCTTCAGAGGCTTTTCATCTAGGTAAATTTAGGGAGATTTATAAAGAGGGGATAAAAACATCCCTGCTGACAAGGTTGTCCCATCAAAACAGAATGTATCTGCTGCAAAGGGCAGGATTACCTATCTACCTAAGTTATTTAGCACATTATTTTAACAAGTAATATACTTCTTCCTCTCTCAGTCTCCACAACAGCTGAACACTTTTAGCTTATTCTGAAATTAAATAAAGGAAAAAAATAAATAAATTAGCTCCAGCATGAAAAAAATCAGCTTAAATGGTTAGAAATTTGGCACTGTTGTAAATAATTGAAGGCAGGGTATTAAAATGGGGAATTTCAAGTAGCCTTGCCTATAAATAGCACTGGCAGCTCTTTCTGTAGTCTATAAATACTACTGTAATGTATAAGTACCAAAATATGCTCACCACAGACGGAGTACACATTTTAAAGAACTGAAATGCTACAACCATGTTTGTAGATGTAAAAATTATTTAAGATTTTTTAAAGGATTTTTCCTTACTGCTGCTGTTCCTTATTCCATTTCATCCCTCTGAATCTGTAGGAAAACAATCTTAGAAGAAATGTTAAGTTCACTATGAAACATGTTTATTAGTTAAAAGGCATTTCTGAACCATATTTACTCAGCACAGCATACATGATGGTGTCGTGTGCTATACCTGCTGTCTCAGCTCTTCCTTGGGATGCCTCTTCTGAGGAATGAGCCAACCACACGTTGCAATGACACCCACCTTGCAGCACTCTTCACCACCATGTTGCAACTCTTCAAGCCACAGTAAGGCTGCGGTATTTGTGCGGTTTCACAAACAAACTTGTCATGCAAAGCTAAGGGTCTCATCAAACTCAAATCACACGACAGAATTTCACAACACGCATGTAAGTAGAGAGGGCCTTAAGACAGGGCTTGGGAAGTCAGAATTGAATTCCTGGCTTAATCAGTCCTGCTGAGTGACCTTGAAAATCACTTCACTACCTTGCCCTTCAGTTTCCTAATCTGTAAAATACGGCTAACATTTCTGACTGCTTTTCTGTAAAGATTTTCAAGCTCTGTAGGTAAAAAGCCCCCCAAACTATATAAACTAAGCAGCCTTCTTCACCCTGCTGCTTACTGTGGAAATTACTCTGCTATTTTGTTAAAAAAAAAGGGGATGGAAATCTCAGCAGGGGGTCATCGGATAAGAAAATCAAACCCTAGTGAGCAGACAGGAAGCACGGGATTCATCTCCTCTTATTTTAATCACCTATAATAGAAATGTTTGCCTCTGTGCTAGTCACCCTGGACTCCTTTTCTAGTCAGTGGAGAGAAATAGGCACTTTCAGAGCATGCTTCAGCTCATCAATATAAGCATTAAAATACACGAAGGGATGTATGCCATGGAAATGTCTGTTTGCCTCTCTGCTGACTACAGAAAGAGTTGAAGTATCTCTATCACCGATGGGTTGTAACCAGACAAGATGAATCCCATGGAAACTGAGAAGCAGAGAAATCAGGTGTTCTCCAAACATTTTCTAATGTAGAGAATCCCTTCCCTTTCCAGCCAGCTTTGCCTGCTTACCAGACTGAGATCTCAGTATTATTGAAAGCCAGCTGTTTTTCTCAGGGTATTAGGAACTTTAACGCCATATGGAATTTAGATAACTATAAATCCTCATCTTACAAAGCAAGCAATTTGAGGGAGAGAAACAGCAGAGTGGAGTTTTACAAACAATGAAGCAGGAAAATCACGCTGCCTCCCCAAAGCTCACCGTTCCCTCAATCCAATTAGTGAAACCACGCAGTGAGGACCTCCTGGGAAAGCTGGAAGCAGTAACCCATTGAACGGTCACGACCATTCTGATGCTGAACTGGGACAGTTCGCTCCAGATGGGAAGACAACAAGTGGGAGTGGAGAGATGAATTGAAGGCAAAGGGGAAAAGCTGTTTAACTCACCCCTTTCCAAGCTGTGTTGCTTTGTGTTTGCGGTGCATTAGAATGTGTGGCTGTTTGCCTTGCAGAGGGATGCCCTGGCTTGTGCAACGGCAACGGCAGATGCACTCTGGACATGAACGGCTGGCACTGTGTCTGCCAGCTGGGCTGGAGAGGAGCGGGCTGCGATACTTCCATGGAGACAGCATGCGGCGATGGAAAAGACAATGATGGAGGTAGGACATGAGCACATGTGGTATGTCAGGCTTTGCAGAGCCTGTAAACCTTGCACAGTGAACAGTCATCTGGGCTTGATTCTGCAGGGCAGATTATTTTTTTGACAGCTGGTGGAGAACAGACAGCGAAGTCTGCCAGGCTGACTCAGCCAGAGTGGATTTGAATTCAAATGAAATGGATTTGGACCTGGGGTGCCAGGGCTGAAGAGTGAGGTTTATTTGTCCTCAGATGAAGTCCATATACCAGAGAGCAGACAGAGGCTATGCACTCATCCTATCGCTCCACTCCAACAGTGTGGCTCAGCACTGACACGATAGGACCACCTCAGACAGCAAATGTCCCTGACTCTTCAAACTTTGGCCTCACTGCCTGAGGTTCTCATCAAGGCTTTCTGGTAGGTCACTACTGACTTGGGATGGCTGTTTAGAAATAACTTAGAGGCTTCAGTGGCTGATCCCCATGCCCACAAGCCATCCAATCCCTCTCAAACCATGTTTTATTGATTACAGTTCCATATGTAATGATGTCAGGCATGTGAATAATAGCCCTGCGTAATGCAAACTTAATATTCAGAGTTATCTCATTACAAAGGAAACCCTGGTGCAGTGTGAAGGTTTGAATTAGAGGGCAGGAGATGAGATATTAAATTTAAGGCATAAGGGAGACTGCATAATTTGTTTTGTTGTCACTCAGCAAAAGGCTTTGTAAACCACAAGTCTGGGCCAGGACACGTACTGTGAAGTGGAGACTACATTTTGCAAGTCTCTGTTTTACCATATTAACAAGAACAGTACAGTCAAAAAAAATAGCCAAGCCAAGACTCTGATTAGCTGCTTCACAGCAACTGCGATTCTGATTGAATATTTAAAATACTCCTGCACATCTGGCATGGTAAATGGACCAAATTATCCCTTTAGAAAAGATGGAAAAATTGGAGAACCGTACAAAGAGGACATGCTGTAAAACAAAGGTTGCTTTTTTGCCTAACATGAAACTGAGTATCACTGTATTCATCTTTTCTATTTACAGCTGACACAAGGCAGCAATAAATTTCACCACACCAGATGTGTAAAAATATGGTAAATGGAACCAAAGATAATCCCAGTTTCCCTGAAAAAAAGAAACAAACAAGAAAAAACTGTCATGTTTTGAAAAAGAGAGAGGGGGGGGAAAAAAGAGTAATCCAGCCTGATGTACAATAATGAGCACATCTGTATAAAAAAATAGCATGACCAGACTGTACAACTTGGTGGAACACCATCTCCTCATATCTCCTGGTTCAAGATGCTAACTTTATAACTGGGTTACCCTCACCTTGAAATGAGCAGTTTGTCACCTTGTTAGCCTGCAGGACAGCAGATGTAGACAGGAGAGACAAAAAGCATTGACATGTTTACAAGTTAGTGCACATCAGCTGCTAACTTGCATTTGGTGAACTTCTGTGGAATAGTGGTGTATACAGCTAGAGCAAAGCAACTGATAGATTGTAACATATTGTCTTGTGACAGCTTATTCATGTGTCAAAGCCCACAAATGAATGTTGGCTTTTCTCTTGATAAACTGAAAAAGTCATATATGTGTTCACGCCGTGCAATACAGTCTGCAGATAACCCATGTCAGACATACGCTATGCTGCTCTTTTGATTCTGCTCCACTACTGCTAAGGACTCTCATCAGCTGGAAAGTGCAACAAGTACAAGTTTACCTTCCTGACTTGATTTTTTTATAGATCATTAATGTTGTAAAAGTGGGTTGAAATTTCATTTGAATTTCAACCCCTGAGATGAAGGGTCATCAGTGGTGTTGAGTCACTTCTGCTTTGGAGCTGGAGTTCCTTACTTAGCACAAGGATTGGACCGTGGTTGCCTGGACCGGTAAGGAAAAGTTGATTCTGGGTCTGCCTCCTAGATGTTATGCTGGTCTCTGGAGCTAGAAGTTGGAGCCATTCTTGTCACCCTAGGTCTGAGTAAGCTGCCATTACAGTCAGTGGAGATTTAGGGCTTGATGTCTGATGGGTATCCACAGAGTGTCATAGAGTAATTCAGGTTGAAAGAGACCTCCAGAGGTCATCTAGTTCAACCCCTTGCTCAAAGCAGGTCTACTTACAGGTTGCAGGTTGCTCAGGACTGTGTCCAGTCAAATCTTGAATACCTCCAAGAATGGAGATTGCGCAACCTCTCTGGGCAACCTGCTCCAGTATTTGACCACTCTCAGAGTAATTCTTTTTCCTCATATCTAGTCACAATCTCCCGTGTTCCAGCTTGTGTCCATTGCCTTTTGTCCAGTGCCATTTGAGATGTCCTAAAGTATCCCAGCTGGCTTCCAGCCTCCACTTGGCAATAGCTTGGACCTCCTATGGAACATATAAGTATCTGTTTCATGGGTGACAGCTACCTGTGGGTTTCTCAGATATCCTAAGTTTTCTCAGATGGCACTAGGCACCTCTGTTTAGGCAGCTGAATTGAGTCCCATGAGTCCTTCTTCAATGCAGCCACTTTGTCACCGGAGTGATTATATGTTGGGGAAACTGCAGCATTTCCAAGACCACTGAAGAGATGTAGGCTTGAGCAGCCTTTTGAAAGGAGAGGTAGTGTGTGTATGAGCATCATGGCTTCTCCCTCTTCAGGTTCCTGTCACACTGTCTGGACTGATGCCTGCTCTGGGCTGGAGTAGGTTGGTTTATCTGACCCGTTCCTTGTACAGTGTTTCAGGGCTATTGCTGAACTTAACCTTCATATGAGCATGAATGTAGACCATGGAGACGGGAGTCATTTCATGTAGCTTTAGTCAGATATCTGAGCTGGTCACCACACGTACCATCAGTGGAGAGAGACGGGTTTATGGCATCATTTGTCTGTGCTATTTCAGGTATCACCTGGTTGATGCTTACTTTTGGTTGGCGGATTCTGCCTTTCAAGTTACTTTCTGCTCAGAACAGTCTCTCTCTAGAGTGAGACACCATGAAGAGCAATGTGATTTTTCAGAAAAATGATGTGGGGCTTTTCATGCTACATGGAGTTTCGCACTGCCTGAGCTCATCAGAAGCCGTTTGCAATGCTGTGGTATCGTGTGTCTGCTAATCAAAATTGCTGCTGCCGGAAATTCCTCAGTATAATAGGAGCTGAAGTCAGAATCTTTTTCATCAGATCCTAGCCTAATCATACCCCAAGGGAGACGGGTACCAAATTACAGGGCGTGTTGGCCTCTTAAATCTGGAGGCTGTTCAGCCCCAGATAAACAACAACAAGCTAGGCAGAAGGAGTGCCTCCGTGAAAGATAATCTCTATTCAGGTTAGATAAGAGGTATCACAGAGAGCAGTTCCCTCTCCACACACAAGTGTCATTTGTCAAAGCTGACACTTATGTTTCACACCCAGGTCCACTTTATTTACACTTTTAAACACAAAGTCCATCAACTTAAATGGAGTCGCAGTAAGTAACTGAGAGCAGGTGATCATGCAGTATCTGTCAAGGGAACACAGTGCAGTGACACAGCTTTAACAGCCGAGGTAAAAGACTAGGATTTTGCACATTTGACCTAAGAGGCCACAGCCCATTTCACAGCAAATGGGAGATGTTTCCTTAAAAGGGACCCAGAAAAGTGATTCTTGCCTCTCTTTGGCAGAAAATAACCTCTGTAATTTATGGCTGCAAACACTCACCATCCAAGGATACTTCTGTTACACCCCACATAGAGTGTCCTGTCTTGTACTTAAACAGTAAAAAGTTGGAAGGTTTAAATGACCAAGGGAATTCACTTCTGTGACAAGTCTTAGAAGCAGAGTTAATGGCATTTGGCTAAGCCTTAATAGGCAAAATACAGGCTCCTTTGCTTTTCTAGACTCCTCTATCAGGAACAGAGTGTACAGGAAAACTGGAGGGAAAGGGGAGAGGATATTCCTCACAAGTTCACAGATATGGTACCAGGGGAGCAAAGCTGTATTAGCTGTCTTTCTTCCAGAGAAATCATCTGGCTATATGACTCACCCCATATTCAGAGCCAGAGAGTTGGCCCGTTCACCATTTGGTTGTCTAAATATACCCTGTCCTGAAACCATGAGAAAATTATAAGTATTAAACTAAATAGTTCTTTTTGTTTAAAGGTTCTGTCTGATCAACACAGTGGATCAGACATTTGATGGCTTTTGGTATTTTTGGGGGGTTTTCCAAGGTAGCCACATCTTCAAAATAGGGTAAAACTTGCTGGTTCTCCAGGAAGTAGAACTGGCTGTATTCTTAATTTCCTGCTTTTAAACAATGCCAGTTGTTAAACAGCTGCTGAACTCTGCCGCCAACAAAGTGAATCACTTTACTTTTAAAAGACAAGAATCTTTCTGGGATGAAAAGCATGACAGGAATATAAATGTTTCTAATATTAATCTGGCCTTTCATATTAATAAGAGGCTGATGTTCAATTGTGTGCCACTCTGTGCTGCCTCTTTGCCATTTAAGCAGTTCCAAAGGCTTACGTTAGTTATTATGCAGGATAATTTTTTTTTATATATATAGATAGATACACATACACATATATACATATGTGTGTATATATATATATATATTTATCTTCCCATTAAAATAATGCTGGCTTACCTAAGGTATATTGGACACCATTACATAGAAGTATAGCAACTCTTCTTTTTCTTACGTATTACCTGCTCAATGATTTTCTTTTGAGAGAGAAGAGGAGAAACCATACTGTTCTCTTCTTCTGCGAGAACTATAGTAGCTAAGCCTCAGCCCCTCAGTTTATGTCTTATTCATGACAGCTAAATGCAGTGCATGTAGCCGAGTGCAAATGCAGGCTGCCGAAGTACACATGGCCCCTTTTTGTCTTTCCAAGTCCAGTTCTGGGCTCAACCAGATGTTACCCAAGAGCTCCCAGGTGGAACCATTCTCATGCTTTCCTTTCCTCCATCCTCCTGTGCCAGAACAACTACAAGTTGCCATAGTTTTCAAACCCTGGAGCAGTGAGTAGGTCAGAAGCACCAAGCCCCTGCGTGATGTCATTTTGCCTTTCCTTGCAGCCTTGGGTGTTAGTTAGCGCTGCCACTAGAAATAAGCTGTCACTTCTGCAATGATGTGGTTCTGACATAGCCACATATGAATTGTCAGAAATGGATCCTCAGCTGAAATAGCTCAACAGTGTCTGCTTTACTGCACCGTAGTCCTTTGGTGCCACTCTACAGGGTGATGTTTGGTCTCTTGTTTGCCCTATTCAAGGATCAGGTAGTGCTTGTAGTAAGGTGGAGACTTGCACAATGCTTTGGGACTGCAATATTTCAAATTCTTCAGCAAGAGAAATTTGGCGCTGTGCACTGGCCTTCTTAATGCCCATGTGTCCACCATGTGTCCACCACATGCCAAATAATGTGTTAGAGAGCTGGCAGGAGGCTGCGGTGCTCTTTGGCAGTATGTAGGGTTACACCTGAAGGTAGTGCCGGAGTTGTAAAGGGAATTGTAAAGAATCTGAGGGATCCCCAGAACACAAACCTTTGTCTTTACAAATGCATGAGTTGCAGACAAGATGATGGGGTGCTTTCAGGGTTTTTTTTTCTTTTCTTTTCTGCACACTGTTATGAACCTTTACTCCATGCCTGCAAGGCTTTTATAGCACAAGAAGATTGTCTCCTGGGCATGGCAGGGGAGCTGTCTGCTTCCTTGAAACCATAAAAAATGACGCATTAATGTGCTAGCTGCATTTACAAAGGGAAGTGTTGAGATCTGAACGCACCTGGGAAAACAGCCATCATAAATTAGCATTTACCATCAAAGACAGACCCAGTCAAACAACAGGGTCATCTTGGAGGAACCACAAAAGCACTACTAAAAAGCAAAAAAGCCTGTTGTACCTGAAAAGATTGGATTACTGATATAATTTGTTATAAATCACCCAGCTTCTATTCCATTGTTTTATGATGACTGTTAATCAACATTTCCCCAAGTAAGAGAACAAAATGACTGTTTCACATTTTCCAGGTTTTAGATCTTTGCTAACTCCGTGTTGGAGATAACACTTGTGTATCACCTGCTGCCAGTTGTAGCACTGGGACTGTTAGGAGTGTAGTGTGAATCCATGCATCACAGCATTCAGAAGTGTATGCTGGTTGTGCCATCACTGAGGCTGATGTGTTGTGAACTGAGGGTCCAGCAATGGTTGTGAGTTGGCCTGGCAGCCTGGAAGAGTCCCTGGTACCTTTGGCTAGACTGTAACAAAATTCCTTGGATTAGTATATTCAGAAATAAACCATGAAAATGTGTCAGAAGAAACAAACCATAGCCTGCTGAGATGAAGAAAGTTACTGATGGGAAGAAGGCAGTGCTGGTATATAAAAGGTAACAAAAGGTGATGCGAACCATCTTCAGAAAAGATAGGGTGGGACACGCATTTCACAAAGCATTTCTGCTCCTGAAGAGATGCTTTAACGGAGTTTAGGCACCTATGTTCAAAGGAGCACCTCAGGAAAGCTCAGCCAGGCCTCCTTTAGTATCTGAGGCAAACTATTGCCTTACCCTTGGGGAAGAAAGCTCCCTTAGAAACATGAAGTTTTGCCCCTGAGTGTGCTCAGTCATGTACTGTCTTGGGTGAGCAGCATGCACAGCCACTTTCCTGTTGATCAGGATTTGAGAAAGAAGCATGTTTGTGTCTGAGTTATTTGAGGCCAGTTTCCAAGGTATGTTCTGAACATCGCTTGAATTGCTTTGGATTCAGTCAACAGAGTATGTTAGGGTGAACTTTTCAGCAATAGCTTAATGCTTGCAGCACTTGCCAGGGAAATGGGAGGATGTTGGTGACAAGGATATCTGAGCTGCAGAGGGTGTGAGCCCACTGCTCCCAGAGAAAATTCCTAAGCTCTGAGTCACATTTTCTCAGAGAAATCGCTCCTGAAAGGTGCTTTGGCTTCTGAAGGAGACAATTTAAAGCATGATACCACTTGACCACTGGTGAGGTTAAGCAACTTATTCTTACTGCACCATCTGAAATCCAGTCTCTCCTCTGCTGTGAAGAGCTTTCACATGCCTTGCTCAGCTTCATGAATTTCACTCCCAAAATAGGTTGCCTGTTTGGGTTTTTTTTTTGTTTGTCTGTTTTGTTTTATTTCGCTTTGCTGGTGTAATGCATTAGCCCCTTTGTTAAAAGCCTGCCTAGGAAAAAGAGTCCCGTGAAGACAGATGCATCAACAGTATTCTCCAGCACAGTGATGAGCTGGAGGATGTTGCAAACTTGTAGACTAAAAACATTATCATAGCTCTGTTTCCTGACCAGCTAGTTGTGATTATCATGTGTTTTCTATCATTTCCTCCTTCCACTCCAGTCACAGAATCACAGATAATCTAGTCCAACCCCCTGCTCAGGCAGGGTCACCTAGAGCACATTGCCCAGGACTGTGTCCAGACGGCTTTTGAATATCTCCAAGGAAGGAGACTCCACATCCTCTCTGAACAACCTGTTCCAGGGCTCAGTCACCCTCACAGGAAAGAAGTTTTTCCTTACGTTCAGATGGAACTTCCTGCGTTTCATTTTGTGCCCGTTGCTTCTTATCCTATCGCTGGGCCCCACTGAGAAGAGCCTGCCCCATCCTCTTTACATCCTCCCTTCACATACTTATACACATTGATAACATCGCCTTGCAGTCTTCTCTTCTCCAGGCTGAACGGTCCCAGCTCTCTCAGCCTTTCCTCATATGAGAAATGCTCCAGTCCCTTCATCATCTGTAGTCCCACCATCATAGTAGCCCTTTGCTGGACTCTGTTCTGTAGCTCCATGTCTCTGTTGTATTGGGGAGCCCAGAACTAGACACAGCACTCCAGATGTGGCTTCACCAGGGCTGAGTAGAGGGGAAGGATCACCTCCATTGACCTGCTGGCATTGCTCTTCCTAATGCAGTCCAGGATACCATTGGCCTTCTTTGCCATGAGTACACATTGCTGGCTCATGGTCAACTTGGCATCCACCAGGAATCCCAGGTCCTTCTCCGCAGAGCTGCTTTCCAGCAGGTCGGCCCCCAGCCTGTACTGGTGCATGGGGTTATTACTCCCTAGGTGAAGGACCCTGCACTTGCCGTTGTTGAACTTCATGAGGTTCCTCTCTGCCCATCTCTCCAGCCTGTTGAGGTCCCTCTGGAGGGCAGCACAGTCTCTGGTGTATCAACCACTCTTCCCAGTTTTGTATCATCAGCAGACTTGCTGAGGGTGCACTCTGTCCCTTCATCCAGGTCACTGGTGAATAAGTTGAACAAGACTGGACCCAGTACTTACCCCTGGGGACAGTGCTAGCTACAGGCCTCCAGCTTCCCTCCTTTTCTGTGTGCGCTCAGGTGTTTTGTTAAACAAGGGCAGAACTCTGGAACAGGATAGACTTTTTGTGGTATATTTGTGTAGTGCCTGGCACTGCAGGGCTCTGCTTTTGCACTAAGAGCTCAAGGAGTGCTGTAATACAAATATATGATTACTATTATATATGACTATTTTATTTGAACCTGCAAATGTGTGCTGAGCACTTCAAGAAAGACGTGAGGACAATTCCTTTCCCGGGGAGCCAGCAATCTAATTTAGCCAGGATTCAACCAGGGAAAACCTTACTAAGGCAAAATCAAAACAGAGCAGCTGGGATAGAAAAAGTGAAGCGAACATTAATAGCTAACATGATTACAGGGGTATCAATAGTCTCACTGCTGTTCTTCAGACTTGTATTTCATTTCCCTTTGATTTCTTACAGTGGAGCTGGAAGCTATGATGAGATGTTGAATAGGTAAAACAATTCTCTGCAAAGCACCAGAAAGAAACTTATTCCTCAAATCCCACTGAGGTAATTTAAGTGTGGGTCCTCATCTCAGTGCAGAACATCACTGTTCTTGTAAACCTTCATCAGCATGAGCACTAACATGGACAATGACAGGGGCTTGCTCCAGAAATACTGAGCCATTTCTTTGGCCCTCTGTGTTGCCAGAGTTTAGATGAGAACTGTAAGGGTTAAATCTGATTTGCATAAGGGTAAGAATAATAAACTATGTTAACTTTCCTCTGATCATCTGTAGTTTAAGCCTCCCTTTCCAGACTCTCCTGGTAAAACATTAAAGCCATCACAGGACAAGTCGGACAGTGTCCCCGCAAAGGATGATAGTGTTGCCTGGTGAATGCTACAGGAAGGAGAGTGAAGGACAAGTACTGGGTAAAGTGAGATCTGTGATTTTGTGTATTATCAGTGCATTTTACTCTTTCACTGGCAACAAAAATACTCCCGAAAGACAAGGTGTTTTTATTGTTATCTTCCTTTCAGTTTTGCTTTTGCTTAGCAGTTTAAAAAAGCAGTCTCTCACCGAGGCTCTTCCCACTGCAGTCAGTGGCAAAAAGTCACATCATCCTCAGCAGGAGCAGCCCTTGAGTTTGTCATGCGCGCTGTCCCGGGTTTGCCGTGATAAGGCTCCGTCGGCTCACCTCCTTCCGCATGCCTGCGTGTCCGTGGCTCCTGACGAGCGCACGAGGTGTCGTGGTCCGCAGGGCGCTCTCTGCGTACAAGCGGATCCATCCCTGCCTGTGGCCTGCCTGTTCCAGCACGACACTTGACACGCAGCACCTGTCAGATTGTGCTTAAACACGTAATAACGCCGCCGGCGGAAGGTTATTTGCATTCTGCTGCTGATGTTAGCGTGACGGATTTTTGTTGCAGCATCCAAAACTCTGTAGAAATGCTCCATTATTCAATCCCAGTGAGCTAAGACGCTGCCCATTAAATCAGCCAACACAATTGTGGGGCCATGAAAAGTCGCAGCTAATTTGAAATTTTATTAGCTGTCAGCTGATCTTGTTTACTGCAGAAGCAGTCTCTCAAAAGCAGGCCCTTGCTCCTGTACAAAACTCTGATCCTTGACACCTTGTTGGAGCTGCATGGTGGTGGTTTAGAGGCCTGGAAATGAGATTGTGTGAGGCTTGGAAGAGGCATGAGACTCTTGTGGTACTTGTGAGCACTTTGTAGCCAGCAAATGCAGCAAACCAAGGAACGCAGGGTTGGTACCACCTTACTGCTGGAGGTGAACTCTCTTGCAAGATAGATAGTCACACTCATTTCATCAAGATTTAAAGGTGAGCTGAAAGGTCTGCCTCCCCTAATAAGCAGTGATTACCCAACAGGCATAGTTTTTCCCAGCAGTTAATGCCTGGCTTTGTGCTTTAGGGTCTTAAGCCATTCCTAGCAAAGGATGATTTCAGGGAAGCTAGAGAGTTTGAACATGGGGACTTACAGGCAAGGAGGGCAGTCACAAAGCCTCTCTGTAGTTTTTTAGCTGCCTTTAGTTAAAAGCTGCCTGTGCCTTCCTGAGTGCTTGGGAGAGAAGGAACCTTTCCCATTTAGCCAAACACCTGGGAGACAGGGTGCTTATTTATGCAAACCTTGTGATTGCCATAACACACCTGGAACAGGTTCACTTTATTTGGTGTTTTTCCGAAAAGGAAATTACTTTTGGCTTGGATCCTGCAACTGCTTGTGTGGTGTATACCAGGGAGGGAGAGAGAGTGATCCTCCAGCCCACGTGAGGCTTCTGTGGGGAGACTGAGGCTGGCACAGCTCTGAGTCCTCCACGTGGACCCCAGTAGATCCAGATTATCAAAACTGTCCAGTTGTTTTGTGTGCCTCCACTTTTTTGCATGCTAGTATTGATACATTGTAAAAGGCATGATTTTCAGAAAGCCATGGGTCACAAGCAGTGTTGGAAAACCAAGTAATTTAAGGTCAAGGCAAAACTAGGCCCAGTCCTTCTCTGTAGTCAGAGAGAAGTAGATCTAAGTTACGCACCGATGGTGGGCAATCAGAATATATCCCCTTCAGTACTGGTTCCGTAGTTTTTAAGGATGCAAGGCAAAAAGACAGTGAGAGGAAGATGAGAAAGTGTGTTCGAGGACACATGAGATGAGGAGAAATAGCTGGATGTAACACTGGTAAGAAACCTGGGAGAAGCCTTCATTTCCCTTTTTTTATAGCCAGTGTTAAACAAGTGTCATCCTTGTTAGACCAAGATCCTGCTTCAAGAAGTCACAGGTAGCTTCAGAGTTCAGTCTTTTCCTTGGAGCAATTCTTGCGCTGAGAACAAGCTGAAAATACATTATAGATACGGATCTCTAATGAGAATTGTGGTTATTTGGTTATGTTGCACTAGCACTTAAAAGTCCTTTGGGACCAGAGCAGATGTTGTGTGAACATAGAATAAAAAGGCAGTTTCTACTCCCAAAGAGTTTGCAGTCCAAGTTAGTATTTGGAAGAGCTCACCAAAGGGACTAGTGGGCTTGAAATAATGTGTGATCTTTAAAGTGAGATAATCTTTCTAAAAATAGCATTCCAGCTCCACCCACAAGATATGCACCAAATGCAGTAATCCCAAAGTAAAATTCTCTGCGTAGTGATGTACAGAGAGGGCAGATTATCTGATCACAGGGGACTCTTCTGGGTTGGAAGTCAAAGAATAATGTTAGCTGAATAAATTGGAGCTGCTTTACCCTAAGCAGCAAAAAAACAGCATTTTTCTGCTGAGTCTCGTTGATTTTTTAACAGTGATGTTCTCCTTCACATCAATCCTTCTCTGAAGGGATTTGTTTGGAGTCAGTGAGGCAGGGCTCCCACGGTGACATCCAGAAGTCCTGACCAGCCTGAGTTATTCTGTGGGTCCGTGATTCTAGGTTAAAATGCAGCCCACTGATTGTGTTATTTACCAGATGTGGCAGTGCAGTGCCAGTGGCTTCCTTTTCACACAGACGGTGACTTGATTCACCCCACGGTAACTCTGAGATTGCAAAAGTTATTTCATGGTTTTGCACAATGTACGCCCAGCAAAAGAGTTTTGTTTTTGGCAGGACTGCCAGCCTGGCTGTTAAGGACACCTCTGTTTATACAGGATGCTGAAAATGTCTCAAACGTATAAACACATGTGCTGCATGGAAATATTAAGGAACACAAGAGAGAGCTTAAAATCTGGCTCAGTGACAGCTCTCCACATTAATTTGTTAATTGAAAGGCATCTATGATTGAAGCTGCTTCTAGAGGAGTTCCTTGTAATCAGGTCTTGGATCCAGCCCTACTTAATATTTTTACCATTGTCTTCGAGGATAATTTAAATGCTGATAAAATCTTCAGGTGACCCAAAACGTGGTGTGGTAGCAAACAGCATACACAGATCATTTTGATACAGAGTGATCTGCCTCATGTGGCTACACGGTCACAATCAAACAAAATGCGTCTTAATGCAGCCAACTGAAAGATAATACCCCTGGGAATGAAAAAAGCATGTTATACTTACGAGTTGGGAGACTGTTAAAAAGCAATGACTCAGAACAGGATTTAGAGGTCAGTGGAGATAATTGTCTCAACATGAGTTCTCACTGCAATACTGTTGCTAAAAGGCTACTGTGAACTTTGGAAGTATAAAAAAAAAACAGAAATAGGGAAGTGGTCTTGTTTCCGTACCCAACATTCCTGCTACAATTCTGTGTCCAGCCTTGATGCCCACATATAACAAAGGGTGTGAGGGCTGGAAAACAAACCTTACCATGGGAAGTTTAATCTCCTCGTCCGCTCAAAGCAAAGGTTGAGAATGGCTTGACTGCTGTGTGTGGAGGAGAGGTATGGGCAACCTTGCAGATAAAGGCGAAACAAGTTCCACTGGCAGGATGTTGGAGTGAGACAAAATTCAACCTTGAAATAAGATGCAGTTTCCTAGCAGTAATTAAGCATTTGAATAGCTTACCGGAGGAAGTGGTAGACTCACTGTAATCAGCTGTCTTTGAAATATGATATATCTTTCTAAAAGACATGCTTTAATCCAGTTCTGGGGGGAAAAAAAGAACAGCCTGTGTATATAAGAGGTCAGACTAGCTAATCATAGTAGCTTCTTTGACCTTAAAACATATGAATTACTGTAATTCTCTCCAAGCAAGACTTTCAGCCTTGTAGGGAAAGAATTCAACAACACATTTGTTCTCTGATTTCAAGGGGCCATCGTCATATCATGGCCACATGTAGCATGATGGGGGCCCCCTTTTCAAAGCCCATAGCTGTATAAACATGGTCGTAACTAAGAACTTGTTGTGCTGTGTATTTGTGGTCTTGGAGCTACCTGAATTAGGAATCCACACATAGATCTTGGGTAACTGACTTTGCTGTAGCAAACCTTGGGCTGCAAAAGTCACTGATCCTATGTTCGTCTCAATCTTTTATGTCCCTGAAAATTTTGCAGCAAGTTCTAAGGAGAATTCACCTTTATGCTTTATGAATTTTAAAAGTGTTTGTATTTTGACTTCATACTGCTTTGTGAGATACCTTGATATATTTGCCTTTGCTTCCGATACTGCCTTCCCACATTTGTTTTTGTCTTATTTGGACCATAAAGGTTTGGGTATTTTTTTATTATTTTGCTCTAATTTTATTAATCCATGCAGCTCCCTGAATGCCTTGATCTTCATGGGCAGGGAGTTTCTTACAAATGTCACTTTATCTTTGCTTTTCTGACAGAGCCAGTAAGAGATCTCAGGGCATGACAAGTCATAGCTGTGTACAATTTCATTATATCTCCTTACAGTTCACTGGAAGGCACCACTTGGATCACTTACAGAGCATGTAATAAAAAGCACATGAAAACAGTATTCAGAGGGACACATCACTTGTTATGATCTGGTTTGTAGCTTAACTCTTGCTGTTCTCCACATTTCAGACAAAAATGGCCTATAAATTTTCCAAGCTAAAGAAATACTTTGCCTTGAAACTGCTGTTAATATCAGAGGAAGTTGAGTAACTAAACCCCACTTCAGCTCCTGAGGACCTTGAAGGCTTTAGGATGTGAGTGAAAAAGCTCTTTGGTATAGTTACCCCCACTTAGTCCACACAGGCCTGAAAAGCATTAATTCAAATATTAATCTGCAGAGGAGGCCTTGGCATTAGCACCTGTACAAAACATTGTCCTGTGCATCTGTTCTTCAAACATTCATCCACTCTTCCCTGCAAAAACAACATTTCCTTGCTGTCTTGCAGCTTCAGGTCCCAAAACATATTTCTAGCGTCTGAAATAAAGACAGTAATAAAGAGATATGGTACAGGTGGTTTGGTGTCCTCTCACTACAGTGTCTGCAGCCTTACAAAACATTATTAATGTGTGGGAGAAAATGACAATATATTATCTTCCTTGAAATTGTATAGTAACAGAGATGGCTTGTTGTTTCATGTCTTTTTCCTTTTCTTTTTTCTTTTTTTTTTTTTCTAATAGGTAGTTATATATAGGCTTACTATATCCATGCAGGTCTTTATTTTGTGAACTATATCTCAAATTCCATCTGAGTTTTGACCTTCCAGAATCCTACTGGCCTAATCATCTGCAGCAAGTCATTTTTTTTAATGGGCAAATAAAATATAATTAGTCCTTTTTCATTATCAGCAGTCATCAAGAGAAAAGGCAGATGGGTAGATTTTGTGTCTGAGCTGATAAATTTTTGTGGCAATTTTGCAAGGTGTTATAAAGTTGCAGAGATATCAGTGCAGACAAAGGTAAGGATAATGGATGGGATTTTCAAAAGCACTTTTGCTAGTCTAATGCTGCTCCCATTATCATTAATGGCAGATGCAGAGCACTTGTGAAAATGACTCATTGTGTGTGTGTGTGCATGTGTACATGGAGCAAATAGTTCATTGCACTCTCACCCACACATAGACAGGAAGCGCTGGGAACAGCAGTTAGGCCTTTTTGTTCAGTTTTCTTTGTAAGGCTAACGACATGAAATGATCTTGTCAGTGATGTTTTATGGCACTCAAATCTCCCAAGACCGAACTGGTATAACTCAAAAGAATCCTATTCCGTGACATGTAAGCCATCATAAGTACTACAGCAATAAGAGCGGTTCAGATTCAGATCCTGTTTATATGACAATAAATTCAAAGTAATGACAATGGCATTAGCGAAAGGACTTCTAATTTGTACTGGTGTGATTGGGATGAAACTGAAGCTCACGGTCTGTAATAATGGCAAACTGGCTTGTTTTGTATCACTATTTCCTTTGAAATTGAAAATATATTATCCTGGCAAGTCCAGGTCTCAGCGCACTCCAGGAGAGACCTATCTCTCAGAACAGTTTTGCTCTCCACATTCATTTCTTGCTTCCATGCTGAAATTGCCAATAGGATGTTAGCTGTAAAGGTGGTTCCTCTGATATATAGTGCTCCCAGCAACTAGACTGAGACCAAGCACTCATTTCACATAGGCCTTTGAACAGCCATCACATGGCAACAATTTTCATTCCCCATCAAACTGTCTTGTTTGAATGGATGACTTGGAAGTGAAGGGCTCCATATCCCATTACCCAAGACCAAAAACATCCAGTGCCCTTTTCTGATGTAAAGATCCATCTCAACTACATGCTAACAACTTTTATTTCTAAATGTGATGCTTCATCAAACCTCTTCTGAGCTTGTTTCATATTTCCTTTCCTCTCACTGCTTTTTACCACGCTGTTTGCAATGAACAGTGGCATCTCAAAATGAACTGGGGATCAGGAAGAGGAATGGGTGGGGAAGCAGTACGGTTTATGCATTTGATGACTTGACAGATATGCAAACCTTCATTTTACTAGAGTACATTTGGTAAGCTTTCCTCAAATGTGTGTCCACTGCTATTATTGTTTTTATTATTAATTTAGTGGTGCTGGAAGTACAAGATTTGTAATCTGGGAGTTTGAGGCCTTCTGTTACTGTGTGTCTGCACAGAAAAAAATTGACAGACCAAAACAGGCTGAATTTCATGGCTTTCTTCACTGCTTAGTCCTTCTGAAAGAGATCCTAATAGCTCTGATGGGATGCAATGTGCCTGTGATTTCTGCAGGAAGCAGAACCCAAGTACCAAAGTTATTGTTTTGAGGACAGAAAAAAAACTTTGGGGGGCTCTTAAGGTATCTGAGTATCTGAGATGTGAAATGACATATCCCAGAAGCAACCTCAAACACGTTTTTTTTTTTTTTTAGCTTCTAATCTCTTGTATATATGTGAGTATTTTCATATATATGTACACATAGTAATGTACATTTGATGTTATTTATTGGGGCTTTAGAGAACATACCTTATTCTATGCAAGTGTAAATTGGCAGTTCTCCATTGTACACATTAGAAGGAGCTCTTGCCCCAAAGTCTACAATACTCCATGTTACCATTGCTCTAAAATCTTCCTTACCCTTCTGTAGATGGCCTGGTGGATTGCATGGACCCAGACTGCTGCTTGCAGCCATTGTGCCATGTCAACGCGCTGTGCCTAGGCTCCCCGGACCCTCTGGATATCATCCAGGAGACACAAGCCCCCATCTCCCAGCAGAACTTGCATTCCTTCTACGATCGGATCAAGTTCCTGATCGGCAAGGACAGCACCCACATCATCCCAGGAGACAATCCCTTTGAAGGCGGGTGAGTGAATTTTATTTTTTTCTTCAATAAGAACTAAAGCCCAAGCAACCTGGCTGTTGTAAGATGGGGAATGGCAAATTGCCTGATAAGGAAGGGCAGCAAGAGGAAAGAACACAGAAACTGTCATTACCAGTCTCCCAAGTAATTCTGTTGACTGTCCTTCTGACCATAAGGCATGCACAGCTCAAGAAATTAAAGGAATGGAAACATTCTTCTGCACTGGTGAATCAGTATTTCCTTTATATGGCCTCTCTTACTTTGAATCGTAGAGCCTTCTTTTGGTTGTGCTAATCCTGGTAGACCAGTAGAATTTCTTCTACTTTATTCCTCCACTTTTCTTACATTTGGTGCTTTTATGAATCAGTCCATTACAGAGGAGTTTCTTTATCTTCCATCACATGTATACCCAGGGGTTGTGTCACAGACCACCCATGGATTTTACAGAACAGTGGACATTCCTCAAAATCAGTGCATAGGTAGGTTGCCTTTAGACCCTGTAGTCACAACATATTTCCAGCAGGAATGTTCACTCCCTGTGCAGTATGCCTCTCATTTGTTTCTAATAACTTAAGGTTTTGTTTACTCATCTGCAAGGTCCTGCCAGCTAGTGAGACAAGATGCTGCTCTCTCAATGCACGTGGGCAGTTGCATCTTTCCTGCCTTCTTTCATTTCAGGGAGTGAATGCCATTCATTTAGTAGGGCTCTTCTAGTTGAAGTGAATGTCATTTACCAGAAGTATCCAGTAAACAGCAGCAGCAGCAGATGTTCTTCCATGTTACACAGAGATTTGACAGAGCCAACAGAGAGGGAAACTAGAACTATATTTACAGTGTCTGATAACAGATGACTATTACAGCCCTCTAAAGAACTGGAGAAAACCCTGTAGTACAGGGAGGGCCAATAGAGTGATTTCCGATATAAAAAATCAAGTAGAATATAGATTGGTTTTAATATTGAGACAGTCTTTCTATCACTGCCATTAAGAAATGGGAACTGGCAAAGAAATCTTTTGCAGTTCGTATCTGTGACTGCGTTTCAGCCATTCATTTAAGTACAGGACTGGGTCTCAGGAGAGGTAGTCCTTTCAAAATCATGTGCTTAAAGCAGGACACCGTAACACATACCTTGGGATGTGGGATTCTTAGTTCAATGTCTGCTCTGAGTGCTGCCTTTCTGAAATGGTGACCCTAAACCATCAGCTGGTTCTCAACACTTGGTTTTGAACTCTGTTTAATTCCACCAGATTATTAACCACTTACTTTCAGCTTTCCCCCACATAGCAGTGAATGGGTTGGCATTGAAAACATACAAGCCCCATGTTCATATAGGTAAGAGAATTCAGCACTTGCATCCCTGCAGCCTTCTCAGGCCCTTCTGCATCTGACCTAATGCTCTTCCATGAGAGGACACTGCCGGCATCTCATGGGAACCACCCTCTGGGCACTGCTGTCTGCAGTGCTCTGCAGGCTGACCTCAGACACGAGCTGCTTAGAAGCATGCCAGTGTCAGGGAGCTCAGCTGATGTGCTGATGTCCCTGATTTGCCTTGCTGCCCAGTTCTTAAGAGTCCAAGAAAGCTAACTAAAATATTTCACATTAAGATCAAGCAATCCTTATGTAGCAAACAATGTTCTTCTTTGTCAGCATTCTCAAGACTGCAGATTCTGGATCCTAAATGGTCCGGTCTCTTGACTAAATGTGAGCATAGTGAATTCTCTGCTGTCGGTTTTGATTTGTTGCAGTAAAATCAGGCATCAGAATATAAAATAGATGATAAACTTACAGTTTCATTTTCTAGGGTATTTAGGGTCATAATTCCTCAGCTGAGCTCACAGTCAGAAGCCTTTCCATAGAGGACCCTCATGTTGGAGCCTTGTATAACTATCTTTTTTGATGGGTAGGGAGTTTTGATAGACATGGGTCTGATATCATGTCTGTGTTTAATTAACTTTTGCATGACAACTGGAGAAACATTGGAGTCCTCATGAAAGTATGATAAAACACTTTGCAACCTCTATTTAAAAGGCTGCTAGCATTCAGCAGCACACAGAAATGGAAGGAAATAATGGGAATTACCCATTTATACAGTTAACTGCTTCTGGGAGTGCCGGTGGAGGACGAGAAGAAAGTCTGTGCATCATTTAAGTGCCACTTAGATTCCTAAAGGAGTTCCATGTGTTTCATAGACCTGATGGTACATCTCTGTATAGGATGGGATTACTTATGATGTGTAAACGTCCTGCTAAAGAAAGATTCAGAATTTAAGAGGAGCATCTGCTACCAGAAATGTTTATCTAGCATATAGTTTACTAGAGTGAGGGAATTCAAAGATTCAAATCAATAGGAAGTATTTTAATGGTTGCTTTTCATTATCTGCAATAGAACTAATAAATGGGCCTCCTTGTCCCATATATGTTTAGCATGAAGACTTATTTAGTTATAGCGATGATTTATAAGGTTGTCATTCTTAAAATATCAGCATCAGATGTGTATCACTAAATATGGTCTATAGATATGCCACCTCAAACTGTGATTATATTTCGTCTCTCAGGTTACATAGCTGACTCATCACATGAGCAGTTGCAGATAACAGTGAAGGACCTCAGCAGAAGGTATATTTTCCTCTGAGACAGGACTGTAGCACACACTTGGGGCTTATTCATCTGTTGTATTGCTAGAAGTGCTGCTATTCTTTGGATACGTTAAAAGATATCATGAGTTCCTGTGAGTTCTTAAAGATCTTATAGATCTGGATAAACTCAATGAGTAGAAGTATGTTCTGCCTACTTAGCTCATTTCTGTAGTTTCAATTGGATATGTGCCATCTTAGCGGAGGGTGTCAAGAGGATGGGGCCAGACTATTTTCAGTGGTGCCCAGCAACAGGGCAAGAGGCAACAGGCACAAACTGAAACACAGGAAGGTCCATCTGAAGATGAGGAAAAACTTTTTTCCTGTGAGGGTGACTGAGCCCTGGAACAGGTTGCCCAGAGAGGTTGTGGAGTCTCCATCCTTGGAGATATTCAAAACCCGCCTGGATGCGATCCTGTGCAATGTGCTCTAGATAACCCTGCTTGAGCAGGGAGGTTGGACTAGATGATCTCCAGAGGTCCCTTCCAACCTCAACTATTCTGTAATTCCACTTCATGGCTGGCTGTTGCATCCAGCCCTGCAGTTAGAAAGGAGGTATTTATTGCCCCTGGGACAACCACAGAAATGCAGTGCATTTGCATCCTTTATGAACTACACAGAAGTGGCAGCAGAGTGAAGAAGATGACTGAATACCTAAGCAATATATTTCCTGGGGCTTCAGAGACACAGCTTAGCTAGCCTTTAGAGAGAACAGCAGTGCAGATCACCTAATGGATACAAATAAATGAATGCCTCGTGACAGCTAGCCTTTGAGTGAATTTATTATTGAATTACACTCCAGCTTTTTAAGAACAAGCTGAGCTGACAAGCTCTCTCACCACTGCAGAAGAAAAAAGAAAGACAATGATAAATTACCCTGATGGATAAAGGTAAAGACCTTGTCTCCTCCAAAATACCAGCAATTATATATTATTCATGTTAGGGAAGAAAAAATAATCATTCCCATATTGAAATGAGTGTTTATGATGATAAAGCAAGTAGCTAAATTAAATTCTGAATGCACAGAATGTCTTTTCACATCTTTTTGATGAACAGATAACAAGTACTCTTCTGCTACTTGATCGTTCTTGTATTGATTTTGAAACCACTTACTCTTGCTGTTTGCTTTGTATTTTTAAGCCATTCTTAGTTGTCCATCACCATAAGGAGCAGCACAAGATACAGTGGTGTCAAGTTGTTGACTTTCAAGCAGGACACCGATATCCTTGTTCCCTCTTGAGGGACAGTGTCAGAAAATTGTCAGAACAGGGTAAAGTCCTGAGCCAGAGAGTCTTTTATGTTAAGTGTTGGCATAGGACTAACATGTCTCAGAAAACCATGTGCAGAATTAGTATTTTCTTTAAGAATACTTGAAAAGAAGTCAGCTGATTTTTAAGTAGATGTGTTTTAGACCTCATCTTTTTATGGCACAGTTTTCATATCTCACTTGGTAATGTGCTGCCATTATTATTAACCCATTCAAATTAAATAGGCAGCTAGAAATAATCAGCTGAGTTATAGTAAAGACACATCAGAGAGCACAATTTGGTATCAGCTGCAAGGATAGTCCCTTATCACCCTTACATAAAAGCCTAAGTAGAAAAAGAAGTAAGTTTTCATGGTTTAAAATTCTGATCAGAATCAAATTTGCTCATTTTGTTTTCCATTACTGAGTGGTGGGCTATCCCCAGACATATCACTCCACCTCCCTGTGCCTCCTTGTGCAATGTACCTTACTGATCTAGTTGGTGAGGAGTTATACAAGCTCTTTGAGATACTAAGACGGAAAGGCACACTGTAAAGGCAATTGTGCAGTATTTTATTATAAATAAATAAATAGATATTTTTTATTGTCACATTAAACTACATTGATCCCAAACCCCATCAAAAACAAAATTGTGAGTATTGATCATGGCCAAAGAAAACCGAGTCAGGGAAGGGCTAGAGAACAGGGGAATTTCAAAAGGGCTTCCAAAATCGGTAGTCCCTCTGGCTCAGTTCTCAGTGATTTAGAAAAATATTAGGATGATATAATAATATCCTTAAAAGGAGATATTCAAAGCACCTTTTCTTTTCCTTTCACCCATTTCTTCCCACTTCTGAAGTGACACAGATTCTCCACAGCAGATCTTGCTCAGTTCACTTTGCAGTGAAACCAAAGTGCTTTGTCTTTGCTGTACTTCTTACCTTTGGGTTGCTGGAGTGACTTTGATACAGCGAAGTACCAAACACTTCTTTTCTAGCTGTGAACACAAAGTTAGAGAGAAGTCAAAAAAACAAAGGTAGACAGGTATGCATTTCTGCTGATGATTCCTCTGGATTTGTCTGGTCCAGCCCATGGCTTTGGCCTGGCTCCAGCAGGATCTGCTCCCTTGGGCTGGCAGCGAAATACGATGCAGCCACTGAGCTGCAGTTGCCTCCAGAGGCAACATAGCAGCTCCACCACTTGGGACAGCTTGGAAAGATAAATGCTGCACCCATTTAAGACTGTGCCATAGATATTAGACACTACTCAGCGATCCTGGCAGTGAGCATTCCTGGCACAGCATGATGCATACGCTCCTGTAAACAGCCTTGAGAACAGGCTCGTATTTTTCCCTATTTTATACCAAGCTAACACAGCACCTTTTCAAACCATCTCCTTCTCACCATTACTGTCTTCCAAAAGCATCATTTAGCTTTTGTTGCTTTCTGTGTAAGTGAACTATTTATTAGCTACAAATCATAGATTTTTGAAATAGAGGAGAATACAGAGGAATTTTCAAAGATGGCATTTTTTATTTTGGTAATTATTGCTCTTAAGCACAGGAGAGCATACTTTTAAAACTTATCTTTTCAGTGTACAAGGCAATACATGCCTTTTCAATGTTTGCCTTTTTCCTTTGATTTTAAATTATATAGTATGGCATTATTTCATCTCAAAGTGAGTTTGAGTTGAGGATGGCATTATTTCCTTATAATAAACTAATGAAAAATATGCAGCTACTTACTTCCACATTGTAGAGTTCATATCTGCAGGGTTCTTTGAAAGAAAAGGTTCTATCGATTTGAACGTTTCTTTCCATAACATAGGTAGTGTAATCATAATGTAATTATATCCCACTTTTTTACAAGAGGCAGTGAAAGGAAATCCTGTGTATGGTCATTAGAGAAACTGGGATGCAGTTTTTAACAAATATTACAAATTGCTGGATATTTATTACCAAGTGTTCTTTTTCTAGGTTTTCTGGGGCCTTCTGCTAGAACAAGTCATACTTGAAGAAATTATGAATTCTTTCCTCCTTTGTTACTATACATTAATCTATTCATTCCCCTCCTCAGTGGATAAAGAATGTTCAAAACCAGAGGAACCTAAATAAAAAGGATAAAGTTGGCATTGTTACTAGGGATAAAATAGTATGCTACATACATAACCAGCCAAAGAGAAAGGAAACAGAAAATATGAAGAGGAGAAATGGCTAGATAAGGTCAGACCAATTGCTTACAAGTTAGACTGCCACACTTCTAATTTTAAACTCTTGGCCCTCAAAATGCAGAGGGAGGCTTCCAGCGCAGTCCAGGGACAAATTAGTCACCTTGAAAGAATCAGCCGAATGACCTTCATGTTGAGCCCCGCAGGAGCTGCAGAAACCTAGACAGCAGCAAACTTGAAGCAAAGTTGGTCACAGCTCCTGTTTCTTTGCTGGAACTTAGGGTGGCTGAGTAGTGGCTTCAAGCGATGCCTTTCATTTCCCTCAGAACCATTTTTGTTGGCTCTGCTTGAAAAAGAAAGTAAGTACAGCTGCAGTCTGGGAGTAGGATCCTCTTGGTGTATGGTAAGTATGATTTGGGCATGCTTCCAAAATCAGGCAAGGTAGCTTGTATCCATGCTGCACCACCCAGTACCTAGGATTCGAGGGTCTCAGGCCATTCCCATGTACCTAGGAGCATGCAGAAAGCAAAACTCAAGCCTCTACAACTCCTAGGTACAAAGGCAAGATTCCTAATGAGTTAAGCACTTCCAGGATTACACAGACGCTGACGGGGGCAGGGGTTAAATTGCACTTTTGGTTTTAGGAGTCTAAACTGTGCTGTAGATGCTGATGTGTTCTCTTGGATCTGCCGCATAGATATTTGATTAATATTTATTCAATATTTGAGGTACATTCCTCTGAAAAAAGAACAGCCCACATGGCCATCGTTGTATATTAATCATTGATAGACATGTCTGGCTTGATAACTGTGAGCTGAGTCAGTAGTTCCATTCAATATAATAACATCACTAGAAACAATGTACCTTGTTCAATACAGAGACTTGATTATTTCATTACTGCATTGGGTTTCTTCAAAGACAGTCTCAGCTCACTGTTGTAATGATTCTCCCATGGGACCATGACACGTTCACTCTGCAGAAAGCTGGAGCTTTCTGTCCAAAGCTCTTTGTTGCCTCCCCTCCGTGGAAGCTTGCTGACCCTTCAGCAGAAGGGACGCTTGAGCACGCTGCAGCTGGGTCGGTGCAAAGTCAGCTTTCCCCGGTGAAACCACGCGGGAGCTGGGGGGAGCTCATCCTCCTGGCTTTGCACCAATGGGGGTTAAGCTCAGCTTTGCCACATCAGCTTTGGGGCGGTCACCTCTGCTAACAGCTGAGTCCAAGTACAGTTTTCAACAATTTCAGTATATCCAGAAGAGGCTGACATTTGCATGCTAAATTTGTTAAAAACCTCATAAATAAAAAATCAGTTTTAAAATCCCAACCATAAAATCTTATATATTTTATTGAACCATTTTTTTTGTAATTCCTTTGGATCATTACAAAGCTATCAGATAGCTTATATGTAGTTAAAGAACTTTCTCTATGATCATCAAAAAGAGACTTCATTTTATAATTAACATGTAAATAATGTATTTCTTCTTCTGTCCCATTAAGTTTTCCTTTCACTGTATCTGAAATTCTGTGGCAGGAATTGCTTTTATTTTGGGTCTTCTGCAGAGCTGAATACCTGACCACAGCTAACAAAATAAATACCAGGTTTAAGATATTATAATAATACAGACCTACTGAGTTCTGCTTTTTTTTTTTTTTTTTTTTTTTTAAATGAAGACTTGACATGAATACATCAGTCATCTCTGAAAGTTTCTGGTCCATAAAGTCATTGCCTCTCATAGAAATAATGGTTATAGGATCACTTCTGGAAAGTTATTTAAATGAGTGTAATTCAGTATTAGGTGGAAAAATTATCTTGCATCTTATGACCTACTGAAACCCTGACTTGGATTTTATGGGCCTAAAAAGTTAAGAGCCTGATTCCCTTTCCTTGGGCTTTTGTACAAAGCAAAAGAGTGTGTTTCTTTGATTGCACTGGAGCGAGGGAAAGAATCACCAGTTTTTAAAGCATTTCTCAGTCCACAGCACTGGGTTTTCACTGAGACTTTAGGCCCAGCTTCATTACGCATTGCATTTTCTATAAAACTATTCTAAAATACATTCACTTTAATTTTATAGTTGGAGCTAGTTTTATGATTTCAAAGATCAGTGTCAGTGTCTTCTCCTCTTCATTTCCTAGTTGCTGAGCACCCTTCCTGTATCCTTTATCCTCCCACTTTCCCATTACAGCTCAGCTGAAAAATCTTGGGATGCTAAAACAGTGAGTCAATGAGGTGGAGAGACTCAGGACATTTCGGATGCAGGAGCAGCCTCTGCTTCCAACAGTGGCCAAATTGCCTGGCAGATCAGAGAGGAAGGATGTGCTTTCAGAAAGGGGAAAGGAACAGACACTGAGTAGGTGAATAAGGTCCACATCTTTGGAGAAGTTTTCAAAACAATACGGGCAGCTCAAACCTGAGGCTTTCAGGAATGGAGCCAGCAGGGAATTATTTTGAGAGCAGTGATCATTTGATCATGGGTTTGTTAGAAATGGGAGGTGGTCATGCGACCAAGATGCCTTCTTTTACCTTTGAAGGAGCCACAACTAGTAATGGTTTCTCCACAGTGTTGCTAACGAAGATGATGCCAAAGGAGATTTTTGAGAACTCTAAGTTTGTAAGTCTTCACAGAGCAGAGTGGAGACAGATGTATGTAGTGGAGGCCTTGAGAAACTGCTTGCAAAACTAAACCCACTCATGGATACTAAAAGCATGCTATGAAGGCCCAGTGTTTTGATAGTCAGGCTAGACCACATCCAAAGAGACAAGGAAAATATCATCTGCATCTAGAGGTGCTATTGTGAAACTTGATTACTAAGAGCTTTCCTCTCATACTTCAAATGCCAGCTTCATTAGCCATATTCATAAAAGTAGCTGAGCATTATGCTGTTTTTTCCCCAGTCGTCCTTAAGCCAGTTTAAGTAAGGGGTTTTCTTTGGAGTATTTCATTCAGTTGTCTTCACTGTGTGTTTCGCAGAACAGTTAAGAGACTGTAGAAGGTTTCTTGCAAAAGATTAACAATTAAGGTCCCTACCCGCATAAAGAATCAGCAGTAGGTACTATCCCTTAAGTGATGGGACCTTATAAATAGCTTCAATGAGTAGGTTAAACAAACAAAACAGATACCGTTTCCTGCTTCAAACAGCTTAGAATTGACTTGCTGTTATTGAGCCTGGCCAAAGCTATTATAAACTTTGTTCTTCGTCATGCACTCCTTCTCTCCTGGGTCTCCCATTCCATCAGCTTCTCGGAAAGTTCAGTGGCAGGCTCTGTTGCAGTCCACGTCTTTCAGTGCCACATTAGCAAGCCCCAGGCTGGGATTTGGTCAGATGTCAGTGCATTTAGTCCTGTGTCAGATTGACACTGGCATTCTGGTGCTCCCCTTATTGGCGAGGTTTTCTGCTGAGCCTCATTAATGCTTTTGTGTCCTAGCTGTCCAGCGTATGCCAAGCCCTTTCAGAAACTCACTTGTGTCATACATGGTGGTATGGGAGTCTTTCTGAGTGACTACTCTTAGATTTCATTTTTTTCATGTAAGTGTGTCTTTCATGTTTAATAAGGAGCCCTTTAGCAGGATCTTTACATTCGTTTTCTTAGCCACAACTCCTTAATTCTGATGACATCCAGATCAATACAGGTGTATCCAGTTTAGGCTTTATCTACACCTAAACTGAACTGAGAAAGCCAGACTGGAATTGATTCAGTTCAAGGAAAGATTACAGGAGTTTTCTCCTGCACAGTTAGGAGGCAAGTGGGCAGGGTTTTTACAGTCGGTTTGGGGGAGAAATACTGCCACAAGCAATAAACCTGGAGGTCTTCACATTCTACTCTTTCCTCCTCTTCTTTTGTCCTTCATCTATCAGCTCATGCGCTTTGTGTGTGTTCATGTGTTTGACCATGATGCCCTTAGCTTTTACCTGATATTCTATGAAGTTTTCTCTTTCTCCGAGTCCTAGACAGCCCAGAGGTTGTTTAACATGAGACAGGTGCCTTCAACCCAATATGACCAAGGTCCATTTTGCTGCATCCTGTGTTATTATCAAGCAAAAAGGTCACAGTAGCTAAAGGAATGAGATCATGTTTGTAACAAATGACTGTATTTATAGGCACTTATCAGCAAGGTGTCTGAGCCTGTCTCAGATGAAGTACCATGAGAATGTAAGAATCTCTACACACGAGATTAGCAGATTACTGTAATCATCCTTCCAACGTTACTGTAAAGAAGGGATGTGATTCTATCATTATTTTGTGGGTAGAGTGCTGAGACACCTACAGAGTAGCTGGTATGTCCAGTGTCACACAGATAGTCACAGATGGTGACAAACAAATAAAACTGGGATCTCCTAATTCCGATAATGAGGGTCGTATTGGCAAGAAATAACTTTCTGTCTTTTCACTCTATGCTGCTTTGGTGAAGACCCATCCAGAGCAGAATAGTCCATTCCTAGCATGTCTATACCAATGAAATACAGAAATGATGGATAAGATCAGAGGGATAAAGAGATTTATAGCAGCAAATTAAACTATTTAATATGAATAACTTGGCTGAGGATGGCTAAGTGGTCATGATAACCATCTCCACGCATTTGAAACCTTTGAAGCAGAAAACACAATGAGTTATGGAGGAAGTACTTTCAGGAGCTGCAGAAATTCTTAGTGGTGAGATCCCCCACGGCACCTATTTGAAATCAAGGAAAGAATACAGATTTCTCTCAGCAAAAGAGGGTTTAGGATGTGTGGAATTTCCCTCCTCCCCACTTCCCCTCCCCAATGAAAACCATTCAACAAAAGCAGTTTTTTTGCAAGTTTTCCAGTACCAAGCACAGTATCAGTGGAAAACAACCATGAATAATAAGTGTTGGAAGGGCCAATACTTAAACTACGAGGCATTGGATCAGAGTCAGTGTTAAAGGCAAATCCTTAATGTATTCCCGTAAGAATTTGTGAGATGGCTTTTGGGGATTTTACTTTTCTGGCTTCTGTTCTAAAACTGTTTTTGTTTGCTTGGATTGTGTTGACAAGCAAAGCAGGCTATCAAACTTTCTTTATAGCTGAGGAATGGGAAAGTAATGGCATCAATGCACCCATATCTTTTTTGCCACTGTGTCCTGGATCTTACCAGGAAGACTTAATTTAATCCTCCAGGGAATAAAGAATGACTTTCAAAGTGATGGTCTAAAATTGCCTGATATACCTTCTGGCATTCCAGATAGCACTTCAACAATGATTTTTGTGTTTCAGGAAAGCTTTTATACACAAATTTTAAAAAAGCTAGGGAAAGTCTAATTTAAAAAAAAAAAAAAGCAGAATGCTTTCATTGTAAAAATAAGGTTCATTGTAAAACAAGGTTCCGTACAACCACACGTAAAAGTAGACAAGGAAGAGAAAAAAAGAAAAACGCAGGCAGTAGGTCGAATCTGTTAATAATTCAGTGGGAAGAGAAGCCTCCAACAAAGAAAAATTCAATTTTGTTCAACTGCAGAAAACATTCTGAACTAGCAGGACTAGACTGAGGGAATAAATCTCTTCTATTAACACGAGAGATAATTTCATGTAAATGTATTGGGAAACCTTCTAGCAGAGCTGAGAGTCTTAGCAGTACCACTTAGCTTGTTTGTAGTGTAATTGCATTTAGACCAAGGTCTTCTGAAGGAAATGGCTGACTAAATTAGCATTAACCAGGTTCCTGGGGGGCTCAGTGCATTGTGGGTAGTCGATCTTGTCTCCAGAAAGGACACGTTGACACTAGAGAAGCCAGCTGCTTGCAACGCACACTGTTAATTGACTTTCCCAAGTGGGGCAAATTTTATCACCTAGGGAAGGAGAAGATTTGAGAATCTAATCAGGCAAAGTCTGGGATTTGGTTTTCTTCATATTTCCATCCCTCCTGCTTTTAACTGAATTCAGATTTGTGCATGTTGCTCCAGCTTTTTTTTATCACTGTGATTTTGGAAAGATATCCCCTTTGTGGGAACATCTTTCCTTAGAGCATGTAAATAAAGCAGTTGTTATAGTCCTCAGGAGGACTGAGGGATGCAGCTGGGCTTGCCGAAGAGCTGCTTGTCTGAGAGGAGAAGCCAGCTAAGTCCAAGTTAGCGAGCACATAAATGTACTAAGAGAGTTGGAGTACGATGCCGTGAGGATTGTCTAGCCAGGGAGCAGAGTCACTTACGGGAAGTTGGGAGTTCAAATGCATTTGTTATAACTGCAAAGGCTAGAGGAAGTTCTCCGTATGTATTGTGCTGATATCTGTTATTGAAGACATAGTTGTCTGTGATATGTAATGGGCCAGATGCTAGCTGATATATAGCAGCATACCCCATTAACATGAGCTGAGTATCTAGGCCAATGCGCTTACAGTATTAGTCAGAACTTTGCAACTGCTTGGACACAGGTTTTATCTAGGGCAGCAGGAGAGACACCTGCAACATTTCATATATTTTCCTTTGCTTGCTTTTAACTCTAGGAAAGAAGAAACAACATTCTTTCTGGTCTTGGAAAAATGCAATATGATCTTGTGTCCCAAGTATTTTAAAACATTAGTAGTTCCAGCATTGGTCTGGATATGCCATCAGTAATTTAGGATGCTGAGTCCCTTATACTGTGCCACAAGAAGGTTTTGGTCCTCAAACAGCAGTCCGCAGTGATTCCTCACCTTCACACAATGAACAGCCATTTGATGTGAAGCTGGGAGGGGCTGGTGACAGTTTCAAACACTTCCTCAGTTTTCTCTAAAGGATAGAAAAGGAAACATGGGAGTGATATGGAAAAATCTATGAAGAGATGTTCTGGCTGCTACTTTTAGCTCAGACATGTGATTAGACATAATTACTTTGTGCAAAATTGCACTGTGATTGGTAACCTATTGACTTTGATGGAATTATTCCAAGGATCACGTTGTGATCCTTTGAGTTATGCTTTGCCAACCGGTTTGATAGTGGCATGTGTTTTATTGCTGGAATATACTTTTAAAATTGTTATGTATGGGAAGCTGGGTTGGAACCTTCAATGCGAGAAGCAATAGAAGTGTGAAGAATGTTATTAGTTCGAGGCTGGGTCCTCGTCTTTTCCTATATGAGTACTATCAAGTCAGTGATGATATGTTAGAGGAAACTCAGTGAAAGAAGAATCACTTCCATTATCTCCTTTCCCTTGGTCTGATCCAAAATAATATACGAATCAAGTTACATTTTAGGTTGCCTACACGTTCTGGTAAAGCTTCAAGAACTGTTGGTAACAATGGACTTCTCCATTGATATCAGTAGGACTTTTGTTTAAGGCTCCCTGAGAAATGGTCTGTTTTCTGTACTATGGAGTAAACAGCTAGCACAGCCCTTATTTAGTACAAATTATACTTAATCTCCTTGCATTACACATTTTCAGATTTTTAGATGGACTCTGAGAAAATAACTTGATCTTTCTGTGATAATCTGCGTTTATAAAATCAACTTTACCAAACAGCGCAGGTTTGATCCTTTGCCTCAGTGAGCCAGTACAGTGACATTTTGCACTTCTAGTGGGTAGACAACAAGTGCAGCTGTGGTGATTTATTCTCTCTGAGAATCTGGTCCTGCACCTGTAGAAACACTGGCTTTCAATCTCTGCTCTCCATCTGGACAGCAGTTGCAAAAATCACTCACTAGGTCATGCTAGCACACTGACACCACAGTTTGCTGTTATCCTCAGAAAAATAGTAACAGTCAGCCAAAAACTGAACTCAAACACTCTTACAGATATGTGATGCTTTGTCTTTGTAGGAATCTCCTAAGGCAGCATTGTAGTAATGACTTAGAGGTCTGGAAACAGACTTTGCAATAAGAACCTAGTGAATGTGTCTTTGGCCCTGCTGCAGATTTTCTGACTGACCTTGGACAACTGAAAACCGCTCTGTGCTTTATTTCCTCTTTCTGTAAAATACCTATCTTGCAGTATTAATCAATGTTTGTAAAGATCCTGGAGATCCTTAGATAAAAGAGCATGTTAGAGAGTACAGAGTAATTGGAATAGATGTAGCCTATAAAGCAGTGCAAACTACCAAACCTGGAAAGAAAAAGGAAGCAAATAAAAGCCTGTCCTGTTGGTGTGCTCAGTTCCTCAAGCATTTTGTAGGGAAGCTATTTGAATCTAGCAAATTATCTCTTGTGTTTTTCCCAAGTGGTAGCTTAGTGGTCTTTGTGGAATGTGGAAGAAATGAGCTGTCAAGCGCATTGTGCCTCTGCTCTCCAGAGGGCTTTTATGCCACAAATATGCCCATGTGATATTTGGCATGTTTCTGTTCTCTTTAATTCTAAAATATGTTTTACCCTTAATAAGGGCAAATTGTGAAGACACTGTGAAACTCAGTGGGTTACAGCCAATTCCAGTGTGATATTGTGAACCCTACAAGAAGTTAATAAAGTATGTCCTGCAGCAGTTACTTTTTTCAGGAGTAGAATAAAGGTAAAGCACAATTCTGGTGTCAAATGTTCTTGCACAACTCCTGCAAAAGTGTTTAGGAGCAGCAGCCCACCATCAAGAAGCATAACATAGCCCCATGCATTTCAGTACATGACAGCCTGGGCTTTCGCTTCCACAGGGGCTCCCAGTCATGGAAGTGGAGGTACATCCTTCGTTCGTCAAAAGACTTACTGTTTCCTATTCTTTCTCTCCTCCTTCATGCAGACACGCGTGTGTGATTCGAGGCCAGGTGATGACAGCAGATGGGACGCCTCTAGTTGGAGTGAACATCAGCTTTGTCAACAATCCTCTTTTTGGATACACAATCAGCAGACAAGATGGCAGGTAGGATACCTTCATAGCATTTACAGTATTGAAGCAGTGATTACTGCACTATTACAATCAGCACTAAAGAGAGACTTCTTCTAGGAATACATTTATTGTTGAAGCATTTTGAAGATGCCGTGCATCATTATTGCTGTTGGTTGTTCATTCTTATTTTTGTTTTCTTTATTGTGATTAACTTTTTAATATTGCCTAGAATCTAGGCAAAAATTGTTTAAGCCACTGCACATGCATGTAAGGAAAAGAAGTCTCTTGCTCCCCACAGCTCTATTCTTGCTAATTTGTACTGAAATGATTAGGAAGAAGTCATTAAGATTATGGTTGTATTAGAGGCAAGTGCTTAAAATCTGAGCAATCACACTTAGCCAAAACAAAAGCATTGTAAATGGGAAAGTCTTTCATCTTATCTTTTGTCTGTCAGTGCTAATTGGCTCCCTTTCTTTTAAGAACAAAAAATGAAACATAAGGAGTTCCAGCTGCACATGCTCTATCTAATGACTATTAACCACTAGCAATTGGGAGAGAATTTATGGATTTTAGCACCTCTCCAATCCAGCACCTTCATTAAAGGTTTGACTTGGCCAGAGAAGCTGATACAATTATAATAAAAGAGAAGAACATGTGCTTAATGTCACCTTGTTCATGCTCATGGGGTTTTGTCACCTACTGTAATACCGATGGTGACGAAGAGGCATTCTGAGTGATGCTCCATCTCTTGGAGCACACAACAATAAAATCTGGACAGCAGACAATAGAGATAAAACCACCCTGTTTTGGGGAAGGCAGACCTTTGGTGGGTCAGTACTTAACTGTATGGATGCAAGTGATATGTAGCACTCGCTGTCTGGGCCAGAAGACAGACTCTGACTGCGTTAGAGCAGGCATAGCCTTAGAGGCTGCACTGGTGCAACAAATGATGCAAACGAAGGTAGACTTTGTGCAGCTCCACGCATCCACCCGCCATGCAGAACAAGGGCAGTATATGCAGTGCTAGAGGACAGACCTACCTCAAACTATTTCATGCCTCAAGCAAGAGCAAAAGGCAAAAGATTTCAGCCCCCAGTCTCAATACTCTCCCAGCTCTGGACCTCTGCAGTGTCTCAGTAACTGTTTCTTTCTGGTTGAGAACACTGGTGGTGAAAGGGAACTCCTGCCCGCTGTAAGCCAACTAAGCTGGTGTATGGGGTAGTTTAAGTGAGGAGTCTTCCTTTCACATCACGTCCTTCCCCAACCTGCATCTGAGCAGGGGACCCAGGGCAAAAAAAAAAAAAAATGCGGCTGGCGCATGAATGTCCTCCACCAGTCTTCAGTGAACTGCTGGTCCCACAGAGCCTGCTGTCAGCCATTGTAAGTTAAATTATTTGCAGGGACCTCAGTGCTGCAGTTCGCTGACTTGGCCTCTGATGGATACTCAGTTCTAGATGATAAAGTCAAGAGTGATCAGCTGTGTCTGACAAGGGAATCTGTGATTGAGTGGGACTGATCCTGAAACTGGGATTTCTCTCAGCAACTGCTGGTGTTCAATCTAACCCCCGATTGGGTGGTGTCAGCTCTTCCGATCTCACTTTCTCCTACTTCCCCTCAAAGCATTCTGCTTCTACAAAGATTTTGTGCAGGTCTGGTGCACAACTGATATCCAGCAAATTGTCCAATTGCAGTACTGAGTGCACTTGAATCATAAAAATATCTAGCCTTCCAAAATTGCCTAAGGCATACATTCAGATATTTTCTCAAATGAATGGGCACAACAGTACATCTGTGTACTCGAGAGGTAATAAATGGACAAGCAAAAACACTTTTTTTAAAAGAACACCAGAATCCAGAGAACTTCCTCAGTGATGAGGCCTTCTAAAAATTATCTTGAAATCTTTAAGAGCTCTCAGATTAAAATTATCAGGGCAGAACAATGGTTATCGGCATCCCTTATTTCTAATCTCAGTCTCGCTGCCAATTTAGCAAGTGGCGTTAGATATAGCTCTTTACCCTCCTAGGCCAGCCAACTAGCCGGTGAAAAGGAGATAACATTTACTTGTCTTCCTCACTGGTTGCTATAGCATTTATTAAATACTATTTGTAAAGCACTTCAAAATCATCTAAAGAATTATTGCTACTGCGGTCGCTTACATATTTTGATGGTTTTCAGTAATTTTCTGAATAGGGGGTGACTCTCTCTTCTCAAAGTATGTTCCACAGTGCAGTTTTCATGGGACTGAGACATTATATTTTAAGAAGTTATCGCACTTGAGGAAGAAATAGTTTCTCCTGAGATACCATAACAAACTGCACATGTTCCCAGTCCATAGCAGTGCACAGTCATATGAGGTCATCTGGACTGTCTTCAGTGTTATTCTGGTTTGGAGTAAACTGTGAAGATGCATGAAAGCAGCTATCTAGTTTCAGGGGTTATAAGATAAATGCTTCCAGGGGTTATGAGATAAATGCTTAAAATTCACTGTCATGTTCACCACAGGAATATCTATGCTAGAAAACATGCACTGAGTTGCCTTAAACTGATTTAGCAAATCAGTTTACTGATAGCAGGACAATAACAGCATTCTTAAAATAAGGGGGTTTAAATTGAGAATTGTATCAATTTAACTAAATTGATTCTTAAGCTGATTTAGTTGCTTCAGTAAATTTTTTTGGTGTGACCAAGTTCCAAAATGAGTATCAGAAATGAAATTTCAGTTTTAAAATTAGAGTGGACTGATTTTTTTGCCCCTGTAAGTGGGTTTATGGTATTCCAGGTCTTTGCAAGTAGGTTTCACTCTTATTACAGTAGTCAGATACCGCCTCTAATAGTGAAAGCCTGTTCCTATTTAAGTCATATTACTTCAGTCTGTTCATTAAATCACCCCAGCTCCTCCTAACGAGATTCTTTGATGGCTTCAAGGCTTACAAATGTTTTTAGACTAATTATTGTGACACGGGCTTTTTTCTGATAACCAGGCGTGAAGATAAAATGGCAGTTTTCAAACCACTCTATTGTGTGCATGATTCCTCTGTAAAGCAAAGTTAACAGATGGATCAAAGTATCAGTACTGGATTATAAACCACATTTTGAAATAAAGCTTTACATTTGATCAAATCGGAGGTTGATAGGGGCTGTAATTCATCAGCATCTCATGGTTGGCAGTGTGGTGTTAATAAAATAACAAGAAAGTCTCCAGACATTTTCACTATCATGTACCCAGTATCACATCCAACAACCTTGACGTCAGTCCCCTCAGACAGACCAAATACATGGACCTTTCAGAGTAAAGAGATGAGAAAGGGTTACACTTTCTCTGGTTTTTTTTGAGCTCGCTTTGTGAATAAACAGAGAATTTCAGCCTTTGGCCTGTCTCTCCAGGGTCTTTTAAGAAAAACAGAATGATATGACTGTACAAAAGTATGGTTTTTTTAGAGCGATAAAAAAGACATCGGAGATCAGCAGCAAAACCAGAAACAAAATTATCTCGTTCCTTCAATCCCAAGACAGTTCTGCTCCTGTTAAATTTAATTTCACTAAGGGAAGTTGGGAGGAGGGTGTTTTCCCTTGGGATTTTCTGTTTAGTTTTGCTTTTAGCTTTTGTTCAGTTCATCAGGGTAGCTTCAAAGCTGCACTCTGTAACTCTAGGAAAAACAGCTCATGAGCAGCAGGTGCCTGCTAGAAAATACCGCAAATCTCTCTGTTTTCACATCTGCTTGAGGCTGACATGGAGGTGGTGCTTCCCGTTCTGTGTCCTGTTTCACAGGCACAGGAGAGGCAAGGCTGATCCCCCCCAAAGGTCACCATCCCTGACCAAAGCTCACCGAAGTCATTGAATCCAACAGCTTTTCACGAATGAATGCAGAGGAGATGTTTTCAACTAAAAAACTCCTTCCAACTTGCCTAAAAACTTGTCGAGCATCATTTGCAATGTTTCTTTCCTCCCTTTGCCCCTTTTAGTGCCCAGATTCACGCAGAGCAAGTTTCTCCCTTCTAGCTGAAGGGCTTGCCAAATGGTAATTGACTGTTAAAAATGTTCTCATCAAGGTACGAATGCTGCACAGCTTAGCTGGCAAGAACTAGCAAGTTATTCGTCAGGCTCTTGTAAGCCAAGTTGCACAGGTCTGGGAAGCTGATGCTCCCACCTCAGTGGCAGAATAAACATGTCTTTGGCTTTTTAACATGCTTTCCATCCCCTCCCATGGACTCAACATGAGTTCTTTCCTGAATAACTCTCTTTTCATAATGATATTTGCTAAATGGCACCTAAGTCTATTGGCCATAAAAAAAGAAAGGTTCCTCAAGGACTACTTGCCAGAGATTTTTTTCAGAAGTAGCTTGTACTCTTCCTTCCACCTTTGCGATTTTTGCAGCAGATATAAAAGCCTCATGATTAATTAAAAATGATAAACTTTGGGTTTTTTCAGCTTCTTTTTTATCATATAATTCTGAGGTGCACCAAATCTGACTTTAGGCTGTCAGAGTGCTTTCAGATTCTGGTTGATAAGCACACAATGGTACTTGAGGACACAGCTCTAAGCACATGAGCAGCTCCGCTGAAGTCAATAAGCCTGTTCACATGCTTCAAATTCTGCGTGAGACTGTCATACATCAGAGCCAAACACCCAAAGTGAGAAGCAGGGATGAGAAATCAACTTTCTTTGCCCAAACCATGTATCTGGCATTGCAACTGAATGGATACTGAGGAAAAACAAACAAGAAAAAAACAGTGGTCTTCAAGTACAGCTGAAATCCCTTCCTTTTTTTGACTCTATACATAATAAATGTATTCTGTGATACTTCATAAAATCTCCATCTCTGACAAGATGTGAATTTTAAATATGAAACTAAGAAAAAAACTAAAACTCTATTCCAACATCTTTACATCAAGAGGAGGAATCTTTTCTTTATTGAGGTAAACAGCCTTTCAGACAGCTCTGGAGGGCTGTCTATTAACCCAATATAATATTATCAAATAATAATGCACACAAAAAAGTTGCTTGGCTGGAGGTAGCACAGAACAAATTTGCGTACTATCCCCAGACCACAGGCAGTGAGTTATCCCTGTCTCTAAATGATGAAGAATCAAAAAGAGTATATGCTGAGTGCTGTGGTACAGAAACTGCTGTTATGTTCTTTATTTCTTCCCCAGGCCTAGTACAGTAGGTGCCACCCGTGACTGGGCTCCACATGTTCCCTGGGTTGCATTAGGTACTAGTCAGGTTAGCACTGGGTGCGAAGACAATTTATACACTGGCATGTCAGAGTAACCACTTTCCAGATAGTTTATTTCATCATGTGAATTGATCCAATCTGTGACTGTGCTTGGATGTTGAATGCTGCATTAAAAAAAAAAAGGGAAATGAGCATGTATGGGCAAATAACATGGGCAAAGCAGTAACAAAGATAAACATTTGACTTTTAAAAAAAAAAAGATGGGAACGTGTATAGTGTAGAGAGAACTACACGCAGGGAAGCAGAGGTTCTTCTCCTACCACTTGCTCTTATCCAGCTCACTCATGCTCCTTTGAACCTTAGGTTTTATGTTTGTAAAAGGCAAGCGATGATATTTCTGTGGCTTACAAGGGCTTGCAGTTGCTTACTGGGATGCAATTGCTTACTGGGATGCTTGCTAGGGAATTGTTACAAGCACACGGGCTGTCGTTCTTATTAACTTTGTGTTCCCTCTGTTAAAACAGCTTTGATCTCGTTACTATTGGTGGGATCTCCATCATCCTGCACTTTGAGCGGGCTCCCTTCATCACCCAGGAGCACACGCTGTGGCTGCCGTGGGATCGCTTCTTTGTAATGGAGACCATAGTCATGCGGCACGAAGAGAACGATATCCCAAGCTGTGACCTCAGTAACTTTGCCCGGCCCAACCCCGTGGTCTCTCCGTCTCCGCTAACATCCTTTGCAAGTTCCTGTTCGGAGAAAGGTCCTATCGTTCCCGAAATCCAGGTATGAACCTTCTGAGCCAAGGAATATAATCTTGCTTTGTTCTGCACTGCTTTTGCCTGCTTTGAGCAACACGAACGCAACTATGTCTCTGCGTCATTCCTATTCCTCTGCCTGGCTAAAAAGAAGTGTTCCTAGTCTGTTACCCCATTTGTCAGCCGTTTGCCAGGAGCACTCACTCACACATACACGCTTAGCCAGAAGGTTTGTTTTCCCCTGTCCCTGAGAGATGGAGGCGAAGCACTTGTGGCCGACACTGCAAGCCTGCATTGGCTCTGCTTTGCTTCCACCTGCATCTGCAGGAGGAGGTGAGCCAGGCCGAAATTTGCTCCTGAGGCGGAGAAAGGCATTAGAGCTTACTGGGTTTGTAAGCCTGACGCTGGGCATTAGCAACAGACCCCAGCGATGGAGTATTGGATGTGAACTTTCTCTGGGTTTGAGGACCTACCCCTCAGTCTGCAAAGCTGCTGAGGTGTGCAGTCAGCCAGCCTGGCAAATGGCCAGCGTGTGGAGCACCTGGATTTTATTGCATTTAATAATGTGTGTGATACATGAGCGGAGTGGGAGGGTTCCTTTTAATTTCTCATCCTCATTTTCTTTTTTTAAAGGAAGTGTGAATCAGATAAAGTAGTTTAGCAACCTGCTGTGGATTCAGAATGTTCTGTTGAGTGGAAAGTTGTGTTTTAAATTGAAAGGACCAAACAACTGGATTATCCATTTTCCTTAACACTCCTGGCTGTCTTGAATATGTGGATGTAGCAAAATGCCAGCTTTTCTTTTCTGGGCATGTTATTCCCAGGGTTTTAGATGCCAGCATTCAGAATATCCTGGGAATTGCTTTCACTAACTAATAATAGCCTGCCAAGGTAGAAATAATAACAAGTGTACCGACAGATTGTCTGCTTCCTACTTGGCTCCATTGGGGTTGCAGTGGCGTTAATGAGCAGAGAAGTCATTTCATATCTTCTAATTGTAATACACAAGGTACTGAGCCCAGCAACAAATGAAGCTAGTGGTCTCTTTACCTTTCCCACTGGACCAAATCCTGTGATCCTTTCTCAGATTAATTTCCAATTACAGTCACAGAGTTTGTCCCAACTTAATCACTAAATATGCCCCATGTTTTGTAATATCCATGAAATTGCAAATCTTTGCTTCAATTTTCACACATCTTCTTCCTAATCCAACAAACACCATGAAAGGTAACAGTCAGTGCTGCCTGGGAAAGAAGCAAATATCTGATACACTGAAACAGTAATCATAACCTCACTGATTATTTGGTAGGATCCTTGTTAGATTGTGTAAATTATATCTATTGAGCTAAAACATTCTAAAACTCCTCTTCAATAAGAGTGTGTGTCTATTGACTGTGAAAGCATCTAGGGGTGTAACTTGTAAGCAACGGTTCAATACAGTTTCCTTACCATAGATGTCTAGTGTCATTTGAAATGCCCTACAATATCCTACGTAGTCTCCAACTGCCAATCCAGAATTATTTCCCTATCAGTGCCCTGCGTTATATCTGCCAGCCTCTTGTGAATGTCACAGATAACTCAGACGTCGCAAATGGCACTAGACACCTATAGTTATGGAATTTAATCGAGCCCTAGGTAGGATTCATTTGGAGATTAAGACAACTCTAACAGGTGTCTACCTGCAGTCATCTGGATGTGTGCTAGATGTCTGAGCTCCCATCAAAGCTAACGGAAATTTAATTGATACAGTCAGTGGAGCCTGCAGATCAATTAAGCTGACCAAGGTATCTAGGTTCCATTGACAGTATTGGTTAGATCTCCATTTACTATAATTAATGCTTAGATGCCTACCTTAAATGCACGCACTTACATGTAGATATCTGAATTTAGATGCCTTAAATTGGAACTGAATCCCACTCTTCAGTTTGTGTGTCAAGGCTCACCTTCTGAAGAGCCTATCCTTTCCATTGGCCATGGAGAGATCTAAAAGAGTAGATTAGACAAGACCGCTAACTTTCAGGCTCCTAATGTTTAGTTAAGATGAATCTCATGCAACGTGATGAGCAATAGTTTTTCCAAGTGCCAAATGACTGAGCTAAAGCCTATTAAACTGTATTTAACAGAGTTTGTGGTGCCGGAGTATATGACAGAATGTGCTATTATGGCAGAATCCTGACTATATTAGTTCATAAACAGACTACTTTTCATTCCTGTATAGCATCACTTACGATATAATATAACCTGGCTGCCAGTTTCTGCTGCTGCATTCCATAATATGCAGTTGCCAGGAGAGAAATGTTAAATATAAGAAGTGTGAACACATAGCTGGGAGCAGTCGATAGGCTGGACGGCAGGGCTGGCACAGAGATTTTGACAAGCTAAAGGAGTGGGCCGACAGGAACCTCATGAGACAAACGCAAAGTCCTGCACCTGGGTGCATTCAAAAGATTCAAATTTGTTCAAATTAATAGATTTTCAGGGTTTCATTCAGGTGCCAAAAGCAGATTTGGTGCCATTTGAGGTGCCCTGAAGTATCCCATCTGACCTCCAGCTGTAGCTCTAGAAAGGTACAGATCTCAAGGTCAGTGTTAGATTTGTCATACACATGCAGAGGTCTTGGATACCACAGAGCATCTCAAAGGCACCTGAACCAATTCTTTCTGAGCATCATACATTAAAAAAAAAAGAGGGTAAAGGACTGTTTTTCCTTGCCTTGCGGGGTAGGTGTGTGCTGGCAGAGGAGAGAGTAGCTATAACAGAAATGGGTGAAGACACACAAACTAGATTTTTTGCGTTGTAACATGAATGGAAGACTGGAAGCATTTGCTGCTAGCATGAGCACACAGACCAATACCCAGGATTGAAGAGAACAAGGTAGTGGTAATTGCTAAATTGTGAAAATTCCTAGTAAGCCTGAAGAACAAGGTCTGTCTGATCTGTCTGGTGGCTGGGCTACTTTTAAAGAGCATAGATTTTATTGGTCACATTGTGATAAACTCTAAGAGCCCTAGTCTTTCACAGGGACCCCAGACACAGCAGAAGAATTTACCTGGGCTAAGTAGTAATTATCAAATAGAAATTAGGGCACGTTTCAGCTGTCATTACTCTTGGTGTATTCAGAGTATTAACGCTTATTTTTCCCTCTCCCTCCATCAATGTCCTACTGGATTATACTTCCCCCACCAATGCCCTGTTTTGTTGCTAGTTCAGTACTGCTTGCAAACTACAAATGCATTTCGGATAATCTGAATTACCATTTGAACCAGCTCTTCAAGCAGGCGCCTTTAAACACAATCCCTTGTGCTGCTCAGTGTCTTGGTGCTGCTGTGCTGACCCGTTCTCTGAAATGGTAGACAGCAGAGACAGATCATGACAGAGCGAAATAATTATTTCTGACAGGGATTTGAACCAGACATTGCAAATAGGACCTCAGTGACAATTATTTCTGCCTGGCTTTTTCCTAAAGGGTTACGTATAAAGACAGATTTGATACAAGGGACCACCTTTTCTGCAGCTTGGCTCAGCTGGTCTGTGGCTGAGTCTGGTCCCAGCCCAGCTTGTTGCTAAGCTCATAAAATATATTTTAAAATTCCTGGGTTTTCCCAGTTCTGTCATTTTTCAGCCTCCTAAGCACTGAGATATGTAAATTGAAAAGGCTGCATTAGAGAAAGTAAATATTTATGAGCACAGTGGAACAGCACTTTAACTTCTGGATGTGTCCGTTTGTCAAGTGCTGCAGTGCTCAGAGCTTGTAAGTTATCACTTGAAAAAGTGCTAGGCCTTGCATAATAGCTTAGAACAGTTCTTTTCGGGGGCTTGATTACAAGATTTGTCATTATTTATAACACTAACCAGAAAACCTGCAAGAGATGAGCAACTTGTCGTGCCCAGGGAAGTTGAATGCTCCCACATAGATGGAGTTGAGCATAGGCACCGTAGTAATAGCTTGGAGTAAATCAGGACTGCCGTGATCCCTTCCTCATGGATCGCTTCTGATGGATGGGTCACCTTTGTCACATCTCTTGACCCCCCTACCTTCAAGCCTCCACACCCTTAATATTGTTAAGGCTGGTTAATGGTGGGGAAGTGTTTTTTCACAGCTCATTTAGGATCCAGCACACCAAAGTATTTCAGAAGTGGCACAGGAAAGAACAGTGCTAGTTATGACCTTCTGACACATCCCATTAGCAGACCAAGTTTTCAGGCGCCCTGCTATACTTCTACTTTCATCATTCAAACTTTACCAAATATTACCTGTTTGTGCTGAAAATACCCATGTTGGGTGCTTTCCTAAGAATGAACTTTTCTGGAAAGTGACAACTAAAATAGTTTTTTCCCCCTCAAGAATAAAGAAGATAATGCCCTTTTTATCATCATTTTGCATGGGACTATCAGTATGGTATCAGGAACATATGTTGCATTGTCTTCCAGAAAATTTCCCTTTGTTTCTCCAACTAAAAAAGGGGTATTCTAAAATCACGTTATATTTTAGAAGGTAAATTAGCTGAAAATCCCACCTCCACTGAGTCTTCTCTAAACTGGCACAGGAGGTAAGTCAGAGGAGGGAGCTGGGAGCAGGACTAGTGACATGGGAGGATGACAGGTTGTGGTCAGGGATGGGGAGCAGCAGTGAAGATACAGGCCAAGTAAGGCTTGATATTTTACCAGAAAAACAATCCAGAAGGCAAAGATTAGCAGCCATAAAAACCTGTGCAGATAAAAAACAGAGAGAAAACAGAAGCTATGCTGATGGGCTGGAATCGTCTCAGACACCAAGCTTCTTTCTCCAAGCTCCATAGGGAGTCCTTTCTGCAGTGAGTCCTGTTGTCAACACTTACTTAAGTTTGATACTTTGCTCTCCTGTTCTCATATGTAATAGAGATGGACAAAGAGGGGGACATTCCTCTCCCTTGAGAACTAACCCTATAAATTGCATGTATGATTTCATAACTGGTGCCTACTAAATGTGCTTTTTTAGACACGTCTGCCAGAGCTTTTATAAAGATGTAATTGTCTGATTAATTACAGCTTCACTGCCATTTCCTGTCTGCTCAGTGCTGATTTAACACCTCCTGTTTTGCTTTTCCACAGGCTCTACAGGAGGAGATTAACATTTCTGGTAGTAAAATAAAAGTGAGTTACCTGAGCAGTCGCACAGCTGGCTACAAATCAGTCCTGAGGATCAGCATGACCCACCCCACGATTCCCTTCAACCTCATGAAAGTCCATCTCATGGTGGCTGTCGAGGGACGCCTCTTCAGAAAGTGGTTTGCAGCTGCTCCGGACCTGTCCTATTATTTCATCTGGGATAAGACAGATGTCTACAGCCAGAAGGTGTATGGGCTCTCGGAAGCCTTTGGTAAGTGACCCCAGTGTCTGTCTTTAGAAGCAGCTAAGTGGCACTGCACAAACCTTGCCCCAGATCAATGTGGTCCAACTGCTGACACATAATATGAGTGGTGCTGGTCCATAGCTGTTACCTTGGGGAGGGCTGGGCCCAGCTGTTCAGACAGCATGCGTTGCCTAACAGATGAATGCTTCTCCAGCGCATACATCCTGAGTTGCTACCATCATGTTCATACGGAAGGAATGAGCTGGGACTATTTTACTACCTCTCACCTATAGCTAAGAGCTGTCCGCACTACTTGGAAAGGCATTCTAGAACTGGGATCTAACCTCCACCTCTCCTTCTGCCTAGCCTTCAGAATTACCCTGATCTTATGGTTTCCCCTTTGTTGCCTTTTCAAGAACACCATCCCAAACTGAGGCCTGATGCTCTTCTCTCATTTGCGCATTTGTTTACACCTGCAAAAAAAGGTCACAAACTACAAGGCAGTGGACAGCCAGGCCCCGCATACTAAGCATGCTACATCCACAGCACCTCAGCAGGATATCCAATGTCATCCACTCCGCAGGGGCAGAAGCTGAAGTCCTTGCTGAGGCAGGAAGCTGTGCTGTGCATATATGTATGCCGAGACACGGTTTATTCCTCTTCTTGGTGGCATCCCAGACCTCACTTAGTCTGTCCTGTGGGACAAAGATGCTGGAGGGAAGGGGCTACTTTGAAGGTATAGTGAATACAGCCGATGCTGTTTCGCAGTGGTTGCTTCCCACCTGATGGACAGCCAGAGGAATTTCAGTCACAGGTCTTCAATGGAGTGTAGTCTAGATCTTTCAGGCTGCCAAGGCAATGATATCAGCAAGATGGGAGAGATCTCAAACTCTAGCACAGTGGAAAATATCAAGCCTTCACTTCCTAAATTACATATTCCTGTGATGTTGTCTGATCCTGCAAAGGGCTGTGTTTGATGAGAGATCCTGAGTTCGCTCTGTGCTCAGCACTTTTCAGGAGACACTGGGAAACTTGTAAGATCAGACCTTTATTTTTATCTGGCCAAAAAATGAGCTGTATAATTGCTTTTCATTTGTGCAGAACTTACAATTCCTGCTGTTTAAGCAGTTAGTGCTGAAAAGATCAGACAGGGCAGAAGAAGAGCAGAGTTTTACTTCTGAGAAAATCATAAAGTAGTCATTATTCTATCAAAAACATGATTCTCCTTCTACTGACATCATTTTGCTCTTAAGTGACTCCAATATGTTCAGCAGAGTTACTCCTTATTAACATCAGACAACATGGCAAGCCAAACTATGTTTTTCTATTTGGCCATTTGACATTAACACTTGCCACAGTTCAACTCCGGTCTAGGACTCTTGTCTGTGATGGACTTAGTGCCCCTTGCTTCATTTGTATAAGTTTTAGCTTTCCAAGTAAGGCCATGATTTTTAGCAAATTCCTGATATGTGATCTTAGGGCAGAGATAGTAGACAAAAGCAGAATGCTACCCTTTATGAGACCAGCAGTGGTTTACACTCTTGGAATACCCATTGTTTTAAAATAGATGTTAAATCAGTGCCTTTTAAATATTTAGCACATTTGGCCAAAATCTACAACTGTATTGACCTTTTTTTAATGCAGGGTGGCCTTTAAAGAGGAAAATATAAGGACTCTGCATTGTTATGATGACACGTTAGATGAAATTGGCAGTTGCCTGCAGAAATGCCTTTACCCCAGTCAATTGAAACTCTGGTCTGTCTATAGAATGTGCATTTTTGGATTACTAATCTGGGAGATCTTTTGTTTTTCTCTTGCTCATAGTTTCTGTGGGTTATGAATATGAGTCTTGTCCTGACTTGATCCTATGGGAGAAGAGGACGGCTGTGCTTCAGGGTTATGAAATTGATGCATCCAAACTTGGAGGATGGTCTCTGGACAAACACCATGCCCTAAACATACAAAGTGGTAGGTTGACTATAACAAACGACAGAGGAATAATGCAGGGTTGCAAGGCCCTGTTGTTTATCATCATTAAGAATTCAAGCAAAGGAAAGGAAAGAAACCTGACCAACACATGTGCTCTCACACACAAATTACCAACAAATTATTTATAGTAACCTATGTTTAGCAGCAATATGGTATACATAAATCCAAAAGAAGCTGGCCATGGTGAAGTGGTTGAGTGTCCATGAAACGTATTGGCATCTCTAACTTTGTACTGCCTGAAAAGAATGGGATTAACAGGCAAAATATTCCTAGGCTGGATTGGGGCTCCAAAGCAAGGGAGTCTGTTCAGGTTGGACCTACCTCTGACTGTAAATCCACCCAGATACATCCTGCAATGTGCAAGGGTAAGCAAAGACAATCTTGATCTCCCCACATCCTTTTAAGCTGTAAGAAATGTGATGGGGCTGTAAAAAATGCTTACTTCAGATAGGGGTCCCCTCATTTGAAAACATAAAACATAGTGCTATAAAAGATGGTAAACCTTGCATGTGGTAAATTCCCATCAGCATCCAGCATTGCCATTTTGTGCTCTCTTTGAGTCTCAGTTTCCCTGTCTCTGTTTTAATTTCCTTATTAATTTTTTTCAACCTCTAGGCATCTTGCATAAAGGAAATGGGGAAAACCAGTTTATTTCTCAGCAGCCACCTGTAATTGGAAGCATTATGGGCAACGGTCGCAGACGTAGCATTTCCTGTCCAAGCTGCAATGGTCTTGCAGATGGTAACAAACTTCTGGCTCCTGTTGCCCTAACATGTGGGTCTGATGGAAGCCTTTATGTTGGAGATTTCAACTACATCCGAAGGATCTTTCCCTCTGGCAATGTCACCAACATACTGGAGCTAAGGTACACTGTGCTGCATGCGGCCAGTTATAATTATGCACTTTAGTTCTGTACAAATCTTAGGTACCCATAAGCAAAATGGGCAAAACTCATAAAAAGCAACAATAAAACAAAAAAAAAGGGCTGTCTGGATTCACCTCTTCTGCAACTCTGCTTACTTGGACTTACACCAGAGACACTTGGCCTACCAAGTTCATCCAAAACTGAACCATATACAAAAAATATTCTGTTGCGTTTCTGTGCTGCTAACTCAAACTGTGTAAAAGCGTTCCCCTCAGCCTTGTTCGAGGCAAGTGGGAATTCTTAAAATTAACAGTCGGCCTCCAGGATAACCTGAACTTGGAAGGACACAGAACTGATGGTGACATGTAGAGGTTAATCAGGACAGATGATCATTCATACTTAGGATAGTATGATCACCAAGGTAGTCACAGATTCTGTGCTTTTCTGGTTGTTTTGTTGGGTACAAATACATTTACTCCCCTCAATTCCCAGCTGAGCAGCAGGGTCTGGGTGAAGATATATATGAATCATCTGAAAGTAAATGAAGTGCTTCCCTTTATCCCAGCTAACAAAGAAAGAGAAAAATATCAGGAGAGAGAGAAAGGCTTGTCAAGAAACACGCATTAAAAACAAGAAAGAGGAGGGAATATGATGTATTTGCCATAAGTTCTGAGAAAATGAAATAGATTATGATTGAACTGATGTTCTATATTAACCTCATTGGTGATGTTTTTCCCTTCTAAAATTTGCACAAGTCTGCTTGCCCACTTCAAACTACCAGGGCCTGATTCTGGACTCTTTACATGGCCAGAGAAGACTTATTCCATGAAAGTCAGTAGAGCTAAACCAGTGTTTCTAAATGAGGCTTCTCTACTTGAAGAACCTGATCTAAAGCCTTAGAGGTCAAGAGGAGGTTAGCTTGGTAGGAATGTTCACATTTACTACTGAAGATTTGGCCGGAAAGTGAGCATCTCCCAGGAAGTAAGAATCTTCCTATTATATTCAGATTTAATGTCATGTTTGCTGGCTTTGGGGACGAAAGATCCGATTTCTGCAAGAACTGCTATGTGAAAGGACCTGTCACAGCTTACTACAGCAGCAGGGCCCCACACAGCATTGTCTTGTATTCCCGTTTGTTCCATGAGGCCACAGTTAAAAATGAAATAGCTGATCTGCAGCAGAATTGGTTTCTAAGGTCCAGTTAGTCCCTCCTTTACAAACAAACTGCAGTCGTTAAGGTTGCAGGATCTTGCTGAAGGCCTAATTTGACATGCAAAACCTTGCCTGTAGATCATGATGTACAAGCAAAAAATCCAGACAACTATCACAAGGCTGCCCTTAAAGACTAAGTGTCTTGCTATGCTCTCAGCAAAACAAGGAATCAGGAGACGTTGAATAAGGAGGCCCACAATGCTATGTTTACAGTCACATCCCAGAGGGCTGGGTTGTATTTTGAGTAAATAACCAAGAACTCAATTCCTGCTATTCCATCATGTTATACACAAGAATATAATATCTCTCATATTTGTAAGGCTAGAAGCTGGGATAAATCTTCTGCCCTGGAGCGTATTAAAGAACATAATATTCTTCCAGTGCCAAAAAGTTATTTTAATGACCAAAGGTGAGATTTCCAGAGGAGCCTAAGTGATTTGGGGCCCAAATCCCAATGCGACTCAGTGGGATTAAGATCTCATTCCCAGAAGTATAATTTCGAAAATCCAATCCCTGGTTTATTGTCACTGGAAATACCAGACCCAACAGAGCTTTTGCAGAATATTTCCTGATTGGAAAAGAGAAAATTGGGAGCTTTGAAAGAGTGGCCTTGCTGGGTTTTGCGTAGAGCCACAAAGTTAAATTTACTCCAGCATTAAATCTGCTGGAACCATTGCTGCTTAATCTGTGGAAACACTTAGGTTACTGGATCTAATAAACATTTCTTCACTCTGGTGTGCTATAAAGCAAGTAGGTTCAGATGCAGGCTGACTAGAAGCTATGGGAGGAAAGCCATTGCTTTTGGACTAAAGGGATTTTGTTTGTGCCTTCTCAGATCAACATCTCCTTGGAGATTAACACCCTCACTACTTGGGTTTTGTGTGTTTTTTTAGAGTGCAGTGTTCTGTTGCAGAGGGGAAAGGCAAATGCATTGTGGGTCACAGTTAACTGTAGTTGATTTATGTAACTAGACCCATTAAAAAAGTCCAGATCATCATGGTTTCAGTCCTCTGGGCTAGAGTTCATGAGGTTAAGGCAATGAATTGCCACCCATAACTGTGCGACTGTTAAGTTACCTTTGCAAATCACGAGGTATTGCTTTGACTGATAGTGGAAAAAGCTGTAAAGATAGCGGTATCTACATATATTAGCTCAATATTTCTCTTTATGATAAAGTCTGCCTGGTCCTATCTCTTGCATAAGTGAATAACTCCAAGCAGGTGAGATCACACTTCCTTTGTGATATGCAGCAGTACATAAGTGAGCTCACTGACAAGTAATATCCAATATAAAATATATCAGTGTCATTCCTGCTAAGTCTTTATTTATTATTGCATTGTATGATACAGTTACTGTCAAGTTTTCAATCTGCTAATAATGCTTCGAACTGAGCCGCTAACACTTCATTCTTTCTTCTATTCCCTGCTTTCCTGTCTTCTGTCAGAAATAAAGATTTCAGACATAGGTAAGCCAACCAGTGGAGAATTCTTATGCCACCCCCTGTCTTGTTGCATGTTGTTACACAGTGAGCCACAAGTACCATTTCTAGATGATTCAATAGCAAATGAAGCTGGCATGATTAAAACTGACGTAGGCGATCAGTCATCAGAACTGGAAGCCGTTAATCAGAGGGCGAGATCACACAGACTCTGCATGATCTGTTATAGTTGTAGACAGAGAGAACTAGACATAGGCATCAGAAGCAAGGTAACAAGAGGAGGAGGGTGGAAGGAAAAGTGGATGGGAATTAACCAAGAAAGTAAAGTGAGGGCACCCTCGGGGTACAGGTCACTTGAATATGGCTTTGATGGAAAAATAATTCTCATATTTTGAAATGTCTTCCTTTTGAGTTTGAGGAGTTTAGCAGGCATAATAAAGGGCTAACTGTACCGAGCATCACCTACCTAAGGAAGTAAGTTTTTTAACTATCTGTCAGTTTGAGATCTTCATAGAGAGCCTTCACATTATGTGAAAGTATGTCAGGCTCAGATGTGAGACAGCGTAACTTAGAACCTTAGCCAGGAAATGCAATAAAAAAGAGAAAGAGTAATGACAAGAAAACAACATGAAAGAGAGACTCTGAAATTGGAGCTTTGTCACTAAGAATATTTGTCACTTGGGTTCACTGGAGTTTCAGTGGGTTTGATTCAACCAGTTGCATTCAGGAAGACATCAACCTACTGTCACCATCTGCATTTGCAAGGACCGCTCTAACTCCGACAAGTTTCCCATCCCTCTCCCTAGATGCTTGCTAAATTAGGAGCTTAGACTGCGGAGTCGGGATTTTTGTTTGGGGGATGTTTGCACTTGGGATTGGGGATTTCTTTCTTGCTACATGCTTTTTATTTGTTGTTCCTTTGACTCGTAGATGCTGTGCAAAAGCAGAAATGTTTATTATATCTGCATGCCTGCAAATGCAATGGAGTAGAAACTGCTTTTGTGTCTTAGTGACAAAGCATTAATGAAGGGCTGAGCTTCCCATGTATAATGGACTGGCACAAAACTTGTATTAATGGGGGCAGGGGGTGTATGCAAGACACCTTCATTGGGCTGAATTCCAGCCCCCTAGCTCCTCCTTCACATCATATGAAAGCAATAAAAAAACTCAGTTCTCTTTGGAACAGCCAGGTTGTATCCTTAATGCCCTAGAAAAACAGAGCCGCTGAAGTCCACCTGCTATGATGGTGAAGGGCAGCAGCTGAATAGCTATTAGAAGAGTTTATATATATGAAGGCAATAGCTGAACCAAGATACATGGACTGGCCACAAATGCTGCAGATGCCACCAGAGTCATACAAAGCTGGCAGGCCCTCAGCCTTAAGACATTTCCTAAAAACTATGAAGTGAAATAAAAGAAAGCCAAGGCTTGCCTCCTTCAATGCAGTCCAAAGGGGACCAGTAAGGGAGAAGGTGAGGAGCTGTAGCGTAAACATTCCCACCTGTAACTAGCTTAGAGGACTCACTGATATGAGTTAGCAGATGTCCTGCATCATTTGCCATAATACTTTTTGTTAGGAAACCTCTTCATTCCTGAGCCACAAAGAAACGGGTGCATGTAGTCTTAGCTAAAGCTCCAGTCGCTGTACTTTGAGCTCCAGCAGGTCCTAAGCTTGAGCCCAGTGACAGACAATGGTAGTTGCAAAGGGTGGGATGCACAGGAGTGAAGCTCAGTGGTTTGGAAAGGTTGCAATCTGTATGCAAAACATTCCTCATTGTTGGAGGAGGATTTATTCCCTTCCTAAGTAGCCTTCTAGGTTTGGAGCTTAGTTTTACAGCGTGGCATAGGTAGCCGAGGTTCAATTCTCTGTAACAGCTGAAATGGCTGTGGGCCAACATGGGGATGTCAGCTAAGTCAGAAAATATCACCAAATTGTGATGCTTCCCAATTTTACGCCCATCTATCATTCGGTAATATGACTTTTTCCAAGCATGACAATAATAATTTGCCTTTGATTAGCATTATCTTTTCTCTGCAGGAACATGGAGGGCAGTGAGGCATTTATGTCATGAAGATGTGCAAAAAGTGGCCACACTTAAATATATTCCTCCTTTCTTGTTTCCATTTGTGTCTTAGAGAAATAAAACTACAATTAGTGGCAAAAAGAGATGTCTAAGAGAATTGCCCTAGGATCAGATCAGAAGTCCTTTGCAGTCTATGGGTTGGCTTACGGCATTGTTACGAAGTTTTATTACCCAGCCTGTGACACTGGAAGAGCTTTGGGCATCGCACACAAACTGAAAACACTAAAAGGCCAAGTATAAATTCAGCTCGCTGCACTATGTGGCCTCCTTATGTACTAATCTATTGAGTGTCACCCAGGGAAAAAAAGACCGGTACCTCACACAAGCTATAATAAAAATCTTCTGTTTGTGAGCTGCAGGGTGCTTAGCATGGAGCCATGGAAACGCAGCCCCACTGAACAAAAAACTCTTGGCTTCAGGAATTCAATAGTTCTTTAGTCACCAGCAAATGCATGTGGCCAGCAAGGATCAGAGAGGAAGAAGGTAGCTAACACAGAAGGTTTTACAGAGGTGATTTCATGTGCTAAAATAGAGACATCGGATCCAACAAAGTACCAGAGCTTTATTCAGATCAACTCTATCCAGTAAATAACTTTGGTGTTGTGGCTGCTCCTGTCCGTTGATCACAGTGGGAGCCAGAGCCCAGCAGCTCTATGGAATAGACAGTCTGAGTAATTACTCTCTTGAAATTGCAAGCCCCAGTATTCATGATGGCAAGGCTAAGTATATAGAATAGGCAGTCTGAGTATGACCCTTGGTACCTTCATTTCCCTCATTCACCCATTATGCTCGGCCTCCATCTACTCTTTCTAAGAACATAGGAGTTTCTGGGTCAGACTTGGGGTCTTTTAGGGTGCACTTAATTTCACCTAACTTCAGACATTTGTAAAGTTCATGTCTAAACAGCACCAGTTTTCTAAACCCTGTGTGTCATCAACAGGTGCTTCTCAAGCATCATTCTTTTCTTCCTAGGCCTTAAGTCTAAAATAGGTTCAATGGATTGTGCCCTAAGTGCAAAATACTGTTACCATTAACAGAAGCTGTCCTTCAGAAGAGGTGGTAGATACCCTTGCTTTTGGAAAACTAGGTGCTATTCATCTTTTAAGATAAATGTTGAGAACAGGTCAGATGAATCATACCTAAAAAGTTGCTATTTCTCTCCTTTGACTATAAAGGGAGTTGAGGCAGCCAGTTCAGATGTAGGTATCTGCCCTGCAGATATCTAAAGCTCAGTGAAATGAATACCACTGGCTTTGAACAGCAGCCAGTAAAAAGGTAGTCTGCTGTGCTGATACTACAGGATAACCTGCCAAAACCAAGGACAATCTCCTTCCAAACTTTATCACTTAGAGCCTGGCCCCCACTCTGCAGCAGGAGGTTCCTTCCTGAGTCTCTTCTAAGCCCAAGGAAACAATAACGACCTTTGCTTTCAGTCTGTGCATCTATAATAGTGCTACAGAAGTAATCCAGATGAATGCCACATGTCTGCCTATTCACCCATTTTTTTCACCCCTTTCCTTCCTTCTGCCCGTATGTAAGGAATCAAGTAAAGCATAAGCATTTTAAAACAGAGTCTGAATCACTTAACATATCTGCAGTGCACCGCACAGGGTGCTGACACTATCTTGTCCAAATAATGTGAATGGAAAAAAGGAATAGGACAAGAAAGGTGTATGGGAAAGCCTATATGCAACCCCAACCCACTGGATCACTGTGAATCTGAAAGATTTCCCTGTGTTTTCCCAGCACATCACTGTAGCACAATCGATATAAGGATGCTCTTTCACTTACATTTCATGTTGGTATGCAGGACTTCTGCTTATGAAAACTGTCCTCACTTCCCAGTGACTCCACTGATGGTGTAGTTATTAGTGCACACCCAAACTGTGTATTCTTGGCTAGAGATCAGCCCACCCCATCCCTGCAACCTTGCTTTGTTGCTCCAGGGGATTAAAACATCAATGCAGCACTCAGTGTTTCTTCTAAAAACCTTAATAGGAAAGATCTGAATGGGAAATCAGCTCTTCACCCTTAACTTTTCACCCTTAGCCCATTTCCAGTGGCAGCAGTCTCAATATGGGGGATAAATATTCTAAGACTACAAATACTGTAACCGATTAAGTCCTCTGAATAGTACAAAATCCTGTCTTTTATTTTGCTCCCTTATCTAACAGAGCAATGAGAGAGGATGAAAGAAAAAAAAAGAATCTCTGCTTTGCCCCAGGCAGATTTATTTCAGTTGTTGTTCAGTTCAGTCCAATTTTCTACTTGGATTTGCCTATTGATTGTGACTTTGAATAAAAAGCAAAGCCTCAGTGTTCAGGGCTTCAGTGCTCATGCATTATCGTAGATGAAGGGAAGTAGTTTTGAAACTTTTGGAACTAACGTTTGGAACTAGCTGCCTTCATCCTGAAGGACCTCAAAGTGTTAAACAAAATCCTCAGTGTACACTGCTGGGCAATTTATGCAAGGGCAGAACACGGCACAGTGGTGAAAACTGTTGACCAAAGCCAGTGGGGTAAATTCCAGCTCGGTCATTCTTAACAGCTTGCCTTTTACCATCCCTGCTCCAAAGTATTCCAGCTTCAGTACTCCATCCCATAAGCCATCCAAGGAAGCCTTCCTTTTGACAAAAGTCCTATGAATGGATCAGCGCATAGGAGACCATCATAAGCCATGCTTGTAAAAATAAGAAGTCTGGCCAACACAAGTGAACCAATGCTTCCTATTGCTGATCCAGAGCCACACTGCTGCAAAGAAGTAGTTGGTGTTGGGGCTGCCTGTACCATTAATAACATCAGATTTAGAAGGGCAATTACATGTCTTAGGAGCCTTTCACCAGGTGACATCCAAAATAGTTTTTAAGTGACTCATGATTATCATCATCCAATGGGTAATTTAATTAACATAAATTTCTACCTCCACCTCTTCCGAGGTGCATTTGCTAGTAAATATATATGTGCGTGTGTGGTATCAAGCTGCACAGAGGATTACACTTTAGCCTGATTTCAACCCTTTATTTCTGAAGAATCTAAAAACAGGATCTCTTTAGTAAAAGTCACCCTGGGTTACCAGCAACTACTCCGAATGCTACCTTGGTATGACAGGTTTTTACCTAGACAGATTTTGGTGGGAATTACCATTCAGCTTTTTTACTGGATAAATGTTTCACTTTTATGTGGTTCTCTGATCAGTGGTTAAAAGAAACTAGCATTTGTTTCCGTGTCCATTCTACACCAAAGTTCTCATTAAGAAATAGTTAAGAGCTCTCTCTTTCCCACAAAGTTGTAGTCAATAGTTAAGTTCACTGTAGTGAGGCTACGAAATCGAAAAATAAATTATAAGGATAGTGCTGGGATGGGGAAACAGGAACATCAGGTTTTTTCCATCTTTAGGAAAGTCATTTGCCTTTGCCCATCTGCAAATGACCTACTGTAAGACTCAGTGAAAGGTATCTATGCTTTCCAGGCAAAGATATTAAAGAATTGCGAAGTGTCATTAAAAATGTTCTCCTCCTTGTCCACCTCCCATGCAAAACAGAGATTAAGAACAGCTCAAAAGCTGACTGACATTCAGCTGAGCTTTGTTAAGACAGTCAGCTGAAAATGCGAGGCCCTGATAAAATAGATGATGGATTCTCGTAGGGAACTTTTTCCACCAGGGTTGAAGCCACTTGCTTAGTGTGAGTGACATGCAGGTAAATGAAATAATACCCTACCAGCCTGCTGTCATTGGGAAGGAATACAGATGGAGACTGAACTGTCAGGCTGGAGCTGTCTTGAAGGTCAGAGCATTTTATTTAGCAAGAATCAGTGTCATTTGTGGAGATGAAATCTGTTCAGACTTTAATAGGATAAATCACAAGGGATATTCCCGAATAAATCAGAAAGGCTTTTCTTCCTAAAGAATTAAGTAATTTGAATGAAGGACCAGCTTATGGCTTTTTAAAACTGAGAATAATTCAGTATATTTTATGTGCCTGAAGAGGGGTTAATTTTCCTAACATAAAGGTTGAAGAAGAGTGGAAATTTTGTATTATGAGGGACAGAGTCAACTGTGATAGACACTTAGGTTTCTAACCAGCTTCTGAAATAATTCCACTAAGTGCAAAATTGTGAACTATGGCCTATACATTTAATATGAATGCTAAGGAGCTGATAAGTTTGGACATTTTGGAGGTATTCTGGAGAAAAGCAGAGAATACTTCATGCGTGTTCTAGTTATTACTTAGCCTTTCTTAGAAGGAAGGAGAGCTATGTTCATGCAGCAGGTGTTACAATTTTAATCTGTTGGTTTAAAACTCAAAACAGATGCAACTCAATAGATACTATTAGGAAACAGTTAATTTTAATAAAAGGAAACCATATTAAACTGTAGATAGAATCCTTCAAAGACAATACCTAAAAATTGTGTCTAAATTCATCTGGTTATTTCTGGCCGATTCCATTGAATGTGTCCAAATGGTGGATCCTCGTATATCCATTTCTTCAGTCTTGGGTTCATTTACTGCTGCGTAACTAAAAGCATTATTTTTCTGTCTATTCACACTGTTTTCTCCACCACTCTTTCTTGTTTTCAAGGAAGCAGTGAGTGAACGTGGTTTAACAGGGAACTGTAGTTTTGATTACTCAGCCCTTCTTCTAGTTCATGTTGTTACTTAGGGCAAAGCATGACACGCCAAGGGTCATTCACCTTCTCTCTTCGTTGAGGGTCCAGCTGAATTCAGTGGCAGGACTCCCCCTTATTTCCACAGGGACAGATCAGGACTCTAGGCACTTTGTTCAAGTCGATGGGAGTTTTGCTGTGGAGGCAGGAACACCAGATGAGCTCTGATGCAGTGCTTTTCAAAAATATATCTTCAAATGCTTTCTATCTGGGGTTTTGATTTGGGTTTTTGTCTTGGATTTTTTTGCGAGCAGGGGGTTTTTTTTGCTTTGTTTTCTAGGTTTAGTGTCCCATGTTTTCCATTCAGTAGCTGGCATGCTAGCATCAGTGCTTTAGGGCTATGTCTGTATTAAGGAAATTAAACAATCCCGGGAATTGGAACTCAATTTGCAGCAGTCGTGGCATGGTTTTGGCTCTGGCCAACTAGCCCTTTCCCTGAAAATGCCGAGGCACAGCTTGGATGTTAGTGCCAGTTACAGCTTATTCCACAGGCAGGTTGAATGCAGTCATCCCAGGTTGGAGGATGCAAGAGGTGAACAGTGTGGACATGGAGCCCTCTCTGCTGGCTGACCTCCTTGTCAGAGAAGGCTCCCAGGCACAGCTGCTGGTAACACATATTCCTGGGGAACCCAGGCTATAACACATCATATACTAACACTGCTAAATACAGCGCTGCCTTACTTTTCCACTGTCTGCCTTGAGCATTTTTATCCTGTAAACTGCTAACCCTGCCTATTTACTTAAGGAAACATCATCCAAAAAATAATAACATCATACCCTTGTTTTTCAGCCACAGCCCAGCTCATAAGTATTACTTGACCACAGATCCAATCACTGGCTCCATCTACCTCTCTGACACCAACAGCCGACGCATCTATAAAATCAAGTCAACCACATCCGTGAAAGACATTGTGAAGAATTCAGAGGTCTTGGCCGGAACGGGAGATCAGTGCCTACCATTTGATGATACCCGCTGCGGAGATGGAGGCAAAGGCACCGACGCTACCCTTACAAATCCCAGGGGTGAGATTGCTTCTTCTCCACAGGCATTTTTAAAGGGACCTTTTTGAAAGGGGCTAGCTTAATTACTCTGGAGTCTGCTCTCCTCTCCTGACAGAAGATGCCCTAGGATTTTACAGGCCTTCCCAAGCTGACCACTAACACGTTAGAAATAAGTGGGTATGTCTCACACTCAGCCAGTCCTGGGTCTTTTTATTGAGGTGGCCAGGAGGAGTGCCAGACCAGAGGAGTGTAATGATTGGCACATGTCCAAAGGGCAATTGAATGAAACCACCCATCAATTTTATATCCCACTTAGCCACTAGCCCTCCTTAGACTGGATTTACTTACACTCAGTTTACTGAGGCTTTCTTGGCATAAAAAAAGCTCTGTGAGCATTGCTATATATAAAATAGCAGAAAAACCCTTTGGTATCTCAGGTAAATAAAATTCAAATTTATACCTTGACACTAGCTATCATGGCATCCAGCTTTTTATAAAATATGATTTAAATCCGTACAGCGGGGCGGATATTAATATTGATAAAAGAATGGTCTAATTCAGTGAAACTTCATCTGATTCCTGATTACCCTACTTAAATTTGATGAAAGCACAGTCAAACCAAAATAAAAGCATCACACAGCCTTCATGACTGCTAACTGAATTGGCTCAAAACAGGTTTAGCCAAACATATGCAGTCCTTGTGTAGCCAAGACTTCAGTCTGTCAGTCTCAAGGTAACAAGCTCTGCATATGGAGGATGTCGCTCCTCCCAGCTGTCCACAGTTCCTCAGAAAAGCCACATGGACGGTGTGAAGATTAGGAGGAAGGTATTGCTGGTGCAGCCACTTTCTGCAGTGTTTGTAAAGAAGGGAGAGAAGGCCCCCCATGCAGAGCTTGACCCTAGGAATGCTTTTAGAGATATGGCACTTTTGCCTGTTGTGTGACTTCTTGCCCAGTTGGTAGGATGCTGGGAAATCCTTTATGAATTCTTCCTTTGACATCAAATGTACTGCAGGTTTTCTGTTCATTGCAGCTGGAAGCAGTAGCTCTCCCCCTTCCTATTACCACAGCAATTTCTGAGCCTATCTCAACCTCCCCTTAAAGCAGCCTCTTGGCAAAACCTGGGGGTCCTTTAACAAGTTATTTCACAAAGCAGGCAAGACGAAGGCAGCTGAGCTGTTGTTTCTCTTCCTGGCTGGATTTGTTAGGAAGTTATTTTTCTTGACATAGAGATGACATTATTGTTACTGCATCCAAGAAACTGATTTAGTGAACTTTTGTGTCAGCTCTAGTTGTGATTCTTTTTTTGTTACATATAGGCTAGTGTTTCCTGGCAAGATACAGAAGAAATTACCTTGGGAGGCCTGCTCTTTGCCAAAAAAAACTGAAGGCCAAATTTCTACCCTCATAATATTCAGAGGACCCCACCTGGGTTCCTAGAGCACTCTGTACTCTCATGAGGTTACCATTATATTTGGATGAAGTATTGCCAGAGGCACATATACAGAAAGTGAACAGCTACCTGTGGGAGCTGAGGAAAAATTGTCTCATTGAAGTGGGGAGGGCTGAGTGAAAAGGAACTTAAGACTTGGCCAGAGAGATTCAGTCAGTCTAGCAGATGAGTCATGAGATCAGGCAATCTGGAAATCTGTAATCCAGTTTTCTACACCACTTTGATGTTCAAACAGTGTAAAAATAACAGCTTTTATTGGACCTTCATTCTCCCTTGTACAAGATAAGAGAAACATTATTCATTTCCCTACATGGGTGGAGGTTGCAAGGTTTAGCTGAATTATGTGTCTACATCAGCTATCGGAAACAGAGCTTTGGAGTTCAAAGCTTTCAGCTCTGAAATCCTTCTTGTTGGCAAATCAAGCTCTCAGGAGGCTGTTCTTCCACCTCAGTCATAAAACTGCAAAATGCATGCATTCATTCCTCATGGCTCTGAAATTTCACAAAATAGAGGTAAACTGAAGGTGAAAGAGGAAATGACTTGAAGCAAAATGGCAACAAAAAAATAATAATCCAGAAAGCCCACACCTCCAATGGAAAATAGTGTTCCTTGATCTGGTTCTAGCCTGAGTTTGCAGTCTGCTGGGACAATAGCTTTGACAAGTGTGACTCACTTCCCATTCACCTCAATAAATGATTAAGAGTGAAAACTCACACTGACAATGTAATGTCAGCATTGTTTATACCTTTACTGAAGCTCGTCCTAGCAGAAAAATCCAGCAAATGCTCTTTACTGGTGTGATTGTATTTCATAATAGTTCGAAATAAAAATGACGTCTTGTGCAAGTAACCAGTAGTCCTCAGGTTAGCCTCTGCTTCCCTGTCTTGGCAGTGGAATAGACACCTATAAGTGAATGGTCAGAGGAAATTAGAAAACAGGTCTGTACCTAAAGATATCAGTAGGCCAGGGACGTACTTGGAAAATTCTTGGAAATGCTAAAGCTGATCCTTTTGACTGAACATAATTGCTTCATGCAAAGGAGCAGGATCTGTGTATTGTAAGGACATCTTAGCAGCTTGCTCAAAGACTCTAAGGAAACAGGGTTTTGCCTCTACTTCATGATATTTTAATTAGATGATATTTGCAGCTTGCTGGAAAACACTGAGGAAATATGCTTTTGACAGATGAAAATCAGCAATTCATAGACAGTGGAAAATCAGGCATGGGGTATCAAAATATGCTTTTGCGTCTACCTTTAGACTCTTAGACCAGTTAAGCATCTAGTCTGAACTGACCTTCTTGGCTCCAGTACTTCTCACTGGAAACAAACTGATACGGTGAAAGTTGATTTGTTCTATGTTACCCCATGTGTCTAGACTAGGATAAACCATCCTCTGGCAGTGCATGTCTCCTTCTGTTGAAGGACACGATCTAATGGCTATCACCATTCAGAATGATTCTCTGCTTTTTGAACAGCATCCTTCCTCCATAGCTTTGGTCACCTCTTCCAGTTCCCACGTTAGCTTCCATTAGCCCAAAGGGGATAATGTATCTGAAGTATCCTCTGGAGATAGGTTCCTGTCTCTCTCCAGTGAAAGACAGAACACTACCTTTAGATGATCAGCTTAGACAAGATATTAGGATGGATAAAACGCATCCCTGGAATTTCACTGTTCGCCTGTCTTTGGCTTCTCTGATAACGTAGGCTATACAAATACAGGACAAATAGATCAACAGATGAAACAGTGGTGGCAGCATGGTATTTATCATAGCTATTAGGAACCAGTCTGATACTTCCAATTCATTTGCCATGGAGCACAGCAAAGCTTTCAGATGCTAATGAATTTCAATATATCCTTGCAAATTAAAGTGTTACCACTTTCTAATTATCATCTGCTAATAATGATCCTCTTCTACAAGCAATCTAAAGAAAAATTAAAACTGCAGCTTGTCAGAGCATTTGTTTTCATCTGAGTACTCACCAGTGGTTCTCCTCGGGAAATGTTGTGGCAGAGAAATTGCCAAGGAGCCTGCAATTAACAGAGATTGCAGTGACAAGTCTGACACAATAGGAAGACAGTTTCAGAAGGGACAACATGGTGGTGGTGGGGTTCATTCATTTAGCACCATAAAAAACAATGCAACATGAAGTAATTAATTTGGGGAGAGATCACGTCCTTCACTGTGTCCTGCTGAAAGTGTAAACAAAATCTCAGTTGTTCACTAAGGGCTTCCGAGTTCTGGCAGAATTAAAAAAAGAAACTCAATCCTCCTCAATTTGTTGGGGTGTTCTTTAATCAAATAATAAGATAAGAGACATTTTAGGACAAAACAAAATCTGATTGAGCAGAATATCCTGTCTCTGACTATAGCTGTAATAGACACTTGTGCTAGTGCTCCCGATTCTAGTCATCAGTATTCAGGGGACTTTCTGAAGAAGAGATTGCACCTGAATCCATGCTCAGAAGCCACCATCAGTTTATCTAGAAACCTCCCTGAACACCTAGTTTTTGCCTTCAAAACATCCTGTGCTAAGAAGTTCCACAGTTTGTTTAGGCACAGTATGAGTAAATGCTGCCTTTTTGAGACCAGAACACTGTTTTCTGTTCTTTTCTTCATGCCTTTCCTTATCCGTTCCTATCTTCTAACTCCCTTCCTGACCACTGCACAGCATGAAGCTGATCTATTCAGAAAACTTTTCATGGGAATTCCAAAATCTCTTCCCTGTGAGCTATTTTACAGCTTGTCGTTGCATGTGGATAGTTAGGCTTACTTCTTCCCCTGTGAATTTCTTTGTGCTTACTGACATTGAATTTCATCTGCCTTTTTATCACCCAGTCATTCAGCATCCAGTCAGACAAGAAAGCTCCAAATTTGGATTCCTTTAGCACCTATTCTTTTACTTAAAAGTTTTTTTGTCTTTTTTTTTTTCCTAAGTAGAGCTACATGTGCAATATAACCACTTTTAGCAGTTTGTCTTTTAGAACAAACTCCCTATGTTCCAGTATCTATTTGCAGTATAATGTTGCACTGTCACTTCTTCACACTACAACATCCTGACATTTCAAGCAAATGTCATCACGTCACAATTTTCTTTCAGCACAACTCACTGTTGTGATGTGTGCAGTGCTGCAAGCCGTCGTTGCTTATGGGATGTCAGACCGTCCAAGAAGAAACAGCATGATTTCATAACCTATGTATTTCATAACTCACAGCTTAAAATTTGAACGTGCAACACTACATAGGTAGTGGCAGCAGCAGCAGTGGTATGCTGAAAATATTTAATGCCCTTATGGAAATGTTTCTGCCAAAGCAACCCAAGGCCTCTGGCTCTACGTGGACATGTGAACTAGTCATTACTGTGCCCATCTCCAGAAGCCAACTCGAAACTGGAACTGTGTCATTATCAGAAAGGAAACATAGAAATCCCTATCAAAAGGTCCAGTCTGACCTCTGCTATGATGAAACCATGAGATGCACCTTTCCCTCTCCACAGAAGATGTCCATCCAAAGATGCTTCTCTGTGGGAGAGCAGGGCTCCTCATTATACCAGCTCCAGAGGATTTAATTCCAAGACAGCCAACTAAAGTCAGGAAGGGATTGGAGCACCTGCCATGAAAAAAGCATGCGGACTGACTTATGAGGCAGTAAGGAAAGGCAAAGTTGTCTGTAAACCATCTCTTTGTCTCCTGTGACCTGAGAACCAAGTCATCTCCTTAGTTAAGTTAAAGTAATTGCTATTTTTTAGGGGATCATGGTATGGACTCGAGAGATCATGGTAGAGCTACAGCTTGTCTAGTGCCTGCCATGCTCCCTCCCTGGCCTTAATATTGCTTGTATGGGAAGGGAGTGAAAAATCTGCATAATACCTACATTTTTAGCATTTTCTTACCTGAGTCAAATCCTTGCTGCCTCTCTAGGGCAGCTGGGATCCAGCAGTGCAAAGGAGAATTAGGGCTTGGCAGACTAAAAACTCTGTTACCCTGCAAAACCTCATAGTAAATGCAAGGCAACTGAGATTGCTTAGCACCCTGTGAAAGAAGGATAAGCAGAGAAATGCTCTGTGATAACAACACATGCGTGTGCCATTGCCCCAGAGCAGGACAATAAGTGGAAACTTTGCTATCTGATTTTAACTTATTCAGGTGTCCAAGTTCTTTGTCTAAGCTAAATGCAAAATAACGTTGTGCCATAAACCAAAGGACGCACAGATTATTGTTACTGTAACTGGTTCATCAGAGCAGCCATCAGACCCAAGCATTGAACACTGAGCAACTGTCAGCGCACACTGCCAATAAGTCCAATCCAATACATATGGAACTAGCAAAGAGAGAAAATTCTGCCTCATTTAAAATCACATTATCCAGCCTGCCACCCTTCACTGACTTTTGGCCTGTCGCACAGACTAATGGATAGGAGCCCTGAAAAATACTAGCTGTGAACCTAGAAACGGGTAAGACCCTCTTGTGTTTGACAAAAGCCAATTAAGAACAACTAAACACTTTATTGTGCCTCTTCCAAAAAAGCACATCTGCCATATTGCTTAAAGAACTCAATTGTATTTCTGGTTGTCAAGCATACACCAGCAAACACTAAAGAACTTGCCATTTTGAGGGCAAAATAATTAGAGAAGCAGTAACCTTCAACAGCAGACGCTAGCGACAGGTGACATATGCCAATATCTTGGATGACTCACTGACAAGGTGCCAACTAGGGCACAGTGCTGACAGATCTCATGGCATGTAAAGACATCTTCCTTAAAGCCATGGATGCAAGCAAGATGCTTATGCTGCCAGATCTCTCTGCAGCTTTTGACAAAGTGCAGAAGATACAATTAATATGTTTATGTGGTATAGGGAGAATAAATGGCCTCTGCTGCTGTGTCTCCTCCTGTAGCATTCAGAATATACAGTAGGTGCTTGCCAGTCCCCTTTGAGTTTCTTTTTTTGTCATAGGACAAGGATTAGTCCTAGCTTTCCTTCCTTCAGTACTGAGTGAGATTCTTGGAAAGACATAACGAGAAGCCCGGGGCTGCTTGCTTCTACTCTGTACCATAATTTTCAAATGATGCAATGGTCACCATCCCAAAAGAAACCTCTCATATGAGGAGCACTTGTTAACTGCTAACTGAGTTAAACACAGGTATTGGAATGTAGAACTAGAAGCAATATATTGGGTCATTTGGCCCTGTCATCTGTTATCTCAACAATCCTGTTGTACGATCCACTCTAAACTTAAACTCCACCTTAAAAGCAGTCAGCGATGTTTTTCCTCAGTGTCCTGGAGGCTATTCCAAAACCTCACTGCTCTGATGGCCTGGAAACCAGGTCAAAAAGATGCTGGTCAGACAGAGAGAAGTTTTGAAGGATTAAGCAAAATGCTGTCTTTATCTCTCAGCAAAAACATACAGCTTCCATTCAACACAATGATCTGAAACACCAGTGTCCCAACTGACTTTGAGTCAACAGGTAGCAGTCCTGTCTGAATCCTTCCTTTCTTCTCAGCTCAGTAGAGAAGTTTGTTCTTTTTCTCAGGCAATGGCTTAGTCCTGAGGTCTTCTTGCCATTACTTCGAAGCTAGATTATCTTCTGTGGATTTCTGTGTGTGAACATTTTTCCAAGTATCATCCACTGGACTATCCACCTTCACCAAGGCTTCCAGCGCATGCCTGCTAAGAGTTATCTTATAATGCCAGCTGAAGACCATGATTTTGATTTTCAAAGCTATCAAGGGATTAGTCCTTGCTATAGGAAAGGCTAAAATTTTTGAGCTGTGAACAGTTGCATTTGTATTTCACAGCATACCTAACAGTGGATGAAGACTGAGGGTAAATGTTTCAGACAAAGGAGTTTTGCTGCTGAACAGCATTTCAGAGGAACACAAGGTCTGATCCCTTCCATTCTCAAAGCTTTCTATTTGAAACAGTTTTTCCACTATTTCTATCACCATGATGGCACCAAAAATATTATAGAAAGGATTCATCTTACTAACTTTATCTGTCTACAGTATAAATGTTTCTTTTAGACATAATTTCTGTAGTCTGTCTTTACAGTGAATGTGGAGAAAATGCCATTTTTAGAAGGATTCACATAACCTATTACTGACATCTCCTTAGGGTGATATGAATAGCACCCTAGAAATAGGTATTTCCCTCCAGTGATCAGAAAGGCTGCAGATGACTTGCTCAGATGCACAGAGTAGATATCTACTTCTGGCCAAGTGATTGCCACCCTGCTAGTCAAAGAAATCAAACAGGAAAATCCTAATATTCAAAGAGCTCAACTTGATATTCTAAACAGAATTTTCACTTGGATAGAAAGATGTGTTACCGGGTCCTGCATTATTTTACTGTTGTTCTTTAAGACTCTCAAGTATTATGCTGAGCAGTGTCCTACAACCCTAGGATAGATGAGATGCATAACACTATTAGCATCTGTGGAGTTATTCTTAATTTTTACTAGCATATAAGAGAGGTGAATGGGGCCCTTAACTTCTTATTCCTGCTTTAGTCACTGGCTCTCTCTATGACCTTGCTGTGAGAGTTGTTTTATCTCATATTTTCCCAATATGTGAAATTAAGATGATCACACTCACAAACTGCTATGAGGTCTAATTAGTAAGTGTAAAGCACCATGAAATCCTCTGATGAAAGATGCAGAATACAGCTAGCTTAGAATAAAGAGGATTAAAGGAGGTTGTGTTAACATAACAAATGCTTGAGAAATGATGCTTAGGGGGAAGTGAACTGGCTCATATCTGCAGGTGGGGAAATGAGAATCAGCAGTCTGTAACAGTTGTTGGCAGACATCAAATCCAATGATAGAATATGTCTACAGAGGAGGTTTGGACAATGAAATAAATCACCTAGCAATGTTCAGAAACAGGTGAATTACTATAGATTAGTAGGATTATCCTAGGCAAAACCCTTCCACATTTATCCATCTGGAACTGAACTGACCTGGTGGATCTTTTGCAGCCTTTCTCATCACTGTTTCTGGAACATTCACCAGTATATTTTCATGCACATGGCTTAATTTTCGTACCATGAGCAGTACACCATGTTGCTGACTAAGGACACATTGTTACTAGACAACCTTTTCCTTTCAGCAGGTCACTGAATGCCCTGCCTGTTTCCAGAAGTGAGCAGGGATTTCTAAATTGCATCATCTGCCAGTGAGAGTTGGAAGTGCCTTCAGTGGAAAGGTCCCCATTCACAGCTCCAGATAACTGGGACTCCCATGTATCCAACTCCTACATCATTCATTCTGAGTGCCATAAAATGTATTGCTCCCGACCTAACTAATAGTGTCACTCTTCCATTATCATCAGACCAGACACCATAATCCATTCAGTTCCTAACTGTCAGGTTACCTTTCCTTTTTGACTGTCTTCCTTTTTTCCTCCCTAGGCATCACCGTGGACAAATTTGGGTTGATCTACTTTGTGGATGGCACTATGATCAGGCGGATTGATCAGAATGGGATCATCTCAACTGTGTTGGGTTCCAATGACTTGACATCTGCTCGGCCTCTCAGCTGTGACTCTGTCATGGACATTTCTCAGGTAGCCCAACTTTTTGGTTTGTTTTTTTTTCTGCAGAAAGTAAGCTTATGCGTTCGCCCTGTCTGCGTGTCTGTGTGCCTCCCCCAGTACCTTTTGAAACAATTGGCCAATTCCAGGTGAGTTTAACAAAGGGGTAAGGTTTGAAGGAGAATTACATGCCTACATGGTTTGTAGCATGAAAATGACTGGGTCAAAAAAGGAGACCCTAAAAAGACTGAAGGAAAGACCTAAGTGATCTAACCCAGAGAATCTCTGGGGAGAGAGATTTTAAAGATGTCCTAGCCACAGAATAAAACTCTTTCAGAGCTCCTGATGAGCCATGAGACACAGATGCCTGGGAAAACAGGTTCCATTAGGCTCATTTCTTAAGAAACTAGTTGCTTTAAATTAAAAAGGCCAGGCAGCAGTATTCATTTTAATGGGGATATATGACATGCTTTGTTATAACAACTTAGTGAACAGTGGGTTTTTTTCTGCCAGTCATGTTTCTCCCCCTCCACCCCCGGACCCTTATCCTAATTTGCCCCAAACAATTTTGGGCCTGAATCAAATTAACATGTAGGAAATGCTGATTGGAGGCTGTGGTGCCAAAATTAGCAACAGCAGGAAAACAAGAATCTTGAATTGCATCAGATTGCAAATTGGTTGCAGCTACCATCATGCTGGGCTTTTAAGTCCTGCTGCTTAAAGGTGGAGAAAAAAGGGAGAGAAAAAGAAATGTCAGTTTGATGATTGCTTTACTTTTGAATCGTGCAGAAGGGAAATCTGTTACAGCCCAGCACTTGATTTTGTGGGGCACTGGCCAACCTGTCAAATTGAGCCGGTTTAGAGATACTGTCCTTTGAAACCTTTGTGCCACCCATTATTTGTCTGGCTAGAGGAATGTTGCCCTCTTCTATGAAAATACAGACCATAGCTGGAGGGCTAAGTACTGTTATTCAACCACAATAGATGTCAGTAGCATTTCCTTTTTGTAACTACCTAGATAATTTCCATGCTCCCGTATGGAATCTGTTCTCCATATTTTTCCCTCTAATTTGAAAAGACTATTCTTGCTTCTTTGCAACTCGTTCCCACTGTCCACAATTTATGAACAAGCTGAAATTATGAGTTTAAAAGCTCTCATGCCTTCTATGGAAGTAAATTTTGCTGGGTAAAGGCCATCTTATAGTACATCTCTCATCTTACAGGCATATTCTTTCCTTTAACTGAATTTCAAAGGAAGTAACTACAAGACCATTGTGGATTCAGGTTTTAAAAATTATTTTCTGGCAGGTTGTGTCATTTATATGTACTAACGTCATATTTAAATACTTCTGAGATGAGCTAAAATATATCAGCTACAGCTTCTTTCTTTCCTTTCTTAAAATGACAGGAGACATTATTAAATTAACCAGTGCCATGATGGACAGATTAACCATATTGTGATGGACACGTACACCAAAGACAAGTTTAACTAAAAAGAAAAACACAAAACCCATCTTGGGAAGTATCTTTTCATCATTTACAGTGGCGAGAAGGGTCTCTTCTGACATGTTCCTCTGGGACATGAAGTCATGAAATATTTAGTGGCCAAAGTTGACAAGGAATGTTTTTTAAGAAATTGAAAATTCCTTTGTCAGTTCAGAATAATCTCTGCTCTTGATGCTAACTCAAGGCTGCAGAGCATAAAGACCACTGGAAGGGATGGAGGCATACATTACTGAAGAGAAAACCATAGGCTATAGTAGTGTTTTACTACAGGAAGGGTTAAAATAGGCCAGGAGCTAAGAAAATGAAGGAGATTTTGAGAGCAGACACTCAGACTAGGTAAAGTTCAGCACCCTGCTTAGCCGTGAAACTAACCTTCACAAGCCCAGCTGTTAGAAGGCACAACGAACTAAATAACTTGCAACTGATGCTCTTAAAAAAAAAGTTGAAAAAGGATTTGAACATGAATAGAAGCATCGAAAGCAAAGCATGGCTGTGGCAGAAATGTTCAACTACAGGCTTTCCAGGAATGAATCTCTTGTGTGCCTCTAGATCTTACCTGATCTCTTCTTGTTCTGCTTGATACATACCAACTCCATCTGCTCTAACTTAGAGTTGTCTGGCTGTCAAACAAGGAATATATAATTTATATATATAATAGAATAGCTATTCTTGTTAACTAGTTGAATATTTATTTAAAAGCCTGGTGACCAGGAGCATTCATCAGAGCTGTTAATTTTCCATTCCCCTCCACACCCCTGCTGTGGGGAAGACACCCCAGTAGGAAAATATTGAAGCATTGATTCACTCCTGTCAACACAATGTTGACCTGTTTTTTTCTATATAAACCTTTGGTGGCTGAAAGAGTAGACCCACTTGAAAGGCAGTGCTGGAAATAGAAACCTTCCAGTTCTTGCTTACTTGTAGCATTTCCAGTCGCTGCTTCAGTTTACTGGTGTGCGTGGATTATCAGTATAGAAGTGTAATGTGTTGCTATTACTTGAACCCATTCTTACATTATTCTCAATATAATGTGAAATCCACTGTAAAGACAGAAGTATTTTATTCCATGAAATTAAGTAGGCTGAATTTCCCATGAATTGACATTTTGCATTTTTGCAGCATCAAGCACAAAATAGGTGGTTATATTCTGGATGTACGCATATGCTGACACAGCTGCCAGTTTTCTGTATTTGTCTGTGTTGCTCAACCAGAGGAATTGGGCCCCTTGTCTGGAAAATCCTTTAGTAAAAGGATCATTGTTTTGTTTAACTGATTGATTTTATAGTGCTTTGCACAACAGAGCTTCCAGGCATGAGTGTCTGCTATCAGGCCCAGGCTCTATCAGTCCAAACGAGTGGGGTGGTATGGATGAGGCAAATCTTGCTTGAATCTTTGGATCTCTCATTTATTCCCATATTCCACATCGCTGTCACAGTGCTGGAAACATCTGCATTTCCTGGGCACTGGTGTAGCTACTCATGGGCCCCTGACACCTCACACCACACCAAAGATAACGAGGCAGAGAGACACTGCTGTGAGAGCTGTAGGTCTCTCTCTGCCCATTGTCCTGCTCCCGTCACTGCTCTGATGCAGTGTGGGTGTATCATCTTGGACTAGATGATCTCCAGAGGTCCCTTCCAACCTCAACCATTCTGAGATTTGGTGATTCTGTATACATATGTCCCCCTTGTGCAACAGGGGACCAAGCCCCCTCACTCACACCAGGGTTGCATCCTCTACTGCCACAATTCCAAGCAGTAATAATTAGTTGTATTCCTTTCTTTCACCCTTTCTCCCTTTAATCCATGTTGAAACTACCTCATTGAGATTGACTTTAGTAACCACACCATGAAAAAAGGTATTACTATAATAATTTCCTTGTGCTGTTTTGCTGTTAAGGTTCGTCTGGAGTGGCCCACAGATTTGGCAGTCAGCCCCATGGATAATTCGCTCTACGTGCTCGACAATAACGTTGTGTTACAGATATCTGAGAATCACCAAGTGCGCATAGTGGCGGGGAGGCCCATGCATTGCCAAGTGCCAGGCATGGACCATTTCCTCCTTAGCAAGGTGGCAATCCATGCCACGTTGGAGTCTGCTACCGCTCTGGCTGTCTCACATAACGGGGTCCTGTATATTGCTGAAACTGACGAGAAAAAGATCAACCGCATCAGGCAGGTCACCACCAATGGAGAGATTTCTCTTGTTGCCGGTGCACCAAGCAGCTGTGACTGCAAGAATGATGCTAACTGTGACTGCTTCTCTGGGGACGACGGCTATGCCAAGGATGCCAAGCTCAACGCGCCATCCTCCCTTGCGGTGTGTGCAGATGGGGAGCTGTATGTTGCTGATCTTGGAAATATCCGAATCCGTTTTATTCGGAAGAACAAACCATTCCTCAACACGCAAAATCTGTATGAGTTATCCTCACCCATAGACCAGGAACTCTACTTGTTTGATACCAGTGGTAAACACCTTTACACTCAGAGCCTTACCACTGGAGATTATCTTTACAATTTTACTTATTCCGGAGATGGAGATATAACCCTGATCACTGACAACAATGGCAACTTAGTCAACATCCGAAGAGATTCCACAGGGATGCCTCTCTGGCTGGTAGTGCCAGACGGCCAAGTCTACTGGGTGACAATTGGTACCAACAGTGCACTCAAGAGCGTAACGACACAGGGACATGAAGTGGCTATGATGACGTATCATGGCAACTCAGGTCTTCTTGCCACCAAAAGCAATGAAAATGGGTGGACGACATTTTATGAGTAAGTATATTGCAAATATTATGCTGTTGGCTTTATTCTGTGTTCTCTGAACCGTGCAATGTTAATAGAATTTAATTCCCTGGACAGAATTCACATCAGAATAAAATGGCCAGAACAGAATATTACATCTCACAGAAACCCTTCATACCAGATGTAAGTGGTTTAGAGTTTGAATAAGCTCTTGCTACCGAGTCAGCTTCAGACAGACTTTCCACTGAGTTTTTTTAAATCACTGAAAGAATTTGGACACCTGGTTCTCCTTAACTGTAGTCAGGATTGGGAATTTAGGCTGCATGTGAAAGAATTCTGCTTGTCTTTGAAAGCCTTGGAAGCGTGAACGTTCATCATAGTCTCTTTTTCACAGCTTTTCGCCTGCTTCCTACTCTCCAGTGTCTTTTTGAGCTTGTTTGAAATGGCTGATGTAGAATGACAATTGACAATGACTAATGACAACTTTCTCAGAAAACAATTCTATAATTAATGGACTGCTCTGTTTCTGTTGTTTTAACTGGCCTCAATGATCTTTAAAAATAGTCTCAGAACTCTTCAGGATTGTCCCTGCCCAAAAGAATTTGTGAATAGAGAAGGCAGGATGCACCAAAAAACCCAGGGATGGCGGTGACTTGAAGAAGGTTTATACTTCTTTTTATATTACTGCTAGCAATTCTGTGCTTATGAATACCATGAAAAGAGTACATTTCTGATATCAAATAGGAAAAAAGCTGATAAGTCAATGAAAGGCATCCAGAAGGATGGTCTACATATTCATCCTGCCATTGAGAACTCTTTCCCCTCTTTCTTAGTTTTATTTTTATTTTCAGTTCTTGCCTCTCTGAAATGTTCCTTTTAGTCCATAATTTCCCATATGGTTTAAATGGTTACATGAAATTGTTCAGATACCATAATAATAGACCCACTGTAAGAGCCCAGTTTGGCTAGAATAGACAGTTCCCAAGATTATGAAGGAAAAACTGCAAAAAAAAAGAGACCCAGAGAAGGAAAGCTGGCTAAACCTAGATATGCATGTGTTAGACGTGCAGTTGTTTTGGCTCTGTCTTTAAAATGTTCCAGACCCAGTTTCGAATTTCTTTGCTTGATACTTGCTATTAGTGCTCCTGCCTTGAAAAGAACTGATGGAAACTCTGTGATGAATCATTTGAAAGGTTATTTGCATTCCATCAGTGTTCTGCTTGCAATTACTATAGCAATATTCCTCAGTGAATCAAAGTTAATACGCTTCCATCTCTTACATTGAATTTGTCTGAGGAAGGCTTTAGGGAGGAAAGGTAGGGTGTTTTTCTCTATAGGAGTGGAAGCCCACTATATTGTCAGGAACATTGTGCTTAATCAAGGCAATATTTTCTTTTTGCAAAAAACCTGATAGTTCCTGTGCTGGAAAACAGATGTTGCCATGGACTGTGCAGCAAACTAAATATTACAGCTAATAATGGTTGGATTTATACCTAAAACATGCTCTTCTATTTAAAAGTGTGACTGAAAATATAGAGGAGATAAAGTGAGACAGAAGCTAAAATCCAGCATACTCTGTGGATATTTTTATAACAGTGTTCTGTTATTATTTGCTATCCAGCAAAATAGAGCTTTTGTGAAAGTCATCATTCTGGTCCTTTTATGCACTTCAGAAGAGTCATAAGAACGCTTTTTAGAGCTAAATGGAAGGTAGTATTCTCCAGGGGTTAGACTATGGAAATGGAAGTCTTGACTAGAGCAAGTCGGCACTGTATGATAGCACAGCATCACTGAAAATAGAGTTAGGAATGTGTCTTTAGAGATAGTTCATCCAAAGCTCTGATCAGTTATCTCCATTTAACTGTTCCTGACAGATTCCGATGTCACTTTATACAACCACAGGGTAAAAGTCTATATCTGAATTAGGAACCTCAGCCTCCCTTTATAGGTGTTGGAGGGAAATAGGCACTTTCAAGGTGAGTATCATATGAGTTACATCAGGTATCTACTTTAAGATGAGAGGAGATGTATCCTGAAGCTTTCCCTCTCCATTAGCACAAAAATAGTCCAGAAAGATTAGCTCAGATATAGACGTTTACATTTCAGATGTCTGTAGTTCTCTCAGATGGATCCTATCCTGGTCCTCTAAGTTGTTCATAAATATCTCTAGTGATAATGATGCCTTTACCTGTGTTTTATTGTGAGAAAGTATAAGGTGTTTATTTTTATTGTTAGAAAGCTTTTTCATATGCTTAATCTAAATCTTTCTTGTTTAAATCTGAGACCATCACATCTCCTGCTAGCTGATCCTGTGTGTCCAGTAGGGCCTTGGAAAACAGATTATTCTCCTCTTCTTTTCAGCTGTGAATAAGCACATATGGCTCTAGAACCTGCTCTTTGGTAGCTCTCAAAAGCCAATCAGCAATAGGGAATCATCCAATGGGATTGTTCCTGGTGAATTTGTGCAAGGCTTGATTCTACCCACGTTTTGCATGCATAATCTGGAAAAAATATAAAATCAGAAATGATAAAATGAGAAGATTAGTAAACAGAGGCAAGATAGAGAGACTGAGATTGCTCAATAAGTAAGTTTCATTTAAACAGAATATGTTTTTATACAGTCAAATGCCAAGTAACACATGTAAAAGGCCACACCAAAAGAATGGGAGTGAGCATTGACTCTCAGAGACTGCAGTGATCAAAGCACCAAGCCATTCAGTATGATATCTCAGTATAATTCCATGGCAAATTTGTCTAACCTGTTGCTTTGGTGGATAAACTACATGAATACATTTACTCATCCCATTCTACTAGTAGTGAGTAGAAGTAGGGAGATGATTTTATCCCTGTACAGCATTGGTGGCACAAATCCTGTGGTAGTGTCAGCTTTTAAGTTTACTGTTTATGAAGCATAGTGAAAATTGAAGAGTGCACAGAAAAAAAAAAAAAAAAAAAGCCCCGGGAGGAGAAGATGCTTAATGTGGGAGAACTAAGAAAACTTGATCTGTTTGTCTTATCACAAAGATGACTGGGAAGTGTCTAGATCACGGCATGCCAACACAAAACTATCAGCTTCAGAAGGACTCTGAATCTAGCAGAGAAAGGCATGAGAAGGACCAGGGGCTAGAAAGCAAAGCTAGACACATTGAAGTTGACAGGAAGGCATAATTTTTTAGGACTGAGATTAGCTAATCGGTAGAGCAAACAGCCAGGAGAAGCAATATACTTTCCATTTCTGAGTATCTTAAATCATGACCGTGGATACCTTCCTGAAGACATTTTTCACCAGATAGAAATGCATGAGTCAGACAAACTGCAGGGACGAGTGCAGGCATGGCAGGATGAAATGTAAGTTCCTGTGATATCCAAGAAGTCAAAGAAGGTGATGTAAACCAAAGTAAATGTTTGAAACCTTCAGATTACTGTTTTCTGTATCAGAACATCAGGGAATGTACAGTGTGAAAGTTTAAATGATTTAAAGAAATCCTGTTATCATGAGTGACTGGAAGGTGCTCTGAGTAGCTTTCAGTCCTGGCTCACAGCTAAATGAAGCCCATGATATTTCCATTTTCCTTGCCGCCATGGAAAATTAAGAGATCAAATTTGAGTCTGAGGAAAAGCTTGATGCTTCTCACAGCACTCTACCTCTAGTTTCTCACTGCACATAATAGTTGTTTATGGGCCAGGGCAGGCTGGACACCACTGCTTTAAAAGTTAAGAGTAAACATAAATTCAGCTGGCAAATTTACACTGCACCAGTGGCCCCATGAAGAACTTCCTTTTAAAATTCACCTTTGCCTTGCTTGATATGAAGGACCATAAACCAGACACCCAATATGAAAGAGTAATGGTGTTGCAAAAGCAGAAACACTACAGGTATTTTATCAAAAATAAATAAATAAATAAGCAGAAAGGAATTGTGAGAGAGTATTGCTGCTGGAAATACACTGACTGTATCCAAATCTGTGCATATGGCCATGTTTCTTAGGAACAATGGTCAAAGAAGAACTGGCTCACCAAGACCAAAGGAGTCTTAAATGTTCCTCCTGCCAGCTACTTGCACAAGTCTCTGGTTCTCCCGGAGTTGTTGCTCATACCAAGGCAAATCTCAGTCTTTATCATAAAGCTGCAAAGACCTCTGAGATACAGGAATGCTGGTGTGACTTGAGAGGAGGAGGCAAGACTGAGTTCTGAAGGTCTATATCCAAGGTAGCCCAGGGAATGCAGGTCCTCCCAGGGTTCGGGCTGGGCTAGAACGTGGGTCCTTCTTATCTATAGGAAGAGGTGGCAGGTCCTGTCTTCAGAGGGTGGCAGACTTGCTCACAGCACTTCCAGCTCTTGCTTTCACACCTTCTGCACCAAAGCCTCTTGTAACAATCCAGCTTTTTGGGGTTAGTGCTGAGAGTGAGATTTAGTATCTGATGGCATATAGTTTCCCCTTGCTCCGAGGGTGAAACTTAGCTCTCTGCAGTAATTAGCCTGTCCCCAAAGACCTATCTAGGACTTTTTTCAGGGTTTTAACATTACGTCGACATTCTCTGCCTCTGCACAGGGCTTGACATTCACTGCCAATTAATGCAATTGTAACAGCTCAGTTTGTCCAGTAACTGGATTAAAGGCTTGCATTCCCATTGAACTTGTGGCAGTGATAATCAGCTACAAAGGAGGCTGATCTGGAAACTCTGTCAGGGTAACAATTTCTTTTTGTTCGATCCCTCAAGCCAGACAAAGGATGCTGTGTGACTGCTTGGTTCTTTGTTGGTTTTGCTTTTCTGAAAGAATTGCTACCAGCCTTTACGTAGTTTGTTAGCAGTTGTTGTTTATCTCTACTTCAGAATCAGGAAATTCTTACTAATGTATTTGTTTAAATCAAGAATATGGCAATTATCTTGATTAGCTCGTTGACATGGTAGCACTGTACATTAGCTCAACTTCCCCCTGAGCCAAAGTGAAACCTTCTGTGCATTATTTAGCCAGTATGAGGCTCTTTTGCTTAAGTCCTTTGTGTGCCCAATTACTTCTGAAGGTCATCTCCTCAGATACAAACTTAAGTATTTACACATCACTGCAGTCATGTCCAGAAATTCAAAACCTTTTCATGGACTGACCAAGAAGTGGCTCATGGATGACTGGAGGGTTACGAGTAGTGTGGAACCAGCTCTTCAGATCTGGGTTGAGGGAAGTTTTGACCCATAACATAGGATGCTGTTTTACAGAGAACCAAACTCTGCCAAATCTCTCACGCTGTAACAAGTGGAACATAGGAGCCAGCTGGACTGAGTACACAAGAGGACCTTCAATTGCTTCCCAGCAATTGCTTCCTAGTGGACTTAGCAGAGGTCCCACCGCTCAATAGCAGCAGTGGTTGGTGCCCCAGTCAATGCCCTGGTCTCAGTGACTGGCGTACCAGAACTAGGGGAGGGATTGTGGTCAACATCTACCCCACATTTAGATGCAGACTCAGGCCGCCATGTAGTTGCGTAAAGGCCATGCAATTTCTTCTCTCATAGTCAAAAAGAATGATAAATAAAACTCATTACCTTCCTAGGAGCAGCACTTCTTGACTAAGAGAAAAGGCAACTTACTGCATTAATATCAAACCTTTATCATCAGCTAGTATCTGGGGTCATAGCACTGAGTTTTATGGGATTCAGTGGAGTCCTTGGTTCAGAGTAGCTCAATCAAGGATCTGTTTCTGCTCCTGCAGCACACCAGAACATGAGAAACACAACCCACCTTCGGCCTTTCCTCTCCCTCCTCTTCTGTCTCCTTTATGAAGATGCCTGCTCGTCGCTTCACACTTTCTTCATGATGGTATAATTAGGTGTATTCTTATCATTCCTCTGAAAAAGTTACAGTGAAACTTCAGTAACTGCCCAGATGAAATAACACTTCTCCAGCACTGTCACTAAGTTGTGAAGTCATGTTTTGAGCCATTGCCCTGGCCTGAAATGTGTGCCTGGTGTCAGAGTTTAGGTGAGAATCAATGGAATTATGAAGGTCATAAAGACAGCTAGAGAGAGAGATTTTCCTCTTCTCATTTGGGCACTCAGGAAACTCTACAAACAGTGGCTGCATACTGGCTTTGTGTCATTAGGGAGAGGACTCACCTTCATACATATTGGAGTAGTACTGGTTTGTCTGTTGTAGATTTATTTTTAATGTTGTGTTTAAAGTTGTTTGAAAAATTGTGAAGGGACAAGCTTATTCGGTGGTGAGTGCATGAGTGTATAATCACACACAAAATATAGTTTGCCAGGTACATTAGGACACTTTGGCACTAAATGCAATATTATTACAGTGATTTTTTTTTCCCAATCTATTTAACTTGTACTTTTAAAAGGCTGATGAAATGTGAAAAAGCTAAAATGAGGAAACCCAGAGAGTCAGGCAAGGAATTGATTTCTGAATAGACGGTACTTAGGATGCTCTCTTTAATTCCCAAGGCCCAGGTCTCTACACAATGGTAATGTGATAAATGAAAGCTCTGAATGTTTACAAGCTAACAATTAGGCCTCATAAGCACCAAATACCATTTTAATTCTGTGCATTGAACCTTAGCTAAATACATTTCCAATTGGGAATGGATGGCAACAGCTTCCTTTGCTGGCCTAATAATTGTCACTGTAATTGTAAATGCTGAGTCTCTGCAGCAGGTTTGAATGGGAGGCAGCAGCTGTGTTAGCAGGTGATGAATTCATTGCTCCGAGTGGCTGCTGTGTGCATTCCTCTGCTTCAGTATTTCCTTAATTCTGCTGCTTTCAGAGCATTTGGAGAACACAGAAGTCTTAGGCTGTGATGAAAACTGGCCCACCTCTAAATCCTTAGGCTATGGAAACAGGCCTACGCGGCTTAGCTGCGAAATGAGTTGACTAGAAGAGATTTATCTTACTACAAATACCGGCGCGCACCTGCACGTACGTAAGAACCAGTTGTTTGGCCTTCCTCTCCAAGCTGAGGATTTGTCATATAAGTGCCTTTATGGGGCTGAAAGCAGGAGTGGAAGGAACCGACACACCCGTGTCAGTGGTTTAATTTGTTAAACACATTATCTGTACAAAATGTGGAAGCCTGCAAGCTGTTGTGTCCTGGGAGACTGTGGGTGTGTAATAGATGACATCATGTATGTGCTGTATGCTCTAATTCAAGATAAAAAGGAAAAATGCTCCCATCCTAAGCAAAATAATTAAAAAAAAAAGAAAAAACTGCCTGCCAAGAGGAAAGCCTGTGTGTGTCCACGCGAACTAACTTCCGGCACCTCCTTTCTCATTGCCACCACAGCACTTAAAGGGGTTTTTGTCTGGATGTGTGTTACACTTCATCTGCCACTAATTAAAAATAATAATAAAAATGTTAACAGCCCGGTTGTGCGACTTTCTCACATTCCTCTCTCCGTACGGCAGCTGCAAGTAGGTGAGCCGTCGCCCCAAAGCGAGCGCTCGCAGAGCCCCTGCCTCGCTGCTCGGCAGAGGTGCAGCAGCCCCCGCGAATGCAGAAAACACAGATGGTCCAGGTTACTTCTGACAGAGGCTAATTTGGTGGCTAAGGAGGTGCCAAAACTGTAATGTACATGTGCAGACATCTTAAACTGTTTCCAGCACAGCATTCCAGACTGTTCTGGCCCAAAATTAGCCTTGCTTCTTGGGAGCCTAAGTCCCAAATTGCAGCCCTTGCTTGTGGTGAAATTCTCCCCCGCAGCGTGAGTTTTGTACAGCTGTAAAAATGTAACTGTGTAAATTACGTTTATTGTTCTCATTCGGCTTGACTTAAAAAGAAAAATGTGTGCCCACAGTTCTAGGCACCATCATGCACTTTCTCGGTCTTTTTCGTCATGTTCTAAGGCAGTTTGCTTAGGCAGAGCTAATTGGTATATTTGCCCATTATCCTGCCATTGTGGAGGAGCAGAAAATCATCGTTTGGTCCCGTTGAGGAGACGAGAGACTGTGAAGTTATGTGAGCAGGCTAGCGTCAGATCCCTTCAGTGCCATGGGAGCTGGGTGGGAGGTGTCTGGGGCACAGTGGAGGGAGCCTGGGGCTGCTGAGAGTGGGGTGGAGGGATGTTGCGGGGAAGGTGAGTGTTTATCAACTGCTGGGAGGATGGTAGAGGGCTGGAGGAACGTCTGTGAGGACGCTGTGGAGGTAGGTATCCAGGGATCAAGTCGAGTCGAAGGAGCTGGGTGTCTGCTGATATCTGGGGCTGTGTTAAACAGTTGTCTACAGGCTTTGTGGGGCTCCATTTGGAGCACGTATGTAAGACTTACGGAGTATAGGTTTTGTGCTGGCTCGCAGCATGGTGCTGAGTGTCGTTTGATTAGGATAAATCATATGACTCAGAGGACAGTGACTCAGCACTTAAATGAAATAGCAGCCACCTGTCCATCATATGAAGGAGCTCTCTGTCCCCATCGTGGCTTTTGCTCTCCTTCTTCCTCTAATGCATGGACCTGGCTCTTCTTGTGCTCACACTCATACTACACCAAAGTCACCTCCTAGACTTCAGTGCAGCTTGTCAAGATTTGTGCCATTATTTAGAAGGTGAATCAGGATCAATTTCATCAGCATCTCTCTCTCTTTTTTCATAGTGATCTATAAAATTTCTCTCTCTTTTTTGATATATATAGCAGGATCCTTCACTTTAAGTTGCTAATGCCACCAAGTCAGAGGTGCTAAATTCAGAGCCTATCTTCCATAAAGTTTTGAGCATTTTGGATCTGAGTCTACCCTTACAGTTCAGACTGTGCTTTGTATATAGGACTGTTGATGTCTCTGTAGAAAGAATTTGTGATGTTACAGGACACACCTTTAGAGATAACAATGTTCCCTCTACTCAGGGCAAAGACTAAATCATGTCCCTTGTGTCCTGTCTCAGCAAATGGGATAAAGATATCTCCTATGATGTTTTTAATTTAAGACTCACATATTTTAGAAGATGTGCGGGTGCCTGTGCAGAAAGTACAATCAAAATGCTTCCTGTCTCAGTGCAAACAGAGCAGCCACATACACTGAGCAAAGCACTCAGTGCTGAGAGCACTTTAGTTCTGGCTTTTGCAAGGAGATTCAATGTAGATCCAAACCATTTTCTTCTAGCTAATTGGAAAAGGTTTAACTGGTCTCTGCCAAACTCCTGCAATGCAGTTCTGAATTTATTCTTTTTTTTCTTTTCTTCCTTCTTTTCCACTTCACAAGTAGCTGATTAATCACCAAGATCTTGAAGGGAAAGGGCAAGTCCTCAATCCTCTTTGCATGGATAATTCCATGACTGATAGGCTGACACTGTGGTGGGCCAAATGCTTTCTTCTGCCATTCCTCAGCCTCTGCCCAGTGGGCAAGAAGAGTCTCACGTGACTGTCTCAAAACGCAAGGGCTGGAGAGACTTCTAACAAGCTCATTTGTTCAGTCATTTTATACTAAATATTAAACTTGGGCATAAATCATCTTTTCAACCAACCCTTCCTCACAGTAATTCGTTGTCAGTCTATTGTCAAAAGTGAAGTACCAGCACTGTGTACAAATCTGAACAAAAGAGAATAGAAGAGAATAGCCAAGTCTGGTTTTCTCCATAGTGTAGAGCCAGTCCAGTGGCTACTCCTGGGTCTCTCTTGGGTTGCAGTTCTGCAGCGCTTTTCCTAGTTTTTTGTTGTTAGAGGGAATGGGATCTGTTATCTTATTCCTCAGTTCAGAGCAATCCTGAAGAGGAGGGTCAAGGGGTCACCTCAACCATCTTCTCCCTCTGAGGCAGGATCAACTGCATCCAGACCTTCTCTGACACATTCTTCTCAACTATTCTTGAAAGCATCCAGCAATGGGGTTTCCAGTGCTCCATCTGGTAACCTATTCCTCTGCTTGGATCTGGAAAATGTTCCCCAATCTCTGACGTGGATTTCCCTTGCCTCAAATTAGCTGATTGCTTTCTGTCACATCCTCAGTGGACAGTATAGGAAAGTAATTATAGTCCTCTTTAGAACAACTGTTGTCATGGTGGCATGTTCCCTCTTCTTTGTTTCCTCTCTTCTAAAACAGCTTTCAGTTTTCAGAGGGTTTTTTTTTTTTTCCAGCTTTCAGTTCTCTGACTTTGCCTCTTAGGTCATGTTTTTTAAGCTCTTTATCCTTAATATCATTTATATTACTTCATCATTCTGAAGAATGGTGCCGTTAACTGGACACTGTGCTCCGTTAAAGGCTCACCAGTGAGTGCTGCAGGAGAATGAGTCCTCTTTGCTCACCCATCATTAAGCTTTGCCCAAATGACATGTTTTCTTGTACTTTCTTGTCACCAGGACTTGAAAAAGTCAAACATTTGTCATTGATCATTTTTGCTGGTAGAAGGATTCTTTCTACTCTTTCTCCCTGACTACTTAAATATCCTTTCCTTGATGGCCCATCTTCTAGAAAACCCAGCAGCTCTTTGGAGATAAGGCAGTACAGCTTCCCACAGCTCTTCATTTTGATCTACGCAAGGGAATACTCCTCCTGAAAAACCTATCCTCACAACCAAAGTATTCTCTTGGCAGCCCTCTGCTTTTAGCTCAGTGTGTGACCTAAGGGTACCCCTTTTGCAGTGCTGCAGATGGAAGGTGGTGTGGTGTATTTGCCCTACTTTACTTCTTCCTAATCCTGCGAGAATTTCAGCATGAGTACCCACTTCTAGTCTACTCAGGAGACCTCTAGGCACAGGTGTCTGCTCTCCTTTTTATCGAAAAAATAACCCTCCCAGCTCATTAACTGCTGTGTGACCTGCATATATACAGCTTACTTCATCTGGGCCCTAGTAGACAGGTGTCCACATCACAGAAACCATCCCAGATGGCGCTTATGTTGACTCTTTCATTGGAAAAGCCAAGGACTCAGTAGGGGTGAAAACTGAAGTGCTTTTTTATGCATTTAAATCAATCCTTCCAGATGGTCTTAGGAACAGTAGAAAGTAGATGCTGGAGTCTCAGTTGTGCTCAGGGCTCTACTCCATGTTCACAGAGGACAGCTCTCTACCTGAGGTAGCCAGTCTGGCAGGTCCTTTCCTTTACCTTAACATTCGTTTTTAAAATACAAAAGAAAAAATTAAACTTGCTAAAGGGCTCAGGACACAACCAGCCAAAACAGTTGATGGCCCTCAGAAACTCGTAGTTCTGCTAGACAAGATGCGCAGAGAGGTGCGTTTCCGTAAGTCACAGTGAACGGGAAATAAGGTTACTCTGTTGTAAAGGAGCACAATGCAGGTGATAAGTATCAGAAAGATGTTGATAAAATACAGGCTAATGTTTATTTAGTCATTTTGTATTGTTCATATGCTTTTCTTTAGCTAAACCCTGCCCTTCTCATAAAGCCAAAAATGTTAAGGCAGTCCTGACTGACAGCAGGTTTTCTTTGGGGAAAAATCTAGGTGAAGACTTCTAAGACAGTTTCTGCTTTACAGGACAGTTCCAGTACTCCAGTCCTCTGTTCATGCTGTTGACTTCACTCTACCTTTTCAGGTATGACAGCTTTGGCCGTCTGACCAACGTGACCTTCCCCACTGGCCAAGTGAGCAGCTTCCGCAGCGACACCGACAGCTCTGTGCATGTCCAGGTAGAAACCTCCAGCAAGGATGATGTTACCATAACAACCAACTTGTCAGCATCAGGAGCCTTCTACACCCTTCTCCAAGGTGAGTCAGACCACTGTCCCTCTCCTGGCCAAGCTGTACATGAACAATTTTCCATCAGGAGACAGACATCATCTTGATAATTCCAACACCAAAAAATCACCTGCATCCTCAGTGCTTCAGAGCTCCCCACATGCTGATACACATGCATGCTCACACCTGCTTAGCCACATCCCCTAGCTCAGCAGTTGTTCTGCAGCTGTTTTCTGCTTCATTCTCAGCCAGTTTCCTTGCTGTGCAGCCCTCATGCAGTACAGTCCCCCATCATCATTACCATTATTGTTATAACAAAAAGGGTTGCAGAAATCTTAACTGCACTTCCAGCTGACCCCTTTGCTTCTCTTTCTTAATGGATTCCGGCATAAGGAGTTACTCTCCTACTGGAATAGGCTTCCAGCTGGTTACCAGAGATCTCTGTGACTCTTTGTTCACTGGCTGTTCAAACATTCACAAGGCAGCATCCAGACAAATGACCATTGCTGTCCCCAAAAGGCCTACATTTCAAGTAAAAGGGTGATGTGAAGTGGCACAGAGGAGAAAGGAGAAGTGAGCAGCCAGGGTGGGACTGGTGGGACTGATCTGCAGCTGTTGTAAATGAGCACAGTTCTGTCAGTGACAATAAGGTGGGCTAACAACGGATTGACGAGGTGGAAGAGAAGGTGATGAAGTGGGAAAGGAAAGAAGAATAAATAGGGGAAAACATTGCTGACATACTGGCAGGGACAGAAGTTACAGTGCACAAGCCATACCAATCTGGATCTCCAGGTTAAAATATCCTTTGGGTCTGTTTGTGCCATCATTTCTGTTCCTGGGGCCTGAAGGAAGAGAAAGGACAGACAGACTCTTTGTTTTTCTTACTCCCTAACTCTTACTCTCCCTTAGTCTGTGTCTGATGGCAATAGGGTGTAAAACTTCACTCCTCTCGTGAGGAACAAAATGCTCCAGTGAAACCAACATATTCCAACGTCACGTTTGTTTCTGCATCTCTGGGACATCCATTTCCCTCTCCCTGCCTGTACTAAAGGCAGGGTTTCCAAAAGAAAAAGTGCCTACTATGACTGATTACTACCTTTGTGCCTCTGGAGAGTGCAGCTGAGAGGGTACCAGACCCTTAAAACCATACTGAGTATTCCCATAGGGAAATGACTGTTTTATTCTTTACTTCAGCATGCAAGGCAGATCCAGCCCACCCTGCCCCATCTCAAATTCACTCACGTTGAGACGTCTGGCAACTGCACAGACACGAGGCTGGCTTCACCTCAAGAGCCTAATTAAGCAATAGAACCCGCTGTTGGGGGCTCTTTAGTGAGATAATTGACTGCGATGTGATTTATACATCCAGAGCTGAAGGCACAGTTACATAATTGTGCCACGGTCAATTATCTCATTGTACTGCCCTCCAGCACAGGGGCACTGTTGCCATTAGGACATACAGTATTACAAACAGCTTAACCATGTTCAGAAGTATAAAATTATGAAATTATTTGGGTATGAAAAGCATACTTACCTTAAAATGAAGATCTGGATAATGTTGTGTCAGGGGTGGCCTGGAACCTGCTGAAGGTGGGTTTCACACAAACATTAGGGACCGTGAATTCCCAAATTGAGGCAGTTGTTTGTTCATGGCTTCACTGTAGCAATTGAAACAAGAGCCACTGGAGCTGCCCAGGGATCAATTGAGCACAGCTGAAGTGTAATTTGCCTTCTGAGTGCCTCCCCAGTGGATGAAGCTGGAGCCCTCTTGGTCATTCTCCAGAGAAAATGCATATTGCAGATTTCCTTTGCAGGAGAGCTGCTGGTGCATTTTCATTATGAGCTCACAGCTCTGGCCAGCTTTCACAAATCCTTCGTGAACCTTTCAAGAAACCTGGATCACACTGTGAACAAGCTCTGGCGACAATCAGTGCGAGATGGAGACATTTTATGGCTCCACACAGAGACCAGAAACAGATCTGAAAAAGGTATTTAAATGCCTAAATCCTGTTGTTTTTGGTAGGAGTTAGAGTTCAGACACTCAGAAGTCATTAGCTGTAGTCTGCTGAAAACAACTGTCATCCATAGACACCCTGTCCCCTACTGGGACCCTCTGTCCTGAGGTAATCAACTCCCTGTGCAGTGGATGGGATACTCTGCTGTCAGCTGACATCTGAGGCAGATGTCAGCTGAGGCATCTCCTAGCCCTAAAACCCTCAGGTCAGAGTTAAACACTGTACAAAGTTTTGAAAATCCTCCTCCCTCATCCGAGGTGGACATTAGGGCTGTCTGAACAGACAAACATGCACCCTTGTAAATACGTACATTTTCTATTCCATCAGGACTTAGGGATGCTCAAGATATATCTTCATGCTTGGTGCTGCTGATGAGAAAGAGACGTCGCCTCAAGGTCCCTGAGGTGCTGCCTAGAGCAAGGGCTCTGAGCACCTCATTAGTCGTGAGACAAAGCATTGCCACTTAGGCAGGCTTGAGTAGAACATCAAAAAGTCACTTTAAGGCACCTGAGAAGGCATTTCTAGGAGGTTACTCGTTCATATAAGCTGGATTTAGGAGCCTGCACAGCTAACAGGCATCTCAGCACCTCTATGCGGTTTTGTCATCTGGACTAATGACAAAGTGTTTGTCCAAGGCCAAAATAGGGCCCCAGAGCCAAATCAGCATAAAATACAGCATACAATGGCGCCTAGATTTCACATAGCGCTTGACAAATGCTTTCCAAAACTAGAGAAGAGTCTTCTCCTAGGAAAATCTTGAAAGTAGAAGATTTACATTCTCCACACTGTACCACACCACTGGGGTTGGATGTGCCAATCCACCATAATTCCTCTGAGGTGCTTAAGTGACCCCAAGGGAACATTGCATATCCAGAGGATTTCACAGAAAACTTCAAGCTTTCCCCTGCTGGTGAAGGATGAAGGAAGGAGGGATATACCATAAGACATTTCACTGATTTGACTGAGAGTGGATCTCCTGACCCTTTTTCACAAGATCAAGCATCTCAGAACTAAGGAGGCACAGCTAGCTGACTGTGCCCTTCCTCTCCACATGGAGAATCAAGCACTGAGTATCCATGGGTTTGATCCTGCTGAAGCCTATGTCACAAGACCATTGATTTAAGTAGTCAATGGTATAGTCAAAGTATATTTGATCTACGCCATGGATCATTGTACATTTATAGTGGTAAGATCCAATGCCATAACTGTAATGGTTTCACACCATCACTAGGTTAACCACATACAGTAAGCTGAACTGTGGTCCTGCTGAGATCAATGTGGCAAGACTCCAGCTGGCTATAAAGGGAGCAGGATCAAACTCACAGAAAGGGAGACCAAGTGGTGTCAGGTTTCCTTTCCCAGTTATACCAAACTGTACTCTTTGCTGATCTGTTTCAGCCAGATGAGAGATGGTAATTTTGCTGTGACCTCATTTCCTGCTGATCTATGGTAGAAGAACTAGTGAACAAAACCCAACTTGCCTCAGAATGGAAAAACAATTGACTGAATTTTTAATGAGAGTTTTTATTCACAATTAGGTATTTATGGCAGCCTGGGAGACAGAAATGGTAATGTTTTCCAGCTTCTGAGGAGCTTCAGATAAGGAAATCTTTGAATAATGTACTTTTAAAGGCATTCTGCAGTGAGCAAGTCTCATGCTTTCTTACCCTTTATGAGCTCCTTTCTGCAGACAGAAATAACAGCTGGAATTTGAAAGAACAAAGTTTCAGCCTGTCTAGTTCCTGAAAGATGTGGAAGGGATATTTTTCTTCTCCTCTTCCATTCCTTAACTCCCAAATCCTGGCCTCAGGATCTGCTTGATCTTTCAGGAGCTAGTGGAGGCCAGATGTCTGGAGATGTGTGAACGCCTAGTGCCTCCAGCTGTCTCTCTAAACGTGCAGTCTTCAGTTCCTTCCTGAAAGCTTTCCCAAGTGAGAGGGATTGGCTTTTGTTTGGGGAACTGGTTAGCATTAACTTGCTGTGCAATTTCCTGTCACTTGTGAGACATTGAATAAGCTAAGAGAAGTAGGTGGCCCCACTTGATCATGAATTGTAGTAAAATTGGGATCTTTAAGATATATGTGGAAAGTCTTCAACATGACTGTGATTTAGAATAACTATCTCTCCACCTAGTCTTTTAGTGAAGGCCTTTATCCAAGCCTAAAAGAAGATGTTTGAACCTACGTGCTTTGCTAGGGTATTATGCAGCTCTTCCACTGGAGCTTTTCTTAACCTGTGTAACATTTTTTTTCTGCAAGAATTTGAGGGACAGAAAATGAAACTCTCATCAGACTGAAAGAGAGATTGTCCATCCTGATTTTCACCAATGAAACAACGGTTTCACTCACTGTGAGCGACTGAGTGCATTTAGTTACAATTATCCGAAGAAGCCTGAGTGGAGGAGAAAATGAAAGGCTGGGGTTGTATCACTGGACATCCATTTGAAAATATCTCTTTTCTGCCTTCAGACCAAGTGCGAAACAGCTACTACATCGGTGCTGATGGCTCTCTCAGGCTGATGCTCGCTAACGGCATGGAGGTGGCCCTGCAAACTGAGCCACATCTGCTGGCGGGTACCGTTAACCCCACTGTGGGGAAGAGGAATGTGACCCTGCCCATCGACAACGGCCTCAACCTGGTTGAGTGGAGGCAGAGGAAGGAGCAAGCAAGAGGGCAGGTCACTGTCTTTGGACGGCGACTGAGGGTAAGTGAGAAGTGTGAGCACTTTGGGACTCAATTTCCTGTTTTATCAGTCCCCAGTCTCATGACAGAAAGGGACAGGGCTCGTTTCTGACACCTGGAATAGAGATGAGGCTGCAGCACAGAGAACTAGCTGTTTATTCTCATTGACACAACCTGTATGATTAAATGTATCCTCATATCTCCTTATGTGTGGGCATTTGCTCAGCCGTCACAGATAGTATTGCTGATTCCTTTATGTCCTCCGTGTGCTTGGCAGTGCATGACCTCCCACTGGGTGCTACAGGTTTAACCACCATGTCAGGCTGTTTAAGCATGCAAGGGAAGAACATAATCATAAAAATATGCTCCATTTAGAGTAGGCATTTTGTGCCTGCACTGCTGGCAATAACATACACCTGAGCACAGAAAGTTTTCTTAGCATTAGTGTTCATTGAGCAGCCTCAGAAAAATTGCTGGGTTCCTTAAACTTGCTAATCTGGGGAAGAGCTGACGTTGCAGGCTATTGCCCTGTGATTGCAGTTGTTCCCCAAGGTGAAGTGTTGTAAACGGCTCCAGCCTGGTGGTTCGCTCTCCTCCAGGAACGTGTGGTCCTTCCTGGGCTTGAGACCGATGTATTTTGAAAACATCGTTCCACACAGTGCGCTGCAGACTTGTCAGGGCTGTTTAAAGATCTTGCTCAATAAGCCTGTAATTCTTCTGCTAACGGCTAGCAAGGCTGGTAACTTGTAATAACAGCCAGCGCTGCACAGTCATCCTGCGCCTTGCCGTTCTCAGCGTTGCAGGCTTGAGAGCAGTTTCTAGGAGCCTTCTCAGCACCTGGCAGGTTCAGACCCTCTGAGAAAAATGCTTAGTGCTGTGTAATGCCACCATAGCAAAACGACTGGAGCTATTTATTCCCACTTAAGCTCTGCAGTAAATATTAATGCATTGGTTTCAGAATATGTATTTCCCAGGCCTCACTCTGCATCTCTCTCTCTTCCCTGCTGTGTGCCCCCTGCCACCTTGGTGTGAATTTTCCCCTGTCTGGCTTCATTCACACTTGCCAAGTATTGCTCTTCACCCTCCCCAAGCCATCAGTTGCTCCTTTCCCCTTGTGTGGATGGCCTCACATGCTTGCTCTTTTTTTTTTTTTTTTTTCCAATCAGGAGCAAACTGTGCAAACAGTAGTGAAGCTGGAGGCTGCTCCTTCATTGGGAACTGCTGTATGCCTGCAGATCAGCTGGCATCAGCTTTCTTGTTTGGTCTTTGGGTTTTTCTTTCTATTTTAATAACCAATGAAATTACTAGACAAGTCTGTCTCCGAAAGGAGACAGGCTTCTGAAATCTGCAGCTGTCTCACAGCTATTTGGTGTTCAAAGCAGTTTCCACTCATTTAGCTGCAGCTCAGCTGCCCATGCCAGCTTTATCTTCCAAAATCTTCACAGCAGATTCTCTCAAACACAGAACGTGTCTTTGTTTTATATTTTACTGCATTCAGAAAAGCACTCGCAAAATGAGTTTTCAGGCTGGTTACTGGTGTTCCTGTAAATCTGCTGGCATTTATTCACATTTTGAGTCTATCAGAGCCTGTCCCTGCTTCTAGTGAAGCAGAAGAGTATCTTACGTTATTGGAGGGCTCAGTTATGGCTCTCTTCAGGGGTTCAAAGTGGCTGAGTGTATACAAGAAGTTTTAAGCTGCCTCTCTGTACCTGCATGGCAGCATCTGCACCCCATAGCTGTAAATCTGCAAGGTGCTAATTGCCTCCCTGGGGATTGCCCCGTATTTAACAACTACGTGTGTCATATTCTCCTCTCCCCTCGCAGGAGTAATTATCACTTTCCCTAGCAAGGGAAAAGCTTAGAGAAGTTCAGTTGAACATGATTTTGTTCATTTTCGGAAACTTCATTATTTTCTGCCATATGTGAGTATATCAACACTTTCACCCTTGCCTCACTGCTAGTTTGGGACAGCAGCAAAGCTACAGTGCTCCGAGGGGAAAGAGCACCCCAGTGAGACTGCAGTGCTGCATCACTCCGCGGGGCCTTCGCGATGGGAAGAACAGGATCTGGCCAGAGACTCTAAAAGGGGAAATTCCCTGGAAAAAAGCATGCTTTCCATCTCCTGAATTTATGTAAGGCATTGAGGGCTGGATATGGCCACCCCAACAATTCTAGCAATTTACTGGGGAAATGCCTTTGTCAGCAGCTGTTTACCAGTGGGATGTCATTGAGTCCTGTAGGTCTCGTTGCTGAAGTATTGTTTGTGATCTTCTACAGAAGGTTGCCACAGTATTTTCATGAGAAATCTTCATTTTTCTGTGCTTTGTAACTCTTGTGCACCCAGGGAGATCAATGTGTGTTATTCTGTTATAATTTAAGCTAAAAGAGAGCAAAAAAAGGCGCAAGAGAAATCAGAGATGGTACCAAGTGGAGTGTTTATGTTCCTGCTCTAATGCCTGCATTAGAGCAGGCAAAGGTATTAAATGGATCTGCTGTGGCATGTGAGTTTGGGGTTAAACTTGGTCTCTCACACCTTATGGAGGGGTCAAATGCACTGAGAACGGTGGATTTAAATTTACCCTGGCTCAGTCCTGTACTGAACACAGGTCTTGTCAAGTGCTCTGAGGGGCAAAAGCCTTCTCCAGGAGCTTTTCAGAGTCCTTTCTGGGATAAAGACCCTGGGATGTAGGATGGCACCTTATTTAGCTGCTCACCATAAAACTTGCTTGTTGGACTGAAGCCTGCAGCCCTGTCACTGCTTCTGCAGAAAATTCACTCTTATTCAAGGCATGTCCTTGAACAAGGATGAAAAGATTTAGACCCTGTGTAGGGAGTGTAGGGTTCACCATGCCTGTCACCTTGAAGGTGGCTATTGGCATTGCAGTGCTTCTCAGAGACAAGGGAGATTTCGCTGAGAGAGCAGGAGAAAACAAATCATAAAAAAAATCGTAAAAAGAGAAGCTGGTTCCAACTAGTCCAGCAGAAGTCCCTTGCCAGAGAGTAGGGCGGGTGGAATGACTTAGGGCACCAATAATGAGATACAGAGATTTGGACTGAGCTTAAGAGCTGTCCAGGGACTTGTTATTTGGTCCTTCCAGCACGGTGAATGGCACTGCTGTTGGCTTATGGATCAGAGAGACCACATTCAGCCTGGATTACTGTCCCGGTCCTGGAAGAGCTCTTTCCAGCTCTCTTGGCAGACACCAGCAGCAGAAGAAGCTGCAGCTGCTGGGCTGGATATGCTCTGGGAATAGGTGGAAGGCAGAGACATTATTCCTTCCTGAAAAAAAAAAAAAAAAAAAAAATTTGCATGCAACTGCTGCTTCTGTTTCTGTATTTATGGCAACAAGCACCTACAAGATATCAAATTGCTCTGTTGGTTACATATGTGCATCTTACTTGGAGTTTTGATATTTTTTTAATTGTTTCCCAGCTTGCTTGTTACAATGGGCTTTTAGCTGATTTCCTCTTTCTCCCCTTACCCATTTACATTCTGTTTCAAACTCTGCTGTGTATTTAAGTTAAGCATTATCTACCTTTCCATGCTAGCTGTTTCTTTCCTTGAGTCTTATCTGCCTTTTACCTTCATTATTCATATGCTGGCAATCATCTTTACACTTGCCTCCTCTGGCATCATCTTCATGCTTGCATCATCTAGCACTAATTCCTTCTTTCTCGACTGGCAATGAATACCCTCAGTGCCGTCCCACATTTCTGAGCCATGTTTTTGCCTCTTCTGACCTCAGTCCTCTTCTGACCTCAGCTTCTGAGACTCCTCTTGACTTTTGGCTCTGTGGTGTTGCAGTTCTCCAGGTTTCACCGCCGATGTCTGCCCACACAACACAAAAGTGGTCCTCCTGCATTTTCCTCCCATGTACTTCCAGGCTGACAGGACACACAGCACACCACTTCTCCACTGACTCTGCTACATCATTTCTCTCCTACCTTGCTGTTTCACTCTCAGGTGCTCCCACATATCTCAAAAAAAAAAAAATGGTGGGAATACAATCATACACCCTAAAGTAATGACTGAGATCAAAGCTGGAACAAAGCTGAGTTCAGGGGGTGTCAGTTTTACCCAGAATAGGTTAAGGCTGTGTTTTTAACTGGCAGCCTGAAGACCCTGCAGCAGTCTGCAAACCTTGGTTTATTGACCACGGCTGGAGGGCCCCAACGGGAACAAGAAAAGCAAGTTTATTGTTTGGAGTTTGAAGTTCATCTGAGAAGAATTTGCACCTTTCTGGAAAACAGGGGTTCACCAATTGAAAAAGGTTGAAAAGTGCTGGGATGGAGAGCGAGCTGTCTTCACTGGCAAGCTCATACTGGGAAATGTTTTTTCTTGCTCAGGCACAGTGCTTGGGCACTGTGGTCATGTTGTTTTAAAAGGCTTCTTGCACATGTGGCTAAACATAAGTTGTACTATCAGTTCCTCTTTGTAATGCTGTGCACTACAATCGCTGAATCAAAATGTATCTCTGCTCCTGCCTTTGAAGTAGATACCTTTGATCTTTGGAAATGCAGCGGCAGTAGAGGTAACAGGAGTGTAATTATCCAACACAGAATAACCCCAGGACAATGGAACTAAAACTCCAGCTCTCACAGAGAAGTTCCTGCTCTCTGTAACATCTACAGTGGTCAAGGCCTCCGTATTTCATCTTAGGTGACAGACTTCACCTCCAGTGCATGTAGTATATTTAGCAAACTTAGGGAAAAGCTCTGCTTTTCAATTATGTTGGCACAACATCCATCTCTTTTTCAAAAAGTATTATTTTTTGACATGCTTGAAAGCAAAAGACTCATATATCCAAGTGTAATAAGCAGAATACCTTGCAAGTATTCCCTGCAACCATTGGCCATTATACCTTCATCTAGGTCTCTATCACATCTGTTGTAGTAGTCCTGAGCCTAGGTTTGGGATATGGGCAATATTCCTTAACCATGGTGATGTTTTCAAAAGTACCTGCTATTTTGCTACCTCTTTCCTCGTTGAAGTCAACAGAAGCAGAGTTAGGCCAACACTTTGCTTTGAAAATCTTACCCAGAGTCAATGAGTGCATGGATACTGTTCAGTGTGACCTAAAGAGCTGTTTGGTGAAATAATCTTTGTAACTTAAACCATTTACAGCTTCCTGATTCTCCATCTCCCTCCTATAGGTTCACAATAGAAACCTGCTGTCCCTTGATTTTGATCGTGTGACCAGAACAGAAAAAATCTATGATGACCACCGCAAGTTCACACTCCGCATCCTCTATGACCAGGCAGGGAGGCCCAGTCTCTGGTCACCTAGCAGCAGACTGAACGGCGTCAATGTGACCTATTCCCCAGGAGGACACATCGCTGGGATTCAAAGGGGCACTATGTCAGAAAGGATGGAGTATGATCAGTCTGGCAGAATTGTATCCAGGATCTTTGCTGATGGGAAATCATGGAGCTACACTTACTTGGAGAAGGTAAGCACCCTCTTTCTGTTGGGTGATGACAACTCTGCAATCTTAGCTACCCAGCTGGTGCAAATGGGCTTCGCTCCTGAGACTTCAGTGCAGCTGCGTTACTTCACATCAGGTGATTACTGGCCTTTATGGTCCAATACTCCTCCTCTGTGTATTCTGCCTACACTAACATGTGCATAGTAACTTTGGTGTCAAACCAGCATAGAACAGCTGAAAATAGCATGGAAAATTCCCCAGAGGGCAGTATTCTTTCCAAGTCACACTAAATGCATGTCTTAATGCTTTGAAGCTTTGTGTATCTGATTTTTTAAATACAATATTCCTTTGCCGAGCCAGCTGTAAAATGATGTCTTCAGGTAATGCCAGAGGAATTAACAGTAGGAATTTCCAGTAGGATTTTCCATGTGAAAACAACCCATACAGTCTGATGTCCTGCTTTCTTCAGGTAGCCTATTCCTGCTTCATAGGAAACACTTTTAATAACAAGAAGTGCAGAGACATGAATCCAGCCAAGCAGTTGTAGAACATTTTGCAGTGTTTTCTGTAGTCTGCACACTGCAGATTGGCATGGGATTTAATTTCTTCTGGGTATTATCATTCATCATTACACTACCCACTGTCCTATAGATCCATATGTTACACACTTGGGTCTGGAATCTTTTATTTCTGAGTTTTGTACAGGGCCTATTGCTAAAACAGTGTAAGGAAACTACAGTAGAATAGCTTTTAAAAGGCAAAAAGCATTGACTTGCACCTTGTGTTACATAATCTGTGTGGGTTGTTGGGTGCAAAAAGATCAGGATAAACAGGTTAAGCATGTGGGCAGAAGTTTGTAGTAAGACAATAATAGCAGGTATGCAGACACGGAGTTAATTGAGTATGGGAAGGTGTCAGGGGACACTTCTTCAAGCATTGTTTAAGTTGTTCTACCAGTTTTATTTGTTTAGTCTTTAAAAGCTATTGGCAAGGGGAATTTGGGCAGGTGTGGCTACATGGTATTAATTCTAACAACTGAGCATTCTAAACTTAAACCATACTTACAGCATTAAGTGTCCTTTTCTCTGATCTGCTCCGACTTAGGGATACTTGATGTGTTGTGCAGCTGCATACCTATCACTATTTACTCTTATGGCTGCAGAGATTATTTATCTATCTATCTCCTTTGCCCTGCTCTTTGGATTGGTGAAGTGCTGTACCAATGCAAACCAACTAAGAATTCAGATCACAAAGAGCTGACGTTAAAATGATACAAAGGAGAAGGTGAAGCAGTGGCTGAAGAGATGAACAAATATGTAAAGTGGGCAGGTTGTGACTGACCACATTTTTGTTGCTCAGTGACCTCTCAGTTTCACAGGTCCCCTGTTTCTGTCAATTGGTAGTTGCAAACTCTTCTCCCAAACACTGTCCATCTTTGGGAGTGTTGAGAATAATTTTGCCTGAAAACGAGGAAAATAATCTGTTCTCTTCTCCCTCCCCTCCAGTCCATGGTGCTGCTCCTTCACAGCCAGAGACAGTACATCTTTGAGTTTGATAAGAATGACCGGTTGTCATCGGTGACCATGCCCAACGTAGCCCGGCAGACTTTAGAAACCATTCGTTCCATTGGTTACTACAGGAACATCTACCGGCCCCCAGAAGGCAACGCCTCAGTAATTCAGGATTTCACAGAGGATGATCAGCTCCTCCACACTTTGTACTTGGGGACAGGGAGACGTGTCATCTACAAGTATGGAAAGTTGTCCAAATTAGCTGAGATGCTCTACGACACGACAAAGATCAGTTTCACCTATGACGAAACTGCTGGCATGCTAAAGACAATAAACTTGCAGAATGAAGGGTTCACATGTACGATCAGATACAGGCAGATAGGACCCCTCATTGATCGACAGATTTTCCGCTTCACTGAGGAAGGCATGGTGAATGCACGATTTGACTATAATTATGATAACAGCTTTCGGGTGACCAGCATGCAAGCAGTGATCAACGAGACACCTTTACCCATTGACCTCTACCGGTATGACGATGTGTCGGGAAAAACTGAGCAATTTGGTAAATTTGGGGTCATTTACTATGATATCAACCAGATTATTACCACTGCCGTCATGACTCACACTAAACATTTTGATGCTTATGGCAGGATGAAGGAGGTCCAGTATGAGATATTCCGGTCACTCATGTACTGGATGACTGTGCAGTATGACAACATGGGGAGAGTTGTTAAGAAAGAGTTGAAGGTTGGCCCTTACGCAAACACAACTAGATACTCGTATGAGTATGATGCTGATGGCCAGCTGCAGACAGTGTCTATCAATGACAAGCCACTCTGGCGTTACAGCTATGACCTAAACGGAAATCTCCATTTGTTGAGTCCGGGGAATAGTGCCCGCCTTACACCACTCAGGTATGACCTCAGGGACAGGATTACAAGACTGGGAGATGTGCAGTACAAAATGGATGAAGATGGCTTCCTAAAGCAAAGGGGCAATGATATTTTTGAGTACAATTCGGCTGGCCTGCTCATCAAAGCTTACAACAAAGCTAGTGGGTGGAGTGTGAAATACCGCTATGATGGCCTAGGAAGGCGAGTCTCTAGCAAAACCAGCCATGGCCATCACTTACAGTTCTTCTACGCAGACCTGACCAACCCAACCAAAGTCACCCATTTATACAACCATTCAAGCTCTGAGATCACCTCCCTCTACTATGACCTGCAAGGCCACCTCTTTGCAATGGAGCTCAGCAGCGGAGATGAATTCTACATAGCCTGCGATAACATTGGAACCCCTTTGGCTGTCTTCAGCGGGACTGGCTTAATGATTAAGCAGATACTATACACAGCATATGGGGAGATCTATATGGACACCAATCCCAACTTCCAGATCATCATTGGCTACCACGGAGGACTGTATGACCCTCTCACGAAGCTTATCCATATGGGACGGAGAGACTATGATGTGCTGGCGGGTCGATGGACAAGTCCAGACCACGATATGTGGAAGCATCTGAGTAGCAATAACATAATGCCTTTCAACCTATATATGTTCAAAAACAACAATCCTATTAGCAACTCTCAGGATATCAAATGTTACATGACAGGTAAGACATGTAAAATGAATTATAATATTTGCAGACTGGTTTCTAGCCCACCGTCAGTGAACAGGTTTTTCTCTCTCAGTATCCATGTTGCCATGAGGTTTTCCAGTGTTTAATACAGTGGACACAAGCTTTTCTCTGCCAGTTGACCTCAGTGTCAGAGAGTGGTCCAGGGCATGCTTAATTCATTACCATAGATGGAGAAATTCCCAAACCTGTTTCCTTTTCTCTTTCTTGGTGCTTATTCTCTTTATTCTGTTTCCAGTTGCTCTTTTCCTCAGATATCCCAAATTTAGCTACCAATAAATGTCCTGATAACCTTTCTCTTTTGTAGAGGGGTAGCTCTGTTTATACAGTTTTGACTAAAGGTTTATTTGCAACTAAATAAATGACATGCAGGTTTGTTTTAGCAGAATGGCAGCAGCAACCTAAACTTTTTATTACAGTCAGCCATTTCAGAGCACACTACAGTAATAATGTATTTCAAAGTTAATCTGCTCTGCAGAATTAATAGTTTCTATTAAAGTCAGGAAGAACAGGTGCTTTCAACTTAAAAGCCGGGTTTTAGGGCATATCTAGCCCACAGCTTGACATAAACTCCAAAATACTTCCCCTGGGACTTCATCTCATGGCATTAACATAATGTCTGTGTATGTTTTGTGTACAGAAAAATCACTTTGTAGGCCACCTGTCCCTCCTATATTCATATTTCACACAACACTGGTAGTAATGTTTTAGAGGACTGTTTTGGTGGGGCTCTTTTCCAAATACTTCCCATTGGAAAACCAGGTGACACAATCACCAATCAAATGTACGCTCTTCTTAAGGAGATAATCATATACTTAATTTTTAATTTTTAAATGATCCCATTGCATCTATCACAACTTTCCCATATGCAGCAACAGTATTTGCATCTCCCTGACTTACGAGATTGACCTAATAGCAAGAAATTTTACAAAATAAAAATCCTGGGTTATTTTATTCAACCTGATTTTATAGCCTTTAGGATTTATGCTTTCAGGTTCTTCTGCAATAATTGTAAGGATTAGATTGTATTTTTTTTATGAAAAGCTGTTGTTCTCCAGGGCTCAGGAGATGATGCCAGGAAGAGAATAAAATAAGCCAAAAGATGCAGACTAAGATCCTGTGTGTTGGCCTCACTCTGATAACTAAAGCCATCAGGGAATTCTTTTACAAATACTAATTTGTCAAAACTGAATGTCTTTGTGGGAGAGGATTGAGCCTGAGAAATTTAGCAGTAGGAAGCTTGTGAACAGCTCTTGAAAGTGTCCAAATGACCAATTCCAAAATATCCTGAAAGAAAAATTCTTTTTTGGTTTTCAAGCTTTTCAATTTATTGGAAGCTAATTATAGAAAACAAAAAGAAAAACGAAGAGGTCAAAATCAAAATGAAGTATCTCAATTTGAAATTGTTAGCTTGAACTGAACTGGTTTTTGAATAGCCATTTCATGATATATTAACAGATTTTTGTTTTTTCTGCCCAAATTAAGACAGGATAAAATTTCAAAAGCTGTCTTGGAACAGGCAAACCATTTCCCACTCAGCTCTGATGATAACATCAAGATGTCCAGATCTGACATTTTGATATTTTATATGCACTAAACAACTTTTTCCATGGTCTTAAAGATTCTATTTTCAATCACTGCAGAATACAGACCCTAAATGTGCTTTTTAAGTTTCTCATCTCCCAGCACATGAGACCATATGCACGGGAGAAACCGGTCACATTAGGAGAGCAGGGTTATGATATCAGGCTGCTGCTCTGGCATTTTCTTCTGTGAAAAGCCCGCTGTATGATCTTTTTTCTACCAAAATCCAGCTGTGTAACCTATCCCCAGCCACAGCAAGAGTCCCGTCCGTGCCGGGCTATGCTGGGATGTGTTTAACCCAGCAGGCAGAGAGAGCCAAGGCACGGCACGAGGCACTGGGAGACAGGTTTTGCCGTGAGTCCTGTCCATTACTCATGAGCACGGCTATAGCAATGGGGAAATGTATTCTTATTCTGAAGAAGGAAAAGCCGTTGTAGCCTAAAAACTTGTATTCCCCACATCCCCACTCGCTGTCCTCCTTCCCCACCCTGGGACCTGCTGTCCTTCCCGGATCCCAGCTTCTAGGACGCAGACGAATGGCGCACACCAATCTCCAAGTAAGAGATTTCGGAGCGCGTATGTACAAATTGGAAGCACACAGAGGGGAGAGCAGGAGAAGCAGGTATTTACGTTTTGAGAGGTCCATTGTTAAACATGAATATTTTAGCAATTGTGCACTTCATGGCGCAGAGCTTTGCTGCCAGCTTCAGCAATCCTGATGGATTGAACTGACATTTCCATTACATGTGTCTGCATTAAGCACTCTTTTTCTTTGCCCTCAAATGAATTTACTGTGAAATGTGTTGGCAGGGTTACTGTAGCTGAAAAAAATTTTGTGATGTGAAATGTACTTTTCTGTCAAAAAACTTGTCACTGCCTCTTGGCAAATTAATATTTTCCCCTCTGTTCTCTTAACTCCATACCTTCCTTCCCATGTTTTTTTTCTTTTTATTCGGGATATTCCAACACCTCTTCCCAAAAAGGAAGAACTCCTGTTTGCAAATGTTTTGAAAGTCAGTGTGCTGAGAAGTATCAAAAAAAAGTTTGTATTGAATCTTTCCAGACATGTTACCTATTTTTCTGCTGTTCAGCATCCCTGCACTGTACTCTTAATTTCACATGAGAAGGATTTGGAAGCAGGCTGGTTAGCGCTAAGCACAAAATAATCAAACAAGCCTTTAATTTCTTTCCCTCCCCACAAGCTCTCTCTTTTGAAGACACTCTAAAAACAATCTGTACATTGAGTGAACAGAAGTGTTTTTATTACAGAAATCCTCCTCCTTTCACATGGATTGTTGCAAGGGCTTTTTGGACCTCTGCCCAATCTCAACATTTTGGCCTGTAAGAAAACAAGCAACAGATAGTGTGTTTGTTTGGCTCCTGGTTCTCCAGTCATCTGGAAATGCCTTATATGCCATTTGCATCCATAATTTCTTTTCCAACCAGCTCTTCAAAACATTCATTTAAGCTCATGGGGGATGGAGAAAAAAAATATTCAAAGATGCATGTTTGGTTCTTTAAATTGATCCCTTTTTCAGATTATTTCAGCAATGTTAATTCAGTTTAGCAAAATGAGAAACAAACCCCTGGTACATCCAGCTTGAAACAGAGGGATCACTAACACAATCCCAGTAACATACAAAATGCCTAAGACTCCTGGGAGCTGGTAGTAATTGAACTTTACCTTCACCCTTTTTCTTTCTCTTGCAATGGTTATTTGTGTGCCCAATACAGGCAGTATTGGGTTAGAGATTGTCGCACATGTGTCCATCTCCAGAGTTCAGCGGAAGTGAACAAGGTCAGATCACCAAATACTGTGAAGGGTGGGGGAAGCAATGCAGATCTCAAGCAGATCCAGGAGTCAGCCAGCTTAGTCATGATTTTCTTCAGCTGGGTAACATTCAGCTGCTATTCCCTGTAGCCGTGCAAAAAATCAGAGAAGATTTCGTAGTCTGCTGTTGCGGGAATGCAGCCATGTCCCCTGTGTCTAGTCTTCAATGTCCCAAATGTCTGCGTTTTCCATCATGTCCCCTGTAGCGCCAGTGTTCCCCCTTTTGCACAGGACAATCGTTTACGACGTGGAGCCAGCAGTATTCTCACCATCCATGGACTTCTTCTAAGGGGTTTGTGAAAGGAATCTGAGCAAAGTAGTTTCTTAACTGTAGACTTATTTTCACTATCCAGAGGTCTTCGCTGCTACTGGGAATTGCTTAAGTGGATCACATTAAAGAGCAGTTCTAATGCACATAAGAGCTTACTAGGCAGCAATCCTTGGGATACAAGTGGAGTGGTTCATAGTGAAATGGCACACATCAGCATTGCCCCTTAGCTATGTCTTTAGTACACTAAGCAAGGCCAAGGCAGAGGCTGAAGCACTGGTACAGCAACCATCCATCCTGTATAAATGTTAGCACACTCCTGGCATGGTTTTGGCCAATGCCAAGCCAGAGACATCTCAGGCATGGGTAAGAATAGCACAAACTCCGTGTAAGCCGCATGTGTGAGTCCACCATGTTATGGGACGGAAAAGAATTCAGCAATACAGACATGAGCTGTGCCATGCTAGCTGGCCTCAGGACCAGGGAATGGTCTCTGTCCCGTTTTATTTATTAGTGTGGACATAGCTCCTTTGAAGGACCTTGTGAGATCGTATGGAGCCTGATTTTTAAATCCTACCGTAAAAGGTGATACGTGACTTCAAGAAGTTACACTGGTGTAATACTCAAATGACAGCTTCTTATTAAAAATGTTGGGAAGTTCAGGATTGGAATGAAAATGCCATGGAAAAAGCAGTGTATATGTCCAGAGCCTCTTCCAAAAACACCCTTTCCAGGGCTGTGCTGTTCGCCCTGGATGTCCAGGTATTCTGGCTCAGAGAGCTCTAAATTTGCACTTCAGCTTGCAGGGCTTTTGAGAGGCCTCAGGAAGAGGAGCGCTGTGGCTGAGATGTTCAAAGCTGACTCTAGGGCTGGAAGGCGCTTCCCGTTCACCTGGAATGGCTCAGCCCCCATTAGTGTATTGCTGCTGCCGTGCTTCTCCTGCATCACCTTAGTGCAGTGCCCAGTGGCTGCTGACGTGGGTAGCCAAGGAGTCAGGGAGATGGTTTGATGTGGGCCATTTGGTCTTCGTTTTTAGCAGAGCTTCTGTTTTCGAGCTGTGAAAATGCAGAACTGGACTGTGGCTGGCAGGTGAAGAGCCATTGACTTTCACAGCTTTGGCACACAGTTCTTTTGAGGACCGTTAATGGTGCTGTTCACACAAAGTAGTCACCCCTCACTTTGGCCAAACTGGCAATCCTTCCTGAGTGATCAGCTAGTCTGATTTATGCTTCTCTTACATTCCAGATGTCAACAGTTGGCTGCTCACCTTTGGATTCCAGCTACACAATGTCATCCCCGGATACCCCAAGCCAGATATGGATGCAATGGAGCCATCATATGAGCTTATCCACACGCAGATGAAAACTCAAGAATGGGACAATAGCAAGGTGATCCATGCAACCTCACACCCTTATCAGCAAAGTATCCAGTTGCAATCTTCTTGTAAAAAGCCTTAGTCTGTTCTCCCAGATACGCTAAGAGTTTAAGTGCATGTCAACCTAAGGCGGCTTCTCTCTCCCCATTACAGTGTGAAATCAGACTAAATAACCACATCTGAAGTTCTTTACTGCCATTGTGTTTTTTTCTGTGCTACTTTCTGGTAATTGCTCAATGAAACGGTCTGTTACTGTTTTTCTCTCCCGCAAGAGGTCATGTTACAACATAATTCAGGCTAAGTTCAAGGCCTTTGCATTCAGGATTCTTGGATGCGAAAAAAGCACAATTTTTGATACAGAATCATTTTCTAAAGAATATGTTTTAGGAATTTGTCCAGTCTGGCTTAAAATGTCTTAAACAGTAAGTCTCAGCACTTCCCTAGGAAACTATTCTGCATTACACTGAGTCTCACCAGAAAGAAATTTTAGCTGATAGCTAACTTACATTTCACCTGACTGAGTCTAATCCCAAATCACTGTGTCCTCCTTTTAAAAATGGGCCTGCATCACAAGGCATTTTGGCAGACAAACATGCCAGCACAAAATGCAATGATAAAATTGTCAAGAAAAAGCTTTTACAACCAAATCATTTCCCCCTCTCTTCCTGTTGGGAATAGTTCTGCTGAGAGATGGAGACAGCACTGTTAAAGGTTAGTGCACTGGTCAGGATTTGAAAGCCCTGGGCTACTCCCAGCCCTACTGCTTATCAGTTGTATGACCTTGAAAAAGTCGTTTACCTTTCAGGATACTGTTTCCTCTCTTAGCCAGAGTTTGTTCTGGAGTTGTTTTATCTCTTTAGTTTGAAGCTTCTTTAGGATATAGATTCTTGCCTGCTATTGCTTTGTGTTTGAACATCAAAAGAGTAGGGGGCACCAATTTGTTTGGGGAGATCAGGTTACCTTCTTAACATTTCTGCTAATAAAATGATTGTGGTAGCAAGTAGAATCAATCCTAGCTGCCTTCGTAGTCTTTTCGTCTAAGAGCCTGCTGAAATCTCAGTGTCCTACAGCAGACTCTTGAGGTTCAGTACACATATTAGACCCGGAGGTAAAATGCAGTGTCACATTTCCCCAGTCACAAAAGGTATCACCTAGACCTATGAACAAGACACTGCGGATTAATAAAATACTCATGTGTCAGCCCAGCCTTGGTAACTGAGCTACAGCAAAGACAAGGCAAAATGTACCAGCTTCAGCTTCAACAAGAGAAATTTAATTAAGACATATCACTTTATAGTGGAGGAGAACCAAAAACAACCTTCCCTTTTGCTACCATGACTCAGCTGATGCTTGAAAATCATTATGCCTTAGTAACTCAGTTATGTTTTGGGGCTCAGAGACTCCTTTTTGGCTTTTCTTTTCCTTGGATGAAACAAAGAAATGCTAGAGATAATTTCTGTAATTAGAAATAGCCTTGGGATTTTTCCTTCTCTTTGGTGTGGCACAGTCTCCCCAGGCAAAGCTGTACAGGAGAAGGCAAACAGGGAAGTCTTTTACAGAGACAGCACAAAAGGTTGTCTCTAAATTATTGTTATGTAGAGCAGATAATAATTCTCACAGAACTGCAAGAGAGGTTCTTATTGTTATTATTATTTTTTCATCATTTCATTATTATTATTAAGCCTATAGAATAGGCAAGTAAGTTGAGTGACGAGTTGTGATGAAGTCTGACACTTGCTCATACAGGCAGCTGAGCTGGAAATAAACCCATGGAGCCCTGCCTTCCAGCCACCCATTTTAGATGGATCTGCCTGAATAAGCAATAAGAAGGGAAGAAAGTCTCCATGTCCCCTTCAGGTTTTATAAACCAAAAAGCTGCAGTGACCTGCTTGGTAAGATGAGGGATTTCTGCAGCCTCCTGCTTCCAGATGAGTCACTTTACGTAGTGTTGAAAATGGATTTTAACCATCGTTGGTTGTTTCATGTTCTTCTTCTGCATTATGACAAAAATAAAACATGAGTGCTTTTTTTATTTTGATCTACAGTTTCAGGGTCATGCTCTGATGGTGCAGTGTCTCTCAAATGCTATAGAGCGGGATTCCCTGCTTTTCTCTTAAGTCTGAGTCCACCTAGCCTATTATAGGCATATATTTACATAAAATAAATTAATTTACATATGATACCTGAACACATGATCTGTTTTTCCCTAAACCTATCCATACACCCCCCTCTACTCTACATATACAAGACGGAGATGCTGGTATGTGTTAAAGTAGGTGCAAATAGAAGATGAAGCAGAGTTGGGAATCTGGTAATAGGATGTGGGTAGGTATAGTGAGAGTGAGAAAAGAGGTAGATAACTAGGGACTTTATGTAGGTGCCCAGTTTTGGAGCTGCAGTTGTGAAAAATGAGCTGGACTGCAGCAGCCCCAGCTTTGCTGTCTGAATCTGTCACTGTTCTATTGAATTTAGACACCACAATTTAGTGGCCACAATGTCTAAATTGGATGTCTGTACTTTGGTGGTTTAAACACAGCCCTCTGCAATCAGGTGGCTTGAAGGGATAGTTGTATGAGGTAAAAGTAAGACTGAAACTATTACTCCTTTGATGAAGTACGTGGAAGAGAATACAAACATCTGAATGTCCCACATGCAAATGACAAAATTAAAGTTAAATGGAAGCCTGGGAAATATTTTCATTTAATAAGACTGAACAAGCTTTAGAATGGCCTTCCAAACCATATGGAGGAAGTTCCAGATCTTGTACCATTTAAAAGTAGTCTGAGCAAGGCACTAGAAAATGTACAGTTTGTCTTGAAATCCAGGGAGATTCACTAAATGATGTACCACAGCTTTCTCATCTCTGCCTCTTCTGATCCCTGATTTCACTGGGCCAGGTACCTCCTTCTGACAAACCAAAGTAAATTTGAGTTACTTCACTGACTTCACTGATCAAAGCCATGGCTCAGCAGATTGAGTCAGTTCTTTTATCTGAGAGGAGCGAATAATATGAGTGCAACAGCAAAGCAAGCAATTCCTCATAAATGGCTGCATTGTATCTCTTCAGAATATGTAGCCAGAGGGGCTTAGCATCTCCTTCCAAAACAGTGTTGGTACTTGCCTTGCAGGGATGCAGGATGGGAGAGAAAATTCTGACTCTGAGCATCCACCAGCTCAGAAACAGCCAACATGTCATAAACCTTGCACTATCCCCTGCAGCTCTGCAGTGACATTTAAAATCCAATACTCTGTTGTGCAGCACTTTTTTTTCCCCCCTCTCCCTGTGACCATGAGGCTGTCACTAAATTGTTTGTTGAACAAGTTCAGTGTTATTGGCCATCAGGGGACTCTGGGTGACCTCTGGCATATTATGGAGCTGCTGCACCTGAATCCAATTTCTCCTCTTTGTTTTCCACCCATTTCATCTTGTGGGACTGTCAAGTAATTGCTAGAGCCAGTACAACTCTATTTGCAGGCAGGGGTGTCTTGGAATCAGCCCTCATACCATTAACTACATCATGTCATTACCTATCTTTCCCTCATCCTATAAGCACTGGGCCCCCAGGAAGAGCTTTTGCTGTCTCTTGTTTGAGCAGCATTTTGGAGGCAGGGGCTGCTCTGGGATGCTCAGCCAGCAAATGAGTTGTAGGGCTGTGATTTCTGGCAAAGCCTCTCCCAAGGACATTTCTTGCTCATTTGAGGAATTGACTCTGCCAGCATTCATCATTCAGGGAGGGCATCCTCACATCTCAGGGGCTTTGGCCATCACACTGTCTAGTAATGTTTTGCAAACGTTATCGGCCAGTTTTAACGGGATCCAATGTGGGGAGGGAGTTGAAGTGTCAAAGACATTAAGCTCTTGAAGCTTTATGAAAATAGAAGAGCAGAAAAAGGAGGCAAATCCTCTCATTTCCCCCAGAGATGGAAATCTGTTTGATGAGCTCAACCTCATTATACCCCAGCAGCTGTACACACAAGCTGTGCGGAGGCGAGACCTGAGCTGTGAGCCCAAGAGCTAGGGCTCCTGTTTGGCTCAGTTCTAACCAGTCAGTCAAGGTCTACAGGCTGGTTGACTGGCCGGTCACAGCACCCTTGCTGGCCAGTCCCTCACCTCAGTTGTCTCACTTGGACTGATGTTCAGCAGGTTGCTAACCAGGTAGATTGTCTCTCAGCAAACCAATGTGCTGTGCAGCCGTGCTGAGTGGTAGGTGGCTGATAGGCTGTTGCGATTTATGGATGTTCCTCCTGCACCTCTGCCAGCTGGGTAGAGAGACACCACTACAGGGTCTCACCTTCAGGTGTTGGCTTTGGCATAGGACAGACTTTGGGAAGTACGGGCCTGAGGGTAGGAGGTTTGAGTAGGGGGAAGAGGAGAGTGTTTCTGGAGAGTGGTTTCATTATAAGAGCTAGGGGATAAGTAGGAAAGAGGTAGAGAAGAAGAATATTTCAGGCAGAGGAGTCATAATTTAGGCCAATGTTTTTGGAAGAACTGGCTTTCTGCTTTGTAATCCATATGGTAGTAAGAGGAACACCTAACTGTGTATAATGGCACAAGGACTTAGAGAAACTTGGAAATGTATTCACGTATTTCACATCTTGGATCCTTGATGGGAAATGAAAGCTTTCAGTCTCACAGTGGAAGGCGGTATTTAAAAACAACAGATGATAGTATCTGGCTGTGGTATTTTGAATCCTCAAGAGGTGCAGGCAAAATGCAAGAGGCTATTCAGAGATCTCTGTAATGTGCCATTCTCTTGAGCTGTGTGCAGCAGCGAACAAATGATGAAGGTCGTTCTCTTCTCTCCAATGGGTTGTTACCAGATAAAGTGAAATGTCACCTAAGGACATCTGATTAAAAAAAGACTGTGAGGAAAAACAAACCCAGCATATATGTCACTCACATCTAACAACAAATATTGAAATAAAATAGCTATGAAGTCCCATCTTTCTTCCCTGTGCTGGTTTTATGTGTACCTCAGTTTACAGTTGCTAAAAGCAGGAGCATTTTTAGAGAGTACTACATGCCACTGCAGCCTTCGATGGTAATTTTCTGTTTCACTTCCTTCCCAGTTCATTAAAATGAGTTCTAAGATGAAACAGAAATGATAATTTCAAAGTCAGGGATGCTCTGTCTCTTTGAACTGCATATATCTGTTTGCCTCCATCCCCTTTATATTCACAGCAGAGCATGCAAGCTGGCTGCACTCTGGTTTGCCTGAACTTCTTTTTTTTTCTGTTAGATGGGATTTCTTTTCTTTTTGAAAAGTGCTGTTCCCAGATACACTCTTTTATCAAAGAAATATACTCAAAGTCATTTCAAAGTCATCCTGCATTGTAGGACTCATTTTCAAGATAAGAGAGATGTGTTTAATTTTTATAATGGTTAAGTGATGATGTTCTGCATTACAGTATACCATATGTCTGTGCTCCTATTTTCTGGTGTGACAACACCAGTCCTCTGTGGAAAACTCTGCAGAGGTGATTTTGTTCTCTGCCTGTGAACTTGGTATCCAAGCTTCCATTATAGTCAGTAGAGACTTACAATGAACTTGGTTGCTAATTACATTTGAGACAGTCTGGGGTTTCCTAGACTTCCTCATGTCTGTACCATATAGAGCAAGAACTGGTGGCCCAACAGGTCTCCAATAGTGTCTAAAATGACAATAGACACCACTGTCTGTGGATCCTGTCAGTGGAGCCCAAAGGAGAATTCAGATGATGAGCTGCTGGGGTTAGGGTTGAACTCAAAACGAAGACACCTACATGTAGGCGTCTCCCCGTGTGCTAGATATGTGTACTTCCACTGCAGTCTGTCGACATCTGGTCCATACAGACGGCGGAGCTCACTTTGAGAGCTGGCTCTCCAGTAGGCATTAATTTTATATTGAGATGAATCACACTCCAGGTTTCACTGGCTATGCTAAGCAGGGACTTGATTCATTTGCCCATACATGGACCAGATAAGCAAAGTGACTGCTAGGTGCTGCACCAGAAGGGCACAGGTCTCCCAGAGCTGGTTCTGTTTCTCACAGCCCTGTGCAGATGCTGCAGACACCCTAGAGTACCTCAGATCACGCTAGACATCTGCGTATGGGTAATTACATCAATTCTGAAGTCTCCACTGGCTACAAAGTGCATGAAAAGTGGGTGCATAACAATCTGGGACTGCCACAGATTGATAGGTAGCTGCTCAGTTTCTTTGCCCAAGAAGGCAGGCTGAACCTCCAGCCTCACAAACCTCCCACCTGAAGTGCCTCAACACAGGCATAGACCTGGAAATCAAGAGACCTGGCTGTGGTCCTGGCCTGGTGGCTTTGGTCGGTCATTTCATCTCTGTTTCAGCCACCAGTAGTAAAGCTAGTAACAGTCCTACGGTTGCACAAGCAACGTGAAAAACATTATATAGAGGAGGAGATGTCCTGGATAGAAGCAGAGAGGACAAACAAGGCAGTTGGATCAATGTCATATACTGGTGTCCTTAGACAGAAAGTGACAGTGCCATTGCTGTTGGATCATGTATAATCCAAGTGAACCCTGACCTCCACGTCTTGCCAATAGAGGGTGGATGTTGCTTATTTTCTTTCTAAATGATGTCCAGATGAACAGTGGAGCTGTGGAAATTGTATGACCCCACATAACACCATGAAGACAGTAAGTTACTAGGTCAAGTAAAAAAAGAAAAAGGTTTAAAACATCAGGTTTCCTTTTTATAATGGACAATTACTGATCTGAATTCACTGATATTGAGAATTTGATCACAGAAGTTCCCCCATAAAAGGAGGAACCCTATAAAAGGCCATAAGGTCCTAGGCACTGGGCTAAATAGCTTGAGGAAGGTACATTGTGTCACAGCTTTGGGCTGCACAGGTAAGGCCTTGTTATACCTGTTACATCACAGCCTGTGCCCACCAGGCTACAACCCTTCTTGAATTAATGGCAAAACCAAGGACATTGTCTGCCCTTAATTAAACTTTGCTGTACAACTGTTATCCTTGCGAGACTCCCTCACACCATTTTAGAGGATGTCTCTACTGCTAAATAAGAGAAATCTAGGACCAATCCCTGGCCCTGAGGTTAGGTAGCAGTGACCTGGAGAGTTAGCGAACATCTTGGAGAAAGCAGTTGGAGGGATCCAAAACCAAACTAGGAGCTGAAATAAAAATTAACCATTGTTAACGATAGGAGATCCAATGGAAGACCTCACTCCCCAGCCTTCTTTTATTTAGAAGTATAAACATGTCCTTATGGACCACATGTCCTGCTGGTTCCAACACAGCAGACTATGTCATATCATAGTGCCTATCTGACAGCATCAGCAGGTTCTCAGAGCTGTATGCATACTCACTTTTCATTTGGGATTGGAAGAGAAGACAAGGGAGTGGTGGCCAAACTCACCAGTTTGTTAGGAGAACCTAATTTGGAAGCTGTCACAGGGGATCAATACCTAATCCCCAATAGTTTGCCCAGAATTGAAAAGGCAATAGAATTGCTGCAGCTCATCAAGAATAAGGATTGGTGGTGAAGACGAAATAGACAGCGAATGGGGGAGATCCCTGATGGGAATATTTCTCCCATGCCCTGTGCTGCTTAAGCTCCCAGAGCTCCCTTCCTCAAGGTGATAATGATTAGATGGTGTGATTAATTCCAGGGGGACCTTTTCACTCAACTGCTGGTAAACATGGCGAGATATAAATGGCCACAAGACACAGCAATGCAGCTCGGAAGACCTGATTTACATTCTTGAGTGAAGGAGCTATCACCAAATGGTCATTCAGAGTGAGCAATGAGAAAAGCCTTTTCCTATTGCTTGCGAAAGTTATTGAGGCAATTTTGAAGAGCAACGTGGCATGCTTGAGTACTGAGGAAGGACCACCCAGAGTCAATCAATATGAGATGCACCTGAGAAGAATACATTCCCATTTAAACCTCTCTGAAGATTAAGTACCCAACCAAGGCCATGCAGTACACACTTATTTAGAACAGTAAGTGTTTCTGGGAGCCCAGAAACCTAATTGCTCACTGTCCATCATCGGTGACATCTACATTAATTATGTCCATCTTCTGCATAATTAGAGCACTTCTTCAGTCAGTGGGAGAGCAGTGCTCCGCTCCCTCTCAGTCTGCTGATTATGTCGCTCTCTAGCTGTGTGTGAGATCCCCCACCAGCAGAATAGGGAGAATCAGAAAGAGCTCCTATTTCTTAGGTGACTGGTTAGTGCTCTAACCACTGCGCTGCTAACGAAAAGGGGAAGGGGAAAAGGAGGGAGTTACCCCAACCTTCTTGGCACTTTGAGTAAAAGGGAGTGCCTGATGTCTTTTGTATTGAAAACAGTATTTCCAGCCTCTGATAGAAGTGCTCCAGCCTGTGACAAAAGCACTTGGATATGCCTGGATTTTCATAAAAATTAGGCATCTCTTTGATACCTCTCTGAATCAGGACTTAGGTACTTTAAAATTGGCAGCCTGGAGTTTGCCCTTGAACTTGTATACATCTGTTTCCTCATAGTTTTCTCCTTTACAGGGCAAAATTGCTCATAACCACTGAGCGTGTTACAATGCTAAATCCTTTGTTTTATTCCTCTTATGCTTTGAGACCTTTCCCTGGAAATGGCCACCATGGAAATAAGCTATTATTTCCTCCCCAGGCCCAGTTACAAGTCTTAGTTGAGAGGTCCACGCTGAAATGTCTGCATCATCTGAATTGTCTCCTCACACCCTGGGAAGGATGAGAGCCTTTAGCTTCTGGACTGTTTAAGGCAATATCCTTCATGGATGTTAAATTTCCTCAAAATAATTGGAATGCAGCAAACTTTTCTTTGTAGCCTATTTTTAATCCTGGATGTCATTACATTATTGAACTGAGCCCTTGGCAGTGCCGGGAGAATTTTGTTGTAGCATCCTCTTGCTTTTGTGAAATTTGAGCAAATAATTGTTCATGAATAGGGGTCTGTAAGAGGACTGTGCTGCCGTGAATTGATGAGAGCATTTCCAAAGACATTTTGCAGTAATGATGAGCTGCTGACTCGCTGTGTGCTTGCTCCATTATACACTAACAGCAAAAGTGACTTTGTATTGTACCTGACTGTAAATGATCCAGGCTGTGTGTCTCTGCAGTTCTGCTTCAGTATAAGCCACAGCTTTCAACATCAGGTATGGCTGGCCTTAGCTCAGGGAACCTGGGCGTTTTACTGGGTTTGCAGAAAACGCGAATTGCACTAGGGCCTTCCTTGAGTCTTGAACAACCTGTTTTGGCCAGGCTGAAATGGGATATATATGGGTTATGACCACTTTGAGGGTCATACACTGATGCAGGGTTTTTGAGCATGGCACAAGGTGCTACAAAGTGAAATTAAAACAGGAAAATTTTACAGATAACTCCCCACATTTTCACAGAGGATCTGAAAGCATTTTATAAAGCATATGACCACCAGATTTTCTATGAACGGTATCTTATTTGCAGATGAGAAACACTGAGTCATGAAATAATTACATCCACTCAGCCAGGTGGGAGAGTCCAAACTACATTCTCAAACCACTGAGGAAAAAAATCCATTTTGCCTCCACTTGCTTCAGTTCATTTTATTGAAATAATGAGCATTAGGGAGAACAACCTGCCAATATATGCCTCTTCCATTAAGAAGAATTAAAAATCTAAAAAGATGATGGGGGAAAATAAACATGGAGATCCTCATTAGGTGTTTCCAGGCTGTTCTGCTGGTCTGCAGCATGCTAATAATACCTTTCAGTCATCAGGCTCCCCTTTCTAACGTGTCTTTCCCTTCTTTCTCTCCCTGCTCAGTCAATTTTGGGCGTTCAATGTGAAGTGCAGAAGCAGCTGAAGGCCTTTGTCACTCTTGAGCGCTTCGAACGGATCTACAGCTCCAGCATTGCTGGGTGCCGGCAGGTCAAGAAGAACAAGAACTTTGCTTCTGGCGGCTCTATCTTTGGCAAAGGCGTCAAGTTTGCCATGAAGGACGGGCGAGTGGCCACTGACATTATCAGCGTGGCCAACGAGGACGGGCGGAGGATCGCAGCCATCCTGAATAATGCCCATTACCTGGAGAACTTGCACTTCACCATCGATGGGGTGGACACACACTATTTCATTAAACAAGGGCCATCGGAAAGTGACCTGTCCATCTTGGGCCTCAGTGGCGGGCGGAGGACCCTGGAGAACGGCGTGAACGTAACGGTGTCCCAGATCAACACAGTGCTAAATGGAAGGACTAGACGTTACACGGACATCCAGCTCCAGTATGGCGCACTGTGTCTAAACACTCGCTACGGGACCACCTTGGACGAGGAGAAGGCCCGCATCCTGGAGCTGGCCCGACAGCGCGCTGTCGGCCAAGCTTGGGCCAGGGAACAGCAGAGACTGCGGGATGGGGAGGAGGGTGTTCGCTCGTGGACAGAAGGGGAGAAGCAACAAGTGCTAAACACAGGCCGGGTGCAGGGCTACGACGGCTATTTTGTGATCTCAGTGGAGCAGTACCCAGAACTCTCAGACAGCGCCAACAACATCCATTTTATGAGACAGAGTGAAATGGGCAGAAGGTGACAGAGAGGGTCAATACGGTGACTTCTTGCCAAAGACAGCTACTCTTTTGTGGCCACTTACCTGACTGTGTTGTACTCAATCCTTTTTCTAAACTGAACAAGGTGGGGGGAGGAAAACAGAAAGTGAAAGAATAATACGGTTGCACTGTAACTCATGCAACATACTTTTTTTTCTTTAATTTGGCCTTCACACGTTTTTTGCAATGAACAGAAGGTATATTTTGCCGTAGTGTGATCACAGTGAAATTTACTGTCTCTTGTCCTTTTTTTCCCTTTGTGAGGAATTTGAAGTGGGGAGTCGTCAACGTACGTCCTTAGGTGTGAAGTGCAAAATGGGTGTCTGTGCTAACTTGTGTCATCCTAACCCTTTCTGATTTGGGACAGGGACAGATAGCCTTCCACCTGGAGAACAGGGAGCCCACAGCGTCCCGGAGAGCTCTTCCTGGGAAGAAAGGAAACGGAAGATGACACTGACTCCGCAACTCTGAAAGCGACCGTCCGAATCGTGTGCCTCAAAAGAGAACTTACAAGTAGTTTTCACGTTTCACTTGGGACATAAAGTGTTTTTTGGGGGCTCCTGCTGAGCAGAAGTAGATTATAGAGGCAAAGGAGCTGATTATATTAACTTGCAAGATGATTCTCTTCCTTCCTGAACTGGAATAAAAAAAGAAAAAAATCAGTCTTTTTTCATTATGAAAGTAGATATTTTGGGGGGGGGGGGTTTGTGTGTGCGCAAATCCTGGTTTTAGTTAAAACCTAGCAAAAGCCAAGAAAGGGACTCCTGCTCTACTGAGAAAAGTGAAAATGAACCCTCTCTCTCATACGTAGAGCTGTTCTATAGGTGGATTTAATGCACCCATGTTGTACATTTGCTAATGGCATAACTTCATTAAATGTGTAGTGTTTCAGTACACAAGGCTACGTGTTTAACAGTCCACTGTGCTGTATCTGATAAAACCAGTTAATTTTTAGGAAGCTGATTTGAATTTAAAAGTAGTTTTAGTATCCCAGTAACATACCACTGAAAATTAGAGCAAGCCAAACCCTGCTTTTCCTGATTCTGGAGCTTGTATTTATTGGCTGGGAAACACGGTTTTGAGTAGCGTGCTGGCAAGTCATTTATGACTATGGCAGATTAACGTCTCTTGGGGACTTTGGCAGCAGGGATTTTAAAATGTTTAATAAGTAGCAACAGCTTGTGCATGGTGGGACAAGAAAGGGAATATTGGAATCAGTCCTCTCACTGTTTCTTACATGAGCTTGAATTAACTGGATAGCCCAGTTGACTGTTAGCAGTGAACAAGGAGGAGTTTTAATAGAAATGCCCACTACAGAGGGGACCAAGTGCTTTAATAAGAAACTGCTGACAAAGTTACTCGGCATGCTAATGTAATTTGTATTCACATAACCTCTGTGCTCTGGTACTTGCAAGAGTCCTTGAAATTCAAGGGAACAAGGAGATGAGCTTAGCTTCCTCTTCCCTGCCTGAAACAGTCCTGTGGTATCAGGAGCCATGAGGTGTTACATCACCTCTCGCTGGAGCTCGGGCTGGAGACAGCCACCCCTGGTCCAGAATAGACTTCTCCATCACACTGACGCATGGACACATCCTGACTCTAAAAGCTCTCACTGTGTCACGGTGCTACAGAGAGATGCAAAGCTTCATACCAAGAATATTTCCTTGCGTGGAGCCTCACGGTGCACCCGTCTCCCCAGAACCAGCCTTCCTGCTCTCCCTCCACCACCTCTGGCACCCTCCGACATAGGCTGATATTTCTCTTCAGATTTCAGACCCCAAGATAAAGCGGGGGAGTGTGTTGGGCACACGTTCCTCAAGTGGCAAAATGTTGGCAGTCCCAATGCTATCACGGTTTCCCCATAGACACAGGCTGCCAACTCAGTCTGCCGTGCCTGTCTGTTCCTGCGCTATCGCCAGGAGGAAGGTGATAGGATGGAAATTCCCCCAACAGACTGTTCTTCCTCAAATTGCCAACCCCATGTAAAAAGGCTAGTACATTCAGCTTCATGGCCAGCATTTTGGCAGGTGCCTGAGCCCCAAGACTGACCCATGTTGGGGTTCACCCCCAGGGACAGTCCTGGTTCTCTGGCAGGTCCTCCTGCGTGCAGCCAAGGTGGCAAATCTCCACATCTTGGGTGCAGAAACCCAGTGCTTTTTCTTTGAACTGCACCTTGCAGTGTGCAACCTTTATCGCTTTGGCAGGAGTGAATAGCAGGCAGCTGGGCTGGAAAGGGTATCCAGCTTTCCGGAGCCAACCGGGAGGAGATGCTTCACCCAGGCCAGCTCTAGGCTTTGGCAAGAAAACAGTTGCCTAGGGCAGCCGCCTGCTAGGGATATTTAAAGAGGCCATGGCATTACTGGCTGATTTGCTGGTCTCGAACTCTTGGCAAGCCAGGCTGATGCTGGTGCAGTTGCCCTGAGGAAGAGCTGGTGGGGATTTGGGACAGCTTTAGCCAAAACCAGCAGTTGCCACCTACTCGGAGGGGGTTGCTCCTTCTCTTCTAGCTGTTCGTGTCCAGCACTGTGCTTCCCCCTCCCGGTGTTACACTAGGAGCAGATCCCCTTGAGCACCACCCTCCAGCACCTCAGTCTTGTGGTGGCTTTGAGTGTCTAAAACAGCACATACAGAGCTAAAAGAACTGTGGGAAGCTGGGTAGAAAGGCATCAGCACCCAGTGTTGACCTGCAGTAGTCCAGAAATAGCTCGATGCACATCCCATTTACACCGCTCCTGTCTGAGTGGCTCAGAAGAGAAGTGGTGCTTGTATCTCCATCCCCATGCATTTGTTTCAGCGCTAACAGGAGTAGTACGAGAGCAAACAGGCCAACTTTCCATGCAGCCAAGGAAAGGAATTAAGTGTGAAGTATTCCTATTGGAACCCCGCCAGACTGAGATGGCACCTTTACAGCCTTACACAGACTCTTCAGGTTATTACATGAGCTAATGACTTCGAGGAGTTCACCCATTTTTCAAGAGTTTTACAGTCCTGCTGCATGCGGCATGCCTATAGCCAGGAGCAATCCAACTCTGCACGCGGCAAAAGCAGCTCAGATTACAGTGCTCTGCCTCCGCAAGCAGGCAGTCAGGTGTGGCTGAGCCTGGCTGCCCACTGAATCCACGGAAGTCTTTACCTGGACCCACACTCTGCACAGGAAATATGGACATTGCATCAAAAAAAAAAAAAAAGAAAGAAAAAAATATAAATATATATATATGTATATATATATTGCTATTCTCTTTATCAAAGTCTTTAAGCAAAAAAATTAAACAGAGTAGCTGTCTAGCGTTAGGAGACAAACCTGCCTGAGGACAGCTACTATGTTCCTGAAGCTCAAAAGCTTTGTCCTTCCACTTTGCTTGGGTCACAAAACTAGAAACAAACTTTTTTGGTGTCGAAACCCTGAATTTCCCCCTTCCTCATAGAAAAGTGCTTTGTATACGGGATCCCAAGTGCTTTTGAACATGCTTTTGAAGTCCAGTTGTATGCCAGACCATTGCCAAGGAAAAATGTAACTGCAGCCTAGCATGCATGGACAGCATGACTTTTCAAAGTTACTGTTTGTTTGATTCCCAAAAGGAGGGATTGTTCCTCCATAAAAAGGGGTTTCCCCTCAAAATAGTAGCTCCTTTTAGTAGTCCAAATTCCTTTGAACGACTGGGCTTGTTTTGAATGCAGAGTTGCATAAAGGATGGAGGGTGCTAATCACCTTGGGAGCAAATCTCTCAGCTTTGAGGAAATCCAGTAGCCTGGAGCATGGGCTGCGGCAGACCTCCCCGTGCAAGCAGTAGGTATTTTGCGCTCAGGCCCTAAATAGTTGCTAAATATGCTTCATTTGAAGAAATATTCAAACAATGTGCATTCGAACAAGTTCCACCGCCACATGGCTCTGCAGCTGAAAATCCCCTGCCTGCTCAGCCTGATCGAAGAGGAGCAAAGTGATGAACCATGCAGCCTTGCTTGCAAGAAACTCACCCAGGAAAAGAGATCTGCAGCGCTGGGTTGTTTTTTTCTCCATCCTTCCATCTTCCAAAAAGAAGGGTCACTATAAAAGTCAGTCTCCAACAGAGATGGGTCTCTCCAACTTCTTCGTTTTGTTTATTGAGAAAAAAAAATATCACATTCCTATTGCAATTTCAACCCTGCAAGACTAATTTGGTACTGCGAGAAATACAGCAATGTCCGTTTCCTCTGAGCTCCAAAAATCGGAGCTTGGAAAAATCATTAAGCGGCAGTGACCGGAGGGAATCACGCAGCTCATCATATCTTTGTCATCACGGCTATTGATCAGAGCTACAAGGAAAATGGGCCACCAGATCTAAACAATACCAGGAGAGAACAGATTAGACGAGGTCGTTAAGAGCCCTGATGCTTGATTCGGGTTTAAAAGACGCAGATGACTGGGAGCAGTCCCTGAGACACCATTTGGCTGCAAGTTAGAATCAGTGAGGGATCTCTGTAATATGTCTGTAGTTGCTTTATTGAGCTTAGGGAAGTTGGGTGAGATTCTGCTCAGTCTATTATACAGACAGTGTAACAAGAATAAATCAAAATCGTTAAAAAAAACAACTAATAAAGTACTTTTTCAGCTGTGACTTGTAAGTGTCACCGTGATAGATGGCAGTGTGATCCATTATGCAAAGACAAGGCTCTTAACATGAAATTTTAGAATTCAATTTTACGATTTACAGAGAGGCCCCCCCCCCCCCGTATTTACGACATAGCAGTCTGTTTTGATTCAATCTCGGTGTAATTGAAACCAGGGCAATAGATCTCGGTTAGTAATAGCCACTTTTTGTAAACGGGGAGGAGGAAATAAGCGCCTATAATGTAAATAATGGAGCTAAAAAGATTGCTTCGCTTGTTAAATCTTATTTGCTTTATCTCCTCGTTTGGCAGCGAAGGGCTCTATCTCAGCACTACCAAACCTGGGAAAGCCATGGGCAGCAATAGCTGGTTTTTTGGTGGAAAAAATGCAGGTGCCCATTGGGTTGACCTGCACTCTCCTTCCTCAGCTAGCACAGCAGGAGCTGATGTTCGCTCCCAGCCTGGTCATTTTTGATCCTGTTATTACTCTTTTTACCACTCTCAGTAAATTTTTAGGTATTTGAATTCCCCTGTTATACTGAAGAATTTTCCTGAGTTTTTGTAAAAATGGAACCAGTGGATTTCTTTTCATCGCTAGGGTACATTTAAATAAAATCACTTATACATGTAGAGTGGATTTTGAGCAGACACGGCAGGGACATGTCACACGCTCTGTTCAGATCCCCCCACTTGGGTTCCCCCCGCCATAACGGGGAGTTGCGTATCCTGGGGGTCGTTTCTGACAGCGCTGCGCCTCACCGCGCTATCCGAACCGAAAACTGTCTGAACCAAAAAAGCAAAACCTGTAGTGTCTCTCGCCTGCTGTCCTTTAATTTCCATAAAACTTTGTGTTACTGACAAAGTATTACATGGCTCAACTGTTAACTCCCATCCCAGGCATCAATACTTTCTGGGCAGGGGAGCATAGAAAACCACAAGTGAAAATTAACTAAATATATATATACATATATATTTTTTTTTCCTTGAAGCTGAAAACTGTTCAAGCAAAGAATAGAGCTCTCCAAAACCATTAGAACTTTTGGACAGTTCACTGATGTTATTGATGTAACCAATCAGAGATTCACACTTTTCTATTAAAAAAAAAATGTTTATTTTGCGTGAGGACTTCTAATGCAGCTCCAGCTGAGAAAGAGGACTCTGTATCAAAGCTGCATCTATAAGCCCAGCACTGGAGACTCTTGTCATTACCCTGTGTAATAATTTTCCTGAAGTCTGGAACTAATTTTTTGAGAAATTTTTTTTCTCAACACTTTGTGTTTCTAATACTGTATTCTTGACTGTGTAAATACAACAAGGCTGTAAATAAGTGCAGATGTAGATACCTTCTAGAAAAAAAGAAAAAAAACAAAAAATGAACAAACAGAAGTGACCGTGTGTAGCCTTCGGTGACAAATAAAAGAATATTTTGTGTTTAAGAAGGGTTTTTTTCTATTATTTAAGAAAATGTTGGCTTTTTTCATCTCAACTGCCTTGTCCTTTACGTGGGGAAGGGTCAAGGGACCTGGCTGCTCCCACGGGAAGGTGGTGGAGACTGAGGAGATGGACTTGTATAGGGGTAACTGCAGGGCTGCCCTGCCCCTTGCCACCGTGGATATGCACCTTTGGGAGCTGAGGGACATCTCGGGCACGTGGCTGTGGGACACTCTCCTGTGCAACCGCCTGCACCGCCAGAGAGCAACCAGACCCACGAGTCCCCATGCGCTCTATCTAAGAGGTCAGGCCTGTAAAGGCCTCTACAGTCTTTTTGCCACCTAAATTTTTCCCCCAGCAGAGACTTTTTTCTTTCTCCTGTTGATGAGATGTTGCTCAGTTCCAGAGGGGCATGTACCGACATCAGCTGGCAGAAAGGAGACGATTTCCTTGGTAGGACCGGTGAGGGTTACCAGAGGTAATCTACCATCAGACTACATAAGCTATTATTATATATATCGTGTATATATATATATACACACAGTATACATGCTATATATATTAATAATGTGGTGCAGTGTTCACTGGGTCAGACTCATAAAATCACTGCACAACTCACAAAGTCTTAGCTGATTAGCTCATCTAGACTGCTCTCCCAACATTTTGCAGCCCGTTACAGCTCTTTCAGACAAGGTATTTTAGTTTGGGGGAAATGATGTTGTGCACAAGAAAAATCAAGTTATCATCCAAGCCGGAGTCCCCTGGTGTGCTGATAAAATGGCCAGCAGAGATGTGCGCATCTGATCCTCCCTCATTCATCCAGAGAGAGAAAACCCACTGCACTACTTGCGCGAGGAAAACCACGTGGGACACTGTAAGGTGGCGACTGTCGATACCATCTCTGAGAGCTGATCCAGCCTCCCTGGTGCCGTCTCCACTTCTAATGCTTCAGGGAAAAATGGGAAAATTTCAGAAAGCTTGTGTCCAAATGCATACAGGAAAAAATAACCTTGTATGGTCCCTGGGGACCACTGATGGGCACATGAAGCGTGATGCTGGAAGGCAGTCATTGCCTGGAGCCCATCCTGTTCTGCTCAGTCAGAGAGAGCAGGAGCCCAGTCCCTTCATGACCATTCACATTCACTTCCTGGAAACGTAGGGCACAGGTCTGCTCCCCAAAACCAGGCTAACCCAAGTCTCTTAGGAAAAAAAATTTCAAACAAAACAAAGTCAAATGTTTCTGAGTCCAATTAACCTCCTCTTAAGGTAGAAGTTTGAAATAGGGCAAGTAAATGACATCTCTCTTTCTCCTTTGGCTCTAAACACAGCCCAGCGTGACCCGTTCAGGCACCTCTGCACAGTTGTTGGACGTTAGGACAGAGGAGTCCAAGTGCTGGTAGATATTAGTTCGCAAAGGGTCCTTCTAAGGTTTCTCCGTGCTGCTGGCCACTCCGGGTGAGATCTTATCCTCTGCCCCAGTAACACATCTTATTTCAGGCCCAGGTTTGTCAACCTTCAGCTCCCAGCCCCTAGATGTGGTAGAGCAGCTCCAGCTGCGCCACAAAGTAAATGTCCCCAGACATCAGGCAAGTCCTCTCTCTGCTGCTCCTTCGATACACCGAGCAGGGTGAACTCCTCCTACAGCACAAAGACTGCTTTCCAGCTGCTGAATATTTTTTTTCCATGTTCTCGAGTATTTGGCCACCCTTCCTGAAGCACGAGCACAGGTTTCACTTACCTTGTGCAGAAAGACAAGCTCTTATTCCTGCTCCCTGTCGATAAGCCCATGGGGGATTTTTATCTCCAAGGAACGTGTTGGCCCTTTCTTCCTTGCCACAGAGAGTGCATTTTGAGCCAATTACACAGCGACCTTGAACTCTTTCTCTGAGCCGCTGGTTTCCAAGACAGAGCCTGCTATCCTGCAGATCTGATTTGCAGCCTTTGTTCTGAGGCAGATGTATTAGTTTGCATCAGGCTATTATTCACAAGTCTTTTCTTGCGTTGTGTCTATTTAGCCAGGGGATTCAGATCATGCTGCAACAGTGACCTGCCCTCGCCAGTCCCAGTCGTCCATCACTCTTCTTGCCACCTGCTGTTTATCATCGAAAAATGCCATACTTTAAATCATTGATAACTATATTGAAATTCACTGGACCAAGAACTAATCCCTGAGGGTATCCAAGGAAACAGCAACATTTTAAGTTGTCAGTGAACCAGGTTTGGCTCTGCCTCATGTGGTCGTGCCAGATAAGACCAATGTTTTAATCAAAATGTTATGTGTAGTAAATCAAGTGCTATTGCGAGAGCCACGCTGCCATGCCACTCCTGGTCAGTTCAATAGGTCAGAGTATACTTATCACACTCTGGTTTTAATAGGGGCCATAGCCATAGGCCTCTGGCTTATCTTTCAGGAGACTGCAAGGAGGCGTCTCTTTGCTTTTAAGCTGTGAACAAAATAAATGTTCTCTCCAGGACTTTTTAGCTTGGGTGACAGTTGTCTTGAGATGATACATGCACCACCTCAAGCTATGCTGCAATGCCACAGCAATGTGATGCTACAACCCATGTAGGGAGACAGCAGCTGCAGGGTCTCACCAGCCTCCACCATGCAGCGTAGATGGGGCAACATCACACCTGAAGGACGGGGAAAGTCCAGGGTCAAAGTCTAATGCTCCCGATGCCTTCAGCTCTCCTCCTAAAAGGCACAGGCTGAAGACGCAAAGAACCTGAACTGCCAGTTGAGCTGCTGCTAAGCAGGGACAGAGACTCTCCCAAGAGAATGACTTACTTTAAAAAATAATCCGGTCATTAGTGTGTCATTTACTGAGATCAGCCCTTGCAAAAAATGTGACAATTCTGGTTCAGACTAGTTGTTTTCATGGGGTGTTCATTTGTAGAGAAATTTCCAGTGTGAGGTGAGATCTCTTGAATGCAGCCTGCTGAAATGGCAGCAGAGAGGGCAAGGGAATCACATGAATTATTGTGATTTTGGATGCTTCAAAAGCCCTATTTGTTGGTAGAATGGCTTCCTACATCCATGCTACTGAGTGGCTTGGTCACATGTAGTTTGAAGGGCTCACACGAGTCAGGGATTTCCAAAGAACTAAAAACTGTATTTGACCCTGATTTAGTCTTTTCTTAGTCAATGCTTTACACAGAGCAATGCTGAATTTCAGAGCCGCTTTCCCTCAGTGACTGTGTATCAGTTCTACTTCTCTCATGAAAGAAACAGAACCTTTTTCTATTTCTTCTGAATTGAAAATCAGACAGCCTTTTCAAAAAAAATATTGCTTCTGACCCACAGATGTGGGTCTGAACCCTCTCAAATGGAGACAGGCCTAAGATGTTGGCATGGTTCTGCCAGGAAAACTGCTTTAACCATGAGCCCATTACATAAAACACAAGCACTAACACCTCCTTCTCCTCCAGCATGCCTGTTTATAAAAAGAAGACCCCCACTAAGCCCTTGCAAAACATCCTCATCAGGATTTATCCAGCAACAAAGATCTGGAGCTTACGTAAAGTGAAGCGCATCCTTTTGCACCTCTGCTTTTTAGCTATGATTTAGAGAAGGGCCAAATATTCGGACGTACTGTCTGCTCGGTGTCTCTGGCTGGATATTTTAGGCAACTCCCATCTCAGCATGCACAGTCTCTGGCTCCAGTTCCCGGCTGGGCAGATTAGGTGCCTTGCTCAGAGCAAAGAGCAAGAAAATGGCCACAGTGGGTCAGGCGAGAGACTTTTCCAGCCCCGTGTCCAATTTCCACCTCAGTGTAACTGCCTAGAGATGCATGTAAGAACAGGACAAGCACAGAGTGAAGTGTCTTCATGCTTAAAGACGCAGCATGCTCGGGGCTGATAAACCAGTTCATCTCCCACCGTCTGAATTAAATAAAAAAGAACTATAGTCAAAATATGACTCTGAGTTTGGACTTTGCCCCACGACGGAGTTCAGCCTGTTAGAGTGGCTCTGAGTCCGTCTCTTGAGTCACAGCTTGGAGTTTTTTAACTTCAAGTTCAGAAAACATTTTCTTACCTCTGGGGCTTCTTTGATAGAAAAGTCTGCAGTCAGATCATTAGAGTGAACTTATTCAGCAAAGCTGGTCCTGCAAGCGAAATGCTGCAAACAAGCAGGACCGCACGACTTTTGATTTCTGCCTCCAACAGCACGAGATGAGAGGGCTCAGTTAGCTCGTAGTTAGGTTGCTATTTTCCATCTGGGAGCTACTCGTATCCTCCAGGAGTTTTACATAACCAGACCTCATCATCCACAATCAGTCTGAGCTCTAAAACCCTCAAGGCCTAAACTGAAGCCTGAGTGTGACAAGGCTGACAGAAAAGCTTCCTTAACAAGCAGGACTGCTCATCAGCGGTACGGAGATAATCTAGCACCAGGTTAATAACCCATGGCATGTCATGGGCTGGCAAAAGATTGTGGAGGTATTACAGATACTCTGCAATGGGGTGATAAAGGTGTTCGTGAAATCACCATCACAAAGCTGTCTCCACATATCCGTGGTCTGGAATCTTAACAAATAAAATGAATTAAAACTAATTTTTCAAAAGAAACATGTGAAGAAAAAAGGACAATACAGTCATTTACAGTAGTTACACTTCATACCTGTGCTATGTTTTCCATTAGAAATCTACTTAGAGCTACAGAAAATAATACCTCCATTTTACAGGTGGGATAAGAAAAGCACAGAGGTTAAATGTTTGCTCTAAGATCACGCAGTTGGGGAATAAATAATGAAAAAGCCATGACTCAAAGGCCAGTGCCACTCAGTCACTGACATGTCTTCTTTTGGGCTGAGTTTTCACTGTATCTCATTACTTTGCTATGGGAGTCACAGCATTTTTAATCAGAGCTACTCCAGCACCTCTATAATAAAAAAAGTATTTAGAAGGGGCTGATTTACAACTGCAAAGATCAAAGAGCATTTGGAAAGAGTACTGCTGCCCACCCTCGAGCTGGCCAGCTCTCTTCATGATCAGAGGTGAGCAGGCTCCCCTTTGTGCCTGTATTAGATCAAATCCCAGCTTTCACTGTATTTCAGAATTGCCTTCCCTCTTTGGGGAAGAACGGGCAGTTTTCAGTTTTCTCTTGGTTATCTTTGCTATAGGAGCTCATTTAAACAGGAGCAAAAGATCCATGTACTTCATCTACATTCAGCTCAATAGGAGCTGAATGATTCAGCTCAATCAGGAGCTTCTGATTTTCAAACAACTTCAGAAGATGGTCGAATGACTTCCTAAATAGACATCCAAATCTTACACTTGGCTGTCCGTATCAGCATATGACCATGAACCAGCTACAGATGAGCTCCTGTCAAGAGACACTGGAACAGAGGGATTAGTAAGGATCAGTCAGGGATTAAGTATTTCTATACCTAAAAATCATCTGCATTTACACTGTCCAGGATAAGCACTCCTGGAGAAGGAAGAAAGTACACCAAATCTTGACAACAGTCAAGGGGGGTGTACCAAGGGTGGCTCAAAGGTACACCCACCTTGAGGCTCTCACTGACTTGTTGCTGAGACCTTCAAGGTCCAATGGGTGTATGGCAGCAAGATACAGGAGATTTTTTTCACCTGCAGAAATACAACCCCTGTAGTTTGACATTACCTGGTGGATCTCAGTAATGCCTGGGTTTTGGTCTAGGAACCTAACACAGCAGTTTTAAGTTAGCCACCTTGGCGGAGTCTTTACCATCATTTTGGACATGTTCCCTTCCAGGGTCCTCTTCTGTTCATAGTGTACGAGCTCGTTTGTATGGGCTCTGCTTGAAGATGAATAGCTGGGGCAAGAGGCTAATGCGTACTAGGAACCTACGCTTACAGCAAATAAGGGTGCGAGGACCTCCAGAGCTGGCTCCGTCCAGCTGCCCAGGGCTCCAGGGATGCGCTAACAGGCATCACACCACCTCCCTTCCACACCCTCACACTTCACCCCTATGTTCGCATGCCTCTGGATGTCACACCAGGAAAAGCCATCACTGATCTATGGTGAGGCAGGCTTCTGCTTCCTTGGGTCTCAGATGGACGCAAGGCTGGGCCCTGAGCGGAGCGAGACCACATCAGCATCTATTGTGACCATGCCTATATACACACACACCACCTGCGCCCCACAGGCACAGGAAACTCAAGCTGTCATGCCTACACGACCTGCAGGCATGCCAAGTTGCATGAGCTCAGAAGGCTTCTACAACCTACAGTTTTTTTGTGGTCAAGGCCAGAAGACAGGTCCTGCTTTGGCTGCTTCAACCACTGAGGCAGCGATGAACCCAGAGGAAGAACTACATTGCACCCATGCTGCCAACACTGTGCTGTCATCGGGAGAGCCCAAAGAGGAAAGATGAGATGCTACAGGGAGGAGAGGGGCAGAATGAGCATGAGGACTGCATCTACTGTCTCCAAGCCAAGGCCTTAACCACAGGTCACCTTGACTTTCTTTTCCCTGAAGCCAATCCTTTGCGAAATGGAGCTGTGTATTCATAAAAAAAAATATATACATATATATGTGTGTGTGTATATACATATGTTTAACAGGAACAGCCACAAGATGGATTTTAAGGTATTTAAAAGCATTTAGGAGACTCTCCTATTCCTTCCTGCTCCCCCTACACACTCCTCCCCCCCCCCCCCTCCATCCCTGCTCTCTTCCCTGCAGGTGCACTTTAGGCAAACAAAGCACCATGTGATTGTTTGGTGCCCTACATCCCCAGGTCTCATCATCTGGCAGCTTTTCTAAATGTGGCTTTCTTCCTCTCAGCAATTCTGTGGGGACCTTGAGAAACGACTGCAGCAAACATGCCTTGGCACTTCAAAGTTGGAAAGCTCCTGAACAACACTTTCCTTCTCCTCTCTCTTTTCTTTTTTTTTTCTTTTCGCTTGTATGTCTAAGAATGCCATCTGTGCTAGCATGAGTTCTGGCTCCATCCATGAACCTGCACAGGACAGACTAATCCAGGACAAAGGCTTGTGTTTAATGTTTTCTACGATCAATTAGGGGAAAGAGACTCCGCTGTGAAACCCTGTTGAGAAAGCATGAAATGCAGTCCTGCTTTCACATTTTGCAACATAAGATTTCTTAGAGAGAGCCAGATTAATCCTCCCTGTATTTAGACATCTAGCTGAAATGCCTGGATGAAGAGCCCACCCTCCTCTACAATCAGTGGACAACGAACAATTGAGGTCTCCGGTGGCTGATGCCAGCTGTGTCTTCTAGACATCTATCTGTCCATGGGATATGATCCTCACACAGGCACCTGCATTAAGTGAATGAACTGGCTGTATGGTAAAATGAAGCTAACTGAACTTGCCATGGAAAAAAAGAGAAGAACAACCTTCTCAGATCTGTACTCATCCTCTCCTTATCACAGCTTTCTTTCACAGCCTTAGTCAAGCCATTTCCACTTTATCTCTTGTTTTTCCTTCCTGGAAGAAGGAAAATGTTCCTCAGCCTCATATGAAGATCTCAGCTCCTAAAGTGTAAGAAGAGGCCGTATAACACTGCAAAGCCAAGCATTTCTTTCATGAAGCCCCTCATCCAGGAATGGGCTGAAGGACCCATTGCAGCCAGTACTGCGACAAGCATCAGAGTGCTAATACTTGCTTAGACACATATACTAACAAGCTGATGTGCACCCTCCTGTTGCTGCTGTCTCAGCTGTAGCAGGACATGTTGGCTGCTGTCAGTCACCAAAGACCTACAAACCTGCCCAGCTGGTAGCAGCTGCTGGAGTATGGCTTATTTACCCACATTTATCTCACTTTTTCTTACCTTGGCATTTTCTCCAGTTCTAGTGGCCATTCTCTACCTCCTTCCCCTCACCCCAGTGCCTGTGATCTTCCAGTGCCTTGTTAATATTCGTCTTACTACGGTCTGTGGATTTCTTAAAAACAGGACCCCATGATCCTAGTCTGCTAAACCGGTACCAATCCAGAGCATCTGCTGCTCCTTCTATTCTATACAAAAAGCCCCAGGATATCGCTGTGTCTTCAATATCCACACAGCAAGTTCGCCCCTGTAACAGCAGAGTCCTGCCTGTTGTCTATTTTATTTGCTCTTGCTCCCCTCTGGCACCAGATCATTATTAAGAGTTTAAGCAACTGTGTTTTGATTTCGATTCTTCCCATCCTTTGCACCGTGTCACTTGCACACACATAGTCACACACTGAAACAATCACAGTGATCTCCAAATCACAGGGGTGGAAATTGTCACCTCATCCAGCCCTGTCCCAGGGCAGGACTAACTACCCCTGTGTCAGCTCTGACAAATACTTGTTTAGCTTCCTCTTAAAGACCTTTGGAGGCAGGGGCGGGGAGGGAGACACACCCTCTTCACACAGCATTTTCCAGTCTTTCATTAATCTCACTATTAAGGGGGTGTCCCCTGCACCCAGCCCAGCTGTCCTCTGCTGCAAGCTAAGTGCTGCTTCACACACCCAACCTGGGCATGGAGAACAGCACTTCCTTCCTTCGCCTAACAGCTTTACACATGCTTGAAGATTTTTAGCATCCCCTCCCCATCAGTCTTCTCTTCTTTAGAAAATTTTCTTTTTCCTTTTTTTTCCTTACAAGACCTCTTCTTTATGCTTTCAAAACCTCTTGCTTGGTTTGCTCCTTTTCACGGTCTTCAATTGGTCTATGTCTTCCTTGGTTCAGCTGTGACATTGCAAGTGCTACATGGACTGGTCAGGCTACATGGTCTTACAGTAATGACTAGCACCTGAATTGACCCCAGCAGCTGGACCCAGGATCTCCAGGAAAGATGACTTGCAGTGCAGTCAGCCTTGCTTTTAGGCAGCTACTGCATGAGCTGCCTTCCAAATCCCTCAGCTGATAAAATGTTAATGTTTGGTCATTTCTGATGCTTATAGTAGAAAAAAGAGGAATAGATGACTTCCTGGGGTCCCTTCCAATGTGAATTATCCTCTGATCCTAAAAATCTCCTCCTCTCTGTACCTTCTGCGGCTACCTGCCCTTCAGATATACAAAGAGCAGCCAATGCTTAAATTAGGATATAAGGTTCAATCATCCTAATCTCTCATCAAAGTGCACTAGAGAGTTGTAATACAAAAAAATAACAAGGTCCCACTGTAGCGCACATCACAGAGAGATAAAACGGGGGTCCATCCTAAAGCCTGTGATACATCAGTTTGTAATCTCACTGGATTTGGCTACTCTACTACTCTACACTGCAAGAGCAGCCTCCAGAGCAATCCCAAGCTGGTGCATATGCATTGTCCTCTACCGGGCCGTATAACCGCTGGGCAGCACCTTGGTGCCACGTGCCAGATGGACATCCTGCAAGGCCTGGGCGCGGGGATGGGCTGAGGCTGGGCACAGCTCGCAGCATGGATGCAACCTTTGGTGCAGAAGCAAAGGTGACACAGCGCTGAGGGTCAGCCCCTGCAGAGAGGATGTCCATGTTTAAATCATTTCTCCTTGGATTCCCCATAAGGAAGTCACTTGGACCCATGTCCTTGGGTGTGTTTAGGTACCCAAATCAGCAAACGTACATGTCTACATCTCTTTGATGAGCTGAATTTTAGTCTCCTGTTAGTGGAGGTGGGTGAGTATCCGACCTTTCTTGGTGCTGCTGTTGCCCCATTGAAAAAAACCCAAGGAGAAACCAGATCAGGTGGAACTGGAATACAGAATATGGACTACTTTTTGGCTGAACAACAAAAAAACTTACTTCGAACATTTAATTCAGTATAGAATGATTGGCGGGGGTTAGAGGGTTATTTCTCATGTTGGGGCCAAATACATGTCTTAAAAATTTTCTTCTTTTAACGTAAGTCAATTTTTGCTACCAGAAAGCTGTTATGGAATGACAATTTCTTTAAAAAACACTTTAAAATGGAAAATACCCACTTTCAGCAATACATAAAGGAAAAGACTTCATGTTTTGACATTTCCAAAGTTTTCACCACATCTTTTACTGAACCTATTCAAATGTAACCCGCATTCACAAATCATTTCATTTGCCATGAATGTCACTTTGATAAACGTATTCTTTATCCAGACAGTCTAGTTTAGGTAGCTGTGTACTTCAGCCCCTTACCTGCAAAATGAGGCTGGCAGAGTTCCCTGTCCCACTCGGGTCCAGGAGCCACCAGGAGCCACCGGGAGACTCTGCTCTCACCCTTGTTCCCCAGTAAGTGCACTGAAGCTGGGGGACTTGCTGGGGTATTTCTGATTGCCGTGTCTCTCAAGCAAAGATTGCATCTTTCATAACTTTTTCTCTTCAAAGAAAATCTTTAAACATTTGTCAGTCTAACTTTTGATATTCGCTCTGCCAATGGATCAAAGTGTCTTGATAATAAAAAGAAATAAAATAAAAATATATGAAGCTCCTGGATAAATCTTCTTTTTGAAAATAATTTAAATGCAAACAATAACATAGCTGGAAACCATAGAAAATGTCCAGTTCCCCCAATTATTGGAGATAGATTCTACAAAGCCTGAACATTTTTTTAAAATGTGAGTTTATTTTGACACCATCTCTGCATTTTCAGCGGTCGGGAAGGGAAAAAAAATCCTTCCCAGGGCCATTCAAGATAAGCCATGGTTTCCTGTCTCTTTTGACTGAAAATACCAATGAAACCCTTTCCTCTACTTTTCCCCATCTTCCTTTGGTCTCTTCTTATTAGTCTTATCTTTTTAGTGCCTCCTTTGATATATAATCCCTTTATGTTGTGCAACGATAAATCAAAATAGAGTGCACCACCAAGTGATTTTATTGTTATTAAAAGGTCAGCTGTAAAAGGGTCGCATCCTGTCACATTTCCCAGGGAATTCATGGCAGGTGTAGGAGAAAAGGAGACTCGGGGCTTCTTGAATACATTTAAATGCAACGAAGCTCCTCCGGCAGGCTCTGTGATGAGGCTCTTGGCACAGCAGAGCCGCATGGTCCAGCAACCGATAGCTACCTCCTGCCCGTCTGTGGGCTGTAAATGCTGCAGGGATGTTCATCCTTGCTCTTTGGAGGGGGCTGGCTGCAAATGCAATCCCACGTTTTGGGGTCTGGACCCACGAGGCCGCATGGACGTGAGCAGCTAGTTTTGGGGAAGAGAGTGTGGGTATGAGCCCGAAAGCCTGAGGGCCAGGTGGTGGCCCTGGACTTTCTTGTTTACTAGTGTGGGCATTGGGATTGCTCAGCAAGGGTTAATAAGCTCTGAGTTGTTTTAGGATATGGTGAGGGAGCCCGAAGAGTTGACAACAAAACCTCTGCAAAAGCCCTATCACCATCCCCATCACGTGGCGCTGACACCTGAAATGTGCTCAGAGCGTTTATTAACTACCTATAATTAAGCTATTTCTAAAAGAGTTTTTAAGAAACATCCCTGCTCCGTTTCTGTTCACTTACACGAGCACCGCAGCCTGATTCTGCGTCGGCTCGCTTGGTTAGCCCCAGTCCACGAGTAGATCCCCTGGAGTTTCAAGTTTTATTTTTCTTTGTGTTGCAGTAGTTAAAATCCGAAGTGAGGGCCTGCTTCCAGGTCAGGGCAGAAGGTGGCAGGCAGCTGCTGAGACAAAAAAAAGAAGGTAAGAAAATGTAACATGAAAGTGAGTAAGTTTTACATCCAGGAGGTCTCAGCGCTGCCCCTGCCTAGTCTTGCTTAAAGGCTCAGAGATGTACAGAACCTAATTGGGGTCAATGTCACCCCTTTTCCCTCACTTCTTGTTCCTTCCTGAGCCTCTTGCTCCTTTCCTTTAAACCCCACCTCAACTGGGGACCTCACAAGAGGCAATAATGAACGAAAGTTGGAAAACATATCTGTTTCTGGCCTACTAGCAGAAAAAGGTGATGAAACTCTCTCTCATATTTGGAATCGGCAAAGAAATTTTTATTTCTCCCCCTGCATTTTGAGCTTGGTCATTTTGCCAAAGAATTAGCAAATAAGAATGAAGTTGCCAACATATGCAAACCTTTTTTAATCAGCTCAATTCATTCACCAGGGTCATAAAAAAATCCAGGAAATTTCACTGTCAGTCTGGAAGAAAGAACACATCAGAAAAAAGAATGAAACACACTGACAGAATTAACCATCACTGCCAGAGGAGAGGTCGTAAGTGGCAAATCAAAATCCCCAGGCACACTAGAGTACATAGCACAGGCTCAGACTTGCCAACCCTACCAATTTGGGCAGTAAGTGGTAATCCACCACCCTTCCTCCTCCAGGCAGTGATACACCAGATTTCTGGACATCCAGCTGCCAGAGGTGAGGAATTCCAGCAGATCTCCTGCCAGGCTTGCCAGTCCTGCAAATCCTGGGATAAAGTCCTTCACAATCAGAGATCTGGAGGATTTCATCCAGGTGGGCATCTACACACATTGCAGCATGATCATGTTTTCACAGAATCACAGAATAATCCACGTGGGAAGGACCTCTGGAGGCCATCTGGTCCAGCCTTCTGCTGGAAGTAGGGTCAGCTGTTGTCCTTTGCATCCCTTGCCTGTTGTCTTTTAGCTGGGCACCTCTGAGAAGAGCCTGGCTCCATCTTCTTTATAACTCCCCTTTAGCAGTGGAAGAAAGCACTAACATCCCCCCTTCACCTTCTCTTCTCCAGGCTGAACGAAGTAAACAAAGGAAGAAGAAATTAACAGTAAGGTGGCATATACATTGTCCCCACCGGCCATGTATTAGCACAGCGCATGGGCTGTTTGCACAAACACACACATCACATGGTATTTGCTCAAAAATGGCTTGGGTGAGCTATTAACACTTCATTAATACGTGATGAAAGGCAAATTTAGAGAGCTCCCCAAAGTGGTTGAGCGCTCCGAGGGGCCCATAAATGAAATGATAATGTAGTGTAAATAAGGCTACACAACACACATTTTGGGAATTAGCCTATGATCTAATAAAGGCAACTAGATATTACCAGAAATGCATTCCCCAGCTTCCCTCAACATTACATAATTTTCTGCAAAGGAAATATTGCAAGATTATAAATTGCAAGAGCAAAATTTTCCACCTCTGAAAAAAAAAAAGTAGAACAGAACAAATGCACAGTTTATGTAGATCTGTCAAATCCTTCTGCTTTTGACTTTAGAGGATTTTTTCCCCCAGAGCTAGTTCCGTAAAAGAAGAGGAGCCAAAAAATATACTTGTATGCAGGGGACATAGTTCCAGCATTACAAAAATGGGTTTTGTTATGTTTCCCTGGACTGTTCTGAAATAATATCAGTCCTTATCACACTAAATATTTTACTGTCTGAAATCTCTGAAGGGGTGCCTGTGTTACCCATTAACTCAATCAGATAGAACTAACCTTGACAATATTGTCTGACTTCAGCCAGCCATCCCAAACAAATTTTAGACTGAGTGTGGATAGTGAGGATAGAGGTTCATTAATGATAATATCTCTCCAGCTATTGAAGAGGGAGCAAGTGTTTGTGCTCGTTTTCAGTATATTTTAAAAGGAATGAATGAATTCACTCTTAGCTTCTTAAGTACCTTTCTGTCCTATCTCAGATATTTATTTTGCATCAAAATATCCAGCTGGATTTTGTTCCAGACTTGTGGTCACTGTGCCACCAGCCACCCAGGAACATAGACAGAGTTTCATGTGCAGTTGAACCCAAAGCTTTCACTAATCCTTTGCCTTTTCAGTTATGATAGACATAGGTCCATCTCCAGCAGAAGTGACCAAAGCAGGTGTCCATCCAACCCAGCGTTACTCCTGAAGTACCACTATCCAGTGAACTTATTTCTCTACTCTCCCATTATAGTGAATAGAGAAAAATAGGGCCTCATAAGGCATGGTTCATCTTATCCTCGGGCAGATGGCTAAATTAGGGCAGACAGCTCACACTCTAGAAGTGACTATTTCTCTTCGTTGACTCTACCAAGAGCTGAGGCTGAGCTCAGGTGCAGGCTGCTGTTAGCTGCAATGAATCTCACCCTCCCCGATGACTCCTGGAGACAAACCCGGGCCATGTGCAGTTATCCCACCCAAGTGAGCAGACTGGTGCCCTGGCCTCGTGGAAGATGTCTGCATGGAAGGAAAAGCTAGAATTATACTTCAGCAGTAAAGCTATTTCCTAAAAATAGCTTTTAGCAAGTAGCTGGGAGAGATTTTCTTGGAGGCTCTGTGAAGAGTCAAGGAAGCATAGAAACTTATGTCTCATTGGGGAAAAATGAAATTCCTGGCTTTCTGAACGAATATCCACTAATGATTAGCAGATGGTTAAGAGACCAGGAAAAATGGATAGTGTTCAAGCATGCCATAAAATGGCAGGACTCCTACATCAGGCTACCCTTTGAACTAAAATATTTTGTGTTCCTTGCTGGTGAATGGGATTACCCAGCACTGATCTATTCGGGCCAAGAGAAGCAGATTTACATCCCTGCCCTGGTTAAACTCCTGGACGGTGCTCTTGGGAGTCTTCACTGGTCATGTCAAGAGGCCCATTTCTCCCACCACCATGCTCCCAGAGGTGATTCTTTGCAAAAGTACAGGGCAAAGTACCTTTTTCATGATGTTTGGCCCTTCGTATTCTCATTCCACAGGCCTTTATATGTTAGCTAGGCCTACAGCTGTAGATACCACCCATTTCTAAACCTGAGAGGAAAGTCTGGGCATTTTTTCATCTTTCCATGAGCCAGCTTGGTTAGTCTTCTTATTGCTATTAATTGTCACTTATATCAACAGTTGTCTCTAGCCAAACGCAGAGCTTTTGCCACAGCTTCTCTGGGTGGCAAGTCCTAGCAGGAGCAGCCTGCTACTTATTAAGTCAAATGCATTCAGCGTTACTTCAATTGACAGGTGTCTGCGTATTTGGCATGAAAGCACCAATTGTATTACCATGGATACAATACTGTGTTGAAATATATGTTAGTCAAAAATCTTGTTAGCATCGTATAAATTCAGATATTTCTTTCCTGAAGAAGAAACAGCATCTCTTCACATCCTCCTCCTCCAAAATAAATCTATTCATTTCTTAGCCTCTGGGGCAGGGGTAGAAAAAAGGGTCCAGAAGCATGTCCAGAACTTGGCATGGTCAGCTGCTGACTAGCAAACATCTGCCCTGTATCTGTGTATGCAAACCCCACCAGGGAAGTCGGTCTTCTAAAGTTTTGGAAAGGAGGAAGGCAGCTCTGTTGGATCCCCGGATGGAAATGGTCTACTGTGTACACATGGCTCAGATGCTGAGAGCTGCAGGAACACCACTGCAGTTTAGCACCAACCAGCAGCTCGTGTTTTCATCCATTTTCTGTGCACACACTGCAGGGTTTATAAATCTCCGCTTTACATCCAGAATATTCCTGGAAAACAGATTGCTTCTGACAAGGGTTTCTTTTTTATTATTTTATTTTTGAAATATGGATTTTTTTAATACAACATGCTTCCATTGTGTTATATATTGCAGATGACAAACTTCCCAGCTGGTAATTTCCAATCATTTATAACAGTGTCGTGAGAGTTCGTATTTTTATATCATACCATATATCTGAAATATGTTGCAAAATATAAAATTATTTGAAACCGATAATAAATACTTCTCAACAGACAGACACGTGCATGAGAAAACTTTCAGATTTTCTCCTCTGCCATATTATGCTTTTTATCTATTCCCCACATATCACTCTCTGAGTACCTTGCAGGGAGTTTGCCCCTGGGAAGTCAGCAAAAGTGAACAGTCTGTACCAAACAGCCTCCATCAGGTTACAGCAGCTATTGCAGTCGTAGATTCAGAAAACCTCAGGCTTTCACCAAGCAACAGTCATAAAAAAAAAAAAAAATCTCTGATCTTCAGTTGACATTGTCTGGGAAAGAGTTATATACCCAACTCCTTGGCTAGAGGGGCAGCAGGTGAAGGAATCCGTGCAAAAGACAGTATTGGAGCAGGTCTAACAACTCGGGTAAATTAACTGTGCTCTCCCAGACAAGATCTGTGACCCACCAATCTCAGTGAGCCTGTGATAGGGTTATGTGTCTCCTGAAAGGCATCTTCTTCTGTAAAAGTGGTATCATTACATCGCTATGTTTACCATCTCTCAAAGAAATGATGCAACCACCACTGGTTTAATAGCCCGCTTGACTAGCAAGCTATACTCTTGCAGGTGGGGATGGGAGAAACATCTCACTGAGAGCTGTTTGTAGCACACACAGTAGCCAAGTCACATAATATCCATCTCTCCTGTGATCCCCAAGCACCTCACAGCTTTGGAAAGCCTTAATATTCCCAAAGAAAATTGAAGCAATGGAAGATCAGGTGATTGGACCAAGGTCATACAGAAAATCCGTGTCAGAGCATGGGAACTGAACCCCAGGTTCTTGAGATTTTTGCATGCTGATCCCAAGAACAACCTGCCCTTAAAATGAGGAGGGGGTCAGGTAAAAGAAATATCCCCCCCCCTGAATTTCCCAGGGTACACAGGAAAAGCTTCACAGTCTCAGGAGCTCCCTTTGTCTCCAGTTTTGTGCAACCCGCTTCCCTGTGGCAGAGGAGCTGTAGATATAGTCAGAGAAGGGGACCAATCCCTCCATCACACACATCAAAGTTAACTTCACCTTCATTTCCAGAGGGTGTTGTCCCCTTGGTGAAGTGCCTATGGTTGGATGTCTCCAACCAAACAGTGCTGCAGTAAAAGGACTCAATTAACAACTAAAAACATGGGGTGGTGAGGGGTTCACTTAACTGCCAGCCACCACACCTGGCACCCAGATGGGACTTATCCCGCATTACAAGAGGGTCCACAGGCCAAGCCTGGCTCTTAATCAGGGTATTCCCTTTGTTTACGTAGACACGAGGATTTTTAATTTTATCCTGAGCCAGGCAGATGCCGCGCAGCCATCACCACCCCTGATGGGCCAGGCAAAAGGCAGCAGGACAGCTCAAAACACAAATACTGAGTGACCCATCGCCACTCACCTCTGCAAACCACCAGCCTTCAGTGGGGCAGACAGCTGCTCCAGGAGAGCAGCGTTTCACGGCAGAAATCTCTGTCACCTCAGGACACCCCACAGCTTCCCGGTGCCCAGCTTGTTTCCTTCACTGCCACCAGCCCACTGATGAAAATGTCATAGCTGAGTTTTTCCTTCCTCAGATTTTTCTCTTTTTTTGGATGCTGCAAAGTATCCACAGCAGGAGCCCCCAATCTCTGCTCGGGGCAGGGAATATTTCCAGACGCTGTTGGAAACACCTTTTGTTCATAGCACTCTCTGTGTTATAGTTAAACAGGGAGAAGGGAAAAGTGCTTCCCTTCTATGGGTGTTTTGAGGAGATGGAAAAACTACTCAGCTCCAGGGTGGAGGGAAAATCTACCTCAGCTTCACAGTTTTATTGGATTTTGCCCTGTTCCAGCTGCTCAAATTCCTCTGCCATCAGTTCTCTCTTCCTCGTCTCTCCTCCCCTCTTTCTCCTGCCGTCCGCAGGGGAAAATGATAAAGTTCAAGTATGAAATCCCAAAGAGTGAATGTTGCATGTGGCTTGCTTTAATTCCACCCTGAAAGAGCCAAACAGAAAGTGGAGATTTTATAACCATGTATTATGCACTGCCTGACCAACCATATTTACAAAAGCAAGGAGGAAGCAAGACTTTGCTGAGCGACTGGACAATTTCAGAGGTCTTCATCTGGAGTAACCTGACAGATGTTGAGGGGACTCTAGTGCAAGCTTTTGCCCCATTGTGGTCAACCACAAGTCAGACACCCAGAACTAGAAACTACCCCAAACCACTTTGGAAAATCCTGGCTAAATTTACATCTCGTAAAGTTGACTGTGCTCAGAAGATATCTTCAAACCAGTCAAGTGATCATTTTCCACTACGGAGGAAAGCTATAAGGAAAGCAGAAGCCATTTTGGGTGCCTTTTCTAAAGCAGCCAAATCCTGAGCCCATTGCAGGGAGCTGGAGCCAACCCCTTAGCCAAAGGCTCAGAAACGCTCTGCAGCAGCCACCGGCAGGTAGAGAACCCGCAGGTGGAGCGTGACTGATTTAAGCGACAAAAAGCCAGGTTTTTCTCTAAATTACTCTGCTGGGCAGAGGGTTAAATCCAAGATTGTTTAGGAAAGGATTGGTTTGTTCAGGAGGGGACCCCCCCCCCCTTTTTCTTTATATATATTTTTTGTTTATACAGCACATCTCACACAGGTCAGGCCCTGAACTGGAAGATGAATAGCAGCCCAGGAGTGGGAGGTTGTCCAGGTTCAGAGATAACAGCGTGGTTGCAAGACCCTTAATCCAAGCCCTTTGGTACACAGAGGTTTTGCTGCACCTCCTGCCTCTGGAGTCGCGATGTCAAGGAAGCGTCTCCGCTTGGAATTGTTGGGGGGAAAATGGTTAATCTCAGTCTTGCCCTAAACAGATGTGCCATGAGCACCCATGGGAGTTAGGAGATTGGCTCATAGTGACTTTTGATAAGGCTTAAACCCAGCTCACTTGGGCTTTTCAAACAAATGCCTTCATGAATCGTGTATTTTGCTGGCTAAAATGTTTTTACGCTGATGCAGCTGAGAGAACAAATCTGTTTCTATAGGAGATTAATGTTTGTAAGTAAGGCAGATGTTATGGTTGTGAGTATGTTAATATAAAATAAACCATATAATATTACTGTTAGGTAACTGGTGCATAGAGAGAAAGTCTGGTCTAAGACTAGTGCAGGTGCTCCCTATAATACCTACCCAGATGCATCCACTGGGCTGCATCCCAGTCCCAACTCCATTGGTAACAAGCCAGGATAACTTAATGAATCTGATTGAGTTATTCTGTGTAACAAAAAAAACTGGCCCAGCGAGCCTTTTTTTAAGAGTGTGTGTGTGTGTGTGTGTGTGTGTGTGTGTGTGTGTACATTTTAGATGGCTTGATAAACCCACAGCTATCTGGATTTGGAACTAATCTTACGCTGCGTGTAACCAACATGCTGGAAAAATTACTTTATGGGCAGCAAGAATAATTCTTCTTAGTCTTAAATCAGAACTCTTTAGGAGGGAAAGATACATCATGGAATTTTTTGATTCCTCTTACCAGAAAGTCTTACAGGCACGGCCACATTAAAAGACATTTTCAAATGAAAACTGAAAATTGTTTCGGAAAATAAGACAGCAGAAAGCACATGGGGCTTGGTTTGATACTAAGGAAATAGAGGCTGAAGGAGAATATTACCAGCTGTGATTCATCTGATGGAAGTGACTTCACTTTCAAAAAAAAGCCCAGTACAGCGGAAGGGTCAAAATTGTACCTGGGATTTAGGATTATGTTATCTGCTGTTCTGCAACATGGTGGCAGAGAGAAAAGTCTCGCTGATAATGCTGATAGTGGGAACTGGAGACTAAGGATTAAGCAACAGCACAGATAGCAACTAGGTTTCTTCTGTTAGCCTTTCACAGATTGCAAAAAAAAGGGTGCTGGCCCAAGTGAAGCAGAAATAAGCTCTATGCCTTGTTGACGAGGCACCAGGTAGGAGACAGATAACTACGAAAAAGGTTGCATTATTATTTAAATTAAGGGTGAAGGAATGGCTGAAGGCTTCTAGGAGGGGTGCAGGTTGGATAAAAGTTTCAAAATCCCAAGAAAGATCTGAAGGAACTGAAGAAGAGGATAAAGACCCGCCCCAAACCTATCAGCCTAGGTTTTCTGTCCTCTTCCTTCCAGAAGGGCCCTCTCCAAACAAGCGCACTCCTCCCTGGGTTTCACTGCAAGGTTAGGCTTGCAGTTGTGCTGGAGATCTGGTTGTGACTTAAGCCTGTCGGTGTTTCCTCTTCCAGCTGCCCACCTCTGCCTTCCCACACAGGAGGGGTTTGAAGGCAAACCCAAAGGGGTGGCATCTGCTGTGGTTTAGCCGTTGGCCCCCACATGGTCAGCCAGCTCTGTGCCACACTGTGCCACCTCCGCTTCTGCATCAGAGCCCTCAGATATAAACCTTGTCCCACTGACGATCCAAGGACTCAAAATCTGCACTGTGCCATGAACCAAACTGCTCTCCAGGCATTTTTCTGCAGAGTAGAGAAAGCACAGAGGGAAGGCTCCTCGCCACAGTTTGGCACAGTTCAGCCCGATCAGCTATCTCAGACTTGGAAGGTACCCGGAGGCGACAGACAACAGCAGGATTGGTGCAAGCAAACAAAATTCAGAAGTTCAAAATTCATCTAACTGCACGTCCTAACCTCAGCAAGAACAGCATTGCAAGCTTGCAATATAAACAAACAAGCCTTGAGTGTGAGGGGGTGGACCAGAGGACCTTCAGAGGTCCCCTCCAACCTCCATCATTCTGTGAATTAGGGTTTTAATAATGTTTTGGCTTTTCTAAGGCTCCTTTCACCAATAATCAGTTTTATACTTCTTTGCAAACACTAAGCTGCACCACACCCCACAGGAGCAATCAAGACCATTTTGTGCATTTTAACAATTGAAGAAAGTGCTTAAGGCTCAGCTGGGCTTAAGTGACATATCCAAATCATGCAACAAATTAGTGACACAAACCCAGCTGAAGAGCTCAGCACTTGTAACACCCAACTCCATGTCCTAACCTCTATCATTAAATGCTGCTCCCTCCCTGGTTATAATCCTAGGCACGATTCTGAACTGAGGATGCATTGTGCTCCTCGCTCCCTAACCCCCTTCTCCTCACAGCCAGTCGAAAAATCCCAGCCAGACTCCTGGAACCACCGGTGATGAGAGACAGATGCAGAACCACTCCCAACATCCTGTTCTGCCTCATGCACCATCTACCAAATCACCAGCTAAATTGATTCCAGGATCATCCTTGCTGATGATGAGGTGCAAAGCAGACACAACACAGAGAAACCTCCTGATGCCAGCTGGAAGAGGTGAGCTTGGGTGTATAGGAACATGTTCAATTCAAACGGGCTCCATCAGTCAAGACTAACGCCAGGAATTCAAAATGCCTTTTTATGGCAAGGGAATCATTTGGGCCTCGTATTTATCCTTGATGCTGCATAACATTACCCATTAACTTTACAGCAATAGATAGGAATTTCCAGGTTGAGCAAGAAATTGCTTGAATAGACGCCAACACATCCCAGTGTAACCGGGTAAGGAAGCTGATGTCTGTCAACCCTGTGTGCTATGTGCCAGGTCTAAATTCATCTATAGTTTGCCTTGCAGCACCGGGGAGATCGTGATGGTGTGTGTTGGCCATGCAGTGACCCTGGGAGGGTCAATCAGAGCCAAAAAATGACAAGTTTGAGGCATGAGTTCAAAAAGCCAATTGGAGAAAAGAAGGTTGTGGGTTCTTATTCTGAGAAGGGAAGTCTGAGGAAAGGCAACAGGAGGTACTTTGAGAAAGATATTATTTGGAGCACATGGCTGGCACCAGCTCCTGTGTTAGCAGCGGGATTGCAGGGAGGCAGCCCATGAAGGAGTGCTCCAAGTGAGGAAAAGTGCATGTAGAAAGCAGATGGAAAACAGGCAAGGGATTCAGCAAGGAAGCGGAGGGGCAGATTTTAGCTGCTTGCAACATAACTGTGCTGTAGAGGAGAGGCTGAGCCTGGACTCTCTGAAAGCTTTGGCCCCCAAGGTGAATATTGTTGACAGCCTCCCAAACTAAGCTGAGTGGCAGGGTTGAAGGCTGTCTGTGAAGTCACTGGATTTACAGTACACTGGATTTTCTAATGCTTCTCGCACTGAAATGCAGTAGGTGGAAGCTGAGCTGCAAGCAGACACCATGGCCCTGTGCAGTGCTCAGCCTCAACAGGAGTCAGACTTTGTGTGCTCGTGAGCCGTAAGGGCGTGGAGCAAAAGCACTGTGCACAACCATCTAAAATGCACTGTCCCCTGTGGAAGAGCAACTCCTATGCTGCTATTGGCCAACAGGAGTTTGTGTCTCTCAAGAGCAGGCTGCAAAAGGTGCAATGGCTGCATTGGGTTGGATGACTGGATGAAGTGGGATGACGTTTTCTGAGAAGAGGTGATACAGCAGAGTAGGGCATGCAGGACATGATTTCAGTGCTGTTTGTAAGGTCTCAGCTTCTTATGTGGCAGCTGAATTTCTGCTTCTGACCAGGCCTGTGTTGTCATCTGTCTGCTCCTGACTATTCACCTGTGCATCATCTGCTCAAGCACCAACTGCCTCAGCTGCTCTACCCCTGGATCGAGCTGTGCTTGGTGAAAGCTTATATACCTTTCAAAATGGGGCTTGGCTGATGAGGACGGTGAAAGACAGAAAGGAATTTGTGACTGGTTAAGAGCATATGTCTGCTCTGGGAGTGCTCGAGAATATGACGATAGCAAAAGTGACTTTGGGGCAATGGGTTGCATGGCTGACGTTGTTTATAGCAATTTTATCCTGGGAATTTTTCCCCTCCAAAGTACAGGGGAAATGCAACTTTCTAGAGAGAGCTACAAAATCAATATTTATCTAGAGCTATATCAAAAAAACCTCACACTCCATGAGTTTGGCTTTACCTTCACCTGGTCTTAATGTGGAAATGATACAGATGTGTTACTGTTGGACAGTATGGCCATGAGAGGAAAGGTGGACATCTTCTAAGAGTATAAACCAGAATTGCCACTAACTATAGCAAACCTGACTATCCCAAGGCATGTCTTTTTTCAGTCTTGTGCTATGCCCAGCATAGAGTTGGTTCATGGACTGTCATCAGTTGGGAGACAGATCATCATGTACTTTTAGTTGTGTGGCCTCCCTCTGTGTAGGCTCTAGTTCATTATCATGCATAAAAGAAAGCATTTTATCATGAAGTAGAGAAGAGTTTAACCTGATTTCAGAGCTCTCACACTCAACAAGGAAGTAGAAAACTTTACTTTTGCTACCCATCTATACAGAATTTGAGAGCACAATGCAACCACCAAGCACCTCCTGATCCAGTACAAAAATTGCACTGCTAGCTGCAGGTCTCATTGAATTTCTAACCTTGCATCCCCTTCTTTTTGTAACGGAGGGCCTGGCTGCAAGAAGAGTGCTCTCTTCAAAATGAAGGCATCATGAGGACGTTCACATCTCAGGCTATGATAACTCACGTAAGAAGTCTAAAGAAAGAGTTAATGAAATTTTGTCATACCTGAAGTCACAGCAAGCTGTGGGAAGATTTGAATTTTGTGATTTAGAAAGTCTGACAGGAAGGCCATTAGGTCTTCTGTATTACTCAAGTTTCACATCCCAAACATCTCAAATCTATATTGAGCTTTCTGCATGACAGCGTGGGTCTGGAGGAAGTGCCACTTGCTGGTGAAATTTCTGTTGAAATCTCTTTGTTCAAAGTTATTAGCACAAATGAACAGAAATTCATACGGCTATTCAGACAGATTGTTGATATCTTTGCTTTCAGCAGCAATTTTTTCTGACTATGAAAGTAACGCCATGCTTGATCCTCTCTGCTCAAGACTTCTGGCTGAGCTGTTCTACCACAATACATGGGATATTTTCTTCCTATTAAGTCTCTCTTTCACCTACCCCAAAATATCACTGAGCTTTTCTAACTGGGATTTACAAAACTTCTTCATGAGCAGGCTCTTTGGATTCTCTCCTCCTGTTCTTTAACTTCTTAGTTCCTATCTTCTTTGTATTTTCATTTATCTGTAGGTAAATTTGATATATTCTTTTCTGTTGAGCTTTCAAAGCTTTGCAGAACATTGCATTGCATTTCTTGAGACATCTGGAAACACCCTTTTTAGCTCACATCATTGCAGAGTCCATCCTTTAACAAAAAGGGACACACTTTCCTCTTGGCCCAAATAGTACCCTGATTCAACACATATTTGGGCCTAAGCTTTCAAGGGCACTCTAAGAGAGCAGAGAACAAGATCCTCTCTGTCACATAAATACAATGTGGTGCCAACAGGAGAAAAAAATCCTCTTTGACTGCAAGAACTGGACACTGGGGGTGTTAACATTACTCTAAAAGTGCTTCAGCTCCAAATTATCAAGCGGTCAGTGTTCACCATGGCTTGAGGTCCCAATTCAGGAAATCGTTTAAGTGTGTACATACTGCTAAGCACAGACTTAAATCTCACCAACTGCATAAATCTTAAGTCTCTAACAGATTGCTCTACTGAGCAGGTATTTTGCCTGAATGAAGGACTCCGTGGTTTTCAAGAGATGGTCCCTGATGACACCAGTTTCACCTTAGCGTGGAAAATGTCCCTGCATTTCTGAATCTGTAACTGCACATCCCTAAGGAGTCCCCTACCACCTCACTAGGTGACAAGCGTAGAGAGGACACGATGGTGATTAGCACCCTCAGGTGGCAATCATATCTTCTGCACGAAACACAGGGAATGAGAAAGGCAAAGGAGAAAGAGAGAGGGAATGGATCCAGACAGCTATGTTTCTCATGCAGTATCTAAAACAGTTCATTTTCCAGGGTGGCAAACCTTCCCCATCTGTAATGCTGTAGTAAAGAAAGCAACTAAGATGGTGCAGTGCTGCAAGAGGAATAGTGTATAAATAATAGGCAACAAGAGGTTTTATTTTGTATAGGAACAGTTACATAACACATAGAAAACTGCATATGTGATTAGTGACCTTGTGTCAGATTTCTGTAATTACCCTTGAGGGACAGAGCTTTGGAAAATGACACAAAGCTATTCAAAAATTCCAGGCTATTAGTATGGGGGAAAGTAAAGGAAATGGGAGTTTATTTTCACTGCAAGAGGCAGTTAGGAGGCAGTGATCTAATTGCCACTTTTGGAAATTATGAAAAGGCTTGAAATTCCCCCTAACAAACCACTGCACACTGGGAAAACATTAGAAGGTAGAAGTGTGTGATGTGAACACTGGTGTCACTTTCACTTGAAGGATAATAACCATATGGACCATATTACCAAGGAGATCTAAGCATAGTAAAAAAAAATACAGGCATGAATGAGATCAGGAGGCAACAGGTGAAAAAACCCAACCATGTTGGGACACCAGCAGTTTTCCTTACTCCAGGGACAGGCTGCATAGTCTTACATAAATGTTTTGCTCAGCCTTTCAAAGGCATTTCAGAGCTTTCCTGCCAGATTGAATTTTAAGCTAGATTTGCAACGGTGCTTCCTTTACTTGCATGTAAGTGAAGGAAAATTCTTGCCAGTGGATTTAACTCCGAGTGCCAGACAAAAAAAAAAAAAAAAGTGGCTCTTTTCAGGCTGAGGCTGGAGCTGCCCAGAAGATCAGAAATCCAGGTCAGACCCTGCTCACTCTGACTTAACATTGAAAATTTGGCTGTAGAGATGAAAAGGCAGCCCGCTCTTTAGATGTTTGCTTCACACGGGCAAGCAGGATCCAACACAACAAGCAGGATTATAGACAGCTCTCTGGGGAAATAAGCAGCCAAGAAGAACTTATTCTGTATCGAGACACCTAGGAATTTGGAGAGGAAAGGACAGACTCGAAGAAAAGGAGCTGGCAGAGAAGCATCTTCCCAGGAGCCCAGATCAGCGGTGGAGTCTGTCCAGGGGCTCCCAGGACTCTGCACTGCACTAACTCAAGTTGATTCCTCTGGGAGGAGAAGGCAAGCAGACTCAGTAACGGTATCACAAGATCTGTATGAAATGCATCTCCAGAACAGCACCGTATCCTGCTGCAGGGGCTGAGCCCAGGGCGCTGTTGCGTTGCCTGGCTGGTCTCCAGAAACTGGTTTGCCAGTTCAGAGCCTGCTAACAGCCTGCTGACATGGGAGTAAAAAACTAATGAGGCCTTAACTCCTGTATAACTACAGGCCAGGGTTTGGCTCAAAGCATAGCTTGGAGCCCGGCCAAGCTACGAGGGAAATCGCCACCTCTGTTTGGAGAAGTATCGTAATGACCACAGCGTGGTGAGACTGCTCCGTGTAACATCGGCAGACGGGGTCTCCGACAGTGCAGGGATCCTCATCGCCGGGTTGGGGCACCAGGGCATCAGCGTCATCCCCTTAAGCTTCTCTTTACTGGCACGTTTCAGATGCTACAAGGTGCTGAGTTAAAGCTGCAAGCCCAAGAGTGGCATTGTTGTATGTTTTGTCTGCATTTTTCTCCATTTCTGCCAAATTATAACATAACTTTTCACTGACAGTGGATTATCAACAATCTTTATTTTCAAAGAGAAGAAGAAAAGCAGTTACTACAGAGATACCCGCCCTCTGAGGCAAGACTCCTGCCAAGAAGAGTCCCGCTTTTGCACAGAAAGCAAAGCAAAAGGCCTGATTTTACCAGTGAAGCAGTGCCTGGCTAGTTTTGCTGAGTTCAATGAAAGAGCTGGAGCGGTGTGACCGTAATCTGCTGTATCTTTACCATCAATCACATTTTAATGAGAGCAAATTGAAATTCCAGGCACACATTAATAATGAATGCATGAATTAACTCTGAGGAACCATCTGATGATGCTTTCACTGGGCTGTAATGACTGCAGACTAACATCACATTAGGTTACTTTCTGGACATATACAGGGAAAATTTCGGACTGAAACCTAGGCCCAAGGCCCAGATCTGCAAAGGGACTTAGGCACCTGCATTTCAGTTGACCTGGAATTTAGGAAGTCACAAAACATAGCGATTCACAGAAACCCAGACTATCTGCCAAGGCACCTCAGCATTCACATGCACCTTAGCTGTTGCCATAAATAATGTCCCTTCAGTCTCTGAATTTTCAGCAGCGAGTTTCACCTGCAAGATGTTGCCCCTTAGGTCACACTGCTCAGATTGCAGTTGTTTGAGTATCCCAGAACTGGGTCTCCTTTTGCCTAGATTCTCAGAAAGGCCCATTCTGGTCAGTGGGGAGAGAGCATCCGTAACAAGGTGGAAGAAAAGATGCACTATCACCTTTCCAAGATGGACAGGTCACCAGAGTGCCTGCTCAGTAGCTAGAGAACCTCATTTCTCACTTAAGCCTGAGCAAATCTGAAATTTGCCTAGGGGACCATCCCAATCGGTACAGTCTCCAGCCCAGAAAGACTTACAGGTCTCTGCTCCTGAATTGATGGCTCAGAGAGCAAAGTAGGGGGGCTAACGTCTCCTTTACTTCATGAATGATGCCAGGCTTCAGACAGCCAGAGCAGACATCAAGAGCTTGTTGTTAGGCCAAGCATCAGAAATGACCTAAAACCCATCAGCTGTATTTTCTGTAAGTACAACCCACCACCTACGTGGCTTAAAATCCTGGCTTCACAAAACAAACCTTGGCTTTCACTCTGGAGATTCCCAGCTCATTTCCTGACATAGCAGCCAAAATAGTGGCTGCTATAGTGGATCAGATCAGTTTGGCTAGCTTTGTCAGTATCATAATACAGCCTTTTTTCTCCATTTGGCTAGGGGATGCTCTTCCACATGAGCATTTTAGAAATATCCTCCATTGCAATGCTAAGGACTTGTTACCTATTCAGTTTAAGGGCTGGGATTTTAGGGTGCAGAGGTATTAGATTGGTCTGCTATTAAACAAAAACAAGATTACTTAAAATCTTGGAGACTGGTGGGTTTGGTGGACTTTGGTCACACTTGAGTTCCTTAAGAGCTAGTTTGCCAGTATAGCCACAGGAAACATCTGTTACACCCAGGCAGTCCCTTTGAATTTGTCTCTCCCTTCTCTCAAGACCTGTTGGCCACATATCCCTGTAAGTAGTGAGAGAAAATAATATTTTTGGGGGCTGAGCCGGGAATTGGTTCTACTCATTCTTGCCCCAATTTTGCACCTCCACTGACCGGCAGGTACCAAAGAAGCACAGATCCTCCCAGCCCATCCAGCCAACATCTCACATGAGGCCTCGCTTCACCAGGACATGAATTCTTCTTTCTCCATTACACCTGGAGATCTGTGCAATCATGGTGGAGGTGGTGGGGGATACCTTGCACCTTGTCTGTGGTTTGCCATGTCTCCTTGGTGAGGGGGTCCACAGAGCCGAGGTCCTTCTCTCATGTACCCACACCCTGCTTCCCTCTTAGCAGGAAGCATTGCAGGAGACATCTCCACCATACATGTGTATTTCTGAATACATAAGCCTTCAGAAATACACACTCAGTCCACCCCTCTTTAGCTGCTTAGAAAAACACTGTGCTTCACTGTAGGCCTAACTGTCTTCAACACCTTCCAACTTCATGGACAAAAACTGGCTTGTACTGAACTGCCTGGGTCACTCCTGATTCAGACACGTGTAGATCAAAAAGAGCTCCCTCCTCGGACTTAAAGCACAGCTGGAACAGAAAAAGGCCAGACTGTTTTGCCTTCTTTTTTTTCCCTTTATCTTTAGCTTGACTTTTGGGTCCCTCCACCCCCATCATAACAATCTCAATCTGTTCTTCCCCACCACTTCTTTTTTCCTCCAGCAACCAGTTGACATGCCTCTTGAACTTATTTATAGTCTTATTTATAGTACGGCTTCAGTCACCTCACTTGTTAACCTATTCCATATGTTTATTACCCCTTGTGTGAAACAGTACTGCATGAGCTCTCCTTCATCCCCGGGGCCTTTTATTTTCAGACAGTGGCCCCAGCTTTTTCAGCTGCCCTGTCCCTCACAAGAGACCTGCTTTTTTGCTCCAATGAGCAAAAGCCTGGCTCAGAAATAGTCCAGGGTGATTGAAGAGATGTGCCAGCTCTCTCTGCAGCAGAGAGATACGCAGCTGAAAGCAGGGAGCAAACACATATCTCCTCCACGAGCTGTGCAGCAGGCTTCGCTCATGAGAGCATCCTGATGGGATGAAACTAGGCCAGACCCACCTGTGTCCAGAGGGATACAGAGACTGAGAGCCGGCTCTCATGAGGGATTTTTCCTTTGTCAGTCACTGAGTTCCCAGCACTGTTTCTAAACTCTCTTCTAACTTTTGCCATCTATTGGCTCATCTGTGGTGGCTGCCTGTGGTTCAACCTCATGTCCCGCTTCAGAGCCACCACTATTTCTGGTGCACTCCTGCTGCCTGGTGCCCCTATGCCATTTTTCCCATCCAGGGTCTCGGGGGCCAGCTTCCCCAAAGCAGCTAGGTTTGGGCGGGATTTCCTAGAGCCTGCCGCAGTGAGGGCTTCAGTCTCATGCTCTGTCACTAGGTGAATGATGAGTAACCCCCAGGCACCACCACCTGCACGACCAGCAAGTCAGGTCCTCCTTGCCCAGCTCCCCATGTCCCTTAGCTACACAACAGAGATGGTTGCGCAACCTCTCACATTTCTTCCTCAGAGCTTACGCAGTCCATGGCTGTGCAACAGGGATCATTTGCACCCCGTTAAAAGGCCCACATCTGCCTCTACCCAACCTTCCTGTGAGCCCAGGTGCAGCCAGGAAGAGCTCTGCTCCATGGAGAGCCCCCAAGTAGGAGTGAGCTATGGTGCTGTGCTGTAGATGAGCAAAACACGGGCCTTCCTCCAGGACAGCCTGTGACAGGAGCCAGCTGCAGAAGTCCAAGGTGTGACATGTGCAACATGTCAGAGCCGTGTTTGCATCAGGACAGCTTTAGAGGCAAACAAGCTAATGCAACATTAGAGCTCTCTTTATTGACTCCTGCTCTTTATGCTCAGTTTGCTCCCTCTCCCGTCCAGCAGCAATAGGAGACCTTTGAAAACCCCATCCTGAGGCTGGTGGAGGGTTGTGTGGAGGAAGAGATTCATGGGGACAGTCCGCTCTAAAATCCCCACCCACTGCCTTCCTGGCCATCACATTCCCCATCAGTGCCACCATCACTTTCCTACCTTTATCACCCAGTTTGCTTCTTAGCAGCTTTTCTAGCCCTCTGCATGGGGCACCTGGGTTTTCCTCCTCATGATTTACAAAATATGCAGCGGTGGGACTTTTCCTCCTTGGCATTTGCATTCCCTTTGCCACCCTTTTAACGCAGTCATAAACCCCAGTGCCCCAGGACCAGCCTCTCCTCCCCTAGCTTCTCCCACAGGTGTTCCCTCTTTTGATCAAGCCAACTCACACTCTTTTCAGTAAGGGACTTTTCCAAGCCTCATGGCTGAGCTTCCCTTCCTCACTGATTTCAGAGGAACTTCAGAGCAGGCTGTGAATAATCTCTATTTCTCTTCTCTAATTTTCCAAAGAGAGTCTTCCACCAGTGAAAACAAGAAGGAACAAATTTTGTAGCCCTGGTGTTTCTTATGCAAAATAAACACACAAACCAAGCTTCCCCAAAATGAGAACAGCAGACAATAAAAGTCTTTTTTGCACACCAGAAAGCATTGAAACAGGCACATGTTCCCTCTGCTTTCTTCTTTGCCCCTTTTTCAGGTCAGCTTTAGACAGGAAAAACCTTAGGCTGACAGTGATATCTCTAAGGCAATTCAACAGTCTCTCTAGGGAAGTTGCAGGAGTCTCATTATTTTATGTTCTCCTAGACAGAATACTAAATTTGGGGAAAAACCTGCCCTGGCCTTAGCAATAAGAAAGGAAACTTCCCAAATTGCTCTCTCGAGCCCTCAGATTCCTGTTTCATTACCTCAGTGTGAGCCGTCCCAGGTGTCTTTTTTAATCCCTGTTGATCAGCAGGGGCAAGGCCCTGCAGTTCTCCAGCCAAAAGGCTCATTCGATATTATGAGCAAGACATAATAAGAGCACAGGGAAGGAAAAATACACACTCTGCAAATTCACTTTACCTTTTTTTGTTGTAAAACATACTGGATTTTAATGATTTCTATTTACCAGGAACCTCAGATTAGCTTTAAAGCATTTACCAATAATTTCTCTTCTATTTTTTTCTACTGTGGTGGAAAAAAAAAAAATACCTGCAGGCTTTAAGTCAGAAAATAGACAAGAATGCAAGGTCTCATTTTTCTGGAAAAACGCTGTGCAGGCAAGGCTAGAAAGAGATCTTTCACATACAAAGAGGCAAAAAAAAAAAAAAGAAAAGAACAAAATCAGATCCAAGTATATCTGCAGATAAATATTTCACGCTCTTTCGGAATAGCTGAGCGCGACCCAGCTCCCTGTGGCCGGCAGGTCCTGCGCTGTGCGAGGCTGCCACCTCCCGGGGTGGGCTGCCTCCAGCACGGCGCACGACGGGGTGGGGGATCTGACCTATTCTCTTTAAATGCAGAAATAATCACCTTGCTGGGAAGGAGGATGAACGCTATCCTCTCGAGCTTTTATGGAGAGTGGAGAGGTTTTATAAGAAGTGGGTTCAAAGTTGAACTGCGCAGGTGGAATCAGGGAAATAGAAGGCGTCCAACGTGCCGTTAGTATTTGAAGAAGCAATACAGGAGACTAAGGAAGCTCATCAGTCCAACCACATGTTTTCTCATTTATTGCAGCTGCTGCTCTTCTATTACAATGGTGTTTTGCCTGTTGCGGCTCCATCAGCCTATTCTCAGGAACGGCTGCTTCATCCTTTCCATCGGAGTCTCCCAAACCGCAAAGGTAGATATCGGGGACACAGCAGTTTTCACTGTGATCCACGGCCTGGAGGAGGGAAGAGACCAGAGCGGGCTCCCTGATTCCTTGCTGTTGCCAGGTAGATCACAATGTTGTCTGCATGGGTCAAAAACCTGAGCTAAGTAAGGACCCTTGCATGGGCACACTTAAAGTAACCAGGAGTGAGAAGCGTTCCTAGGTCTCTCTGGGAGATGCCACTCATCTGTCAGTAGTTGCATGAGCTGTAAGAGACACTAAGAGGTAAAATCATAAGGGATTTTGCTCTGTATAACACAGACAAAGTATGTACGTGGTCACCAAGGGTCAAAGCAGTCAGCTCGTGGAGCTGCTTAAGATAATACAGTCAGCCTGACCCTGTGCCTGCATTCAGGGTGCGTTTGCAGGTCCCTCTCACTGGGACTTTGGCACCTCACACAGCCCTTGGGGGACAATTCTAACCCTTTGGGACCCCCAGCTTCTTCCTGAGGTCTTCAACCTCTGTCCTCTTCTTTCAGCAGAGCATGGCTAACTGGGAGGCAGATATACTCAGTGGAGGGAAGAACTTAGTGGGGTGGTCTGTGTGCTGGTCTCCAGCTCGGAGAAGGGGCTCAGAGCCAGCAGACCTTACTGGAGTGTCCAAAGAGCTTCAGAAACGTCTCTGTGCTTGAGGAGGAGGTTGGCAGTCTTGCTGGAGATTGACTGCAGCCACCATTCACAGGGAAGGGACTGGTCTAGGGCATCTTACAATTGCCCCATGCAATAGGTTGCATGAGTCCACCACACTTTGGGTCTGGAGATGGTAGAGTCACCCTTGGCAGAGGGCAACCCAGCGGCAGTGCCAAACCCCAGCATGAAGCTCCCTTCTGAGAGAGTTTAGCTAAATGGTTGCAAGTGTGCTGCACCACTTGGTGCAAGGACGAGACAACAGGTCCTGCCCTTTGTGTTTACCTGGCAAGACCATCTGCAGACATAGGTGTGGAGGGACAGAGGCTGAGCCATTTTAGGAGCTTAAAGGCACTGTTTCAGTGCAAGAGCGAAGAACCCTGCTCTGCAGAATAGGAAATATTAAAGGGGAAAAGATCTTCCCTTGGGCTTCTGAGAAGAAGATACCCACGTTCGAGACCAGAAGAGAGCCATTTGGCCAACTAGGGTCATCTCCCTTACATCATAGGCACATTGCCTCCTTCCACGTCTCCTATATTAAGTCAAAGGACTTTAACTAGACCAAAGCATATACTCCTAATATGTAACACAGATGGAGGGCAGAGGAGACTAAGATGCTACCAGTGCCTAAAGCCTATGTTAAGAGGTCAAAAACAACCAGATTCCTTGATGCAAATGATAGAAAAGCTCATCAGTCATATCTGTCCTAGCAAACTGGAGAAATGTCTCATAGTCCATGGCACAATTTAAGCCAATGCCAACCAGCAATTTCCTAAATAGATCCCAGGCAAAAATTAGGAATTATTAAGGGCCAGGGACCATTTTCAATAGGTTGCTTGGATGCAGCCTCCTTTTTGGGTTTGAGAGATTTAGCTAGACAGTGGGTCAGCTGGTACGAGGACCAGAGAATGGGTCTGGGTCCATTTTCTTTAGGTATAGCCATAACACCTCCATCATTCTGAGCATCATCTCTGTTTGGCCTGTACAGACTCTGCTCTTCTGTGGGGGATGGAAATCTCACTCGCTCAGATTTGCATGATTGTAGGCTGTTGGTTGTCTGCAGTCTCTCTTGTGCAACCTGAACAGGATATGACAAGGAGTCAACCTGGAAGCAGCAGCGTGAAATGGCCTCCACACCCTCCAAATAGGTTTCTGCCTCATTCCAAGGAGCTTTACTTACCAGGAACAGACCCCCGTAATCACTCAGAGACTGCTAGCAGTTCTCAGGGTTTCAGAGAGAAGAATTAAAAACAAATTAGAGGTAATGAGCTCTTAAATTGCTTCTGAATCCACAATGTGACTGAGAGTTTTGGTGGATCTGGATAATCAAATGAAGCAGGGCCCACGGCTTGCGGAAGAGTGATTTGGAGTTTAAGGATATTTTTAAGCTTCCCATTGAATACTGGATTCAATTTAACTTTATCCTGGACTCCCAGTAAGCCTGGGAAACATCCATTCAGTTGTACCTTTCAGAATCTCTATTTTATTGGCATGGCCACAAGCTCTCGTAGAAGAATTCTTGGGTATTGGAGACAGCAGAAATGGTTTGGAAGATGTTCTTCTTGTCTCTCTTGGTTGCCTTTTAGCCAGTTTCCTTGTACAATAAGGATCCTGGACAATGAGACACCTCCTCTAGTTTTGAAATTTCTGAAGTCCATTTTGTGAGAGTAGCTATTTCAGTAGTTAATCTGAGGGGTGTTGTTCTCATGCCGAGCCAACAGACTGGGAAACATCAGAAGCAGTGAAGACGCTCTGACAGTGGGATCTTAAGAAAAGGGACAAAAAAATTTTGGAGCTGAAGCACTGCCTGAAAAGATCCTGGAGCAAAGAAGCTGTCTCCTGCCTCCGAGGTCTTCCTTGTGCACGGGGAGCACTGCTTTGTGCCTGGGGGTTTTCCCTGCTTCCTCCACACACAGGAGATGAAAGCAGAACTACAACACAGCTTTTCCCTGCAAAACAGGGGTCTTGAAGTCAGGGATGCTGCGCTCTCTGTGCCTGCCATGAATTACTGTAACATGGCTGGTCTGGCAGTCGCTCAGCCATACTGTCAGGTGCAGCAGCACTCCCCAAAGCAACACTTCTGGCCTGGGAACTGCAACGTTGGTGGGGGCCCATCAAGTAAAAGTTTACAAGGCTGAGCTATAGGACTTGGGACAGGTTTTCAGGGAGGGGAATTCAAGTGGGACTCCTTGCCCAGGGAAACGGGGTACTCGATTCCTTCCCAGCCTCACAACCTCATCCGCAGACCCAGCCTGCCGCAAACACTTCCACTTCCTGATGGCAAGCAGCTCAGGAGACCCTCCTCTGTAGCTGTGATGTGATTTATTCTGACCTGTGATCCCATCCGAACAGAAATGTTCTGAGCAGAAATATTTCCCATGAAAATACCTGAAAGCCACATCTGCAGGGTGGTCTTCAGCTTCTAACTCAGAACCCTGCTGGGCATCTCTGCCCCTCACTCACATAAAAGCTGTCACTGGGATGCCACCAGCACCAAGACTACGTGCATTATGGGAAGCCTGCTAAGCGCGAAAGGTATAAAAAAAAGTCCAGGTCCAGGAAATGTGCTAAACACACTGTGCCATGGATGAGCTCCCAGGGAAAGGGCTACGTTTGGCAGTTCACAGAGCAGCACTGCGGACACAGTTAGCACGGACGCCCCTTATCACACCACCGTGACTCTCTGAGCTTAATCCTGCTTGCCAAAAACATACAAGTTTGGTTCTGAATGTCAAAGGACAAGGTGGTGGTGCACACCTTGCCATTAGCAGATGGTTAAAGCTTATCTGTATAAATTCATTTACTAATCAAAATCAACAGTTTATGTGTTTTGGAAGGTGAAAACAGCAGAAATCAGTATTTAAAAGCAGGACAGGATGAATGCTAAGCCACTTAGCACAAACTTGTTTGCAGTGAACTACTAATCCCCTCCTATCCCGTCTTCATTAACCTCGAGTACACTGTACCTGTGCAACTGATAACACAGCGGTGTTTGCAAAGCAGATTTTAGACACCCTCCCTTCCCCGCAGACAGAGCCCATCCAGCAGTGCTTTAAAGCAGGTTTTGTATCTTGCTGGAAGTTTTTTTGCCCTAAAGTTTTAGAGAAATAAAGCAAACCACTCCCCCGGGAAACGCTGTCTTTGCCACCGTCTCCAGCGGTCACCTTCCCGCAGCGGCTGGAACGTCCCGTTCAGCACCAGCATTTGCCCACGTGCTGGATCGGTCCTTGGGCAGACCGTGGGACAGGGCAAGGGGAACAGGGGGCCCACACTGCTCCTCACTTTGCAAGTGCTGTCATTAACAAAAACGACCACAATTTTCAGTCTTTCTTTTAACAGAGAAGCAGTAACAGCCATAAAATCCTATTTTCTCCTCTGCAGGCTGCTGCACCCTGGGGAAGCAGAACGAGGAATGGGAAACAACTTGGGAGAAAACCACATCCGATTCAAGCCTTTCTAACCTGCATTGTCAGGTCTTTAGAATCAGTTTTAAATAGTGTGTTACAACAAACCAAAGCAATGAGATTTGGCTGGGAAGCTATTCATCTCTTAGGGGCACCTTGAAGCCCTGTTGGGCCAAATGCTGCATCAGACCTTCCTCCAAACAGATGTGATTCAACCTCTGCTGCAGTCAGCAGGAGGTTTCCTTTGGCTGCAGTGAGGTTTTCATCGCAATCCCAAGGAAACGTGCACCAGGGAGCTTCAGCGATACTGGAGCAAAGAAAAGGAGATTACCTCCGGGACTTAATCTTCCTCCTTCCAACTTCCTCCTTTAAAACTAATCTTCCCACTCACTGGATTCAGAGCACCAGGGTCTTATGCTCCCTGCAGTCTGGGCAAAGATTTAGTGGACCCAGTCCTTTAGCAGAAGCATGGCACTTTCCCTGCGTGGGTCAGGATTAATATAAAGCGGTTAACTTAACTAGCAACATATGCCTGCATCTTTTTTCCCAGTGCCATTTAATCTCTCTTATCCACTGACCATGCAAGACTCCTGTAATCATTGCAGAGTAATTATGTGATTATTTCAGCCCTCTAAATTACAGCTGCAGCATGGACCCTAGCAATTGCAGGTGACACAGCAAGTGTCATTTTCTCAACTGTTAGTTAATTACAATTAGACACACCAAAAAACCCCACAAAAATAATAATCATCAAACAACCTGCCCAAAAATGGAACCGCTATTGAGAATTTTCACCCCAATCTTTATCATCAGAAGCAAGATTAGAATGGGATTAATTAATTAATTACCATTAATAAGATGGTAATTTATGTTAATTTATCAGCACCTTAGCCCAAAAGCCTTAATAAAACTAGCTAAATATAAATTTATAATAAACAAAGGCAATTATTTTGTTGCTGTTATTACAGTGGCTTTCTGATGTGCAGGGTATGCTACAAAGATGTAGTCAGGGATGGTCCCAGCCCTGGTCAGCTCTGTCTGTCCAGATCAGGCAGGGAGAAGGTGAGAAGAAAGACAGGGCATGAAATGGGAGGTCTTGCAGAAGGCTGAGGGCCGTCATATACAGTTTACAGGTCCTCATCAGACCCCCCTCCTGTGCCTCCCGTGCAGCAGAAAACCACAAGCCTGAGAAGAAAACAAAGTCGGTAGAAATGAGGATTTTACAAGGTATAGAGCCTGCCCTGGAGCTCCTGGACAGGCTGTAGGGATGGCAACAAGGCCCCCCAGTAGTCCCTCTCCTCACCATCATGGTCCTCTTCCCAGGTATGGTGGAGAGAGGAACAGATTAAGACAAACAGAGGTAAGGAGGTAGGGGAAGATCCCCAAACTGCTCACAGGCCTGTTTTTTGCCTTTCTAATCACACTTGGAATTTGTGGTGAGAATTTCCAAAGGCTGAGTGGCTCCATAACTGGCGGAAAACAGTAAAACATGCTGGACATCTCCACCTTTTTTTTTTTTTTTTTTTTGATTGTTTCACTGATTGTTTCCCAAGTGAGAAATGTCCATCAACGTTCTTCCTGAAATGTCAAAATCTGGCCAGTTTCCACCAACTCTGTAGCAGACTGCCGTTAACTGCCCACGGCTTCCCTTCCCCTGCATCCTGACATCCCCCACCTGAGGAAGAGGAGTAGGGCAGAAACATGGAAAGGGCATGCTGAAAGGGAGGGAAGATACCTTCCCCCAGGGACCACATTTGGAGGCTGTAGATGAGCTCTATCAGAAGTGAAGAGGATATTACTTTAATGCCGTGATGATCTAAAATCCTTTGAAATCAGCAGAGAGACCCGAGCGGGCTTTGCGTCAGACTCCAGATGGTGTCCAGACTCTGCTGCAGAATTGCCCACTCCTCTGTGAGGGCTGAGCTGGGCACCCGAGGGGCCAGATCCTCCCCGTATGTAAATCATCATTGCATGAAGGATTTGATCCAGCGTTTCTGGCTGGTCTCTGCTTTCTTCCTTTCCGTCCACGCTCACTCCTCTGTGTTGCAGTGTTACTGAACGCAGGTCAGACAATGATCCTCCATCACACTTAAGTTTAGCTACCGGTCACATCACGGTGTCCAGTCACTCCGGGCTTCTTTAAGGGCTCACAAAGGGACGATGAATTGGAAGCGTGGCCCAATCTGTAAGTGTGATTGATGACATCGGCAAATTCAGAGCCACGTTTGGGACTGAAATACTGTAAGAGGCCATTTTAAGGAAGCAATGGTGTTGAGTCAAATGCTTTATGTTGGTAATGAGCAGAGCCCTGCAAAATAGCAAATATGTCTGTACGTACAAATACCCATGGGTCGCTTAGATTTTCTCAACAGTGACTGCAAGAAACAATGTTATTGTTTTGCAATGTGACATCACAGGGTGATAAAAAGAAAAACAAAGGGAGAAAAACATCTGGTGATGAATTGCAAAATAAAATGGCCTTCCAGCAACCCAATAAAGGGAGAAGAATATCCTCCATCTCCAGAAGGAAGATGCAGAGTGGCAAAGATGCACTTTACAATCCACTCTTCTGGTAAAGACTAAGGGCTTGCTGGCGTTAATTTTACACATTCCCTTCTCTTCCCTCCTGCCCTCAAAATAAAATTGAGCAAAAGGATTTAAGAAATGATAGCCCGACAGTCTTTCACTGCAGGCAAACATCATCAGACATTAGCCTCTTTGCTGCACTGCAGAGCAGCCAGTTTTTCGTCTGTTTTGGAAGATCCTTATTTTATCCTTTACTGTTTATGATCAGAGCATTTCATCTATTTTCACAAAAGCCTTCTGCCAAACTCCCTATTCAAGCAAAAATAGCAGGAGTTTCCCAATAATATTTGGGAAATACTCATTAAAGTTCAGAAGGACTTTACTATTGGCATCATGTTTTAAAAAGAGATTAGAATTGATTTTGCTAAACCGCGTTTCAAAAAAAAAACAAAAAGGAGAGGAAAAGCTTCAGGTATTTTTTTTTAATCTAGGCTTTTTTGTTCTATACTAATTGGCACAGTGTTTCCTTTTAAATTCATTTTAATGACAAGCAACCATGCTAGTTAATGATTTCATGTATATACCACCTTTGGGCTGTAGAGCTCAAGGAACTGAGGAAATAGAGGAACATAAAAGTGAGCCAACCAGCCAAAGAAAACAGGACTCAGTAGTGCAAATGGGAATGAAATGAAAGTCTTCCAGTTTGCCAAGACTCCTGTGAGCTCTTGGCAGTGTCTCCACTGGAGGCTACAGCCAAAGGAGAGTGTTACATATTCACAGCAAGGTGACCAAGAGGTTCAGAATTGTCCCTGGCCTTATAATAGGATGAGAAGGGAGCAAGAAGCAGAAGTGGAGCCTGGGCAAGCTCTGCTGCTTGGCACACCAAGCACCTCCACAGCTGTTATCTGTATCAGGGAATTAAATATTCCTAGGAGGTTTCCCAAGCTCTGCTTATACTTATAGTCTGGCCCAAACCTACCTGTCCACCTCCAGCCCATCCTCACAGCCCAGCACCACCAGGAGCAGGATGCCCTGTGCCTCTTTTAGCCATAACGCCATAACGCAGAGGTGGGAGTAGTCAGCCAAGGTGTGGGCAAACCCAGCTTCTGCTGTGCCTCAGCATGTGGGGGATCCAGGTCTGGGTGTCTCTACGGCTTTTCTAAATTTTGGTTTATTGGATATTTTGTAGCTGGAGCTAATCTCACTTCTCCTGACTTCACCTGGCAAAGAACAACTAAATGTTCATTGAGTTCAGAAGAAACACGGAAAGAGTTAGCAAGAATCCAAAATCACCCTTAAATGGATGACCTGGTTTTGGTCTCTACTGTAAAGGAAATGTTACATGAAAGACTGACATTTTTGCTGAAGCCGAGCCCAGACTATGGACTCCTTCTGTCCCAAGGATGGTCTCTCAGCACAGGACTATAGACTGATTCACATTTTCTTTCTGGCCCGACAACAAAGTAATGACCTTGCACACCATGGGACACCTCCAGTGAGAGGTGCTGACAGCACTGACCCTACGACAGTGGAGGATGAGGACATCCAATCTAAATAAAAAACCCTTCTGGATGAGAAACTGAACATGCATCTCTTTCCTTCTGGAGGGGTGCCCTAGCCACCGCACAGTGGAGAAAAGGATGGTCCATTCCCCCAGCTCTGCTCAGTGCAGAGCTCAACTGCACAAGCCAGAGAGACAACATTTGCATCGTTGGTCAATCTCAGCTCACACTCACTACCCCTAATACTGGGGATCTTTTGTCCAGAGAGAGACTTTGGGTGTTTGGGGAGCTTAAATAATAAAAACGTAGGTGTGTGAAGAATATGGCCACCTCCAGAAAGAGAAGAAATCAAGCAGGAGGGGAGGAGGCTCCCCATTTTGCAACCAGTTGCCACAGGGGCAATTATGCTCTTCAGTGAACAGAGCCTGCGGTACTTTAAGCTTCTCCAGAAAATGATACCTCCACCTAAGTGATTTGTTTAATCAGTGCCTGAGAGCTGGCAGCCCTCCTCCTATAAGCATGGCAGAGGCTGCTGCTAGGGCCTCCATTATCCTCTCCTGCTCAGCTCACGCTGTTCTGTTTAAAAGATTAATGAGACATATATTCTCAATCAAGAAGCTATTTCAGAAGCTCTTACTTCCAATCAGTTGTACAGTTCAGTTAGTAGCATCATCTGCCCTTATTTCGGTCAGGAGTTTTAGCAAAATGATTTATGGATATTTATTTCCCAGAGTAGCGTTTGCACGTTGATGGACTGAATATTGGTGGTGCTAAAGCCGGATAATCAATGCACATCTAATAGCGCATGGAGTGTGCTAAACTGCCTGACAGTAATTTGGGGTGAGAAGATGCACCGACGAGGGTACCTGGGCTCCTTCCCCGAGTGATGTGTGGTTTTTTGCAGCTGAAGAGCACGTGCCTATTGCCAAGACACGAGAAAGAAAATAACATCTGAGCTTCTCACCACATAGAGCTGTAGATGTGTAAAGATCCACAGATGGTGCATCCGAGAGGCTGAGCTCGCCAGGCTGGGCTGGAGAGGCTCTCTTCCACTTAACAAGGTTTCACCCTATTTCTAGTACCCGTAATTTGTGTCTAGTGAGTCTGATCTTGTCAACACCAGCGCATACTCCCTCATGCTACGACTGGCTCCGGTTCCAGTTCTTGGGATATCTCCCTGTCCCCATGCAGCTCAGCATCAGGCCAAGCCGTGGCAGCAAGACGTGTGAAGAACACAATTGGAGTAGCATATTTCTCTCCTCTGTAAAGAAAAGCTAAAACAACCAGTTCAAATGTAGATGCCTACACTCTAGACACCAAAAGCTGGGTTACATGAATGGTGCCCAGAAGATATGAAGCCACAGGCCATGCCTGGCTTTAAGAGTGGCCTGTGATGCTTGAAGGGAAAGTTTTGGGCTGCAATTTTGATGGAGGAAGAACCAAGGCACAGAACATGGGTCGCTTCAGGAAGGCAGCCTGACGCAGGCCTTGCAGTAGAAAAGGTATGTTATAGTTAAAACATTTATCGGAACCCAGAAGCCTCTTGGCTGCTTTTTGTCTGTCTCTGGCCAGCATCACCTTGTTCTCTGTTCTGAGGATGGTCCATAGTCTCATAACATAACTCCCTGTTTTTCAACAGCAAATTAGCTCACATTGCAATTTGTATTACAGCACATACAAAAAACATATTCTGCTCCACTTTAACTGTTTTAACAGCACTCAGTAAGTCTCTCAGGAGCTCCCAGAAGGTCTGCATGTGCTGGCTGCTCTTCTAAAAGGCCTATCCATCTCTGTCCCTCTGCTCATTCCTTACATCTCTGCAAAGTTCTCTTTTTTTTTGTTTACTTTTAGGCTTATTTCTGAAGGTTTCGTAACCCTATTCCTCTTACTCAGAAGGAACAACTTGCAAGTGCGCTCCACAATTCTTCCACAAATCTTCCTCAGGAGCTGGTATCTCCCTAATCCTCCTCAGTCTCCTGAGTCTTTGCAGCACCAATATGTGCATTCACTGGAGGGTCAAAGGCCTTGAACCCCTGGGCTCCTTGCACCTGACTTTGGGGTCCACAGCGCAGACGTCTACCTTTGCAGATGTCCTCCACCACCTGGGATGTTGACATCCCCACATGCACTTCTAACATTAGGCAAGGGGAATCCCAGCTAGACTACGGAGTTTTATCGTCTTTCTTTGATACAGCCAGATCAGGTCTACTTTCACTGTAGCTTTAACTGAAGTAGCCAACCTGGTTCTAAACTTGCCACTAAACAAAATTTCTTCTGGTGGCAGTCCAGATTTTTGGAGTAGTGCTCTGATATCCACCAGAGCCAGGTTTCAGACTCCACAGCCTTTTTAACTGCCTTTTCAGCTGATCTTTTCTCTGTCTGCACCACACTACACTCTTGGGGATACCTGGGAGTGGATGTGACACTCTCAAATCCATGAGTAACTGCAGATTGTTTGAAGTCTTGGCCATTGCATGGCAGATTTGATATTGCTCATGATTACTGCCGGAATCTGTTGGCTGGCAAATATCAAACTAACATGAGCGATGGTGGTTTCACTGTTAGATTTTCCAGTAAAGTAATCTTGGAACAGTATGAATAATAAACCAGCATTAAAAAATGGTCACTTACATTGAGCACCAGTGGAATCAAAGTTAGACCATGGCTTTAACAGGTCCCAGTTTATCAACACAAGTTATTGTCTGCACTGCAACTCTCAGTAAATTTCACACATTTCAAGGTTTCCTCTGCCCATCTGCATTCTTGGTCTGAACAGGCTCTTCTTTTGCATTTTGGTACCTCCGCATGGCCTTCCTGGATTTTCTGAGCATTTTGAAGAATACAGTACCTTTGAAACCAAAGAGGTTGTCTTCAAATAGTTTGCCATCAGCTGCACAAAGCTTTGGTTGGAACGGGTAATACGTGTTAGGTTTGTAATTTCCTGGTCAGGGCACAATCACAGCCTTAATGGCTTTCTGCTACATCTCATCTCTTGCTGCAGCCTCTGTAAATTTATTCCACATTGTTTTTGAAACTGGATAATTCTTTTTGATCAAATGTACATGTACTATACTGTTCTCTATATCAGTTTCAAATACTGTATCATCAAACGCTCTCAAGAGCATATCTACTATCAGTAGTTGTTTTCTTGGTTTATTCTCTACTTCAAATCCAACAACTGCAATTGGAAATGCAGCCTCTGCATTATGGGAGAGATATCAGCCAGTCCCTTCTGTGCAATGGATATAAAGTGTCCATAGTCATTTTTTGCCAGAGCCTCTCACCTGTGAATTAATACATAAAATTTCTCATCTGAAGCCCCAGTACCAGACCCTCTTTCTTGCACAGTGACATTCCAGTCCTGTATTCTCAACAGAAAAAAACAAGAATTTGTCACCAAATTCCAATGTTCATGCAAGAACAGCCCTATCAGGGCAAACCAAAGGTCTGGACCATATCCTTTGTGACTCCAAACATTTAGCACCTGTGATGTTTTGTAGCAAGCAGCTGCACAGTTTGTCTCCTCGCTGTGGGAAGAGATAAAGCCCTGCATGTATTTGGAACCTGGCACCTTTTCATTTCATTTTAAACGATAAAATATTCCAATTATTCTAATGCAGCAATTCTTGCATTGGAAAACACAATTAAATATTAAATATTCCCTATTTAACTTCTCCTTGTCACTCATGATTTTATAGGATCCTGCACCCTTCACAGTTAGTCAGCTGTTCATACAGAAACCATGCCGCATCTTCTATTACCCCTGTTGCTCTTCTCTCTGCCTTTTCCAGTTCTATTAAATCTGTTTTGAGACAAGGGAAGCAGAACTGCACACAGTATTTCAGAGGGTTTTGTACAGCTGCATGATGATATCTCTTGTTTTGATCTGTATTGTTTTCCTAATAATTCCTAAGATTCAATTTGCTTTTTTTGACAACTCCTGTGCATTGAGGTGATGCTTTCTTAGAACTTTTTATTGCTATCTCAGCCCTGAGCAGCGACAGTCAGCTTAGAGCCTATCACAGTATGTCTACAACTAGGACTTTTTCTTTTTTTTTCTCTCTTTTTTTTTCCTTTTTTTTTTTTTTTTTTCTGTGTGCATCACTTTACAATTACCTATTTCACATTTTTGCAACAATATTGTACCATGCAAGCTTTGGAGGCCTCCATGGACAAACCCATCAACCTTATGGCATCAGAGAACATCAGGACCAAACCTTTCCTCATTCATTCCTTAATTTGTTATCTTTTCTTTCAGCCCACCTGTGAGCCTCAGGCTAGTAAAAGGAAGTGATTGGGGGCCTGAAGATTGAAGTCCATTCTTGGGACAGACATCAGCTGCTGGACAAATGGAGCCGCAAGAACTTCTCCATTCTCCTGCTGATGGGCCGACCTTGGAGGGAGGCTTTGCCTTCTTCAGTTTGCAGTATAAAACACTTCTCCTGGTAACGCCGATGGTCAGCTGGATCTGCAGCCACTGGGATTCGAGGGGCAGAGGTTGGTACTGCTGAGCAGTCCCATGTTTTACTTTTTAATAGGATTTTAAAAATCATGTAGTTGAGATTACACTCTGAAAGGAGATGAACTCTTGGTAGCTGCAGAGGGATATTAACCCAAGAACATCACTGAATGTCTCCTGCTGTTTGTGTCTTCTGCAACAACCGTCTGTAAAAATGGAGACCAAGCCCTTTTTATCTTGCCACCTTCTCTGTTCACTTCTTTTGCAGGACACTGCTGTTTCTGTTTTATTCCTTTCTCTGATGCCAGTCTTTCCTCTTGCTGCAACCTACACTTACTTTCCAAAGCTTTCCACGACCCGGTGGCAAAACTCTGTTCAGTTTTTAGCCCGTGATTGCAGTGCAAAATTTGAGCAACCATTTAAATTGTAAATACCCTTTCATTTCTTTCTGAAACAGTTCCTTAAAATGTCAAAGATATAAATCTGTAATCATACTTAGCTTTCTGAAATTGATCTTTATTTCTTTTACAATGAATGATGTATTATTTATCATCTGTCACATAAAAATGTTGACTGAATTCTTGAAATGTTGACTGAATTCCTCAATTCAATTCTTTGCTTCCAAATCCTGACAAATATACACCATATATACAATGCTGCTGCATACTAAAGTACTTATATATGTGTCTTCTTTTTATAAATAGTGTTAAAATAGGGAGGGAAATTAAAATGTTGAAAATAAAAACCAGCAATACTGTTGACTTGCAAAAGAAAAGGAATGGTTTCACCCTCTAATACTGTCATGCAAATGGAGAAGAAAATCATTCGGGAGGGAAGCTTGGAAAAATGACGTTGTGTTATATATATTCCATATAATGTAGCTAACAAAGCACTGCGAAGTACCAGTAGTAAAGTCTAAAATCTGTGCAAATCATTATTAGTAATATTATACATTTTGAAATACACTGACATCATTTGGAATATTTATTAGTAAAAGGTAAAAGTGTAGTAGTTGTAATATCATAATAGTTACTCTAAAATTTCCACTTTTTATTCTGAAGGTTGTATTTCACGTTAAGTGGGGTTTTTTTTTTTTCTTCTGCATTTCTCCAAATTTGCACATTTTCTATATTAGATTCCAGCAGAAAAAAGGCAGGAAGGGGGGTCGGGAGAATCTACAGAAGTCAGACTTTTTACAGGCTTTTTCATCCACACTGGCAATGCAGTGCAGTGCTGGGAGACCCGTCCAGCCTCCTTGGCGTATTCAGCCCTGGTCTTCCAAGGGCAATCCGACTCATAAAAGTGTTGTTTCTTTAACACCAAGAATATGGATGCAGCCTTGCCCACACCACAATTTTGCTTTGGTTTTAGCCATAGATGGACTAGCTGTGTTACTGTGCATATTGGGCGTATCTAGGTAGGTAACATCAGCTGTAACGAATATGATTTAGCTCATGTAAATGCAACCAACTCAGACTCAGACAGCTGGTCATATTTAGCTCTCTAAGCATCTTCCACAGCTAACAGAGAAGTGTTTATAGCAGAGGATTCACACAGTCTTTAATACCCACAGAGCTGTCTGCTGCCACTGCTAGACCGTGAGTACCTGGGTGAGCTGGCTGGAGACATCTCAGGTAGCTTCCTCCAGAGCAGCGTGGAGATGTCCCATGAGCACAGAAGCACATCCACCAAGAGCCAAAGGGTGCTGCATTTCCCACGAGGTAGGCAGTGCCGTGCAAGAACATCGTCGAAAGCCTACTCTCAGTCTGGCATCAGTTTAATCACGCCAGTGGTGGTCTGCTGGGGGCTGAAGCGTGCAACGTGGAAGGGTCTGAGGCTGCCTCAAAACAGATCACCCCGCCATGGCTGGACAGAAGCTACTTCCAGGTTCAGAATGGTGACCAGCACATAGGGGATTCTGTATAACTATGAAGAAAATACTTGTATCTCTGTGCAGCTTTGTCAATGCAACAAAAAGGTATTTACTGTTACAGCCCCGTTAATTTATCATCTTGCACTAACTATACAAGGTTCCACAGCACAGTCAGCAAATTCAAATTTATATGAAATAATTCCTCAAAATAATCTACCAGATCGACTAATTTGTGGCTGGATATCCTGCTCTCCATTGATATGTTATTATCACATCTTAAATTAATTATATAATTAATTGCAGATAAAACCATGGCTGTTTGGAACTGTTTTATTAAAAATCAAATTAAAATGTCATACATCCTTAGACTGCTTTTAAAAAGGACCAGAGAGGCTTTTTAATTATCTTTATTCTTTCTTAAAACTAATTAAATAAGTATTCCCCCCTCTCTCAAAGGTGTTACTTCATTTCTTCATGTTCTCCTATCAAGATTAGGTAGGTAAATATTCTTCAGCCAGCACAAGTTTGGAGGCTCAACAGAGGAGCTGGGTGGAATCCACTTGTCTGTTATGCATCCAGTCAGATCTAACAGCCCTTTCGGCCTTAAAATCTATAAATATAAAATTCCCTCTTCTCTTTTCCCTCCTGCCTTCAAGCCAGTAGCTAGAAGACATCAGTCTACACAAGCTAAATCTTGTACATTAATTACTTGTCTTATGTTTACATTTGAACAAAGCATTTCAATGTTGAATGTGCAGTAATTAAAGTATTTCCAGATGTGTTCAGTGATCCTACTCTGCTTTTACAGCCTGCAGTTGTCATATGTTTCCCTTTGGAGGTTAGATCAGGCATGTAGGTTAACAATATTATTTCAAATTGTGTCTTTTCAGCATTTTAGATTTATTTGTTTAGCTGATATGAGTGTTACCTTTATCCGTATTTAACATAAATAAGAAATATTTGTGGATGTCAGGGCTGCTGTGACCAGTATCTTGATAGTGAAAGCTCTCAACCAGCAAAGCACTTGAAAATATCTTAATTTTCTATATTTGAATCACTCCATATTGACTGAAATCTCTCTAAAACCCCAACAAACAGAACAGAGAATTCCAGAGATCATCTGAACCATGTTATGGAATTAAAAAACTGGGGGGGGGGGGGGGGGGGGGGGGAGGTTTTCACTAAAGTTCGGTAAAGAAAAATTTTTATTTTTCCTTTCATAATTGTACTGGCTTTCCTCCTTTTTTCCTATCAGGCTATATAATATGTGTATTTATCATGTTTGTGTTTTACATCATGAAGCGGATAGCAAGGACTCTGTTGATTTCCAAACTTTGCAGCAGAAACACAAATAATGGCATTTTCAGCCCATAAGTAAAATGTTCTTAGCACCAGAAAAAGTGTAAAGTGAAAATCTAATCTCCACCCTAGCAACGCCTGAGTGCTCCTGCCCACCCCAGCAGGAAAATTACCGTTGAGCCAGCAGCAAAGATGATAGAAGAGGTTTCTCATGCAGAGAGATGTGCTGTAAGCAAGGGAACACAGCTGTAAAATTGTTAGAATGAATAAATTTGTGCATAAATGCAAAAAAACCTACAAACTCTTAAAAGCTTAGCAACATCTAACAACTTGACAAACCCTTTTCTTCTCCCGATTGTTTTTGATAGGCCCTAATTAAAGTCCTATCTGGCAACTTTCCATGAAATCAGAAGAGCTTAAGAGAGTCATCTCTCATGTTTTCAGGCTTCTGAGCCATTCCCCTCCACACACACCTACATCCACCCACTCGGGAGATTAAATATAACAGTCCAGACAAGATGAAATGCAGTGCTCCTACAGTTTTATCTGATTTATTAAAAGGAGAGAAGTAACCAAGTGGGAGGAAAATAGGTCAAACGTTCTAGATCCTTACGAAAAGCTAAAAGCATCACTCTTGATCACTCTTTTCGACATTCAAGTGGGCGCCACGTATTTTCAAGATGTGGGAGGTGGCTGAGGCTCGGAGGAGCAATCCCAGGCCACTTAAGGATGCTGATGAGCATGGGGAAAGACAAACAGATGATTTTTTTTCTTTTTTTTTTCCAAACTGAGCCAAACCATCACAGCCAAGAGACACATCAGAGGCACAACACTCTTGGCCAAGAGACAGGACAGGACACGTGGAGGGAGATATCTATAGCAGCAGCCATGCCCACGCCTGGGAGATGAAGCTCCTGCCACATCAGACTCCTCCATTAAGTTCTGTAAAACACGGGCACGTTCTCACAGGGAACAATTTCTCCTGGGCATGGAAAAGGTCATAAGGAAGCACTGAACAAGAAAAAGCTATTTCCCCCTCATCTGCCTCTCTGGCTTCAGTGTGCCTCAGCCCCACCTCTCTGATTTGTCACCACCTCCTTTACTTCTGTTTTTCTCTATAAAAATGTCCAGCTGTCTCATAAACCTCTCTTTGCTATTTGCTTCAGTGGCCTTATTGGTTGCGTTACTCCGCCTATTCCCATGCGCTGGTCCTCGAAGCAGTACGTCCTTTTTCTTCCAGTTGTAGACCTTGCTGAAATCTCCTGCAGGCAATATTGTCTCCTAATTGACAACCACTGGAAAGTACCTGGAGCCTATGAGCAGCTACCCAATGTGTCTTTTGTGAGGGAGAGCAGTCAGCCAGCTAATGCCGAACACAGTCCTTGACTGACTATTGCTTCAGTTCAGCTTTTGCGCCTGGGAGAAAGGAGCAATGACATCTGGTGGCTAGAAGCTGAAGGCCGCCTAGAAAGAAATTTCAGCGAGAAATAAGGAGTGATTTTCCTAAGGATTTCCTGGGAAATGACCTGCGTAGGAGTATGCTAGCTTCTCCATAACTTGCAGCCTTTAATTCATGATTGGGTACGTGTTGTCAACCTCAGAAACATCACCAGAAGAAGATGCAAAAATGAAATCCTGAAAAAAATTATTCAAATTCCCTTCACTAAACTTTCAGGTCTGGATCAGAGCTAGTCCCTCTAGCTCTGGGTCCATAGGGAAGATTCTCAGGCACATTGTTGTCACCTTCATCTTTTCTCAACACAGTGTTCTGCATTCAGGCTTCCCCGGACTCCTGCCCAGCCAAGCATACTCTGCTCCTAGGTTCACTCTTTAGAGGACAAAAATGATTAGCAAGCAAAAAGAAAGAAAAAAAGAAAGAAAAATTTGGCCAAATTTGTTTTTTTTTTAACCACTGTCACTTATAAAAAGCACTGGAGATCTACACACTTCACAAAATAACTGAAGGCTTAAGAGGATGCCTCTGCCTGGGCTAGACTTCTTTAGCATTTCAGAGGTCAGCTAGCTTCTGTGCCTTCAGATTAGCCTTTTTGCATGTGGCAAAGGACAGACTTATTTTCAGAGCAGTATGTCCTCCCAAACGTAGTCACAGGTTCATTTCCTCCCTATGTTCCCACAAGGGAGCGTATCTCTTCCTCCCATTTAGAACAGGAAAGTATGAAGTCCTCAAATTCATAACAGTGATTTTCACATCAAACAAAACAAGAAAATCAACTTTAGGCTACATTAGCTCTTGTTAGTGTTAACTAACATGGGGGACAACATAGTACTGTCTATCAAGTCATCAAACAACAAATCTGAACCTCCTTTCAAACTCTGCAGGTTAAACTGGTTTCTCAGAATAACTAGATTCTTCACCATAAGCAATCAGTCTCTAATTCAGGAGACATCACTTAAATCAAACATACTCTTAGCATCTGTTAAGCTGGACACACAGAGGCAGGTGTACATTTCCTATAAATTTGCTTTTGGCCCATCAAAATACATTCCTACAAAGAGATTCTGGTCACTAGTACACTCATTCATGAGATTTTCATGAAAAGATTATCTTCTATTTCTTGGGAACAAGAGAAGAGAAAAATCTTTGCACTTGGTAATTTGATACCTGTAATAAACATAAAACAAATGACGATTTAGACTGGCTAAATCCATAGACCCATGCAGTTGCAAAGAGTAACAGTCATTGTTCCTCATTTCATTTACAACCTGAGGAATAGTATTTTCTTCCATATTGCTGAGCTAGTGTCACAGCTCTATATTGTTATATTAATATTTTCTCTGTGATGATCTCTCAGGGATGTGGCAGACCCTTTCTGTGATCAGGGCACTGATTGGGTGACATTATTCTGACCTTGCAGTGAATGGGGTGTAAGCATAAAATCCTCAGATAACACAAAATAGATATTTTAGCCCAAAGCTGAATTTATAAATGGAGGTTACAATACTATGTGTAAGTCAACATAAAAAATGGGCTTCATAACTTGACATGGATATATTCTGATGTGTCACATGAATATCTTTCTAAGAGATATGCTACAAACTCAAACAAAAATTATAAACCTGGTACAGAAATGAATGGCTGATATTCTTTGCCCTTTGTTATGCAGAAGGTGGGACTATATAATCATAGTGGTGTCTTTAAAATCTATAAATACACAGCCCCCATTGTGATTACATCGTCACACACCTCTCTGAGGAAAGAGAATTATCGTCTCCCTTTTAGAGAGGGGGGAATTAGGCACAGCTTTAAGCCACTCACGATTATCTTCTCCACCCATGGGTTCATTATGGCTCACTGTGAGGAAAAACTCTGCTGTGTGAGTAATTCAGGAAAATGACCATGACTCATTTTAAACCTGTCCCATGACAAAATAGCCCAGAACATGTAGTTTTAGACATGCCCTTATGAAACCCTTTGAGATGTCAGCAGGAAGGCTCCAGAGATGGGGACAGAAGGACAGACATAGTCCCAGGGTGTTTCCTGGGGTCTGGGAGAAAGCAGGGAGATGGTTCTGCCACGGACCATCCAGGGTGCTTTACATGTGTAGGAGATGGACCCTCTCCAGAGCCAGGAGGATCCTGGGAATGGTAGCCCCTGGATTACAGGCTTTGTAGGCTTTCAGCCCAAGGCATGCTGAGAAGGGAGGACTGAAAAGAAGGAGCTACCTCTCATCATAAGAGGAATTGCAGAGCGATTTTGTGCTTCAAGCAGCCACTTCTAAAAAGGCGACTGTTAACTATATAATTTGGATTTCGCATGCCTCTACAGAGACTCTGGATTCTCATCAGAAATGCCTCATAGAAAGAAAGCCTGCAGGGAAGGGCTATTTTATTTGCTTTTGAATTTTAATAGCAGACTATTTTGTACTCTATTACCAGGCGCCTGGGAAACATCTGGATTCTCTAGAGAAAAATATCCCTGGGAGAAATGCTGTGTTTGTATCTTTAGTAGTGTTCTGTATGGGGATGGCATTTTATAAATGCCAATATGTTCTAGTCCTAGAGTGACCAAAAGTCATTATAACGGGGTTTGAGTTTACCCATATTAAGTGATACTGGTGATTTTAATCCATTTATAGTGGGACAGATGTCAGTATCATTATGTTGTCATGACCAAAAGAAGAGCAGAGAATTGGAAGGTGTGGGACAGGAGGTCTTGGGACCTCCAGAATAGAGGTCTTGAGTTTCTGAACAGATTGGGGATGGAAAGGACTTAAGGCAGGAAGAGCAGAAATCTAGGAAATCACGGGGCAAAGGGCTCTGAGCAGGAGCGACCGGGTTTTCCCTTACAGTCCCGACCTGGATAGCTCCAAATGGGAACCTATGTGGGGGCAAGAATAAATGCCCTCTTCCTACCTCCTTTTGCTGTGGGAAAGCAGTGACCCTCCAGGGTGGATCTATCTTCTTCTATGGAGGATTTCATCGTAGCTTCTCGAGGCTCTGAATTAGAAGGAAACCAAAGGTTGCTTTCAGCTCCACGTGTGGGTGTCTATATGCAGGTGTCTACATTAGCCATGTGTTTGAGTTCTTGCTGTAGTCAGTGAAGAGCTAGTCCATGCACTCATGGAGTCTGGAGAGCAACTCAACTGTGCAGATGTAGGTGTCCACTCCTACACCGGCTAAATCCCTCTCCAGTCTGGGTGTATTGACGAGGGGCTCTATCCAGCTGCCCAGACATATGCATCTAATGAGTTTTAGATGCCCTGGGATATCCTATCTGGCCTCCACCTGCCCTTCTAGAAGTGCACAAGTTTCCCATAGATTCTGTGCCAGACCAGTCAGCCCTCTTTTAGATGTCTGAGGTACCTGTGGCCTCTATATTGCACTAAATGCTTTTGTTTAGGCAACGCACTGAGCCTTAGACGTTTGTTGACTGCAATGGGTGTTTGGACAATGGGTGTACATGCGGACACCTACATTTGGAACTTAATTCCACCCCAAATACAGGTATGCGAAGGATTCTGGAACCCACTGACCTACTTGACAATTGTAGCAGCAAGGCCAACAAGAAGGGTATGAACATGTGTCTACATGTGTGGAATAGCCTGTGTAGACCGTTTTGTCTGGCATGAGCAATGAAGTTTGACTCCCTTAGCTTTAGCTGTCTAGGAGTGGGAATCTAGTCTAAATCGGCGCCCTGAGCTTCCTCCATCACGAGTGGAGAGAGCAGTGAGATTTCTTCCAACCGTCATTCACACAGTCACGCCACTTTCTGAGCTGCATCCTTTCCACCATGGCCCATGGCGGCCTCTGCCTAACCTCCAAACTGTCTATCTACACTTGTTGCCCATTAGGCCAGAAAGGACGACCTCTTTCAAGGACTTTTATCTCACTGTGGGTCTATGAACAACAGCTCTCCTGTCAGAACATGGCCCCAGCAAATGAGCCTTCTGAAGTACCATCTCCTCTTCCTACCAGCACCTGCAAAGCAGCACAAGGCATCAGTGCCCATATGATCAGGGATATATATATACCATTATATATAAATATAATATTGTGTTCAAATTCTGCCCTGCATCACTAACTGCCAGGAACTCATCTGAGTGGGCCTAGCAAAGGGTAAATCTGCATCTTTAACATTTACTAATGCAAAGTTCTTTCTGTATCCACAGAAAAGCCTTATCTAATTCATCCTCATCTCCGCCATGGGAGATGGGAAAGAGATAATATGGACCAGGAAAGGAGGGCACAAAAAGGTTAAGTGTAGTGCTTGAGGCCAGCTGGAAAATTATGAGCAGACTCAGGACTAGATCTCTGGACCACTTGACCTCAGGCCGCTTCCTAATCCAATCTTATAACTGCAAGACACTTTGGTGGTGGAGTAAAATGTACACAGCTTCTGGGTTTATGTGAGTTTTGCTGCTAGTTAGAGGACTGCAGTCTCCAGGGTTGTCTAAGCACCTTTTGCCAAAATGGAATTGTAATGTGGCTTATGCAGTTTTGCTTGATTTACTTTGTTCCTTTGATGTGCAAGGATTTAGTGACATGCTTAGCAGTACAGTAGCATGAGAGACATTGCATAAAATCAAATCACTGCTGGGGCAGATACTTCCCGATTTAAAAGCTCAGTTGTTACCACAGACATGTAACTGCCTAACTGAAGGCTGTTTCGCCTGAGAATCAGGCTCTGAGGGGTACTCAGGACCCCCTTTAGTCCTAAAACTACAGTAACAAGGCTTAGGAGTCATCCTTTGAACTTCAAGGTGAATATTACAGATGAGCAGTAGCAATAACCAGGCTGCATCAGTGTCTCAAAAGCTCTGCTTTCAGCTCTAATCCATCAGGAAGGGTTGTCCTTCTCCCCTCTTTCTCCTCACCAGCTGTGGACATGCAGGGTGACCGAGATATTTGTCACCTCCAGGCTGAATTTTACCTTTGTTCATAGCTTCTAAAATAGGGTATGAAAGAGACGGACAGGTCCTAGCTGCTTCACATAAGAACTACTTCCTGGTCTGGAACCCACCAAACAACACGCAAGATCCTCTACTGGCAATGGGTCCGTTCCCAAATACAGCAAGGCTTTCAGTGTCACCTATCAACTGCCACCTGAGCCATGCCTCCCAGGGACAATGCAGCTCCCAAAGCTGAGGATGAAGCATGAGACACCTGGGGAGAAGTGTCCTCTGGTGGGAAAGTGGTACCTGCATGGCTGCTTATGAGTATCCCACCTACCTACAGCTTCAGGAGCTTAAATATCTTTCTCAGTCTGTCCTGTCCTGTCCTGTCCTGTCCTGTCCTAAACTAATCTTATCCTACCCTACACAACCCTATCCTACCCTACCCTACTCTACCCTATTCCATGGAATTCAGATGGACAGACACTGGGCTGCTCAGGGCACAGAGAAAACAGCCTCTGAGCTCTTTCTTCCCAGGAAGGATCTCACCTAACGGCTGGGATTTAGTCTGACAGACTCATCTAAGCTTTCCCTTCACAGTCCACAGAGAGAGAGAGGCTCCTCCTGACTTCTCCTAACTCCTCATAATTCCCATTTCAGACATCTGTCCTGGGAAGAAAAGAATCATTCTCTGGAGTTATCTGCCGGGCTAGTTTGTCACATGGGGAGCCGATACTGCTGGCTTACTTTGGCTGCCTAATATTTAGATGGCTACAATGAACTGAGATGCATCATTCCTTCAAAACCTCCATCTCTCCCAGCAGGAACATCTAGAGCATTACAGCAAAGAAAGAATTTCTTCTCTCTTTCACCTAACTGGTACAGCTGTGGGCTGGAGACCAACTGATCAGAAATGAAAACGCAAAGTGTTTTAGTTTCCCATCATACTACACTGTAACAGCTCTTTAAGGCTGTGATCCTGCCCTGTTCAAGTCAGTGGGAGCAGAGGGTCAAAGACTGAAAGCCTGTACTGAATTGAACACAAAGGGCTGCCGGTGTCTGTAGATGATCACTGCCTTCGAGAGTTAAAACGATACTGCAAGGAAAACAAAGGCAACAATCACAATCTCTATAAGAAACTACACGGGAGCCTCTTTAGTCACTGACAGTAAACTGGAAACACATTTTCTAGTTTTGCAATATCTGAAACATTCAAACAGTCTTGGTATCTCCTCTGTGCTGGTTTTGACAAGGACAAAATCCTGGACCATGCCCAAAAGCTGCAGGCACTGAAAATTGCTGCTGGGGATTTAGATTTGAGAACTTTGTAATGAAAATCCTCCTTATAAAATATTGTTCCAGAATCTCCTATGAAACGATGAATAAATCACACAGAATGTCCCCTGAAGTGTCCTGGCCTTTCCTAAGAGCGTAGATCATATCCTCCCTACAGAATACCTTTGCACAGATCGCAGGCTTGATTCAGTTAGTCATCAACCGATACGGGGCCATGTGCTCGTACAGAACTCTTTGCAAGACCACAGCCTGAATCAGCCCACTTAATAGCCCCGCAGGCACAGAAATCAGCCATTTAATTGACTCATGTTTCAAAAATCCTAGCCTTTTCTTCCATGTTATCTGCACCTGGTGAAGGCATTCCTGATAACAGAATCATTTATAATTAAATAATTCTTTTTAAAAATCCCCTCTTCCGCCACTTATCTAACTCTCTCAATTATCTAGCCGGTATTCCACTGAGAAGAGGTAATTACTGTATGTGCTAAAATCCATACATCCACCTGCCTGTCTAAAGTATTTATGTTTGCATTTAGGCAGCCATTCGAGATTTCCACAGAAATACCCCCAGGAACCACCTACTCCTCAGGAGCTCGGTGGGATCCAGTCTCTGTGTCTCTAGGTGTGGTCTGGGTACGGGTTGCATAGGACAAGAAGCAGAGGAAGGAGTTCCAGTTTCCAGCTCTGATTGCCCCTATCCGTGAACCCTGCTGAATTAACTATGACGGAGAGTGTTCATTTTTGGAGAGCACAAGCCTAGTTTCATCCAAAATTCATCACATAGGTATAAGAGAAATCATTAAAAATAGGATGGGGAGGATGGAGGTGACGGGGCAGGAAACCACACACAAGGTGGCAGTTTTGAGTTAGAGTGTATTTGTATATAATTTATCAAAGAAATAAACACATAAAGAGGTGTTAGAAGTTCTCAGGATGACTTCTGGCACCCAGAAGGCTGTCCAAGCCATGAATGGCAGTCTTTCTCAGCCGTGCTTGGTACAGCACCAGCTCTGGGTTCAGCCCTGTCTCTGGTGTGATGTTGTGAGACCTCTGCTGTCACCTAGTGACGAAACAGAAGAAGTAGCCGAAAAAAAGGAAAACCTCGTGGATGAAAGAAATGTCAGAGCAGCTTCTGACAGTGGGAGGCAGAAAACATTTTTCTTGAACACTTGGAGCTTGCTAGCAGCAGCAAAGTCGCACCTGTACAACACAGAGCCAGTTGAGGGTTTGGGGTTTTTTTAAGGTGTCACCCCCGTGCAATGCAGGATTGCTCTAACTCTTTGGACATTGCTTACAGCCAAGGTATCTTGAATGGGTCACATCTCTTAATCAAATAGGCTTCTCTGTCCGAGATTGTCATCAAAGGCACTACTGTGAGCATGCACCTAAGCTATCTTAAATGTCCACTTTAGGATGAGATGAATTGCTCCATCAGCTATAAAGGGAGCCTGAACAACCAGCTCAGATGTCGACATCCCCATGGTAGCACTCTAGAGTTAGGTGACACAACTGCCATTCCTCATGTCTATGGGGAGGTGACGCTCAGCTTAAACTGGCCACCCTGCAGAGCAGTTGACCAAGAGGCTGCTTCTTCCTTCAGGTGGAGCAAGGAGCTCCTCCAGCCTTTTGGGGACATGTCCCACATGGAGACAGGTCCTGTATGGGGACATGCTGGAGACAACAGAGAGCATCTTTGGCAGCTAGGAGAGGCTGAGGGTGGTAGAAATTATCCAGGCAGGAGGAGGTGGAAGCGAACAAAGCATGAATGAAATATCGGCTGACAGTGCCTGCATTAGAAGGTCAGAGCTCGAATCCCATGTGTGACCTTAGCCTTTTGTGTGATTTAGGACAAATTTTTTCACCAGTAAGGCCCAGTAGCAAAACACAGTAGTGGTTCCCATAGGACATCTGTGAAGGCACCTGGTGGTACAAAACACCACAGTGACACTGGGCACACCACCCTCTCCTGCAGTAGTCAACGGATACTCCAATTTCAAAGTAATTAGGGTTTTCACCCACAAACAGTTACTAGTTGGCTTTCTCTCCTTACTCGTTGAGTACTGTGGGTGCACAGTGGTTAGAAAAGCTTAACTTTCCTCTTGTCAGCAGGGCTGAAGCAACTGAATCTGAAACTTGCCTTTGTTTGCCTTTCCCCCACAGTGCTCTTGAACCATGCTGCCAAAGTGGATATTGAATATGAAACACTATCAGCACTGTCCCACTCTGCTGGTAACGGGCCCCTGGCTTGCTCTGTATCTCTGTGAATCACTTCATTAGGTTCACAGACCTGCCAAAGGATATTTTAGAGATTTTCTTTTAAGTCCGGGAAAAAAATATTAAGCACAATCATTTCTAGTGACAGCTTCTTTGTCCATGAACTACTTTCATTCATTAGAAGCCATCTATTTAAAGGCCACAGTGTGTAGGAGAGGGGTAGATGTTCCAAAAAAAAAAAAAAAAAAGCCACTTCTTAATCCTAAAGCCAAGGTATGGTCTAATTTTCTTTGTTTTCCAGCTAGACTCACATATCTGAGGCATAGCCATGCCTCGAATTAGGCATGAGCATTACAGACACTCAACGAGGCCCCAGTATCTAGGGCACCGTGATAAGAGCATAAACTCATCTTTCACAGCAGGCAATTTTTTGATCACACAGTTGGGGAGAGAAGCTTGACAACAAGCCCTGAAATGATGGAGAAATGCCTTCCTGCATCTGCTGAGGTCCTGGAACTAACTCTTTGAGGATGAGTTCATGCAGGGAGCTTAACTTCAAGGGGGCTGAAGAGGAGCATGAAGCTTCTCATGACCTGCCAGTGCCAGCTCACCAGAGACCATCCTGGACATCAGCAACACCATCAGCAACACCATCGGTCCATGCAGCCAAGCAGATACCTCCCACTGCTCAGGTAAGTAACAGAAAAATCAACTGCCATCACTGTCTTTTCAGGAGAAATAGGGCATTTCTGAGCAAGATCAAGGGCTTTTGCATTGTCCTGCAGAAAAAGGCAAGCTCACGGGGTGAGGGCAGGGCTAGGGACTAAGATTGCCTCAGTTTAGCTGCAATGCTTCTCCACGGCAAGGAGCTACAATGTCTCTTCGCTCGGGATGAGTTTTCTTACAGATGAAGGGATGGTGCACACCAAAATCCCTCTGCGAGAGTCCACGGCGTGTGCGTCTCCTTGTAAGAGGCTGCAGGGACTTGGAGCACAAAATGGTTGCTGTCTGCACAAAGAAATATGAAGATGTAGTACACAGTAAACAAAGGCAACATTTCACAGCAGCGTATGGTACCGGCAGCTCACCTCAGGTAAATATGCCACAGATGAATAATAAAAAGCCCACAGGCTGTTTGAAGTGGAGGCTGTCATGGAAACCCTGGCAGCGAGCGGCATCCTTTAGTGGAATCGCTTAGGAGTGACAGAATAAAGGGCATCGTTTCTTGGGAGGGAAGCAGGATTCAGAGATTAAACACTCCAAGTAAGCCTGAAGTTTGGGCTTGGCAGCTCTTTGACAGGCTGCTCGTCCAATCCAGGACAAATCACAGACTTTCAGTTCTTGCCTGCAAACCAGGGAGGATTTTCCTCCATCTCCCGCAGTTCATTAGACCTGTTTGGTTAGGGCATAAGCCCTTCAGGACAACAAATATCTCTAACTGACTCTTTTTCAAACCTGGTTTTATCCCCTCCCTCCTGACAGATGGCAACACACGATGCTTATTTTTCTCCACCGGCTCATCGGTGTACGGAGCGCCCTCCTCGTGGCGTTGGGTGTTGGGATTTATGTCTTAATTGGCATCCCCAAAACCACTCCAGAATGAGGGCAGCCAGCGCGATAAATGCAAGAACCTGCCCTCCCTTCAGTGCCTTTTCCATAACGCTCCCCCTTGCAGGCAGCGTTAGCTGTTTTATCGCTTCCTCAAAAGAAAAGCACAGCTGAGGCCCCAAACCTCACAGCAGCAGGGCGCTGGAGATAAGGCAGGGAAAATATTTCACTCGCAAGGAAACTGTGCTCGTCTCGCAGTAACGTCCCCATCCTCTGGAATCCGAGGCAATAATTACAGCAATTTGTAGATAATTATTCGTTAATTAAAAACAGGCTTGCAGGATACAGTTACCAATTTCCTCTGCTGGCTACATAGGGCTGTGCAAAGAGACACTGGGAGACTGAAGATTTCGTAAAATCATCCAGTTGTTCATTTCGGGAAAGGGCCCCAGTGGGTCGTTTCTTCCCTCTCCCCATGTCCTGGCAGGTCTGATTCATTATCCTAAGATATCCCAGAGAGATACATGCCTGGATTCCCCTTGGAGATTTCCAGTGAAGGTGACTGCTGCATCTCCCCATAGCAGCCCGTTTCCGTGGTTAATTCAATGGCCCATGCTCACACAGCTTCATCTCCACCCACATTTGAACTAGCAGCTCCTCAAGAAGAAGTCAGGACCCCAAGTGAAGGTGATGAACCTGCGAGTTGCTCCCTTCCATCCCATATCCATGCTAGCAGTAAGGATCACCCAAAATGAACAGTGTGCACATGGAGTCAAAGCTGGACGCAAACTGCAAACCACTGTCTTAAATAGTGCTGTTAAGATGATTATTCTGCCTCAGGTGGGGCAGTCTGTGGTTTCTAGAAGGCGTCTGGTGAGCTGTCCAGGCAGAGTTTCCATGCCAGCTGTGAGAAGAAGCAGTGATAGGGTTTCAGACATCCCCCACTCCATACAGCACCCATGAGGAGCATGTCTCTGGATGATGCCCTTCTCAACGAGCCAGGATTTTGAATCCTGTGAGTCCCAGAGAGCCCTGTCTCATACCCTGTTTCTCCTGTGGAGCATATGTTCTCCTGGGCCTGCCATCATCCAAGCTGGGCGACCTACTGGGGTGGGACAGGCATCCCATCCTGCCAATCCACCCAGGTTTCCTTTGCGTGGAAACCACGAGGTGACAGAGGACGTGTCCCTAGCCTCGTCAGAGGGGAAGTCAGAAAGCAGCTATTGTGTACACCTGGGGCTCTTTTGGATCCCACCGTGCAAACATAACCCAAGGTACAACCACATCTACATCTCTCCGTCACTTCACTGTGTCTGCAGAGCAGCAGCAGATGAGGGGGGAGGCACACATCAGACTCCATGGAGTCAGCTCAGGTCTAACAGGGCTTATTAGGTCTGTGCTGGATCCCAAGTGACTTCTGAAGACTGCTCCAGGGGTATTTACACCATGGGAACCTGCTGCAGTATCCCAGATAGCTCCAGGGCCAGGAGAGACGGTTTAGCCCTGGAAGTAGGAAGTCCCATTGCACCTAATCTACTGCTGGATCGAGCTGGCTCTGGGCAGTCAGTTTGGATGTCCCTTCTCCTGTGGCACTGAGGAAACAGCTCACGGAGAACTGAGAGCTGGCTGTGCGGGAGAGAGAACCAGAAGCACCAGTATAAACCCTCAGGAAAAAGCAAGCCAATACGGAAGCTTAATAAGAAGAGAAAGAGCCTCCTTCTCCTGGTTGCAGCAGAGCTGGCTGGAGGCACGGTGACAAGGAAGGGACCGAGGAATGAACCTGCCATTTCGTCATTACATGTGCAGCAGCAGGCTCCTCTCTAGCCCATGTTACCAGAGGGACCCACCCCTTAGCCCTGTATCTCCACCCTGTGCGGGGAGGGCATCAGCTCAGGGCAAACAGCAGTGACAATGAGAACAAACCAGTGACGATGGGGGGAAGCAAATTAGACTGTCAATACCCCCTTCACGGTAATAATCTCATGGGTTGTTAGTCACACAGGGCTGGCTTTGCCCCTCTAATTTTCTCCTGTACCTGGGCTTTCGTGTTCCTCTCATCACCTTAGCGGCTGAGTGCCTGCACCACGTACGGAGGAATCGCAATTAAGCTAAGTGGCTGGGTGTCATGATATATGGGACTACGTCTCTGCTTCAGCAGCATGGAAAGCTAGCAAAGAGACGAGATTAAACACCAGGTTAATTAGTACATTTAATTAGCTCTCGGTTATTAAATCCTTTCAGACCCTTAGATAAATCGCTCAAAGTACAAAATATTCCTTAGAAATGCTCTTATTTATTCCCTTCCTCTCCAGGTGTGCATGGGGCTGGGAAGCTCCAGCTCTCCTTCTGCATCTTCAGGCAGGAAGAGAGTTCATCCTCGCCTCAGTGGCCCAGTGTCAGGCCCTGAGGTAATCCCTGAATTTGCAAATTTGCAAATTCATAGTTCCTCTGAGAGGGGAAGAGTCAGCACTCTACTAACATGGGCAACACTAAGAAGAAAGGGAATACTGTTGGGAAGGAGCAGGGAGCAAGGGCTCCTCTTAAACCTGCAAGAGAGGATTGGATTCATAGAGGTTGGCCATGGACCTAGTCACCCAGCAGCACGTCCCTTTCCGTGTCGGCTTCCTCTGAGGCTGCAGCAGACAGGCACGAGAGCCCTGCAGGGAAAGAGGGCAGAAAGAAATGAGTGGAGGCACAAACGGGAGAGGAATTTCTCATGCAGGCTTCAAAGCTTCCTGGTCACAGTGCCAGCCAAATTCAGGGATAGGAAAAGCTCTCCCAGGGTCCTACGAGCAGACTCTCTCGCATCCATCCCCCTGAATGACTTGCCTGTGGTTTTGGTGTTCCTCCTCACAGTCCACAAACATGTCTCTGCTCCAAAGGCCTGGAGCAGCTGCAAGCCTGCACCTCCGAGTGTGTGGTGATCCTGTGCTCCTCTATTGCATGGATCTCTTACGATCCACCAAGCGTCAGAGGGCCCAGGGCAGCCCTGCCAGAGGCTGTTCCCTGTTCTGCTAGGGGTTTGTTTTTGGCAGGTGAGTCCAGTTTCTGAGATGACCTTGGAGACCCACCCAACACATTTATCAGGGCTTCTTTCCTAAGGAGACAATGGAGCAAAGAGCCCTGCTCTCCAAGCAAGAAAAAAATTCTGTCCTTCATGACCTGAGGTCTCTTAAGAGAGAAGACTGTGCAGTGAAGAGCGAGGCCAGGTTGGACCTGGATAACCGTACCTGAACAACGCAGGTACAGTGAGCTTGGGCTGTGGGCAGATGGGATAACTGATTCCTATAGAGTCAAATCTATAAACGAGGCTCTTTTTAGTTCATTGAGAAACTGATGTTTGGGTCTAAGGAAAGGGGTTTCAGCACTTTCAGCACTGAGCCCTGCTCTTTCCTAATTATTGACAGCTGTGGTGATGGGCAGGGAATTCATGTTCTCCTGATTGCTGGTGACTTAGACCCTTAGGCTGAGAATTAATGGGAGCAAAGGGCTACCCTGGGCATGGCTTGCTTAAGGGAGTTTGCTTAGGAAAAGAGTAACAGTAGAGGATTAAGCTGAAGGATATTCCTTGCTGCACCACGAAAGACATACAATAAGGATTTACCTAGTACTTGTCTGTGATTCTAATAATGCTAAATGATTAGAAAGGAGAAAGCAAAAGCTGGGGTTAGTTCCTACTACTCAGCAAACCAACGTTTAGGGAGCAAAAATGCAGTTTTCTGGAAGACACTTCTCTTTTTTTTCCCCACAGTTTTAAAAGAAAGTTATTTAATCCTACTTAAGTCTAAGTATGAAAGTATTTGATTCCAGGATCTACAAATTATGTCTGCAACAAAGCAATGTGGAAAAATTTGGGAACAAAGTAGCTATTTTGAGAACCGTAAGAAACCATAACCATATCCTAGGACTATATCTCAGAAGTCAAGGCTGACCTTTTAGCAGCTGACGATAGTCCTAAAATAGTTTCTCATCATTGAAAGCCCAGTCTAACATAAATTAGAATAAATTAAAAGCTATCACTGACTTTCATGGGTTTTGGATTAGACCATATAAAATCCCCTGAATGCTGGAAACCCAAGAAAATTATCTAGGTAAATCTATATTCCAGAGAAGTCCTACAGGCTTTAAAACATTGCTCTACAGTACCATTAAGAATGGGTTTCTACTTAGCTCATGAATAATTCACCTTTCTTTTTCTTCTGATAGATGATGAGTCCCATGACAGTGAAGCCTAAACCCAGCACAAAGACTAGTATTCCAGTCAGCTTCTTGCCCAGACCAGATCCAGAATGTCTCTCTGTTGGAAGAAGAGTCCAGAGACTTAGGGCTCAAGCTAGACATTGCTTTCCCATAAAATATCTTTGCCAGTTTCCTGACTGTCCCATTAGAGCTAGATGAGATCCTTCCCAAGATTTCCTGGTCTCCCTGTTTTCAGTTTCTTACCCCAGTCCATGGTGATGGGTGCTGGCAGGCTGACATGTTCCACCTGGCAAGTATAGACATCCCCTTGCTTGGGCATAACTCCCAAAGTGACCAGGATCTTGACAGACCAATCTCCATTTGGGAGGAGGTCCTCATCCACAACTTTGTCCGTCTCTTCCTGCCCATTTTTGAACCACCTGATCCTGATTTCAGAGGGATAAAACCTTGTTGCAGAACAAGCCAGCTTGCTGGGATGGCCCAATGGCTCTGTTTGCACAAGAAAAATTTTCACTCCGGGCTTAACTGAAAAAAAAGAAAAAAGAAGAGTGAGATAGGGAACTCTGGCAAACAGGTCATTCCTTTCCTCCTGCCCCATCCTCCTCAGGACTTTTTCCCATTGACAGGATCTATGGAAATCATATGGATTTCTCCCTCAAACCCTTTTGTCAGCCTGTCTTTCAGTCCCGACCCACTGCCTTCAACGTGACCTTGCATTACACGTCTCCCAGACACATTTATCTTAATCTTTCTTTCTTCCCTCGGTGAAGGACCATCATGGAAGATGCAGTCTGCTTCTACCAGAAACCTCTAGTAGGGGCATTTTGTGTCTTCTCCCATCTCTGAGGTGGGTCTATTGCCCCAGGAGTTGGTGGGAGGGGAGATGCATTTGTGAGGCTCCTCCAAGACATTTCCTTCAGTCTCAGCCTCATAATAAAGACGTTACCCACTCTGATCCATGGCACTTATTCTCCCTTTCTCCCACTGAGGTCAAACCTACATCCCATCCTCTGACATCCAGGAGCTGCCAAACAGGGAACTGGCAGAAGGAGTTAGATGTGGTCCTAAGCTGCGGAAGCCAAAGCTGCCCGTGTCACTTTCCTTCTCTTCTCTTCTCCTCTCCTCTCCTCAAAAGACTCACCTCTCCTGTCCATCAGACTCTGAAACCTCCTCTGGTTATAACTGCAGTATTTCTCCATCGAAGCCCACAGGTAACTGAGCCACTGCAGCCTGTTCCAGTACTCAGCGATTGCCTGGCCCAGGTCTGTGCAGGCCACGTAGAAACCCACCTCGCTGTCGTAGTAACAGATCTCCTGCCGGCCCCAGATGAACCTGTCCAGGTACCTCACCCGCTGAGTGCCGTTCATGTAGTGACACTCATGTTTACGCTGAAGCAGGAAAAGGTCTGGGGGATACACATGGGACAAGGTCCGGAAGTCAGGATGGACATCACCCTTTCCTGCAACTTCCCCTTAATCCTGCAGCCAGCCCATCCCACTCTGGTTCCTTGTCTGTGCAAGGGAAATGCTGATTTCTCAGCTCACAGATGGATGGACAGAAATCTGCTTCCAGCCCCATGATCTCTGCTCACCTGGAAGGTCTGTGCAAAGAGCCACGTTGCTCCTCAGCGTGATCATCACTGTTAGTGTCACAACCCAGGAGGTCTTGAGCTCAGGAATTCCCAGAAAGGCCATCGTTCCTCAGGTGGGGAAAAAAAGCAGTTACAAGAGAGACCCAGGCTGGTAACAACCATGTCTCAGCCCAGAATAGGAAGTTATCAGCAAAGCTTTGAGTGGAGGAATTTGAGGAAGTTCACAAATGCTGAGGGGATTGGACAGCCGCCAGCTAAGGATCCAGTCAATGCCAGAACTAGGCAACATCGCTGGTAACCAGGAAGGAAAGGGTTCAGTTTCTGCCTTTCAGTAGAATCTTTTCTGGAGGAGACCAGAATAAGGGTTTCATCAGCAGACACCACAAACACTATCAGAGCAGAACAGTCAACGAAGCCTCTCAGATATTGCTGTGCAACTTCCTGGGCTCCGTCTTTGGTGATGGCTCCTTCATGGGACCCAGGGTTGCTCTCTGAAGACCGTGAATACAGACTAACCCCATCACAGGGAGCTTAGAGCACCTCTGAGCATTGTATTCATTCAGCCATCAACCCAAGGAATGGAATCACAGAGTTGGGCCTGTCCCAAAGTCAGTCAGGCCAAGTCATGTGTGTTACCTCTGACAGAAGGACAGGGTTTCCCTGTTTCCCGGTCCACTGGGAAATGTAAAGTTGTGAGTTGAAAATTTTGTAGCACAAGGTAAAAAACAGCTTTTGTGTCTGCTTGTGTTTTTTTTCTTTTTTTCGGTGAAAGGTCCAGAAAAAAAATGGAAGTTGGGAGAGAAAGAACAAAATATCTAAAGCAGTGGTTTGTTTAGGAAACCAATCAGCTTTATTTATTGGAAAAAATGTGTTTCATATTGCATCTCATTTCACTGGAAAGTTACTGCTGTGAAACAAAGAAATACAAATTCTTTATTTTGGAATAAATACAAATGTGCTTCACTTTGGCTTACCAAGACATCACTGAAAGAAAGGACAGAACCATCCTATCCCTGTGTCCCTGTTCCTGTATCTGAGGCACAGTGGAATGTTGATTACATGTATGTTTCATACAAGGACTTTAAGGACACCAAACGGCACCCACTGATACAGGGGGAAGGTTTCCTAATAGTGGGGAGTCTGCAAGCTTGAAGAACTGCATGTTATCCACAGGTTAATGAGGACTAATCTGCCTTACTCTTCTTCCTTTTGAGAGGACATGTAGATGCCCTGCATGCATAGCCCTTTATGGACCCATAAGGCACTATTTTGAGCTTCTAGTAGAAGGCGCAAGTTGATCAAACATAGTCAATGTAGTCAAAAAGACGCTGGACTTCCAGGGGATGCTCTGGACTCAAAATCAGAGGTCCATAAACAACAGACACTGATGCTGAATGAGAACCCTCACTGCAAGAGTCCTCCAAGTCCAAAAGAGCTGCTGAGATGCCACTGCTGGGAAAAAAACATCCTCTGGGCTCTCAGAAGAAGAGAGAGAGAAGATTTCCACATGCCCAGCCCTCAGGGCAGAGTTTTCCATAACAGTATCCTCAATGTGCAGAAAACAGGTTCATGTCAGCAGACACCAGAGAGATGAGAGGCTTCTTGTAGAAGAAGGGATTTCATTTCTTGCTTGGCACCACTCCAGCTCTGTTCCTTGCCTTTGTTAGGGCCTCCTCATCCCTGCCCAAATGTGGGATGGTACTTTGCATACGTATGTGTTGGCTTTCCCAGACCCTTCTCCTTGCTAGGGAACGCTCCATTTCTTTAATGGGCTCTCTGATGCCTTGACTTAGAAATCCTCTTTCCAGTTGCACTTTTTGAGGACTGAGGAAAGTCACAAGTCCAAATAATCACCATGGAAATGTTCTGGCTATAAGGGAGGCTGAAAACCTCAGAACCAGAAGGGACCAAGACAGACTTACTTCAAAAGCAGAACTGGATGGAGTTCTTCCTCCTCCACCTTCCAGAAAGGACAAAGTAAAGAAACAGAAAGTTGTTGTGGGTATGAGTGGGGGACTCCATGTGGAGACAGAGTCTGCAGCTAAAGCACCAGCAAGAAGCACACCAGGAAGAGGCATTTCAGAGCATTTCTGCTGCTAGGTGAAGGTTGAGGCTCATGAGGATGATGCACATCACTAATTCCCTGCTCCCACTCAAAAACTGCCGCTCCCTGTTTGGAAGCCGTTTCCCATCATTGCTCCAAATTTTGTCCACAGAATCTCTGCCCAGCTGAGAGTAAAAGAGATTCACTGTTTCTCACCGTCCTTTAAACTTCCCTACCCGCAAATGCTCCAACAATTGGCTTCCTGCCTCCCAGCTCAGACTTACATTATAATCTAATCCACAAACAGCACCAGAATACCCTATTGCGCTTATCCATCGTCAGCAGTCCCACACCATCTCTTCTGGTCACAGGTTTTCCCATAAGTTTTTCTCCTATCTGCCACAGCTTTCTGCTGTCACCCAGAGCTAACCCAGCCTCTCCTTTAGGATCTTCTGACCCTTGGCCTGGGGCAAAGCCACCGCTCACATGCCAGCTACAGAGCCATTTTGCTATGAGACATCCCAGTCTTGAGCCAGCCTCAGCAGCAGCCTCCTCGGGCCACGGCATTTGTGTACTGAAACATCCCCTTCCCCTGCACCTCGAAAGGCGTTGATTGAGGCTATGCTTCTAGTCCAGCTCCCCCTGCCCTTTCTGCATTCCTCCCCACGGTCCCCTGTCCTTTCTCTAAATGCTGCAACCATCCGGTTATGCCTGTGCCCCTGCTCTGCACCTCTAATTCCTCAGGAAGGCCTTTCAAGAGAGCTCACAGCCCGCGGTCCAGCCCGAGAGCTGCGGGTGGGGACATCAGCCAAGTGGGAACAAAGCGAGAGGTGGAAGAAGGCCTGGCAAGCAGCTCAGGGACTTTGAGGACAAGATGCTTTTCATCCACAGATAAAAAGCACCACAGGAGAAAGTCCAAACCAGGTATCTACAAAGCATTTCTCTTCTCTTTCCCACGAGCCCAGCTTGTTCTCTTTAAATGAGGTCTCTGGTCACTGATTCTTTTCTTACCTGAGACTTTGCAACGAGGCAGGGATTTGTCTCCCTACGAGCCTGGTGTCTCCATCAAAGCTCCCTTACAGCACCTCATGGCCCCAGGATGTCTCACCACTGCTCAGGAGGGGAAGGAGATGGGCATAGCGAGAATGAGGGTGAAACCATTTCACCCAGCGTACTCCTAGGAATGGTGCCTGGAGAGGGACTAGCCGCTGACCAACTGGCTAGCAACATCAGAGACAGGTTCAGCTGCTGCCTTTCAGCAGAATAATTGCACAAAAGAGAGAAAACTCACAAACCAGGCAGCCACCAGACAAAAGGGAAATGCTTGCACATGGGCTGCATGCGGAAGCCACACTGATTTTATCCTTTTTTAACTCTCGGCTTCTTCAACACTGCTTTTCATCCCACAGCTCGGAGTAGCTGGAAGAGGCAGATGGTCAGGAGGTGAAAAAATAGAAAGGAGAAGGGTCTTGCCCCCAAAACAGGACTCGCAGCGCAGAACTGAGTCCCGCTTCCCGCTGCTCAGCAATCCTTTCATCGCAGCGTGTAGGAAAGCAAGCCCTGGCAGCGGGCTTATCACCCGAGAGAGCACCGACACAGTAACAGGGGGATCCAGAAGGACAGGAGAGCGGGAGGAGGGTGCACATGTGGCTGGCCATCCCCAAAATGCTCTACCGGCCAGGGACACGGCCTTGGCCCGAGTCCTCCCAAAGCCGCACTGCCCCCCAGAAGAGCAGCCCTCTCCCTTCGGCCCGTTCCATCGCTCCTGTGTGAGGGGCCTCCAGGCTGGCCCGGCTGAAAATCCAATTTTATCCGCTTTTCCCCCAAAGGGTGAGGCTGCAGCCAGACCGGTCCTTGATGCCCTCGTGCAAGGGGGCGGTGGGAACGCGCCGCTCGGCCGAGGCTCCTCAGGCAGAGGAGGCGGTGATGGTGCTGCCGAGCTTGGGGTGAGCAACAGGATCCCTTTGCCCTGCCACAGGGATCCCTTGCCTTGGTCATGGGGATCCCTCACCCCCACCGCGGGGATCCCTTTTCTTCCATGGGGATCCCTTGCCCTCACCAGGGGATCCCTTGCTCCCACCACGGGGACCTCTTACTCCTGTGGTGGGCATTCCTCGCCCCCACCAGGGGATCCCTTGCCCCGCCATGGGGTTCCCTTGTCTGCTGCCATGCGGAACCCTCACCCTCGCCATGGGGACCCTCTGCCCCAGACATGGGGATCCCTTGTCTTCCATGGGGAACCCTGGCCTCTGCCATGGGGATCCCATGCCCCCACCAGGGGATCCCTTACTCCATCATGGGGATCCCTTGTCTGCTGCCATGGTGATCCCTTACCCTCACTGTGGGGATCCCCTGCCCCAGCCATGGGGATCCCTCCCCCCCACCATGGGGATCCCTTGTCTGCCATGGGGATCCCTGGCCTCTGCCATGGGGATCCCCTGCCCCAGCCATGGGGATTCCTTACCCCCACCAGGGGGATCCTTTCCCCCCACCAGGGATCTCTTGTCCCCACCAGGGGGATCCCTTGCCCCGTCATGGGGATCCCTTGCCCCACCATGGGGATCCCTTGCCCCCACCACCGGGACCTCTCACTCCCGCCGTGGGGACCCAATGCCCCCACCAGGGGATCCCTGCCCCCCCGCCACGGCCGGCCTGGCCACCGCCCCTCCCACGGGAACTACACCTCCCAGAGCCCCTTGCGCCCGCACGGCGGAAGGGGCGGCCCTTCGGCCCCTCGCGGCGCTCTTCCCCCCGATTGGCTGCGCGGGGGCAGCCCGCCAGCGGCCATTGGCGGCGGCGGTCACGTGAGGCGGGCTGCGGGGCGGGGCGGGCGCCGTGGCAACGGCAGCGGCGGGAGCCGGCGCGGCGGTTGGCGGCGGAGGGGGTGGCCGGCGCCATGCTGGCGGCGCGGCGCGGCTGGCGGGTCCTGCGCCGCTGCGCCGCGCTGCCCCCGGCCCGGGCGGCGGCGACGAGGCTGCGCGTCCGGCAGGCCCTGGCGGCCCGGGAGCCGGCGGGCGGCGTCGCGGTGCAGGTGCGAGCCGTGGGCCGCTGGGGCCGCGTTATCCGTATTTGTGGGTGAAACCGTGAGGCGGTTGGAGTGTCGCCGCAAGGCCTGGCGGGGTGGGAAGGAGCTGATCCGGAGCAGGCACTTCCCAGCCGTAGTTTTGTGAGCAACACGAGCTGCGGTAGGGTCTCGCTGCAGCTGGCAGTGCCGCCCTTCTGTTGCCCTAGGTCTTTGTCGCCGTGTTGCCCCTCTCTTGTGCTGCCACGGGTGTTTTTGGCGTTAAACGGGACTGGGGAACTGATCTGGCTTAAAACCAAGCTTGTGATGGCCGGGTTTAGGTACCGACACTCTGCACCGAGTCGGAGCTGTCACCGTGTGCTGCTTGCGATGGGTTGCGAAGCCGCTGAGATGCTGCTGCGGCGGCCTCTGCTGGAGGTGCTCTTATGGCCTGTTGTGGGGTGCAAGGCTCATCCCATCGCTTCACTAAAGCCCCAAACAGCCTGATGAGGTGGGAAGAAACTCTTGAGACTATTTCTTTGTTCAGGGCCTTTGTATGTTTCGGCAAGGAGCCCTGATGAGGAATGGAATTAAGAAAAACGTTAGCTGTTATACATTCAGCATTAGACATCAGGTATAATGTATATGATGTGTTCTAGGGATTTAACAAGCTTCTGGAATATAGAGGATATGCGCAATGGCTGCAGACATGTTACTATGTGGAAATACCTTTTAAACACCTGTTGCTTTAGCCATAAGCATACTAGGATGCCCAGATGATCAGACTTCAGTTTATTTAGGCTCTTACCTTGCTTCTTGCGTTAGTTATTGCTTCAGGTGGGGCGCCCTGCAGAGGACTTGCAGCTAAATGCCCCCCTGAAGGAAAGGCTCAAGTTGTGCTAAACAGTTGGTATATTTAGGTTTATGGCATTATGATCTTCTGTAGTTCTTGCATGTTCTTCCCCCCCCACCCCAATTTAGTAGATATTTACTGTTCGGAGGGAAGCTGTTAGGGTTCTCTGTAAATACCTAAGATGGGTTTAAAACGTGTTTGGTGCATCTTAGCTGGGAAGTAAGATCTGGATTTGACTGTCTCTAGTATTTGTGTGTCTCTTCATGTGAGCCTGCATAATGCCTTACCTATGTTAGTAGTCATGTTGTAATTTTAAAAATCGGTTTTACTTTTGGTACTGTTTAATTCTTGTGGTTTCTTCAGTCCAGACAGTAGAATTAGGATGCTTAGATATATGTGTGTGTGTGTGTGTGTGTGTGTGTGTGTATATATATATATATATATATATATATATATATATTTCCCAGTCTAAAATCCCTAAAACACTTGCTCAGTTTGAAGTCATTGAAACTACTTGGACACTTAAAGTTAAACAAAAGACAAAACTGTTTGGAGAAAAGAGGCCCATTTGGTTGTTTAATCAGCACTGTGTTCTGTTATTCTCTACAGTATTTTCGTAAGATGAATTGGAAGCACCCCAGTGGGTATTTTTTCTTTTAAGGGCAACTTTGTCTTAACTCTAGTGTGTTAAAGAGCAGCTAAGGGAATTGTACTTTGGATTCTGTTGCTTCTGCTTGGTGCCTGGGTATTGGCTGTAAATTTTAATTTCTTTGAAAAATCTGACAAACTCAAATTAAGTCATTACCCTGATGTGTACATGGCCAGTTCTACTGTTTCTCTGGTACAGAGAGCTGTTGTGTAGTATTTTTTTATTAAAACTGGATGAGAGTGTGCTTTTTGTCCTCCCCCCCCCCCCCCCCCCCCCAATTAACAGTGTGTGTGTTTAGGAGGGTTGGTAAGATTTCGAACAGTAATAATTTGTTAAATCATAGTGGCAATTTTTCAAATTTCAGTTAGAAAATGATTTGGATTTTGAGGTATAATGAGAAACATCCAAAACTGTCAGAACATTAATTTTGGGTTTGCATTAATATTTAATTTTCACCTGAGTCTATTGGCTGTGGTACCATTGTTGTAACAGCCCTATGACTTAAGACACAGAATCACCCGTAGGAAGATCCTAACCAAAATTTGTTTAAGTGTTATACGTGCAGCAAAAAATATGATACAAAATGATAAAAATATCCTTAATTGTTATATCTTCATGAACTGTGCATTCCTATTCTCGCTGCAATAAGATGTGTTTTGAAGGGACATCACAAATAAGAATAAGCACACTGTTAGGATGCTTTTCATCTTCAGAGTGCTTGGCCAATTTCAGTATCGTCAGCTCCCGAGAGATGCTGGTAGATCTTGGTGATCTCTGCTGTACAGGTGAGGAAAGTTGGTGCTTCTGTCTGAGGTTTTGCTCCTATTTGCTTTGAAGTCAGTAGCAAAACTGACACTGATTTTTGTTCCCTTAAAGGAATATTTCCTTCGACTTCAATAGGCTGAAATAGTTCTGAAATGATGTGTCCAGCTCAGCTGGAAGAGGAGCATAACTGCACTGAGTTCATGCCAAGCAGTAACAAATTTCTCTTTTCTTTTACCTCTAGGGCTGGGTCCGCTCTGTCCGATCCCAGAAGGAGGTTTTGTTCTTGCATATAAATGATGGGAGCTCTCTGGAAAACCTCCAGGTGGTTGCTGATCCCAGCCTGGGAACTAGGTAGGTCAGTTCGAGATACTTGGAGAAATATCTGCGTTGATCAGTGCTTGGAGGGATCTGCTCAGGCCTTGTCTTGTGCCAGTGACTCTCGAGACTGCTGGAAGAACATCCAGCAGCTGGAACCTGACCACAGGAAAGGCACAACTCCAGTTTGGGGCCTCTGCATATGTTTTTAGGATGGAAAGTGTCCGACCACTCTGTCTGCACTTAGCTGAAGCCTTGTGGTTCAGCTTCCTGGTCCCTGGGATTAATATGAACCTCATTTTCTTAATAGCTGTAGCTGTGTGGGCATTCTGGACTACCTTGTCCTAAACTCTTCTGTAGCTCTGTGAATCTGTTCCTGTTGCCACCTATACATATAATGTTTTCATTTCATCAGTTCTAAGAGATGCTGTAGCCATAGGGCTTAAACTTAAGTGGTCCAGCAAAATTAGCAGGCATCTTTCTTCTGAATGTAGTTGACTGTGTCAGTGCTTGGTTAGTTTGTGTTGTTCTTGGTTTCTTAGAGACCTGACTTTTGGAAGCGCAGTGGAAGTGCAAGGGAAACTGGTCAAAAGTCCTCATAGGATGCAAAGCATGGAGCTGAAAGCTGAAACGATTCGTGTGATGGGACCTTGTGATACTTGGGTATGTCACTGCAGCAGGCAGTTCAGCTGGTAGGATCGCTTTGGAAAGTGAATTTCAGAAGTCCAAGTATCTAACAGAGCATGCTGCATGCAGTATTTTCTTTAAGTCCAAATGCTCCCACGGGCTCTGATCCCTCACTGGTATATACAGGGGCTAGTATGTCAAAGGAGAAACAAATAGATGGGAACACCATGAAAGCTCTCTTCTGGGGCAGAGCTGTTTCCGCATGGAAACTGGTGCAAATGCTGGCAGCTGAGTGTGCCTTTGTCCCACCCTGAAAAACTTACCTGTGCCAGCTGGTTTCTGTGCTGTAAGTTTGGCCTGGATACAAATGGGGGAAGTGGAGAGACTGGCTAAATACTACCGATTGTGCAGGCAGAAGAACTGTGTCTGCCATGCGCATCAATATGTGCATTTGGACCCAGCTCACTATTCCAGTAGTAAGATGGGCAGCTGTCTTCAAGGAGGCTCTACCATTCAAAAGGTGGAGCGTTTTCAGAATGTAACTACCTTCCCTTGTGTTTATGGCTTTTGCTCTGGCCCCAAGGGCTGTAAAATCCACAAAATAACTAGAAAAGATAGGCAAAAGCAGTTTTTTTTTCTTTGTTCTGTAATACAGATTGAATTTTAGTAGGCAGAGAAGGTGTTTTACAGATAGCAGTAAAATTATATTGACTTATATATGTTCTCTTTGTTTTGTTTTTCTTCCCCTGTTGCTCTTAGGCATTCCCCCTGAAAATGAAGGAGAGGCACCCTCTGGAGTATGTCCGACAGTTCCCTCACCTGCGATGCAGGAACAACACGCTCAGCTCCCTTTTGAGAGTCCGCAGTGAAGCCACTGCAGCAATCCACTCATTCTTCCAGGTAGTCCCTTCTGTACCGAGTCTTGTGTGTCCAGCACTCCTCCAGCTTATGTTCCTCAGTAACACGTTGAGCGGGATGGAGCATGGTGTGTTGCCTGCAGGGTATGGATTTGGCACACAGTGGGGTTTTTCTTCTTTTTTCTTTTTTTCCCCCAAGTCTGGGCCTGATTGAGGCCTTGGCCAGACCGTTGCTTACGATCAAGTTAGCACATCTGTGGTCTTGTTGGTGTGTTACCACCCATTTCCTGTTAGTTATTTTATCCCTTTTGCTAAGCTGCAGTAGAATTGTCTGTGAGTGTGTGTGGTCTGTGGAACACAACATAATATGGAGTCATTTAACCTGTCTTCAGCGGTGACCTTGCAGTCCTTGGACAGAAGCCTCCTCCCACACGGAAAAATCTGACTCTGGATGGCTGCAGACAAACTGACTCAGAGCTTCACGTTGTTCCTTTCACTTCTCACCTTTCTATTACTGCATTACAAGTCTGTCTGGATGCCGTTGCTTCAGATTAAGAGACTCCCATTTTGATGCATCTTAAACTGGTGTATGGGAGGCAGCTGTATTTTACTGATGTGTCGACACTTAAGCTGTGAGCAGTGGCGCGGGCTGTGTACAGGCAGTGGCAGCAGAGGGCAGTGAATTAACTCTGATTCCAAATGCCGTATAGAGAGCATGAGATTCTCTGTGAGAGCTGACAAAGAGAGGTTGCAAGTCCTGCAGCATACCTGAGCCCTTTCTTTTAAAGCTGTTCATTGAAATAAACTAGTCTGTGGCTTTGGTTCGAGTAAAACAAAGCATTCTGATTGCAAAGTTCATATGTAGTAATTATTTCATTTACTGACCTGAAGAACAGGTCAGAATTCTTGAGATTGAATTTCTGGTCCTGAATTTGCTTGCAATGGCAGAGAAGGCTTGCTATTTGTTTGAAACTGCATGGCGCTTAGAAGGGTTTTAAGAGGCTCAGTAGGGATAATATGTCAGGTAAAGCTGCTGTTGGCTTCGGTTTTGTGCCAGCTCTGAATAGACAACCGGACTCTGTTTGGGAACCGGTTTGTGCTGGTGTCTGGCCACTAGATGGCGTCGCCTACCACCGTTTGTAATTCCAGAGCAAGGCAAGGAGGCCAGCTGATGTGCAGAAGAGCATCTTGTCCTGGCAGAGACTTTAATTCGCCAGAGGAAGTCCAGCTCAAACTCGGACACATCTTCCTGGTTAAAATGCTCAAGAGCTGAGCAGTATTAAAAATATAAATGATTGTTAACTTCAGCAGCAGGTATAATAAAGTGAAGACTTAATATTTGCAAATGCTTATGTCACAGCTCTCATAGCACCAGGAGCGTGCCCGTGGTTAGTTTCCTTTCTGATGAAAGGGAAGTAGTCTTTTTAAATTGCCACCTGCATCTTTGCAGGAATGCTGCAATCTCAGGCTTGGCATTGTCAAAACACACGATAACTAGAAAGTATAATCACACTGTTTTCGCTGTTCAAAACTAAAACGAGCTTAATGGTGAAAGAAGGTAAATGGGATTTTTTTAAACATGCCCTCAAAAGTCATCCAAACTCTCTGTAACTTTAAAAAAAAATTGTTAGCCTAATCGTTTCCAGCCATCAGCGAATGACTAATGGCAAATGGCTTTGCTTTGGATGTTGAAGGCTAAAATGTCATTTTTAAGTTTTTTGCTAAGTATTGTGTTCAATGTGGAATAGGAACATTGTTCTGCAACACAGTGAAGTGGTTGTGGTGTGAATGGCAACCTCCACTTTGTAGGTTAACTAACTTACAGGTTTATCAGGGCCACTAATGTGACTTGAAGTATTACAGGAGCTTTAATAAGGGGAACTATGCAAGAGCTTTTTATGGGATCCACAATCTTGGACACCAGTTTTCTGACCCCTGCAGTTCACGTTCCTTTCCAGAGCATGCAGAGGGTCTTCTGTGTGAAATGTACTTCTCTGCTTATGCAGTGTTTACAGTTGCTGTAATTCGGGCAATAATCCACTGTGATCTGATGTGAGGATGGGAGGCTGTGCCACTAGCAGGGCTCTGAAGCGAGCATAGGATTATGGAACAGACCTGCTTTTTGTATTTGTAGTCTAAAACCACCCTCCCCAGGCAAAGCAAGCAGTTCTGGCTCAAAACCACCTTTCTGTGTGTTTAACTGGATCTTTGTGAGGAGCTCCTGCCAGCTGTTCAGCAAACCAGGCTCTTTGCACCTGTAGCCAAGATAGCCTGGAGCTGGCTGTAGGGACTTTGCTCCCTCTTGGCTATGTTAAGTTACTTCCACGAAACGCACTGCATGTCCTTATAAGCTCTTTGGTCTAACTTAGCTTTAGCTTGATTCTCAGAATAAGCTGTTAAATCCTGCTGCTGTCTTCCTAGCCTTTTAACCAGCTGGTGCTAAGGACTAGGGCCTGTGGTGTGAATGGTAGAAAGCTGTGTTTAGCTTTTAAAGGCAACATCTTTTTTTATCTTTTAATTTTTTTATCAGTGCTTTGTGAAAATAGACAATGGGATATGCTACGCCATTGCGTACGCCCATGCTAGGACACCCTGATTTTCAAGGGTTTCTTTGTGCTAGGCTTTACAGCAATGCAGAGAAAATCAGTTCCTTCTGCTGACAGTTGAAATCTGGTAGTACCAAGTTCTTGCTTGGCTGTGGTTCTTTAGCATCCACAGGTCTGATCTCTGCACTCCACCAGAAAGATCTTGTCAGTGTGGACTAGTTTAGGAAGGAGATGGTTAGCAGAGTTCTGCTTACAGCAAGCTGGAGGCAAAACTGGATGTGATTTGCCTAAGGTCTATTTGATGTACCCTTCCGTAGAAAATTGGGTTGCAGTTGTTCTAAAAGTCTGTGGCTGCATTGCAGAGCAACCCAGAGAACAGGGACTACTTCTTCCTACAGTCCTCCTGATTTCGGAGGCCTCTGCTGGATATGTAAACCACTATTTGAATGGGTGATTCTCTGAGGACCTAGAATATGACCAAGCCAGGGTTCTTATACCCTGTCTTAAAATCAGCTTGACTGACATTTACACTGTGGTTGGGTGTTTTTAATGGCGCTGTCCCACGCAGTGCATGATTTCTGGTATCTAACACACCTGAACATTTATTTTAGTGAAGAGCACTGAGAGGTTGTCCTCTGCCCAAACTCTGACTTCCAGAAGCTGGTAGAAACTGAAGAGTTGAGGCTGTAGGGGTCAAATTTGGTAGAAACTGGCCAAAAAAAACATGCCGTTGGAGGAGGTGAAAAGAACGGGGAATAGTGTAGAGACAGACACAAAAAAAAGTAGCAGTGGCATAAATCTCTTAGGAAACATGGAGAAAAAGCCAAAGCAGTACACTTGGATTTGTAAATCGTGCTAGTATTTAGCTAGTCCCATATCTTTGCCCATGTAAGGCAGAAGATGCCTGAAAGGTTACATATATTATCCTGATTGGGGGCTAATAGCTGTGTTGTTATGTGTAATTGCTGATGTCATCCTTCAAGCTCACCCTTGATAATTTTAACTGGTTAACTTTTAGTGTCCTGTCTGTTCCAGGAAAATGGCTATGTGCATATTCATACCCCCATAATTACATCAAATGACTGTGAAGGTGCTGGGGAGCTCTTTCAAATTGAGGTAAGTTGGGCTGGGTAGGGTTTGTTTTGATTTTTTGCTTGCAGAGCAATTCTAGAGTCATTGAAGGTTAAAGGAAGCATTTGTCTTTATAAAGCCTTTCCTTTATGTAGTTCTGTGATCATTTTTTTTTTTAATATAGCAGTCCTTTGCCTCAACTAATAGAGGCAGAGTTAGAGAGATGCATTACTTTTTTTTTTTTTTTTTTTTTTTGGTGTTGTTTTGTGTGTTAATCAGCACTTTTTGTACTGATGAGGTTTTTCTATCCCTGGTGCTGCGGAAAAGTTTACAAAGAATAAGAGAGGAACGTGGAACATCTTAATAAACAGAAAGATGTGATCATAAGAACCCAAGAGGTGGGATGGGACATTTGAGACTGCCTGCTACACACAAATGCTTCTTAGCTCTGAAATGGAGAATTTAATTTACCTGGCTTCTCCTCCTCTGAACCATGAGATAATTGCTAACTTTCTTTTAAGGTTAAATTGCTAACTTTTTTAAAAACTGCTTTTCACCTGTGTATATATTCTTCCCTAAAAGCTACTCTTGTATGTGGGAATTCTTCCTACCAGTATCGCCAGCTGTCCCTCCACCAAGCTACTGCCACAATGTGTCATTTATTAAGTACTAGCAGGAAGCCTTAACCTCTCTGGAGAAAAGCTTCTATGTAACTTGAGTACAGCTATAACCATTGGGATCTTCCTCACACATTTCTCATGATTCCTAACCCCTGCATTCATGAATCATGAGAAATTCCATCTGCCCTTTATATTTCTACACTTGAAATGTATTCTGCCTCAAACAATTACATCTATTGCCACTTATGTTTATTGGCTCCAGCCTTGCTGGTGAATCATCTCGAAGCAAAAGAAGAATTGCTGAAGTAGCAGTTGCTTACTGTGGGGTCACATCTTCCACTGCCTGCACAGCCTCGTGACAGAAAACCTCCGTGTACTGGTTCTTCAGGATCTCGAGGCCTAACCTGTGCTATTAGTGATTCCCTTCCAGACTAGTCCAGAACAGGACGTGTAGCTCAGCTTTTTGCTTGCTGTGACAATAGAGTTGATTAGCTAAACTAAATCATTCCTGCTGAATTGAGATCTCTTAATGCTACCAAAGGTTCACTCCAGGCTGTTGCATGCAAATTAAGATGTGAAAACAAGTGACACTTAATGATGAAAACATCATACAGTTTGCAGCTGTACAGTATATTATGTCTTTGGTACAAATTGTATCCACTTCAAAGCTGTAAAGCGTAGGTGGCTTGTAGTAACAGAAGCACTGATGCAAGTGTTGATTGAGGTGGTAGAAGTGTGAGGCTGAAACTTCTATAAACTGGATCTTAACTAAATGCATGGTTTAGGGCAAATCTCTTTAATCTCACTCCAGTGTGATTGCTTATGTGTAAAATGATGCCTGTTGTGGGGAAACATGGTGATAGCTGTGCTTGAAAGGTGCGGAGTAAGTGCCAAGTCATAGCCCATTCCGTGGTCTGTCCCACAGAGACAGGACTTCAGAAACGTACTTGCTGCTAGAAAGTGGGAAATTCTCCCTGATTTCCTGTTTCCTTTTGGAGCAGCAGTTCATCGTCTGGTGTAATTTAGTGGGGACTTGGTTTTGTTTCTTCGAACCTGCTTAGAATTGGTCTTGGTTAACATAGAGCTGAGAGCACTTTCTATCCTGCTGTGGCCACTTCACTCCACTGGAACAGTGAGACTGTTTCTTGGAAGTAGAAATCTGGGGGAAATGAAGCCTCCCTTGGGCCATGGATGTGCTGTTCTCAGACAGATAGAAATCAGAGTAAGTGTTCTTGCTGTATTGACACCAAAACCTGTATGTGCTTCTAATTAAACGAAACATCAACACATTTCCAGATTTCTGTATTACATCACTCTTAAACCAACCCTAAATTCACTACTTGCATGGGGCAGGGAGAGAGCGAATTACTGCTGTTCTTATATTTGAGCGGTAGCCAAGAATTATGGTGATAGGACAGAGTGAAAGTGACCTGCAAAGTAGATTCCTTAATTTAAAAAATAAATAAATTCTGGGTTTATGTTTTCAGAACTAATCCTCCAGTTGTGACCAGAATGTAAATTGATGTCCCCGTGCTCCTGAACTTCCAGTAGTTAAAGTGTATCTGCTGTCTGAAGTGCACGAAGCTGATAGTCTTGCCGGTTTAGCTCCCCTGCTGCTGGTGGAAGAAGTTGAAAACTTTGGATCAGTAGCCTTTAGGGCTCTGGTAGAGGCTGCATTTAGTTCCCCTGTCAACCTGTGTCTGTTAATAGCTGTCTTCTCTTGACTGACAATTTTATTCCTCTAACTAATGTCTAGTTGCTGTTCAGACTTGTGCATTCTTTAGAGATGGTGGAAAGTGAAGAGGAATCTACTTTTACAAGAGACTTGAAGAGATGGGAAAATAGTATCTTGAATTAAAAGGGAAAGGCTTTCTAAAGGCATATGGTCCTTCATTTCTAGACCTCTTCATCCAGTAGGATTTGTGTTTGTTTATATGTCTGGCTTCCTCACTATCTTTGTTTGGTTTTGTGAGTACTGATTAGTCTGTGCATAGTTTGGTTGGGATTTTCTCATAGTAGGACTTGGGACAGGGGCAGAGGGGAATCCCTTTCCTCTCTGCTAGGCAAATCAATTAGGAAAATATTTTAAAATGGAATACTCTAACAATAAATAACACTAAAAAGAGCATGGTAAACTGCAGAGAGAAAAAAGAAATTGCAGGATGGCAAGAACTTCAGAGAAAACCTGTTTATCACACTTGGTGGTGAGGGGGAAGAGGGCTAAGTTTGAGGAGAAGAGAAGTTTGAGGAGAAACTGCCAGAAGTGTTAAAACAGCCAACAAGACCCTAACGAGTGCACAGAACATCAGCAATACCAACCTGCAGGTTTTTTCGCATTGGACTGTAACAACTTCTGGTGGAACCAGAGACAGGAGGCCCTCTTGCATGTGATGCCGCCTTTAAAATGAACTCACCGAAAAAGCTTTGAACGTTGGAAGTTGGATTTTAGTAGAATGCAAAGTAGGACAAGGTAACTCTTGAAATAAGGAGAATTCAGATTCAAGGTGAGATGGCCCCTTTTATTTTATTTTAATTTAATCTGAGAATAATTCCTCTGCCTCAGCTCTCTGAGCTCCTCAGGGCAGATCCTTTCCTCACAGTTCTTTATCACATAGTGGCTTTGGCTGTTGCCAGAAATTTTGCACGGTCCCTTTCTGGGGATGCCTCATAGGGAATCCTCCTTTCTTTCACATTGGTGGCTTGACTGCATGTCTGCTCCCTACCCTTTTCAGTGTCCTCCTGCTCAGTCTGTTGTGTTGAAGACTCCCTGTTTTCTGGCTCTCTTGCTCTGTCTTATCTTTGCACCTTGAAAGTTTCCTTATTGGACTGTCCTCAGTTGAGGGAGGTGCAGTCTCCTCTACCCTCCAGAAGAGTCTTCCTGACCCAGGGCACATCAGCCAGTACGAGGCCCGAGGCAGCCACCTTCCTTGCTGCGCAGCAGTAGCCTTTCAACAAAACTCAGCATGCAGCGAGTGAGAAAGCGCAACAGCTATATTGGCATTCACACATCTTTAAAGTAGATCTCACATGTTTTGTATTGCCTTTATTGCCACCCAGGTATTGTTCTTTTCTAATATGCATCCAGAGATGATGGTGTGTGGGTTTTGTTTTGTTTTGTTGCCACATGCTCAGAGGAATGAATGTGAAAATTTCTAGATCCATGAGGAATGCAGGTCCATGGTCTTGCCTACCATGGAACCAGAAATACATATGTCTATTTGTGGAAGATGTCAAAACTTACATCCTACCATTCCCTCAGTACTTCTAAAAAATAGCCTTGTCAGCACCAAAGGAGGCTGGGATCTGTTGGGAGAATCACAGTTAAACGCAACAGTGTTAGTGTCTGTCGGGTGTTTCTTCTTTAGAGACGCGTCATGGCCTGGGAGGCAGCCAGTACCTGGGAGGCTGAGACTTCAGAGAGCTTTTCAGCAGAGATGGGAATAAGCTGGGACTTGGCTGAGGGGAGGCTTGCTCTCCTTTTCCTGACTCTCTCATTTTCTATTTATTTCTACCTGCTGCATCTCTGCCCTTAATTCTATTCCATATTTATGAGATGTTTCTCTCTGTAGAACCAGCTGCAATTGCCCAGTGTCCAGCTGAACACCGCTATTGCCTAGTATTGTCCAGCTTACCAGAATTAGGACTGGAATTGCAAGGACGTCTTTTTGGAAGTTAAAAGTTTTACAGCATTTGTCTAAAATGAAAAAAACAGTAATGTTTTAGAATGGGACATCACAGAGGACAGGTCCAGATTACTGGTACTGTGAAGCTTCAGCAGCATCGTCTCATGGGCCTGTACTAGAGCTCGAGCAGTGATTTCTGTGGGCTTTTCAAGTCTTCTCTGATCCCTTCCTGCATTTGGCTTGCATGGAGTGAAAGGCAAAATCAAATGGTTTATACTTCCCTGAAGATAATTGCCCAAAGCAAAAAGTTAATACAAGGCTGACATCAAAGAGAATAATTTTAAATGAAATATTAGACATTTGAGGAGAAGGAGAGCAAAACAGGTACTAAATCCAGTTGTTCTCGTATTTAGAATGAGAATAAAGCCTTTGATTTTGACTTCCAATTCTGGTGTATTTAGAGTGAGTCTACTCAGAGATGCTAAGATCTTCTTTCAGAAAGATTTCCCCTCTCCTCCCTGTAACTTGGGTAGTTTTACACTAGACAGTACAGAGAACTTGAAAGCAAAAAAAAATATTTCTCCCCATCTTTTATCAAGTAGGTATTTTTGGATTTGCAGATGGGAGAAAAGTCCATCTAATTGAAATAAAAGCAGCATAATGTTGTTACTTCATTTGCTAGTCTAAGACATGAAAAGCAATCTCACTCAATGTCAGCAGCAAAGGGATAGCATTATTTGCTATTTTTAATTTGGCTTCTGTCATTTATTACACATGGTTGCTTATAATAAAGAAGCAGGCTTGATCCAAAGGGTTGAGTGTGAATCTGCATCATAGACACTTGAAAATATTGGCCTGTTTCTGTGTTTGGATGTGTAAAATGGAGGAGGAACCACCTCTACTGAGTTTGTCGATATTTGCATATGTGAAATGGGAAGTTGCTAATTATAGGATACTGCCTTGCTGAAGTGACCCCTCCTGCTCCTGAAGGAAAAGGGAGGCCTTTTGTCTTCCCTGGAGTGGCAGGTGGATTAATTTTGCAGCTCACAACACCCATTCATCAAGCTTCGTGTCAAGTGGGCAGCTCTTAGGAGGAAGTGATCAGGATGGTGATGAGGGGGTAAAATTTTATGTAAACTTTGCTGCGTTTACTCTGCACCTTCTGTTAGGACCAGCCTGTCAGCTCCTTGCAATGCACAGTTGCATCTCAGGATCTGGGCGGCGTCTATCAAACTGGTTGCAGGTTTTGAAAAGTCCAGTTGCGCTGCAGTCTTCAGTCGTCCTCCTGTCACTTGCTGTTCTCTGTTTTCCCCTTGCCTCACTAAGATTACATCTGATTTGGAGATGAAAAATGACATAAAGTCATATAAATAAACGAAGCTCCAGCTCCTGCAGACAGCTGTATCCTGTTTGTGGATGTGGGGGGAAGTTTTGAGATTTCATGGCTGATTACTTGTGTTCTTTTCCTGCTTCCAGTCTGTCTCTTTCTTGTTGTTTAAAAGTTGCATCCTACAGAACTAGCTGGGATTTTTCACTTGAGGAGCCAGGAATGTAGCTGAAGTGAACTTCCAATAGGAGAAACCAACTGTAGAGTAGTAGCTCTTCTGCTCTTCTTTCCAGAGTTTTAGCCATGGCCCTCTGGTTGTGGTATGTGGATGTTTGCATTTTTATTAATATTCTTATTGTTCCTGAACAAATACTCTGGGTTTATTTGAAGAAAACAATAGGAGCCTGGTTTTGCATCTTTGGGTTTTTTTAAACCTGCAAAACTGATGAAAGAAAGGAAGCAGTCCTGGGGTTGCAGCCACGCATTGTCATATTTCCATTGATCTCCATGGAGCAAGGAAGGCTAACTCTCTTCTTCAGTGTGATGTTGTGAAGAGATAAACTGCCTTATGATCTGTTTTAACTTTGTGATGAGCAGCAGAGCTTTTTTAAAAAGAAAGCAGCACTTTCCTACTCATTGAGAAAAATGGCAGGTTGTAGAATATCAAAGGCTGGCAAACAAGCCCCAGCAGTCCCAGCCTCCCCAAGACAAATCAAGCTGAGGACGAGGCTGGCTAGAGGCAGTGGGGTAGTTAGCAGAGCTAGCAACACTTAGCATAACTCCTGGGAGCTACATTTTTTTAAAAATGGGTATTTCAAACTTATCTCAGAAGGAAGTATTCATTTTTGAAGTGGCGGTAGATTGACCAAATCTCAAAATAACTTTTAAGCTTTTTTCTTTCTCCTGAACCTTTGGCCCTTCCAAAGCTTGGGGATGATGTTGACATGCTGAAACGAAATCTCTTTTATCTTTGCTTTTAAAAAATGCTGAAGCGTGATCCATTCAGATGACTCTTAAAGTTCTAATCATGGAGGTGTTCTAGTTTTTGGTTTATGTCTATACATTAAAAAACAAAAATATACCACTGCTTTAATAGGATTTTCAGATGATTTTTCATCAGCCAATACTGAACTCGTGAAATTTTTCAATATGTGTTGTCTTTTGTTTAAAATACCTCTTGACCTGAAAAATATGCAAAAGCTGAAAGGAAGCGTCATTTGTTTTTTCAGTGCCTATAGTGCAAGCTGTGATGTTTCCAACTCCATATTGTTTCAGTTCTGTTTTTTAAATACTGAGTAACAAGTCTAGAGAGGATATTTCATTCCTTTTTTTTTTTTTTCTTCTTCTTGATTACTGTGGGTCTTTGTGCAATGGAAACAAATTTGCCCATGAAAGGAAAATAGCACTGGTTTAAAAAGTCTTTATTAGAAGTCAGTGCACCTGACATGTGGAAAATACTCCTCTGCTTTCTTATCAGACTTGAAATTGAATTTTGAAGGCAATGCTGCATGAAGCTTTGAACTTCCAAATAATAGAAATTCTTTACTCCCTCCCCTGTCCCCCTTGATCTTTGTAGCAAAGAGTCAAAAATTGCTGCTTATATTTGGTGACTGGGTTGATACGCTGTATTCTTTCCTTTGCATGTTGCTGGGCAAATTGTTCCTCAACAGACATTCCAGAGGGACTTTCATTTTGTATGTCTGCATTTCCTAAAAACATGGTAGTTTGTCTACCTGCTCCCAAGGTCCCAGATAGACAGAGCCCTTGGCTATATATATATATATATGTGTGTGTATATGTATGTGTGTGTGTGTAATGTTACTCCACTGAAAATCCGGGCATTTCCTCTGCCAACCGGGGAAACCAGAAATAGGAAGCACTCTAGAAAATCTAGACTTCTGCCTCTCTTGTTTGTTCATGTCCTTGCTTGTAAAATGGTGGGTATGTCCTTCCTGACATTTTATTTTTCATTTTATTTCCTCCCTTTCTACAACACCTCTTTCTTATTTAGCTTGTCCATGCTTAAATGTGTAAATGACACAGTTCTTTGCTCTGAGTAAAATTCAGAGCTCCTGACTTGTCACCTACAAAGGCAAGAGGTGAGAAGTGAAGAGCCGCATGCTTTTAGCTTTCTGAATGGCCTCTGTGCTGTCCGCTTTGGGCAGACAGTCAAGTGCCATGAAGCTCTGTCAGCTTACCCAGTTATTTCTCTTCAGCTGAACTGGTATAACTGATTGTCAAGGATCTGATTTACAATCCCCATTAGTATGAGCGATGGCTGAAGCAACTGCACATCCTTTCTCTGTTCTGGCATGTCCAGGCTTTGCTGGTGACACTGGTGGTAGGTACCACAGTTCACCAACTTGTTCTGTTACCTACAGCCTGTATCCTCATAAGTCACTGAAAAAGGAGGTGTAAGCTGTGGCTTTTCCCATTTAGCGTAGGGCTTTTCACTGTGCAGCCACATTAATTGTGTCAAATCCCAAGAAAGGGCAGTTCCCAGGAGTGTTTTATCATGTGGGTTTTTTTAATGTGTTTTGCTTGAATTTGTTTGCTAACAGACTCTGGAACGATCTGAGCAAAGATGGGGAGCATTGTGTTATGACTTTCCACGTTGTTGGATTCTGTCTCAGTGGTGTTTGGATTGAATCTCGTGGAATTTGTTGGGGGGGAGGGAAAATAAGCAAGAGCTGTGCTCTTTAATCAAACGCTGATAGTCTGACTTGTGCATTTTTTTTCTTTACTTACAGACATCGAATGAAGCAAGGGAATCTGGAGAAAAGAACCATTTCTTTGATGTGCCTGCCTTCCTGACAGTCTCTGGCCAGCTCCATTTGGAAGTGATGGCAGGGTGAGCAAAATGAGAATTTATTGGCTGGATCTGTGGAGTCTTCTCTGTTGGTGATTTTGCCCCACTGGTAACTGTTAGGTATCTGCCACATGCGTGCCAAAAACAAATTGAACAACACTGCTGGGAGAGTCCCATCTAGCCAGGAGAAAGTCAGACTCCTTTTGAATTCTGGTCTATGAACCAGCTTTCAATACTAGGAATCTCCCTGTGTTTGCTAGAGATTGGGAATATGGGACGAATACCAAAGGCAGTATATGACTGGGAATGACTGTGTGGCTGTTACCAATAACTGTAATACCTTAAATGTCATTTTTTGGTGGTTGTTGTTCACATATGCCATCTCTCAGTGAGAAGTTCTTTTTCACTTTAGCTGTTGCATTCCTGCCTTCTCCTTGTCCTTTCTTCACAGTCTTCCTTTTCTGTCTCCTTCAGTCTTCCTGTTGTATTTCTTCCTTGGCCAGTTCTCATTTCTCCTGTTTCATAGCTTTTACACTTGATGAATTGTTCATTCCAGCTGCTGAAGTGATCTCAGGCAAATAGTTAATGCTAATGTTAATAGAAAAATTATCCTTAAGCTTTAATGTTAATGTTTCACCGAGATTGTTAGGGGTGAAAGTGTCACAGTCTCAGAGCCACAGTTCCCTTTGATTGATAGATTTGATCCTCATCTACACTGAGTTTTCACAATAAATTAATTAAATCAGTACATTAAACAGATGGAGTTCAGTCAGCACAGTCCCTTAACTGAAGGCACAGTTTCCTGAGCGTTTACAGTGTGGGTTCTCCTCAGATGTGGTACTCGAGCCAAATCTCTTTCTACCAGTTGAATTGTTGATAAAGCCTATCAGAGACCAGTTCTCGGGCAGGTAGCACTGTGTCAATTTGCCACTTGCCAAGGGGGTTCTTCGTGCGTCTACAGGGTACACAAGCCTCCTCTTGAAGTGATTAGTTGTTGTCTGGTACAAATGTCCTGAAGATGAGATGGTTAAAACCCTGGCTTTAGAAAATGCAGTAAGAAGTTGGAAGACCTGCCTTTTCATATGGACTCTAATGAATATTTTTAATAGTCTTAGCCTAAGTTGCTGTCCATGCCTCAAATACAGTGTTGAGAATAAATATTTAGCCCTTTTTTTTTTTTTTTTTTAAATCACTGCTGAAGAGTTTAATTGTCTGTTGGTAAATAGGTACAGTGAAATTGTAGCCATGTTCAAAGGGGAAGCTTTGCCTTCAAATCAAAAGGTATGAAGTTCTACAGAAAGCTGTTTTCTGCCTGACTTGTTCTTTCTGAGAGATGATGTCTCTTCTCAGACCACCTAGACAGCCTTGGACAGCTGAGACCATGCTAAGCTCAATGGTTAAAGCTAATGTTTCTTGATAAGCAGGTTGTTTTTGACATACTCTTAAGTGGTGCCCTGGTAGCTATGACAGAAGCACAGATCGTTTGGCAGCCAAAGGCTGACACATCTCAGATATTAGCTGTGAGAAGTTAATGAGCAAAAGGTTTATTTAACTGCAGGGATGACGGAGTTCTTGCATCCGTCCAGGAAGATGGCGTGGCATGCGTTTGTATGTGTGAGACTTAATTGACTTTGATGCCTTGTGACCTTTATTGAAGGATGTAATTCCACAAATCAAATAAGTCCAAAGGAAAAGTATGGATTGTAATGATTAACTTGAAATACAATCTCACTCTGGTACATCAGTCTGCTCCCTTTAAATTGTACACAGCCTGCTCTGAGATTGAGTGGAAGGCTGAACTGGGTATATACAGGACCTGTCTGCTAAATATTCTTCCAGCAATATCACTCAAGTGCACCTTGTTGTCTCTGAATGGGTAAAAAAAAAAATGCTCTTCAGTATGCAGTACCTTGTATTACATCTTCATGCTCCTATTTTACAGTAGCATGTTGTTCTTCTAGGCATTATAAATGGATCCAGTGCCATCTAAATTTAGATAAACTGTATTTATCCACAGTGGGCCATCGCTGTTCTGTGAACCTGCTCCTTTTTCTGTTTTATTTAAGCACAACAAGTTTTTGAGGCCTAGAGTTGAAGTGCTATTGAATTGCTTCAGTCTTGAAAAATAGATCAAGTGAGAAGCTCTCCTGGATGCAGAAGCACCATAGTGATGCATCACAGTTGAATTAAGGTATTAACCCCTTAGATACTGCAAGGCTTTTATTTGTTGCCTGTAAAGAGCCTAGCAATTTGGGTCTTAACCTTTGAATAGGACTCCTACATGATCACATAATGTAAGTACATAATAGTAATCAGAACTGCTTGGCAAATGAATGCGTTCTAATGATATTTTCAAAGTAGCAAACTCCCCAAAATGGAAAAGTTCTGGTCTTCTCAGTAAATGAAACAGCCAAAACACTCAGAAGTTGTTTTGGATTTGATCATGTGCAATTAACCCTTTCTCTTCCTTCTGTTTTAGCCAGACTGAATTTTTCATGCCCAGAAAAGGAATTATTTTTCAAAAATTCCTTTTAACTTAAATAAAAACATTGACTTGCTGCATTTTCAAGACTTCTAGAAACAACTGGTTCCTGAGAACTTGGGTGGATTCTAAAGTAAAAAATGCTTGGGAGGCCCCTCCGCATCGAGCCTGGACTCACATCTGGCTGTCTCTTGCTGCAGGAAGTAGGAGTTCAGAGGCAGATCCCACAGAAATCCATTAGAAACCAGGGCTGAGTAGGCTAGTTGAGAGGCAGAGAGGAATTTATTCAGAGGTTTATCTAGTGGGGGGACAGAAAGACAACTAGGTAGGCAGTCATGTCTGTTTGGAGTTAGCTTTTAGTTTAGAGAGCTCATGATCAGACTTGAAACTGTGGTTGGAAAAGTGTGGGCAGGGGAGGTGTGAGGTAGACTTAACAGATCTGTCTGGACCCAAATCTTCTGCTTTTCTTGCTGAGTTCATTTGCAGTCCACAGGGCGTTACTGTTGCTATTGTGTCTGAGTGCCTGTGCCTTGTCCAGAACTGAAGGCTGTATTTCATGGCAGGGCTGCTTGGTGCTATTTCTAATAACAAAAGTAAAGTAGTCTTTTATAACTTAAAGAGTTTCTACAGTTTTTCTCTGCAGGGAAAAATGGGAAGAGGGTTGTTCCTGCATTTATTGACTATCTACTGTGCTGTGTATGCCTGTTATTGAAGGCAAGGTCAGAAAAGTTTGTCCTGTCTCTCAATATGACATGAACGGCCTAGTTGGCACAACTTCTCATTTCATCATACTTCATCTTTGCAGTGACGGCATCTGGGTTGGCTGCTCTGTGTGTCTGAATCATTGTCAGCTGCTATAAATCTCCAGGCTGTTTAAGGTCTCCAGAAAGGTCTTTATTCAGTAATATGGCTCTTCCCTTTAGTTTTCTAAATCTCAGATGAGTCAGTAACTGGTAGAAGTGGTAGAAGTTTGTAGGACTGTGCATCCTGATAACTGGTTTTAAATGTCATTAATTTGCTGTGAAGTGCCAGTCCTTGTGGGATTTCTTCATCCCTGATCCTCCTGTGAGGATAAGCGCCCCTTTGGGGACCTGAACTCAGCTGGAGGGTCTGTGACAGCTGCTGATGATTCAGAGGCACATTGTAGTCAGCCAAAAACAATTGTTGCCAAGAAGTACAGCTCATTGGCTTCACTTAATTTTTCTCCTTTCACCCATCTGCACTTCCCATAAGCTCTACCTGCATCTCACCTTTCAGCTGTTGGGCTAATAATAATCAGTGCAAAACATTGCATTGATTTCCCCCCGCCTCCCCTTTTTTCATGCCAGGCACTGCCTGTTCTGCCTTTTGCATAATGAGCTTGACTGAAACTGCTTTTTCTAAAAGCTCTGGGTCTATCCCCTCCTTAAGTCCCAGAAAAAATTCTTTTTCTCCTTCCTTGCCCTCTGTAGCTCTGTTTCTGCTCTTATCAGTCTCCCAGAAAGTTTTTCCTCTCTTGTCCATCTTGCTTTCTCTTGAAGTTCCCTGCAAATGGGAAAAAGGCTTAGGGGGCAACTTAATAGCAGCCTTGTAATACCTACAAGGTTATCAAGAAGAGTGACTCAGGCACTCCACAATGATGAAAGGCAGAGGACAAGAGACAAGGGGCATAAATTGAAACAACAGAGGTTCTGAGTGGACATAAGGAAAAAATTCTCACCAAGGGGACAATTGAGCATCGGAACAGGTTGCCAAGATAGTGCGATCTCCATCTTTGGAGGTTTTCAAGATGCAGCAGGGTAAAGCCCTGAGCAACCCAGTCTGACTCATCGCTGACCCTGCTAGGAGCAGAAGGTTGGATTAGAGACCTCCCAAGGTCCCTTCCAGCCTGAATTATTCTGTAATTCTAAATTCATTCTTAGCTTCATTCTCATTTTCCTCTTCACCAATTTCATCCACAAGACTATCTTCATGAATCATCTCTCTAGTTCGCTCTCAGTTCAGTGACTCTCCCCAGGACCTATATTTTTTTCTGTTTAAACTAAAATCTCAGCCTTTCACACTGACATCTGCCTGTGAATGTCTAGCTATCAAACTTGATGTAGTTGAAACATAATTAATCCTACTCCTGTCTCCTTAAGCGCATCCATCTGGTTTCTCAACCATCATGGATTTCTCTACTGTTCTGGATATTCTCTGCAATCCTGCAACTGGCTCTTTTGTTTGCAGAGAGACTCTGAAAAGTGTGACTCAACCAAACCACTTTAGCTGTGTCTGAGTTTGCAGAGAGCTGAAAGCACCAAAATTCATGTTCATTTCAGAAGATACTTAAATGACACTGATTTCATTTTTTAAAATGCTGGTATTTCACTGCTCTTTAAAGGACAGAAGAAAGGGAGAGAGTTATTTTGGTTTGATGTTCAAGAAGACAGTGCAGAATTGAAGAAAAATGTATTTGAGGCCTTCTTCCATAAAAGATGCTTTGCTTTCAGGCGTCTGGAAAATGCCACCTTAAAATTTGGTTGCAAAATGACTTCTTAATGATGAAACAGATTGCATTGTTTTCAAGTAAATATTTACTCTACATTGTACAATTTTAAATACTTCTGAATGCAGCTGCAGAAATCATGTCCAGTTGTATAGCATTCCTGTTGCTAAGAATTAACAAATATGACTGTAATTATTTATCTTGGATCCCTTAAAAAAAACTCTGACATTTCTTGCACATTTGTTTGAGCGTGACTCACAACAGACTTATAATTAGCATACTAACTTCCATTAATTAGACTGACACTTAATTGGAGCTATAAAAAGCAACCGTGGCATGTCTGTTTTTAATCAATTACTGCATGCTTCAGTCTGGTTCATGATTGCTGCAGTGATTGCTAACGACTCTGTATTACTGGGAGGCAGAATACATGAGGTTTGTAGGTAGAAGCCTGAGCATAGGGTCGGTTGTCTGGTCGAGGCTTTACAGTCTGAATGGATATGCTGTTGGTCCGCCCTGCTTCTTTGGGATGGGGGAGCAAGTAATTCCCTTGCGGAAAAACACAGGGAGTGTGGCGAGACTCACCGTGGTTTAGCCATGTCCCTGAGATCCTTGCGTGCGCCCCAAGAACTGGCTCTGGTATCAGAGCAGCTAGTTCCCTATTTGCTTCCACAGCTTTCCTTAAAACAGGTTTGCAAATCCAACAGCAATATGTGTATTGGATTTCTCTGAAGGCTTACAGTTGTTGCACACAAAGTAGAATATGGATACATGTCATAGCTGGAAAGTGTTGTCCTTAATGTAGCTTTTAATGCGTTTTTGTGTGTGTGTGTGTGTGTTTAGGGCAGTTATTTACTTTCTTTGGTTACCCTAGAATTTGAGGTCCTGGAGATTTTAAAGAGCTACAAACAAACTTTGAAATGTGGCCCGAACCATGACTCTCTCTATGCAGTAATGCACCCACAGATGTAGTTTCTGGCTGGGATTTCATACGTGCATATTTAGTAGAGGTAGTGTCTGTCTGAAAAAATGGACTTTATATTAAAAAAAAAAAAGAAAGAAAAATGAAAAATCTTTAAAGCTGTTATAATGCAGTTTGTGAAGAACACATGTTTTTTCCACTCTGAAAGAGAAAAGATTTAATACAGTTGCTTTTTTCTTTTTTTTTCCTTTCTGCTAGTACATTTTTATGGCTTAATGTAGGAGTTGCTGCGATGATTAAGTTTTGAAAGAGAACTTTGCTCCCTGTTTTATTTAAATCTTTGAAACATTTTGTATCATTCCTTTGTGGAAGGTCTCTGTTAGCCAGGGCATGGGAAATGGTTATTTGAATAAATGCCTACTACTGTGGCAGCTTTCATCAGCCCAGCCTGAGTTATCATTGCTGATCTGTAGTTTTATTGACTTCATTTAGAAAGAATAATATCAAAACTAGGACAAGATGAGACTGCTGAGAATAAAGTACAACGGAGTTGCATAAAGACCAGGCTGACGAGATCTTTGAGCCTGGAGGAGAAGTGATGGCTTTAACTCACATTTTTCCTTTGTGTGTGTCTTTTCCCCTATTCCCCTGCCATCTGTAAACTAGCAATAGGTGTGTTATGAGGCTTAATAAACAAAGCGTGGAGTGTTTTGCCAAGTAGGTATGGAATATGGATCATGTTGCTGCTGTTTAGTTATTCAAGTGGATTTCTAGCACGTGATTGTAGGTGGCCTGGAGAGGGCTCTCATCCTACCTTCTCCGTTAGCCTTATGGGAGCCTGTGCAGAGGACCCGGCGGTGGGAGAGCCAGCCCCAGCGCGTGGCGGGAGGGTGCTGCCACCCTGGGGTGCAGGGCTTTGCCCGTCGGCAGTTGCACCGCGGGAAACTGCTCCCTCGCTTCGGCTCAGTCTGGCGAGGGTGGAAGTTTGGCACGTCCCCGTCTCTGTCTGGAAACTTAGACAGTGGTTTTTTTTTTATTTATGTATTTATTTTTGGCTGCCTACAGAAGGAAGTGCAGTCGCATCTTGTCACAGCATGAATTGAAACCTTAGCACTCAGCACCTCAGCTCTGCCGCCCAGACCTAAACCTCCCATACTGCTCTAAGAGCCCTGTGTTGCTGCGATGCAGCATTTCACATCTGTCATTTCTCAGAGGGCAGATGGAAGTTGTATGCTCTGAGGAGTCTTTTAAAATTCATTTTTCTGTGTATTTTTTTTTCCTGGATAAAAATCAGTCTGCCTCCCTCTTTTCTTTTCTTTTTTTTCTTTCTCAGTAGAAATGTGAATGTTCTCAGTGTGCAAAATCCAAACCATCAAACAATATAATGGTAATACTGTTTTTACACGGAGGAAATGTGAAATATGTTTTGAAAAAACAGGTGTTTCATCCAACTCTGAGGTTTCATTTTAACATAGTCTGCCCACTTCCAGGAAGTAAATTATTCTCCCTCTTCTCCAAGCTGCTGAGTGGCTGTGCCTCACCTACAGCGTTAGGAGAACTGGGTTTCCACCTCCTCCAAAAACTGGGCCCTGGAGGCATCGGATCAATAGGTTTGAATGCATTCTCTGTATGCATATGGTTTCTTGTGCTGGGCCAGAACATCTTTCAGGATACAAATTTTGGCATCCCTGAAGTGCAGTTGTCCTTGGATCAACAGCTGAGGCAGGTGATGATGTCTCAGCTCCTGACCGTGGAGCAAAGTCTTCAGGTTATTTCCATGGAGCAGACAGGCCCTTCTGAAGACCTGCAAAATAAATCTGGTCATTTCAGAACAGAGTAGAATTAAATAAGATGACTTGTAGTAATTTCCCCTCTTCCCAAGGGCAAGGACTGAGTGGCTGGCAAAGCTAAGCTCCTAGTTTAGGATCACTTTGCTCTCCTCGCCTCTTCCTCCTCTGCTGATGTCATGCATTGCTTTGCTCTTGGCTTTGAAACCATTGTTTCTAGGTTTTCTTTTGATCTAACTTTTCAGGCGTGTGGGTGCTGGTGGATGACTGTGAGAGGGAACATACTGTGTTGAAGGGTCACATGCTAGATTCATTTAGGGTGGCCGAAGATAAGAGTTGGCTCCAGCTTGGCACAAATCACCTACCAGCTTAACTCTTCACGGCAGACCTCTTCAGAGCGATCGCTCCTTTTGTGTTTATGCAGACACCTGTAGTATTTTGGGATGAGAATGAGGGCACAATACAAACAAATAGCTGCATTTATGTGTGTGGTTTAGTGCTTAGCCTGGAGTCACATCAACTGGTTTCTGTCTCCAGCTGTGTCACTAACGTGTTGCGTGACCTTGTTATAGGCTGTAGGCTGACTAGGCAGGAATTGCATCTTCTTGATTAATAGCCTTGTTCAGGGTTATATCCCTGTGGTTCAACAGCACAAATAAGTCTTTATTACCCCTGGTAGTAGCGTGGAGTCCTGGCTCGCAGAAGAAGAGTTTTCCTGGCTTGAGAACCATCAGCACAATTAATTATGTTTGAATTGCAGTGTAAAAATTGCCAGTAAGGCAGAAACACTCAGGCCTACAAGTATTGCATGGGTTTAATTAAAAGAGTGATCTTAAGCAGCTCTGGGCATAGATACTTTATACTTCTCTATTGGTTTATATCTCTGCCTTAATTGTTAACGAGTTTGAATGAAATGAGCTTTTGTTCCCTGTGGGGTAACGCTCTCGAAGGGGAGAGGTAACTAGTTTTGAAGAGTGTTTTAGTAGCCTGTAAAACAGGGGTAAGAAAGGGCACTTTCCCCCTTTCACAGATATTCTTAGGATGGAGATCACAAATGTGGCCTGTTAAGAATGAGCCTCAACCAGCAATCTTTATTTTCAGTGCAGAGGACGGCTGTGATCCAGCAAAGCGTGCAAGCACTCCTATCTGCTTTCAAAGGGATTCCCCCAGGCCTATTTCTAGAAGGTGACTAAGGTGGGTTGGGGCAAGCAAGCTCAGCATTTTGCAGGACTAGGCCCTAGCCATTGCAATGTTTCAGGGTTTCAGAGGGAATGCTGTGGATATCACGTTGGCCTCCACATTCGGTTCTCACATTTTCCCAGAGAACTGGATAGAACAAAATACAGTCGCAGAAAGCGAGCAATTAATGAAACTGCTCTGTGCCTCCTTTTGCTGTCAACCCCGGCAGTGCCTGTGAACTGCATAAGCGCACTCGGGCTTGCTGTCCAGAGCTTGGATCTGGAGGAAGCTGACTGCAAAGGGACTCATTTCAAAACCTCTCTTGTATCCTTTGATAGCACATACAAGGACAATGTGACAGACATTGCTGCCCTGCCTGTAGTGACTAAGGAAAAGAGCTCATCAGATTTTTTTTCCTTCTTCTCCTGTATGTGTGCTCTTGTTGGAGATGAGGAGTTAGCACTGCGGGTTTTTGAAAGGCTCTCGAGTGCCCACAAACCCCAACTGGCCTAGGCGCTTTTGGAGACTAAGCCAGCATTTTGAAGTTATTTTTAAATGCTGGAAGTCTTACAAAGGTCTGGGAACGTAAATGATTAATTATTTGCATCATAGAGCATAGGAGTCACAGCCCTGGACTAAGGCTCCATTGTGGTAGGTGCTGAATGCACACAGAACAAAATGACTGGTTTTGCCCTCACAACCATGAAATTGGAGCAGATTCAGCTCTGCTCGCTCTGTTTTCTAATATATTGGTAATTGCTCAGTGTGATGCAGCAGTGTATCAAATCACAGATATGTTTTTTAATAGCAGATGAAATGCAAATAAAGGTCAGGCTTGTATAACATGTATTTGTTTAATGCCTTGAATGTCAGAGTACAGTAAACATGGTATGAATGCCTGGATGAAAAATAATTGCTCAGGCATAGAGTAGATAACATTGACTATATGTATCTTTACTATGTTTCTCTATTATGTCAAAGCCTCTGATCAGTGCTGCATTACCATTAACAGATGACTTGCTTTTACTGCCCTCCTTTGATCACTTTGCCAGAGTGACGTCTGGCTGGTTTCCTTTTGCCAAGGTCCCAGGATTCTGATGAATGTCTATCTATTTTCCTTTAAAATCAGCCTGAGAAATAAATGGTTCCTCCGTTCACCCCAGATGAGGTGGGTTTTCTGCCCTCTCCTCCCACCTTCTTTCCCCCCCTGCCCTCCAAGGGATAGGCGGTCAAATTCGGTACGGACTATTACAAAGCCCTCATCCCTGCTGCATGTTGTGATAGTCCATCAAGTGGCAGGACCAGGTTGTTTTGCACACATACATGGTCCTCAGCGTGTGTGTTAGAGGAGATTGGTTCCGGCTGGATGCCTGGAACTGAGAGAAGACTCCAAAATTGGTGCCTGTGGGAGTTCTGCCTTGCCTTCCCTCCCCAAAAGGTCCGTCTCTGGCAGAGAAAAGCTTTATTCTTACAGCACAAAATTCAGCCATGACAGTGAAGTGTTTGACCACAGTTGCTGTCTTGAAACAGTAATTTTTTTTAGTTTTTTTCTTTTAGTTTTTTAGCTATCTTGCAGCCACTGAGCCCCTTGGAAGATAAGTACCTAGACATCACGCTTAGGCTGACATTCAGTAGGGAATAAGTATAGTTCAGTGTTCATAGCAGCCTGTGTTGCTGGCGACCATGTAATCTGCCGCAGTATCTTATACTTACTGAAGTGTAAGTGCTTGTGCCTGGACAGACATTGAAAACATGTGCCTTGCTGAAGCCAGACTGCTGCTTTGTGGGAGGGGATCTCCTGCTTGCCAGCTGGTGTCACACATTAGTTTTAAGTGTTGCTTTTTGAGAACTCCATGTCAGGCAGAAGTTGGAGACCTGCACATCAAACCAAACAGTCCTGGGTGTGTACTTCTGCATTTGCAAGCTCTTCAGACTATTTTGTCTACTGTCCAGTCCTGGTCTAGTCACAAGCTGAACTTCTGACTAAACTGATTTATGTAAGGAAAATTTGTTCTTTAACTGAAGAGCCCCAAACTGAAATATTTTAGCAAAAGACTGAAACCCTGGTGCAGGTGGCAGGAGGGCATGCAGCTCCTGTTTCCTACTGCAGACCAGCCTTTCTGTCCTCTGAAGTGCCATGGCAAGGAAATTTTTGACCAGTTCTGCCTTAAACATTAAACAATTTTGGGTGAGTGACTCATTGTTTCGTATTTGTTGTTTGTATTGCTATAGCAGTTGAGGCTCTTAAGCTTTGGATCCAAGACCTTGTCGTGCCAGGTGCTGTAAGAACATGATAAAATAACAAAGACCTTAGGAGGAAGAACACGACTTTCTCCATAACCCAAGATGACAGATGGCTGCAGATGGGGGAGCACAAGGATCTAATGAGATAATACTGACCCGTGCAGTGAGCAGTAGTCGTGGTACATCAGTTATCTAAACATTGCTGAGGTTTTTATAGACACTATAGCAAAGGACAGTTTGAAGGAGGATGATTAAGTGACGGCAGAAGTTTACAGCGACATCCCGTCAAGCCACAAAGGCAGCACAGGGAGAAGATCCTTGCCAAAAATGCTGCTTGATGAAAGATGTTTGCTGCAAAATCCACCAAATGAGCAGCAGAGGTTAGCACCAAAGGTGCTGTGATCATGTATGAGAGGGTACAAGGTAGAGGAACAAAGGGCTCAAAGTAAAGATAGAAAGTGTGTTTGGGTGAACAGGGAAAGCAGAGCCAGTGAGGAAAAGATACCTACAGGCAAACTGCGTATTCCTATTAGAGCTTTTTGTAGTGTGTTTTCTGCTAGCAATTCAGGAAAATGAAACTGCTGCTTCTTTAGATCATAACCTTTAGCAGTCATGTGATATTAAGGAACAGATGAGTGAACCAGAATGTATGTGTTCCTTTATTTGTAGCACAAACGCCTCCGTAAAGGCCAAAGGAAAAACATAACTTTTGGTAACAGAATTACTCTGTGCAGAAACTCCAGCAAACTTCCTTTGTCAGCTGTAAGATTGCAAGGTGTGAGTTAAAGGACAACACCAGCAGTTTGCTCACATCCTTTCATGAGTATTAAACTGAGCTTAACCTCCATCAGGTTCTTTTTCTCATGCATGCTGCCTACTGCTAAAAATAATGGCAGGTTGAAGATGTACTGAAGGGAGCAGCTGCCCAGTCCATGGGTTTTCTGAAACAGCTCTCTGTCCACAGTCGTGGTTTACCTCCCCTGCGGTGTGGGAGGAGACACAGCTGTCACGGCATCTGTTCTGGAAGCTCTCTCTGGCAGTAGGATATCCAGGAGCCTTGCACTTGTAGCCTACAATATAAAAGGTTTTGCATGGAGTGCAGCCTCACCATGGTAAAAATAAAACTTTAAAGGTAGCCGCTGTTTGCTGAGAAGGACTTTTGTGAAGGAAGTGGGGAATCAAGAAGGTCCTTATATCCTGTGTAATGTAGCTTGATGTGAATGCAGAACAAGAGAACATATATATTTAAACAGACTCCCTATAAGGTTACTGGAGAAATAGTTTCACGGTAGGAAGGGCATTGGTTGCTTCTGCATAAGATGCTATCCCAAATCTGTTCCCTGTCATAGGGACCCATTTATTTGGAGCCTCTTTAGTTGTGTGGAAAGCCAAATTCATTATCTCGTGGGCACTTTCGGCAATAAACTTCAGTCTTGCCACTAGAGGGGGACTGCAAGCCATACTCCATGCATTCATCCTGCTGGACTTTATCAGCACCCTCTCAGTGCTACTATGAGTCCAACAGTACCAGATGTGGGACCTTCTCAGGCATACTAGGCTCTGGGGTATTACAGCACCTATCAGTGTTCGATCTGCAGCCAAACAAATGTGGTGTGGACAAGGGGACTCTGGTTGTCCTGACTGGTGTGACATCCCAGTGCTCCTCCAGTTCTGCAGAACGTTAATTTTTATTCCCAGACCATCACAGAAAGTGTCCTGAGCGTCAATGATGTTCAGTGAAAGCTGCACTAGGTCTGTACAGCCTCACTTAGTCATGGAGAGGTACGAGTAGCCCCTCTTGTCACCCCAATGAATGAATGTAACAACGGCAGTGTACACAACAGCGCCGTTACACTGGTCAAAAATAAAATGGAAATGTGAGCGTTTCTAGATCCTAAAAGAAAAGTGAGTTTGTGGATAGGGATTTTAGTATAGGGGACTCATTTGCATTCTGGGCCTGACTGCATTGCTTGACCTACCTGTTTCTTGTTGCCTTGCAGGGCCTTTACCCATGTGTTCACCTTTGGCCCAACATTTCGAGCGGAGAACTCCCAGAGTCGCAGGCACCTGGCAGAGTTTTATATGGTAGAGGCCGAACTGTCCTTTACTGAAAGCCTCCAGGACATCATGCAGGTAGGTATCTCTAAACATGTACATGGAACTATCATCAAAACTTCCTCCTCCCTTAGCTGTGCTCCCTGCCCTCAACTGAGGCTGCACTTCTTCTTACCTTGTGCTAGCCTGGTTGGGGACATAGGGACTTCCCAAGGATCATGGTTCACTCAGCAAAGCAGGGACCTCGGAGGAGATTTGGGAGGGAAGGGATAGGCGTGAACATAGCTGTAGTCTGAACTGCTCTGCACCCTTGCCAGGAGATGTGTAAATGTGCATGGTATGTTGGCTGGTGCTAAGGAGTGGCACTTTCCCCTGCAAAACCTTCAGCACCTCTCCAGCACATCTGAGTAATGTTTGTGTAATGGGTCCCTCAGTGTGCTCTGTAAAGAGCTCCTTTAAATCTACATTGAAATCTAAAGTAGAAACAGTAGTTCCTGGCAGGCACTATTCACTATGACTCTAGTAGAAGACTAAAATGCTTATGGTCAGCTCTTGATTATCCAGGGTTGACCTCTTGGTTGCAGGTTAACCACATGATGGATGCTAATGCATCTTACTAGGCTCAGCATAGGCCAGCTTGTGCCCAGTAGGACTTGTGAATAAACATCCATGTGTACACTCGTATGTCAGATAAGTTCTTTGGAGAACTGTTGCAGAAATATCCTAAAAAGACCAGAGGCACTGGCTACACAGTATAAAATAACATCCAGGAAGTGGTTTCTGCAGCCTGAATCATATGCAGTCTGCAGAATCAGAGCAGCCTACTTGACATAGCCTGACACCAAAGCTGATATATCCCGTCTCTTGTGTGACGATGCTGCTTCTGCACTTATTTTTGGACATCTGCAAGGCATTGGGCAGTGTGGGCTGAGCCATTGGAAGTCCCTGTCCTCCATTATGAATAATATCCTGATCTTTCTTTTCTCTCTCCTTTTCTCAAAAACAGCTTTCTGTATTGTTAAACTTACACATATGGTATGATCTATGCCTTAACATCCTGAGACCCTGTTTCTCTAAGCAATGAGGAGCTAACCAAAAGCTCCAGGGCTTTTATCTGGCATAATAAGCAGGGCCTTCTATTAAGGGATATTTGAGCCTTGGACACAGCATAAACATCTCTGTACTCTTTTGCTGAGAATCCTAACTTCTTGGCTTGTGAAGTATATCCAGCTGGTCCAGAGGGTTCAGAGAACTAGATCTGAGAATTGTTCAGGAAGGTATAGGGCCTTCGTTGTATTTTTATTTTTACCGTTGCTAAACATCTTGTGAAGCCTCGGACTTGTGCTCTCCTCTTTCTCTTCTTCCCCCAACCCAAAGTCTTTGACAAGCATCCTTTCCTGTAACAGAAATTCTAGCGATTGCAATTTTGCATTCCCCATAGTAAGTCTACATTGCAACATGCTTACTTTTGTGATGTTCTTACTTAAAGAAGTGGAGTTCCTGTTTTGTTTATTTTTAAATCATTGGGCAATCTATTAAGAAAAAAGCAATCTGACAGCTGCTCTGTAGCCTAAGCTAAGTTTCTTTTTCTCCACATAACTGATGTAAATTTAGTGTTCTCTCAAGTATCTGCCTGTTGGGCAGTTTGCCTGTTTGTTGTCAACTGCAAGTTCTTTGTTTGGTACAAAATGCCCATTTGAAAGCCTTGGAGGCTATTGGCCAGAGTTAGTATCTGAACTTTGTCCTTGCATAAAGAGCTGGATTGTTTAACATTTTAACTTATTTTAAAAAATTTTTTCAACAGTTGGAGTGAGTACCTCCAACTTCAGCAAGTTAGTGTGCTGGGAATGCTCAGCTTCTTCAGGAACATCTTGGAGTATTTACTTGTATACCGTTAAAGCGTACAGAAGAGCCTTGCTAAAAGATGCATGCTTACCATTCTCTGTTGAGGCTTGAGATCTTTCCCTCACCAGAGCTCCAAAAGTAATACAGCTTTCTTTACAAAATAACACGCAAAAAAAAAAGAACAGCAGTAACAAAGTTAAATATGCTCAAGCGTGAAGGAAGCTGAGAGCGATGGCCTTTTTTCCTGCTTTAATTGTGGACAGCAATGTATCCTACTTTCCAGTCCTTCATTATATTATCTGCTTAAAACTGTGACTTCTTTGCACTGGAGAGCTTGTTCTTTTTTCTTTTTTTTTTTTCTTTGAGTGTTCATGCCTAATACACATTTTGCATAAATAAGAGTAAGTGCAGTGAGGAGGCCAATGCATGACCCATGAGTCTGTCTTTTTTGCCAAGATAAAACCTCAATCTCAAACCTGGAAATATTTCTCAGATTGTTTTTCCCATACCACCCACAGTTTTTTTCCGCAAGAGGAAGCTGCTTATGTTGAATGCTGTGGGAACCTAATTGTTACTTTATCGCGCAGTGAGGGAAAAATAGCGCTAATTAAACAACGTGCTTTTCTAAAACCAGATGATACTTTCATTTTCTAGAAAGAGGAAACTTAATGTAAAATGGCTTCGTCTCTGCTTGGGTGAAACCAGATGAATTGCCAAGAACTTTTCTAATTTCATTTGCATAAGCCTTTTTCTAGCTACTTTGAAGAAAGTTCAAAGCTGTTTGGTTATTTGTCACTCAGCAGCAGGAATGCTGGCTTTTCATTTCCTCTGTGTTTGAGTACCAGTAGGGGTAAAACCATTCATCTGCATATGATAATGCTGTTCCTTTATTTGGATCTTCCTTTTTTAAATAGAGGGTCCAGATTCGTACAGGAGTCTGAAAGTTGCATTTGGCTCCAGAGGAATCAAAATAGGAGCTGATTTACAAGCTTCTCTTGGCTGATGGCATGCAGAGGCTGCTCGTCAGCACAGAGCAGTGTTTCAATAGTTTAGGACAGGTGATAAAGTATGTTCTTCTAAAGATGAGAGTTTGGACAATAGGCCTGAAATCTAATCTTGGCTATGTCACTAGCTTCTTCTCTCCTTTATCTTTCATTCTTTTTGCCCTGTAACACTGGTTCCTTGCGAAGCAGAAGCCTGCTTCTCCATCAGACTCTGCTGACTAAAAGTTGCCTTCATCTTTTCCCCATTAATGTCCCCTGGGCAGTGTCTTAGGACCTGTTCACTTGGACATCATTGGTAGATACTTTGCTTCTCTCAACTCTGCCATTACTGAATTACTGCCATTACTTTTTGCTTACGGAAAGAACAGGAATGTGCATGGACTTTAGGAGCTGCTTTTTACTGGAAAAAGCCTGCTCCCATCCCAAGTTGAGATGAAAATGTCAAGCTGCATCACTCTTGCTTACAAAGGAGAAGAGACTAAGGAGGGCAATTTAGGAGAAAGTTGTGAGCGTCGGTGCTCCGCAGGCATTGACTCCCTGCTTCGTGCAGGCATGGGGCTATGAGGAGTCAAGGGAGCTCATTTGCCAATGTCACAGGCAGTGTCTTGCTGCTTTGCATAACCAAACAGGAAAATGACTCTTTAAACAAGATGATCAAAATGCACCGAGGCCTCATTTGGGTGCTTTTTTCCATTTAGAATTAAAGTGGCACTTGTTTAATTTCTCCATGAGTGAAGTCCATTTTTACGGATAGGTATATCCAAATTGGACATTAATGTCATTTAGCTTATGCATATTAGTTAGGGAAATTAAACCACATATTTTTCTTTGTTTTTTGTTTCTCAGACATCCCTGCATTGATGTGCCCTCAACTTTAGCTGTCTACTCATCTCTTTGCTTTGCTCTTACTGTGCAGAGTCTGGCTGGCTGAAATCTGTCTGACAGGCTGACTTTACCTAGTACATTTTTTCTCTTTTCCTTTAGTTTTGTTTGTTGTAGCAAGAAACCAGAAAACCAGAATTGCTCATTATGGGAAAGGTATCTCACTAATAATCAATCTGAGACCAGTCACCACAAATGGTCATAATGTGCTTATTTGTCGCTGAGGGCCAGGGGTTGCTGGGGTTGTGGCAGCAACCAGGAGGGCTGCTGCTTGAATATTTTAGATGTACTTTTTTCACTGGACGTATTTGAGCGAAGATACTGAAGCTATCAGCAGACACTGAAACCCTAAACCTATAGCAGAAACATGGGTTCCATTCCTCTTCAGCGATGGGCAAGCCTGCAAATCAGGAGCACTAGCAAACTGATACCTTCATGTGCCTGACCATGCAAAAGGACAGAAGCTCCTTCTGTACCCTTTGCCTGATGTGTAACATGCTTTACTTAGGGTCTGGGAAAATAAACAGTGTTAATTTTCATGCACTTCTGTTTTCTCTGTTAGGTTATGGAGGATCTCTTCAAGACAGCAACAAGTACTGTACTTTCCAAATGTCCTCATGATGTTGACCTTTTTCATAAATACATAGCACCTGCACAGAAGGTAATAAATGCAACAGGAAAGAGTTGCAATCCTTTTATGCCTTTTTGGTGCTCTTGACAATAGGGAGACTTTTTTTTTTTTTTTTTTAAATATACTGTGCTGTGTTAGCTAACTATGAAAAGCCAAAAATCAGCCTGATCTTATGTGATCGTTTGGGCCAGTACAGAGAGGACACACAACTTTCTGTAGCTAGCATGTGTGGCACAATTGTGGCTGTTAAATCATCTAGCTGCCTCTGACTTCTCAGCTCCAAAATCCAGGTATTCTTTCAGCACTGAATGGCTGGTAGTGGATTTTGACCTGCATCTCAGAAATTAGAGGGAGGTGGCTTTTCTGCATTTTCAGTGGGCCCCTGAACCCGTAGTAGTAGCTTTACGTTTTTGTTTTTCTTGTTTTAACCAAGGGCAGGTTGGAACAAATGCTGAAGAAGAGGTTTGTGACGTAAGTACTTCTATTCCAAAATGATCCGGAAGAATGTTTTTGTGGGGGGGGAGTTCTTTTTATATATCTTCTTTTTCTTTTCCCAAATCAGTGTCTTTGAAAAGCATAAATTGCAATTGCCATTGTGCTGTTGCCGGTTGCCCTTCCATCTCCACATGAGACTGGTATCTGTGTCTGCTGTCCTTTAGCTTTTGCTTCCCAAGACTAGATCCTCTTTCTACCAGGGCATCATCCTTCCAGCATGTAGCAGAGCAGAGCTTTGCTTGCTCTTTTCGTTTTGGTTTCAGCTTTGGTGCTCTTCCTTCTTTCACTCCCTCCCTCCAACAGCTCCCTTTTTTTGAAAAGCTCTCTTCTACTATTTAAAATCCTAGGTGGTTTTCTATTGCCAATTGCTCGTGCTACTGTTTTTTCCAGTTCTCTACATGCTAAAGAATAGAGGAGACACTGATTTCCTTCTTGGGCTCCCAAAAATATCTCCTCTTCCCATCCTTTCCTTTCTCCTCAAATAGGAGGAGGTTCTGCATTCATCCCAAAAAACCTTGTCAGACCTCTCAGCCCAACACTGGTTTTCCTATTAAGCAGCTACAGCTGCCCTCTGGCAACAGGATCATGGTAGATCTTCTCTGTGCATTTTGTCTGCACAGACACCCCTGGAGACCTCTGAAGTGAATCCCTCTGGCCAGTTTATTCCTTCTTTCTTTCACACCTAAATGAGATATTCCTGATGGGGCAGAGTTACACTCAGCTTCTTCCCTGGTCTGACGAAAAAGAGGGTGAGCCAGCCCACGTGCCTCTCCCTCCCTTTCTTTCTCTATCTGTCTCACCCTATCTTCATCGAGTGCTGGCATATCTGGGGCACTCCTGGCTTACACATATCGCTTAAATGGTGGATACCTGTGCCTGTGATGCATCTCTTCGCCCTGTGGCCTTTTACGGAAACAGCAGCTTTGGAGAGCCTCAAGTCTTACATTGGAGTGAAATTCCAATCAAATTAGTGCAAGATCACAGAACCCAACCATGTGGAACAATATATTCCTCCCAGAGCTGCTTCCTCCAGAAGCTTTCCGTGTATTAGTGAAACCTCGTTGTAGCTTGAGCTCATGAACTTAGGGAACTTGATTTATAATTGGATTTAGCTGATGATACGGAGAGGTGAAATTATCATGACGAGGTTGTCCTTCTCTCTCTCCACAACATTTGCATGGTATGTGGAAAACTTGTCACCAAAGTATCTTCCATTGAGTCTTGATTTCCTGCTGCCAGACCTGCAGCATCTTTCACTGCACTGTTTCTCTTTGCTCTGCGATGATACTGGTTTTTTTTTTTATATGCTGATAGAAGTCAGTGGAGAAACTGCTCTCAGAACTGTGTCAGAGGAGTAGAGAAACATCGTTGAAAATAAATAAAATAAATAGGATTTTTGCAAAGTAAAGTGAAAACGTTTGAGCTGCTGGCTCTTTGCACCCTGGGCTGTTACTTTCACGTAACATTGTGCTGAACACATTGTTGGTGTTCATTGTTGATGGCACGTTGTTTTCTTAAAAAAAAAAAATCAAATTTATATGAAATAGTTCTTTGCAGAACTCATTTCTGGCTGAAATGCAACATTGCAGTAATGCAAAAGTGTCTTGAGAGCTTAGCACTTCCTGTCTTGCATCTAGCTGAAGCACAGGAAAAAGGTAGGGTTCTTGCCATATAAAATGTAACTTTTTGGTTTCCATCCAAAGAAGCGTTGCTGGGAAGTCTGACATCACAGCACAAGTTGGCCTGGTAGCGGGGAAATGCCTCCTTAATTTTCCGATGCGGCGCTTCGCCAGAAAGCTTTCTTGTTATTCCCTTCACGGTTATCTCAAAGACTTTTTTTTTTCTTTCAGAATTTCCTACAGTGAAGCAGTGGAAATTTTGAAGCAAGCTTCTCAAACTTTCACTTTCAAGCCAGAGGTAGGTAATTGTCTGGTTGCTTATCCCTGCCTCTGCTGGTGTACACAGCCAGCCTCAACTTTGCAGATCTCAGGGAAACCTCCTTTCTCACTTTCTGATACTGCAGCTGAGTTGTTACTCAGCAGAAGTTTATTTATCTTGGTATGTTTGCTCAGTGGTAACCCAGATACAACATTTACCCTCGAAAGGTGAAATGGGAATTTTGTAGCAGTGAAGCATGTAACATTTGTAGGGAAGGAAGGGACGAGTTTGCTGCTGGGGCATCAGGGCTTTGCAAAGGCCTCTCTCTTTCCCATGTGCGAGTAGTGCCAAGTGTATTGTGGATTCAGCAGCAGTCCATCTAAGGAGGGTTGCTGCATCCTACAGTGGGCTGGAAATCTCTAGTCAAAAGTCACAGAATTTATAACATTTCACTGGAATAAAGCAGGAGGGATGAAGGGCATTAGGATAGTCCAAGGTTTCTGGTAACAAAGAGTTAGTTGATAGGATGCTGGTTTTCCTTAAGTGAGAATTACTGTAGCATGTAACGGGACACAGCAGGGAAGAGAGCAGTGGGCTAAGCAAATCTGCCTTCTATACACCAAAAGTAATACTGAAATGAGGCTGGTTTACTGGGTTGAGTAAGCCAATTTTGGATGGGAGCCCATTTCCCTTAAGCTATCTGGAGTAAGGTTTTTTTTGTTGTTCTTTGTTTCTTCCAATGTGATATCAGATGCTTGATGCAGGGATGATCTGGCCCTGTTCTCTGGAAGTTAAGCATGTTATTCTCATGGCCTTGCTCTGCTTTCGAATCTGTAGGACTATGTTTTTCTGCTTAACAATTTTTTCCCCATGAGAAGTTGCTGTTCCTGGTTTCATGTTATTGAAAGCTGCATATCTCTCTTGTGCAGGAATTTTGCTGTGTTTCTTTCCACAGACAAGATGCACTAAAGCAGGATCCCAGGTCTCTTTTGTTCTTTTTACAGTGGGGCTGTGACCTCCAAACTGAACATGAGAAGTACCTGGTGAAGCACTGTGGTGAAGTTCCCTTGTTTGTGATTAACTACCCATATGACCTCAAACCTTTTTATATGCGGGACAATGAAGATGGACCTCAACACACGGTGAGTCCGCTGGTCATCATTCTAGCTCCTTTTTGGCTAGGCATCTGTCTTAGTCTATTGATAGGTAGATCACAATAGTTTTCTGCTGGTCCTCCAGTCAAGAAGATAAGCCGTCCATCAGCTGCTACTTTCCAGTCTTTTTTGCTCTTGTAGGAGAAATCCCCAAAGCAGGAACAACAGGATGAAGATTCAAGAGATATATAAGCAGGGATAGCTCATTTATCTTTTTTATTTAAGTTACTTAAGACAGATTTGCCATAGTTATTTCTTGTCTTGAGAAACTTCTGTACTGCTAGGTGAAATGCTTAGAATTTCATGGCTCCAAGCAGCCAGTGACTCTTCTGTCACGTAGATCTACTGCCCGAGTATGTAGCATGTAATCCTCAAATAGCAGATAGAGACTTCTTCTGCAAGTCCTATGCTTTGAGGGTGTGATTTCCTAATTGAACTGAGACAACTTGAAACCTTGCTTCTACTAAAAAGAGTGATTAAGCCTACCATGTGTCACTGCTGCTTTGTTTACATCAATTCTTGCAACAGTTCAGCTGTGAGATGGGAAACAGAATCTTGCAAAATGAAACAAAGAAGAAAATCAGTCCAAACCTGACACATATGCAGATGCTAACACTCTGATCCTAACACTTAGATCAGCATATCAATACCATTGATCCATCACTATCATTACCAGTAGAGCTGGCTCAAGGAAAGGGGGCAGGTAGAGGTCAAACACATTTTAGCTTCAGCTGAATGGTCGAAGCAGCTTAAACTCTAAGGAAATCAGGGCTTCAGGAAATTTGCCTGTGTGTCTTTGTCTGCCAGCTCGTAAGTTGCTGTTAGGTTCTTTGTACCCTTTTCAGGCTTGCCTACATGCACAGGCTACCCCACGAGAATAATCTGGTGGGATTCAGTTCACAGCACATGCTGCGGATGTCCTCCATCTGGAACAGCACTGCCCTTGGTTAGGTTTTGCTTAGGCTTATGCATTTCTACCATTTGTGGCATGCAGCCCCCTCCCAGCCTTTTCTGCCAAGTGGATTCCTTGGTTTGATGCAATTAAGCAAAGTGTCTTCCCTTCTTGTCAACAAGAGACTTTTTCTGCATGTGCAAATAGTTATTAAAGTGTCTTGGACTCAATAGGATTACAGTAGCTTTTTACTAACAGCCTGGCTCTTCTAAGTGTCAACCATCTTTTGATGTAGACTGTGGTTATGTGGTGTGACTTACATTACAGTTCTCTTTCTTCAAAGGTTGCAGCCATTGATCTTCTAGTACCAGGAATAGGGGAGTTGTGCGGAGGCAGCTTGAGAGAGGAGCGACTGCCCTTCATCGAATCACGCTTACAGAGGTACAGAAAACCCACAGGTGCCAGCAGACCAGCCTGACTGGGTAGTGTTTCAGCAGCCCTCAGTGGTAGGGAGGCCAGAGGACTGGAAGAACAACTAACACTATTTCAAATGTCCTATATTTTGGCTTTCAGATATCTATTTATCTGAGTAAGTGATTGCTAACTGGTAAAGAAGGTCTTGTGCTTCTGTTGTAGGTATGCAAAGTGCCTCTCTGTTTTAGCTCATTACAGAAGAGTTTGTTTTATGTTGGGAGAGCACCTTTTCTCCGCCGGACAGGGCAGCAGGATGCCTCAGCTGTGAGGAGGCTGCCTAGGACAGAGTCTGGTCTGAAGCGCTTCGTCCTTGAGCCTTCCCTTCCCAGCTCATGTGGCTGAGAGCTGATGGCGAAAGTGGAAGTTGTCATGTAGACAGAGCCTAAGTATTTTTGTCAGCACATTGTGTAACTGAGGAACTGCAGTTAGAGTTGCAAGCTTCACTGTCTGTGACGTGACTGGCCTTAATGGCATTATTTCAGAGAATACTGTTCTTTGCTAATGGTTTGGTGGAAAGCTTCATTAGGAGTGGATGGGACCTATGTTGGGTCATCTGGGCTCTTTGACAGTCTCCTTCCCTGCTGCCATGTTCTGGTTTGTGTGACTGAGAGTGATTTTAGGCTAAATTCAGTCTCCAAATTTCAAATCTGGTGGTTAGTTAACAATCATCGACATTATAGATGGGGGAACCCTACATAGACAATTACTGCCTGGATCCTGTTTCGCTTTTCAAAAGAACCTTTCATAACTCGTCTGAGTCAATTTGTGCCAGTCATACACTTGTACAAAGCAATTTTGGAGGAAGATTAATCCCCGAATAACGTCATTTGCACATTGTGAATGACTTTATCACTTAAATCAGCTGCATGCTCACAGACATGTATCTAGTCAGTAGAGAAGAGCAAAATCCATTTCAGCATAATGAATCCAAAAGGCAGGGCAATTAAAATCACCAGAACATTGGTTCCTAATTTATGGTGTAGGATGCTATTACTCCCTGCATTGCTTCTCCCTTCGAACTCTCCAGAAACAAGCATGCTTCAGCAGAAGCCAAGTACAGTGCTGCCTGCTGCACTTTTTCATTTGATATTTTTACCCAGGGGTCAGTGAGATCTGGAATCCACTGCCCTCAAGGCATGGGGCTAGAGAAGGAGTGCTTGTGGGGATTAAGGCCAGAATTTCTTGTTTGACAAAAAAAGCCATAGGAATTATTTCAAGCTACAAATGATGCTTCTTCAGTGGCCTTCAAGTACAGCTCTGCCTTGAAGATGATCTGGAAAATAAGACTGAAAAAATAGGACCTCTTATCACAGGTTTGTCTCTGTTTTAAGTACTTGGGATCTGATCTGGTGAGCCAAAATATTTTGTTCTTGCTTTCAAATCTACTTCCCGTGGAGCCAACGTAATTGAGAGATGAAGAACAGGATTCTTGTCTCCTTATGCAGGTTTCATGGAATAGTTCTCAAAGTCCTAGCCAGGGACAGTTTTGTAACGCACTGAAGATTAGAGAAGTGGATGCTTTTGGCTTACAGAGAATTTTTTGCATTGAGAGAAATGGAAGAAACTTCAGCTTCACGCCAGTTCTGTGTGGGCAGGAAAAGGGGAGAATTTGCACTGGCAGCAATTAGAAACAAATATTTAGTAGTTTTACAGAAGTTATCGCACATTAATAAAACCATGGAAGTTTAGCGGTTTTATGCACTAAAAAAGGAGAGAATTTGCATCGTTCCGTAGCCCACACATGTGAAGAGATCTTATTTGACTCATTCATAAATGAAATCTGGCTGCATGTCATGGTAAATTTAATATGCAAGCCTGTACTCTCGAAACATTCACAGGCAGAGTTTACCAATGTGGTTAAAGTTAAGAATATGCACAAGTCTTTGCATGAAGTTGCGATCAACTCTGTATGTTTACAAAATAAACTGCATTTTAAGAAGCATGTCGAGAGTCTATTGAAGATTGTCTACCAAGTGCCAGAGTCCACAGAGGCTTATCATGTCTTCCCCTAGTTTCCTGCCTTTCCTCTTCGGACTGAGTTTAGTCATCAGACCCTCCGTTTCATTGCAGCATTCTCTTCTAGACAAGTGCTGTTTGTACAGATCTGCTATGTTCTTTTACTTACGAGGGGTTTTCTTTTTGTTCCATAGATTGGGACTCGCAGATGCCTACCAATGGTAAGACAATATCTTGGTCTGCAAGCTATATTTCTTCTTTTGAGACTCTTTAAACAACTGTTTTGTTTTTTGATCCTGTTCTTCAGAGGAGATTTCTTGGCCCAGTTGCCCTGCCATCACTGCCAGTCTAAATGGAACAGCCAGTTCATTTGAACAAAATTTAATCTAATGCTACTTAGTTTATCTTCCCAATTTGTCCACTCATAGCACAATTCATTCCTGTCATTATTGCATAAAGTGGATTAATTTTCAGCCTCTCAGTGAATTTTGATACTAAATCATTAAACTGTGTCCAAAATTGAATAGGTTCTGACCACTACTGCATGAGATAAACAGGGCACAGAACCACAAGCGATTTCTGACCTTTAACAGCTCTATGAATAACTCCCTTTACAATAGACAAGGTAGCTGGGTTGAAAAATTTTCCCTAACAAAGTGTTCGAAGCAATTACAACTGCTCTCCTAAGGAGACAAAACAACCTTTGAATTAATGGTCTAGCCTATTAAAATGACAAGATTTTTATGCTCCTCTTGAAGAGTGTTTCTTGGTATGCACTTTATCATAACTACTGAGATGGTGACCATGCAAGAGAATTTTAAATTTAGAAGAGTGTGTTCAAATGCTCTTTGGTATTGGAATGATCATTAGGGAGATTGTCGTGATAAAAGTGGAATAAGTATCAGATTCTTATCCTCTTCTCTTCCCACAATATGAAATCATTTGGAAACAGCCCAAGGCATTGCAGACTTTTATATCATCCATATCCAAACAGGGTGAATGGAATGTCTTCCTATAGTGTTTACATTTATGGGCCAGAATACACCATATCATTTCATCTGACCCAGAGCATAACTCTTCAGGATTTCTCTCTGTAATTTATCTGAGCCCATAGCTTCTGTTGGTATGAAATATTTTTAGACAGCCATACAGTTTAACTTAGACTGAAGGTGATGTCTATGTCCCCAGATAAGACTGTTGGCAGAGAGTTGTTCACATGCCCAGTGTGCCCTCTCAGAATACTGCCAGTGTGTGGTAGGAGGTAGCACTCAAGCTGAATCCATTTAGCATGTTTTGCTTGATTTTACCCCCTTGGAACTAATGTGAAATACTTGGAAAAATCCCAGGACCCCAGGTGGTGCTTGATAGGCCAGATTGTTGTTTTTCTCCTCCTAACTCTGGCCAGCACCTGGTATTCTAGAGGAGCATAGTTAGCAACATTAATGCATGTAGGTAATTGCATACTGGGTGTACTGGACAGGGAAGGATTATCCTGACCAAGAATGATCAGTGGTTGGGTTAGATGTTGAGATACAGCCTGAGGAAGTCTGGTGTTCAGTGTCAGAGAGCCTTCCAGCACTACTGAGATGGATCAGTCTTGCCTTACACTTCCTTCAAGGGAGGATAGTAAGACTTTGTCCATCACCAGCTTGCAATTTCATGTGAAATGTTACCGTCATATTTGGATACTCTCCTCCCCTCTTCCCTCCACTCCATCAGAGATGATGCAGCTTCCCAGAGAAAATTAACGCTGTTGGTGCCCCCTACCATAGCAGGGTCTGGTGTGCTAGAAGGGCACAGGGTAGGAGTGTCCTGGGTTGCTTCTGGACTCCAGTCCAGAATCTGACAGAAAACAGGCAGGTGGCTTTGCCAGCATCCACCTTTTCAATGGAGGTGGCAGGAGAGACTGAAATCAGTCTCCTTCATTTTAGTGATTGGGTTTAGTCTCTAAAGCTGGCGCACAAATTCTTTGGAGAACAGTTGAATCATTCCTTTTGAAGTGTAATATTTGCTAACTTTTGAATGGGCAGCCTTATGAAACATCCCTTTTGAAATCCTTTATATGCTGCCATATCTCTGTTTCTACCTGTTTTCTTCTCCCACTGAGCATGAGGATACTGTGGGAGCTCACTACCTCTAGAACTGCTTCAGGAGTGCCCTGCGTGCAGAATCATTGGGTGTAGAGGGAACTGATGATCTGAAACCCTGTTTTGCTTTTGTCCATTCCTGCCTTTCAGAAAGCTTTTCAAAAAGGTAGATAAAGGAACATTGCAGGACCCCTCTGAATCTCCTTCAGGTGGATACATCTTTCCTGTTTTGCAGGTTTCTTTCCATAAAGAATGATTGGGAGAACTAATTGGCTTGACTTTACAGTTATTTTATGTTATTTTCACACTCCTTCCTTCAAACAGTAAATAGAAAAGAGCTCAGTACTGCAGATGATGATCTTGGCTAGACTGAGAGACGTCTATGGAGATGAGATGGGAAAGCCAGGAGATCGGGGATTACTCTGGGAAGTCGCTCGCTGCCTGTCTGCCTCTTTCCTCCTGTTTTTTGCCAATTTAGGCTGTTAGCCCTGGGGGGCAGAGACTGAAATCCCTGTGGCTGTGTGGTATGAATACATTGCCTTATACACTGGGGACCTGAGCCTGATAGCAGCCTCCAGGTACCGCCTAAACACAAGCAATAACAGAACAGGTACTTTGTCATGAACAACTTCTCTCACCGCCATCACCTTGAGCAACTTTTCTGATACTCCTTCTACACAAAAGACCCATTTCCTCACTCTGATTTTCCTTGTGTGCATGAATGGAAGAGATAGATAGCATTGTATTGAGCCCTTTACAGTCCAGGTACCTTTCTGATCTTCTAGTGTAATGCTGGTGAAAGTACATAGCACCAGAGCAGGTGTTATCTGCTTTCTCAAATTAGATGTTACTGTGTCATCTTGTTCCTGTTCTAGATGGGCAGGGTTGAGCTGTGCTGGGCTCCTCCATTTCTGATTTTCTTTGAAGCGTAAATGCCAGAGCGTTCTGTTGGGTCCTTGTCCTTGTGTGGCAAGGTAGGAAGGAAGAGTTGAGCATCAAATGGGACTTGAGAAACAGCAGCAGTGGTGAACCACTTCTAATCCATGGGCAGTGACAGAATTAACATTCCCTTTTAACCTTCCTTAAAGCCCAGTGAAAACAGGTAGCCCTTAACCCTCTTTGGCAGGAGGCTGGTCTTATTATCACTGCTAAATAGATGGAAGAGCCCAGAACTCTGTGCTGGACCGTATGGAGGCAGGCAGAAAGTCAGTACTAATCCGAACGTCCCTAACGTCAATGGGAGTGTTTGTCATTGACCTCCCAGAATACCTTTGTCATGGATTCCCAAAGAGACTTTAGCTCTTTAGGTGGCTGCTCCAACAGAGCAGAAGCTGTATGAAACCAAAGATGGTGTTTCACTTGACATTAGAACCTTGTGGTATTTTGCATGTTTATTGCCTAAAACATTCAACAAAACAGTCCTTCGAATTTCACGTCATTTCAGTAGTAGTTTTTCGTTCCCCAAGTTTTTCTCTTTAATGTATTTTTTTCTTCCTGTAGAACACTCAACTTCACGGGCTGTGTAATGTCTTTGTTCTTTTAGACACACTTTTCTTTTAACTGGCTGAGGAGGTTTCAGTATAACAAGGGGGTTAAATAAAAGACCCAAGCTTATATTTGTTTTGAAAGGAGACCAACAAAAAAGAATATATTCTGCTTATGAATGGTCACTAAGAGAGCCCAGCTCTTCATAGTGCATTGCAGTGCAACACAGGAGCTTATGATGATAATAAAAGGATGCAGGTTTTTAAATGGATGAAAGGAAATACTTTTCTAACTTGGCACATAACAAGCTCCTGGAATTCTCTGCCAGGGGATGTTGTTGCAGCACATAGTTTAGTCAGATACAAATCTCAGAAGAACTACCAGTCCTCCAGGTCCAGGGCACAAACTCCGGGGCCAGCTGGGGTCATGGAAAAATATTTCCCCCGTGAAATAATGCTGCACAGTCCCCCCATTGCCAATGGAGGGCTCAGGCCTCCTTTAGAGTATGAGCTACTGGGAGAGATAGCTAGACTAGTTCGTGACTGTTTTTGAGGTGAGAAACATCCAGTATCTGGAGATTATTGAATGAAGAGAACCTTAGGGAGCATTTTCCTGCTTAAAGGGAATTTTCTCTTCATCTGCAGGCAGTTACTTTTCCTTTCATCTGAGAAGAATGGAAAATTTCTCAGTTCCTTTGCTTCTCTTAAGCACAGTCATCAGAAAGGATTCAATGGACTTTTTCCATTAAATTTTAATAGTTTCGGTTTCAGTCCTTTCTTTGCCAAAATGGCTTCTGAAAGTGCTTTGAGATCTACAGGATGAAAGCATTGGATAAGCAAGGGCAGAATTTATTATTGTTCATCTGGACAAAGCTGAGTTATTTCATCTCTTTTACAATGACTTTATAAACTCTGCTGCCAGCAAAAAGGAAGAAAAGATGCGAGGCTTAGTCTCAACTGTCTTGGTACTGTCTGAGATGTGCTCATAGATGTCATCAACTATGCTTGTGCTGTTATTTAAACTACTAGTTGCAGCTAGAGTCATCACCAGCTGGTTTGCCAATTCCACTCATGGGCAGCACCCATATCCCTCAAATTTATGAGATCTTATTTCACAATATCAACTTTGTGCATCATCTTCCTTGCAAATCCTTAAAAAGGTGCTAGGAAGAGCTCCCTGGAGGCAGTGCCCAGTACCTCAGCAGAAGCTCACCTTCTTCTTCACACAGTCTGTATGAAGTGGGTAGAGATGAAGACCCCCATGTTGTTGCCCAGGCTGCCTGCACGTACTCTAAGCAGTCCTCATCATAGGTGTGGGTTGGATAGAACTGAGCCTTAGCTAACCAAGGCAATACCCAGCAGACAAAAAAACACATGGGTCCCAGGGCTCAGAAGACATATGCCCCACTCTCGAGCCTACTGTTCAACTTGCAGCATTGGCATAGCTGCACTTTTCTTTGTGTGTCAGTGCTAGAAACAGATAAGAAGTTCTACTTCTGAGTTTACTACTAAAGCAGTGGAATGGAGGTGGAAAACCACTGGGGAAAAAGACTGAAGATTGGTTTGATTGTAAGAAATGATTTCCCAGATCTTACTACTGTTAATGAACTGCAAAGGAAAATAAGATTTCATGATTTAAAAGGCATACTGTCAAGCTGAACTGCCACAGTAATCTCTTGCAACCCTTGAATTTGTTGGAAATTTTATTTCTATTCTGCAAATAGAGGTGATCAGTCACATTATTTGGCTCCTTTCTGTTAAAACATAGCCCTTGATCCAACAAAATATTTAAGCACATGAAAGTCCTATCAAAGACCATAACTAAGTGTCTTAAAGACTGACACTATTGATATGTATCTAAGCGTACTGGCCTCTTTTTAAACAGAGATGGGGAAATATTCATACATGAAGATTAGAAGCATGTAATATATCTGGAGTCACTCAATCCCTTACTAGTGCATTCATATAAAGAATAACAATTCTGTGGCCTGGGCAAGCTAAAATGTGACTCCGTAAATCAGCGGAACCATTAAGCTGTTTTTTCCGTCCTGTGAAAATAAAAATAAAGCTGTTGGTGACAATTTATAGCTGCAAGCTTAGTTCTTGTGTATCTCATCAGATAGAGTCCAGCTGGGAAACAGGGGTGTCTAAAGAAAAACCATCATAATCTTCTGTGCAGCATTGCAGCCACAAATTAACACCCATATCTTTGGAATATCTGCTTCCAAATTAGGGAGCTGAGATTTCTGTGGGCAACCGGTACTGTTCTCCAAAACAAAATGTCTTGTTCCAGATCTGAATTTTGGACAGGATATGTCCAAGATTTTTTGCTGACCAGCTGTGGGAATAAATGAATCAGGCTATAGAGTGATTGAAGTAAAAGTAACTAAGAGCCATCATAATTATCTTAAAAGGAAAAAAAAAGTCTGAAGGAATATTTTAGCAGACAGCAAGACCTATTTAGTCTGTGTGACAGTCTTCTGAAGAAATTACTGGAAATGAAATGACATAGACTATTGAAAAGACGACTCAATAGAAAATGATAATCTGTTGTAGGGCAGATTTCCACACCAGCATGGCAAAGGCTAACCAAGCCTGAGCAGACGGCTCTGTCTCTGACGATGGAAATGTTTTGTGTAGGAGTTTGGGTTTGTGTCCCTACTTCAGATTTAAAACTTACAGAGGTGCTCCCATTATGAGCAGAGCTGTAATGCTAAAGCTATTCTTTGTATCCCAGTGATTATTTTTCCTAAGCGGAACAAGCTGTAGTATATTGGCAAAAGTGTAGCTATGCTGGTTTAAATGCTTTTTTATTTGGGGCTTTTGCTAATACAATTTGCTTGTCAGCGAGCTGCACCTTTTCACACCCTTGACCAGCACAGGCTGTGTTGGCAGAAATGCACATGGTTAGGGTCAAAGGGAAGTAATTGAGATGGAAGGCAAAACTCTAGATAAAAAAGCTCTCTCTGATTACATCAGCATAACCATGCTGCAAATGTAACTGTTTGTTTAAATTACAGGTATCTAGACCTCCGAAAATTCGGCTCAGTTCCTCATGGAGGCTTCGGAATGGGGTTTGAACGCTACCTACAGTGCATCTTGGGAGTGGACAATATCAAAGATGTTATTCCTTTCCCCAGGTTTTCTCACTCCTGTCTCCTGTAGCTCCTCAGTTGACTCTCACGGAGAAAACCACTGGTGTTGACCATATGTGTGCAACCTATTAGCACATGACTAAGTGTGATGGTTTATTGGGAGGTCAAGAGAATTTTTTGTATCAGTGGAATTTTGGTAAATGTAACACCAGGTTATTGAAAATAATATATTTTCTGGTGAGATTATGGAAGCACACTTGCAGTTAATTTGATAACTGTTCTTATCTTCAGTGCACTTCCGAGTATTAATAAATCCCACTTAACTAAAGGGTTAAGATTCTCATGAGAATAGCACAAGCCTTGGAAGTACTGAATAAGCATTGCTGGGAGGTATTTTTTTTTTTATGTGAAATATCAATAAGGAGGTGTGTCCTAAAGTGTACTTGGAGCTAGGACTGCTGTGAGGCTTTAATAGGCTTTAATTAAATGCCTGTGCAGTGCCTTGAAGAGGGAGTGTTATAAAATTATGAAGTATTGACGTTGCTGTGATGCATTTGCTCTTACAAAAGGGCAGCAGTAAAGTATGATTCTCGCCACCCGAAATTAAAAGCAAATTTTGTTTACCTTGAAAAAGTCAGTCAAACCTTGCAAGGAAAAACGTCATACTGTAATTGCTGGAGTGAATTAGGTGAATGCGATGTTTGATTTTGTGAATCATCAATAAAGATGTACACTGAGTTGTTTTGTAACTCTGTATGGTTTCTTCTTTTGTCATAAAACTGGCACTCAGCATCATAGTGGTTCCTCTAGTCTCCTTAGTAGATGTTTTCTTTTTTATATACCCCCATTAGCTGCACAGCTTCTGCAGGAGGTATCTGTTTTCTGTCTCCAGGAGAGCACATGTTCATAGCAGAAAGAAATATTCCATTAGATGAGAGTTCATTCATATCGCTGAAGCCAGCTTGCAATTTAGTGGGGGGAGGCAGGCAGGGTTGTTGTTGCTTTGCTTGTGGTTGTTATTGAGAAAATATGTGCTTATCTGGCCAAGCACATTTGTCTATATTTCAAAACAATCAACATGTGCTCCCAGCCATTGCATATGTATTAAGTAATTGCTTATCACTATAGGATCTGAACTCCTTGCAGTCTTTAGTGGATTTATGTTCTCAGCCTCCCTGCCAGGTAGAGAAGTATTCATTTCTCTTTTGAAGACAGGATTGAGGGCAGATCAGGTGACTTGCCTAAGGCAATTGGAAACCAGTGGTTTATTTGGGACCTGAACTGAGGATTTCCAGCATCTTTCCCTTCTGAATTATCACCATCCAGCAAATGGTTATTTGCATAGTGCTTACTCCTGTGAAGCCCAAGACTGCTGCAGTGTAAACAATATACCTTGGAATCTTTTTCTCTTTATGTAACAGCCTTATTTGCTAACGAACCCGGTGTAAATTGGCGCACACAATGTGAAGTGGCTGCAGAACAGCCCTGAAGACTTCTGAGTAGGTGAAAGAGATTGAAAAATAGTAATCAAATAGCATTGCACTGATAATACTGCAGTCACCGTTCTCTCTGGTAGGCCTGTATAATACTGCACCTGCAGTATCTAAAAATACATGTTTATGTAATGTGGCACCAGCCATGTTTCCATTTGGTCCATGGCTGGGGCTCGTACGTATTACGATCAGGCAGATAACCTCACCACAAGGTCATTGTTTTGGGGCGTTTCTTATATGTGTTGAGAGTGTTGAGGCATCCCTTACATGTCCAGATTTCTTTCATATCTTCTTCCTCCACTTGAGTGGGCAGGTGTTAACTGTGCATTTGCTGGTTTGTGGTTTCCAATACAGCCTGAGTCAATAAGTCCGATTCCACAGAAGGGTTCAAGCACCTGCCTCGCCTTGGAAACCACTGAGAAGTCCCTAAATCAGACACTCAAGTATCTGCGTGTGTTTGGATCATCTCCACTTTTAATGGGTTGTCTTAATGTGGGCCATCACTGACTAAGCTGAGCCCTTATGTTTTGGAATAACTTCTTTCAGCAGAAAGAAGCGGAAAGAGTACAGCTGCCAAACAGCCCCATGCATACCACGTTCCTAAATAACTACCAGTTAGCAAGGTGTCCTTACTGAGATCCTTAGCTGTTGATTCTGTCACAACTGCTATAAGCAAGAGGGTTTGGACTGGAAGCTCCTCTGTTGAAAACAGAGTGGGTGAATGGCAAAGCAATGTCCTGGCTGCTCTTATCCCTGGAGCAGCTTTGGGGCAGCCGGGTAGTTTCTGGCATTAGCAAGCTGTTCTCAGGGCCAGAATGCAGGAGGTTGTTGATCGCTCAGCAAGGTGCCGAATCTGATGGGCAGGGTGGGGCTGAACAGCTAAAGGTAAAAAAAAAAAAAAAAAAAAAAAAACCAAGGTGTGGAAAAGAAAATAATAGAAGGTGCCAAATAGTCATAGAATGATGTGGCATGAGTGACAAGTTTAAGGGAAAGACAGCAGGAGTGTTTTAAATAGGCTTGCAAAGTGGTTGTCAGGGCCCGTATGAGGTGACAGCTTGCAAGAACAGAGGGCTGGCGTGATCCACCCTTCATTCTTTGCCTTGGGAAGAGGTTTCTGTAGGACAGATAGAATCGTTGAACCTTTGATTTGTGTACAGGCAGGTGTGCGAAGAAGAAGCGTCAGAGGGGGTTTTTTTTTTACCTGTTTTCAGCCATTGTATAAAGGCAGATTTTAAACAAAGATGTAGCAAAGATGCATTCTGAGAGATTCTGGGTGTGTTTCTCCGACTGCCAGTCCAAGAGGAGCAGTCTCCCTAGTCTCCTCAGTGAGCTTCTGTTCCAAAGGCACTTGGTGAGTTGGCAGACCTGATGGGCTATCCCCAATGACATGGCTGAACCAGCAGAAGGAAAGCAAAGTTGTTCCCAATAGAACAAGCCAGATGAAGGCTCTGGCTCAAAAGAGAGAAGAAAAGGTTGTCCAGTCTTGGAAAGAGTCTTTGCCTAGCTGTGGGAGGGAAGGGAAGATAGAGGCTGAGGCCTGCGTGATGGCACTGCTTAGGGTTAATACCGTGATTGGCGTTCTTGTGAAAAACTTGATTTATGGGTATGCAGCAAGGGAGGGAGTTGCTCTTTTTCTCAAGGTTGGCATTATTCGCCTCATGCTATGTGTATATATAACGCCAGTTGGTATTGCCAAGAAATGTGCTGTGTTTTCCCTGGGATTTCTATCTGGAATGTCATGCATTTCCTTTGAATCTCCTCTCAGAATGAAGCGGAAGTTAATCTAGAGGACAGAGGAGGCCATTCCTCTTGGACGTGTAGTCAGGGAAATGCACTGAAAATTTCTTCAATTTAGTCGTTTCCTTGCTACATCTTACAGTCTGCCTTCCTGCAGTGGTCAAAACCCAGTAAAAACTCTTGATGCTTCTTCAAGTAAGAGACTCTTATTCTTTGTATGTAGGAATCATCTCTTAGCCTGAACATGCGATGCAATATCTCATAGTGGGATTTTTTGAACGCAATGAGCAGTCGGCTCTCAAGCACAGGTAACCAGCATCCTTTCAGTAGGTTTTTCGGCAGTTTCAGTTTCTGAGGCAGCTGGCATCACCTCTTTTCAGGTTTGTCCTCACCCTGAGCTTTTGAGGTAAGAATCAGCGACACTGATAACTGGGTCTGTGGGCTTGCAACAGTAGACCAGAGAGGTGGGAGAAGACACTGCTGGGGATAAAACAGCAACGCCATCGGCTTTGTGTAACCAAATGCAAGCCTCTGAGAAGGGTGCTAAGAGGGTCTTCACTGGCACAGGAATTTTAACTGGATTACCTGCATTCAAGTCCCCAGCCCTGAGGGAGAAGTAGCCCAGTGGTCCTCTCTCCAATTTGTTCAGTAGTAGTTGTAATTTGTAGCTTGTTAGTTGTTGGAGGGAATGCCAAGACTTTGATGGGAGATTTAATGTATAGTTTTGCTAGACCAATATTGATTGTTTTGGAAGTAGCTTATACATGCGTTCTTCTTTGAGGGAGAAGGGACTAATTTGCCAAGAAACACTTTGGTCATCATTCCCATTAAATGTGTGTATAGAGATAAATGAGACTTTTCCACTACTGAAACCAGTAATGGTAGTTATTGCTGCTCTTTGAGCTTCTGCCTTAGGCTTGAGAAGAATTGGGAGATGGATCCAAAGGAGAAATAAGGAAGATTTTGTATAAAGACCATCAAAGTCCTAATTTCTTCAGATCTAACCAAAGCTACAGAAGCTACAAAAATGGTGGTCTTGGGGGTTAATTTATTGTTTTGTCTTACTGTTTGTTGCAAAGCCCTGACCTGCTGATGGGCTGTAAAGTTTTATTTTATGATCCTGCTAGTAAAGAGGTATATGTAATTTACTGTACAAGTTCTTACAGACTTGGCTAACAACAAGTCTGACCCAGAGTTCAAAGAAATTATAGCTCCTGTTGTTTTATAGCTACTGTGAAATGTATTATTATCTGTACTACAGTTATGTCTCAGTGTCTTCTGCACAAGGTGTTAGGCAAAGATGCTATAAAGAGATAGCTCTTGCATCCTGCAAGCTTTCATGAAGAGGGCAGGAGAGGGGCAAGACTGTGGCCATCTGAAAGACATATACCAGCTCCATCAGAACTTGCAGGCTTGATTTGGGGTAAAATGTGGGTGAAACAACTTCAAAATCCATGTTGCTCTTATTATCAATGCTATTGTACCGTGGAAAATTGAGACATCAATTAAGTAACTTGTCCAGGGTTATCGGGGATATGTGGCAGAGCCATGGACCTGACGCAAATCACCCAAATCCCTGCTCAGTGCCTCCCCTTGAGACTTCTCTGGTTCCTTTGGGTGCACTACTACACTAGAAGCAATGCAGGACTTCTCAAGTGTTTTGGTTTCAAATGCATTTTTGGCATTTCTAAGATCTTAAGACTTTGTTTCAGTGATTTCTATCAATCCCTTTATGTCCTGAGGCCTTTCAAATATAGCAGGATGTATTTTACAGTGTTACTGTTTGTTTTTATTACTCTTATAGTTGACCTTTTTTTCCAAACAATTTGAGGCAGCCAAAAGAGTACGTTTTTAATTTTCTTTGCAAAGCTTGAGCTATGCTCACAGAGCTTAGCAAGAGCTTTCTGCTCTTCACCAATAGCTGCATATTTTACTTATTGTCTGCAACAGGTTAATATACTGATAATTGTGCATGCTATAAAAAGTTACCCATCATATGAGTTACTGACCAAAAATACACAAGTTGCTCAGAAAAAAACATCACATGGTCTGGAAGGTGGCCTCAGTAAACCATGGTAAACACCTAGTTTCTGTGTTGAACCGTTCTGTATGCTCTGCCATGACTTCCAAAAGATGCTAGATCTCAAGCCACAGGAGAGAGTAATTATATTTCATAGGCACAATGGCTTTGTAATAATATTCCTATGGTGCCTTTACCTTCAAAGTGACTTTTGAGCATTCAGTAATGCCTCTGATGCTCTTTGAAGATCCTGAAGATCTGTCTAAATGCTTAGTGTTGTGATTAAGCCGGATTAAGCTGTGTGAAGTAGCCTCGTGATCCTTGTTTTCCTGAGACGCAGGCCTCCCATTTTTCTTTGCCTCTCTTCGAGTTGCTGCTCTGTCAACGGAGGTGCTGCTGGAAGTGGCCCGTCCAACCCTGAGACAGACTCAGCAGGCCCAGACAGCCCCAAGCCCTACCGACCTCTCCATGTCCATGCTACCAGGGCTGTTCATGCAGCAGTGAGACATCTGATGCACAAGGTGAGTGCAGAGAGGTCAGGGACAGACAAAGAGACTTACCTGAGGCCATGGAGGGAAGCAAAGTCAGAGTCAGCGTCAGAGAGCTAGACTTCCAGGCTCTTCTTTGTGAGTTCAGGACACATTTCTGCCACCTCTGCATGAAGTTACGCAAGATTGGTTCTCAGCTGGCACCAAGCAGGGTGGCCAGTCTGCAGCTCCAGATGATCCAGCTGTGAGCATTTACAGTCTGCAGCGATACTAGCGTGACTCTAGCTGGTGATGCCTGGCATGGTGGAGTCTAACGATGGCATCTCTGTGTAGCACAGCTTGAAATGACATCTCCAGTTGTTTAAATAAATCATCATGTGCATTCAGGCTTGCCCAATAACATGTACGTCATCACGGTCACCAAGAAGGGGCTCTGCATAGCAGCCACAGGAGAGGAATGGATGTGCTTTGGCTGCCTCTCTCTAAATATTCATGGGCATGGGCGCTCCTTTCTGTATAACCCAACACATTTGAACTTTGCCACTTGCAAAAAGCGAACAACGATGCAAATCAAATCCAAGGTCCTAGTTTATACAGGGACCTCAAACAGTCCTTCAAATCTCATTATTACTAATGGGATTAATAAATTATTATCATTTATGGTGATGTAGGAAGCACAGTATTCAAGTATTTAATGAATTTCATGAGCTTATTTGTTAATGAACTTTCCTGGTGAGTTGCCTGGCAGGATTACATTGTCGTCTCCTTGGAGTATGTGCCCTGGTCTTAGCACCACATTACTCCGGTCCCTGATTGAGATGTTACCATCTGTAACAGTGCTGGCATGGAAAAAGGAAGAAAGTTTGTGCTAAACCCTCTGAGATACAACATTATGAAATGTTCATTTCCCAGATCATTAGAAACTTAAATAGCCATCGGGCCAAAACCAGAGATGCATATGGCTGTATCTACAGCTTTACGACATTCAGCTGTGAGGGTGACTGGTCTGCAGCATTTGAGACCAGGAGATGGAGACCATGCTCTGCCACTGATCTTTGGGAAGTCTCTTCACACTTCATCTTAGTCTTTTTAGGGCTGATGTGCAATTGCAAGTTCAGCTGGCTTTTAGGAGGTGTCTGAAATGCAATGGACATTTCAACCGGGAATATAATATGCATCTTATGCCTCCAACTGGCCTGAAGTGCTGCAAAACCACCAGAGCATGTCACAACCACAGGTTACTCCAGTGATGATCCTCACTGTTAAAGAAGTACCATATTTTAGGCTGCACTTGCGTGGCCTCGGCATCTGTCGGGGGAATATCACTGTGTCTTAACTCTCAGCATCTTGGACTCATTCGAAAAGACTATAGCGTTTTGCATTTGCAAAGCTTGACCTGAAGGATGGTGGGAACAGGCTTTCACATTGCCACTTCAGTGGCATAGCATCAGTAGGAGCTGCATGCGGCTCTGAAAATAAGGCCGTTGTGCCGCTGGCTTCGTTATGTTTAGCAGGCGTGCTCTCTCATCTATAGCTTACCTGGGGTAGAGCTATGCTTCTGCTGTAAATACACCGCTTGGTTATTCCCTGTTCTTGGCTGGTGATGTACAGCAGAAAATGGGACCTGAGGGTCTCCTTCCTCATCAGTGATTGACTTCTGCTCCTGCTCTCAGTTTCCCTATTCGTACAATACGGATAATAAGATTTATGTGCCTCAGAGCCCACGTGCATCACAGATACATGCAAACTGCTCTGGTCTCTTTAGCTCTAAGCTGGTGCGTGTTATACAACTGTAAACAAACGTGGAGATGCATTTTCTAGATAATTTACACTTTTCAGGAGAGGTCTGAATGTAATATGACAGCAATGACTTCCTTCTAATAGAATTTTTAGTTCATTATATTGACTATACAGTGCAAGCTCATATCCTGAAGGGGCGTCACTGGAAGGAGGAGTAGGGGGGAAAGCATCTGTTTTTATTCTGGCTTCTGTTTTGACCAGCAAATATAATGGCACATGACCGCTGAGCCGACAGTAATCCAGTTACAAAAGTCTTCAGAGTTACTGCACCAACCAAATTAAACTTGATTACATCCAATTATGCTGAAAAGCCAGACAACAGCTCTTAGCTTGGGGTGAAGTAACTTCTTGCGATCGCAGGCGGGGAGGCCTTGCAGGGTGTCAGGAGGATAATTGCTCATTTGCTCTACCGCAGAGCACCATCTGCTCTTGAAGTAATGCGTAAGGATGTGAGGATGTACCAGGGTCGGGTAAACAGGCAGGGGAGCCGAGCTAAGATTTCTCCCTGCTTCTTTTATTATGATTTGTTTTATGGTTGCTTGCCTGGAGCCCAGCGGTACTCAGAGCCCCACTGTGCCAAATAGCGTCCATAGAGGGAGTCCTTCCCATACAAAGCTTATATGGTATAAGCAGGCAAAAAAACAAAAAAAAACAACAAAAAAACAAAGGATGAAGCGGCCTTTATGCTTAAGTCAGAAAGTGTCCATGTCTGGAGTGCAGACTGGTGGTCTTTCCACCAGGCAAAGCTACCATGGTTTTCTGTCTTGGGAAGGTGAGAAGAAAATTTGAAAGCTCCCACTTTTCTCCTCTTCCCCTCCCCAGTGGAAACAGCTTGAGTGAAAATAAGGGAAAATAAAGCTGCCAAAAATATATCTGGATGCACGCGGAAGAGTTTGCATCAAGAATTCTGATCCATTCCTTTCCAGAGGGATGGACCAGGTGTGAAGAAGTTATAGTCTGAGCCTCAGAATTGGGAGTATTTCAGTAGCATTTTGGTGTGCTTCAGCTCCAGGCAAAACCACTTGAAAATATCCAGTGTAGCGAGGGACGCATAACTGGGCTTTAGCTTGGAGTGCAGTTTGTGTATAGGAAAATCCATGTAATTATCTTCAAGTGCAAGGAATAGAAGTGCTCCACCAGCTGCCCTGGAGCCTGGCCCAGCTGCATCTGCAGAAAGGTCCAGCTCAGCAACCCAGACATCCCCCCTATGCTGCCCAGTGTGTTGTCTCCACAAAAATATGTCAGGTTTTACTGTGATCCCCAGCAGAAAGGAGACAAAGCAGGTTTGATCCATCATTTTCCCACCCCTGCCTTGGAAGAGCAACACCTACTCTTCACTACTAGCAACCAAACCAGTAAGTCCAAGACTGCATGTGCAGCGTGGACACTGATGACCCTTGCGTCATCTCTTCCTTTCTCCCTTTTTTGAATCTCTGTGGAGGCATCAGAGCTACGGTGCCTTTGTCTTTGCCAGAGCGCTGTAGCGAAGATGCTTCAAATGGTCTCACCATCTCAGAGCATCCCATGCTGCTATTGCCCCAACTCGTGGAAAGCAGCCAGCGCTGCTGGAGCTGCTGGCTGTCACACGAGAGAAAGGACGGTCTTGCAATTTGGCTTCGATTATGGGCTGCTCTGGGGGCTTGTCGTGCTCCTTTATGGAGGGTGCAAGACTCCAGTTCTCCTTGGAAGAGAGGAATTTTTAACCTGGAACATTTTTTTGTGGAATAAAGGAAGCCGTTTGCCTCCGGCTATGCTGCAGGAGCTGTTTGGTGAAGATAAAGCCAGGTCGTATTGTTGTGGAGACGGATCTCAAGAGACTGAGCATTCGCTCCGGATAAGCAGCAGGCACGTATCGCAAAGCAGCACGGCTGCTTTTTAAAGCCTGTCCCCGTCCAGTACCTTTAGGTTTGTATTAACCTCAACATAGGGCGTTTCCAAGAGATTAGTGCCTGGCTGGGGTAAGTAGCCCAAAGCATTTCACCCAGCTGGTCCTTAATCCCCAGGAAAGGCCCTGTGGCTCTGTCCTTGCTGCCTACACACTCCAGATCTGGTGGGCGGAGGGGGACATCGTGCTCGCCAGAGATGAGACCTCCCTTCTGCCGGTAGATGGCACAGCTCCTTCGAACAAATCCGGAGCAGGCAGGAGCAGCGGCGGGCGTTGCGGTTTGTTTCTTAGAAGTTGTGATTTTTCAGACGAACGTTTCAGTTCCCCTTACAGCCAAGAACAAGGAAGTGCGCTGCAGATTATGATAAAAAAAAAACAACAACAACAGAGGTTTCTTCAGCAGAAAGCATATGATCTCTCTTAATTTCTCGCTCGCTGTGCCTCCTCGTTCTGCTGCTGCCCCTTTAGCTGGTCCCACCGGCAGAGCGGGAGTCTCGACTGCTTCGCGCGACTCCCTCGCCGTGTTTCCGTGGCACGGGGAGGCGATTTTTCCAAGTTTTCAGCCGAGGCTGTTGGCTGCTAGCTCAGACTCTGGAGATTCACGCCATCGGCTGGGGCCAGCCCGAGTTCAGGCTCCGCCGTCGGCTGGAAGAACAGCTTGAAGTCGGGAAAATTGTCATAAGCGTGCGAGTGCTGCCAAATTAGAGCCGTGCTCGTGGCATGTATTCGCTTTAACTCCTCGAAGCGCTTGGAGTCATATTTGCATGGCCAGATGCTTTAAGTGGTACCGGCATTAGAAAGTGTTGTTACATGACACGCGTGGAAGAAAATGTGATCTGGCAGCGCGATGCCAGAATTAACTTGCTGTTCTCACTCCGAGCGCAGCCGTGGCAGAGGCAGGCAGGCACATTCGCATGCAGTGTTGTTGTTTTGAACATTGGGGGGTTTTTTTGCATGGAGCTTACATTTTCCATTTGTGGTGGTGGTGTGCTTAAGAGCACGTAAAATGCAACCTATTTCATTTCCCTTCTGAAAGTCGCATTCGTCTGGGGTGCGTGCGTTAGCCTTTTGCAGCAGGCATGGCCAAGACATTAAGAAAAAAATCCATGGGGGTACTTCATCTTTTGGACACTTCAGATGCATCTTGTAATATGACAAGGTCAGTAAATTGCATCCAAAATAGAGGATGAGCAGAGCGAAAGGAGCAAGGGAGCAGGCGAACACAATCCCAGGCTGCCACCAAAGGTGTGACAACTCATTCCAACTCAGTTCCATGCAAACCAGGATAATTACAGGACATTTCTTTTGAACGCCTGTGGCCCGAATGCAGTGTTTTCCACGCCGCGTGGTGAGAGCTGTTAGCATAAAAATGCAGCCGGGGTTCTTTGCGACCAGTTTGAAGACTGATATCACTTTGCATCAATGTCAGCGTGAGGGAATTCCTAACCCATGAATCATTAACATGCACTTTGGAAGGCGTTTGTACGGTATCGGTGTATTAATGACGAGAGCCGATGGTCCGTGCTCGATTATGTCTAGTCCATGGTAAGTCGCTGACTTCCCTGGATGTTGGGAAGACCCCTCAGATGAAGAAGGTTGGTCAGTGGGAAGCAATTTTCCCTGTAAGCGTGGAAAGCACCTCTGTAACCTGGGAGAGATTTAGAGGTGCGCCTCTCAGGCAGCGTAAATGGGTACAGCCCCAGTGCCCTGAATACAGCAGTTCTGATTTATGTCAGCGGAGAAGTGGCCTCTCCACCTTCTCCAGCTCTCAGTCCCATCAGACAGAACATATTTTCGGAGATGCTGATCTGACGGTAGTTGGCCTCTGTGGAAAGGTTGCTCCATGCCTGAATAGGACTGAGCCCTCAATTTGGGCAGTGAGAAGGTGGGAAAGCTTCCTTTTAGACTTTGCATTTCACTTATGGAAAAAGAACTAGCATTTTGAAAAAAAACTACGTTTCTAATTAATGATACACTTGTTCCTTGAGGGGTTAGTCCTCTCCTTCCAGTGTTCACAAAGATGATAAACAACACCCGGCTTAACTGTGTTGTCCCCATCTTGAGAAAAGGTGTCATGCCTACCTCTCCAAGGCACTGCAAGCTTTAATTACCACCCGTAAAGTGATGCAAGATCACTGCTCAAACAGTGTTAAATAACGACTGTTGGTGTGTGACTTACAGAAGAGCATTCAGCCAGCATCTAGGTGTTATTGCACCAGATACAGTACAAAACAAGAGACCGTCCCTGCCCACATGGGTTCGACGAGTTGACAAAACACCACGAAGGGAAACTGAGGCAGGGAGGGATGATTTAATGTGCCCAAGCAGGTTTGGGGCAGAGCTGTCATACAGAGGCAGGTCGGGGAAGTGCATCTCCAGCAAGCAACCTGGTGCTGTATTTTCCCAGTAAGTGGACAGCTTGAATGCGTTGAGACCTGGCACTGGAGAACTTTCTTTCAGATTTTTTGCTTCTAGGGAAGGAGAAGAAGAAGGTTTAGAGGGTGATCCTGCTCTCGGAGCTGTGAGGGGACGTTTTGCTGGTGCCTCGGATGGGGAAAGGATCAGACCTGGACGTGCACAGTGTTTGTAGCTCTGGAAGAGGATGGTTAAATCTCAGCTAGGGTATAATACACTGTAACACGAAACCCGGGTTGTCTGCATGAGACTCCAGCGGCAGTCAAATCCCCTTTCAGTGGGCACCGCTCCATTATTTAAAAATCAATAATACAATATGAAGCTTTTATCGATTCCCCTCTTTTTTTTTTTCCAGGAGGATTTTTTTTTTTTTTTGCTAGAGCATGGCGTTCGCCTGTGTTTTGCCTCCATCTCTTTGTTTTCCTCCGGCTCCTTCATATCTCGCACAAACCCCTGACTGCTGCAGGGCGTAAGCTGCCCTCTGCTCCCTGGGGTGAGAAGGACATAATACGTGAAGTGAGGGGAAGGGTCTGGGGGGGGGGGGGGGTTAGTGATTAATCCCCATAAATTTACACAGTGGGGTGGGTTTTTTAAAAAAATAAATAAACAGCTGGTGGGTGACTTTCCATGCAGGATGCCGGCTCTGCTCCGGGAGGTCCCCGGCTATACGCTCAAGTGCCTATAGGGATGGATGTAGGTACCCAGCCACCCCGTGCGGGCACCAAGAGCGGCAGCACCTCCGGGGGCGGCAGGAGCCCAGCGGCCCCCCAGCTGCGGGCCGGGCCTGGGACCCCCCCCCCCGCCCATCACCACCCCCTCCCTGCCGCCGGGGTTTTGTGTCTTTAACACGAGCCGGCTCGGCGGGCAGGCAGGGAGGCGTGGTGTGCCGGGGAAAAAGAGGCAGTTTCCTGCTTCCCCGCTCGCAGCGGCTCGGCGGGGCCGGGAAGGCTGCGGGGGGAGGAGGCTGCCGGCAGAGCCGGGCGGCGGCAGGGCAGGAGGCGGCGGCCGCGGCCCCCGCCGCGATGGGCGAGCGCTGCCGGCGGCGCTGAGCGCCGCGCTGCCCCCGCGCTGCCCCGCGATGAGCGGCGGCGAGGTGGTGTGCGCGGGCTGGCTCCGCAAGTCCCCGCCGGAGAAGAAGTTGCGGAGATACGTAAGTGGGTCTGCGGGGCCGGCGGAGGGGAAGGGGGGGAGGCAGCGAGCCGGGGCTCCGCGGAGGCGCTGCGCGCCCGCGCCGCCGCCTGCACCTGCCGCCGCCGCAGCGCCGGGCGCGGCTCCGCGGGGACGCGCGGGGCTCGGCGTGGCCGCAGCGCGGCTCGGGGCGTCCCCACGCGTGGCAGCGAGCCGCGGCGGCAGCCACCTCCCGCGGGCTTTTTCTTCTTTTTTCTTTTTTTTTTTTTTTCCTTTTTCTTTTTTCTTTTGCGCGCTTGCTGCCCGCGGTGGCCGGGTTCGCCCCGTTCCGGCGCCTTTGGAGATACCGCTTTTTACGGGAGCACCTTTGTCCCCCAGAGTAAAGGTAATAACACCCCGGACCCCCCCACACCCCCTCCGTAACGGCTGCCTTCCCCCTCCCCGCTTGCGGTTGCTGTAAATCATTTGATGTTCAAACTCTTTGAAGGTTGCACCAGTCGCGCTCTGGTAGCCCTTTTTTTTTTTTTTTTTTGCGTGTGTCATTAGCGGCTGAGATCAAACAGTTCGAGGAAGTTGTAAAAGAGGGTCCAAATGCCAGCCCCGTCACATTCCCCACTCGCTGAAAGACATAACTGTTCTCCGCGCCCTCCACCTGACGCGCTCGCAGCGGGCCGCGGGCTTGGCAGCGCGGCTACGCGAAGCCGCCGTCCTGTGACTCGGCGGATGGAGTCCCAGCACTGTGCGCTGGCTCCGGTGGCCCAACTCTGCCGGGTTTCAGCTCTTTGGCACCGCAGCACCCAGAGCCAGCGGGATGCTTGTGCTTCCCGGGATGCTCTTCCTTCCCGGGAGCAAAACTGTCCTTCGTTCTGGGTGCTTTTGGCCCTGTGTATCTGGGGAAGCGCAGGCAGGACAAGTGTGGCTGGGGACTCCCCCGTGCCGTAGACGTGTTATTGACTGAAGCATCGCTGCACGCCGCAGAGAGGGAGGTGGACATGAGCCGTCCCATTGCACAGGCTGGGGCAGGGCTGGGGAGGTGACTGCTTCACCAGTCAGCACTAGCCTTGTCCCACATGAGAGCAGCACCACAGAGGTGATGCATCTCCTCGCTTTGGACCATGCTTGTTTGCTCTTGGCCATCCACTCGTCGTCATGCCTGGGAGGGTCGGGTTGGCTCCAGGCTGCAGATTGAATGTGTGATTCAATCCAGTTCCTTCGTTCCCTGCCCCCTAAATGTACCGAGGAAAAGCCTGATGTATGTCAGCAGCCTCCCTGCAAGATGGACAGACCGACTCTGTGCATGCTGAACGGTGGAGGATGCTTTTAGCCTAATGGAGCAAAGCACCTTCCTCCTGCAGAAATCAACTAATTGCTGATACTGAGTCACCAGTGGCCTTAACTCATCAACCATCATTAGCTCTCCAGCATCTGTCCGATGAAAGGGCGCTCACATTGCCTTCTGACTATCGAGCTTGTGCTCCAGCATTCCAGCAAGAGCCGAATAAATCTGCTAAATGCTGTATGTGAGGGTGTGACACGCTGGTGGTTAGTGCTAATTATTGATGTGCATAAGAGTGCCTTTCATGCAGATGCATCCCAAAGTGCTTTGCAAGCCACCTATGTTTTGAAAACATCCTTATTCCCCCAAGAGGAAACACAGCCATTCTGAAATGTGCCCGGCCGTCCCACGCAGCGATAGCGGGACAGGACGTGGTCATGGACGAATGTAACTCGAGGGGATCCCTCTATACCTGATCCCAGAGCTGTGGTCAGTGGGGCCTCCCTTCAAGGCAGGCTGGTTGCACTGGCTTCCTGTATGACTGTGGGCCCAAGTTGCTGAATTTTGCCCCTACCTTCTTTTGGAGTCATTTATTCTTAGGTAGGCAGCTTACTTTTTTTGCTGCTTCTTTCCTTCCTAGTTTCGGTTTAACAGACAAAACTTCTAGTTAAGTGTGCTGTGTCGCATGGAAAATCTGCAGATCAGTGTGGCCTTAATTTGTACTATATCTCATTTGGTGCTGCCCTATTGCTTTTTAATATAGAGATGGTGATATTACATAGCCAGACCATGTATTAAGGGTGCTAGTGTTGATCAAATTGCCCCCTTTAGCAGGGGTTCAGAGCATATGGATGCAGTCAGGAGTCCAGACTCCTCTAAAACCTGCCATCAGTTCAGCAACGAAACCACATAGCCAGGACCTTGGTTTTCCACCGCGTGAAAGGCAGGTTTTCCGCCACCATGGTGTTATGCTGACTTTCGTACTGATTCAGAAGGAAGGCACTGCATTGCCACTTTTCTCCTGCCTTCAGTTTCTGTTCTGCAGGGAGACCTCAAAGAAGGAATTGCAGCCTGCAGGATGCTGCTAATCACGTTTGAAGTTTCTGCTTCTACTGCGTTGACATAGGGAAGATGATAGGGTTTTTTTTTTTTAAACAAGTACATTTCAGATGTGCATGTCTGCACACGGGAGTGTTGCTGAACCTGCACTTGGAAGTGCTGGGCTCTCTTTTGTTTTGGTTTTACTTTTCAAAGAGATTGTTGGCAAGCAGGGAAGATGCTTAAATTTGCTTTCTAACTTCCTTCTAGATTCATGGGGAATGGGACTCTCCTCTGTATCTAATCCATGCAGCATTCATCTGCCTTTACAGCAGTACCTGCTCTGTTTTACTTTAGAGGCAGGAAGGTGTGTATGGGAGGTTAGGTGGTCTTTTATGTAGGACCTCTTTGTACAATGTGCTGGGTGGGGGTCAGGAATTATTACTGTTCCCTTGGGTGAAATTCATCTGATCAAACGATGACTACTTTGGGATGAGATGAATTGTGCCCCTTTTCTGCCTTGCTAACTAGGGTATGTACTGTTTTGGGGCAGGGGTTCATATAGACTCTAGACAGATTGGCTATGAGCTCTGATGGGCCCTACAGATGCTACTGTAGTACTGGTAATAGGGAGTAACCAAACAACGGCAGGTCAAAGGGAATGGAAGTACCAAAATATCAACTTGAGTCTTAGTTCTGCTCGTGATGCCAAGCTCCAACGTCCACTTGCTTGATTTACAAACACTTTTGTACCTTCTCTTCTTTTGACTTTCACGCATGGAAGGATCTCCTTGCAGTCAGCCACAGAGCACAGAGCTGTCTTCTAATTCTCCTCCTGGCTCCTCCTTAAAACTCCCATACCAAAAAAAAAAAAAATAATAAAAAAAACCCAACAACCCAAAACAAAAACCTTGGCTTTAGTTTTGTGGCTGATGAGCTGAGACCAGCGCATGTCATGCTGGTCCGTACTGACTCACTGTCTCCTTGGGATCGCTCACTGGACATGCTTGTCTGTTGTCTCCCGAGTTATACGTGGGTTTGTTTTGTGTTTACACAAAGCCTGGCATGACAGGGTTCGGGGTGGGCTCTCTGGTGGTGAAGCCATGCAAATCATAACACTCATAGTTAGAGAAGCGCTCGTAGCTTCCAATCGTTAAATCAGTGCACTTTGCCTGTTCATTTATGCACCTTGAAGTCAGCGTGTTTTCTGGCTGGCTGAGACGTATGTCTACAGTTCTGACTAAAATAAAATCTCCTCATCTTGCTCTGGTTTTACAATCACTCAATGTTTTGTGTTAGTCTAACTGGGAGGAGAATTTGGCTTTGCGCATCTGTGGTCATTTTTACCTCAAGTGGAAGAAGTTTCATGAGATCATCAGAAGACCTGGTCCTCTCCTGTGGGGTGAGCAGAAGAGGTTACGGAAGGTCTAATGGGCTGATCTGATGAGATATTGCAGTTCTGTTTACAGTAAAGGACTTCTTTTGGCCCCAGGATTTGTTGCTTGATATCCCACCTGTGCATGCGTATCAAGAATATCTTCACTGAATGAGGCTATAAGATGTGGGCTGAGATAGGAGCCGCTGAGGCAGAGAAGTCTTGGGTTGTTCAAATGCTTGAGGTACAAGACGGGGTTTGGTGCTGCGCTAATTTGTATGAAGGTTTAGAGTCAGGGGAGAAGGCAAGGACATGCATTAAACTCTGCAGCACAATACAAAGAAATTGCTATCATACAAAGCGATAACCTTTTTTATCTGCGAGGAGTTTTAATGGGTAGCTGTCACATTTGGTGGTGCTATGTTTAGTTCAGGGTGCTCCCCTTTGCAGAGAGTAGGAACCAATTACAGAGAATCTGGAGAAAAGCAACAAAAATGAGCAGAAATCTAGAAAACATGGGAAGGCTGAAGAAAATGAGGTTGTTTAGTCTAGAGCTGAGAGGAGTATATAAAAGGTAGCTGCAAAGGGGAAAGGAGTAAGGAGTAAGCTGTTCTCCATGTCCAGCGCAGAAAGGCCAGGAAGTGAAGAGCTCAAACTGCTGCAAGGGAAATCAGCGTTAGGAAAAACTTCCTAACCTCAAACTGCAAGAAGAGTGAAACAGTGGAACAGATGGCCTGGGGAGGGCCCGGCGTCTCCGTCAGTGGAAGCTTCTAAGAGCACCTCAGGAGGGCCGATCCTCCTTTGAGGCGGTGGAATAAATTTGCCGAGTTCTCCGAGTCCCTTCCAGTGCTGGTTTAGGTGAATTTATGGATTTCTAGCCTGAATTCAGGAGGGATAGCAAAGAGGCGTTAGGGCACAAGTCGTGTTGCCAGGATCCGCTGATTGGTCTCATAGAAGTCCTCCAAACCGGTGCAGAGAGACATTCTTTGTGCAGAGCTTCAGCAACACTGAAGTCCATTGCTTTGCGTTTTATTCCAGCTGTCAAGTTGCCTTGCTGTACCCTGCTCCTCCCTTATAACCTCCAGGCCTGATTCAAAAGGACCATCAAGTGTTTTAGCCCTTGTCTGTCATATGATTCAGAGGAGGGGCAAACACTTGCTCCACTGGAGCAGGAAAAGGTTTTGCGGGTCACGGGGTGCATTTCTCTTCCAAGGGCAGTGCCCTCCAGCACGCGGGCAGCACTGCCTCTCTTGTGCAATGCTGCGCAAAGATTGTGCTCCCTCCGCAACTTGTTTCTCTACTGCATCATTATTGATGATTCAAAATACACAACCTCTCTCCCGTCACCTTCTCTCTGGGTCATTTTGGTTGGGAGTATGGGGGCTACATTCCTTTGCCCACTGTAACATTTGTCTGAGGCGATCGACCTGGATTATATTTTCATCTTGATACTCTGAACGTGTATCTGCAGTTCCCATCCATGCAAGATGGACCAGCTGAGTGACAGCCCTGCTAAAAGGGTCTGGGGGTTACAGTGGAGCCAAGCAGAACGGAGCCAGCAGTATGGTCATATCCAGTAAGACAAACCATGGGCTGGGCTACGTTAGGAGAACTGTGGCCTGCAGATCAAGGGGCACTGTTACCCTCCCTGTTTCATGCCTGTGAGGCTGCACCTGACATATTGTCGCCACTTTTGAGCCCCACAAGCTAAGAGGGGTGTTGAGTTACTGGAATCCAGTGGAGGACTACCAAGGGGCCAAGGCTACAAGATCCGTCAGGAGAAGTTAAGTAAGCTGAGCTTGTTCAGTCCAGTGAAGAGGAGGCAAAGAGCCAGTCTAACAACTTAGAGCTGCTTGAAGGGTAGTTACAGGGATGACTGAGCCAGACTCTTCTCGGTAGTGGCAGGTGACATAACTAGGAGCAACAACCACAAACTGCAGCTTTGGAGATTCGGGCTGGACACTGGGGAAGCTTCCTCACTAGGAGGGCTGTGGTGCACTGCAACAGGTCACCCGTGGAGCTTGTGGGATCTCCAGCTCTGGAGGTTTTCAAGACTTGGCTAGAGAAAGTCCCAGCTGACCTGATCTACTGCTAGCAATAGTCCTGCTGCAAACGGGAGCCTGTTCTAGAGACCTACAGAGGTGCCTTCCAGCCCAACGCATCTGACACCTCTGTGGCACAAGGAAGAGACACTGCGCTAGGAAGCAGCACGGCTGTGTTAGCAGAGCTCCCCACCCAGGTGTATATTCCATGTTTCATTTTTTAATGAGGCTAACGACCTCGGGGAGGTACTGTGCTAAGACAGCTATTCTGCTGAGACTCAAACTGGTTTGGCCAGAGCTAGCTTGCATATCTTGCCAAGGCACCGCATTGGTCAAGGTGGACATGCCCTCACAGGTACAGGGTTTGTGTGTTGTGCAGAGAGTGAAACCTCTATGTTTTCCTCATGGTTAGGCTTTGCGAAGACAGCATGAATAAATCTTTAGCTGTCTATCATGACTGCATCATGACCTCAGAACTGGCCAGTGGCCCTGGCAAAGTCCAGGGTGGATGTAAAAGATTGATGATGGCAAAACACAGGTTGAGCTTAAGAAAGACAAACAATACTCAAGGAAAGTATAACCGGAAGCTGGATTCATTTTTCTTTGGAAGAGACCAGAAGTGATACTGAAGCCTTTTTTTATTTTCTCTTTCAAAGCAAGTGTCGTATGCATGAGCTGATGTAATAGTGTTTACCAGACCAAAGCACATAATTTATAGTAGTGACTCAAATGCAGAGCAAATATTATTTATTTGGATTACAGTAGCAGCTGAGGTGAGTGGGACTGGGGCTGTGATGCGCCAGACATTTATGTTCAGTGGGACTAGATCTACCTGAAGGGTTTAGACTGAGTGGGGAAACTGAGGCACAGAGCAAGTCAGTGCTTTTGCTTGTACTTTGTTAAGCATCATTCCCACAACTGGGAACTGAGCTTGACTTTACTATTTCTACCTTAGGCAGGTGTTTGCAAGCTGCTGCTCACAAACTGCTGGTGATGTGTGAAGCTACGGAAAATGATTGCAAGTGGTCAGCTATGGAAAATGATTGCAAGTGGTCTGCAGAGATGCATGGTACTTCCAGTGAATATTTTTACAAGAGAGGGTGCATGGTGGTCTGGGGATGTGGCCAAGGGCTCTCCTAGACTAGATGATCCTTCCCACTCTCTGAAGTCCTGCTTCCCTGTCATAATGCTGAGGTGTTATATCCTTGGATCTTACAGCACCTAAAAATGGTGATGAAGCATATTTATCCCTGTCTTTCAAGGTGAAAGAATTGAGGAATAGAGACTGATTTACTTTGAAGCACACCAAGCGCAGTAATGGAGCTGAAGCAGGTATCTAAATGGTCTCTGCCATTTGGTATGAATCTCTTTCACCCCTCATCTCTTCTCCACAGGACGAACCCACCAAGGGTTTGGGCAAAAAGGGGTTAACCCCAGTAGAAGCTGTATACAAATACTCATTATCCCCCACCGTCCTTTGGCTGTGTCATTTTATGGGATTTTAATTGCGGCACACCTAGGCCTATCGCTCGGCCGAGAGGCGGCATGTAAACACGGTCTGCTGTGATTTCCTCATCCAGAGCTGCGAGCGAGCTCGGCCACCGTTGTCTGCCTTGTCCACCTCGGGACCTGGCTCTGGTACCTCTGCTCGGTCCTTAGTGCCGTTTTCTCTAAAGACCCCCAAAGGGAGGAAGGGGAAGGATGCTGTCATCTCTGCTTTTTCTATCTGGGATCTGAGATGCCGTAACTAAGGATCAGACTTCTTTTGGCTGCTTAGAAGCTATGTACATACGACATATCTAACACGGTGTCCTAGAGCCTCCCAGGCCTCATGGTCTCGTGTCTCTGAGTAGCACCCGTGGTAGCAGTTCTTGTATCAGAGATGCTAGGAACAAACCTGCCCCCAAAAGCTTGTCGTCTAAAAACAGTGCCTAGGAGAGACGAGCAGCGTGTTCCTCTCTCTGCAAGGTCACGCGGTGGGTCTCCTGCTGTCATATGATCCTTGTGCCTTATCCTTTGTCCTTTCCCAGCGTACCGCACCGGGGGATCAAAATAAGCGGAGCGGTGCAGTTGGGCAGCAGGGAGAGGTTGGGCTGTTTTTCTGTTTGGCTTTTTCAGTCTCTCATCCCAACTGATAAGTCATCAGTGTTAGAAATGACTTGTTTACAAAACACTGGTGTGCACCATTATGTTAATATCACACCACGCTTGGATGCTTTTAGGCAAAAGCTTTTAGAGTTGCTGTCCTGAACAGGCTGCTGCAAACCGATCCATGTCTCTCCCTCATGAAAGCGTTTCTCTTACTTATGTGTTTTTTCAAGCTGAATCTGGAAATGTTTGATCAACAACTGGACCTTGCTAACAAGTGAAATTAGCTGTGTGGTTAGCATAGCTTTAAGCAGTAGCAAATTGGCAGAGAACAGGCTACACCTGAGCTCCAATAGATGTAGTCAGTGGTCTGTGTTTGTTTTCTTTCTTTTTCGCCATTAGCAGCAGAATAAGCAAATACTCAGCATGGAATCGCAGAAAACAGACCTGAGACCTCCAGAAGTGATGCAGACCATGTGCATGCCTTGAGGCGAACACAGTTACTTACACCTCAAGTATGTCTTTCACGACGTGTTTTTTTCAAATTTACAAATAGGAATTCTTCGAGGTCAGTGTGTAAACCTGTACAGTCTGGTTGGTGCAGTCTTGCATATGTCATCAAGCATATCTATCCACACATCAATTTAAAAGTGTGCTACGTTTAAATAAAAAAAAAAAACAAAAAAAAATCAGCGTTGGTCCAAAAGAGCTCATGGTCTTTCGCCTGCAAGCTGTGCCTTTAAAGAGCAAGAGGAAAATGTGAGCGCTGTAAGCATGTGTTTCTTGCTGTGTAAGATAGCCAGCGGTGCCTGTTTCTCCAGTGAATCTGGAATAATTTGATGCCAGCAACCTGGGGGGGGGGGGGGGGATTTCATTTCTGGATTTGTATTTTCTTATTCAGTTCCCATCTTCTGAGCTGTTGCACAGTTTTCCTGGAGAGGGTTAGAAGTATCTGGGAAATCTTGCATCAGTCTGCTTGTCTGCATTACACTAATACCTAGAAATGAATTTCTCCGTCCAAATGTGAAATTTCTTGCCTGAAATGATGCCTGTTCAGGATGGGAGGTTCAGTCTTGGGCCATAAATGGGACATTTTTATTTATAGTTTAAAACTGCCTTTGAGTCAGGAGCAGTTCAGAGCAGCTCTTAGACATTTCTGTATTAAGTATTTGAATTGCTTCTTCCTTGCCGTTGCTTGGAAAGCTCTTCCACCTCTGCCTATTATGGATTTTTCTTCACATGTCCTCTGAAACTTTAAATCCTGTACATTCACTCTCTCTATTTTTCTCTGAATATTGCTAACAATCTCTTTTGATTGGCCATTTCTGTATTTATTTCTTCTGCTGCCCAACACCCTTTGGACAACATGTCCGAAATATTTCCGTTGCGTCTTCTGGATAACTCTGGGATGCTGTCCTAGGGGGATCTCAGTACTTGTTATGCATCTTATTCCATTTAAACCTGGTATTTTCCAAAGTCATTTGCTTTGGAAGACATTTAGACATCTCTTTGGTGGAGTTCCAGCTCTCACATCCATATGGTAAGATGGAAATAACATCTGAGTCAAAGATTTGTGGTCTTTGAATTTTGTAGATTTCCAGCGATTAAGTTTTGTCGATGATCACAGCTGCTGCCTTGCCTGTTCAGATTCCTCACTGACTTTCTGGACATCCCCATGGACTTTCACACTGCTGCCAAAGGATATAAGTTGACTTGCTAAGTATGTTCCTTTGCCACTTAACATAATCCCTGGACTGGGATTATATCTCATTGCCAGAAATGATTGGGAAACCTTCCTTTTGCTCCTTTTTTTTTTGGTGATGTTGAGGCATCCTCTAATCTTTTGGTTTCAAAGAACTGTGTTACTTGTATGCTGTAGATCTGGTACCATGGACTTCACTGAACTGGGCAACACCTGTGTTATATTCATCTGCGTTTTTTTTCTCTCCCTCCCCATATTAATGTCAATAATCATGCTAAATCAGGTTAGCAAACATGCTAAATTAGCCATTATGCTGGTCACGTCTGCAAATCTTCTACATACTTATCTAGGCAACTCTCGGTTGTGATTTTGTAGTTGTTGTTTTGGCGGGGAAGGACAACGCCCGGTTTCTGACCGCTCCCCAGATGCTCTTGGCTTGAAGCAATGCCTCGTGGAAAAGGCAAGATTTGCTACATGACTCACATCAGGGCCTTGCTGCTGCTTAATTGCATCTCCCTCGCAAAGTCACCATGACCGTCCCTATGTAGAGCATCGCTCCAGCTGATCACCTCCATGTCTGGATACATCTAAAGCTCCTTTCTCTTCACGCTGCTTGCAAACAGGTTGTGTGCTTAAGAGCCATCTAGCACAGGAAGGGGCAAACAAAATAAATACCCTTTCCAGCTTATTGACAGCAAAAAACAGATGAGCTGCTTTCATGCCGTTGATATCGCACACAGTTTCTTTGATTCTGGGTCTTCTGCAGCTCTCTGTGCTGTTCCTACATAACTCCCTCCAGAAAGGAAGCTCGTAGGAAAATGTCATTTGCTTTGATTTTAGGCAGAAGCGATGACTTGAGGCTTGTTTTCTCCCTTCCTCTCCTTTCCTGCCTCCCATCCCTTGCACACTGTGCACCGCGCATAACGTCAGATCGGAGTTTCCAGTGGGAAGAGTGCGGCGATAGGGAATAGAGCGGCCCATTGTTTCGTGGGTCAGGGAGCAGAGCCGGGATGGCAGGAGAAGGGGGAGCGGAGCTGGCAGCGGAGCCTTGTCCCTACCTCCAGCACCACGCGACGTTATAGTATCCATGGCTGTCAGCGCTCATGCAGACAGTGAGTGGTCTCTGACCGAGGCAGGCTCAAAACCTGTAGGGGGAGAAAAAACAAACTTAAAAAAAAAACCAAACAGATATAAGAGATCAGATGTGTGAAATGACTTGAGATGCGAGGAGTGTGTGGTTTGGGGGGCTCCTGGCTGTGCCGAGCAGAAGGAGTGATGAGAAATCATGTTCCTGCAGAAAGCCAGAAATTGGGGATTGGGGTTTGAAGCTAGCGGTGTGTGCAGAGTTATGCAGGCCGGATAGCAGGGAGTTTTTCTCCCAGCAGTCAGGACTTTATCCTGCACAAATGCGTGTGGGTGGACCGCTGACAGCAGAGCCTTCGGTGAAGGGTAACGCATGGGATCAGGAGCCTGGGAAAGCTTTACATGATGAGCCCCTGCAATGGTGAAGGATGTCCACCTTCCAAAGAAGGTGAATGAGAACATGCTTGGCAAAAGCATGAGTAGTGGGACTTCTTACAGGAACACCCCAAGGCCCTTCTCCTGGTAGGTGACCAAAAGTGTTTGTCACATCACCAAAATGCAGTGGGCACTGATCGTAGGACTGCTAAGTGACCGATCACACAGCCACGAGAAAAGTGTCCCAGCTCATCGTCTGAATCCACTCCTGTAACAAGATGAGCGGTCTCTGGCTACATGACCTGCCATGGAGACTCATTCCTGTATTGGTTGGACCCAATTCAGAGCCTATGTTGATCCATTTAGCACTAAGGCAATCAGACATTTCTCTTCCATCAGCATCAGACTTAGAAATAGTCACAGCTGTTGAAGCTTGCATGATTTTTGGCCTCTGCATCATTCAGCAGGTTCTGCTGAGAGCCTTCTCCTACCAAATCTGAATTTGCACCTTTTAAGGGAGACGAGACACGAGTAGTAAGAACGTCTGGAGCAGCAGAAGTTGATTTGACGACGAGAACACTGCAAAGGAGTAAAATCTGTATTTTGAGATTTAAATGAGTCGAGCTGAGGGCAGGCCTTTCCTAGTGATGGGGGCTAGCTCCATCTGCATGTTCAGAGAGTTTCCAGCTGGAACTGGGCATGGTTTGATGTGGTACTACTAGATCCAGTTTCTGATCCAGGCCAACTCCAATGTACCCATGGAGGTGCTCTCTGTTTTAAGTTCCTGAGTAGCATTCCCTTCAAAATCAACATAACAGCGACCCTGAAAGGATCGGGCCATTGTCTTAAACAGTTACAAAATGTGTTGGCTGAGGCTTCAACTCAGAATCAATCAATATTCTCTTTTTAGCATCAAATCAGTACAGCCAGCTGGCGTGCATACGGTCTCATGTATAACGTGCTATCACGGGGAGGCGTACCAAAGAGTAAGATTTGAAGATGGAGCGATGTGTAAAGGGGAAGGTTGTTTGCAATTCTTTAGTACTGAAGGCACTTCACTAATTATGAGTATGCACAACAGAAGGCAGAGCTGCTTACAAGTTGGTGTCATGGACAGCTCTTCAAAAAATACTCCATGTTCAGTAGCTCATGTTAGATCACGTTCACAGTGAGTATAGGGCTAAAAATGAATATTACAGTGTGCATTGGCAATGCACGGGCTGCTGTCTACTGGGTAGCGTCTCAACTGCTCTTTGCCACACAACCTCTAGTGCTGATGGTGAGCTTCATGCTGCCAAGGGTTTGGATAACATGGTGTTGGATTAACAGCGAGGTGCTTGAGTTTGGAGTTGCTGCAGTGTGCATCCATGATATTTTATTTGGCTGCTGGCTTTCTGCCCTGGTTTGAATGCTGGAGGGATAGAAAACAGACCTCATGCACATGGTCTGAACTAAAAATGAATATAGGAAGCAGAGTGAAATCTGTCCTGTGTTATGCATAGGATGTTCATGAGGTTCTTCGTAATATCATATGAATTAATGGTTAACTAGCACATATGATGAAAACATTCAGTATCTGATGTTTCTCTCCATCCTTCTTTATGGAAAAGTCTGCCATTACCTACCCAAGGTGCTGTTAAATACACTTTAGTTAAGGGTAGGTGAGATCAATACTAGACCTGCTCCTCTGAAGCATACCTGATTTCAGACATGATCAAGTTGTTGGGTACCACCTGAGGATGAGGTGCTTCAAGATTTGCATTTGTAATTAAAAAAAGAAAAAAAAGAAAAAAGTTTTAAAGCCTATTCTTTGCATTTCTTTGTATCTTGAAGCCTCCCACTAGCCATAGGATCTGTCTGTGACTGAAAGTGAGAAGCCAGAATGAGGTGTTCAGAGGTTAATTGTTCATAAATTATATGCACACCTCTTTTGGGTGTATTACTCTTAACCGAACTGTGATTTAGGCAAGGCTTTAACCTGCTTTTTCATACAGACAGCTCTATGGAAAGGCCTGGCCAAAACCTTCTGTTGGAATTGTTTCCTTCAAAACATGTGAGAGTTTTGACTAATTAGCCTTTAAAAAAAAATCTGTTTACTAGACACCCAAACGCCAACAACAAGTATGTTCAGAAATGCAGCCACAGTGCTCTCAGCATTGTAACTCAGACGTCCCGTGTGTGGTTCCTCCATGTGGACTGGATTCCCTGTGATGCATCACGGTGTCTCAGCAAGAGAAGAGATCGTGATGCCTTTGGAGACATGTGGCCTAGCCAAGAAGGCTCTCTCAGGGGAGGGGAGACACCCAAAGTACAACTGCCCTGAGGTATTTCTGATTGTGACTGCTCATGTCTGAGCCAAAAACTATTGGCGACTACTGTTTTTTATTTTACTTGAAAAGTGCACGCTTTCTGACAAGCTCTTTCACTGCTGTGAGCGATTCAGATAATAATTAGGAAAGGAAGTACTCAAAACATAGAGGAAGGAACAGAGACTTTTTTTATAGGTTGTTTCTCACTTTTGGTGTGTCTCCATAACAAGACATTAAGGGACAGAACTCATTTTAGAAATGTGAGGATCACTTCCCAGGACTGAACTTTGCTTCCCTGTTTGTATCCTGCCCCTAACCTGTCTCATGGGTGCCTGCGATACGTAGCATCTGCTAGTCTGAAAGCCACAGTCCCAAAGCCTACGTGTTTCTAATCCCTCTTTTCCTTGCCCCATGTCCCTGCAGCCTCGTGTTGAGAAGCTCAAGTTTTCTCAGCCTCACATGTGACTCTCCTGAAGTCAGTAGGATAACACTAGGAGTGGATCTGGCCTGTTTAAAAACTCACTTCGTCCTCCAGACAGGAAAATCTCATGAGTGGAAAGTCGATCAGGCATGGGAAAGGAGGGGGGAAGCAGAGCGGTTGTCATCGGGAGCGTGTTCATTGTAGGGTTGGCAATGGGTTTCTGCCACATCGGAAAAGTCAGTGGACGGCCCGTTTGGGGAGCAAACGCGCCTTGGTGCACATGTATGCGCTGGTGGCTGAACTCAGCTGGGTAATAAGAGTAAATCTCCCATTGCCCTGCTTTTGAGTGGCTAGGACTAAAACATGTTATAATAGTGATGACTATAATTTTGTATGGTGAGCTGGTAACTTACTATGCTGTTTTGGCCATCAGAGCCACAGTTAGAGGCTGTTAAGATAATTTAGTGGAGGTTTGTGGTTATAAATACAATTTCCATTGTGACTAAGGATTCTAATAGATATTAAATTCTGCCAAAAGGTTTTTTAGTATTATCTTTCCTTTTTTTTTTTGTATACTCCCCAGTGTGTCTGTTTTGACTTACAGGTCTTATGGAATAAGCTGAGGGATAGCTATTATATAATGTTTTTTTAACTCATAAAATAGGAGTTATAAAAGAAAGAACTGGATGATGTGATTAATGTGGCATAATGCAGCTGTTCAGCAGTGGAGCTCTGAGTTGTCCTACTCTTGGATGCTGATATTAGAGTTGTATTGTATTAGGTAGCATGCAAAGCTATTGTAATGCAATTCCTTGTCATGTATGTCTTTTTCAGTTGTAATGTTTTTGGTAAAAGGGGAAATATTCTTGTCCATCCACTTGGCCTCATGCAAGAAAATTCATACAGGAGTAAGAACTGATTTCTGAAGTTTAAAGACAGCCTTCAGTCTAGTAATGTAACACAGGATCTTTCTCTGTGTCTTCTGTGTGCTGTGCGAGCAGCATCACCCCAGATGCTGGGCCAAAGGCTGCTCTGGTATGCATCTCTGAGAAATTCAGGTCTAAAAGTGTGGAAACGATGCATCCATTCTTTGTAACATCTGTTTGCAGGAAGCAGGGGGTATTTCTGCAGCTCAGTTGGCTCAAGTCGGAAATGGGCACAAGCTTTATTCAAAATTGAACTGCCCCCAACTCTTAAGGTGCCAGTGTTTCAACTCTGATGCCAGAGGTCTTCAAAGCATTGGCCAGTTCTGGCTGTAAAACCTCCAGGACCTCAGACATGGGTTTCCAGATGTACCTCGCATCCATGCAAATGCAGCCTCCCTTCCAGCACCGAGGTTGGTTGCTGTTGACCTCCTTGCTGGAGCCATGCGTGGTTACTGAGCAAGACACTACGCAGGGACAGGGTTCGCCGTCCAAATGGAGAAGCAGTCAGTGGGAGAAGTGGCGTGGTCTGCTGTGGGAATGCCTCGGCTCTACTACTCTGCTGGCTTAATCCAAATAATAATAATAATAATAATAATACAAATTTGAAGGCATAGTTTGGAATTGGATAGCTCTCCAGAAATAGGGTCTCCCTAGAGATATCTCTTACTTCCTGCTAAGCTGGAAATATTGGGCCGACAGCCTTTGCACTTGGATATTTAGGCATCTTTTGGAGACTAGAGCATGAAGGAATGCAAAATAATAGAGGAAATCAGCTGAACTTGTTCAAATTTCAGAAAAGCGTTTAGTATGAGCTTTGGATAGTGCTCTCCCACGCACCCTGCCTAGAAAGGCACCTGAGCCAAACCCCAGTATTTACAAATATTTCTGAAGTTTTTGAGATCTTCCAGACTTAGACCCTCTTTCTATAAGTAACGGTATTTGGTCTGAATGCATCTGAACTCCTGGAAAGCGTGCACCCCAAACAGAGCACCTCGCATCCCGATCCGCATTCATCCGACTCTGTCTTCAGGTGGTCCGAGGTGGGCTCAGGGTGTTGACTTGCTGCTTATGAAATAACTTCTGGCATGTGGGAGGGTCTCTGGCAGTCTCAAGGAATAGCTGATACCATCTGGCATATCTTAGTGAGTTTGTCATCAGGAGTTTTATCTCCCCACTCACCTTTGGGACGATTGGGTGATCCTGAAGGCAGCAGGCTCCGAGGTTTCTGCTTCACAGCTCTCTGAGGGCTGTCTGTTTTGGTACCCTTGGTCTTTCTAGTGTGTTTTGGCCTTTCTTTCTTCTGTTCTTCAAATTCTTAGTGGTCGGGGGCTTGTCATTGGGAACCCACTTTACCCAGTGTGTAACCTGCCGTATTTTACTCACTGAGGACCTGGCTTCATGGAATAGAGCTTCCTCTGCAAGTCCATCTTAAATTACCTGAGCTCCCACTCCTACTCATCTTAAGAGGGCTATGCCCGTATTGCAGTGTCCCCCAGAAATCCCACCTAAACCGGCGCCTCAAAGTACAGCTACGCAGTAACAATCCTTGTTCCAAAGAGTTTACAGGCCACGAAAAAACATGCTCAAGATATACAAAGCAACATTAGTAACCTGACTTTACATGTGGAGAGCCTGGGCTTGGAAAGCTGGAAAATGTAAATTTCCAAAGCTGTTGATTAGAGATTTAAGTGCACAATTCTTTCCCCGCATCCTCCAGCTTTTAGGTTTCCAGAGGGATTACTTGGGATGATGCAGACGACTGGTATTTCACCCACTGTCTCCCCAGCCACACCACCACCATGTCTAGAAGCCCATGTGAGGAACAGAAGTTCAGAGACAGTCTCAACCTTTCCTGTCTTGTTTTCCCATCTGTTTTTAACAGCGTGTTCTTGCCATTTGGACCTTTCTGGGCTCGATCTTGTGATCCCTGATGTAGTATGACATTTCCAGTTTATTAGGAATGCTTTTGTTTATTTGCTGGGGGTTTTTTTCTTTCTTTTTTTTTCCTAGGTTCTGTGGAGGCTTTCTTGCTCCTCTGCCAACACAAACGAACGGGGCTGGGTCTCCTCCGAGTCTGGAGGGTGCCACCCACACCCATCCTCTCTGGAATGTGGACACAATTATCCCAACAGTAACGAGCCCTTTGAGGGCTCTCAGTGGTTGAATTTTTAGGGGCTTTTATTAAACTGAAAGAAACATTGATTATTTTTCTTGTGCTTCCCTCGCATTCTGTAATAAAAGGCCAGCTCCTCGCATGCCGAAGCCAGGGAGAGTTTCTCAAAATTGGTTTTCTTTTTTTAAACTTGCTTAAGGAAGACCAGCAAGAATGGACTCAGGGCATCAATTTACTGGTAGTATTTAATGTTTAGGCTTCAGTTTACTAGTAATATTTAATGTTTACCAGGCCCATCTCTACTCTTTTAGCACATTGAGTGTGTTGTCTTGTTGCATCCAAATGTGAGTTTGCTTCTAAACTGAAGGAGGCTGGATGTGGGACTGCGTTTCAGTTCTGCCTGTAGTGCGTAGCACTCCAGGACTTGTGTGTCCTTCTCCTTAAAACCTCCCCTGTTCTCATGCCTCTGAGAAATTAACCAAGTGATACCTTTCAGAGACCTGGATTTTGTCCCCGGTGAACTTAAATCTCATTTTTCAGAGTTCTGTTGTTGTGTTTTGTTTTTGTTTTTTTTTAGTTGTTTTAAACAGTCACTGCTATACTGTCCTGGCCCATAAAGTGCTGTAGTGCTATGGGAAAATGCAGTCTGAGCAGGCACTGCTGTTGTTTTCTGGGAGTTTTACATCCAAGAAGCATTCTTTAAATCAGCAGGAGAGTCATATGAGTGTCCAGATGTGGGAGTATCAGATCCGCAGCGTAGCCGTCTCTCTCCCACCAAGGCATGATCTGGAGACCCTCACGTGGCAAGGATGGCACAGAGCAGGTGCTCCAAGTCATCTCCCGGGCCAAGGGTGGGGAAAATGTGGGGAACAGATTGCGCATCTGTTCAGGATCAGAATTTGGGCCAGTAACAGTAAGGTTTTCCAACCAAAAATCATCACATAGCCAAAACTAACAACAGCAACAAAAAAAAAAAACCTCTGAAAGCCCTTGGAAGGTCAGAACTGCTTGTCTGCATTTTATTTATTTTAAGTGTTGCCCGCCCCAGGAAAGCAGATAGAGAGCCTTCCTGAGCCCCATCTACTCCGATTGCTTCCAGCCAAGCAGCAGCGGCATGTTTCTGTGCAGGCAATCTGTTTCGTGCATCAAGTTTCCCGGCGAGCAGCCTTCGTATCATTCTGTCTTCCCACTTGGCACAGAAATCCAGTGCTGTAGGAATATCACCAGCACATGAATATCAAAGCCGCAGTGATATTTTCTCAAAATGACCTTTCTGATGTCTTCCTGCAAGCAGCCTGGAGGCTGCCCGCTGCTGGGCATTGTATGGGCCGTACATTGGGCAGGGGTGCCGAGGTGAAACGCATCTTACTGTTGCATTAAATAGCCTTGTTTAATTGGCAGAAGCCCTGCAGAGAAATATAAGGAACCACCTGTAAAAAGGACTGATTGCAAGTGCAGATGCTTCAGAAGAGGCTGGGGTGGATGAGCTGCATGTGCTCGTGAGCAGTCAGGCATTAACTGCTGTGCTTTGTCTGGACTCAAGGCTGAAGGATACGGAGAATAATACACCAGGCACTAGCAGAGCGGTTGGAAGGATATGTCAGGCTGTTGAGATATGCTGAATTAGCCTTTATGGGTTTATTTTTAACACTGGGGAAGGCCTTGGCTGCTAGAAATAAACCCGATCGATACCCGCTCGGGGTCCTAGTCTGGCTGAAATGTCTGTGATTGATGTCCCTCAAGCGTCACTCTTCATGGGCTGTTTGGAAAGGAGCAGGGGGTATAAGGCAAGGTGGTTTTTTTCTTTTTGTTTTTTTTTGAGGGGGCGGGGGGGTTGTGTTGCTCAGCCTGGGTGGAATTTGGCCTTCAGAGGCTTCAGCCCCAGCGGTGCCACAGTTTCGCCCCTGTCGTGCGCTTGGGGATGGCTTTTGTCCTGCTGCAGCATATCAAAAATAATACGTTTTTTTCAGGCTGATCGCCATTTTATGAGACTGCCTCAAACTAACAGTGTCCCTGCTTCCCCAGGGCTGGTGTCTGTTAATTTTTTCATTTGTCACACTTGTAGTGGGTTTGCCTGCCTGAGGATTTCTGAGCAAGGTTTTCAATATCCATAGATTTAAACAAGTCTTGAGAAGGTGCTGTTAGTTCATTTAGCTGGATCTCAAATTATTAACACCCTTGCTACTGGCTCCCTTTTCCACCTTTTATTCTCCTTCTGTCCTTCCTAAGTTTTGTTTGTTCCTTTCTTTTTTTCTTTTTCTTTTATCAATATATGTGTCCTCTCAGGAATAGTGCTAGTGTATTTATTGGTATTAATTGGCATATGTGCAACAAATGTCATGCAAGGATCACAGAGACCGTTGCCTTGGAGAAATCAGTGCAATTATCCCACATGGGGAATCAGAGGCATGGAGGAAGCCAGATGGGCATCGGCTGCAGGCATGCCCTGACTGAGCTGGCCGTGATTTCTTCCTAAAAGGCAATTTGGACCTTGCAATCATTGGCACATGCTTGCTTGAAACTACTTCAACCGTGCCCTGGAAACCATGTGCTACTACAGCCTTGCTTCCAGCAAACCTGCCGGCTTTCGCTCCGGCTGACTCCGGCTCTGCATCTCCTCCCCGTGCACCTCGTGGGTGGCTTTGCAGCATCAGGGTCTCCTGCCTGCTTGGTGGAGGTGCTTGCCAGGGATAGATCCCCCTCATCCACCTCTCTGGCTCAGCAAGGACCGCTGGGGAAGGGAAGGGTTTGGGAAGTGCTGTGTGCCGCAGCCTGGTGCCCCGGTCCCTCCCCGTTGGGCCACCCAATGCGCCACAAACATCCCCCAGCACATGGTGGGCTGGAGCACTTGGTCACTCAGCAGAGAAGAAAAAATAGGAGAGGCTTGTTCTTGAGATAATAATCATCATTTCCTAGAGGTGTCATTTTGTAGCAACTTACTGACGTTTACAAACAATGCAGGCAGAGTGACCTGAGACGGAGCTTTGCTCAGAAGGTAGAAGTAAAGCCAAGAGGGCAAAAAGGAAGTCTGAAGGCTTGATTTATTATATTTTTACCATACTGAGCTGCCTTTCAATAGTGACTGGGTACAATAGGCACTTGTTTTGAGTAAATGTCCCACAGAAGACAGCCTGTGCTTCGGAGGGGACTGTGCAGGGGCTTCCAAGAGGGAAAGCAAAGCCCGCTCGTTCCTGCAGATCAGCACTGACGCCCTCGCTCATCCAGCTGAGCTGTGGGAGTTTATTTTTCCAAAGTTCCTACTCAGAAACATTTGGCTAAAGGAAAATTTGTGGAGGAGGTTTAGCTCAAATGAGCACAAAAACATGTGTCCTTGTAGTATATTGCTTTTTTTTTTTTTTTTTTTTAAGGCATATCTGAGAGCTTGGGAATCATGTGAGGAGGGTGGGGGGTGATGGCTTTCAGATGGACGCGGAGCTGTGTAAGTGTGAGGAAGGGAATTCATTTGTGCCTGCAAGTTCTCCCAGCATTACAGGCAGCCTGAGTTTTTCTCTTTTTTGCACTATTTCTTTGGATGAACAGGCAGAGGGATGGCAGAGGTCTCCAAGGAAGCCTTTCAAAGCTGGGCTAAGCTTTCTGCCTTAAACTACCATTGCCTCCAGCGTGTCCACCCACTCCTCTTCCAGTGACTCCCAGATGTCCCTGGATGAGGAAACAGGGTCCAGTGTTGTGCCGAGGCCCCTTTTCTTCCACTGTGACCTGGTCACCAGGGAAAAAAAGGGGCAGGGTGCGAGAAGAGCCGGGGTCTGGACTGTTAAACGCGGAGCAAACAGCTGCCTTCCTCCCTCTCACACCACTTTATTCTCACGCACAAGCTGTTCCTTCCAATCCCTTTTCTCTCCTACCGTTCACAAGTAAAACATGTTGCTTTATCCAGATACGAGATGCCGAGCAAACAAATTGCAGGTCAAAGTCTTCCCTTCTTTCCCCTGCTCCGTTTTCCCATCTGCACATTTTTGTGCACCAACCCCCTCTGCTTTTTCCCATGCCCTTTTGGTGGGGAGCAGGGCTGGTACGCAACGCTGTCAAGCGCTCGGCACAAAAAAGGCAGGCCTGCAGATGTGAGCCGTGTTTGGCAGGCACGGGGTTTTGTGTGCAGAAGGGATGGAAAACCCAGGCAGATGGATTGCACCCTCCTCGCCTCGCATCGAGCCAGGCTAGTCCCGCTTGCTCTCTGCACGGGCCGGGCAGTGATTTCATCTAGGAGCTTGGTCGTCCCACGGCTGCCTCCCACCTCTACCTTATTTTGCTCTTCCCTCTCAGGGGAGCATCGTCGGCCCGTTGCCTCCCTCCGGCCACAGGGGTGGTGCAGCTCTGGCACGCGAGAGATGGGAAATGATTTAGCCCCTGGGACTTTTTAAGCCAGAGGGTCACAGAGTACAGCTGAAAGGAGAAGAGGTGCAGATGGCTGGAGAGCCTCTTCCTGCCCTCCTGCAAGTTTGTATGAGGGCAACGGGGCAAGAAATAAAGTACAGTCTAACTCAGTGGTAAAGCACTGCAAATGGTGAGCAAGGAGCGATGTGCATGGACTTGTGTACCCGGCGACCATGCATCCCAAGGAGGTGCCATGAAGCTCACCTGGTAGCCAGATGGGGACTATAAAAATTGATGGGATGAAAAAGCATGGATCTATGCATGCCAAGACAGCCATTAGGGAGGAGGGATGTTGGGAAAAGAGGGAACTGCAGAGTTTCAGCATTTGAGAAGAGAAAAGCAGAATATTGTGGCTGCATTTGTCTTGGGGCACTGAGTTTGCAGGGTGGAAGGTGGTGATCTGTCTTTATCCCTTCTGAGGGTGCAAATAATTTCATGTGGCTAATCTAATAGGTAGGGTTCTTCATCTCAAGTTTTAACTGAACCAGTTCTCTGGCCTATGTTGTCAGCAGCACCTTTGAAAAGGGAAGAAAACAAAGTACTGACTATGCCTAGCTACTGTCCTCTCTTACTTGAACATGGGGACGGCCACCACTACCAAATCCCAGGCTCCCATTTCCATCTAGGGTGAAGGCCCCTGTCTAACCTGGTTGCATGAGAGGGTTTCATCGCTTTCTTTTTCAAACCCTTGCTTGGTAACTGAGTGGACACTGCTTGTAGGGTAGGTCAAGTCCTGCCACTTCACTGGGCAGCAGAGATGTTCCTGAGCTTGCAGCTGAGCTGCTGTGGGGAAGGGGTTGTGCCATTCTTGGCTTCTCTTGCCCATAACACAGAGACTATTCTCTGATCAGACTACCTTGTGAAGCTAAATTCACTCTGCCCCGGAGTCTGCTGGGCTCCAGCTTACATGTCCAGCTAGTAGCATGGACCTGAATGAAATGAACCTAAGGGTTTTGCTCCAAAAGGCAGAGGGGTAGCGATGCAGAACCATTGCTGCATCTGGTGCTCAACATCTGTTGATATGTTAGCCAAAAAATCCCTGCCCTGTATAGAGGAGACAAGGGTTTGCAAGCTGATTCATACCACCTAATCTTAAGCATTTAGCATACCCAGTTGAATTCTCTTTGGGCTCTTTCTGTAGACAGTTATTTTGTTTCCTAACCTGGAGCCGACATCAGGACACTAAGTGATGATTTAATAGTGAACTGGATCATCTGACTTGATCTTGTTATGGGCATGCAAGTCAAATAGCCATCTGGGAGGCTCTGCAACGCGTGTGTGACTGTTGTGATGCCTGCTCATGGACAAGGAGTGCTACATCCTTTCCCTGAGTGAGGGGTAAGGAGCACTGGAGCATTAACACCCAGGAACAGCACAGCCACAGTGCACGGAGGCAGCACTTTGTGTCCAGGGATGAGAGTTGAAATGCCTGCAGCCTGGTGCTTCACAAGATCAAGGCACTTGCTGCTCTGGGAACTGTGATTCTTAATTTAGGTGTATGTGCTCCAATGACCCACAGAAAAGGGGGACCCTATGGAGGAGGGGAGGGAAGTTAGGTAGAAGCTCAGTGGAAGCTGGCATCTGATTCCCTTATGCTTATATTGAAAATCATGCATAACAATGTTTTATTTCTGGCTGCTTGCTCCTCTCTGTCCTTTCCAGAGTTTCACCGTGTTTTGCACTTGGTGCAAACCATGACTGAAACAGGGTTGGCTGTACAGCATTTGAAGTACCAGGCAGTGTTAATGAGGTCCTTATCTCCTGCTCATCCCTTTGTATCAACCTCCACTTTCTGCCTTGAGCCACCAGAGACTACTGCCACGTTGCAAAGAAATGCTGGGTAAAACAAGGGCTTTCCCCTCATACAAAGTCTAAAAGCTGGGCACGCTCCACGTCAAGTATTAATGATGTAAAATCTTTAATAGGTACGTCAAAGTGAGCTGCTGGACCAATCAAAGCAGAGAAGGAGAAAGGGACTTTCACTTCTTGTATTCCCTATCTTGCTGCTTCCTGAAGTTTTACTGTGTTGCTTGGTCAAATCTGTCTGTTCCCCAAGAACGTGCATGGTGAAAAATGTGACAATTCAGCTTGTTCCTGTAACTTCCATTGCTTCATCAGGTCAGAACTGTTGACTCATCAGTCTGTCTTCATGTGATTCCCTTGAAATAGCTTCCTTTGGGCAGACTGCGCGTGGAATATGCAGCCTTGACAGCACAACTTTGCTTTGAGAAACTGATGTAGCTGATCCTGGGAGGTTGGTCCCTCTGGAGCTATTCTGGTCTCTTCTGCTTGTGCTCCATCTACTCAACTTCGTGTGTGTGAGGGAGAGGAGGTGGGTTTGGGATAGCACTGCCTCTTTTCTACTGTGAGTTTTATGAGAGGAGGTGAATATTCTCCCTTCTCAGGGAAGGGACCCTCCTCGTGACACAGTGAGGATCGTTAAGGCGCTGAGACATGCTTTGCCCAAACCTTCTGAGCCTCTTCTGTATTTTCCCCGTGCTGCATTTGTTTTCCGATGCCACCTCCCCATCTGTAAGGTCTCAGGCAGAGATGGACAGTGACGATGATGGCCCAAGCTGACACTGCCACGTGTGTCAAGGTGACAAGGAGAACACTGTTCCTGGGGGCGAATTCAGTGGTGAAATCCTGGCCACACTGACAGAAGAGTCCATCCATCTTCCAGGGCTTGGGGAATTGCTTGACATCTCTCAGAAGGAAAGAGGGAAAACAACCCTCTCACTCTTCCTTTGATCCCTTCCAGAGATTGCCACTTCTCCAGAATAAAGATAAGAGGTGACGGATGGCCTGCGGTGCACTGACTCTGTCGACCCTCTGCATGACTGCCCAGACCGTGGGCTGCCTGTTTCATCCTGCCTAATGTTCCTTGCTTCCTGCCTCAGACCCTGGCCGTGTGGGCTTTTGGCTGGTGTGCCCAGGGCAGACTGTGGTCAAGTGGTTCTGGGAGCTGTGAGTCAGGTCTGCTGTGCTGTGTGTTGCCGTTGGTCTATGAGGTGTCCTTCAGTAAGTCCCTTAAGGGATCTGTGTGTCTTTATAACTCTCTTTGGAAACCGTCCCTCTGAGTTAAACGTGGACAGTAAAGAGTTGGAGCTGATCGGTTTCTGGTTGGCTTGCTCATTTGAGGGGGCTGGTTTTGTTTTGGGGTGTTATTAAAAATTTTACTCCAGTTTTAAAAGTGTTAATCCAGTTTTTAAAGTTTCTGAGGAGGGGTTTGCTGCAGTTTCTTCTTTTGCAATTAGGAAAGAAAACAGAAAAAGGTTTTAACTTTTTCTAATAGCAATGTGATGAAAATCTTCTTCATCGGTGTTTTTACCTAAGTGAGAGCTACTCTTTTGAGTGACCTAAAGATACTGCTAAGAGTCTTGTAACTGCTTGTCATCTGTATCTCCAAAGTGTTTTGAAATCCTGGGCTAGAGGTCATTTATCCTGACATGTCCTTCCTTCCTTCCGTTGTGTTTGGTGACAGCATAAACCCTGACATTTCAAGTGAGATACCACCTCTTGCGATATTGTCGAAAACTTTCGCACTTATACTTTTTTTTCTTTGCCCTTTAGGTTTGCTTGTGAGTAGCAAACCCGGCGGTTTTCTGCCAGGAGAGCCTAGCAGAGCTGTCTGCAGAACCGTGGGGCACAGCGGTCTCGCCTGCTCTGGCTCTTTCAGATGACCCCATAGCAGTTACTTACAGATAATGTAACCCTGCTAGTCTCCCAGCGCTTTGGCCTCCCGTCTAAATGCTTCCATACCGGCTTCAGTGCCAGCTATAATCACTGTCTAAGAATGAGAAGTAATTTAGTTCCTAAGCAACCTCTCTCCTGGACTCTTGCTAAAGAGTGACTTAGCATTTTCCGAAGGAAAAAGGAGACACTGATAGCAGTGTGTCAAGACAGGTTCTTATTATGCACTTAACCCTTAGCAACCTGGTTTGATTATGAACCGCCAAGTACCAGCCAGCTGGGTCCCTTCCAAGGGGTTTGGGGCACTAAGTAGTACTGTGCTGTGGGGAGCCAAATTCAGTCCATTTGGGGGAAGCTCAGATAAGGATTAAAGTCTGTAACCGTTGGGAGTGTTTCTAGGATAGCATTCTTCAGATGACTAGCTTTTTCCTCATTTCTCCTCACCGCTTTCCTAACTGTCTCTGTCCTCTGTTAGAGCAGTATCTCAGTAAATTAAGATATTTAGTGTATTTGTCCTTGTCTGATCTCTATGAGGCAAAGCATCAGGTCAATCACAGTTTGCCCATGTGTTGGAGAAAAGTCAGAACCGAAGTGATGAGCTGAATTTGTCTCATCAGGGTACCCAGCTCCCACGTGGGACATGCTGACTTCTGACCTCCTGTTTTCATTCAGTTCCTCTTCAGTCGCAGTTCTCAACTCCTCCTTGGAGCTGGGAGGTTTGAAGGAGGAAGTATGTTGTGTTTTGAGATTAGGCCATAGGAAAGGGACAAGCAGCTTGGAAGGAAGGTGTAGGAAATGGGACAGGGGAGATCCTTTGGATCACAGAAACACAGAAATGGTGAGGTTGGAAGGGACCCCTGGAGACCGTCTAGTCCAACCACAGAATCACAGCATGGTTGAGGTTGGACCCTCCAGCTCAAAGCAGAGTCAGCTATAACAGGATGTCCAGGACCATATCCATCTGGGTTCTGAATACCTCCAAGGTTACCCTGCTCCAATGTCAGATCATCTTCACCAGAGAAAGGTTTTTTTCTTATATTTAAATGGAATTTCCTATATTTCATTTGGTGCCCATAGCCCCTTGTCCTATCACTGGGCACCACTGATAAGAGTCTGTCTCCACCTTCTTTACACCCTCCCACCAGGTATGTGTGTATATACACATTGACAAGATCCCCGTGAGCCTTCAACTTTCCGGTTGAACAGTCCCAGCTCTCTCAGCCTCTCCTCATATGAAAGATGCTCCAGTCCCTTAATCATCTGTGTGACCCTTCACTAGACTTGCTCCAGTACCCCCATATATTGGGGAGCTCAGCACTGGACACAGCAATCCAGATGTGGCCTCACCAGGGCTGAGTAGAGAGGAAGGATTTCCTCCCTTGACCTGCTGGCAACGCTAGTCCTAATGCAGCCCAGGATACCATTGGCCTTCTTTGCCATGAGTACACATTGCTGACTCATGTTCAACTTGATGTCCACCAGCACCCCAGGTCGTTTTGTGCCAAGCTGCTCTCCAGCTGGTCAGCCCCAGCCTGTCCAGGTGCCTGGGGCTGATCCTTCCAAGAGGCAGGACTTGGCATTTCCACTTGCTGAACTTCATGAGGTTCCTCTCTGCCCATCCAGGCTGTTGTTGCCGTTCACCCCAGTTTCATAACATCTGCAAACTTGTGAGGGTGCATTTGGTCCCATCATGAGTATTGGCCCCGTATCAGCCTGGGGGACACCACTAGTGACTGGCCTCCAGTTGGCAGTTGTGACACCGATCACAACCCTCTGAGCCTGGCAGTTCAGCCTGTTTTCAGTCCACCTCACCAACCACTTATCTAGCCTGTACTTCCTCAGTCTGTCCATCAGGATGTTAGGGGAGACAGTGCTGAAAACCTTCCTAAAATCAAGATAAACAACGTCAACTGCTCTCCCCTCTTCCACTAAGCCAATGATTTTGTTGTGTAAGGCTATCAGGTTGGTCAAGCATGATTTAGAGGCTTTACTACAGAGGCAGCTGGGAATCAGAGAGGATTGCATGACTGCAGAAGGTCATGATTACATACTTGGTAGCTGGGGCAAACCCACATATTTAGGTTACATTGAGAGAACGACCAACAGCGTTTTGGAGTATTTCAGTCATTATATTCATGCTCTAGTAACACCTCAGAGTATGGGAGGTGTCCCAGAGCAGGCACAAGGCTTTTCTGGTGGAGCTCTGCAGCCTAGAGGATTTATTTACCCAGAGGATTTGCCCCCATAACTGGTTTGCTGAGGTCAACATGTATCTCTAATCTGCTCACATCCCCGTTTGTGGCAGCTAAATGGGGCTCTCCCCTCCATGCTCCCCTCTCCATGCCACTGACGCTAAGCCACGTCTCCCCTCTGTCATCTGTGCGATACAATATACGTGCACCTCACCACGGATATGAAGAGCGGAGCCATTTTTTTTTCTCCTCTCTGTTGCCTTGCTTTTGCAGGGCTAAAAGAAGTAAAAAAGGAGTGACAGCTTGGTACACTTGTGAAGTCAACGGACAAGAGGGCGTCACACAAGGAGCCATTCTGCTGAGTAGAGCAACGCTTTCTAACGCGGCTGAGTGAAGCCAAAGTCGGCATAAGTGTGTGCTTACATTAAGCAAGGGCTTGCCAGCTCTGGAGGACGGGGGTTTAGCTGTTTTGAACCTAGGAGGAGCTGATGGTAGATTTAGGAGTAGAACCCAGGCATGATCTAATGGTTGCTAATGACCCCCTCAAGCTGCAGTAAGTTGTCTATATATACTAAGAAGGAAACACTATTAATTTTTATTCCTCTGTATTTAAAAAAATAAAACGTTCTGGCAGAGAGTCAACATGCAAGGAATGGACAGGCACACTGCCTCGTTTGTTGGAATGGTCTACAGATTAAATTAAGGTTTAAAAAAAAAACAGAAAAAGAGAAAGAGAACAAGCATTTTCTATGGGCAGAGTTCATTCGTAAGTCAGTCATTTCTCTTGCTCTTCAGGGAGTGATATTAGACAATTAGCTAATTGGTTTTGGGAGGTGACCTGTCAGTGACTCAAGGAGGAAATGTCTCCTGTGCAGTTTGACATAAAGAATATATTTTCAGCCCGTTGTGACAGCTGCAAGCACCCCCCATTAAAACTGAGCATGTAATGGCTGTAATAACAGCAAGCTTGGAATCCATTGTAGTGAGAGAAAAGCAATGAAAAACCTGATAACACGCACTAAATTGCAGTCATAGCTAGTGTGTTATATTGTCAAGTTTGAAATATTTCTGAATTATCTTGCCATTAGCACCGTGTAAGCATCCAAAGCCTTTCTGAGGTTGAAGTCTGTCCCCAATTACCTTTTTAAAGCTCTCCAGTTCAGTAGCTCATCTGTCTTCAGACTGAGGTCCCTACAGGTACTCGTGAGGTAGCTCACTCTCTGATCTGAGTCTGTGTGAAGCTTGGAGGACTTGGATCCAGGATTTTCACCCAAGCCTTTGGAAGGAAGGGCCGATTGCTAGATTCACTGTAAAACAGCATGTAGATTTTCCATGTTTTTCTGTGAGTTCTCAGGACCTGGCCTGAAGTCTTTGAAATGCCCCCATAAGCCTGCTCCTTTATTTTGTGTGTTTTGGCAGATGCAGGAAGTTAGGGGGAAGCACACTGGTACCACTGATGTAGCAAAAACCAAAATACCAAAGGGAATGTGTCGCAAATAGACACCAGTCATGAGATAATTAGCCGAAGAAAAGCAGGAAGTCTCCTTCAGCTGAAATGATGTAATTTTCCACAAACAGAACTTCATTCACGTGAATGTTAAAAAAAAAAAAATGCAAGTAGGGCAACTCCAACTTTTAACTAATGACCTTTGGAAGGAGGAGGGGGTCCTAAACTGATGCTATGAAGGGCCTGGTTTTCCTTCCATAGATCATTGGCCCTTTATAAGCATCAGATGCCTGAAAATCATGATATGAGTCTGAAAATGTTGGCTACCAAACTGAGCCTCCATCCCTTCCCACACCCCCGCCGTTCACTCGTATTTTCATGTCCTCTGAGTTATGGGGCAGGACTGCTCATAATGTTAGCGAGCGATGAATAGCTTTGCAGGAGTTTGGAGGCTCGAGCTTCCATGCTGACAGCGATGAGGTACGTGCCAGGATCAGACCTGTGGATGCAGTTATAGGGGAAGCCCTTCCTTGAAGGTCTGTAGCATCCATTCCCCGCTGTGGAGACTGAATTTAGGAAGCCACTGAGGCCAGTGCAATTTTTGCCGCTCACACTTGCAACTAAAACCGGATGTTTATTCTCCTTTTGCTGGTTGATTATACAGGGTCAGCAGGTTGCTTTGGGCAGAAGGTTGTGGTTTGGTGACTGGTTAACTTGAGTTGATGCAGGATGTAGAGAGCCAGATGTTTTCCAAATTGCTGAAGACCCAAAGTCCCTTTGAAACACTGACACATCACTCTTCAGCCTTTTTTCTGTTGCGTTCTGTAAACGGTGCAACTTGCCCTGGATTCAAAGTGGGCTGTTTTAGCCAAAATGATAACTATTGAATAGAAGTCTGTATTTGAGTTCAAATCACAAACAGGACTTAAAACAAGTGGGTCGTCAGTGTGCCTGGTAATGAAGTGTAAATGTAAAGCAGCCGTCTTGAACAAGCCCGTTGCCTCTTGGAGACTGCTGCACAGGGAAGGAATAGAAGTCCTGCCACATCCTTTCCCTCTGCAAGTCCATATATGAAAATGTGACGCTGGAGTTTTGGGTGTCTATGGGGTCTTTGGTGTCTATGGACTAGGGTTTGGTGGGAGATCCAGGAACACCGCAGGCACCTGCTTGCATTGATGCATTAGGCAAATGGTATGTATGTGATAAATTAGAAAGGGAAAAAAATATTTCATCCAAGTGGTGTGTTTGTGTCAAAATGCCAGACGGTTTCGTTTGGGCACAAGCGGGAGACAGTTGCTATTTTAATCACAGCTACACAAGAATTTCTCATAAAGGCCTTCAAATTAAAATAAACCTCTCAACTGACTGACCCGTCATTAGTGGTAAAGGCAGCTATGCGCCGCCGCAGACATATCCCGCAGTAGGGCAACCTGACGTAGAAGTGATCTAAAAAAAAAGAAAAGCAGCAGACACGTTTTCCAAAACTGTTTGTTTGTTTTGCAGAAAACTTCTAAAATACCTAATTTACCTCCCTTTGCATGAAGTATCAAAAACATGTGAAACCATGAAGCATACAGAAAGTTAGTGTTCCCCAGTCCTACTCTGCGGCCTCTCTGACTCCCGCCCATCTTTCACCCCTGAGACTGGGGACTGCAGCCCCCAAAGCAGAAGGAGTGGAAGAGCCGCAGAGACCTGAGGTTTCCAAGTAACCCCGCTGCACTTGCCCCCTTCCCTGAGGCTGCACGTGGGCGTGCACGTGGGCTAGCTTTAATGCAGGTGAATTTGCTCCGCCAATGTGGGTGTCTTTGATGCCACTGCTGGGAGATGCCCCATTGCCAGGCTCTCTCCTTCCACAAAATAAGACAGACCCCTTCTCCGAAAAGCTTCGTGCGTGGTTCCTGTGTTATTCCCCTTTCTGTTCTTTCAACTCCCTGCACCGTGCCCTCCTATCTGCCTCCCGTTTTGTTTCCAAAATGCAAAAAGCCGTATATTGGGCTTGTTCCCATCCTCCCATTAACAGCATCATGCTGCTGCAAAACGGTGGGTAGCGGAGCTGTTCCTCACCTGCCCCAAGATGAGCTCAGGAGTCCTCAGAGATTTTTCTCTCTGTTGTTACAGACTAGCCAGAAATGGCCAACAGGCTCCAAAATTACCTGATGGGGACCTGGAGTGCTGCTCTTGGGTACAGAGAGGGTGGCCCAGGCGGCTTTGGGTGCCTGGTGGTCACCTTTGTTGGGCAGGTTTCTCATGCTTGATTCATTAGTCACTGCTGGAAATTCAAGCTGGAAACTATCTGGCAAGGGCCTGTGCTAACAGACAAGTGGATATTTGTATTTTGAACAGCTAAAGACCCCCCACGACCTGTGGGATGTGCCTGCCCTGCAGAGCGGTGCTGGCTGCTCCGCTTCACGCCTTGCCCTTGCAAATTCATGCTCATATGTGCAGCTAAGCAGCTAATGTATTGCATGCAAGTGATGGTAATATTTCAGCAGCTAGTGAAGTATTTGCTGTAGGGAATTTTTAAAGCAAATCACAATTAAAGTCAGCATATATACAGGAAATCTAAGGGTGCCAAATCCCTACCTTTAAGCTGCACAGGAAAAAGCTCCTTACCAAGAGCGTGCTTTCTTTGGGGTTTATTTTTTTCTTTTCCAAATACTGTACTCCAGATTGCTGCAGTAAATCTTCAGTGTATTGTGAAAGAAAAGAAATCAAAGCCCTGTGACAACCTTTTGAAAGCTCTCAGTGTGGTTGAAGGAAGTTTTCAGGGCTGCATACTAAAGGGCTAATTTTTTAAAAAGCTTCATCTGCAAAGCTTGAAGTCAGGTAACTTGCCCAAAGCCCAGAGGAGAGTCTACAGAAAACTCATAAGGAACCCCGGAGAGCTGCACATCAAGAGTTATGCTTTAAACCAAATCAAGGGCTTAGGTCTCTGTTGTTTAGCAGACCTAAATGGGCATTTTTTGACAAATCTTTTTGAGGGTCAAGAAATTCCCGTTTTCCAAAAACAAACTGTTTTGCAGACCTGGTTGTGTTTCAGCAGTGATTTGGAAGGGCTTCGGAGACTCAAGAGGGAAATGTCTGGTTGAAAGGAGGAATAAAAAACTCCAGAATAGCCAGTTACGCAGTGACTAATGCGTTCTCTGACACATGGTCAAAGCAGAGCAACTTTTGCTCCTGAATTATCTGAGATGAAAGCTGAGGAGTTAGTATCACAGTGCATTTTGGCTGGGCAGCACAAAAATAGACTCTCAGTCCTGTTGCACGCTGGAAGAAAACTGAATTTAAAAGCATCTACATTTTCTTGGTGAAACAGATCATTGTTTTCTCGCCAGTTCGTATTGCCAGGGGGACCGCGTGGCCCCACCAAATTTAGCAGGAGAAGCACTAACGCAAAACCCTTCTTTCCTCCTGCTTGGCTCCAGGGTTATTCCTGGCCTCAACCCCACAGCCCCATCTCCCTGGGTGAGCTGCAGCACTCGCCCAGGTGTTCAGGTCCACCGACTTGCCTGGAGATGCCTGCTGCCCTCTCGATCGTGGCAGGGGTTTCGATACATACCTCCTTCTGGACTCGCTGCCTCACGAAGCAGTCGAAAGAAACCTCAGCTATAGGGCAAGCATCCTGCTGGGGAGAGGAAACACTTCCTCTGACACGGGATAACCTGCCTTCCTATAGAAACAGAATTTATGTTTCCTGGCAGAGCGCACGGATGGACGAGGAAGAGGACACCACATGTGCAGCAGTTGCGCCGGCAGGGCCAGCACCGCCGGTCGCCAAAGTCAATGGAAATGCTTCCAACATTTGGTGGGTTTTGGGGTGGGAAATAGGCGAGGTGGCTTCTCGGGGACGTGCTCTGGTTGCTTTTCTGCTGGCTCCTGCTGCTGAAGAAGTGGTGCTCGAGACCCTTGCAGGAGCTAATCCCCCCCTTGCAGGAGCTAATTCCTCCCTTGCAGGAGCTAATTCCCCCCTTGCAGAAGTGCTGAATGCAATCCCGTGCCCAAGGAGTAGGGGCAAGGCTGGACCTGAGGACCAATGCTGCAAGGCTGCCGGAGCAGGTAGATCCTCGTCAGCCCCTTCTGCGCAGGGCTCGTCAGCACGGCTCTTACGGCGTCTGCCAGAGGGACAGTAAAGGGACATAAACAGGCTATTTGCATGCTGCTGGGAACTAGGGATGAGTTTTGCCTACACCGTCCACATCTGCACAGCCAAGGATGGACGCTGTGGTCAATTCAGCGCAGAAGAAGTCTCTGCTTCTGCATGAGGAGAGGCAGAATGAAAACTGCCATCTGGAATGCCCTAAAAAAAAAAAGTGGGAAAATGGGAAAAGAGGGATGCGAGGCAGAGAGGAAGACTCCAGGAAATGAGGTTTTGGGGTTGTTTTGTTTGTTTTTAATATCATGGCCAAGAAAAGATTTCCTGCTGTGCTAGAGGGACAACAGAGGAGGGAAGCTCTTCCTAAAAATAAACAGGCGGCTGCCTGTACTTGCTAGACAGCTCCTCTTTGGGACCGTCTGATTTGACAGGGAACAGCTCAGCCTGCTCCCGAGGGCACTTCCACTCTAAACCCTCTCCTTCCCCTCAGATGTAGATGTACTGATCCAAAGCATAAGTGACTCGGCTTTCTCCCCTCCCTCATCCAGCGTTTTTCTCCCATACACTGAAAATATCCGGACATCTGTCAGCAGAGGTGACGGGCGATGGGGAAGGCATTTGTGAAACGAAACAGCTGAAAGAAATGCTGGATCCCTTGTGGCTCTGTGCAAGGAGAATACAAATAAAGAGGGCGAGATGTGATATCCCTCTAGCTGAGCGCCGCGTAAAGGCAGGATTTGAGCAGGTTGCACGTCTGAGAGCAAAACACGACTCTGCAGGTGTTCCTTCTGCGAATAGGGGTTAGCAGTGTTTTACAGCCTCTGCTACAACCATGGGGCATTGAAACCAGGGGGAGAAATAGTGTGATAGTTGAGACTTCGGGGCAGGTGGATTATGCTTAGCATAGGCAAGTTAGAGTATGTGACAGCATCTGGACCCAAAGGCTTCCTGTTCATCTTACTCCTGCTAGAATAAATCTCCTGGCATCAATAGAGAGGGGTGCCAAGATGAAATCTGGCTGCAGAAGGCAAGAAAATCAGATTCTCTCTCTGCTTCTGCCTGGAGTACCTGGTGCTGCTCGTCAGAAAGGCGCTTTCATTCCTGTGAGCACCTTCTCGTTGCTCCCAGGTGGTTGGCAAGCACAAAAGGCATCACAGCAAAATAAGATGGGGCAAAAAGCTGAGGATATTTCTGTAGCTGTGGCAACTGTGGTAGGCATTTCTTAAAAAAAGTAAAGCCTGAGCCCCCCATGGTGGTTGCTAAGAGTGACACAGTGCATGAGCTGATGTCTTGAAAGCATAAGGTAGACTGGCAGACTCGGACAAAATCAGGCCTTTTCGCTTTGAGCCCAAGCCGCACCCAGATTTGGGGCTCTAAATGACACTTTTAATGTAACCTCCTGGTTCGGCGCAGAGCTGGCCTCAGAATTACTCTGGGTAAAACCAGGAGCCAAACAGGCTCCCAGAAGGAGCTTGCGCTTCCATGAAAAAGATTATCCACTTTTTAATGACACTAAAATACAGATGAAAAGCCTTGGGTGCATTGCTGTTTGACCCTCTTTCCTGCACATGCCACAGTGATGTTCAGTAGGTTGTTATACCTCTCTTGCTCAATATGCCAGCCACTACCTGAATTAGGGTAATGCTTTTCCCCAAAACAGGCTATGTCACTATTTCAGGGAGTCGAGGGAGTCCCTGAGGGCTGTGGTAGGGGCCACTATTAGGAGATTGTCTAGAAAAGCTTTGGCTGTGACCCAGCATCGCAGGTCCTGTGTGTCCCTTGGGAGGACATGCTGAGCATTAGCTACCAGCACCTCAAAGCCTCCAGCCAAAGCCTCCAGGATCTGAGCGAGTGTTTAGATCTTGTATTGCCCCTTCCTCCAGAGAATCAGAGGGTCATCCTTCCGATGGGAGGTTGCTGCTACTGAGCCATTGCTTCCTGATAGTGGCACTTATTTTGTATTCAAGCACCAGGGAAATTGGGACAGTGTCTGGAAGAGGGATGCAGGAGGGCTGCAGGAACAACAGCTTCTGAATGACAATCACGGTCCTTGCAACCTCACTTCGACAGGGACGTAAATCGAGGAGAACTTGAAGCCAGGAGAGTTTGTCTGGATATTAACCTGTGTGTCTGAGATAAGAATCTGACCCTAAATCTCTTCTTGCCAGCCTCCCAACCTGTATACATATTTCTGCTGTGGTAGTCACTTCGGCTGGGCTGGAGCAAATTTGGTCAAACTGGACGTTGAAATCATAGCTTGTTTCAGATAAAACCTGCATCGCCTGCTCCATACTCCCTGCTGCAGTGGCACCCTCCTATGAGGGCATCACCATCCTGTTCCCCATCCCTCCGCCTCCTCCCCCCATCACAGCAGTGCTCCTCAGTGTAGACAGCAGTGGTTTCCCTCCTCTCCCTTTCCCCTTCACCATCTTTTGGGCTCAGACCTGGTGGCCTTCACTCTTTCCGCGTGTGGAGGACTGCCGCTGCTCAGGTATTGCAAAATCAGGGAAAGCAAAGTCTAGATCCAGCAAGGGATCTAGACTTCCATTTTGCTTCCTGCAAGCTTTTTTGGAAAGCTTTTATCCACGTGGCAGATAGGCTGTGAATCTTGGGTTTGTATCCATGGAACCAGAGCGCCACAAGAGCAGTTGCATCATCACCTCTTTGCTTTAAACTTCTCTACTTAAAGAAAGAAAAAAATCATAAAAAATGAACAAATGAAAAAATATCTTAATCTATCTTAAAAAATGAAAAAAAAACCCCACATTTCCTTGAACTTTCCGATTTGCGGAAAGCATTTGGACATGTGGCAGACCTGGACACGCAGAGGCTATGTTGCTGGCCCCACCATGACCTACAACCTGTGTGGAAGAGTCTTATATCCATCAATTCCTGACAATGTGTGGCAGCCTGGACAAGCTTTCGATCCAACCTGGATTTAAAAAGTTGTGTATAAAGGCCACTTTATCCATCCTATGAGGCTGTGCATAGGAAATACAAATAAACCCTTCCTGAGGTGTGGTCCTTGTGTGCTCTTTACATATAACCTTGGATGATTCCTGCTGTCCCCACATGGTGCATTGTCACACTGCATCATGTAAGGCCTTTGCAGCAGAGCTATGCACGCAGGGCTGGGTGTAATGCAACCCCAAAACTGCCTAGGGTTTAAGTGCTGAAATAGCAATGAATGTAATCATCAGTATTTTCACATTTTTGCCCAAAAGGCTCCAGGTCTCCCTGGAGGAGCCTCAGCTGCTGTAGGAGCCTTGTTTGGGGAATGCACCGATCTGTCGAAACGTGCAGGGTAGGAGAGATGAGCTTCGTACAACTGAAGTGATGCTGTGAGAGTGGACGGGGGCGACCAAGGCAGTTTTTGCAAGAAGCATATTTGGAATGGGGTGTTGAATAGCCACTACACATAGCAAAGGCTGGGTATATGTATTTCTTCATAGGCCCTAATAGGATTGTTGTCCCATTCAGACCAACCTAGGGTTGCTCTGGATTTCTCAACCTATGGATGAGAAAAAGCTTTTCAGCACTTACTCTAAATAAGAATTGCTTCTAAGACAACTGAACTTGGGTTCCCCATGCCCCTCATGACTGCTGGGCTAACACAACCCGTTTGTGCCCCCAAGTGTGGTTACACGTACGGCTTTTGCATCCAGCGCTAGTCAAAGTTGTCTCCAGCCCTTTTCCCTTGTTCTCAAGCAGCACAACTTTCTGCCCCCACCACCTGGACTGACACAATTGCTTGTGGAACTAATCTGTAAAAGCACCCTCCCCAAAAGCCCTCCTAAAGCAAGGAGGAGGAGAGGGAGGATTGCAGCCCAGGATGGAGAGTGCAGATAGGGTGAGGGCTGAGGACATGGAACCAGCTTTTTGGGAACTGAAGCCAATGTGTCATGAGACTACACATCAGGTGTGTTCAGAGCAGTTACAGTGTTATGGGGTGAGGGGATTAATATTCTTTTAATTCTTCAGATTAATATGTGAAGAATGCTCTCAGCTCAGGGGCAAGACGCTGCTATCCAAACGAGGTGCTGCCTTGGTTTTGCCTGCAGCCGTGGTGAGCTGCATGGACAGAGCTGGGGATGAAGCGAGAGGTTCAGCTCTGAGATGGCAGCACTCGTTCAATGCAGATTTGTGGTGCTTGTCTTATTTGTCACTGCTTTTAAATGCATCTGGAATCTAAGGATGTAATTAAATAATGGAAGCAATTTACTGTAGACCTATGCCATGCAGCTAAGAGATTTGTGCCGGTAAATACAATATCAATATTCCAAAGCAACCACGTGTTTTGAAATCAGTGATGCAGCAAGTGCAAGGAATTTTAATGTCCATACAGGGAGGAGGGAGGAACCCAAGAACTAAAAGATGCATTTTGTTGCAGTTTTAAGGTAGCAAAACACTGAGGAGTGAAATGTTGGACTCTCATTAGCTCCTGAGACAAATGCATTGCCACTCAGAGGTCTGAAGAGGCTGTAAAGCCCTCCGGGAAATCTTGTGAGCAATATCATGGTGTGCAAGTTCAGAGGAAGGGGGAGAAAGCCCTCTTGGAACAAGGGTGTCTATGCAATAACTCAGGGAGCAGAGATGCTCTTCTCCAGGCCTGCAAACACACTCTGGTGAGGCTGAGACAGTGAAACTTGGGCTACTTCTGCCTTTTAGGATAGCATCTTTGTGGCACCACATTTGACCATTTAAGGCAGAAATAACTGCTGAGAGTTGAAATCCTCCCTGGAACCCACTCTAATCTGGAAATCACAGCTCTGGGCATCTGATGGATTTATGCGGCAAGGGACCATTCCCACAGCTCCTTTGGAGAGGTGGCCCTTCGGCAGACACTCAACCTACCTGCAGCTTGGCGGTACTTTTCCTCTAGCAGTTCTGCCTCTCCACAACCTCTCTCTGGCTTTAACTGGGGTGGGAGCAAGAGCTAACAGCCAGGTCTGTGGGAACACGGGCATGGTGGGACTTCTTAAATTGCTTTTGCTGAGTGAAAAACGATGGCTGAATTCTGCCCTTAGCACAGGGCTGTGAGGGTCGGTGTGAAAAGCTGTAAGAAAAGACTGTTTTGACCAAGCTGGGGAACGGGTTTTTAATCTCACCTTAGAAATTCATGTTCACTACTGGATGATTTTAAGCAGGAGCGAGCAATGGCTCCTCTTCTATCACGAGCTGACCTGCTCATATGACTTGCAGGCCTCCCCTGCAAGCTGGGTCTTGTACCATCTTCTAAACCTGCTGAGAAATGCCTCCTCTCTTGGCCCAGGAGTGTGAGCAATCACTCCTACACTACTCCCCTCCATAATTGCCCATTTTTCACATTCAGCGCTGCACAGACAGCTCTGGCCTGGGATAATTCAAGACCCTTTTGCCCCCAGAGAGCAAGAGGTCATGACTGCATGAGTCACACTGAAACCTTCCCCTTTTGGGCAGTGTAAAAGATTCCCCCTCTCGTTAACAGTTTGTAATAAATCCCTGTGATTTCCAGTTTCTTTTTGCCAGATAGGGCTTTCCCTTGGCTTTGTGTAGATCTATAGAGCAGCTGAAATGGATATTTGGAAGTCCCAGGATGGAACGGCTTTGGCCTGCAGCTGATTTACACAGTCTGATCTGATTTACACAGTCTGATACGTAGTCTGGCACATCGTTGTATGTCAGCCCATCTCAGCCCCTGGGAACGCGTGCATGAGTGTGTCATGCATAAATAAATGTGACGCGCTTCTCCCTCCCGAAGACTGTATAGCAAGTGGCACTGGGGACTGCATTTGCAGCTGGCATCAGCCAACATTACTAGCCATAGATGGCTAACAAAGACCCCTAATAATGAAATGTTGTCCCTGATGTTTTATCACCTGTTTTATTCTTTCTGTGGTCTGATAGGCAGAGTCCCTGGGTGAGAAGAGCCCTCTGTCCTTGGCACAAGCAGCAGGGACAGGTACATTCCTGACCAATGTGGAAAGAAAACTGAGGAACCGAGATTGCAGGGGGGTGACTTACCTTTCGCTCCTCCTGCCCAGTCATCCTCTTGGTGTGACAATTTCCTGTCTGTGTCTGGCCTGATAGTAAATTAAGGTCTATTAGGTGGAAGAACTGTGGCAACGAAGTGGCGTACAAAACCAAAGGCAAAACCAAAGGCGTTTTCCGGAGAAAGCACTGTCTGCACTCAGGGCGGTGTTGGCAGGCTCGCTGCTTGGAAAGCCAGAGAAAGCAGGTCTTTGCCATTGCCTCCAGGCATGCGTTCGGAAGCATAATCGCCCAGCCTGGGAACTTCTTCAAGGTGGAACACAAAGATAATTGAAACCTGTTTAGTCCTTACGGACAGAATTTAACTGGCTTAAATTATTGTAAATGGATGGGGAAATATCCTATGATCTCGAAGCCAAGCAGGTCACCTTTAATTTCCTTTCCCTTCCATCAATAATACCGGCGGACTGGCATTTGATTTATTATGCGTTGAATAAGAGGGCTTTCGTGTGCACTGCTTCCAGGAAGATAAACAGGCCCCTTTGAAGGCAAGTTACTGGGAGACTGCTAAGACTCTCCTGGTTTGTATAAAGCAAATCAGACCCTCCCCGTGGAGTGGGAGCCGGCTGCACCCTGCACTGGCAGGTCCAGTCTTTTCTGTGGAGAGCTCCGAGGGTCCCACGGTGCTGGCAGCGAGGAGCCGGGGTGCATGGCCCTTGAAGTCCTTGCAGCGTCTTTCTAGCTGCCTGCAGCTGAGTCACCGGGTGTCATCGGAGCCATCGCCGAACCTCCCCGTGCATGCACAAGGGGCGGCGAGACCCAGTCCGCCCCGCTGGGAGGATGATTAATGCTTGCAGAGTGCTTTGAGAACATCAGATTAGTAGGGCAGAGCCTCATTATTATATTAGCAGTCGCCGGTCCCTTGGCCTTTCTTTCGCTCTCAGCGCACTTACTGCAGTGCCTAAAAGCCCGGTGCTGTTTACAGTCAAACCTCCTTGCGTTTGCCTGTATGGGATGCTTTGGAGAGAGCTTTTCTCGCCCTTCGTGGGTTTATTTTTAATAATGCACCTGTGGTCCAGACTCTGCCACGGTCCCCACAAACCACTGCCCTGCTATTCGAGCAAACATGATGCAGATTAAAAATAAAGACCACTGGGTACTCGCTGTAATAACTATAGAAACCAAATATTTGGTTCAACTATAAAAGGCAGGAGTGTTTATGACTATGCGGCCAAAGGCATTTCCAGCCAAATTGGAAGGTATTTTAGTTCTACAGACTATTTATAGATAGGCAGCAACTCTAAATTTGAACCTTCCCTTCCGTAAGCAATTTTTTGATGCCTGCTGGGTTATATCCTTCTTGTTTGGGGTTTAGTGACATCACCACAGGGAATCAAACAGTTTTCAGTCACCCTACAAGACAGAAGTGGATAACATGTTTTAGGGAGGTTCACTGATACCCTCCAGCAGAACTACAGGAAAACTTTGCTTTAAAGCTGAATAAATATTTTATTTGACTGTAAATTAAATATGTTGATTTGGAACTATTGTTTTAACCCTTCCAATTTGAAAGTAAAATTACTTCAAACTGAAAATCCAAGAATAGTTCTGAAATGATAAAAAGAATTGTTTCAGGGTTGGGGCTTTCTAAAGGATGTTTTCTCTAAGTAAATATATTTGAAGAATTGACATAGATTAGCAAAGTATTTCATGCCACATTTGTCTTTCTATTGCTAAGAGGGTTTCAGATAAAAAATGTCCCTTGTTCCTATCCCTTAAATTTGACGTTGTTAGTGATAGAAGAGAAAAACAGGATGTAGATGTCTGAATGTTGATTGTTGAAGTTGCCTGAAGACCAGCCAGGAACAGGGCTGGATGGTGTTAGATACCAGAGCAGAGAGACCCTGCCCTCACAAGCTTAGAATTGCAGAGATAGCTACTAACCTTCTCTTTGTTCACGTACGCATCAGGGAAACCCAACGCAAGGGTTCGGTGTGGTGTAATGAGTCTCACAATGCCACAACTCACATTATGGAGACCTACAGAGCAGCTTTAAGGCTCGAGGGACTAGTGTAAATTGTGCATGGAGAGACCTAAGCTCAGGCTGGCAGCTGTAGTGGATCAGAAATTTCATATTGGGCAATAACTAGGGGTCTGAGTGGCTGATGGGACTCCAGGTGCACAGCCCGCATCTCCAAGCTATGGTGCTGTTGACTTACAAGTTTCTGGGATGGGAAGCGTGGGGCTTGAGCTGCTCATAAAAGCAATGCGTTCTCGCTCAGGGACTAAAAATGATCAGGTCTGCAGGCTTCAGTTTGTCGTTAGTTTGAAAAGTGCCTTGGCTTCCTTTCAAGTGGAGATGCCTGATAGAAATAGTTCACTTAGACCAATGTGCCAAAGGAATACTATTCCCTCCAGCCAACTGTCGACTGCTTTGTCTGTCTAATTTTAAAAGGAGCAAGAGGAGGCCTCCAATGAGGGGGCTGGCAAGATCTGTCTGCTTCTAAGGGCCCATAGACTTGCTGTTGGCAGTGCTGACTCTTAGCCTGGCTTCAGCCCAGGCTCAGGGCATCCACACCGAATTTAGGGAGATCCAGGCCCAGGATGCCTGTACAACAGCACTCTTGCTCTTGCACAACTTGTTGAGGGCGCTAAATACGACCCTGGGGTCAGACCTGGGCAGATGACACTCGCTGGAGTGTGGGCCCACACTCACACCCCAAGCAGCCTTGTATCGCCCTTCTGCAGAATCCCTTCCTGAGTTCCCACTAGTGGCAAAGGTCTTGCAGCAAGGTTTAACATCCCATTTAGCTGACTGTGCCAGTATATGCCAAGGTAACAGTTCCTCATAGTGTGTTCCTCTGGGCTTGCCTTCACCTCATTACTCCTCATCCTACTCTGTAAAGCCCCCTCAGTGATTTCCCTCTGTCCTTGGTGTTTACACCCTTCAAATATTTGCACACAGCTGAGTTGCTGCGTCCCTGCTGAGCTGCTGTTAAGCCAAGCTAAATACATTAGCTCAGAAAGTCAGTCTCTCTGACTCCATAATAATATTTTGCTTTGCTCTTCCCTGAATTTCTTCCAGTTTATTGACATTTTCATGGGAGTGTGGCATGATACAGGGGAGTGCCATCCTTACTGAAAATGGAGCATTGAATAGAAAGTCAAGGTAGCATATTAACCTAGCATCCATGCTGAGAAGAAGCCTTGCTTTCCTGCGGTCTAGACTGCTCTTTTGTCTTGTTTCAGTAAGTGCAGAATGGAGGTGGCTCCCAAGCCTTGGCTGAACTAGGAAATCCATCTAATCAAGGCTCAGCTGCTGCTCTCCAGAAATGCTCCATGCAGGTCAATGAGTCCCTGCCTAACCAGCCTTCCCTGAGCTTTTCCGTCCTTTCTTCTCATAAGCGGAGATGGGAACTGAACATTGCCATGCTCAAACCCTTCTGCAGATCTTCAGCACCTAAGGAGTCTTCAGAGCATCTCTCCCAACTCTTCTGTGCTTAAAATCTGTGCTATCATTTTGGTCAGGGAGGCCTTCCCGGGTAGATAAAAGCAGTAAACTCTTATCTCTAGCTATAATGACACAGCTCTTGAGGCTCTGCCTGGTCCTGCTGCCGTATTCCCAGCCTTCCTTCTCCCGTGCCATCAGCTGCTCTAATCTCTTGCCTGTTCTTGCTGGCTGAGGAAATACAGGCAAGTAAAGCAGTTCTTGTCTTTGCGTAGGACTTTCTTACCGGTTTCATTAAGAGGCCAGTTCCTTTCCTCTGCATCCCTGGACGCTAATAGTGGCAGTTCAAAAGCGTCTGGGTTACACGTGGAGCCCACCCCCGCACACACGCCCTCGATGGGAAGAAAAGCCGTTCTCTGTGTGTTTGCCCTGGGTGGAGATCCCAGCGGGGTTCTCATTGCTCATCCTCACTGGTGGGAGGACGAGATGGCTGTGTGTAGACAGGGCAAGAATCTAAAATGGGTTTCGCTTCTAACCTATTTACTCAGCTGCAGAAACCACTTGAGCATTCAGTGCCTGAAAAGGGTGCTCGTAGAGTCAACACAAACCTCCCGTTTTTCCCACCCCTCAGACAGTGCTGGGCCGGGCTCTTTCCAGTCCCGGCGGGGAGCACGATGCTCAGCACCCACAAGTTGTGGTTCAGCCTCCCACACCCTGCCGAGCCACACGGCCCTGGGACGTGCACCTCAGGGAGAGTGGTGGCCTTGCAGCGAGGGACCAGGAGCTGCAGTGCCAGCAGCTTGGTGCATCTCTCGGTCACGTCTCTCAGAGAGCACAGGGACACGGTGGTTTGAGAAAGCCAACAGCAAAAGCAAAGGCTAGGACCACCTGTACGTTAGGAGGTAAAGTAATAGAGATTGGCTTCCCTCTGATGACAGAGCCTGGGGTATATTGCTTCACTTGTTCTTCCTCCCTTCCTCTTCCACATGGTTGTGGAGAGAGGTTGTGGAGTCTCCATCCTTGGAGATATTCAAAAATATTCAAAGAAACTCAAAAGCCATCTGGATAGGGTCCTGGGCAATGTGCTTTAGATGACCCTGCTTGAGCAAGGGGATTGGACTAGATGATCTCCAGAGGTGCCTTCTAGCCTAAACCATTCTGTGATTCTGTGATTCTGCCCTGGACAGACCTCTGAGAGGACAGCGTTCAGGCAAGCTCCTGAAAATTGATTTGCTCTCCTCAGTCTGCTGAGGCACTGGTGAGCTGTGTTATATCCAGGGACAGTCTTGGGAGTGCCTCTCTAACAGTGTCTCCAGGAGACACTGCATCCTTGTTCTCCAGCCTCAGGCTCAGGGTAGGACCAGCCAAGAAGAGAGGGGAGGATTTGAAGCTGCATGGGAGATTTGCCAACCACATTTTAGCCCCCAGATTGTCCTCTCAACCATCCTGCTCCCCACGTGGCCTGTTCCCTTAGATCAGTTTGCATAAAACAGGTTGACTCGACTCCCTGAAATATTGCAGCAAGGGTAAAGGAGGAAGCACACCAGCTTTGTGAACAACAACGGCCGAAGGTGCAGCTGGAGATGTCACGGCATCCTCGGCCACCCTCCCTCCCGACCCGCTCCTCCTCTGTGCCATGTGCGTAACCTTGGTCCTGCAAACAAAACCCAGATGGGCCACCTCCCTTGGCAGTTTGCTGCTGCTGGATGGGGACGGGTGACTCAGCACAACGACCCGAGCGCTGCTGAGTCAGCGCGAGCAGCGGCCCAGCCCGAGAAACCCTGTCTCGCAGCTGCCTTGCAAACACGCGGGGCACCGGGCAAACTGCGTGCAGCACCGCTGCGGGGGAGTGGTCATCCCGGCCGCAGCTGCGGGATGCGCGGGGACGCACAAAACTGTCAGATCGGCTTGATCTGCTGGAAAGAACAACGGACCGAGGAATCTGGGGGTATTTTAGTGCAGACTCTGTCTTCCCCTAAGCCAACAGCCTGCACAATTCAGGCCAGGAAAGCCACATACCCTGTGCATCCTCCAACATAGTCACAGAGTTCCCTTATTTTAGTGATTCGTAGCGTCTGCTTCTAAAGATGACTGGCACCAAAGGAGTTTGCAAAGGCTTACTAATCCACAGCTCCTGTGAGAAAATAGTGAATATCTTATCCCAGTGCATGTAGGTGCAATCTCTCATCACAACATATCTGGATACCTGTGCACTGTTCCGCACCTCAGTTCTCCACCCAATCCTGATGTGAGATGGGAATAACTGCACTGAAATCAGGAGAATTATACTGGTGATAAACACGAAATGTCGTGAATGCAGAAATGCTGGGAGGGAGGTGAGGGGGTCCCAAAGCAGAGGGGAAGACATCCTTTTAGCTCATCCCCAGACATATGCTGCAACTCTGTGGCACTGTGGAGCAGCGCTGGGTGCCTACCATAGCCCCTGATGGCAAGTCCAGCCTGCGACACCAAACTTTTTGAGGAGAAGGGCTCCCTTTGAAAGTTCTACCAGTACCTCTCCCATTTAAGTCCATGAAGAGCAGTCCTTGGAGCAATAGCTCAGGAAAAACCTTAGCTCTCTTCGGAAGGCATCTGCATGGGTCCGTGACCCCAGGTCACTTGAAGAACACCTCCAAAGGCTGCACTTGGCTCACCAGGTTAGATCCTTAATGAAAGTTATCCATGAAGAGCATTTCCTTCTGGCCTTCCTAGGCCAGACGCTGTTCTCCCATCCTAGGATTGATCCCAGATGTGCTTTAGCATTATAAATACATCTCAAAACCACCTTTTCCACCAGCCGTTCTCTTGCCAGCTGCCAATTCCTCCACCCCCATCCCAGCCCCTGTTTTTGAGGAATGATTAACACATGCTGCAATAAAACTCATCAGTTACTGCTCTTTCCATCCCTCTTTGCTGCAGGTTCAGATTCCCACGCACTGTTTTCTACCTCTCGATGCACAAAACTGTTTCAGGCAGGAAAATTATTCCCCACCCGTCCTATAACCACACTTTCCACCCCCAAAGTATTTTTGCAGACAACTGTCATATTTTGTAACATCCATCTGAGACTGGGTCCTGATTTGGTGCTTGGAAAACTGAGGTGCAAGGGCAAAGCTCCTTTCTCCAAGCCTTTGACAGATTGTCAGATCTGGTATCATATCTCACAAATTCCTAGCTCCAAATCCTGTGTTCAGATTTATGTTCTAGTTTATTCTGTAAATTCCTTTGTATGTATTTAATTTTAACTGAAATCCATGATATAAGAGCTTTGTAAAGCTAAGAATAAGCAGGAATTAATGCATTTCAAATAAATCTGTAAGTTTTCCCGTTGGGTCTTCTTCTAAGGCGAGAAATTCAGCACACTGTTTAGGTGTCCTCATGAGCCTTTCTTTATATACACACTTAGTATCAAAGTTAATTGGCAGTGCATTTGCTTGAGGTAAAGAACATCACGTAAGAACAAGCCTTAACCAGCACAAAGCATTTGGGCTTTAAAATACTCTCACACGTGAACTTGGTGCCCGGTGTGATAGTCAGGGAAATGAGCAATGCACAGGATGGGGCTCTCAATAACCCATGTTATGAAGGCACCTTGCGGCTTCCTTTTGTCCTTACCACACTTTTCAGACGCTTTCTCAGTGATGAAGCAAATCAAGCTTTTGTGTCCTCTCTAATAGCCTAAGAGTCCAGTAGACTCTGAGCACTTTACAGCCTTTCTTTATGGTAGGAGAGCAGCCTTATCTTTATGACACTAATGGAAAAACAAGGCCTAATGACAGGCAATTCCATTCATTTCACCTACACGGGTACTTTTGGTGCAGAGTGGTGTTTATGCTGTCAGTCTGGTTTACCCCATTTCTCCTCAGCGTGCCTTGGTCCACAGCACGTATCCGTTGGTTTGAATCAAGGATTGTTGTGGAGCAAATCTAGAGCAGCCCAGGAGCAGAAAAGAGGGTTGTCCACACGTGGGTCTAGACATCTTCAGCTTCAGGAAGTCCAGGGTGTGCCTTTGCTGTGTCTCATCAGTGCTGTGATTCCTGGATGCACATGTGCAGACTGGCTCATTTCCTTGCCTATCCCACTTCATTAAATGGCAGGCAGTGCTTTTCTTTTGTATTTATATGGGAACCGTGATCAGGAAGACTCAGGGTTCCTTCCTAAAGTTATACGCTTGAGGAGGGTATCAGTGCTGTGTAGGAAGGAGAACCCACAAGTCTCTGTTTCTGTCCATTTGGCATATCAGCTGAATGTTTCCATTGTGTTTTTGTATGTGAAGGCTTGTGTCTAGTCCCTTTGCTCTTGTGCCAGGGAGTCCCAGCACTTCCATCCTTGAGCTGTCTTGCTGGGACAAAGGCCATCAGTCTGCACACAACTTCCCTTGCTCTTGCCTTAGCGTGTCTGACACTTTTGTGTTTGAGTGGAGCATGTTTAAGTGGGTCAACAAAGAGGTCATTTTTCCAACACAAAGTACCCTAATAAATTAACCAACGAGGTTTTTAATAATACATGAAAGGAGAGAGGTCCACTGCTTTGGAAATGCTTTTCAGCTATTGACGGGGTCAACAGCTGGGTCAGTGGCCAATTGGGATTCCAGCAGAGAAAGAGGCGGTGGGCCACATCCTCCGCTGATGTGTATGGAGGCTGTCAGGTTGATAGAGTTACCAGCTGACACAGATATTGTTAAAGGCTTTCCAAGACACATTATCAGGCAGATCGAGGAGTCGCTCTGGCTCGGTGGTAGTGTTGGGGTAGCATCAACCCTTCCTGCCCACTCCTCTGAGCCCTGCTGCCCCAAAGGGTCCAATGCATGGGCTTCGAGCTGTGATTTCAGTGTGGTTTCCAAGAAGATGAGGCCTGTGTGATCATTGGGGTCAGGGGGGAGTGTCTGTGTGAACCTGACTGCTGACTGGCTGGCAGTTTTCCACTCCCCATTTCTTTTTGCCTTATTGACCTTTTCAGCCAAATTTGTCACAAGGCAGAGGTCTCAAAAATACTTAATTCTCCAAGGTCATGGAAACAGACAGCTGGGAGAGACCCCTGCTTCTGAGAGGAAACTCACACTGTAATTCATCCTTTGCTAGTCACCAGTGAATCACCTCACAGCTTGGTCTTGAGAGCTGAGGAAACCAAGCTTCTTTAGGTCTGCTGTTCCTAGAACTGCTTGTTCATTTAACGAGCTTAAGTTTGGGAACTGGGCTTCTGGCCAGCCAAGGATCCCAAAGCATCCCTAACAGTCTTCTGCAGTAGTGTCTGGTCTGTTGCCACTTTTGAAGCAATAATTTAAATTTAAGGAGAAAAAGCTAATCTGGATAGGTCCCATTGAATACCACTGTCAATCCTGATGGCCTCGGTTATGCACAAGGCTTCCCAAAGCTAAACAGACTACTTTGTGCTCTGAAATATCTTCCCCAAGCTTCACTTGCTGACAGAAGGCAAAGGCCAGAGCAGATACTTGATGAATGAAGTACCTCACCACTGTGTTGATGGCTGTTCCTGATAGCAGTGACAGTTCTCTGCCAACGCAGTGTCCATCAGACCATAGCTGTCTGCCTTTGAGATGCTGCTTTCTGGAGAAGATCCCTTCTGTCCTATTAGAAAACTCAATATTTTCCTTGGTCGCTGTCAAATTCTATGTGGACAGTCTCTGGAGTTGCCCTTCCTTGAGCCTTCTGCAATGCCCGTCACTTCCCATGGCCACTTCCCTTTGCTTTTAGGAAGGGCGTATCATATCCCATCACTGAGGGTCCTCAGAGACATTTGAAAATCTGGTGTTTGATGAAATGCCCGGAGTCATGAAAAGTTCTTGAAAGGAAGTTCATGAAGGTCCTGAAAGCAGCAATCTTCTTGCCTCTCCACCAAAGTGTGGGGAAGAACATCATAGCTTTGGAGGTAGGGGGAGAGAGAGCTTGAGTTAATCCTGAATAAGGGAGTTATTCCAAACCAGAAGGCAGAAGAAGTGTTCAGAAAAAAACTCTCTGGATAGCAAAGACCGCCAGTCCAACATCAGTCCTGGGCCAAATACTGGAGCCCAGGATTCTATTAATAGCAGATCAGATATAGGATAGACAGGTAGTCTGACCAGCCCACAGCACATGGGAAGTGCATTCAAACTTGACAGATCCCAGAAAGATGTCAAACTCAAATATGGCTTTTCTTCATGGCATTTTTCAAGGTTTATTGCTAGGCCTCAACATATCTATTAGTGAAGCACAGCCAATGGCTCCTGCAGGGAGAATCTGGTAGTGGCACAAAGGGTAAATGTTGAGGACAAATTCATCAGACAGAGTAGTCTGGGTCACTTGACAAATGAAGCTGATTTAAACAAAGTAAGCTAGAATACAACCCAACGCAAAGATATACATCAAAGCAGAAGACACTAAGTTTGTTTCTACAGAAAGGGGTAGTGAACCACTAAAAGTAGTGAAACTAGGAGTCTGCATATTTTAGCTGGCTGTTCTGTGCAACAAGCCAGTAAGATTTGGATGACCTTCGTGTCATGCAGAGTCAAGTCTAGGGTTGACCAAGAACATGCCAAGTTATCCTCCCCCTTCAGTCAACAAGCCGAACTCACTCCAGGCACAGCCCCTACCCCGAGCCACCCAGGACAGGACACATCTCAGGCATCGCAGAGCCCGCTTTCTGACATGGCTGTTGGAGCCACTCTCAGGGAAGTGAGAGTAGCCAGAGGTCGCCACCGAGTTCAGGTTATTCTGTCATGCCTCCTTGGGGAAAGCCACCCTGCGACTCTTCTAACTGGCCATGGAGGCTGGGTCTACCAGGGCCTCTGTCCCCACTTAAGAGGCCTTGTCAGAGTTGACACCTGAATTTAGGAAGTGGCATTCTTTGAGTGGGAGGTAGGACTTCTCCCCTCTGTTTCTTGCTTCCCCAGCTGTTCTTCTGTGGCATCGAACCCCTTCAGATTGCCATCTTTTAGGGGTGCTCAACAGTAATGCCTTCCTGCTGTGTGCCAAGAAGCTTGGTTCACTGAGATGTGCAAAGCTCCCAGACATCCTCCAGCAGAGACTGCAGTTAACCGTAGTTCCTCATTTAACCTCTCTCCCTGCGAACAAACCACCTTATTGTGCTGACAGAGTGTGCTGTTCCGGCATTGCAGGAGAAATAACACTGGCTGCCGTGAGACAGTAGCTGGGGAAAGGTGTTAGGGGCAGACAGCTCGGCACAAGCAGGGCTACCAGTCTCGACAGCTGACGGACAGCCTCCAGGAGGCTGATGGGCAGCCCACAGCATCCGTGTGTTTCAACGCGGTTGTGCTGTCTGCGAGTGTCTCCTAGAAACCTGTGAATCCCTCAGCAGGTTTCAGTTGGGCCTGACAGCAGGCTGTGATAATTAGGTCTCTACAAGTTTCATCTAAAAGGGCTAGCTGAAAGAGGAAAGAAACCTTGTTTTAACTAAGGAAAGGCTTTTGCATGAACTTAGACATTATTAAGCACCAGGAATCCACTCTGGACGGTGCCTTTTAATCTGCAGGAATAAACCTGGTGTCCCAAAATCAACAAAGCCATGAGAAACCAGCCCGTGGGTGAGTGAGTGACATCAGTGCTGGTGTGCATAGAGTTGTCTTTCTCGGAAGGAAGGATGGACTGATGGCCCATCTCCAGGGTGGTCCTTTCTGCTGTCTGTCCAGTGCAATGGCTGCTCAGACTGAGGCCTGGCATATGCAGCAAGCTAAGTGTGCAGCATACTTTGGTCCCCGTCTTGCTGAAATACCAATCACACCGACGTTTCCCAGAGCAAAGACAGGGTAGCACATGAAGCAGTGATGATTGGGTTCTTCCAAGGGGGTCAGTTTGGATAATGCTGCCTCCCTTGCTACTTCTAAGCCTGGTACATATGAACATCCATAAAGGGTCAAACCCAAGTCTATCTCGTGTTTTATGCTAGTGCAGTGTTCAACAAGCAGGTGTCTAGAGAAGATTCCCTCCGCTTTCTAGTATTTTCCCTGTTTTCAACAGTTTTCAGCTCAGAACTTGCTTTGCTACATGTGACATCTGGGCACCTAGTAACCTTTGGGGGCTTTCCTTTCCATGATTTTGTTCAGCGTTCCCTTCAGGCCATCTACACTTGAAGCATCCAGAACATCCTTCAGCGAGGAGTTCTACAGGTCATTTCTGCATTGCACAGAAGAAAATCTGCTTTTGTGTGCCCTGACCGTGGTTCCTGCTACCTTCCTTTGATGCCACATCATTCTTGTATTAGATAAGACTGAGCAGGTAATTGCTACCACCTTCTCCCTGCCATCGATGGTTTCCTAAATATCTTTCCTCTCCCCACTCAGTCATCTCTTTTGCAGACTGAGAAGTGTAATCTCACTGAATAGTTCCTTACACAGAAGCCATTCCAGATCTTTGATTAGCCTTGTTGTGCCCCTTACTGCCAGTTGTAGAGACTGTAATGCCAGCTGTGCTGCTCAGGTAACTGCCGTGATATGCAAGAGAGTTGTCCAGGACTGTCAGTTCATCACCAGATGTATCAGGCCAATTCCCCCATTTTCCCATTTTTTATGGACACGACAAGGCTGCTTCTTTTCCTCCTTCTTCTGAAATACCCTCTAGTGCTTCCTATGCACATTTATGCATTCGCATGCCCTCGTTCACACGCTCCTCGGGGAGAGCAGCAGGAGGCCCACCGAGTCGCAGACGCGGGCAGACATCGGCTTCTGCGCCCGCGAATGACTTGCTGACAGAAAGGAGAAGAAAGCCCCAGCCTCCTGACTCACAGCACTGACTTCAAGCCACAGCTTCCCTGCGAACAGGAGGCTTTGCTGGGTCTGTGGGTTTGTCTGAGCCAAGCCTGTCTGGTTCTTCCAGGTGCTGACCTTTATTTACGGTACCTAATTAACTCCTGTTTTAGCACTGATGGCTGCTCTTGTGCAAAGAGCCTCACAGTTTGGGTAGGTTGTAGATAGCTCAGAAACATCTCACCTCTTTCTACCTTTTCCTAGCTATGTTGCTTATGGGAAGGGATGGGATGGTACCTGATTTTGAAAAGCAGACCGTGATTCTTCTAGGTGTCTCTCTTCTTTGAAATGTGTTCATAGGAGCATGGGAATTTCCCATCTAGCTTTGGCTTTTCTCGGTGAGGTTGCCGAATTGCTGTTGTAGTTATGGAGCTTAGTAAACAAGCACTTCACGAGGGCATAGTTGCCTCTGACCCACTCATAAGACGTTTGCTCACCCTTCAGACTAAAAGTGTTCCCATTTCTTTCTCTAATCCACCCCACATCCTCCAAAAAAAGTAACCAGCTCTGAAATGTGAAGTCTGTGCCAAGTCTCTGCAGACTGAAGAATCTGTTGTTGTCATCGTTGCCTTTGCAAAAGGCCTGTGTTTGGTGCGAACTCCAGCTCCTTCAATCACGTTAGAATAATCTTAACCCATTCACAGAAAACTTGGTTTTAATTAAAGATAATCTGTGTGGAGACAGATAAAGTCTGACTTTTGCCATGATGAAATGGCGTGAAGTCTGGGTCACTGGTGCCAAAAAAAGAATTAAAAAAAAAAATACACCCCACAACCAAAACAGAGAGCTTGCCACTGATTTCCATGGCACCTAAAGCTCAGTCTGATTTGCCTCCTATTTTCCCCTGTCGTTTCTGCACCACTCTTCTTCACCTCTGTCACAGGTTTTTGTGAAGTCCTGCTAGAAGAGCAGGGCAGGCAGCTTGGTGGCCTAAGGGCCATGTCAAAAATACACATTTTGTGCAGTTGCTTGGGTCATTTGAGCTGAAAACTCCTCCGTGATCCCCTTTTCCCAGTCCCTCCTGTGGACTCACTGCTCTTGGTGTGGCACAGGCTGCAATAATCAGATTAATTTCACCTGAAACATGACCACAGCCACAAAGTCCTTCTTTTGGGCTGATGCCCATGTCACTGCTGGTAGGCAGAAAATCAGATTGTGTCCACCCACAATTCACTTGTCTCTAAAAGAGCAGATCAGTAGCTTGAAGGTGTTAAACCTCCTCCTGCCTTGTGTATTTGGGGAGCAGAGGGTTTCCTTTGGGTCTGATACTAGCTGGAGGACATCTTGGTGGTGCCACCCATAGTGGCCCTGTACATATATATCTATAACCCTGGTAGATTGGACAGGGATGAATGGCGTTGTTTGCTCTGAAAGGGAATCAGTCTGTGTGTGCCAAAGCCACTTAAAAACCCGAAGCAGCATGAGGCACCTGGAGATGAGCAGGGGATTTGTGTCAAAATATGATTATTGCTCCGAGCAAATGGCTCATGCAGACATGTGTGCCTTGACCACAGCTTTATCAGCACTAGACATAAAGAAAGGGAAATCTCTGTAAGGAAAGACTGGAGGCAGCGTGATTGTAGCCAGAGTGGTCAAGAAAGTAATTTATTGGCCTGGGAGCCAGAAGACAAAGTCCTTTCCTCACCTCCACCGCAGACCCGGGTAACCCTGGCTCAGCTAGCTCACTCCTTTCATTATCCGTCTGCCTTCTTTCTTCCAGTCTGGCGTCTCGGAGCTAATGCTGTTTCTCACTGTACCATGTCTGGCACAAAGCAGCCCTGATTTTAGATAGCTTCTCATGCTGGGGATACCATGGTAATGATTAATTGACAAAAGAATGAAGACAGGGAAAGATTAAGGTCCAATTCTGTGAAGACATAAAAGTACCCAGTTCCCACAGCACTCCCAGTGACCTGGCATTATTTTCCAGAGGGTTTGTGGGAATGTGTTGGGGGTGGGTTAAAAAAGGTGAGATGTGAGAGATGCATTTCACTGGGCGAAGATTAAGCTCTGCAAAGCTTTGTACAACTGGACCCTGTGCTCGTTCTTGACTGTCGGGTGGGAGGTTTTGGCAGTCAGGAGTGCAACATCATCCAGGTCCCAACCGATGTCCCAAGGGCATGACTGTTTTTCTCTCAAAAAAGAGGTTGCACACCAGGATGCTATTCTCCTAATGCACAAAAAGTGCAGTTTTGTCAAATCATCTCGCTTTTGCAGAAAGAGGCCAAGCAGAGGTTTGTCCAGCTGGAGCAGTTAAATGCTAAGACAACAGAACAGCACACAAAACTTGTTGAAAATTAACGAGCTTCAGAGTTTTTTAAGGCTAGAAATCATCCCTGGAAAGGCAAATCAGACCAAGTACTGTTACCAGCCAGATAAACCAGGAGAGCAGACCATTAGACGGTGGGGATGCTGTGAGAAACTTCTTGACACTTTGCTATCTTATTCAGCCATATGTGTGCCATCTGCTAGAAACTGCCACATGTTAATTAAGTTGGTCTGATGGACCACGTAGAGCTGGGTGAGGTTGTGATGCAAGCTCCATCCTGCACAGCTTGGCGCAGTGGAGGACCACTGCTGCCTGAGGGTGCTAAGCTGTTGGCACAGGGCAGATGCTCAGCAGCCCAAGTGGCCACAAGCTTCCCAATAAAGCAGCTTGTCTCTGCTGTGTTCACGTTTGTTCAAACTGAGACTTTCCAGGAGAGGTACGTGGCTTTGACAAATCTCCTTTGTAAAATTTCCAAAGTCCTCAAAAATTGTGCCGCAAATTTTTGTAGTGACATTTCTGAGAAAAAAAATCCACAATTTGACATGAGTCTTCATTCTGAAATGCAAATAGTTTAGGATATTATTTTAATGGTCAAAATTAAGCAAAATGTCTTAGGATGATCAAAAAGCATTTCTTTTGTTCTGAACCCAAACCCAATTTTTCAGTTTCTTTTCTTGGTTAAAAGGCAGCGTTTTAAATTGTCTTTTTCTCCTGCTTTGAAACACAGGCAGTGTTCAGGATTTGGAAAGTGTTCCCTGGGTGGGAAATCCGTTTCTTGCACAGTCCCATCACTCCATCCCTGCCTCCCTTCATCAGCTCGCAGATGCTCTGTAGGACAAGAAAATGAAACACGATGCCCTGTGTGTTGACAGTGCCTGGAAACTGGCTTTCAGCCAAGCCCGAGACCAGCAAAATCAAGCCTTATCATCTCCCAAATATCCTCCTGGATGTTATAGAGGGTTCGAGAGGGGCAGCATGGGATGGGAAAGCTTCAGAGAGACCCGCTGGAAGGAGAGGAGATGGGGAGGGACGTGCTTTTTCTCATGCCCCCTTCCATCTGGGGCTGTGGCGGGGCTAAGAAACCCTCCGCGTGCTGTTATGGCTGCCGCGGGTCTGCAGCCCGCTCAGTCCCACTCCGGCACGTAACCCCGATGGAGTTAGCAGGAGTGGGTCATCCGCAGCATCGTCCCAGGGCAATGAGTGTGGCCAGATGGGATCCCTTGCGTGAGGAAGGCAAAGTTCACGCAGCATTTGGGGGCTGGGGGCTTGAGAGTGTTTTCACCTCCTTGTTCTCCAGGCAGATAGGACACTATCATCTCCATGCCAAGAAGAGGAATGAGGAAATTAGTATCTCATCCGAAGTACTTAAATAATGTACAACCAGAACGCAGACCTCCAGAGTCCTAGCCTAGTGCTTTCTGTGGGAGACAAGCTTTTCTACCCAAAAGCCAGGCATTTCTGTCTAGCTGGAAGCAATGAGAACATCCCTTGGGCTGACATTTTCCAAAGTAGGCCTTGATTTCCCAAGATCCAAATTAAAACCCTTATGGTCTCATTTCTGGATCTCCCAAGATCCAAATTAAGACCCATGTGGTCTCACTTCCAGAGGCACTGAACCTTCCCACAGTGCTCTGGGGACACGTGGTGAGGTGAGCAGGGTTAACCCTAACACCTCAGCCCGTGTGTGCTCACAGGATGAGACATCCCTGCAATGAGTTTTGTGCGGGCAGAGGCCGATGTACCTTCACTGGGGACCTCAGCGCTGCCCACAGAGTCACGCCGAGTCTGGGGCAGGGTCCGTGCCACTGTGCCCTGTCAATCCAGTGTGTGGCTTTTTGGGGACAGATAGTTCATATCTATTCTTGAGTAGAGATTTGGGGTGGCTCAAACTGGCGGACGAGGGGAGGGAGCCGCTGGCAGCTTTCTGCACAGTACTGTGGGATTTGTTTTGCTGTTTCAGCGGTCTCCTGCTCTCTCTCACACCCTCCAATGCTTGCTACAGAGAAAAAGAGACAGTGACAGCACAGAGTGCCCAGAAAGCTAGAAAAACTCAGTCTCAGTTATCAAAGCGCTGTGGTCAGAGCAATTTGTTCATGCGGCGTTCCCATGTCCAGCCCTGGTTGTGTAATGGGCCCACGTCTGCCAACTGGTTCTCATATCCCGCCGGGAAAGCGCTTATCTGTGCCTGATACAAAATTCTCGGGGGGGGTGGGGGGGGGGGGAAGCCTCCTAGCAGTTTGCTTTTTCTTCCAGAAACCCGAAGTTCAAAAAGCAAAGTGAACTCCTTTCTTGCTCCCCTGCAGTTTCAGCGCTTGCATTGTGCGTGGTGGATTACCCTGGGAGGGTTTGCCTGGGGGTGGCTCTTCCTCCCGGACTGTCCAACTGAGCAGGGAGAGGGGAGATGTGGTGGATGTTTTCCAAAGGAAAGGCAGACTGTGGATGTAAGGAGCCACTCCTGTCTCAAGGCTGCTGCAGGCTCTGGGACATCACTGCTCAGATGAAAAGGAGAGCTGAGCCTCGTGCTGGTAGTGCTGAGTAAAGCCATTGCAGGTGAGCTGAATGCTCCAGACCTTTATCACCCATGGTGATGGACGGCGTTTGCAAATGGACTTGAGAAGCACCAGTCTCAACATGTAGTGTACAAATAAGGCATAAACTTTTGTTGTCTCAGCAACTTGTCGGCGTCACTCTCCGCAGAGCCGCATGGCAAGCCAGCACCCGCTGCTCTGCCGCAGCCCCAGGGACGGCAGGGGGACGAGGACGCACGTAGCTTGGTGCTCAGTCCCTCCCTCACGTTGGGAGCTGCGTGCTTCTCTCGACAAGCCTGCCTGGCTATGGAAGCAGTAACCAGCCCAGGTCTTGCCCCAGCCTGGGGTCAGGATGTGGCCAAGTTAGATGCAGGGGCTGGGAAGCGCTCCCTGGACAGGCATTGCCCAAGAGGCTCGTATGTCCTTGAGGCCGAGGAATGAAAATCCCTTGAGCTGCCCTCCCTTTTGGATTAGACCCAGCCTAAACAGTTGGATGGAGAGTGGCTGAACGGCCCTACGGGGCCCCTGCTGTATCATTTATAGCTTTGCTTTTGTAGGAAGCGTTGCCTTTAGCTATTCTGTTTTTCTTGCGCTGATTGAAGGGGGCGAGAGGCAATCTCGCCCCTCACAGAGTGCCCCACGGATTCCTCGGGGCTGCCGGCTCCCTGCGAAGGTTGGCTTGGCTGGGGGCCCCAATCCTGCCCATAATTCCTTCACGTCCTGCTCAGATCCCCCAGGGAAGGGTGTGTTGCAAGAGGGATGGAAAGAGCGATTTTGGCTAGGAAAAACAGAGGGAAATAAAGAACAGGGCTGAATACCCGGAAATACTTGCAGATAATGAAGTCCGTAACATGGCAGCACAGAAGCGGTGGAGGCCCCTGCACGTGAATCATTTACAGCCAGGCTGGATGAGCCTGCCTTTGGCTAGGGCTGTTGCCTGCCCTTGGACTGGGTCTTCTGAACCCCTCACTGCTCTTCACATTGGGGTTTGCGAAGGCTCCTTGCATCTTCCTGCAAAAGGAGTTACCCAGAAAAGGCTCCTTCACTCAAGAAGAGTAAAACACGATAATGTTGCCCTTTATTACATAAAACGCTGCGTATGCAGCAGAGATGCCCCTTAGGACCAGACTTCTATAGGGCAGAAGAAGAGTGTACACCAAGCACGCATGGCTGCTCATGGTGCAGTGCACGTGGCTGTTCCACGAGGGTGACAGCTCATGCTCAGCAGGTGCATCTCAGTGGGCTGTACGTGAGGCAGAGCCCCCGGCAAAGCCTCCGTGGTCTTTTCTGGGTAGACGTATGTTCCTGCTGCCCACTTTCTGAGCCTGGCAGGCAGAAGTCTGCTCCAAATCAGTGGTGGTACCTGCAGTGCTTCTGCAAGCAAGCAAGTCCTGCTCAAGGGGCAAACCTGAGTTAGCTGGGCTTTTGCTAACACAGCTCTGGGTCAGAGCTCAGGGTATGATCAGAGTTTCGTAATGTCTCCGTACAACAAATTCAGTATGTGTATCAGTTCTTCACTGAGAGCTGTATTTAATTATAGAAAAATAACCTAGAATCAGAGATAATTCAGGTTGGAAGGGACATCTGGAGATCTCTAGTCTGATTTCCTACTCAGAGCAGGGCCAACTTTGAAATTAAGTCCAACTCTGGAGTTAAATATTGTTCTAATGGCCTTGTCCAGGCAAGTCTTGAATATCTCCAAAGATGGAGATTCCCCCTAGCTTTGGGGGGGAGGTGGTACTATTCTCATTGTGAATATTTTTTCATTATATCTAATGGGAACTTTCCACTGCGGCTCATGCTGTCACTCTCCACATCCAAGACGAGTTGGGGTCCACCTTCTCTCCATGCTCCATGCATTAGGTGGTTGCAGACAGCAATGAGATCCCCCTTGGCCTCGTCCTTTCCTATTGCACAACCCCAGCTCTCAGCCTCTCTCGTACGTCCCTTGCTCCAGCCACAACCAGTTTGGTGGTGAATGTCCTTGTGTTGTCAATGGAGAAGCAGAAGGAGACGAGGGGTCCTGTCCCTCCTGAACCTCACCAATGGCTAACTCCTGGTGAGCCGTCCTGGCCCTCCCCGGGTTTCCCCAGTGTCTCTCTTTCTCAGCTGGGTGCAGCTTGTCTGAAGATGTAAGTACAACCTTGCTACGTGGTATTTTGTTTTTCAACCCAACCTTAATCAGTGTTCTCACATCACCAAGACATCTTTATTTTCCTAAGATCGACAGCGCAGCGCTGAACTGTTGAAATTTTTCCAACAGGAGAACTCCCATAAAATAAATATTTAGGGAAATGTTTTCCACATTGTGTCACTGCTTTGTTGCCCTTCTCATTTGCGAAACATGGCTGTTCTTAGCGGACCCTCCAGGCAATGCAAATGGGGGAGGTTCTGCTGCACACCACCTTGCTTTAGGTATGAGCCATTCAAACCTCTTTGCTCCTTAGCAGCAAAAGCTGTGATTGCAGGAGTTGGTTTTGAAGCTCGTGATGTTTCAAATAGGTTTCAGTCCTTGCCCACAACTCCCCTCCTTAAAATACAATTTAAGTCAGACATAAGCAATGCACGGTGTGTGAAGTCTTGCGCTGGCCTCACTGCACTTGGGTGGATTTCACGCATAGCAATTAAGTGTGTGCTCTGAAGACTGATTATGCCTCAGACAGTGGGGGAAATACAGAGGAGCGAATGTTGGCTTGACAGTTTGAGCTATGTGCCAGGTTTTTTCTTCCATCACGGTTACTTCCACCGGCTCCCCAGAGAGCTAAGGAGAAACCTCCTTGTACCTCCGAACGGTTTCCTTTGCACTGAAGGGTCTTGCTGTTTGCACCTCACCGTTATTAACACTGTCAATCAAGCCTCCCCCAAAGTAATACTGCTAACAAAATTGGAGTGAACTCTGCCGCAGCAGACACATGATTATCAGGCATCAGTGTAGAGGGGCTTTTCATCTGAGGCATGGGCAAGAGGCGCGGAGAGAAAAGGGAAGTGCAGTGAACCCGAAATGAGCCTCTAATGAAGCTGAGAGTAAATCACTGCCAGGTACTCGGCGGCGCTGTGAGCCTGCATCTCCTGCCCGCTGCCCGCACGCAGTGCTCCCTTCGCTTCGGCAGCAATACGCCCATTTTCTGGCAGCTGAGGAGGTGGCAGCGTGCCATTTCGCAAGGTGAATCAATCCCATTGCAAGCTGTCCTCTGAAATAGCTGGTGAGGCGCTTACCAGAAATGCACCAACACCGGCAGCTCCGGCCCTCCCGGGAGCACAGCTCAGCCCTGGAGTTCAGTTCTGCTTCTTGGCGCAGGTGTTTGGCTAATAGCAGGCCAATGGGTTGCAGCCCATTTGTTCTCAGCGCTTAAATTGCTCTCAGTTGAGTCTGAGCCGCAGTCAGATCTGTGAGGGCTGAGGGTTGTCTCAGTGGATGGGTCCCTGCCCTGGATGGATGGGTCTGGCTCATGGGATGCTGCTCCTAAGTCATGCCATGGAAGGGCGGATCAAACCCTCGGTTCGATGCTGCATGTAATGCAGGGAGCAGAGCATGGAGGGGAGGGCTTCGTGTAGGAGCAGTAGAGGTGCCACCAGCAGCAGCACTGAGTGATCCAGGCTGGGGACTGCAGCCTGAGGGTGGCTGTGGAGGAATCCAGGTGAGGTTAGGGTTATCCTCCTAAATCACAGAAAGCCATGGGACTGATCCCGGTCTCCGAAGTAAAGTGGTGCAGGCTGGCTTGCAGCTGTGCTGCTGAGGGTCATCATCCTCCAGGACAGCTCAGCCATATCCATGCTAGATGACACATTGCCCACTGCCTCATCCGGGCCCTGTATTGTGCCTCAAAGGCATAATCGTTATTTCACGTGTGTTTTTTCAGTTCAGAGTGCCTGAGTTGTGTGGGCTATCTCACATCCCACCAGCATGGTGTTTTTGTGACACGAAACCAAGGGAACGTGGTTGCACCCCAAAATACAGTGGGAGAGCGTGCAGAGGGGAGGGGGGCCGAGCCTGCTGGGGTAGTGTTGGAGGACACAGTGCAGTCTCACCCACTGCTTTTGCAGGCAGTCTTCAGGGGAAAACAAGACCAGGCTCATGCCCCAACCTGTCACGGAGAGGGCACCGCAGTTGGAAACAGGTCAGTCTTCTGACGAGCCAGTGCCAGATTGGTTTTTGCACCTTTCCCTATGCTTGGAGCAATTTTGCAGAGCAGAAAACCTCAGGGCAGTGAATTATGTTGCTGCCAAAGGGCAGCGTCCTGCTGCCCCAATCTGCAAAGCGCTTGTGGTGCAACCTCCGTTCCTTCCTTGCAAGGCAAGGCGGGAGGCGACACCGTTGCGCCGTGCATCTCTGCGCCGCGATGCTGAGCCGTTACAGCCGAGAGCAAATAAGCACCACCTGCTGCGAGCAAAATTTGCGGAGGATTGAAAGGTGCCCCTGCTGTAAACAGGCAACGGGCGAGGACAAGGTGTTTGCATGTTGTTTGGAGAAGACTGGTGTAGATTTGGGAGGGTGGGAGGCAGAGGGATGACTCACTTCGCCGGGAACGGAGTAGGAATTTAGTGCGTCTGAAAGGCCGAGCTTCGAAATAAACGGGGCAGATGAACAACAGGAAGGGAGATGGGGAAAAGCACCTTGTGCGGGATCCCACAGCGGGTTAGTGCCAGACCCGGGAGCAGAGCTGAGGTTTCCGGCCTCGCACTCTGAATGTTCCCGTTTACCCTCGTCACTCGAGGACGTCAGCTGGAGCCCAGACCGTGTTACTGGTGACTAAGACTCGCTGTGCTGGGCTTGCTCGCCGTGCTGCAGTTATGCGCGCTAGGGTAATTTGCCAACCTCTGCGGGCTGGCATCACATTTCCATGAGCAGACATGTGGGATTTCCGTGCTCGCTGCGTACTCCTCCTTGCAAATCTCTGTCTTCTTCCAAAGCGCAGTTCAAGTTAGAGCTAATGCAGGGAGGGAAGAGCGTTTCTCACATGAGTAATAAAAACATCATCATTCTAGCCGTCGGATGAGATAAAAAGGCTCCAGGAACACAGCAACTGCTATGGATGAAGAAGGAATTATTATATAGGTCACAGTATAGGTTATTCCATAATCATCCTTTATGGGCCTGGTATGGGCCAGGTAGCATGGGCCATAGTAGATGACCATGTCCTCACGTCAGCAGGCCACTGGGTTAATTCAGGATGTTCCTGCTGTGGTATCCGCCGTAGCGATCGGTGCTGCTGCAATCAGTAAAGCGGCTCAGGCAATGACGGGAGCATCGCTTCCTGGGCGTCTTCCCAACGCAAGACATCTAGGAGAAAAGTTTTGCATCCTCCCCAGGTAGCTACAGTGGTCTCAGTCTGCAGTGGGAGATCTTTCCCTGCGTGGTGACTCCCTGTAGAGAGGAGTGCTAAAGGGTGACTTAGTCTTGTGCCAGTCCCCTTCTGCAGGGATGGGTTTCTCCCAGCCGGAGCTCTGGGAACAAGGGACCCATTGGCCTGGGAGCGTAGAGGTAGTGCACCCCCGGCCGCCGGCCAGTGCAGGAAGCCTGTCTACAATCAGCTCTGTTGTTGCGAGTGGCAAAAACAATAACGCCACTGATAAGAGCTCAACTCGGATTCTCTGGAGCAGGCCAAGCCGGACCGGAGCAAAAAAAGGAACAAAAGCCCAGCTGATAGTGTCACGGCACGTGGTCGCATTAAAGAGTGCTTTGAGTGGGGCCAGCTGAGCTCCCACCAGAGCCGAAGGACCAGACTCGGACCCTGCGGGATGGGCCCGGGGAAGATGTTTTCGCGCATGAGGTCAGATTTTGTGCAGCTGGAGGAACCAGTTGGGAGCAATTCCTGCCTTTCCTAGGATACCTTCTTAGGTATGGCACATCATGACCCGACCTCACAGCCTCCACCTTTAGGAAAGGCCCCACTGATCTCATCGCCCTGCAGATTTGGACGGGGCCGAGGGCCGCAGCAGGTTGGCAGCAGCCGAAGTTCAGGCTTCACCCCACAGTCATATTCTGCCTGCTCCGTTGTCATCCTGAGGTCTCTGAAATTCTTTCCTGACCATTACAAAAGGCCTGGCCCTCAGGGAAACCCCCCACCGCCTCTCTTGTACAGTCACAAACATCACCGAGGCTTAACGCAAATTCCTGTGTCAGCTTCAGAAAAGTTAAGCTAACGTGACATGACTGAGACTAATAGATTTGGTGGCACAGGCCCTGGGGGGGCGTGATTAATATGTAAATACCGAGCCACAAATGCAGCGCATCTCCTACACTCTGTAACCCAATTATATCTATGTCAAAACTCCTGTTGGCTTTGGAGATGCAAGATCAGACGTCGTTTAACTGAGAGGTCGCAGGGACTCGCGTGCGAGCATCACTGCCGGTTGCTCCAGTTCCTTCTCTGGAGGGCCCGGAGATGCCCAGCTCCTGCCCTGGGATGGGCTTGCCATGATGTAGGAAGGCTGCCAGCCTCAGTTTGATTCCTGGGAGACTTAGGCTCTGTCCCCAGCCTTGCTGCGAGGATTTTGGGGTCAGTCACACCACGACCTGAAGATATGCAAAATACTTTCCGATTGCCATGAGCGTCCTCTGGGGACTGCCCAGTGCGTCGCCCAGCTTTTCACTCCAAAGGGTTTCACTCCAGGCCAAGGGCTGCTCCCTGCTTGGGGCTAGCTGGGGGCAGCCTAGAGAACCATGTGTGGAGGCAGATGGGGACAACTTTTGCTCAAAGTCCATGTTCATTTTCTCTCCTCCTCTTTGGTGGAGGTCAAGGGGTTCTGTTACCCAAATTTCAGAGGAAAGAAACATGTCTGAGCCCATGCACGGAGCAACTTTTGGTGCTGGGAAGGACTTTAACCACCACCTACTCCTACCCACCTCTCTTCTTCCTCCATGCAGCCTCCTGCATTGCAGCCTCCCCTCCTTGCCCCCGCCCCCCCTTTCCCAGCCTGCTGTACCGTCACTGCTTCCCTTCCCTCTTCCTCATGAAGGTGTTGCGGTCCTTCTCGCGCGCTGCTGGAGTGTGAGCTCCTCGGGCAGGGTGTGCGCGCACTCCGCTCCCTCCCTGCCAAGCCGAATGTGCCAAGAGCCGATGGCCAAATGTGCTTAATGGGGCATGCGACCCATTGCACAACAGGGTTTGTCCGGAGCGCTGTCAACCTGCAGAGTGCAAACTGGGGGCAGAGAGAGGTCGGGATGGTCAGCGGGTTGCACGTGCACGTTAGCATCCTTGCCAGCAGCAAGTTGTCACAGGGAAACGGCCAGAGCCGTCCAGTGCCCTGCATTTTTCTGGCTCTGGGCAAGTCTGGGACACAAGTGCCTAGTTGCCCCTCTGCTGGGTTTCCTGCTGGATTCGCTCAGTCGCTGCTTTGATCCTGCTTTGAGAAATTTGCCCAATATAATGTCTAGGTCACGCATACCACCTGCCAGCTCAAATTAGGCCCTGTGATTTGTGTCAAATGAGATTTTGGAGCACTTGTTTCACGCTGTCAGTGTGCTGCACTCCCAGATACAGAGGTGGAGGCTGGGGGAGAAAGAGAAAGATAAAAAAGGAGAGACTTCCCAGTGGAGAAAATCTTGGGGCTGTCTCAAAGAGCCGGGGACAGAGGCAGGTGAGAAGTCCGGCTGTAGAAAGCAAAACACCAGAACTGCTGCTCCCATCTGCATGAGCTCTTAGGCGCTGCAGGTGCCCGTCACTCACCCTACTTGGCTCAGCAGCCGGATTCAAACCCACGAGCGTCAGGGCATCAGAGGAGTGCTCAGCACTGGTGGCTTGCTGAGCGTTTTCCTGAACCTCGTAGCAGGAGCAGACCAAGGCACCCTCTGACCTGCTCCGGTGCGTTCACCTGTGATGGGCACTGCCCCGAGGCCAGATCAGACAGCTGGCTGTGCAGTGTCACCTATAAATATATATATATATAATCTATATTATATACCTATATATCGTATAAAGGACAATCTGAACTCTCTGCATCCATGCCATAAGCTCCGCTGCAGCATTTCTCCTTAAAGACAATAGCAGGGGATGTGAGGGGCTGCATTTATGTTGAGGTCAGAAGATCTCCCATGACTGCAGCGCAGTCATTCAGAGAAACCGCCTCTCCGGTTGGGATTTCCTGGCTTCCTGACTCCCAGCAACTGGGCTCAGGCTGAGCCTGTGCTCTCTTAAACCAGCACCCTGAAGTGCGTTCCTGCCACAGTCCCATTTAGGAGCGTCCAGCCCTTCCAGTGCTTGACTGGGGCCAAAGAATGGAGGCTCAGCACTGTAAGTGAGCCCACACTATTGCATTGAAGAAGGGCGGCTGTCTTGGCCGATGCACTGGGAAGCCATTCCTGCTGCAACTGCAAGCTGAGGAGTCCCAGCCCTGACACGGGATCCCATCAGCAAGGAACAGCTAATCCCGGCTTCTGCTTTCAGAGCCTCTATGTTGCTTCAGCTTCACTTGGTCCCTCTCCTTCTTCATGACCCTCAGTTCCAATGCTTGCTTAGACGTGCACAGCCCATAGGTTTCCTGGCCATGAACCATACCCTTGGCCCAGCTAAGTGCACTCGACCCATAAAATCAGCAGTGCTGCCTTGTTTTCTGCTAGCTGAGGAGCTCTTAAAGCCATAAAACAACCAGCTTCCAGGTATCATCCAGCTGGAAACTGGTCAATTTTCTGAGCATTAACTTGCCATTGCGCTATTGAGGAGGAAAGAGACTTTAATAGGCACAGATGGAGCTTCTCGTAACAGCTAAGTAGCAGCCTTGGTTCCCAGAGACCAAGGAGAATCTACATTGCACTGGCAGCATGACGGTTTTTTGCTTTTTTTTTTTTTTTTTTTTTTTTTTGAAAAGACTTAAAAAGAAGTACTTGTCAAGCATCAAAATATTTGTCAATGATATTAAGGCCCTTTAGCAGCTGTAAGTTAACAGCAAAGCAACCTGAGGTGAACAAAGGACCACACAGCTGGAAATTTATGCCACACAGGCACCATTTTACGGCTATTAAACTATTGGCCTTTCTACATCGTAAAGCTGTTAAGCAAACACAACCCTTGGCTCAAGCCACGTGGAACTGGAGTGCGGGCTCTTGGCTAGACTGTGCTGAAAGCAAGGTGGGAGGGGGAGCTTCAAAAAAGCCGAAAACAGGAAAGAACTAGAAATAGGCAGAGGCAGAAAATTCGGGTGGGAGAAATGGAAGAGGAAATGTCTCCAGCCCCGGGAAACAGGCGTCCCAGTGCCCAGGTGGATAGACCAAACCTCATGCGCTATAGGTTTCGTATCCCACTCCGTGTATCACTGGGCACTGAAGCAAGCTCCGTTGCTGCGATGAGGTGCTCCTGACACGGCCCCAGCCCAGCAAACACAGGCTGAGCCTTTTGCCTTAGTTACTAGCGGAGGTGTAGCATGTCCACGGGGAAGAACTAAAATACTCTCCCTTACTGAACTCAGTGTTTAAAATTCACAGACAGGGAGAAAACCTCTGCAGAATTAATAAGGTTTCTTGTTATTTCGTTGTTATTTCCTTCCATCCTCTTATAGAAGGGAGTGAATAACCAGAAGAGCCAATGCTTATTCCTTTGGCTCAGAAACTGATCTTAAAAGATAGGAGCATGGAGTTTAAGGTCTGGTCCAGCTACATTGACATGCAGTGGTAAATGGATCCAGCTGTGCTGGCTGAAGGCACTTGTACTAGATGCAGTGAATGACAGAAAGGACGGGATGAAGGTTTCCTCATCCTCTCCAAGAAAACTCAGACAGGCTCCCTCATATCACCTAGTTAAACTGTTTAAACTCACCTGACCGAGCCTGTAGAGCTGCTCAGCCACAGGTGGTCTTCAGGAAGGAGAGCCAGAGAAGGAGAAAATCATCATCTAGCACAGCTGTTTGCCGAACATCTGGCTGTAGCATGAGTGGGAGTGCTCGCCCCCAAGATCCGTGGGGATTCGGTGAGGCTGAAATGAGCATAAAGGAATCCAGCTTTCCTCTGGCCCAAGTGCCACACCATGGACCTGAGCTGAAGCCCATGAAGCCCTGCGGGAGTCATCCCTGTGTTTTCAGACTGCACATCTAATACAACAAAGCCTTCATTCTGATGAGACAGCAGTCCAGCCCTCATTTTTCCTTCCAGAGGCAATTACACGTGGCATTAGTTCTCACTACAGCAGTGAAATCCAATAACATGTATTTTAGCTGGTGGGAACACAATGTATCTGAAAGGCACCAGGAGAGGAGGCAGGAGAGTTTCGTGGCTGCTGCAGCGAAGGTTTTTTTCTGGGTCAGACGCTAGCTGTTTTAGAAAAACAGCAGTAACTTATCGTCAGGGAGGTCCATGAAGGCACCATGCAGAGACAGAGAGGGTGGCTGCCCCAGGCGCCGGAGACGGCTGCCTGCAGCAGAGCTTGCATGGCCCTGGAGCTGCTCCCCTGTCCTGGTATCCCACTGCTTGGCGGTACTGAGTCTGGTGGTCCAGTTCCCCTAGCTTCCCAGGTAAATCTGTGCCTGGATAGAGCAATTCTCTTTCAACCAGCTTACAATAGGACTTACCCACTAACATCAGACTGTGTGTGTTACCATTCTCTCTGTCAAATATCAACTGCCTGGGGCTTTCCATTGCTAGCATACAGACCAAAGAGAAGTAGAGAAGCTGTGGGTCTCGTATCAGTGATAAAAGAGGAAGCAGTGGTAGCATTGTTGGCCTCTCCAGCAGTATTTCATCCTGTTTTTCCCCTAAAGGCCCTAGATTCAGGAGCCTACTTATTCCCCCCCCCCCGCCTTTTTTTTTAAAAGTAACTTCTCAGCTATGAAGGAGTGCGCAAAGGCTTGACTGCTGAAGGGTGAAAAGCAGCAAGTCAAGTAACAAGAACCAGTGCTGAATGTGTTTTCATTCATGTAGTGGTTCATGTGGTTCCAAGATTTGATCCTCTTCCAGACCTCTCTTCGACGTATACCTGTTTCTTAGTCCATGGGTGTTGAGTGGCTTCCAAGAAATGGCTTTGCGTTAATAGGAGGAAGCTAATGGGATATTTTCTACCAGAAAAGCTATCTGGAGCTAGAATAAATGTTCAGGAGTTTGTTTCCCAATGATTTGGCTGGTCCAGCTTCAGGAGATGGACTAGCAACTTATTACTATTGCCTGGTTAAATTGTTTTTTCCCTCCCTGATGGATGCAGCTCCATAGTGTGCATGGTTGTTTTTTTTTTTTCCATCTAAGAGCAGCCATTTCAAAGAGAAGTTAGTGATTGTTTTCCCAATGAAACCAAAAGCTGAAAGCCAGCTGTGCACATTGTCTTGCTAAACAATTTGCTGTTCCACTGCATTTGGAAGATTGCACTGAACTTAGTTTCCCAGCACCAACAGCCAGTTTGAGAATTAGCACAAAGCTAATTAGGTTACGAATCTCAAAGACACAAACAAAGGCTATTTTTAAGCCTTTGAGAAGTACAGTGCAAGTCAGATTGTTCAGAGAAACAATCATGGAGACTTCTTTTCCTTATTTCAGCCACCAAGTTCTCCAAAAGCTGGTCTGAACTCTGTGATGGACTATCTAAAAAGCAAGGCAGTGGTATGAGGTGAGCCCACTTATGAGTATGCATCACTATCTGTGCTGGACAGACCCGTAAGTACTGAGCCTTGGACCACTGATAACAGAGGAAGCTTTCTTATTTAAACTCACAGGAGAGTGTACTTCCAAAACAGAAAGTCTGACTCTGGGTGCACCAGTGGACACAACGGCATTTCCCAGTGCACTGCACAACAGACTCATCCCATGTCCTCTGCAAGTTGCGGTTATGCTCTTAATAGGGCTATTTGCTGTCATTTTGCACAATGCACCCCCACAAATGCAAGGCAAGGATGCTCCTGTAAATCGTTTCCAGTGTGTACGTAGCATAGACAAAACTTTCTTGTGCGCAACCAAGCCCAGCTGGGCTATCAGGGCAGTGCTGATAAATGCGAGCTGATGTCAGTCGTTGTGAAGGGTACATCTTTGTTAGGAATACGCACCCAAACATGGAGGTTCGTGGCCACAGTTTCCTTTGGCTGGGATAACACACCAGCTGCCAAAACAAATACGAGGCCAGATTGATTTTACCTCTCCGAGTTTCTCATGTTGCTGTACCATGGCTGTCCCAGCAGCCCTGGGATCCTAATGCGATTAGGTTGCTGAGATCTAGCACATGCCCCATCACCAACAACGTGCGAGACCAGCATCAGCCAAACTTCAGGGAAGCCTCCCAGGGCCCATCGTCCCCTCCTGGCTAGTGTCGCGGAGGTCCTCGGTACGCAGTCCGCCTTGCTGGCTCTCTCACATTATTAAACATGTTTGTGGCTGTCAGCTCTTCTCTGTTATAGAAGTCATATGCTTACTCATGACCCAACCTCTCACAATCATATGACCCCAAAAGCTGGTGCTTTTTTATTTTTTATTTTTTTAAAGGCAAATCTCATCAAGCAAACATCTGTCTACGGCCAGGGCAGGACAGTGGGGATCGTATCCCTTCCCGTTGTATCCTTGGTGCAAACCGAGGTCTGCATCATGTAATTCAGGAGTGTCTGCAATATTTCACATCACCCCGGCCATCTCTGTGGGCTGTATCCAGCCCGTGTTGTTCATGGGCCTCTCATTTTCCATTATAAATATTTTTGGTGAGTTTGTTTTCACTCCTTGCAGTTTTTAATAGATAAAACTGACATTCTATTCAACAACAACTCCCCCCTCAAAAAAAGCCGCATGTGAACCTCAGGCATAAAACAAAACCCGCTCTACTTGGCTTGGCACCGGACTGTGGAGCCGTCTCCAGCAGACCCGTTATCACTGCATGCTGCACTCTCAGTGTGCTGCAAGTTCAACACTGAGTTTTATCTATCGCAAACACAGTCATTCTCCTTCATGCATGGCTGGCGGAAATGGGTTTAGCACAAGTGGCAGGAGGTGAGAAACCACACAAGGAGGTCAGAGCAGGGCCCCCAGTTAGTATGAGATAGGGGCTCGCTCTGGCTTTCTTCCAGGCCGTGGAAGAGGAGCTCCCATCAGCAGACATGACCTCACATTGCAGCGAGGACCAGAGAAATGGTTTGGGGGAAGTATCCACAAACGTGACAACCTGGCTCTGTCTGAAGGTGACAAGGAGTGCTGAGCTGAACTGCAAACACCAGGACGTGTGGGAAGTGGTTTGGTTAGAGGCCCTGATGTTCTCCTGTCTCAGCTCCTTTCAGAGCAGGGAAGGGGATGGGGAGACCACTGGCAAGTTTTTTACAACACCAGCTGGAGATCAGGGAACCTGCGAGGTGCTCTTCCAGGCCTCATGGGCTTAGCTGGGTGACTGGGGCACAGCATGTGTCCCCATGATGTCCCTGTGGGTGCTGCCTAGGGCCTGTCCCCGACGTGCATGTCTCCAGCTGCAGTGCTCCACTTACTTGGTGCAACACAAGCAGAGGTTTCAGACCAAGGTCCAGGCGGTTAATGAGATCCTAGCAAGCTACCAAACCAAGCCAATAGCTCAAACTTTGCATCTGGAGACCCCCTTTTCCACAAATCCCTACCTCCAGCCTCTCCTGATCCCAAATGGGGTCAGCTCTTGAAGTGATCTTGAGGAGCACCTGCCTCTCTCCCCCACCTCCAATGGGAGCTTGCACAAATGACTTAGACCAGGGAGAAAAGTTTTAAAAAGCTACACTTAGATGAATCCCTTCCTTCCTCCCACCATGGGAGCTGTGATCAGCCTTTTGTAAGGTCTCATAAAGGGGATTTCCTTGCCCCGTGAATCCCTCCCCCAGGCACAGGGAGTCCAAAGATAGTGCAGAGCCAGCCGTGAAAGCTTCCCAGCTGAGTAAGCTCCAGCCTGCAGGATGGATATCCCTTAGACAGGCACAATTCTCCATATAGCGTGTAAGCTGTAACATGCAGCACTTTATCTGTGTTATTACTCCCGCCTCCTGTACCGAGGGCTGTGGGCTGCCAGCTGCGTTTGGGGCTGCTTGTGCTAAGAGGATGGGGCAGGGCCAAGGGGCTCTTTCACTCAACTCATGGTATCCACATAGTCAGCCTGAAATTTCCTGTTGGGGCACTGAACCTCTGTGTCACCCTTCTTGGAAAGGCCCGGCTCAAAACCCCATGTTGACTTAGCTGTTGGGCCAACCCAGAAGGTATCTCCTGAGCTGGCTTGCCTTAGGGATCACTTCGCAACCTCAAAAGCCCCATTTGTTTTACGCCGCTGAAAACTTCAGCTCAGGTCGCAGATTAATTCCTGCTCTCCCCCCATCAACAGCTGGGCCAAGGCATTTTCCACAAACACATGTGCTTCTTGGCAGAGGAAAGCCTGTGTGCAAAGCAGCCCTCCGCGCGGTTGCACTCAGCCAGCTCCTTCCTCCGTGCAAAGCAGGTGTTCGCACAGGGGAGGAGAAGAGGGGGGACAGCTAAACACTGGTGCAGGGAGCAGCCGGGGCTTGCGAGTGACATTTATTTTCCAGATTGCTTAAAACAGCATAAAGCCCTGAGGCGATTCTCAGGGGCAGCCTCAGCCAGGGGCAGTTTTGCCTAGCGAAGCAGGGCGGGAGAGCTGCTGGCCAGCAGAGCTCTTAAGAATCAATAACCTTTTCTTTGCTAAGGAATTTCCTACGTACCAGGGAGCAGAAGATGCTGAAAACAAATGAAGTTTGGATTCTCCACGGATCTTCCTGGCATTTTTCCTGATATTTAAAAAACCAAAGCAGTTTCCCATTGGCTTTATTAGCCTTTCTAAACTGGCATTTAAACAGAGATGGGATGGACATGCTCTGTGTCTGTAAATGCTCATTATAATGCTCTCAGGGGTTCTCTGAATGGCAGGATACCTAGGATGCTGTATCCAAAGACCCTGGGTTCCTGTGAGTTGCTGGAATGCATTTCGGCATAGCTATTGCCAGTAATTCCTTCCTGCAAATTATCTCGTGTCACGGAGCAAAGGGTATGCAGGTCATGAGAGGTGCAGCTGAGCTTTACCGTGGGAGCAAGGTTGCTCTAAGCTCCAGCCTCAGGACTAGCACTTCTTGAAGTCACATGAACCTTAGGCCATAACGGTATTTCGGTACTTAACTCTCCTGCATAACCAGGGGGATTTGAATACTGAACTCCTAAACTGATCTGCGCCTCTTGCTGTGATGTACCAAGCAGTGTCCTAGACCTTCCCGGAGCAGAGAGTTTTTGTGTTTATCTACATCACCATGTGTTTGTTAATGGCTTCTTGGCCCTGCATGTCTTGAGCTGTGGGAGGCACTGAGAAGGGCTGGGCACAGCTGCTGGTGTTCATGCTTTCACTCTTCTTGGTTTCAGGCATGGAAGAAACGCTGGTTTGTCCTGCGCAGCGGTCGGATGAGTGGTGACCCTGATGTCCTAGAATACTACAAAAATGACCACTCCAAGAAACCCTTGCGTGTTATCAACCTCAATTTCTGCGAGCAAGTGGATGCAGGACTGACCTTCAACAAGAAGGAGCTGCAAGACAGCTATATCTTCGATATCAAGACGAGCGACAGGACCTTCTACTTGGTGGCTGAGACAGAGGATGACATGAACAAGTGGGTTCGCAGCATCTGCCAGATCTGTGGCTTCAACCAGTCCGAGGAGAACACAGGTACCGTGAGAGCTGTGTCCGCAGTCAACAGCATCTCCTGTGTTGTTCTCCCTTGGGGAGGTCCAACTCTTCTGTCAGATCAGACATGAGGGAAGGGGGCTGCAGCCTGGCATGCTGCTGGAGTGGTCTCTGGATGAACAAATGGGAAGCCTTCAGGAGGGTTTCCTTCCTTTGACATCCAAAGAGGAGCAGCTGTTGACCCTACAAGCTACCTAATTCATCTTTCTCCATAACTGTAGGCCTCTGAGTCTCTTAAAATTAATTAGTAGGGCTTTTGTTTTTTTTTTTTAACTGCAGCCTTTGTCCTCATCATGGAAGTCCCCTCATGAGCTGTGAGAATCAGCAGTGAAAATCCCCCTTTCAGCAGTGTCAATCTCTCGGGTGGGGTGGAGGGAAGAACTGGGACCAGGTCCTTCACCCCTGCTGCAGTTGTGTCTCCTGCCAGCACGCTCTTGGGTGAAGGATATACCGCTTTATACTGTTTCCTCCCCACCAGTATCCATGTCTGCTCATGGAACCCACTGAAAAACTGCTGAAAGGGAAGGGGTGGATGCCGGGGTAGTTTTGCACGGCAGGAGAGTCAGCGTGACCTGCTCCACCAGTAGTCCTCCACCGTCAGTCCCTGCTGTGCTTTGGCAAGCTGCTGCGTTGGGTCATGGCGAGCTGTCTCTGCTTCCCTGGTACGGCGGGGAGATGTGCGTTGCCTACCCCTCTCCAGGTGAATAGGGATGTTCCTTGGGAATAACGTCAGCAGGTGGCATCTACAGCTCAGCAGAGGCTCCCCAGAGCTGCTCAGGCTGAGACAGGGGCACCTCAAAGGGCCACCTAAGTCCCGGCTGTAGTGGGATGGGGCTGAGAGCACTGGGGGCAGGAGAGCAGTGCTGTGGTCGACTGCCAGTCCTGTCACCACTGGCATCAGCTGTCGGACTCCTGGCCCTATCTAGTCCGTCGCTGTGCGGTGCAGCTGTAGGGCTTTCCTGTAATAGTAGTAATGAATGTCGGATCTGAGGAGTTCAGCTGGCAGCCGGAGCTGTAAAAATAGCTGAGCGGAAGAGGAGGCATGGTTCCCTTCACAAGCCGTAGTGCCTGGCTTCTGCTGCCAGATGATGTGGCTAAAAGATAGGGTCAGTGGCAAAGTAAAAGGCGCCTTTTTCTTTTAAACACCTTATTGTGTTCATCCTTTCAACTTGTAGAATTTCCCCCTTCTCTCCTCTCCTTTTGTTACTTTTCTCCCATGTCATCCCCAGAAGGTCTTCCTACAGCAAAGAAAAGTCCATTTTCTTGTAAAGCACCTACAGGAAGGAGACCCCAGTCCTGTGTAGGGAAGACTCACAGATGCCGTCTACATAAACCTCCCAATAATAATGTCCAACTTTAATTTGTTTTGGTCAATAGTGGAGCAGCTGCAATCTGCACAAGCTGAAACCCTGCCAAAAGATTGTCAGGCAGGACAGCAAACAAAGCATCACAATAGCGCGAATTCAATCTTCAGCGATTGACGCATTAAACGGGACGTCACCTTGGCAATGACTGTACAAGTGGTATAAAGAATCCTTGATAATGCTGCGAGCATAATCTTGCAGAGAAAGGTCAGGCTAAATAAATTACATCCAGTTCCGATGTCAGTATAGCAATCATTAAGGGTCAGCTAAATTGCAGACACCTTTTTAAGAGCTGTTTTGTTGCAGGACTTTTCATTTTGCTGGTGGTACTTTTTCTTTCAATTTAGTAAAATGAGCTCCCAGCCCGGAGAAAACAGGATCAATACTGGACTTCAGTGAAATATAAGCCAGGGCATCACAAGGAAAAACAATCTCACGCTTACAAGTACGTTTGTCCCAAAGGGAACATAGGATTTGTTAGGCTGCAGAGATCCAAACTCTATTCCCTGTAGGACCGTGGAGTGACATCAGCAAAAGAGGAACAAAAATCCCTGTTTGTAACAAAATCACAGCTCGTTAACGCTGTAGGGAAAGTACCCTCTTGAAACAGTACCCAGCTGCCAAAGCACGATTTTCTGAGTCAGCTGAGAAAAGGCCTGCAACGGTCTGCGACGGAAAACACAGCAGATGCATCCAGATGCTGGAGAAAGAGATGAGAGAGCACCCATGAATTATTCAGGGCTAGTGCTTCACTTTGGTAGTCAGCAAAATGATAACTCCACAGTCACCTCTGGAAGCACCTTTTCTTCAGCATCACTGCTAAGTAGGGGCAGCATGGGGGACCACTGCAGTACACCCGAGATGGCCCCAGTCCTCGTTCTTCTATCCATCTTCCAAAGTGCCTGTGTTGGGTTGGGAAGGACCCATGGCCCAAGGCTGTGTGGAGAATTTGCAGGATCGTTATAGTGTGATGGGTATTAGGAGTCTTGTCCATCTTATCATACATGATACCATAACATCCTTCCAGATGTATTAGCTCTAGTGAGAATGTTTCCATGAATGTTTCCAGTCACAGCAATATTTGCAGTTCTGTAACGATCATCCTCCCTCCTCACCACTCCTCACAGCTGTGGGATGATGGGCCAGGGAGGATAAGGGATTTGCAGAGAACGAAGCAGTTCTCAGGTAGAAACAGAGCCTAGGCCTTCTGGCATTTCTGTCTTACACCTTCGCCCCCTCTTCCTCAAGCCCTTCTGTGCTTGGTTCTGTACAGTCTGTGACCTTGCAGAGAATTTGCAGTCTCTGTATGAATGAGTCAGTAATTTGGATGCACCAAAAAGGGGAGGAAAAGATAACCATCATGGGCAGGAATAGCTCTCCATGCTAATTGCAGCAATTAATTAACTAACCTCACTCTCCCAGCAGACAGTCAGCGTGGCGGAACGAGATCAGAAACTGTCGGGGAAGCTACTGTACACATTTTTCTGGTTGTTCTTGTTCCGAGGGAAGTAGGGTGCGTGACTGTATTATGCTGACCTGAAAGCGTAGCTGGGGTCTGGATCCAAAGCCAGGGTTTATCCGGCTGGATCATTAGCATCCCAGCTGGGAAAGTGCTACACCACCAGCAAAGACATCTACTAAAGCTGCGATCATGTGGTGGATTACCTGCTGCTTCGTGGGTTACCCCATGCCAGCTGAGCCACAGCAACTGAGCATGAGTTTGCTTTTAGCCCGCTGGTTGTGGAGTAGCAATTCACTTGCGTTTTTGGCAGTTTGTACTACCATATTTCCTCCCATTTGGGGCCAGCTAAGAGTGCGCGTAGGTGGCCACTGTGGCACATAGGTGGCAGGCAGAGACCTGTTCAGGTGTGACAGCTTTGGTCATGTCACCAGTCCCTACAACACGAGGGCAGATCCAGATATCCACTACCTTAATGTTACGTGAGATCAGAAGAATGGCCCAGCCGTTAGTTTGTGCACGTTGTCAAAGGCCTTGACTGTAATCGATGGGAAGGTACTTGGAGCAGAAGCCCTCAGGGCTGAAATGAGTGACTGTAGCATTTGTTCGTTGTGCAGGTTTCACCAGCTCCCCTTGACAGGAGAAGAAAACACAGGGTTTCAACTGCTTTTTAGTACAACTAGCAAGAAAATAGACAAACTGAAAGTGGCTGCACACATCAAAAGTATAATAAAAACTGTCCTGTGTGGCAGAAAACCCTCCACCTAGGCAACCAGCAAAATACTGCACAGATGTTGCTTAGGCTCAGCTTTCAAAGGTGGCCTAAAAAAGAAAAGCAAAATGAGTTTGTGCCCTTTGATGCTTCTTTCTCTGGTGTGTTTGCAGCTTGATGGGAGATTGTAAATTTTCTGCTGCTTGTTTTTTACATTAGACATACATGTCCTGTCTAGACGGCAAGACTTTAAGGATTAAGAAATAGGATGGAGTTTAGGGTAGTTCAGCATGTTGCTACATTTAGCTGAACTGCTGTAATAGTTAGTCCCTGACTGCGTTACACATCTTGTTCATCAAAAAGGAACCTCATTTCAACCTCGGAGACAAATTTAAGTGAAGCCACAGGTAGCATTGGCTACTGCAGCACTGCCAATGAGCAGTCACCCACCAGTCACTGCAGCTTCATTCTGTGCCCCAGCCTGAAGATAGCTGGAGAACAACAAAGTAGGGAGATCACATTTGCCTAGAAAAGAGAAATTAAATTCACTCTAAGCTGTTTACTCAGACTGCTGTAAAGCTCTTTGTTTCTGCTGACACCTCTTTACTTTGATAACTAACATATCAAAAAAAAAAAAAAAAAAAGAGACTTGCAGAATCTCATCTCCTCTGTAGGTTTGGGTAAGTTGACAGGACTCGAGGAAGGCAGACTTGCTTCTGGCTTCTCCCATAAAAGCCCAGACTGCACAGCATTGATTTTACAGCCAACTTGTCTACACACGCATGCAATTTGCACTGGTTGCACTTCAATCAGTTCAAATACAATATAGGCCTTGTTGACATGAGGATATTTGCCAGAGACTCTGTTTGGAAGAGTGGAGGGAAGCCGGTCTTACAACACTCTCTTTAATCCAAACCATGGTCCTTTCTCCAGCTGGTGGCCAGGAATGTGGCAAAAGGCAAAAACCCACCAAGTTTTGCCCGCTCTTGTCAGCTCAAGATTGGGGCTTCATTCAGAGTGTGAATCAGGCTCACTTTGCCCCCTTTTCAGACTGATGGTAGGTAGGTGTGTTCATGTGTACATGTGTGTGTGTTAACGACCCCGCATACGTGTAAGGTGTGGCCTGGGGAAAGACATCGTCTTTGGTCTCCACTGAGTGGTGGCCACTTCTTGGCGCTGGTCTCGCGCCAGTGCTGGTGTTGCTTCGTGAGGGCCAGTTGCCCTAGTTTGTTTGAACGTTGCTTTTTGCTACATGCTCAGAGGGTTCCCAGGGACCCTTAGCATGGACTGATGAAGAAGCACAAGCTCATGATTATTTTGTTATATTCCTAACCATCTGTATTTTCCCTGCCCTAGTGGGCAGGCAGCCAGGTCTCAGCTGTGAACTTTATTTTCTCATATGCTTTGTTTGTTGGGAAAAAAAAAATCCTGCTAAACATATTTTATGTGCCATTAACCCTTTCTGGTGCCCATGAAGGCTTCAGCAAAAACTCAGCCATGACATATTTCCCATATAACTTAGAAACAAAGCTATGGCAGTGTATGATTTAATTTCTCTTGGGAAAAGGTGCATCCTTTCTGGCAAGTGAGCACAGGAGCATGTCCTAGGAACAGTCCTGTGCACAGGTTACTTATTTAGGAGATGTAGGTACCTTTCCGAGCTCTGCCTGGATTTATTATGTGACCTCTGGTACTTCCCCATGGCCCTTTCTATTACCATCTCTTCGGACCATCTCCTCCGTGGGGCACAGATTTTCCAGGACTCATCTGCCAACACTCTTACTATGGATTTGTGCTAGTAAACAGTGTCCTGATCTCAGCTGGGCCTTTTGGGAGGCAGTAAAACTCAAAACAGAAACAGTATGTTAATGGATGCGTAAACGTCCTTCCTCCAAACTGAAGGCTCCCATCCCTCGGAGAGGACGAGCAGGGCGTGGGAAAAGCGATAAGACGCAGCTCTTGCCCTGATGGGTTGAATTTGGCAGCGGTGGCCTCTCCCACCCAGCGCAAGCACGTTCGTCTCCAGCCAGAAGCACGTTGTGATCTTTTTCAATCCGCAATTTTATTTCATGATCATGTTGTGCAGCTGATTTCAGGGCCACGAATTTTCACTCACCCGCATCCTTCTCCCAAAGCAGACGCTCATGGTAGCACCCGGGTTTGAAGGCGGAAACTTTGGCAGAAGGGGAGCAGAAGGACGTGCTCAGTGCAGGAGCGCTTTGCCACCCGCCTCGTGCTGGAGGCTCACTCCAGGCTTTCTGCAAAGTCTCTTACCTGTTGCTCCATCTCTGCGGCTCGGTGCTGACATTTTAAATCATGGGTCAGATCAATCACCCACACTCCCAGTGCTTTTACCGTCTCTCGCCAAATGCAAGTCGGGGACGAGCATTAATGTTTGATGGAGACCTGAGCGTCTTTCCTCCGGCACCGCCGGCAGCAAGAGGAAGATCAAAGGGCCAGTGATTTCCCAGCTGGCCAGAGAAGAGGGGAATCTCCTTCTTCCTCCGAGTCAGCCAAGTTGCTCACACCAGCAGTTTGCCGGATCAGCCCCCAGACGCCAGCGACTCTCAGTGCACGTGGATGCTTCGGTGACTGTGTTCAGCTGTTCCCTCTCCCGGGGAGCTTCCAGGTGCCGTCTTTCAAATTTTTCCATTAGTCAGCAAGAGGTCCAGGCTGAAACGCCTGTGACAGGCGCATTCTTGCTCTGCTGACAGGGATTTCTCCAGCTTGGGAAGCAGTTCATTTCCATCCAGCAGAGACGGTCACATCAGTGGCTCCTAGGACCTATTCCCAAACTTTCTGCTTCTGATATCTTTGGTGTGAAACTGCCCAGCCTCCCCAGCCCCTCCACTGGTTACCCCTTTCCAGTCCATCAGAACAGATTTATCACCTTCGTACTCATCTGACTTGCCTGGGCTGTGGGTCCCACGTGGGTCACTGGCCCACCGCTCCCCAGCTCATGCATCTCTTCCATGCGACCCACTTACCCAGAGAGCTTGCTAGCCCATGCCACAGATCTCATTTGGCTGCTGTTGCTCTCTCTCTCTTCTTCCCCAAAATGTGTTTGTCCCGGTATCAGGCTAACTATGTCTTTTGCACCATTGGTTCCCTGAAGCCAGGTTTGCATGAGTGCTTGTACAGCACCCTGCACAGGGAGCTTTGCACTGCACATCAGCAAAGGGAGCTACAGATGAGGTGGAGAAAAGACAGAGCAAAGCTGCCTCAGAAGACTCTTGCAGAGGATGGGAGCTGCCCAAGAAGTCAGGGAAGAGACTGCAGGCGTCAGGACCAGAGAAAAAGGGAGCAGGATGCCTGAAGGAGGTGAGTGATGGAGATCAAGCAACTGGAGGAGAAGGCTGACCTGCCGTCTGCGTGGAGGGAGGCCTCTGCATGCCACACACCACCTCCCACAAACATCTTCAAGTCACCCACGCTCATAATCCCTGCATTCAAGAGCAGAGCTCTGGGGAGACCACACAAGGAAACAGCCTCAGGAGATCTCTCACTTTCCTGCTGCTGCTGTGTCTCGTGTTGCCAGGCTGAACTGAAATGCAGGGGAAACACTAATGACCGCATCAAGGTCCAGGTACTTCCTTGTTATTGTGCCTGGCACACGCCTGCTTCCTTTCATGCTAGCACCCGCGACGCAGTGCCCCTGTCTAATTGCAAGCCGTGACTGTGTCGGGGAGTATGCAAGTGGTGCAAAGGGGCTGAGCAATAGAGATGGATTTTCTGGGCAGGGAGTGAGGTGTATGGGGTCCCCTTGTATCCGTGGAAGCACCTGTGTCCTCGATGCTCTGCATTTTGGTATTTCCAGCCAGCACTGCCACCTAAGGGCAGCTGAGACGGCAGCCAGAGACCTCCTGCAGAGCCCTGGTCCCTCCAGCTGGGCCAGGACTTGACTCTTCCACTCTTACCACTCATGTGGATAGGCCTTGACTTCGTCTTTAACAGCTGATATGGGCCATACTTGAAAATCATCTCACTTAGAGGCCAGTCTTTCTGCCAGCAAGATTATGATTGAATTGAGCTCAACCTACAGGGTGGGTGGGGCAGGTCTGGTTTGGTTCTCTCCATGCCTCCCACCTACCCAAGTCTCATTAACCTTCCTTCATGTCATACCTGCCCTGTTTGGGACTTGGAGGTGGCCAGAGCTGGAAAGGCAATGTCAGGAGGTCTTAGGGGGGCACTTGCAGAGACAGGGCAGGGAGTTCCTAAGCTGTGTGCCCTTCCTCTGGTCCAGCATCCTAAGGTCTGTAAAGATGTAGCCTTTTCCTCCATGTTCCAGTCAATAATTTCTGCACTCAGTGTCACGAAGCTCCTTCTTTTAAAACACCATATTTCAGATCTAGATCCACTGGTTGCACATCTCAAGGGTATTTGGATCAGTCCCTTCATCCTTTTCTAACATGGGCTGAGCTTTCCTAACAAGGGAAATATCTGTGGTTGCCGATTTGCTCTGGTGGGACAAATGTAGATGTCACATCTCAGACCTATGTCTGCCCCAGCCTGCACTGGATTTGATGGGTTAGTCTTAGTGACCCCGGCTTACTTTGGACTAGGCATTTAGCTAAACTTCAGGCACATGCAGATGTCTCCTTATCTGTGAGACCCAGGTCATCCCTTAGTTATACTGCCTCTTTAAATTTGTTTCAAACTTCCCTGACCCTGGTCTTCCTGAGCCACAAACAGCAAGTTATTTTAAGATCTGACACTGTTCAGCTTTTATTTCAGTGTAAACAATACCGGAGATGGAGTGGTCTTGGCACAAAGGAGCAGCTGGAGAGCGGTTAAGTGCCTGCTGCCTTTTTTCCCCCTCTTTGCCTTTGGAGATGAGCTAGTTCAGGTGATAACAAGTCTGCTGGAGAGCAGAAAGCCACTAGCAACTAGGAGATTTGCTTCCTGGAAGAAAGAAACATGGAAAGACTACTGCTGTCTCTTCTGATCTCTGCTGACCTCACCTTGATGCGAGTTCCCCTGGCATTTTGGAGACGGAACCGACTGAAGGGGTTTGGACAGGGTGTGCCGCCGGCAGCCAGACGTGCAGTGGTGGCTGTAATCTGTGCACTGCACAGTCCAGCGGCTTGGCCCTCCAACAGCCTGGTGTTGGGTGAAAGCTCTCTACTCTCCGTCGCTCAGCTCAGCCAGCCCCACTCTGTTCATAAGACATTTGCCTGGAAGCAAAAAAACGCATCAGCCAGGTAACCCAGGTTGATTCTCTGGCTTTTTGCTCTGTTTTGCAGCCGGGCTCCAATCACTGCAGGGCTATTGCCCTTCCCTGTTTGTAGATGAGGAGGAGGAGGCACTGAGACAGGCCGTGATTCCCTGGGGGCCACCCAGGCAGAACCTGGAATAGAAGTTACGCTTTCTGAGTTGAATTGTGTGTGATAGTCATTATTTGACATTGTCCTTCTTTATGTCCAGGTCCAAATTCAGATTATACTGAAAGTCTGGATTCACTGTTGAGAATTCGGATCATCTCTAATTAAATCCGTGCAGCCTTTGCAAATAGGTCTCTGTGGCAGGGACTACCTATCCTAAGGCAGACGGGGAGCTTCAGATGTAGACCTTTCCATGTAAGCCCATCACCCAGCAGTCCTTTCTAAGTCTGAAGAGAAATAAGGCTATCTGAGAAGCATCTTTTCTCATGCTTGAATAGATGTGTGAGCTGAGGTGGATCGGTTGCACCCTGAAAGTGCCGGTTTCTTTCCTTTGACTCTACAGGGAACTATGACTAGTTAGCTGAGGCATCCATCTTGCAGCCTCCTAAAGCTATGCTGAGAAGAATCCCACCCATCCCAGGATTTCTGTCAGGACTGTCAAGACATTTGGAGACAGATCTTCAAATGGTGTCATTTTCATCATTTCATTTACACCACATGAGGATCAGCCCCTGTCATTCTTCCGTGCCTTACTCTTCTTGCTGTATTCAGCTCCTGCTACCACGCTGTGTTATCGGAAGCATTGCAGGACCAGATTCAACACAGCACTGTTGTGACGATCACTGTCCTTAAAAACAAAAGCAAATTTCTACCCAACTTGGGTGCAGAGAAAGGACTGAAGCACGGTTATGGAGGCACTTTCTGCTTTAGAAACCAGAAAGCAAGGGAAAAAGTCTTAAGGTATCTGCACGATTAGAAAGTCAGACTTCTGGTTTCAGGGGTCTAATGCATGCAGTTGAACATCTGCAGACTGCAATGGTGGATCAGCATTTCCTTCAGAATTTAGCATTTTGGAATTTAGGAATTTTTAGAATATTAGAATTTAAGCATTATATTGTGGCTCTGGATGTGTTGGAGAGCTGGTAGAGGGCTTGAGGAATCCAAAAGATCTGATGGCCTTGCGTTTGCTAGCCCTTAGCAGGAACTGCTCTGCCATCCCAGGAAAGACTCCAGGAGATTCATAGCAGGAGATTCCGCTCTCACAGTACCCTTCTTGGTACGATTACAGCCCAGAACTGAGATGAACTTTCAGAGGATGTGGCCATCTGTGGGAGCACCCAGGTTTACAGGCAAAGAATTCTCTTATCTGCAGCAAATAATAAAAACTTCAAACAGCAGGAAAGAAAATTTATGCTCAGCTGTCAGAAAAGACTAACAACCAAATACTGCAGTCCTTGACTCTTCCCCAGCAGACGCCCAGAGCAAGGATGTCCCACTCCTCTCTTCTGAGGATAACTATGGAGCTGGAGAACTGGGTCTACTGGGGAAAATCCTGCCCTTTTCTGGCAAAAGTCCTGCTGGGTTTGCTGGGGCTGGGGCTTCACACCCTGTGTGTTCAGCACAAACACTGAAAGCTGGGATTTCAGCTCGGAGAGGAGGAAGAAACATGAAGTTGAAGAGTGTTTTCATGAGATCAAAAAGCATTTCCCAGTACTGCTTTCCAGCACAGGTTTCCTAGCAGAGGTTGGGAAGCTGCGTTCACGAGTCTCTTAGCCCTGCCCAGGGGCTGTCACCTTGGCCAGGTACCCAGAATCAGAAACCTATTTGAAATAACTCTTCATCCCATAATTGGCTTTTATTGCTATGAGCCCTGTGCATGTCAGGTCAGCCCCATTAGTTTAATGGGTGCTGAGGAATTTTTGAGATGACTTACTGACCGTGGAAAAATGAGTGCGGCAGACGGTATCAGTATTAGATCAAAAAACAAAACCATGCAAAGCCTTTGAAAACAAAAACAGCTGATAGGCTTGGAGCAATGGACTGGAGCAGCAGCACTGTCTGAACAAAACCAAGGGAGGGAGGGAGGCATTTTGGGTGTCCGCCAGCTGGGAAGAAACTCGCAGTCAAATTCGCCCACACTTGTATTTCCAAGAAGGGTCGTCCAAAACCTTCCGCCTGCCTTGTCTCCATGTGGCTGATGCGGCCGTGACTGTTTCACCCCTTGATGGGTGCTGAGCAGTTCCCCCAGGGCAGAGCTCTCTGGTGCCCAGTGGGTCCCTTCCTCTCTGAGCCAAGGGCATCACTGTCCCCACTTTGGGGGACCATGGAGCTGCACCCTGATGTCTTCAAACCATATGGGATCGAGGGCATCAGGAGAGCTGGTGCAAGGGGAGGTGACCCTGCAAGTGATACCCCACACGCAGGGTCCTGACCCTGGAAATACGGTGGAAGCAGAGTGAGATCTCAAAGGGGAAAAGAGGGTGTAAATTCACCTCTCTCACTCACGTGCTGGTGTAAGATGGGAGTGCACCAAACTGCTACCTGGCAAACACAAATCCCTTCCCTGCACCAAAGGTGTTGGCTGGAGATGTCCAGCTCCAGCAGCATGGGTTAGCACCTTTGCCAAAGGGCAGAGAGAGGTACGAGGGCCAAGCTCCAGCCTTACCTTTCATTGCAGAGGTGTGAAATGCAGCCTGTCAGAGAATAAGGGAGAAAATCATATCAAACACTGAGTCTAATAATTAAGGGTAGCTTTTTACATTACTTTTTTTAGTTACTTTTTTTTCCCCAAGCTGACATATCTCCTCTTTTTTTTCCCTCTGTATATTTCATGTTGCTCCCTCTGAACTTTTGATACTGGCCATATTTTATGACTCCTGAGCTCTGCTTTGTAAAACATGAGATGAAAGCCAGGACAGATTTAAACTCTCATTTCCCAGACCCCAATACCTATTTGTTTACTGTTTTGTGTTGCTTTATGATTCCAATTAAAAATAAGCCTGAGTAAAGAGAAAGCTTTCTAAAGCCTTTAAAGCCTCCAAGTGAATGCACAGGGAGCAAGCGGGAAGGAGCCGTGAAGCTGCAGATTGCGATGAACTTTCCATGACACCATTCAGTGTTCGTTTCCAGACTGATTTTTATTTATGAATGCAGTAGCATTTATTACTGATTTTATCTGCAAAGATAACACTTCTTCCCTAGTTGGTTTCTGTGCTTCAGTTATAATTACTGCATGCTTCTCAAACGTACTTCTGCATTGTTTAATGTAGTACAGTGTCAGAGCTGTAACTGTTGCAATTTATTATTTGGGTTACACCTGATCCGGGGAAGGCAGGAGCACTTCTGGACCCCCGTGTCCAGGTGTACGACCTTGCTATATCCCAGCTCCCTCCGAGAATGGCCGAGCACATCTCTCAGGCAACCTCAGAGATGCTCATGGTATAGCTACAGCCAGGGAACCATCTTGTGCTATGCCAGGGACTGTGCAGGCACCAAAAGTAAAGGCAGCCTCCACTTGAAGCAATTTATCTAGGCATAGCATAGACATGTTGGTGCATTTTTTCTTCTGCTACAGTGGCAACTTCTGTAGCCCTTTCAGAAGATGCTCTCGCTATGATGTGCTTCTTCAAACACTCACATCCCAGCTGCACAGACACCTCACAGGCACCTCAGGCTCTTACAGAGGGCAGCGTATCCAGATGTGCTGCTCATACTGTGTCTGGTTCATTTGATCTCCAGCACTCTGCACTGCTCTGCAAAGCCTGTAGTGCCCAAAGGACTCTCCCCCCAAATCTGGGGCACCCAGAGCACCAAAAGGGGCACCAGTCCCTCCTTGGGCCCTCTTTTTCTATTTCGTGGGCTCTATCTGTCCCTGACAGCCTGAGCAGTGCTGCTCTGGCCAGTTCCTGCCTGCAGCCACTTGCTGCCAGAGACATCTCGGTGGTGGCACCTGCTCCTTGCAAGCTGTGAAAGATCTTAAATGGGGCACTTGGCCACCGTTGCTGAAAAGCTCACTGAAAAATGAGACTGTTGAGGAAAAGCAGATGTCATTCAACTCTCCCATTCCCCCCTTGATCTCAGGCAGCTTCTTCCTGCTCTGGGAATCAGATCTAGGAGGGAACCACAGCTTCCAATAGGCATCCAAGGAGCAGCTTAACTGTTAGTCCATGTTTATGTTCATAATAAGCCAGGGAGAATTAAGCAAGTGCTGATAGTTAAGCATAAGAAAAATATTTCTTGCTTTGAGGGTGGTTGAACACTGTCACAGGTTGCCTAGAGCCTCCATCCACGGAGATGTTCAAAACCCAGCTGGACATGGTCCTGGGCAACCTGCTTTAGGTGATGCTGTTTGAGCAGGAGGGTTGGACTAGGTGCTCTCCAGAGGTCCCTTCCAACCTCACCAATTCTGTGATTCTGTGCTTTTTTTTTAATGAACTGACACTACATAGAAATATCAGACTTCAGAGTATGGTGAAGCTCACTGGCATGTCTCAGCCCTTGCTGTGGATTCAGTTCTCTTTCCTGTCTTCTGGCTCTCTATCATATGCTGAGGAATGCATCTGACTTATTTGCACCTTTGATTGATTTCCACCCTTTCTTTTGTTTATTAAGATGGAAAATAACATTTCACCTAAAAAGTTCATCATTTGGTCTTTCAGCTGTGTGTGACCAAATCCCATGATGGCCAATTTACATCATCTTCATCAATTTTTGGTATGATTGCCTTCCGTTGTGTTACTGCTAGATATATGCACTGCCCCTGTTCTTGTATGCCATTGCTTTTGAAGTAAGCTTGAGTTGAGTGACTCATTGCATTTGCTATTTTTTTCATAACTGACAATGAATTCTCATTGGGCAAAAGTCTGGTATGGACTTGTGCACCAGCAGAGCTGTCACTTGCAAATACTTCATCTCTTGTAAAAGTCTAAGGTATAGTTACTGTGCTGCCCGTGTCTCCATTTGCACCTTTATCTCATGGCAAATCACCTGTCCTGCCAAGCACCACCTTGTTTGACGTTGGTATCTATGCAAACCATTCCCTCAAGCCTGCATATATTCTGACTGTGCAGTCTCAACCTTGGTATAAAGCCTTTATGATGTTAATTATTTTTGCTGGCTTGCCATAACAGTTCAAATTGCTCTCAAGTGAGTCGTGATGAAGTCTTTTAAATAACCACTTGAAATCCATAAAATTTATGATGAGTATTTTTGCTATTTGATGATTTCTTTGATGACTAGCGTTAGGGTGAAAATGTGCTCAATGCCCGATCTTCTAGGTCAAAATGCAGCCTTCCTCTCTTCCAGAAGTTTGTCTCAAACACTTTCCTCCTAGAGCAGAGGGCTTTTTTGTTCCTGGAGAGCACTGTGGTATCTCCTCAGTTGTTGAGGATTTTTATTAGTACCTTGGTCCCGATGCCTTGACTCTGATGGCTTTTCCTCATCCCCAAACTTTGTTCCGTGATTCTAAGAATGGAGCAATGTGATTTGAGATTTTCACTTGAACTCCTTCACATTTTTAGAGCTTGTTGCAGGTTTTAAATATCATTATATCTATTCTTTGGCATTAGCGTTTGCCCCTTCAAAGGGTTTGAGATCCTATTCATCCAGTCTTTATATTCCCTGCCTGGCATGTGTTGTTGCTGGCATTTTTTTAACGTTTTGGAAATTCAGTTTCATCATTTCTCTTATCTTAAGGAATAACTCAGAGTATGGCCTTGCAAATAGTTTGAATTTGTTCGGCTTGTTGTTTGCTGGAACGGCTACCCTATCCTGTCCCTGTCACTGATGTTTTTATGAAGAGAGGTCCATGACCTGTTTGCTCAGTCCTGGCCCTAGAGCATCAGTGTTTCTTGCTGTGAAACCTCCACTGACATGTGCCAGTAATGGGAACACACACTGCTTTCTGGTGCCTTGCAGTGCAGTTTGAAGGGAAACTGGCCCTGGGTTTGCAGACCTGTGTAATATTGAGTGGTTCATTTTGCAGATAAAATGGCTTAAAGAATTAGTACTTCCATGAGTGCAGGCACGCCCACAGTTATATTAGATAAGTTAAAATATTTGCTTTAATAAGGATTATAAATGATGAAGTGAGGCATAAATCAGTTTTTCCTACGGGTGCATTATTGCATGAGTGATCTCTGTGAAGTTTTCAGTTTTCTCTGAGGCATTTGGAGACAGAAAGCTGGACTGGACTGGCTTCTGCTCTGGTCTGGTACTGGTAATTCCTACATTCTTGTGGTTGTAGCCAAAATCTATTATATCATGGCTTATTATTCCCAGCGTCTGTGGAGAGAAGTAGCCCCAGTATACTGCATTTTTGTTACCAAACCATATTTCATCCCATAGGTGAAGGACTCAGTGATATGGATAAAAGAGACACCAAGTACTGGATCTAAGTCAGATCTCTTCCTGCTGCCAAGTATCCTAGACATCAAGTTAGAATCTTGGTCGTCTGGGTAACTTGGGAAAAATAACAATCCCATTCCTGTAATTATGGAAAAGTTATCAAAAGTGGCACGTATGGAGTCCTAGTTTTGTGCTAGCTGATTTTTTTATTTGTTTATTTCCTGAGCAATGCGAAGCAGAGGATGCGGCTATCTGAGGGAGAACGTTAAGGTACACAATGTTATACATGCTGTGCCTGTGATGCCAAAGCAGTGAACTTGTATACTTTCCTCTTGTTAGTGGTTACCTCCACGTAACTATTATTGTAAAGACCCCTTCCATAGCGGGGGGGGCCTGCAGCCTGATGGGTGAGCAGTGAGCAGAACCAGGCAGAGGGTGCATCACAAATCCCACTTCGGAGCTGCTCAAAATTTGTTGTGTTCACTTTCATCCATTGTCAGTGTCAATTTTGATTCATGTGTTTTCATTCTGAATTGGATTCGATTTGCTAGAAATCAGAGTTTCACTCGGAATAGCACTTTCACATTTCAAAAGCCAACAGGAGGATGATTAAGATGATCCACTTTGGTCAAAGCAGAGTGATCCACTACCAAAAAAAAAAAAAAAAAAAAAGATCCACTCTAATGAGAATGAAATGAAACACCTTGACCTCCTCAACTTTTCTTAAAATTCACTTTCATCACATAAAGGTTTCTTGCAGTTTAGGGCTACAAATGATCCCTTGGAAAGCTTCTATTCTGATTAAATGGCACTTTCCAGCTGGAAGGTGTCAAAACATTTTCAGCTGGCTCTAGGCCAAACACGAGGCATCTGAGATGCACCAGAGAAGTGGATTAATTTTTGGACGGCGTGCTGTTACCTTCTGTGGTGTGTGCAAGGACGGGCACAGGCACAGGGATGACTATATAATCTATATAATGATGCATTCTGTGTAGCACAGAGCATGGAGTATGTCGGGGGGGGGGGGGGGGGGGTTCTTCAGCCCCGTGCTGATAGCTCTGTGTCCTAGGCATCACAAGTACCTGCAGGCCAGTCATTTGGCCTCTCTGGGCCCACTTCGATGGCAGTAATTCCTCCCTCTCCATCTGGCGAAGTCCATCGGGGAGGGCTGCATCTTCGCAGTGACTCCAGTTATCCTGAACCTGGTGAAGTTCAGTCCATGTTGTAGAGCAGGAGGCAGATCAGATTAGATCAGATTTCAGTGGCCCACCCACCCATTAGGGTCTCTATACTGTCTGTTGTGGGTTATGAGGATGGGCTGCTGCCCCACAGCCTTTGCCACACGGTGTGAGCAGTGTTTGAACAAGGAAGAGGATGGGGGGATCCGTTTAATAAGCAGAGCCCATGGGATTGTTCATGTGGGAGTCAGCAAGCGCCAGAGGAGAGAGGATTTGCTTCGGTACTCAGATGTCAGAGGATGTTTTGTTTCTGAGTCATGGCATGAGGAATGCTGAAGTCCAAAAATGTTTCTGTCAAGGAGATTCTGACAAGTGGTTTAGATCCTAAATTTGTCCTGCTCAAGTCTCCTGAGGACAGATCTCTGCACTGCATTACACTGCATCTCCCCACTAACCCCTGTTCCTCTGCTGCTACAAGTTAAAAAAAAAATAGTTCATGCTTTAATGCACAAGGTTCAAATAGCAACATTAATTCTGGTTATTTGCCCTGCCAGTTAGAAATATTGCTCCTCTGCAGAAGTATTCAGCTGAGGCCCAGGACACATTCAGATCTTTCCCCTCTGGATGGATGAGCGTCCCTTTCTCATGCGTGCTCTTCTTGCCATGTACGTGACGGACAGGATTTACCACTCTGGTGAGACATCTCCAGTGTGGATGTCCCCAGGTGAGCTCTTACCCCTGGGCTCCCTGTAGTCAGTGGTGTGGAACTAGCACTTCCAGGCAACAACCTGAGACCAGACACCAGGGTGAGATGGATGGCACCTCTCCTGCCCTGGAGGGATTCTCAGCGCACAGCAGTGTCGCTGCTCCTGGATGGCTCTCAAATGCTTGAGCCAACCTGGTCCTTGAGTGCTGTTCTGGTGTCCTCTGCCCACAGCGCCACAGGATAAGAGATAAGTGAGAGGAACTGGAGGATGAGAGCATGATAGCCATAAACCTTTTAAACCAACCACACCGTTATCCCCATGGCCAGCTCCTTGGCAGCCTCTGTGGAGCAATCATTAAGACAAACCAATGGGGTTTCTTGCCCATCTCAGAACCAAAGAAGCCATATTATAGCAGGGAAAAGACCTGTTCTTTCCAGGGCTGCAGCAAGCCCTATTGATGCTATCATCAGGGTGGAAATGTTCAGGCAAAGAAATAAGAAAGGGTAACATGGAACTGTACTGATGGCGACCAAAGTCAGGGTGGGATGCTAAACCTAGCAGGATTCAGGATGGGATATGCACAGGGCAAATGGTCCCTGCGTGGCATACTGTAGGGTGTGGGTGTGGGTGTGGGTGTGGGTGTGTGTGGGTGTGTGTGTGTGTGTGTGTGTGTCTCCTGATGAACCTTGTTGTGGATCCTGGCAAACTCTGACCACTGGACAAGACAGCCCTGGGGTCACAGAGAAGCATCCCCTTTACCTATCCTCACCACTTCTTTGGAGGAGCTCCTGGGGAGTCCCAGAGGGGAATCCCAGCCCAGCCCCAGCAGATGTGATGCTGCAGTCGCAGCTGGAGCCGTGGCGATGGCTGTGCCCCCAGGCCGGGGGGCACGGCTGGTGCTCGCCCTAACCCACCCCGTAAAGGCTTGCAGGAGAGGCTGCCAGACCCGCATTTCTGAACGCCAGTATCATGCTAATGTGTTACTGTCTTGCTTTCAACCCACGCCACTTCTTGCCTTTGGCACAAGCCACGCTCCTCAATCCCTGCCAAACCAGTACAGATGTTTTGACACCCACCGGAGCCCAGATAATTACAAACAGAGCCGAGAAACTGGTTGTGGCTGTTTTCTTTTCATTGCCTGCCTGAACTTTCAGCCGTTCTCAAGCAAGGCAACTCCCACTTTCTGTCACTGCTTTCAAAGACATTCTTGTGGGCCGGGTTGCTAATATTCATTTTATTACGGAAACAGCCAGAAGCCCCAACCAAAATGAGGCTCCCACTGTGCCAGGTGATGTAACGGTGACCACAGAGCGAAACAAGTGCAGAGATGACGAGTGAAGGGATGGAGAACTTGCCTTACAGGAGGAAAGTAACACTGCTTTGGCCCTTAGTCTAGCAAAAACAAAAGCTGCAAGGGCTGTGGTGTTCACCACGAATCCACAGTGGGGACAACACCTGGAAGGGAGAGGAGTTATCTCACTAAGGAGCAGTACTGGCCCGAGACCCACCAGGTGCAAGGTAACTGGGAAGGCATTTTCCTAGCAAGTTGGAAATGGTTTCTAACTCTCAGAAGAATGAGGTTGCAGGCCAGCTTTCCAGTCATAGGATTGCAAGCCTTATCTCATCTTAAAATGAGCTTTGAAAGAATTTTGAATGGTATGGAGCCATGTGATATCATCTGTTGTGTGCTGGGCAGAGCATGCTGCAGTTCCTTCCTGTCCTGGGTCCTCATGGATGACTGTCCCCATCCCAGAGAGCTTGCAAGATAAGTATAGAAGACGAAGGAAGGAGCAGTGTCTCCTGTTTTAACTGATGAATGCCAGAAATGGACATGCTTTTTCTGGTCTATATTTGTACAGCTCTGAAATAAGGGAATCTGGCCCAAGACCAGGAGCTGTATTCCCCCAGGCCTTTTACAAATAGCCAGTTTTGAGTTTAACAGATGAGAATTGATTTATCGTGAATGAAGTTAGTTGTCAAATGCATCTCCCCTGGGGCCATCTAGAAAGTACCTGGGAGGAGGAGGACCAAGAAAGCCTCCTTAGCCTTCCTGAGCGGAGGCACGACCTCATGTATTCACTCCCTTTTTCATCAGGATGCTTTGAGGTCCTGAGGGGCTTCCTGGTTGCACAGGTCCATTTTGCCATGTAGTCATGGCTGAGGAGTGGTTAGGTGGAAGATGACTGGCACAAGCTCACCCCCAGTAGTGGGGCTGGGCTTTGGACAACCGCTTCAGCTGCATTCTTTACTCTCCTCTCAGGCCCTGATGTGACATTCCTCATTTGCCATTCTCAGGCGTGAAGGAGTTTTTCATCTGACATTATTCCAGTTTGTTTCTTGTTGCTGTGGAAACCAATTTAAATGAAACTGTAGTATTTTGAAAGAGAATATGATTCTAAGTCATTTATGATGCAAGGTCCCATGCTAATAGCATTAGCATATTATTTGATTATGATGACGTGTGGAGAATAAATTCCAAGTCATTTTTGCCATCATTGCATCTTAAAAAAAGAAGAAGGGAAAAGCCTCCAGGTCTTAGCCAATACTGAAAACCTTCTCTGTAAGTGAGCTCACGATTTCTAGTGCGGGAACCTCTGTGTGCATAAAGCTTTGGGGGTCACAGGCATTTTTAACCTCATGGCAGTGAAAGTAGCTCCCTGCAAGTCTAATCAGAGCTGTGTTTAAAAGACAGCTCACAGGGCAGCTGCTATAGCAGTATTAATACTGGGGGACATCCTCAGCAAGGAAAGAGGGTGGGAGACTGAAGAAAGCGATCTGAAATGGGATGGAGGGAGGTTTTGGGTTGCTGTGATCAGAAAATGATCAGTGTCCAGGGACAGCTGGTCTGTCGTTGGCTTGCTGCTGGACAAATCGCTTTTGGGCTGTGTTTAGGCTTCCTGGTGTAAGTGGCCAGTGGAGATGTTGTGGCCTTTGGGTTACTCAGCTAAGGGAGCGCAGGGTTATTCAGACCGCCCGCATCAAGAGCTGCCAGGCAGCAGCCTCTGTAGGCAATGCGGAGAAGTAGCTGCAATACTTAAGTGGGGCAGCTGAAATAGAGGGCCTGAATATAGCCCTTCATGACTTTATTTCTTTATTTCTTCCTTATACTTTGTAATTTCTCGAGGGAAGGGACCTTGTCTTCCTCTACTTCCACTAAGCGCTGCTAATAGACTGCATAATAGGCTGGACTCTTGTTCTTAATGACGGGTAGAGAGCCAGGACGGCTGTTGGAACGGTTTTCATTGTGGGAGTGCTGATATTGCAACAGTGCCTGCAGAGCCCGGCTAGAGAGCGGTTGTGCAAGGTGCTCTCTGTCAGGCAGATGATACGAAGGGCAAATTTCAAATTGCTTTAAGAGAGCTTTCTTCTTTCTTTTTACTTTCAATATCTTAGAAATAGTTTTGCCTTCAGTACTTCTGTAGAGGGTTTGGCATGTGGACTAGGCACTTCCTTAGCCCCTAATTGAAAAAAAATTACATATGAAACTCTCACAGAGATGCTTTCTCTGACAGTAAAAGTTGTATAGATGAGAGAGAAACAAGACCTAAATCACTGGGGACAAGGACTGTCTCTTTTTCTCAGTATCAGCCAGGGCTTCTGCAGAAAGGCCTGATTTTCAGGGAATGGGCACTTTCTCCTTACAGCTTCTGAAGATGGACACATCTAAAATTGACATAGCTGAGCAATCACATCCCGTTTGGGACTCTTGATGGAAGAGTCCTAACCCCCCTCATGATCAAACAAATTCTCCCCATGGTGAATCAGGTTTCACTTGTCGGGTTTCTCTGGATGTCATGATGCTTCCAGGCCTCAAGTCTTCCATGGAGACTTCAAGGGAAAACAACTGGATAAATGACAGCTGAAATCCTAGGAGGAAAAAACAAGCATAAAAGAGTCTTTTTGAGTCTCCAGCCATATAGGACACACGTTGGCTACAGTGTGCTGCTCCCTGCCCATCCAGATCATGGGATAATTTGAGCCAGAGGGGACATCAGGAGATCTCTAGTCCAACCTCCTGCTCTAACCAGGGTCACCCATGAGATCAGACCCGGCCGACTTCCTCTGACTTTGCTGGCCTTGCAGTCCAAAAGGTCCTTTTTCTCTCCAAAGGTCTTTGCCTTTGCTGTTGTCTCTTCCCAAGTGCCCCTGTCACACTAACCCCTGCTCTGAGTGACCCCGGGTCGCTTTACTGACAGGCAGCAAACTCTCTGGGGAAGCCTCTTGGCTAAAATATCACCCAAAGAGCAAAAAAAAATGTTAAGCACAGTCAGAGGAGAGAAAAATGGGTCCAGACTTCTGGGCTCCAGTCCCACACATGAGTGGGCTTGCCCAAAAGAGAAGAGAAGAGACATCTGAAAAGGGAGATGAGGATCATCTCCATTTCCCCATCACTCATTTGCCGAGTGATCTTGAACCAGGCACTCCTTAGTGTGGCTGTTTTATTGATTCCCTTACAAATCGGGAGCTATAATGTTTCTCCCCCAAGGTAAGGAGAGATTGAAATAAATTACTTTTGTAAAGAGCCTAGAATGGCAGTTCTTCTGTAATACAAAGTGCAAATATTTGGGCCTCTCGTGCTCTCCCTTGAATAGAAATGGTGCTAAATCATCTATAAGTAAAGCAGGTTCACACTTTCTTATAGAGAAAGTTTTCCTCTGCTTTCCTGGAGCATTAAAGACCTACGCTGCAGTCTCCATAAAAATGGCTATAAAATTTGAAGCGGTCCATTAGGTAGCCAGAGGAAGTCCTGGCTGGGATCACCGTTCTTCCCTGCTGAGCAGCCTGCCGGCGAGTGAAAAGTGCACTGATGTTTGTTTAAGCAAGGCGAGTCGCCCACATTGTGCTTGCTGCATATTCCTCTCATTGCCGCAAAATCCTCTTATCTCATTCCTGAGCTCCCTGTGACCATGTCCAAAGCCAGGGAGCCACTGGAGCAATGCATTGGGACGTGCTCCTGAGAGCAGTTGCGTGGGTCCGGACGATGGTGCCTTGGCTCCTTACCTGCCTTGCATAGCCCATGGGCCCCAGCGCAAGGTCCCTGTTGCATGTCAAGGGGCTTTGTCCTCATGAGATATCTCCACCATCCCTTATTCCCTCTCCTGGCTAGTGGCTTGCTCGACACTGTAGGCTTTCCTGGAAATCAGAAGGAAGATGGAAAGTCAACTTGAAACCAAGTCAGGTTTGCTAGACCTTCCTTCAAATCATCCATCTCTTTCTCTCTTGCATCACGGAGAGTTGCATGCAGGCCACCGGCTGTATGTAGGACAAATTCAGATACTTTCAACAAAAAGGTCAAACCATGGTGGTAAAGACAAACCTGGTCCCTATCATACAAGGTGAGGTGACATCTGTCCTTAAGGGATTTAACCACACAACTGCCCAGCCTGGCATGCATGCAGGGTTATACAACATTTCCTATGGAGGTGCTATCTCTTTGAATGGCTTTTCCTAATGATTTGATCCAGCAGTATCCTGCAGCAGTGGGTTGCACGTACTGCTTGCACCTTCACCCAAACCCTACAAGGGATGGCCCTGGCGCCAGTGGGAACTGCACGTGCCACCTGCAGACAGAAAGTAGCTAATTTGGTACATCTGCACTATCTTGTCCATGTCTGCAATCTGGTACCTGCCCTGGGAAAGGTTACGGTACCCTCCTTGAGACAACTTTCTATTTTATATAGTTACAGTTGAGCACTGTTATCTATGCTTTCTCCCTCTATTCCAAATTAAACTGCTCCTGCCTTTTTTTTCTTTTTATCCCATCTCATCAAATTGTTACCGTAATCTCAGAAATGATGATTCATGAAACAGAGGGTCAGAGACAATGTTGTTTCTGCAGAATAAATGGAGTCTGTCCCATCCCACACTGCCTGCCCTGCAATTTGTCTTTATTCCTGGCTTTAGTTTGTTGCTGCGCACAAGGGCTCTGAGATAAGCATGTACCCAGATGCAATACTGCAGGGTTGCTCATAAACCAAGATCACGTTTCTCTCCTTTTATCTTCAGCACTGAAGCAATTATTGAAAAAATAAATACGTGCACACCGCTACATGGACCAGGCAGCCCAATCTGAAGGGAGAAGGCTTTCTAGGCCAAATGTTTGTCTTCCAAATATTGACTTGAAAAGTTGAGCTCCACAGACCAAGGGGCAGATTTTCTTTTTAAAGGGTAACCACCACATACAGGGCATGCTGATAAACTGGTTGCTGCCTCTCTCCTTGCTAACACGTATCTGGGCCACTGACACCAACGGGTATTTCCCAGTGTGGGGACATGATTTTGGAGCGAAGCCCAGGCTTGCGGGTCAAAACTTCTGGGTGAATTTTTGAGCATCGCATCCCACCAGAGCGGTGTTCCTCGCAATGAGGATAGGTGTTGCGTGCCCCATGTGGCAGCCTAGGGTGTAGAGACATGTCCAAGGGTGCAAATCCTGCCAGGTAGTGGCAGTGGACGGAGTCAGGCACAAGGAGCAGAACATGGCACAGTCGCACCCATCGCACCTTTTGGTTGGCATCCTGGAGATTCGTGACATTATGGAAGAGCAGAATTAGCCTTGACGCGGCTTTTTATGCAGTCCCGGGACTGAATCAGGCCAGTGCCCATGTCTCCTGCTGGAGGACAGAGTCTGCGTGCCATGAACGACCCGTGTCATGGTGAACAAGCAACTCTCAGTGTATCTGGCCCTCTTCCCTTCCTGCATTTCCAAGGCATTCTGTGCTTTTTACACTAGAAAAGCAGCCGTGTTTGCATTTGCCTCCCTTTGTATTTGTGTGTGTGTACATGTGGTGGGGAAATCTCCAGTGAACTACCAGGCCGCTCCGGGAGGAGCAGAGCTCTGCTTTTTATGTTGCAGCCTCTCTCTCCCTTTTCCCCCTCTTTGTCCTTCAAAGAATCGATTTCTGTTAAAATAACCGAGATATATAATGCTTTGAGGTCAGGATGATCTGACTTGACTCTTTTCCCTCATCTCTCTCTTTCTCTCGCTTGCTCTTCAGTGCTGTGATTTTTTTTCCGGATTCCCATGCTCCTCCGAGGCTAGCAATGCCGGAGAAAGTGCCCATGTTTCTGTATTTTTTTTTAATTGTTCTTACAAACACAAGCAGAACGATGACACTAATGGGCATAGCGGATGTTATTTATTTCCCCTGATCCTTGTCTCACTCTCTCTGCCTCTCCCATCAACTGGTTTCTCTCTAACACACAAACTGAACAACACAAGCGGAAACAACGTGGAGCAGCACCAGCTGTTTATTAAGCAACGGGCTCGTGCGAAGGAAAAAGGTGCCATGCCTTGCAGAGAGGGATGCTGACGTGCAGCCTGGAGAGATGGGGACTACCTGCTCCACTTGCCGGCTGGGCTGCCGCGGGATGGCCCCTGCTCTGGCCCCACATAAGGCTCTCGCGTCCCAGGGTCCCCTCTTAGCACTGCTATGGGCTTCTTGTAGGAAGGTACTCAGGCCATGAAGGTCTTGTAGCATCCCACTTCAGCCACCTCGTGTTCAAGGAGCTCACCCAAGTCTGAGGATGGACCTTCTGTGGCTGAGGGAGAGACACAGGGACCTTTAGAGGGTAATTCTCCCCATCTTGTGTTAGATGCTTGAGATAACTGAGGTTTTTCACATCTTGAAGGCCTCTTTCCATTGTCTGTAGAGCAAACGTAGAGTGAGGAGCTCAGGCTAAATGTCATTTAGATGGCTGCAATTGAGTAAGAGAAACCATGCCCTTAGCCCCTCGGAGCATCAGATCCCTGTCCATAAATCAGGGATGCTCTTCCTCCCCGCAGCCAGGCTGTCCAGCACCTAGCACCCCAGCCTTGTACAGCTTTTAGAAAGCATGTGGAAATAAGCAACAGAAATAGGCTAGAAAAGAAAGTCTTCAAAGAACAATATGTCTTTTTCCCTGCCTTTTGGCTCCCCTTCAATGGACAGAAGTGGAAAGGATACATGTTGTTTCCAGGGCTTGATATCACAGAGCAAAAAGTTTATCCAGATTTCATTGCCTGAGAGCTTGGTCCGCGTAGTCACTGCCAATAGCAGCAGGTGAGGTGCTCCAGGGCAGGAGCCGGGGAGCATGGCCCAAAAACAGGAGCAGGCAGGACTTGGAAGCTCGAGCCAAGGAGGAGGAGCTGGACATCCCACAGAGACCATTCTAGGTGCTGGAGATACCAAAGTGCACAGATTTCCCAAAATAACTCCCTTAGGCACTTGGTGAGGAGGCATTGCCCATGCCCAGCAGTCCTACCTGATCTGAGGGTCCCCGCAACTGTCTGTCTCCCACGTACAGCCATGCTGGATACAGGTGCCCTCCTCTGTTTTGGGAGTGCAGGTGCCAAGCTCCACCCTGGGAGTTCGCTTCCACGGCCTGACACCCGAAATTTGGGCCCTGCAATGCTGGATATTACAATATCGAAGTGCTTTCATGCAGCTTCCCCTCCCCTCCCCTGCATAATCACCCTTGCACAGCATGAAGCGTTGAAAACGTTTCTCTTCTATCAAACTCACCGGCTGACAAAAGAGCTTAAATCTCACAAGATTCATTTTCTCTCTCTCAGCGTGATTTATCTGTCGTGGGTCATATTTCAGCATAGATTATGTACGAGTTTTGAAATTCTAGTAGGGGCCAGAGCTGGTCTCCACGCTGGAAACCAGGGACTGAGCAGCCCAGGGAGGAGCAGATAACGCACGTTCCAATGCCGACAGCAGCGGTCATCGTGCCTTTGAGGAGCCCCCATGCTCTGCTTGGGACCGCGACTTTCTCGGGTTTCTCTGGAGCAGCACGCGGCCACTCGACGGTCGAGTTTCAGCCTAGCCATTGGGTTGGGTTTTAAATTACAGCAATGCAATAGCTTTCTCAATCTTAGCGCTCCCCAGAAGTGCAGAGATGGGCAAAGGATTTTCACGTTATGTGAAACTCTGAAGGGTACCAAATGCGAGGGGAGATCATGCAGGGTGAAAACAGAGAAGGTCACAAGGAAAACCTGTCAGCAAGAAACAGGAGAGGGAAAAGTATCCCGTTCAAGCAAACTTTCCCACTAACCTGTCAGATTAAACATTTACAAGGTGACTTGCCAAGTGTCCTCAGATTGACAAGGAGCCTTTATCCCTCTTTCGCGCAACAGATTGTCCAAATGCCATCCAAATGGGAGGGAATGGGGAAGGCTTGTTAAATAAACATTCCTCCTATGCCACACTCATCCTCGCAGTATCCTGGGGCCTTCTGGCAGTGCATCACGCACGCTGACTAATGTATCAGACATGTTGTTTGTTCTGCTGGTTGTTTGTTCTGTCCATGCCAGGAGAAGCATGTGAAGTGCCTTGTTTTGGTAGGGTTGTTTGTCTTTTTTTAATTATTATTATTTTTTTTTTAAGAATAGACGTTGCTGTGTATTTCCGCTAGAGTCAGCAGAAATGAGCTGCTGGCAGCGGGTGCAGAGATGCAGGCAGGATCCCTCGCTGCTCCAGGGAGCCACACAGCCCCACAAGCCTGCAACACGCCTCTGCCAGAGAGGAGCTCTGCCTTCCTGGTGTCCAAGGAACGAGGTTGTCCACCGTGGTCTCCAACCCGGAGATATAGGTGGCCTTTTTACTCATTCATGATGCCCATAGTATATGAGACAAGTCTCCTATGTGCCACTTGAGAAACCAAATCCACCTTCCCGCTGTGTCCCTTGTGCAGTGCAAAGCAGCCAGGGTACCCTAAGGTATGCAGGGCAGGATTTAGGGATCCAAACTGCCTATCATCTTTTGCTAATAAATGAAGGAGTGACTCCAAAAAATAGGAAAGAGGGTTGCACACGAGCCCTTCTCTCCCATGTTGCCTCTTAGTGGATTATTTCTAGCAGATTTCTACTGTTCCCTGCTGAAAAAATCATTTGCTGTAAGTTTTAACTGGCACGAAGTCAGCAGAGAGGTCTCAGGCTTTGCCGTTTCCCATCACAGGCAGGTATCATATCGTCGAAGTACAAGCACAAGCTGAAACGATGAATCGCTAATGACCGGCGGGATCAATTAGTGCGGTGTGCTCCTCTAGAGCACAGACCCTTATTTCTTCAGAGAATAGAGATCATCCGAAAATGCATTTATTATCCTTATTTGCTAGAGCTTTACCTTGCACCATCAATCCCTGCACGGGCCAGTGCTGTGCACAAATCACGGGCAATTGCATGCTGCTCAAGGCAGGTTGAAAACCCCATCTGGCCCCTTTGCTGCAACTCTCCACGGGAGCTGGGGGATTTAACTGTGATGAAGAATCGCAGCCTTTCCAGGTGCACTTTTTCAAGTCCATAAGTGTAAGGAATTTTAGATGCATCCTCTGACTTAAGGCAGGGAAAACTGTCGTCATGTTAGCTGCTATGGTTAAAAAGGCTTTTCTGAGCAACAATTTCCAAAAGAGAGTGAGTAATTATTTTACTCAGATAAGCACAGGAACATTGTGTAAAAATATGTGTACATAGCAATAGTCAAGCGCTCTAAGCAAGGGAATTTGAGAGCTGTCAGCAGTGAGGGAAATGCCACTTTGGGGGATCGAAAACATTCATAAAAGATTCCTGGCTCCCAGCCTAGTCAATACCATTGCTGGCCGTACTTCTAGTTGCATATTTTTGTTCCAGGGATGGAGTCTCAATTAGTTTTTTTCCCTTGTTGCAACATACGGCCAAACAGGCACATCTTAACCTGGATTACAGAGGGCCGAGCCTTCAGCATTGCAACATGGGGTTTTGCAGGGCTGTACCAAATCACCAGCTGAGCATTTGGCTCCGTTTCTTGCAGGGATCAGTGCAACATCTGTAGCACGAACCCAAGGAGATGTTTGCATGCGATCCGTGCTGCTGACATGAAGTTTAAGTTGTAGGCGTCCAGCACTGCCTTTTCCAGACCGTGAGAGCTGAATTCCCAGAACTCAGAGGAGGACCGTCCAGGAAACGTGGGGTTAAGATGACACTTCCCATATGGCCCAGCCACATAACCTTAACTCTGCCCCCATGGGAATGGCAATAGGAACTGGAACAGGATCTGATCCCTCCTTGGCTTTATTTGATGCATTCCCTCAACATAAACTCAAGATCTCAACCTAAAGCCAAGGGATTTGCAGGCTACATCTATGCTGTTAAATAAATGAGGGCCACAGGCTTATCCTAGGCCCCAAGGCCAAGAGACACAAACTGGCATATGTCTGCACTGCTCAGCCTGCCTCCCTCCCTGCCACCCTGCCCACCAAGAGCAGACAGGCTACATGTTCAGTGAAATTTAATTATGACTTTGTCGTGCATTTTACCATGCAAAGGGTCTGTGAAAACATGCGGGCAGTGCCCCATCCCACCAGAGAAATAGGTTTATAGCATGAAAGAAAGAGGTATCTATTGAGGGCTCTCACATCTTTTGACGACTGTGTAGGGTAAAAGGGGCATTTTACCTCCTAATATCTGCGGCTGCCAACCGTGCAAGGACCAGCAGTGGGGGACACCTGCCCAAGCCCACATCTCTGCAGGACAGAGGACCGCAGGGGAAGGTGAAGCATTGCTCTTCTGGGTTTTGGTTGCTCTTGGCCAGACTGTCCTGGTGGTCCATGATCCACAAGGAAACGATGCCCAGAGGCACCCGGCTAGGACTGGGGATGCAGTAGGTTGGTGCCCAAAGCCATGCCGTGCAAGCTGTGCAGCGCCGCAAGGTTATGATCTAACCGACCCACATGGGCGGAGGAAAGGAGCCTTTATCCCCATTACTTCAGAGCAGAGAGCTGTGGCACAGGAAGCTGAAATGACCTCTTTCAAGGTCTTGTGAGGCCTCTGTCCCAGGGTTCGTAATTGTCCCTGTAGGGGCTTACCCACATGATAACCTCTCTCCATTTCAGGCCCATATGAAAGCACAAATGTCTTGGCCTTTTCCTTAAGCTCTTAGTACTCATCAAAGATAATTTTTCTGCCTTGATTTTCTTCACTGCGGTCCTGTCTTCTTTTCCGCTCCACCAGAAGGACCCATTGTCAATGTCTGACCCAGGCGCACAAGGCGGCCTTTTTTCTCTAGTGCAAAAAAAAAAAATCCCAAAATAAAATAAAGAGCAGTCTTGGCAGTCCCCTTCTGCAGCAGTAGGATTTATCTTTCCAGCCCTTGCAATACCCTCGCAGGCCGACAAAACAATCCATCTCTCACCTGCTATTATGGAGTTCATCTCGCAAACCTAATGGCGTAAGTGAGTTCTGAATTCACTCCCATTAATGCTTTCAGCGTCCGGGTCGCTGCGGGAAGTGGAGTGGGAATTCATTTTGAAAATCAATGCTGCCGTCAATAGAGTGACTTCCCCTGGGGAAGCAATGTGCTTTTACTGGAGTTTGCCCGTTGCTCCCCTTCGTCCCCTGTCTTGTTTTATGCTTTCAGAGTAACGGGGATAACCACAGAGTAATTAATCCTGCTTTCAATGACTGCTGCTTTTGTGCTCTGCTCCCAACTTCCCCAAATCAAACTGATTTTTAAAAAGGGACATGTCTTACAGCAGTGCGGGATTCAGTGGGTAGCATGGACTCCACAAATATTGCATTTTTAATTTGCAGTGCAGCAGGCAGACTGCTGCCAGGACGGGGTTATGGCAGGAAACATCTCCTCCATGGAAGAGTTTGGATGGCATTGGGTGGCACAGCAGAGGATGGAGATGGGTTGTAAAATGGCTGCCCAAGTAGCTAGGCTGGTGCAAAGGGTAATTTCCTAAAGCAAATAGGAGCTTACTGAGTCCAATGCTGCAGGGAGCTCAAGAGCAGCAAGACAGAGAAGAGGCAAGAAGCATCTGTGAGGTGGCCAACATCAAGCTGAGCCTGGCTCTCCTCTTTGGCCGTGTCAGCACTAGTAAATCAGGCATGCGGGTCCCACCATCATCCCAACTCTGTAATTGTGAACTCCCTGGCATATTTTGGCTTGTGTTGTCCAACGCCTTCCCAAGCAATGCCTAGGGGGGCGTAGCACTGGTCAGGGGTAATTCCCTGTGGGCACCTTCCCCTGTTTTCATGGGAAGAGAGTTTAGGCCAGTGGAAATGAGCCAGGCCAGGCCACATGGCCTCTGGATCAGAGATCAGGCATGTTATATTTAGCAATATAAACACACGCTGATGGCTGCATTGGGGCTGTCGAAGTAACAGTGCAACTTAAATCAACTGTCTGGGGAGGCAGGAGCCATGTTCCTGTTCCCTCTGTGGTGGGACCACTGATGCAACCATGCATTGACGTACAAACTGGCTGCACCAGGAAAAGAGCAGGTTTGATACAGCTGGGGAGCATGTGGACAGGTTTTGGGAGCATGAAACCTGCAGGGGTAGTGGTGGAGGAGAGCTCAGGACAGAAAGAGCCCGACTTGGTGGAGTCTCATCTGGACCACTTCCCCAGGTGGTGCCTGTGGGCAACAGTTCCTAAAACCAAGCCCAGGCATCGATATGGAGGACGCTGTAGCAGGAGTAGACCAGAACCACCGAACAGTGTGGACAATCAGCTCACGCCCCAGTGTCTTCTGCTCAGCAGCAGAGATGTCCTCAGAGGTGACATTTGCCCTGGTTAGCTAAATGCATCCAGGACAGGGACATGGCATTGATCTGCCATCATCCATACTATTAAATTTTTGACCTCCATCCTTGGAAGGGTCTTGGCCAGGACCAATCTCATGGGCAATTCCCAGGCATGACTTGGGAGGTGGCAGGACCAGGTACCTGGTAGGCACTTTGGACATGGCCATGCTGTTTTGGATAGCAATGTGGACATGGGCTCTGCCATGCTGGTTGGCCTCAAGGCCAGCTATATTTATACTGCCGAAGCTCAGCGGGCTCCCTTTTCAGTGAGGAGCAGTCTACACTGGTATGGGATAAATATTTAATAAGAATGAGGGTCAAGGAACTGTTTTGTCCAAGGACACTGAGACAGCCATTTATTCCCATGGAAAGCACCAAGGGAACTTTAATGACCATGCAAAGAAGACGGGAGTTGAAGTTTTAAACTCTCATCCCACACCATTAATGTCAATGTTAAATATTGATCCTTCCTGTGTTCAGCGCAAACCAAACAATAGAGTCAAGCCACACGCTCTGGCTTTTATTAATGTACTTTCTGTGTCTCAGTAGAAGTTTGCAGTATAGCAGGGGAAAAAATGTAATGGCAGGGAAAGAACAGCAGACAGATCGATTTTATATCTTGACACAATTTCGAAGCCGGAGAAAAATCGCCCTGTGCGGAGCAGCTCTTTGTCTAAGCCACAGTAGCCATTTCATGGAGACGGAGAGCTAGAGCCTGTTCGTGATTACATTTCTGCATTCAGGGAGGGGGTCAGGCCTGACATTTCTTGTAGGATTTGAGGACTGAGAGAAGAAGCTGATAGAGAGATTGAAAAATCTGAAAAATCTTACACATCGGCCGCTTTCTGAAACCAAATTTGAGGAGGCGCCTGATATCACATTAGGGGAAACATGTCAGAAATGCCTAGGTCTGTGATTGCCCAAAACTTGGTGGATTTACCGAGGGAAAGAGTGCTCCGTTTCACTGCATATCTGTCACCGCTGTGGATGGCATCCTGGCTCGCGGGACCTTGAAGTCAAGCAAGCGCTGCTACCCTTATCTCCCCACTAGCCTTATCTCTCAGGAAGGGTTAAACAAATGCGGTGTTTAGAAGGCACTTACCAACGGTCCTGGAGGCGGATAATAGGCTGTAGAGTGATCAAAATCTTATTTGAAAGCTGGGACAAATTCTGCTCTCGTTTCCGTGCTCTTTGCCAGCGTAATTGAGTTCAGGCTCTCCCTCTGCAAGGCTGATCTTAATGCAAAGCCTTGTCCCGCAGCGTGCTCCTGAGAGCTAGGCTGTATTTAATTTGCTTCCCACCATCCTCCCGGCTGGTTGGATCACTTTTAATTCAGCCAGCGTGCCCCCAAAAAAACATAGAGCAAGGCATCAGGTGGAGGTAGGCACGTCGCCTTTTTGTGGTCCTCTGGATCACTCCAGGAAAAGGACGGCATTGTGTGCTATGGATCCAGCCTTTCTGTGAGCTTTTTTTTTTCTTTAACGCATTTTCCATCACCAGCAAATCAGTTAAAATCACAGCTATGAAGAAGAGTGACTTCAGTGCCACGTGATGAGTGTTTTCTCCACTTCGGGGCTGCACGCATGGCAGAGAGACCGCTGCAGCTTCTGGAGCCCGAGATGGATGAGCTTTTCCAATATACTCTTCAGCTTGATTTTTTTTTTTTTAACAAGGTTTACAGCTTGGCTGTAAAAATTCATTCCTCGTTCAAATTCTTGGAGTACATTTATCAGAGAGCTGGAATAGCAGGGTGATTATTCCTGACCTCTAGGATACTCTGAGTAGAAATGAATTTAATATTTTAAAGTCCTTGCTTAATATTTTATATTAATATTTTTCCTTAATATTTTTCCTTAATATTTTAAAGTCCTTGCTCCTTGAAAAAGGTGGAGGGGGGGCGGGACTGGAAGTTAAACTTTGCATCTGCCTCCCATTTTGCTAGCAGAAAACAGCAGAAAGTCTTTTGAAGTCACAAAACTAGTTGAGAATTGAGGAACCTGGGAGTATTTTTTGGTCTCTGCTGCCCATTGTGCCCATCCACATTTCTGCCCCATGCCTCAGTTTACTCCCCTGTAAAATGCTTGCAGTGATGACCTTAGACAGAGGTATGGGGAGGACAACTTAAATCATGTCAGTTGAGGCTGAGCTGAGCATGATGCGGGAGTTGAGAAGGTTGTCGTCAGTTAATGTAGCCACCTAATAACCTAAATATGATGAAATACCTCAATATTTCCCCAGCTGGTGCCTATGGTTGCTTTTGCTGCAGGCAGGGGGTTCTTGTTCTCTTTGACTGCAACACTCAGAGCCATAAGCAAACTCCACAGATCTCCATAAATGCGTGAGCACATATGTAATCTAACGTTTGTGAGGAAAACGAAGGAAAATCCTAGGAATGTGAGCTGCCTGGGCCACTGAGTCCGGTCCCTCACAGGCAAAGGTGTTAGACCTCTCACTGAGAAGGTCCCCAGGACATCTGCTTCACTCTCCATCACGGTGCGGCATGTCCTGTGGCAGACCAAGGGCCTGCAGTGGGACACCAAAAGCCCCACGTGCAGTCTTGATGTGCATCATTCAAGCTTGGGAAGGGCATCACCCTAGAGACTTAAAATCTTGTAACTATTTAAGTGGGGACAGCACAGATTTGCCCATTTACCAGTGGGGTTTGGTCTCATTCTGGAGGTGAGAAGAAACTTGAGAGCCTCAGCCCGTTGTGTCCTGGGCAGTTTCACTGTTTCTGTGCTCTGCTGGTCATTCACAGCTGATATCACAGGCTAGCAAATGTGAGGAATTCGGCTGGTAGCCAACGAGTTGTGCTAGCCTGTCAGGACAGGCTGGTCCAGTGGCTAGGAAGCCAGTCTGTGGTGTCAAGCAGCTTGAATTGCCACCCCAGCTCTGGTCTTAACCCTCCAGGGGACCTAGGGCCACCCAAGCGCTGGCATAACAGCATGCCAGACCTGGCTGAAGCTGCTAAGGTGGATGTGACCTGGCATACATAAATGACCTGCTATGCTTTTTCTCACGCAGATACCCTGAGAAGCATCGCCTCCATGAACCATGCTCCACGTTCCTCCCCAGCCGAGCTGAGCAGCTCCAACCACCACCTGCTCCGAGACCGCAAGTCCTCTGCGCCGTCCCACTCCAGCCAGCCCACCTTGTTCACCTTCGACTCTCCGGCCAACCACATCCAGACCACCCTGTCTGCCAGTGCCCCTCAGGACTACCTTTTCCTGCACCAGTGCATGAGTAGAAAATCAGAAAATGCAAGGTACTGCCAGCTTTCTGGGAGCAGATCTCAGAGGACAGCCGAGGGAGGGCTGGGGGAAGTCAGGGATGAACAACATAACCTGACCCTATCCTTGGAGGTTTTCAAGACCCAACTGCATAAAGCCATGAGCAACCTGATGTGAGCTCATTGCTGATCCTGCTTGGAGCAGGAGGCTGCACTAGAGACCTTCCAAGGTCCCTGCCAGCCCAAATTACCTTATAGTCCTGCTCCGCTGACACAGATGGCACTTGGGCCAAGGCATAGTGTCTGCTTCAGAGCAGGCAGAGGAGGGGAATGGCATCTCCAAGCTCCCTGTTTCCCAGCCCCTGGAGATTTTGATAACACGCTTCGGCTCACCATGTGATTTAGAGCAGCCTTGGCAGGGCAGCCTCCACCCCGCCAGTGGTGAGGATCTCATCTGCAATGTGGGCCCACAGTTCACGGAGGCTTTGCAGAGCCTCCCTCTGCCCCTGCACATCTGGAGGAGACTTAATGCCCTGCGGAAGGGCTGCCAGACTCACGCGGTCTGGAGGAGACAGGGCGGTGGGGAGGCGTGATAACAGGGCTCTGCTACGTGAGGTGTTGCTGGGAGGTGAAGGATAAAGTGTTCTCCACGTTCGCAGAGCAAGAAGCAACGGGACACAGATTCCCGTTTGGAAGGGGATTGAAGAAGAGTGTCTGGGGCCCTTGAGGTGCCTTCAGTAAGTGTCAGGCAGGGATTGCTTAGAGAGATGAGCCTGCAGGAGAAGGACTGAGTGACATCTAAAGGGCCCTTCCTTTTTTTTTGTGATTCTGTGTCCGTAACCCAATATCCGCTCAAGCGCTGCAGAGGAGAAACAGCGTGAAGCTGGCAGCGCTACCCAGGAATTTCTCCTCTCAGGGAAATCCTCTCCTCGCTGGCTTTCCACTCGCAAGGAAACCTAACAGCGAGGGCAGGCGGGTGGGTTTGCCACCATCCTTCTGCCATTTCAGACAGCGTTCATGCAGCCCCGCCAAAGCCCCGTGCTCATGCAGCTTCGCAGCAGCCCGTGGTATTTACGAGTGAACAGCAACTCTCCGCCTCCAGACCGAGCCAGTTGCCTTAAATAGTGAGGAGTTTTGGCTTGAGGAGTTTTGGCTTGCGGGAGCATGAGGAGGGAGCAAGGGAGAAGCAGTGTGAGCCCAGCTGGCTTGGTAGGAGACCAGAGACCGGGCTCGAGCCTCTGCTGAATTTTCCTGCTGCAGCTGCCTTTCACTACCAAAAAAAAGGGGGGGAGGAGGGAGAAAATTAACTTCAGATGGAGTTAATGGAACAGAGTTTTAATTTTGTGATGCACCAGCTGTTAGACACCTCTCGTAAGCAAAGAGCTGCCCGAACCCACCCTGGGCGCAGCTAAGACCCACAGAAAGACGAAGCGAAGGCCAGGGCTTGGCATGCGCTGAACTCTCCCCCCGCCAGCTCCCCGCACTCTGGGCAGAGACAAACTGGCCGATGGCAGCATCCACAGCTGAACTAGAAATAATTGCAGTGATCAATGGTTAGTGCGCGGAGCCAGGCTGCACGGTTGCTGCAAATTGCTCCCCTTGCAACTCTGGAGGTCCTACTTTACTCATCCATAAAATGAGGATAATAGTAGCTAATTGGCAGGCAATGCTGAATAATTAACCCTTGAGATACTTCGGGTCCAGCCAGAGTCCAGATATCTCACAGACAGACAGAATGTCAAAGGCTGGGAGGATTCATTTGTCCTATCGCAGTATCAGGGTTTTTTCCCCCCCAAATAAGCCCTATTTCTGAGCGCCATCTCGTGATGGCTCCAGGAAACAGTGTCGCTGTCCCTGCGCAGCCTCAGCCCTGCCGACGCAGTGCAAACCAGCATCTCCCAGCTCTTCCCGGCCAAGGGAAAATGAACCCCCCCCCCCCCCCCCGCCATAAGCATTTCATTTCTTCCCATCATCTGTGATTGATACAGGGCAGGATTCAGCTCCAGATAAAGACACCCACATTTAGGAGTCTGTGTAGAGGTACTTAAGTGGGACCTAAGCTCCCTTTATGGCTGTTGGCACGCAATCCCAAAAGGCCTGGCTCATGCATAGTTGTACCTCAGTGCGAGCAAATTAATCCAGCCCAAAGCTGCAGGCTCATCCTGAACTCTTGGTGCATATGCATTAGGTCCTCATTGCAGGGTAACCTCTCCAGCCCCTGTTTCAGGGAGCTGCCTGAGCAAGCAGCCTGGCCGTGTTTTATTCAGCAGTGCTGCTAGAAACGGTCCCATGCCTTCCAGACCTCAGTCCCAGCCTCCTCTGAAGACAGACCCATCACCTCCTCTCACCCCTGTCTCCGATGCATCTCCCTTTTCTATCCCAGCACTTCACAAGCAGCGATTACATTTCCTTACATCTTGCAGGATGTGGAGCTGCTTTGCAGAGGGGGAACTGAGGCAGTAGGAGATAAAAGTCCAAAGTCCAAATTTTGCAGGGCCAATTGCAGGTTCTTCTGACTCGAAAAATTTCCTCTGCTGGGGTTACAGGCCCAGAAAGCCCATGGAACTTGTGATCTGCTGCAAAAAAGTGGAGTTTAAGTGCTTTAAGAGGAATGCAATAGCAGCAGGAGGGATAAAACAGGCAGCAGCAGCAGATGAAATGCATGCTTTGCCAGAGGGCTTTGGAGGGGTTTTACTGACAGCAGAGGAGCAATGGCTAATGAGCAGTCATTAGAGGACCTAGGTCTCCACAGTGCCTGGCCTAATGCGGCCTCAGCATCTCTTGGCATGACCACCATACAAATCAAAGAATCGTTAACAAAGCAGGGACCTAATGACCACACTGCCCCCTCACCCCGAGGAACCTGAAAGGTTTTGTAAATCTGAATTAAACCATGAGACTGTTTCCTTTCAACCCTGCAGCTGAGATAAGTGCTATAAAACCCAGGTCCCAGATGAGGAGAGGAGCCGCCAGGAATGTAGCTCACCTCCTCTGGGCTGCGTGGCTTGCAGAGCCGACCAGCCTCAGGTACCAAAAATGTGCCCCAAACATCCCATCCCACAGCCTACGTGGCGATGACAGCTCAGGCCCATAACCACCAGACAAAAAGCAGTTAAATAGAGCCACAATGAAAGGAAGAGAAAAACAAAACATGTCTTTACCCATCACTGACTTCCTACAGCTCTCTGGGCCGAAGGAAGGAAATTGTCTCTGTCACCACCAGCCGCAAAGGCTTAAATAACAAACAGTGAGGGACACTCAGCGAGTCCGGCAGCAGCAAGGAGGGAACAGAAAGACACTCCCTGAGACAGGAGTTATGTACGAGCGGTGTCACAGGGTCCAAGAGACACCTGGCTACTGACCTTCTAACACCTCAGTTTGGGGGGATTGCCCAGGCAGGACCATATCTAAGGGACCTGATCAGACAGCATCAGAGTTTGGCAAGCTTTGTAGAGAGCTCACACGGAGTCCTTCTCTTCAGTCCTCCCACGACCTGCTCAGCAGTGACCTCCTCTAGCTCTCCGAGCAGGTCGATTATTGCCCTGCAAGAAGGCACAAACATGGCATTTCCTGGACACTTTGAAAATCCCCATAAGGGTTTTTTAAGTCTCTCTCAAATGAATTTACAGGAAAAGTGTGAAAATGAGCCTCTTTCCTGCATTGGCTGTTGGGTGGCCGACGCATGAGGATGACAATGATGCACTCTGCTGGGGTGGCTCTTTACAGCCTTGGTTTGTTCTCACCTGATACAAAAATTATCTATTTGGAGCAATTTATGCCTGAATAAAAGGCTCATTCATAGCTCAGCCAGGAAGCTTTCTGTGCACGCACCTCCCACCCATGGCATGGGCTTCCCTCTAGGAAGAGGCTGAAGTTATAGGTGGTGCTTAGGCATTTTGAAGGTGTTTCAGTACAAAATGGGCTATTGATATGTTCAGTGAGGTCAGAGCTAGGTCTGGGATATTCTTTCTGGTTGCCCTGACAGGGTGCTGTGTGGCAAACCTGCAGGAACTGAATAGCAACAAGGACATCTCGACCAGAGCTCCTCAACCTTAGCCTCATTTATAGCCAACTGGGGAAGAACAAGCAATTCTGCGATGTGATTCATCTGGCCCATTTTACAGCCCTCCCAGATGAGATAAAATGTGCTGTAGACATGCTTATCTCCCTCCACTAGCTCTGTGGACAGTTTATATGAGCATTTTTGCATGGACAAATCCCTTCCCTGTCTTGCGTATTGCTGTGAGGAAGTCAAGTGGTGTTAAATGATTGGAGAGCAGCAGAAAAATGGGCTTGCTCACCTGTAACCTAGTGCAGAGAGCAACCTGCCACCAAGCAGTTGTGCTGGTCACCAATGTTCCCCATCGGTCCTACAAGCCATGGTGGTATGTTCACCTGTTCCTCTCAGCCAGAAAAAAGGCATCATCTGCTCCTCCTGTGGCCCCAGGTTGTCCAAGCCTCTCCATTGCCTTCCAGCTCCCCCAGGTTGCTGCCTTCAAATGCTCTCTGGATTTGAAGATGGGGTGTGGGCAATGTGGGTTGAGAGGGTTGCAAATGAGGGGACAGAGCTAGGTCTGGGCTGTGACCGTGCAGCAGAACTGCAGCGGCAGATACCAGCCTGGCTGAGGCCGAGGTGCATGGTGCAAGCCCAGGATAGGTTCTGCCACACATCTAAGCCCCCTTCTCCCTTTCTTCCTTAGGAGTGCCAGTTTCTCCCAAGCCACGAGGTCCTCGTTCTTCATGAGGAGTGACACAGCTGTTCAGAAGCTCTCCCAGGGCAACGGACACTGCATGAATGGCGTCAGCGGGCAAGTCCACGGCTTTTATAGCCTGCCAAAACCCAGCCGACACAACTCAGAGTTCAGGGACAGTGCATACGACCTCCCGCGCAGCTTCGGTTCCTACACCCACACCAAGTCGAGCCTCACAAGCTCTGAAACGGATAATGAGGAAGTCTATACCTTTAAGACTCCCAACAACACCCTATGCAAGGAGTTTGGGGAGCTCTCCACAGACTCCTACGACATCCCTTCCACCCCTCTCTCCGTCTATCAGATCCCCAGGACATTCACACTGGACAAGAACCACAATACTCTGGCTGTGGCCGCCAGTGACTCACCCGCCGCACCACCCCCGCGGCCCCCGAAGCCCGGGCAGATGGAGCCGCGGTGGGGCAGCCCTCCACAGAGACCCCAGGCCAGCGAAAGCTTAGGGCTGGCCCCCATGGCAGCCACCATTCCCAGGAGAAACACGCTACCGGCGGTGGAGAACAGCAGGCTACACAGAGGTAAGTTTGGGGATGGAGAGGAGTGGCTTTCTACCAGCTAGTGGCATCGGCTGGTACAGTACAACTCCATTTCTGTAGGGCCAGTGCTTCTGCTGGTGTAAGCCAGCATGGTGGGTTTGAATACAATGAAGCTCTTGCAGTTGAGGATCTGGCCTGGTTCTTTCTACAAGATGGGCTTGTGGTCTGTAGAGACATCCGTTGGTGCTCTGCACACCCAAGCTGCTCAGATGGCTCTTGACTGTATTGTGCCTTGAATCAAAACCCCAAGCCCACTTGCACCCACCTGGACCCCATTGGTCTTTCACCGGATTTTGCTGCTGAGGCCAGACTTTTGCCATTTTTAGCTTGTGTGTTTTAGTTCAGTTAATAACTAGGTTTTTGAGAACTCACTTCAACCTGTAGCTGCCTTTATGTTGCTAACCAGACTGGAAAGTAGTTTTTCACATCTCCGAGATCTGATGCCACCAGGCTGGCAGAGCCGTCCTTCCTGTTGGCCATGCCTGGAGAGCACGGTTCTCCAGGACCACCACAGACGCATTCCCCAAGGGACACATGGATGAGCATACCCTTTCCAAACATTGTGCCTAGTCCTGTAGGGAACAGAAAGAGTCTAGGACAGAGCCATTTCTCTCCAGATTGCCCATTCTAATCCAGGTCGTATAACTGCATTATATTATGTCTTGCTAGTTCTCCATAGGCAGAAAGTGGATGAGATAGTTGCGAAGTAACTTAGAAGGAACAGTAGGAGAGACAACATAACAAAAATGATATACACAGCTCTCCGAAACATCTGTTCCATCTACTCTTACCTAAATACCAACATGCATCGTTTAGGCTGAGATCAGACCAGTGTTTAGCAACAGACAGACCAGACTAAGAGCTTAGCAACCCATCCTCACCCCATCTCTCCCTTAACCCAGTTTTGTCTCTGTGATATACGTTAGCTGACGTTTTCAACCCTAGGATTTTTCAGTACTTTGACAGAACCAGGCTAGGTCTGGACTGCACATGCAGCTGTGTTGACACATCTGAGAGACGGTAATTGGGAGGGAGCGTGGTAGGGGGTGGAAGTCAAAGGAGATGTGGCAGGCTAGAAACCCTGCCTTCCTGCCAGCATAGTGTGCTACAAACAGCAAGAACAGGTAGTGTATTCCTATTATCTGGATATGGGATTCTGTTTCCAGGGGCCACATTTATTAGCAGCTGCGCTGGGACACATTGTGTGTTTGTGATTGTGTTGCAGCTTCTTCTTGCGAGACATATGAATATCCCCAGCACGGGGGCAGCAGTGCTGTGCAGTCAGTTGAGTCTATGAACGACGGGTACAACTCCTACCTGGTAAGTTGGCCTTGGTATCAACTGCAGCGCTATAGGCTGTAGGCTATTTGGGCCTTCTGGATTCAGAGAGGAGACAAAGCTGTTCCTGGTGGGATCTGAGTTCAGTCCTGCAGAGCTGAGTCAAGAATGATTTTATTACTGACTTGGGTTAAAACCTTGTCCACAGGGAGATTTTTTTTTCCCTTGTGCAATCTGAAGTGCAACAGTTGCTCCACAAAACACACCCCAGATATGAGGGAAGCACCATTTCATGATAGCTATCGTGTCTGATCCTGCTGCAGGCCGTTTTCCTGGCAGACAAATCCTCGGTCTCACATCTACAAGGGATTTTGGTACCTGAATAGCTCTGTGGATCTGGGCCTTTCATGTTCAGCGCACTGTGGTCTCTGCAGTGATGACCAGCAGGGCAGAGGTGGAGGGACAGTCACCTAAGTTTCTGGCACCGCATGCAGAGCTTTGCTCTGGATGGTTCCACAGAGTTATCTGCCTGGAGCTCTGACCTGCAAAAGCCCAGGAGTTTGGCTTCGTCCTGTAAGCCTGGGATGCTGTTGAGCTGAATTTGAAACGTTGCCAGAGCAGACTCTTGTGCACTTTCTAAGACTTCCTGAGCTGGAGCTGACATTAAAGCAGCCTTTCATATTGCATTTTAGTCATGGCTAGAACCCAGGGAGAAATGACTTTCCAGGTTATCATTGCTTCTGCAAATCACACTCTGTTCATGAGAAGAAGCTCAGGTCTGGAGGATTAGGACAGTTCTATGAACTCGGGATCTTTCAATGTCTTGCAAACAGGGGCTGAAGGAGGAGAGGTAGAACTAGTGCAGGGACTGCTGGACCCTGGGTCCCAGAAGTGGTAATTAGCCCTCTGAGAGTGCTGGTGCCACAGCAGGAGGCTGCTCTGGAGGAACAAAGGAGACCCTACCTGTGAAAAGTCATGGTGAGGGACAGGAGAGATGGTCCCCTCCCTCTGTGTTGAGATGAGGTGTAGCAATAGGTACAGACAGGCTGCAACAGAGGGAGGTGTGACCATTCAAAATGCTATCTCCATCCCATCAAGCCAGCTAGTTCCAGGATTAGCCTGAGTAGCGCCAGATCAGGCATGCGTAAAGCCCTGGATTAGAGCTGGGCCCATCCACAGTGCTAGTTTCAGTGACATTAACAGGGATAGATTTACACTGGGATGGGGCTGAGCAGTGTCTAATGCACTCAACACGTCCTAACTCCCTGCCTCCTGCATGTTCTCCAGCAAGCCAAGGCTGCAGTGGCCCGCTCCCACAGTGCGGACTCTGAGGACAACTACGTCCCGATGAACCCCGGTTCATCGTCACTGATCCACACGGAGAAAACCAATGACAATGCCCAAAATCTCTACATCCCCATGAGCCCTGGGCCGCATCACTTTGACTTGGTAGGGTTGTCCTCAACCACCCTCCCAGTGCATAAAGGAGGAGCCATGGCGCAGTGCCACAGACGGTTGAGTGAGATCCAGCCCCCACCAGTCAACCGCAACCTTAAACCTGACCGGAAAGGTAAGAATGGTTGGTTGTGGGGAAAGCTTTCCAGAAACCCTTCTGTTTTTGTGATGCTTCAGACTACATCTGTCATATTGTGTGTGCTGTATGGAGCAACAGTATTTGCTTATCTTCCAGGGACTTCAGGCATGCACAGCACTGCCTAGTCCTATTTGGGGAGTAATTTGTTAACCATAGCATGGTCAAACATTCAGATCTTCCCCTTCCCCATCATCTTCTGATTTCAGGAGGACTATGGTGAAGATACAGCTTTCATGGTGTTTACTAAACAGCCTACCTCAAATCCTTCCTGGCCTTTACAGAAAATGCATAACATAGGCAGGACCTCACCCTCTTTGCTTCTGCCGCTCCCTACATTCTGCCTCAAAATCTCTGGGTCATATTCAGATGGCCCAAATTTCACCTAGCGCTTCCTATTGGCTGGTTTGAGGCAGCTCTTCCCTCAGAGCTTTGCCTACACCCTCCAAGTCACACCTCTGACCATTGCCTGGACCATCAGGGAACTTTGGCCACAGCCAAAGAGGTGCTGAGCAGAGAAAGTTCCCATATGGCTGCCTGCAAGCTGTCAAAACGTAACGAGATTAGAGAGCTAGGCAAGATCTGGGGCTAGAAAGCAGTGCTGTTTTCTTCTACGTAATGAACTAACTGTGATTAGAAGAGCTTTTGTATTACACTGCAGATTTCCTTTTTAAGTTCCTCATGGGAAACGTTCTGGCCAGAGACTACTCGTGCTAGCATCAGGCGGGTATTGTCTAGCTCTGGCTGGCCATAAGTGGAGGGAGGCTTTTCCCAGTCATCAGGGCATCAGAGTTCCCTGGTGAAACAGACTTATTATGCTCTTCATTTGGGCATTTTTAGCAAATCTCCATTTCCTGGAAGTCACATTCCCCTTTTGGGGCCACCCATCCATTGGGGACCCTTGGGGGCAGGCAGGAGGGGCTGTGTGCCATGGATCAGAGGGCAAAGTTGCCTTGTTTCCCATAGTCTTAGCATAAATAAATGCAGGGATTTTGGCTGGGGGTATTTGTCAGCAGCTAGGAGGGTTGGTGGGCTGATTAACCTGAAAGCAGAATGGGGAACAATCAGCATGTTGTTGGGAATCATCCCCTCTTGTGCCGGTTGTGAGAGCTGAATTGTAGGGAACAAATAAATGAAGTCTAAATAAAGTCGTCTTCCCTCTCAGCAAAGCCATCGCCTCTGGACCTGAGGAACAACACAGTCATTGATGAGCTTCCCTTCAAATCACCAGTCACTAAGTCCTGGTCCAGGCCTACGTGAGTACCTGGTTGGGGTATGGGTGCTCGCTTTGCTCTGATGGCAGATCTCTGACCCAGCCGGGTCCTGTTCTCACTGGTGTCTACATGTAGCCGCAGCGTCTCCTTTGCCATGGGTTAAACATCTCTGCCTGAACGTCACAGGGATGCCAGCTGCCCTTCTGCCTCTGCTCTCTGCAGAGGTTTCTTGTTGTCCACCACCTCTTTCTGCTAAAGGGACACGTCTCTAATGTGCTATCCTGTCTCCAGCTAGAAGTAAGCCCAAAGTTTGGATGTGGGCTTGAATTTTCCCAAAAACTAGATGATCTTTTCATCCCAGGTATTGGGTTTTGTCAATTTTAGAAACAAGAGTGTAGAGCAGGGCCCCATATTAGGAACATACAGGCATAAGAACAGCTGCACTGGGTCAGACCGAAAGTCCAGTTTGTCCCAGATCCTGTCTCCATCAGTGACCAGTAGGAGCTATCTGGGAAGAGGAAAAGAGCCAGGCATTTATGCTGCAATACTTTCTTAGAATATTCTGCCACACCATGGTGATTTCCTTGGCCAGATCATTGTCAGGCTTTGGATTTGGGTCAGATGTTGTCAAAGCAGAAGGGTTCCTGTCTCGGACCCCTCACAAGCTCTGTTAAGCGTAGTAAGAGCTGGAGTTGTATTCCCCACACCATAGCTGGTGGCAGCATGATAAATTAATTTAGGTTAGGATTCCACATGAAAGCCCAGCAAGTGGCAGAGCAGCTAATTAAGATCACTTGAAGACATTTCCTATTTCTGGGATCTGACACCACCCGCAGATTTCTGGCTTTGACACAGGACCTGTGGTCTGCAGAGACTCATGACACATCTGAGTGACTCCGACTCAGCTGAACCGAGGACACAGTGTGCAATTTCACAAGCACCTCTTGCAAAAAAAAAAACCACTCTTTAATCTAAAAATGCAGGGTTTATGCACTCACAGAGTTTCACTGATTTCTGTTTTGATTGCCTTGAAAGCAAAGCTTAGCCTGGAGGAAGTCTGCAAAATGAAACCAAAGCACTTCATACCACAGTCTCTCCGCCAAAAATAACAGGATTCACACAATTCCAGTTCTGCTGCTAATTCGTAGTCTGATGTTGTCCAATAAAAGGAAGAAGCAAGGCTTGGCTGTTATGACTCTTCTAAAAAATTGGATTGTGTGGGGACTGACTGCAGGGCATGAGGGCTGTGTGCTGAAATCACTGCATCAGGAAAGAGAGAGTAGGGTTTGATTGACAAGACGTCTGACCCTGTAGAAGCTAATGGATTTTTCCCTTATCAGCTAATCATATGACCCTGCCCTTACTGCAAGGCAACAAATAGCTTTTTAAGACACGAGCTTTAATACCAGACACTGATTACATTATGTTATTCTATATAATCAGATTTGGCCAATTGCAAACAAGATGACGCCTGGAGTTTTTGTTCCTCCCTCCCCCCAAAAAATCAGATAGGCTACTGCACAGTAAACAAAGCCTGGAGCTGTGATTAGGATGGAGGTGAGAAGCCTGCTGTGTAGCTCCATGGAGGCTGTCTCTATATCCTACACAATTAAATACTTCCTGTGAGATAAAAGAGTTTATGGAGCCTGGATTTATGTATCTGATAGCAGGAGAGTAAAGGATACATAGCAAGCAAGGTGTTATTAAAAAGCCTTAGACTTAAAAGACCAAACCCAGTGCTTCTGTGTGGGTGGGAAGGCTGGTTTGGAGAGACCATCGTTGCCACCAGCTTTTCTTCAGTAGGACCCTAGGCCCTAGATCTGAGCACAGTGATGTTTGGAGACATCCGGTGCTGCCCTCTCCCATCCCTCCTCAGCAATGGACAAATAGCACCTGTAACCGTTAATTAACACTGTCATGCTTCTCGTTACAGCCAGACTTTCAACTCGGGCTCTCTGCAGTACTGCCGCCCTGTCTCCTCACAGAGCATCACCAGCACTGACTCAGGAGACAGCGAGGAGAATTACGTGGCAATGGTAAGCCCCCTCCTCAGAGGGCCCCCAGCGAAGATATACGTAGTCCTGGTGGGACGTGTGTGCTCCCCAGTGCTGCAAACACATTCCTAGCTCATGACTGTGGAAGCACCGAAATGGCTCAGATAGCACGGTGATGAATGTAGCGTACATCCTTACACACAGCCCTACACAGAGCGGTGGCTTTTGTTCCTAAAATGACACATCCCATTGGGGTTTTGACTCTATATGAGAGCAGGAATACGTACCAGCTACTCTGCCAGGAGTTAAGAGGTGATAAGAACATCTATGGATTGTCACAATGTATTTTCTTTATTTAAGTAGATTTTTTTCTTTTTTTTTCTTTTTTCCCTAGTAGCTGCTGACATCATGTTTACGTCTAGGGCAGGGGCTATCAGGGCAGCAGCAGGGAGTGGCACTGGTTACAGGGAGGGGGTTTGTCTCTTTCGACAAAGCTGCTGACTTGAAGCATATTTTTAAGGCTGTGTAACTAACGGGGCAGAGGAAATCTGCGGGCTGTGGAGCGCAGTTGTGATTAGTGAGGATCCCGACGCTAGTCTGGCCCCACTAAGATGTGGTTCCAGTGAAATGCTTAAGCCTACATCTGATGTTAGGCGTGTGAATAAAATCAGCAAAAAAGCAACAGAACTGCACCAATGAATCAAGTTAAGAGTGTGCACTTATATGATTTGTTAGCGTGGGGCATTTACAACCCCACCGAGTCCAATCCCCCAGCAGTTTTGCAGACCCTGGCCCCAGAGACGACCTGGGTACCAAAGAGGTAACTAAGAACAGATCCAGGCTGGGACCTCTGGTGAAAGTGCAACCAAGGCATTTCTTTGCCAGATTTGTGTTAATTCCTTTTTTCTCTTTCCCATTTTAACGCTCGTTATCTCTCCTGTCTCTTTCCTGCACTAGCAAAACCCCATTTCTGCTTCTCCTGTTCCTAGTGGCACCAACAGCCCAGCACCTAAAAAGAGTTCAGGGAGTGTGGACTACCTGGCCCTGGACTTCCAGCCAAGCTCGCCAGGACCACACAGAAAGGTACGGGGGATTTCTAAACTTATGATTAAAAATAATGTGGTTTTTTTTTAGAGGTTTCTATCCACATTGACAATAGTATGGGCCAGAGCCCTGGGCAGGGTTAGTAAATGTCATGGTAATCTCACAGACGTGAATTTTATCTGAGGATTTGCTATGTTTATTCTAGTCAGGATGAGTCTTTTTTTGCATGTCTGTCAGCCTTGCTGGAGGTGTAAACATGGATGTTTGAGGGGTTTCGTGGGTACTGATGAACACAAAAATTAAGCTATAGACTGTAGATTTAGTGTCAGGCCTTATTCAAAAGCTATCAGAGAGCATACCAAGAAGTATCAGAAGAATTTTTCTTTACTAGTCTTCAAAACCTTGGCTTGGGTTTTCCATGTGAGCTACTTTAAGGAGCTCATTTAGAAAATACCAAGCATCTGTCTACTGCAGATCAGTTGCTTGTAAAGGGCACCAGTTGGGCAAGAGAAGCACAAACTGCTTTCCAAAAGTGAAGTTCCTATTTAAAAGCCAGATTCTGTTGAGCTGATCAAGCCACTGCCCTGTGAGAAAGAGCTGTCGGGAATGGGTGGGTCAGGAATGGGATGCATCTGCCAAATATCATGTGGAAACATGGAAGGGGATCCTCCTACAGACCCAGCTGCTAGTGACTTTTCATTAGATTTAAACATGGGGGAAACATGGCCTTAAAGTGAATCGTAAAAAACAGGGCAAGAAAGGACCTCAGGGCATCTCCATGTCCAAGGCAAACCATCTCTCCCTGGATGACAGACAAGACTTAAAAGTCTCAGATGATGGAGATGTCACAGCCTCCCCAGCAAGGCCACATGCTAAGGTGAAGAAGACACCCAGGGGTGGAGGAGTGGGCTGGGGGGACCCAAGGCAGGTCCTGCTAGGTGCAACCCTGAGCACATGGTGGGGAGGAAGAGGAGTGACCGGCTGATGTGCGCACAAGCAAAGCAGCTCTTGAGCAAGGGGATGGCGCAAGGACAAGGCATTTTTTTAAACCTTTATGGGAACAATCTGAGTTGGCCTCAACTTTTTCAAACACCACCTTGTGCCCTAGGCAAGCTGCCCCACTGGTTAGCCCTTTTTATTATTTGACGGTAGTCCCTTGATTATTTGTTTCTGCAAGGCAGTATTTCTGCAGGTATTATCAATTTAAATAATAACCCGCCCTGTAAAGATGGCTTTAGCCCATTAAAAAATGTCAGTTGGCTCCAGTTGCAGCTGCTGGGTGTCCTCTGAAATGCTTGTAGAGAAAGATAAAATTCCAGGCTCAAGAAACTATGGCCAAATAAAAGAAATCTCATCACCCAGCAGGTCTCCTGAGTGAACCTGCAGGTGTATCTGTTGTTTTGGGGACAAAAATAATTTAGTGCTGTAACTCTGTAGAGTCAACACAGCTAAGAGGGATGGAGCTGGGACCTTTTTGTGTGTCTACAAGACCTTTACTTGCAAGAAAATGAGCCAGATTTGACTCTCAGTCCTGTGCTGCAGTATCAGCAGTTAGAAAGCATAATTGCAACCAAGTGTTCATGTTTCAGAGTCAGTTCAGCAGGCAGAAACCAGGTACAGTTTTTGTCATCCCATTGCACCCCAGTCCCATATGCACAAGACACAGAGCAGGGTGAAGTCTTTTATCCAAGACCCCTTGAGAACAAGGGAGGGTGGTGAAGAGCTCTTGTGTCTTCAAGAAAGCATGGGAGCTGCAGGTATCCTTGCTGTACCCACAGTAAGGCTGTGGGGAAGGAGACAGAGGCCCAGGGTGACCAGCAGGGAAGAGAGGGAGCTGAATGATTGACCAGTCTGTGGCTGTGTTTCTCCTGCCCGCAGCCCTCCACCTCGTCGGTTGCCTCGGACGAGAAGGTTGATTACGTGCAAGTGGACAAGGAGAAGACGCAGGCGCTGCAGAGCACCATGCAGGAGTGGACTGACGTGAGACAGTCCTCGGAGCCAGCCAAGAGCACGAAGCAATAGTGCCAGCAGCGGCCCAGGACAGGCATCCAGACAGGCAAACGTCCAAGCAGTTTTTCCCAGGCTGGGGCCCCGTCTGGGGTTGCCAGCACCGCTTGGGCTAGTTTCTAAGACTGTTGTCTGCAGAAGGGAGGGGGAGTTCATTATTTTTTCCTTTAAGACAAAATGAAACTTAATTTCAGGGGAAGACTTGGCAGATACTGTTTGCCAGTGATAAAGACCAACTACGTTCGGTGGCTAGGTTTGTGCTTTAGCTGCTGGTTTCACTATCCAGGAACTTTAACTTAGCAATACCAGGTTTTGCCCTGCACATCTTTTGCTTACAGCTATCAAAGCCACCTTGTATGTGCTAACACTGCATCATCTCTCCCCCTCTTCTTCCTTACTGTACCCCCAAACCATGCCGTGCAGGTTTGGCAGCATCTCTCATAGGACATCAGATCCCCAGCTCAGATTCCCATGCTCCCTCCATATGGTTTCCCTCTTCTCTGGCCCCTCCTACCCCATCCCAAAACTGAGCAAGGACCATTCCCATATGCCTTTACTTTCATCGTCATATTTCTTGTAAATAATGATGTTCAAAATGTCTGTGAGCTGTTCTTCTCTTGGTTGGTAGGACAGCCCCCATGTTTATGGTTGTGGTTGTTAAACTGTCAGGAGCTTGAAGAGTGTCCAAACCCACCAACTGAGCTGGCTCTGAAGCCCAGAACTCACCCCCCACCGTACATGTGCAAACATGCCAGCGCATGCTCACAGACGCTCGCACACACATGCATGCACACATGAAACAGCCAGGTTTGTTGGGGTGTCTTCTTTTTCCGCTGATGCTTTCCAAGATCTCTCAAAGACAGTGGGTTGGAGAGATCAGCTTCTGACTGCAGAATTTAAGTTCTGACCACCACCTGTTTGAAGCCAATTACCCTTGAATCTGGCCCTAGGAACTAAATTCTGCCCTTCGTGGCAGCAAGAGAAGCCCGTAGAGGGAGAGTCCTGCGTCCGTGGCCATCATGAGAGGCTCTGCGGTTGACTGCTAGGAGCAGGAGAGGCTCTGGAGACCCTTGTGTATCGTGACTGGCATGAGGATGAACAAGAGGAAGGGGCTGTGAGGCTGTTTGGGAGGACATGGAGAAGGCAGATGCTGTGCTGGAGAGGTCGGACTTGGGAAAGGGGACTGACGGGGTGTTTCTTGGAGGAACGGAGCGGAGTAACTGAGATGTCGATCGGTGGTGAGGCCTTAGGCTTGGGAAGAGGCTGTGCAGGAGAGGCAAGGCAGAGCGGGCATTTGGGTGTTTTCCTGTAAGCTTTAATGTTGCACTAGCCTGCACAGGTGTGCTGGGTGCAAAGGGCTGAACTAGGTGTTTTCTCCCTGTCTTTAATTGCAATAATTCTATTGTTTCTTCGACATAGCTAGGCGACTTGCTGATGTTAACAACCCTGGACTCCAACTAATGATGGGAGCCTGCTGTTCCCCCTCCCAGCCTGCTGGACATGTCCAGGCTTTGGGATCACTCCCTGAGCAGCTGCTGGGCTCAGAGAGTCGAGAAGGAAGAGGCAGCTTATTGCAGAGATAATAATTCATGATCTCATAAAAACAGGAAGGACTAATGATTGTCATGTAGCAGCATGATTGCCAGACTGCGAGCGTGGACACGGATAAACAGGCTGACCACGAACTGAGAGCCAAACGAGACACATTAGTAAGATTAGGTAATAATACTTATTAAATAGCTTGGACCAGCTATTCTTTCTTCAAGCTGAACTCCTCCCAACGCCACTGGCTGGATGTTTCACCAACACCACCAAGGAAAGCAATCACTACTGCTGATTATTGATACTTAGACATTAACACATCTCTTTAATCCTGGCCTGAGTTTGGAAAGAGCCAGATATGACCCACAAGGGCCTACGACACATGCCCCTTTAGAGCTGGATGCTGCCTTGCAAACTTCCAGCACCAGTTTAGATCTTCTCCCTTACCATGAAAAGGGAGGATATTAGTGGAAAAGCTCTGACGATCTTTTAATACATTGCAATGTTGGCCTTCTACAGGAATAATAAATCAAATATCCTAATGCTCATGATAAAAATAAGAGTCATCTAGAAAAAAAAACAAAAGCAAAAAGAAAGGGAAAGATTTAGCCCAGCCATATGCTTTCTGAAGGTCAGGGAGTTTGTCACAGCCTGCAAGGGCCTTTGCCTCACATTGAGGGCTTGCACGCTTGCATAGTGAGATAATAAAATGAAGAACAGAGTGCAGTACTTTGTATTTCTATAGCTCCTTTCATCACCACATCTCAGGGGAGACTAAATATTGGGCCCAATCCAGAGCCCACTGAAGTCATTGTAAAGCATCCCATGAAATTCTGTGAGCTCATTAAAAAGACATGGACAGACTGTCTGGTCTTGGCATCACACGAGTGCCTGAGAAACGGGGAGAATAAGCAGAAAGAAATGCTGAGCCCACTGACCTGTTTTACATTCACCTAACCGAGGGCGTTGGGCAATGCAACACTACCAACAAAAGCACCGTTCCTGCTGAAAAGCAAATTTGACTTCAGCAGGAAGCCAATTTTCCTGTTTAATCCTCCAAACTATTATAATGAACACAGAGGAAGATCAGGTCGGGGGAGAAGGGTTGCAGCACACGCTCACTGGCCTATACTGGTGAATGTATTTACTCACCCCATATCACACCAAAATGCAGCCGCCTCTGGTGTGGATTGCGGCAGTAATTTTAAGAATAACCTCATGCACATATCCAGTTATTTGAGGCACAATCAGAAATTTACTTCCCTTTTGCATGAGCAGTGTTGAAAGGAGAGGAGCTCTGGAATTGCCAAATAATATTTGTCTGCTGCATCCTAAAAGCAGGGAAGCAAGGGGGAAGCCGCAGCAATGTTTATTTCTGAAGATACGGTGGCTCGATGGGCAAAATAACAAGTGGGATGCTGTTTGCTGACCCAGTGTCCTTCAGTTGTGGGACTGGATGCAGTACCCACTCCCAGGTTCAATCCCAAGGGGTAATTGAGAACTAGAGCGCCCTTTGTGTTACAGGAGAAACTAGTCCTTTTCCTCCATTTCCCACAAATGTCCCCGTTTGTTCACGGGACAGACACTGTCAGACCCAAGGCATGGGATATCTCTTTTCCCCAGCTGAAAACTTTCAATGATTTCCATGTCAAACTGTCCAAATGTCAGGATTCCTTTCATGAGCATCCCCAGTAACTGGCCCTTTATGTTTAGCAGCCCAAAGGTTCCCAAAATAGCTACTTTGCAACCGCTGGTTGTGGCGAGGTCTATGTTTGCCCTTTCACGTTGGTCAGAAACAGACCTTTTCCTCTGTTTTTTCCTGCTGAGCACTAAACATGCGGCCGTACACACTAAATAGTAACTGTGCATTGCACTGCCTCATCCCTATAGATGTAGCTCTACTAACTCTTCCTGAGCCCGAAAGCAGTCAAGTAATCAATGGCTGCAGTAGAAATAGTCATTCCTGATGGTTGCTGAGCTGATTACACCAGTCCCCAATGATTAATGTTTGGGAAGTATTTAGTGTTAAACCATATTGAAAAGCAGCTGGTTTAATTACATGGACTGCCAAGAACTTTATCCTGAAGGCATTAAGTTTATCACAGCCACTCTATACTTGGATGCTCAACTGAGACTGACTCTTTTGTTAGAAATAGGTATTTTAGGAAGCAGAGAACATTGCAAATGATTCATCTGAATTGCAAGCAAAAGGTCTGGCTTGAGTCCATATGTCAAAGCCTGTTCTTCAGCTGGACTGTCCCATTTAAGAAAAGGGCTGTGTATGTATGTATGTGTGTGCGTGTGCATGTGTGTGTGTGTGTTCATGGATGAAGGTTGAATGTCTGACAAGCATCCTGACCTTTGCTTACTCTTAAGAAGTATCATGGCCAAGGCACAAAGCTTTCCCCTCTTTCAAAGCCGGTACTTTTAAAGGCAGTATGTTTCCAAAAGTGTGTGTCCCTTGTTGTGAGTGACCAACTGTTGCTCCCAGCTATTCTGGCTCTTGAGATGTATGAGCTGCCTTGTAATCGATTTGCTCAGAATTGCCATTTTACTATTTGGTGGGAAATAAATTTCCTGCTATAAGTGGATGCCAGACTTAGGCTTAGTCTGAAGTAGGAGAAAGAAAATGTGCGTGTGAGCGGACTGTGCAGGGGCAAAGCTGAGTGTTGGACAGACAGAGCCAAATCTGGAGCCAGCACCGAAAGGTGACTGAGGCTTGCGGTTGCAGGGGGCTAATCAGGATGGATTTAGGACATAGGGCCAGCAGCTGCTGAGGAGAGTCGTATCCAGGAGCATGTGGTTGGGAGGAGATAAAGTGGAGGTGTTTGCCAGTGAGGTTTGAATCTTGGTCTTCACACAATCCATCCTTGGCATGAGTTACAAGTCAGATTTTAACAGAGGTTTGTTCGTTGTGGAGAGGAGCTTCTGATCACTAAAGGTCCTGTGCTGCCTCAAGGGGAGTGCTCCATCCACTCCTGGGTCTTACCCGGGGTGATGTAGCTTCTGGTGGTCCTGCATGACTCGCCCGAATGGGGTACCCCTGCACCCAAGGCCATGGCACTCCTGTCCTGTCAGGGAGCCCCAGGACGTGCGCCCCAGCATGCAGCTGCGCAGGAGAAACCCTCAGAGGAAAGTGGTGGGGGCCCAAAGCCCAGGCAAAGCTAGTGGTGAGATCAATGCCCAAAGGGGCGAGGGCTGAGCCCCGCTCTGCCTGCAAGGTGGAGGGTGCCCTCCTCTGCATCTCTCTTGGGCTGGTCGGCATGCAGCAGTGTCGCAGTTTTGGCCAAGCACAGGGTGCCCAGAGAGGTTGTGCCATCTCCACCCTTGGAGGCTTGCAAGACCCAACTGGATCAAGCCCTGAGCAATGGGGTCAGATTCCATCCCTGACCCTGCTTTGAGCAGGAGGTCAGACTAGGGACCTCCCGAGGTCCTCCTAGTGTCCTATTAGCATCCGAAACAGGACCAGGACCTCTTCTCCAGCTATGAAGCCAAGCATCAATGCACAACTCATATACCTAAGGCTAAATCTGCCCCTGGCAAAGTGGCCTAATCCACCCTGGGGCCATCCCTTGGACCTGGGAGAGGGCTGCCTGGCCCAGACCAAGGCACACAGGAGACAGGCAGTCCAGGGTGACCAGAGGACAGCTCAGGGCTGTTGAATTTATTAGGATAGACATCACTCAGGGCTCACTGGAGCCCTGCACAAGCCCCAGCACCCCGGGTCTGCACTCCCTTGAGCCTACCATGAAAAGCTTGCTCCTTTTGGCAACCTGCTGAGACACAGAGACGAAGTTCATACCGATAGGGGAAGAGCTGGCTGTCAAGGCTGCAGGGCTGCAGGTTTTTCACCTGAGGCCAGTGGTCCTGCGAGGCTCAACACTACAAGCAGGTCTTCTTGGGAAATGAGGGGGCTAGAGTGGTGCCAGTATCTCAGGTGTCATTAGACTTTAGTAGAAAGAAGTTCCAATAGCTCCTGGGTCCTGGCTGATCTTTCTGGCCTGGTAGAGGAATAAGAGGATGGTTTCCTGAACCACTTGGTATTGTTTCAGTATTTTCCTAGCTTGTGATGTTGCTATTCCATTTAAAAGCTGCACTTCACCTCACGTTGTAGGGATGGCTTCTGGATAAGCCCAGTGCCATTGCGGTATGCCTGTGGAGAAGCCCCATTTGTAATGGGAAGGGCAAAGAGCAGAACCTAACCTAGTCCCCAGCTGGGGTATGGGGCCAAAGGAAACACTTGGCCATCAGATAGCCATCACTGCTGTGTGAATACCTGAGCAACTCAGCCTGCTGATTGCAGCCTCTCTTGAGGGACCTTATGCCAAGCCTTACTGTTTTCTTTCAGGGCTCCCCAGGGCAGAGCAGAGTGCATTACTGCTAACCTGTTCTCATTCATGCATTGATCTCTCGACTGTTAATGAGGCTCATGCAGTCAGTTAGAGATCTACACCTTTCGGTAACGATTTCTTTCTTGGACTGGAGCAATTCATCCCTCTGTCAGCTCGTCCTTTGTTTCTCGTCCGTGTAGTCAAGATTTTATCTCCTTGTTCACAACTCCTAGAGATGTATTACTTACCAATAGGGTTGCTACTTCAGTGGCTTCTCTTGGGAAAACTTGATATATAGCAAGGTGTCGTGCGATATAGCTCTCACCCTGCCGGCTCATGGCCAGCTTGTCCTGGCATGATCCCTGCATGCACCAAGTCCAAATTTCAACACCAACCAGCAACCTGTGGACCAGAAGCTGGGCTGCATGGCTCCATCTCTTGAGCTGAAAGAGCTTCTCTGTGGACTTGCTTCCCATCAGAGGGCTCTTAATTGTCTATGTTGCCTGTTGCTAAGATACAATGGGTGCATTTCTACATCAGTGGCTTGACTACATGTGAGAGGTCTGCCCCAAAGACCAGGAGATAAGAAACCATTGTTTTTATTGTAGTTCTTTGGGTGACACCACACTATGTCTTCAGAAGGGAAAGGGTTCATCTGAGCTCTTGATACCCCATTTTCTCTCCGGTTTGTAAAGTGAAGATTTTTAGTACTTGTTTCCCCATCTCGCAGATGTGTTGTGAGGCTTAATTAGTCAACATCTAATGATGGAAAGAGCTGGTTTGAGTCTGCATGCTGCAGCAGGGCAGCGTGTGGTGCTGACACCCTGCAACATCGCCAGGCCCAGCATCACACAGGACATGAAATTTCCTGTTCTACACAACTCATTAAAACGCCCACCCTTAACTGCCAAGGGGGAAGCATTTTCTCTTGAGTGGGGTGGGGGGGAAAGCCTTTTGCACAGTTTTGACATTCTCCTGCCATATCATCCCCAAAATACAATGTCTATTTTGAGAGCACTTCTGAAGTTGTGGCCGAAGCCCTGCCCCATGCAGGGAAAGGGAGTAGGACCGTGGACTCCACAGGGAGTCTGCCAATGAGTCCCGTAGGGTTAGGACCAAACCTTTAGAGTAGGACATCCCGTTCAGCCCAGCCCTTGGTGAAGTCAACAGATCCCCGTTGACTTCAGTGATCACTGCGTGGGAACGACCCCATCCGAATTAGGGATAACCTTTTGTTTCTTCAACTGCTGTGAGGGGAGTCAGAGCCCTGGTTTTGAAGCCATCGCACTGGCAGCCTATTCGCAGTGATATTTTGTGTGTTTTGAAGCCTATGACTGTTCTTAAACAGAAGTATTTTTAATTTTTTTTTCCATTTGTAGAAGGAAAGACAAGAGTAATCTGTGGCAAACTGTACAGTACGTGTCTTCTTGTGGTGTCACTGTTTGAATGGTTATTAAGTTTTCAAATCACTGTGGACAGCTAATCACTTAAGTTATTAATTTATTCTTTGGGGTTTTGTTGTTTTTTTAAAGTAATTTGAAACAATTATTTATCCTGTAAATCGGTCTTGAGTGAAACCTAGATAATACTTTTTTTGCTGTTAATAAACATGGTACCTGCCTGACGTGAAGGTGATCTCGTTTTTAAGTACTGTATATGCAGTGGAAAAGCAACGGGAAAATAAAAGAATAATAATAAAAAAGACCTCTCTCACTGCTGACTCCAAAGCTTGTTTCGGGGGGAGAAAAGGGGTATTAATTTCCAGATCGGTGGAGTTACGTGGCGCCTTTAAAGCATTCAGAGCATCTTCCAGGTTGTGTCGCCAAGTATCTCCCCTCCTTCAGGTCCAGGTGTCCTGTCTGGGCAGTGAGGCTGGGGCAGATATTGCAAGGCTTGGGGTAGCTCTGTCTAGGCTAGTAAATTAAATAGACCAGCGACTATTTGCTGACCCAAGGGCAAGTGGCAGTGGGGTTCAACAGGGCCTTTTCACGTACCTGGTCCTGACCCCCTGCCCAGGCGTCGTCCAAGAGAGCTGGCCCAAGTCAAAGCCACGCAGGGAACAGGCCAGCGCTTCACATGCCCGGCCCCATGCCCTCGCTCAGGTTTATTTGCTGGTTCAGACCTTCCTAGGACCTCACCAGGAAACGAAAGGCTAGGAAGACAGAGGCTGAGCCCTGACACGGTCACCGGTGTAAGCCTTGCCAGGAACTGCTGGATCAGGGCCCTTTTCTTCGCCCCCTGTTTCGAATGGCCCCATTAGTGCATGGTCTCGAGCTTTTCTTGTCCAGCCTTTGGACATCCTGAATCTCTTTTTCATGTCCTGTCTCATTTTGTGCGTGCTTTTCTCTGCAGTCCACCCATCCCTCGTTAAATGACCTCAGAACAAAGCCTGCCGCGTGGGTAAAGGTACATTGCCCACGGACACCAGGTAAACCCTTCCTCTAACCCAGCCAGATCCTTCTACCAAGAAGGGTGAGGCTAGGATGAGCTGGTGGCAACACCTGCCAATTCCCTGTCTTCTTTGGACACCAGATGTGATTTGAGCATGTTGCCACATTATAATTATCTTGCACGTGCACCTGCAGCTCAGAAATGGCGTGGGAACATAAAACAGCCTGTTGCTGGCTCTGGGCAGTCCTCACTACGCCGGCCAGCACAAGGGCGTTTCAGACCCTTCAGCCTGTGCCTTCCTCCTGCTCCATCACCTGCCTCCCCAGTAAATCCAGATTTGAGTGTTGCCAAATGCCTTCCCCTCCTAAGAGATGGGCACTTCACATCCCCCTGCTCCACACGTTATTACAACAGCAAGGCATGCAGCAAGTGGCATCTTGGTGACAACTCGGTCATGCTGGAGGTCTCCAAGCAACTGGGAATTTCTCTTGGCATCCTGAGCAGAACAGAGGAAAGAAACTGCAGTGGGAATGTCAGCTTTTACAAGCAAAAAGAGCAGGGTGCGGATGTCGCTGTTCGCCCAACACGAGAAGGGGGAGCGAGCCCAGGGTTTGCCCTGCACAGCCTCAGCCCTCGGCACCTCAGGGTAACTCCCAGCATCACATCTGGGATGGAGCAAGGGCAAAACAAGACACCGAGCCCAACCCTAAAATCTTTCCAGACTGGCTTTTTAAAGACATCTTTCCAGACTTTTTGAAATTGGCTCTGATTTCAAAGGAGGGGTTTCTCCATGTTTGTTAGCTGTGGATTTGGTTCCCACTGGGAGCTGGCAGGGCTCATTCCTAACAGGCAGTGTGGATGCTACCGCCCTGTTTTAGAGGCTTCACAGTACAGGCATGGGATGCTCCACACTAGTTAGCCCCAGTGCCAGCGAATGGTCCTGGGTATGTTTGATTCCCTGCTGCAGATGATGCCACTGTAGCCACCTGAGCCTAATTTATCCCAAATGAAAGCATGAGGGGATGTAAGAAACATCAAAGTAACAGCGTGAGAAATTTGCAATTAATACAAGAAGTGCCGATCACAGAAGTAATGTCTGGGTTGTACCCTCTGTGCCATAAATGCAGAAAGCAGTGTAGCACTGGCTGTTGCCACACAGAGCTATATTTCATGGGTCACATTCCTTGCCAAAATTCAGAACGGTTCTGTAACAAAGAGGTTTCCAGCAAGCTTAAAAAAAAATATATTGGCAACTGATAACATACACAAAGTGGAAAAAGGCAATCCTTCTTCATACAAGGCCATCAGTGGTCAGGAAGGGGGGTGCAGGTCCACCCAGCTTAACATGCAATTCTCTTTTCAAGTCAACACCAAGTTTAGAAGAAATGAGAAGTCTGGATTTCCAGCCACTTAGGAAGCATTCACCCAAATACGCATTGCTCCGTCTTTAGCCAAATCTGAGGCACAGAAATGCAATAGCTCTGTGTGCAGATTACATTAATACATAAAAATAATATAGCCATATTATTACAATACAGCAATGCAATACTATAATATTATACTAACACATAGTATATTAATAGTATTACTAATGTTACAGTATATTGATATTATTGCTGGTATTAATAATAGTGGTATTATTAGTGTATGAATATTAATGCTAATAGTCATGTATATTAAATATTTAGGAAATTAGTCATTTATATCATATTTTTTATATCTATCTATATATATGTAGTAATTATTTTGGGGAAAAAATCTTGGAGCAACTGTAGATAATACTATGAAAACACAGGCTCATGGCTCAGGCCAAAAGGGAAATCCAATGCTAAGAATTATAGGAAATGAACAGAGCCCAAAACAGACAACCTCATTGGGCCATTGAAATACCCAGGCTGTCACCCCATGCTGAATCCAGCGTGTGGTTTGAGTCAGCTCAACTCAAAAATCATAGAGTAGAACAAGAGCAGATATATTCGGGGAAAAGCTTAGCAACAGCAACAGCTTCTCCGTGAGGGACGATAATGAACTGGGACCTTCGGCATGGCAGGGAGACCGTGACAGAGGAATTTGCAATCCCAGATGGTGTGGAGAAAACAGAGAGGGACCAATTATCCTCCTCTTCCCACAACACGAGCTCCAGGCAATAACTAATAAGCACAGACTCCACTATCCCATGTTGTCTTACGTATTTAGGCCACATTTCCCTGTTACTTTGATTATCTGCCTTGATTATTTAGATTAGGAGCCCACCAAGGCAGAGACAGTCTCCCACAGATTTAGCGTACAGCACCCAGCACAGCTGGGACCAGGTCTCAGTAAATGCCTCCAGGTGACACCGGAATGTAAAGAAGGAAGTCAATGTGACTTTCAGGAACAAGAAAGCTTTAGGAAACCTCTTTGGACAGGAGATTTATAAAAGATTATTATTAATAGCAGGAAATACTGTACTTTTTGTATAATTTCAGCTTTGGATACATATTTATTTCCCATTAGCGCTGCTTTAAATCTAGCTTAATTCCAGCAAATACAATAGATACGCTCCACTATTCACATACATAATCCCTTTAATGGGATTACAATCTGCCACGGTAACTCAGATTTGAATTTAAAGCAGTATGGTTCACAACTAACTTAGTTTAAATATAATTCTTCAGTTTTGAAGGCTCTTTATTTGTCTCGTATTTTATATGTACGTGCATAAAATAGAGGATGAGATCCTCAGCTTGGGGTTTTATTTTCCCCCCTCTTTCACGCTGCTATATTTATGTTTAAAGCGCAGGGAAACGTAGTCCAGCTAGTGGCTCTGCCGGCCAGGCCACAGCGTATTCGAAGGCAGGAGGACCTGGGAAATTCGACATTTTAGGGGTTGGAGCACTGATTTGGCAAGGGGAACCAGCCCCTGCAGGTACAGCGACAGGGGAAAAGCTCCCACCGAAGGGACACGCACCCACAGCCGGACCCCGTAGGTCAAGCAGGATCCAGCCCCAACTCGAGCTATGCTAGTGATAAGCAGTGAGCTGGAGAAGCACCAAAGCAGGGTGGCCAGCAGCGGATGGGTAACGGGAGGCCATCCACAACCAAAGGGTCACAGAAATGTATCGTGTCCTCCAAGCATCGGCAGACAAAGGACCAAAGCCATTCTGTAAAGCTACCAGAACGAGACACTAAGCATGCTGCAAGCCTCCACGTTGAATTAATTCATCTTCTCCTTTATTTATATATAGGAAAGACAATAAAAGAATATTATAGTATATACCAGAGATCAGATCCCAAGCCAGAAAGTGTCCTCTCTAGCAGACCTCCCATTTGCATCACCTGTAGCAATTTCTGTGCTTTGCCTTTCACTCCATGGCAATGCTATATTCCCCCCACCCCATCAGGATTAGGCCCTGAACCCAGGACCTAAGGCACAAGTCTCTGCCACTTGAGCTAGAGAAATCTCTACTACAGGCATGAGTGAGGAGCAGGCTTGGACAACTGCTAGGGAACAGCATTAGAGAGAGCTACGTCCATACAGACACACGACCCAGCAGTAAGGTCAGCCTCCCACCATCAAAATCAGCCTCCGTCCCTACAAACCAACATTTACATTGGTTTATATAATGCATCGGTTTATATATTATGTATTTATATTTGTCTATGTAATATATCCAGTTGGGGTTACTGTCCTTGCAAACCAGCATTTTAAAAAACAGCTAGTGGTTTTAGGGGGGGGCTCTCCATTTTTCAAAGCTCAGCTCAAGGTATCCCAAAAGAAAGCCCAATTTCTGAACAGCAGATCTGGCCCAGAAACCCAGGAAATGACAGTAACAGAAAAAGGGTAATCGAGTCCTAAAGACACGCCTGGACAAAGGGCCATGTGTCTGGGGCCGCCGTGCACATTAACAGCGTCCAAAGTGTCAGGCGAGGTCACTGTAGGAAACGGGTAACACAACGGGGGCTTGATGAAGCACGAAATGCCCAACGAGACCAGGTTCGGTCTCTTTTGGCTTTCGGGGTTCAGGCCCCTCAGCCTCTTTCCAAAGGTTGGCAGTGCTGCACTGGCAACGCTGCCCAAATCCCCCCGGTTGACTTGCTCATGCTTGCTCTGATTGAAGCAGGCTCATGGGCTCACTCTCCTGGGCAAACCTGCCTGGCCACACTGGCTGCTGAGCTTTTTTTTTAGAAAATGCAGCTCCTTTACATTGTCTCCACATGGGTTCTCAAAAACACATTAAAAAAAAACCAAGCAGAGGCACCCCAAAAACGAGCCGGCGCTGCGGGAAAGCCTGGGCTGCAGATGGGGCGTGCATGGAAGGTCTCAAGCCCCGGAGCTACGCTGGGTCTGTCCCCGTCCTCTCGCCAGGCTGGTGGCATGGTTCACAGCAGGCAAGACAAGGCTACGCTTAAGCAAAAGGGCACTTCTCTGAACTGTCATCAGCTGCTCAACTCCGTAGGTGCTTAGCTACTAGTGTTACTTTAAGGCGTTAAGATCAAGTGCATAGAAAGCGGTAGGACCCTCCAGGCGCCAGCATTTAGCTCCAGCCAGACACACAGTCTCTGAATCAGCCCGTGAGTCCTTTTTCATTGAAAGATTCAAGGCCAAATCCTTCTCCGAGACACTTGCTGTCACCGGTACCAGAAAGAGGAGCCTCTGGCTTCAGGTCAGCCCAGTGGCTGGGTTAGACACATGGACATGAATGTCTGATTTAACCTGATCCCTAGAAGACGAGTCCGTGAAACGAGCCGGATCCTCCTCCCCCAGCAGCGGGGCTGCAGCCCCCCGATGAGCTGTCATCATCCTTGTCCCTGTCAAAGTCTCTCCACCACAGAGGGGATTTCGGCAAGGCGGAAATGTAGGCAGCTCTGTTCCTTGCTTCTTTTTCCTGTTCCTGGGAGAAGGAAGGGGGAGAAATAAAGCAAAGACATTGCCATTACCTGCAGCTAATGGCACAGGGAGCTGCTCCCACCCTCCCTTCAGTGAGAGAAGCCAGGAGCCTGTTTCTTCATCAGTGGGAGCCTGCTACAAATTACTCTGGGGTTATCAGACCGCAGTGCCTCAGATCAGGTCCTGGTGAGAAATGCAGGAAGGTGAGACAGAGATCAGAAAGGTCAAGGGCAGGTTTCACTAGGAGATCTGGGGTATCAGCTGGGACAGTTCAGCATTAAGGGATAAATCACAGAGGAATACTCTGTCTGCAGGCCCACTTACGCAAGGCAGACAGGATCCTCAAACCTTGCTTAAAGTGGGAGGGGAACTGCTAGTGGTAAATAATGGGCAGAGTTTGGATCCATAAACCAAAATGCACGGCTGCAGGATCCCCAGGGACTCACAGGTTTTGGAGTGATTGTCCAGCACAGATCTCTAACATCTCTCTGAGCACTGACCTAAAGTATGCGCTTTCCTCCAATAGCTGAGTGCTCATCTCTAGAGCTGTCATCAAGCATGATGTCCAACAGGAGCTGAGGTGACACAGTGGCAGGGAGACGCATCAAAGCATCGCATTTTCCAGGCCACAGTAGGTGACCAAACAACAGACCCCCCACAGCCTGCAGCAACCTCTGGGAGATGAGTAAACTCCTCAAATTCCCTCCCATCTGCCTTTCCTTCAGATGATTCACTTCCTACACTTGTGCTGTTTGGAAAGCTTTAAGCTCAGCCTATTAATGTAACCTGCCCTGGTTTTTATTCCCAGCTCACCCATCTTTCCTAGAAATCTAGTAGAAAATTTGAGGCAGATCTTCGGCCAACTTCAATGAACTCACTTCTCCAGCTGAGGACATGCTTTGGAAGCATAAAAAAAATGTTTCTGTTAGTTAGTCAAGATCAAGCAGCTGCTTCTCCCTCACTTAATAAACCCATAAAGAAAAGCCAGGCCTGAAATGGGGAAAGTCAGCAGAGCTGTCATTATACAGCCTGGTGACCCACTTAGGTGCTGAAGGAGGTGGGAAAGCCATGACATAGCCATATACATAGCCATGAAAGCCATATAGAGAGTATAGTACTCAACATAGCTCAGAGTTAACTTGGGTGTCTGCACATGTGGACTTCTCCTCAGAACTGGACCCTGCTGCCACTGAGATCAGTGGAAACACTGCTATTGGTCTGGTCAGCAGCAGGAATGCATCCTGCTGCCACGGTGCAAATGGCAAAGGCCGTTACCTGCAAGTAGAGGATATTATCTTTGGAAATGGCTTCCATCAAGTCCTTATTGAGGGAGGGTTCGCCGTGCGGGCGGCTAGCCTCGGCCCCAGCTTCGTGCATCAGGCAGCTCTGCCTGCCCGGCCGCTGCCTGTAGAAGAGCACATAGGCAGTGTCTTTGGGGAAAAAAGAGGTCACGTTGCTGACCGATTCGAAAGAGGAGAAGGAAACCCTGGTGTCGTTGAAGAGGTACCACTGGATTTCAAAGTCCAACTGCTTGTCAGAGGCAGGTTTCTGTGCGCCATCCCGGGGCTGCCCACAGGTGAGGGTATCACTGCACTCTCTGGAGTAGCAATAATAGTGGCCACTCTCGGAGGAGATCCCTGAGTGCACCACCACGCTACAGAGGTCATACACGACAGAGACAAAACTGCTGCCCGGTGCAGCTCTGTCCTTCCTGCGCTGGCAAACATCCTCGCTTTCTTCTGGGGTAACAAGAACAGGCAGCTTCAGCACCAAGGGAATGGAGACATTATCCAAGATCTTCTTCCTCTTCATGGTCCTTGGGTCAAAGGAGAACCGCAGCAGGGTGAGGATGAGGTAGTGTGGTCCCTCCGTCAGCTCAGCCACTTTCTCAGCATCCTGCAAAGAAGCACATTTCTCACAATGATATTTATTCTCTGCTGTCAGTCTCTCCGGGGACAGGAAATAATTGATTAAATCGGGAACGGATCTGGAGTCCTTGGGACTGCATGTCTGCCCCCCAAAAGCCAAGAGAGGGTCTTTGGCTGAATCCATGCCAACAGCATTGCTGCTTAAGGGAGTTGCCTGGTCTCCCGGCTCCTGGAAACCCAGTGTTTCCACCGGCACCAGGTGGGCTGCATGGTCTCCAGACACATGAGGCTTCCTCTGGATCCTGGGAGATCCCATTATCTGGCTTGGGTTTCCAGGAGGCTCAATAAACTGTGGACCGATTTCTTCCACTGGTAAAACAGATGCACTCCCTGTGCTAAGCACATTCCTGTCTGGTGGAGGGAAAGCCAGGGACAGGTCTGTGAAGGCTTCTTCTCGAGAGGAGACATTCAGACACTTCAAGCAGCGGATTTTTGTCATCATTTTACCCCCAAACATCTTCTCAATTAATGTCTTGTTTAAATAATGCTGTTCAATGGCCTGAGACATCAAGCTGGATTCTTTGAGTTTCTGGTAGATCCTTTTTCCGGTTTTTTCTTCTTCGTGTAATCTTTGGCAGAGGAAAAAAAAGAGAGATTTCATTATACACGAGTACAACACCAAGAAACAATTTTAATGTATAGTTTCTATTCCCCCAGCTAGTTTCACTCGTGGGGTTTAATTCAGGTTAAGCTGAATATACATAGATGCCTGGTGCCACATGAAGTGCTGCAGAGCACCCCAGACCCCTGCACATCTGCACACAGCTGGCAGACATGGCACAGAGCCTGCCAGAGCCTCATTCCTTTCAAGAGCAGCAGCTGGAGACCAGGCGGGACACTCCCAGACACATCAAACAGCTCTGCATGTCTACGCTTAGGCATCTGAATCAAGCCACTAGTGTCTCTTTTTCATCCTCAGCCTTTATGCGGTGGGTTTTGACCTCTTGCCACCTTCAGATGGATGGAGAGAGTCCTGCCAGCTGGGGTGTTTGCTGCAGGTGGAAGGTAGGGAGTGGGGAGGGCAGGATTTTGGAATCAGAGGTCTTTGTGTGTGTGATCCCACGTCTAGGGGGACCACTGGGATGCTGGAGATCTGGAGGTTCTAGGTAAGAGAAAGGCAAAATCAACATTTCAAGCAGAAGGCTAAACGGCTTCTCATTCAAAGGCAGGCAACTGGCCTTTCTTTGAACTTGGCGCAATCATTCCCCTTTGCCTTCAGAGTAAAGGCAGAAATTTTCAAGCTGAACTGATTTCCTGAGCTTATCTACTGGGCAGCATAAGGAGGATTTTATTAAGGATTCTGGGACTAGTCTCACTGCCTTTCAGCCCCAGGCACTCGTGTCTCCATTCTTTGAACTCCTCTGGGTCCCAGCTGCTATTCCTGGCTCCGCCGTACTTTCTAAATACCAGTCGTTTGGGTGAAACGCCATTCATTCCAGCACCCAGGGCTAGGATAATGCACTTGACGTGTAAAAAAGAACATGTGTCAGACAGGGCTCAGAAATGCTCTGAGTACCAGGAACAGCAATATTAGTCATTAAACACCTCCCACTGTTCTTGCTAGAAAATAACACCGGGGTGCCACGGGAGGAGAACCACCACCTGCGCTTTGGTCATCGTTAAATGTCGTGCTCACAGCCTGGCGCAACGCCGGGCTGGGCAGCGCAGAGGCAGTGCGGTGAGACCGTCCCTGCCCCAACACGGTCGCTGCTGGTGTGCACGGGGGCTACGAAATCGCGGCGCCTGCCACGTACCGGTCCAGCAGGTACTTCAGATACTCCGAGCAATCCTGCTGAGCACCGGGGGTAAACCAAGGCGGCCAGGAGGCAGAGAGGAAGCTCTCAGGTGAGATGGCAGGTCGCTGGCAGGAAAAGAGAAGAGGGAGAGAAGTGTTTAAGCCGGAGTCCAGGTTCCCATTTGGCATGGGGGGATGGAGATGGAGGAAGGAGGTCCTTCCACCTGCTTTGCCGGGAGCAGGGCATGCTCATGTGCCATGGCCCTGATCAGGTCCCTTCTTTTCCCATACACGGGCTAATTCCAGGGCCCGGGAAGACTTGTTTGGTTTGCTACAAGCCTTCACTGGCTAATGGAAGGCAATAAGGTCAGAAAATCCATGCCCTGCTCCCAGCTCCTCAGGCCTTCTCTCACATATGAGGCTCTCACTTCACTTTCTTCTGCCTCAGGCTTCCCCTTAAACAAAACCAGCATAACAGGACTGCGACTAGAAGGATAAATTTCCCACTTCTCAGTTCTGCTGAACATCCCTTTGCTCCATTATTAGGAGAACAAGAGCTTCTGCTCACCCACTTTTACCGGGCCATTATTCTATATATACTTCTATAAAATATCCCCATGTTTATTTCTTCCTCCAGTTTTTAAATGCTTTATTGTCCTGGCCCAGAGACTTCTACTTAATTCAGCTTGAATTTAATTTGATGCTCCATTTAATTTGATCAGGATATCTCTCACCAAATCCTTCTGTAGAAAAACAAAACAAAAAATCCACTAAATTTCCCCCCATCATTCTGATCACTGCAGGCAGGTAATCTGCATTACCAGATAATGTAATCACTGCCCTTAGGAAGCTGCTGTCTAATTAACATGGAAAAAGAAACATCTTCAGCAAAGAAGTGACTTTGAAAACAGCCCAAAGAAGAAAAATAACTGGGAAATTATTAGGAAACTATTAGGATATTAGGAAAACAGCATGACTGATCCAAACCATAATATTATTTTACACCCTTGGCTGCACAGCTGGTAAGTGGACGCATGAGGAATTTCAGTCCAGAGGAAGGGACCTGCTCAACACGTAAGGAAGATGGCACAAAGCAGCGACCACACAGTGCTGTGCATCTGCAAGAAAGCTTTCGAGCCTTGGGCAGGGCAGCCAGGGGACTGGGGTGTTTTCAGACTACAAGCTACGCAATGACAAGCAGGTTGTTCTGTGCAAAACCAAACCTTGGTGGTGCTTCCACTTGTAACAGCCCATCCTGCTTTTCCTCCCACCCCTGATCACAACCCTGGACACCAAGCACAGACGCATCTTGGGAAAGAAAGCATAAAACACTACTGTATTTGCCATCTGAAGATCACAGACACCCTACGCTGCCATTAAAAAGTAACTAAACATAGCATTTAACAGGTTCTCTCCCTCTCTCTTTTTTTTTTTTTTTTAATCCAAAGCCACCTGAAATGAGATATCACCACAATGCAACAAGCCAACACTGTCAGTCAAGCCTTAGAAAACAGAGGGACTGAGCTCAACGGTTTCACAACAAGGGAACATTCACTGGTCAGTGACTTTCAAAATCATGTCTCTTTAGGGACAGAAAGATATATTTTCAAGAGAGGGGCTAGATACGACCATACTTCATCTCCAGAAGTCTGCAGCTTGGTCCCAGAGCTCTGAAAGGCAAAACCGTGCTGCTTCCTACAGTGTATTATGGACATTGCGCATACCAGCTAAATTCTCATTCATAATTAATTTGATTATGGGTTACAGAATCCTTTAGCTTCCCTCAAATGCAGAAGATTCAAAGCATCTGGAATCTAAAGGGTTTTCCTGTTTTCCTTTTAACAAAACCACTTTTAAGGCAAATTCCATCAATTTCACATAATTTGCCTGCACTTTGCTGTGAAGCAAGGGGACAACCGAGCTGATCCAATCTTCTTCCTTGCTGCACGGCAAGGAACAGAAACCTTTATACCAACAGGCTTTTCAGTCAGCCACATACATAAACTATTAACAAATGGATTTCATTGTCAAAATTATTACATCAGTCGAACCAAGGAATGTCATAGGTTAAAGGTATGGAGCCCAGTGTGAATGCAGCTCACTTTCATGTGTGATAGGAGTTTGGGACTTACTTGCTTCCCCTGCCCCCAAAATCCGCCTTTTTCATATAAACAAAATTCGTCCCTTTATAAAAATCCACCAAGATCCACAGCTCCTTATCAGCACGTTTGGGTAGGCAGGAAGTAACTTGGAGACGAGCCTTTCCGCAGCCGACAGTCCAAACAAATAACTAGAACATGAAATAATTACCTGACTGTGCTCCAAAAACGCAAAGAGCCACTGGAGCTTTGTCATCAGGGGCTGGGAGTTGCCTTCTGCTAAATTCAACACCGAATGCCTAAAGCTGTAAAAGAAAATGCGAGATGCAAAACAAGACAGAAAATGAGTCCGGGAAGAGCCACGCCGGTGTGGCAAACAATCCAAGAGCAGTCCTGAGTGGGAATGAGGGAGCGGAAACTCACTCTGAAGCCATGAAAAGAGACTGTATGATGCTGTTCATGTAGCAGGTGTTTCCCAAATTAATTAACCCAATCTTTCCTGTCTCAGATTTGGAAGCCAGACGGGGGTAGAAGCAAGCCAACTCATTCTTCTGGGAGGTCCAAGCGTTCTGTCCCAAGAGATGCTTAATCCGGTCTTCGTTCGGAATCGGAAGAGCCTTGGAAACAGAGATCTGTGTCACAAATCGGTACCTTTTGATGCAAAGAATTAGTGACAGGCAATGGCAAAACTCCTCTGCAAGAGGTGTTCACAGCAAAACTCATCTCCCTTGCTCTTCACATGTACATGCATCTATGAGAGGAGCTCTTTAGCTGCAAGTATTGGTAGTTTAGAGGCATTCAATCACAGCTAAAACCCACAGTCGTGATCGGGATTTCTGTAGGCCCACCATAAGTCTCTCTGCCCAAAATGCAGCCAACCAGCCTACAAGGGGCTCAAGCTCAAGAGTTTTAAACCCTTTCTTCTGCCAGAGCTTGAGGTATTCAGTTATGACATGCCTACCACCGAGACAGTCCCTCTGTGCTAAACAGCAAACTAACATGCCATTTCTGTATGTAATACCTAGCTTGGAAAAGTAGCCAAGAGGTGCTTATCTTACTTTAACTGCTTCTAGGACTGGTTCATAGAGATCTGGAAATCCTGAGAAGCGGAAGAACATACAGTGGATGAGCTCAGCCAGCTGCTCCAGGGAGCTGGTGGCAGAGTTGGAGTCCTCCTTCTTCAGAGAGGCCACCAGCCTGGGAATGTGAGGGAGCAGCTGGAAAAAGAAAGTTCACTCGGTCACATACAGCTCCAAATTACTCACAGAGCTAAAACACACATGCAAGACAACGAAATTCGCCCCCAGGCAGGAAGGACAGTGCAGGAGTTCACTTCAGTCCCATGCAGGACTTCATCCTTTATTCATTGAACTCAACTCAGCAAATCTTCCGTTGACCTTAGTAGAGCAAATTGGGGGTTATAGACCTTAGAGGGTTCATGTTGCATAGAACATGCAGGTTTGCGCTCGTTCTTTGGCACGCTGTGATTTTCATTCTTTGTACAGATTGACCTCTGCTAAAACACACACATGCTCTGGAAAGGAGTGTTATATGCTAAGTACCAAGTGATTCACACCTCCAATGTAAGTAAATCAACCTACAAGAAGTGCATTCCCGATCTTGAGTAACGTGATGTGCTACATTTTATTTCGTACTGCATAAACGAAATGGCAATTGGCATGGTCAGATGGGTGGTTACAGGCATATAAATAGCACATTTATTATTGTGCTTTAAGTGCCACCCTTAATCTGGAATTTTTTAAATGGACTAACCAACCCAAACGCAAATGATAAATTGCTCTTGGGCCCCCTCTGCTGACCCTGTAGCAGCAGTGAATTAATGAACTATTCCAAAACTTGCATACGTGCTAAAGCTGAGTGAAAGGTGACCCTGGGCATTCACGTAACAGTTTTCATATTTATATTCTAAGTTATTTCACATCAGAGCAAGTCTGGAATAAAATATCAGACTCTCTCCTATAGCCATTTCCTGGTCCCTCCTCCCTTCCTTTCTTCCTCTTTCTCTTTTTTTTTTTTTCTCTCTCTTTCTTTTGCCTTCAAAATATTGCTGATTTTAACTATTTCCTTTCCAAATGGAAAGTTCTGTTGGGGAAGCAAATGAATCCCAGTACCATTTTATAAATCAATATTGTGCTTAGCTGTGATAGGAACAGTTCTCAGAACTCTTCCAAAGTGCCAGTGCAAACACAGAGAGATAAGAAGCAAGACAGGCTTATGCTCTGTTTTTTAAAAAATGTGGGAGGAAATTCATGCTTGCTAGGCTAGAGATGAAAACTTCAGGCCAAGAGCAACGGATGACTTTTGGAGTGTTTCAAATTTTGGACGCCCAGCTGAAGACAATCCATTGGAACGGTCCTATTTTTAGAAACTGAAGATTTTCTCAAGAAATCAGGCTCTTCTAAAGTGTCTCCAGCTGAGGAACAAAAAAAATCAGTTGAAAATGTTGGCTTGCTTTGATTTTTTCCAGCCTTATCTGTTTATTCCATGAACTTTAGGTGAAAAGCCAAATGTAAAGGCTTTAATGATAAAGTATAAAATCAAACATTAATGGCAGTAATTTTCCATTATTTCTTTCATTGGTTCAATCAGTGAAAGCATGCCTATCCTTTCAACCCTGCTTTTTAATTACAGCATTCCAATGGCAACACCAGAAAGAAGCAGCCTCAGTGTCAACAGCAAAATAAAATATGCAATACCTCTGAGGAAATGAAAAGAGAAAATTCAAATGCTGCTTAAAATGGCTCATTTTGCTTTTTTGGCCTCTAACAGCAAAGAATTTGTGAATTGTGTCTGAACGTCATTCCCTGATGTTGACAAATCCTTGGAAACGTACCCGATTACTTCAAGAAGTGGTAACTGGTGTCAAAGCATATTGGTAACACTTGGAAGTTGTATGAGGAATGGTCTGGTGAGCCCAAGGGAGGGTCAGGCACTTGCTGAGGGAATGGCAAGGCCTCTTTAGGAACTTCTTCCCTTTCCTCCACTGAGCCCTCTGAGATGCTTTGAATGCAAAGGCTCGCCTAACGCGCCCAAAGTCAGAGTGGCAAAATTTGCGACACCTCAGCTGAAAGGATGGCAACAAACAATTATGGGGCTGTATCTTCTTAACCTGAGCATGAAACTACATCCTAAGCCAGCCTGTGTGAGGATAACCCTGCGCCAGGCCACCCCGCGCATCCCTTTTCCTTGGCCAGACAAACGCAATTGTGCAGCTCAGGGGTGAGCCAGACCCAGACCAAGCTGGGCAATGATGAGAAAGGACTGGGAAGGCTGTGGGCACTTGCACATAGAAATCACTCTTCCGGCTAGCAGAGCACTGCAGCAAAAAGCGGAGCCTGTACGCAGTAAATCCGGACAGTGCACACTGCAAATCAGGAAGAGCCAAGCCCAAATCAGCTTTATACTGATTTATCCCTGGAGATGGGCCATCAGGCTGAGAAGCCTCAAGAGAAATGGGAGGAATTATCAGAGAATAAGTAAAGCCTCACTTCTACTCTCCATCTCATCCTCTTATCCAGCACAGTTGCTTGGACCATGGCAACCAACTCCTTTTAGACTCGGGACTTCCCTCTGTGTCTGAGCACTGGCTCTGCAGTGCCCATAAAGCTTTTTGGGCTGCAGAAGACAGCGTGCAGATTCCAGGAGAGACACACCTCAGTTTGGCAGACAGGGCTGGGATTTCACACAGTGAAAAGCAGCAGACTACAGAAAGCGATTCCGTGGTATCTCAGCTCCTCAGGCTCCCCCCCAGCTCCCACCTTCACCACGGCACAGCTATGCACAGGGTGACACACTCGTCTGAGGCCTGGACTCAGCCTTACCAGGTGGAACGCTTCGTGGGAGTGCTGGAAACTCAGCAGCATGTACTGCAGGACGGACAAAGCCCCTTCCCTCACAATGGGGTACAGCAACTTGGAGAAGACCTAGTGGTGGAGGGGGAAAAAAAGCACATAAGAAGGCAGGATGGCATAGCAACACGCACGAGAAGGACACAGCAGGGAACACTGGATGGCCTCGGCTGGCCCACGTTCCTACACCGTATCTTCTGGTGTCCCTACACCTGGATATCGAAGGAAACAGGAGCACAGCCTGCAGCCTCCAGAGCTATCTTCTGTCCTGAGCGTGGCCTCAGTGCACCCTTCACACACCATGTAGGGTATCCTCACTGTCTCAGGCCTGCACAACACCTAGCACAACAAGGTGCTGATCTCTGGACTATCAGTATAGCCACAACACTGCTGCTTCTCCCACTTTCCAATGGAAGAGGCCATGCAAGCACAAAAGCATGTTATATATATATTTTTAAATATAATTTTATATATTTTTTATATATAAATATATATATATTATATATTTTTTTTTCTTAAAGGTGCTTCTTTTGTTTTATTGTGATATTTGGATTTTTTTCTCCGACCTTTCAGGCAAGTAGACAGAAAGCAGAGGACAAATAACAATATTTGTCCTACTCTACAGAAAATGGCATAACAGGCCTGCAACAATGCCCACTAACCCTTCCAGATCATGCTTCTGAAAGTTCCCAAGAATCACATACAACATTAAGGGCTGTGTCCCTTTCCTAAGCACTAACAGTGAAAGCAAAGACAAATAAAAGCTGGAGACTCTATGCTACTGCCCCACTGTTTGATGCACATGAGGCATCACAGGGACAAATGCAGTTATTCATAATATTCTGCATTTCTACAGTGGCTTCCACAGATATTCGACCAGATATTATCCCCATCTTACAAAGAAGAAAAAGGAGGCACGCAGGAGCATGGAAAATGTTATCTGAAGTGGCCACCAATCTGAGTGCTTAGTCTCCTGGCTTTCAGGCAGTGGCAAGCACTCACCACCAAAACAGCTGATGACAATGGAAATGGGGGATTTATCTGTGACAGTAAATGAAACAAGGCCAGGGCATAGGCTTAAAAACTGGTCTGTGACTGTGCAGACTGTTAACATGCTCATTGGCATGTACTTTGCCCATGTCAGCCAGCACTGATCCAGGCATAATTGAATGAGCGCATGTGCTTCACTTTCCAAAAGGCAGGTTGTACAAGGCCTCCCTATTTTGGAAAGGAAAACTTGTGGCTGGCCTGAGAGTCCTTGGCTTGTTTTATTTCATAACCATTATGACATTAGCACCTCTGCAAGCCAAGCCCTAAAAAGCCTCAGCTTGGGCTCTTGACCAAAATCCTTAGGCAACACATTCAGGCAAGGAACACACTGACTCCCAGTGCCCAAATCCCTCTAGCAGGAATAACACACATGTAAAATGGGGCTTTCTGGAGGACATAAATGCTAGCTGCAAAACTGGTATCAGTCCACCACTCTGTATGTAGCAATACCGCTTTAGCACGACGCGCAGCAGGCACAGCCTGTTAGCAATGGTCCCTTCAAAACTCCTTGGGACAGCATAATTTTTTCTATTCCTATCAAGTCACATCTCATCCTCATTTAGTTGACAGACAAGGCAGAGGATAACCCAGATACAAGGAGAGCTCTGCTGTTTGTAGCAGTGCTTAAAAGAGCCTACGGACCTTTTCGATTTTCGAAAGAGTAACTTCGATCAAGATGCTGAACTTTTTCACTGCAGCCAAACCCTTCAGCAGAGCGATGATCCACTTGTCTATGTTCTTTCCCAGCGGCCAAGACACCCAGTCAATCATCCTAAAATGAAATCCAAACTCGTTAAGTAATAACTTAATGCATACACTGTGAAAGGCAAACTATGTTCGGTCAGTGGAATGACCAAGCAAGAGACAGGCCTCCCCGCAAAGCATTTCATACGTTATTCAAAGCACACCACTTCCTGAAATAGAATTACCCCCTTATCATCTGCATTTTGCGGCTGAGAGGACCTGACCCCAAATCCGTAGAAGGAGTTTTTCCACTAACTTCAATCAACTTGATATCAAGTTCATACCACTGTACACGATTGCACTGCTTTGTGGACTTCCTAGTATATCTTTCGGAGGAGTCCATGAAAAGAGGACCTCTGTTTTTAAAGAAAGATAAGGTAGGTCTAATGGAGTGGTGACAGGTGTCTGTTCTAGGCCCTTGGCATTAGTTATGGATGAAGATCTCTGTGCTGCTACTTTTACAGAACATGATACTGGTATGATCTCTGGATTGTTACTGGCATGGAAATACCACTACGATTTGGATTTTTGTTTTCTCTTTATGGGAGACATTTATTCCCAAATACACATTAAAGGAAAAAACACTGATAACCCTAAGAGCAGGCAGATATTCCTGAATTTTATAGCTAACAAATTTCTTCTCCTATATCCACACAACTAACAAGATGTCACAATATTTAATACCTTTTTTTGCATGTAACATTGAATTTACAGAAGAGTGAGTCATTAAAAATAATCTCAGAGTGACAACAGGTTGTTTCTTTTTAAATTAAGTGGGAAGTTAAGCAAAAATGGGAGGTAACTAAGGTTTGGGCTCTCCAAGGGTCAAACTTTGCTGATGACTTCAGTATCTTTGATTTGAAGGTATCATCTCAGGCCTCCTTCACATTCTAGTCTCCCACCTCAGTCCAGCTATCTTTCCCAACCAGTCTCCTTTGTTTATCAATTTGTATCTTGTGCAAAATATATAAAAGGAACTGAGATGAATAACCACAACAGGGAGAAGATCAGGGACCAGTGGAGTCTACAGAGCCCTGGGAAAAAAAAAGTCTAGCCAGTAAAGAAAGCTTAAAGGGCAGAATATGTTGGGATGTTGAGAAATGCCAAAAGCCAAGCCAAGTCAGATAATAAAGTAAATGTCAAAAAGGCTTCTGCAGACATTTGCATCAGAAGAGAATAAGGAGAGACGTGCAATCATTACATGCGCAGGATGTGATGGTGATTAAAGATATGATACGGCTTCTAGATGTGACTTCCAAGCTAAACACATCCTCGGCCTCGGTTTTCAGCAAGAGGAAGGAATTGATCAGGGCGACAAAAGAGAAGGCAGATAATGGGTATGAGAATGGAAGCAGAAACAATGACAGCTGATACGAAAACAAAACATGAAGAGCTCATGCCCTGCAGTCAAGTGGAGTCAGTAACCTCCATCCCAGAAAATGCAAACACTGGAAATGTAAAATTCAACTCTGGTGCATTTTAAGGACTCTGTTAACTTTGGCATGATGCCATATTCCTGAAGAATAGCAAGACAGTTCCTATAATGAAGGCAGACAGTGAGGGAATGACTGGAAAGAAGAGATACCATGCCACAGAGGCCTACCATAGGCATACTGTGCCAAACCAAGGTTTGTCAAGATGCCTGATTTTCTAGACACAGGACATGCAGTAGATCGTATCTCACTGGGTTTCAGCAAAGGTCCTGATGCATATTCGTGTAGGTGGGAGCAGTCAGTTAAAACAGAAAATTTGGCTTAGCAAAAGAATGGCAAATTAGGTAAGAAACTGGTTTCAGGAGAGCTGGAAATGAAATACAGGAAGTCTCAGGCCGCAGGGATGTTACAAGTAATGTTCTTCAGGGTCTAATGGCATTGACAGAAATATCAGGAATATGGCTGTGGAATTTATGACAACGCAAAGCTGGGAGGCACCATCGACAGAGGAGGAGGATCAGGCTATCACAAGGAAGACCTGCGTGACCTTAAGGATTAGAGATACAGAACCAGGATGAAAAATATTCATTCAAAACACATGCAGTGGTGATGGGGAACAAATAAATGTTTTTAATGCCATGGTCTAAGGCCAGGATGAACCTCATCTAGAACACTGTGTACAAATCTGACTATCCATGTCCAAAGTACAAATCTAACTATCCATGTCCAAAAACAGTGAACTGAAGCAGGATCAGGTGTTGAAAACACCTGTTGAGATGATCAGGGAAATGGAGAACTTCTCTTACATGAGCTTAAAATAGCCTGGCTTGTTTAGCCTAGCCAAAGAAATGCAGAAAGGGGATGTGACGGCTCTCTCTGCATGCACTGAAGGAATAAACACCAGGGAGGGAAAAGACCTAAATCAGCTATTTATGTTGGCATAAGATCAAATGAGCTATAAGGTGGCCAGAGATAAATATAGGCTGGCAATTAGAAAAGGGATCCTAGCCATTAAAGCAATCAAATCCTGGAACAGCTATGAAAGGAGAGCAGTGGGAGCAAAAGCCCTTTCTGCTTTTAAGATTGTAGTTGCACATTCATGAAAGGGGTCCACAGTGTTGCCTGCAAGAGCAGGAAGATGGACTCGGGGATCCAGAGGCCCCTCTTTACTCTATGTCCTTTTACACAGGCATAAAATATCCTAGGCCACAATAAGCTATTGTTTACTGACATTTGTGGCTAAATTATAATGCTGCCCCACTTGCTGCCTGTATTGCTACAGTAGAAATAGTTATATTTTATATTCACTTTCCACCCTGAAAGATCCACAAACATTTTGCAAGCCACTTTTCCAAAGGAGTCATTGATTTTTGCATGCTCGGCTTTTAAAAGGTCAGGTCCTGATTTCCAGGGACAGCAGGTGCCTGCATCTCTGCGGGAAGGCAGATGCTCTTTATATCCAGACCTGGTCTCTTTGAAACAGATATTCAGTAAAAAAAAACGAACATCAGCCAGCACTGCTGAAGTCCTGGATGCACATATATATAGTTTATCCGAAATGCATCCACCCTATGAGCGAGACAGACACACTCCTTCAGCCTGTGCTGTACGCTTATACCAGCAGGTGCCAGGCTTGCTTTTATTAGTGCTCTTTGCTCTTAAATGCTTGATCAAAAGTTCCGCCCTGCTTCAGCTTACTCCCCTGCTAATGCCTCCCAAACGCAGACTTTGAACCCTGGAGGAAGAGATTTCAGTATGCAATCAGTCTGTCAGGGATCCTAGGAGGAAAGGCCCTGTTTACCCCTGTGCATTTTTCTTTTATTTGCGATTTATTGAACGCACATTCAGCAAAAGGCCAATGTTAATGTAGCTTTCTGGGGCATATGTCTGCTCTAAACACCCCACCAAAACTTCCGCATTTCTCCCAGGTGAACTTAATTTCATTTTGCAGGCTGTGCTTAATGTTTGGCTAACACTGAGCAATCATTTACTCATCCTTTTACGTAACAAAGAATTTTTAAAGGAGTGAAGCAATTGATTTTGCAACTTCTATTTTTAAGCACTGTTGTTCTTAGTGGATTTATTGACTGCAGCTCACAGCAGCATCTGGGAACTGCATCCCAGAAGGAGGAAAAAAATGAAGAAGGTTAAAAACTGAACTGACAACTTAATCCTTCATCTTCAGCTGCTCTGGACTCTGGGAAAACCATGGCCCTCTCCAGCAAGAGAAGGCATCCTTCCTGTAGGCATAAAGTTCCCATAAAGAATTATATGCATATCCATCATGTAACCTTATGCAAGGGAGCACAGACGAGCTGTAGGACTTGGACACAGGTGTGCAAGGAAGATCTGGTGATCCCAAAGAGAGTGCTGGCCCTGGGAGGACTGTCTAGCATGTTAGACGATATTTAATCCACTACCTCCTCATCATGCCTTGATGTCTCCATTGACTCTGCCTACACAGAGGGCAGGGATAAACGGATGGCACCGAGATCTGGACCAGCAGCACCACATTCATCTGAAAAGGTCAAGGTGGGATCGTTTAAGCAGCTGGGCATACCTCCTTCTCCACTGAGAAACTCCCAGCAGTTGGAGATGCACAGGCCAAGATTTTTAGCTGTGACTGGTCATTTAAGATGATGTCCCTCTGAAGGGAGACAGGGGATCCACCGGAAACTCTTTAAAGGAGATTTTGTGAGGAAAAGGCCCTCAACAGCTTCTGGGAAAAAATCAAACCTCTTTAAAATGTCTCCTAGCACTACTTATTAGGCATCTACTAGGCAATCTATTAGGCAATCTACTTATTAGCACTACTTAGGCATCACCTAGCACTACTTATTTCTAAGAAAAAAAGAAATCATATTAAACCAAACAAATAAAATAACACAAAATACCTTTAATCTAGTTCTCTAGGTCTTAAGGATCGGAAGGAAGGGTCTAGGAATTCCCTTTTCCCCACACTTCACAAGACAGCACCAGCCAAACTTGCTTTTGCTGCACAACAGCAATACTGGGATAAAATTGCTATGAGGAATTGAGTGCACCTTTTGGGCAGGTTTTCCTATGGACTGAAAAATACCATGCGAGAACCTTCCCAGGATGTTAACTCATGCAGTCTCTCCTACCTACTGATGGCTGTCATCATTTGCACATCAGTGATGCTGTCATCGTTGGTTAGGTTTCTTATGACACCATCCATAAGCTCCAGAGGGACAAACTGGACCACGCTGGCCAAGGCATTTGATGGTGCTTCCTGCTCCTCTGTAAGATATGGACAAGAGCCAGCAAAAAAGACATTAATCATCAGGGAAACCAGGAACATATGGTCATTTCTCGTCTCTGAAAGCTGAATCATTTCTGGCTCCATTAATGGAGCAGAGCATAAATGATCAGTGCAATGTGGAGTCCACACTTAGCTGAGCTAGGACAAAAATTCCCAGAATCACAGTGTGGCACATAACAAGGTTGGGTCATAGCAGACAGTGCGTTGCATCAAGTCACGCACAGCCCAAAGGGAGGGAGGGATCACAGACAGAAGAACATTGTTGCCTGGGTCCTCTGCCCAAATTCCCTCCGTGTGCTCACTTTATCCTGACTACTGTAAGTGATCACAATGAGATGAGGCTGCACATTTGCCTGCCTGGAGCAAAGCCAAAGGATGAGGTTCTCAAAAAGAGCACACTGAAATGCCCGTGTCCTCATGGGGTTAGGAAGAGCTGAAACAGGAGCTCACCTGCCTACAGAGAGCCCAGCCTTTTATGGCACTGGTACCTCTAAAAATCTTCCGAGACCTTTTAAAATAATCTGAAGGCTCTAGAAGTCAGATAAACATCCTCTATCCCATCCTAAGATATAGCCACCCTCCAGAGAGATACTGGCCATGGAACATAGGGCTTCCTACCCCTAGATCCAGTGAGAAATAAGTCTTTAGCTTTGCTCTGAGCTTCTAAGTAACTAAGGCTACTTAGTAGCTAGGGCTGAGAGGCCCAGTGAAGTTAGCCATTAGAAAGTGACATTTCCAGATGCTTTCAAGTCCCACTCTAACCCTGCTGCAGATAAGAGGATGCTTTGCCTTAAGCCCAGCTGGTGTGGAAAAGTGCTGCGGACACAAGCATCTATGCTGCACATATTTCAGCACAGTTAATAACTCCTGCTTACAAACTCTGCATGGTTTCATGGGGATAGTGTCTTTTTAGCCTAAAACCGTGGACACTTTTGGGACCCTTGTTTATTATGTTTCAGCAGTGCCTGCATTTCTAAAACAGGTTAGAGAACTCTAATTTATTATAGCTTATGGAATTATTGCAGCTCTGACATGTCAGGATCATGTAAAATGTCAACTTGTCTCATTCCTCATCAAAGCCAGCATTTACATTTGTGTCTGTTATTTATTTTTTACCTGTCGATGAAATGATAGTGAACAGCTCTTTCAAAGAGGGAAGGATGGCTGAAGTCTGAGTCCTCCAGATCCTCTGCAGCAGACCGCTCACTTTGTTCACCTGCTCCAAAAACTCCATTATGTCCTCTTCCCCTTCGGAGATGCACTGGAACTGCCCGATGCACCGTATCAGCTGCTGACAAAACAAGATCTGGTGTTTGCCCGTGGGAATGCACTGAGGATGCTGGGTTAAGAGTTTACTGATTTTAGCACACTGCTTGGGGCTGGGCCTCTCGCAGACTTTCCGGAGCACTTCGATCCTCAGTAAGTTGAAAATGCTATTTGCTGATGGGCTTTCCAAGACAAACTGCAGTCCTAACTGGATATAATCGAGTACATAATGGCTTCTTTTTCCCAAAGGCCCATAGCCTTCCTGGAGGAGACTCAATAGGAAGCGGACATTGAAGAACTCCTCAAACTCCTCTGGGTGGTAGTGGCCGTAGACCTCCAAAACCTCTTTCCCAATCTCTCTTTTATACTTGGTGTCCCCAGTAAGATAAAGCTTGGTCGACAGCTCAAGCATGGACCAGCACTGTTCACTGTCCATGGGCTGCTTTGCTGCCTCAATGACGCGCCTCACAAGCCCTTGCTTCACGTTGTTGGGGTATGAAGACATCACCACAGCTTCCAGTATCTTATCCATCTCTGCTCCCAGGTGCTGAAAGAGAGGAAGAGTGCCAGGTTAGTTCAAGCGGGCTCTGCTGTGCTTTTCAGACCAGAGATGGTGACTACCTGGGCTTCCCCCTTGACAGCAATTGGACCACAGAGTTAAGGCAGAGAGAGGGACAGGGAAAAGAGGATGCTGTTGGGAGAGCAAGAAGTCTGAGCCTACAACAGAGCAAAAGTATGAGCTCAAACCCAGTCGCATGACTCTCCAGATTGTGTTCCCTGGAATGGTTTAGGAAACTAGGACTCTCCAGGCAACCAACGGGCATGGCTGGAAGGCCAGCCCAGGCCACAGCCTGGTCAAAAAAGACAGCATGAATGAGGCTGCCTTGTTTTGGGAAAGGGAGGAGATGAAAGTTTAGTCTGATGGATGTGAACCACACAGGGCCACTTGCCCTTGGACGAAGAACAAGCCCAACCTGTGTAGTCTAGTAATAAGGATATAGTCTGTAAGTCCACAACTTAAACATTCCTCCACACCGGTGTGAGCTGCTGTCCCATGTAATCTGAAAAGAGGGATGATCAAGCAACAGAGGTGCATTTTGATGCTTTTAAAAAGATGGGGCAGTGATTCTTAGACTTAGCATGGTTTACACTTAGACTTAACTGGCTTAACCTGCTGCCCAGAACCTCCCCCATACTAAAAAAAGCTAGCTCTTCATAACATACTGTCATTCTCCAGAGGGAAGGATGTCTGGATGTAAGGAAATGGAATGACCGGAGCTTCAATGAATTTCTAAGCAATCCATGGGCAATGCCTGGCCCCTTTGGCTCAGGAACAAGCCCAGTGCCACCACAGCTGTGTGTTCAGAGCTGTGGTGGAGGCCAAGTTGAACTTGGCATCAGGATGCTTCAGAAGTACCCTGAAGTCATCTCCATCTCTGCCAGACCCAGGACCTGGAGAGCTCTGCAGAACAAGCCTCCAGAACTACCAGAGCCATCTCCTCCAGTGAGGACTGTCAGGCTCTAGCCCCTAGGGTCAAAAGTTTCTAATGTGCTTAGAAGTCTCTCTTTGTTTATTCTGTTTAAATATTGGGGTTTTTTATCATGAGTGGCCAAACACCAGAACAGGGACCCGGGGTGGGAAAGGAAGAATCTCCATCCTTGGAGATATTAAAAACTGGACTGTGCAAGACCCTCAGCAGCCTGTTCTAACTGGATCTGATTCAAGCAGGAGGTTGTACTAGATGACTTTTGGAGATCCCTTCCAACCTATATTATTCTTTGTTTTCATGAATCTTAAATTATGAGATCATAATTTTAAAGCCTGGCATGGGCTGACAGAGACAAACTGTCTCTGCTCCAGAAATGCCCTTTACTACATACCCAGCATCTCCCACTGCTTACAGTCAGTGGCATTTCTTTGTTCTTGCTTAGAAACCTTCCATGATAGATCGACACTGCAGCTTCTCTGCACAGAGTCCACCAACTCTCTTCCTAGCCTTGGCCTGTCCTAGTGGGGGATTTCGCAAGTGCCTCCATCCTCTGATGTGTGTCTCTTCCCCAAAATGACCAAAATCATGCCCTCACATCTCTATTAATGGAAAGCGTTGAAAAGAAGGAGAGGGCTCATGTCAGGACAGGGGCTAAAAAGCAGAGCCATGTTGAAATGACATGTGAAAACAGACTTTGAGTCACCTGCATTTTGAATGGACTCAAGGCAGATGCTGGCAAGTGCCAGATGGACGAGAGTAGGAGATTGTAACGTTCATGGAGTTTGATACGAACACAGACATGACGGAAGAAGCCACAGAGCAACTAAAGGAAAGAAGAGAGCCCCAACACAACACATTGAGGAGGTGGAAGGAGCAATGCTGCTACCAGTTGCAAGGATGAAGGAGTGGAAAGCCAGGAAGTCCATTCTGGTTCTGAGAGGTCTGAGAAGATGATGAGCCATCCTGTGTGAGAGCTGAGCACAGTACAAGAATGAGCACAGCAAGAGAAGGCAAAGAAGCAGAGTTGGAGAGCTTGCTGGGGCCAGTATAAAAATGATAATCCTTGTGCCTTTTTCATGCTGGTATTTTGATGGATGCAGAAAATGTCCTCTGGTGATGCTCAACTGAGATTAGAGACTCAAAACTGAAATGAATACATAAAAATACAGAACATCTTCAGATTAATCACATATTTGGGGTTTTTTGTCTTGCAAACAGCCAACCAAAACCTTACACTTGATCCTAAGAAGGGATGAGCTCCCTCAGCTCCAGGGCAACTCAAGACAGCGCTCTACATTTCATAAAATCCAATCCCCACAAAAGACAGCCTCCCACAGACCCACAGAGAGGTTCAAAAGGGAATTATGGGACAGACAGTGGAGTTGAGGTCTTCCATTGGTGTCTACTGGTTCCATTCTCCTCCAGAGGCAAAGATGTTCCCAGTGATTATCTTCATATTCAGGGAACAAGAGAAAAGCCCTGGGAAGCAGACATGGGATTGCAGCCTCTTTCTAGGCAATAGCACAGAATGCAGGGGAAGCACCTATTTAAAAGGATCCAAGCCTAAAAGGGCAGAGCTGCAGTGATAGGACAAGACTTCTGCCCCTTTCCCTTGCACGTGCAGCATCCCACATGTGCAAAGGGACACATGCTTCCCAAAGCTCTTGCCCATTCTGCCCCTAACACAGTCTGGTAGGTCATGTCCCAGTTTGGTGAGGACTGGTCTCCAGTAGAGGGAAGCCACACACTCTCTTGATACCATAACATGGAGCTCTGTCCATGATGGACACCCGTTCCCTTTCCTCAGCTGTCCTTGCTAAGGGCCTGGGAAGGCGGGTGGAAGTCGATAGATTTGCAGCTGCTGATGAGGCTGACCAGGAGGTTTCCTCTGAGGGTGCTAGCTCCATGTCCACTCTAAGCCAGTTGGGGCAGATACGTGGACCCTGGGTCTAACCAACACAATGCCAATGAGTTCCCCTACGAACTCTGGGGTTTCCTGGTCCCCAGAGGATCAGAGAGCACCACGTCAGGCCATGCACTGGGGAGAAATGTCAGGAACATTGGGTCACAGCCCCAGGGCTAAGCCTTCTTGGGGAGCCCATCTGAGTTGCAAGGCTCTCCTAGCTGTCACACAGTGATGTGGCTAGTTCACAGCTCTGGAGCTTAATGCACAACTGGTCAGCAGATAAAAGGGTTCACACACAGGTTGTGTCTGGTACAAGGTGAGAGGTCCCTGACGGAGGAAGGAAAACACTACCACACCAGGAATGCGTGAACACACAACCTCCCTCACAGGAGCTGAGGGTCTTGTGCCTACATGAGGTTACACCGGTCCGACCCTGTGTGCAGAAAGTGGTGATGGGGATGTAAGTGATTTAGATGAAAAGAGAGAGGCTCAGGCTGATGGAGGCGTAGGGGTTATACGAGACATCACTCCCTCCAGCTAGGAGAGCCACTTGAGAGTTTAAAAGCCTTGAAGAATAATCACGCCTATGATAACAGGGAAGTGATGGAGGTGGAATTCCTGCTGGAATGTGAAATAAAAGATGGATAAGAAAGAAAAAAGTCTTTAAAAGAAGAGCCAGTAATTTGATGCTTGCAGATTCAGGTTATCCAAGTATGCAGTAAATGTAACAGAGATACCAGAGCAAGCAGGATAAGTCAGAGCACATCATGCAAATAGGGAATTATTTGAGTGAAAGAAGTCTGGCATTCGAACAACCACAATCAGTCACAAAAACTCTGCCTTGGCTTGTGGTCTGGTCCTCTTGAATCCAGTCCTATGTGAACACCCAACTAAGGCTGCACGATGATATTTGGAGAGGAAGAAAGTCTATTTATCTCCTCCATGAGTAATAAACTCATTTAGAAATGTATCCCTTCCCCACTACTATGAAAAGAAATGTTTGGGTGTCTATAAATATTCAGCTCTGCCTCAGTTTCAATTCTTTGGCTCCTTCCTTCCCCCGTTCCCCAGGCTCCCGGTCTCGCGCGCGGCAGGGGGGTGTTTGACATTTCCACCGTGCTGCCTCCACCCTGGCTTGCCTGCAGGGAGTGACGCAGCCCTGGCTGCTCCCCAGGGACCTGCCGCATTAGTATGCGATACCATCATGCTGAGGGGAGAGAGAGACTGCGGAGTCAGGCAAAACTTGCCATTCGTCACTGCTCGAATTCACCAGCAGCCAGGGTTAGAGGAGAGACTGCTGAGAAGAAAAAAAAAAGAGAGAGAGAGAGAGGATTTCCCTGAAACAGCTCAGAATAACGTTATTTATGTCACATTTATAGCCACGTGCTGGATGGACTATTGCACAAGAAACTTCAGTATAAAGAGTGATAAAATCAGCCAGACAGGATTTCTTAAAACTTATTGCAGAGAATGAATGTATAAAGGCTCACGTACAACAGGTCCTGCCCATGCTAGGTGCTGCACAAATACATAGTAGGAGACTGTCAGTTGCTGTCTATAGTCTAAAACAATCCATGGGAGAGGGAAAAGGAAGACAGATATCATCTTGATTACCTAAGGCAGGACAGATTCATCCATGCTCAAGTAGGTAGTATTATACTGGGGAAAAAAAATGCATGACATATACCCCAAGTAAGCTGGGAGAGAGCTCAGCAAAAACAGTTAGGTGATATTACCCGCCATTTCCACCTCTAAGCTGCTCACCCCAAGGAAAAAGGCCACAGACTGACAGATGTGATCATTTCCAATCCTGCTGATGAAGACATGTATGATCATGGTTACCCCTCTGCACTGACCTGTGGTTTTCACAGATGACATCCAGAAGGGACCTCAGAGGATGCCGTCCAGGGACCAGTCCATCCCTGGAGCCTGTATCAGAGCAAGAGGGCATCTTCTCTAAAGGTAGAGAGCTTCCTACTGGTGGGAAAAATCCCATGCCAAATACAAACATAAAGTTCTGGCTCCCAGCTTCTTGGCTAGCAAGCCCTTCTACTCAACCAAATGTCACCTCTTCCCATCATTGCTTCCATTTTGGTCTTGCAGGATGAAGAAAACACACCATACACGCGGTCAGAGCCCTGTCGGGCAATGACAGCGGCATACAGTGTAGTGGTCCTCCAGGCACCATCTTGGCTTTTCTGTCCCATATCTGTGGACTCATGTGGTCCTCTGCTAACGAGCTGGATTTATTTGTCTCCTACAAACACCATTCCTGCCTTCCCTGCATGGCAACCAAGAAATGGCAGAGCTAACATTGTTTTAATTGGATTTAAAACACAGCCAGGACTTTCGAGGGACCTGCCTGCATTAGATTGGTAGCAAATGAGGTGAAGGTATGAGGAGAGAATAGAAGCAGCCCACAGGTGTCTTTTCACACAAAAAGTACCACAGTGGCAGAGAGACAGTAAAGGTTAAAACCTGGTTTAGAGAGCAGACCAGACTTGCAGGACTAGGAATTGGAAGGAACAGTTGTCCCAGCTGTATCTCACTGGTTACTTGGGCGGTACTGAGCAAGACTGGTATTGCAGTTGACCCGTACTCTGCGTTTCTCCTTTCTCCACCTTCACAGTCTGATCCCCTGCTGCCTTGGACATCTGGCAGACAAATAAGGGACAGGGAGGAGGCAGGAGTAGCCATTGTGTCCACTTTTGTCTATCCTTTACACAGTTACTTCCCTGGAGCACTCCATGCTGAGCCTGGCACAGTGACGTGGAAACACTACACAGGCAGGCTGGTCAAAAACAGCTACAGATCTTGCAAACCTAACCGCATAAGTCAGCATTGCCCACAGACCAGTGATATGCACAGTGCTAGGTAACCTTGCCACCCTTCTAGGGGTGTGACAGCTACCCAGTGCTGTCCACTCTACGACCAGGCTTTTAACTGCTTATAACTTTGCCAGACTTCACCCAAATTTTCAATGAACTCTTTTTCAGGCTGAACTTTGAGAGAAAGCTGCAGCTCCTAAAATGGTTCGATCATTTCTCAAGTTGATCCCAGAAGGGAACAGGATGGGTCACCCCAGCCTTGCTGTTCAGAGTGCAGCTAGGTCTGGTCTGAGGTCCTGCAGAGAAGGACAAGGCTGAAACAAGGCTCCCTCAATAGTTAACAGAGGCAGACATGTCCCACTGGAGACCAGCTTTCTCATGAGCATATTGATATTAGGACCTTAAAGATAAGCAAGGAGAACCAGCTGAGCTGACTTTGTGGTGGAGGCTGCAGTCTCTCTTCACCGAAGAAGGACTTTGCAGGACAAAGTTGGCTTTAAATAACACCCTCCCACCCACACCCTCCCCTCTCTAACTACCCCGGTATTAGCAGGAGGGGATAAACAAGCCCAGGTTCACACTGGGAATGAGGGTACATCATGCTGATGCCCGAGCAAGGGCCAGACAAAGCTGGGATGGAGGATGACAGCTCTCAGACAGGACACAGAGAGCAGAGGAGGCAAAGATGGAGCAGGAATGGCTGGAACAGACAACAAAATGGCAGGGATGACGCGCCGACCAAGAGGCTGTGGAATCCAGGGAGGAAAAGGGCACTGATGCCTGTTGATCCAGTCCAGAAAAAATAGTCCAAAAAATCAGTGTTTCTGGCCAGGAGCCCGCCTATCTGACTTCTCAGTTCTTCCTTCTGTCAGCTTAGACAACATCACTCCAGGTCTCAAGGGCTTAACGGAATCGGGCTTTGCAAAAGCCAGAGAAACTAAAAAGGATGCATGTATGATGCATGTATAATACACATTCCAATGTTAAAATATTAAAAGAGCACTTAGGTTGCAAAAGGTTAGGAAGCAAGATGGCCAATTTAATCTCAACACAGCTCTAGATGCTTTCAGAGAGATATTATTTAAATGATCACATATTAGCTTTTTTTTCCAGGACCTGCCTGGAGAATGAATCAGGGTTTGCAACAAAGGAGACTGTTGTCTGTAAGATCACTGTCTAATTTGTCATTATTAACCCAGGGAACTGCAGGAGAAGGAAGGACAGTTTCAGTCCTGGGTAGCTGAATGCTGTCCTGGAGAAGTGAATTCTGCCCCCACCTCTGCCTCTGCCACAAAACTCTGTGAGCTTCAGGTCAAGTCACAGAAATAAAAACCTTTTCATGGGTGGCTGTTTGCTGTTGGCCCTTCTTTTTCCAGGTGCCCCAGCTGGAGACCTGGAGGCCCAGTTTGCAGAAATGCCGAGCATTCAAGGTTTTTAGGGCAAAGCAGCTCCTGGTTCTCAGGATGTTAAACTCTGGATGCCTAACTTGTGCTGCCTGTGGCTTCAGTCTGAAGTCCCATTCACAGGATGAAAATTTGGATACAAGGAATGGGTCTCCATTACTCTCAGCACAAGAGGTCTAGGGCTCCCCAATCATCCAAAGAAACTGAGTAACTACTGGTCCACCTCCCAGCTGTTTGAACCACTCCACCTACCTCTCTCCAAGATAGCCTCCAAAAGGAGGGGGCTAATCTTGGGCAACGTAAATCCAAGCTAGCTAGTGTCACTTCAACTTGGGGTCCCTGGTTGTCTTCTCTTTAGCAGGACAGCACAGAAGGTTTCAGACTAAGTGCTCAGAGAATCATGCACCTAAAAGCAGTGCTCTCGAAGTGGGACAGCCTTACCATTTCTGCACTTCATCTTCCTCACAGACAATGACAACTCACAGTAATGCTGGGAGAATCAGCTTATTCCTGCTTGCAAAGAGACCTGAGTTCCCGGAGCACAGGAAGATGCTGTAAAAGTTCCAAGTGTTTATTGTTAGTTTAAAGAGCAGCTTTGAGGTTCCCATCTGTTATGTGATCACTCAAAAGAGAAAATACATACAATGAGCTCTGCAGTGGGGAAAAAAAATCCCATGAAATGGCAAAGCTGTTCTGCTCCCTGGGTGAGCAAATGGCAGAAGTAACATGGATAAAAATCACAGAATCAGAAGGGAAAGGGCCTCAGGAGGTTTCTAGTCCAACCCCTGAACAAAGTAGGGTCAACATTGAAATCAACTCAAGCTGCTCACAGCTTTGTCCATTCAGGTCTTGAAAATGTCTCAGGATGGAGACTGCGTAGATGCTCTGGGCAAGCTGCTTCAGCTTAATTATCTCATAGTGGGAAGTTTTTTCTTATACCCAGTCAAAAGCTCTTGTTTCAATTTATGTCTGTTTTCTCTTTCTCCTGCTATGCAATGCTGTGAAGAGTCTGCCTCTAACTTGATAAACTCCTTGTAGACACTAAGAGGTTCCCTCTTAGCCTTCTTTTCCCCAGGTCGAACAAACCCCATAGCCTCAGCCTTATCTCACAGGGCAAGTGCTCCAGGCCCCTGGCCATCTTGGTGGCCATCTGTTGAACTTCCTCCTGCTGATCAATGTCTTTCTTGTACTGGGGGGGCCCAAAACTGGACACTTCTCTAGATGTTGTCTGACAAATGATGAATGATGAGGGCAATAAGGGGAATAAACACTTCCCCTCTATCTATTGGATTGCATTTGTCCTTGTTGAATTCCATGAGGTTCTTGCAAGCCCCAACCTGTCCTGGTCCTCCTGTATGACAGCCCTACCCTCAAGCATATCAACTGTTGCCCCAAGTTTGGTGTCACCCACAAACTTGATGAGGTGCACTTCATCTCCTCCCTCAGGTCATTGACAAAGATACTGAACAGGAGAGGTCCCAGGATAGATCCCTGAGGAACTCCACTTGTAACTAGCTCCCAGATGGAGCACAAACCACTAACCACTGCCCTTTGGGCCCAACAATCCAGCCAGTTTTCCACACATCTTGTAGTGCACCCATCTAGATCACAAATCCCATCTTTCATACAAGGATGCTGTGGGACACTGCATGAAGAGCCTTACTGAAGTCAAAGTAGACAACATCCCCTACTCTCCCCTCATCCACAGATCTATCATTTATCATTGAAGGCAGTAAGGTAGGTCAAGCAGGATTTACCTTTGATCTACCCTGGCTATTCCCAATCACCTTCTTCTCTTTCATATGCCCAAAACCAGCTTCCAAGGGGATTTGCTATATGATTTTTCCAAAGTGAGGCTGAAAAGACTGTAGTTCCCCAGACTATCCTTCTTGATCGTTTGAAGATGTGCTAGAGAAGACGATGTACTTTGGAAGAGAGATGTTTCTCTTCCAGTCTCACATTTGTCATGCAGTAACATGCTCAGACCTACAAAAGTGCCCTGAGGACACTCTCCATTCCACCTGGGAGATCAGTAAGCATTACTGGCATTCAATACCACGTATCTCAGTCTTGCAGGCACGAATACACACAGCGGTTCACTGTACTTTATCCCATGCTTCCCCCTTAAAATAAAAAGAACACTGTAAAGGACAACAGTCCTAGCTCCAAACTTAAATTCCATCTGAAGTCACAAGGAAAATGAAGCATGTCACTAACATTTGTAACAGGCACTGTTTCCCATAAGATGCGTCCCTGCAAGTTACAGATACACAGTCATGCTCTAATAACCACAGAGCGAAATGGCGTATAAGCAAAGAGTGACATCAGACAGCTTGCTTTCGGTCTCGGAATTGAGCAAAGTGCAAAAAATAAACAAAAGACCTTAGGATGAAAAGTAACCTTGGGCTCTGCGTCTAACCTTAATAATCTGAACTGATCAGAGGTGTCCTTTTAATATATTTCTCTTCTGATTATGGTTTTCCTTTGATAAGGAATCATTTCAATTGAAATCTATCCAATTACTTTTAAATCAGTTCACTCCACTATCCCCGCCAGCAGCAGATTTCCAGCAGAGGCTCCTTAGCACATTTTGCAGAATTGAGTCTCAGCTCCCACACCCCACATCTTACAGAGCTGTGAAAAAGATAGATCTGAGATGTCCCTTATCTTTAGGAAATCTTGGTAATAAACTCAGCACACTTCCTAGAATGGCATCCAGACTGCCTCATGCAATAGTTTGATAAATATCACTAGTGAAGGAAAAAAATCCCACTATATAAAGATAGACTGATAAATAAAGCGGTATCCTTCTCATTAAAAAGAAAAAGAGAAAAAGAAAAAGAAGAAATCATGATCTACTTCCCTGAATTCCCTGGAGATCTGGAAGTACGGAAACAAGACTCACCTTTTATTGTCCTTTACTCCTGCTCAAATCGTTTCTTTTATGTCAGCCAAGACATTACTGTTATTCTTGCTGCATACTCCAGATAGCTAGGCAATTAGGGCTCAATCCTGCAAGATGCTGAGCTGCTGCAGGGTGGAACTGGGTACACAGCACCTTGCTGGAACATAAAATACTGCACAATAGTCTTCCTCGTATAAAATTTTCCATGACTCGGTATACATCTTCTTAAAAGAAGCAGCCCCTGTTGGTCACACACCTTTCTAGATCTCTTCACCAGGAACATCACAGCAATTGAGCGTGTCCTAATGCATTCGTGCAGGGAAAAAATGTAAGTGTAAAGGGGGTTTTAAATTTGGTCCAAAGTACCTGCCTGTTTATCCAGCCAAGGAGGGGAAACAACAGCATGCGACTCATCTGACTGACCACATCCAATAGATGCAGCCTGGCCAGCCAGTACTGGACAGTCACAAAAAGTCATTCTTATAACATCCCTATTTTTTTTTAATGGCCAAAAAAAAACCCAAAAAACCCAACCTCAAGACAACTGTGAGGAAATTAAAATTTCCCCATAGAGTTAGAAATCATCAAATCAAAGCCACTGTTCGGCTCTCATCAATGCTATTCTGTCTCCTACTTCTGTCTCCCCATCATCTGTAGTAATTTACAGGTCCAGTTACACTCTTAATTTAGCTGCAATCTAGTTATTCTGATTAAATCACCTTAATCAATGTAAGCAATGCAGTTCTGGTTGAATGATCTTCTGCACATACCTCAAGCACTTACACAGACATGTTGCAGTTCCTTTCTCTAGTCCTTTCAGTGACACAATTGCTGCTTCTCTCTTCTTTCTGAATTATTTCACATCCAGATTCTCATTATTATCTCAAGTCTTAACCCCTCTTATTTATTATTTGCACTGTAACAATGCCTGCAGGCTTCAACTGAAATAGGACCCGCTGTCCTACAAACTATGCCTATCTATAGGAATATACACAGAGAAATATATCTCACTCAAGAGTGAAGGCAGAAAAAAGGATACCATTCACACCTCTTTAGTATTAGTCTATCAAGGCACATCTAGATTAAGCCGCTTGCTCAAGGAGACGCAATAGGTTGAGGCAGACCCAGCAACTAAACACATATTGCAACTCTTGTCTCAGTCCCCACGCCACAGAGATATGAACTGCAATACCCCGCCTTGCTGCACCTCCTTGCAGTGCTATATTTAGCGGAGCTGCACCCAAATAAAGTGTCACAGCAGAGCAGAGGACTGGGCCCACTATTAGGAGATCCGAGCAGAAACCGAGAGCTAATAATTGTAGAAAAATGCAGTCAAATAACCCTTGCAGCAAGAAACAGAAGTGAGACTTTGCCCATCTACAGCCATAAAAGGGAAAGATTGCCAGCACACAGTCCTGGCCAAATTCTCTCATGTAATCACAGTCTGCCTTTCTAAATTCACCTTCTATTTCCAACGAGATAACGTGTTCTCCACTTCCTGTCCTAAACTACTTTTCAGTGACAGAATGCACTTGTGTTGCATGACTCCTACTCATTAGTTTTAATTAATTTGGGCTTGCAAGGCTCTTCCGTGTTTTCCTGCCCTCTGTTGTACCGAATTAGAAACTCCCGAGTTGCTCCTTACAGCCAGGAGCTGATGGAGATGCTGCTTTAGCCACGGGGAGTAGCAGATTTGGAGCAGGAGGTTGTCCCCACTGCCCACAGGACCATCTAACCTGCTGGGTGACTTTATGGCCGCTGCAGAGATGATGGATTTGTTCTAGCATTATCACCCAATTGGCCCGTCAGCATTTGGCAGGGCTTTTCTGCACATCAGGAGTTCCACTCTGAACAGCGTGTTTCTCTCCTGTGGTCTCCACGCTTGTCGGAGCTACCTCAAAGTACAAATTATGCCTATTTGCAATCAGCCTAAATTTACTATATAGGAGTCTGCAGCTTTACTAAAATCTGTTGACATTTTAGATCTGCAGACCGCTATGAATCCCTCTCCTTTCTTGTGCAATACCGTGTATTTCATTATTCCTCTTTTCTCTAAAATACTGCATATATTTTTCACTGCATAATATGAATCTATCAGCCATCTGCAGGTGACTTACTGTGGCCTCGATGCATGGACAACAGCGTGGGACTGACTGCTCTACCTGAACACAGTTATCTTAGCTAACCTGCTCTCATATTTCTTAGAAGCCTTGGTGCACAAGAACCCTGGGAGCCTCATCTCTTCCTTTGTGTTTCTTCCTATCAGGAACTTTGACATCAAATGAACAAAGGCTTTGGCTGGATGTCAAAACAATCAGTGCAATAATGCCAAATAAAGCCCAAGGCCCTAACATTTCACCGTCTTTTTTCCTCTGGACAGACTCCTCCTCCCAGTCCAGTTCCTTCCCTCCAGTCATCAGATACATACATCTCTCTCTAATATGTATCAGTATCATTTCCTAACAAAGCTCCTCAAAACCCTTGTTAGGGGTTATTATATATTATCATATTATATTATTATCATATTATATATTATCAGACATCATTCGCTGCTGTGGATGCAGAAACCAAAGCACGAGGAAGTGAATTTCTATACCCTGCTGCCTCGAAAACCAGCGGCAAAGAAAGGCAGGTAAAGCAGAACTGCTCTAACCATCAGAGACAAACCACGACTTTATGGCTAACACCAGCACCAGCCACGAACGCCAATGAACCATCCCAGTTGCTTTTTAATTTCTTTAATATGTTTAGCATGAGATGACCAAAAGCTTTGTCCTGCCTGTGCTAGACAAGGCTTTCCCGGGACGGTCTCTCCCCCTCGCACCCCCCAGATGAACACATCTTCCTTTTATTCCTCAGCAGCGTCCTGCTTTTCTCCTTAGCCAGAGGCCTCAGCCAGGGCTGTGCTCCGTTACTGTCCCAGGGGCTGATACGAGGAGTGCCTGGATCCTGCTCTGCCCTTCAGACCACTGTCCTTTCTATTATCATCCCCCGAGACCGTAAATATGTCTAAGCCGGAAGGCTTGTTTTCTTGGAGATATTTATAGCATAAACATCACTCTTCTTTCTTCTGATTTCTGTCTGCTTTTATCCGCGTATAGAAACAAAACCCCTGGATACAGCTCAGTCAAAAACCGTGTCCTATTTACCAAAGCATACCAGACTGAGAGCTGACGCTAACCGGCACTGGCGGGGATTCATCAGACGCTGCCTAACTGCTTGGAGATGCAGAGATCGCCAGTGTTTTGACAGTGCCTCCAGCACAATGGGAGACATCACTCATTTGAGACCTCAATTTCCTTTCATCCCACACAGATTTGGCTTTGCATCAGCCAACGCAGAAATCAGGAAGGCGAACTCAGACCATGGCAAACTTTAGTGGCTACATCACAAAATGTCCAAAGCATTTTGAACCCCCTGCTCAGGTGAAAATCCAGCTGTCTGCTAGGTCCTTTTTACCTTAGGCATTAAGTTCCCAAAGCTTTTTGAGAACCTTTCAAAAGTGGCAAATATGAGATGCCAATCCCTGCTTTTTTTCTTCAGCAATACCTCCAGTGTCCAAGCCAGGGCAAGTTTAACCTGAATGGATTTGGATCCAGACTGTTCTGAATTTGACCTCCACTTTTAGGGCTTTGGGCTGCCTATGGGATGGGAGCACCCCTGGGTGTCTCTCCCTGGGTCAGCTTCCCTGGGGGAAAACCTGAACCCAACTTGGCCAGTTTCTTGGAGCAAGATGCTGCATTAGAAACCGGGGTTTGCAGAGTCCTGCAGGCACTGGAGAAACACGCACGCACGCGCGCACACACACACACACACACAGCATCCCTCCTGCATCCCTTCCTCCAAGCACCCCTCCTGTAGCCTGATCCCCAAGCATCCTGACCCAAGGCATCCCTCCTGCATCCCAACCTGTGAGCACCCTTTAATCTGAGCTTATCTCCTGCATCCTATCCCCTGAGCATCCTGATCCCCAAGCATCCCTGCCTCCCGTCCCCTAAGCCCCTCTCCTGCCTCGCTCCCTCCCTCCAAGCACCCCAGCTCCCAAACACCTCTCCTGCATTTTGACCCCCAAGCATCCCTCACTCTGAGCATCTCTGCCTCATCCCTGCCTTCGAGAATCTCTCCTGCATCCCAATTACTAAGCATCCCAATCCCCAAGCATCACCCCTCCTGCCTCCTGACCCCCAGCACCCCAATCCCCAAGCATCTCTTGCATCCCAACCACCGAACATCCCATCCCCAAGCATCCCCCCTGCATCCTGATCCCCAAGCATCCCTCCTGCATCCCGCTCCCCAAGCATCCCACCCCCAAGCATCTTTCCTGCATTACAGGCAACGAGCACCCCTCCTAGATCTGCATCCCTGGGCACCCTGATCCCCAAGCATCCCACCTGCATCCTGATCCTCAAGCATCCCCTCTGCATCTGTCCCTCAAGCATCTCTCCTACAACCCAGACCCTTAGCACCCCTCCTAAATCCCAGTCCCCAAGCATGCTGATCCCCAAGCATCCTTCCCACATCCCAAGCCCGAGCATCCCTCCTGCATCCCAATCCCCAAGCATCCCTCCTGCATCCCAACCCCCAAGCATCCATTCCTTGAGCATCCCTTCTGCATCCTGATCCCCAAGCATCTCTCCTACATCCCGACTCCTGAGCACCACTCCTGCATCCCTCTCTCCAAGCCTTTCACCTGCATCCCTCCCTCGAGCATCCCTTCTGCATCCCAATCCCCAGGTATCTCTCCTACATCCCGACCTCTGAGCACCCCTCCCACATCCCAGTGCCAAAGCACTTGACCCCCCCCAAATCCCTCCTGCATCGCTCCCCCAAGCACCCCTTACCCTGAGCCCCTTCTTGCATCCCTTCCCTCCTGCATCCCGACCCTCTGAGCACCCCTCCTAGATCCTGATCCCCGATCACCGAGCATCCCTCCTGCATCCCTGCCTGCAAGCCTCCTTCCCGCATCCCCATGCCCGAGCATCCCTCCTGCATCCTCATGCCCGAGCATCCCTCCTGCATCCCTCCCTGCCAGCATCCCTCCCGCATCCCCATCCCCGAGCATCCCTCCTGCATCCCTCCCTGCCAGCATCCCTCCCGCATCCCCATCCCCATCCCCGAGCATCCCTCCTGCATCCCTCCCTGCCAGCATCCCTCCCGCATCCCCACGCCCGAGGATCCCTCCCCCGAGCCCCCCTCGCCTGCCGCCCCCGACCCCCTCCGGCCGCCCCGCCGTTACCTCCCGCCGCAGGCCGGGCTGTGCCGGGCCGGGCCGTGCCCGCCGATGCGCGGTGCCCGGCGCGGCGGCGGCTTTAAGGCGGCTTTAAAGCGGCGGCGCCCGGGGCCGCCTGGGAGCTGCAGTCCGGCGGGCCGCGCTGGGGGCCGGGGCGGGGCGGCGGCGAACTACAACTCCCAGGGAGCCGCGCGCGGCGCCCGCCCCCCCCCCCCCCCACCCGCCGGCGCGGCCCCTCCGCCTCCCTCCGCCGGCGCCCGGGGCTGGGCCGCAGCTCGGCGGCGCAGGTGGGTGCTGCCGGGCCGGAGCGGGGCGCTGGGCGGTGGCGAGGGGGGGCGCTGGGTCGCGGTCCCCCCCCCCCCGGCCATGCAGACGGGGAAACTGAGGCACGGCGCTGCGGGGAGCAGCAGCCCCTGGGAGACGCGCGGGGTCCAGCGGAGGGACCGGAATAGCCGCGGGGATGCTTGGACGGGACACGGGGAATCCCGCGGCTGGTCCTGGCGCCGGTAGAGACCCGCCGGCGCATCGGGCCGCGCGGGGACGTTGCATCAGCTGCTTAAATGACAGCCGCTGCCCTGAGACGGGGCGCAGGGTCCCCGCGGCAGGGCTTCCACTCCGATTTCCCGAACATCGCTGCGGCTGCTTCTCCCTCTGCCTCTGCGCTCCCTCCCCATCTCCATCTTGTTGCTACCCTTCTCCTTCGATAGCCGCGAAGCCTCATCTCTGTTTCCCCCTCCCCACTGCGGGCTGATGCTATCGCTCCTCTCGTCTCAGTACCAACCCGACCTCTGTTTTACCTCGCTTCTTGCTCTTGCACGCTGGGCGCCAGCTGTGTTCCCCCCCCCCCCCCGCCTCCCTCCCCCGTGTCTTTGCCCAGAACTGCCTGAATCGCCTGAATTCGGCATCTGCAGAGCATCACATATGTGACCCTCTGCCTTCAGCTCCATCCCTGAGCAAGACGCGTCGGCCTGCCAGCCTGGGCGAGCTGCGGCGCGATGGCCAAACGCAGTCTGCCATTCCCTAGCGGTGGCAGCGCCGCTGCACCTTGCTGTTATCGGGAGGGATGGAAGAGCAGCATCTCACCGCCCAAATCGCGGATGTTAGGGAGATCGCGTGCAGGCTTTCCTGCGGGATATTCCCATGCCTAATGAAGCACGCGTGAGAAAATGAAATCCAAGTCACTAGCGGATAGCCACCCATCCGCCAAAGTGCTGGGGTGAACAGCCTGTGCTTCTGTCCTATTGCCCTGTATCACAACAGAAAGCGGATTGATACTGGTCCTTCCTTACGGCCGAAGGAAAAGGCCAGCTGCAGTTTCCTGCCTTGTGCCTGCTGGGAGTTTGAGTCCCCTCCTGCGCGTCCCCAAACTGGCATCCTTGGTGCCAGCCCACGCCGCTGGCTGAGTCAGAAATCGATTCTGCATCAGCTGAGCGAGGAGGGAGGTGAGCGGCCTTCGCGAAACGCCGGCTGGAAAATTCCAGTTGCACAACAGCAGGCCTGAAGCAAAGCTAGCTCTTAGCCCCAGGCCTCTGCCTTTCGGGGTATAGTGCTTTTGGCACACGCGCCGTGCTTGCTTTCACCCTACCGAATGTTAAGCCTCTAACTAAAGTGCTGTGCTAGACCTACCGGAGGGAATCGCCTCTGGAGGCGTATTTAACCCACCTAAGATCTGAAGTGCCCTCTGCAAGTGTCACCCTGCCTCTGCCAGACAGACCCTCAGGTGACTGGGATCTTGAATTGCCTCAGCCAAGTGTCCAAAATTAGGTGGGATCAATTTCTGCCCTGCGGCCATGGGAGAGCATGGATTGGCCTCGTTAAGGTTAGTATATGTAAGCACATAGTGTAGAGAAACCATATCTCACATGTTTAATCTTCCAGACTTAAGGAGCAACATAGATAAGTAAATGTGGATCAGCTGCACTCTAAGGGAAGTTTAAGCACCTTGCTGCTACAGATCTTGTCTCAAATCCCTCCTTAAACTCAGCTGTGACTTGCTGTCTGCTGGCTTTGGCTTCTCTGGCTTTGGCCAGGTAAGTGGTGAACTGAGGTTTTTATGTTTCTTTTCTAAAAACTATTTGTTTCTGCTCTTCCTTATGTTATTCTTGTTTGTTTTCTCTACCTGTCACCACCTAGGTGACTTCAGGCTACCCAGAACTGTCTTAGGGGCTGTTTGTCTAGTTCCGATAACGAAGTGGGGCACAAACTCTTAGCTGAGTGTCTTGATTTCTTTTGAGAAATCATCTTCAAAAGGGACAAGACACAGAGTTAGTGTCAAGACACAGAGTTAGTGTACAGGTGAAGTCAGTGTGAGTTCCAGTGGACTGCTACCACTGCGTGCGCCCAGAGCTACATTTCACAACTTATGGGTATTCTTAGGACTCTGGTGTTTTGTGGAAACTGGAATTTTTACCTCAAAATGAAGTGTTCTGTTTCAGTAAGACGTGGTGGAGCAAAGTGATACGTGCCAAGTGTGGGGAATCTGGAACAAAGTCCAAAACAGAACAAGCGTTCTGCAGAAGGAAATGCCTCTGGTTGATTATGTGTTTGACATTAATGTACTCTACTGAAAGAGACTGGAGCCCAATAATTGGAAAAACTATGTTTTCCTGTAGAACCATATTTAAAGTCTCCAGCTGCCAATGAAGAGGTGCCCAGAATTTTTTTTTCATACCTCCTCTTTAACTGAAATCAATCTGTTCCCTACCAACACAGAATTATTTCCTATAATGCATTACCCAGTCAGCCTCTTTTAACATTTATCCAACTGATGCAGCTCTTGCCAGTTCTCTTGGGCAATATTCAAAAGCCAGATAGATTTTAGTCTGGCTCTTCTTCCTGATGCTTATCATAAATGTTCCCTGCCTTGCTTTAATTTTATTGCCACTTAAGCATTCTTCATTGTGCCAGCCTAAATAATTCATCTGTTATTTTGCTGTATGTATACTTTGCAGTCCATTGTTACTCCTCGACTATTTCTTAACTAAGCTGACAGTCTTAAATACGGGTTTCCAAAGTTTCAGTGGTGGAGGGATGTTTTATTGGTCGGATATTGAAGGCCACACTAGAAAATTAATCTGCAATGCAGTACCTTATGTACACAACTAAAACAGGAAAAATGGTTGTGTAAATGACCATGTATTACTGCATCTTGTTGTGGTTCTGTGTAGGGGAGCATCAGGGTCTGCAATATGTTGTTGCAGAGCTCTCCGGGCTCCAACTGCATGACAAATCCATTGGATTCAGCTGGTTCTGGATCTGAGAGGCTGAAAGCTCGACACCAAGGATGACCTTGGTACCAGAGAGGCAGGAAAGGATGCTATAGCTGGCGGAGCATCCATTAGCTGGTTCTGTCAGGGAATGCCACAACTTTAAAAGCCTTTTCTAGGTCACATGTAAAGCTTGCAAAGGCCATTAGCAGCCTGTGGGTTACACTTTGGAAACCCCAGTTTTAACAGCTCATCATCATCCACTTCTACCAAATCACGTATCTCTATTACTTTGCTGCTCAGTGTTTAATTCATTCATTAATGGGAGTCTCTGAATGACAGTATGATCAGCCCATTAACCCTGCCTTACGTGTTGCCTCTGAAGTCCCAAGCAGTTGGCTCATTTTCCTTCCTTGCCACTTGCAAAGTTAAATCTGTGTTTATAATCAATTCCTGCTGCTTGAGTTTCTGTGTTGTTTTTACTTTCTCACTCCTGGTAAGTATTCGTATTTGGGTTTACTCGTCAGGGAAATCAAGGTACTGATACACATTTTCCCAAATAAAAAACTTCATTTTGTTTTCTAGTCTGTTTAGTATCCTTTGCATCTTGTCTCCAGCCCTGCTGGTATTTATAGCTCCTGCTTAAAGTAGTATTATGTGTATTTTGTTAATGCAGAGACAGCTTTCTTAGTATCTTCACAGTGAGACTGTTAAACAGAGCTAAACTTAGCACATCTGTTTCGTGTTTCATAAACTTGCCATTTCGGGGTAGAATATTTTTAACTGGAATGATCTAAATTATCAATTTTAATCTGAATAAGCAACCAGAAAACTGATTTTAAAAATTGCTTTTTCCTGTGCTTTGTATATATATACACACATATATCTATATATATGTATGTGTGGTTTCTGAAGGAAAGATCCCTGTTTCTTTGGAAACCATAAAAACATGTTTGTAACTTGTAGACTTTACATCAAACTGCATTTTTGACTAGGATACACTACAACTGTACGCATTTTTCCAAGTGGTTAAATACTTAGCAATATTTATTCTGTTTCTTTACATTTTACTTGCGTTAGCAAATTGTGAGTGATGCATTTTTAGATGATTATTTGTATACTGGTATTTTTTCCCAAGTAGGGCAAAAGCTCAGTTAAATTACGTATACAGAATTTTATTTATTTGCTAATTAAAGCTGTCTTAAATGGGATGAATACATAAGAGGGGAAATAAGCTTATCCAAAGATGTTTTACATTTAAAATTATTATACAAATGAAGTATTATCTATAATGAAGGAACTGAGCTCATAATTATAAACACAAAGACCTTGATAAGTGAAAATGGGTAGATTTCGTCATTTCACATATTGTTTCATACCTTCCTGCTATTTCAACTCAGTCACTCTTCCAGCTTTGACCCAATTATTTGATGAGCTAAGCTAGTTGAATAGAAGGACATTACAGAAATGTTATCTTTGCACCTGCTGAAGATACTCCTGTTAGTAAAAGCTAATTAAAAAAATTAATAAACCCTGGTTTGTTCAAATGCTCAAATAGCAGCTTCCAGCATTCAGTAGTTTGACTTTACCAAAAGCTGCAGTGTGAAACACTGCTTGTTTCTTTCAATTCAAATATTTTATAATATATTGCTATATATAATTATAATATTTTATAATTATTGCATAATATATAATAAAACAATTTTAATGAATATATTTAATAATTTAAATTATTTTAAAAGATTATGACTATAAATCAACCATTGACTTTTTTCCATAATTTTAAATACTTTTTTTTTAAGAAAAGTACATTTAAATACAAATCACTCTAATAGCACATAATACATCCTGTGCTCTTCAGCTAAATTTGCATCTTCAGCTCTCAATTAGATCTCTAGCTGATCTAATTTGAATGAATTTTAAGCATAACTTTGGGAGCAGCTACACAAAATGCTTTACTGCAATTTCCTGCTTCCAGGACCCATAACCCAATTTGTGCTCGTCTTTACTGCTTTGACTGCAAGTTACAGCCACCCATGTCCAAGATCAGATGCTGTCTTACCTCATTCTTCTGTAAATGCCACTAAACTGAAGTTACCTCTTGTACTGCATTCTTGGAAAGCCTTTCTGTTACATTAGGGAAGTACCTGGTCCTGATAAACTAGGGTAGGGGCTGCAAATGCTGGTTTTATGAACAAACTGACAATTCATTTCATCTGCCCTTGAGTTAACATTTATGAGGAAAAAGCAGCAAAGATTGACTTTCACTCCTTGGCTAGAATCAAATACACTGGTTGATAAATGCAGTAAGTCCAAATTAGTGATGTATCCAGCCTAAGTATGCAGGCTCATCTGTGCTGGGTTTTGGTACTTCAGAAGTTGCCAGACTATCAGATCTATCTTGTTTGTACAGTGCTGCAAAGATACAAAACTGTAACTAGCAAGATGAGTTAAGCAAAAGCAGATGTTTAGCTCATCATACGTTAATTCCACTTTATGAATGGCATCTGTATAACAGTTATCCTATGGACAGGGCATTACCAGATGTTTACATCATGAACTGTTTAATTCAAGACTCTTTCAAAGTGAATGCAGTGCAGGGGCAGTGGGGACGTACAAAATACGAGCAGCTTGCTGGATTTCAGTCTTCCAGGACATCCTTCATGGGTCAGCAGGCTGCGTGGCCATAAGCAGAACTTTGAAGGAGCTGGTTTGGGCACGTGTGTGAGCAGTGCAGGCTTGGACGTGGGAGAGGAGAGCAGAACCTTCACGAGGAGGGGGGACACGTCGTGGGTGCAGAGCCCTGGCTGATACACCCAGAACTCTTCCAGTGCCAGAGCTAGCACTGGAGTTAAAGCTTGATCGAATTTCTGATGCCATTGCTGGCAGCATAAACATTATCTTTGATTTAGAAGAGTTCATATTACTGCCTTATTTTGTTGGCTGCATCCCTTTAAGACTACTGATAAAGAATCCAGTTATAAGATTTTTCTTTTTTACATTGTCCATTCAAAGTGGACCGAGACATCTGCTTCTCATTCAGCTTACATAGCCAGCAAGTTCTGGAATCAGAATAAACCTAGGGTGGATGTTGATTTTGAAATGGAAGTCTATGTCTTGTCACTGAACATTTGAACCATCCAGTGGTCTTTGGGTCATAACCCTTGACAACGGGCTATGCCAAGTGAAGGCTGCCACATGCAAACTGAGGGAAACGTGTCACTCTTTGCAGCTGGCTGACTGGCAGAGGACATGAGAAAACTACTCCATTGGTGCAGATGATCAGACTTGGTCTCAAAAACGATCAGAGGTCTGAAAACATGACTTATGAGGAAAGAATAGAAGACTTTGGTTTGTTTAGTCTAGAGCAGACTGAGTGGTAGCAGCGGAGGGAAGTAATAAACGTGGCTTTTGGGATCACTGTCAGTCCTAATTCTACAGTCTGCGTTATTTGCAGTGTGATTTTGGGAATGCTTTTGATCTTTGACTAAACCTAAAAAAAAAAAAATCCATTTTGGGCTGCTTTTGTGAATGCCAGATTGTGTTTGTAGTAACTCTTTTACAGATGCATTAGAAGCCCTTAGGGGAAAAAATACATGGCAGTCACTTATACTACAGAATTAGACCAGGCAAGCCTATGTATGATCTGTTTTAAATAGCTCTTTACTCTATAAATTGGGTAGAAGTCCTCAAGAGGAAGAAGTATGCTGAGTGAAATATGAGAAATATGTTCCACAGTTCTGACTGGAGTTTAACACTAAAATAAATAGTTGGGGTTTTTTTTGTTTTCTGTTCCCCCCCCCCACCCCCAGGCTGTATTTGGTGGAAGTTAGTTACAAGAAAAGTCTTCAGCTGAGATGGGGGGGTGGTATATTGGGGTATATATATGTCCTTATTTGCCAGTTTTATTGAATACATGGGAGTAAGGTATTCCCAGGCAAAGCACCCAGTGGATTTAGAAATCTGATTCTTTACATTAATTAATTATTGTGCAGTGGCATATACACTGTGTGTCAGAGGCTAAAGAAATCTAAATAATAGAGAGAAATGCTAGATTTCAACTAGAAATTAAATATAGATGCTCCTGTGACCTGTAACCATGGACAACTTGTTCATATCAAAATGTGCTTGTTATCTACAAGTGTATTTGTTTTAGGGTACATAACGTGGTGAATAGCCACTGGTCCCCTTGCAGTTGAATACTTGGTCGTTCAAATAATAAGCTCAGAGTAGCTTAAGGTGGGCACCAAGATTTGAGAGTGGAGGCTTCAAGCTCTCTGTGCTTTAGTCTTCTGTTCTGAGAAATTAGGTTCATAATCACCTCTGTCAGTAGGCTATTTTGAGCCTTCATTTGTGAATTTTTGCAAAGTGCTTAGGGATCCAGGGATGGAAGGAGTGCTGTTACCACCATTATCCTGGTTTTAGCAGCCATAAAAGAATTGATGTTACAGTACAAGATCATGTTCTCCCTATCTGTATTTTGCTGTGACTCCAGAGCTGATAATGGTGTCATAGTGTCTATGATTATTCCATGACTAGGTATTGAAATGTCTGCACTTAAGTTTATTCTTAAGGGAGCTGTTTGGCTGCTTTCTGTTGAATGACCATAATTACTACAAGAGCAACCTCCTACCCCTGCAAGCAAACACTGATGGGATTTCTGCTGATTTTTAAATATTCTTTTCAGCAGTATCTGCAGGATTCAAACAATAAAACTGCGAGGGAGCTGTTGATGGATTTGGATTCAGCAAACAGAAAAACACAAGTGAAACTGAGCAGAGATCCTCAGCTTGATTTCCAGGACCTTAGCTAGCATAAATGAGGGCACAGCTTTTCAGTGCAGCAGAGCTGATCTGAAACAGAAAGGGGAACACAGCTCCCTCCTCTTCCCTTGCACCAGCCCTGGCATTCCTCTGGTTCTAAGATGGTTCAAGGAGTTAAACTAGCGGAAGCATACACTAAATAGAAAACAGTAGTTCCCTGATGGTTTTGCTCCCTAACCTGACTCACCATGGGGTCAGAAAAGTACCAGAGCTGGTGTAAGGGAGGAGGAATGTATCGTGGAGGGGGAGGAGAGGTATGTCCTTTTCAGAGACAGTGAGAAGTTAGAATGGCTTAACATCATAAAATCTCATCCTCAGTTTGTCTGAGCTGACTGCAGAGGAGCTGTACAGAAGCTATGTCAACTGAAGATATGGTCCCAATTAACTAGGAAATATTTGCTAAGGTAAAGTATATTGGAAGTAGAAAGCCTGGGGGATTTTTACTGAGTGGAATGGCAGACTGTTACATGCACTGCAGCACTGCTCCCTGGTAGGATGACTGCATACAAATACGTGTCAGGGGATGCTGCTGCAAGAGCTTTGTTGCTTTAATTATATCTTCAGAGGCCACAAAGATGTTGGGAGGTGTCTGGTTCTTGTCCGCTCCTTCTTTTCCCTCTAAATTCTGTGTTCATGAAGGATATGGGATACAGGATACAACTCTTGCTTTGAAGTCAGCACTAGTTCTTCTGTAGACATCAGCTGGACAGATTCCGCATTTAGCATAACTGTAGCATTTTGGAAGACTCGTGATTTCCAGCACTAGCTAACTTGAACTAGACAAAGCACTGTGGCAAGTCCATTTTGAGAAGAAAACATTTTTGCTCTCAAGATACAACCTCCAAAAATATTTCCCATTTCTATTTTCTGTGATGAATTATTGTCATGACATTACCATTATATATTTAGGACTCTTTTTCCCCTGTAGTTTACTCTTTTGAACAAGTAAATGCAGCTAAATGTGTGGTGTTGGATTTTTTTTCTCTCTTTTTGTTTGTTTGTTTTTTTTTTTTTTTTTTTTAGAATTAGTGCCAGCATCGTGATTTTTCCATCATGTCAGAACCTATCACGCTCAATGTTGGAGGAAAACTCTATACCACCTCTCTGTCCACCCTGACTAGCTTTCCAGACTCCATGTTGGGGGCCATGTTTAGTGGGAAGATGCCAACCAAGAAGGACAGCCAAGGCAACTGCTTTATCGACAGAGATGGCAAAATCTTCCGCTATATCCTGAACTTCTTAAGAACTTCCCACTTGGACCTCCCTGAAGACTTTCAGGAAATGGGCTTACTTCGACGGGAGGTAGACTTTTATCAAATTCAACCACTGATTGAGGCCTTGCAGGAGAAGGAGGTGGAGCTTTCTAAAGCTGAGAAGAATGCCATGCTCAACATCACCCTTGATCAGAAGACACAGACTGTCCACTTCACTGTTCGAGAAGCACCCCAGATCTACAGTCTGTCTTCCTCCAATATGGAAGTGTTCAGTGCTCATATCTTCTCCACGTCATGTCTCTTCCTGAAGCTTCTAGGTTCCAAACTTTACTATTGCTTCAATGGAAATCTCTCTTCAATATCCAGCTACCTACAAGATCCCAACCACTTGACCTTAGATTGGGTTGCAAGTGTGGAAGGCCTGCCAGAAGAGGAGTACACTAGGCAGAACTTAAAGAGACTCTGGGTGGTGCCTGATAATAAGCAAATCAATAGTTTCCAGGTGTTTGTGGAAGAAGTGCTAAAAATAGCCATGGGTGATGGTTTCTGCATAGATTCTTCTCACCCACATACATCTGATTTCATGAAAAATAAGATTATTCGCCTAATTCGGTACAAGTAAGAATGTCTGTTTATTATGGTAACAGCACGGAGATAACTTAGGTTAAGTGTTTCCCTTTAAAACACAGTTACAGCCTAATTCAGAATCATGCTAATCTGGATTAAGAGTCACTAACAGGGGGATGATTTTCCTTTAATGTATTTACCAATATGATCTTTCAGAATATGTCCATATTCTAAACAGAAGGAATATTGTCCAATTCCTGGATTAAGGATTGATTCTGTCTCTGCCTCCACCTCTGACCTGCTGTGCAATTGTGGGGAAAGTCACTTAATTTCCACCCTTCTTTTATTTCCAACTGGAAAATGGGAATGATCCTTAACCTATATTGCAAGGGTGATGTGATGGTTCAGTAATCAGGTATCTGGAGATCAGATGCAGTGAAAGATGTCATGGAGCTGCAACAGAGTGGACAGCCCAGGGGAGCAGATTTTCCACTCCCTGCTTTGTCATCTGCCGCTGTGTAGAGCACCCACAAAGCTTTCGTGGATCAGCAGAGAAGTTTCCCCACATGCGCACACTCTTAATACGGCTGTAAAGGATAGTGCAGACTGCAAATGAGTAGGGGATTATGTCTGAATGGTTTAAACAAAGGATTTCTGTTGCCATGTGAAGCCGACTTGGTTTTGTTTGGTTTTTTTCTGAACCCTGTGAGGAAGCCCCTGCTCTGTTCTGCTTTCAAGGAAGCTGTGTTTCAATGATGTGACTGGCACTGTGAACGACCAAGGAAGCTGTAGCAAAGAGAATGATGTTCCTACAAAGTGAGAAGATTGTGGGTGGAGGTGAACTTTACTTTGGATGCTCATGAACCTTTGCTTTTACATTCTGAAGGCATCAAAGACAACTAGTCCTTTTCTTAGAACATTGTACTTGTCTGGAGAAGGATGCTGAAAACACTTTCAGAGGCCCCCCAGATCTTCTGAATGTTTGAGCCTGTTCTGCCTGGACCTGGCCTTTTTTGGGGGCATACCTCCCTTCAGCAGTGCCCAAAATGTAGGGGATGGTCTGTAAGTAGGACGGATTCCATCTGAAAAGACAACCTGTCTATAAGGTTATGCCTAGTATTTTGCGTTAGGAGAACAGAGGCTCAGTTTTCCTCTGTACATTGAGCCATTTCTTACATCACTGTGAAATAGTTAGAACACCAAGGACGCATTTTACCTGCTTGCTTGGGTTTAGTGCAAGATTGTCAGAGAGGTAAGGCAGGGGGAAACAATAGGTGATAACAATGGTCAGGCCTTTTCCTCTAAGCCTGGTCTGTGCTATTATGACGACTGTACTCCACTAGCTGCATGTCAGCACTAAGCGTAATTTCTGTCCACATTCAAGATGATTCATTCTCAGCTAATTAAGTTTAAAAGTATCTTAGCTGCCTTTCCCTAGCCAGATTGCTATGTGTGCATGAGAGACCCTCTGGAATTTTCTCATTATCTCTAATGAGACAGAAGAGAAAATACAATGGTCCAGAGGGCATCCAATAACCGTCATATTTAGAATTTCATTGCTTCCAAGTTTTTAGCGCAGGGCTGCAAAGCTCAGTCTTGCTCATGTTCTCGTTTCCCAAAGAAGCTATTCTCTTGTTACCCTATACTTACATGTGAACAGCATAAAGGAGAAGTGCTTTGTTATGGTTGTAAAAAAGAGTGAGATGAACATAGTTCTGTTGTCCCAAGCTGTAATTGCATGAACAACACATACCAGCACGTGGATGGTAAAAATGCACACTCTGCAGCTATTGGCAGCCTGTTACAAACCACTTCCCTGTCTGAACTGGTGCAAAACCAGTCCACTAGCATGGTGTAAGTGTGACCATATTCTTGGCAAGTAGGACTGAAGCCCTCAGAATCATTAAACCTGGCAATTTTCGTGAATCCTGATGATTGTAAGCTGGATGTTTTGGCCAAGTTCCAGCTTGAGTCACCATATTCTTCTAGTTTTAGCTGCATTAGGATGGACATTTTTTTCCCACTCCTGTCCTGAATTATAAAATGGGAGTAATCCATTCCAGAAGTTGCTGTATGCCACTTAGAAAGCAAAGTGACTCCTACGTGAATCTTATTTCCACCGTGAGTTTGCCGGTCAGTTGGACATTCACAGTGATGACCTACTCAGCTGATGATCTGTAAAATGTCATATGTGAACCCACTTTCATCAAATCTATGCCTTGAAGCAGATAAGCCTTTGCTGAATTTAGTGGTAACAGAGCTTTTGGGGGGCTGTTGGCAGTATTTCTTTTTTTAACCAAAGCCCTTGAGAATAGGTTTTACATTAACTGTAACAGGAGTTTTTGTATGTCAGGACCAAAAGATTACTTATTCGTAGTAATTTGGTTTCCTATCAACTTAAGTTCATCCAGTGTTAAGAACAACGGGCTTGATTCTTATTTGGAAGGGGGAACAACGCTGATCCACACTTTTTAGAACTCTGGATTGGTACTCACCCATTCTGCTTCAGTAAAATGAAAATATTAAAAAGAGTTGAATTATTACTGCATTTTCTGCTGAATGGCATATATGAGGAGGCACCAGGAGCACTATGTATAGCTTTGTTGTAGCCCCAGAATCTGGAGTATTTGCTCTTTCCTTTTGCTCCTATCCACCTTCCTTTTTTCAGACAGTAGCAGCACCCACAGTAAAAACAGACTTTTTTAAAAAAAAGCCTAATAATAGTCTAAACAAGAAATGAAGAATTCCCCAACTTGGCCTAGACAGTAACTGGAGTAATTCTGCTGACATGGAAATATGGGTTTGAATCCCTACAGCTGAGGAGGGAACTGAACCCAGGTCTCTTCTTTCTCGAGTGCTTTAATCCATCAGTTCATTATGTTAAATATGGAAACTTTAATCCACATTTATGTATGCTTAGGTGACTAAATCAGGCAAAGGTACACTTGCTCACACATCTCTGTTATTTCTTAGTAACTTCCATATGCAGAGATGTAAAATTTTCCACAAGTGTAATGGCATGAATGAGAACAGGCTTTGGGAGGAATAGGAATTTGGGGTAAAACTTGAGATGTCTGTAAATTTCTTAGCAGGATAAACATCTTTAACATTTTTAAGAATGAGATACTATTTATAATACCACAGTAGTGCTGCATGTTAACCAAGTATGTGAAATAAGTGATATGTGAATCACTTTGAATTATGGTCAGATATATGTTATACAAATGCAGTTGCTACTTCCAGCTATGCACTAAGCTAAATTTATAGCTGTTCCTTAATTTTGCACTCTGTCAGCTATGTTATAATGTGTGTTTATAGGAATGTTCTCTCTGAAGCGTTTGTTCCTTTTTCATCTAGCTAGCTAGCTGCTATCTCTGAGCCCTAGAGGTATAACTTGCTTTTTGTTTACCAGTCAACAGCATTGATGATTCTTGTTCTCAACAGTTTTTCTGAATTAAAGTGTACAAGCACAAAGCCATATTAAGCACTTAGGGTACAACACAACTTCATCTCTAGTCATGAAAAGCATTTGAAATTTATCAGTAATAACATCTAAAAATTATTTTACTGTTGGAGTGGAATACTTTCTCTCAGAACAAACTTCTTAATTTGTCTATAAGGAGCTGAGCACAAGCAAAAGATCTAGTGATTTGTTTTCCTCCTTAAGGTTTCTAGGATTGTTTCTTCCTATACACTCATATTCTTACAGTCTTGTAGGAAGTATTCCTGTTCTCTTGTATAGTATTGCAAACTCTCTTCTGAGGTGCCCAAGTCTCCGTTCAGCATACAAGAGGCACTGGCACGTACATCGGCCTTGTGAACCCCACTCCCAGGGCTGGGCTTTTCACTTTGAGCAATTCTCTGCTGCACATCATGGTGCCCAGCTTCCATTTTTATTCTGGTCTAGGCCTGTCTGCCTCAACGCCTCCATCTACAAAACGAGCCTAAGTCACGCACTTTAATGGCTTATGCTGAGAAACCCACTGAATAGAGATCAAGTGTTAGAAAAGAAAAACACCACAAAGCTAGGGCTGATGATAAGTTACTAGCTGTAGTGTGTTGCCATTGTCAGATACAGGCACGTGCACAGAACGATGGGATTTCTTATAGGAGAAGAACATGATAATAAAGCATCTTCGTGGAGTCCTGCAAAAATCACTCATGGATTTCTCTGTATGCTGTTAGGCTTGATATCTCTTTATTATCTAAAAATGTTCAATTATAATGAAGGGACTGAAGCCATATACAAATACTAAGAGGTCTTTCATTCATGTAGCCCTTGTTAAGGGATGTTAGGAGAAGGTGAGAGGAGTCTTTATTGCTGCAGGTGATGGCAGGGAAATGGAAGGAGTATTCAAGTGTTCAATGCAAGGAGAATTGAAGTGTTTGTCGAGAAATCCAGGATTCAGAAGGGAGAGAAGAAAGAATCTAGAAACGTTCAGAAAAAAAAGAAACAGCAAGATTAACAATGTAGACAAAGATTTTGCTATGGAAAGAGGCTGTGATTAGAATGATTCAGTGGCCTTTTCCAGTTTGAATCCACTATTATGCAACTTGCATATAAACAGTTGGTCATGCTAGAAGTTATGCTGGTAGTAACTTGCCAAGAGAAGACAGCTTCACTTAGATTTGCATGTGCTTTAAATCACCAAACGTATGCACTGCTTAAGTTACCCATACTCTTCGTTGACGTGGTTGCTGAATATGAATTGCTACTTGAGTTCACTGGCAATAAACACCTGCAATTAATCAAAAATATTCCCACTCTAGAGAAGGCTGATGTGGTCCACATACAAAGTTGCAAGAGTGATGAGTGTTACCTTCAGCGCATGCCATAGACTCTAAATCTAGGATCTTCGGATACTTCACAGATAAACAGAGAAGTTATGAAGAAGACTTGTTTGGGGGAGTTTCATTTTCACCCCAATCCTTTTGAATTTGGCATCATTGCTTAGACTTGAAATGTATTTTGAAGTATTTAACTGTCCTTATGATGCAGGCCCTTCCCAGTGAAAGTCTTATCTGTGAATTTCTTCAGGCAGTCATGTAGCTATGCCCTGTGAGAAGGGCTGCACTGAGCAGAGATACGCAGATCATGCGCTCAGTTTCCCTTGGAAATAACATGAGGAATGGCTTTCTTATGGATTTGGGGGGGGGGGGGAAGCTATGGAGGAAAACTGTATGGAATGAACAATTTCCCCTCTCTTTATGCTCTCTCCATTCTCCTCCCCCTTATTTTCTTGTTCCTAATGCTAAAAGATTTTCCAGTTCGTCAGAACTCAATCTCTGATTCACTAAGAGCTACGCTTTTGAATGAGTACTTTCTAGAAAGTGTCAAAAGGTGGCTTTTATCTCTTACCACTTTTACAGAGAGCCTGTAGAGTTACTACATTTAAAAAATGTGGTTGCGTTTCTCTGCCTGTAACTCTTGTAACCTGTTACTAATGTGTATTTAGAAAACAGTAAATAAAATGTGAATGAAGCATTCCATCTGTCACACCTTTCTTGGCAAAGAACAGTGACGTTTTCTGAAGTTGTACCTTTTTTCCTCCAAGAATTCTACAAAGTCCATCATTGCAGCACTTACTGAGGAGCCTCTACAGCTGAGAATTACTGGAAGCTCACAGAAAATTAGTGTAGTTTTAAAAAACTTTTCGGTGGGTGAGCCTTCCTAAATACCCAAAGCTGTTTTAGAGACATTAGCCCACTGATGCTTCAGAAAAGTTATAATACAACAGATCCATTTCTCTGGTGAAAAATCTTCAAAACCCGACTGCTTTATTGAACCTATGGCTGTCCATAGCCCTTGGGTTTTAACAAAACCTAACGCATTGCTGATGTTGCGCTTGCCTAACAGGGAAATATTAAATTTATTATCCATATGGATTACATCCACCTTCTGGTCTGGCAGCAGCAGCTGGCAGTTTTTAATTGACCTTGGTTTCACTGAAGGAGCACTTTACACCTGGAAGCTGACTCACGGCTCAGTGACACCACTTGGAAGCGGCACCCCAGCCTGCTCCTCGCAGAGGGGGAGGCCAAGCCCCGCCATTGCGAACACAGCCCCCCAGCGGCCCCACAACGCCGCCGCCCCCCACGCAGCGCAGCCCCTGAGGCGGCGGCGCGGGCGAGACCCGGGCGGCGTCTGCGCACGCGCCGCAACGGCCGGCGCTGGGCGGTTTAAACGGCCGGCGCGGGAGGGCTACTGCTGTCACGGCGCATGCGCGGCGGCTCTGTCAGCGCGGCGCGCGCAATGGCGGCGGCGGCGGGTCGGCGGTGGTTCCGCGCTCTGGCGCTCGGCGTGTCCTTCCTCAAGTGCCTCCTCATCCCCACGTAGTAAGAGCTCCCCTCCCTCCCTCCCTCCGTCCTCGGGGCTGCGGTGCGGCCCGCTCGGCCGCTCGGGAGTCCCCTCCCCGGGGCCGAGCCGGAGCGGGGGCGCGGTTGGCTTCGCCCTCTCGTCAGGAGCTGGCAGGTCTTTGTGGCGCTTCCCCGGTGTCTGAGCAGTGAGCGGTGCGGCAGCGCTCGTGCTCCCAGCTGGGGTGCTGCATTTCGAAATCCTCCTCCTGGTTTGCCTTTCTTGTGAAACCTCAGTAAGAACACGCTCAGTTACCAAGTGAAGGCTTTTATTTCCTTAACGTGATGTCTTTTGTAGGCAGGCTGTTACTGAATGATGCTGCCTCTTTGTCCTTTTAGCGACATAAAGGTTTTTTTTCTTTTTTCCAGAGTAAGGAGCTTTTTCTGGTGTTGACTTTGCCTTCTCAGAGCAGCATAGTTTTGTTTTGTGTTTGGACACACTTGTAGCCTGTAGATCTACACACTTGTAGCCTCTGTAGATCCAGAATCTTTAAACGTGCTAAATCATTCACGCATTTTAATTGAAACACTTTAATGTTAACCACTTACTCATGCAGATTTAAAAATTGTAACTTGTTATTTCTCTAAAAGGAGATTTAAAAGTCAACACGAGGAATTTTGGTATTAATGTCAAAAAGCTGACCTATAAATACTTCTTGTTTTATGGTTTCCCATGTGTGTCTTTGGTACAAGCTCATGCTGCTTCTCTGGTACTGTTCAAATTTACTCGATCAAAGTTCTTAGATCAGCTTTACAGCAGCTGCTACATAGGCTTTTTTTGTCTGTCTGTGGTGATAAACTCAAAAATGTTTCTCCTTCAAGTGCGTATACATGACTTCTAATGTCAACCTTCTTCAGTCATTCCACAGACTTTGAAGTACATAGGAATTGGCTTGCCATCACTCACAACTTGCCGCTCTCTCAGTGGTACTATGAAGTAAGTTGAGTTTTCCTGGGGGCGGAGGGGAAAAGTTTTTTGTTTTTTTCTTAAACTGTGTGTAAGCTACAGGCATGTGTCAGCCTATTTGTATGCTAGAGGAGAAGGCCATTTATTTGCAGAAAGTACATGTTGTGAATACTGATCCTTGTCAGCTATTGGTAACAGTGGTGCCAGAACATACTGGTTGTTGGCCCTGTGTAACTTTCAGGTAAGAAAAAAAAAAAACGGGACAGCTGCTAGCTCTTATGCTGGTGAAATGCAAAAGACAATTCAAATGTGGATTATTGGAAAGACTGTATAATAAAGGAGCAAGTTGCGTGGTAATCTTGAATTGCTCCTTCCTTAGCTGTTGTCATGTACGATATGTAGATATCATAGTAAATGCACCTAACCCTCCTTATGGAAAGGGATGAAATGATAGTGGTCTTGATAAAGTTTTATTAAAAGTAGGATTCACTAACTAATGAATAAAAATAACTTTGAGACTGTAATAAGACTGTTTGCTGGCTCATGGACATATCTTGATTAGTAGAAAAATCAAGGTGCCCTTGTGGCCAAGAAGGCCAGTGGTATCCTGGGGTGCATTAGGAAGAGCCTTGCCAGCAGGTGGAGGGAGGTGATCCTCCCCCTACTCAGCCCTGGTGAGGCCACATCTGCAGCACTGTGCCCAGTTCTGGGCTCCCCCAGTACAAGACAGAAATGGAGCTACTAGAGTGAGTCCAGCAAAGAGCTATTAAAATGAAGAAGGGACTGGAGCATCTCTCTTACGAGGAAAGGCTGAGAGAGCTGGGCCTGTTCAGCCTGGAGAAGGGAAGGCTGAGGGGGGATCTTATCAATGTGTATAAATGTCTGAAGGGAGGGTGTGAGGAGGATGGGGCCAGACTCTTCTCAGTAGTGCTCAGCAATAGGACGAGAGGCAGCGGTCACAACCTGAAACACAGGCAGGTCCGTCTGAACATGAGGAAAAGCTTCTTTCCTGTGAGGGTGACTGAGCCCTGAAACAGGTTGTCCAGGGGGGTTGTGGTGTCTCCATCCTTGGAGATGTTCAAAAGCCACCTGGATACAGTCCTGGGCAATGTGCCGTAGGTGACCCTGCTTGAGCAGGGAGGTTGGAGTAGATGATCTCCAGAGGTCCCTTCCAACCTCAACCATTCTGTGGTGCTGCATCCCATCTTTCTAACAGTACTTCAGCAGAAAAGCTCATATCATGTTAAGCTGGTTACTTCTATTGTGAAGGAGTTTCTGTTGAGTAAGCGCTACTGAGATAAAATGTGTTGACTGACTTGCTATGATAAACTGTATATGATGGTTTTTAAATAGCATACCTTGTTCAAAATGCTGAATTATTTGATCTCCTTTTGTTTTTAGGCTACTTCAGAATGGACCTTGGATTATCCACCATTTTTTGCTTGGTTTGAATATGCACTTTCACACATTGCCAAGTACTTTGACCCAGAAATGTTGGTTATCCAAAATCTAAATTATTCCAGCCATGCAACCATCTTCTTCCAAAGATTTTCTGTCATCTTTACAGATATCCTTTTTATATATGCAGTTCGTGAGTAAGTCTTAATGTTCTAATTTTAGGGAGAGCGGGTAGTCTTTTTAAAATCTTGACTTTCTAGAATAGCAACAAGAAGTTATTTATAGAAATGAGCTTGTAAATACATGGATAATCAAAATTGTTCTAACCTACTCTAAGAGAAATTGGGAGTGTGAGCTAAAGCAAAGTTGCCTCTTTTGTTATTCCTGGACGTGCTCTTGCTATATGTATGATTGGATTTGTACACATTCAGACTTTAGCTGTTTTTTTCACACATGTTATAGGTATTGTGTTTGTCTTGTTGGGTTCACTTTGTAGGACTTGAGGGCAGGTTGGGTGAGCCCAACTGTGTTTTCGTACTACTTCTCTTATCGCTCTACTCTTCCAAGTTAGTAGTGTGAAGGAAACTTGTGATGAAATGCCCTTATGATCAAATATGTGAAGCGAATCTAGTGTTTTGGGTATTCATGCTAATGAGCTGACTATTCCAAGTCTAACTGCTAGTATTGTGTGTGTGTGTGTGGGGGGGGGGGGGTTGTTTTGTTTTTCTAACTCCCTGGTTTTGCAAAGGGGAAGCATTCATCTTATACCTAAAATGTAGAATGGAGGAAGATGTTGTGGGAATTGCTGTCTTGCCTACCACAATGATTTGGTTCTAATAATCTTTCTACCCAGATTTTTGAGCAGATGGCATAAAACAGGCAAAGTTATCTGTTCTTGCATTACAGCATGTAAACTCCTTTATTTACTTTCTGTATCTGAAGTAGGCTAGCTTTGATTTGTGGGGGTTTTTTTTCTTCATTGTTCTGGCTCAAAGATGCATGAATGAGCCAGTTCTTTTAAAACGGCACTACTTACACCAATTCAATACAAGTCATCCCTGAATTTTTAATCTAATCTAACCTCACCTTCAGCATAATGCAGACCATGTGGTTTCACACCGAGAAGTAATAAGATATTTTAAAACAATAGAAATACAGCTTATAATCTTGAGGGGAGACAGGAATAGGTTAATGTCTACCTGAGGACTTTGACTATAACTTGGTATAGTGTCTCCAGACACAGCAATGCTTTGCTCATGCATGAGAAATTGATAGTAAACAGGCTATGACAACTATATGGGTTTTTATTATTCAAGTTAAGACATAATCCTGAGACTCCTTAAATTACTTAACATAAGCTTTAGCATGTGAAAAATACTACATTATTTCACTTTAAAATTCTTTTATTCATTAACTCTTACTCATGACATTCTCTTGGTTTGGTGAACTTGGCAAGAGTTTTATTATTGCATTTTGTGCTAATAAAGTAGATATCCTCAAGTTAAATGCACTTTTCAATTATTAAAAGCAACAACTTTTTTTTGTTAGCTGTTTCAATTAATCTTTCCTTTTATACTGCTCTTGTTCAGATGCTGCAGATGTGTAAATGGAAAACGAGCAGGAAAGGATATTATGGAAAAACCAACATTTATTCTCGCTGCTCTGCTTTTGTGGAATTTTGGGTTGTTAATTGTGGATCGTATCCTTTCAAATCATAGTTTATTGGTTTTGTTTTTTAACCTGTTACAGCATTTGGTACAAACCCTAAACATTATTTCTGTCATAGAAAAAAAGAAAAGTAAAGTTACTGGCTGTCGTGGGCTGAAAACTTAAGCTGAAAAACTTAATGTTTTCATTAGAGTTATTATTTGGCAAAATGAAAAAAAAATTTTTTTTTCATCTGATTTGCCAGAACTCTAGGAGGACCAGTTTGACAGCAACATATCTCTTCCTGCTGGCTGCCCCTTCTCCACCTGCCTACAGAAATATTTGGGAAGAGCCTTTTTCCTGGGTGTGGTTCTGGGTCTCTCCCATGGCAAGGAAAGTCTTCGAAGTGTTTTATGTTCAAGTTATACTGAATTGATTTATTCTGCATGAGAATTAGTTACTTAAGAGGATATAAAAATAACTCTGGAAAGTTTAAGTATTGTCAGTCAGTCTCAACATAATGTGCATCAATCTGGCTAAAGAAGGAATACAGAGGAGGAAATGACAATAGTTTTATAGTTTGGGGCACTGGCCTTCACAATCCATGTCTGAATTGCCTGCTGACAGGTTGTGAGTGGCAAATGAAGTTACCATCTCCAACCATTAATACAATGCCAGGCAGATACTAATACTTAAGAACTTTAAAAACTGGAGAATTTGATTAATGAGGGTATGCCAAGAAGTTTTAACATATAAAACCAAAATAAATAAAAGATTACTATGATAGCACATGAATTGCACAGAATGTCTGTACTCAGATTGTTATTAAGAGTTGCTTTATTTCATCCCGATAGTGTTAGTGGATCCTGTGTCTGTACTTGCGAGTGAGATTTTGTGTCCACTTTGAGTAAACTTAAGTTTAAATTTCCATTTTAATTTGAGTTCGATTATACATTTGAATCTCTCCAGGCAACTGACAGTAGTAAAGAGACCTTACTTTATTCCTTTCTTGACTCAGATTCAGATATTCACTTCCAATACAATGGCTTTCTGTTTGGGCTGATGCTTCTCTCCATTGCCCGACTATGTCAGGTAAGCTTGAGTGGCTCTGTTCTGGTCATATCATATGTGTTTTGGTGCATTAATTCACTTCATTGTGCTGCTCATGTTGCAGTTAATGGGAGTGGTTCAAAGTTGAGGTGTGCTAAGGTGGATGTCTAATTACTTGTTAAGTTTTGGGGGGAGAGGAGACATTGGAACTCGCCATAAACGCTTGCTTGCTGATGGTGCAGCATTCCTGTTTCCCATGAAAAAGCTAAACTGCATGTTACACCTAAACAATGTGGCATGGCTTCATGCCATGTTATCTCCTCATAAGACACCACTCCTTAGAAGACATCTCTCTGAGCTGCAGAAAGATGAGACCTCCTCCGATTTCCAAGTATCGTGTGAAAAAATAGTTTCTGTCTCTATACCTGTTGTGTGTGACAGTATTTACTTTGTAATTTTGACTTGTAATGAAGAAAATACTTATTTAGCTTTATGCCTATGATGAATGCTCTGTTACTTGAAGAGCACAATAGGACTACTGTTAAAAGCTTGTACAAAGGGAAGAGTTGAAAAGCTTGGGGTTTGTTTTGTTTCTTCCTTTAGAAAAGATATTTGGAGGGTGCTCTTCTTTTTGCGGTTCTTCTGCATTTCAAACACATCTACGTGTATGTTGCCCCAGCATATGGCATTTATTTGTTGCGATCGTATTGTTTTACTGCAAATAACGCAGGTAAGATGTATATGTTTCTTCACTTGCTTTGGGGAGCAGATCATGTTAATTAGTGGGGTTTAGGGAAGACAGAAGACGAGCAGTTATCTTTGTAACAAGATGGCCGTAGGTCAAACGAAACAAATTCTGCTTGGGGAGTAGAGTTGGAAAGATCTATTAAAGTATACTTGTTTCTGTAAAATTCATGTTTCTTGAGTAAAGCCAACATGAACCAACTGCAGATGGCAGTTTGAAGCTGTAGGAAGTATTCTGAGTAAATATGGAATGATTAGATAGTGTCAGAGGCTCCAAAGTCTGCCTTTGAGTTTCTCTCCATTTTTAGCACAGAGAAATGTTTGATATTCCTCACATGAACAGAAAAGGCACATCTCTTGAAGGAGAACATAGCTAAAGGCTGTATAATGCAGGATCTGCAGTGCGGAAGAAGTAAAAGGGCGTAAGTTAATGAAGAACACAAATGAAAGAAATGTAACCTATCATCAAAGCAATGCCATGATAGGATTGTCCAATGTTGAAAATAAGGATAGTTGCAAGCAAACAAATACAGGTTTAGTTCTGCAGGGGGCAGTGGCTGGGCAGATCACAAGAGTTGGTTTTAAGAAAATAATTCAGTCTGAAAAAGGGCTTGTAAAGATACAGTCCTACTAAGTTGGAGGTCATACTAATCTCATGCTAAACAGTAGTTTCCTATCATTTAATAGATGATTTTTCTGTTCAGTAAGATCTTAAATAGTCTGCAACTTACTGATCAAGAAAAATAGCCCCATATTCAAGGTAGCACAATGTATTTTTGGTTTCAGGCCTCTTAGTCTCTCACGCAACATATTCTTGATGTGCAGTAACTCCTGCCACAGGCTTCTACTTACAGCTGTATGCTGATCCATGAGAAACTGAAGCCTGATTGTGATCTAGTTCAAAAATTACCACTGTCCTGTATAAGTAGTGTTTGATACAGAGCTGTATCCCAGTTTGCTGATGCCCAAGTTCCTTAGTGTAATAGTATATAAAGAAGAGTGTAACTATTATTGAAGGAAGCAATTGAATATATTGATATAAAGGGGTAAGTATATTGATATAAAGGTTGTATATGTGCTAGCAATTTGCTGTTGGGGTGGAATGTTTTGTCCCCCTCCCCATTTTGTCCTGCTATCTGTATTCATAATCTTTTTGCTTCTTGTAGATGGATCCCTGAAGTGGAGAAGTTTCAGCTTTCTTCATGTAACTCTCATGGGATTGATTGTCTGTCTTGTTTCTGCTCTTTCATTGGGTCCCTTTGTAGTATTGGTAATGATTCCTTTTTCACCTTTTATCCCCTGAACTTTTAGAAAATGTAGCGTTATAAAAATATACACCATGTCTTATCTAAAAAGGCCATTTCTTTCATTCTTTCTTTTTTTCTTTAGGGCCAGCTGCCTCAAGTCATTTCGCGGCTCTTTCCTTTCAAGCGAGGCCTCTGCCATGCTTATTGGGCCCCTAACTTCTGGGCTTTGTACAATGCCATGGATAAAGCATTAACAGTTGTTGGTACAGTATGCTAATCTTAATATTTGGTGCTTATTTGCAGATGTAGCTCTCAGGATTTTAGTCTTCCCTCCCCATGTGAAATCCAGATAGCAAATTAGATTTTCAGATTGCCTTAAATCTCTTGATAATCAACATAATGCAGTGCATGCTAATGGTTTCTGGTTGTTAGGTCAGAAATCAATCTTCTGTCTCTGTCATCTTTTAAAAAAGAAAAAGCTCAGCCATATACTTACTTCAGGTCTGTGTTACAGCTTTTTTATTTTCTTTAACATTTATCAGTTTGTGCTTTTTTCTTTTGTTTCCAGGTTTAAAGTATAACTTTCTTGACCCCACAAAAATTCCTAAAGCTTCAATGACAGGAGGGTTGGTTCAAGAATTTCAGCATACTGTGCTCCCTTCTGTGACTCCACTAGCAACATTAATCTGTACTTTAGTATCAATATTGGTAAGAACAAATAATGGTTTTGTAAACTTCATGTGTCCTGTCCTCACTGGCTTTTGTTTGATTAGCATATGTCCTGTCCTCACTGGCTTTTGTTTGATTAGCATACATTCCATGTGAGACTTTATTTCCTGTAAGATGTTTTTTTGCCCTGGAATAATGTGATTATGATAAATCGTGAAGCAATGTATTTTTTTATACATGATATTACTTTCTCCAAATATGACCAAAAATTATGGCCTATGTCAGCTCTAGAGCAGTAAAGAGATTAATAAAAGCAATCTTAGATCAAAACCATTCTGCATACTGAGCTAGAAATAATCTTTTGTGATAGCAGGTAGTTGAACCAGTACTCAAGAGATAAGAATTGAATAGAGATATTGATGGAATTGTTTGGGAAACTTGTGTTCCTAACAGTATGAGCTATAGCTAAGCACGGTGTTCTCTGTATGAAAAGCAAGGAATTGAAGGCTCATTAAGTAATTAACTGGATACAAAGTCTTTTTTGTTCTAATGAGCAATTGTATTAGCCTTTGACTAGAAGTATCTTTGTTTCAGCACCCTTAGGTAGAAACTTCTATGAAATAAGTTTAGTGGCTTAGATTCAAAGATGTTTTTTGCAACACAAACAACAAGGAGTTGGCTGTGCAACTGAAGTCTTCCTGTTACTGATGGAAGACGGAAGTCTTTCAGGCAGCAGTTGTTATGCACCCAGATAGACTCTCTTCCTCCCATGCTATGCAGTGCTTGCGCCATACAAGCACAACCTGAGTTCGGTTGTGTTTATTAACATTATAAAAGCTCTTGTGGTCAGTGGCTTGTGTTCGGGATTGTTAAGCTTTTCACTGAAGTCTTGTTTTTGCCTGTTGTTTCTAGCCCTCTGTTTTCTGTCTTTGGTTTAAACCTCAAGGGCCCAGAGGCTTTCTTCAGTGCATTGTTCTTTGTGCATTGAGCTCCTTCATGTTTGGCTGGCATGTGCATGAAAAAGCAATACTTCTTGCTATTCTGCCTTTAAGGTAAGTGAGTTGTGTAAGTTGTAATTTGCCATCTGAACCTTCAGCCACTTGTTGAAGAATCCTCAAAAGAGGATCACTTAGTTTTCAGTATATTTCAGAGAATTAACATGTTTACAGGCTGAAAAGTTTTTAATGCACTTCTGGCAGAACTAATTTCGGCCACCAATAAAATGCAGCCTTCTTAGAAGTAGAACATGATGACACTAGTAAAGTAGTATACGCAGAGAACTAGTGTGGTGTTAAACAATAATCTTCTGCGAAATACTAGGAAGTATTGACATCTACCTTAAAATTGTTTCTACTTAGAAACTCTATTTAGAATTTATATTGACTTAAAAATGAGCGGAAGAATGAACAAAGTGCACGATCTTGAGACTATTAAGCAATCAATTTAGAAGTCTGATGGACAAGACTACCCACTGTGTACTCTCTTCTTTCTCCATTTGAAAATTAAGGTGTATTAAGATCCATAAAATAACAGGAAATCAATGCATTTGGATTCACACCCTTGATTGCCATTGGCATTACACAGAAAACTTTCAAACTGTGCTCGTGGAAGACAGGGTGGCCACGTGGCCCTTAAAATGATTCATTCAGGTCCCCCTTAGAGCCTCCCTTCCATAGCGATAGTTTGAGAGTAGGCATGATAAAAGGTTTTGCTGATGTTCGATGGTGGTTGAAAGCAGGCTGCTTTCTCAAGGTCACTTTTCTTGCACTGCGACTAGTGCCTTTGTGCAGTAAATCCACTGCACCAGAAAAATCAAGACCTGTTTATTGTATGTCTTGTGGCCTTGCCTTTTCAAGAGAAAAATTAATTGGTTGCCTGTCTTGAACAGTTGGGCATTACTGTCATACTCAAATTTGGCAAGCCAAGTCTAAATTTGGTGAACAAAAATCCTGCCCCAGCATCTCTTTTGATTAAATTTGACCATCCATACAACTGGAAAAGAGTGGTTTTTTTGTGTGCCATAGAGTTTTCATAGTTGGACACAACTACTTTTTAGAACTAGTACTGTGAGTGAGAGGGAAGAATGGGTGCTGAGACATTTACGTATGCCAAGAAGGCATAGCGATGAGTATGACCAGAAGTGAATCTGTTGACATCTGGCTTATAGTCGCTGTTTTAGATGTGATGGCTCATGTTTCTGAACTATTGAGTAAGGCTGCTGTAACTCTGACATAAAACCTATGACCGCAGCTAGTTCAAGCCTGGTTTCAGGAACAGAAGTATGAAGACGGACACTTAGTAGATGAAATATGTAGATTCTTCATAAGCATTTGAAGTTGATCAGGTTTTTTGAATAGTTAGGATTTGAGATCTACCCTGGCAGGGACAAACGTAAAAATACTGCAGTCTTATAGCTGCTGGGCAGATCAAACTGGTACTGAATGAGTGCTGTGGTTAATATTTAAAATGTTAGGTAGATTGTTTAGGAGCCAACTGAGAAAAGGGACCTTTTGTACTATACTCAACAAAAACAGTATTCAGTTGCTACCAAAGGCACTTGGGCCTGTTTAGGGTTGAAGTAAGGATATAGTTTGTAAGCTGACTGACCAGTATTGCTGCAAACCTTTATTTTGGTCTGCTCGGAAATTTATAGTGATGTTCTAACCTTTGCAAAAGGAATTTGGGGAGGGGAGGAATTATACTGGCAACACAAAAGAAAAGAGAGGAAGGAGGGGTGACAGTGTTTGCAGCCAGCTGGCGAAGGAAAAAGACTGTTTGTGGAAAACTTCAGGACTTTCTGATACTGATGTTCAGTGGAAATGTGGTTTTCTGGGGCTGGTTTTCCTGGCTGGCGCTCTCATGCATTTTATCACAGGCCATCTGGCTTGGAAGAAGGAGATGCCATCACAAGGCCCAATATTCAGAGAAACCGGGGCTCCATTTGATCCCCATTTGACCTGTTCTTCAGTCTGTCTTCTGTGATTTGTGTGCTGTGTAGCTGAAAATAAATTTATTTTCTGAAAGACAAAAGTGTAACACAAATTCTTGTCATTTTAGCTTGTTGTCTGTTCAGAGAGCAAAGGATGCTGGCATCTATTTAATTCTGACAACCACAGGGCATTTTTCACTTTTTCCATTGCTGTTCACATCACCAGGTAAAATGTTTTCCTTCTTTCTATGCTTTCATGGTTTTTTTTTTCTTTTTCTTCACAGAGGTGACATGTAGGTAATATTTGGGATTATTTTATGTAAAAAGCTGAAAGTTGTAAGAGGCTGTATGTCAGCATGTTTCCCTAAATCCAGACTCTCCAATTGGTGAAAGGAAACATTGTTTAAAAAATGGAGGAAGAGCAGTAGGCTTCAAGATGAAATACAGAGAGAGGGGAAATTGTCATAGTCAGTATTTGTTATCCCTAGTTCTGCCACAGTTCTAGAAATCTCCCCTTGTCTAACATAATCATGTGAAGCAATAGTGATATAGACAACATGAAATTAAACCCGACAGATTCTGTTGTCCAGTTGACTTCATGCTGTCTTCTACCGAAAGTGTTGTTGCTTGAGAAGTGATTCTAAATTCAGTAATGTTCTTGTATGTTAAACTAAAAATCCTGAAGCAGCATCCATTTTAAGTTGGATTAGGATACACAGAGACAGAATACATCTGTCTTTGCGACCAAAAACTGTTCCCTTCTCCCCCATCCCCTCCATTTTTATTTAATTAAAGGTCCGTTTGCTTTGCTTAACCCTTAGACCATAACAGCTACAACACTGCAACTTCTGTGTAATGATTTCCATCCTTCTAGCATAGTCCAGACCTAGACATTCTCTGTTTGGTCTGATGATGGTGCTTGTTTGCAATAGAGAAGCTGCAGTCCTGAGAGATCTTACTTTCAGGAATGTCATGTATTGTAATTGTAATTAGTGTTCAGTGTGTTTGTAGATATTTCAAGTACATGTATTACAGTACTTGGTATATTAATTAATAAGTGCAATATGTATTTATTCTTAGGTGTCCTAAGCAGTAAGACTTTTTGTTCTGTTGGGAGAAAGTAATTATTAAACAATGCGAGTTTGAATAGTATGACTTAGGCTTTTGCCTTATAAATTACAATATCTTTAATTTTTAAAATGTTCCTTGTGTTTCAGAACTTCCAATTAAAATACTGCTTATGCTGCTGTTTACTGTTTATAGCTTCTCTTCACTGAAATCTCTATTCAGGTAATTAAACTGTTCCTGAAGCTGAGAGTGAAACCACTTCTGTTGCTGGGAATAGTGTATTGTCATCAGGGCTGAATGAGTTGGGAAATGGATGATATCAAATTGAAATATTACTCATCAAAAAATGATACTTCTGTCCTAGTCTCAGAAGGCAAGACTCAGCACAGGACTGTTATAAAACACCCTTGTTGTGTTTGAATGGGGACAACTATCCAGGTAGTTGCAGAAGATGGTAAATTCACACCTGCTTCAATGCACTGTTAAAGCACAAAGTTGTAGCCTGTGAGGATTGAATTCAATATGAGAACATTTATTAAACTGACTACTCTGGAGATTATTTATCTGTGCTAGGAGTTATAAATACTACTGCATTTTGCAGTAGTGCTTAGTGTTTTCATGTGTGAAATGGCAGGCTGTGAATAATATGTTTTGATGACAAGCTGTGATTTGTCAACAAATATCTTTTGGTTGTCAAAACATATTTTAATTGCCTGAATTCTCCAGTATCATGTTTGGGGCCACTTATCCTGCACCCACTTGATCAAAGATAGGGTTTATCACTATGTCCTCTGTAGTCACTGCTCTCCCATTTCCCAGACTTTTCATGAAAAAGCCAAGCTGTAATAAAGTAGCTATTGGAAATGCCACAGCGCTGTGCTTGCTCAGTCAGTCATCTGTCCTTTATAGGTGATCCTCTTTCAATCAGACTGTTCTGTCCCCCTTACTATTCCAGAATTTAAATCATTCCTGCTCAAGGGCTCTAACCTGGGAGCTCTGCAGGAACTTATTTGCTGTCTAGAGCTCAAGAGCTTTTGCAAGTCTCCTGTTCCTAACTTTCCAAAAATCAAATTCCTTCCAAAAGCACGTCCAAATTCTCTGTAAACTCTCTGCAGTCACAACTGTACTGCATGTTTTCTGCAAGAGATTTTGATGCATAAATTCTGCAGAAAGTTGGGTCAGGGAGGATGTTTAAAATAAATCTGACACTTCCAGTCTTTGGATTTAGAACTTCCATGGAATAAATGTGTATATGAAGTATGGAAGGTCTCTCTGTTCAGTTATGCCTACAGCAGGAGAATGATGCGGGTGAAGCAGCATAGCTGCTAAGTTTTTTACTTACCTTTGTTCAGCAAAACTGAAACTATCTTGGAACTTGGTATAAAAGTCACATGATGAAGTACTGTTACGTATTTTCCCACTGAAAACTCTGTGGTCTGATTGTTGTTTCAAGACTTACTGTGATGTGGTGTGCAGTACTCTCTTCAGTGGTCACTTGTGTCACCAATGGTAATTGAAAAACAGAATGGTTATTAGTAGTAACATTTTAACTCTTTTTTTTTTTTTTTTTTTTTTTTTTTTTTTTTTTCTTCTTCTTTGACAGGAGAGAGAGGCCTCTACTTAACTGGCTTGAAACTATCTACCTCATTCAACTAGTGCCCTTGGAAGTCTTCTGTGAAATTATATTTCCTCTGACCCCCTGGAAGCTGACGTTTCCTTTTGTCCCTCTGTTGCTGACCTCTGTATACTGTGCTCTAGGTATCACCTATGCTTGGCTGAAACTATATGTCTCTGTCTTGACTGAACCGATTTCTGTTAGACAAAAGGCAGAGTGAAGCAACATTGTCGGGACCAATATCAAGTTATTCCATTAAGAGGATCATCCAGCACTGTGAGGAGCTGTCATAAGGATATGCACCTGTTGATAAGGCAGGGGGTACAACTACCTTTCATCTCCATGAATGGAGCATTTTTTCCCAATACCCCCTGTACTGTACAACTAGAATACCTCTTATCAAAAAAGCTCATGACAATAATGTGTAGCTTAGTGAGATGCCGCTAGCTGTGACTAAACTGTGAAACTTAATGGAAAGGACCTTGTGTTCATATTGGCTATTTAAAAACGTCCAGACTTCCGTCCTGAAGAAAACCTCCCTGGCTTTCTCATTAATGTTGTATTTTAGTGAAAGTATGGCAAGTTACAAAGGATTATTGCTGTGTAGAAGAGAGCATAATAACTGAATACTGTGGAATATGTAAATAAACATTTTTTTGGTATGTTTGTCTTGAGCATCTCTTGTAGTTTTTTTCAGCTGGTGCCTGAGCCCTGCTTCAGAAGCATACCATAACAATGTAGCAGCAACTAGCTGAAAACTTGTCCTGAGGTGCTTTGTCAAACACTAAGAGCTGAATCTGAAGCTTTACATTAGTTCCTTAATATATCAGCATCTCTCTGATCTTTCTATTTCATGGTCTTTTCAAAGAAGTTTTGATATACTTCTAAGTCATACTTATTTTTGGAGATAGGATAATTCCTTGATTTGGTAATCTTAATGCCAGTAAAAGTCATGTGGCTGGAAAATGGCATTCTTTTGAAATTCACGTAGAAGTTGGCAGCTAATGCCAAAAGACCAACTGTCCACATAACCAGTTCTCTAGTACTTTGAAGACATGATAAATCTTGCTTTGCCTCTGCAGAATGATGTGCAAAGATTCTTCTGAATCTGTAAAAGTGATAGGTATCTACAGTCCAACCTACCTAAAAGTCATGGCTTCTTTCATTTTAAACTCTGCGTACTTGTCCCTAAAAGATGCTGCTCTAGTAATTGAAGTCGCTTTTGGAGCCTTGAGATTACAGGCAAAACCATGTGGGAGGGGGAAAGGGGTGGATTTTTTTCAGGTAATTCTTCCATGTTAATTGAGTAACTGCCTTTAGAGGGGATAATTGATTAAATAGTTATTCCTTGTGGTCTTTGAAAAACCTGGATGTTAAAATATCATGTTATGAAAGTGGGTGGCTATCAGAATGGATGCTCTGACTAAGAACAGCTTCAGACCATTTCTGTAATGAAGTAAATACATGTTTAAACTATTAATAGAGACAGTAAGTGAGATAGAGCTCACTTGCAGGCTTCTCTATTCCAGTTTCCATTACTTCCCTTTAGTTTCTACTATTTCCATTTTCTCAGCTTTCTGCTTTGCCATACTCTTTGCGGGTAGCTGTTTTAAAACCGGCTGCAGTGGATTAGAGCCGCCTTAATTTTTATTCCCAGTTCTCTTTTCTGCCTCAAAGCTTCAAAACATTCCTGCTTATAAACCAAGAGTGGGGAATTGTAATGCTTAATTAAATGCTTGAAAACTTCCTGATAATTGGGACTTTCAAAGCAGCTGTCACAGCAGTAGTGTTGCTTTCTGAGATGCTGAAATTGATAAATCTATCTTCCTTCATTTACTGAAAAAAAATGCAACTGGTGTTGCAGATCCGGGCAATGTTGATGCAAATCCTTCAAGAGCTGTAAAGCCTGAGGTCTGAACTGGGTTTGCTTCAGCATCTCCCATTAAGGAATATCCAAACCTTGTTCTTGTGGAGGAAAGCTAACTAATGAAGTTTCAAGAAACAGACTTTGAGGTCCTTAGGACTTTTCTATGTTTACGGCGCAGCCGGACGGGAAAGGCTTTAACACCCGCGCCGGCCGGGGGGGCCCTGGCGGCGGCGGAACGCGGGCGCGCGGCGGCGGCGCGCGGCGGACGGGCGCAGCGCAGCACCGCGCCGCCCGGTCACCTTCGGCGGCGCCGCCGCCGCTGCCGCCGCCATGTTGTTCCTGCCGGACGAGGCGCGCTCGCTGCCTCCGCCGCCGCTCGTCAACAAGGGCTCGGTGTGGCTGGGCTTTGCCGGCTGGACGGCGGCGCTGCTGGACAACGGCTTCAACCACCGGCCTGTCATCCGAGCCGGTGCGGGCGGCGGGGGGGTCTAAGCGGGATTTGGTGTGTGTGTGAGGGTGGGGGGGCTCTGAGGGGAAGGGCTGGGAGGAGCGGGGGGATTTGGGGTGTGTGTGTGAGGCCTGGGGAGCTCTGAGGTGAAGGGCCGGGAGGGGGATCTGGGGGGGGGGTGTGAGGCCTGGGGGGGGGCTCAGAGACGCGTGGCCTGTTTTGGGGGAGGGGCTGGAGGGAATCGGGGGGGGTAGAGAAGGAAAAGTTATATGGAGGGTATGTGGAATGACTATGAGTGGTGGGGGGGCTAGGGGGGATTTGGGGTGTGTGTGAGGGCTGGGGGGATTAGGGGTGAAGGACTGGGGTTGGGAGGATTTGGAGGGGCTCTGAGGTGAAGGGCTGGGGGCAGTGGAGGGATTTCGGGTGATCCGTGAGGCCTGGTGGGGGATTTGGGGTGTGTGTGAGGGCTGGGGGTGCTCCGAGGTGAAGGGGTGGGGGGGATTTGGGGTGACTGTGAGGGCTGAGGGGACTCTGAGGGGAAGGGCTGGGGGGGACTCGGGGTTTGGGGTGTGTGAGGGCTGGGGAGGCTCTGAGATGAAGGACTGGGGGGGCGGAGGGATTTGGGATGTCTGTGAGGCCTGGGGGGGATTTGGGGGGGTGTGAGGGCTGGGGAGGCTCTGAGGCGAGTGGCCTGTTTGGGGGGACTGGAGGGGATCAGGTGGCTGGGGAAGGGGGTTATATGGAGGGTATTTGGGATGACTGTGAGAGCTGCGGGGGCCCTGAAGTGAAGGGCTGGGGAGCCTGGGTGGGATTTGGGGGTGACTGGAAGGGCTGGGGAGAGCTGAGGTGAGGGGTCTGTTGGGGACAGAGGGGAGGTTTGCGTAGGTGGGGGCCTGGGGAGCCAGGAAAGGGGCATTATATGGGATTTGGGGGGGATTTGGGGTGGGGGTGAGGAGGTGGGAGCCCTGAGGCAAAGGGGTCTGTTTGGGGGGGGGGTTGGAGGAGATCAAGGGGGGGCTGGGGAAGGGGCATTATATAGGGGGGGAATTTGGGGTGTTTATGAGGGCTATAGGGATGGGGGTGAAGGGTAGGGAGTGCTGAGGCGAGGGGCCTTGATTGGGATTGGGGTTGTTTGAAGGGGACTGGGGCGGGTGGGGGAAGGGGGCATTTGGGGTGACTGTGAGGGCTACGGGGGTGAGGAGCCCTGAGGTGGGGGGTCCTGTTGCGGGGGGATTGGAGGAGATTTGGGAAGGGTTGAGGGGGAAAGGGGCATTACATGGGGTGTGGGGAAATTTGGGGTGACTATGACAGCTGCGAGGCAGAGGGAGCCCTGAGGCGAGGGGACCTGTTTGGGAGGCGATGGGGGGGCCGGGGGGAGGTTTGCCTAGGTGAAGGGTGCTACAGGGACTTGGGGGGGCTGGAATGGGGCTAGCCAGACCCAGGAAGGGCTGAGGGAAGAGATCCGCTAGTATTTGCCCGTAAGGTTTCTGTCGTTGTGATGGGGTGGTCTTTTGGGGGATTATATTTTATTTGTGTTTTTACTCATGCTGAATGATTGCTTTGGATTTTATCGTCATAATCCAGGTGTTCACCGCCAGATTCTGTTTACGACTGTGGGCTGGTTTGTTGGATATTTTCTGACTAAGCATACAGAATATATACATGCTAAACGTGACAGAGAGTTGTTCGAGTATGTAAAGCAACATCCTGAAGACTTTAAGGCAACAGGTATAACGAGTTGTTATTTTAAGAAAGACCTTCATCTGCCGTAACGTAGAGATTAATAAGCACTAATAGATACCAATATGTTGATGTGCTGCGATAGAATCCATTCCTCTCTGGCAAGTCATACACACTTTGCAGTTGATTTGCAATGTAAATTGCAGCAGTAGTCAGGAAACCCGTGATACAAAAAGAGACATTCTCACTCAGCAGATCAGCTGCCTTGATGACCCTCTCTTACTCTGAAGAGCTTATTTTAGTATAAAAATTGCAGGACCACAATAGACCAAACTTATGCCAGTGAAAGAGAAACAAAGTAGTGAAAATCAGAAATTATGTTTTTTTGTTGGTTTTATTCTTGTAAAATTTAGGGGCCCCAGTCAAGATGAAGATTTTTTTCTGTTACAGACATTATACAATTTATAGTCAGAAAAGGCCCTTGCCCCCCAAAGTTTTCCCTTTAGAGGTAATAGGTTACCCACTGTAAGGTCGTTCCCTTTTAGATGTGTTGACAGAGTGCTGTCCCTAGTGTGGTTCTCAGCTTCTCAAGATTGCAGTGCATGTTGATTTAAAAATGTTGTGTGACGAATATTCAGAAAAGAAGCAGAGCAGGTGAAAAAAGTCTAAATAAAAATGTCAGGAAGCTCAAGTGCAGTTGGTTCTTGCTAGCTAATTGATGTTGTTTGAAAGAGCCTTGGTAAATAGCATTGTTTTACTAAATCTAGTCAATATGTGAAGCTATGTAATGGTGAAGTTAGGTTAAGAATCTAGTGTACTGTCCAATAAAATACAGTTAGTTGACTATTGCTGTTTGATTATAATTTGCATTGTGCTGTGTCAGTAGATATCTGTAGAAATAAAGAACACTTAGCAGCGAGGTCTCTTTATAGGGATCTGCAGTTCAACCTTCTGGAAAGGAAGAGAAGTTACCTACTTACTTTATGCTGCAAATTATTAGTTCATTAGAGGTAGCAAGAGACAAATTTTTGGTGACCTTGTTAACGTTTTGATCAAAAAAAGGAAGACTTTGATATTGAAGTCATTAAAATCTGCCTCAAATGTTGAATAGGTTTTCCCAATTCCATTCATTGCCTTTTGCAGAAAAGAAAAGAATAGGAGAGCTTTTGGAGGATTTCCATCCTGTTCGCTGAGGATTTCTTCAGCTGCTATGAGCCTGTGTCACAAGATGCAGTCCGCTGAACCAGTTCCATACTGGTAACATAAACAGGCTGTATGTTAGTAAGTGTTCAAATGCACATGGCTTGGAAAAAACAATTACTCTCTTTCATAAAATTAAAGTTATGATTAAATACATAGTGTTTCATTATTCTTTTTTTTAAACATTACATCATCAATGTATATGTAACATTGATATTTGTACTATGGTAATAATTTTGATTCATCTCTTTTTCAATTATTAAGACTTTTAACTGTGAAAATGGAAGATTGTTTATGCAGAGTGCATTAAAAAAAAAAGTGGATGAGTAGATTCCTGCATACTCCAAACTAGCCCCAGAGAACACTGTAGTGGGATCAAAGCCAAAGGCTGGCAGTGAAGGAACTTCTGTACCACCAAGGAAATTATATGCTCTCCATAACTGATTACCTCTATATTTTGCCTTCTCATTTTGCTTTTTCTTTGCTGAGGAAGATGATCAGGATCCAACCTTTCCACTTCCCAACTTGGTTTGCCGATCCTGAATCCACATCTTCAACCCAAGTGTTTTCCAGACATGCTGAGGATCTGCAGCTCTTCTGAATTTCACTGCAGGGTCAAAGCACTCAGCATGTCTGAAGGTCAGAGTACTTTCAAATATATTTAAATGTTCGAGTCTGAAAACACAGGTCAAAAGAAAATTTTGAGGCTGTCTTAGTAAATATGGCAAAATCAGCAGTGGTTTGATATCTCCAAGGAAACATCTGAAAATGGTCTTTAAAACACTAAAATTTCTAGTATCTGTGCAGACTTTTACCTCCTTCCCTTTTCTGTTGATGGGTAGTGACTCTCCTGCTGTACCCTTTCTGAGCTATGGTCCCAGTAATGCAGTGCACTTTGGGGGGACAGCAGGGGAGCTGGTAAAAAGGAGGACTCTGACTTTTGCTGCAACCATTGTCAAAGTTTCTTCGTCAGTTCAAATTACCGATCTGGTATGCTGGATTTCACAATACGTGGTGCAGAAGCACATCTGGACTGGATTCCTCCACTGCTGCTGCATTCCCTAGTGTGCAGCCTTCACTCAGTGCACCTTTTTGTGCTGTGCACTATCTGGAGGTACTTTCTCAAGTGCCTCTTCCTGGGAGGAAGCTTTGCACAGGCCAAAACCTTAGGCTAGCTGGAGCTGTTTGCAGCTGCGGCTGCTGGTTCGGCTCCCTATTCCCATCCTGTCCTGTCCCTCGTGTGTGCTGGAGGTGCTGCTGGAGCAGGGACAAGTGTCCAGCTACACTTGCTCTGAGGCGAGAGGTGTCCCTCGGCTCCAGGACCCCTATGTCCCAGGAACCCCATCCCCATGAGCTGATGAGCCTGTGCAAGATGAGTGTGAGAAAAGGGCCTGTCTCCCTCCACCACCTTTACTGAAAAGTGGCCGTGCCCACCACCACGAGCTGAGGCAGCACTGCTACTCCTAGGGGAGTCCTCAGGATAGGCTTCAGCCTGAAGGAAAAGTGTGACCAACACTCAGAAGCACTTTCAAAGCAATAGTTTTATTAGCAAGGAGTGGGGAAACTCCCCTCAAAGTCCAGGTACCAGCTGGAGAAGGGGTTCAGCATTTACAAGGGACTGTGGGAGTTCTCAGTGCAACAGCGCAATGCAGTCGTCTGCATGCTGCTCTTTGAGAATAAAGAGGCGTATCTTGGGCAATGGACCAGTGGAAGAAGTCTTTTCTGAGGGATCTCACAGTGTAGATTCTTCATAGGAGGACAACACACGACGTGGTTCTCCGGTGCTCCTGATCCCTGTTGTTGGAAGTACAGGACCAGCTCAGAGATCAGCTGCCTTGGTGCATGTTGGGTGAGTTGGCCTGTGGGAAGAGGCAGAGATGACGCGCGATGGTGGGAGCCTCTCCTCCATGACAGCCACACCGATTCTGCATCTGCCAAAACCCCAGACACCCTCACAACACGCTTCAGTCTCTGCCTTGGCAGTGAAAGATCTTGTCCCTCAGCCCTTACTGCAATACAAGGTATACAGCAGGATTCTCCACCTTGAAGGGAAGAGGTGAATGCCCATCCCCAGGATCTACATCTACGTCTACGTCTACATCTACTGGCATTTGGGGCTATGACCCCAATTTGAAGGCAAACCCCAAGGAACTCCCAACTGCTGGGTTATTGAGGAGCTGCCCGGGGACACTGGCATGGTCCCCGTGGGCTCTGTGTCTGCCTGAGCTCTTACCTTGGAGGCGGGGGTCAGGTTCACCAGCTGGGCTGCCCATCGCTGAGGTTGATCTGCTCGAGGATTTGGCTGTACCGCCGGGTGAGGGCGTTGGCGTCTCTGGTGAGGTGGGTGAGCACCTGCTGCAAGCCGTGGAGGTGGTGGGAGAGGCGCTCTTCCAGATCGGCGTCCGCCGCGTCGTCCGGGGCTTCGTGCGTGCTGGCGCTGGGCAGGCTGTGCTCGGTGGCGGCCCCCAGGCCTCTCTCCACCACGGGCTTGATGGACTTGAGGAGCTGGTAGCGCTCGTACAGGTCCTTCTGGTCGTCGGCAGCGGGGGCAGCGTCGTGGGGCTCCGGGAAGACCCCTCGGAGGAGGCTGGGAAACATGACCTCCTGCTCCATCTTCTGGGTGGCTGAGAAGTACTGCTCCATGGCCCAGCTCCTGCGGCTCCGGCAGTGCCTTTCTCGTCTCGGTGGGTGCCGTCTGCTCCCGCTGTGGCACAGGCAGGTCCTTTTATGCCCGGGGCAGCTGTCCGGGGTGGCCGTCCCTCCTCTCCTCCCAGCCAACGGCCATGCTGGATGGCGGCAGGGCTGGGGCTTGGCTGTGTGCCCGGCTGGAGCTCAGCCAAGGTGCAACCGGCCCTGGCTGAGCCTCTGCTTGGCCTTCACCCGACCTGGCTGGAGATCGTGGCGCGTTTCCGCACACAGATCAGGACGTGGCCACGAGGGGAGCTGCTGAAGGGCCCCCTCCCGGCCTGTCCTCCCTGTGCTGCTGCTGCTGCTGCTGGAGATGGTGGGGAAAGTGCGCTGAGCTCCTGCCCCCTCAACCAGGGTACGTCTCCCTCCTCTCATTATGTAACACTTGGGACACGAATCCTCCCCAGTTCCTCCCCCAAGCTACAAGGCAGCGGCTCCATGTCCCACCGCAGTCCTGTGTGTGCTGGGGTCCCTCAGAGAGGTGGAGGAGCGGTGCGAATGACGGGAGCCAGTGCTGGAGGGGGAATGAGCATCTCTCGGCCTCGCGGGAATTCGGAGCACGTGAAAGGCTTGGGTCCGTGTTGTCTGTGGAAGAAAAGGGCTCAGGATGGCTGCTGAGAGCCCTCTTCTGCTGGTCAGGCTGCCAACGAGCGCCTGAGCTGCACCAGGTCCAGCCCCGCAGCTGTGGGTCCCAGTTGCAGCAGAGCCCAGATACCCTGTCGGGAACCGCCGCCGGGGCCGTGCTGGGCGGGGGCACAGCACAGGCGCTGGGCACCGCGGGTGGAAAGGGCTGTTCCGGCCCCCACCTCCCCAGGGAGCAGGCGCAGCCGCCGGGACCCCCACGATGCCGGGGGTCGTCCCTGCAGTGGTGGGGCCCCAGTGCCTCTGGGCTCCCGGCAGCCGCAGCGATGGCCCGGCTGCGGGGATGGCGTCGGCCCCTCCGCGGGGCAGAGCGCAAGGTGGGGCAACGGCCGGTCTGCGCGTCCCGACGTGGCCTCGCGGCTGTGTGGAAACAGGGCCCTATTTTGGGAAGGGCCTGCGGGTCGCGCGCCAGCAGCCCCGCGCACGCCGCTGCCGAGACGGGTCGGGCTGCGATGGGGATGGAGGGGCCGCAGCCGCCCTCGCGGGTCCATTTCTGCCCCTGCCTACACGGACCCGAGGCCTTGATGTGCAGGCAGGCCGGGTCCCCTGTGCCCCGGGGAGGATGTGGGGGGATCTGTGTGCCGAGCGTTGCCCGTGGAGGGGCGGGGGCCATGACGTGAAGCCCCTGGGGCAGCGCTGCTGCCTGCAGCCTGCGGCGGTTGAGGGGCAGGAGCTCAGCGCCCTTCCCCCGGGGTCTGGAGGAGATGGGGCTCCCGCAGAGGCCAGCACCCAGCCAGGCTCGCTGGCGGCCAAGCTCACCGCGTTTTGGCCACCCCGACACCAGCCTCGCCAAGGCCCCCGAGGCTTTTCGTCTCCTGCCTCCTCTCGCGGGAGCGGGGAGAAGCCCTTCTCCCGCCAGCCTCCCCTCAAGGCCTCTCCTCTCCGGGGATGTTCAGACCCCACAGGAAACGTCTGTGGTCTGTGCCCGCTCTGTGTGTGGACGTGGGGCGATGTGGGGCTCCCCACGGGCTGCGCAGAGCTGCAGGCCCTGCTGTGTCCCCTCCAGCCCCATTCCCGCAGCCCCAGCCCTCCCAGCCGCTGCGTCCCAGCCGCAGGAGGCCTTGCAGGAGGGAGAGGGCTGGCCAAACTGCCGCGGGGACGCCGGCAGAGGGGATGAGCTGCCCTGGCTGTGGATTCTCCAGGAAATGCCTGCTGTGGGAGCTGGACGCCTCACCCGCCTGCGGTGCTGAAACCCAGTGGTTTTGCCGAATCGCGCTGGTCCCCCCTCCCTTTCCCCAGCCGAGCGGAGCTCACCTGGCACCGGTGCCCGTGTCGGCGAGGCCCGGGATGGGACACAAGCCTGTGGGAGGCCAGGGAAGGGTGCCGGGACGGCTGCAGCAGGGAGTGGGTGATCCTGGGTGAGGTGGGCGCAAGGAAAGGTCCAGGCTCTGCTGCCAGTGCTGAAGCAGGGCCATGGCCACGGCAGCCACTTAGTGTGGCACTGGTACGGGAGCTCCCAGCCCAGGGCCAGCCCTGCCGGGATGGAGCAGGGTCTCGCCTGGGGCTGCTGCTGCTGGAAGAGCTGTTTCCCCCTTGCCTGACCCTGGGGAAGTCCGCAGGCTGGGCTTCAGCCTGAAGGAAAGCACCAACTCTCAGAAGCACTTTCAAGGCAATAGTTTTATTAGCAAGGAGTGGGGGAAACTCCCCTCAAAGTCCAGGTACCAGCTGGAGAAGGGGTTCAGCATTTACAAGGGACTGTGGGAGTTCTCAGTGCAATAGCGCAATGCAGTCACTGCATGCTGCTCTTTGAGAATAAAGAGGAATGTCTCGAGCCCTGGAGCTCTTCTGGTGGACCCCCACAAAGGCAGAAGATGTTTCTTCATACGGGGACAACAGGCGACGTGGTTCTCCCAGGGTCAAAACCCTCGCTGTTGTGCAGCACCAGCAGTCGGGGGTGAGCTGCCTGGGTGCCTGGAGGACGAGTTGGCCTGTGGGAAGAGGCAGAGATGATGTGTGACGGTGGCATCCTCTCCTTCGTGTCACCCACCCCGATTCTGCAAGGGCACCTGCCATAACCCCTAAGAGCCATGCAGGGTGTTTTTGTCCGTGCCTTGCCCAGTGAGAGACCTTCTCCCCAGCCCCAGCTCTATAAAATCAATCCTTCAGGATGGTCTGCGTTGATGGGAAGAGATGAATCCCCACTTCCAGCATAGAGGTCTCAGACTGCTGGCATTTGGAGGGATCACACCAGTGTTAAAGCTCCCTCTTGCCCAGTTACCCTGCATCTGCCTGAGCTCTTACCTTGGAGGCCGGGGTCAGGTTCACCAGCTGGGCTGCCCATCGCTGAGGTTGATCTGCTCGAGGATTTGGCTGTACCGCCGGGTGAGGGCGTTGGCGTCTCTGGTGAGGTGGGTGAGCACCTGCTGCAAGCCGTGGAGGTGGTGGGAGAGGCGCTCTTCCAGATCGGCGTCCGCTGCGTCGTCCGGGGCTTCGTGCGTGCTGGCGCTGGGCAGGCTCTGCTCGGTGGCGGCCCCCAGGCCTCTCTCCACCACGGGCTTGATGGACTTGAGGAGCTGGTAGCGCTCGTACAGGTCCTTCTGGTCGTCGGCAGCGGGGGCAGCGTCGTGGGGCTCCGGGAAGACCCCTCGGAGGAGGCTGGGAAACATGACCTCCTGCTCCATCTTCTGGGTGGCTGAGAAGTACTGCTCCATGGCCCAGCTCCTGCGGCTCCGGCAGTGCCTTTCTCGTCTCGGTGGGTGCCGTCTGCTCCCGCTGTGGCACAGGCAGGTCCTTTTATGCCCGGGGCAGCTGTCCGGGGTGGCCGTCCCTCCTCTCCTCCCAGCCAACGGCCATGCTGGATGGCGGCAGGGCCGGGGCTTGGCTGTGTCCCCGGCTGGAGCTCAGCCAAGGTGCAACCGGCCCTGGCTGAGCCTCTGCTTGGCCTTCACCCGACCTGGCTGGAGATTGTGGTGCGTTTCTGCACACAGATCAGGACATGACCATCAGGGGAGCTGCTGAAGGGCCCCCTCCCGGCCTGTCCTCCCTGTGCTGCTGCTGCTGCTGCTGGAGACGGTGGGGAAAGTGCGCTGAGCTCCTGCCCCCTCAACCATGGCAGCAATACTGCCCATGAGACACCCAAACCACATGAAAGCTTCATGCTGGATTTTGCAGCTGGACCCCTCAAACACTAACTGGGAGCACCAGCCACCAAAGGGGGTGGTGCTCCCTGAGCACGTGCCACCAAGTCCTCTGCAGAGAGGCCCCACAAGTCTGCCTTGCCTTGGGGCAGGTACAGAGCGTTTGGGCAGCAGGTGGAGAAGGGGACCCGTCTGCAGCCCCTGGAGGTCTCTCACAAAGCCCGAAGCAGTATTTCTTGTCCTGGGCTGGTAGAAGAGAGCTGTGCTGTGGTCGGAGCTATGGAGCAGCTGACACTGCAAACACCAGAGAGCTGGGACTGGCCTGAAAACATCCCTGTGTGCCAGGAAAGGGCCTCACCGGGCCCCCCAAGCTGCAGGAAGCCCCACACCCTGCAGGGGCAGATCTTGCTTCCTCAGAAGTTTATTGGGGGAGGAAAGGCTGAGAGGAGGGGTGGAGGCCCAGCCCTGCCACCAGAATCCCCCAGCGATGTTTGGGATGACCCTGGAGTCCTCTGCCTTGCAGTGAGGCCTGGCTTGGTTTAGGGAATTTTGGGTAGTGGGGGAAAGAGAGGAGGCGGTGGACTTGGCAGGGCTGAGGACAGACCCGGGAGAGGTGGTCCCCTTGTGAGCCCTGCCCTGGCCACCCCCCTTATTCAGGGCTGGCGTGGGGTGCCCGCAAGGTCCCCTTTTGGCAACTGACCTGCGTAACAACCCCTGCTGAGAGGAGAAGGTGACTCTAAACAGTGCGTGTGGTTGTATCAAACACAGAAAACTGTCTGGAAGGTGTCTTCCCCAAACGGGTTGCATTAGGAAGGCAGATGACCATGAGGCCTCAGCCAGAGATGTTACAGAGGCAGATGACCATCATCTGGATTAAACAGTAAGGAGGGAATTGCAAAGAAAGAAGGAGTCAGCCTGAAAAGAAGCCTAGGAGAAGCATGAAAATTCCCAGCAGTCGGGAGAGACCTTGGAGCGGAGAGAGCAGTAGGCAAAACCCATTTGACACTAAAAGAAGTAACCGTGTCACCATCAAAGGCTCTGTCTTGATCAGATGGAGCATCCTCCCTGTCATAACCTTGCATCCAGCTCGTGGGGTGATATGCGTGTGTGTGTGTGGTTAGACCTCGTTCGGGATCGGTTATAGACGGGTGTTTGGAAATTGGTAGCTATTTAACATTTGGGGTCTAGTACTGTGGCTTCTCTGTATTCCTGATGCTGATCCTGCATGTGTAGCTCCCTGATTGCTCATTAGTTTTGTGTTGTTAATAGATAACTGCGCTGCAGATTTGTTTGAAGTATGTGAGCGGGACATTTTTTTCCCCTGTGGCAGCTGGCAATGCTGATAGGGCCTAGAGAGACGCTGTTGCAGGGCAGAGCCCAGCTTCCCCCGCCATGCCTGGAGAGGGCCTGTGCTGCCCCGTCCTTGCTCTTTTGTCGGGGACCTTTGTTGGTTCTTCCAGGAGAGAGATCAGGCTGGGAACATCTCGCATCTCTTATCAGTCATGCTGAAGAGTGGTGGCGAGCAGCGAGGGATCACTGGGGTTTGATACTTCCCCAGGGACACCATGATGCAATGTCTTGCGGTTGGATCAGAATCTTTCCATGGAAGAGCCCAGGCCTGGGGCCAACCGGCGAGACAGCAGCTTTGCAGAAAAGGACCTGGGGATCCTGGTGGACTGAAAGTTGTCCACATGTCATCAGTGGGTCCTTGCTGCAAGGAAGCACAACTGCCTGCAAGGCAGTGTTAGCGAGAGCGGAGCCAGGAGGTGCAGGGCAGTGATTCTTCCCCTCTTTTAGCTGTTTGTAAGACCCCATCTGGGCCTGGTTCGGTGCAGGTCTGCCACAGCCCCAGGGGCACCTCAGCAGAGCTGAGGACAGGCTCAGGAAGGGGAGCCGCAATGTGAACCTGCCCCACGCCAACGTTTTGGATGGGGCTGGCCATACTGGTTGTGCCTGGAGAGACTCCGTTGCAGAGCCGAGCCCAGCATCCCCCGCCATGCCCGGAGAGGGCCTGATCTGCCCTGTCTCCCTGCTCTTTCTGCCAAGGACCTTTGGTCGTTGTCCCCGGTCACAGACAATCTCTGGAACATCTCGCCTCTCTTATCAGTCATGTTCAACAGTGGTGGCGAGCAGCAGCGGGTCATCAGGCTTGATCCTTCCCTGGGGCAGCATGAGCCTCCCTTGCTGCCAGGGTTGAAGCCCAGGCCAAGAGCCATTGCGGAGTGAGCACAGGCCTTCCTTGCTCTGGCTGATGCCCTCCCCAGGGCGCCGAGTCTCCAGCCATCGCAGATCCTCTCTTCCATTGCCAGCGAGGTAAATGAGCAGAGCCCATGGACTTCACCTCCTCTGTGGTCCTCCCTGGGAGCACTTAAAAGTGACTTCCCTCCGTTTCTCGCAGTCCAGGCAAAGTCTGGCTCTACCATGGCCAAGGGAACAGATGGGCTTCAAAGGCAGATTGGAGACAGCCATGTCCATCTTCCTGCTCCACTTCTCCCCTAGCCTGTGTCCTCTCGTCCCTTCTTTGTGAGCAGTTGCAATAGGGAGGGCTTAAGTGTCTCCCAGTGCCTGCTCCCTCTTGTGCTCCACTTTTTTTCTGGGTGAAGACAGCAGCCCAGCAGCTTGTCAGGGTTGAGACAGAGACATGTTCTGAAATCCTTCCCTTGCCTGGCAGGAGTGGTGTTTGTCCACATTTTGGGTGACCGGTCCTCGTTCCTCTGCCCGGGCAAAGGCAAACCACGAGCCAAGGGTGGTGCAGTGCAGGCAGTGCCCTCGCTGACGGCTCACGGTGCCGCGGAGCCTGAGCAGAGCCGAGTGCTGGCCGCGGGCTCCACAACAACCGCGGCCCTGGCGAGCGATGAGCCAGATGCAGGGCCCGTGCAGGGATCCCAGTGAGGAGCAGAAGGCGACAGGGCCAGCGACAGGTCTGGAGACCAGCACAGCTGTGACGTAGCTCAGGCAGGGACGGGGGGCCAGGGCTGAGCTGAAAGGGGGTTTGCAGCCCGTGGGTCTGGGGGGGGCCTGGGGGAGCTTGGTCAGGGCCATTAGAGGCCGTTGGTGCCCCAAAGGCTGTGACAGCAGCTTTCATCACCATTGCAGCTGGTCACAGGCCCTTCCTTTCCAGACATGCAGGTGTTTGGCTTTTGGATTCCTTCAGCCTGGATTAAACCAAAGAAGGAGATGCCTAGGGAAGAATAATGACCAGAAGGAGCCATAGATAATAAATTGTGAGAGCGCTGTATTGTGCATCTTCAAGAGCTCAGTCTGAGCTGATATTGCTTTTCTCAGTCTGAGAGAACAAGATCAGCTTTGTCCAGGGAAGCTCCGTGTCAGAAAATTGGACTGAAAGTTGGAATTCCTCTGCCCAGAGACAGGCTGACCAATGCAGAACACCTCCTGCTTTTATTTGTTTTAAAGCAGTTTCATATTAGTGATGAGACGACTGGAGAGGCCCTTTGCCCGGAGCAGTGTTGCAGCAGCACTGGGCAGTGCTTGTGCTGAGCTCCCCCGGAAGGTGCAACGAGATCCTCCGTTCTCTGCAGCTGACTACCTGAAATTTGGATGAGCCCCATCCTTCCCAGCCTGTCCACCTGGTAGAGTTCTTTACCAACTGCAGTTTGGTAGTCAGATTCCTTGTGGTCTAATTGCATGGAAATGTCACCACACACATGTTTTCACGGTAATATTTGTCGTATGTTATTTGTAAGGAATTATCTCTCTGAGGTTCTCTTTTTAGGAATCTACTTTTGCATCTAGATCTTTGGGATACTTGCTTTTGTGGCAGGTCCCTGGACTCCTTTTGGTTTGCAGTGTGTATGTGAAAGGATGTCCGTTCTTGACCTTCTAGCCTTCTCTTTGGTCATGAAGCCTCTCCAGGGCTTCCAACCCTATAGGCAGAGGGAGGAACTGCCAGCAGGTCTCCCAGGGGACTGTCCTTGCCGACAGTGCGGTATGACCCCCTCAGCCATGTTGCGTCTCCCTCCTCTCATTATGCAACTCCTGGTGCACAAATCCTCCTGTGAAGCACGGTTTCGTCACAACTAGGCCAGTGGTGGCAGCAGTTAGCAGCAGCCAGGGAGGAATTTGGAAAAAAAAACATTGTCAGTGAGCTGCAGTCTTGGCTTCAGCATTGCCTGAGAACCACACATCTAATTATTATAATATATATATTTTATATATGTATATATAAATAAAATTAAGCTAACTGGAGGCTAACCTGATGGAAAGCAGATCTGCAGAGAAGGACCTGTTGGTCCTGGTAGACAGCGAGTTGACCATGGGCCAGCAATGAGCCCTCACAGCAAGGAAGGACCATGGTTCCCCAGGCTGCGTTAGGAAGGGCATTGCCAGCAGGTCGATGGAGGTGATCCTCCCCCTCTGCTCAGCTCTGGTGAGGCCACATCTGGAGGTGTCCAGTTCTGGGCTCCCCAGTAGTGCAGTGAGTCCAACAAAGGGCCACTAAGATGAAGGGACTGGAGCATCTCTCCTACGAGGAAAGGCTGAGAGAGCTGGGCCTGTTCAGCCTGGAGAAGGGAAGGCTGAGGGGGGATCTTATCAATGTGTATAAATGTCTGAAGGGAGGGTGTGAAGAGGATGGGGCCAGACTCTTCTCAGTGGTGCTCAGCGATAGGACGAGAGGCAACGGTCACAACCTGAAACACAGGCAGGTCCATCTGAACATGAGGAAAAGCTTCTTTCCTGTGAGGGTGACTGAGCCCTGGAACAGGTTGTCCAGGGGGGTTGTGGAGTCTCCATCCTTGGAGATATTCAAAAGCCACCTGGACACAATCCTGGGCAACATGCTCTAGGTGACCCTGCTTGAGCAGGGTGTTTGGAGTAGATGATCTCCAGAGGTCCCTTCCAACCTCAACCATTCTGTGATTCTGTAGTAGTATGTGACCACGAGCAAACACCAGAAGTAGCCCATTTCCGAGGGCTCTCCCCCGGCCGTGGGGCATGCTGGGGAAGGACAACCTGACACAGTGATCAGGAAAGTCTTGCAGGCTGGGGCACTGAGCTGTCTGCGCACAGGACACGATGTGGCACCTGGGGAGCAGTGGGGCTCAGGGCTTCCCACTGCGCCTGGGGATGTGGGCGAGCTTGGCCAAGGCCTGACACTGGTCTCCACATGGACCCTGCAAGCCAGATGATTTGACAACAGAGAGGCCCATGGGCGCAGGGAGGGCTGAACCTGGAAAGTCCCCCCTGAACCTGATTTTCTGCCCTCCCCTCTGCAAGGAAGCAGCCCGCACGTGGGGTGGCCACACTGCCTCCCTTGCCCCAAAGCTCCCTGTCCATGCCCACACAGTCGATCCCACCCACAACACTTTGGGGACCCCACCACCGTGTCCCGGCAGGGTCTGGGGGAGCCGCTGCTGCCCTGCAGCCTAGAGATGCTCCTGTGGGTCCAGCCCGGACATGTTGTGGGGCCCTGGTGCATCCAAGCTCCCGACAGCTGGGGCATCGGCCCGGCCGCGGGGATGGCGTCAGCCCGCCCCCGTCACCGGGGCAGAGGCCAAGGTGGGGAAACGGCCGGGTCTGCCTGTCCCGACGTGGCCGTGCAGCTGTGTGGCAATAGGGCCCTATTTTGGGAATGTCCCACAGGCCCCTTTGGCCTTTCGCTGCCCTGGCAGTGGGCAGCGCTCCCCGACATCGCACCACGTGTGCATCCACGCTGCCGGCAGCCCTGCGAGGGTCCAGCTGCGCGGCACCGGCCAAAAGCGGGCGCTGGGCTCTGCCCTCTCCCACCCGCACCAGCCTGCCCTGCCTGCACCGGGCACCCGCTGCCCTCGGCGCTGCCTGCTGTGGGAGCCCCGTGGAGGCACCGGCCCTGCCGGCTGCAGACGCAGGAGCACGCCCCACGCACGGCCAGCCCCAGCGTCCCCCTCCCCACCTCGCAGACCCCAAATCACCACGGGCACAAGGGCGCTCGTGCCCCCCACTGCCGACACGTCTGCTGCTGAGAGCTGAGTGCGTTCAAGGGCCCGGCAGCACTCAGGGTCCAGCCACTCCCTCTGTTGGGGCTGTCCAGGCTTGCCAGGAGCCCTCGACTCCCTGGATTTCCCTAGCGTGGTTGTGGGGCTGCTTGTAAGAGTTGCTGAGGGAGCAGAGGGGATTAAGTGATCAAGATATTTGCAAAGTTCTGCTGAAACAACTGCTGAGAGCAGTGTCAGTCCCCCGGTTTCCCGGAGACAGGGAAGGAAACCGCCTGTGTGCAGTGCTTGGTGCCCTACGGCTGTCCCAGGCGGAAAAGCAGCGGTGAAGTAACGACACACACAGGCTTTTGGGCAGGAGTCGTGCTAGGAAACATTCCCAGACGTTGCTCAAAGCAGACAGCTGCCCTGGGTGCAGGCTGCAGCAACAGCATTGCGAAGGAACCGGGGCAGAAGCCCTCTCCCACGGTGCTTGGAGAAATCCAGCGTCCCACATTGCAGACCTGAAGGAATAAGGTGAGAGGAGTCCAGGAGCTGGATGCCTCCTCCACATGCTGCTGGCAAAACCCAGAGAGGCATCCCATGCCCCAACCTAGCCCCGGGTCAACCTCCCCAGGGAGAGGCCAGCACCAGGCACTGCGGCGAGATGTCTGGTGAGGACACCTCATGTTCTGGGGACTCACGGCTCTGAGCCCTGTCCTTAGGACAGACTGGCCTGGCTTTCATCTGCCTAACTTCCCATGGAGAAAGACCTGGTGAGTGCCTGACCAGACTCACAGATCACAGGGCAGCTGTGTTGGAAGATACTGCTGGAGATCATCTACTCCAAACCCCCTGCTCAAGCAGGGTCACCTAGAGCACGTTGCCCAGGAGCCTGACCAGTTGCATTGTGAATATCTCCAAGGATGGACACTCCACAACCTCTCTGGGCAAGCTGGTACAGTGCTCAGTCACCCTCACAGGAAAGAAGCTTTTCCTCATGTTCAGACGGACCTGCCTGTGTTTCAGGTTGTGACCACTGCCTCTCATCCTATCGCTGAGCACCACTGAGAAGAGTCTGGCCCCATCCTCTTCACATCCTCCCTTCAGACATTTATACACATTGATAAGATCCCCCCTCAGCCTTCCCTTCTCCAGGCTGAACAGGCCCAGCTCTCTCAGCCTTTCCTCGTAGGAGAGATGCTCCAGTCCCTTCTTCATCTTAGGAGCCCTTTGCTGGACTCACTCCAGCAGCTCCATGTCTCTCTTGCATTGGCAGGCCCAGCACTGGACATGGTACTCCAGGTGTGGTCCCACCATGGGAAGGATTACTTCCCTCAACCTGCTGGTAACGCTCCTCCTAATGTAGCCCAGGATACTACTGGCCTTCATTGCCACAAGAGCACATCGCTGGCTCATGGTCAACTTGTTGTGTGCCAGGACGAGGAATAGTGCAAGAAATGCACCCCAAAAAGGAGGACTGTTGGTCAAGGGCTGGTTTCAAGTGCTCCTTGGCAGTGTCTCCGTGTGGGATGGTGGTCATGTCTCACCTTGGCCTTCTTGCACTTGCTTCTTTGGCTAAATCCACCACCCCACCCCACCCTGCAGGTGCCTGGGGAATTACATTTGGCCCTGGTGATGGGTCTGTGCATGTGGAAATGGGGCATGTTGGGATGTACCAGACATTACAGCTCTGTGCAGCACTCAGAGAGTCCTGAGTCAATCCTATGGATGTGGATGAGCTAACACAGAGATTCCTGAAATAAAAGGATGCCCAGGAGAAATGAGTCCTTGCATGATGGAAATGGGATCTGTTCCACCTCAGCTCTCCAGGGACCATCCCTGAATCACCATAGCTGGACATCCAGAAGAGCTGGGAGCATCCAGGAAGAGTCAAGGCCTCCCGGCAAGCCCTGGGGCCCCTGACAGAGGGAATGGCCGGAGCCCAAGTGCTGGTGGGGCCAGACACAGGCTGAGGCAGGTGCCGGGCCCTGAGCCCACTCAGCTCTCAGCAGCAGACGTGTCGGCAGTGGGGGGCACGAGCGCCCTTGTGCCCGTGGTGATTTGGGGTCTGCGAGGTGGGGAGGGGGACGCTGGGGCTGGCCGTGCGTGGGGCGTGCTCCTGCGTCTGCAGCCGGCAGGGCCGGTGCCTCCACGGGGCTCCCACAGCAGGCAGCGCCGAGGGCAGCGGGTGCCCGGTGCAGGCAGGGCAGGCTGGTGCGGGTGGGAGAGGGCAGAGCCCAGCGCCCGCTTTTGGCCGGTGCCGCGCAGCTGGACCCTCGCAGGGCTGCCGGCAGCGTGGATGCACACGTGGTGCGATGTCGGGGAGCGCTGCCCACTGCCAGGGCAGCGAAGGGCCAAAGGGGCCTGTGGGACATTCCCAAAATAGGGCCCTATTGCCACACAGCTGCACGGCCACGTCGGGACAGGCAGACCCGGCCGTTTCCCCACCTTGGCCTCTGCCCCGGTGACGGGGGCGGGCTGACGCCATCCCCGCGGCCGGGCCGATGCCCCAGCTGTCGGGAGCTTGGATGCGCTGGGGCGAGGGAGGCAGTGTGGCCACCCCATGTGAGGGCTGCTTCCTTGCAGAGGGGAGGGCAGAAAATCAGCTTCAAGGAAGAGTTTCCAGGTCGAGCCCTCCCTGGGCCGCTCCATCGCCAAACCAGCCGGCTCTCAGAGGCCTGTGATGTGCCCTGGCCCAGCTCTCCCGTGTCCCCAGGTGCAGCAGGAAGCCTTGGGCCATGCTGCTCCCCGGGTGCCACGTCGTCCCCCCCATGTGCAGACAGCTCAGTGCCCCAAACTGCAAGACATTCTCCATCACGGTGTCAGGTGGTCCTTCTCCAGCATGCCCCACGGCTGGGGGAGAGCTCTCGGAAATGGGCTATTTCTGGGGTTTATCGTGGTCACACACTAATCAGATGGCCTGGTTCTCAGGCAATGCCCAACCCAACGCTGCAGCTCCCTGACAGAGGGTTCTTTCCAAATTCCTTCTTGGCTGCTGCTGACTGCCACCACCTCTGAGCTGGTTGTGATGAAATGGTGTGTCACAATTTCCCAGGAGGATTCGTGTACATAAGGAGGGAGCATAATTCTCAGGAGGATTTGTTGCATAAGGAGAGAAAAGAGACATTCCATGGTTGAGGGGGCAGGAGCTCAGCACGCTTTCCCCACCGTCTCCAGCAGCAGCAGCAGCAGCACAGGGAGGACAGGCCGGGAGGGGGCCCTTCAGCAGCTCCCCTCGTGGCCACATCCTGATCTGTGTGCGGAAACGCACCACGATCTCCAGCCAGGTCGGGTGAAGGCCAAGCAGAGGCTCAGCCAGGGCCGGTTGCACCATGGCTGAGCTCCAGCCGGGGACACAGCCAAGTCCCGGCCCTGCCGCCATCCAGCATGGCCGTTGGCTGGGAGGAGAGGAGGGACGGCCACCCCGGACAGCTGCCCCGGGCATAAAAGGACCTGCCTGTGCCACAGCGGGAGCAGACGGCACCCACCGAGACGAGAAAGGCACTGCCGGAGCCGCAGGAGCTGGGCCATGGAGCAGTACTTCTCAGCCACCCAGAAGATGGAGCAGGAGGTCATGTTTCCCAGCCTCCTCCGAGGGGTCTTCCCGGAGCCCCACGACGCTGCCCCCGCTGCCGACGACCAGAAGGACCTGTACGAGCGCTACCAGCTCCTCAAGTCCATCAAGCCCGTGGTGGAGAGAGGCCTGGGGGCCGCCACCGAGCACAGCCTGCCCAGCGCCAGCACGCACGAAGCCCCGGACGACGCAGCGGACGCCGATCTGGAAGAGCGCCTCTCCCACCACCTCCACGGCTTGCAGCAGGTGCTCACCCACCTCACCAGAGACGCCAACGCCCTCACCCGGCGGTACAGCCAAATCCTCGAGCAGATCAACCTCAGCGATGGGCAGCCCAGCTGGTGAACCTGACCCCGGCCTCCAAGGTAAGAGCTCAGGCAGACACAGAGCCCACGGGGACCGGGCAAGGTAGAGCCAGTGTCCCCGGGCAGCTCCTCAATAACCCAGCAGTTGGGAGTTCCTTGGGGTTTGCCTTCAAATTGGGGTCATAGCCCCAAATGCCAGTAGATGTAGACGTAGACGTAGATGTAGATCCTGGGGATGGGCATTCACCTCTTCCCTTCAAGGTGGAGAATCCTGCTGTATACCTTGTATTGCAGTAAGGGCTGAGGGACAAGATCTTTCACTGCCAAGGCAGAGACTGAAGCGTCTTGTGAGGGTGTCTGGGGTTTTGGCAGATGCAGAATCGGTGTGGCTGTCATGGAGGAGAGGCTCCCACCATCGCGCGTCATCTCTGCCTCTTCCCACAGGCCAACTCACCCAACATGCACCAAGGCAGCTGATCTCTGAGCTGGTCCTGTACTTCCAACAACAGGGATCAGGAGCACCGGAGAACCACGTCGTGTGTTGTCCTCCTATGAAGAATCTACACTGTGAGATCCCTCAGAAAAGACTTCTTCCACTGGTCCATTGCCCAAGATACGCCTCTTTATTCTCAAAGAGCAGCATGCAGATGACTGCATTGCGCTGTTGCACTGAGAACTCCCACAGTCCCTTGTAAATGCTGAACCCCTTCTCCAGCTGGTACCTGGACTTTGAGGGGAGTTTCCCCACTCCTTGCTAATAAAACTATTGCCTTGAAAGTGTTTCTGAGTGCTGGTGCTTTCCTCCAGGCTGAAGCCCTGCCCAAAGCCTCCCTCAAGTTTAGCAAAAGGCAAAACAGCTCTTCCAGCAGCAGCAGCCCCAGGAGAGACCCTGCTCCATCCCGGCAGGGCTGGCCCTGGGCTGGGAGCTCCCGTAGCAGCAGAGGTGTTATGGGACAGGGTTATGAGACAGGGGAAGGGAACCCACCCTTCGCATTGCCCTGCTACCAGCCAGGTCCTGCAGCCTGAAAAGCAGGGCCAAGCTGATGATGCACACAGAGTCCATGTGCTTTTGGCACTCAGGAAAATAATTGCAGATATTGTGCTAAGCAAAAAGCTCTCCCGGAGCGAAGGCTGCAAGCAGGGGAAAGCCATCGCCCTGGGGGAACACAGGCCACACGCGCTTCCCAGGGATACTTTGAGAAAACCTGTGTCAATAACAGGGAATTCAAGGGAGAAAGAAACATTGATGGCAAAAGCAGCAAAAGCTGATGTCTAATTTCTCCTCATGAAATATGCTTAAAGCACAGCCCAGAAGCGATGCATCAGATAGGTATTAAACCTCTTCTGCTTTAGACATAAAAGGGAAAGAGGGAGAGATCTGTCACACACAAGACAGTTCCCAAGATCAAGATCATTCTCAAATGTTTCCCTGGGGACAGCGGGCCCCTCATGGTTTTGCCTCATTCACCAGCACTTCCAAAGTCTTTTCCCTTGGCTGCCCATTTTTTATATTTCAGCCCTTAGACGTGCCGAGTGTTGCATTCAGGATCCCAAGCCCATAGCCAAAAGTAAAGGTGTATGTCCTGAAGCACCAGCAGCAACAGATGAAAAGCAAGTGGAGAAAGAAAACTATAGAGGGAATCAAATACGCAGAGCATTTTTTTTCCCTGCTGGGTACAGAAATCCTTTCTAAACAAGACGTTGCCTTTGATCTCTCTGCAGTGTCAGCACGGATTGGCCCACAGAGTGCTCAAGTCTTAGGCAGCTACAGAAATGAGTAGCTGGTTTGAATTTGAAGATTCCCATATTGTTTTGCCCCTGCCTACTTATTCAGGCTGTTTCTCCAGGCTGTTGTGACCATTTTGGTGTCAGGCCTTGCTCTCCGGACTGTGCTGTGGCCAAGCTGCCAGCAGTTGAGGCTGGGGGTCTCTGAGGGGGGTCCTGCCTGGGCCCATGGGTTATGGGGAAGGAGAGCAGGGACAGGATGTGGCAGCAGCTTGGCTGCTGCATCTGGAGCTGGCCCTGACATCTGAAATGGCACCGTGTGCGTTCGAGTGTGACCTGCACTGTCAGCAAGGACAGTCCCCTGGGAGACCTGCTGGCAGTTCCTCCCTCTGCCTACAGGGTTGGAAGCCCTGGAGAGGCTTCATGACCAAAGAGAAGGCCAGAAGGTCAAGAGCGGACATCCTTTGACATATGCACTGCAAACCAAAAGGAGTCCAGGGACCTGCCACAAAAGCAAGTATCCCAAAGATCTAGATGCAAAAGTAGATTCCTAAAAAGAGAACCTCAGAGAGATAATTCCTTACAAATAACATATGACAAATATTACCTTGAAAACACGTGTGTGGTGACATTTCCATGCAATTAGACCACAAGGAATCTGACTACCAAACTGCAGTTGGTAAAAAACTCTACCAGGTGGACAGGCTGGGAAGGATGGGGCTCATCCAAATTTCAGGTAGTCAGCTGCAGAGAACGGAGGATCTCGTTGCACCTTCCGGGGGAGCTCAGCACAAGCACTGCCCAGTGCTGCTGCAACACTGCTCCGGGCAAAGGGCCTCTCCAGTCGTCTCATCACTAATATGAAACTGCTTTAAAACAAATACAAGCAGGAGGTGTTCTGCATTGGTCAGCCTGTCTCTGGGCAGAGGAATTCCAACTTTCAGTCCAATTTTCTGACACGGAGCTTCCCTGGACAAAGCTGATCTTGTTCTCTCAGACCGAGATCAGAAATCTCAGCTCAGACTGAGCTCTTGAAGATGCACAATACAGCGCTCTCAGAATTTATTATCTGTGGCTCCTTCTGCTCTTTATTCTTCCCTGGGCATCTCCTTCTTTGGTTTAATCCAGGCTGAAGGAATCCAAAAGCCAAACACCTGCATGTCTGGAAAGGAAGGGCCTGTGACCAGCTGCAATGGTGATGAAAGCTGCTGTCACAGCCTTTGGGGCACCAACGGCCTCTAATGGCCCTGACCAGGCTCCCCCAGACCCCCCCCCCCCAGACCCACGAGCTGCAAACCCCCTTTCAGCTCAGCCCTGGCCCCCCGTCCCTGCCTGAGCTACGTCACAGCTGTGCTGGTCTCCAGACCTGTCGCTGGCCCTGTCGCCTTCTGCTCCTCACTGGGATCCCTGCACGGGCCCTGCATCTGGCTCATCGCTCGCCAGGGCCGCGGTTGTTGTGGAGCCCGCGGCCAGCACTCGGCTCTGCTCAGGCTCCGCGGCACCGTGAGCCGTCAGCGAGGGCACTGCCTGCACTGCACCACCCTTGGCTCGTGGTTTGCCTTTGCCTGGGCAGAGGAACGAGGACTGATCACCCAAAATGTGGACAAATACCACTCCTGCCAGGCAAGGGAAGGATTTCAGAACATGTCTCTGTCTCAACCCTGACAAGCTGCTGGGCTGCTGTCTTCACCCAGAAAAAAAGTGGAGCACGAGAGGGAGCAGGCACTGGGAGACACTTAAGCCCTCCCTATTGCAACTGCTCACAAAGAAGGGAAGAGAGGACACAGGGTAGGGGAGAAGTGGAGCAGGAAGATGGACATGGCTGTCTCCAATCTGCCTTTGAAGCCCATCTGTTCCCTTGGCCATGGTAGAGCCAGACTTTGCCTGGACTGCGAGAAACGGAGGGAAGTCACTTTTAAGTGCTCCCAGGGAGGACCACAGAGGAGGTGAAGTCCATGGGCTCTGCTCATTTACCTCGCTGGCAATGGAAGAGGGGATCTGCGATGGCTGGAGACTCGGCGCCCTGGGGAGGGCATCAGCCAGAGCAAGGAAGGCCTGTGCTCACTCCGCAATGGCTCTTGGCCTGGGCTTCAACCCTGGCAGCAAGGGAGGCTCATGCTGCCCCAGGGAAGGATCAAGCCTGATGACCCGCTGCTGCTCGCCACCACTGTTGAACATGACTGATAAGAGAGGCGAGATGTTCCAGAGATTGTCTGTGACCGGGGACAATGACCAAAGGTCCTTGGCAGAAAGAGCAGGGAGACAGGGCAGATCAGGCCCTCTCCGGGCATGGCGGGGGATGCTGGGCTCGGCTTTGCAACGGAGTCTCTCCAGGCACAACCAGTATGGCCAGCCCCATCCAAAACGTTGGCGTGGGGCAGGTTCACATTGCGGCTCCCCTTCCTGAGCCTGTCCTCAGCTCTGCTGAGGTGCCCCTGGGGCTGTGGCAGACCTGCACCGAACCAGGCCCAGATGGGGTCTTACAAACACCTAAAAGAGGGGAAGAATCACTGCCCTGCACCTCCTGGCTCCGCTCTCGCTAACACTGCCTTGCAGGCAGTTGTGCTTCCTTGCAGCAAGGACCCACTGATGACATGTGGACAACTTTCAGTCCAACAGGATCCCCAGGTCCTTTTCTGCAAAGCTGCTGTCTCGCCGGTTGGCCCCAGGCCTGGGCTCTTCCATGGAAAGATTCTGATCCAACCGCAAGACATTGCATCATGGTGTCCCTGGGGAAGTATCAAACCCCAGTGATCCCTCGCTGCTCGCCACCACTCTTCAGCATGACTGATAAGAGATGCGAGATGTTCCCAGCCTGATCTCTCTCCTGGAAGAACCAACAAAGGTCCCCGACAAAAGAGCAAGGACGGGGCAGCACAGGACCTCTCCAGGCATGGCGGGGGAAGCTGGGCTCTGCCCTGCAACAGCGTCTCTCTAGGCCCTATCAGCATTGCCAGCTGCCACAGGGGAAAAAATGTCCCGCTCACATACTTCAAACAAATCTGCAGCGCAGTTATCTATTAACAACACAAAACTAATGAGCAATCAGGGAGCTACACATGCAGGATCAGCATCAGGAATACAGAGAAGCCACAGTACTAGACCCAAAATGTTAAATAGCTACCAATTTCCAAACACCCGTCTATAACCGATCCCGAAGGAGGTCTAACCACACACACACGCATATCACCCCACGAGCTGGATGCAAGGTTATGACAGGGAGGATGCTCCATCTGATCAAGACACAGCCTTTGATGGTGACACGGTTACTTCTTTTAGTGTCAAATGGGTTTTGCCTACTGCTCTCTCCGCTCCAAGGTCTCTCCCGACTGCTGGGAATTTTCATGCTTCTCCTAGGCTTCTTTTCAGGCTGACTCCTTCTTTCTTTGCAATTCCCTCCTTACTGTTTAATCCAGATGATGGTCATCTGCCTCTGTAACATCTCTGGCTGAGGGCTCATGGTCATCTGCCTTCCTAACGCAACCCGTTTGGGGAAGACACCTTCCAGGCAGTTTTCTGTGTTTGATACAACCACACGCACTGTTTAGAGTCACCTTCTCCTCTCAGCAGGGGTTGTTACGCAGGTCAGTTGCCAAAAGGGGACCTTGCGGGCACCCCACGCCAGCCCTGAATAAGGGGGGTGGCCAGGGCAGGGCTCACAAGGGGACCACCTCTCCCGGGTCTGTCCTCAGCCCTGCCAAGTCCACCGCCTCCTCTCTTTCCCCCACTACCCAAAATTCCCTAAACCAAGCCAGGCCTCACTGCAAGGCAGAGGACTCCAGGGTCATCCCAAACATCGCTGGGGGATTCTGGTGGCGGGGCTGGGCCTCCACCCCTCCTCTCAGCCTTTCCTCCCCCAATGAACTTCTGAGGAAGCAAGATCTGCCCCTGCAGGGTGTGGGGCTTCCTGCAGCTTGGGGGGCCCGGTGAGGCCCTTTCCCGGCACACAGGGATGTTTTCAGGCCAGTCCCAGCTCTCTGGTGTTTGCAGTGTCAGCTGCTCCATAGCTCCGACCACAGCACAGCTCTCTTCTACCAGCCCAGGACAAGAAATACAGCTTTGGGCTTTGTGAGAGACCTCCAGGGGCTGCAGACGGGTCCCCTTCTCCACCTGCTGCCCAAACGCTCTGTACCTGCCCCAAGGCAAGGCAGACTTGTGGGGCCTCTCTGCAGAGGACTTGGTGGCACGTGCTCAGGGAGCACCACCCCCCTTTGGTGGCTGGTGCTCCCAGTTAGTGTTTGAGGGGTCCAGCTGCAAAATCCAGCATGAAGCTTTCATGTGGTTTGGGTGTCTCATGGGCAGTATTGCTGCCATGGTTGAGGGGGCAGGAGCTCAGCGCACTTTCCCCACCATCTCCAGCAGCAGCAGCAGCAGCAGCAGAGGGAGGACAGGCCGGGAGGGGGCCCTTCAGCAGCTCCCCTGATGGTCACGTCCTGATCTGTGTGCGGAAACGCACCACGATCTCCAGCCAGGTCGGGTGAAGGCCAAGCAGAGGCTCAGCCAGGGCCGATTGCACCGTGGCTGAGCTCCAGCCGGGGACACAGCCAAGCCCCAGCCCTGCCGCCATCCAGCATGGCCGTTGGCTGGGAGGAGAGGAGGGACGGCCACCCCGGACAGCTGCCCCGGGCATAAAAGGACCTGCCTGTGCCACAGCGGGAGCAGACGGCACCCACCGAGACGAGAAAGGCACTGCCGGAGCCGCAGGAGCTGGGCCATGGAGCAGTACTTCTCAGCCACCCAGAAGATGGAGCAGGAGGTCATGTTTCCCAGCCTCCTCCGAGGGGTCTTCCCGGAGCCCCACGACGCTGCCCCCGCTGCCGACGACCAGAAGGACCTGTACGAGCGCTACCAGCTCCTCAAGTCCATCAAGCCCGTGGTGGAGAGAGGCCTGGGGGCCGCCGCCGAGCACAGCCTGCCCAGCGCCAGCACGCACGAAGCCCCGGACGACGCAGCGGACGCCGATCTGGAAGAGCGCCTCTCCCACCACCTCCACGGCTTGCAGCAGGTGCTCACCCACCTCACCAGAGACGCCAACGCCCTCACCCGGCGGTACAGCCAAATCCTCGAGCAGATCAACCTCAGCGATGGGCAGCCCAGCTGGTGAACCTGACCCCGGCCTCCAAGGTAAGAGCTCGGGGACATGCAGTGCCAAAACATACATTGCCCTCTTCCCCCATATACTGGGGTGCTTTCCAATATTTGCATCATACCCACAAATCACAGGAGTTGTAGGTCCCAGTGCTCTGTCACTTCTTGATAAATACATCCTCCTGCATCTGTCTTTCTGAACTGATGACTGGTGCAGGCTGTGTCACTTTATACAGAACAAAAGTCACACTGTGAGCACCACATTCCCCCCAAGACTCTGCAGCATTCAGGTAAGCAATGTCTGGCTGCTGCCGTGCAGACACAGAAGATCCCAAAGCATCCTCAGGGAGAAAAGTCTGAGTGCTGTGGAGGACCCTGTGCTCCAGAGTCCAGAAGCTGCCAGACACTGGTGCTCCAGTAACTTCTCTTTTTCTCTCTGAGGGAACCTGCTATATAGCAACAGAATCATTTTTGGGCATCAATTTGATGCTTTCGTGTTTCCAAATGTCTAAATTTGACACACCAGCTGCAAACGGCTCAGGTTCTTCAATCTTCCCCTACTCTTGAAAGCACAGTCATGCTCTGTGCTAGTGGGCCTTTCATCGCATGCACAGTGGGGCCTGACCCCTTGGGTAGACATCCCTGTCCCACAGCAGCACTCATGGCTAACCCACACATGGGTTAGGGCTAAACCGAGCTCTGATCCTCCTTGTAAAATAATGGAGAGTGTGGAAAGGAGATGGCAGCAACAGGCAACATTAACAAGGTCTTTCAAAAATGTTAACCCTAGTTCTGGAGAAAATACGTGGCCAGAGATGAAGACGTCCCAACCAAACGCTGTTCTTTATTCCCACAAGGTGATGCGTGGCCCACAATTCAGCGGCAGCTTTTCTCCTGCACCAAGTCCCACCAAGGGATGTCTTCAGCGACCAGCACAGAGTTTGGCCACCTGCCAGCCGTGCACTGCCTTTACCATCGTGCTTGTCCTGCTGTTGATGCTGCCACAAACCTTGCTGCTCCATGTCACCTCATTCCAGGTGTATTTCTTTGCAGCAGGCAGAGCAGAAATGAGTGTTTTGTGTTATTGCTTCATAGAAGGCATTTGTAACGTCGAAACAATGCTTTTTCTGTGTGCGCTAATGCCCACTGGTCTCTTTGACACTGATAATGTAACTGCTTCTCAAGGCTGCTCTGAAACAAAATGCAAAGCCTTGAGCAACTGTGTCCTGTGTTTCCTACGAGCTGTTGTTTCTATAGAGCTACTGTTCCCCAGCTCATGCGGATGGGGCTTGGGAAGCCTTGGCCACCAAGTCCAAGGGCTGGTGTAGGGGGTGAGCTGGGTTTCTCCCTCGGGGAGTGGGACTTTGGTTTTGCACTGGGCTGGAATTCAACCCCAGTCCTGCTGGGGTGGTGTCATGTCACGGCCATCCCGCAGCCCCCCAGCTCCTATATGTTACAAGCTCAGTGTATTCCTGTCATCCTCCTGTGCAGGGTACTGGGAGCCCGACCTGGCCCTGGCATCTCTCCACAGCCTCCTTCTCTCCTTTCCACCAGCATCCCCTCCCCTCCTGGACCCCCGATTTCCCAGCTCCTCACTTGAATCGGTACCTGCACATCCTTTCCCTCAGCCCACACTCGTGCAGCCCTGCAGGCTCAGCCCCCTGTCCTTCACATACAGTCCCTGCCCTAATCCCTGCCAGCCCCAGGACTGCCTCCGGCAAGTCTGCCTCCTCCCCACTTCACTCCCGCGGAGGCCATGGTACCCTCCAGAGCCCGGCTGCAGGTGAGGATGCTCAGATGGGGTGAGGGGGAAGGGAGGGCTTCGCTCGATGTCTATCCCTGGTAGCTGTAGGGAGACCAAAGGCAGTAAAGCCTCTGCATTTCCAGCTGGCATGTGGGCAGGGGGCTGCGAGCTCTTCATCTTCGTCCCTCTGCCAGAAGCACCAGCAGCCACAGGTTGGGTCCCAGCACAGGTGATTCCTTCCCTCCCAGAAAGACGCTTCCCCCTGGGAACGTCTTATCGAACTGGGCGCTAGAGGGAGGTGTCCCTTCGCCTCTTTAGTCCTTTTTCTAAAGAACTCAGCTGTTTCCAAACATCCCCTCTGTGGCTAAAAACAAAGCCTGTTCCTCCACCAGTTTTTAATTTTGCTTAAAGAAACCAGAGATCTCAGAGCATCTGTGGTGAGAGGAGGACTGTGACTATGCCATGGGCCGCGGGCTCTGTTTCTGTGTTGCACTGTGCTGCTGCACATGCCAGGCTCTGCTCTCCAAATCTGCTGTATCGCAAGAGGGAAATAACGTCCTTGAGACTGCAATCTGAGACTCAGCAGCTCTAAAACTCTCATCTAAGATGAGCAGAAGTTCTGCAAACAGTTCACGCGTTTCTGTCTGCTGCCTGGAGGCAGCTCCATGCTTTGTGCATGTGTCCATGCTCACATGTCCTGGTATCGTGGGGCTCTGATGGCCGAGCAATGCTGTGAAGCTCCGCAGCACTGTGAAGAGTGAACAACAACAACAAAAAAAACCAGAAAACCCATTTGTTTTCTTTTAGTGAAACTCTAATAGCATGTAAGATAAAAAAGAAAATATATTTCACAGTTTAACAATGAAATGCACTGTCACTTCAAACTCTCCCCTGCTAACACCCTGCCTTGGCATCCTGCCCAACAGCAGATACCACACTGAAATCAGCCTGTTTAAACCTATGCACAGTCTCAAAAACACCCCAGCAGCACCAACTGTTTTATAAACCTTGCACAGAAGGAACCCAGCCATGGACTGTGGACACCTGATGCCGCATGCAGTTCCTCCGGTGAATATGTTGTTTAGACAAGAAGGATCACCCCATATCCAAGCAGCATTTTGTAATACTCCAAAACTAAATGTGACCTGTTTTATGCTGCTTTAATAGATTAAAACCGATGATGATTCTGGTTGCATTAATGGAGACCCCATGCACTGTGCTGACCAGAAGAAGAGATGCGGGGATTTCTCTCAGGCCAGTCTGTAGTCCCCCTGCCAGCCAGGATCAGGCCTTTACACTGGTCACTTCTTTTAATCTTCTCGTTTGCTGCATCCTGTTCTCCTGGCGTTTCTTAGAGAAAGACACTCCCTGAGAAGCACAGCACCACCCAGGGATAGGCACTGAGCTGTCTGCCCTTCACATGACTAAACTAAGGTATCGGTAAGCTATTGTGAATGTCGTATCCAAGCACCCATCAGTGGAACAGGGCAGGTATGGGACAGAGACCAGAAACCAGACCTTGTCATCGGTGTTGTAGCTCCCCTGAAGGGAACACGGCATTTCCCCCACAGTGTGAACATCAGGAAAGGCTCCTATTCCACCTAGTCTGATCTGCTAGAGTGTGGAAAGTGTGAGTAAAACTTAAAAAATTTACTTCTCTCCCTTCACTGTATGAAATGGGGATTTCATATCTAACCACAGCTAAAGCTTCACAGGGTCCCATGGAGCGATACACAACCTAACTCTGTTTTCTCTTTCTCTCCTTATTTCTACATGTCTGGCTGGCAGCAAAGGGTCCTAGCTCTCAACCCTGCATTTCCTTTACTAGCCCAACTTTTTCTCTTTCCCACCACCAGCCTGGGAAGAGTGGGCTGTAGCTCGGCAATAAGACCCGGCATAGACCTGCTGGTTGGGCTGCCATCCTTCATAGACTACACTGAAGAGATCTTCTCTTCTACAGATCCTCCTACTTCTGGCTAGACAAACAGTATCAGCCTGAACTGACTTCCTCAAGATGGGGCAGCCAGCTGAATGGACTCGCGTTGACACCTTTAATAGGACTGCTGTGTTACAGGGAAGTGGGAATAGTGGCACCCATATACTCTGCCCTACCCCACACCCTCCATATGGCAATGTCAGAGCTGGGGAATAGCTCAGGAAGGGAAAGTCCATGAGGATATAGAGCAAGATGGACAAGAATAGAGCATTGCCATATCTAGTCAGGCTTCTTGCCAGATCATGGCAAGCAAAGTGTAGACTGCATACACACACACATACAGAGTGGATGTCTCTCATAGACTGTAGACACAGTTCTTGTTCCAGGAAAGTCTACAAGTCAAATGGGATATAAACAAGGGAAAGAAGTGAATGGACATGAGGGTAAGGAGAAGATAATGTGGTTTCTCAGCAATGCAGACACTGATGGCTCGTTGAGTTACTTTAACTGATGGCAATAAGAGTAGTTAACTCTGTATCCTGCTTTCAGGGCAAAAACAAGACTCTTGAACAACTTTCAGTGCCACCCAGCAGTCCTGGCTTTGGTGAGGGTGCCTCTCCCCATTCACCCTATTCTGCCAGTGGGGATGGCCAGGAGGGCCACACTCACTTGGCCAGGGGGCACTTTGATCCCTTGGCATTGGATGGTGTCCTGGGGCTTGTGCAAAGCTGGTTCGATCCCTGTAAGGCTGTGGGTCACACGTTCCCCAAGTATGTGAAAGTGGGTGGAGCTGATAAACGACTAGAAAGCAACTGGTGATGTTTGCATAAGAGAAGCACATGGCTGTTTAATTTAGGAGTGGCTGCTGGGGTGCGGAGACACCTGCCCAGCTGCACTGGTACAAGTTCTGAGTAGAGCTAGAGCAACATATTGTTTGCTTTGCTCTGCAGCCATATCACACTTCATCCATCAATGCTAGAAGTCTGCCCATACGCAGGTTTCCCACTTGCTGGCCACTGCTGGCTGCAATTGGAGCAAATATCCAGGATTTGGCCACATGGGGTACAGATCCAGTGATGTCAATGGGAACTGAGGTGTCAGTGAGCTCTTGGATCCCAAGTACTCATGACCGATGACAAAGAGGCACTTCACTGCAATGTGAATTGTGTAGGCTGGCCTCACGTCACCAGAGCAACTTGGCAATTTGCAGGAATCAGTGTATCAGCCTGTGCCTCAACAGACACTAACTTTTTCTACTATGACTTCTGCAAGGGACCTCCTCCGTCCTGGTATCCCCTGGCAAATCCCAGAGAGATCAGTCAAGTCAGACGTTCTCCCCAGTAGCCCTGCTGCCAATGTCCCAGCTGAAGAATGCTGAGAAGCCCCTGCTCTCTGCAGCAGAGTGGCAGAAAGAGGAGCAATCTGAGGGACCTGACCATTGAGCGTCAAAGTAGTAGAGTTGTGTCCAGCTCATGGAAAAGTGGCATAGGCTCTGAAGATGTGGGAAAGCAAGGCGAGCTCTGGGGCAAGCCGCTAGGTCAGGAGCCCCTGTGTCTTGGTAGATGGAGTTGGTCCAAGGCCAGGATCTCTCACAGAAGCTGTGCTGACACTGGCTGGGCACGGGAGCTCTGCTGAACAGGGATTTACTGGGATGCTGCCTGAGTTCAGAATGGCCAGGCCAAGTTTGTAGCCTATCCTCTTTGCTAGCATGTCCACTGCTGTTTAAAATAACTTGGCTTGTGTCCTAGTTTTCCATGGGAATCTCCTCCAAAGAGATCCCCTGGAGGAACTGGGGCCTGGGAATCAGCTTCCTTAGGTGACCTTTCTGCTGAACTATCACTGTTTGCTAGCAGCAGTGATAATGGTAGCGGCTGTAATATCACACTACAGGTGGAGATCAGCCATAGATCATCTCCTCCCTGTTCTAGGCAAGAGGACCAAACCAAAACGGCTTTATCTCCTCAAGAAACTTAGATACTAGAGAAGAGGGAACTAGTGGACAAAGACAAATGGGAGCTGCTCCATGTTGCCTTCCAGCTGTTTCCCCAAATCCAAGCCTCTCATTTCATTTCCTGTTTCAGCATCTGCCTTCTGTAACCATTTTATTCTTTTTTTTCCCCCTTGGATTTACTGTATTTATTTATATTAGGGCATAAACCCCGAATCTGAATGCTGTTTACCTAGTTCTTTTAAACAGAAGCTGCCAATCCAACGTGTTAAGGAAATAAATATGTTAAAAATACTTCTATGGACAATACTGCTTTGCAGTCAGATGTATGTAGCAGCATAGAGCTGTTCCAGTTCATTGTTATGTACATATTTATACAATTATCAAAAACACATATTTATTCCCCACAAAGCTATTGTCAAGTTTGTCACTGTCTGGCAGATACAAGGTTCTCGGGATTATTTTGGTATTCTCATGATTCATGCCATGGTTGCTTGTACAAGGTCTAGGCACAGACTAGTCCTTTTATGCAAAGACAGTGAAAGGATGGTCCCTGCCTGAAAGCGCTTACAGCCTTGGAAATGCTCCTCTCCCATTAGAAAAGAGGCGTTGGAGAGAATCCAGCTTTTGAAGTGTCTACAAAAGAAATGGCAGGGCAAGCAGGCACCCTGAGCAGAACAGGCAAGCGGCCTGAAGCACCGCTGTGCCACCTCGGAGCCATGAGAGGAATGGAGTATGTCTAACTGGTTCTTGTTCCTTGTCTTTCTGGTGGCTCTGTGACCCATTTTGGCAGCCAGCCTCTCTAGCAGGTCTCACCAGCCTTCCCTTTGAGGACAGGGAGGGACCTATGAAGGTGCTCCAGCCACAGGTTTTAACAGCACTTTTAGCTTCTCATCTGGGTTCATCAGGTAATCTCTACTGACTCACAGGGTGCTCAAAATACACCGAGTTTCCACGTTTCCCCTTTTCAGTTCACAGCAGCCATAGGGAAGGAGCAGAAGTGAAGCCCCCGGTGCCCTACACAATAAAGGGTGAACATGCCCGAGCAGCTCACAAACCAAGGTGAAAGTCAACCTGGTCGGCAGCACAGCGCGTTCAGCACAAGCTGGAACGAGCATAGTCAGTCGGCGGCAGCAGCGTGGTGCCTGCTGGTCTGCACAAACTGGGTGTCATGCTGCCTCCAAGAGCTGTTCCAGCACACAATGAATGCAAAGTCCTCTCAGGGAACCAGCGAGGACACTAACAATGGCACTGGGAGGCATATGTTTTTCTAGCGGAAAGGCAGTGGCAGCTATCAAACAAAGGGAACACTGGGAACTTTACCCACCATCACATCGCGTTTTCCCACCTGGCCATTTCCCAAGTTCCCAAGTCCTTACTGAGCCTGATCTACTCAGCAAACATCCTCAGAGCTCTCCTTTTCTTCTCAACAGGTGGATCCTGAAAAGACTCTCAGCTCATCAGATGTAGCTTTAAAAGGATGAAGTATTGCAGGCAGCCAGGCCAAGTGGTGACAAACATGAAGCCCAGCAGAGATGCTGGGTAGAAATTCTAGCCTAATGCAGAGCAAGATCCATTCTCCGATGGGAGAAACCCAGCTAACCTCCCCGAAACTGTCAATGGTGGCCAAGGCCTCTCTAGGGGTGTGGAGCAGCAGCTACAATGGAGCTGCTGATTGTGGGACCCTGGTCGCCCAAGGCTATGGGGACTTTCATGGTCTTGGCTTTTGATTTCCTTCCCAAGGGAAGAATGAAATTCAGACCAGTCTAGGCTAGTTGTTACCATCAGCATGGGCTGCAGAGAGCTTTGTCAGATCTGCCTCTTCCAGCCCTCTCCAAAATCCTGATTCCACTTTTGTCTTTCATGGCTTGCTCCCCCACCCACTGACTTCCTCAGCATTGCTTTGACCGTGGGGTAAAAGGAGGAGTGATGAACTGCAAGAGCAACTGTTTCCACTTAGCGCAGGCACAGAGGGCTTTGATCCAAAGTCAGATGCTTGCACTGCAAAACCTTCTGCAACTGTGACACCAAACAGGTCAGATGTGTGGTTCCAGTAATCCAGGATGTCACCTCTGGTGTGACCAGCTCCAAAGAAAGGCACCAAATCCCCACTGGTAGGTAGCCACATGTCAATGGTTTTGGCTGTGAGAATTTTTTCCTAAAGCCCTTTTTGAGATTAGAAGAATTTGTCAGTTTAAATCAAATCCTTACCAAAAAGGAAAAAAAAATTCCAAGTGGGAGTAATTTGCATAGCAAGACTGAAAATGCCATCTTAAAGCAAGCCATGCAGTTGGTAGGATTAAAAAGTCCCAGAAAGAAGCACAGATAATAACAATCAGATTTTTCACATACATGGTAACTTTCAGCCAGATATCTCAAAATACTTCACAAACTTTAGGGCTGATTCTTTGTCCCATAATAAGCCAGCAAAAGTGTCTGAGATATAAAAAAGGAGTAAGAGAGTACAGAAACCAGAGCAGTATGTTAATCAAACAGAAGGACGATGTGTGGTTAGCCTCGTTGCAGAAAACAGCACGCTTTTGATGTCTGCTAGCAATTATTCCTTTTGCTGAGGTTGTAAGGATCTGCACTGTGGCATCGATGGTTTGTTCCCAAGCATCCTTGATTCTGGCTTTGGGAAACCTTACGGATGAACTTTTGCACAAACTAACATCTCCTATGGCTATCCACCATTCCCTAGTGAAAAGTTCATGAGAGCAAAGAGGTGACAGTCTGCCCATTTATTCAGTTCTGCAGCTACAAAAGCAAAGGTTACTAACCCTACCTTCAAAAACGTACTGTGTAGAGCAAACATGGACTCCATCTTTGTCAGTTGTATCCAGGACATTTCTGAAGGACCTATGTGAGCCAGCCCAAGGATCAGGATATGCAGGAATCAATGACCCAGAAAATTCAGACCTTCTCAGCTGCTTTCCAATAGGCATTTACAAGTCACAAAACCTGAACTTCCAAGCAGACCTCATGTTCCATTGCATCCAGCACTAGTAATTCTTCTGGTCTGGCAAAGGGAAAATCCAAGCCCTTCTATTTAGAGCAAGAGTGATAACTAAGACACAGGTTATTAGTGAGGATCTCTCAGGATGGTTTTAGAGCAGTGGAGGCAAGGTGTAAGTCAGGGTCAATGAGAGGTTCATCCGACTGCACAAAGCATAGAGAAGAATCTGGGACCAGCTGGAACCTTGGGTGAGGACTGGTTTTATTCCCAAGTGATTGAATCAGTGCAAATTAAAATACTTTTTGCTCTGTGTCTTGAGCTTCTGTTCAGACCAATGCTCTGTTCTGGGAGGATGTAAATCCAGCAAAAACTTTGGAGGATGCAAAACCAGCAAAGCATGAACACAACACAGAGAGATTTTGCACATAAGGTTTCTATATATACCATGCTGTCACTTCTCACCACTAAAATCTCACCCAGGAAGATTTTAATGAAGTGCCATCTTTGTCCAAGGTTTTCCCTTTGGTCGTTAGCATCAGGAAGAAGCCTGCAACATGAAGGAGCGTGCGGCAAGCTTGGTGAAGGAGGTAATAAACTTTTATTAGCCCAACTGATAAGACTGGAAAACCACCCGGACGTTTTTATCTGTATCAGTTGATCTAATAAAAGACATTGTCTCTCTTTACAAACTTTGACTTACACTGTTGGACAATCATGCCCACAACAAGGTTGCTACCACAATGAAACGAAGACACACACATGGTGAGTAAGCTTAGGACAATTTGTAAGCAATGGTGCACTCAAAAGCACCTAGAACAAGAAACTCTGCAGGATTTTGGCATGTATCTGAATTCAGGTGACTTCTAACTCTTCCTGGTGAGTTTTACAATGCTACGTGTTTCCAGACAGGTGAGAAACAGTCCCACTGCCACTGAATCTGTGGTGCTTTCCACCCTTGATCCTTGGTGAATGCAGAATATTAGAAAACAATGCAATGGAAAGATACCAACCAGGTATCTCTGACCTATTAAAAATAATGGTTTAGGCTCAGGTTTCATTTTATTTATCCTGCACAAGTTAATCAATGCCTGGAGATTGTACTGGCGACTATCAAAATAATACCACCTTGGAGAGTTACCAGGCACCCTGATCCGACTTTGATGGATATGATAAATGGTATCAGCGAGACGGTTTCGATAAACTGTGTACTGCATCTTTAAAACAGCAGTGCGAAGAGGCCAAAGGGCTCAGGAAACATTTACTGGTTTCAGTACAGCTGGTTCGCAAGGCAGAGACGTTGCAGGGCTCCTCTGAGGTGCTCTGGGCAGCGGGCCTCCTTTGCAAAGGATTATCTGCCTTTTAGTCACTGCACAGATATTATTACAGGAGGATTGTGCTGGGCAGCCAGCCCGAGTCCACCCTGCACCTTGCTGACTGCCAGAATGAGCAAATACTTCCGCTTTCCTGCTGTTCCCTCCCCTCTCCTTATACCTGTAACCTGTAACCGGGCTGTGTCTAGAGCCAGCTGGAGCTTCTGGGGCAGCGGCAGGGCTGGGAGCTTGGAGAAAACCTGAGAGAGCGAAGAGAAACCAAGCAACAGAGGACCGGAGCATAGGTAGGAGCCACCCGGCAGCAACCCGGACCGCGGAGCCGCTGCCTCCCTGCCTTCGCGCTGCGGCTCGGGGGAGATGAGCATTTCCTCGGAGCACAAGCCCCTGGGGAAGCAGGTCACCAGCAGCCTGCAAACGGTGAGTGAAGCATGGGTGGGGGCACGGGGCTACATTATAGTGCTTTTTCCCCTCGCCTGCTATTTCAAAGACACTAGGGCCTGCCAGATATGTGACCAAGAGGGAGAATCTAGGTAAAAAGCTGTGCCTGACTCAGTCCTCTTTGCACCAGTTGGTTCACAGAAGGGCCACGTCTCTCGTTAGGATACAAGATCTGGCAACAGCAAATAACCTAGCTGGTTCTTTTTCCTCCTTTGACAAGAGGCAGAATTAGTTTGATGCTAACTTAAATTTGTCACATCCTCAAATAAAAGACTTTTGGTTTTGTTTTAACAGTTCTTAGAGTTTCTAATGACATAAAAGTGACCCTGAGCTTTAGATTTGCAGAATCATCAGCTGGGAGCACTAGGTTTTCTAAAGAAAAATTAGTGAGAATCACAACACAAGAAGAATAAGGAAAACTAGTGAGAGTCACAACACAAGGAGAATACTCTCAGGCAGAAATTAGGGATGAGATCAGATGATGTTTTTTCTTTTCCTCTCCTCTCCCCTCAGTCTGTTAATAACTGATTTGCCTTCTCTGTTTTGGCTGTACAGCCTCTCTCCCACGTATAAAAGTCAGACCCCTCCATCTTTCACCTGGGGCACAGATAGGTGGGATTATTTCCCATGTATCACCAGCTAATTGCAGAGCTAGGAATCAGCTAGTCCCAGTAATCCCCATCACCTGGGAATCACGTTGATCCCAAACCAAAAATATAAGTCAAGATCTGACTGAACATCACATTAGTAGGGCTTCTGTATTAGTGACGAATAAGTTTTCTTTTGGTAAGAATAACAAGCGTTGTGAAACGTTCGACCTGCTGTCTGGAAAAGGAGTAAAGGCTCAGCAGCATGAGATACTCCTGTCAAGTGACCTCTGCTAAGGGGTAAAGCTGAGCTGCTTGTTACCACTTGGACTAACGGCAAATTTCCTAACTGAGAGGTTTTACTATAGAAGCAGCTTTGGGCTGTGTTCTTTTGTGGGTGGAAATCATGAGGTGCTCTCAGATAGGATCATTTCATGCTCCCCTGGCTCTGGTGTACGTGACTGCTCTTGAGATGGAGCCGCTTACACTGAAGTTATCGCAAAGTAATATTCCAGCTGGGTCTTTGGACTGAAATTTCTGTTGTTCCCCTGGCTTGTCCAGTCTATGGGCTCACTCTTGCTAAACCTGATAGCTTGCAGCTCTTTAAAAGGGAAAGTCTCCCTCCTCTGCTCTGGCTTGTCTGTTGCTAGCCCCCTCATTTTGCCAGCTCTGGTGCTTGTTAAATCCTCCATGAGCCAGTTCAGCTCATAGAAATGAAGCAGAGCCAGAGCCAGAGCTGGCACGAGGTGAGCGACAGAAGCATGTAGGTGGTACAAGGATGGAAAGGGGAGAGGGCAGCAGGAGCTTCCCCTTTTTGTTGGCGTGAGCTGTTAGAGCAGCTCACGTCATCTCACGGCTCTGTACCTGTAAGGCACCGTGAGCTGGATCCAGCTAAGCACTTAAGTACACGCTTCACTTTACGCATGTGACTAGCAGCACTGAAGCAGATCCTTGCATGACCGAATCCAAGAAAGCGAGTGAGCTCCTGGAAAAAGGGTTGTTTATTGACTCATGCCTTCCCAATGGCAGGTGTGGTCCTAGCCGGGCATGTGACTCGCATTACAGCCGTGACGGTGTGAGGCGAAATAACTGCCTCATTCCTTCCCTCTTCATTTGTTGTACTGAGTACTATAAAAACTGGCTGAGTGCAAAGGGAGGCTGTTAAACTTCTTCAGCACCGAAGAGTCAGGAAGGTCATCACAAGCGACACCAGGTCCAGCCTTTCTGGGCATTCAGGCCCCTCTGATATTTTTCTAATAGCACTAGCTTTAAATGCACAGTGTCGCCCACAAACAAATCCAAACTGGAGGCTTTACATTCTTTCTTCTTAAATTCATTTCAGCTGCACAAATTATTTTATTTTCTATCTGAAGCTATCACACATTTTTAAGCTTAATAAGAAGCTGCTGTGCCTGACCACAGACGCTGGATTTTGGTGTCTTAGTTCTGTGTTTATAGCTAATCCCCCAGAAAGGCGAAAGCCAATCTTGCACGTTTCTAAAGTTTCAAAGAGCTTTAGTTCTGACTTTGAAGAGAAAACATTAATTCACGTGAAAAGCGTAGAGTTGCACACCTTTGAACTCTGTCCTTTTCCCTCTGCACTGAAGCATCAGGAGAGTGAGAACTCAGACCACTCGGAAAGGAGAGTGGTCCAGCAGGACCACTTGTGGGACCACTTGGTCCCACTTGTGTGGACTTAGGAGATCCACACTGAATCCTTCAGTCTGTTACTGACAATCTCCCTAAGCAAGTTACTTCTTGTCCCTCTTCCCCACTGGCAAAATGACTTTCCCACATCCTGAAGATGTGATGAAGACTAATCCATTTAGAAACATCCAAACATCTGCTATTCTGGTTATGATGCTTCTGCTTTTAGCAATAAATGGCCTGTAGCAGATGGCTGAATATTCCCATCTGTCAACCAAGGGATGGGGACTCATGTCATGGCAGTCCACACTGCCATTCCAATTTCCAGCTGCAGTTATGATTTTTCCCTTTCCCCTGATCCTTCCATGCTGACTGCTTGAGACAGGTAATATGTGTTATTTTTGTCCCTTTTTGATACTTGCAGTTGTCACCAATAGTGGAGTTAAATGTTGGTGGGGAGATGTACACAACAACGCTGAGCACCTTAAAGAAACACCCTGGCTCCAAGCTTGCAGAGATGTTTACTGGCCAGCCCAAACTGAGGACTGACTCAGAAGGCAGGTTCTTCATTGACAGGCCAGGGACCTATTTCAAATACATCCTGGAGTATCTGCGTAGTAACCAAGTGCCCACGCAGTGCATCCAGGATGTGTACAGGGAGGCGTTGTTCTACGACATTGAACCTCTCATCAAGCAGCTGGAAGACTCCCCTCAGATCTTCGGGGAACTAGTGGCGAGGAAGCAATTTCTGGCCCGTGTGCCCAATTACAGCGAGAACATCGAACTGATGATCCGCATCGCGAGGGCGGAAGCGGTCGCGTCCCGCCGGTCCAGCGTCATCGTGTGCGTTGTCAGAACTGAGGAGGACGCTGCCAGGTGCCAGGATGCCTTGAACAGCTTGGACATGGATAAAAAATCCGTGGTGAAATTTGGCCCCTGGAAGGCAACACCAAGCATTTCTGATCTGCTGGACTGCATTCAAATGGATGTCGAAGCCAAAGGGTACAAAATATCCTTTCAGCCCCATGTTGCAGAAAAAGGGTTTCGCTTCAAATCCTATGACTACTTCTACAAATTCCTGTTCACCTGGTGGTAGCGAAGTGCCACCATTGACGGGGAATGGAGAAAAGCAGTTGTTCAAACAAACTGACTTGGGATGTGGAGACTAAGCCATGGACTACTGAAAAGACAGGAAGAAATGGATGGGCCAGTGAAAGGTTCTCTTTGATGTTTCTTGCCAAATTAAACAGCATTTATGAGCCACCATTTTGTTAGGTATTTAGAAGATAACTGTACATTTTAAAAGATACGTGTTTAGATATGTGGTATGACCTTTTCCAAAATGCTTATTCCTTTCGCACCTTTCGATCACTTTTACTGCCTATACTGAGAAGTAACAGGCCCTGCAGAGGCAATCCAGGTATCAGGAAAAGGATGAATTTTATTCTCTTTCCTGTGTTGTTGACTATTAGAAAAGTTCAGAGAGCCAGGCTCTGTGATTAATACTTCACTGCTCCTCATATATCGCCAGGCATGATCTTTTCTGGTGAAAAAGTCACATGAAGTTCCCCAAAAGTGCATTAATTTATGCCAGCTTAAATTGGGATCTTTAACAAAAAGGCAAAAGCTCTGGCTCTCATCCTTTTCCATACCAGATCCTAGGTTAAAAAGGATTTCAACATCCCGCTCTCTCCTCTTGTTCCTCCAGCAGATAGCCCATTCTCTAGCCAATGTATTTATTACTGTTATTTATTATTTATTCTGAAGTAAAGACAAAGAACCCTCACTATTGTGCAGGATCAACACAAGGTAAAAATACTGTTACTAATCCAAGTCTATAATCTAAGGACACCCACTCCTTTCTCATGCCACACTATTAGATCTTTCCCTTGTGACATCTATTATTATTCTTTTATTTTTTAAAATATAAGCTTCTGCAAGAATAAGGAAAGCTCACAGTGATTTGACTGGAATGAAGCGCTACTGAAGCAAAACCCCAGGGCCTCAGTGGCGCTTTGGCCTTGCAGGACACTGGATTGGGTGCTACGTCACGTTTTAAAAACCTTAATCTTCCAAAGTTTATTTTTGTACTGGAGATGGCTGTTAGCTTGTATTTCATCACTCTGGGGGTATCTGAAAATCATTATGGCTGGTCTAGATTATGGTTGTATTTCCTTTTCTTCTCAAAACATGGATTTCTTCTAGTTGAAAGCAATAATCTCCGGGTTGTTAAATAAATGGACTTTAAAAGCTCTTTGAATGGCACAGAAATGCTTTATTTACTGACATCTTTCCCCCCCCCCCCCAAAACCCAACCCCCCATGGTTTTATCGTTAAGCTATTGGATTTGAATCACTCCCAATTATGTCTGGCTTAAGATGTGCTCATGCCAGCGTGGATTTCCCAGCGGTGGAAGTCAGAAGCGATGCCACCGGCCTCGGTGCCTCTGAGACCTCTCACGCTTAGGATTTTGGTAAGAACTGACACAACCAGTGTCTGAAAAGGCAGAGAGGTTCAGAAAATGTGATTTATGAGGCCTGGTTAAAATGGTTGTGCTGAGCCTGGAAAGACTGAGCAGGTCCTCGAATAGACCAAACCATTTTTAGCATTTTTCGACATCCACCATGGACCGCAGCAGGAGCAGCGCCTGGCTCCCACTGCCCCATAGGGCTGGTATTTTGGGGGGAAAAAGCGAGGGGAGGGAGTTTATGGGGCCACGGCCCGCAGGCCGCCATGTGGGGCCCAGCCGCCTCCCGGCGCCGCCGCTCCCATGGCAACGAGGAGCCCCCCCCCGCGGTTCCCATGGCAACGGGGAGCTTCCCCCCGCGCCCCTGCTGCCTGACCATAGAGCGCGACCTCCAGCCCTGGCAGCGAGGACGCTCTCTTGCCGCGTCACGTCGGGCAACTCGGTGGTTTCTTTTCCAGGCCGGGGAGGCGGAGGCGGCGCGTACGGTGGCCGCGGAGGGCGGGGAGAGAGGCGGGCGCGGCGCGTACGGTGGCCGCGGCGCGTACGGTGGCCGCGGCGGGCCGGGCGGTCGTGGGCGGCATGGCGGCGCACCTGAAGAAGCGGGTGTATGAGGAGTTCACCAAAGTGGTCCAGGTACTGCAGCGGGGCCCGGCGGGGCTCGGCAGCGGCGGCGGGGGGAGCCCCAGAGCTGCCTCGCGAGGGGCGGCCCCGGCGGGCGAGACGGGGGGTTGCCGGGACGGCCGCTGGCGTCCTGAGGCCTAGCCCGGGGGAGCCTCCCGCCGGGCTTCCCCGCGGTTGGGATGGAGGGCAGGGGTCGTTGCCCTGGGGAGGGGGAGGGGGTCACCTCGGTGCCGGAGTGGGGGCAGGAGCTGCCTCAGGCTGCCTCGGCAGTAGGACAGCGTTTGCTCCGGGAAGGAGCAAATTTGGAGCTGCTGCGTGTCGTTGAACCGTGTCTCTGTGCCCCGCCTGCAGCAGCAGCACGAGGACCTCTCCGCCAAGAAGCTGCGGCTGACGAAGCCCAGCAAGTCGGCAGCGCTCCACGTCGACCTGTGCAAAGCCACCTCGCCAGCAGATGCCTTGCAGTACCTGCTGCAGTTTGCCAGGAAGCCCGTGGAAGTGGAGAGCGTGGAAGGGGTTGTCAGGATCCTGCTGGAGCATTATTACAAGGTAGCGAAGCTGGGAGCCGAGTGTGTTTCTGGAGTCCTTTTCTGATCTGCTTATCTGGAAGGATGGGGCTGGCTGCGGAGTAAGGAGCCGTTGGCTTCTGGGTCGCTAACTCTGGTCTCGCTTGGGCCGTTGGAAGCCCTGTGTGAGAAGAGTGAGTGACTAGCCCTTTCCCCAGATGATTATTGCTGTTTGTGTCACTTGGTGGCTTTGCCAATGATTTCAAGAGTCAGGTGACAGGAATGTGGACTATATTGTCCGTACAGTTGAAATTAAATTGAAGAGGACAGAAGAGATCTTGAGAAATTGTCCAGAGCACCAAGCTGTCCAAATCTGGCCCAGCTCTATCCTTGTTTCTGACTAACTTTTCCTTACCTTGCTCTTAATTTCTTCTAACAATGGAGAAACCTTTTAGCTATTGCTTATGCTGCGGACAGAACAGTTTTAACGTGATACTTTTGAAAAACTTACTGGCTTTTCATCATTAACAGCAAAATAACAACTAGATAGGGGAAGTAGTGTATGCTTCATAGTAGGTAGACACTGGTCCTTCACTTACTAAATCAAAACTTCATTGTAGGTAACAAAGCTGCATTGCAGACTGAAAGCCTCCCCCTAAATGTCCTTGTACTACTTCTGTCTTCTTTTTTTACATTTAAATCTACTCTACTTTGAATTGACACTAAAGCTCTAAGCTACATTTTATTTTTTTTCTATACTTTACCTGCTTTGGGTTGCATGTTGAGACTGTTCTACAGCTTTCTGTGTATTTATCTTGAATTTTTTTTTGGAAGCTTCAAGAATGTACAATTTAACCTAACTTGCTGTAGTTCCATAGCTTTCTATACATAAAACTGTGGTTCCTGATCAAATAATGCTGTCAAAGTTTGTGTTGTAACCTATGTCAGAAGGAAGACTCTTAAGTTTACAGATAAGGTGAGATTTTCAAGTCTACAGTCTGTGGACAGAAGTCAGATTAAAAAAAAATTGTTGCAGTCCTATAGCTGCCATTATTTTGCTTAAGGTAAACATTTTCTGAAGAACTCATTTTCTAGTTTCTCTAGAAAACCAGCACTTAAACTGGTCTTTCTTTCAAAAACCTAGTGCTGAAAACGCTAACTGTAGTGGAAGTTGTATGATGATACACTGTTTGTAGTGTCCGTATTTTGTTTAAGGTGATACTGCAGCCTCCGGCTCGTTCATTATATTCCTTTATATTATGGTAGGTTAACCGGGCTGTTTGGGAACTGTCCTCTGAAATGGATCAGAGAAATAAAATGACTTTTTTTTCCCCATTTTTCACCTCATATGTTCTGATGGCCCTGCTAGCAGTTGAATCAACGTAGCTGAGTGGATGGCATGTTGTAATGAGGGGGAGAAAGGGGAGGGACAGAGTGCTATAAGCTAATATTGCTGTCAAAGACAGTATGTCCTCAAGCAGTAGCCTGAGATGATCCTGAAAGTCTCTTCCTGACTCCTGAGTATGGCCAGGACCAGGTATTAGAGGCTCTTCACTTACTGGTGTTTTGTTCTTGGAGACAGCAATCAGACACCTAGATTAATAGGATCAATTTCTCCAATTTCCTTCTCAAGAACCAGGAGAAGGAGGGGTAAAATGCCCTTTTGTGGGGCAGGCTGTTCAAACTTGCTAATGATAAAATTGCAGGTTTTATTCATAAAACTCTTAAAAGTGCCTCTATAAGCATCCTTTTTGAGGTTGGTGATTTCATCTGTATCATGGGGAGGGTTGTCCTTTTATTAAAAGAACAAGAGTAGTGTGTGTAGACACATATTGCTTCCTTCACTGATGTAAGTAGCCCAGCTGCAGTGACTGTTGTTAAAGCACTTAATTTAGGCCCTGAAAAATGAAAATGGTTCTCAGCTAGGTTTAGAAAGATTTTTTTTCCCCCACTGGTATAGTATTTGTCACTGGAGAGTATGATGCTGAAGTCTCTCTTGATTGCTGCTGAAAGATGTAATATTTGTAATTGTATATCGCTGCAACTATGTGTTCCAGGTTGCAGAATTGCTTGCTCAGACCTAAGTATAGAATCCAAACTTCTTTTTGCCTTTTTACCCTATATTAGATATCCTTGGCATTAGGATGAAAGAAAGAGCCTTCAGATATGACCAGAAGTGCTGTTGTGTGCATGAATCTTGAGTGCTCAAATTCATAACTCCTTGAAATACTTTAAATTTTTAAATGAATTTGAAATGAATGCCAATTTGTGAAGCTTATTTGTAAAATTATCACCAGTTTTATATATATAATTTTTTTTTGCTTTAATGAGCAGATGGATGCTGCTAACATATGTTTCTTTTACTTTTTAGCTTGCTGTGTTAGGCTTCTTTCTTTTTTGTTGTCAGATTCACATGATTCCTCCCCACTGTTAAAGAAAACAGTCATTTCCCTTAGCCCCCAGACCATGATGCTTAGCAAAGGTCAAGAGACTGTCAGTCTCTGTTCACCTTCTAAACTCCTTTGCAAGTTTTTAATGAAAAGATGGAAGAAATTAACATTGACAACAGTCAATTTCCTGGCATCTTGAAAACCTAATTATTTTAAATATCAATTTTTAAACAAAATGAAAATAGTTTTGAGGAATGCTGATATTAGTAAAATTAATTATTTTGATATGTCCTGGAAGCTGCCACAGAAACATTCTGATATGGTTAATTTTCTATGAGGGGAGTTGTGGAAGTATAGGGGAGGAAGCAGACTGACAGGAAAATCCAATCCCATCTGTTGAATTGCATATGGATCCTACCTGTGTGTAGTCTTTTATGCTCTTCAAATGAAGAATGAATGGCGATGACTGTTGTTGCTTTCATCCCAGGAGAATGATGCCTCTGTAAGGTTGAAGATTGCTTCCTTGCTGGGTTTGTTATCGAAGACTGCAGGATTTTCCCCAGACTGCATTATGGATGATGCCATTAACACACTGCAAAATGAGAGTAAGTCGCACGTTTCAAATCATGTTCAAGATCAAGGCAGAATCATGTAGACTTTAAGTATCTAGGTCAAGGCTCTTATGGATACACGCATCTGAAGTATATAATTGGAAATTATTGCTCAGAGTACATTTTTGCTACTTTTGTGAACAGTGGCAGAAAATACCATGTTCTGGGGATAAGAAAAATTTTCCTCAGAGCTGTGTACTGTATATACCTTTGTTCTAGGGGGGGGACACTGTTCTTTTACATCTCAAGGTGAGAGGCATTGTTTCTGTAGTATTCTGTTGTAAAGGACACTCTTGCTTGAAGTGGAATATTTTTGTGATGTTGCAGGCCAGCCCATGAGAACTAATGCAAGCAGGCATTCATCTATTATCGTTTGTTATTTGGAATAGACAGTAAAGCATAAGTTGTCCTGTGTATGCCTTTGTGAAAAGTCTGGTTTTATTTTTTATGTTATATTTACAGTTATGTACTTTACTTGCTGCAGTTTAATTTTATTTTAATGTAATTTAGTGGTAGTCCAGGTTAACAGGAGGCTAAAGGTGAGTCAGCAGTGCAGGCGTACTGCATACTGGGCTGTATTAACAGGGAAGTGATTATTCCCCTTTACTCAGCGCTGCTTAGACCACATCTGAGATACCGTAACCAGTTTCAGGCTTCACAGTACAGGAGAGATGTTGATAAGGTTGAGTGAGTTCAGCAGAGCATCACCAAGGTGGTCAGGGGTTGGAGTACGTGATGTGCGAGGCACATCTGAGGGAACCGGGCTTGTTTGGTCTGGAGAAGAGAAGACTTCGGGGAGGACTTTCCAACCTGAATGATTCTGTGGTTCTTTGTCTTGTGAGGTATCTGTGGGCTCTGGAGCTATGCAGCCTTTCACCGTTTTGTTTTGCAGAGTCTCACCAAGTCCTTGCTCAGCTGCTGGACACCCTGTTGGTGATCGGCACAAAGCTTACAGAGAATCCATCTGTCAGAATGAGACTGGTGGAGGTAGCCTGCAAGGTAACGCAGCCTTCCCGAGGATGTAAACGCTTCTGAGTGGCAAGGCTCTGTTCTTACATCTTGTTGAATTTGGATTGAATCTGTGTTGGGAGAGAGCTCCAAGTGTATTTAAGATAAGAGCAACCTGAAACTGCATGAGATATGAGCACGTTGAGTCCAGTTAAGGAGTCGGTAAATGACAGCTGTGTTTGAGAGAAGTCTCTGAGTTCTCTCAGTTATTGTCTCTTTCTCTAGATGCTATATAAGCATTTCTGTGTTTTGTAGATGATATTTAGATGCCCAGCTAAAAATATTGCTTGATAAATAGCTTCTTTTATAAACAGAAAGCCTCCTCTTGAGGAAAAAAAGCAATTAAAAATGTTTAAGCTAATGTGTCTATAGTTTATTTCTAATTAAAATTCCATCACTGCTACAGGAAAAATTACAAGTCAATGTTTAAAATATTTTTCAACAAATTGTAACAATGTTAACATTTTTAACTCCTAGTAGTCTTAATATCGTTATTTGCTTTGAGGGGGTAAAAGAACGATAAAAAATACAGTTGTATCTCTTAATCTCTTCCATTCCATAGCATCTGACAGATTCTTCCCATGGTGTAAGAAATAAGTGTCTTCAGTTAATTGGCTGTCTTGGACCAGTGGAAAAAGGTGTTGCAAAAGAAGTTGAAAGCCAGTCTGCCAAAGATGTCCAGAAGATAATAGGGGATCACTTTAATGACCAGGACCCTCGTGTTAGGACTGCAGCTATCAAAGCTATGGTAAATGTTGCTTGCATAATGAAATGAATTGTGTGGGGTTATACCAGGAAGCTGGTAAGAGACTGAAAACTGATTTGAAGAGATTTAGATTAGAAATTATTTAATTATCTTAGTAAAAGTCCACTTAATGTGTCAAAATTACCTGAAAAAATAAGATAGGACTTGAAATGTGAGAATAACAACTGAGATCTCATTAGGTGTTTTAGTGATTGGTAACAATACCTATTATGGCTATAGCTGAAAAAGTTTTTTCATTTATTGACTTTTTGGAGCGTGTGCAAGTTCTTTGCTGTAGTGAGAAGTCTGTATATCTTGTTTCAGCCATTGGTCTAGTTACAATTGCAATAAGCCACTACTACTACTAAGACACAATAAAAAGCTGCTTATGACAGGAAATTCATGTGATAAATCCAAAAAGAAATTTTATTTATTTATTTTAAACAATGTTTCTGTTTTGCCACATGGTCATGTTTATTGCTATTCTGTAACTCTTCATGAGGGTAACTGGTTTTCATGGGGGGTAGAAGGTGGTGACCCTATAGAAGCTTTTAGCTTTGCAGAAGTGCTGACAGAGATCATGCACCTGAGAATTTTGCTTGATATGAGTTGCCTGTGAGTATGTGTGTTACAGAAATTACCCTGTCGCTGTCCCATATAACCTAATGGTGAGCAAGAGCATTTGGATTAATGTTATTAAACTTCAAAGAAAGGCAGGATGTATTTGAGGGGATCAGATTTCACTTTCATCTGTCTGGGATCTCCCTCTGCTGGAGGTTACGCTCAGCCTTCGTTTTCATTCCATTTTCTTTTTTTTTTTTCTTTTGAGGTACAAGTTTTTTTTGAAACCTGTTTGGATGACTCTTATGATGACTTTCAACTATATCCATAGCAAGATTTATGACCTTAAATTTACAATTACAGTGGAAATTTTGGTGTATTTCTATTGTTTGAAGCAGAAAAGTATTCCAAATGAATTCAGTATCCCTAACCACTCCTAGGATTCCTGATCAGGATTTGCCTTGCTACGATGTTTAATTTTTTTCTTAAACTCTCTCATTAGCATGATTCAAATTACCATTCATTGGTAATTTGAAGAAATTGATACAGAAAAGCACTGTCTCCTTGTTGACTGTGTTCAAGCAGATATTATCCATTTGGTTGTATGTCAGATTTGACATTACCTTATTCCAGATGGAAACAAACTGTGTTTAGTAGGACAGTTTTTGCTACTCTCTGGTTCAGCAACTGAAAAGGTTTACAGGCCATGGAAGTTTATTGGCAACACCTAATTTTGGTCTATATTTCATGAGTTAGGAGAAAAAAAAGTCTGGATTTTTGGAGGCAATAATAAACAAGTTCTGTTGTGAGAATTTGGACTCTGTAAGCCTTTTTGCAGAAAACTTCAGCTCCCTGCCCCACATCTGCTCTTATATTTCTGTCTTCTAAAAGTGGATATTGTAACAAATGTGGAATAAGTTGTGTACATTAGTTTACCAGTATATGTATGCTGACTGAATAGTCTGCATTTCCTTTAATAGGAAGGCTCATTGGTGGCTTTCTCTAAGAAGATTTTGGTTTTTTAGGACACTGTTAGTAAATCAATTATTTTTAAGGTTTCTGTATTTCTTTCAATTGTGGTTGAAATACTAAGAAGTTGTATGAATCTTGGGAGAATGCACAGTGTTATCTTATTTTCCTGAGCAATCAAAGTGAAGTGGTTTTGAAGTTTAAGTTTATACCTAAGTGAAGATTATACTTGTCATGGCCAAGATCATGAAAAGGTTTAATTATAGCAGCGAACAAGAAATGCAGGCAACTAGTGTTACTCAAATAGCAGGAAAAAAACAGCGATGAAAACTAAGTCTGTGTCCTTTAAAACTATATTAAACTATGTCGCTTTAAACTTTTTTTTCTTTTTCCTATAGCTTCAGCTTCATGAAAGAGGATTAAAATTACAGCAGACTATTTACTGTCAGGTAAAACTTTGTACTCATTTCTATTCATTTTGTACTTGCTTGCCTATATTGCTTTTTATATTTTTGTGACACGTGCTTGGAAAGACTGAGGTCACTGAATGGAGATGGGGTACTTCGTGTGCAGTTTGGCTATATTCTTTGTTACCCTATGGTAGTGAAAATAATCTGTTTTGCATCTTGTTTTGCTCAAATGCACTAACACATATACTTTGATTGGAATATGTTCTTTACTGGGGGAGATGGTTGGAGAAAAGGCAAGGCATTAGATAATTATGGCCATCATCTTGCAGTCTCATCAAAGAGTAAATGCTTGTTCGTTGAAGAAGTCTGCTTTTGTTATGTTGGCGAGGTTGCAGGGCTGAAGCCTGTATCAAATCAGTTCTAGTATAGGTTCACACTGCATGCTTCCTACGTAGGAAGGCAATTCTGGACTTCTTTTACATGTGCCTAGCTGACTTCACTGGGACTGGTCTATCTGATCAAACTTGAACATACTGGGGAGTAGGAAGGGAGACCAAGCTCATCTTGATTTATAATCTGTCCTACCTGATTTATGGTAAGGATCAGAAATCCATTATGGGAGATGAATGGTGGCTCTGCTGGAGATGTTTCAGGTATATTTGACTGGAAATCTCCTTTTCAGGCTTGCAAACTGCTGGCAGATGACTATGAGCAAGTGCGTAGTGCTGCAGTTCAGCTAATCTGGGTCCTCAGTCAACTGTACCCTGAAAGGTATGTGCTTTATAGAAAAGTGATTCAAAGTTGTGGCAAAGTAATAATCCTGATCCCAGAAGTTTTGTGTTGATAAGTCTCAGGAGTAGCTCTTAGAAAGCTGATGTGTACAAAATGCTGATACCCGATGAGAATGCATTGAGCTAGATGAAATTTTGGTTCCTGAAGTTTATTGCATGTCCCTAGGCGTTCAGCATAGTTGTTTCTTGCTTTCTGCCATGCTGGATAGCATCAGATCAGCAAATTGATTCATGTTTCTCTATATTAGCATTGTCCCGATTCCTTCTTCTAATGAAGAAATTCGCCTGGTGGATGATGCGTTTGGAAAAATTTGTCACATGGTTAGTGATGGTTCCTGGGTTGTTAGAGTACAAGCTGCTAAATTACTGGTAAGTGGCATTCTCTTCCTCTGTATCTGAGAATAGTTCATGCTATGTTACCCTTCTTTTGCATATGTTTGAAAAGAAACAGGAGGAAATTTAAGACCTGTTTAGATCAATTTCTACCAAAATTCAGGGAAGGAAAAAATGTGAGAGGTGGAGTTGTTTTTAAAAAATAGGTTCTCAGCTGAATTCTGCAGTGATTCTTTTTGGGTAGAGGGTTGGGTATCCAACAAAAAAAGTACTTTTAATAGTTTCCTCCACCTGCTTTTCAAGCACAGCATGTGTAAGCCAGCATACTAAAGAAAGACCACATAAACCTCAGTAGGAAGATAAGACGTGCTGACTATCTTAAGTAAACTCTTTTAGACTCTGAAGTACAGTAGTGGTGAGCATTATATAAAGCTATTAGAATGAATGGAAATGCTTGGGCCCTGTGGTGGGATATATCAAGAAATGTATGGTGTAATTTAGAATAATCCAGTTTCTTCTTTTTTTCTTTAGGGTTCTATGCAACAAGTTAGCTCCCATTTCTTAGAGCAGACCCTTGACAAGAAGCTCATGTCAGATCTGAGGGTATGTAAATGTTTGGTTTGTTTTTTTTTTTTAGTGTGTGTAGTGCGCTAAAATCACACAACAGGTATGTTAATATGTCGAGTGTGTTTGTTTAGCTTGCCTCAGGGCTACCGGGAGTTAATTGATGATGACGGATTTTCTGCTAAAGTCAATGAAGGAATTGCTAGTTTTAGATTTCATTAGCTGAGCATGCAATAAGCAGGTCTTGGCTATTCAGGTTTCGCAGATGAGAGGAACATTTCTTTGTTTTCCTGACAGCCTTTTGGCTAAAAGCTTTACTTATTGTGGATGGAAAGATTGCATTCTAGTTCTGGGAGGAAGCTGTTGGCAATGTCCTGCAAGATCTCACTAGTAGACGTTTCAAGAGACATGGGTAGCTAGAGAGTGGGACGCCTGAGCTCTATGAGCAAAACTTTTCCGTAAAATTCCGTAAGTGACTCTCTCAAGGTATTAAGTTTGGTTTCTCCATCTACAAAATAACGATGAAGCTAGAGCTGCTAGTTTTTTGTGAGCTACTATGTGAAATATTTTAGGGACCTTCAACTGAAGTGCTGCACAGCTTTCTTTACAGGGTGGAGGAAAGAAGATGCATTAGCAAGTGTGCTGAATGAATACCACATTTCGATTTACATACTGCTAACTCTATATAGTATGGACAGTCATTGAGGTGTATAATTGCATTTTAACAAGTTTAACTGCAAAGTGGTCACATCTGATTTTGCAGATCAGTTGTGGGATACTTAACTAGAGGGGCCTTTGCTCTGACCCAGTTTGGCTATTTTTATGATGTCTAAGGATATGTTAATTAAAATATATTAATTGCCATCCTTTCCCAACATTAAAAGTACAAAGAATTTTTGGTGATTAGAAACTTTCAGAGAAGGGGAGGGTAGTATTTGCTTTTCTCAGCATTTGCATGTCTCTCTTCTGTCAGTGTCTCTAAACCTCTAGCTAGCTCTGGGTTTGAATCTGGGAAAAGCCACTTAATATATTGTTCGGTCATCTTTAAAGTATGCCATGGTCATAACTGAAAAACTTGTTTGCACAGAGGAAGCGCACTGCACATGAACGGGCCAAAGAACTCTACAGCTCTGGGGAGTTCTCGAGTGGCAGAAAATGGGGAGACGATGCTCCCAAAGAAGAGATCGACACAGGCGCTGTAAACCTGATCGAATCAGGAGCTTGTGGGGCCTTTGTTCATGGCCTGGAAGATGAGATGTATGGTAAGTGTTAACTTACTACGCAGTGACTGAAGAAGGGTATATGTGCTGGTTAGTATGTCTTTTTTTTTTTTTTTCCATAAACAGACCAGTTGGCAAATCTGTGCGTTTTGAGGGAAGGGGTGTTTGTTTATCAAATTGTGGATTTCGGGGTGGTTGGCTACGTTGTGATCTTTATTTATTTATTTATTTATTTATTTATTTTTATTTGATTTGATTTGGGGGGGGGAGTTATTTCAAAGATGTTATTACGTTGTACAGTATTTTGGATCAAAGCGCTTCATTGAGTAGCCAGATACAAATAACTTCCTATAAACAGTAAAGTTTGAATAAATTATCTGGGAAAAGGAGTGGTTGCTCATGTTCAGAAACCCCCTGGGAAGTTTTTTTTTGTTTTGTTTTGTTTTTTTGTTTTTTTTAATTGACTTGAATTCAACAGTTGGATGTGGTCCTAAATTGGAAACATTAGCTACTGTTGTTTGAAATTGGTATTTTCTCTGGAGGAAGGAAAATCAGATTTGCTGAGATATATTCATACAACTTCATACTGTTTAAAACATAAGACTACAAGGAACCTGTGTCCATGGAGTCCAGTAATAATTTCTTTCATAAACATAGCAACTTCCATCCTAACAAAAGCCAGAACTAGTGGGGACAAAAAGAAAGAAAATATTTTTCAAAGTGTTTCAGGGTCTGACAGCTTCAATGAACAGAAGTTTTCTTCTAATTTCCAGCCCAAATTTTCCATGGTTGATTTATGCCTATTTGTTCTCAGTCAGTGGGAGATTTCAGATTAAATAGGTGTTGCTTCTCCCTGGGACTAGCTCCCCTAATAAATACATAGACAGCTTTAATTTTGCAAGGGGCTAAACAAGCTAAGCCTTTTTAAATCTCTGTTGGTATAAAAGTTCCCCCCTTGGCAAGTTAGAATACATTAGTCTTGAAAACTGGTGGATGGATTTGTATGATTTCAAATGCATAGAGTTCTGGTGAGGTCTTGCTTTTGTCTTTAGCAATGTTATCAATAATTCTTTTTCTTCAATGGAAATATGTACATCCTAGGATCACGTATATCTGTTAACATAGTGCTATTATACTGGTGTCTTGTGGTCTTGCTATGATTGACTTGGAGGCCTTAGTTGTCTTTTTCCAACATATAATATTGGGTCTAGTTTTTTTGAGCCCAGGTAAGTTCTGAATGTAAAAGTGTAATACAGGCATTTTTGAGCTCCACATTTGGCCGTAGCATTGACTATGTTGATGGCCTCAGGAAAATCTGTGTTTTAGGCTTTCTAGCCCAACTTTCCTATGGGTTAATTGAAGACTTGTGTTCCGTGGGGCTATTGAGAACAGCTAGTATTTGTGTAGAATCATGACAACCTTGAGCTCTAAATGTTATTCCTGAATTTGTTTTCAATGTTACTGGAAGGGTGATGCTAAGTTAGAAAGTATAAAAACACTATAACTGAAATACCTCTTTTAATTGCACTGTAAAAATTGGCTTATTGTTCTGTGACTCCTGCAAATCAAAGCATGTCTTCCTCATAGCTAAACTCACCCTGAAGCTTGAAAGTGCAACTTTGGTTCTTTCTGACTTAACGATAAAAATTATTCACTGGAACAAGTCTGTTAATCTGTGAACCGCATTCTCCGGTTTGCTGTGCTATAAGTACTCTAGCAGTATGGTGCCATTGTGGAATGTCAATAAAACGGATAAATGTGGCGTCTACACAGATCTTTGAATAATGTAGAGATATCTCCCTCCACTGCAGCATTTTTAAATACTGCTGAGCCATCTTCTTCCTCACTCCCAGCACTGCATAATCTCTTATGTGGAATGTTGTAACTTTGATCTAAATTAATGTGTCAGCTTCTGAAAGCAGTGTTGGTGAAATGTTTATTTTTGTTGTTTATTTGTTTTTCCTCTTTAATACCTTGGTCTTAATGACCACAGGGACTAGTAGATGTGGCAAAAGCTTTGTTACTGAATAAGCAGGGGTCTTGCTGTGTTGCATTTTTCTACTTAATCAGAATCATCGGGAATCGAATATTGTTCTTCAAGAACAATAGGCCTAAAAGCAAAATACAAGTTTAAGTAAATATTTTCAAGAGGAGCCAATTTGGGTGAAAAATGCTTAGAAATAGAAATATGCTTAAAACAATGTTTGCAAGACATCAAATTCTTATTTTTATGATGCTGGCACATGAATGATCCCAGCACACAAATATTACGGAAGCTAGTGTGGACGGCTGTAGGGAAGAAAATCTCCTCTCCCCTTAAGCTTGTTGTATTTGAATATTCTTCAGATTCCTGCAATGTTTTACAGCATAAATACGTTCTGGACACCTTTGATCTTTTCTTCCTTAAATTATGCATCGTTTTAATAATTAGGTGGCATGTTTTTCCTTTTTTTTTGAGGAATCCAAAGTCATGAAAGAGATGAAGTTCATTCTGTTTACTGCTGAAATACTGCCACTCTGGGGCTTTTCAGCAATTCATAAAGTGCTACACAGCAAGTTAAAAATGCAAAGAATGCTCTGAGCAATTAAAATGTCAGGAAGAATAAAGCAAGTAGAGTTTAATTACTTAAATTAGTTTGCTTAAGATATCAGGGTTATAGCTGCACTTGCAAAACGTGCTATGAAAGGCATAATATTTATGGGTGGGTAAGAGACCTGTTTTCACCTGAAAGTCCATCTAGATACGTTTATAACAGTAACATGTGCTGTACTGGAGGTGAGGCTTTTGATTTGAAGACTTGCCTTGAAGACTTAAGTGGCATCAGATCCTGCTTTAGTCTGCTTTGTCTTCAGGGTTTTCTTAGCAGCTCCTATCCTAAGCTCAGCCCTTGAATATTATGAGTTGTGGCCGCTGAGTAGTCTGCCCTTTACACAATACTAACGATTGATTCTCTCCCTCCCTTCTAATAGAGGTTCGGATTGCTGCGGTGGAGGCCCTCTGTATGCTGGCTCAGTCTTCTCCTTCTTTTGCGGAGAAGTGCCTTGATTTTTTAGTAGACATGTTTAACGATGAAATTGAGGAGGTGAGATTGCAGTCCATACACACAATGAGAAAAATTTCCAACAACATCACGCTGCGGGAAGACCAGCTGGACACTGTGTTGGCTGTCTTGGAGGTAAGAGCTGCTTTGGGGGAAAAAATTGCATTCCTGCTTTCTTTTGAGGTGTTAGAATTACATAATGCTAATCAGGCCCATCCTTTCAGCTGAAACTGTCCACTTTTTTTTTTTATTTGAGCACACCCAAATGTTCCTAATGTCCCGTAGCTTGTAATCTCTAGTAAAACAGAATATTTTTTAAATAGATGAAAATTAGATAAAAACAGTCTTGATCACTGTTTATTGCATAATGGCTGTTTCCTCCTGTCTCTTTTGTCTGGTCCAGCACTCTGCATTACTTTGTGTTGAATACAGCTTAATTTTCTTCAGGTTTTCTTTGTTCAGTCACCTCGGCTACACCTTTTCTAACCAAACAGAATAAAGGCGTGGGCTGGAGATCACTCTTCTGACTGTTTGCCTGTACCCTCTGCAGGATAGTTTTGGCTTTTCCCAAACAGTGCTCTCCCAGGTGGTGCTCAACCAGGATTCGGGGGATATCGTGGACCAGGCTGCCTTGTTTTGGGGAGGCGAAGAGAGTTCAGCTGTATGAACAGTGCTATGTCGTACTGCTTCCCTTCATGCCTATTTTATTTACTAATTGAGCTAAAGCCTTTGAGGCTTGGCTTTTTTTTTTTCTTCAGTTCTGCTGTATGTGGTAAACAAGTCTTTGCATCTTTTGGAGAGTTTCCCAGCCTCTCTTTGTGCTGTAAATCTGCTATTTCTGTCTTTTACCTTGCTGTTTGTTTGATCCTGTGTAACAGTGGCTCCAGGAAGGAGCAAACAAACTACCCCATTTTATCAGCCTAACAAACGCTATGGAATATGATCTGAATTTGCAAGCACAGCAGCTAGTTTCAGGTGCCTAAGACTTTTGTGTACCTGATTTATATTTGTTCAAGCTGGACATCTGTGCGTTAAGGTATAAACATTTACTAGTTAGACTGGAAAAACTTAGGATTCTGTCTTATGCTTCTGTGATGATTTATCTTGTATGTTTTGACAGCTGAAGTGTGAGAATGATTCACATTTTTGTTGGGTTTGTCTGATTCTGAAAGGTGCTTACTTTCTGTTTCAGCAGCAAAATCCATGCTCGAGTACCAAAATAAGGGATTTGGAAAAATAGCATTAACTTTAGTTTCTAAATTGTTTTTAGGTGCAGATATGGAAAAGTTGGGGGGTTGTAGCTTCTGCTTTGACTTTATCTGAATAATTCTATCAGCTGCTCCTTGCTCTTCTCACAAGGCTGAAGCTCTGTATTCTGTTTTTTCACATGGTTCTTCATCTGATCTTCTGTTGACTTGTTCTCCTATCTATCTCTCTCTTTTTTTGCCTCTCTTGTCTCCATACTGCCCCTCCTGTGATCCTTGCGGCTCAGCCAGAATGTAGCATTTCCGTGGTCATTTCTTTCCAGTCTTAGAGTACATATTCTTTTTCAGTTGTAGCATGTCTGTCCCTGTGTTCCCTTCCACCACCAACATGAGGAAGGGCTGAGCAGTGCATTCCTCCTTTGATCATTTGTATGTGCTGGCTGTCATTTAAGAGCCTTTACAAGAGGACTGCTCTTTCTTCTTTTGTGCAAGACAGTGATGAATGTGCTGTTGATACTTAGCAAGTTATAAATAAAATGAATCCACCACTGAAATTCATCCACTTCTTGTATGCTGTCAAATTTTCACAGTCTATCCAGCCATGCCACACAAATGCTGATAACAAGGAAGTATAATACATATATATGAAACTGCAAGGTATTTTTTGGCTGAAGTAATTATTTAAGTAAATAAGTAATTATTTAAGCTGGAGTTCAGCCACAGCACTTCTGAAAATTCTGCTTGAAGAGCATAAGCTCTGCTGTACAGTATCTTCCTGCCTGATAAATAAGATGAGTAAAATGTGACTTTAGAAGTGGCACACCAAGGATTTCATATTATCGTAATGAAGTAAACGACTGAACTTGTAAGAGTGTGGTTTTTCTTTTTATTATATTTTTAATATACCTCTGTAAACCAGTCACTAGGTTGAGTTCTTTCTATTCTGTGGACTATCACTGTTAATCTAGTTTGTTATGTCTTCAACGCTTGTGCAAACTCTTTGAAGACTGGCAATAGTTAAAGGCTTGTGGAATTGAGCTTCAGATGCTCAATAACAGTAGGCTGCTTCCAAGGAGGATGAAACAGGATTGTTTTGCTGGTCATCTAGGAATTACCCAGCACCTTTACATTTTTTGTCAGTGTCTGTGCCTAATGGAGCAGCATCACTCAAACTGAATAGTGACTCTCACTCTGTTTGAGAAGGTAAATAGTGAAAGAGTTTCCATTCGTTTCAGTAAATGAAGCACACGTGTAAATAAGACATCTTGGCTGAGTTCAAAGGCAGTAGACCTTGCAGCAGTTGCCTGGTCTGACCGTTCATCGGTGCAGAGCTAGGATCAACTAGAAATGTGCACTGTTTTTTTGATGCCTCTAGTACTAATTCATCCAAGGAAGAGGAAAATTAAAATATACATGTATGCATGTGTATCTTCTCTCTCTCAGCACTCAAAGGTGTTTGGGTTGGATTTTTAGGATTCTTCAAGGGACATTCGGGAAGCACTTCATGAGCTCTTGTGTTGCACCAATGTCTCAACTAAAGAAGGCATCCATCTTGCACTGGTGGAGCTGCTGAAAAACCTGACCAAGTATCCCACAGACAGAGAATCCATATGGAAGTAAGTGTGTTTAGTGTCCTTGTGTGTCTGCTTGTTTTCCTATATTTTCCTATCCTTTTTAGTAAGTGAATAATTAGACTAATATTTAACTAGCTAAAGAGGTTACAGATACTACAGGTTGTAACATCCTGTTGTTCTGTAAATGTTTGAAATAGCAGTCGTACTAAGCATTCTTCATATTCATGCCTGACATACGCCAATACTCGTACTGGAAATCCAGCACTGATGGCCATTCTTGGAAATAGCCCTCTGTCGAAAGCAGTCACTTCAAAATGTTCCCAGAGTTTCCAGAAGAAATTGAGGGTTGAATTAATCTAAAAACTCATCTCTTCAATGCAAATAATGCTTTGTACTTACTTGGATGCTACATTAGATAGTAATGTTTACCAGCAGCTGATTATATCAGTCGCAAAAAGTAGATTGGCTACGTGGCGTTGTGTTCTTGGAGGGACTTTGCCTGTCTGAGCAAAAATAACTAGAAGTTGTGGATTTTTTGGTAGCTTAATGGAAGCAACAAGGGAAATGATGCTACAACACATGTTTTGAGGTAGAATTCTGGGTTATTATTGGAAGCACTTATTTTAGTCTGCTTTTTCTTCCAGTATACCCTTACATTGCTTTTGGAGAGGGTGTATTTGTGGTTTTTTGTTTGTTTTTTTGCTATAATGTAGAATAATAGTGCTTTAAAATGTTGTGTTCTGCAGCATACACGCTTACTAAGAAATATGTCAATCTGTGTATTTTCAGATGCTTAAAGTTCTTGGGAAGTAGGCATCCAACTTTGGTGCTTCCATTAGTCCCGGAGCTACTGAGCACACACCCTTTCTTTGACACTCCAGAACCGGACATGGATGACCCAGCCTGTATCTTTCCAATGAAATCAGTTGTTCTTTTTGACTCTAAAAGACTTATTCATTTTTTTCCTAATTGCTCACATTTGTTATGCTATTTTGAACTACAGTAGACAATCCTGCAGCTATTTATGAATCCCTTTGCAACTTACTGAATAATATACTGAATAACAGTAAGTGGTGGAATAACTTATCTAGACAATCTTCATAAATCCCTATGGGGTATAATTAGCCTTTTTTCCCCGCTATAATGAATAATCTAGTTATCAAGCAATTTGTCAAGGTTTAGGTCTTGCAGATGTGTCCTTTGCTGTGAAAACATTTGTCTAGTTTGCACTAATCTTAAAGATTTTTTAACCTTTAAATAAGAAGAATGGTTTTCCCTGAGGGTTTTTTTTTTTAATGTAAAGCTTCCCCTGCCTTCACTGTTGTGTAGTGTATAGAATGCTATTGTCTTTCAGTGCAGCAGTGGCTAAATCCCTATAGTGCTATAAATTTATCATCTTTCTGAAAAAATTCAAAATCAGAAATTGTTATATTAATGTTAGCACTTCTGATGCTTTAGAATGCAAACTGTTATCGTTATAACATCATCCTTAACAATAGAAGATGCCTTTGAGATGTGGAATACCATTTTTCTATTGTTCATTCTTCTCACTTCCGTTCTATGGAATTGCAGAACATAATTTCACTTATGATGTGTACTGAGAGATGTTAGACTGGAACAACTCTCTTCTGTGAAGCATGGTCCTTATTTATCTCACCATTCGGAGGCCATCAGCCAGAACTTCTAGGCAAGTCAAATACCTTATGAGAATTGAAAAGGGCTAGAATCGAGTGGAGAGAAGGATTTATCCCTAACATGACAGTTAAGCAATAATTTGAGTAAATTTGTGCTCCGAGTTGAGGATTGAAGGAACATTGGGGGAAAAGGACTGTTGTTTAGCTAAATGGATCTTCTTACTCTGAACCAGAGAATATTATTTGATAGGATGTTCTGGAGATAGCTGAGTACCAAATCCTGTGGAGATGTGTTCTGTGAAGACAGGTCTGGGAGCCAGAAACTGCAAAGTAGAGCTGGATGGTGGTGTGTTCTTTTTTTTTTTTTTTCTTTTCTTTTTTTCTTCTTTTTAAGCGAATAAATTATTAACTGAAAGTATAGTTTTGATTGATTGAAAGTGGTTAGCAAGTTTGAATCAAATTAGCTAATAGCTTCAGCTGCAAATTTGAAAAGGATTTTGGTTGAAGAGGGGGAATTGGTTTGTCAAGCTGCTTCCTTTATACTTGGCAGCCCATAACTACAGCAGACTTTCATGAAATAGGAAATGTGGGTTTGGGTCCCTTCCGTGCTTGAGAGAGGGTCTGAACCTACTTCCCCATGTAAGCAAGCACCCTGACCATCCTAAGCTTTACACTGGAGTCCCATTACTCTCTCCCATTAGAGATCTTATGCTTGGGGTTACCCTGTTGCAGGTGAATGCCTCAGCTTTTGGCTCATTTTGCTGCCTTTTGTATTTCTGGCTCTTGGACTGTGAAAATGATTTTTCTATTCTATTCCAGAATCCTCTTCCAGTGTTTGATCCCTTGAATCAGTTTAAGTTTGTGTAAGAGAGATGGGTTTTTTAGGGTTTTTGCACCATAGGAGATGCAACAGTTTTCAAGGACTCAGAGATGAGATAAATATTTACTTTACTGTTTCATATTTGGATACTAGACAGGTAAGCAGAGAGTAAGCTCCGAGATGGGGAAGAGTGAACTCCACCTACCAGACCCATTCTGCATATATTCTCCCTGGCTCCCGTCCTTTGTGTTGCCTGTGAGCAATCCCGTGTTGGCAGTAACATCCTTTCTCCAATATGGCCCATTCTGTAATGTTTACACTTTGTACTTCATTTTCATCTGCTCATACAGCTGCCTCTTTGGTTTTTGCTCAGCACTCTCCTGTTGTAAAGAAAAAAAAAACCTCCTAAGCAATTTCCAGCAAAGAAAGGGTTGTTGAGTTGTTGTTTTAGCTTGCCATCCCCAAGTAGCTCTTTCTGTTGTTTATTTTTCTTTAACAATCTATTTCAATAGACATTGCTGTTCTGGTTCTGATTTTTAATGCTGCTAAAAGTTGCCCGACAATGCCTGCGCTGTTTTCTGACCATACATTCAGACATTACGCCTACCTTCGCGACAGTCTCTCTCATCTGGTCCCTCCGTTAAGAGTAAGTTGAACCACCTTGGTTTGTGCTTCACCACTGCGTTGCTGCGAATACTGTAACGTTTTGAGTCTAAAAGGTTTTTTCCCCCAACCACCAAGGGGGTGAATATTGAATCGTACATTAAGTAAGAAGAGCCAAATATTAAATTGTTAGAATATGGAGTTTGTAATGTTTTGAGGAGCGTAATACTGTTGCTGCTCTCAAGTGAGAATAGTTTGCTGGTTAGGAAGGAGTACTGGAGGGCAGGACTCCTGGGAGCTTCCTGGCAGTTTGGGAAACAGGAGTTTAGCCTAGGCAAATCTTGCTAATATTTGACTTAGGTCCTACCTACATGGTTTAATCACAGGTAAGATGTGTTCCCTGCCACTTTGAAGTGCGCTTTTCCTGCATGGAAGTATAGGTGGTGCTGATATTAGTCCTAAGCCTTATTACATCTCATAAAATCAGCTGCACTTTGTGTGGTTCCCCATCTCCTAGTTTATAGATTAGGAAGATGTTTCTCTGAAAGGGATGCTGATATTTAACTGAAGATCTCTGTCCAGAGAGGGATTATAAAAATGGAGAGTGTTAATTAACAAAGATGGAGACATGAAAGCCTTGATAAAAATTTTGAATCTGAGAAATAAATTGGAGCTCTCAGTTGGTAATATTCTTGCTCCTGACTAGCGAGGCAGCATTTTGGAATGTTTTTTGCTTGTGTTAAACTCTCCTCTCTTGTGTGCATGTGTTTCTTTTTGCTTAGTTGCCAGGTAGAAAGCTGGTGTCCTCCCCTGTCTCTCCCAGTATTACACCAAACGAGGATCCTTCCCAGCAGTTCTTGCATCAGAGCCTGGAGAGGGTTTACAACCTTCAGCACCTCGACCCGCAGGGCGTACAGGAGCTGCTGGAATTTACCATTCGGTAAGGCTGCAAACTGCAAAAGACTTTATTTGAAGATGGATTAAAATTTCCAATTTCTTTGAAGTAGCTGCATTGATTCTGAAAATGAGTATTTTACTTTGCTGTTGAGCGCTTAGTCTGAACGTCCTGATAGAGATTGTGACAGTATTGTGACTAAAAACAGAATCATGACCTGTTTAAAACAAAACCAGGGGTCTCAGCTCTGGGTCTACTACACCAAAAGATCAGCGTGCATTTCAGGGGAATATCTTTTCAGAGCTTAGTCGGGTAAGGGTGCTCTTCTTGGACTGTTCACTTGTGGTTAAACATGCTTTCAGTTTTTTGGGATGAGAGCTTTGTGTGTCATTATTAGTTCTTTGTCCCTGTATGAATCCCTCTTTTTGATTGTATTATTTGTAATGCACATGCCTTTTTTGCAGGGGGAGAGAGAGGTTGTCCCCTTTGCTCTTCTAATTTTCAGGTCCCGTGGCCTTTCATTCGGTGGGAGAGGACCCACTTCTGTGGCTTTGTTGGGTTCTTGTCACCAGTCCCACTTATAAAGGACTCTGGCATTCTTCATCAGCATGAAATTCATAGAGAGATTTTCCCAGAATAGACAATATTATTTTGCACTGCTGTCTGCTGTTGATAAGGATGTACAGTGTGGCTTCTGAATGTGCGTTTTGTGTTGCCTTTTCCATTTCATCTGTGGACCGATTTACACAAACAAAACACTTAAAAAAGGATCCTTTCAGTGTGGTTTGTCTGGTTTGTAGAAAAAAAGCCGTAGTTTAAGAGCCAGAAAAAGAGTCTGAAATGCAGTTTTTGGATCCAAAATGTGAATAAAGAATTCCAAAAAGCTTTTTTTTTTTTTTTTCTCTCACAGAAATCTGCTTTTTCTGTGCAGCTGTGGATTACCTTTAGACCCACCTGCAGTAGAGAACAAACAACATGCTCCTCACTCAAAACCTCCCTGTGAAGAGCAAATGGCTTGTTCTCGGCTGTTTAGAAGCTATTATACACAGTCTAAAAGATTGTCTCAAAACACTTAGGACATTAAACGTTTTAAACAGAACTAAACGTTTTAGACCATCTCTTGGCGGAACTTCCGAAGTCTTATAGGTGCAATGAAACTCTGGAAGCCTCACAGGCCGTGAATGTTTCCCGTTTTGAGCATAGGAATTATGTCTGAGAGCATAATATAGATGGCCACATGCGTTGCTTACATGCAGTAAAGGACTTGATGGAAATAATTTGTATGGTTTTTGGTGGTGTGTTAGTTTTGTTTTGTTTTTTCCTGCTGGAATCACTGCCCAGGAACCATATTAAACCAACTGCTATTTTCTACCCGTAAGAGAAGAGGAGGATTTAAGAACAAAACAAAAAAAAATGTTAGAGGTTATTTTGCAGAGGTCAAGAGCTTGCGGCACTGACAGTTTGGTTGCTAAGAGGAGAGGGATCGAAGAAATCTGCAGCAGTGGATTTCCCAGTGGGATGTAGCTCCTTCCTCCTTTGTCATTATTATCATTGGGGGAAGCAGTGCAGACCTCTTGGAGTTGGTGTCTACTTGTGACTTATATTTCTAACCAAGCTCAAGACTGATACTGTACCCCTAGGCTCTCCAGCTGAAGTTGTAAGAGAGGCTTTAAAGTTAATTAGTCTTTGTGGTTTAGTTTCTCCATCTATACAACAGGACCTTCCTTTGTCTTGCAGGCATGTTGAAGTCTCTTATATATTTGTCTGGAAATAGAATTAGGGGAATTGTGAGCTATAGAAGCTGGAAAATGGAATATCTGGTTATTAGCTGAGAGATGACATCCCGTTGCCCAATAGCGTGTTGTGGTACGTTAAGTGTGACTTGGGAATTAAGCACCAAGGAGTGTGTTCCTCTCTGCTCTCCTGGAAAGGACAGAGTTTAGTCGCTATGTAAGGCTCAGGCTGGCTCTGCTGTTGTTGCGTTTGAGCAAGGCTCAGCCCCTCTGCTTGGGAAAGACTTTCCTTGACTGCAGAGCTCACAGACGGTCTCATGGATTCTTTGAGTGTCTCGGCTGTCAGCAAACTTCAGGTTTGGCAGAGCCTAAGTTTTAGAATTGCATCATAAATACGGGAGTGTCACAGCCGAAATAAGAGAACGGTCATCTGAAGAAAAAACATTCATTTTATTTTATTTTTTAATTTTTTTTTAATAATAGTAGGAAACATGGAAATAGTTGTTGTAGGCTTCTGGAGCAAGGCAAAATGCAGATAAGAACAAAGATGAGTTGAATCCACCTTATCCAGCCTATTTTTATTACAGAAGTGAAAATAAGTTATCTTAATACAAATTTTTAATTTGTTTTAGTCCTCAATGGTCAGTGACATTAAGGTTTATGGGTTCCATTGACTGTCTTTTTTCTGTAGGATAAAAGCTACTTCTGTAGCTGTATGCTTTACATAGAATAACTATACCACACAGCAGCCCGTTGTGACCATATCAATACACTAGACTTAAAGGAGCTTGTTTTAAAAATGCAGCTTTATTTCAGATGCGCCTTGTTGCATGAGCCCAGCACGTTCCAAATGATCTTTCCTAGCGAACATGAGTAGTTAGATTTCCCAGCAGTGTAACACAAGTGGGCCTTTAGCTGCTGTAGAAATATGGCGTGTCTTAAGTGAAATCTGGAACCACTATGCTGTATGGTTCCCGTAGGGCTGCAGAGTAATGTGGGTTGACAGACTTGCTGCTTCCATTGCTGTGCTCATGTCAGCCTCCAGGAGCAAGAGAGATGCCGCGAAGTCCCAAGGTACAAATTGTTTTGCGGTGCATTGTTTTATATGATTTCTGGTGCTTTTTGTAAGGATAAGCAGAAAGAAGGTTGCAGGAGGAGCTGGCTGGTTCAGCATTGTGGTTGCTGTGCTCTGAGTGCATTCAGATTAACATTTTGCACTGCCCGTCTCAACATTTTTTCTTTTTTTCCCCTTGCTTCAGTGATCTTCAGAGGCTTGGAGAACTGCAGTCAGAATTGGCAGGGATGGCAGACTTCACTGCGACTTACCTTCAGTGTCAGCTGCTCCTCATCAAGGTTGGATTTCATCTGGGTTTCTTGGCCTGTTGGTCTGAAACGCCCGCAGCACATTACAGCGGTGCACTTTTCCTGTTTTGATGTTCATGCTGAAAACTGATTTATATGATACTGCAGGTTCCCTAGGGTTGCTCTGATGTTCCTGCTTTCCTTCCGCGGCAAATTATTTATGCAGTAACTTTGCAAAGGAGTACACCATTGCAGATGTCTGCTTTTGTATATAGAGCTTGTGTTGGTTGGCGTGCATCTTACCAGTGCAGAGTTTGTTAATCTGTTTTCTGACAGAAATCTTCTACAGTGTTGAAAAGTTCTGTCTGTTTTATATTAACAGGTGAACTGGTTATTTTGACAAAATAGCAGCAACTATTTTCAAAGTCAGCTTCTTGCTGTAAACTGGAACTCAAACTTCTCGCTTTACTTCTCAAAATATAAACTGGCAATAGTATTCAAGTTAGTTTGCTGGTATTCTTTGGGTGTTTGAAGGTGACCTATATATATGCAAAGCAAGAATTCGCAAACCAGTTTCCAGAGGGTGCCCAACAAAAGCTTTGTTATGTAAAACCAGGAGTGTATTTCAGTTTCTTTGCTAAATGTGTAGTTGCCAGTTGGAATATCTTACAGCAGCCCTCAAATCCTTGGAATACATTTACAGCCCAAAGAGGATATTTTAGATGAGTGGTGTTACAGCTCAGAACAATAATAGCTAAATCTGCAAGTTTTGCCAAAGCAGAACGTGCTATCCATGCAGAAGACTAGCATTTGGATTAGGCTTTTTTTGGCTTTCCTCCAGGCGTTGACTGGGGTGAACCAGTGTACGTTAGGTAAAAGGACGCGATATTTTGTATTTCTGGCAAAGATGTGTGCTCCGTTTGGAAGAAGTGGGTAAACGTTAACAATGCTGCACAAGTCATTCTTTGCTTGAGCTGCTGGACAGTTGGTAGGTACATCAGTGATGTGGAAGGGTGAATAGCGTGGATGAAACGAAAAGTAACTTGAAATATTGTGCAACTAGAAATTCTGATATGGCAGAGAGAAACTTAATGTCAGAGCTGGCCTTTTCAGTAGATTTCTTTTCACCTATTTTTTTTCCCAACAGGTTAGAAACTGGGGGGAAAAAGGTACCTTATTTCTCAGCCTCTTTAGCTTCAAGAGGTTGCAGACCTTTCAAGGCGCTACATGTAGTGTAATTTCAGCGGTAGTTAGCTGGGATTCTGGGAACCAGTTTAGGTAAAGGATATAGGGTGTATGTTCTTGAGCTGTGGCTCCAATCAGCTTTGTGTGTAGCTGTACCTAAGGGCAAACAACTTCAAAAAGGAGGCAGTGGTATACATTATGCAGGCAAACTTCCTGACACTTTTTGACATAAATCAAAAAGCAATTTTTTTTTTTAAGTGCAAATATCAGTAGCTCTGTTTTATGCAGTAGTTAGCAACTCCAGGACCTTCTGAAGGGGTGAAACTGTCCCCAGGAATGCTCTGAAATACCACTGCGTGGGTGTCCTTCTGGGGGCCAGTTGCTATCATTTCCGCTTTTTATCTGTAATCTGAGAATGTCCTGATCTTAGCCTCAAAGAGGTGATAAAGCAGTGGGTTATTGTTTTTCTAATACGCAGATTGCATTCTTCATAAAGCTCTCCATAAAAGATACTGAAGCATTTGCAGCTCAGCAAGTCTCTAATTCATAGTTCGATTAAAATATTATTCTCAACTTATGTTTTATATTTTATAATTATATAGGCGTCTTGGTATTTAAATCAAAAAATTATATTTTTGGGGCCCTGGTTTCCCATGCTGTGTTTAGAAGCACAAACGAAACTTTTGGCCTGCTTCCCCAAACAACTGCTTGGCATCATTCAGCCAAGAGACAGAGCACATGCGCTGTTCCCAACGCCATCTAGCACAGGGTTATAACTTGTTTTAGAGTAAACTAAATATTTATCATACCTCATGGTTTTCTTTTGTAGGCCTTGCAGGAGAAACTGTGGAATGTGGCCGCTCCTCTGTACTTGAAACAGAACGCGTTGGCATCTGCTGCCGCCAAACAGGTGAGGTTGAAAATGCTGAGCCTCCGTGGAGGCAAGTCCTCAGATAAAAGCCCTTCCTTAGCACGCAACAATGTGCTTCTGATTTCTACTACACTAGTCTGTCCAAATAAATCCTGTTTTCTCAAAGTGGGGGGAAACCCACAGAAGAAACCTGAGCCAGATTTGTTCTTTGCGCTAGTCAAGCCTGAGACTTGTTCTAAGTCAGTTTTCTTCATGGGTGTAGTGTGTATCATCAAATCTGCCCAGGTTTTACTGTCTCTGAGAATGTCATTCAAATGTGTGCAGTAGATTTTGTGCATTAAATTGCAATACTTGCAGTTATATATTGTGACAGATATAAAATACATAAAATATATTGCAACTAAACTACAGTCTATTACAGTAACAATTTAAAAGCCAAATGTAGACACCATTTTACAATGTTTGTATAGTACTGACACAGAGTTCAAAAAGATGTTGTTAAATCTGGAGTTCAGCTTGAAGGCAGAGGCTGTCTTTTTCAGATCAGATTAGAGATGGGGCAGACATGAAAGCCTGGCAGTTTCTGCCTGTGACTTACTTTGGGTAAGAGTCTACAAGAGTTGCTGATGCAACCTCAGCCTTCTAGGAAAGTCTGTTTGAGTCGAGCTGTACTCACAGTAGAAGACGACAGTTAAGGGTCACTGAAGCCCATTAGACGTACCGAAGTCCATGAGGTGAGGTGGGAGGCCTCTGAGGGTGCTGAAGGAACCGGTTGTCGTTGTGGGGCTGCTCTCTCATCTTCAAAAGCTCGTGGCAGCTGGGGGAGGTTCACGATGACTGGAAAAAGGCAAACATCACACCCATCTTCCAGAAGGGCGAGAAGAAGATCTAGAGAACTACAGGCTGGTTGGCCAAACCTCAGCCCTGAGAAGGTCATGGATTAAATCCTCTGAGGAGCCGTTTCTAAGTGATTGGCAGCAGCCAAAATGGATTTACCAAGGGCAAGTCATGCCTGAACAACCTCATTGCTTCCTATGATGAGGTGACTGGTGCTGTGGATAAGGGGAGGGCAGTGAATGTTGTAACCAGTTGTTGTAACCACTGGAGGTCCCTTCCAACCTGAATTTTTCTGTGATTTTGTTTGGTATAAATGATTAGATCCTGGAAAAAGCAAAGCGGAACCTTAGGAGAAAGAAAGCTATTAAAAAATCTGGAAGCAAACCTAGGGTAAAGGCAAGTCCATGTATCTGCTGGGAAGCAATATTGACATTTTGAGTCTCCAGTTAATTAAAATGTAATGATACACAGCAATAGCTGCCTCTTAATACCCTGTGTGCTGTTGACAACTGTCCGCAGGGACCAGTACAAACAAAAGCCTGTCAGCTTTTTAAATCTTCTCTAATTGAACTGTCTTTCTTGGGTGCCCTTCTCAGCAGCATGCGAACCCCCTGGGAAGCTGCTGTCTGTTGTGATTGTGGATGTAGATCACTTCCCATCAGTGCAAGGTGCAGGAATCTTTCCTGTTTAATAACTTACCCGTTCTTGGGTTCAGCGTGATTGCAGAGAAGCCAATTACACTAATCTGAGTACTCTCGTGCCTACTTAAGCCCATCTATTCTACAGATGCAATACTGTAATAACCAAAATTGCAATGTGCTGTCTAAGCTTTTAACCATGTGTCTAAAGTAACCTAGAATGATGCTTATCTTGTGATACTGCAGCTGGAGATGGGGACTATGTGAAGTGTTCGTGAGTGTGAAGTTGTTTCTGAGAGAATTATGACAGATCTAGCTCTAAAATATAAAACTGAGCAGGGCCAGTGGGACTGCTGTGTTGTGCTGCTTATATTCTGTATGTCAGAGCAGCCAACAGGGGAGCTGGTGAGCATTTTACCCCTCAAAATTTAAAATGCAGCATTGTAAGGTAGGCTGTCAAAGAGGGGAATGCTTGATTTCAGGCAAAGTTTCATGAATTGTTTCTTTATTCAAAATAACTTTTAATATTAGCTATCACCTTATGCCATGAATAGTTTCATCAAAAGAATAGGACTTGTGAGTTAATGTTTCCTGGGGGGGAATACTGAATCTTGTGATCATGTTCATGCAACAATTTAACAGAGTCTGATGGCTTGTTTCCCCTGTGGTGTCTGACAGATCCTGGAAGAAACTTATAAAATGGAGTTCATGTACAGCGGAGTGGAAAGTAGACAAGTGGTCATTATCCATCACATGAGGCTGCAAGCGAAGGCGTTACAGCTTATAGTGACTGCGCGTACTACCAGAGGGTAAGGATGACCTGGTGAAAGAGAAGGATGTGGATCTTCTTAGGGTTAACTCTAAACTTAGTTTCCTAAAGCGTCTTTTTTTTCTTTAATAAAAAAAATGCCCAGGGTAACTCAGATGCGTAAAACATCATGGCATGCCAGTAACCATTTGTCAAGCAGATTTTGAATGAAGAGACAACTTCTTTTGTCTTTAATACTTTGTCACTATATACCTAATCAAATTAGATGATAAAATTAATAGGAAAACATGTTTCGGGGGTTAAGTTTTTCTCAGTTGGGAGCATAAGAAAACATAAAAAAGTAAAAACACTGTAGAGTGTCTTAGAGTTGAAATTTGGGGCCTATTTAAATGAGTAAAAAGTCATATGTATTGAAGAATTTGGTAGCTGTATTTACTTTGTTAAATATAAGTTAGTTGCTGAGCTTTTTGCATCATAAGAGTTGTCTTTTTTACTGATGTTCTGCAACTCATGTTTGGGTGACTCGGACATAAAATGCTCATACATATGGATAACTTAGATCACATGAGAGGCTGTACGTGGTTCATTTTGGCTGCTCACGTGAATAAAGTTACATGCAGTTTTGAATGGTTGCAGGATTAGAACTTTATTTGGCAGTGTTAGAGCAAGGTGCTTTATCCTAGTTTGTTTTTTGGGTTTTTTTGTTTGTTTTGTTTCTGGGAGGCTGTTGAGTTCATTTGCCATCAATTTACTGTGTTCCCTTAGAGGTCAATAATATATTTGCTTCTTAACCTCCTGATTTATAGTGGAAAGTTAATATTTTCTCACAGTGACTTCGGGAACTTTGTCAGTGCCTTGTGCAAATGCAAAGTATTTTGGGGGGAGGGGGGAAAGAAGATGGGAATGCTTCCTTTCTTACTGTGTTTGGTTTATTTTTTTTTTCTTGTGGGGAATGCCCTTCTGGCCTCATGTTGTCTTTAAGATCTGGTAGTTTCTGTAAGCTTGAACTGGATTCCAAAATACCTAAATGCTTATGGGTATAGAGCCAGCTTTCTTTATTGGAAAATAATAAAAAAAAAATGAATGTTATCTTCATTACAGAGCTGAACCCCTTTTTGGGATGTGTGAAAAATTGTTACAGGAAGTAGATTCTTTTCAGAGGTGAGAAATTCTGTTGCTTTTTCACTTTCTGCTTTAAAACCTTAGCTGATGTAAAATGTTCTTAAAAGCAAATGATGATTCTTCTATATGTAGCCTGGTCTAGGATGTGCCAAACTTGATTTTCAGAAGTATGTAATTCAAAAATGAAGTCTCTCCACCTCTTCACAGGATACTAAGAGCAGCAATGCGATACTGAAGGCCCTTTTAGATCTTGCTGTTCAGTGTTTGTGTTGGATTTTTCAGTAGTTGAAGCAGTTGTCAAATATATGCAGAGCACTTGTTATCTGTCATTCACTTCACAACTTTTGAACGTGCGTGAGGATTGCCCTCAGATTACCTGAAACCATTAAGGCTCATTATCATCAGGGAATATTCCACACATTTTCTGTCTCTTCCCATCTCCCTCTCCCTGTTGCTGTCCTACATCAGGGCCTGCTATCATAAGACAGTGATAAAACAAGAAGTAGACTCTTTTCTAAACCTGGAATCAGTGGAAGAGCTGTCACAGAGGTATGACGGAAAAGGCATTTTTCCCTTCCTCCTCCCCAATTTTTTTAATTGGAAATAGAGGGTGAATGAGCCATCTGCGTGCTCAGGGTGGGAATCATCTCGCCCAGTTGTAAACATTTGCATTATAGACCACTGCTTACAAAATAGACACTTGGGCTCTCACTTACTGGGAAGAGAGAGGTGCTTCTTTCATCTTATCCTAGTCTAGATGCCTAAAATAGGTCTGGTTAGTGACGCGGGAGTTTTTTGGGTGGACTTGAAACCAGACAGCTAGCTCAGAGATAGATATCCAGAGTTGACTGAGCAGAATTCCATCTCCAGTTCTTGATTAAATTCCCATTTATTTGTTGTCCATATGCTTGCCAGTTGTGGCTGTTCAAAGGATGAGAAAAGGGATCCCAATATACCCGCTCCCTAATGATAAGCTCATTTGGTGGCTAATGAATAGAACTGTTCACTTCCTTTTCTATCTTTTCCTGATGCTAAGTTTCAGGATCAACAAAAGTTATCACTTAAGAGAAGTGTAACCGCTGTGGGCAGTGGTGGATTCCACAGAGGGGAATCTGGATGATGGTAGGTCTTAGCTGTAAGGTCACCTATAAATACCTGAACACGTAAAATGCCTGGCTGGGTTGTGCAGCCTCAGCGTGCCAGCTTTTAGTTGCGTTCCATGACAGAATAAGTGAAATTTGCTATCTACTTAGTGGCTTTCAGAGGAACACAAAGATGCATATTCTTGCTTAACCCTCTTTGCATGCACAAAGGGGAAGGGTTCTTTTTTTCCCCCACCTTTGCCAAGCCGTGAGCTGGTGATAGAGTTATGGGTTATGAGCTCCTGCAGAGCACTGAAAAAATCACATCTCTAGGGCTCTGGAACTTGAAGCTGATTTTTGGGCATGTCCAGCATTCCTATCTGGGCTTTAAAGACTAACAACGCAGGTGGAGATGGACTGCACAACTCTGCACTTGAGAAGCAGGGGGGAGAGCCTGCTGTTTAAGAGGTTGTTCACCTATAGAAATAGTGCATTTTTTTCCCACTAAAGTGCACAAGTGAGTGTTTATTAGGCTTACAAAATTGTCTTGCTAGACTTGGCAAGAGGTTAAGCGCAAGTGAGTTGGTATGGTCTCAACATAAGTAGCCAGAATAATCTGATCTTGTGTAGGAGAGGTACGTGCATCAGAAGGGGAATCTACATGCAGAACTGACAGTAACAGAATGGTAAAAAAAAAAAGAATACTTATTCTTTTTTGCCAGATTTGAAACTGGAATTGAAGACTGCCTGCTTCACAAAGCCCCTCTATATCTAATTCTATCGTTATAACTAAATATAAAGATTAAGTAGCTTGACTGAAAATCACAAGACTTGAAAAATGTGGAGATAAGCATTTGATTTTCATTAATATATTCTTAACACTCATAGATGTTTCATCTCTGAGCTCCCACATATGCAAGGCAGTTTTGTCGATAAATTGCTAGACTTAATGCCCAGACTTGTGACCTCCAAGCCTTCGGAAGTGGTCAAGATCCTTCAAACAACACTACGACAAAGTACCTTCCTCCACCTTCCTCTTCCAGAGCAGGTCAGTGTAACACAAAAAATTAAAATGTAAGGTTCTTACAAACTGTTTTAGAAACCAATAGGACCACAAGGCTTTTATGTTTCAGCTTGGTGATCTTTCTTTGATTTCTTTGAACTAGATACCTAGCATCTCCAGGACTGTTGCTAAAAATACAGATTTAGTAATTCCTGACTTCCTGGCTGTATCTAAAATTATCCAAAGCTGATTCACAGTATTTTCTCTGTTAAGAATGGTAATGATTGTCTTTTCTTTCTTTGTTTTTCTTTTTTTCCCTCTCCCACTCACTTTTGCAAACCACTTTGTCCCTAATAGCTCCACAGAGCTACTGCAACTATCATTGAGCCTACCGGTGAATCTGATAACCCTCTGAGGTTTACGTCAGGCTTGGTAGTGGCGCTGGATGTTGATGCAACTCTGGAACATGTACAGGATCCCCAGGGAACTGTTAAAGTTCAGGTAAGGAGTCACCTGACATAAATGCAAACAAGATTGTATTCTAGGGGGAACTTGCATAAGAATGTCGGTACTTTGTTAGTAACAACGTTGGATTTCTGTTTTTTAACATACACATTCAGACACTGGCTTGTATACAGCGCACTGCACTGACTTACATACAGGCCCCGAGAGTTTGATTTGAGCACTGTGATGCTATTTGTGCTACACACATGCTACCAAATGCACTCACACGTTATGAACACAAGCACAAACAAACAGTGGTGAAAATCCAGCTTATGTAGGCTTCTGTAGTGGGAAGAAGGGGAGCAAAAGCAGCTGTTCTGAAGCACACAGAAATACATAGGCGCTTGGCTCTCTATATTTAAAACTTACCTTTCTTTCTGCTGCTGAACCACTTATTTAAATTGTAGCTAAAAAGGTGGGTGTAGTATGATGATAAGTAAAATATGCAAGTTCACTGCATAACAAAGAAATTAGTGCAGAGGAAGAAGCTGATGTCCATGTACTTTTTCCCATGTGCTGTGGTTCTGTATGGCGGGTATGTGGCCATTAAATCTAGAGCAACTGGACTCCTGGCTGCAAGATAAAGTCCACCTTCCTGCCTTCTGAATTTGGGCAAAAAGCGAAACAAAACAACAGTGCACGTCATACAGATCCCCAGCGCAGCTGTCATGCACTTGTTCCTTTTTTTTTTTTTTTTCATATAGGTATTGTATCCAGATGGACAAGCACAGTTAATCCATCCTAAACCAGCTGACTTCCGAAATCCTGGTCCCGGGAGGCACAGACTGATAACTCAGGTTTACCTCTCGCACACAGCCTGGACAGGTAAAGTTAATGATAAAATATAATGTGTTTGTGTTGCTGCACTTTTCTAAGGTGGGAAAGTATCTTGCTTGGTCCCGGTCTTTTGCACAAAAGATGTACACATCCACACGCAGTTTTCCTGGCACGTGGAGCCTTTAAATGAGAGAGCGCATATTTAAAGTGAGGTCACCCGTTTTAGCGCAGAGCGAGATTAGTTGTAGTAGGCAGGCCTGCATCCTCATTTAAACGTAAGGAGTCACGGTAAACTGATTCATTGTAATTCATTGTTTTAGTTCTGACAGGTATTTGAGCACGGCAGAGAACCTTTGGAACTGTGTGTACTCAACAGTATAATTTCACTGCTGATTAAAGTTTCACCCTTTTATGCCCTAAAAAACCCACCTTTTATCTCTGATGAAATATGTGACTCCGACATTCATGTTCAATTGTAGTTGGCATTCACACTTCCCTCATATGAAAGTGCTTCGGTAATTGGCTTGTGGGATTTCAAACAACAAAAGCAAAGGATGTTTTTTCACAGCTCCCTTTCTCCTGTCTTCTTTTAATCCCTTTGTGTTTATTCAAATGCAGGGTTTTTTTTTTTTTCCCTCTCCTATGCAGTTTAATTTCTGGTTAATAGGATTCGGTGGTTTATTTTTTAACCAACATTTTTCTTTCTTTTTTAATGCAATGTTCTTTTTCACTTAGTCATTTTTCTACAGCACTTCCACAGTGCATTCATTCATCCCTCTTGCTCTGGTTTGTGTTGGAGAAGAAAAAATGGTATTGTTTCTAAGGCTGGAAGTATCTGGATTTAAAGGTTGCTTCTGTGCCAGAGGGAGCAGAATCAAGTTCTTATTTCTCGTTCTGCAGTCTTTGCTGGAAGGGCATTTTCAGTATGGTCCCAAGAGATTCTGTTTTGGTGTCTCCCCTAGTCATCATTTTAATTAATTAAACTTTGACATTGGAACTTAAGCATATAAAATGCAGTGATGATACCAAGCTGGCAGTGGCTGAAAGAATGGAATCAGAATTCAAAGTGTTATTAGCAGTGGAGAAATTGTCTTAGTTCACGAAGATTACTCATTGACGACCAGTAAGGAGTGTGTGCATAGCAAGGAGACAGTCCAGACATAAAATGTGGAACAAGTGATGGATGTGTAGTAGAACGAATAGAGGTGACAGCAAGCTACAAGTTAAAGAAGAATTGACAGCATGACTAAAAGCTGGATCCTACTCAGGGAGATGTTAGCTGAGCTGTAGTATAACTGTGGAAAAAGATGATTTATTGTGCTCTGTTTGGTGCTTCTGATGTTTCAGCTGGAGTACTGCAGTTTTGGGCACCACATCTTAAAAATTGTGTAGACAAACTGGAAAGAGCCTAGAGGAATGCACTGAGAACAAGAGGTTTTGGTAATGTAGTCTGTAAGGAAAACCTAAAGGAATCATGTTCTTCAGTCTAGGAGGGAAAATTTTGACAAGGATATTGTTCAATATTCCGCTCAAAGTCATATTATGTAGGGCAAAAGCTTGTTTTTGTTATGACCACTGGGAGAAGAACAAAATAAAATCACTTTATGTACCTCATGGACAGTATTAGGAATACCTGCCTAAGTGCTGAGATGGAAAAACAAGGAAAAAGGCTGTCTTGCAGTGTGAAGGCCTCCAACAGAAGAGAATCTTAAAGTAACCTTCTGTGTTGAGAGTCTTGGCCAGGCTCCATCTAGTTTTTACTCGATCTTGCCATAAATTTAGGGAACTAGGCCTGCTATCTTTTGACAATTATTTTTGAAGTTTTCTAGTTTTAGGTTTATCATAGGATTCTCTTTTTAAGCTGTGATTAAGAGGGGAGAAAAAAAAAAAGAAGAATGGTGCCTAACTCTACTGTACTGAATATAGTGACAAAATTAAAGTTTCGAATTTAATTAAAAACAATTTTTCAAGACATTTTTGGATTCTGATCTTGTAAACCTAGAATGGCTCTGTACTTAACCCAGAATAAATGAGCTAAAATCTTGACCAATTTTGAACTCTCACAAATTCTTTCATTCAGTATTGCTTGTTCACTGTGTGATGACCATCGTGTTTGAGTGATTCTTTTTTTGTCTTCAGAGCCGTGTCAGATTGAAGTGAGGTTACTGCTGGCCTACAATTCCAATAGGAGCAAGGCATCTGCTAAAATTCCCAAATCCACCTGGAGCGACAGCATGGAGGCTCTCCCGCAATCCGAAAACGGCATAGAGGGAACCATACCATTCAGCAAACCCGTCAAAGTTTATATAATGCCCAAACCTGCCAGACGGTGAAGTCTGTCACTGAAAGACACCTATTTGTGTGGTTGTTGGGTTACATGAAAACAATTTATGTTCAAAGATAGTGAACCAAACCAACACAGCGTTACACTTGCACAAAAAAAGCTAAAATATAAAAATACAGCTACTGAAGGACAAATGGTCTTCTCTGTTACGAAGCAGATGGATCAACATGGGAGTTATTCAGTTAGTAAAGAACAGTTTCGAGGAAATGCAGATATTTCTATACTGAATCAACAAAATCAGGGCAATTCTCAGTCAGCATTCCAGTAACTATTTCATTGGGCCAAATACTGCAGTCCTCACCTATGAAAAGTTTCTCTTCAAGGCCTTTAGGTTTCTTGCCCGAGGTGTTTACTGTGTAAATTCTTAGAGACTTAAATCCCTGTTATTTTACAATACTCTGAAATGAAGTTAAGGGTTTTTTTTTGAATGTCTGAAATTTGTATTTGTGCATTGGTACCTAAGTCCTTAGCAGGAAGTTTTTCCAAAGCGCTATTGTCCTTCTGTAGGAACTGCAGGTCCAAGTGAAATTGCCAATTACCATAGGCTAAATCCTGAGCTACTTTACTGTATGGCTGTATTGAAGTTAGCAGTTTTGGGGAGGGTGTAATTGTTAATGTTGTGGGGCTGGGAGAGGAGGAACATGTTGGCTCACACAGCAAAACTTCAGTTAGCAGGACATGGAGTTTAACTGAGTAGTAGCAATGCAACACTATTACTTTTTTTTGCCCCCCCTAAAATGGAGTCTTACATCTTTATCTTTGAATTGTAACCCCCCTTTCCAGTTGCATATTTTGTATGCCTTTAGGAACAATGTGACTGAATAGCGCAGGTTGAAAAAATACTAACTTTGTTCCATTAAGTTTTACAGAATCTGTTTCTGTATGTTGATCTTTTTCCTGGACCGATCATGCTGAGGTTAGAAAGTCTGTTTAGTTTTTTGTTTCCCCAACAGTTTTGGCAGTCAAAACCTTTCTGATCTGCTTGAGGTAGCTGAACACACTCTCAATTAAGCAGCGGTACGTCAACTTGTCATTGTTTCCCTAAGCAGGTGAGCTAAGAGGGGTAGGAAGCCCTTTCCCAACAGGATGGGCGCAGTTTGCAGATCTGCAGTTGAGGACCAAAATAACTGGTCCTGCGGCCCCTTCTCACACTGTTTTCTGTTCCCGGAGGGCTCGTACCTGCTAGAAATGTGATGCTTCTGGCCTTCCTCTTGAAAGGTGTCTGTTAATCACTGCCATGTGCGAGACTATGCTTCAAAAGACTAAGGAACCTCCTGTGGTTCTTAGCAGTCCTTTGATAGGATTTTCCAGGAGCGCTTGAAGTGTGAAACTTCCTAGTACAGCAGCCAAATGTTACCTGTGTTTTATTAAATTAATTGCAAAAAAAAAAAAAAAAAAAAAAAAGGTGTATTTGTAGCAGGTAAACAAAGTAGTGAAGAAATACCTTCCAGTTGTACAAAGACTAGTTTAAATAATTATGCAAAAGACCTTATATGCTTTCCTACAATAAAATTGGAAAACTCCTTCTAACCTGTTTCTTGTTACTGTAAGCGTGAACATGTATACCTCTGCGGGTGTGTGCTAACGAGAGATTTTTTTTTTTTAATTTCTTTTTTAACACTGACGTGTGGTGGTCCAAAGGCTAACTCTGTAACCATTCAGTTGTTTTAGGTATTCATGAATTAAGCATCCCTACTTTTACAAACTGTATTTTGTATTTCAGCTTTAGGGCACTGGTTTGAAAACCTCCTGCACAGCTGAGCTGTTACCATCTGACTTCTCTCTGGCATCCTCACTTGCCTTCCCAGGGGACACAGGTGGATGTACATCTCTGATTATGAAGCTGTGTCCTGGGCAGATGCTTGAGGAGTTGAGCTATCTGGTTACAGGTTGTTTTGTTCCCCCCTTCCCCTCCCTCAGTTTTACACTTCACCAGTATTTGTGCAGTTTGTCATCCCGATGAAGACCTCTAATTAAAATGGTGTCCGTATGCTCGAAGCAGCAACTGATGCTGTGGTAGGCAGAGCAGAGAGCAGGGGCTTAGCCTGATCCTTGGAGAGGGAACACCTGTTCAGTGCTGAATGCGGCCCTTCTGCGTCAGCGCAGAGCAATATCGATGGGCAGCACGATGAAGCTTTCACGCTATTCCCTCTCCTGCAGATAAACACTGAGCGTTAACCAGCTGGCTGGCATAAACTCTGCCTTTCTTCAAGGTAGTTTGGCTGTCCTGTGGTTAGCAGTTTTTGAATTATGAATTATTACTCAGTTCCAGGCCACAGGTGACCAATCTGCTACTCCATTCTGGATGCTTTTTCATTTACAATATTAAAATCTTGGCCTTTTGTTTTTTCTTCTGAGCACTAGGACATATTTCTGCTATTCTGCTATCTCTGTGTTTGAACTCCTTTCATATTACATACAAGGCAAAGATCACCCTCCTGTATTGTTACCAACTGAAAATCAAATACCGAAGGGATATAGAAGAGTTCTTAATCTGTAATTTCAGGTGCCTCAAACCCCTTGAAAATTTAAAGCCAATAAGAATGTTTCTAGTCTTGTAATAGGGGTATTTGATAGTTGACTTCTCCTCTTAATCTGGTCCTAATTTGACTCTCAGAGGTCACAGGCTTTCCTTTTTTCCTTATGTCTCGCTTATTAAAGCAGATGACTAATTCATTGTCATTTTGGCCAAACTGAAGAAAGTGTTCTGTAACACTTGATGATGCTTTTAAAATTCAGTGCTGAATGCTGTTTCTTCTGTTGTACTCCTTCCAAGATTCAAATTTGCCCTTGTTTTTCCTGCTATGTAGATAAGCAGACTTGTAAACATCCGTTATACGTGATGTTGCAGCAGCTCTTTCTGCCTTGTTCTCCTCACTTCAGCTCAGATTTTAGTTTGCTATTACTCTCTTGTTTTCTACCATCTCTTTTTATTGAATATGTGCAGGTATACTTCTGAGGGGTTTGGGTGTTTTTTTTTTTTGATCTCTGATTTCTTTGAATTTATTTTCACATCACATTTTAACATACAGGAAATCTGAAAGGTAATTTGTAAAAAGGTAAGTAATGTAAGGTTTTATCTTAAGTCTATATGTTGCTATTTCCCCCCCTGCCCCCATCTAGGTTTGAGACATTTAGGTTTTTCTGCTCTCAGAAATTCTGGAGTTTATACAAAGATGTAATTCAGAATTTTTCATCTCTACTGAAGGAGGATCATAGGACTTCAGATCACCATCTTCCAAATACTGGCAGCTTTGGTTCTGCCAGATCTTTTCTAAGAGTGGAAATGTAGTTGCTACAGTGAGGCTAAGCAATCTAGAAGCAAGGGCAACTAACCTGCTTAAAACTATAACAGTGTTCAATCTCTAATGCCTGTGCCTTTTACCTCCCCCAAAAAATCTGGCACAGAGAGAAAAAAGACTGAACGGTTATAAAAGTTCACAGGGATATAGCTTAATGGTTTGAAAGTGTTTTGTTTAACTTTTCAGCTTTACACATGGCATCTGTAAGGGGGGAAAAATCCTATCCCTATATGCTTTTAATTTCAAATTCATAATCAGACTGCTTCAAATTAACCGAGCCAGTTCTTAGAACTCTGAAACTAAATAATGCAACTGTCAAGAACAGTTAAAACAGTGAATGAATTTATTTGGAACAAACTTGAAGACATTAATTCAAGTATGGCATGGCTTCAACATATTTTATTTTTAGAGGTATAGAAAAATTAAGTAGGCAGGTACACTCACTGCAAGAGATGCAAACCAGAAAGTTATTTGGAAGAAAAATGAACATTGTGTGCATTTCAGTGAGGACCATAAGCCTCATCTTGAGCGCTCTCACACACGTGGGTTTCCTTTGGATCTGCACTTTACAGTTTGATTCTGCAATATTGGTGAGACTTTAAAATAAAGTTTGAAGGCATATAGATGCCAGGCTTTGCATAGATGATGTGTAATGTTCCTTAAAAATGCTGGTCATGTTGCATTCAGTTGAGGCTTCTAGGGCCTGCCTCTTCTTGCTGCCAGATCATGCATGCTGCTTCACAAAGATAAGCGCCCGGGACTGAACTGCTCAGCGGCAGGAACAGCTGGGCTGGAATCTTCTTGGCACCGAGCCCAGAAGTGGCTTTATTTTAATGAGTTTGTCAGGGTGGGAGATCATGGCCTACTGGGAGATGGTTTTCATGGTGGGAGGCAGAGAAGTGCTGTATGCCTGCCCTATAAAGTGCATTCCCATGATTTGGTCTTGGAGACCTTAATTTAAAAAAAAAATATTTATGACTTGAGCTGAAAACAGCAATTTAATAAAGATACCGCTTTTGATGAATCAGTCCCAGCTGATTCAACCATGTAGCGAGGCAGCTTCAGCCACTGAGAAGGAAATCTGGCTTTCAATGATCGGAGCAGGCTCTTTTGTGGGAATTGACAAAGCTGACTCAGGAAACTGTGACAAGCGCGATAATAGAAAATAGGGATGGAAAAGACTTACAGCACATTATCTTCTTGTTGACACTGAACTTCTGTACTGATGGTAGCAGGATGCAGTTTACCCTTAGAGAGAAAAATCCATTTCCTTGCACTCTGCACCTCCCCATTTTAGAAGTGGAATATTCTTTTATTTGGCAACTAGGGGGATACAGGAACAATTAAAAGGCTACAGCATAAAACAGCGTAAGGTGCACCTCTACAAGTCACCTGGCAGAGCTAAGAAGGCTTAGCTCCTTTCATGCTGTTTGGAACCAGCTACACTGTATTTCTCTCAAATACAAATACAGACCATGATATTTTTCTCAAATATAAGATGCATGCCTAGCAGTTTTGCTGAATGTGGCTTCCTCCAGAAAGTGATTTCAGTGCCACATTAACATGGCGACAGAAAAAAAAAAGGGGGGGGGGGAAGATGACAGATAAGGTGTTTGTTTAACTTCTCAGAGCAGCATAATATGCATGTGTGGTGCTTAAGCAGCTGGAATTATTCTCTTAGCAGAAGCCTTACCAAGCATCCTCCTACTTAAAGCTTCCTTAAGCTTCAAAAGTTCAAGAAATAATGCAACTATACGATGGTGACTGAAAGAGTCAAACCCTACGCCACTGCAAGATAATGCCTTAATGCAAAATAAAGTCTTCAAACTCTGTGCAGATTGGTAAGAACTTGCTCTACCGGCATTCTCTTGAGAAAACTGTGGTCTTTGGGATCGGTGGTTCACCTTCTACTTCATACAATGCAAACTATTCAGAACAATGTCATAGCATTTACAGCTGTGTCAGTGAACACAAATGCAGTTCTTGCTGTTTTAGATAAGATTTTGCCTTAAATGTAGCCACACTATTACAAAATGTTACTGTAATTAAGAGATTGTAAGATAAAAACTCCATAATGCTAAGTACTCACTTTCCCTTTGCTTTTACACTACATTGTATTTTATGAAATAAAAGGTTTTCAAAGCTTAATAGAACAACCAAACAGAAAAAGAACACGTCATTTTGTAAAAGGTTATTCTTGGTTCTTGGGAAAGTCATTCAGTTCTCACACTAATGCAAGCCTCTCCACTACTACTTTGGATAGCTCTAAGAGCCTCAGGGCTTTTAGTAATGTTCTCTCTGCACTTTTGCTAATATGCACAGACTTGATCAAAATCTCGTGAGCCTGGTGAAAAGAAATCTATAATAAGTAACTTACAACTGGTCGTATTAATAGAAGCCCACCAAGCAGGAGAAACAGTAAGAAGAGGAGCAACAGTAAGAACATGAGAAACTTCTAAAATCTTCACTGTAATAATATACTTGTCGGCACAATGTTTAACTGATCATCATTACCTGATGATTAAGTATTCCAACAGCCATTCCCAGCTTGCTAGCAGCATCATAATAGCAGCAATTTAATTCAGACTAATTTCCTACGGGCTGACATTTTATATTGCAAACTAATTGATCTGTCTGTTCATTTTAAAAAGCTAGAGACTTTTGAATTGAAATGCATTCTACACCTCAATATTCACGATTAATGGGAAAATTCCTTACAGCCCAAATTTTATGTTTATAGCATGTAAGCTTTTTTCCTTTTTCAGGTTCAATGTAAAATTTAAAAGTGCCAAGTTACGCAATATTCTTGATTCATCACAAAGAAACAGATCTGCACAGTTAATGTCCTGAACAAAGTCGCCAATAGGAGGCAGAATTGGGGCTTTTTAAAGCTTATTTATGTGATGACTAAGGACAGAATAACGCTTTATTTAATAGTGCTTATCACCACTTCATATGTACCATTTCATTGTACTCACCAAATATCTAATAGCTATGTTCCAATACTTAACAAGGTAGTTGTGGTTTATTTCCCAGGGGAAATATTCACAATCTAAACTTTAATTTAGCAAACAGGTGAAAAATTATGTAACCAGAATATGAGCAATCTTCAGAGGAGGATCAGGTCAAATTCAGGAGTATATGGCTATATTCTGCAACTAAACGATTTTCTGTCATTAATAAACTCCGTTTGTGAGCACTCAATTTGTTTCAATCCTGAAGTGCTAAATTATCCTTGCATTTGAGATTTTCAGCCTACATTAATGCCTTGGCACTTTGCACACAAGTCCACTCTGTTTACTGTAATCTGATCCAGGCAGAAGGTATATCCTTGTTTTGGCTGAGGTCAGGGAAGGCTGTATTAACTAATGTTTCAACATGTGGAATGGAAGACTCCTCCCACTTTGACACCTCGAGCAGCCAGTGCATTGTACTCCTCTACAGCCTTCTCTGTTTGTAAGACCAACACATCAATACCATTTTTCTTAAGATACTCCACAGTAGATGGTGGTACCTGAGAAGAAGAAAGGAAAAGGGAAGAGCAAGTATTAGAATCTTTTCCCCATATACCATACAGCTTGAAGAAAAATAGTTACTAAAAACATATATTAGCAGAGGCCCTAAAGATATTGATAGTAACCAAACTGGTAATATGCTAAGAAATTTTTAAGATTGAGACCAATCTTTTGGTTCAATGAAGCAATTGTATATACACACCTCTCATTTCTCCTTAGTAGTTTTATATATGGCCATTTCTAAGGCAAGAAATAGAATTTGACCAACAAATATTGAATATAAATAAGGTGTTATTCAGATCACCAAAAGGTACAGAATTGCTTCCTATGAAGGGAAGATCACCACTTCTGAGCTTTCTGCAGCTAGTTTATCTGCTGAAATGACACTGCCAACATTAGTAACAAAAATGCCTCATTAACAAAAGTATTTACAAGAGGCTAGAGAGCTAGTTAATAATCTATTTGGGGGAAGGAGTGTTAATGGCATTGTAAAAATTTCTCCTCCTTTAAATTTTGCTCCTGTAGCAGAATATAAACCTGTTTATTGTTCACCATTGATACTAACACATGAGGAGCTCAAATGAGGTTACTTTCACAAAGGCAGTCACTGCTGGCAGGAGCTCGGATATGCTATTTCAGCATTCTGAATTTTTTTCTGTCTTAGAAGAGCATCCCAGTTGATCTCTTCCCACCCCCCTCCATATACCAGACAACAAAAAGACAACAGTTCCAGTTTATGTTTATCAGAGAACAAAAAACTACCTGCAAAGCCTCACTCATGCCACGACCAATCACTACAGTTTTAACGCCCTTCTTGACAACTTCTTCAAGGTCAGCTGGCTGCACTCCTGGAGAATGCTAAGTGTCAGGAGGAGAAAATATTAGTCTTGGTACTGACAGCATAAACCAGGAAAGATTCAGCTTTATGTTTTGAAACAGTATATAGCTTAACAGAATAAATTAGCTAAACCAAAATGTAAAACAACCCTCTTTCCTGTGCGGGTGTGTGCGCACACACCCACAACACACACACAATATTGGTAATTTCAAAAGGTATATATGGTTATATGCAGATGAAGAATGATAGTTAATCAATTGAACCCATAAATACACTAATGTTTACATAAAATATTATTATGTTAAACTAACTCTCCCCTCCCCCCACTTCACTTTTTGTGTATCTCAATATGGCTAGAAGTAAGATATTGTACAACTTTTGGCTAAAGTTTGGCCCCTCTTCAGTTTGCAACCGTTTTTTTTCTTTTTTGTGTTAAAGTCTATAAACTATCTTTCCCCCCCTCCGTCTCTCTTACAGGATTTGTACATTCTTTAAGTGGACTGAGACTAAGTTTTTTGCTTTAGGTAGGTAATTATGGACTTCTAAAGAAAGTTATTTTTATGGAGATGCTCATAAATCTGGATTCCTTATCCTTCTTGCTCTTTCAGAAAATACTACATTCCTTGGATTAATTAAGGTCAAAACATCAACTTAACAATTGGGTGTAAGAGGGATAAAACTGACCTAAAGCAGGAGCTTTAAAAGTGGCCTATATAATGGAAAACCTAAATAGATGGTGTTTGCTTCTTGATGATGTAAAAAGGACGCCAGAAAACCTGCCTTTCTTCCACTATTATATCTGTTCTGCTTCTCTAGGCGTATGGGCATATAAACCCAGAGAACAATATTGTTAAAATTTGAGCTTCTCTTGTCAAATAAATGAAAAAAGCACCCCCTCCTTCAGACTGCCAAAGAGTTCCACTTTTCATAATTAGGCTATTCTTACATATAACAAGATACTGTTAAAAAGGTTACATATACAACTATCTTTCTCTTTGCGAAGTATAGATATCTTTGCATGAAAGCACTATCTTTCTCTCTGCACTATAGACACATATAAATTGCACTCTGACAGCTTAAAAATTTCACCAGAAAATTATATATGAAGTTCTAAAACCCAAGGTTCTGCCCTTCAGTTGTGTCAAAATGAATTCAACAGAGCTCTGGAAGGGCCTGTGTGGATACAGCTGCAAATTCTAAGACCTGATGAGTATGTAGGCCTTTTTCACTTCAACCTTTGCTTATAAACTGTACATATTTTTTAATCAATACAGCTATCCAACTGCAAGCCTGATTATGTGAAGAATTATCAACATGCATTTCCTAGTACCAACAGAGATGCTTCTAAATCTGGAACATCAATAAGTAGTTTTACACAGTTATGACAGCATGTACACATAAAGTTTACCGAATACAAAAACCGTGGGGACAAGCACTTAGAGTATGGCTATATAGACAAGACACTGTGTGCTTAGCCAGACTGTGAGCTTTCCATGAAGAAACCAATGTCTATGACACTGCCTCCATGTTCTTTGTCTGTAGTAAGTATGAGGGACTTCACCCCTCAAGGACAGTGATGGAACCTAACCCGTATGCATGCTCAGTCACTGTGGAATTCTTCTGACTTCCCATCAATTCATTCCTATCCCCCTCAAGACAACTTTTCTTCCTGTAGGCACATCTTCAGTCTGAAAAAGGTTGCTACCAGCATCTTATTACAATTGCTTTCTTAATCAAACAGGGAATGCTGTTTGAGGGCTCTAAGGTACATATGATAGTGGTCCAACCTGTGCAGCTGTCTGTGAGGACCGGTGGCAATAGCTGCTACTCCCTGTCACCCATACGAAGTAGTGTGTCTGCAGCCCTCTGATCTCTTTGCACATTTACTTCTTAGACAGATATTCTCCATTTCTTCCCAGGAAAAGTCTAATGGTTGGAAAGAAGCAACAGGCAGCCTGCTGAATATCTGGTTGGAACCGTAATAACCGTTCTATGGACCATTCTCACAGTCCCATTTAAAATGGAAGGTGAAAAGTAAACTGCAAACTTACATTAGTCCCGGTTTCTCGCCAATCCCAGGTTCGGCTTCCTCCCGGCCATACTTTGCAGTCCTTATATGTTGTAGAACAGCCTTTCACTTTCATCTGACCCCATGAAAGGGAAGCAATTTCAGGGGAAGACATCACAGAGTTGAATCAAGGTCTGGAAAAGGATATTTAATATATAACATCAGGCTAACATACGTAGCACATAATTAAAAAAAAAAAGTTATCGTCCCAAGGAGCTTGGAAGGAAAAGCTATTACAGACATTATCTACATGATTTTGTGACAACAGAATTGAATTGAGGATCAGCAGATTTGTTTAATTAACAGTCCTCCTCAAGATTTTGTGTAGGATCTTGGACTAATCACTTTACTTGCTATATCTGTAGAAACATCAGGTGCCCAATTTTTAAAGCAGTCAGCAGGAATCAGGTCCCCAAATATCTTTCCATATCTGGCTTTTAATCTTTTCCATAAATGTGATGAACCATAATGATGAGAACATATTCCTAAAATATCTGAGACATACACTGGTTATATGGCTATCTAAACCATTTCAGTATGTAGATACACGTTCATTAATTTGAGATGGTGAATGAGGTTAAAAAAAATCCCAAACACATTATTGCTTTGCTAGCTTTAATTCAAAGCTCAAGAAAGACTGAGGTGAAAACAAGAAGATAGCTACGTGCCGAAAAAGGACTCTAATGGATTTTTCATTTGTAAGCGTTTCTCGATAAAGGCAACATTGAACAGAAAAGGCATCAACAAAACAACAGCATTGCCATACTGCCATAGCAGACAAGACTAGAGACCTAAGAGGGTCAGGCCTTCTTTCCCGAGGCAGAATCAACTATAACTAGTCATTCCCTGTAGACATCAAGTCTCCCTAGGTAATTTCTTGGAACAGATATGCACCCAAATAATGTCTTTTCTAAAGTCTACGCTTAATCTTCATTGTTTCACTTTAAAAACATTATTTTTAATTCTTTCTATTGCAGACAATGACAACAGCTTAATCTTCATTGTTTCCACCATCTTTCATTTACCTGAACACTTATCATATCCATTCTTAGTCTTTTTTTCTTTCTTTTAGATTAGATAAACTTCAGTTCTCTTCAGCCTTTCTATCAGTCATGTTTTCTGAATCTCTGCTTATTTCCTCTGTTTCTCCCTGAAAGCCAACAACTGGCTGCATCTTTCTTTGATGTCTTTTGCCTAAAACTAGAGAAAGTGCTCCAGCTGAGGCCTTATTAGTGCTGCATATAGACTAACCCTGCTTTTTGGTATTAGGCACAGTCATTTTTAGATCTGCTATCACAATCATAGCTGTGCATCAGTGGAAAGAGACAATGCCTACTTGACAGTACCATGAAAATACCTGTGCTCTTTACAGTACTTCAAATCATTGCAATCTGATCTCTGGTATGATGCTGGCACTAGACTGCAACATATTAGTCACACACTGATACTTTAGAAATGATTTAGACTAGCATGACAGTCAATTGACAGTTTTCCAGGGTAATGGCCTCTCTGCCCTTCCAGTTCAGGAGAAGGGCAGAGAAAAAAAAAGGATGGTCTGAAATCAACACAGAAAAAAAAAAGGCTGGTTCATTGCTGTTCCAACAAACCTTAGTGGTAGATCCTTCCAAATATCTAGATTCTCTCTCTTTTTTTGTTTTTGTTTTGAATTGTTCAAATTCACCAGGAAAATCAATCTCAGGGACCCTGGTGTTACTGATTAAAGAAAGAGCCCTCTCAAAAGAGCAACCTTTGGATAAACAGGCTTCCAATCCTCCTAGAAGAACTGTAACCTCCCTTCCTGCCTTACAGGAACGTTCTGGCCTGACGTATGGCCAGATAGGATATGTTCTTCTCTGATTGCAAGGAATGAATGTCAGTATCCTGCTTCAAATGTTGCATGAAGTAAAAACAGAATTCCTTTGGATGCAGCAAAGGAATGAGACTGCCAGAACTTCTACTTCCACAGAATAAAGGGGCAACTTTCTTGCTTGCCCCTTTCTGAAGTCCGTGATGTGCATGCCCTGCCAAGCAGCCGCGAGTGAGTGCAATTTGTCCAGATTCGTATGTTCTGGATTCCTTCACTACAGATCCACAATGCACTGGGTTCATACGAATGTTCCTAAGTGCTTTTTTTCCCTGAAGAGGTCTGCTGAAGTGAGATTGCAGTAGAAGAACTAGCACTAGTCCCAACAGAATGGAGATTACCTGTCAACCAAAGAGCAAAGGCAGAACCAACTGCCCAGAAGTTGGCTCCAAAGAAAGAAAATAATTTTTGCCTGCTCTAGTCTTGTGAGGAGACAGCAGAATTCTGGAGTTAGAAGAACTGGAGGTTAGATAGAAGGGAATGAACAATAAAATAATTAGGAATTATTATTATTATGAATTATTACTATTATTAGGATTTCCTAGTCAAAACAGTATTAAAAGTTTGGGACTATGCAATCAAAAGAGAAGAACAAATTACAAAAAGGACAGCAAATGTAAGCTAGGGACTCCATAATATCTTTTTCCAACCACATCAAAATAAGGAATTAGCTGAAACTAAGAGACAAAATTCAAAGCCAATAAATGTTTATAATCTAAAAAAAAAAATAATAATAATAATCCTATAATACTGCCAGAGAATATCAGTAAGGTCAACTGGTTATTGGAATTAATGAGGATATCTTAAATGGAAGTGAATAAGAATTAACTTTTTAAAGGAGACTTTGGACATTCCTGATGCAGGGCATGGTCCAATCACTAACCAGCAAGGATTAGAAAAATATTTCTCCAACAAATGAGTTATTCTTTAATTCTTCACTGTTGCATTTGCTGAAAGGTACAGTATCAGTCAAGATCAAAAGAGACAGTGAACTATAAGACTCACAAACATGATCTAAACTGGCAATTTCTGTGAACTGCAGTAGTTCAAACACAAAGTGATGATGAGGAGAAATGGCTGAGGAATCTATAAGCAAAGCTATGATAGCTTAAAAACAATGGGAATACAAGAAACTGGACAGCCTACAAGGAAGCAACACAAAATTTATAGGAAGACACTATACTGAAAGAAAGAAATGAAGTAGTGGCTAAAGATGGCAGAACAAAAGATAGCAGAAGGCTGAAAATTAAGCCAATGAAACTTGACATTTAAGCATAGGTAGGCAACAGGGTGGATTTTAAGCTTTCCAGCGTGTCTAACTTCCATGAAGTTAACCTTGCTTCAGAGTAGTGTCCATCAGCAGCAACTTGAATAACAAAAGAGGAATGGGAGTAACACATCACAGAAAATGGTATTAAGATAGCATAGAAAGAAAGAATGTTTCATAAAATCAACACTATCCAAAGAATAAATCAGCATACAAAGTTCTGGCAGCGCAATTCCTATAACATATCGAAAGGATATCATTCTCCAAAACTGACTGTGAGCAGGGTGAATAAGTGATAGCATGCAACTTCCTGGCATTCAATGTAATTTTAGAAAGATACATAAGTTAGAAAAACAAATTCAAGTGATTTTAAAACTGGCAGTAAAAACATAATGAGGACGGAGTAGGTTCAAATGAATGGGGTAGGGAGGGGATGAATCTAAGTTGTAAAAACCAGAAAGATATTTTTCAGAAACTCACTAACCCAATTTTGCTGCGTAGCTTAGGGAAGGCAAGTTACTGGGTGAGGTGACAGAGGGTGTTCCTCTCCTAAGGGAGGAAGGTGCAGAAAAGCAGTGAGAAAACGAGACGGAGGGAAGGAGGACGGGAGTAAAGGACAAAGATCCGCGTGAAGCAGGGCAGGGAGGAGGGGGAACAGCAGTGAACACAGAGGAGCGAGGCAGGGGAAGGTAGGAGCCTGAATTTACGAGGAGGACGGCACAAGCGAGTTCTTGAAATCCGACTGAAATACGCAGTTGAGCGACGGCCTCGTCCCCGCCGCTTGCTCTCCAGCGAGGCAGGTAGCGCAACGGAGCGCCCCAGGCGGCAGCGCCGCGGCAGGCCCAGCGCTCGCCTCGCCGAGGCCGCCTCCCCTCCGCTTCCCGGAGTGGCACCGTCCCGCTCGGGGCCCGTCGCACGGGCCGGGAGAAGAGCCTCACTCCCCTTTTCGGCCCGCGGCCTGTCCGCGGCGGGCGCCTCCTCGCCCTCTCCCTGAGGTGATCCGTTACGACCGTTACGCGCCTGCCCCCGCGCGCCCCCACTCACCGCCAGCCCGCGCGACCCCTGCCCCGCCGGGCGCAACCTCTGCCGCTCCCCGCGAGAGGGGAGCGCGGGCCCGCTGCGCCCTAATTGGCCAGCGCTACCTGTCGGCCCCGCCCCCGGCCCCGCCCCCGCCGCGGGGAAGTCACACAGAGCCGGCGGTCGGCACCCCTCGCCGCCGCTCTGATTGGCCGCGCCGGCGTTCGGCCCGCCCCCGTCACGGAGCGCCCCGCCCCTCCGCCGGCCCCCCCGCTCCCCGCCTTGTTTTCATTCCCGTGTCACAGGAGACGCGGCGGAGTCGGCTCGCGCCGCTCTAGCTGCCGCCTCCCTCCCCCCGCCCTCTCGCCGGTGCATTGTGGGATAGTGGTGCCGCGGCCCCGGGTCTCCGAGCGCGGCTCGCCAGCGCCCCCCTCCCTCTCTCCCTCTCCTCCCCCCTCCCCAGCTCCTTCTCCATCCTCAGGTCCAAGATGGCGGCGGCGGCTCCTCCGGCTCCATCTCCGCCTCCCCCTCCTCCCTCCGGCCCGTGTTGCCCGGGCTCGTGGCCCAACTTCGCCGTCGTCTGCTCCTTCCTCGAGCGCTACGGGGCCTTGCTGGACCTACCCGAGCTGCCCTTCCCCGAGCTGGAGCGCGTCCTGCAGCCGCCGCAGGAGCCCGGAGACCAGGGTGAGCGGCCCGGATACCTTTCTCCCCCCCGCCATCTCCCTCCCCCCCCCTCCCGGCGGCGGGGGGGGCCGCGGGGGGAGCGGGGGGGGGCCGGGGCTCTTCCCCCCCCCGCCTCCTCCCAGCCCCCGGGGGGTGGAGCGCGCCGAGGGAGAGGAGGGGCCTGGGATTCCCGGAGTGCAGCTCCGGCGGGGGAGGGGAGCCCCCCGCCGTGTCCTCCCTCCCCCCCGGCCCCCCAAACCCACCCTTGTTTTTGGGGGGAGCAGCTCTTGTTGGGGGGGAAGGGCCGGGGAGGTGCCTTCCCCCCCCGGGTAAGGGGGGGTCACCCCCTCCTCTCACATGTCCCCCCCCAGCGTCGCTGTGACCCCCCCGGGGTCGCACCCCGTGCACGGGTGGGGTTTCTGCAGAAAGATGAGCTTAAAGGGCTGTTTTTTGTTCGGGCTCACCCTGGCAGCGAGTCTTCTCCACTGCCACCCCTCCCCCGGCTTGGGGGGGTGCTCTGCTGTCCCCCCTCCTCCACCCCCCACATGTGTGTGTGTCCCTCTCTGCTCCCCTCCTCAAACCAGGAGGGGGGGGGCACTGTCCTGATCCTCTTTCATTTCCCCCCCTCTCTGTGTATGTGGGGTGAGGTTTGGGGAGCAGAGAAAGGGAAAGCCTGCGCCCTCCCCACTGCTGCTATTGTAGGAAATCTCCTCCCCACAAACACAGACATCCATTGTGTGTAGCCTCCATCCCTCTCCTCTCCACCCCCTCTGGTAGTTGGGGTGGGGGGGGAGATAAGCTCATTGCCTGCTCCTTCCCCACCACCACCTGAGCTGCGAGAGGGCCCTGTGAGGCCGAGGGATGGGTTATGTCCACTCCACTGTTTTCTTTCGAGCTGCTTCTCCTCTCCTCTCGCTTCAGGAGCAGCGACGATTTGGTTGCCAGACTCTCTCATTTCTGCTCTGTGCCATGGATGTGGGAGGGCCTGGGCAAGAGAGCGGCCTGGGGGAGGGCTGTGTGGAGGCGGCTGTAGGGATACAGAGGGGAAGGTGCTTGTTGCTCTTGGTCTCTGTCTCTATTATTGGTTTGGTTGTTGCCTCTGCACTCTTGCCACATAGGGAGACCGCGGAGCTCACGGCGCATGCTCGTCAGGCCCCATAGAAACTTCCTGCTGCTGGAGAATCCCAGCTCTGGGCTGCTTTTGGTCCAGCAGCCCTTGCTTTCCCCTAAATACGTGCGCAAATACCCCCTTCCCCTATCAAACCTATCCTGTGCGTGGAGCTCTTGATAAATCGGGATGTAGGCCCTTCCTCTTATAAAGGAAGTTGCTTTCTGCAAAGTGCAAACATCCTATCTCAGAGTTCACACTAAGCTGCTGCTAAAATACAATGACATAAGATTAATTAAACTTACTGTCTTGTTACGTTGTTTAGTGTCTAATTAATGCAAAAGGGACTGTCTGAGATCTGTTGACTTCTAAAAACAGCATTAACTTTCTTGAATATATGTGTGTATTTTCAACTCTGCAGGACTCCTCTACCTCTTATGTTATGTAAAGGGCTCGTTAGAAAAGGCAGTGTTTTGTTAAACTGTCACAAAACTTATGAATAAAAGCCACAAATGTACTCTTAAAGGATTTGAGTTTTTAATGAAAATACTCCTTTTAAAATAACGTCTGTAAAGAAAACTAATGCTGAGTGTGCGTCTCTGAATGTAAATGAGTATGTAAGAGAAATTTTTCCGGGTGAATTGCAGAATAAATTAAAGTTAAAAGGCAAGATAGTGACCTGTGTTTTAAGTATGTGAAACTTGTGCATTTGTTTAAAAATCTTCCAATCTTTTGATAATCTCCCAGTCATGCAATTAAAGTTATCAATAGAACCATGCTGCGCAGCTCTTTCTAAAAAGCTTTCAATTGACTTGCATTATGGAGTTTGTGTTACGGATTGCTGTAATGCTTCTTATTTTTTAAAAAAACTTCTCTGTATTTTTTGCCTTATTATGAAGGGCGAGGGAGGGGAACCAGGTTCTGCTCATTGCTTTAGAACAGGCCCCAAATTTCTAGCTTCTGAAAGCACAATCTCTAACCTGCTTGAGGTGTTGCATGTATTTGTTACAATTAGAAAGTGTATTCCCTTGCATTTCCTTGTCTCTTAGAAAAGAATGTGTGGAGGTGAAAAACTAAGATTTAGGTGATTCTTGAAGCCTTGTGATTTGTGTGATAGTGGTGTATTTATTTTTCTTTTTTATGCTTGGTAAAACCTACTCTTTGAGCTTGCTTTGGGGTGCTGTTAGCTCTCATCATCTAGTGTATTTTGTGCTTTTGGAAAAACTATTGTAATGACTTGATTTCTCTGTATGAAATTATTTAAATTAGTCCCCTGATTTTTTTTTTTTAAGGATATAATCTGTATATTTGTTAAACAGGTTGAGCGAAAACTGAAGTAATTCTTTTTTTCTAAACTTCTGTTTGCCAACTGTCTGTAGTTTTACTTGGATAGCAAAAGAGGTTTGGGTTTGTTATGTACGTGTCAGTTTTGCTTTGGATACTAGCACTCCTTGACATTTGGAGTTGCATTAACAGTGATATATAACAAAATCTAAGCGCACTGCTACAAAATTTTGAAGTTTTTTTTTTTATGAACTTATTAGAATCCGAACCAAGTTTTAATTCGAAACTGTCAGATGTCTCTTTAGAACTTCTCTCCAGGTTCATTTTGCAATCAAGGAAGGAAATCAATAATTTGGGATTTATGTTGATTAGCATCAATACAGTTTTGATGGTCAGTGGCTTCATAAATTTTCTTTTAAACTTGGCCTATAGTTTCTTGTTTGAAAAATTACTTTTGGAGGATATCAGCAAAACTTAATTTCCATTACACTAGGCACCTCAAAGAGAACTGTGGCTCAAGTTTAAATGTTGTTCAGTAGTTGTATAACAGTTTTATTTTTCCTGTTAATAATCAGAACAAAGAGCTTGTTCATTCTTAAGGAAGCAAGGTATAATAACTTTCCCTTGCAGAAGGGGATGCTGAATGGATGCCGAACAGTCATTGACAGCTGGGAAGCTATCAAATATTTCTTAGAGGGTTTTTAGGTTTCATTAATGCTCAGACAGCAGTTATGCTTCACCATATTACTGCTGCTGCTTGAGAATTTCAAGAGAGATAGTAAACGGTATTCAAGTATTAATAGTTTTCCTTAATAGTTTGACTTTTTATATCGTTATCAGTCTGTTTTAATATTGGGTTAGATGTTTTAACTGCAGGTACAGAGGTGTATGGTCTTGCTTTAATGCTGGCAGACCAATCTGCAAGGAGCGCTTTGATATTTGGTGGATAATGTGGTTGAATAGCAAACCGTGAGTGTGCGGTGTTGATTTCACCAGTCATTATTGAATGGCCTCACAGAGAATAGTGGGATAAACTGGTAGCCATAGAAATAGTCTGCTTTTTAGGAAGACTGTGCAATAAAATAGCTTAACTTTTCCTGCTGGTGGCTCATTCGAAAGCTGCAACTATTTAAACAAAGTAATGAGACCCATCATCATCTGGTGAATAATTTTCTTTATTGCTATGAATAATAATCTTGCCTCTAAGAAGGGTTATCCTTGCTTTGTGCAAAATATGGTGACTTGGACTGCAACTCCGGCAGTCTTAAACTACTTTTGAAAAGAGGAAAGTTGAGAGTCTATTTAGGTTGCAGTATTGTTAGTAGTTCTTAAAATTTGTTAGCTGATGTGCCTCAAAATGTAAATTGTTTCTCTTAGGATTTATTAAAAAGCAACCCAATATATGATTTTAACTGGGACTTATAATAAGGGCTTGGAGAAATCATTAAAAAACATCATTAACCCTGGTATTACTGTACTTTTAGATGCAAAACTAAGGTAAGAGTACAGCTCATCCTACAGTGTGCTGCAGTACCTTATCTCTATTGCATCTGCTTCCTTCCAGTGGCAAAACTGTGCAAATTGGAACAAATCATCACACTTGTTCTCCTTGTTCTGACAGACATGTGCTGGATTATTTTATTAAGACTTTACTTGTAACAGAAAAACAGTTGCGCATTTAAATGTTTAAATGTATGTGATGGAGGGGAGCAAAAGCTAGATCTATATTTAGGGCTGTGTTTAAGGAACCAAGATATCAAATTGCCACCTCCTTTGTGTTTGTAAATAGCTCGAGAATCGGTATAAATGTTAATTAAGCACTTGGTCTCTTGTCAATGAAAATATTAGTAGAACGTTAGCTTGCACAACAGAGATCTAATTTTACACATGACTACACTAAACACTTGCTGGTTTGCCAGGTTCCCCAGCATGTGAATGGGAGAACTTCTCTCCGAGGTGAATGGCGTGTTCTGAAGTATGTCAGACTGTGTCAGTTCATCAATTCTGCAGGCTTTTCGTCGCAGTAAGGGGTTAGATTTGTCTTTGATTGAAATGGTAATACATATGCACGCTTTGCCTGTTCTTTTGGCAAAGTAGTGACCTTGCATCTTCCCCCCTCCAAGTAATGCTTGCGCTAAAAGTGCCCGTGAGGATGGGAAGTGTGTAGATCTGAGGGATTCTGCTGTATTCTCACCAGAGCTTGAACCTCCCTATCTCCTCTGACTCTTGACAGTCATCTTGACAGATTGACCCAGCCTTGAAGTTTGTCTCTTAATTACTGCAGGGATGTGTTTTGTTTGGAGTTTGATAATAAAAGCACTCGTAGCCTGTTGGCTCAGTTTTAAGTGGTGTAAAGAAATGTGTGATTAGGTGCAGATGCTTCATAGGAGGCCCATTTTTGTAAATCTCTTCACCTTGCCCCTTTCTGTCTTTAATGAGAACTGAGGTTAGAGGCAGGTAGATTGTGGAACACCTGTGCAATCCATTTGTAGCTTTTTCTTTATTTTTTTTTTCTACATTATAGAACTTAAAAAGAAAAAAACCCTATTCTTTGGAGCTACCATGCTTCACAAGCAGCTTGTTAGTTAGTAAGCTGCTTTCTTTTTCTGAATCTTCTACATGCTTAACATCTTTTCCCTTTTCAAAGGAATTTGGATGCTGAAGTCATTTGTTTCAGGGGTTATCTGTCAGGTTTTTATTGTCATGTCAGTAACCCTGGAAAGCTTTACAGCACTAAACTTAAGGCTTCTTGGCATTCTCCGTGTAGAAATTAACTGCTAAGGTTGACTCTAGCAGATGTTGGATAGTCACAAGGGAGAAACGTACTGAAGCTCCGTAGCTGTTTAATGCAGCAACGAAAAGACAACAAGGTCTAATGACAAGGAGTTTGACAGACTTTCAAACTTGACCTTAGGTATGTTTTTAATGAAGAGGATAGTAAAGCGGAGTTTTCAGTTGGATGAGATTTTTCTAGCGTTGAATGTTTGAGTGTTTTTGTATACTGGCAATCAGAAGTTACTAGGTTCAATGCAATTTTTAAGCAAAAGTCATGATGCATTACAATCTGCAATGTTGACAGTAAGTTGGTTAATACTAAAAGTAGGAAATAAATGTGTTATGAAAATACTGTCAAACACACCGTTTTGACTAGCATTTAATAATTACTACTGCGGTTGAGATACATTGTTAATGGGTTTTGAGGCATAAAGATAGATTCATATACTGTCCTCATATAAATGAATAAATACCAACATTGTATGTCAATAGAGTTTATAATGCTGGATGGGCGGAGTTTATTCACATATTATATAATATTGAATCTTCTTCATCAAGCAAGTATTAAATGTATGAATGTATCTCTGTTGTAAACTTACTTTTGCCGTAAAGCCATATCAGCTAGTCAGAGGTAGCGCTTTCTGTCCACTTCGCAGGTCTCGGTGCTTATATCATTTCACAGCCTTTCCTGTACGAGTAAGAAATTTTCATGCTAAATCAGTTAGATTATTACCTAAATGCAGAGAGAACTTATTTGAATATAGGCAGACTATAAGTAGATTCTTGCTGTCCTGTTGTACTTAGCGACGCAACCAAATTTCAGAATATCTTTGTCAAAGCTCTGAATCAACCTGTCAGTAAAATACAGTATTTTTAACTTAAAGACAGCAATAAAAATACTGGAGAATGCAGATATTTATACTTTAAAGTTGAGATTTGTGTAATTGCAGACAAATGTGTAGTAGACTTCTGAATATGGTGTGTCACTTCTCTTCTTATTACTTTGTTTTTAAACATGATGGAAGTTCTACATCTCTAGCTTGCTTAAACTTATGTAACTCCATGTTTCTAGCCATCAAGTTTACCAGTTTGTTGAAGGTGGACTCCTACTGCTTATAAAATGGTCAGACAGCCTAACAGGGTTAAATTCTGAGGAGGTAAGTAGCAGGAGTAATCATTCTTGGCAGGACCTTATGGCAAGCAGTTCTCTAATGGAGAATAAACTCCTCTTGTCTACACTTCAATTATTAATTAGACTTAGGATCAACATGCCTAATTCATATACACTGTTCTGTTACTCATTTAAGAAATGAAATAAATTTATCTTGGGATTAATTATCTCATAGAGTATGGATGTGTATCCCTGTTTTAACTGTTCTGATTTTGTCGGTCCCTCCATGTTGAGTCTTCGTGTTATTCCGTATGTTGTGTTGGCATGTCAGTTGACCTGCCTGTGCTCCAGTGTTTAAGCCTGGATAGCGATATGTAAACCAGGGACAGACAGCATTCAATCAGGTCTCTTAGTAATTTCAGTTCTTTGCAGGTTCTTACTGAACGCCATCCCTGGTACTAACTAGACTCTGCGTCGTCTTATGATCTTATATGTAAGTCATGGGTTTCCCTGTCTTCTGGGGAGATGAGCAGTTCTAGTTTGTCTTTCCAGTACTGCTGCCCAAGTGAAACAGATCACAAAATGCTGTGCCAAATGGAAGAAAGGGGGCTCGGGATGCACTTCTCCTGTCACAGATAAGCTCTGGCAGAATATACTCACCCCTCACCCCCCCATCCTCCCAAAAGCAAAACAAACAAAAAAAAGAACCCTGAAACTCAGCCTTATTAGGGATTATGCAGGTTCTGCTTGACTGTATGACTGCAATGAGGAATGGCAGTAAATTTTTGATAGGGGAGACTGTGTCGAATTCCAGCTCACTTTGTTGGGATATCTTCAGTACCATCCAGGTTTCTAACAGGTGCCAGAACAGGAGGAAAAACTTCTGGAAAGCTGATATTACTTGCAAGGCACTGAATTGTAAGGCTTATTTCAGGACAGATGTGCAAGAGATTGAGGAATGCAGGTGGAGCTTATTCCTGCCGGTGTAAGGTGGTTCTTAGTACAGCACATGGGGCTTCTTCCACTATGGTATATCTGTAAGAGAGAATTTTATATAAAACAGAGTGAGTTGTGTCATGACACCGTTACATGCAAGTTAGGAGTTATGTTTTGTCCAGCTTGTTGCCTCATCCTTTTTGGCATGCTCAAAATAGCATCCGCACTGGAAAACTTAAGCTTCAGTAAGATTCTTCCCAGTCTGAAAATACTGAGTATTACTAAATATCTGAGTTGCTACAGGAATCTCAGCTGCAATTAACTTCATCCTGATCTTCAGGAATATAGAATTTAAGGCAGGGAGTACTGTGTTTTGGTACATGTTGTATGCTCAATAGTTAGATGCTGTTTGTCCCCCAGTTGTGGGTGGCTCCAGGCAAATAGCTGCAGGGCACGTGTTTTGACGGTAACAGAAGAACAGTCCTGGATCAAATCAACAATCCATCAGTGCTGTATTTTGTCCTTGACGCTGGCCAAGTTTAGGTGCCTACAAAAGCAGAATTTCTCAGAATATTTTCCCTGCGTCCAGCAGTTTGCAGTTCAGGGGCTTCCCATTTCTTCTACTGCTTCTTTGACTGGAACTCTCTCTCATATTTGGGATTACTTCAGGTGAATATTGTCTGATGTAAGAACAGTGAGCAGATAGACATGTGCAATTATTATTGCCTCCTGCCTGGTATTTATATTTCTGAGCCCATTGCTACGCTGACATTTGGATTAGCTTTTTTGTGATCTCTACTAAACTGAGAATCCCATGGGAACTCCCAGAAAGTTAGTAGTATTGTTGATACGAAGATTAAAAAAGGACAACTATTTGTCATGTTTTTCTGCTCTTCAGTAGCTGGTAGACCACATTTCTTGGTCAGTGAATGCCTGGCAGGTCTTTGGAGAAAGAGAACCTATGTAGGGAGTTGGTAATACCCTGCTGGAGACAGAAGACAAGGAGGCGAGGAAGACTTCCCCTGCATGGTGTGAAGGAAGGAGAGGAGGGGACAGGGGCTACAGAAGGAGTGAGCTGGCAAGAAGGTGCAGACGATGGGAAGAGGATGACTGTGTAGTTTTGCTGAAGCATGTTGTGGCTGTGTGCACTGCTACCTCAAAGCCAGTTGTCTGGCAGTTTGTAGAAATTACTGGATTTCTGCAGTAGCCATTTTGACTTCACCATCTCTCCCTGGGCCATACTACACCCAAGTAACAGAACCGCTTCTTTCCTCCAAGTTCATGGCACTCAGAGTAAATGGATATATTCACACTTCAAGCAGATCTGCCGCAGTCTGGAAAACAGAACGAGCGTGTCCTCCATGATATCTACTGCAGCGCTTGTTTTTTGCTGTGCTCCTTTGGGAGAAACCGTGGCTGGGAGTGAGCTTCAGTGCAGTCCAGCAGTATCCCTTGATCCAGACAGCCCGTGCACCAGGACTGCAGCGATCATCCATCCTGTGGCCGGGAAGCTGCCAGGCTGCCCACGGCGGGAGCAGCAGTGAGCAGCACCTTCCCGCGCGCTGTCGGCGCTGCTAATGCCTCCCTGCTCGGGCCCAGAAGGCGGGGTGGAATAACCTACCGACAGTTTTGGCTGTGGAGGTCAATAAAATCTTCTGTGTACAACTCGTTTCCAAATGTTAAAAGCATTGTATGGAATTACTAATAAAACTTGTACAAAGGCGTGTTTATCTTTTTTTCCTCCTAGCCTTGTGCAAAGACCATAGTTCATCCTGGTTGTGAGATTTAGCAAGGTCTCTCTCTGTTCATAACGCTGTTCTTTCCACCCTCTTTCACTCCACTTTCTCTTTTCCGCTCCCTGCAAAAATAAATCAGTGAACTCTTCTTTACCTCACTTGTTTTACAAAGATGGCAAATGCTTTGGCATCAGCAAGTATTTCTCAGTAGCCTGTAGAATTCATATGTCTCTCATATATGCAGTTTGCCCCCGTTCTGCATAACTCTGACAGTTATTTCTCTTCCCCAAGAACTAAATGAAACTCTTAAGGCTAAAGGGGTGGAAGGTTTCTCAGAGCTGCAGTAGAAATTGTGACCCTGTTGATGCCTGTAGTGGTCAGGGGAGAACAAACAATTTCCCAAAGCAGGGCAAGGCCTGTTTTTTAAATATACCAGTATTTCAGCAGCTCTCCTTTAGTATTACATTTCTTTTCATTATGGTTGGTTAAATCTTGTAGTACCTTGGAGAAAAGTGCTGCTTACCTTTGAACTCGCAGGCTCAATTGATGTTTGAAGAACAGGTAAGCAAGTCAAGTTTCTCCCCACGCCCCCAGTGCCTTGCAAATCCTTCCCACCCTCCAGGAAAATAGTAGTTATCATCTGGAAGTTGTGCTGCTTCTTGGGTGTCTTAAACTATACCTTTTTCCAATCCGAACAGCCAGTTTTAGTTGGCAAAGTCCTGAAGTAGCAGTATGCCAAGCAAAGCTGTTTAAACAAAGCTTGTGTGTAAGTAATCACTTGATTTCCTCCTCTCTGTTTGTCCCTCTGGTGCTGCCCTGGCTGTTTCCCAAGTCATCCACAGCTATCTAGTAGCACAAGTGCCAGTGCGTGTTCATTGCCTTTTAGTATGAACAACTATCAGGGTTATAGCGGTTCGCCCCTGAGAGCAAGCTGTGATGGTCCATAAAAGACAGATTAATTAGTGGATGATAGAAGAAGTGTGGAAATTTTTGTTTGACCCCAGAGCTTGTGATACTGTGTTTAATCTGGTGTTTATCAACAATGTACTGCAGGAAAGCATCTAAGGTAGGGAATTGCGTGGCAGCATGTTGCACTTCTGAATGTCTGCCTGGAATGCTGTGCATTTATTTGAAAAAAAGGCATATTGCGTGGATGTAGTTGTTGAAAAGGAACTGGCTTTAGCTGGCATAAGGTGGCAATTGCTTTGCAAAAGATGCTTCCAATAAGTGGCAAAACTATCCCTTGAAATGAGAATTTAAGTATCCTGTAACAAGCAGTATTGTGTGTAATAGGTAGGAGGTTAAAAAGGGTAGCAGTGGGAAATACACGGTAAGAAAAATTGATACAACTTTTGGAAGAGGTGACCTTTATAAGAAGGGAGACAAAAAGGACTAGTCACAAGTCAAAGAATAAAAATGCTGACTTTGGCATAGATGCTGCTTACAAAGCTGGTAATGGCCTCAGAATGCCTGACAAACGGGAATAGGATGGCAGAGGGCTATGTAAGGCCTAAATGTCCAAGTTTTTGTGCCAAGCAGAAGCTGTTCAAAATGCAGAAATCTTACCCCGGGTGCAGTCCAGGAGTAGGCATAATTATAGCTGGCAATAGAAAGAAGGAAACTAAGAAGTCTGAGGTGGATTTAGAGAGCAAATGGGCAAAGAGGATTCTTTATACAAAAAGTAAAATCTGGAAGCCACGGGTGCCTAAGATCACTGGCTTTATATACAATAATTAAAGGAACGACGCTGCTGAGGACTTAACTTTGCATAAGGTGTCGCTACTAGGCTAGTTTGTGATATCTTCATTCTAGTTATGCTCTCTTTCTGGCAATAAAGATGAAATACGATTAAACTGAAGTGGAACATGCTAATAATTTGAAAGCATTCTTAATTGTCAGGCTCCGATGCTCATTCAGAGTTCTGAGGGAGTTTAGAAATACAGCTAGTAAAAATACACAAACTCATACCAGAGTGCAGAAGTAGGAAAAAAAGAGTGACTAGTACATTTTAAAGAGTCTAATAAAGATCTGGGGAATTAAAAGCAAGTAGTTTTTACATCTGTATTTAATACACTTTATGAAATTGTACTTTCATAATTCTGATAGTTACTTGAGATACTTATTCTCCAAAGGAAAATATCCTATTTTCTTTGAATTCTTTTAAAGTATAGACGTGTGGATCGTGCTAGACCCGAATGCTTATTTATATATGCAAAAAATCTTTCAAAGAGGTCACTGATGAAGGGGTTGATTATGATCCACAACAACTTTATCTGGTATAACCAAAGCAGTAATTATCATCCCTAGCCCTTTCTTTAATGCTATTCTTTTGTGGCGGGAGGAATCAGGTGAGATATAGATCATGTTTTTAGCCATTGTAGTTTACAGCACAACTTATTAATGCAAACTGAAATTGCTGGTGGTCTGCGTTTGTGCTGTGGATTGCAGGTTGAGGAGTGGATTTGCTTTCTGTTCATCCACCCCTGCTCTGAGCAGTAACCCTCCCTGGCAGAGCGCTAGAGGAACATCGAGGAACTGTGACTCTCAACCCTTCTAGGTAGGTCAACCACTGAACGTGAGTCAGCGTCCTCAGTGGTCATGAGGTGAGAGGCAAAGCATCGTCATAAACCTCAAACCGATTAGGACAGGGAACAGACTAGAAATAAGAGAATTTTTGTCAGTTTAAGGAAAGCAGAATGCCTCAATTTTTACGTGGCATGGGCATTTAGTCTTTATTTGCCAAAAAAGAAAAACAGGAAAGGTTGTTTTTTTTAAGTTTTGGGGTTGAAAAGTAGATGACCTACACTAGCAGAAAACACTGCTGTAGATAAAAGTATTGTGAAAGGGTAACAACACTGTGAATAAAACTGAGATTTATAAATAAGTATGCATTAGAGGGGAAAATGTCTATGATTTATACATCCCACAATATTTAAAATCAGCTGTTAACTCAGAAGAGATTCTAGGTACCAATGTGGTAAGTCAGAGGAAAGAGCGCCAGTCAACATGGAGCTGGAATTTAAAAGGCCAACAAAATCCTAAGTAGTACGAAGGATGGGCTGAGAATCACATGTAAAATTTGGGAGATTTGTAGGTTGCTTGTTTGCTTTCATCTTGATTTTTGGTGCTCAGCTGTGGCTGAAAAAATATGAAAGATACTGCAGATAGATCAGTAGACTAGGATTGTATGAAAGTGTCCACACGAAGAAGGTTTGAAAAGATGTATACTACTAACTTCAGAGAAGAGTTTTAAAATTATACAAAACAAGGCTCTTAGAGGTGTGTTCTTCTTCTGTTATAAAAACCAGAAAATGGTATGAAATGAAATTTATAAGTAATTCAAATGCGTTTTTCACGTGATGCATAATTACAATTGATTGCTGCAAAGTATTCCTGAGGCCAGAGCTCAACAAGATCTAGATAACAAATATTGAGTTGTAGTAAACATAAAAACAAAACAGCAGCACGAAGTTTCTTGCTTCCCAATTAAACCAGTCTCTAACTTAAACAGAGGATTTAAAGATAATCTGGGGGTAGCTAATTTCCTAAGTGCACTGTGGTGCACAGCAGATGGTGGTCACTGCCCAAATCAAAGTATTGGGTTTATTTTTATGTTCCCAATGCTGACCCTACAACTAGGGAAGGATCTGCTGATGCCAAAAGATTTTTAAGATACTTTGTATTTTTTGGGAAGGAGGTTCAAGGGAATGGTTCTGGTATATGTTATGTTGTGGCATTTTTCTTCTCTCTGCAACACAAGCAGTCCTGCTGTTCTCCATTTCTGATAGCATCTACCCATGCTTGTTTGTGTTGGCGGGTTGCATCTCCAGCACTAGTCTTGAGTACTGGCAATATGCACATGGTAGCTAGAAATTCAGTATTCCTTCAGGCTCTTACCATCCTCCTTTCTTGCTCATATTATGTTGTGTGAAAGGAGGTTGGCAGCAACTGAGCCTGGGGAACGGAGAGGGTAACAGCGTTGTCGGCGCTTCAAATCTGGCAAACTAGTCTGTGGCTTTGGGTCTTCCTAAACAGACAGTATATAATATCGTGCCCAAAGCTAATAGTCTTGGCTACCCATGTAAAGCTGCAATAGCTCCAAAGTTATAACCGTTTTTTGCAATTAAAGAATTACATTAACTGGAGTAGATATTTTAGCAGTGTTAACAGGTCAAAACAGGAGTCTGCTATAGAAGTTTTTACTTCAGAGCCACATATTTCAAGGCATGAAACTTCTGTGAGTTCTCACTTTGTATTGCTGTTCAAATATCAGTTCACATAATGGTGCAAGTAGTTTGCTTTTTAAGAAAGTCAATCAAAAACTACACAAAGATTTTCTTATTTACTAATAGCACATAGTCAATAAATCGTCTTGGATAGTTTTGTTTCTTAAATTTCTGTTCTCACTTGCTCCCTGGATTTCTTAAGCAATGGAGAAAAAGTTGCTACTCTTTGTAAAGCCATTTAAAAAAAGCCTCAAATTCTGTGTTAATGGGATTAATTTGTGAAATTTTAGGATTGTGGTCATGAATTTGTCTGTAGAATTACTTTCCAATTGCATGACTGCCTCCTTTCACAGAAGTATTCATAAACTGCTACAGATGTTGCTTTTATGACTAATTTGCCTGAATCTCTGAAATACTATACATCTTTTTTCTGAATCTCTAGTAGTTCTTAATATTTTAAAGTTTATACTTGAACTGCCATTATCCATGCTGATAAGTTAATGAACTGACATAACCTTAGAGCAGAACAAACATGCCATTACTTCCAGCTGACAGTCAAATATGTTCTGAATTGTAGAATGACTTGCGTTGCCTTCATCTTCAAAGTTTGCTTACGTGGATCTTCTTAATAATAATAATAATCTCGTATCATAATAGACATAAAGCCACTGATTGTAAAGTATTTGATGCTTACTCAGTAGTACTTGATTTTTCTGTATGAGTAAGTTACTATTGAATCTTTTGCAAAATATAAAATGTAAATCTTTATAGCATGGGTATTTTTTTGTACTTCTTTTTAGGGAACAGTAATGGACTAACTGATTTTAAAACTAAAAATAATTTTTGTATTGGAAGTCTGGAGGACTAGCTTTTCAAGAAAATCTGGGTGCAGTAGTTGACAGTTGCATAGAAATTGCCAAGAAACAATTCACCTGTTAATATTGTTCTATAAAGTTATTATATAAATGGAAGATAAAATTAGGTAAGTTTTAGAGAAGTGTTTTTTATTCAGCCTGCTCTGAATTTCCTAATATCATCTATTTATTCAAATCAGAGAGAAGTGGGATAAAATGATTTTGTAGTGTAATCAACATCCGTCGTCTTCCATTAATGACAGATAAAGCTGCCAGTCAGTACCTAAGACCTCTTACAAAATTGACACCAGAATGGTATTTCTAATAACTAAACAGAGTAAGAAAAAAATGCCTTTATATTTGTCCTTGTTTCAAGTAATGAACTATAAAAGAGCTCACATCCAACTTACCGTCTAATAGAACACATTAAGGGAAGCTTCTTATATTTGTTGCATGAATAAAGAGGGCTCTAAGCCTTTTTAACTACTGATTTATGCAATTCTGTGTTCATATGTTGAATCTTGATTTCCCTTTATTTCACTGCACTGAGGATACTATAATTTAGTTTAATAAAATAAGATACATACGCTTTCTCTCAAAGTTAAACGTTGCCATGCTTGGAGAATTGTTTTTTGTCTGCCAGAGATGTTTGTGCACTGATAAATTTTAAGAATTAAGGCCAGATTTACAATTGTAGTTCTGTGTCTAAAGTGGGACATAGGAGTTTAGGTGACTGCATTTAAGCATGAGACACACACCACCCAGTACCTGGTAACGCTCCTGCACCCCAAGACCTAATATACGTTGGTTTTCGTCACAAAAACTTGCAAGACGCTCTGCAACAGGATTAATCTCACCAAATGTATTGAGTGCGGTTCATCTGACCGATTTTAGATGTCTACTTTAGTATGAGCAGGCTCTTCCCTAGAAGTGCTTGTTTCTCTCCATGGGCTGTAGATGGATTATAGAGAACAAGCTCAGAAGCTAATACTAACATTTGTTCAGATGAATCCTACTGCTATGCTGCTCCCCTTTCCTAGATTTTAATGGCAAAACATCTAAGAAATTTGGGATCTAGGAGGAGGGACTAAAAACTCAGGCTCCTTCTCTAGGGGAAAGTCACATTCTCTTTTCTTGTCCTCTCTCTGCCCCCCTGAACCTCGCATTTCTTTCTGTGCAGTAGCATAGCTTCATGAAGCGTAATTCCTTCTCTGCCTAGCTGTTTGCCTTGAAGCTGGGTCACCCTCATAGGAGAGGGAGGTGTAATTTTGAACTTCCCAAGACTGAAGGAGGGCACTGAATTCAGTTTTACCACATCTCGAATAATTGTGCAACTACTTAGATCAAACAGTAAACGTTGCCATCTCAACTTCTTTCTCCTACGTCCTTCTTGACAAATGTGAGTGAGTCTTCCACTACTTTACAGGCCAGCAGGTGCCTTAGTCCAGAAGGAGGTCTGGGATGTAAATTCTCATTTTACTTAGCTAGCCTTAGTTTGCTAATTTTAGACTTGAGCAAAAAGGTAGCATGAGCAGCTCTTACATAGCTAGTTTGCATGGACATGGTCTTCTTCTCACCACTATCACAGTTGCTGCTTAGCTGGGAACTACAATGACGTAATTCAGTTCTAAACAGGGACATGAGGATTTTGTGTCATAGGCGAATAGTTTTGGATTATTACTGTTATGTTGGAGACTGAAATGCCTCAACAAGCAAGAGAATCCTGGAGTTGTCTAGAATGAAAAATACCTGTGCTGCCCTGTCGTCTCTTTTATAGGCTGTGGTCCCAGTAGTTTCAGTGAGTCAAGTGGTTGCGTGTACATGAAGTATCAGCAAGTCAAGTGGTCTTGACTTTAAATAGCTGAAATGCGTCATATGGTTACTGAAAGTGACCTAAGGGTGAACAATGGCAATTTGTTACAATTTTTAATAATTACTTTTGGTACCTGCCTTTCAGTGCAATGTACTTGTTTGCACGTTGTTGCCACGGACCTATTTTTCTCACTGGCCATTCATATATCTACAGTTTGTGGACTTGTGCCCACTTTGTATTCAGTACATTTTTTGAAATTGTAGACTGGGCTTTTATTTGCTATCTTTCCTCTCCTGGGTTATTTCCAATTTCTAAAATAGATCATATGCTATTTTTTTCCTACATTGTTCTCAGTGTCATTTTTCTTTTTCTCCAGTTTGTTCCTTGAACGGTACAACATGCTTTCCTTCCTAAATCTTAAATTTATTTATATATCAGTCTTGCTTTTTCTTATCATTTCTACTGAAGCTTTAATATATGAGCTTAAAAAGTTGCTAGGAACTTAATAGCCAGAGAATGAAGCAAAGGGGACTTGTGAAAAATCAGACCATCTTTTAGCTGCTAAAGGGCTACTGAAAGACAGCTGAACTTCTGTGTAGGGATTTTGTTTAGACTGGTATGGTCTCTGGTGGTAGTTCCAGCTATGATTTGGTGAATGCTGAGTCTTTTTCTGGAGCTCCAGCTTACAGAGTTATGCTGATGACAACACATATGGATTTCTTGCTATCAGCTTTAGGTATGGTGAGAACGTGATTGACAGTAGTGTGGGCATCAGCGGACACAAACATCATCAGAAGGTTGATTTGTGGGCAGTGGGAGAAGACAGAGTAAAAATAGATGGGAAGGAAGTGTGCTTAATAACAAATTAGACAAGTGGGTCATAGATTGTAAATATTTGAAGAAATCTCATAGCTAAACATAGAGTTGAGTTTTAAGGCTACATACTGGCTGCAGCTAGGACTGATGGAGTGAAGTCAGATGCAACTCTGATAGCAAGATCTCGTAGGCTGGTGATTAATTCTGTTAATAACAGAATTAGGGGGAAAAGGTAGAACTTTTCAATCCCAGTTCAAAGCACTACTCACCTGGGTTGCAATTTGTCTGCAAGTGGCAGTGAAAGAGGTGCTGTCCTGGGGTCTCAGCACGTGAATGGAAGGGGGAGTCAACAGGATGAAAATATAAGTCTTTATTGAATAATAATGTTAGAATGGAAAGTGTTCTGAATAGTCTAGGCAAGTTGAGTGTTTTGTAATAGGTATTTGCAAAGATAAAAGATATAAAGGTGCCTAAATATTTATATGAAAATGATCCAGCCACAGAACATCAAGATTTCAAAGGACTCTGCTAGGATAACAATGCCATTTAAATGCGAGCGTGGTTTGCTTTTTATGCCTGCCAAGATCTTTCTAGGAACAGGATTTAAAAATGTAACTTGGTGACTTGTTCTTTCTGTTTGGTTCTTCAGTTTAATCACAGCTCGTCTGATTGCTCTTTTATGTTCACTTGGGAAGCAGAGTCGTTACATTTTTTTTTTCCCCATTTCCTGCACAGTCTTTTTTTTATGGCCATATGACTTGGGGGTAGGATGATAACAAAGTGACTCAGCTAGATGATGTGATATTTAAATTGTTCTTTGAAACAGGAACTGCTGCTTTTTTTGTGTTTGGAAATGATGTTGCATGTATATGGGTGGGTTTTTTAGCACTTCAGGTATTTTTCAGAAGTTCACTATAAATTCTTGTCTGGTTCATACTGGAGGTTTGGTGTCTAACGTACCCTCCAGTTATAGGGAATTTATCTATCTATCTATCTATCTATCTCATCTCAATTATAGGGATCCCCCATTTTCCTCCTCCCAAAAGTTGAGGTGATAAATGAGTGATGTAGTTCCTAGAGAGGAATATTTATGTTGGCATAAACCAGTGCCACCACTGAAAGCGGTTCTGTCCCCTTCCTCTTTCCAAATGTTCCACTTGACTTTTAATGAGCTAAATCAGCAGCTGATCTTTGGTTAAAATTAATCTAGAAAGAAGGCTTTTGCTGTCTCAACCTGTTCTTAGGACTACAGACAGGAGTCTGAGGGAGTTTATTAATGATCCCAATGATTTCAGCTCTCTGCCTGTGTAGCGTGGTTTTTTTGGACAGCGAAGTCACGGTATGAAGATGTAATTTTCATCAAGGGAGAAGGACAAAAAGGGCAACTGGTTAACAAAAATATTTGCTCTGTATATCTTAATGAGTCGCTTTGTTTTTCGCTTGCCAAAACAAGTTAGCGTGGAAAAAGGTTTTACTAGTGAAACTGGGAAGACCTGTTTGTGCTCATGAAGCATGAAAGCTGCCAGCAGTCTTTGCATCCCAGAATGTTGCTTCTCATTCCCTTCCCCCTAGTTGCCACAATGCCAGGGGTTTAGTGTGTTTTTCCCTTCCTCCTTGGAGGGGGGGAAAGGCGATACAGTCTTTGCACTCCTCTTCCAATCCCAGATGCTCTGTGTACGCCGTGATTCTGATCATCCCCTCCACGTCCAGTGCTCCCGATCTTCTCTGAAACTGCTCCATGACAACAAACTCCCCCCGTCTTCCCTCCAGACCTTTGTGCATCATCTGCATTTTCTGTTTTCCTCCTCTATTTCTTTAGGTTCTGTTTAGGAGTGTGCTCAGCTACAAGTGTGTTAAGTTTTGCTGGGAAGATAAGTAGAGATGAAATTGTGGTTATATGGGAACATGTTAATGGGTACCTGCAACCAGGTCTTTGATCCACAGTTGTGCAGGTGGTTGAAGTTACAGCTTTTCTAACCAGAAGATGGGGTTTCCATATGTTCCTACTTTTTCTCTTCCATTCCAATTTTCTATCCTTCTCAAAGCTATTAGAAATGTGCCACTGATGTATGGAATATTCCCTGAAATGCCAGAGTAGATACAATACAGTAGTCAAAGCATTTGCCCTCCAGGGATACGCAGGGCAACAAAATTGGCCAAACTCCACCAAAAGCCCCATAACTATATGTGCAGTGACTCCTCTGTGACTCATGGCTTCTTCCTATGGATATTCTATATTTCTTGAATACCTAGCAATAGCACCATGGTTTAATTATTCCTTAAAACAGGGATTTCTTCTTCTAAAATAACTGTTTTCCCATTCTTATTAGCCCTGTGCACAGAGCCCAGGGTTTTCAGTGCCCCTTAAGTGTATTCTGTTGAGCTGTGTCCCATGATTTTAGAGAGCTACTATAAGGCTTTGTTTTCTCTTGAAAGTAATATGAAAGTTTTGAGATGTCATTCAGATTAGTTGTTTGGTATATGTTTTGTCACACTCTTTTGGCCAAAGCCTTGCGAAGAATGGCTATTATCACAAAATCACAGAATCGCTGGGGTTGGAAGGGACCTCTCAAGTTCACCTGGTTCAACCCCCCTGCTTAAGCAGGGTCCACTAGAGCAGGTTGCCTGGGACCACGTCCAGTGCAATATTATGTAAGCAAGACTATTTTTTGTTCCTTCCATCATGCAAAACTTAAGAATAAGCAAAATTATTATATTATTAGTTTATTGTATGAGCCTCTGAAATGTGTGTTGCAGATCCCACTTGAATAGTGCAGAGGAGATGATATTTTATTGTTGTAATTAAAAAAAAATACTGATTGTGTCTTATGCTATGTAAGTAGGGTTATAGAAACGTTGCAAAAATGATCCTTATTGGTTTCTCTCTTCAACAAACTTTTGTCAAGAATTCTCTCTACATTGTAGACAAAAGTAAGTTAATTAAAAGTTGTCTCAATAGTGCATTGAATTTGGATTACTGAAATGTAGCTTAGTTTACTAGTGCACTTCCACTCCTTGCCAGATGAATGTTTGAGGAAAGGATGGGTTTCCCACCACTCTTTAGCCTTCCTACCATCTCCTCCCTAAGCTGATATTTTTCTGTAAGTCAGGTGTATACTGTTTTGTGTGATGCATACATTATTTACAGTTATTTTGGCTCAAAATTTATTGTCTCAGTTTCACAGGCTTCTGTTCCTGCTCTTATTTAGGCACCCTAGTTGGTCAGCCTGCACTTCACGCACTCTGTATCTTCTGCCTGCAAAGTGGTCTTTGGTTTTCTTTTCTGTAACAACTCCCATCTCATTCCCTAGAACAACGAAGATGGTCTGCAATCCAGTGTCGTGCAATTCCTTGAAGCACTTTGTAGAGAAATGACAAGCTAGCCTAGATACCTGGTCATTAATAGTTATGGTACATGAAAAACATCTTGAGAAGGTAGTAAATAAATGGAGAGGGGTTTTGAAGTATTTTGTGAAGCTTCTTTGTAAAAGTCACTGCATCAGTACATCTTCAAGCTGCTAGAACTGCAAGACCTGAAATGTTGGAATTGACCCAAAAAAAGAGAGGAGGGGGGAGATTTCAGTAGGTACTAATAGAAATCAGGCTAAATGTTGACCAAGGATGTGCAAAGTTGACTTTCCAGTTCTTGGATTGTTAACGTTCTCCATCTCTTCCAAGATTAACGCTCTGACAAGGATTTTTCAGAGCGACTGTGAATTTGATTCTTCTAAACAAATCATCCATGCTTCTTTAAAATAGAATTCCTGTGAATATGCACCCATACAAAATGTGATCTGATTAAAAAAAAAACGCAGAACAAAAGCTTTGATCCATTAAGTTTCTGAATACTCTGGCTCGGTTCCACATAACACAAACACAAGCTGAAGTTTAATTGTGAATTGACTTTAATGGAATTGTTCATGTGTGTAAAGTGCTTTGTGCTTAATTTCATTCGTTGCAAGTGCTCAGCACCTAGCAGGATTAAGACTTGTGGTCTTGTTCCTTTTAAGATACCTGGTGATTTAAATTTGTGACATGCGCTAACTTTGAAGAATACCAAGGAGGAGATGTCTTAGGTTTCTTCAATATGCAAAAAGAATGGTAAAGAATAAAAATAGGGAAAAAAGGCAAACAGACAGGATGATTTTGAGTTGCTTGAGAATTATCTACATTTAAAGTAGATCTGTTTTGGGGTACCAGGCTGGTACTTCGTGTGTTTAACACAGGACTGTGTTTGTGTATTAGATTGCTGGCCGCAAAACAGCAGTGATAATCTGCTTATGAAACAAAACTAATGTTTTCTTCACCAAACAGATTTTAAAAACACATTATGTTCACGTGAATATAAGGGCATTTGACTGAAAGACACCTCTCAAGTTAGGTGAAATCAAATTAAATATTCAAAAAAAAAAAAAAAAAAGAAAGAGAAAAGAAAATCACACCAAAACTCAAATCTTGTATAGAGCAGAAGAAATAGTATCTCTGTAATGACTAATTTAGAAAAAAGTTTTTTGGTGTCCCAGCTGTTTATCATATGTGAAGTAATACTACCAGAACAGCAAAAAAAAAAATCATAAAATTTTTGGTTCTTTGATTTTATTTAAGTGTTTGCACATAGAGTAATGAAAATGCTTTGAAAATAAAATTTTGTACAAACAGTACATAAATAAAAATATTTTTTTAAAAAATTCATTTCTTTGAGTTTTCCACAACAAATTACAAGTGTGAAGGATTTAACTGAGCTACGGAGAAAATAATGCAGAAGGCTCACTTCGCTGGGCTCGGGTGGCTGCAGTAATAATTTCCAGTTACATGTTTTAAAAGTCGGAATGCTCCACCGCGTACAGATTTGATGTTGCACAGGTTTGCCACTTGGTGGTGCCAGATTGATTTATAAATCACAGATGTGAGATAAGATGAGATGAAGTTGTAACTGAGGGGCGTGTAATAAGCTGCAAATATAATTTGGCTGGAAAACATCAACTCCGTGGTGTGCTGATGCGGTTGCACTCAGCGGGAGTTTGAGCCTCCCTCGCTCGCCCTTCAAATCTGTCCCTCCATTATAAAGGAGAAAAAAAATGGATAAAATTGTATTCAGGAGGACAAAGTTTCTAGAACATTGCACTCATAGTATGCATGCAGCCAAAAATAGCTTGGATTTGGAGATATTCCAGGCATGGTACACAGGATGCCTTTTGGATTTTCAGAGACAGCTGAAGGTGTGCTGCTCTCACTAAACTAAGTGTTTTTTCTATAGGGGTCTAAGTGACATCGTTCCTGTGCAGTTGTTATTTTCATGCTGCTGGGATTTTTATGTATTTATTACTGAGGTGTACTTGCTTGAATTTAAGGGAGGGTACAGGATGGGCAAGGTTGTAAATCTAAACTAGAAGACCCATGTAACTAATCTGATTTTCCTTTGCTTCTAGTTATGGAATTGTTCTTGTGCTGATATTAAGTTGTTATATTTTATTAAAATTTCTCTATTTGTTACAGCATTTCAAAGTTACCGGTCTTTAGCATTGGAGTGTGTTTACAATGGTCTTTATAACTTCTTTTTTCTTTTTTTCTCTCTCCCTCTCAATACTGCAGTTCCAAAAGAATTGGTGGAGCTTCACTTGAAACTGATGAGAAAGATTGGGAAGTCTGTCACAGCAGACAGATGGGAAAAATATTTGATCAAGGTACAATACATATTATTCTGCAATGCTGGAATCTGGTTGTGATGAGCTGTTGTGTCAGCAATGCCTGGTATGAACTGTAGCGAGCCTTGGGCTGTGTTGTGGCCAGCGTTGATGTGCATGCCCAGACTTTGGTTGCATAAGAGCCCGGCTTAACTTTTAGTCTACCTAGCCTTGTACAAAAATCTCTGGAAGCAGGCAGTATCTTCTGCATGTAAAAGAGCATGTACCTTCATTCTCAGTAGTAACATACTTTGGGGGGGACTTAAAGCTTTAAACATAAAAGCAGATTTGTTAGCTCGCTAACAAGCTAAATTGAGCGGAGAGATTTACATAGTAACTGTGCATTTGTGTATCGATTGTTTGAATATGATTTGGTTAGTATTCCTACAGGGACTAACCATACAGGAATTCTCTTCTGGTGTGTTAATGATAAATGAAAGTATTGCAGTGATTTATATTGGCATGCTCAGAACTGTACAACTAAGATGAATATGCAATTACTTAAAATGTAAAAATGCAGCATCCCATTGCTTTACTGGCAGAGATAATTTTATATTGGTATTTTGATTCTGACTGGTTATTGAATTGTGCTAAATTCCTTAATATACCCCAAAGCCTTTGCAGCAAGATGAGAAATCCCAACTCTGGCTAGTGAACTTAGATACCCTGTTGAAGCAGATGTGTGATAAGCAGAAAGCAGAGGGAGGAAACAAGTTCATGAGGGAGCAGTCTGGAAAATCTTCCTTCGGCAGGCATTGAAAGGACAGGAAAATGATAAGGAAACCCTCCCACCCACCCCCATTAAGACTAAATAAGCAGTAATAAATTCTACTTCATTTACCAGCCTCCAAAGCTACCTGGAAACTTATTCTAGCCAGTAGTTCAAAGGAATCTTTGAGAACAAAGGAGTCTGAATATAATTAATTAGAGAGGTATGCTAATGTTGTCCCCATTTCAGAGGGATCTAAGTTGTTTAGAAAAACAACAAAGAGTATTGGGAAATGCCACAAAACACAGGGAGAACTGAGAAGTTGTGGAACCTTTGAGAGTATTCTTAATAGATGTCGGTAGTATTATTGGACATACTCTGAAAGGCAGCGTTGACCTGTTTTTCCTCTATTGGAAACCACTGGTGCATTGCTGTTGCTAAAGTTTGAGTGACACATTCTAGATGTGACCATTTTCTTTTCCTATTTGGGAGAGGAAATGTTTTTTAACAGGAGGACATTCAAACATATACACTCCTAAAAGTGTATATATACACACACATGCACATAAATATATATGTCTTGCTAATATGTTTTGTTACATGCCAGCTTTCTGAACCTTATGTTTTATCTGACTGCCATGCTTATAAAGGGCAGGCATAAAATGCTGTCGCTAAGCTGTGGCTGGTATTTTGGCAGATTAATATATTTTGTGATAGGAAGCTAGCATGGCGGTTGAGTTCTTTCCTTTCCCTGTTCTCCTGATGAACTGTTGGAGCTGGTTCAGTAGCGTATGCACCAGCCTTTTGGGGAAGGAGATGGCTTATAGGGCTCTGGAACCTGACTTTCCTCCTCTGTGCAGAGTCCACGTGGTCAAGTATGACTGCGATTAAAAAAAAAAAAAAAAAAAACCCCAAAACCAAAAAACCCAATGGTTTGTTCTGTAAATGTGAACTAAAAGGAACTGTCCAGCTTAGCCATTCTTGAGAAACATGTAGTTGAATTCATTCAGGCTGCACCATCTCCTGACAAAATGCTTCACTTGACTTTTGTCAATCGTATTTTGCATTTTTGTACAGATAAGACTTCTCTGCACTGGTCCAGCTGGATCCTTCACCTCTGAAGGGGGCACTTTCTGAGCACGCTGTCTTTTCTGCCCCGACTGTTAGAATTAAGGTGTCCGTAGTCCCACCCGAGCAGACTCCTCTGCTGTGTCTTTCACCTTCCTGTTTTCCTTGTTTACAGGGAACATTTGGAGCGTGATAATAGCATCTGATGCCATCATAGCTGCTTTAGAAATATTTTAGAGAGATACGGATGATATCTTTTTACAGGGTGGGAAGGTACTGACCACTCTTGAGTGTGCAGAAACCAGCTGTTCCTTCAAGCAGCAGGTTTTCGAGTGGTTTAAAATGTCCCTTCTGTGAGGGTAGAGACTAACCTTGATTCAGGCTCTGCTGAAATAAGATCTTTATTTTAGGGCTGTGACAATAGTTGTCAGGAAAAAGCATAATCATCTGGTTTTTAGTTGTCAAAATGTAGTCATTTCAGTTTGAGCAGATGTTTCAACAGCTCTTATGTCTCTGAGTTGTTGCTTTGACAATCATACGTTTCCAGAGCGTATGCAACTTCTCATTATTGCTTTCATACTTAATAAGTAATGAGCAGTGAATGGCACAGGCCCTTACCAAGGGTTTTGATATACAGTTTCCCAGGGATAATGTTTGTAATGTTGAAAGTGAGGAAGGAGAGAAAGCAGAATAACCTGGTTTTGTTAGTGATGAACAGGTGTCTCCCTTACTGTGAGTTTTGGCTTTGTGTCGGAGAAGTCTACCTACTCCCTAGGTAGTAGTTTAAAGTATGATTTCTGGTGGGGCTGAGCCAACCCAATTGCAGGCTGAGGCCAAAAAGTGTGGTCCAGAGTTTCCCTTTTGTGTGCAGTCCTGAACCTTTACCTTGTCCTAGCAGTGATGCTCATCTGACCCCAGAGTGAGCCAGTGTAGGGACAAAAGCCAGCAGAAACACTAACTTCCCAAAGGAAAAAGAAATAGTTTTCTCATATTTTAGCTCCCTTAACTAGCTTACCCTTGGGTCACTTAAAAGCTGGTGTCAGTACAAGGGGCAGCATAGCGATGGTGAGAGAGCAGAGATGGGGCCACCTCTTGGATGTAGCCCACAGAGTTTTATGATACAAATCAGCTGATCTGAACTTCTGGTAGGTGAAATATAGGGTTATTTCTCGTGCTGTTTCCAGGGAAATCTGCTTTTAGATGTGATTTACAGGCTTAGAGACTATCTTTTATTTAACAGGAGCCCAGTAGTGGGGAGGCTGCATTGCTATGATTCACTGAGTACATTCAGCAGGATTTGGGTTCCTTGCAGACTGAAATGCAGCAGTACCTTGCGTGCTAATTTGGACAGTTGTGAATTAACAGTGGCAATTCAAAATACTCTCAACTCGAGATGTATTTGTGACTAACTTTTGCCTCCTTTTAGTGGATATTTCCACTAGAATAGCCTCACCCTTTGGAGAGCCCACTAGTGTGTCTTGACTTGATAAGCAGCCGTTGTGTTTTTGCTTATGACTGTTCATGAGAGTTGTCTTAAGCATGTCGGACTTGTGCAGGGAGGAGAGGAAATTATTTCTACACTGTTATTTATTGGAGTTCTCACTGATTCTGTCTGTTCTCTATTGATGCTCTTTTTGCTTTCTGTTTTATTTTTTTTCCCCCACATTGGTGGCGGTTTATTTATTTACTTCTAGTAAACTTAAGTTGGCTATTCTCACAATATTTTAAAATATTTATCAAATGTCTGGGGACCAAGATGTTTAGCATTTTCTGAAGAATAGTAATTTACAGCGTGGAGTGACTGAGTTCCATTTATTTGCAGTGTGGTTGTAGGGCTTAGAGGCCCCAAGAAAGCCTGGCAGCTTATATGATAAGTGCTGCAAAGACATGTAGTAAGAAATCATGTCTGCTCAAGGGTATTTGTATTCTAAATAGACCACTCAGAAACAGAAAAATGGAAGATTTTACACAGGAAGAGAAGAACAGAAGTTGGTCTCATAACTCCCCAGTTCAGGGTTGTGCTACCTCATTTAAGAGGTCTAGAGAAGGTGGTGGTGATCAGGGCCTTGATGATACTCTTCCATGTGTCAGTGGAGATTTGCCAGCGCTCACTGACCTTTCCTGGTTTTACTTTTTATTTTTGTATGAGGCTTTTGGACTTGCAATACTCTAAGAGATCATGTAAAATCATTATTGCAGTAAGCTTCTATTAATATATAAACCTTTAAAGTTATTTTTATCCACTAACCCTAGTTCTCTTAATATTTTGTTTGTGACAGATATGCCAAGAATTCAACAGCACATGGGCTTGGGAGATGGAAAAAAAAGGATACCTAGAAATGAGTGTTGAATGCAAATTGGGAATTCTGAAGGTATACTTTCATCAAATAGTTTTTAAATGACTTTTTCTCCCTCACTTAAATATCTTGCAGATTAGCTTTCTCATTCACTTAAAAATCTTGCAGATTTAGCTTGATTGAACCCATAGCCGGGTACACTAAATGTGGAGTTGATCTTGTAACAGGCATGATATTCATTCTAGCAGGATAGGCCCAAAGTGAATATAAGACTTCATACAAAATTATCTTTGTCGTTATTATTTTATGTCAGTAGCTATTTGTCTGTGGAGCACACTTATTAAAATGTTTATTAGCTTGCAATTAAATGTGCTCATCTGAAGTCCAGAGGCAAAGATGGGACTTTATCTTTCTGATTCTTGAGAAACCTGGCAGGGTTGGTTTCAACTTAATATGTATTCTATATGTATTTTATTGTAGAATGAGATCACTTGTGTTATGTAAAAATAAGTAATAATAATAATAATAAAGCCTTTCTAAACTGGCCAGTAATAAAAATCTAAAGGTTATCTCTGATTTAAAAACAACATAACCTGAAAATAAGAGTAGCCGTAGTGAACTTGCAGATCCCTAAAGAGAGGTTTAAAAAGAAGTTTCAAGTTACACTAAAAAGGAAATGAGCTGATGTTATTAATTCTGTTTAGACTTTGATGTTTTGACAGTCTTCCAACTTTCTGATTTTTTCAGTATCTCTGTGAATGTCAGTTTGATGACAATCTAAAGTTTAAGAATATTATTAATGAGGAGGATGCTGATGCAATGCGTCTTCAGCCCATTGGTCGAGACAAGGATGGCCTAATGTATTGGTATCAGCTGGATCAAGAGCATAATGTCAGGATGTACATAGAAGAACAGGATGATCAGGATGGATCCACCTGGAAGTGCATTGTTAGGTATTCCTTTTTTTCTTAGTTTGTAGTTTTTATTTGTTTTAAGATGACTATTCATGACTGGCGTTCGGAAGCTTATTTAAGTCAGTCTTCGTTTTTCACAGAGTAGGATTCCTGATGATGTTGTCTTCTGTGTTCAGGTGTATGTGTTAGTGAAAGAACATGGATGGTTTTAATTACGGGAATAAATAGCTCACTGACTTGTGGGTAATAGCCAGTGTATAATTTGTTTTCTGCTCTGTCAAGCTACAATGTGTATATGGAAAGATTATCAACAGAAGAATCTCTTGAGGACAGTTGGTCCATGTTACTTGACAATCATCAGTGGACAGTTTGTTCTTATGAGAATTACATTGCAGTTTTAACCTCATGAAACTGCAAAATTGTTTACAGTCCATGTAGGCAGGTACTAAAAACCTGCCAGAATAGAAATCAGCTCATAGATTCCTGAACATGGGGTGCATGATGTTGATGCAGACTGACATAGGTACGTGACAGTGCCCTTGTGTCTCAGTTGCCTGCTGCAGTTTGGTCCGATAGTCTTTCAATGATATTTTAGCCTCAGAGTTATGTTCTTTGTCATTCTTGCTCTGCATATCTTGTTTTTCACTTTACTATCTATGCAAAGTATATATGGAATCTTTCTTAATGGAAAATAATCAGTTTGAAATCTGTTTCACATCTACCAGATGATCCATTTTTGGTTTATCTCTATTTAAAATTAGTTCCAAGTGCATTTTAAACTGGACTCATCAGTATCAACTCTGAATAAAAAGTAAATAGAGATGTAGAAATGGATCTAGAAAAAAGTCAGATAATGTCTCTATTTTTTTAGTTTCTCTGTTTGTAAATTTTAGTTTTTGTCTGCAGCTTATTTATATATCTATAACTTTAATAACCAGGGATGTCATACAAAGTGGCTGAAACCACTATCAGTGGGTTAAAAAATGATAAGCATTACCACTGGGGAAATTTAGACAGCTGTTGTGGGTGAATAAAGTAAATGCATCTAACCAAGTCAACCAAGAGCTGAACTGTGTATCTTGTCTCACTCGTGTTACAGATGCCAGAGTGCAATGCCAAAAGTAGAGGGGATCGGGCTTCTGCTGAGAAAGTTCTGATGCTCTGCGTTCACAGCAGAAAAACACAGTAACGGATTCTAAAACTTGATGTGGTTTTAAAACCACGAGAATCTGCATGTCGGAGTAGTTACACTTCCAGGCTCCCATTTTCTGTGGACTTGGACAAAACACCTTGCTGAATATTGACTTTTGAAAAAGAGTAACATGAGAGCCTTATTCTACTAGTCTGTTAAGAAAATAATGAATCTGTTAATCAGATCTCAAATAGTGCATTAAGGCTCTGTTTTTTCTAATTAGATGTTCAGTTTAAATAAGCAGTTCAGTGTACTGAGACTCATGTATAGAGAGGCATGAGCTTTTTCTCACTATCATAACTCAAGTAGCTGGATTTTTCTAGACATCTTTGTATTGTTTACTAAATACGTTTAGGATGGCTATGTCTAAAGGTATTTGATTTAATTACTTTTGAAAATTTCACTTAAATGATAGCATTGCCCTTTTGGTGCATGGGCAATAAACTACAAGGTCTTCCATTGAGAGAAACATGAAACAGCAAGGTAAAACCAGTGAGGACTGGTAACAGAGTAACAAATAAAAGAATAATAAACAGTAGCAGCTTGGATCCTGACCAACAGGACTTGAGAGTTAGCATGGTTAAGGTCCCTCAGAAAGGTAATTTTATTTTAGTAAGGATATATTGGAAAGTAGTACAAATTGCAGCCACTTTGATAGGACAGGCATTTCACTACTCTTGTAGGCATGGTTTTTAGGGCAGCATCCATTTAAGCAGATGGTGTTTGTTTATTTCTAATGAATCCCTTTGGGGTGAGTGAGTAAGTGGCTTATCAGACAATATGTTTTTTCTTCTGTCATCCAGAAACCGAAATGAGCTCGCTGAGACCCTTGAGCTCTTGAAAGCACAAATAGATCCTGCCCTGCTGAAAAACAACAATCAGCAGGAGAATTCATCGCGTGAAAGCCCAAGCATTGAAGACGAAGATACCAAAAAGGGTGAAGAAGCATCTCCACAAGGTTTTCTAGCTTCTTTTTTTCAAATTTTAAATGTTGTTCTGTGGCAGTGTCAGAATTCTCGGCTTCCTAAAAGTGACTGTGTTAGAATAGGACTTTTTTTTAAGTACATGTTTCTGTTCAAAGTAAATCAAGTAAATGTTGAATACTTTGAAATGCTAAATAGCTAATATTAATGAACTTTTTAGTGCATATTTAGGCTCAATAGTTTATTTATAAAAAGAGACTTGTGTGTATAAATTGTTTTCTTAGTAATTTTATTTTTGCTGTACATCTTGTATAATACTGTAAATACTTGCTATTGTACATTTTCTGTGGCACATTGAACTGTTGCCCAATTGTTGCCCTGTTCTAGCAATATTAAAATTTCAAAACCAAAAAAAATCTGTTTGTGCAATGCCATGATTGATATCAGTACAGTATTGGGTGTGTTGTTTATTTTTGTTTTTTGAGTTTGAATGAAAAAATATAGGTTGTTCCCTCAGATGTTTCACAATCAATACGATTTTTTAAGAAGACATGAGCTTAAGTTAAGACAATTTAAAATATTTTAGACATGAGGTGGATCTTAGCTGCCTCCACTTTATTGTTCTTCACAGCAAAGAACCTTTTTTCCTTCCTTATTATCATGTCATTGCACATATTTGATATCCTGTTAGTTTGTGCATTTGTTTTACTAAATATCAGTTAGCCTGAAATAGTTCATGTTAAAGAATCTGCTTTTTCTTGTTAGGTTAGGAAAAGCTAAAAGCTTGTTACCCTTAGTAATTTTACTCCAGATACTACCCAGTACTAACATTTTGTTGAAACACAAAAAGACTTTTCTCAGTCAAAAACAAGATTTAAGGTTTCCAGTGTGTTAGTTTGAGTTTCTTCAGATCTGTTTAAGTTAATTGGATATATGGATTTAGGCAGAGCCTGTCTTGGTTCTGAGTCTTAGAGGAAGACTTGCTGTTTTACTCTTAACAGCAAACAGTGTAGAACAGAATAAATGAATAAAGCATTTAGCTAAATAACTTGAGTTGTTGTGGAAGCGCTGAAAGACTAACTGTAGAAATTACAGTAAATGGCAACAAACATCAGTAGCATCATCTGTCAGTCCAAGACATTTACAGTATCTGATACTGTAAACAGGTGACAACATAGTCTGCATGGTTGCAGATACCGCAGAGTCAATTCTAAGTAGTGATCTTACCTTTGTCTCACTAAAAATTGGTCAGGACAGCTTAATGAATCACCTAGTTTAGATCTTCACTTCAAATACTGTTTTACTTGAATTGGTTCAAGAGGAGCCATTTGAAAACATTTTAATGACTGTCTCCTGCGTGATAAGTCCCCAAATCCTACAGCACGCTCAGCCATCAAGCCATGACTTGAGTCACTACTTACATTAGGCTGTGTATTGATGCAAAACTCAGTCCTAGACGCTAGTCCAATGTGCATAGTAAATAATTTCTGTGCAGCGATTGAAATGCAATCATTGTATTTACAGAGCACTGTTTAGACCATTTGAGTTGAGAAGCTTTAGTATTTTTTCCTCCTAGTCCAAGGATTGTGCTCAGAAATTCTGGGAAAATGAAGGTCTTCAAAGGTGCTGTGAAAACATACTGGAAGAACTGACATCCATTTGCTTTGGCCCCTTCCAAAATAGCATTAAATTAGTCCATAAAAAATAATGTAAACTAAACCAATGCTTAGGTTTTTTTACTAGCCTGCTTGACTCAAATAGTGTTACAACAACTTGTGCATCAACTGAGTGACTTCGTATACGTGAAACGCTTTATGAGCTGTTTAGGAAGTTTAAAAAGGTAGATCTTAGAACAACTGTTGCATTTTAGTGTAGAAGAATTCCAGAGTTTTGATGATCCTTGATGTTAGAGGTTTGGGTACAAGCTTTGTGTTTGAAAGTGTTCTAAAATGCATGAATTCTTCCTCACCACACTATCTTTCTTTTCCAGTATGCTTGTTTTCTTTAAATGTAATTAAATTAGCTGTCAGGTACTTTCCCCTCTATAATTTCTCACCACTTTGGGAAGCTCTTATCTTGGAAAAGAATTACAGTGGTGTGGAGGGCGAGGGGTTTCGTAGAGGAAAAAACCCATCCTTTTGTTTGGAGTTGTGGCACAGTTGTAACTTCTGCCAGATGCTTTTATGATATATGTAATGCTATTATATTTGGGGTTTTTTTGGTCATGAGTTTTATCTTTAGCTTACTCAAAAAAAGAGATTAAAAAAAAATCTGAGGATATTAAGAGGCTGCAGTAATGATAAATAATAGGCTGAGGTACATAGTAATAAATTTTTTTTTCCTGAGTGCTAGAACTGTACCTTAAGCCTTAATGATCTAAAATTGACTAAGCAAACTAGGCATCATCTAATACTTCAGATTCTGCAAGTTTTTCTGGTACATGCTGCTATTTACTATGCTTGTTTTTGAAACTGCAAATGAAGTGAATGTAGAATATTGTATATGATTTGCATTTTGATAGTACACAGGAGATGCAGCCGTTTCCCAGAAACGGAGAATCTGGGTGAATGTTGTCATAAAACATAATGTTGAATATATTCAGCTTTCTCTGAATTCCTAAAATAAAATAGTTAGATATTTCCTGAAATAACAATGTCAACAAAGAGGAGATTGATTCGTGTGTGGTATGTCACTTGAAGTACGTGGGATCTTATAACATATTCTGGCTAGTGAAATAATTCAGAAATTCAAGTGAGACTTCTTTTTTAAGTTGGTGTTTCATGCATTCTCTGCTTAGGTTTTACGTATCTGTTCCCTGAAAGTATTGTGATACAGCTGAAGATGTTGTTGAGGTGTCTGCATAAAAAATGATGAATCTGGAATTCTTCCGATAGCTGCTGTGAAATTTAGGTTTATCTCAGTATATAATTAAACTGATTTTGATTTATAGCTTAAAAATTGACAGCCTACCTGTCTAATAATGTCATTATACAGGCCTAACTCTTAATAATCCCATGGCAGAAGATTCATTTGGGGTGGGGGGAAAAGTTGATGAGTTCGGGGGGTTTTGATATACATTTGTCTAGATTGAGGATCTCTTATCCTTTAAGTACTCTGGTTGTTTCATAGCTGTGTTTCTCTGTCAACAGAAAATCAATTAAAAATTAAAGAAGAAAAAGAGGTGGTGGAGGAACAGTCAAAAGAATTGGAGAACCTTCCTCTTCCTGTGGTCAAAGATGACGAAAATATGGAAAACATGGTGAAAATTGAGAGAGTGGAAGAAAAAGAAATTATAAAATTGCCAGTAATAGTAAAATTAGAGAAACCTTCAGAATACAATGAGGAAAAGCAAACAGTCAAAGAAGAAAGTGACTCCTTTAAAGAAAATGTCAAACCTGTTAAAGTAGAGGTGAAAGAAAACAAAGTAGAACCAAAAGACTTAAAAGAAGTAAAAAGTTGTACTGACAAAATAGCAGTTCATGAGCCGGAGAGATTAGACTTTTGCGTTAATGTCAAAACTCCCCAAGAAATTGTGGAGAAATCTGTGGAAGAAAGTGAAAAACTTAAAAATGATCAGCAGGCAAAAATACCACTTAAAAAGCGAGAGATCAAGCTGACAGATGACTATGACAGCCCAGTAAAGGGTTCCCTATGCAAATGTGTAACTCCAACAAAGGATGTCTTGAAGGAAGAGGGGAAACCAGAAGAAGAAACTTTTAAGAGAGTCCCTACAATTACTGCTTTATGTCCTGATGGGAAAGTGCTAGTAAATGGAGAGGTTAGCAGTGAAAAAATAACCCCAAGTGTCATACAAAATAATAAATCAGAACACTCTCCTACCACAAAAGAAGACAGCAGCTCATTAAAGGAGAAAAATGGTAAAAGTGGGGAGAAGGTGTCAGACTCCTTAAACTCTGTTAGTAAAATTATGAAAGCATGTGAGGTAGAGAAAAATTCAGTAACTGTGGTCAAAGAGGTAGGGACTGTGGTCTCTGAGGTTTCTAATCAGAAAGTGCCTTTAAAAGAGGAATCTAGTCCTGTGGAAAAAGAGTCCCTCGACAACATAACTACTGAAATGGTAGTGGAAGAGTCTTCAAACTCTGAAGACTGTGCCAAAAAAACTGAAGAGAAACTAGCAGTGAAAATCAAAAAGGAGAGGCGATCGCCGCCCAATGAACATTTAGAAAAGTCCCCAAATGCATCTACTCCTAAGGAACTGCCCAAGCTTGCACTAGCTGATGAGGAGAGTTTGAAAAGTAAAGGTGAGTCTGAGGAGAAACCTGCTTCTCCAGAAGCTGCAGAGACACCCCCTTCATCTACTTCTCCTGTTACATTAGAGAGTTCCATTTTAGAAGAGGAGCACTCTGATACTAAAAGTATAATCCCTGAAGAAAGCAGAGTAGAAGAAAAATCAGACCCTGAAAAACAAGAGGAAGAGTCTGAGGTTGCTAAGACAGAACCAGATAGATTAGACGATGCCCATGCTTCTAATCTAGAGGACTCCTCGGAGAGTAAAAAGGAATCTCCAGTACCTAAAAGCAAATTTAAATATAAGCTAGTTTCTGAAGAAGAAAGTTGTGCAACAGATAATAAAGAAATAACTTCTGAAAGACAGAAAGAAGGAATTAAGTTAACAATTAGGATCTCCAGTAGGAAGAGAAAGGCAGAAACGCCACCGGAAGAGCTCGGTGTCGGTCGCACGTTAAGGCGATCTCCGAGAATATCTAAGCCTACTCCAAAAGTTGTGGAGACTCGGGATCAGAAACCAGACAAAAAGCGAGCTGAAGAGGAGGAGGAGAAACCTGCAGCAGCACAAAAACAAGAACGAAAAGATGATGCAAAAAAACAGGAGAAGGAGTCAAATTCTAAAGTTAAGGTAATACTGTTTTACTACCTGGGATTACAGATTAAGACAGTTTATCTGTAAGGAGAAAATATGCTTGCCTAAGAATATTGAGGATAATGTTCATGCGGTCAACTTTTTCAAGAAAGTAGCTTTTGCGATCCAATTTGTGGATTAGTCTAAAACCTCACCCTAAGAAAGTGCTAATATCTGTTGATTTACCAGTTTATAAAATCTTTCATTTAACTTAGTTTTAAGCTTACTTGACCAAATCAAACTGGTGTCTGGTTGGTCAGTCTGAGGAAGATAATATGCAAAAAGGACCCAGAAAACAGTGAAGAGTAATAAAGTTATCTTTGTGGTGGATTTTTGATGTAAATAGCTTTTCACATACATGGGATATATGTTTTACTTTGGATGAGGATGTCTTTTTTTTTTTTTTTTTTTTTTTTTCTTTCTTTTTTCTTTCTCCCCAATAAACTTTTGCTTATGGGGCACAGATCTTAAAAGTATTCCAGGTAAAAATAATACTGAGTTTATGAGATAAAGGAAATCAAATGTGTATGTGTATAGCATGCTTTTAAATCTGTGTAATTATAAACCCCTTTTATTCATCTGTCCTTCATATTGTTCTGAGTATGGAGCAGAAAGGAAAAACAGAATAAAGAGTTGGTATTTTTAAGTGTATGGAAGATGTTTGAAACAAGTCACTTCTGTCATTTCAGCAGGTTGGAAAAAAATCTTTAAGTCTTTAATTGGATATTTTATATTTGTTTTCTTTTACGAAACTGTGTTCTGAAAATGTGTTTGATATTATATTATGAAGCCTAAACTTAATTTAACACACTCAAGTAACTGAAGTGCATTTGCTGCTAAAGTTTAGTAAAAAGTCAAATCACTAAAGAGCTGGAAATTAATGTTAAGCACCTGAAACAAAAATGTACTGATTTGACAAACATTCCTTTGGTATGTGTCCTTCCTGCAGGAAAAATAGAACATTTTCTTCTTTTTATTTTTTTTCAGCTAGTTCAGGTCAATGGGCATTTCAGTCAAAGTTGTTTTTTTTAAAAAAAAAAGTGAGTTGAAAAAGCTAGAAAAGTTATTTTCCTTTTTCAATCTCTGCAGAAAAAAAATATTTATGAAAGAATGATGTCTATGAGAAACAGATCAATTAATTCCAGAAAAAGTTTCTCTTGTTTAGTATATTGTTTTAAATTTAAAATGTCCCAGATGCAGCAAGTAGTTTTAACTAATGCAAAGTATTTTTTGGAATTTTAATTGAATTCTGTTTTTCACACAAAATATATTTTAAGCAAACCACTAGTAAAATGTACCACCATCATCTAGTGAGTAAGAGATGTCATCTTCTGTTTTGTAAAACGAAAGGGTGGAAAATCCAAATAAATGCATGGTAAGACATATAATTGTTTAAATAAGATGGCTATAATATATCCCTTTGATTAGCAAAAAGAAATATCAGCTGAGTCAGTTTTAAGAAAAATAACTTAAAATTATAAATGTGAAAGAAGACCTGAACATAAGTTATTCACTTACAAGGTACACTGATTTAGTTTCAAAAAATTGTGCCCATTTTGCTGTGCTGTGTTGCTGTAAATTTGCAGCTGGGCTGATTGAAATGAATCACTTCACTATAGAGAAAGTTAGGTATTTTAAAGACTTGGGAGGATGCAATGTAAGGTTTTTCTGTGTTTTATCTTTGAAATGGCATGTCTCACAGAGAAGCAAAGTTCGGTGGACGGGTACTCGAACACGTGGCAGGTGGAAATACTCAAGTAATGAAGAAAGTGAGGAGTCAGAGAGTGAAAAAAACTCAGATGAGGAAGAGGAGGAAGAAGAGGAGGAGGAAGAAGAAGCTGCACCTGCCGATGATGATGAGCCATGCAAGAAGTGTGGCCTTCCCAATCACCCTGAGCTGGTAGGTTTGGGGGGAAAGCCTCTACTGACTGTTTTGGCAGTAAAGGGTGGAATAGAAGCATATCTGAAGGTACATCATTCTTTTAGGGGGTTGGAGTTTTGTGTGTAGGAGAATACCATTTAGGTTTTACATGATATTTATTACAAGGCCATAGTTAAACTTGTGTAGTAGAGGACTACATACTTCACTGGCTATTCACAAAGCTCATGTCCACTTTGTTACTCATTTTTAATGGAAAGGGGTATCTAGAGTTTTGCCCACGTGTGAATTTAGTAGTTTCCCAGTTCTGTATACGCCTAGGAGTCTGTAGGTTTATCTCTACAGTCCTGTCATTGAATAATCCAGACTGGGGAAGCTGCTAAAGAATGCTGTGGTTCCCTCCTGGCCCATATGGCCAGCTTTCCTTCATGGGGACATGAGTGCACAGGCAAAACCATTCGTATCACATTTTGTCCAGATGTGGTTTGGTTCAAGATGTAGAAAGCATTACCTAGTTCCACAGTATGGGCACAATCTAAGCAGTCCAGTACTGCTACGTGCCTAGGAACACATCATAAGAGGAAATCTGGAATTTATGTGTCAGTTTTCAACTTTAACTTCCCCATGAAAAATACCTCCCGGCTCCAGGAACATCTAGAGATGAGTGATACAGGATTTCTTGGTTTTGGCACAGTCCAGGGTATTTATTGAAGTGCTTCTGTGCTGGCTGGGAAACCAGTTCTGGAACTCATTACACGTAATACATGCCAAAAGATACTCATGTTTCATTTTGTTTCTGCAGATTTTGTTGTGCGACTCGTGTGACAGTGGATACCATACAGCCTGCCTTCGCCCCCCTTTGATGATAATCCCTGATGGAGAATGGTTCTGCCCACCTTGCCAGCATGTATGGTTCCTATTTGACTTCAGTTTTCTCCTTTTTAGCTTTGCTTGTGGTTATGGAGATTTGTTGGGAGATTAACAAGTTATTTCCTTCATTTATTTATTTTTTTCCCCTTGTTAAATAGTACTGCATGATGGATTGTAGGGATGCCGATCTTCCCCCTTGGCCTTTAGTAAAACTGAGTTTTATAAGGGAGTATTCCTTTTCCTTCCTTTCTACTCTAAGTGATAAATGGCTGCATGTTGCTGGTGTGTAGATGAAAATCTCCAGCACAACTTGCTTTCTTCCATCTTTTGTTAAATTACTTCAAGCAAGTTGTATTAAAAATATAATATCTTAATTTTTCCCTAAGGAGAAATCACATTGTCATCCTGGAGGGAGAAGCAGTAGGCAGTGAGGGATGGATCAGTGGCCAAAGCAAGCAGATGTTTTTGAAGTTTCAGTTGTTCTTCAGACATTTGCTCAAAACCTGGTTAGGGAAAGCTGCTGTTTCTGATGAATCTCGTGGTATAGTTAGACTCTGCTGAGAAAATCATTGTTATCCCTGTCAAATAATAGACAAATATGAGCACTTCTTTTAAGGTTAGAAGCTGCTGCAGGAAAAAAACAGGTAGTGTGTATGTCCAGTTTCATTTAAAATACATCTACTGAAATAGCAAGTTTTGCAATGTGGATGCTTGGAAGGATGAGTCAGAGTGTGTTTGATGCTGTTCTTGTTAAATTAATGGGGGAACCATGTAGGCACATTTTCAGAATAAACTGTCTGATCTCAAACCCCATCCTTGTTTTTAGAAACATTCTTTGCCAAAAGGGCTCCTACCCTGCAGAAAACTAGCCAGATGAGACATTGCACAATACAGCCATATCATGCTTCAATTTTTAGTTGTCTTCTGAGAAGCATTTTATTTAAGTAGTCATGGTCTTGAATGCTTAAGGATGTTTTCCATACATAATTTGGTATTGCAATTTACAGTTAGAGCATCTCTTTGCTTTAGTGCTACTTGTTATTTATCATACTAAAGATTACTAAATTTCTAAAAGTACGAAAAAAATCCTTGGGGATAGTATGAGGAGGGAGGCAGAAACACATAAAAAGGCAGGTGATTGGTGTGTAAAAAAGTGTTTTTACATATGGCCCCTTGAGTATTAATTGGTGTAATAAGATTTGAAGGAAAATGGTAGGAAAATGATGCTGAAGTGCCTTTCTGCTTTTTACTGTGGTGCACATGTGCCTTTTCATGTGCTTTTTAAAGGTTAAGGTAAGTGCCAAACACAAATGTCACTGTGTGTGTACACGCTTAACTTTGTGTATGTGTAGTATCTATGTCTGTGAAATCCCCAGGTTTCTCTGAGGGTAATTTGTAAATGTAATGAAAATTTGGTACTAATTTAGAAGTACGTTTATTCTAAACATCTTTAATGTTTGCTTTAGGCACATTGCTTCCTACAGTAGATGCTAGTTACTGGGAAGATATATTTCTATAGCAGTTCATGCACACTTTTTAGGAAGACAGTCTTTGTTGTAAGCCATACTACTAAAAGAGGCTCCTCCAGTGTAACAAGGGATTCATTTTCCAGACATTAGTGTGATAAGTATAAAAATAGTGAATAAAGTGCCTGAATATTAAATGAAAATAGTTGGTTATGAGAGAAACTAATATTTTGTTTATTCCCTTAGAAATTGCTCTGTGAGAAACTAGAAGAACAATTACAAGATCTGGATGTTGTCTTAAAAAAGAAGGAGCGTGCAGAACGCAGGTACTACTGCTTGGCTGTGTTTGCAGGGGTGGCAACACCTGAACAAGCGTTAAAAGAACTGAGGACTGGGGAGGAAAGTATCGGTGAGACTGGGAATTGGTAAAAACGGCTTCGATTTCCCACTTATTAGAGAGGTTACTGTTGGTGCGATGATGGTGGAGCTTACAAGAGAGGAGAAAGAGTCCAGTAATTGCAAAAGATAAGGAAATGCATTTGTATTAAGCTTTTGTCATGGAGCCTGAACACAATTTTGGCTTTCCTGTACCTGTAATTAAATGGTTTTCAGCACTGGTTCAGCTGCGTGCATTAGCAATGCTCTGTCAGATGTGTGTAAACTTCCTACAGTAAGCACGCTGTAAGTCCTGACTTTGTTGCAAAGGTTGACTAGATTAATAAGGTTTATAAATCTTGTTGCTTTAGATTCTGTTAAACTTTGTCTGCTTTACAAGATTACGCAATTGCAGTAGTGCAGTGGGTCAGCTGAACTGCAGCTTGCAAAGAAATTGTGTGTCCTCTCTTGCCATTATCAAGGGCTCAATGTAAACCAGTCTGGTGTGTTTACAGACAACTTTCTTATCATTTGGAACTCCTTTCTGCAGTTTTCAGACCTGAAAACGAGGGTCATGAAACACAGTCTGCTTGATTTGCAGCTTTTAGGATGTGTATTGAGTTCTTTGCAAAATATAACATCTATGTGCGTTATTAAGCTTTTCATGATTGTATCTTAAAGGCAAAATTCAGAACGCGATACCAGGTGAAACCATTTTAGAAAAAGCAGTTGAGAATACAGCAGGTGTATGTTTATAGCACATGCAGTAATATCGGTGAAGGAATGATGGAATATTGTGATTCTGAAGCGAAGCACAAGCCACATCTGTTTGCAGCTTCCTTTAAAATCTCCTCTTCGTTACTGTAGCAGCAGTGGAAGTGGTAGGATGGATCAGGTGCCAACTGTTTCTGACATTATGTCATGTAATTCTGCTCAAAGTGGATCTAGATCACACTGTGGCAAAACTATTCTTGGCCTGCCAATTCCAGTGAATTTGTAGCTTTGGGAGTGAAACAACTAGCTATTTCATGAGGGAGCTCAGTTTACACACGGCCTCAATCTGTGCAGAAGTATGGGACACAGAGGAACCGGCTGCTCTGTTTCGTGCTGGGAAGTCTCATTACTAGTGAACAATGTTTTTGGACCTATTTTGGTAAATACTCTGGTGGCAAACATTGCAAGAAATGCTATTTTTTCCAGTCTGTCCTGCTTTTTTGAAGTCAGTAGTATTGCGTAAATATACGGTTTGCTAATCATTGCAGAAGAGCATACAATTCATATCATAGCTGTTTTCAGTGTTTGAAACAGATGTTTTAACAACACTTTTGCAATCTGATTCTTATACCAAATTAACCTGATGTTTTGTATTGTACCTCATAAGACTGCTTTTTTTTTTTTAAGTCTTTAAAAAGAGAGAAAAGAGCTTGATTTGTATCATGAATTTTTTTTACAATAATTGAATGTTGAACTCTCTTTCAACCTAATAATGGTATATTTTAGTAAATTATAAGGTAAAAAGACTGAAGAAAGCAAGAATTATAATATTAGAAAAGAATATAAAGTTGTTCTTATTACAGCTCAGTGTATAAATTAAAATAAGTTATTTGGGGCATAGAAATATATTCATGTAATGTTTCTGTAAAATCGCAGTACCTCTGGGGATTGCCCGTCTTTTTGGCAAAGAGGAAAAAAACCAAGTATCTTACCAGGAGCATGCTTAACTGATTCTTTGAACCAGTGTTATTATCATGCTTTTGAACCAGTGATACTACTGAGCTCTTGCTTTTGATTATTCTCTAGCATTTAACTGATATCTTTCAAAGTTCAGACTGAAATTGATGCAGCTGTTCAGCTCTATTTTTAGGCATCCCCGAAGTGTCATGTCACAAATGTTCTTTAATGAAAACTTCCGATTTCATGGTAGTTGTTATGACTCTGATAAAAATATAGATCTGAGTATTGCAAAATCATACCTTTATTTTGCTTCTGCTGTTCATGAATTTAAGATGTTACTGCAACATCTTGCAGAATTTCAGGTTTCTCACTTGCATACTAACTTCTATAATCATGTCCTGTCACCAGCTAGAAGGAATGGATGCTAAAGCTTTTATGGATGCCTTTTTTAATTCATGTTAGAGACTCTCAGACTTCTTGATAGAAAATCCCTCTTGGGACTACTTCTCCATTTCTCCCAGGCCAAATCAAGTGGAGTACTTACTTTCATTCACTCTTTCATTGCTTCCCTATAGCGAATATTGCAACTACGTACATGAAAGAAAATGTTTTCTGGGCTCTTCTAGGAAGAGTTTATAACTAGTCAGTGCTTATCTGCATCTTGCAGTTTGAGACCTCTTGGTTAAAATTTTGAGCTTGCGTGTTATGCTCTAATAAGAAATGCATTTGGTATTTCATCTTTGCATCTGGTTTTAAGACTTTAGTAGGATTGATTTGTTTTATTTGCTAATTTCTTAAATAGTGTGTATTCCAAAGTCAGGCAGAAGTAAAGCAGAACTTGAAAGCCTCACTGATCATGTTTAAAAACAATTGAAGTTTTCTCATCTCTCCTGTCACTTGATGTTTTGCATTGTAAGAAGTAAGAAATGGAGAAGACTGTCAATCCAGGAAACCTGCTGAATGCTAAGATGTTTACACTTTGACTTGTTCTGTTCTGATTTTAGCAGTTGCATTCCTTGCATTAAGATATTTCAATTAATTTTGAAGAGCGTAATGACTCTGCAGAGTATATGACAAAATTCTTCCCTCATCCAACCAATCTGGTAGCTCTCTGGAGGACAGAGATGCTTTCTTTTGATCTGTCAGTTTGAAGAGCTGACTTTAGGAGACAAAAACAGCACTTTAATACAAAGCCAAAAATTTCAGTTTAGACATAATGCTACAGAATTGTCACAGCTCATGGTCTTGTTTGGCTGTAAAACAACTTAAAATCCATTTTTACTGTCTGTCAGTGTTACTTTAGAAACCTTATTTATGTTATTTAAGGAAAAAATATGCCGTTTTGTTTCAATAGACAGCTCTTTAGAAGGTTATTTTGATAAACGTGTAGTTCAGAAAGCTGATCATAAGTCTACTTCAAGTTTTCCTTTTTTATAAATATAGGAAAATAGTAGAAACCACACTTTTAGGTGGTGGTTGGTGCCTGTAACTATTTCCATAAAATAATGCACAAGAGCTAGACATATCTAAAATTAATATGCACTTCAGGTATTTTGTGTACAGGTCTAGATGATTTGTGTACCTAGCGCATCCAGCTGCGACTCGTGTCCTTGGATACGTGCTCGTACGATTACTCACGGTAACTTCAGAAGTCCGGTTCTGGTCAGCTGTTTAACTACTGAGAATCTTTAGCTCAAAAACCAGAAGAGGTTCTCACTGGATCTTGCATGATTTCATTTCAACTGTACTGATGCTTTACTGGATCATGGAAGTTCATACCTTGCCCCCATACAGGCTTGTTCGTCAGCATGTTTGTTCTAAAACACCGTTGTTCAAAAAAGCCTCTTTAGAGATGTGGCTTACTTATAAAGTCCTTGCGGAGCCCGGTAAATGTTGCCAACTTTCTTTGATATCTTCATTTAATTAAATGATCTCTTACTTTCATAGAAAAGGTTTGCAGGGACCTACACTGATGACAGCATCAGTTCCCAACCTTAGTCTTGTCCATATGGCTATTCTTACTGCTAGACTGTTTTGCTGAAGGCTCACTTCAGTAGCCTAGATCAGCACCTAGTGTATTTGAGAGGTGCTAGGATATCTGAGACATCTCCACTTAGGCCTGACAGATGTGACAAGACCTGCAGAAGACTTTTGTCCTGGAGCAGCACAGAGGCAGAATTGCAATCAAGGGCAATCCAGATGACACTGGATGCTGGTATTGAGGCATATTAGGCTTGCCACTATTGTCTAAACTGGATTTTACTTACTTTGATTTAATTTTGTTGCCCTCCTTGCCCACAGTGGGTAGTTTTACTACTCCTTTACAATGGTCTTTCCTTTATTTGAATACTTTTATCATTGCTGTCTTTGGTCTTCTCTAGACCAGTCAGCCCTGTTTTTTCAGCCTTTTTCAATGGGGCATGTCTGCTGCATTCCTGTTCAGTCAGGCCTGGTGGCTTTCTCTGAACTCTTCAGCTGGTTCATGACTTTCTTGAAGTATGCCTAGATGGCACCAAGTACTCCAGCTAGGTATGACTAGTGCTGACTACCAGGGAAGGCTTCCTTCAGTGGTCCCATTGGCTATTCTCCTGTTCGTACATCCCTGGGTAATGATAAAGTTGTCTCTGCAACAGCTTGACTTTATTGTTCTTTGTTCAGATGTTCTCTTTTTCCAGAAAATGATGTCACCAGTTATTTCCAACTTGGTGTTTCTGGAGTTGATTGTTCCTGCCTAAGCCTAGAATCTTGCATTTGGCCTTTTTGAATTACGTCCTTTTTTGTGATAATTTTTCCAGTTCAATATGATTTTCAATTCCTATTTTATCTTTGGATTTTATCTATGGATTTGATAGCATAATCTCTCTCACAGCATTAATATTTTTAAATTGCTTTTTAAACCCAAGTTTAATCATTTCCATGTCAAATACTCAATCAAACATCGTTGTTTGTCAGAACTCTTGGCAAAATCACTTACATCATATGTGTAGGAAAATGTAACCCTATGAGATTTAGCTTATAATTCCAACTAAAGCAACTTTGCATTTGTAGCATCCTCTTGAAATGCCTCTGTCTAACTGTAGTAAGAGCCTTAAACAGTGCTGATTACAGCCTTATTTTATATCTCTGCAGTCTTTCTGTAAGCTTACTTTCTTTTTTCTCTCCTAAAGAAAAGAACGACTGGTGTATGTGGGTATCAGTATTGAGAACATCATTCCACCTCAAGTAAGTTAGTATGTCTATATTGTATTATTCTTTCATTTCTTAAACCTTTTAGTTGTAGTATTTGCATGTTAGATTATCAAGAAGGATGTTAATGTAAGATTTTGGCATTGTTTTTAAGAGGGGAGATCTATCAACATTGTTTGTACAAAATTTCACCTAATAAGGATTCTGGTATAATCGTTTGCTTAGATGATTTTCTGGTTAATTTTTTAAATTATTATTTCATTGTTGGCTGGATTTCTTTCTTATTATTACAGTATTAATGCTAATTGTGTTTGTTTAGCATATGTAACTTTCAGAAGATTAATTTCTAGACTCCTCAAGGAAGGAGTTTCTCCATGGTGTGTTAGAGTCATCAGAAGTACACTTCAGAAAGAAAAACATATATGCAGATCAGAAATGATTCCAGGGCCTTCACTTTAGACTGAGCATGAATTTACTGTGGAAACCAAGGGGGCTTCAGCTTGTATGCGAGCACCAACTGGTGCCACGCAGAGTCCTCCGTCGTTTGAAGGATCTCAGAACCATCATCCCTCCAGTGCTTACGCTTGGTTTTGAGCAGAGCGCTCTGCCGTGCTGTAGATTGTAAGAGTGGGATTCAGTTCACCTACCTTAGGTGCCTACTGCATAGTCATCTGTGTTTGAGCAAATCGTCAGAGCATGATAGAAACCTATTTTTACCTTAGCCTCTAATAAATGTTTGTTTGTATTAGAGCTAGATTTGGTGAAGAACTGTAACATCTAGAGTGTGTTATTAACAGATGTTTTTGTGTGGTTTCTTTTTTACAGAAGAGGAGAAAAAAATTTTTACTCTTGCAGCAAATGTCTTTTTCTCGCTACTTAAATACATTCTAAAGTGATTTTCTTAGCCTTAGCCAGATGCCTTCATCCAAGACGAACAGATCCAAAATCTGTTCTTGCAGGAAAGTTTAAAATGAAATTTGTTGTTTTTGTTTTAAAGATAGACTTTCCACTCTAACTTTCTGTAGTAAAGCAAACTTTCTCTCTCTGATAACAAAAATGGTAAAAGATGCAAGTGTTTGTGTGAACTATGCACTGTAATGAGTCATTATACTGGAACTTGATATGTGCTATGTTGGACATACAAGCTATCTATTTCATATGAACACGGGTTAGTATGAATTCAGTCCTGATAAATCTGGAGGGAGAGGAGATAAAGCTCTCTGACATTTCTTTCTTATGTGAGTAGGAGCCAGAAATACCAGAAGGTCAGGAAGAAAAGAAGAAAGATTCCAAAAAGCCAAAATCAAAGCTGCTCGAAAGGAGGTCTACCAGAACTCGGAAGTGCATAAGTTATAGGTAGGCAGCTTGTTTAAATAGCTGCTCAGGAAACTCAATCTGACCTTGCTTAATTGTTGATTTTTAATAACTTTTTAAATTAATAGCAAAAGTCATACTAAAGAAAATGTCATTTCTGGTTTTGGAAATTAAATATTTCTTTAAGGAACATTATGTCAAAGGCAAGATTATATAGATTTGTTATTATGTTCATGACAGGTCAGGGAGCATCTGACCATGAGAAAACATTCTTGCCTGTAGGGTATCTGGCATTACTTCAGTGGAACACACATTGTGCAAAGGCAGTAATTATTTTTTTGGAAATAATATTTAATGAAATGCTGCTTTTGAAACTCAAATCTTATGATACAAAATGACAGAATTTCTCTTAGACTGCATGATACACATAACTTTGAGTTAGTGAATATCTTATGTGTGTACGCTGTCGGTGTGTCAGTTCAAATTCATATGTGCACAGTGAAGTCCTCCTAGTGTCAATGAGAATTTGCATGCTTTCCTTCAGTGGGGGAAAATAAATGCTAAAAGTCTTATTCCCCTTGGAGATAAATCTGCATTGCATAGCATGCTGGTTCTCTGCAGATGCGTCATCCCTTTTTATCATCTCAGTCATCTCTTTAGTCCACTGATGAACAAGTTAGCAGAACTCTGCGTCACTGAATAAAGCAGCAGCAGCAGAAGTTATGTTCCTTTACACGTAACGGACAAGCAGTTGTCAGCTCATGCTTGATTTCAGAATATTTGTTAGCAGTGGTTTGAAAGCATAAAGTGATTTCTCATATTTCAAAGAAAATGTGTTAATGGTGCGGATGGAAAATGGTGTTTGAGTAATTTGGATCAAATCTTGTTGATGGAATAATTTCAGAGTTACTTACCTTACTGTAAAGCTGCCTGAAAGCTGACATGCAGTTGTTCTTAGGGTATATAGAGAGACCAGAAATCACCTTATTTTTTAAAGAAGAAAGTGTTTTGTGGTTACTAGTGGAATACAGACTACTATTAGACCTATTTTTTTTCCTTGTCCTGGTAGAGGTTACAGTGGAGGACCAAGATAAACATAACTGGAATCTTTCTTTCTTTAGTGAATGAAAAGCCGAATCTTCAGTGAGATTGTTGTCCAATTGCTAATCATTTTTATATAAAAAATAGCAAATGAAATGAAGAAAAGCATCTAAGTAAAATGCCTTTCCTACACAGTTGTTAACATTTCTACTTTTTGTATCCAGTATCTCAAGGTATCTATTTGTTAAATCATGTAACAGTCCTTTGAATTCATCACTGAAGAAGCAAACTACAGAAGTTCTTTCTGTGTAAAAGGGATGGATCCTTTCTCCTCTGTCTGCTCTTCCTTTTCAGTGAATTACCTGGTGTGCAGAGATTTATACAGTTTTATAAAAGCTGCTGCAGGAGAAGCATATCTGAATATTTTGCTTTTGTTTTTCCTATTTAGTTACGTAACATTATTAGCATATTTATATTTAATAATGAAAAACTGAAAAGTTCTGCTCTTCAGTAGGGTATATTTTATCTGTTCAGCTTAGAATGTTGCAAATCCATAACAATTACTGAGAGTAATCAGTGAGTAATTACTGAGAGCTTTAAAGAAAAGAAATGAACCATCTGAAATAAATTTTCAAGGCAAACATAAACAGTTTGAATAATTATACTTTAATAGGTGCTTTTCAAAAAGGCTGTTTTGCAAATCAATAGTGCATATGTTATCTAAATAAAAGGTATGGAAAAAATAGGCCAATAAATATTTTGCATCAGAAATGCTGCTGAAATCCTCCTAAGAGTTTTCAAATTATATAGTGTTAAATTCAGTAGTATGTTCTGTAAAATTAAGTGGTTTTTTATATAAATCAATGGTAAGATGGCCAGGCAGTGATAAATATTCTACTAACAAGTAGAAATAATAAACACACCTTTTCAAAAAATTACTATTTTACCTCATACCCAGCACATTATCCGTGCAGTCTGATTTCTTAAAGCAATTTTAGCTTCTGAGTTATGTTTTCATAATATAATTTAATTAAGGTTCTCTTCAAAGTAGTAAATGACATGTTACTTTTAGGTTTGATGAATTCGATGAGGCAATTGATGAGGCAATTGAAGATGATATCAAGGAGGCTGATGGAGGAGGTATGTTTCTGATATTATTTGTTTTTCATTGCAATGGTGATAAGAATACTAAGACCAAATTTTTTTTGATACCAAAGGCAACAAATGTAATCCTCTCTTCTAAACTGCACAGGTTAGTTTTTAATACTGTACTTTCAGACCCAAACTAAATAATTTCCCTTGGTAATGCTCATTCCAGGTTAACGACACCAAAAAGTATTTGATCTTCATAGTTAAATTTAGCTTGCGTATGTTTTGATATATGAATGCAATGAATAAGCATTACAAGAAAAATGTTAAAATTCATTCCCTAAGTTATGAATTTGAGATTGCAGTGGCAGGTGCTGCTACTGACATTTGTCACATCTAGAAATCAGGTTCACAAATTGGTCCACAATTGGACCCTCGGAAAATTTGGTCCACAAAGCCAGCCTCCTTGACAATGTTAATTCAGATATGTAACCACTTCTGAGTTTTGAATAAAATGAAATCATGTTCCTTGTTGTCTGCTAAGGCAACACATGGGAAGAAAAGAGAGATCTTCAAAAATATCTGAGAAATGTTAGAGGGATTTTTTTCTTCTGCATCACCTTAATCAGCATGGAGAAAATTCCCATGAAACTTTTAATCCCTCAATTGTGTGGCTTTTGGCATCTCCATAAAGACACCTGTTTTCAGAAACTCGGTGGATGTATACAGACAGCCTAAAAATCACTTGTTATGGCTGTAGGTGTCTTAATGCAAGAATCGTATCATCAGATCTCAAAACAGTAAAATTGTCTCTTCAGAAACTCTGCTCACTGATCAAACAGCAACTTAAAACACTTTGTCTTCTAAGAAGGGTACTAAACATTATGAAGCAAAGATGTATTTTCTGATATTCGCACCCCTCAAAAGGTACTAACTTTGGGCATGATGCAGGTTGGGGTTCAGTATCAGAATACTGACACCTGCCTACGATCTTTTACATTGATCTCAGTATTGCCAAGTGAACTGTGCATTTTAGGAACAAGACTCCAGACAAAGTCTTGCATGACAAAAAATCTTCATGCTTAACAGGAGGCTGAAATTATAGGCCTGGAGGAAAGATATGTATAAAGTTGAATAAAAAAAAATTAACTTTTTTTTTCCTCCTTTCTGTCTCTGAATATAGGCATTGGCAGAGGCAAAGACATGTCTAATATCACGGGTCACCGTGGGAAAGACATTTCCACAATCCTAGAGGAAGAAAGGAAAGAAAATAAGCGACCACAAAGGGCTGCTGCAGCACGTCGCAAGAAACGACGGCGACTAAATGATCTGGATAGCGATAGTAATCTGGATGAAGAAGAGAGTGAAGATGAATTCAAGATCAGTGATGGGTAGGTCTGCAGTTGAGCTTCCACCACAAGTCACTCGTGGCTACAGGTTTGAGTCAATGACAGCTGCAGGTTTCTGCAATTCTGCAGTGCCCCTAAAACTGTCATAGGAGCATGTGTCCAGTACTGGAACATCATTGTACCCTAGAGGAACACAATTATACTGGGAAATCTGCACTGTAAATCTATGCACTGAAATCTTCCAACCTCTGTTCTAGGTAAAACTTGTTCTGGAAATTTTACTGGTGTATTTGAGGCCATACTGTGGGATTCTATACACAGTTATGTTAGAGAAGGAGCCAAATGTGCTCAAACCAATGTAACATTCTAGCAGAAATCTCTAACAAACATATAGCTAAAATGAGGCTTACTGTTTCATTTTGAAACTACAGCAATTCTGTGGGATTTTTGTTAGGCCTGATTTCCATATAGAAATTGGAAAAGTAACATTTCTCCTTTTAGAGTATACAAAGCTTCACATGTAGGTTGTGAAATCAGTTCTTGACTTTTGCTTTCTAAGTCTCAGAAAACACCCAAAGAGGCCGTTTATACTGCAGAAAACAAATACATGACATGTGAAGCTTTAAACTCTGAATGAACATTGCACTGGCTAATGGAAACTCTTTCCCTGGGATTTGTCATCTTTCAGTCTGGGGAATTCCTAATGTTAAAAAAAGTAGTAATAATTTTAGTCCTCCTTTATGCTACAATAAAGAAATATAATGGAGCATGAGCTCTGGTTTCTTTACCATCAACTGTTAAAGCTTACACCAGTCACTGAGCTGATCTACGAAGTGTATGGATAGCCTGCAGAACATGTCTTGTAATAGGCAAAATCTCTTGAGCTTCATTTTTCACATGTGACTATGCTGAGGACTTTGAAGTGGCACCCTGAATAGTTGAGCTAAATGAGCTGGAAATTTTCTATCAATAAATGTAGTTTGCAGAAATCTCACAGAATTAATAGTGCATTGATCTGTTAAAGTGTATCCATGCATTTTCAACTCAGTTCTCTGCTAAATGCCTGCTGGATCTTACACTGGAATTCACATTCAGCTGGCAGCCAGATCTAAGTGACTGTGTACCTTCTGTGCTCAGCTGTGTTTTAAAAAGCACTGGTTTGCTTTTGAAATAATGGGAGTTTTATAAGCTGATAACATAAGTTTGTGAGGTACATGTTGATCATAAGAGCAGCAGCTGTATATTGAGACATAGTATTCTAATTCTCAGAGATTGTGTAGAATAGTGCTTGGCTGGTGAAGGGGAAGTCATGTCAGCCAGAACATGTTTTTTCTTGACACGTCATGCTCATCCTGAGTTACTGCTCTGCAGATGTTATGTTAAAGTGCACTATGTGAACACTGTAGAATTTTGCTATATAAATGTAACCTGTACCCTCAATGGGATGTAGCATTTACATTCATCTGCTGTGTATGTCATGTTCTGATCTGTTCTGATCTGCTGTGTAATGTCATGTGCTCTAAAGGTACCTCCTAAGCATACAACTGAAATTTAATGTCAGTGATGGCAGCTTGTTCTCCAGATATTTGTTATGCCTCAATATTATGGCAAGATTTGTGCATTATTGTGAAAGCCAATGCCTGCTTTGCATATATTATTTGCACATACTGTCATCATATTACATGTATGATTTCCCTTTGAACAGATCACAGGATGAGTTTGTTATATCAGAGGAAAATCTGGATGAAAGTGAAGATGACCCACCATCAAATGAAGACAGCGATTCGGAGTTCTGTGCCCGCATATCCCGGCGACATCTCTCCAGGCCCATGAGGCAAAGTAGGCGGTTACGAAGGAAAACAGTCAAGAAAAGATATTCTGAAGATGATGAAGAGGAAGATTCTGAGGAAAATTCAAGCAGAGAGTCTGGTGAGTGTATTAAGTCTTCTAAACTTATTAAATACTCTGCACTAGAGAGAGGAAGAGTGAAACTCTCGGTTTCCTGTCATGACTTTAACAGTGACTTGTTTGGTAGCTTTGGTTGAGTTGTAGGTCATCTTTGCTTCCTGTCTGTAAAGCAAATTAATAGTTGTTTGTCATTGGGGCTAATAAGGGAAAAATACACTGTTTGGTACTCGTTTCCCTTATATGGTATTGTGGTGTTCAAAATTCTCTCTTCTCAGAGTGTTCTGCTGTGAATATTATGAAGGAAACTGGTACTGAGTACTAGGTTCTTGGCATTTTAAGTAAATATGTACTTAAATGTATGCTCAGTGTTATGATTCAAAAGGGCACCTTTGTGGACAGTTTCAGGTATCCCATGCCTTCCTGTTTTGAACGTGATTTCAGGGAAGGGTAAGGATGGAGGTGAAAATATACTACTTATATCTACTTGACCTTCCGAATACCTTTGAAAAAGCTTCTTCTGAAAGAAACATTTTCCCTCACTTTGTATGGAAGAATAATTCCTTCAGCTGCAGTGAACTGTTGTATGGCATTCTGTGTTGTCTGGTAGGCTTGAAGGCAACTTTATAACTGACACCTTGAATCTCTCCCAGAGTTATCTTTTTTGGTCTTTAGTAACTAAAGACTCTTGCATCATAGGAGCATCTTATAATTCACTTTATTCTACGTGTCCTTCAACCCGTTTGTTTTCTGTTTGTACGGTTTAAAGTATGAAAATAATACATATCCAAAGACGAGCACTAGAACCTGCTTGAACTAAAAAAGAGGGATTTTTTTCCTTATGAAAAAGCGATTTTTTTCCTTATGTAGCTTTTAATGATTCGCATCTTTTTATGAAGACTATCCTCTGTGTTTTCCCTTCATTTGAGATCCAGTCCTATAAAGTGCCAAATATCCTAAGCACTTGCTGTGAATTTAAGGTACTAGGTACAGTAGAGTGTTAACTTGCTGTCCAGGGTGTGTTACCTTTCAAGTGTTTTTACCTGTCTTTCTGGAATATACATGAAAAACATGTTGGAATAGGTTACTCTGAAGTAATGGTTTCCAAAAGGAGTGTTAATGCTTGGACAGATAAAGATAGGTATATGCATTTACAATAGTTGCTGTCTCCCTGTCCTGAATGTATCACTACACTAGTTGTAAGCTGTAATTAATGAAGACTAAGAACTAGAGGTCTAAAGAGATTGCTCATCTACTCTGTAATGCATAAAAGCAGCTTCATTTGTTTTCTGTATCTGTGACAAAACCAGAACCCCATACCATACCATCAGAGACATCCCGCTTGAAGAAAAGCAGAAAGGAAATACTGAACGCAATTTTTTTTCTTATTTTCATGGCAAAATGATGTTTGTAGAGCCTTGCCTAGCTGACTCCAGTATCATTCCTTATATAGCTAAGCTATAGTCCTAACTCTGTGTTTCTTTCTTCACCCCTTCTATTGTCCCTCAGGACCCTGCCTAACCTAATTTTGGGCTAAAGAAAGAACACATCCTGTGAGTGGCTTTGTTTTCAGTTTCCAAAGATGGAGTTTCCTTCTGAAGGTGGCTGTTCTTATTGACTTGCTATGATTCTTTCTTTAATATTTTAGGAGGTAAAGAGGATGCCACTTTGATCTGTGATTCATGTAAATCAGTTAACGTAAAAGAACAATATGTGACGTGTTTAGTAAAGTTGTACTGTGAGCTTGGGAGAGTTGTTTTGGCACAGCTCAATGAAAAAGCAGCTAAAGTTGATTCGTAGCTATTTTCAACTATTGAAAATGTAAGTAAGTTTAATTCTTAAAGACACTAGCTGTTCTAGGCTGGTGCAGGGAGAACAGTGAATGATGGTAAGTTTCTTCTATAAAGTTTCTGCTTTGAGCAAACTTAGGAACCAGTGAAGCTGACTTTGTTGTTAATGATGTAATGTTTCAAAATCAGTATTTTTTTATGTAGCTATTGTCAAAACTGTTTGAATAGAGTAGAATTTATTTAAATTGAAATAATGGGAAGAAAGTACTTGCCAGTGAAAGTGGTCACATGTGGAGGTCATCAACTTGGATTCAGTGAGGTTGTTCCAGCTGGCAGGAACTGTAAAGGAGACATCTTTGACACCAGTGGAGGTGAGAGAACAATAACACAGAAAGGAAACCTGTTCTGGAGGAGTTGGAGGGAGAAAGAGAGGTTTGAGAAGATTTTAAAAGCAGGCAATTCTAAGCTGGCAGCAAATGAGGGAACTGATGCATGAGCCTGGGACAGGTCAAGGTACTGAGATGATTGCTGAGACTCTCCTGTATTTAAAGAGTGCTTGGGGTTTTTTTGTTTTTTTTGTTTTTTTTTTTTTGGTGCTGGTCTAAAGCTTACCTAAATTGTGCAGTTTCATTTTAATGGAATAATGCACGTGGCTGTTTTCTTCTATGCAGAAAGTGCTGATTACACAGATTACAGTGATGATGATTACCTGGAAACTAGGAGGAGAAGATCAAGACGGAATCAGAAGAGACAAGTTAATTATAAGGAAGATTCAGAAAGCGATGGCTCGCAGAAAAGTGTCCGATATGGAAAGGAGTTAAGACGAGTGCATAAACGCAGGCTTTCCACTTCAGACAGTGAAGGTAAAATAAACAGTCCACCATGTGCAGGAGCTGGCAAATTTGAGCGTTAGCCTAAAGAGAGAAATGTTTGTATAGTTCAGAGATCCACAGAGAGAAACTTCTTTCTAGAGTTCCTTAATGTTTTTCACAAACTTTCCTTCTGAAACAATCCACTGATACCTAATGATGCACTGTTACAGTTACTTCTCAAAGTCTTTGTTATCCCTAATACAGACTTTCCAGTCTGAATTTACTATGTCTGGGAGGAAGATTATGTCTGAGATTCCAAAATTGTAATTAATGGGATTATGTTGTCGCTTTGCTGTTAAGAGGTCACAAGGCCTTGTCCCATAGTTCTTTCTCTTTTCTCTTTTGTAAAAGAAAAGAATATTAATTCTGGCGCCCTTGTTGTATTTCTGCTGGTAGTTTTGCCACCCTGTGTTCCTCTGTATTTATTAAGACTCATTCCATCTCCTGTTTTAAGGTGCTGTGCTAAGTACAGGTATATAGTTGCTATGTATCACAGAGTAAGCCTGCTCTGAGTAATGTCAGTCATAGACAGAGTGTGACTGCTGTATTTTGATGTAAAATTAGCTTTTTCAAAAGCAACCACTGACTTTGGGTGCTTTGCACTCTGGGCACCCAGCTTATGAGACACCTTAGGAATGACTTTCAGAGGTACAGAGCGTTACTGCAATGGATGGCCGGCTTCCTCAGAAAATCAGCCATTCTTGACAAGCTGAGTATCTCTGATTTGTTGATAAGTTTTGGAAGTGGTGGTTTGAGTTGTCAGAATGTTAAAGGATCCTCTTAGATGAAGAGACCTAAGTATGTAATGCAGCCTTATAATATCTTGAAAACTTGATCTTACCCTTTAATTCACAGTCCCTTCTCAGAAGTAGGATGTTTACACTATCTCTGCTAAAAATCTGCTACGTAGTGACTGAGGTCTTTGCTGCCTGCATTTCTAACTTTAAACAATGCCTGACCAACAGTGTCTTTTCTACATGAAATTTGTCCCATTTCCTTAGGCATTTTTGGTACTGGCTCTTTGCATACTAAAATCAGTACCATTAAGTACCATTCCAGCAGTTTCCCACAGCTCTAAGGTGATACAAAGTATGTAACAATGTTACTGGAAATATAATTATGGTGAAAATACTGGAATTCTGGCAGAGCCTCTAGCAACTTGAACCTACATTAATATCTTTTACATACAATTCATATGCATTTCCAGTGGAAAAAGCAAGAGGAGTGCAAATGGTGTTGGCCATTTGATTTTCTGTCTGTCGTTCCTCACCTACCCTATTAAGGGTTGGTGTGAAGGCTGTCAGTGTGTAGACGGTACTCCACTTCGCAGGAAAGAGAGACACCTCCCCTTAAAGGACAGCAACCATCAGGTGATATTTAGGCAGCGTTCATGTGCTTTGAATGAAGGCTTTTTTTTCCTTTTCTTTCCTTTTCTTTGAAGATAGTACGGCCATCAGTTGGGCCCTGAGTTCCTGGAATGGTGTAAAGTAGCTGCTGTGAGATTAGCGATAGAGCTCTGTTATTCTTGGCATGTCGTCATCCTGTATATGGGGAAATTCACCTGCCTCTGAAGCCTCTGGTATTCCTCAGATTGGAAACAGAATGCCAAATTCTTGGTCTTTGCTAGTTCAGTTTCTCTGAAAAGTAAAAAGAACGCAAGCTTTTTGACATGGTTGTAGAATACCTGTCTAGGGTTGGGGAACTGAGGAAGGAGACTGAAGTGTGTGTTTTGAAAGAAATGGCTTTTAGAAAGAACAAGTGTAAATGTTTTGCTTGCTCTCAGATTTGCTAATGGCTTTAAGTCTGCTGCTTATTCCAGAAAGCTACACATCTAAGAACTCTGAAGACGACGAATCCACAAAGGAGTCAAAGCGACTGATTCGAAAACATAGGCGAAGTACAGATGAATACTCTGAAGGAGAAGAAGGAGAGGATGAAGAAGACGAAGGGAGGCCTGTCCGCAAACGGCTGAATCGAATTGAAACCGATGATGAAGATAACTGCGAAAATGCTAATGATGACGCAGAAAACCCCGCTCCTGCAAATAAGCTGCCAGCCCCACAGGCTCCTCAAGACAACACCAAGAAGCCCTGCTACCGGATAGAAAGCGATGATGAAGATGACTTTGACAACGTAGGGAAAGTAGAGAGCCCTTTGGACTACAGCCTGGTGGACCTGCCTTCCACCAATGGACAGAGCCCAGGTAAAACCATTGAGAACTTGATTGGCAAACCAAGTGAGAAGACCCAAGCCCCTAAGGACAGCACAGCCACTGCCAGCCTGGCACCCAACGGCACAGGGAGTGGGCAGGAAGCAGTAGGGCCAGAGGAAGATGAAGATGAACTTTTGAGAGTGACTGACCTTGTTGATTACGTCTGTAACAGTGAACAGTTATAAGACTTCCATTTTTGTGCTAATTTATTCCACGGTAGCTCATACCAGCGGGCCAGTTATTAAAAGCTGTTTTATTTTTCCTAGAAAATTCTCCACTACAGTATCACTTTTTAGAAGCAAGAATTTCACCAGTCCTGCAGTCTTTCTGTGAAGTGACCAGTTTTGAACTTTGAAGATGAATTGCTGTAAATTCCCTCTTCTACCCCCCCCCCCCTTTCCTTCCAAGTCCATGGTCCTGGGTAATTTCACTCACAAAAACCTTATAACAACAAGAGATTTGTATATTTTTGACTTTATATTTCCTGAGTGCATACAAATTTGTGGAAATGGGTGGCCTAAGAAAGCATTCCAAATCGGTCAGGGCCCAAACCGGAACTGGGGTGGGTTTGGCTCATGGGGTGGGGGGTACAGAAGCACTTGTGCTTTAGCTTTTTCATATGAGATATATATTATATTTAAATGTTCACAACTTAGATTACAACTTAACAGACAGTTTAAAAGTTAATGTCTGTACTGTCGCATCTTGTGAGTTGTAGGTTAACATACCATAGCTCATTTTAGTAATCACCTTCATGGAAGCAGTTTGATTTTTAATACTGGAGGTAAACACAGTTAATAAAGAGGCCAAGAAGGTACCATAAACAAGAACTCTACTATCCATTATGACTTGCAGACTTTCCTAATAAACATCCTTTAAAGTGTTTGTACAGTAAAGTGTACTGTAATGAACTTTTTGACAGTTGAAACATGCTAGCAATGAATTTATAAAGCTGTCTCATGCATAGTTCATCAGATGGTCTTTAATACACAGTGTCTAGTGGGAGGACGTGTTGATGCGAAGTTAGTCTGTAAATTGGATGGCATCGTGAAGTGCTGCAAGCTTTTACAGACAACAGAACCCTGCAGCAGCTGCCTGGCCACGTGCGTTTAACCATCTGTTGGAGTATTTTGAATGATACATGTTTGTACATACTGCATTGACCACAGAATTACAACGCATCAAATGATTTGAGGGATTTTCAAATAAACCGTGACTGGTCCATTCATGTCCTTAATATCTACTTCAAATTGAAGTAAACAAATGGAACAGTTTTCCTTTTGGAGGTTTTCTGTTTGGAGTTTGTGTGTGTTTTTGTTTTGATTTTACTTATCTGCCTGGATGTATTAGCAGGTTTTGAATGTAGTGTTGGCCTTTGGCCATTAGAACTTTCTTAAAATACATTTTAGTAATTGTCATGTGACCAACAGATTTCAAGAAGGCAGTATTTCTGAGAGAAAACGCATGACTCCAAGACATCTCATCAACTTTTGAGTGGGCATGAAGCGTTATGTGCTTTTGTTCAAAAAATGGAGACTACAAAAGAAAAAAACCACGTGAAGCACATAAGAGAGCAAAGCTGAAATTTGTTTTGGTTACCATTCAGTTTTCTCTTTATTCTGAATTAAGATGCAGGCTGTAGCATTTGTATATGTTGTAGCACACAGACAACTAAAACAAACCTGCCAAACACTGAAATCCGAAAAGGTCACGTCTATTAATCCTTTTGCTCTGAGATTTGGATTTTTTGACTGGTGTTTATGTCCGTTGCCGGCAATGGATGCACCAAAACTGCTGCTGCCACCAAGGAGTGAGTTCTCCTTTCCTGCCCCACCTGACTCCCTACCATTATACTGTATTTACTAGTCAGTCATTAAGCACTTCTGTTTTCTTGTAATGAAACTGGCATTAGGCCTTTACTAAATACCTCTGTAGAAAACCTAGATCCAAAAATACCTACCTTCTGGCCTTGAAAGTCTTGTTTTTGTTTCCCCACCTCTCTCTCCGTGAGTTCTGTCAGAACCACTCCGTAACTCCTACTTATCTGGATTCTAGCAGCCCATATATCCTGCTATAAAACTAGAATCATCAGAGCTGCAAAAAGATAGAACTCATTCATTATTTGCTATGCTAGGCAAGTTGGTGATTAAAAAAAAAGAGAGAAATCACTCTCTAAATGAGAATTTAATTCCATTGCAGATTATTTTTCCACCTTATCAATGTTAACTATTAACAGTTTTCATAACCGGATACTAAACAGGGTAGTGAAAAGCCACAGAAGTTTAGAATGTGTTCTGAAAAGCATATGTAGCATTTTAAGCTACTCTAGTGTTTTTCTTTGCCTAGGTGATGCATAAATGTAGTGCTTCTACATTTCTAATATACTTGTGTTTTAAAACAAGCAAGAACATATGGCTTCCACTTTTCAATGTTAATAATTGCTGAGCATTTTTAATATTTGCAGTGCAAACTGTCGAGTTCACGTGCAGCAACACTGTACAACCAGTGATTTCTCATTCGTTTTGGCAGTGCCATAAGCTTCTTTGCTGCCTGATGGAGCCTTTTAGTGTCTGATCAGTGCCGTAGCAAATGCTCTTGCTTGTAGAGTCAACTCCAAATGATAAGTACTTAGTGGACAAGTAATTGTAAATGTAGGAAAATGCAAAGGAGTTAAAATACTGAATATACCAGCCAGGAAAAACAACTGAGTACTGAGTTAGGGAGTGAAGTAAAAGCAGAAAAGATCAGAAGGCAGAATTGGAGCATTGTAGCCTACAACAGGAGTGTCAGGTTTTCTGAATGTGGAAAGAAAGATTGTTACAAAGTTTTACTTTCTGTAGGTCACTTTTAAAAACTTACTCTCCAGTGTTTGAGAAGTCGTATTGGATACCTGGCACGGCTTCATCCCCTCGGGTCCAGAGTTCCAGCTTAGATCGGTGGGAATTTTATGCAAGCGAAAATTGCAAAAAATTTCCCAGAAAGTCTTACATTTTCAAACTTGCATCTTCTCCCATTTTGAAGACTTCCTGCTTGGTGGAAAATGTACAATATCTCATTTGGAAAGATGCTGTTTTCTGACATGAGGCCAGCTGACTGTGCCATACAGGGTTCATGCTGTTGTTATCAATGTATATGTGATTCCACAGTGGAAATGTCCTCCAGGTATTTTGGTGTCTTTAGCAGGTTGCGCTCTTCTCTTTTCCTCATGAGATCAGAAGTGAAATACCTTTCAGTCCTGATCTTCACGTGTCGCTTTAGACTAACAAGAAAATGTTCAAACCATACGAGAAACAGAATAAAACTGGCCAGGGATTTTTTAACGTGATGAATTTAACAGTAAAAGAAAAAGCAGCTATTGGCTGAACATATAAAGCATTTATTAAACAAACTCTTGTTTATTCCATACAGGTTGTCACTAAAAGTTTTTTTTTTTCTTTTTTAACTGAACACTCTTCAGAGTACAATTGGTTGGGAAGAAAGTGAAATGATTTTAAAGTGCAGTTTTAGTATTGGAGAGGGGAAGAAGCTATAAATGGAGTGGGGGAATGGGCTTTTTTTGTGTGTCAGCTCGTGCATATCAGCCTCATAAAGTGCACAGTCGGTCCACTCTGTAATGAATAAACGTTGTGCATTAAGCATTTTAGTGCATTTATGGGTGGTAGAATTAAGAACTCAAAATTTCACTGCAGTTGCTGTCTTCTAGGTATTGAGTCTTCTAAACCTGAGCATATTTGTGATTTTCAAACAGAAAACAACACCACCAAACTACCAAAAAAAAGATCCCCTTAGTATTGAAGTCTTGTAGGAAGATCAGTGCTGAACAATCAACTCTGAACATCTGATAGTTTGAGTTTGTACATGTTAAATTACATTTTTTTTTAATGAAAAGACGCTCTATTCTAACAGCACTTAAGAGAAACAGAGATGCTGTTTTCTAAACTGTTTATGAGGTATGTCACCCTCAAGATATGTTTGGATTAAAGCGTCTCAGTTACTCTTTGTATAGTGGGAGCTGATGACTTAGTTTGACTTGTTTTCTGTTCACTTCTGTTTCCTAACTGCTATGTCTGAACTCTTTGTGAGAGACCTTACTCAAAGAACCTCAAGGTAAATATGTATGTTCACGAAAGAAAAATTGTATGGTAGTGGTACAGTTGTTTTATCTTAATATTTATCATTTGAACTATATTGGTATCCAGATGCTGCAACTGTGTAATAATTTTAATAGTGCATTGTCAGGGTGTCCATTATATACCTCTGTTTTCAGGCGCTTATAACTTGGTTTTCAGTGCTCTTCAATAGGAAGGCCTGGTCTAAAGTTTTCAAATAATTTTTTCAAATTACGTATTTTCACAAACTTTTATGAAAAGTAAACAAGCAAGTAATTTTCATGGCACCTGCTTTTTTTAATTCACTTTGTACACAGTAAGTTAAATTATAGCAGTCATGCTAGCTCCCAAAACTGGTCTAATCAAGATATTTATATCACCTATTTCAAAATGGTAGTTTAAGCCTTGAAAATTGGTTTTGGTACATGTGCAGTGACTACTATTCATAGGCTTGTATTACGGATATTATGTGCAGTGTGCACCCTAGATCTGTTATTTACATTTGAAGAATGCTTCCAGTTCACTGGGTATATAAAATCCTTAAATATATATATATATAAAAAATACAAAAAAAAAAAAAAAACAAACCACAACTATCTTCAAGCAAGCAATAAATTTCTGAAGCAAATTGTATTGTATTCGGGTGGAGGAAACTCCAGCAATTCATGTGAAAGAGCACAGTTCTGCCATTCCTTAGATGTTTAAAGTTTCTGTGGAAGCATTTAGGCCTATTGTTTCAAATAATGATTTGCAGGATCAAGCCTGCTTTTCCTGGCAATCTTACTTTTATCCCACCCCTTCCATAACAGTCGGGGTATGTAATATTTCTCTTAAAATGTTGGAAGACAGAAAATAAAAAATTCAACAGAAACAACTGGGTTTTTTTCTAGTATATATTGATGTAAGAAAAATTCTAAATGACTGATTTTTTGATGCCTTAGCGTTGGATACTCAATCGGAGACGTAGTAGAGAGCTCTGACTTCAGAAATATTTGCCAGTTGAAAGTTATTCCTGAAGTTAGACCCCCAACAGTTGAGGTATTGAAGATTACTGGTCACTTCTGAAAACGTACATCACTTACCAAGCTCTTATTTTAGATTAGGTATAACTAACTGAGATAATTCCAAGCAGCAAAAGCAAGTGTGCTTGGGAATGAATTGTCCCAAAGCTTCAGAGTAATTTAACTTATTTTGTATATTGCAAAAGATGTATATTGCGTAGCGTGACGCTTAAAAAGATTGTGTACAGCTTCTGGGGGAAAGAACAGAACACTCTAAAGTAGATAAGTTTTTATAATTGAATATGTGGTGTAAAGGCTCCAGTTATAACTGCAATTAAAAGAAAGTTAAGTCCTACAACTTGGGTTTTTGACTATCATTTTGTAAATGCTGGTACCCCACACCTGAGCTTGATAAGCAGGAGAGGGGAAAATAGAGCAGTTAGAGAGGACACGTGCTTAACGAAGGCACATGTGTCTGCAAATATATCTGCTATTGCTACGTATAACCCCAAAGGTTACTAACAAGAACTGAAGGGTAGGAGTTGCTTGGCCCTTTCAGTTGGTTTACTTTGTGCACTTTGCAGCACTTTGTGTATAGTCAGTCTCACTGGTTCCCCAGGTGCAGACAGAGTCGGTTTCTCCTGCTGTTTAAATTCACATAACAGCAGGAGATGGGGAATGGGTGGAGGGAAGTGGAACGGAAAAATGTGTATGCAAACCCATGCAACTTGCAAGACAGGTCTTATAAAAGAACTTCTGACTTGCCCTTTAAAGACTGTATTTCAAATGGAAGGTATTAAATTAAGAGAATCATCCTGATACCCTACTTTTCTCATCCCGATCTTTGTAGCCGCAGGAAAATCTATCCGAGCTCTCTTTCCTTGAGGGGATTTGTAATGTCCCATCAGCGCAATATGGGTGTGGAGAAAGTTCAGTCCATAGAGTATTATAACAAAGTTTGCCTTTGGGGACGTCTGTTGGAGTCCGCGCAGTTTGCTTTGTTGTTCGTTCCTCTTACGATGATCCACACAGCTAAACTGATTAGTGATACTTAGATTAGTCTGTCAGAACTTGACTTGAATGACTTTAAGGGGATAAAATTCTTCTACGAAAACATACAATAGGCCTAGTTACCGATGCACCATTTGTCTGTTAGAGCAATACAAGGTCCTTACTAGATACTAATCTGCTACTTAAGTTAGTGGTAGAAAAGGAAATCAAATCATAAAGCTGTATGCCTTGTTTAGTTTTCCATTTCATACTCATTATATGGACTCTAAATTATTGTACAGTATCGTATTCCTATGCTATATTCATTAAAATGGTACTCCTCCCCCTAACTTACATTAAAATACTTTGTTTTAAATGTCAATGCGGTTGCTAGTTTCTACCTGTGTTTCACAGTCCTCCTTAAGAATAGATCTGTAGCAGCCATGAGATGGTATTTGACTGATTCAAGTTTAATGTCACTGTTCTTGGTGTGCATGATGGTTCTCAAATAGGCACAAACCCTGTATAGTAGATGTGAACAGCAGGTATTTTCACTGTCCCAATTAAGATAGAGCAGGTCACTTGCTAGCAGAATGGTTATCCTCCAATATTCTGTGAGAAGTAGATCAAAACTGCCAGATAGGTCTCTTAAAATTTAAGATCTGCTTACATGAAATACAGTTTTGTCTTACTCCTGTGTGCTGTTTCTATGTTTGCAAAGAAACCCTGAGTTCCTTAAAAATGGTCTAGTTCACAGTTGGCCTCATTTTTGTTTTCTTTCTCTAGAGAGTTAAGGCAGTGACGTTCCGAAAGCTTAGCTCTTTGTAGAGTTTAACCCTTGCATTTCTTGAGTCCTGAACCTTGATTTTTAAATCTCTTTTCAGTCATGACTTGCTGCGATATCAAAGGGAAAGGACTGAGGGACACACACTGTGTGTGGGAGGGGGGAAAATATGTTGAAAAAACTGGAAGTGTTATTCTTGTTGCACATAAATTGGGTGGTGCTTTCACTGTCTCTTTTTCCCCACAAGTAATATCACATGCATGTAAAACATGATGCATTAAAACTTTTTAAAATGGAAGTCATGGTGGCCTCAGTGCTCAAAGGGTTAACTGCAGTTTAATAACAGCTAATGTTTTTAGATTTGCAGTACACAATTGTTTAAATACTGTATTCCTTGTAAATGAAGTAAAAAAAAAAAATGTTAAGGCTGGTGCCAATATTTTTGTTAATGAATTGTTCAGCGTTGTCTCTCACTACAGTCTGGTCAGATCTCTTTGTGTATAAGCTGGGCCTGAAGCCATTTTATAGCTTGTAGGCCTAATTGTGTAACTTTTCTTTCATAATGTTTTTGTTATAATATCTACTGTCATTTCTTTCATATAAATATGACATGTAAATTGTCATAATAAAAAAAATTGAAATAACTTGATGTACAAAGTATAATGTGTATTGAAGAAATGTTTGCTTTTTGATGATCATCATCCATGCACCTCCAGGAGGAATTTGTTTTTGACTTTAAAATAAGCACTGAGTAATGGCTGCTGCGTTTCATTCCAGCCTTTCAAAGTGATGCTGCCTGGCACAGGAATGAATAACTCCTGTTTTGTGTCGATTTTTGTTATGACAGTTCAACTGATGGAGTTTTTTTCTTTGAGCAGCTGTAGCTGACAATGCGGGAGACCTGGAGGACCAATTTTTGCACTTGTGATGATTTTTCTTTGTACGTTTCATCTTCTGCATCATTTTTATGTAGAATTGCATAGTGATGTTGCAGTCACTTGAAAACCAGTAGCGTGAACAGGGTTCAGTGCTTGACTTAGGTGACAAGATCCATTTCACTTGCTGCTGGAGTTGCGTAATTGCCAACTACAACTGTGAATTCTTACTGCTAGGAAGAAAATCCCCCTGTTACCAGTTTTGCTTGCATCAATCATACTTTTAGCATGCAGCCAAGAGTGTACCCAGCTACGCTTTTCAAGCACACGTCTGTGAGGTTTCCCCGTGGTACTGATGAAAGAGGACCGAGGTTCCTTTATTTGGGCAGAGAGCTGAAAAGCCACTAAATACAAACCTGCAGAGAAACACTAAAATGTAAGTGTTCAGATATCTGACTATGGCAATGGACACTGCCAAGTGTTATATGAACTGAAGTCAAACTACTGCGCATTCCTGTGTTGATGAGATACTGCTGTGAAGTCCATCCTCTTGCTCCAAACTCAATGCCACAATTTTACACTTGCATTTTTAAAGAGCTATGGGTGTGATTCATGTCACCTCATACTACATGTCTGAGCTGGCCACCACACATCATGCAATGTGGTGTCACCAGTGGAGAGAAACAGGCACCCTCACATGGCACCTACGTTCTGTCTCGAGGTGACACTTAATTAACCTTTGAAGGTACCTGCTTCTCTCCATTGGTTCAAAATGCAGCCTGGGCTAAGTCTCAGATGACCATCTAATGTTCAGACACTAGTGCTGGGGATGGATCCTGGTTTGCTTTTTAAAGCTTATGAAATGAGCTTCCAAATAAGAGCTCCATCCTGTTTCTTTTGTGAATCTATGGGCGACTGGAAATGTCTGCCTGCTCGCTCTGCTCTCCAAGGTGGGGTAATGAATTAAAAAGTCAACTTTGGCTATTTCACTGCTTATTTTGGTAAGGACAGGTTTGTGTGTTTACTTCTGTTATAGATATTTGGGTATGAAGTATCTATAGCTTGTAAAAAAAGAAGACATGGATTTCTTCTCCTCTCTTAAGGCTCCAGACCTCAAAAGAAACTTCCCATCTTGGTCCTAAGCCATCCTTCCTCTTTTCTCCTTTTAGAAGAGTGGTCTGTGACACGAGAAAAAATAGCATTTGTGTGCAGAAGGAAGAATGAACTCTATATTGATCCACTGCAGCAGCTTAATTCAGCTTTAATAATTCAGAAGTTTTGGGTTAAAATAATCTAACGGATTTGTCACACGATTTCCAGTCAGACACAGAGGTGCTGAGGGCTGTCCATATCAGATCATAGGGGCTGGACAGGGCCAGGAATGTTGTTTTTATAACCTCTGTGTGTGATGAATGGGCATTTTCATGTATTTGCACCTCATCCTACCAGTTGCTGTAATCTGACCTGTATTCGTGGATGAATCACAGCATTTCTTTTCCATCGGAGGGGCATTTCTGTATCGTCTGGCCATGGCAAACCTGAAGTTGGCTGAGAAACTTCAGTTTCCTCATCTCTTATTGCCTCTGTCAGTGTTTTGAGCTATCCTAACAACGTTTGAATACCACTTCATTGTGCAAGTTGCTTTCTGTCAAGGTGGTTATTTGCATGAATAATAACTGTTCCTTAATTAGAATGGATAGGATTGGCTGAACAAAGTATTTTAAAAAGCTCAGCCTAATAGAACTATGTAAGTTCTTGTTACTCTTGCTCCTTCAAACGTTTTCTTGTTCCAGAATGTGTTTCTTTAGCTCTTTGATACCTGACTATAATTAGGAAAGTCCAGAGAAAGAAAAATCGGGAGACAATTCTGTTAATAATCTGCTCCTGTTGATAAGAAACTGAGTTTGCCAAGTGGTAGGTAAATCAACTCCTTAGGAGTGAATTTAAGCTGCTGAAAGAGAAGATCAAAAACACTGACAGCAAGCTAGCAACTGCGTAGCTCTTCACGAGTCTGTTGCTGCCCTGCTAATGTGTAAGCACTGGTCAACCTCAAAAAGTTTGTCTGGTCAGAGGGAAGTCTGCAGTAGTGCTGCCTCACTGATGGTCATCAGGAGAGTCCTCTGATAGGAGACATGTTTCACCGGTGCAGACTGAATGCTGTGGTTTATTTAGTAACCCTGTACTGGTGTAATCCCTACCTGCCACCCTTGACTGCCACCACTTCACCCAGGCAACTGGTGGTGACTCACGGTAGAGATCCCTCAGCAGCGCCTGGCTCCTGGTCCCACCTCAGGGAAAAGGGATTTTACACTAAAAAATTAGTAAAGAATACTTCTCATACTAAGTTTCATTTTAAAAAAAGATAAACAATCTAGGTACCTGTGCCCCTTTTTCTTCTCTGTGTGTTGGGGTCCAGGAGTTGGGTGCTGACCACCCACTTGAGGTTCACTTTATGGCACCAAATAACAGTTTTCGAAAAGCTGCTGGATTTGTTTTGTCCCTTAGCTTTATCCCATCATGCACAGGTCTACGGGCCCAAGCGCTGTGCTGCTAACGGCTCGTCCCAGGCTGCCGCTGCCTTCGCCGCATCCCCCGCCCGCATCCGTCGTCGCTCCAGCGCTTGCCCATGCTGGTGTTTTCTAGATGGTGGAAACGCCAAATCTGCAGGACATCGACGCTCTGGAAACAGCCCTGGTCAGCGCGCTGAAGACAGGCAGGGCCTCAGCCCAGGCCGCATGGAACTGGGTATTTTGGGGCGAAACCCCTTGCTTTTCTGCGCGGAGGCAGGATTGCATTATGGAGAAAGGCGCCGCTGTGATGGAATGACCCCAAAATGCCGGATCACCTGTTCGCAATCGCTGTTTCTGTGCCTTTTTCTTTCCCCTCACTTATCATGCAGAGAAGGGCAGATCACTATCGGCGCCCACAAGCGCCGATGACTGATTTTTTCCCCCCTGTTTTTCCTGTCGCAGCTTGGCGGCGCCAGCTGCAACATGGCGGCTGCGGCGCGAGCACGTGACCCCCCCTCCCACCGCCTCCCTTACCACAGAGCGGCGCCTAGAGCGGCTGGCGTGCGCTCGTCTCGCTGCCCCGCGGAGGGGGCGGAGCGGCGTGTTCCGCTTCCGGCGGGCCGTGCGGGCGGCGAGGAGGCGGCGGCGGCGGCGGCGCCCTAGGCCGGGCCGCGCGGTGCCATGAGCTTCATGAAGCGGTTCCCGCCGCCGGCCGAGGGCGTCCGCCACCAGCAGCCCGACACGGAGGCGGTGCTGGCGGGGCGCGGCCTGGGCGCCGGCACGCTGTACATCGCCGAGAGGTGCGGGGCAGGCCGCCGCCCGGCGGAGGAAAACGGCCCTCGCTTCCCCCCCACCCCCAAGGCCGCCTGCGCTTCGGGGTGGCCCTGCAAGGCGGGGGGGGGGGACTGTGTGAGGGGCCTCCCCCGTCGGGGGGTCTCCCCTGAGGGGCCTGGGGGGGTGTCTGCCTTATGGGGGGGATGGGGGTCTGCCCTAGGGGGGGGCCTCTGTGTGTAGGGGTCTCCGTGAGGGGGGGGGGCTGTGTGTGGGGTTTCCCCTAAAGGGACTTGGGGAAAGGGGTCTCCCTGGGGGGGGTTATGCGGGAGGGGGAGCGATCCTTCCTTATGGGGGGGGGATTTGGGGTCTGCCTGGAGTGGCCTGCCGTTGGGGGGGGTGTCTCTGTATTGGGGGGGTCTCCCCTGAGGGAACTGGGGGGTGGGGTGTCTGCTCTAAGGTCCTGCCCTTCGGGGGGGCCTCTGTGTTGGGGGTCTCCCCTGAGGTAGCTGGGGGGGGCTCCCTGAGGGGCCCGTGGGGCACCTGTCCCTGGGGGTGGGGGTGTCTTAAAGCGTGAGTCCGGCCGGGCAGCGCGTTAAGGAGGCGGCACCTCTGCTGCTCAGGCAGCGGCAAGGACGAGGCAGCGGTGTTTCTGCGGTTCCGCGAGACCTGTCGTGTCGCGTGATTCCCGTGGACGTTGTGTGTTCGTACTGGGCAGAAACCGGTTAGGTCGTTCTGGAAGAGCAGACGTTATATATAAGCTCCTTATAATTTCTTTTAAATTGTCCTTGCAGTGTACAGTTATAGAGGACAGTTTGTTGATTAAGGCAATATGTCTTTTTTTTAATCGGGGAAAAGCACTCTAAATATAATATTGTTTTGCAATGGAAGAGTGTCTTTGGAAGAACCAGGTGGTCTAAGATGTGCACTGATGAGTGTATTGCCTTTTAAAACATTTAGATGTTCAAACTTCCTTAAAATTGGTGATATTATGTGAGAGAACCACCTGAACTAGTACTCAACTGTCATATTCCTCTTGTAGCGGACACTGACCAGAATTTCAATTACTGTTTTGTTTAGCTGTTTGGTTGCAGATACAAGGGCTTGTGTTTGCACAGCGTATGCATCCAATATGTATGACATTGAGTTTCCTCGTATTTTTCTTTCAATAGGTCATTGTATGAGGCTCGCGCAAGCCTGCCAGCTTTCTCCCAGAATGTTTCTAGCATGTTAGAAAGCTTTTACCAGAGTTGCTTACTGGTAGCGGACAGGAAGAGCTATCGTAGGCAGGAGCCCCATCCTGTGGGAGAACTGGGCGCCCTGGAGCGCGGTGAGGCTTTGGATCTGAGCACTGACTCTACATTAACAGCTGTAAATGCTGAAAACTGGCCGATAAAGGTTAGGAAAGAAATTCCTCCCTCCTGCTTCGCCAGCTCTTGTATTTAACCTGGTTTCTTGAGGTGAGGACTCTTCTGTGACCACTCCGATTTTTGTCGCCCGACAAAGACTTTTGAGCTACCTATTGACTCTCAAGAGTGGCAGAGGTCTCAACTTCTGCCCCTCGGTATTTCTGTTCGACATGTGACCTCACTGGCCACAGACCACCCAAAACTATTTCTTTGATTTGTCAGCTGCTTGAAAGACCGCGATTTCTCTGATATGTAGGAGGTAGCAGCCCACTGGCAGCTGCGTAGCTCTGGGCTGGGCCCAACTTGTGCTGTCTTGAGTTGTGGTTAGGGATGAGAGTGAAAACATGGAGAATGGGAGGTTATAGCACATAGGGCATTAGATAAAACCACAGCTTTGTTCTGCTGATCACAAACTAGTTTTTTTCCCACATACAGCTCATTTGTAGAGGTTGTACTAGCATCAGAGTTATAACCCTGCAGAAATCGTGATGGTGATCTTCCTTCTCTAGTGTACTCTTGATCTTGAAAAAACACAGAATATTTGACAGTTTGAGTTATAAATTACACCCTGGAGCCTCTGCTGTTGTCTTTGAGGTGATATGTATCTACAGGGCATAGAAAATAAAGAGGTAGGGAGAAAAAAATCAGTCTTTACTGCAAATGTAATAAAGCTGGCATTTGTTTAGGGTGCTCAGATTCACGTTCCATATGAAAAGGGTTCTGTTACCTCTAAATATAAGCTGTGCTGTGGCAAGGTGCTGTTAAGGCAGTTCCAGGATCACTCTCAGTAGAGAGTGGGTTAAGTGCCTTCTCCCCTTGTGAAGAATTACTCTTTTTGTTTGGGTTGATTTGCTTTTTTAAAGGTATAAGCCATGTGCCTCTGGTTCCTTTGTTAGTCTCTAACTTGTCTCTTTCTTCCCCTTTTTAGTCGCCTGTCTTGGCTGGATAACTCTGGACTTGGGTTCTCCTTGGATTATCCCACTATAAGTTTACACGCTGTCTCCAGGGACCTGAATGCCTACCCATGGGAACATCTCTACGTCATGGTGAATGCTAAATTTGAAGGTATGCCTCAAATGTTGCTTACTGTTTCTGTGCAGTCCTGAGGGTTGTGATTTCTTCTTCAAACTATCAGTTATATAAGGGAATAGGTTGTGTTTTTGAAAATGATGTGGTTCATTTAAATAATATCTTGTGTTTTCTCTTTCTCATTTCCATGGAGGATGATTACTTTAGAAACATAGCTTTAGCCCAGCTTATAGTCACTTCTGTACCATTCTGCATCTCAGCATGCAATTTTGTACTGCTGGAGCCACTCAACTTCAGTTCCCTGCTCTCCTGTACTTATTTTAAACAATTTTGTTCACCTGCCTGCCTATGATTCCAATGCTTACGTATCATTCTTGCTTTTTTGGATTTCCGTTAATATTGCTACCTTTTTTGGATTTTTTGCCTGCTGTTTCATATTAGCCTGGAAGCTTTCTAATTTCTCCTACAGCTTATTTTAAAAAAATATGACAGTGGCTCATGTTACCAGGCGTAATGAATCTTTAAAGATTTCCCCCAAAATTAACCTTTTAATCAGTCTTATTTCTTCATGACCTAGAGAAAGAAAGCTTTTTATTTCATTGTTTGCTTGAGGGTTTTTTGGTTTTGATGTATCAAAATTTTTTCTTTTAGTAGACCTTTTAATTCAAGTAAGTGCGTCCTAAGCTCTGCCAACTCAACTAAAGAGTAATGAGTTAAGTCTTAACAGATATCCTTTCTCCCTAATACCTATTAGTCATTGTAGTTAAAGGTTAAAATCATGCATTTAATTTTTGTTTAGATAGTTATATACTGAAAGTTTTGACAGGAATTTGGGGAGGCAGAGACATTTTTGGTCTATTAACACTTACCATTATTTGTTTCTCTGTCATATATTACTAATATTCCCAGACAGTCTGTTATTAAAGATAATACCAAAACACATACATGCATCTCTTAGTTCTTTTTCCTTGCTTTCCTTTAATTGCATCTATTCTGAAGTAAGTTGAGTCTAGTCTGAGGAAGGCTGTTCTCTACTGCTTTTAATTCATTTTGTTACTACTGTTTAGAAATATGGAACATTTCCTGTGTGACAGATTTTTCCCTCTCTTGCCTATAAATCCTTCGTGGACTAATTTTTGGTATAAGTTCTGACTACAGTAAATCTTCTACTGCTAGGGAAACGTGAACATTTAGTTTTCAAATCTATGCCTGGCCTGCAAATAGCGTGTTTTATCTGCTGAATAATATTAAATCCAGAGCTCATAACTTCTGTGGCTGCAGGAGTGATTTCTTAGTTGGGTAGGGTACATCTTGTTCTCCCTCTCAAAGTTTTTGTTATGCTTAGTGTGTGTAGATGTGTGTGTATGCCTTACTCTCCCCCTTTTTTAATCTGTCTTCTTTTTGTGAAGAGAGGCAGTCAGAGGTTGTCTTCATTGAAAACAGAGCTGGACTTAGCAATAGCAAGCTGTGCCTGCTGATGTCAGTTGAGCAAGGACTGGGTCGCTTCCTTGGACGTTTTATTTTTGGAGGCAGCTGGCTGGCAGCTTCTTGGCTTTTTAATGTCCTTGGTGGTGTTGCCAGTTTTGTATCTGATAAAAGCCGCTCTCTGTGGAATAGCCTTCCTGTATTTCTGTTTTTCTGTGGAAAGCAATTATGTGCTTTTGAAGCTGTCAGCCCAGCGTCCCCAGCCACAAAATGATGAATCATTGCCATCTTCTTCATGTTTTTCTGTCTACAGCAAATAAAATGTCTCATTGTTGCTTAGTTATTCAAGTATGTAATTCACAGAAGTCAGGACGTACTTTTCTGCCCACAGCTGCCTTTGGCTCTGAGTGTACTTTATACTTCTACCATCTTGCTCGCTGGCTAGGAAAATGAGAAATTGAGTATAGATCTTCCATAAATGCCACAGACCTCTGTGAAAGGCAAACTGGGAGTTAGTTGGTTTCATGACAGCAGTGTCAAGAATCCATAAAATTTACCCGTATTAAAGGAAATTAGTTTTATCGCCGTGCAGGTAACTGATAATGGTTATGAAATACACTGTTTTAAGCACAGCTGTTTTTAACAAGAATCCAGCAGTTTTCTGATGTGCGTGAGTAGCAAATGTTATAGTAACCTAGATCCCCAAAGCTTTGTGTGCATTGTAAGTGCAGGCAGGGAGGGTGCATGCTGCACACAGTGTGGAAGGGTGCTGATCACAGTGTGGGTGCGAGCTGGTTTGTTTGGGCCTTTCTCAACCTCAAATGTAAACTGGGAAAAAGGATTAGAGGGCTGCAGTGTTCCAAGATAGCACAATGTTCCTAAAAGGGGGGCTATCGATAAAGGCGTTTCTGTTTTATGTGTGTTTATGGGACTTAAGTCCTATTACAGAATACTCTCACAGGTTATGTGCAGGTTTTTGATTTGAAAGGATAAACTAGATTTTTTTTTTTTTTGGACAAAATAAACATGCTTCTTTTAAATCTTTCCATTTCTTAAAGAAGATGACACAAAAGAAGCACCCATGGCTGAAGGGGAGGAGGAGGAGGACAGTGACGACGATATTGAACCAATTGCAGAATTCAGATTTGTACCTAGTGACAAATCAGCCTGTAAGTGAAGAGGGAACTCATATTTTATCTTTTCCCAAATAAAACTTCAGTGCTTGACTGAAATGTTAATGTTGCTTGCTATATATGGAAGACACTCGGATACAGAGATGTAAATGATGTGATCCTTAGTGTCCTTGGCTAATTACTTGATTTCTGTCTGCGAAAAATGAAGCAAACAATTTTATCTTGGTTTAAGCTGGAACATGTTGAGCAGCCACTCCATGAAAATTCTAGTGCTGTATATATAAAATTTTTAAGTATAAATACATAACATAGATAATGTAATCTATCTAAATTTTTGGGGAACTTACATGGTAAACATTTTTAATGACAAATTCAGTGATATTTGAGTCAGTGATAATTTCATTAGGAACGTGCCAATGTCCAGATGCTGTACCACTGGAAAGCAGTCATGTCCAAACTGTTACGGAGCTTACTGTTAGATCTAAGTATTAGGAATCGTCTGTATTAGATGCTGCAAGGAATCCTCCAGTGGATAACCACAGATTGGATTGTCCATAGATAGCTCTGTCTCCCTTTTATCATCAGTGGAATAGCGAAAAGGTACTGTTTAAAGGATAAAGCACCAGGCTGGATCTAGGAAACCTGATTCGATTTTAGCATGGCTGTTGGCTTGTTGGGTGATGTTATCAAATAAGAATTCTGTGGTGGTTTTGGTAAGGGAACGTTCTCGTTCTCTCTGATATCTCAGTCACGGATTTCTTGGCTTTTTTGTTATAAGGTGTTGATGGAGAAACAAGGCAGGCTTTTTTTCTCCATGTCTGCAACTCCTGGCTGCCCTAGTGTATTTCAGGAAATGTCACTTCTAGCATCCATGTGTTTTCAAGGCAGATCCTCAGTATCTGGTCATATCCATGCGTGACCAGGGTGTGCCAGTTACAAATCATTAGCTCTTTTCTTAAGCTTCCTAACCATAAAGCTGTGCTTGGCCCTAAGATGAGAGTAGCACTGGCTTCTTGATTTTGGACCCATGCAGAAACCATTAAGATATGGCAAAAGTTGCTCCTAACAACATCTTAGCTAAGCTGCCATTTTCCAGCTGAGATAGGAGCCCAGATGCACAAACGTGGCTCCTGCGAGTCCACCTCTGGTCTCAGCTAGTGGGCAGTGCTGTGGGTTACTGGCCTCCCAGCTGAGACATAATGCACCTTAAACAACACTTCCCTTCTCTTGCGGTTCATGCTGGCCTACTAGAGCACTGCAGGTTAACTGTCAGCATCATCTTTGGCCACTTGCTGAGAAGATAATTCTGTTGCGTTTGTACAGTGGAAGCCATGTTTTCAGCAATGTGTGAGTGCCAAGCTCTGCATCCAGATCCAGAAGATGAAGATTCAGACAATGATTATGAAGGGGAGGAGTATGATGTTGAGGCGCATGGTTAGTAATGTTTGTTTCTTTTCAAATATCTGTCAGCACCGGGATACCTGGAACTTCTCTTATAGTTTTTGTATGAGAATGGTTCTGTCTGTATCGTATGTATGTTAAGAAGTTCCTTGTTTATTACTGATACTGCCTAAACATTATAGCAAAAAAGCACCGTATAAAACTCAGAAATAAGCAGAAAACCTGTAATTTAACTGTGGCAAAATCTATTGTTCTCATTTTCAAAAGCCCCAAGGCATTAGTATCTTTCTTGTTTCCTGAGAATGTGTTTTTATGAGTTCAGTGCCCATGCTATGGCTCAGTCAATTCATGCAACTACTGTGTTATGTTGTTGACATAAGCATAACCTTTCTCAGTAGCTGTGTGTGCGCGCTGATCTCGGCACAATTTGTCTAGTTTTTGTCATATTCTCCCCACCCTTGCTCGATCCGGGCTCCTAAATTTATACCTGATGAACATAAAATTGCTTTTGCAGAACTAGGACAAGGTGACATCCCGAGCTTTTACACTTACGAAGAAGGATTGTCACATTTAACTGCAGAAGGTCAGGCCACTTTGGAGAGATTAGAAGGCATGTTAGCCCAGTCTGTGAGCAGTCAGTACAACATGGCTGGAGTGCGAACAGAAGACTCAGTAAGGGAGTTTGAAGGTAAGATATGCTTTTCGCCCACTAAAGAATACATTAAAGCAGTGGTTTTTTTCCAGTTTGGCTAGTCTGTAAGTACTGGTACTGAGCCAGCATCATGCTATGGGTAATACCATACCACGCTGTATGTGTCAGTGGCAGTTTTATCTTTGTTCACAATTAGAGGATATAAAAATGTCTGTGGTCCTATAGGCAGCATGTTGCTGCAGGTCATGGATTGAGGACCACTGTGTTAAGAAGTGCTGATTTTTACTGATAGAGTTTCCTAAATGGTGGTATGTCGACACTGGGCTTAGGAAGCAATTTCTCACTCTAAACAGGCAACAGTTGTGTTTCTTTTAAAGTATCCTATAGTATAGGCTAATAATTCTGTTCAAAATCAGTGTGAGTTCAGAATCTTGGAAATATACTGGAACAAATACAAACAATTCCACTCTTTTTAAAAGTGGGCTTTTTCAAGGTCTTAGTCTCTGAATACTATTAGTTGTTTAAACATGTATTTAAGGAATAAGATTTCTTTTTGATGGAAAAATCTCTCAGATTTTGTCCTTTTTGCATGCTGTTTTCACCCGAGCAATACATTACTTGGAAAAAGGACAGAGAAGTAGTTCAGTGATACTGCTTCCTTTTATGATGTAAAACTCAATGTTTTACTATGGGCTCACATTTTTAAAGGATTAGTGATGGAAAATGAAATAGCTCTTGTGGTTTTCTAACTATCAGCTTGCCTAGAATAGTCATAATAAAATTAATCCATTACTGATGCATTTGGATGGGTCTTTTAAAATCTTTAATTGCTTTAGTCACTTGTTTAGTTTCTCTTTGTTCTACAACTTTGTAAATTATGTAATATAAAGATGTCTTTAGATGATATACTCATATTTGTGGAATGTCCTTCATTTAAAAGTTTTTGTCTGGTTTCTGAACCCCCAAATTTTGAAAATTTAAAATAAATTGAACAGTAAGTATATCACATGTCTTGGAGTCATTTTCAGTGATTTTATTAGCCTTTCTGATCTTACTTCCTATGGTCCTGCTTCCTGATTTGCTAAGCCTATTAATATCCAGAGGGGCTGCTCAGTTTCAGAATTCCTGTTATTTTTTGACATTGTAGCTGAGGAGATTCATTCTTTTTTTCAACCTGATGATTAATGAGAGTGGTTTCAGAACAGGATCCAATCTGTTTCTATTTGAGTCTAAGGCCATAAAAATGACTCATGTCATTAGTTACACAAAATCTTAAATTACCAAAACAAGTATTTTAAATCTGGTATTTAAATCTTTTAATAGGATAGGGTGTGACAAAGTTTGTAGGAAGAGGCAACATCTTTAAGTGACCAATTAATACAGCTGGAACAAAAACACAACTTCAGAGCGCATCAGTGTTTTCTTAGGGCACTTCTGAAGTTCAGCAAAGGTATTTTCTGCTTTGATAATCTCTCACCAACAGAGGGCACTCTCTGTCTTTTGTGTGATAATCCCATCTGCTTGTGAGTGCTGCAGTATTTTATAGCATTGGCTGGTTTTTTTTCCTTTCCAGATGGGATGGAGGTGGACATAGCACCAGCAGTTGCAGGGCAATTTGAAGATGCAGAAGTTGATCACTGAGGACGTATGCTGCTGTAAGTTCTTCTGTGTTCAGACACCAATGCTTTTCAGTCTTGCAGAGCCTTTCTTCTCTCTAATTTGTTTAATGTAAATGATCCCAGACTGCCTACAGGAAGTATCTTGAGATATAAGGGTAATGGTGATTTAGAGAAGGAAAAGATAGTTGTTTTGTTCCATGAACTGTCATGTAGCTGTTCAAAATTAGGTATCAGCTTTAACTGTCACCCTGTTTGGGTAACCTGCCTGTACATGCTTGTCTGGAAGACAGATCGGCCATTTAGTAGATTTAGTGGATTAAGAATCATCTGATCTCAGAAAGGTTCTTGGATGCTGATGTATGAATACTGGAGCCATTGCTGGGAAGTTACTGTCCTTAGTATCCATTATTTTGCCCTCAGTGTGCAAGATTTCTCAGACCTTTCAAGGGGGCAGAAAACTTCACAGCATCGCACGTCCGTCTCTTCTTTCACTGTAAGTGGAGCAGGAACGGTTCCTGGTAAAGCTACCAAGCTTCTTGGATGGGGTTGTTGCTAAAAGTGCACAGCTTACAGAGAACTTCTGTTTACACGGTTATGCCAGTGTGCCCTCTTGCCTACCATCGCCTTTACTGCTTTTCCACTCTCAGTGGCATTACAAGACGTGCCAATGTTTCCTACCCTGTACTGGGTGGGAGAGGAAGAACAGCTTACTCCGGGACTGCTTTTGGGGAGACGTACAGGCCCAGCGGAGCTCTAATTTCAGCTCTGCTTGAGCAGCGTCTGTGAGTGGTAGCAGTTTACATGCACCGCTCAAGCGGTGGCATGCTGCCCCTGTTCTGGCTCACTTGGAAGTGAGAATACCAGCTCTTGCCTTAATGAGTGAGCACCGAACCATCCCACTATAAATGCTGGAGCAAAAGTTTGGGGGAAGACAGCAGAAGACTTGTGGGAGGAAAAAAAGGAAAGGGGCGGAGGAAGAAAAGACACAGATAGGAAAGAGGCTGAAGAAAATTAGTGGAAGTGGATCAGAAGTAGTTCATTAGAGACTGTAGTGTTGCTGAGAAAGAGGCTGCAGTCACCGAGAAGGGCTGTTAGGGAGTGGTGGTGCTTATCTGCTTTCCTCCTTCTCCATGGCTTATTTTTATTTGTTGCTGACCTCAATACTCCTGCATTTCTGAAAGTCTCTGAATATCCGTTTGCTAATAGATCTGAACAGCTGTCATTGGTCCTGGATCTGTATGTATTCTTTGGTGTGAGAACTCCAGACTTTTCTTCGGTCACTCTTTACAGCTGTGAACTTTCAGTGGCCTTCCCTTCCTGTTGGAAGACCCTGCGGTGTGGACATGAGCTGTTCCAATAAAGTCAAGCTATTAGTTGTCCTACCACTTTACAGTTATCTTATTTGATAAATGATGCACTTCAAAATGTAAGGGAGACTCTTTAGCTCTAAAGGGGTGACTTTCAGTTAGTGAACAGAAAGCTTGGCTCTGACAGCTCTGTCTCCAAGATGTTCGTGCTTAAAAAAAAAAAAAATCTGTCTGTTGTCAATTCAAACTTGAATGTTTCTTGTCCCTTAAATATGAGAAGGATTAAGGAGAGTTACTGGCTGGTAGCAGAACTCTAAGGCATCTGAAAATGCTTGTGGAAGTGGTGCTGATTGATTTTCTAGCAAAGCAGGCAGTATGCTCTGTGTAGTCAGTGGAATTCTTCCTGCTCCTTATTCCATGCTTTACATGGTGTAGCAGGTGGTTGTGAGAAATTAATGCTGTAAGAGTCAAGTAGATAAGGCTGCCCGATTCTAAGCTGTTACTGATCATAGCTAAGGAGCTGATCCCTGTCACGGTGGATAGAGTGACCTGCATGCGCAGTGTCAGGGCTTAGAATGACATGGTCAAGAGCTGTGTGTGGCACAGGCCTTTTCCAATCAACCACCAGCCTCATTGTATTGATATAATTTAAGTACATTCAAAAATCTAGGATAATCAATTGAAGATGCAGTATGAGAAGGACAGCTTTTTGAGGTCTGTGCTAATCATCCTGCAAACGAATGTAAAGGCAGCTTGGGTCTACATTCCAAGAGCAGGGCAGAGCGGGAGCATACAGTGATCTTCTCAGTATTCTCAGGAGCAGCTCAGTCCTTTTAACTTTCTGAACTGCAGAAAAACAGAATTTGCAAGAACATCTTGTTGGTGATCCTTTAGAGAGCAGTGTGCTGCTCTGTCTCTCAAGCAACTCACACTGCATGTTACTGCTCATTACCCAAATGAAATCTGACAGTTGCTTGATGAAGCTCCTGGAAGACTTGCTGACATTTGATGTGTGACATTTCTATTAGTCTTGTAATAAGCAGTGTTTTGTCTACTGCATCACGCGGTTCCAGTAATTGTGTTTTGAACTAACCAATATGTCCATGTTGCGGGGGATGTGATAGAGTCTTCCAGGGCACAGGCATACAACTGTTGATTGTAGATGCACGCTGTCCTTAGCTGACCTAAATTCCAGTCTGCTGTGAACAGCAAAGATGCTCAACCCTTCTGAAAATTAACTTCCTAGTGAGTTTAAAGTAAACCGCTGTCCTGTGTGACTGTGAAGAGCAGGTAGCTGCTACTTTGTGAAGATTAGTAATCTTATGTTTTATTGCCCGTTATGTAAACCTGGTGTCTTGTATCTTTCAGATTCTTCTTGTGGCACTTCCAGAATAAGACGTTGCAGTGACTATCGGGAGTTAACCTTTCTTTTAATGACCTATGCTTAGACATCTAGGTCTATAAATGCTTTTATAGATGTTTAAAACAGGGTTTGACATTTGTGACCACTATGGGTTTATTAAAGAAAAAAAACACAATAAAACCTCTTGCATCTCTAACACTTGAATGGGGCTAATCATGGCTCATTTCAAAGAAGCCTTTTTAGGAATTCTAGGACTTCAGAAATAAAATTGAAAGTAGAACGGAATTCTAGACTGTCCTAGAATTTTCCATATTTTTGTACCTGTTCATTGAGTCAGTGGAGCAGAATGGAAATAGGAATGTTACAAAGCTTCACTAAAAGGAAATAAGCTTGGCCAAGGATTACAAGCAAAGTTAAATTTAAAGCCCCTCAAGCAACTGACTGACTACCTGTTCAGTGCTATTCCCTGTCACTTCTTTGGGAACAGAGTTAGGGTGGTAGAGAAGACAGAATAAAATCTGTAAAGTCCTGAATATGAGAATGCTTTGTGTCTTTGTATTAAATGTTAACAACATTGTTAAATAAACTAAGATTTTTGTATCTCTCAATCCAACTCTGTTGCAGTTCTCAGTCATTTACTTCAGCAAGCTGCTGGCTGCTGGAAACTCTGAACAGACCTTCTTTGAGTTATGGTGCTCTTTTTGATGAAAATGGCTTTGCTGGACTTTTCTTTATATATAAATTTAACCAGATGTGAGAGTAAACAGGCAGAATATTTGCACAGTGCCTCTGTAAGACAGAATTAGTCTTACTGTCACATATCCCAAATGTAGGAAGCTAAGAGAGCTTAGTCCCACTGGACCTCCCTTTTGCTTGTTTCATGTTCCTGTGCTTGCTGATGTTTTTGCCGTGGGGCAACAATAGCAGATTTGAAATTTTCCCAAATATTCAAATGAAAGTCTGATATTAAACCTCCACTATCATTGGCTCTGAAGTCAACTTGTCAAAGTTTTCCAACATGATTATGCTGGTATGTGAACAGTTTTCTTTAACAGTCCTACACTCTTGGAACAGTATTGAGTGGTTCTGTCCTGCCTAGTACTTTGGGATATGGCTTGGTTTTGATGTATGTGGCATATATTAATTATAGCTGCTCTTTACTATTCATTGGAAATGTGTCAGTCAAATTAAGTGATGATTTAACAGTACTGTGAACTATTGACATTGCTGAATAATTTATTTGGCATGTTATGCAACAAGACATCCTACAAGAAGCTTTTAGTCAGCTCTGAAATTCAGAGCTCATCTCTGTCTACTGTAAACAATATGCAAAAGAACGTAAGCTAATACTTGGGAATTATGAATATTAAATTCTTGTGTTGCATGGCCTGTGTGCAGACTGGAAAAGCAGGGATGATGGCAGAAGATTTCTGTTATACCAACAATAAAAACTTGGTCAGGTTTCCCTTTTCTACAGTTACTCCTAGTCTTTTATATAAAAATGTTGGGCAAATGGTAATACTTTGCAGTATATTACAACAATGAATGAATTAAATACTTTAAGCTTCTGTCAGTGAGCAACTCAGTGCTGTAGACTACCGGAGTGTAGATAACGAATGTTGGCTGGGGAAAAAAAACTAACAGTCATGATTTCGTAGAACCAGTGTGGACTAGCAGAACTTTAAAGTCAATAGCATTTACTGACTGTTACAGACAACTCGGTATACTCAGTCTTTTGGTGACAGAAGCATGCAAGATAGGCAGAAGCTGCAGAAATACCAGTTACTGTCTCACTAGTGTTCTGCTTTGAGCTGGAAGGGAGATTAAAGTTCTGTAAAATTAACCACAGTAAATGGCCTTTCTGTTATTTACTTGTTTCCTTGCTGAGCCTCCCAGAAATGAGCTAAATGGGCTAAAGCAATGAAGCGGAACAGCTGTTTATTGGGAATTGCAGAGAAGAGAAATGTTTGACTAAGACCTAAACCAACATCCATGTGGCTCTTACATTAAATCTTTCTGGGATTGAGTTAAAAAGGAGGTACCATGTAGGCTTTACTTGTATTTTCCCATCATTACTGCTTTACTGCTCTCATTGTTTCATATGTGTACATATTTATATAAATACATATATATATATATATATATATTTTTAAGGTAGGGATAGAGAGTTAGAAGGGAGGGTACAGAGCGAAGCTTTAACTTCTGAACTGCCATTTAGAGAATCTTGAGATGGTGAGATTTGGGATAGCTAAGCAGTACTAAAACACTACCAGTACTGTAGTTCAGGAAAGAAATTTCATGAAACTCGAAATAGCAATTCATGCTTAAAACAGACTGTTTTGATTTTTGCATAAGTCTTTGTTCCTGAAATGTGGCATTTCTATTGTTTTTCATATTAAAAATCAACTGTTAGATATCCTGGCAGACAGGCAGAGTTAACTTACAGAAGAACTGAAGTACTGACACTATGTCCAAGCAATAGCAAGCTCCACAAGAAAGAGTATCTTGTCTTGTATTGATACAGAGCTCCAAGTGCAGTTATTTTATGATGCTCCCTGTTAAATCGACAGATTAATATTAATTTCAGTTGGGAAGAAACAGCTCTGGATGAGCTCTGAAGGAAATGTTGAGAACTAGTGTCTTTTGGGAGTTTACAAGATTTATCTTTAAAACTTTATGTGTAGACCACTTGTAAGTTTTCTGCCAAAAATTTTCATAAGCAAACTTTACTTACGTATTTTAAGTTTAAAATATTATCTATACTATCAATACAGTAGTTAAATTCAATTCTTCACATAGCTTTATTTTTTCATTCTTTTTACCACTTGTTTCTTTTTTGCTTTTGTTTTGCCTTAATTCAGTTGATTTCAGGCTTGTCTAGTTCTTAACAATTCTACTTCAAGTGGCTGTAAATACAGAAGCTACTTGTTAATCCCCCAGCTTTATACCTGATTTAGGTTTCTTTTAAACTGTATGCTATGCCAAAATAAACAATACAGACATACAGAAGTCACATCTGACCTCTTATAGTATGCCTAATCACCATAGTACCAAAATGCTGCTTAACGATAAATCCAGCAGTAGCTTTTTGTGTATTAGCAGGCTAATTTGTGTGTGTGTTTGGGGAGGGGGGTGCTTTTTTTCTTAATGACTGAATACAGGACTGTGGACTAAGACTGTTGCATGAACAGTATGTCCAAACAGTTGATTTCATTTTGCAGTGTATTCTAAACATAGGTCAAAAAATTAAACCAAGAAAAGATTTTATTGAAACAAACAAGAAATTACATGAAATCATTTACTTCTCAAACTCTTTCAAAAAAGATAACTAAGAACAGTAGCTGCTTTAAGATTTGATTCAGTATTTTACTGTGCAAAAAAACCTTGTCCAGTTCTCTCCCCTCTTAAATTATGGTTTGCAAGGTAAACAAAGCTGTAAAATACTAGTTTGGTACTGAGATGACTTATGTAATGAGTAGAGGGCTCTACTACTGAGATTTTTATAGAACTTGTTAACCGTATCTCCTTTCAAACCTAGTAACTATGAAGTGAAAAACTAAATTTAATCTTAAAATTTGAAAATTCTATTTTGGCATAATGTCACCTATATAACAATCATACAGGAGCCAGAAAAAGAAAAGTCATGCTGCAAACAGAACTTCAGGGGACTGGTAGCTAGCCGTGCTCTTCACCTCAACCAAGGCTATAAAGACCATGTTCATGCCAGTTTGAGTGGGTATTCAGCTTTCCTATGTTTTTAGCTCTTTTCTCTTACTTCAGTAAATTCATTTAGTTCAAGAAAAATATCTGGTAAGACTTACTGTGTAAAATCAAGGATAAATCAAGTTCAGAATTGTTCATCCCTATATACTTTCTAATCTATTCCTGAAAAGGCAGCAGTAGTCAGCATAAGATTGTGTTCCATAGAATGCACTTTGACTTGGGTTTCTGTAGAATTTTATCAGTACTTTATTAACACTCTTCCCAGCTAAGATAAACATTCAGTTGACTATAGTGAGACGGGATGGGGCAGTCTTCCCAAAAGGAAGAGAGGACTTACTTACCTGTAATGAGTATTATTAAAACAATATTGGTCCTACAATTTTTTTTTTGGTAGGGTACCTCTAGAATAGAGCTGTGAAGATTCTTCTAGTGAGTAGTGCAGCCTTTCTTCCTCTCAGAAGTGCCATATGTTGAAGTCACTAAAAGAATGAAATCTTCAGCTCCTTTTTTGCAGGTGCTGTCTATGGGAAGAAACCAATAAAATCAAACCTGAAAAGACTGTACTTCTCTAATTTTATATGCATTTGTAGCAAGTGGCACTTATGGCTAAAGTGACAAAGTTTCAATATTTAACAGTCCTTTTCTTCACATTCATATGGCTTAACTGAAAACGTTGGCAAATACTCTCAATATCCCAATATGGTATTACAAAATAAGAGTTTCAATACAAAGTTTTAAGTCATGCACTTCAAAACATAAAATCTAAAAACACACTGGAAGGTAATGTAGAAATTAATGTCAGCAGTTTTCTGAAAGCTTCCTTTCCACAGGTGGCTGCAATGTAATTAAGTGTTTTTTTTAAATGTAGTATTGCTGGAGTTCAGAATTTGGTCTCAAGATATCCGAGGAAGGATTTCACCCCATACAAAAGCGACAAGTATTGTACCTGAAAAGACAAAATACAAAAAAGACCTTTATGTAAATATATTTGAGAAGGACACAGTACTGGTATTACAAATAAACATGTTAAAATATTTGAGAGTTTAACATACACTAGGAACTGCAGAAAAATGAAATTTGCTGTAGAAAAGATTGGAGACGGTCAGTACTTTTTGCAAACACAAACATAATTTCTTGCAAACAAAGCTTCAACAGACCTTGCAAATGTCCATAAGTGTTGATAATTTAGTTCTCTGAATGTTTGTTTTGCTTCTGATGTGTATAAGTCAAGGATGGAAAACTTTGACCATATGAATTCACTGGGCACCTTCCTCTTGCCATATATGGCCTCCTCCCTTTGTGACAGGGCATGTAAATGACAGACCAACCAACTGAACCTTGATTTCTCAGCAATTAGGATAAGCCTGAATTCACTAGCAATGTCTGTTTTAATAACTGCAGTTATAAGGTATTGCAAACAGGTACAGGGCAGTGGGGTTTTTTTGAGGATAGTTCCAGTTTAGGATTTATTTTGAAGCTGAAAAATGTCCTCTAACTATAGGTTTTATAACACAAGGGCTGGGGAAAGCTGATGAAGCCTAGAGATTGTCCTTGATATTGACAATGGAGAATATGTTGATAAAGTTAAGAGACAGGCACAATGTTAGCGTGCTTCCAGTTGTCAGTGAGCTCTTCCAACTGTCATAACTTTTTATAAATGATGGACAATAGTCTCGCAATCACATCAGCCAACTCCTTCAGCATTTTTAGGTAAAACCCAGTTGACCCAATGGATTTGTGTTCATCCAGTTTCTCTGTGTAGTTCCTAACCTGTTGTTCCTTCACTACTGACTGCCTTTCTCATTCCGCAAACTTACTGTTTTATGTAGAGGGTTGGGACCAAACTTTTTGGGGGAAGACCAAGGCCAAAAAAGACATTGAGTACCTCTCAGCCTCTTCCATGTCATCCATCAGTAGGTTTTCTCCCCCATGCATCAATGGAACAAATTCTCTCTGAACATTTTTTTTTTCTTTGCCACTAGGACATTTGTAGGATCCCCTTCTTGCTACCCTGTACGTCCCTAGTTTTAGTTCCAGCTTGGTTTGGCCTTCCTGATTTTGTTCCTAAGTATCTGAGTAACGCTTTTATACTCTACTGCCTGTCCTTGTTTCCACTTCTTACATGCTCTCCTTTGTTCACAGAGGAGCTCCTTGTCTAGCCAAGTGGGAAATGCCTCCTGTCAAAATTCCCAGTTTAACTGCACACCAGATTGTTGCTGAGCTCTCAATTAGCTTTCTTAAAAAAAATAATCAATCAGCTTTCCTGGACACCTTTCCCCTTTGTGGCAGCTTCCCAGAGAATTCTGCCTCGCAATTCCCTAAGTAAACAGAATTTTGTTCTCTTAAATCCAAAGTCCAAACAGCTCTGTTGTTTACCTTCCCAGCCTTCTTCTGGACCCTGAACTCTTGTGAGGACAGCGACCCAAACAGCCGTATTCACCACCAATTCTTCCCTGTTTGTGAGCAGGTCAAGTACAGCATTACCACTGGGTGGCCCTTCTAGTATCTGCATTAGACTTTGCTGCTGATAGTGTCCTAGGAACTTCCTGGATTGCAGGCACATCAATATTTTACTCTCCCAAATGATGTCTGCATAGCTGAAAAGGCCCAAGAGGACCACAGTCTGGAGGCGGGAGACTGGCTAGTTGCTTGTTGAAAACCTCATTTGCTACCTATGGTTGGTGAGAGGGCCTGTAACAGACCCCCATCAAAACATCCCCAATAACACCATCCCTCTGATCTAGATCCAGAGACTCTTAAACAGGCACAACACTGGTTACTGCAGTTCTCCATGGCCAAGGAAGTTCTTAACACAGAGCACAGCCCCTCCTCCCCTTTCCCTACCTATGAACATGCTCTAGGTGTGCATACTTTCCCACCAAGTCTCCCTGATTCTGATCACATCACTGCACATGGACTTGCAGTTCTTGTTTCTTCCCCAAGTTCCATGCATAAGCGTACTGAACTTGATGAAAACCTCTGAACACCTTCCCTTCTGAACAGAAGGGTGAAAGTAGCCTTCTCTCTTACCTACCTCCTCTATTTACTTCTACCGCTGAGTAACTTTTGTGGCATTTATTTTTTATTTTGATGGTGAAAAATGGTTTTCTTCTGAGGAACAGTAGCAGTCTTTCTGGTAAAACTGATCTACAGAAATAGGCATTGATTCTCCTCTGATAGTAACCTAGCAGGATGATAGGCTGGCACTTGTCTAGGAAAGAGAGTTGTGTTTTATTGCCCTCATGTCTAGCATTTTGTCACCAGCTCTTCTATCCATAGCTGTCATCTCCTTGGTGTGAAGCAGAAGTATTAGCTCAGTCACTATCATTATTAATGGTGTAATTGGTCCTGGTGCATTCACTGCCTGGACAATTGACATGAATTCCTTTGTCAGGGATCCTTCACATAAACTCACAATAAGTTACACTGAAATAGAAACTTTGTTATTATCTCTTTGGTACTTACTGCTTCTATGTTCTCAGCTCAGAAGTTTGGCCTGTCTGTGCTAAGCCATAAACACTTGCTAACATCTATATTTACTAGGGTAATTAGCCATTTTGATGCTACTGTAGAATCACCTTCACTGAAACTTGAGTAAAACCATTTTGAAAAATGAGTTCGTTAACTACAGTTCCAATATTATCTTCATGAAAGACCATAAAACACCAGCAGATTTGCTTATCCAGAAGAAAACTTCTATTTTTTTCCTCTTGTGAAGGTGACTATCAATCTCCTTCTTGTTCTCATTGCCTTTTCTAAGAAAATTGTTTTAGACAGAGGGTTAAGCATTGTTTCATGGCTAGATCAGGACATCCATTATATGCAGAATGTTCTCAGTCTGTGTGTCCTCATGGGTATTTGATATGGCTATAAATGAGACCACATTACACTTTGCATAGGCAATATGGAGTTTCGTAGTATGCTAGTCCCTGTTTCTGCATATGCATATTATAGCAAATCACAAAAAACCTAATGTCTCCTAAAAGAATTTCTCAAAATAAGAACAACGTAATTAACCATCCAAGATGCTGATGCTGGGAGAAGTGAGACATCAAATTAACATTTTGTCCTGGATGCTTAAATGTCTCATTATGACTCTGTTTCTAGGAAGCCTGAAACAATATTTGTACTGGCAGATGAATTCTGAAAGTAATTTTAAAAACTGCATTTAAAATATCCCTTCCCTCATCATTTACTTTTATGAGGTTCTTTTTATAGAGGATCTTTTCATCAGAGTCTTGTTACTATAATAGGTCCATTTCCTAAATACGTCATCATTAGGTCCAATTTTGGAAGAAAAAAAACTTTACTCCTATTATGTTCTAATTTCCAAAAAGTGTTAGAAAAAATGTCACTTGGTGTTAGATTTGTAGATCTGCACTGCTGAATTCATCAATTCAATTTTCAAATGTATCTTCTCTGTATTTCCCCCTCAGATCCCTTACATTTGTTTACTACTCTTTGGTTTACAAGATGAGGTACATGCATTCATGAAATTCCTTGTTTTGTAATGAAATATTCATATTACAATAAACAATTCTGCCCTTCAGGTGATCCACAGACCTAGCATCTGTAACAAAGTGTTTGGCTACAGTAGTAACACCACTCAGAAAGTGAAGTGTCCTGAGTATTTACATGTTTACAACTACTTTGTCTGGAAACCATTTCCCTAGTAAATTATAAACAGCATTCAAGGTATCCTGTATGTATTTTCTATATATTAACTAAAGATAAACCCACTGTTTATGTTTCATAGAAATGTAACATTACTCCCTAACCACATTCTGAATTCAAGTCACATTTCCAACTGACTCAACAGCTGCTGTTTTTCTTACCAAAGCCTCAGTCACCTGAAGGTCTTCTGCAAAAGAGTTCTGAGTGAACCTTGCTAAATACATAGAACAAGGTGTTTCAGCATTCCTCCTATTTCTTTATGCCAAATATCAAACCCCAGGTATTTACAAGCCAGATAATCTCCAAATGGATATCAGGTGGTAATAAGTTAATATATCAGAAATCTAAACTTGAATTCTGAGAAGTATCATATCATGTCCTATTAGGACACAGGTGATCTCGTCAACCTTGCTTAAAGCATTTCACTAGCTGCTAAATGGAACAGTGCAAGCTTACTCAATTGTTCAGGCATCCTGTTTGGATGCGCAATTTAAGAAAACTATATTAAAGTTAATTTTAGTTAGATTAAATAAAATAGTTTCCTCCATTTTGACTTACTGACAGTCACTACACCTGGAACATGCACAGACATGCACTCAGAGAAGGCAAAGAAGTTATTAGTTATAACTGGAGCCCTCTGGGATGTTTTCTATATGCGTTTCACAGCTCACCTTGCTTCCTGTACTACTGTTGCATCTTCTAGTAGGATTAACAGTCATTAAAGAACTCAGGATTGGTTGACTGTCCCTTTTGTGTGTCCTCAAAACACAAGGCTTAAGATAAGTAGGAGTAACTATAAACAGTCAACAGTATTACATGAAGCATTTCCATCTGAACAGACCGAGAAGCTAAAAATCAACAACTTCCAAATTAAAACTGGAATTTAAGTTGGAAAAATTCTAGTTACTCAAATATGCATTCCTCATTCTTAGACTAAAAACAGATTATTTGTAATAGTGATTGAGGGGTAAATATAGAATGGTAAGTCCAAAGTTTAAACACTATGGAGAAAAAAAAGAGATTTGTTTTTAAAGTGATAATTATTGAGATAGTCTATTTTAAGCACTTGTCCCAATATTCCCCCTCCCCCCAAAATCTTGTATAATGTCACAAAGCAAGACAGAAACTAACTGTATGCTAACCAATTTGTATCTCTTTTTGAACTTTATCAAGTTAGTATTTGCTTTTAGGTGGCTTCTTCTCCTTTTTAAGATTCTGCTAGAATCTACAGGTCTAGCTAATATTTGGTGGGCTTTTGGTCAATGTGAGAATACCCAACATACCTCGAACAGGCCGGATTTCAACACTGAGGCATAAACAGGCAGCTCCAAAAGGATCACACTCCAGAGTAAACAGCTGTTTGTTTATAATTTACTAGTTAAGGTAAATCTATATGTTTTCCATTTAGAATTATCCTGTTGTTTGTTTTGCTAGGTACAATAAATTATATTGTTCAAGCTATCCCCTAAGTACTTAGACTTTGAACACAACATATGAACTACGCAATTATCTAACCTTAGTTTGCAAAACAGACTGTATTAAGTTATGGGTACCTTACATAAACCATTAAACAAGTTTAAAATATACAGCCTACATTTGCAAAAGGAAACTATGGATCTGAATTACTTCTACACGTAAGTTAAAATTAAGCATCTCATGGATATTATTTGAAACAGAAAACTAGTAGACTATGAAATAAAGAATACCTAATTGCTGATTGTTGAACCATGTACTAAATAACACTTTGTCAAAGTAGATAACAATTTTAAGAACTTACCTAAGGACGGTGCTATCCAATATACTAGTGAATAACTCAAAAATTTGTCATAGAAACAATATGGATGTAATGAAAAAGCCAATGCTGGGTTAAATATTGCTCCTGTGAGATTTCCACCTGAAATAAAATATAAACAACATGAATCAAACCATCTTTTTCGACAAACACTTATTTTAAATACTGAAATATAAATACACTGTAAATATAAATGCAAGAAGAAATGCATACCCTGCAAGAAAATGCATTAGCAGAAGTCATTTGAACAGATAAACTTTTATGAACAGTTATTTACCAAATGATACGGTATATTAAACTGGGCAACAGTTTACTAAAACAAGTTTTTAAATATCTGAAGCATATGCTATAATTTCCTTTATCTATTTCTAGCAAATATTGTTTAAAGATACGGGTTTGGCTAACGTTAAATGTTTCTGTTGATAAAACGGTAAGTTGCCTTGCTACCGTTTTGCTAAAAGTGTCTTGCTTATAGTCTATATCATGTTTTTAGAACTGACAGAAATTACACAAATGTTAGTAAATAAACATTTAGCTTCCATTACATCCCCAGTGTTATATTCACTATAGTAATTTTGCATGATAATGCAAAAAATTTTCAAATGCTGTTCTTTCTTAAGTGATCTCTACACTTTATTTACAGAACACTAACATTATCATATGGTAATAACTGGGCAAAAGCCTGCACATTCATGCTATATGTTACTTAAGGAAAAGAAAAAGAAAAAAAAGCAAACCCCACTCCACTCTCTTAACAAAGGATTGTTTCTGAAAGAAGCTGAGCATCTTTACCTGCCTCTGACTTCAGATATAAATGAAGTTGCCTAAGGCTCTCTAAATTAAATCCAAACATATTACATTATGGGGGCTAAATTGTAATTACATCACAGATGAACCTGGAGGTAAGCATTTTTAAATTTGACATATGTTGTTCCTGACATTGCAATCTTGCTGAAAAAGCAGCAGTCATGAAACAAATTTCTATATTTCTGTAATATTATTTACTAACTGCCCATGCCTGTTTTCTCTGTCAATTTATTCCTATATAATATTACCTAATTATATTCACTTAAGTTTCTTAAAGCTTACTCTTGATTTTCGCAGGCCGAAGTGCTAGCATGAGCTTTGAACTTGCGCTCTGTACAAATTTTATGCTGCCGTAATACCCATTAATCTTATCAGAATCAGATATCAGAAGGAACTAATGCCTATGACTGATAATCATTTCCTGAAAGTTTTAGTTAAGTTCTTTGTCATTCTGTTCTTTGTTATTTCTCTTTTTATATACTCCTCATTATTCCTTTTACCATTATTACAGTTTGGGAAGGTTCTCATCTTTGTTGACCTATTCAGTTCACTCTGATTTGATGCTCGTTCTCAATAGCAGCCCAGATTTACTGTGCACTCTGTCATCCTGCATCTTGACATATTAACAACTTCCACTGCTGCTGGAAAGGCCATGAAACAATTTACTTTACTTCCATCTATGTAAAAATTCACTACTCGTACTCTCATTTGCACAAAAACACATCCAAGAGCAGAATTTCACCCTTAAGAGGCAATTTTTGAATATACATTAAACATTAGACAGTTTTACCTGTTGTATTTCTCCAATATTCATTATTAATAACTACTAAAATATCAACCATAGGCCAGGGTCACTTGTATTAACTGACTGAAATTTTTATGTAGTATTAAATAGGTAAAAATATCCTGTGGTGGTATACTACATTTAAAAAGTGATAGAACAGTAAATCATGCTAGAAAATACAATGCTGCATCTCAAGAGTCTGTGTCCTGGAAATGATAAATGATTTGATGGGAAAGAAAGTGTAATATTTTTGACACAGCAAATAAACTAATGTGTGTTCCAGCACAGCATGTGAGAAGATAATTTTGATTTTAAAATTACTATAGGCAAAACAAAAAGTAGGAAAAAAAAAACCTTTAGAATTAAAAAATATTTTTGATATTTTCACCTTGACATGTTAGGCCCAGAAACATCTAACCTATTTCACACAATTCTGACTTCTTTGTAATATTGCCTGTAAATGAAAAAGCCCTAAAAAGCTAGGTTTTTTCTTTCTCTAATTTTCCCAAAGAAAATCCCCCAAATTTTCCTTTACAAACATGTGTATGGTCTGCACCCTTAGCCTCTGATATATTCTATTAACCCTTAAAGATACAACCATCTCTTTTTCCTTCTATCCAGTAGAAGAAACGGAACAAATATGGTATTGGAGCTTTGTGTACAATATGCGCTTATACAAAAACTTGGTCTGTGCAAGACTAAATAGAAAAAAGAAAAAAGGTATTTAAGGCCATGAAAGAAATTGCAGAAGAAAAGCTACAGGAAAAGGTTTTAATTTTGAAAATATTTGCTTTATTATCTGATATTATTTTTGGAATAAGTTGCATGGTATACCTAATTAACTTTCATGGGGTTCACACAACAGTGACCTACCAACTCTTACTTTCCTCATCAATTTAACTCAGTCAACTGTAAAAATATGACTTAATGTTTTCCAGCCCTGTATGTATATCAATTAATTTAGATGGATATAAGCCATAAGGAAATTCCTTCTTACACTTTTTAGATAGCAATCTATCCTCTTGCAGGATACAGCTTTTAAAACATATAGTATAACATAAACCATAGGGTGAAATATGATACATAATATAGGAGATGTACATCCTAACATTTCTGGTTCATTCATAAGTGAATAAATATAGGTTCTAAAAGCACAATCAAATTTTAAAAACAAAGTATGAAAGGAAACCATTAACATGAATTTTGTTTTGTAAGTTTAATGTGTCTTTTGCAGTTCCTACCTAGAACACCGTATCTTTCAAATTAAAGCTTGAAAAATCATTATGCACACATTATAAACTCTGCGGTATTTTTTATAGGAAAAAGTAAGGATGTTACCAGTTTGTCTGACTCAGCATTGCTTTGCCTAAATTTGGTGCTGGTTGCCTAGCCCTTTGGTGTTGGGTGAGTGGAAAAAGATTCATTCTCCTTAAACAAAGTGCTCAAGTTCCGTATAAAAAGTTAGCAAAGAGGTGCAAAAGATTTCCTGAGAATGATCCAGTCCAGCTAAGTTAAGCATCTGCCTGTCTTCAATGACTGTATACCAAACTGTACCTGCTGGAGGAGGTCACTGTCTGTAACACCTAATGTAGAAGTCTACTCTCCCTGCTATCTATAGGAAGCATTGTTTCCCAAATTGGGGCAAGGGAAATCTCCCCCTTAGCAGAGACGAGGAATGTATCCTGGAAGAACATACAAAGTGCTATGAAGAAGACAGTGGTTACTGAAAGGCACGCAGCCCCAAATACTACTGCCATCCTACTCCAGGGGGGAAAAAAGAAAACCACACAAGAACAAAACCAAACCAACTGTGAGCTGCATGGTTCTGCCACTGCCCGTTTCACACATAGGAGAGGAGAGGTGGAAGAGACAGTAGACAGGGCTACGCATGGGACCTGAGCGATATATTGTACACAGCGGACACAGGCAGTGGCCATCTCCCAAGCATCAGTCACCCAGTGCCTAGGGAATCCTCCCAAAATGGTGAGTGAGGCAGCAGGATCCATCTGACAATCGTTATGGCCTCAGTTACTCTGCATGCTGTCAAAAGGATGTGCTGAGTGTCTGTGGGAAAGGGAGGGGGGTCCTGATCAGCAGCCCTCAAAAGTGAGGGGCAGGAGAAGGGAATATATCCTGGGGAATGTTAGTGTGCATACGTGGACAGAGGAAAAGAGGGAGCAAGAAGAAAGCTGTGGGAACCTGTAAAATATGCTAAAAAAAGAAAGAAAAAATAATCTGTAATAGTAAAACCCTGTCACTTTATCACAGGAAGAAAGTGATAGCAACAGCAGTGCTCCCACACTTTTTGTATAGTAGCTTAGTGATAGGAATCTTGGGTTTTATGTCCTTAACTTCAAGAAGCTTCAATCCACATCTTAGGAGTGCACAGTATACAGCAGGCTCCTACTACCACAAGGGGAAGAATGCACTTTTCTTTTTGAACCTCAGTGTACAGCAAAGAATGCAAATCTTAAGAAGCTTAGAGCAGAGTGTACAAGAAAGAATTAGGTTTTCCACTAATGAGGGAACAAAGCCAGGTTCCAGATCTTATCCCTGGAATGCGCATATGCTTTACAGCAGTCTTGATACTGGATAAAAAAGAAAAAAGAAAAAAGAAAAAAGTCCAGGTAGCGCAAGACCTTCTGCAGATGATACAGCAAAGTCAAACTGCATATGAAGTAGGCCTGGGCTCAGTAGATGTGATGTTTCCTAGAAGTATATGCAGATTGATTGCGCTGGGTAGCCTTAACAAGCCCAAATATATGACAAGGAAGGGGACCTGGTACACAGCCGTCTGCTAGAGGGAGGCCAGCCTGGCCAACAGCATGGGACATAATTCTCTGTGTGAACTAGCCAAGAGAAAGGCAATGTGACATGCATTATTTTACGTGGCTACTCACTAAGCAGCAAAGGAATGTTAATCAGGAATCCAGCTTTCCATATGCCTAGAAGAGGCAGTATAATCTTTGACTGTGCTTTTACCAAGCAATTCAGGAATACACTTGGTGTGCTAAAATGCATCGACACCCTGCCTGTGCCCTCAAAAATTAATTTTAGAAAGTAGTTCAAATTACTAAGTTCTTTAAATTCTCCATGGACCTCTTAATATTTCAGCTAAACATAATGAGCAAGGTTTTTCTATATATCTGAAAGCTCTACTGTATTCTTTTCCACCCATGTTAGATACCATAATATAGTTAAACCTTCTGGAAAAGGAGTCAATGGTATTCTAGATGTCTGCAGATAAGGAAGTTTTCTCCTCTTCCCATATATATATACACACTGATTTGAGCATTCCCTCAGTGACTTCCTCTGCGGTAGTGGCAGAAGCACAACCTGGTACAAGGAGCTCTGTAACCGTCTTTCTCTCATCTCCCTGTACCCCAAAGCACAGAATCGTCTTCCCAGTACGACCCACTCCCTTCAAAGCCATTCCTAAATAACTGCACATACTTAAGAGCTTTATGCTGGAGACAGCAAGGAGCACCAACAGTGGAAAGAAGTTCGGGCTGACTGCCCATACCTCTTCCTTCCCGCTGGTCCAGGGAGGCTGTGCAGGTAACACCACCCAGGGAGGCAGGAGGTGGGACAGAAGCGAAGGCAGGGCAGGGCTGGGCAACGCAGGGTACCACAGAGAGGGACCCAAGCTGCTTGTAGATGCCATGATATAATAGGCACCTTTTTTTAACAGTTGGTTTCATGAGTGCTTAAAATCTATCATTTCTTTCTGCGCTCCACAAATATTCACTTCTAGTTCTGATTTAAGGAAGCTGACTGGGGAAGTGTCACTGATATGGATTACGCGTTATTTGAATGTAGCACATCCAGGTTACAGATCTGTACACTGACATTGCACAATCTGCATTTTTTTCTCCCGATACAGCCAGCGGTGCTTTCTCACAGTGCCATTTAAGATCATCGGGGCACACCTTGCACAAAACGCCTCTTGCAATATGAAGTCCGATTATGAAACGATTTTTCACTGGGGTATCTTAACAAGCATTCAGTGAAATTCTTAGCCACATTTACTTGCAGATTTCGTGCAATTGTGACTATGCAATTCACTTCACTCTTAACCGCAAGCGCGAAGCAGAAGCTAAGGAGGCAAAGTTTATGTAAACTGCACGTGGATTCTGCCTGCACAGTGCATCTGCAGGACCAAAGGCTTTTTTATTTTTCTAATCTAAGAAAAATAATTTTGAATCCTCACATTTCAAAAGAATAAAAAAAATTGGAAGTTTACAACTTGATGGTAGTAACGAAGGAAAAAAAACAGGACTAACCTGAATACACAAGCATGGTGATGAGAAGAGCAATAAAATGGACTCTGAAGCTGGGATGGATAGTGTGCAACTGCAGCACGGCCAGCTGGAAAACAGCAGAAAAGAGCAGTTCTATGAAAAACGCCTGCGTCTCTGTAGTTTGCAGGGGATCGCTGCAGCCCCGCCAGGGCGCTCCGGAGTGCGGCTCGGCGATCTCCAGGCTCCAGATGAGGTGCATGAATCCTCTGGCCAGCACGGCGCCCGCAAACTGGGCGCCGACGCGGAGGCCCCCCGCCCCGAGGGACGCGCCGTCGGCCCACACTTGCTGCAAGGTGCCGCACGGGTTGCACGTGCTGCCGGCCAGCGTCAGGCCGTGCAGCACGGTGAAGCCGTAAGTGAGGGCGAGCGCGGCGGGCGGCGGGAGCCCCGCGCCGGCCAGCAGGCAGAGCTCGTTAGTGCAGGCGCAGATCTGGAAGGTGCCCAACAGCTCCCGCAGGAAAGCGCCCGGCCGGCGGCGAGCCGCAAGGCGGCACAGCGCGACCGCCGCCACGATGCCCGCCATCAGCAGCAGCGAGATCCAGAGCCCGCCGACAGCCATGGCGAGAGGCTTCCCCGGCCGCCGGACGGGCTCGAAGGAGGAGTTCACGGCGGTCCAGCCCCGCTGCCCATGGGGGGAGAGCGAGCCGTCTCCTCACAGGTAGGGGCAGCTCCTCTCCCCACCCGCTCCCGCTGGAAGGGGCGGCTGGCGGGGGAAGCGGAGCCCCTCTCCCCGGCGCTCTCCCTCCTGTCGGCCTGCGGTGGCGAAGAAGGGGGTCTGCTCTTCCTCAGCCCGCCCGGGGCGGGGAACGGAGGGAGATCCCACTCCCCGCAGCCGGCCGCGAGGGCAGAAGCAACCCCTCCCGCCCCGCCGCGGGGCTGCTCTGGAGCACGCAGGTGGGCGGAGCGGGGGGTGGCAGGTTAAAGAGTAACCGCCCAGCGAGGCCGCGCGCCGCCGTTAACGGCCGCGCGCGCGAGGGCTGCGGGCCCGCACATGCGCGCGCGCCCCCTCAGAGGGGGGGCGACAGGGGCCGGCGAGCGAGAGCGGGCGCGCGGCCGCTGCCTGTGGGGGCGGGTGGGGGTAGGCGCGCGCGCGGCGTGGCCGCCGCCTTCCCGCGCGCGGGCAGCGGCCGTTGGCGGTTGGCGCTGAGGCGACGCGAGGCGCGTGGCGCCTTGGGGTGTCCGGGCGCTTCTGCTTGCTTCTTGCCTCTTGCACGCGACCATATATATATATATATATGTATGTATTTATATGTATATAAAAATAATATAATATTGATAATATATATATATATTCTTTTTTCGTGTGTGTGTCCTTGGGAGCTTCGCTTTGCGGGTGTGGCGGTGACTTCAGTCCCTTCCTCCCGCTCCTGTTGCAGGGAGAAGTGCGTCTAGGGAGGCATCCGGAGGTGGCGGCGGTTCCTCAGGCTTCTCTAGTGGAAGCGAAGCTAAAAATAGGTGCTGTTCTCATGCCGCAGGAGGTGGGAGCGTTGGGCTTCGCCGCAGGCCCCCACTGGACTGGGGACAGCCCTGAAAAATAAGCACCTTCCTTTAGGATGTGTTTTTATGTCTGATTGCTCGGAAAGACGCACCCAGAACGTGATAGTCAGCATAAATGTGTCCTCTTGCTATTAGGCTGCGGGCTGAGTCTGCCTTTCATCTCTGCCTGCACTCTTAATATGCAGTTATGTGTCTGGAAGAGGTTGTCCTCTCTGCAAGTGTTTCGGAGAGAAATATCAGTGCGTGTTCTGAGTGCATGAGAGGTTGTGCTGTCTATCCTTTGACCTATCACTTCAATTTGTGCTATTTGGGAGGAATGAATTATTTTCATAGTGCTTCATCCTTCAGTAGTCCTATATATTGGGCTGCTTTTAGTTTTCCCTGTCACTGACTGGAGGATAGCCATGATGCTGTCTCTTTTTTGGAGTGGTAAAACCTTGGTTTAACAAGCTGTAAAACTGAAGCACTGCTCACGGTGTTTACCAGTAACTACTTCAGTTAAGCAGTTAAACACACCTGCAAAGAGAGAGAAGGGCTCGGTGATTTTGGAAGCCTCTTTGCCAGTATTTTTTCCACAGGGTGGCACCAATGATGATGGTTTTATTAGACCTTGCAGGAATGGCTTTTGACCAAGCACGATCTACACAGTGTATTTCTTGCAAGGAGACAGTGCGTAAATATATTGTTTCCAAGCAACAAAAACGAGCCCTTACTCTTAGTTGACAGTCAGTCTACCATAAAGATCAAAGCTGAAAAACACAAAATTGTTCCTCTTAGGAGGGAGCGGCATGAGAAGCGCTTGTTCTTTTCCAGGAGCGTAGAAACATGAATCTGATCTTTTGAGGTGCTGGGGAGAATGTAGGATGTCTCTCTTTCAAGAGGGTCATTTGGATATAAGAAGAAGGGATATTTTTAACAGGGAGAGAGGGGGTAAAAAAAAAAAAAAGCTGTGATAATGTAAGGAAAGGAGAAAATGTTAGAGTATTGAATATTTGGCCTTTATCATTTGCACAGGATTAGATGTAAAAAATACATGTGAGGCAAGGCAGGGGACATAATGACTGAGTTAGATCATATGTGTATGACTAAACACTTCTTACGTTCTCATGAAAACCTTGAATTGAAGCACTTGCTTTTCTCAGCAACCAGTGGGGTACTGTGTTTGAAATTACTGCATTATAAAGGAAAAAACAGCTATGTCCTTTAGGTATTTCAGATTTGGGGTGAAATTAAGGGATGTCCTGTTAGAAGTAAAGATAAGAATAATAAAGTTGCCATTTTGGAATTGGCAGCTGCTGCTTTAGGAAACGAGGGGCTCACTCAAAAGTGGTAATGATTTAAGTAACATTTGTGAATCTTAGAAGCTTTAAACATGAATGTGCTAAAAAATGGAGCGATACCAACATCTGAAAATCATACCATTACAGTCTATGTCAAAGCTTCCCTCCTCAAGTTTAAAATGTTTCTTACAGATGCTCCCACCACAATAATCTCTGTTCTCCATTGTCGTATTTCCTGCAGGCTCCCAGTTCAGTAACTGAAGGTCCCCCACACGTTACTGCCTTTATTCTATATCCCTCCATATTTACACCCTACTTTCAGTATTTATTAGAAAGGAGAGAGTAGGAATATGTGGGCCTGGTTACAGAAGGAGGCTACAACTCCCACCTGGCTTTTAATGCATATATATAGGCCCTTCTTTTCTGCTGTGACCACAGCCTTATGCACTCAGTTTTGAAGGTGCTGGTGATAACTGGTATGAGTGTCACTGTGGTCAGCATGGACTATTATGCACCATCTGACTTGGAAAAATTATCTTTCATTTTTCTTTTCTGCAGATGACATTGTAGCTTTTATTAAATACTTGTATTAAAGGAACATCTAATGACTGAAGTCTAGGGACGCTCGTCCATGCACTAAGAGTGAATGTAGGCCCTGAAGAGCTTCTTTTCAAAGGGATAAACAGAAAATTGGTGGGAATAGCCTTACTTTTCATCTGGGAATGATTTGGGAATTTAGTTTTGTGTTACTTTCTTTTATTATATAGCTAAATATAGCCACTGTGCTGTCCCTATTCTTTCAAGCTGCCAGGGAATGTAAAAATCACTGCCAGTCTGTTTCAGAGCCTCAGACCAGTCATGAATGTGTCATTTAAAAACACGAACTCATCATGGCTTGCTGAAGTCTGGATTGCAGTTCATTCTGTTGTTTTCAGTGTAGTTGATGCCAGTTACATGAAAAAGAAGTCAGAAAAGCTGCAGTTATCTAAAGCGCCAACTCCAAATATACCTTCATGGTGTATTCATAACTTTTTTTTTGACCACCAGATGGTAGTGTCATTCCAAACAATTGTTTTTGAAGTGCTGCTATAGCAGCTTTATTGTATGTGTTTGCCATGAATAGGTGAGAACATGGGTCTTCTGGATACAGGTACAAGCCCTTAAGTCTGTAATTTGTAAGAATGCACGTTGAAGCCTGGGATGTCTTTTAAAGTTCATTTTACAACATCTCATAGTTTCTGTAGACTGAGCAAGTTGAACACATCAGTTTCTTCCTGCTTGTAGCACCACTGGCTCCCTGTCTCATTCCAGGTCTTCCCTGTGTCTTCTCTCTCCTCTCCTCTATGTACCCAACTTACTCCCTCATGCTCCTGCCTGCTCCACACCAGGAGGTATATAGTATCTCTTTTCTCCTCATTTTCTTTTCTCTCTGTTTCAGAGTCATTCTACATCCTTTTCTCCTATTTTTCCTTACCCTGTGTATCAGTGCTTGTATTTTCTCTCCTATACCAGCCTTTGTGTACATTTCCTGCATTCCCCTGATTTTCTGCTCTTTCCATAGTTACTGTGCAATTAACTGTTCCTGGCTCTGTGTATGGCCTCAGCTCCCTTCCTTTCTAGAATTCCCCAATCTGTTTCCTTCTCCTATGGGAGGTGAGTCATTCGGAGTATCAACATATTAAAAACTCTTGGATGTGTTTGCAGGGGTGAAATTGGGCATTACGATGCTGCAGGATGCTGGCAAATGCTCCCGACCACTATAGTATTTAAAAACAATTGCAGAAGTGCTGAATCTGTAGTTCAGCTAACTACATAGCAGGGAGTGTGTGCGCCCCCCATTTTAGCTGTTGTGGTTTAGTTGTTTTTCCCCCAAATTGGTAGGGTTCCTTCCACTGATATTTAAAACTTTTCTGGAAATTGATTAGATACAGGAGCTAAAAGTAGTCATAATGCCTTCAGACAGAAAAACCTTGTTGAGCATGGACCCTGGCAAACACGAGGCTTCAGCACAGCCTTTTTTAGAAAACAGCTATGGTGGTTTAGGACATTATCCCTTTGCAGCTGCTTTTCACTGCAGTTGAAGGAAGGTGCCAGACTCTGCACCAAAGAGCACTTACGAGCTCCAGTGCCCCTATGGGGGCAGTGATCCTGATGTGGGGGCGGTAGGAAGGAGCCAGGTTGTATGCTGTCACCGTCTTTTGGAGGCTTTAATAGAATGGATGTGGGGTGTCCTGTGCCAGTTGGCCTCAGGTCAGAGACTGGTCCCAGGCATGTTTAATTTATTAATGTGGATATAATCGTAGTGACTGGGCCCAGCCACTTGCACTGCAAGTTTGGATTTGCAAACCCTAGTGGGTTTAGCGGCAGCAATTGAAGGGGTATTACCCCAAGTTTTTCCCCTCTCTGCTGGCAAAGGTTGCTGCTTTGTACCTAAGGGCCAGAAGGCTTGTTGGCTCTTCAGTCATGGTTGGCAGCCCTGCATATTAAACCTATGACTGATTTTTGATTTGTTTTGTTTTCTGATTGTGCTGTTAGCTTTGATGGGAGTCACTTTTTTCCTAAAAGTATAATAAGAAACATTACTTGACAGATGAAGTGAGTCATGGAGGAAGGAAGTCTCCAAATCCATTCCTGACCTTTTCTTCATAATCTCTGATTCAACAAGATAGATAAATTGCTTTAATATAAATAAAAAAAATATATCCCATAATAATAGCCATAGCTTTCAACATGATACAAAAATAGATATTTTTCTGTAGAAACTTACCTCCTACTACTACAGTAGTGTGTGTAGAATTAGGATTTTGGAAGAAAATTTTGAATATGCCTAGAGTAAAAATGGATTGCTTTTAAGTAAATGATGATTTGAAGGCAGGGCTTGTTTGCAAAAGATTGCCTTGCCTTATCTGATACTGCCAATGCCCTTGATTTTCTCACGAGTCCTACAAATGTTTAATATTTTTTTCCCCTTAAGACCAAGATCCTGAAATCAAATTATTATATCTATTTGTCAGGTTCTGTTTGAAAATAAAAGGATCTAACCCTCCCGGTTTTGAGGACAAGCTAATATGCATAATCTAAAAAGACTAAAAACTAAAACAAACAAAGCTAAAGGCAAAGAAAAAAGCTCCAGTTTTTTTTTTTTACTAAAGGCTCTTGCTTTTTAAGCCAATTTCCTAGGTCTTTTTTGAGATCCCCACTCATAAATGTGGATATTTTGGACAAATGTCTACTGAACAGAGACAGTAAGGATTTTAGGACCTCTTACAAGGTTTGATTTTTCTAGAATATAATGAGACAAAATCCTGTTCTAGTTGGATACTGCAGTCTTAAATGGTGCATAATATTTCTTCGTTATATAGGGCATCTGTCACATCAGTGACTGTGCACAGTGTCTGTGCTACAGAAACTTCTATTAAATTATAATCTGCATTTCATGGAGTTACTGGCCATTTCTCAAGAGGCTGATGTGTTATTTTGCATGCTACTCTGCATTTAAAGTAAGAGGGAATGAATCCTTGGCTATGGGAATTGGAGGTTATTATATCCATCTGAGTCTCACTCATCAGTACAGTTTATGGTGTTTTAAATAACTTTTCCTAGAATTGTGAGAAGCAGTTTAGAAAGGGTGGGGAAAGCTAACAACATTTTCATAGATATACTGAAATATGCAGTTCACAGCTGCAGCTGGCTGAGTTTGCTTTGATGAAGTGCATACAGAACAGGAATGTCTCATCACAAATGTGTATTTGTGGTAGAAGGTTAATATGTAGATCTCAAAATCAGTAATACATTAGTATTATTTTCCAAGGGAATGCTACCTTTTTTTTCTAGTGAAGAAGGAGGTTAATTATGTTGATTTTAGTAAGCGTATAATAAAGATTCAAAAATCCTCTTACTTTCATGGCAATGTGTATTTTGCTTATGTTTTATTACAGAAATGTGCGAAAAGGCTTAACCGTAGTCAATGACAGTTCCTAGCCATCTGCATGTGATGTATAAACATACAGGTTGGGACCCATTAATCCTAATTCAGACAACTTCAGTTAATTGGTGTCCAGATATATGACATGTCCACGTAACTGACATACTCGCAAAGGAACAGATTTTGTGCTGTGAATATTAATGTTTCTAAATAGCTGCAAAAATTCTGTTTAAAGTTGCATCCTGTTTAAAGTGAAGGTTTTGTTGGGAACTCCATCTAAAGCCTCACCTGTCTAAAGTTTCAGAAGTATGGTAGTTATATGTAACTAATCTCCGAGTTGCGTAACAGAAAACAGTCCTTAACTTTGCCTTTCTTCAACTTTGGTGTTAGCTGCCACAGCCTCATTCATGATAGTAAAGTGGCAATTGCTAATATAAATTGCGCAGTGTGCAGTCCTTCATCTTTTGTTTGCTTTGTGTTGCTTTCCATCTGTCTGAAGCTTGTTCAAGGGTAGAACTGTTTGCATTAAAATGTGGCCCTATGTTGAACAAGGATTGCATGAAGTGGTATGATATAATTCAATGTTTGTTATCTCTTGCCATTACCTTGAGGTCCAATTGAAAACCTTCAAAATATTTTTCCAAATTTCAGGCTTGCAAAAATGAGCCAGGCCTTTAAGGTAGATTTCTTCTGACTTATTGCTGGTAATAGACCTGAAACCCAAATGCTTTCTTCAGGATTACTTGCCATACCTTTCCATGCTGTTGTGTCCAACTACTTTACACCTGTCTTCAACTATATGTGTTTTTAAATGCAGGTAGCATGCCTAAAAGGCCTAAAAAGTCTATTTGCTAATGATATTTCTTCAGGTATGTCTGTAGTAATTCTGCAGTGCTCTGTATATCCTTTTTTCTGTTTCCTCTTAAGTAGCTTGCTGCTCCTACAAGGACACTATCAATTTGAAATTCTATTTTAATGTTAAAAAAAAAGTTCTACCTGACAGAATTATTAAGATGTCCTGAAATGATAAGGAGATCAGTGTAAACATTTTTATTATTTGCTTACATTCAATTATACTTCACTTATTTATATAAGATAACTTTAGAACCATATTTATAAGCAATTTTAAATGCTGAAAAACTGGTAGAAGGCCCTGAGGTAAAATGACTAGATTTCAAGTCTATTTAAAACAACAGTACCCAAAACAACTTTTAGACTGAATTCTGTGTTTCTGTTTATTATGCACAGTCCTGTACTGTAGCAACAAAAAAAATATTGTTGCTGTGTTATCTTTTTACCTGTGGGTGTTTCTGAGAAAAAATAATTATGTAAAAGCAAAATTCTGTTAAACTTGGAAAGGAGGCTGCAATGATGGATTCCAGTTGCTATTACTGATGATCAGCTTCCTCTGACTCTGTAAAGTGCCATGGAGCAAAACCAACAAATAAATTGCCACTGGGTTAGAGAGGCTCATATTAGTGTTTTTTGTATAAACTTGGTTTCAAGGCTGGAGAGAAAGTCAAGAGGGACTCTATTGTCTCATGTAGCATTCAAATATGTTTAAATAAACATTTGTGTTTTGCTGGGCATACTTAGATGACTTGGAGTCCAGCAGTCTTTTAGCACACTGTCTTGCTTTTAGTAGTACACTTAAACCCTGTGAAAACTTTTCAACTTTGTCCATATTCGTTTTTGCCATTGTTCTCACTGGTCTGAGTTGTGAGTAGCGTTTGCTGTACTGTGTGGACGCAGGGGCCCGTATTAGTGTTTCCTTTTGCGCTTGCTAGCAAAGCAAAGTTTTGGCCCAGGCAAAGTAGTTATTGAATTAATGTTTAATTGGAGGTGAACTGTATGTGCTAATATAAATCAGCTCACTGATGTAGACATATAACTGCCAAGTGCCCTTCTGAACCTGGTATCAGACATCACATTTCCTTGACAAGTATGAAAGAATTTATCAAATAACATATGATATCAAGTGTGCCAGAAACGTCTTTGTGGGAAAGAAGTGAGTTCTTTTGTTCTCTCTCCCAATTGTTACAGTGATAATGACTCATATGTTGCTCGTAGCCTCAAAAGTACAATAGCAGTAGTTCAGAAGGCAAATGGGAGCTCTCTTTTTCTTTATGAACAGGTGATGAAAGATTTTAAGAGAAAAAAGGAGGCAACACGTCATCTCAGAACGGTTCAAAGTAGACAGCTGCAGCAACAAGCTTGACCAAAGGTGAGTGAAGAAACACTTATAAAGGGAATGATCACAACTTTTAGCTGGCTCTGATGTGGTCTGTCTCCAATGCCAAAGAATGTGGAAGTGAGGAGAGGAACCTGACTCTGATTTATGTCTGGTTCATGTTTACATCTTCTGTTTGAGCTGTACAATGCCCATGTTCTTTGTGGTTTCCTTTAGAGAGGGTGTTTTCTAAGCTCGTCTTTGCTGGATTCCCTGTTGAGAAGGTGCTTCTGTTCTTTTTCTGCCTCTAATGCCATGAAGTTGAAGCAAAGGAAAACTTCAACATTACAGACATGAGGACCAGTTTGAGTGAGTGGCTCCCCATGGGAGAAGTTTACGGTAGTGTAGTTGCTGCTTCTAGTGCTAAGAGACATCTCCTGCCTGTTTATCCATTACATTCACATAATTGCTTTGAAAGTTTAATGAGATTAAAGCTTTATTAACACAACTGCATTTCTTTCATTTTGCTCAGACAGATATAGTACTTTTTCTGCTGGAGATTACCACATCCTTTGTTTGTTTTTATTTTATACTTAAATGGATATTTTTTTTCCAGTGTAAAAGGAGGTGTTGAGCAGAGTGCTTTCTGTTTAGTAGTCCTAATGTAGTTGTGAGGGCTGAGGTAACCTGGTAGCTGAAGCGTTGCTGTGTGAGTTAGGAGATGCACAGTCTAATCCTTTTTGTATAATTAACTTTTGTTGTGGTCTTGGTTTGATCTCTGTGCTGCTTGCCTGCATACTTCTACATGTCTGTTTACAACATAAACACTTGGGTGTCTCTAACCCCACTGTAATTCAAAGAACTGTAAATAACAATGATATACATTTCGCAAACATTGAAAGTATGTTTCATAGTGCTTTTATGAGATGCAGTAGAAAATTACTCATTTTACTGGTTAGTAAGTCAACAGATACTTAAGATGTCTTGCCCAAGGCCACGCGAAGGTTGTGAGTTCTCTTGAGGAATTAAGTAGCATCTAGGTCTCTTGACTCCTAAGTTTGTACCATGATCGCAAGATCAAAGTAGGTGTGGAACCAATCCCTCCCGCCACTACCCCGATGCTTCCTCCAGGCATGTCATGTTATTGGTAAACCTGAGAATTGCAGTATCAGAAAGTGTAACCCAACTGATCGTGTATAGAGAGTACGGTTTGTGCTGAGGTGACTGGGTAGCAAGTGTAATTTGGTTCATTGTTTCTTACCTCCAGCTGCTGCTGCTTGGGTATTCTTGGCCTTAAAAGTGAGAAATAGCTTTGCTACTTGCTCTGGTGGACTCAAGTTTAATCCATCTGAGTCAACTGGAGCTTTGGAAGTTTTCATGAGGGTAAGATGAGGTCACTGAGTATCAAGAGACTTTCTTTTCTCAGTAAGTTTTTAGGCATCATCCTTGAAGACGGATAATAAGAGGTAACTTGTAGGACAACACTGAGACACTGGATCTTTGAACAAAATGGGTGTCAAGCCTACGACTTCTCAATTATTTTCAGTTTCTATCTCTTTATGTGAGTTTTAGCTTATTGTGAGGTGAAGTGTTAAGATTTCTGAAGACTGAATTTCCATGTCACCTTTAAACAAAGGTTGCTTTGGCATCAGGTTCAGCCAGTATCTAACCAGAGACAATTACTAATTTTCAGTGATACCACTAGTTTCCCAGAATTGAAGCTTTTGTTCAGTTTTGTTCAACACTCATTTCTCCCACCCTCTCTGAGTTCTAGGTCTCAGGATTTCAAAAAATAATTCAGTGTGTGGCTGAATTTAGTTTCCAGAATGCTTGGAAAAATTAGTTCTGAGAAACATGAACAGCTGCCGTTCTTCTCAGTGGGTGATATTGCTGAACTTAACAAATGAAATAATTGTTTTATTTTAGTTGGGCTATGATTGAGGAATTGAACGAGAGTGCCATTACAATTTCCCAGTCTGCCTAATGGCTAAGTAACCCTGAACAATTACAATTTACAAGTTGATAGAAAGTCTGTGATAGAAAAAGTGACAGGAACAGGAACTGTGCTACTTAGATAAGCACTATTTTTTAAATTAGATTTATGTGGTTATAGTCTTGTCGCACATTTGTAGCAAAGCCAGAGTGTAGTAATACAATACCAGTGAAACAAATGAAAACAATAAATTAATAATATTTTCAGGGCTCTGAAACCCAGGCAAGACAGAATTTGCTAATTACATTTACTGATGACATAAAATTGAAAGGCAACATCAAAACAAAAGAGGATTCATCATATAGGAAGAACTGCATAACCTTGAACAGTGGAGTAACAGAAATTGGATGAAGTTTACTAGTGTGAATTGCAAAGTCAGGTACTGAGGACTAATGAAAAAAATGATAAAAAGGAGGAGACTATCAATTTGCACAAAGAGACGAGGGAAAATATCTAGGTGCAGTCATCAATTGCTTGTGTACCATGGACCAGCATATGGTCATATGAAGGCATTTGCCATACAAAGGCAAATGAAATTTTAAAATACCTCTGGCTGCTGTCTCAAAATTCATGGAGGAAGCCAATGCTCAGCAGGGAGAGGATCTGTTAAAGGTAAAAGACAATGTTGACACAAGAATGAATGGAAAGATGTGTGTGTAAAATGTAAAGTAGGAGAAGATTTCTAAAACAAAAACAAACTAATTTTAAGCTTGGATTCTGATGCTTCTACTTGCAGGAAACGCACATTCATGATTCAAGACTTCCTTTCCAGTCATGTTATCAGTTGTGTTCTCAGAATCACAGGGTTTTTTTTTTTTAAAAAGAGGATTACATCTTAAAGGAAAACAAAAGTCAAATTACTAATTGTATCAGGGTTTACTAGGTTGTTCCAATTCAAAATGGACACTGCAGGATTTGTCTAGACAACAGATACAAATAGGAACAGTGGGTTATAATTAGTCTGAGGTGGATGATTTCAAAAAGAGGATCTCAGTAATGCCATGTATCTCCTGGTCTGCTCTAGGCAAAATCATTAGTCCAACCCCCCAAAAGTAAAATCAGACAGAGCTAGCATAGGGGAAAACTGGCTTGCATGTTAGAACAAAACTGAATTTGAAGGTTGCCTCAGCAAAGGGAGAAAGATGCATGCTTTCTTTCATAAGTAAGAACACCTTAACAGGACAGAATCTGATCTTGTTTATGAGATAGGACTTTACCAAAAACCATTGTTATTGTAAGACTCTGAGTCATTATTTTTGGAAGTGCTCGCTGCAGTTCAATTCCACAATCTCAAACTGATAAACCACCAAAACCAAGGATGATAAATACTTAAAATTCCTAGACACCACCTTAAGATGAATCAAGTAAATAGACTTGGTAACACTACACAGAAAATGAATGATGCTGGTTCTGATAAAAAAAAAAAAGTGCAAGGAGAAAAGGCATAGCCTTAGTATGCCAAAGGATACAAGGCATTCAAAACATATTTAATAATTAGGTGCATGGATCCCCTTAGGCTATGTATTCAGCAGGCACATGTGAAAATGTAGTTCCTTCCTTTGGTATTTATAGTCTAACATGAGTCTAATGAACTTAAATCAGAAGTCAGTAGACCATAACTTTGCAAATTTCTTCCAAAATGTGACTCAAGTCTTAGCAGTGAGGTCACAGATGCTGAGGGGAAAAAAGGTAGAGACTCCATATCCTCCAAATCCTTCGCTTATACAGAGCCCATGAAAAAAAGAATTGTCTGCAATAAAAATTTGTTTTCGCTTGACCAGTTGTAATGTGGCCTCTGTTTGAGGCTACCCATTTAGTTTTAATTAGCTGTAATTGTAGGTGAACCTTGTAGAAGTGGCTTTTTTAGATTGCTAGGCAATTCCAATTAAAAGATCCTGCTTTCACTTGCTTATAAATTTAGAAAATTTCAAGGCTTCAGACAAATGTCTTTCAGCCAAGGGTCTGTTGTGGACTGACTCTCCAAGTCCTCCTCCCTCCACCCAAAATTTCAACCAGAGCAGCTCAGCTGTTTCCCAGAATGAAAGGAAAATAGGTTGTTTTTCAGTGTTATAATACTGGCAGTGACTTATCTGAAAAGCTCAGATGCTTTTATGTTTTTCAGTTTGGCAAGAGGATGGACTGCATGTCAGGAGTGTGTCTCTTACGCCTGTGAAAACTGACCTAAATTTGGCCAAGTCTGAAGCCTTTGACAAAAAAAATCTCACTTCTCATATTCTGGGTAAATGTACTGAACTTCAGCAGTAAAATAAAACAGTGGGTGGGGAGGATGACAGAGACTGGGTGAGAAGATGGTAGGAGAGAGGGGACATGAACAGGGAACTAGGACAGGCCTTACGAAGATGTTGGGACTGGCTGTGGGGGTGTCAAGACAGATTTACCAAAAAAGTCTGGTGTGCGTGGGGATAACGATATTGGGAAAATCGAACAAAAAGGAAATGACAGGATGTATGGGAAGTGAGAAACTGCGCAAACAAGAACTGTTCCCTATAGGACTAGAGATATTACTTCTTCCCCTTGTAGCATGTTGTAAAAACAAGTTAAGAAGGAAGTGCTGAAGTACTACTGTGATGAAAATCATAGAAAACTATAGAATAAATCAATATTTTCTTCAGGTTTGGCCAGCTTACTGTAAATAAGGCATGTGTGAAATAAGGAGGGAAAAAAATGAGCCAATATTACATTAAAGGCGGCTTCCCATCGCCTCCCTGAGATATCTAAATTATGGTCTGCTTGTATATTCAATACAGTAAGATCTGTACTTCTAAAGGAGATTCAGCTTACTTAAGATTCAAATTACCTAAATTTGGTGCATAAAGATAAGTGGCACAAATCTTACCTTGAGTGAACGCTGCTCGTTTTGTGAACCAAATGAGCGAGCAGGGATCTGTGGAAAAACAGCACCCACTCAGATAATTAAAAGCTCTTGTAAGATGTGTGTATATATGCAAAGGGCATTGATTAAGGTGATGCAGCTGACATTCACTTTGGCATTTTCTGGCTTTTAAATGCTTAAATGGCAAATTTCCTTAATTAAACACACAAAAAGTATGCTAAAAGAACATCAATGTTGTTTATTGTTTTGCATTGAGGTAGAATCTGGAAACTATGCAAGTATAGTCAGGCTCTGCAGCCACAGCACTGAATCGCTGTCAGAAGCCCATATTTTTCAGTTACTACTGACTTGGGCTATGTTTGAGCAATGAAAAAAAAGCTCAGATGTTTGAATGTTGTTTCGGGAACATAAATAGCAGTTTGTAGCCCATGACTTGTCTATTTAGACTGTGTGCTTTTCAGAAGGGGAGAAATGTTATGTGTGCAACTTGTAGCATGCTGTGTTGCCACTAAGTCTCTAAATTCTATGGTAATAAAGATGGTTAGTAATAACTTGTAATACAAAACATTTTAAAATCCTTAAGCCCCACTGAAGCATGTCAGAACGCTCCAGTTGAATATTGCAGGCTGAGTGTTGCTAACGTTGTAAATGCTTGTGGTTTTGGAGATATCCATTCTTTTTCCCACAAAGCTCAGAGTGATTTGGGCATGCAGTACAGTGATTGTGAAAAAGTTTCTGACTCCTGTGCACTTCTTGCAGCATTAGATACGCTGTTCCATTCTGTAACACATGAAACAGCTAGAATCATCTTCCCTGAGAGTGCTTGAGTGACCATCCCTCATCTCCGCAGGCAGTCAAGGACAGTCTGGCTGTCGAGTTCTTCATCCTGCAGTCCCATCTGATTGACCTGGGAGAATAGGGCCTTCTCAGTTCAGGCAGCTTGTCTGAGGAGCTCACTCCCTGTGGATGCCTGCCATCGTCTGCCCTAGCTGTCTTCGGGTCTCTAGGTACACCTTTTTGTTCAAGTTGATATGTTTCTGGCAGCCCTGGTTTCCTTTTCCTCTTTTAACTTATCTGCTTGGTTTATCGCAGGGAGGTTGTAATGTCCATTTAATTTTCTACCGTGTCCTAAAAGCCTAGGTAAGACGTTTAGTTAAAAGAAAAATAGATAAGTGGGCTAAATTTATCATGGCCTGATTGCATGGAAGTCTATAGAATTATACCTGCAATGATCCCAGTCACTAGACATGTGGCAAACTTGTGACTGACAAGAGAATTTGGCTCAGTTTGCAGGCATGTGGATGAGCTGCAAGACTGAAACTTTCCATCCTAATTGAAGAAAGAAGAAAAGTTATCTCACGCTCTCAAACAAACTTCAGTTTAATCAGCTGCCTTTGATCTGCAGTAAGTGCCAGTGATCACACTTTAAATGGTTACTTTGTTATATAAGGAAGAAGTGCTAGTGCGGATGTTCCTAATGCCTCCCCCCAACCCCATTGGAGGTGACACCACAGCAAACAAAAATAGTGAGCATAGCTAGCAAAAATGTTCTCCTGCAATCAAAGTGTAAATAACACATTGACACTGATGATTTCACTGCTGTGTAATACTTTCTTTGGGATTGCATCGCAAGGGAAAAGGCGAATTACTTTAAAGAAAACCTGAATCTGTGTGGGATGGAGGCCTCAAACGTGTTGGTTCTTCATTGGCCGTCCTGCAGATCAGCCAACAAGCTGCAGCTTTGTTGCTTAGGCCAGTAAGCCTCTCAGAGCCATTAATCTGGCCTTGGTAGAAGTGGAGGCTTTGCAAAAAATTTGGAGGATTTAGAGGTAAGTGGAAATAAGGTAAAAAGTAACAGGGGTTAACTGAAATAGATCATGTCAGAACAATGGTATATATTTATTTTATAAAATAAATGATCTTTGACAAGAAAAATGGGATCTCCAGGACGTGAGTGGTTGGCATACTGCCACAAAGAAAACTGAGTCACACAGGAGATGAAGATTCTGACAAAAATGGTGAGATAAGTAGGGAATTTGGAACTTGACTGTTTATCTGTGATATTTGGACTGTGTCCAGGGAGCCTGTTAAGCTGGTGGTCTTGTGTCACATGCTGTCAAGGTCAGACAAGCAGGTTGTGAAGCAAGGACTGATTGAAAACATGCAGGTAAACAGCAAAGGGGATGAACCATACCCTGAGTTTACTGAGCTCTAGCTGGGCTGATGACTAGCAGCTGTAGAAATGCAGTCACTGCATGTGTGTAGGCAGTGCACTGTTTTTGAAGTCTGTGTGATTCAGATATGCTAGATTTACTGTGATTGCACAATGTGACTGAATGCTTGCATATGGTCTACTGGAAAGTGCTGGACAAGTGTAAATTGCACTCTCTATATACTGTGTATAACCCTATAGAAGGGCAGTTTTCTATTATTATATGAAGCAGTCCAAGACTTAATTAGCCTATTTGGGATGCAGTTTGTGGAGTGCATCTAAAAGGAAGATCTCTCTGTCAGTCTCAGTTTTATCTGTCTGTTCTATATAGCCAGTATCTAGATGTGCTTGAAAAGATACTCTGGGAGGTGGGCAGAAAATCTGACCGTGTTGTTTTGACTAGGTGGATTGCCCCCCCTCCCTTTGAGGTGGGAGAAGAACAGGACAGGTTGGTTGGGAGAGTCAAGAAGGAAAGGGTCAGTGTGGAAAGAGAAGTAAATTTTGGCAGCAATCCAGCAAAGTTTGTCAGACAAAGCAGCAGTGTCTTTCATTTGACAGTAAGTGGCCAGACAGGGGACTTGTTCTGTAGTTGGAATCTCCTAGAAGTGTTCTTCAGGCCATGCAAAGCATTAATTTCAGCTGTGTTTCTGCCCCACTTTGAACACCTGCAAAGAGATGTGCTATTACAAAACTGGAAAGCTGAAAGAAGGGAACGTTTTCAAAGTGGAGAACTTCTTATGCAGTTTCTGAGGGTTGCTTGCTGAGCTGCTTTATTTTTTAAGTTACTTAGGTTCATGCTTCTAAATTTATTTTCCCTTACTGAGCAGGCCTTAAAAGCCTGCTGCTGTGAATTTGTTCTTTTCAGTTATCATATTATCTTTACAGAGTTTGGGGAAGAAAAAAAAAAAGAAAAAAGTATAAGCCACCAGCAATCTCTGATCTGAAGCTGTTTAGAGATAGCATCCTGTTTACTTCTTTTTCATGTTTCCCTACAGATACTCTGTTTGGCACCTACTTATGTATGAGGACTGTCTGCTGAAGGAAAACTATCTCCTATAGTAGGAAGGAACCATATGTAGTTCTTACATGGGCTAACACAAGCTTAGATGGTGATGATTTTATTAGTGCTGTATATATAGTGGTATATGCTTTGAAGGTGGGTTTTTTTTAGTAGCTCTCATATATATATGTGCATATACATATATACGATGCAGAACAAGATAGAGGTTAAAGAAAGGTGATGAACTGTTGGTATCCTACTCCCTGGCATAAATGACTACAAAGGATGCTGAGCAGTGGAGAGTCAGGCCTAGTTAGCTTATTAGGTCTCTTTCCTGGGTACATCTGTTATGCCCATTTCTTACTGTGAGTTTTCAGAATTTTATTCCTGTATTTGCAGCATAGGATGGGTTTCCTCCATTCGTACGCAAAGGTGTGCTCCCAGTGGAAAGCAATGCAAATTAACTCCTGCTCTCTCGTGTAGCAGTCGGCAGCTGGAAAGTGCGTGTGTTGTGCTGGAGCTGTGAGTTCAGGCTTGGCAGACTGTTATTACTCATGATTAGTTTTATGGTGGTGCCTACAGGCAATGGTCTCACCATTCCGGAAACTGATAAATCATCAGATGGAAACTTTGATTTTTTCTGTATAATATGTGTGGTTTAAGTATAATTTTCATGCATGTGCATTTAATAAAATTTTAATTGCTGTATTGCCTAGGCCAGATGCATGTTCTGTTCACTTAGTACTTGAATCTTAAGTGCATCAGCCAGAGATTGTGGCACCCTTGTGACTAGGCAGTGCATGTATAAAACAGGAAGGCTGATTTCTGTTCTTAAGAGATTGTATTTTCTGATCATGAAAAGAGACAATGCAATGAAGAAATTATTATGATTAGTAAAATAAGCAGCATTTCCAGCATACCAAATGCTTCCCCTGTGGGTGAGTGGTATGAAGGCTTCATCCTTAGCCTAAACTTTATTGTGGTTGGAAGGAAACTGTGGTGTTATTCCTGTGGATTTTTGGTAAGTTCTTCTCATTAAAGGACAGCATGGGGAGAAAAGGTCAAGCATTTGAGGGAATTCTAGACTGATGAATAGTAAAATAGTGGTACCTGGTAGACTGCCTTCCCCAGCTGCTCTGAGCATGTCATTATGCTGTGCCCAGGGGCATTTGGTGAAGATAGAGAGGCTGCAACTTCTAGACAGCAATTTCTTTAATCCACTTGAACAAGAAAATGAGCAGCAGCCCACACAGCTTCTCATTTTGTGATGGTAACTTACGTAATTTGTTCCAATGGTGTTCCCTGAAAGGGGTATCTAAGGATCATAATACTAAATTTTCAGCGTTATCCTGCTGAAATTTAGGTGTGTAGATTCACAAGCATGGTCCTCCAAATCATCAGCCAAAGTGAGTTCTTTCTGGCTGGCAATGTTTCCTGCACTTTGAATTTTCCTTCTGCACATCAGAATGGTTGCTATCCTGGGAAGTGCAAGTAATTCAGCTCCTGTATTGCTCTTAACTCTACCCAGGATCTTCAGAGTAGATATTCCTTTGTCTGCCTCCACTGGGGGTTATGGTTTAGAAGCTGTGATCTGAGCATGCCGGCCTCACAGGGGGTACCACCGAGTTGAACACATTACAGCAAACATAGTCACTTCTATCAGGAAACAAGCAAATAACCAGGGATGGAGCAGCGTTGCAGTTAAGTAGTCCAGAGGGCTTGGACCAACACTACAGCTCCCTTTCCAGTGGGGTGTGCCTTAACCCTTGGGCTGCATCGTCTTACACTCCCTCTTTTGGGCCTAATAATTTTTAAATTTCTTTTTTATGCTGTGACAAAGATTCTATAGAAGTTTTCTTGTCTGTATTCCCTTGGGCACTTTGATGCTTATTCACACTTTTTCTTCCATTTTAACTTCAGGCGTTGATGGATACACTGCAGTGAGTATTGCTGTGGCAGTTCGAGACATGACTGCTTGCGCTGCCCCTCTGCTGCGGGTTACTGCCTCACAGCAGAGCTGTCAGAATGAACATCTGCTGTGGCTTCCGTTACGTTACTACAAAGCCAAGCTTTTAGCTGGTTGATAAAGATGTATCTGAGTTAAGACACCAGATTTCGGAGAGGAGCAGCCAAAACGCGGGCATGCATTTCCTCCTGCTGACTTTGCTAGAGGGATGGGACCTCAGCATTAGGTGACAGCTAACAGCTGCAGGATGGTAACTTCTTAAACTGATGCAGCTGTTGCTAAGTGACTGAGCCAAATTTAGCATTTTAATTAGCAAATTTAACAAATTAATTGACCATACAGGTGTTAATTTATTACCTTAACTATAAATACATTTATGTTCTTTTTTTTTTTTTTTTTTTTCCTCTTTGCATTTGAGACTGCTTGGCAACAATGCGAGAAAATTAATTTGAATCCCTAACATTGTCTGGTTTCACCATTCTTTCATAGCTGATGTTATGATGTGATTTTTATCTTGCCATCTGATTCCTTTAATTGCAGTTTGCAATGATAACGAAAGCCGTATAATACTTGAGTTGCAAGCCAGTTGCAAGCAAATAAAATAATTATTTGGAAAACCAATCAAGAAGCATTCAAATCTTCCTTGGTGATGTGCCTACTTTAGTCATGTAGCTCGCTTCCTTCTGGATCACAAACATCAACGTTAATATTAGCATGGCATTGTGAAAGTGCTTACTCTGCATTTCGTAAGCGCAATGAGTACTACTGGATTTTGTGATATTGCTTCTCTGCCGATGTCAAGCAGATTTAGGCAGAGCAACCCTTGCACGCTCATGCCGAAACCTGGTAGGTCCTGCAACAGCATGTTAAAACAGGATCTTACAGTTGGATGCTCTTTGCTTGGGGGATTGGCTGAGAATTCAGAGGCTGATATGGATACCTTGCAACTGGATACTCATGAGAATAAAAGAGCTGAACTGAAAGGGATTAAGCAGTTCTTTGTGCATTCTCTTCTGTGAAGTATAAAGAACTGAGAGCTTCATTGTTTTGTAACACCTAAAAATTAAAGGGGAAAAACAATTACTTTAGCACAGCCCTCTTGAATATGGCTTTATTAAATGTACTCTTCCCAGAAATCTAGGCGTAAGTGCAAAAAATAAAAAAAATCTGTCATGCACAGATTGCAAAACAGAGCTTTGTCTATCATGTAACTTAAATGTTCCCAGCCCCAGTTCCGTGTGAGCAAGTCGCTTTCTCACGCTGTTTCAAACAGAGTCCACACGTATCAGCAGTTGGCTCACTTTCTGCATGGTTCTTTTAAAATTATTTATCGTGTGCCTCTAGGCCTCTTTCTCTATACAGTCATTTACATTTTCCTGTCTAGGTGGGATAAAGGCCACCATCAACAGAGAATAAGGCTCATGTTTTCCTTTGAGGCTGCTGTGTACTAGTTGCAAAGCCTTTGGACAGAGGCTGCCTGCCTGCTGAAGAATATTCTTTGAATGACTGTATTAAGTCGGGTCCACTAGGTTTCTGTTTGCTAAAATCGTTAGCATTTGGAGGCACTTTAGAGGACTGATCTAATCGGAGGACAGAAGTGGGAGACAGGAACTCCTGAATTCAAGAACCATAATTTGCTGTAGTTTTGCTCTGTGGCCTGAAGTTACTCATTGAGCTCTTATCTTGCTTTCTCCATCTGCAATACTGCTTGTAGGATTCTTTGGTGATTAATTTATACTCGTGAAGTTAATTATTTTGTAAGAATCGATTGATAAGAATCTCTCTATATCCCAGAAAATACGTCAAAAAAACCCAAAATAGCCAGCCCTATGTTAATTAACAAACCCAGATAACATGGTGAGATTCAGGACAGAAACGTCATGAGAGAAATTATTGCAAGAGTCAGAATGGTGCTACAGGCGTTTTGTCTAAAATGAAGGTCCTAGATGAGCCGATTCTTCCATGGCTTGTACAACCTAATGTGTATCTGATTCCAGAAGGAGCTTTACAGGAATGTAAAATTAGCAGCTTGCATGTTCCCAAAATCATGGTTTTACCCTGGCAGTCTTGCAAGATCCATTTAGCATGCTCTGTTGCCCTGTGCAAAGACTCAGGTGGTAGTGTGGTGTTGTTTTGCAGATACTCCAGGTATACAATAGGAAGTAATTGGAAAGGACATGTGAAGAGAGAGAAAGCTTATACATTCCCAGTTTAAGACAATGTATCTAGTTTCATATATGGGTATTTACACTGTTATCCAATAGAATTCGTTTATTAACATTCAGGTTTCCCTTGTCCTGCAGAGCAATCCATGACTCATCAGCAACTGGGAGCCTGCTGAGGCGTACATCATATCAAAGGAATTCTGCAGCGCTAGCTCCCTTGGCAGGCCTGAAGTGATCTGTATCTCCAGTGTAATTTTGATTTTAGCATGATCAACCAGTATAAATCCAGTAGAATTAAGTTACTAGTGTCACTGTCCCCAGCCAGATTGCCCCGAGCTGGCATAGCTCCCTCTGCTGTGTTACTATCAAAGCTGGTTTTTTGTCAGGCAAAATGGGTACTCCAGCTTAAGTTTTTTTTGGTGAGACAGTTACTCTATAATTTTGAATTCTCTTGCTGTTTATGACACTATACACACTCTGTCAGTGCAGATTGTATTGCTAAAGATCTTTACTTTGCACTTAACAGTGCCAAGTGACAAGAATTAACTGCATCAATGTTCAAAACCTGCACAAAACACTTCAAATTCAGTGTAATTTTCACAAAACATTTGAAATTAATTACTATTTATTTTTTTTCTGCAACAGTTGCTTTTGTCTGTGTTGTGATTTGCTTAGTTCATGTTGGACACAAGTGCAAATAGCTGGGAAAAAGGGATGGTGGCTTCATATTTTTACAGCTTGCTTGTGGAGCAACAGTTCAGAACACTCGGATACTCCATGTCTGTCAGTGCTCTGCAGTTTTTGGTTGCTGTTCATGTAATGTAGCGAGACAGAATCGCAGGGATAAGGGAAAGATCGGGGGAAGATTTCTCTCTGCAGTTTATTCTCTAGGGCTTTGTTCAGTCCAGTTTTAAATGTCTCAGGCTACTGAAGTGATTCAAGCTATGACATTTTGGCAGAGTGTGAAACAAAATCTGGCAGATGTGTTATGACTGAAGGACTGGTTTTCTTTGCTCTGAAATCTGTGGCAAATCTCTTACTGGCTTCAACTGGAACAGGATTGGGTCCTCAGAGTCATTCAGTTTGAATAAACTCAGCAAAAAGGGCAAAAGACTTCTCTGATATAGCATTACTCTGTTACAGTCTCTTTCTGGCTTTCTCCCCTCTGTTTAGTGTCCTCCAATGCAACCAAGACTCTCTGTGGAGACAAATAAGCTTCTTTTGTTAGATTCTGAGTAATAAGGTAGCCCCGGATTAGTAGTCCCTGTCCGATCAGTCTCTTGCATTCTTGCATTGCGTAGTGCTTTTTTTCTCCCCCTTCCTTTTTACCCTGATACTGGAAGTGGAAGCTCTCCAGAGACATACTTTAAAAAAATCAATAGAGAGGAAAAGCTAATTGATTTTTTTATTATTATTTTTATTATTATTTTCTGTATAAGATGGCCCATTAAACTTTGCCAGTCCCTAATGAAAGGCAAGTTTATTGCAATCTGCTTTACCACTCTTTCAGAATTGTTTCCCTTGTTGTCTTGCTGTTATAGCTTTCTTTTTTTATTTCTCGTTACTTACAGGCAAAAGGACTTTTCTTAAATTATTTATTTTGGGGTAATTTGGATTAGTTTCATTTTTAGAAGTGTTATTCTGAATTTCTAACTGGTTCAGCGGGAGCTATTGAGCTGAAATTACTTATAAATGGGTTTCTACTGTGTTCTTCCAGACGCCCAAAGACAAGGATTTATCACATCACTGGATGGTAAAATAGATAGAACAGAACAAACAGAAAATTGTTCATATGTAAGAAGGTAAGACCATCCAGACTCTGAAAGCTGAGTCCTGGAGGGCGAGTCTCTCACAGACTTCCGTCCGTTGGAACGGACTCTTCTGGGCAGCAAATTTAGATTTTGGGACAATATTGGGTGATTTTGTTCTAAATTGTTTGTATTGAGGAGAAAAGATTAGAGTAATGGTTCTTGGAGGGTCCAGAGAACCAGTTCACAACCGAGGCCAGGCAAGTCACCTGAAGAGATTTGAGAAAGATCTGACAAGCAGACTCACGGACCAGGGCCACCTGCTTATACTGGCAGTGAACAAGAGGCAGCGATCCTTCCTCCAGGCTTAACACATCCTGTGATTTCTGCAGGTCCTGTGCTGCTGTCTGAATGTGCACTCTCACGTGCTTGAGGTGTTTGCCTGCCTTTACCATGCTGCTTTCCGCTCTTTCTGTGCTGTCAGCAAGCTTCTTCTGGCTACAAAGGTCCAAAGGATAAAGCAGTGTTTATGACCTTCCCCCTCCCCAATTCTTCCTACCTCTTAGTGGTGCCCCTCTAGCTTTCCCTGGGTACCTTGTTCCTTGCCTGCAGCACTGCTGTGACGCATGTATTTTACACGGCACTGTTGCTGGCTGTGATTTCCAGTAAAGATGGAGCAGTGATCTTGGGCACTAAAGAAGTGTCTAGACTGCCTGTCTGCCCTTGACTTCTGTTGGCTGTGTGGGATCAAGAAGGGAAGGGACTTCTGGGAAAAAAGTGAATAATTAAGCAGATACAGCTTGGAATGATGGAGGTAAGGGAAGAAGAGGAGGGAGTAGGACTAGATGTTTCAAGAAATGGCTGGGAAAGAATAGGCACAGGGACTGGCTTTTCAGATTGCTGGTAAGAGGAGGCTCTGATATAGAGAGGTATAGATAAGACTGAGCTGAGAGATTAAAAGAGGAAATTCTGGCTCTAGCATAATGCTTAATTTTGGAGCACACTGATACTGTCTTTAATATGTAATTCCTGTCGTGGTACTCATTTATCTCCACAGATTCATGCAAACTGTAAGATTAAAATGTAGATGGTCAGATCCTGGTGCGAGTTAGCATAGTTCCAATGGCTGGCTCAATGTATTCAAAGCCTATGCCTTTGAATATGTTTTCTGTTTAAGGTTACCAGTGGTTAGTCACAATTTTTCAAGAAACAGAACTCTTCAGTTCACAGAGAAAATGCCACAACAATCTGTCAAAACCAGGAATCAGTGCAGCTCCACAGAAATTTATGGCACAGACCAATGACCCCCCCCTTCCTCACCCCCAGTCTTTTTAAGCTCTGAATTAGTAGTAGGCCTCAAAAGTGAAATATATGTGCTCAGATTCAGCTTTTAGGTAATGAATCAAAGACTGACCTCATTGTTAAGCCATGGACCCATCTGTATTTTATGACTTCCAGAGATACATAAGGCATCCTGAATCAAACAGTCACTTGTGGCTTCCCTCGTGTTCATCCTGACTTGCTTACTACTTACCAAAGTACCAAGTGCTCTTAGCTGTTGCTGTGCAATTTCCTGGCTAAAGGAGCTCTGGAATGTAAAAGCGTATTCATCACCAGACGTTTTGCCAGATTCCAGGACTTCAGTGAAGCAGTAAAAGATCATTTAAAATTGGAATGGCATGGAGATTCCTCTGGGTATTCAGTCAACTTTAGATAACTCAACCAACAAGAAAGTAACCCTTAAAGAGCACCGCAATGATGTAGGATTTAAGCATCAAAAATGGTACCAGGTTGTAATTACTATAATATCTGCACTGCATACACATACTGTGATTCTTTACTGTAAGCTTCTTGATGCAAGAGGTTAAGGGCCAAGTGGCATGTGGGAACATCTCTAGTATGACTCTTTAACCATTTATCCAGAATTAATCAACTGAAATATAGAGCCAAATACTGAAAAATGGATTTGCAGAAATAGTAAGTGCATAAGCTGGATTTTTGATTTCAATTGACAAAACTGCAGATGCTGCTAGGATAGAAGAAGTGTAATTCAGAGGCAGGTTTGCTAAAGGAAAGCAATTTTAGTTTGCTAAAATGGCCATCCTGGTTCTTATCCCTGTATTTGGCCTCATTTGAGGTAGGGGAGGCTTAGCAAATTGGATTGGGTTGAATGCGTTCATGTAAAGATTCAAACGGTTTCTCCAGGATGGTAAGAAGGACATGTTCATGTTAAATATGCTCTAGATGTAATGCACTACTTGCATATGTTTTGGAGCTGGTTCTAGTTTCATTTGCAATAGGTTTCACGTGCCATCTAACATAGCGATAGGTAAGATAGGAATGAGGCCTTGCTATTCTCCGCCAGTCAGGTGTTCCAGCCCTTTCTTCATTTTGCTACTTTGGTTTTCTGGCAATGAAACACCCTAAAACTAGTTGAGGAATCGAAGGACTCTTGCTACTGTGCACTCTGACATGCTTTTGCATGTTCATTTAGAGAAAACATTTACTACTGTGCATCACAGATTTGCATCCAGAAACATATTTTCCACTGCTTTAATCCACTCTAGACAAAGTGGACTCAAAAGGAGATTTTTCTGATTTGGAAGTGTTTTATGTACAGTTTGCAGAGCTGTACAAGCTTCTACAATGTGTAGGACAGTGATGAATCATAGTCTGCCATTTTCATCGCTTCACACCACTATAACATTAATTTTGCTGGATTGACTTTTGATTTACTGGGTGAGAAACCTCCAAGCGATAATATGTTGACCCACTATCACCTTCAGTATTGCTACATCTTCTCAGTGAGCTCTTTGGCAGATGAACTTTATAATTGTGTATATGTGATTATAGGACTTTTTTTGTTGTTTTTTTTCCAATCCTTGTCTGACTACTAAGACTTAGAGACTTGTAATTAGTTTTCCCCATATATGTGATAATTCTTCAAGACATTCATAAAGTCCACTTTCTTCCATGTAGGCTGAAGCCAATTAGTCTGTATTTGCTAGAGCAGATTGGAGGAGTGGAGGGATGATTGCAGGTAACTAAGCTGTTACATCATAACAAGTTACTGTCCCTCAGCTGAGATCCAGTTTCTGTGGTTTCACGTGTCCTTGTGTTCCCCATGTGTTGTGGCAGGCCTGATATTTAGGGATTTGATCTGGCTGAAAAACAGCTGGGAAAAATCTCAGATGGATCAGTTCTCTAATCCTTTCTGCTAGGCACCTGCACAAACAACTGTCCTGGCACAGTGCAGGGGGCAGCTCAGGAGCGGAGGTGCACAGTAGGGTAAGAACCATCAGTGCTAGCACTGCTGACAAGGAGTAAATAGCTAAGCTATGCCCTACGACAGCTGGACCACTAGCTTTGCTGTATGTCTGAAGTGGAGGAAAATGAGGTTCTTAAATGATCGCTCTAAAAATCAATTGCTTAACAGAGTTGGTCTTTGAGGCTAGGGCCTGGTGCCAGGCTTCTTCCCACAGAACACAAGAGACTCCTTTGAGGTGTAAGAAAATAACACTTTTTTTCCTCCTTATTGGAAAGGGGCCATATGAATTTATTCCGAGTCCAAGGCAAGATGGATCCTTCCCTGAAAAAAACCTGAGCGCTTTCTCTGCTTTGAATGCTTAGAACGCAAATAAAATGATCTGCATTTCACTCATTCCCTTCTCAAGCACCTTATTCTGGCAACAATAGGTCTGTGTTCCGCTCTGATGCTGTGCGTGGACATCTCAAAAACCTCTCCCTCCTTTTTTGGGGAACCCTGTCTGAAGTATCCAACAGGTTATTGGGACAAAGGAGTGTTGATATTTGGCTAAATTCAAAAAACTGCAAGTATCAGAATCCCAGAGTGTCCCTTTAGGGTATCTCTAGGATTCTACGTCACTGCAGAACAAAATAGTAATGGAACAAAAGTATACAATTCAGGATGTTTCAGTAAAGTCCCTTGGCAATGAATTTACAAAGACTTAATTGAAACAATTTCTGAATAGAGTTAACCTCTATATAGATAAAGTCTTTTCTCAGCTTTAACCAGTTTTGAAAACAATTATAATTAAAATACAGTATTCTCCTGGTTGTTATTTCATGCAGCTTTAAGTACTTTTATACAGGTATAAATACAGCCGTAGCAAGGGCTGTTAGAGCAATACACTAACTGATACCCATGCATATGGACCAGGCCTCAACTTAATTGTTGTGAATATCTTACACAATCGTACTTCATTTTACTGAAAAATGGTTGAATGAATATATTTTTTAAGATATCTTGTCAGACAAGGCATGTTTATGAGTGTTTTGAACTGATCTCTTGCTATGCTTCAAAACTTTTATTTTTTTTCTTAGTCACCTGGCATCCACACTTTATGCATCCGCATTTTTTGCTTGAGGCTGTTTGAGACTTAGCGTGGTACAAGAGGAAGTTATTCTTCAGGTCTCAGCAGAGCACTGAAAGGTAACGTTCAGTTTTGACTTCAGCTCTGATGGCACCCCGCTTTTTGGATCTGGCTTCTCTCCCCAATTCCCTCCCTGCAGCAATCATGTCAGCACGACTCCCATTAATTGTAGGATTCTTGGTACAGGCTGGTCGCAGCTCTTTTGCTGTGAAGTAACTGATATGCTGGTGTGTACTGACACTAACAACCTTTACGTTGCATCCAGATGACAGACTTTGTCCAGGCAGCGCTTTAGGTGCGTTCGTGCAGTCAATATCTGTGAATGGGTTTGAATCAAATTTTCAATTAATTTAACAGAAGTAAGTAAATCCATGTGTGCATTTCCACAACAGGTTAAGCTCCTCGAAACCAACTCAGTTGCGATCCCACTCTCTACCCATCCTGGACTTGCATTCCCATTTCCTCCATTCGTTTAGTTTTGTGGAGTTTTCTGCTGATTTAGCTCCTGAACCGCTTATAGGAACTGATAGATGTTGGTACTAGAGAGGACAGCAAGACTGTAGCAGTGTTTTCTTAACCGGTCATATGTGGGCATGCTGGCTTTAAAAGGCAGGCCTGTTGCGTTGACCCCTGTTGCTTGTCTCCCTTCTGGCTGTATCCACTTGTTTCAGGTTGCCGTTTGACTCCTGCATATTCAGGCAGCGTGTTCAAGCATGCACAACCTTACCAGGCCCAGGCTCTGCTCTGGATAGCAGTGCAACTAGTCTGTCTGCAGTATCAAACCCCTCTTTTTCTCTCAGCAGAGCCCCGCACCAAGCTAAAAACTCCGGGGACAGGATGGCAGCCAGCTCAGGAGTACAGGGAGAGCAAGCGTGCATCTTCCACGGTTACAAGGTACAGACATCTGAGCTTGTGCAAGACAGAAAGAGGGCAGAGCCCGTTTCCCTTCGTTCCTTTTTCGGATCCGTAGGCGGGCAGCCCCTAGCGCAGCGGAGCCCTGGCCTGTCGCGCGAATGGCAGAAATCAAGCCATGAGCGTGAAATCAAGCGATGAGCGTTGCATGCCAGGGGTGCAATCGCTGGTGAACTCCTGCCCGTGCTCTTGCGGCGGTGGGGCGAGCCGGAGAGATTTTTATGACCTAGACTAACCCGCTCCGCACCACGATGCTAAAATGCAGCCCGCAGCCCGCCCGCTTTCCCCGGCAGCGAAGCGGCCGCCGGGCGGTGCCAACCGCGGAGAAACTTTTCCCCCCGGCGCCGCTCAGCGATGCTGCGGCGGCGGCTCTGGCTCCCCCCGCCTGGCCGGGGGCCGGCGCTGCCCCGCAGCCCACCTTGGCGGCGGGGCGGCCCCCCCCGGAGCCAATGGCAGCGGCAAGGCGGGGAGGGCCGGGGGAGGCGGCGCCGGGCCCGCGATAGGGGCTGGAGGGCGGCGCGGCGGGCGGAGAGCCGGGCGGCACCTTGCAGCGGGCGGGAGGTGAGCGCCGCCGGGCCGGGGAAGGGAAGGGAAGGGAAGGGGGTCTCCTCGCCGCCGTCGCTGGTTTGTAGCCGCGAAGTTTGCAAAGGGGCTGAGGGACCGGGCTGGATTTTTTTTTTGGGGGGGGGGGGGTGGAGGGGATACTCAGCCTCTTCCTCCTCCCTCCCTTCCCCCCGGTTCATTCATTTAACAAAGGGAGTTGTCTCCGGGCTCCGCAAGCGAGGAGCAGGTTTAGGGCCGCAGGTGTAGGGTTTCGGGGCAACGCAGAGGGCGGAGGGGGACGATCTGCCCCCGCTGAGCAGAGGCTCCGTGTCCCGGTTCAGCCTGGGGGGAGCAGGGACGGGCTGCGTGTGTGTGTGGGGGGTGCTTTAGGCAAACACAAAGAATTGAGGAGCTGGACTCTTTGCTGGGTGATGGAGCCTCTGGCTTTGTGCGGCTGGTGCGCAGGGATGGGGAGGTGGGAGCGTGTGTCTCCCTCCCTACCTCCTTCCTTCCCCTGCCCTCTGCGTTAAGATTGTGGCTTTTTGCTGTTAAAGTACTTAAAAGCAAAGCTGAACTTAGAATCACGAGATAATTCAGGCTGAAAGGGACCTGAGGAGGTCCCTAGTCCAGCCTCCTGCTCAAAGCGGGGTCTTCTGCCTAGGAAGTGGATGGCTGCGAAGGGACCTCTGTGGGTGCTCTTGGGTATTCCTGGGAGCCCAACGGGGAGGCAGCACCAGCAGGACGAGCCCTTTGGGGCAGCAAGGCTGGTTTCGTCCTCTGTGTGCAGAAATGCCCTAATCCACAGCTCTCCCCTGCCTGTGCTCCCTGTTCTCGATGCTTTTCTTGTCCGGAGGGCTTAAAATTCATGATTACGGGCAATCATCTGTCTCTGTGTCATGGTGCGTCTGCTCCCACTGAGCATTGCTTGATCCTTACTCACACACTACCTCCAGGAGTTTTATTTCAGGAACAAGACCAATAAATAAATAGATGTCGAAATCCAGCTGTTAGCTGGGAACTTGTTACCTGTTTTAAGGCTTGTGCGTTATATGGTGATTAAGTACGTTTTATATATGTAAGACCAATTGCCGAAGCTGTTTAGTTTTGTCTGAGCTTCTCAAAGTGAAAGTGGGTATCGTAGTTTGGTGAAATGGCTGTGTGCCGGGCACAGGCGGAAGAGTGTTTGTTCTCTTTGCCTGCGCTCACTCTTTGTACAGTGACTCATGGTTGCCTTTCACTGAACTACCTCCCCCTTCTCCATACCTGGAGTTTCCTGGTGTTGCATGCGTTACCCGGCAAAGCAGGGAGCATCTCCGTGTCTGCTCCTCTAACGTCCTGGCGTGTGGGTGAGTTAAGCTGGCTTGCAGCTTTTCAGGGTAAGGCTGAAAAAACCGCTCTTTGTGCAGCGTTTCTTGTGTGTGTGTCTGCTGGATGCTTAGAAACTGCCTTTCCCGGTGCATTTTCTGTGGATTAGTCAGGGATGTAAAGCTCATCTCTGTTTGGAGAATGGGCAGTACAGTGGAATTTAAATGCATCCTAATACCAAATCTATTAAACTATGAAACGCTCTTGCCTTGTATCGTGGGACAGAACTAGTTCTGATCTGTACTGTGTAACAGTGCTGGACTTCAGAAATAGGGATTGATAAACGAGGTGGGTGTTTAGCTTTTCCGAGCTGTATGGGAAGAGACTGGCTTCTTCAAATGGGATAATGGAGCTACCTTTTTTCCACTTGGAAAATTTGGGCTTTTTGGAAAAGCCAAAAATAAAGCTGAAGAGGAAAATGCTCTTGTACCGTGACAGCATGAATGCTTTGACTGGTTTTAGGGACTACAGTGTGACTTTAGATGTTGCTCAGAGAAAAGTGTAGAAAATGCAAGGCTTTTGGCTCACACTTTTTCATGCAGCACAGGGTTATTAGAAGAAAAGTGTGACGAGCTGAGCTCATCTTCCGCAAGTGAAAATATATTGCTTGCTTATTGTGTTTTCAGCTGTCTTGCTTCACTGGGTTGAAAACTGATGCCAGCTTTTTTGTCGAAAAGGTCAAAGAACTGGTTACTACCAATTCTTGTGTATTTTTTTCCAAGTCTGTGCAGACCACCTCTCTGGGTTCTGACTACAAGAGCATGGATTTTGCCTAGTTTGCTAACTAATTCTTTCTGTTGATACAAGTAAGGTGCAATGTGACTTCTCTCTCCTGTGCACCTGTCTCACTTCCTAGATGTGGGAAGTTTTGTAATTTCAAAAGTTAGTTGTTATGGCCCAGTTCCCTTATATTCTTAAGAGTATGCAGAACCAGCTGTAGCTGAAGGAGACTTTTCAAGGTAGCAAAATACAGAAATGATCCAGAGCTCCACCCTTAAAGTGATCTGGGTTTACAGTTCATCCTGTCAGCAGCAGATGATAACAGAAGCAAACAGACTTGTCAAGGCTCTGAAAAACAACCACCCTTTGTTAGGAAGCACGAGAAACAGACTGAGACTGAACAACTAAAAGCACAAGTCATATTTCTTTAAAACCCAGTCTATTGTTAGTCCTTTGACAGGTATACAAGAATATACAATATATACAAGAATATGTCTCACTGGCATTTACAGCCGTGTGAAGGCAAAAGAATATTGTGTGCCAGAGCTATATTGTGTGGAAAAAGCCTTTTTCTGCGCTTGGCAAGGAACTGGGCTCATTTTCTCAGCCTGATCTCTTGGCCTGGATAGGACTTGGGGAGAACTTAGACATGTTCTGTTTGATACAGGGGCTTGTTCTCATGGAGGAAGTCATTGGTCCAGTTCGTTGCCTGTCCTGTGTTTTTGCAGGGCTCTCACCTAGGGGGTTACTGCTTTGAAACCTTGTTTCCAGAGATGGAAATGGCCCAGTTCCATTGACTTCAGTGGCAGCAAAACTGGGGCTGTCAGCAGATGCTCACTCATGCAGTACCTAAGTCACTGTGATCAATTCTTCCCTTCCGAGTATAAAGCATGTGATGCTCCTAAGGAATGGATAGCTTAAAACCCCCTGATGCCACTCATGCTAACCAAGCCTTTACTCAAATTTAAGTCCAAGCTTGAAATTGCTGAACTTGGGTGCAGCCATGCACGGCGCCGTTAGATGTGGGCATCGTGGCTGTGAGTGGCAACACTCCATCCTGACTTTGTGCAGGGGAGGAAGCTTACTTTTGTCCTCTCCTTCCCCAAGCGGTTCATAAGAGCTGTGGATGGAGTCCTCAAGTCCTCCCACGCCGTCGCCTTTTCAACACATGGCAGTGGGTTGCGTTTTGCAGTTTGGGGCCCTTCATGGGATTCGTTTGCCTAACGCATAGATACTCAGGTCTCCCCGGGCTCCCTGTATAGTCAGAGGAGAGGAAAAGGCCATTTTAGGACATGCTACATAGCATCCTCTAGTAGGCGTTTTAAAATAGGTCAGATGAGTTGCACTCTAGAAATGCTGATTTCTCTTTGTAGTCACCCTAGTCTCCCTTATTTCACAGGTATTGGACGTGGTGGCAGGTAGGTGAGGTGAGTTAGCGAAACTCATCTCACTTTGGGGGTGCAGGCAGGCAGCAGTTCTAACAAATCTAACAAATTCTCTTCATTTTAGCACTTGTTTGTTGGGGTGGGGGGAACGGGAAACAAGTCCCATGCATTTCCGGAGTAATTTGAAGGAAAAAGTATTCAGTTCGGCTTTGTTTACCACCATACTTCTGGTAAGCTGTGTAAGCTCAGGAATAGCTGTGTAAGCTCAGGAGTAGCTGTGTAAACTGGCCATTCAAGCATTCTGGCCTTCAGTCTTGTAGCTAAAGATGGCTTTTATTTTTTTATCTCTTGCATCTAGTTTGAGGTGCAAGTTAAACAATAACTTTCTTTCCACAGTTTCTTTCCTTCTTGTAGTCTGTGCTCTTTGAACCCAGTACGCAACTGTTACAGCTGTCACTCTTACACTGGTATAACTGCCTAGAAATCACTGCTTTTCCTACTTCCCATCTAGCATCAGTGAAGTAAAGTGGTGATAAATCTGACCTCCTTTTTTTATCTTAAGATTAAAAAGAGGAAAAAGAAAAAGATATTGAACAGAAGAAAGGTATTATCTTGGGAAAAGCAGACAAAATCAGAAGACTGTAGAAGTGGTAACCAAAGGTACTCTCTGAAAATAGTTTCTACTACAGTAGCCCTTTGTGATGCCAGTTACAGCATGAGAGGTATTGGACATAATGTCCTGTGACTACCTAGAAGTATATGACATCTAGATGCAAACATATCCTTGATCTAGCTAGGACTAGAGGCAAATCAAGTGACAAGTACATACTGTGTGCAAGTACATGCAGGGCATAAAGCCCTCTTTCATGCCTTGCGTTCTCCTTGTTTTCCATAAAGTTGGTCCATATGTGTAGTCGAAGTGGATAGTAGGGAAGGAAGAAAATTATGCCTGTTGTGTGTGTGTCTGTGTGCATGCGTTGCAGGGGAAGTTGTACAAGTTCGCCATAAGCATTGTTTCCTGCTCATAGGAGCTTGGTGTGCATAGATACCAGGTACCTGAGGTTTATAGCTGTAGTTATGAGCTGTAAAATCGTGATATTTGATGGCTTTATAGATGGCAGCAGGGAGAAGGAAAATCAGATATGAAAGGTTAGGAGAGAGACTGGCAGACTGGTTTGCTAAGGTGTCGCAGCACCACTGTTGGACTTTGAGTTGCTTTCTCCAAGCATCAGTAGGGCTTTGAGCTATCAACTCTGTTAATGACTGTAAGTGACATAAAAGTATTTTAGATAATGCCTCTTTTACAGGACCAAGTCTGTTTTTGATGGCATATGTCCTATTCATGATACAGGAGCTGGATCGTGAAATATCTTTCATTTGAACTGGTGTCTTACTGTAGGTAGTTTTTCTCTTCATTTGCATATAGAAAGCTTTGTGGAATGCGAAATACCTTATCACTTCTTTAAGCATGAAGTATTTCTAATATAGGTTATTTTCTGCACCTACCCATTCCCAAATAGTACATTTTTGGCTGATCTTAAAATATGAGTGCCTCTGTCATTTAACCCGAGCTCCTTCATAGAACAGAGAAGTGTTTCCTCTTGTACAACTTAATTTAATTTTAATTTCCCCACCTTTCTATAAGGGAACACTGAACTTGATGTTGAAACAGTGTAATGTGAAGGCTTTGTGCCAGAATGAATTCGTCATTTTCTTTTGGTAGGTATTTCAAGAATGTGTTATTTCAGTCTTGCTTTGGAGAGGCTAAAATTCAGAGCTGAACTTAGAGTTCATATGCGTCCCTAATTCAGACTTGTTTGGGATGAAGGAAAAGCTGGGTTTTTTTTTGTTGTTTTTTTTTTCTTTTCTGTTAAACAGATACACTGACTTTAAGGACTTCTGCCACCTAGCACTCTGGTTATAGCCCAGATATCAAATGTTTCTGCAGCTGTGTAACCCACCTGAAAGGCAGAGACACCTTGGTTTTGGCTTGAATCTTAAATATTAGTTATCAGAATACAGGAGGGGAAAAAAAAAAAGATGATGGAAGGGGGTGGAGAATAGATCCCTCTTCTCCTCACCTTCCTCCCTGAGTAAATCTTTTTTTTTTTTTTTTTTTTGCTACTGAAGCTATTGGATTCATTTCAGCTGCAGGCTGTATTCTGACCTCAGTTTAAGGTGCAGCTCAGAGTTATCTGGTGTGTTTGAGGCTGTTACTGAGCTCTGTTACCCCGTGTGTTGAGGAAGAAGAAATATGAATCTAGGCTGATAATGTATCTTTTGTCTTTCTAGTTCATTAAGCTGCTCACCCGAGTATGAATTCTGGTGCCCTTCATATCAAAAGCCAAATTTAAGAGTCGGGTAACAGCTGCAATGACCAGGGAGTGCACACCACAAAAAAGAGAATTAGCAGCAGACTGACACATCAGGCTTTGAAATGCAGTATTGATTAATTCATTAAAATTAATAAGACACTCAATTATAGAACTCCCATTAAATTTTTCAGCTCTTCTGGAAATAGAACAATTTATATGTACATACACTTTAAAAAACACCTCAGTCACGACAAATTTAATGTCATTTCCTTCACAAACCACAAAATGTGTTATCTCTTAGTGAAGCCCAAGTTTGTCTGCATTCTGTTTAGTAAAACATTGGTTTTTATAGGTCACTGGCACTGGAAGACTTAATCATAGGAGTGTGTACTAGGTAAAAGTTGCTTTAGTGAGAATGATCTAAACCAGTGTATATTTGGACTAATGACACCGTAGTTGAGGTCAAAAGTAAAAAGGCAGATATTCATATGCATTCAGACACTAAGCATAAAAGTTCTCCTAGATGCTGCCTTTCTTTCTTTTCTTTTTTTTTTTCCTGTGGTAAATTTGAGCCTTGGGTAACAGGTTCTTACCTGAAGACACTGAGCGATGAAGGATGTTTTCTTCAGACTGGTTAATTTTTACCAAAACGGACAAGTTTATATAAAAACAAAGTGCATAGCAGGAAATTTTCTTTGACTTAAACTCAGGAGTTCAAGGGGAAAGTTTGTGAAAGGGAATATGGGTTCTTAGAAAGGAAAAATGTCAAATTTTCTGTAGTTCTTCAGAAATATGTATATCGTCTCCATAATACAGAAATGTGGTTTTCTGGCTACAGATCTTACTGCCTTGGGGAACCTTAAATGCCTTTAAGCTGGATTTCCAGTGTGAATCTCTATGCTTTACTAAGTATTGTGCTTTGTTAAATAATACCTTTAATAAAGGATTTGCTGGAGCTGTGGTTTGAGCTACTCAACTCTTGGCACTTCTCCCTCAAATGAGAAACTGCCATAGAAATATTCAGTTTTCACAGAGGAGTGAGGCGAGAGGAAGATGCAGATGTAAAATGAAGATCCTAGAGTGACTGCTTAATCCAGATTCTCTGATGGCGCTAGTGAACGGCAATTTTCATGGATGTGGTCGCTGCTAATACTCTTTTCCGCAAATGTTTGGTTGAATTTTATTGCCATACTGCCCAGGCAAGCTAACTCTTCTGTTTAACCACCAAATGGTAACTGCAAGCTATAGTTTATGTCCCAGTTTTGTCCTGCCATTGTGCCAGTCTTGGGTCCCACCTCGGGATAAGACAGGAGTTCAGCTTCAGCGTCTGCTTCTCTGGCATTGTAATCGCAGCAGCTTGCAGATGGCAACCGAAAAGCCTTGGGGCTGAACCAGAACTGGTAGCCTAGAACTAAATGTAGTGATACAGCCCTTCATCTAAGTCCTCTTGTTCCTGATGTTCAAAGTAACCGCTAAGACTCCCTGGTAATACGTATGCATGTTTTGAGTGTGTGAGTTAAGGTACTTGGGGCTTTCTGTTAAGCTCTGAGGCTCTGGAGATGTGAAAGCTATGCAAAAATCTGTGTCATATAAAGGAAACTTCTCCCACTCGTATCTGTAAAGGAAAATGACAGAATTTGATCCAAGTGTGTCTAGAAAAGTTAAATAATGAGATTTAAGCACACAGGGACTTCAATCTGAGCCTCCAGTTCCTGATTTTGTGTGAGAAAGTGGTGGTATTTTACTGTGTCTTAATGTGATTTTATTAGCAGTATAGCTTAATTCTCCAAAATCACTGAAATTTTCACTGGGTATCTTGCAGAAAGCCAGAGAAATTGTGAGGGGAGGAAGGAGGGAACGCTGCAGCATCAGCAATAGGCATATTGGACCACAGTCACGTTAGTCTAATGAAAAATCTGCCTTTTAATTTCTGGCTCATCAGATTTCTCGTTGTTGCATCAGCTATACATCTGGATAATAAGGTGATTGGGAAAAATTGCAGTCTCTTACATTTCTGTATCTCTTAAATTCTTCTCTTACACAATTTTGACTCCCTTGATAGTTGAAATAATGATTTAAAATGCTGTAGCAGGGCCTTCACAAAAGCAGCAAGATTATCCTCTACTACTAGGCCAGTGCCAATAGAGTCTGAAAGAGTGGGAATAAATTACTTTTCCAGGCCCGCTTTAATCCCTTGCTCATGTTCCTAAACAAGACTTTCAAGAGATTTGTATGAACAAAATTAAACTGACACTTTATCTTGATGAAGCTGCAGGCTGGCAAAGTCAGGCTAGTGTCTCTCCTTTCTGTACCTGGGAGTGCTGATGATCGTGTTAAAAATAAATTGCATGGGGGGTAAGGGGTGGGGTGAAGACAAACTTTTGCCCTTTTTCTGCATGCTTTTCTTTCTGTCTCCAGTCCTTGCTTATGCCTCTTAAAGCCTGTTTTCTTCAGTAAAGTGCCTTTCTACAGTAATGTTGTTTATTTTGTGCCTAACTTTACTTTCCCTGGTTGCTCCCAAGATTGTTCACAAACGGAGTACTCATATGTCAGTGATCCTGAGGATGCCAGGCAAACACAGACGAGCAGTGGGGAGATAAAAATGTTTTGTCCTCCACCCTCACAAAAACCAGCCTCTTCAGGCCTTGGAGGAGAATGAAGACTGGATAGAGAAGAGATCTTAGACTCATTGCTTTGCTCTGTCAAGGAGCAGGTTCTGCTGATGGGGTGTTTGGGAGTCCTTGAATGTGAACCTTTTCATTCAGAAAGGCTGAGGAGGTGAGGGCAGGGCTGGGAATGGCAGAAGTAGGACTCTTCTTTTTCTTCGACAAGCAGGAAAAAAACAAAAAGCCCAGATTGTGTCAGCTCTTCTGAAAGTGAAAAAGTAGAGCACAAGCAGTATTCTTCTCTACGTAGACAGTCTTTAAATAGAGGCAGCTGGTCATAGGCGCTGTGTTTGAATTCTAGGTTCAATAAAGGCACATCCTCTGGTTAAAAAAGGCAGAAGAGTATCATTTGTTAGTATTAAAAACCAGTGTCTAAATGCTTCAAGGACTTGTCATCAAGTGACTCACTGCGCTCTCATAACAGGACTTCTGGCTTTCAGATGAAAGTAATACTTGCTGAAACAGCATCCTGCCAGCTAATTTTGACAGTACCCCCTCCCAAAACTTGTCTCTCACTTACTCATGGTGAAGTGGGGTTTTGGGGGAATGAGGCAGAAGGAGAAGTCAAGGATAGCTTAGAAGATCAGAAACCTCATTAGCCCTATGTTGTAGGCTTCTGAGTGCCTGCTTTTCGATTTGTTCTCCGTTTCTCTCAAACGTGTGCCTGAGTTGCACAAGAGCAACATGCAGAAGTGTTGAAGTGGCCATGTTCATAAGAACTTGGTTATTTACTTACTCCAATCAAAAATGACCTTTGTGTGCTACATCTTTTCTACGGTTACCTGCTATTTACAAAAATGCTGATGCCAAAATCAGCTCAGTTTTCTTGGTCTCCTGCAGCTGATTAGGGGAACATCAGGGTTTTTTTTCTCTGTTTATTTCACATCATGAATTTTATTTTAGAGCCCTCTTACTTTTTTAGGAGCCAGTTCTTCATGATACGAGGCACATTCTGCAAGAGCCCTTCCTGCCTTCTGATCCAGTACTTACTCATCCTGGGACTGAATCCAAATACCACCAACAGTGCTTGTGTGGGTTTTTTATTTGTTTCAAAATGTTTGATCACATGCTGACATGGGGCAGCATTAAATGCATCAGTATGCAATTCAAGAGATAATGGTCACTGAGATGAAAGGAATCCTGCCCAAGCAGCAAGCGGCTTTCTACCCTAAACATCATACCTATTTGTGTCATCAGGCTTTGAGTCTAGTGTTATAGTGGATGTCTTGCATATCCGAAGATGTTCAGTTGTTCTTTGAATCCTACCCTGTTATTTTGGCTCATTATCCAGGTGCAGTGACTTCAACAAACTGATCTCCTCCTACGTCTGGTGTAGCTGTGTTTGGTTTTGAAGACTTGAAATCCTTCTAAACGCTACTCCATCCGCACCTCCTGCGGCCATAGGTAAATATTCTGAAATCCAATGGGATGAGCATGTGTAATCTCTATGGTCTGTCTTCCCCTTTTCTCATGAATTCATACACTTTACTTCTGCAGTGCACACTTGTTAGCATTATTCTTCTTTTCACTGGGATGTGAATGTATTGAGCACCCAAAGGCTTCTGTGGCATAACCTGTATTAATTTTAACATAGGACTGGATGCGTGTCAGTGAGAGCTCTGAGCTAAAATTCTTTATGAACTAAACCTACATATTCAGAAAGAGAGTCTGTTGTTGACTTTGCGTTCTTTGTGATTAGTGGATGTGTAGCTTCTGGTTTCTTGTGGGTTTTTTTTTTGTTTGTTTTTTTGAAAAGCCAACTTCTCCCCCACCCCCTACCCCGTCTTGCAAAAAAACTCTCAAGCAAGGATGTGGCTCTTGCCTGCTGTTTTCCTTTTGATGTAGTCAACTAAAAAATTAATATTAAAAACAAACCTCTGAATTTGAATTCTCTTGCAGTGTGTGTGTGCGTGGTGAAAGGACAGGATGGTTCTCTCTCCACCTGCTGGGAGCATGCTCTTGGCTTGAGGTTTTCTGCGAGGCTATGATCAGAGGGTGACGTTTGAGACAGTTGAGCTCATCGTGGCCTGCTGCCATCCAAAGGCAAGGGTGCTTTTCCCTTGTGATGTTTGGCAGGCCCCTGTGCTGGGCACTGACCTGGCAGAAAACTTAACAGAGCAGCAACGTGAGTGAATATGGCTGTAGTGTAGTATTAAATAAGCTGGCATGGAGCTCTCTGCAGGTTTGATACCTGGCTCTAAGGCCTGTGAGACACACGGCTAGATCTGGTGCCTTTTCAGGATTAGTTCACAAGCAACTCTGTGCCTTTGTGCTCTTGTGAGATCTCTCTGTGATTGTGGTAGCTGCTGTGTGTGGCTTTTTATTTTTATTTTGTTCTAAACTTCCTCTAACGCCAAACTTTCTGAACCTCTAGCACCTACTCAGTCAATTCCTGCTGGACTTGCTTATGCTCAGCATCTGAAAGTCCTCGGTATAAACTGGATTTCACTATCTGGATGGTTCTCTGTCTTTAATAAGTACAGCTGGGAGAAAGACCCTGAAAGAAAATCACAACTGGAGCATATGTGTTCCGCCTTTCCCCTCATGCTGGTGTTCTCCTGGGTTTGTGGCCTCACCTTTCATTCAGTTTGGAAAGCGTCAGCACTTCTTCGCTTTGCCTAGTGGCTGCTTTCAAAATACAGTTGTTAGTTTAGCAAAGCACTGTGGGGATTTTTCGGTCACCTGCGTGCATGATGTCTTGCATCTAGTGAGCGTTATATGTCCTCCTCTAATCTTGAAAAAATGATTCAGAATTGAAAGGATGCTTTCTACAGCAAGTTATAAGCTGTCTTATGGTCAGCTATACTAACCAGCATGATTAAATAATCGTATTGTTTTCCTGTGCTTGTTCCACCTTGCAGTCCTTTGGTTCAAAATCAAAGTGGTACAGTGCAGGAGCTGTTCTTTGTACAGGTGCCCCGGCTTATTCATTGAAGTACTGAGTTGCTCTGTTACCTTCCACCTAAGCATCACCTAGACGGGCTCACAGTGGGCATAAAACACAACTCTGCTGCACTGGTAATGTATCTACTTCTGTTGTCCAGGTATAAATGGCAGCACAGAAGTGGCAGGCAAGGGGGAACAGGGAAATAAATTCCTGGTATAACATAGTGCCAGTTTATCTCCAAATACCCTCAAATATGTACAGACTGATTTTGGCAATCAGAATTCATAGCCAAGATGGAAAGTTTATATGTCGACAAACTGTGCAGCAGGTATTCGGTAAGATCGGAACATGAAGGGAAAAAAAATCTATCAGTTAAGGGATTTATTTTATTTTATTTTTTTATTTTTTGGTAACCTAGGGACATAACTCCATCAGTAGCTTATGGATTTCAGTGGGAATGTTTGGGGGTTGCCTTAACAGTGCTTAGTGCCTAACCTTGAGAACAAAAGTAGAGTGTTTCATGTGGTTACAGACTAAAAGATGTGGGTAGGTATCTAGTGGGAATCCAGAAAGTGCGTGGGTGCTCGATTCCCTCGGAAACTATCGGGATTTGGCACCTAGGCTGGTAAAGTATTTTTAAAAACTCTTAAATATCTTTCTGAAAATTGGGTCTGATGTTGCTAATCAGTGTGAAGGGTGGGGGAATTTTTTTTTCTGAAGTCACTGCAGTCTTTGATCCTTGTTACTTTCTGGCAGATAAACAGGAGGAAATTGAGGGAAAGCAACAGAAATGACTTTGGGGCTAGAGGGATTGACGTAAGAGGAAGATAAAAGAGCTATCTACATGTGTAGTTTTATAAAGTGAGGAGGAGGGCAGGAGTGTTATGGGCTTCAGAAGGGTGTAAATGCCAAGGAGTGGAGGATGTGGAGGAAGGAAACTGTTTCGGTCTCGACCCTGCAAGTGCCTGTGCAGGCAGGTAGCTTCACACACAGCTTGTGCTGAAAGGAGCACTTTCATTGAACTTATGTCTGTGCTTGGAGCGTTACTGGGATGTGCTGGTGAGACGGAGAAACACTTGGTATGGCAAAGAGAACGGTGCATGCTTTGATACTTTAGTAGGGGTAAAACATTTAAATGTACAGTTGTTTGCACCTCTGATTGCCTGGCATCAGTGCGGTCCCAACAGCTTGCATAAAAGTTACTCTGTATTTCAGCCAGCTTTTGCAGTGAAGAGGAGCTTAGAAAGAAAAACCCCTTAGGCTGCAGTTGCTCCTGTCCCAAACTGTCATTGTTAGTGCTTGGATCTCCACCCTGTGTGAAAGGGGAGCTGGCTACCATGGTGACACTGATTAATCTCACTGATCTCTTTGTGGTCTCAATGGTCCACAAAGGCAGGCCAGGACAGGAAGGGGTGGGCAAGGTGACAGCCTTGCCAAGGCACAGGTTCATATGAGGGAAAGTGCAGAGATAGTGGATAGGCAAAGCAGTCTGTCTTGGGACTGCTCTCCTGCGATGCTAGCACCTTGCTTTTTATATCCATTAGGATGTCAGCTAGGGGGCCTTGGGGATTGCTTGATGACAAAGGTGTAAAAATGTCCCTTGGGGTTGACAAAGCCATAGCAGAGAATTTTTTGCAGTGGTCTTAACTGCTGAAGATGTTGGGGAGATTCTCATACCAAGTGCATTCATAGTAGCAGGTAGGTCATAGAAGCTAATTTGAGATAAATATACAAGAAAAATTAGACCAAATAGATAAGTTAGGTGTTAATAAGTCACCAGGGCTGGATGGCATTCAACCAAGTGTCCTGAGGAACTTGAATGTGAAACTGCTGGCCAAGCTGTATAATTTATCATTACAGACGGCTGCCATACCAGAGGTCTAGGGGGTTGCCAATGTAATTCCCATCTATAAAAAGGGGCTCCAGAGGGGATCCTGGGAACCACACACCATCAAGTCTCACTACTGTCTTACCAGGAATGGAAGAGTCTATAATAAAGAGCTGTGAATACACAGATAAATGTATCCTACTAGGAAAGGGTCAGCGTGGCTTCTGGAAAGGAAAATCCTGCTGCCCTAGCCATGTGGAGTTTTGTGGGATACCAGTAAGAAGAGGGGTGAAGTAAATACAATATATTTGGATTTCCAGAAAACTTTCTGACAAGATCTTAAGTTGCTACAGGGTTGGAGGAAAGGTTATTTTATACTTTGGAAGCCGTCTGAATAATAGGAAGCAAAGAGTAGGGGTTGATTTCACTTTTCAGGATGGCAGAGTCATTAGAGGGTGTGCGCTAGGTCAGTATGGCAATCTGGAGCAAGGAGTGAGGAGTGAAATCTTCAGGCTTGCAGATGATCCTAAGCTCTTTGAGGTGGTTGGATGCCACCCGAATGACTAGGGACTCCAGAAGTCATGTTGGACTCATCACTGAGCTGATCATTTCAGGGAAACGTCACTGTGCAGCAGCAGCCAAAAAAGCTGCCACCGTCATCAGGAAGGGGATGGATGGTATCGTTTTGCTGCTGTATAAATGCTAGGTGCATACACATCTTGTGTGGTGTGCAGCTCTGGTGTCCATGCCTCGAGAAGGACACAGTGGAGTTAAAGAAGGGCAGCAAAAATGATCAAGGGGGTGGACTGCCTTATGAGGAGGGGCTAAAAAGGCTTGGGCTCTTCTGTTTGGTGAGGAGAAGGGGAGGGGAGGAACATGAGGTTTATAAACAACAATAAAGTCAGTGGATAAGGCTGAATGTGAAACTTTCCCATCAGATCCCGTGCTCCTACAGCTAGGGAGCTCTTGATGAAACCAGGAGAAGATTGATTTAAAATAAATGGAAGAAAGTTCCTTACACAGCAGGTGTTGAACATCTGGAACTTGCTGCTTCAGTATTAGCAGGTTCAAAAAAAGGAATATATGGATTTATGGGCAGCAGGTCCATAAATGGATACTAAAAGAATTAAGCAGAGATCTGCCCTCTAACATCCCTTTATAAAACAAATCTGGATGCTGGGGGAGATGCAAAGGAAAGGACATTGGAAGGTGGATCGTAGGTATGGCCCAGTAGGGTATTTCTTTTTTCTGGCTCATTTAATTCTTGAGCATGTGGATAGCGATAGGAAGTACAGAATGAGCAATTCTGTTAAAACCATCTCACCATCATCTGAAGGAGTGTGCTAGTGCTGTGGAGAAGAATCAGTGCACGTGGCCTCAAAACAGGTGGAATATGGTGATAGGCTTTACGGCTCTAAACGGGGCAGGACGAATCCCACGTGTGTTGCCTTCGCGAGAGAGTCTTTGTGACCTTTCCTTTCCCCAGGGCTCTCTTCTGCAGGTTTTTCACAGGAAACGATCATCCAGGTGGCAGGCAAGCGTTGGACACTCCTTTGTGTGTGTGCTGAGATTTTTTTTTTTAATTAAAAGTGACTTATCCCTCATAGAAGTGATTTCTTTTTAAATGCTGTCTTCAGCAGGGTGTGCATGTGAACTATATTTTAATTAAGGGCGAGGAATCTGGTTTACATAACTGTATCACAGATTCTTATGAGAGAGTGAAAACAGCCCTGAGGGACTGATGGAAAGGCCAGCAAAATCAGTTGCCTCGCAGATGGCAGGCCTGACTCTGATCTCTCTTAGTCCCTCTCTACCTGTGGGACTTGCCCTTGGCTGGCCAACTGCCAGCGAGGTTGAACGGATGCAAAGGAACTGTCTCCTTATACCTTTATTTTGGAGCACTGATTTGTGGCTCTGGCTCGATATTGGTGGTTGTGGCTCTGCCAGAGATTATTGTCCCCAGAGTAAGAACAGCAAAATGAGATGCAAATTTACTTCTAAGCCCTTTCAGCTATGGCTTTATGCTCATTCTGAGGACTTCTTCCACCATGCCCAGCGCGGAGGGTATTATAACACTCAATTTGCCCATCTCATACAGGGTGGGAGCTGCTGGGGCGAGAGCAGCTTCCAACGCTGCAACTGAATCTACCTCCGTTCACAAATCACAGTCCTGCCTGGTGAACAGATGCTTCCCGCTGTGCTGTTTAGTGTGATTTGTGGTAGGAGTGCCTGTTGCAACCAAAGTACAGGCCGTAGCAGCCAGCTCAGTTGCTTTTGATTTAACAGCAGTGTTAGTGGGATTGGATTGAGGTGGATCTGTGCATCTTTGAAAGTGGGGGAATAAGGAAGTTGTCCTGGAAGTCACAAAGGAGCCTTTGGACGTGTGTGTGGCTTGTTTGTTTGTTTTTAAAAAAGGCTGTCTATTTAGATTTGATTTCAGTTCTAACACTGGAATGGGAGAGAGAATAGATAAGAAAAATGTTTCTGTATCATTAAGGAGGGAAAATCCAGGGTGTGTGCATGTTTGTTTGTTTGTTTTCTCTTAAGGAGAAATAAGTGCTAAGTTTGTTAAAACTCAATTGTTGCAGTACTGTAAGCAGAGCACATAAGCAAAAGGGGCTCCTCTTCACTGTGCACGAAGAGAAATATGAGAAACAAACCACAAAGCCTAAAGAGGCTAATGAGTTTTTATGAGTCAAACCTGGTCTGTCATTAACATCTGCTGCCTGTTTGTAGTGACTGAAGTGAGCATCCCTCTGAGAAAGCCTCGCATACTGGAGGCTGTTTTACTACCTCCAAAGAGAGTATTTGTTACCAGAATTTTAATGTGGTGTTGAAGAAGCCAAGCCGTTGATTGACTGTGCTGTTGTGACCTCGCAGTGTCTCGCTGAGCCTGGTGGTGGCTGGCAATTGTTTTTTCCAAACCAAAAAGCCTGGTGAGGTTTGGTATCTCTGTTTGTTGCATCCAGGGATATAAGGGGCAGATGCCTTTCCTTTCTGTTGTGTTAATCTAAACTAAAAGTCTGACACAGCTGAGTGGCATCCATAAATGATTTCTGTTGCTCTTCTCTGCCCAGAGAAGCTGTCTCTAGAGGGTGTCTAGAAATTCAGGTTTGTGTTGTCCGAAGTATGTAGTCTCCTTACATGCATCAAAGGCGAGTTTTGACGCTCAGCTCTTGTTATGTTGAACTGGCAGTTCATGCAGCCTATCCAAAAGGTGTCCGGGACTTAAACTGGTGGGAAATAACAAGGGATGCTTGGTTTCTGTAGTGTGTCCTACTGCAAATTGCACATAACTGATGGACACCTGCCTCAGTCTCCAGTGAAAGGAAGAAACTTACTTTGGAGGAATAGATCGGCAAGGAGGTGGGGCAGAGATAAGCCAGCTGCGGTCCGAATAGATGTTCTTCAGCTGTTTAGCAGAGCAGAGAAATGTAAATGAACATACTACCTCAGACAGAAAGGAATCCAACGATCATGTCACAGCTTGGATCTGCTGTGAAGTGAGTTAGTAGGTTTGGGCACGTGCTTCAAGCGGATTGTGAACATGAAAATAAGAGGGGCCCGGTGCTTGTCACTGTGAGATTGTCAGTTCCTCGTATGTGGCACAAGTACAGAGTTAAAAACTTCAATGTTGCATTAATGGCACTTTGCTTCCCTTTGTTACAGGGTGGAGGGCAACAGGGGATGCAACTTGGTGTCAGATCAGGGAAGGAGGGAGATGTCTCTGAAGGAACAAGAATAGTGTCAGTGGTGTAAATCTGAGAGGACCTGCAAAGGACTTTAAGCACCTCAGAGTGCAGAAACTGCAGAGAAATCCCACGTGGTGAAATGGTTTTACAGAGAGGGGCCTAAAATGAAAATCCTATTTCAGGTATCAGAGGTCAGAACAAAAACACCATGAGTTTTGCCAGGATCTACGATCCAAATCTATGCTTAGTGCTACTTGTGTCCTATAGGAAATAAGGTAAAGTATTGGAGTCAGTTGATGTTTTCAACCAGGAACAAACCTGCGAAGCTCATTTAGGGGGAAAGGAAAAATGCAGTGTGATGCACAGTAGTGACTCTGTGTGTGTCGAGGGCAGACTGATGTGTCCAGCAGTGCCGGTGTGTGTCCCCCACCCTGGAAAGTTGCACAGGAGATAGGTAAAGACAGTGCAGTGCTGCTGTCTCCCTCTCTGCTTTCAGCACTGTTCCTGTTGTCAGCGCGGTCCCAAACTGTAGCACCTTCTGCCTGGCATCCAGCCCCTCTGGAGCACGTTCTGCGGATCCCAACTCTGTGCCTTGCCCTTGAGTCTTTTTCAAAATTAGCAGGGAATTGGAGCTGAGGTGGATACAGAGAACCCAGAACTAGGGTAGGAGAGAAATCTGCAAAGCTGCATTTTGCTTCTCCTCTGCTGTAAACTTGGATGACCTTCCCCAACTCACTTAGAAACTGTGCTCTCAGTTTATACATGGGTAAGGAGCTAATATGGGTAGTATTGTACAGTTTTGGGTATTCTCTATTGCTCTACAGGATTTTTTTCCAGAGGAACCCAGCAGAAGTTGTTCCTTCACCCACATCAGTAGTGCTTTGTCATTGAATTGTGTTTTACAGAGCGATCATTTCCTAGGTGTTGTTTAAAATTTAGAAAAGGATCCTGAAATTTTATTAGTCTCTTTCCTTGATAGCAGGAGTTGGTTTAAAAAAAAAAAAAAAGTATCATCCTTCTCTGCAGAAACTTTCTTATTTTTCCTTCCAAATTATTTCAGCATATTTCTTTATTCCAAGTGTCTGTTAATTAGTTGTGCAGTGAAACAACAGTTTGTTCTTTTGAAGGCTGCACAGATTAGAAGATTCTCACATAGACAGCAAAAAAGCAAAGAAGTAAGAGCATCCTCAGGACTAATGTGAAGTATGATGGTTTCTGGACTGCTAGATGGCTGAAAAGTGGTGGGTAGATTGGGATTTTGCTTGCACAGATCTCCTAAACTTCAGTACTTTGAGTTTTGCTTTGTTTTCTTTGGCTTCAGGAGGCAGCCAGTATCTGGAGCTGAGGCAGTCTGGTACTCTGCTTAGTGTCCCCAAAAGACCTGCAGACTTAGCCAAACTTTTAGGCTTGAAAGAGATGAGCTGTGCAGCTTGAATTGTGACTGGATGCCTCTAGTTCTGGGAGTCTGTAATGACTGTGACCTTTTGAAATCTTGTTCAAACTGTTTTTATTACACTCAGACAGGAATGTTAGGTTCTTTGTTCCACCTCCTAAAAGGCAAACCTTTTTGTTTAAGCTGTTTGCAGCTTTTATAGTATGGTATACTTGGGTCAGGGGAGGAAGCGGGCATAGGCTGTTAGATGTTTCCAAGCTGCTTAAAAAGTCCTCCTGAATGCATGAAGCTTCAGGAAGCTCTAAGATCCCAGCTGAATTTTGCAAATAACCTCTGTCTGGATTAGGAGCAGAAATAAACCCCAACATTTGAGTTGCTTTGGACTTCTGTGAACATGAGTGAGTGGGCTGACTCCTCCCTCTGAGATAGACCTGTTCAGAAAGGGCTCCGCATTTAATTCTGAACTCTCCTGCGCTCTGGAAAGAAATGTCCAGCATTGGTTACACTTAGTGAAATGTTTTTGTTGTTCGAATAGGACAAAAATGCATGTTCAGCAGTTAGAGGTAAGATGAGAAAGATTTGCACTGCCCCTTGAAACCGTTGGAAGTACATTTCTCAATGCCTGTACATATTTAGGCATGTGTTTTGGGTCCCCATCTGCTTATTTTGGTTAAGAGAATAACTGTTTCTCCAGGCTGGGGAGAAAGAGAGAGAACAATAATTCTCATTATTCCTCTTGTGCATGTAGCTACACCACTAGAAATATCCTGCTTGAATATTATAATATAATAAATTACTACTTGAAATGATGTAGCTGGGTTTGTCAGAATAGCCAAAATTTTGGCTACTGTGGCAGAATTATGGGAGTAGGAGAACCTTGTGCTTAGGTTTTAAACAGAAATTTCAGGAGAAGTCCAAGGATTGAGGCATTAAGAAGTGAGCCTGTTCTTTAGTACTGCTTTTGCCCTTCTCTTCCTCCCGCCTTGGCCTGCTGACATCAGCATTGAATTACTGCAAGAGGCACTAAACTTGCGTGACAATAATACTGTGTATTTGGCTTTAGATTTAAAGCCTACAGGTAATCTGTCTTTCTAGGGCTGGGAGGCCTCTTGCTGGCTGATTGTGTCTATAGGCATGTGGAGAGTCTCCTGCTGTGTAGAAATTCTCCTGGGGCGGTGTTGTCAGGCACACATGCAATTTATTATGTGTAGCCTATGCACTGCATTTTCGGTAGTGCCTGAGCCTGCCTGAGGATATGCGTGTGTTGCAAGGATTGACTGTGGGGCTGCAGCTCAAACTGCCATGACTTACGCTATTTACTTTGGAAATCTTAGTTTCAGTTGCTACCGATAACCAAGCTGATTGTTATATTATACATTTAGCACTTTTTTTTTTAGTTCTTCTTCTAAAATTATTTCCATAAGTAATTAAGAAAAGACTGTGCGTTGATTCTGGAGAAGCTGGCATATCAAATCCCGTGAGGCTAGCAGCAGGTGCTGTAAGTAATCACTCTTCTAAATTAAGCAGCGCATTCCAAGGCACTAGGTTAATTTCTAGGTAAACAGCCTGCATACAAATTCTTAGAATCAGCTACATCATGACCCAGCAAGTTATTTAAGTCTGTGTGTAGCTTTAATCACATGAATTGTCTCACTGAAGTTAATGGGCCTTTCATTTTCAGAGGAAACTGGGACTGCGCTTGAGTTTCTGTTAAAATAGTGCTGTCACGTTGTCGCCTTCCTCTCTGCTTGTCGTCTTCATGGCTCTGTCTGTATTGCCAGCGGAGGTGTATTTGCAGCACGGGTAGCCACCTTGAGCTGCCTGGGGCCCAGGGTATGTATGCGAGTGGCTAATGTTTATGCTGAAGTCTGCTGTTGTGGGTTTTCAGTAACTAGTGCAAGAGCTCGCTAAAGTAGCGTTTGAGAGGTTTGTGCCATTTCCTTCCCCAGCTTGGTGTGTGCAAGTGAGTTTCTGCAGGTGACCTCGTGTCTCTAGTGGAGTTGTCTTGTGATCCGTAAGTACCTGCTGTTGTAGCAGATGCTGCTCAAGTGATGCTGGCTTTAGCCTCTTGCCTTTGGGTTTGCCCAGCTCCAGGCAGCAGCGTTCTTGGTTCAGGCTAGAAGCTCACCGACAAAAGTGTGCTCTGTTCTTCAGAAATTACTCTGAGCCCATGAGACTGGTGGGGTCTGTGCCATTTCTAATCTGAACACTACATGATTCCCATATACTGTGCAGGGCTTTAAGGAAATACAAAGACCTTTATTTTTGTTGCTACATAGAGCATGCCTTTTGAGTATTTTGTCTCACTTCTTGAGTAAGAAGGTGTGCTTCTTACAAATTCAAGTTCTCTTCAGGATGTATCTTCCCCCTTAAAGATCATCCCCAAAAATGTGGAAAAAGGGGAATCTGTGCTTAGAAGAACCCCATGCAAAGTGGAACAGAGCAGAAATAGTGCATGTGTTTCTTCCAGTGACTTGGAAAAGAACAGAATTTCAGTGAGCTAGGGCAAAAATGGATTTTTGGTGCCTCTTTCATGTGGCCGTAGATAGGTACTTGTGCTTCCTCAGAGTTACACTTGCTGCCTTTTCTGTCTGTGGATGCCCAACCTAATTATCAAGCTGGTGCTTGAAATCATACACCTATTAACTAGATCTGAAGCTGCTTTTTGCTCTCCTTAACTTGTTTTTGCTATGCTCAGTCATCTTCAGAAAGAAATGCTCTTAAGATTGAAGCCTGATGTCAGGTAAGAGTCCTTTCATGTTGAAAAGAAATTCCAGGTGATAACACACTTCTGAGGACTACGCTCAGTTTTTATGAAGAGTGTTACCGGATGGCATGACTCATGTAATTGATTTAGTGGTCTCTAGTTTCCTACTCTTTTTTTTTTTTCTTTTCGGTTTTAGTTCCTAGAAGTAGCTTTATTGGTTTAAATAAACAACCCTGAACGATCAAGAGTAGGGCTTGATCCAGGTCGTACCTGTCTGCTAGTGGCAGGTCCCAACTTTATGTTCAGGAAGCCTTGTCTGGTGGAGAAGGCGCTTTCCTTGGATTTGAAGAGGCCGGTAGAGTTCCCTGCTTTATGACAGAAACAAGTTAAATAAGCTATTTGGTTTTTTAGTAGTTCCGCTTCTACTTCAACACCTGAAATCTCAACAGAGCTGTGAGGAAAACGTCCTCTTTAAGTGGTGTTTCAGTTCTGCAGGGATTGGGACAAAAATATCTTTAAAAATGATGAAGAGGAAATTGTACCTGCTGCTTAACACTAACTCCCCACTCTTAAAGGATCTTCTGACTGTGCATGCCTTGTGGGTTTAACAGATGGTGTGAATGCTTGCGACTGTCTTCTCTGTGGTACTGTCTGATGTCTGCAAGGCTTGGAAATGGAGAGCTACACTGCACAAGAGCTGTGCAGGCAGTGATACGGTGACAGGAACACAGGAGCATGCTAATCTTGCGCACCCTCTCTGGGCAGTGTTTTCAAAAAGAATCAGAATTTGACCCCTTTAAAATACTGTGGGATGGCAGCATCAAAATCCTCCTTTCCAGATGATTTGGTGCCGTGTGGGTTGCAAGAACTAGAAGTGTTGGAGACCATCCTCAGCTCCTGGCAAGCAAGGAGGGAAGAAAGAAGCAACAGAGGGCATTTTTGTTGGGTCAGATTTAGTCAGGCTGAGTTTGGGCCCTGAAAATCCTCTTGGGCTGTAGGGGTTTTTTGTTTTTGTTGATGCTTTTAGAGAACTGATGATGCTGCATTTACATTCCAGGACATTACTGAAATTATGTAGTAATTTTATTAAACTCTGCTAGATTCCGTAGTGTTATCAGCTGTTAGATAAGGAACACCAACAATAGGTGGATGCTGCCTGGGTGTGCGTATTGCTTAGAGATTGCCTCACAAGGTAAAATCACAGGTTGGGCTTTCCTGGGTTGGCTATTGCCCATTTGGATAACCTCGAAGAAAATCAATTTTGCCCCTCAGTCTTGTTTGGCTTATCACTATTATCCTGTCTGCTTTTGAAACTTTTGAGGGTATTGACTGTCTCTCTATTATGTTTTTTGTTGAGCTCTTGGCTCCACATGGCCTCAAACTCCACTTACGTTTCCAGGTGTCACTCTGATACGAAGAATAGTAATTTGAGGGAGCTGGGAGGGAGTAAGGTATTTAAGAATAGTCCTCTCTATCTTTCTCACTAAGGACTGTCTTTTTAAACTCAGTCTATCCAAATCCTTTCCAGTCTACGTGAAGGATTTGTAATGCTTTCTGTTATCAAAAACAGAACTTTAAGGAAAAAGAATCTTGTCCCTCAACAAATATATGAACACTGGGTTAAGGGACTTGTACACTTCAATAACAACAAAAAATGACTCTACCAGTCTTTCCTCTGAGATTAAATGTGTCAAACAGATTGCTGTATCATTAGATTGAAACTTGGCAATTACGCTTGTGTGGCAATTTGATTCTCTTCTCCTAAAATACCTCTGGAGAGCATCCCACTGTAGCTCTGGTCTGATCCCAAGACTACCCAATGAATGCCCTGAACATACATACGTGTTAAATAACAAGTTCTGATGGTGAGGTCTGTGTATTTATTAGAAAGCTTTGAAATCTGGTTTGCTTTTCTAAGCATTTCCATTTAGGAAACAGGAACTAATGCCATCCTAATTTTAACTATAGAGGAGGAAGGGGAAATAAAAGGCTTCAGAGAACTAGGCTTTTGTCTAGACTGCAGAGCTAGCTGATTTTCTTGTACTGGCTTGCCAGCCTGCCTTCTCATTTTGGACTCTGGTCTACTGCTTCATTGCTTCCCTCTGTAAAAATCCAATAGCTTTCAGTATTGCCTACAAACCCTGGTCTCTTGTGACTGTCCCCATCACGGCTGTCCATGGCGAATGCCTTACTGACCTATATAATGCACAATCCTGTCTCTTTGTCCTTTGACACTCGTCACTTGAAAAGCTTTCCGCTGCTTTTGTCTTAAAAATTACTTTTGAAATTAAGGGTCCCCTTGTTTTATTGCCTGTAAAATGTGCATGATGGGGCAATTGCTTTGTTAGCTGGGATCCTATGGTCTTTCTGCACTGCACAAGCCTGCACCAAGCAGCTGACGGTCCAGCTTCGCGTGACGATGAATTTCCTACGTTTGCTCCTCAGTGGTGGCAGTGGTAGCTGTGTGGCTGCTGTTTATTATGCTGTAAATAATAGTTTAATGGGCTTGCATGGGCTAGATTGTTATTTCATGTTGGTGTGTGGTTTTTAATAGTATGTCACAGAATTACTTATGCCTTTTAATTTGCATCATTTGAAAAGGCAATATTTTTAAAATGGGATCATGATGTTAAGGGCTTGTGAAGTGGAGGGCAGACAGACTTTTGCCTGCTCCAGAGATTTTCCTCTCTGGAGAACGTAAGTCATAAACATCAAAACTGTGGGATTTTTTGCTCTGTGTGTTCTTTTTTTTTTTTTTTTTTTTTTTTTTTTAAACTTGGATTCATTGGGCTTTTTTCCTTCTGCAACTTGGATAGTTTAAAAAAAAAAAAAAACTAGTTTTGGGGTGAAATGCAGGCATGTCAACTAATCTGTGGAAGTCTTTTTGTCCTTTGAGAGCTCAGTGCTGCTTTTAAAATGGGAGCTGTCATGTCTCTTCAGCAGCGTGTGTGCTTAGTTTGACTCCTCTATTCCAAAATGAGTCATATTTCAATCCCCAAAAGTCCCCTAGTCAAATTTCCCCTTGGCTATTTTTTCAAGTTTTTTTTTTTGTTTTAGTTTGTGTCGGGGTGCTGCGTTGTTTAGTTTAGGGATACAGTCTGACTTGTGCAGTTGGTGTTGATCCTGTCACCTCTAAGCCCCTGTTGCCTCCAGAGAGCCGAATAAAGGATCTATTTAAGAACTAGGTGCCACAGACCCTACACTGTCGTTCATGATATCTGTGACTAGGTTTGGGCAGGATCCAGGCCCCGTTCGGAGCAGCAATACTGTAGGAAGCCTCTGGCTCACGGAATATATGAACTGCCTGTTGTTTGGCTCCTTACAAGATAAAGGTCAGATTGGGTTGAACAGGGCTGTTAGCCACGTTTCCCTCAAGTGGAAGGTCGTTCAAGTCGGTCATATAGTTAACTAAGCAAATATTGACCAGATAAGAGTGTGGAATGGGGATGGTGAAGTCCCTCAACCTGCAGCAGACTGGTTTCCTGAGTATCCAAGCTACTGATGTTGATCCGGGTGCAAGGCCGCTGTGTGGGCAGCCGCTGGCTCTCAGGTCTGGGCGCTTCCTGGCTATAAACTCATCCACCTTCTCACAGGTCCCTCTGGTGGAGATGGTAGTTGTTTGAGGGTTATTCTGAGGATATTGTGTGGGCTGGAAAGGGGTCCTAAAAAAGCATCCATCTATTGTTGGTGTTACTTAGCAGGATAACAGCAGGGTTTAATAAAACATGGGATTATTACATAATTTCAGTGATGCCCTGGCTGCAAATGCTGTGTGGAGCTTTTGCCCTGAAGAGCCTGGTTGGTTCGGCGTTGAGTAGCCTGTGGAGCTGTGTTTTTGACTGTGTGCTCTTAAAATCAGCATGCTAAAAATGCAATTAATATGCATGTATGTATACATACTTTGGCTGAATTCAACTGTTGCAAAAGACACCCTTGGAAGCCTCGTCTCAGATGTTGTTGGCGTGTCCTTCACATTTTGCCAGTTTTCAGAAGCTGTCAGGTAGCACTGCGTGGGAAGTGTTGCAAGGCATTATGGGCTAAATCCTGAGAACCTAATTTGGGCCAAACTCCCACTGTTTTCAGTGGGTGGCTTGCTGGCATTAGTGCCAGGGACCCCTTTAGCTGTAACAGATGACCTTTCTGTCTTTTTAAAGTCAGCGAGACTGAGAATTGGTGCTTGTGTCTTGTATTAGAGATCAAATTGCAGGATTACAGCCCAGGCCAATGCTACTTAAGATTTATACATGTGGTTGGATTTGTGAACAAGACGTCGGTTAAATAAAAACATTTCCAGCAACTGTTCCTTAGATTCTCAATAATGCTGGTCAAATGCCAGAGATCTGGAAATAGAAGTTAGCTGGTGGTTTAGAGCAGTTCATAAAGAGTACTTTCATTCTGCAGAGAAGCTCTGTGTTCTGAAAACTCTACTTTTCATTTATTGTAAAATGAAAACTTTTTAAATTCTTTCAAAATATCACAACTTTATTGAAACAACTTTTTGTTCAGATGATTGATTTTTCTAGGAAAATGCTTCTGTGAACTACCTGCAACTTTTGTCAAAATACTGATTTACAGCAAGAGATTCTGGATTGCGTATATCAATAGGAGTTAATAGTTTGAAGGTGGATACCTGAAGTTCATGACTGGCACTAAGTAGTTGGCATCTGGCCTGTCTGTGCAAGAAAGAAAAATTTTGTGTGTTGACAACACTCAAAAACCAAAACAAAATCCCAGTGTTAAAAAAAAGGCCCAAACACCACCCCCAAAACCTTTAAAAAACAGTGCTGTGCAAACCTTGCCTGGCAGGACATACTCCCCAGCCAAAGAAAGACCTTCTCTTCTGTACTTCGGTGGAGTGTTAGCTACAAGGTCTGCCTGAAACTGTCTTGGTGTTTAATGTTGTGCAAGAACAGTCTAAGAATTTGCTCAGCTGGAGTTGAGGCTCTGAAGCTGACACTGTCTTGGATTTTCTTGCTTCCCCACTTCCCTTTAGGACATGCCCTCTACTTATCCCTACTTCAGAGTAGGGAGGGCTTTTCTGTCACATCACCCAGCCTGCAAGGTGAGGAGGGTTTTTTCCATCCTTGCTTTCCCCCTTCCACCTCTGCTGTTGTGTTTCCCATCACAATTGCATGTGCCTTTTTTGGGGGTGGGGTGGGGTGGTGTGTATTTTTGTTTTGTTTTTTGGCAACTTGCTTTTCACTTGTGGTAACTGCAATTGCAGAAGCACCTGGAAGAGATTTTTTCATGCTAGGTGTTCTGTAACTACCTGAATTGCCTTTCTCCTAAAGATTTGATTGAGTTGGATGAAGATGGGGAAGTACTTTTCATTTCCTTCCCCATCAGTGCCTCCAAGATCACAAAATAGGTTGGTGCAAGAATTGGGACAAGAACTTGCATCTCCCAAGTACCAGGACTGTGGTTCATGTGTTAAAACTCAAAATGGGGGCACTGGAGTGTTGATCCCAACTCTCTCACTGACTTTGTGTTCAAGGTTGTCACTTACCAGCTGTTTTTATTGGCCATCATCACTAAACTGGAACCTTGGACACTGTTGACAAAAAATCCAGTTTCTTCAAATAAAATGATCTTGGGAATGTCTCTCCCTTAAAGGCTCCCTGCCACTTTTTGTGGCCTGTCACAGAATTGGTGAGGTTGGAAGGGACCTCTGGAGATGGTCTAGTCCCACCTCCCTGCTTAAAGCAGGGTCAGCTGGAGCAGATTGCTCAGGACCATGTCCAGTCAGCTTTTGAATGTCTCCGTGGATGGAGACTCCGTGACCTTTCTGGGCAACCTGGTCTGGTGTTCAAACACCCTCACAGTAACAAAAGTTTTTTTGTTATGTTGAAATGGAATTTCTTGTGTTTCAGTTTGTGCCCGTTGTGTCTTGTCCTTTCCCTGGATGCCCCCAAGAAGAGTCTGGCTCAGTCTCCTGTACACCCTCCCATCAGGCATTCATACATCTTGATAAGACCCCCCCTGAGTCTTCTCTTCTCCAGACTGAACAGTCCCAGCACTCTCAGTCTCTCCTCATGTCAGATGCTCCAGTCCTTTAATCATCTTCACAGCTCTTCACTGGATTCACTCCAGTAAGTCCATGCCTTTCTTGTACTGGGGAGCCCAGAACTGGGCAAAGCACTCCTGTCGTAGTCCCACCAGTGCTGAGTAGCAGGGAACGATCACCTCCCTCGACCTGCTGGCAGCTCTCTTCCTAGTGCAGCGAGGATGTGTTGTTGCAAGGGCACGTTATGGATGATGTTGAACTTGTCTGTGAGGACCCCTAGATCCTTATCTGCCAAGCTGGTCGGCCACCAGCGTGTCCTGGTCCCTGGGGTTATTCTTCCCCAGCTGCAGGACTTGGCCTTTGCCTTTGCTGAACTTCATGAGGTTCCTGTCAGCCCATTTCTCCAGCCTGTTGAGGTCCCTCTGAATGGCAGCACAAGCATCTGGTGTATCAGCCTCTCCTACTTTTCTTATTTTCTGCAAACTTGCTGAGATTGCGCTCTGTCCCTTCGCCTATAATCTTTTCTTAAAGGAGAATTCGGAGCCCTCTGTGTAGTGTTTAGTGAATCAGATCTCTGAACAGTTCTTGAAATAAGTTGCTGTTGGCTGGGGGAAACGAGACAGAGATGAAGTAACTTCCCCAAGACTGAGAGCTCTTAAACCTGTGGCATATAGCAAGAGACTTCATCTTTATTATTTGACCCTTCAATTCCCTGAAGCTCACATACTTGCTCTAATACCAGCTTGTTCCCCGTGCTGGCACCATAGCAGCCTGCACGAAGTATCACTGTACAGTCTTGCTTGCTGGGCAAAAGCTGGACAGGGAAAGCTTTCCAGGGTAGGAAATCCAAGGGGTGGGTAGGTAAAGTGTGGCAGAAGAGTGAGGGAAAAATCTAATTGTAATTTAATGGTATTGCAAAGTGTGGGGTTTTTTTTCCCCTAAACTGTGCCCCAGAGGAAATAGAGGCATCAACTGAAATTTTCTCAGTGCTTTATCTATATCCCCCCTCCCCCCAAACCTACACCCTATGCATAGTCTAAACCTCTGGGGTAACAGATGGTGTTAAAAGGGAGAGGGAGAGAGAGCAATTTGCATCTAAATAGCTGAAATAAGAGGGTCATGTCCCAGAGACCAGCCCCACTCACCTGCTGTTTAAATCCCCCTGAGAAACAGGCATACATGCTTAGTTTTTTAACGTCTGTGTCAGCTGTGCTTAACTCTCTAAAGCATGCTCCGAGAAAAGCTGCAAGCCTGGGTGTATTGCCAGATTGATTCTGTTCCAGCCTCAAAACTATGAAAATATTCTGGTGCCACTTTGAACTCGTAAGGATGTAGCTCTTTGGCGAATGAGGCTGACAGCTGTGTCGTCTTCTTTTTTTTTTTTTTTTTTTTTCCCCCCCTCTCTCTCCCAGCCCTCCCATCAGAGCTACTGCTGCCTTTGGGTATCATAATTAGTGTTGTGCAAATGCTGGTGTTATAGAAGGGGTGCAAAGCAATGGTTGCCTTCTGAGTCAGCTTCGTGCTTACGAGCCCACGGTTCAGCCTTCAAAGGTGCGCTTGCCGTATTACCTCGCTGCCTCGCGCGACACAGTCCTGCATTGGATTTGTGCACGTAGGTGAGATTGGGGTTTTTGACCCTAGAGACCAAATCGCAGCACAGCAGTGATTCTGCAGGCCTATGGCATGCTTTTTGGTGATTTTATCTGTGTGTATAAAGGTCTAATGTCTTCTTGAGGAGGTGGGGAGGAAGAGAAACACCCACCCACCTCTCCTACTTATTTATGGGTCTGTTCCCTATCCTAGCAGCAAGGAGTAAGCTCCAGTCTCTTTAGACAGAGCTCCTCATGGCTGTACGGACCTGTAATAAGAAAAATCTTCCCCCTCAATAATCATGTGCTCTATTCCCAACAGCACTCTCAACCCATCCTATCTAGTTGCTAGCCAGTATTTGAGGGAGGCAGGCTGTGGAGGAAGCAAAAAAGCTTCATTACATTCTTCCTCTTAAATACCAGGAGGAGCAAAACCTGCTTCCACCCACCAGTTCTTTGGACTTACACACTCAAGTGCTAAAAATAAGTACTGTGGGGATATTCCAAGGGGGTTCGGGAACTTTCAGTTTTGTCTGGTGGCATCTTCCTCCCCTCCGAGTAGGCCAGAGCCATGAGGAGTTTGTGTGCGGCAGACTTCAGTGCTCAGCAAGATGTGGAGTGGTGAAGGAGATGGCTGGGGCCCACCTCTATCTTCTGCGGAGTCCGCTGGTGGAAAAACCCTTCTGCAGAGGAGTATTCCTATTTGTGGATCTGAAAGATCTTGACTCTCTGGCTTCTTTTTTCACAGGCCTGTAGGAAAAGGCGAATGGAAATTTTGAGGTTAACCTCTTTTGAGTTGCCGAGCTCTCTCCCTCCCACAAGTGTCGTGAAAGAGGAAACGTTCTCAAGAAGTGTGTCCTGGTTTTCTTTTCTCTTTTAATCCCTAAGTGTATTTCCATATAGTGAATGTTAGTGCCTGAATGACCCATATGCAGGAGGTAAACATGGATTTGGGCAGCTACCTTGCTGTTTATAACCCTCGGGTGGGTGGGTGGATGTTTTGTGTGTCTGTGTGTTTTTACTGAATTCAAGTGAGTAGAGATGAGATCAGGTGTATGTATACTTACAAAAGAAAGCTAGCCACTGAGTAATACCAAATAATGTGTGTGTACTGTGCTTTATAGCTTTTTACAGCTTTTTTTTTTAGGTAGTACTTTATATCTTTTGGGGATAATTATGCTTTCTAAATTCTTATAAGATACATGCTTGCTCTCTGTAATTAAGCAAAAAAGCTGAGTTACTTACAGGAGTAGCTTGCAGGCTGTGAATTGAGCTCTGCCTCTGCACCGCTGCTTCCCTCTTGAAACCCTGCTCCTTTTGCTGTCTTCTCTTGGACCCCAGTTCAGAGACACACTTAAGAGGCTCTGGCAATAAGCTGCCTTGTGTTGCTGTATTCTGTGCATAAAATGTTGTTATACAGCAGGGCCCCACAGAGCATGTGAGAGCAAATCCAGAAATGAAAGATGTTTTTTGAAATATTTCTTTCTTTTTTTAATGAAAACACGTGAACTGTGCAGCTGTAGGAAAGTCACATACTACTTTTTGACAGAGGAGGCCAAGGATGGAAATACGAGGCAATAAGAAATCCCTTTAAGGCAGGATTTGCAGGTAGTGGGGAGAAGAACAGGAAAATTTTATTTGTTGAACTGAGTTGCATGCCTTTTTTTTTTTTAAGCACTTAGCGAGTGACTGAATGACAGTGGGAATCTTTAATTCTCTAATTTCCTGGCCTCTCCAATTGGGAGAGGTACTTTTTATGCAGAAAGTACCATTTTATTAGCTTTTTGCAGTTGCTTTCTGGGTAAGAGACTAAAGGATTTAAAAAAAAAAGAAAAGAAAAAAAAAGAAAAAAAGATTTGCGCTGGAGCAGAACCACACCTGAAGTAATCCTCAGGATAATAGGATTATTTGTCTGATTTTTTTAATTAAAGCAGAATTCTAACTAGACTATTTTTAGCATACATTCAGCTATGGATTGTTGTTGCAGGTCTAATTGCTTCCTAAATTAGAGATACCAATATTCTAATTCACCCTTTCCCTCTGAGGACACTGGCATTAAGAGAAAGAATAAAATGATATGTAAATGATATACAGGCATGCCTAAATAGCAAACAGTGTTTAAAAACATTAGCCAAAATTTAAGCCTTATCTTTACCTAGGATGCCTTGACAGAGAGATGACAAATTGATACTTCTCTGGATTTATTTATTTCTCTGTTTTGACAAGTCATTTGAATGCTTAGAAATGTAGTCTGAGAAAAATGCCAATAATCTCAACCTTTGAGGAAGGAGAAGGTTAATGAATCTCCAAGGAAATAGCCAAAATACAGATTCTTCCGGGGGGAGAGACTGTTAGGAACCAGCTGAGCAGGGGCTGGAGACGATACATCATCCTGGATCTAAGCTACAAGCTGTCTGCTGATAGCATGAGATACTCAAATGACAGACTTGTGGGTTGGTTTGCACTGGGCTGCTTTTGGAGAGCCCATTTCAGAGTCATGGTTTGGGATTTGACCACTTCTGCTTGAGATGTCTCAGTTCGGCCTTCTCTGAACCAAAGCAGTAGTTTTGGGGGGGATTTTATTTGTACCAAGCAGCAAAACCCTTTGGGAGTTTCAGGTATGGGGATGTAAATTCAAATCCTGTTGAAAGCATTTATATTAGGCCCAGATCCCACTTCTGTTTTTAATGCTAATGGGACCTAGCACAAAGACAGACCACAGATTTGGATGTCTATTATAATATTTTAATAGAGCAACAGAGACTGATAAAACTTTGAGGCTGTGGTTAGGGTAGTATATTTTCTTAGGTCCTCAGATAAACCTAGGCATACAGTGAAGCATGTTCAGAGAAAAAGAACACAATTACTTCTAGCCTGAAATGACTTTTCTTAAAAATAAAAGCAGCCAAATAGGAATACCTTGAGAGGCTGTGTTCAGCACCCACAAATACCAGCGGTACAAGAATACCAAGAACGGAGGAAAACTCAGCTTGAAGGGAATGACTGGAAAGCGACAGTAGAAAGAGCAGCCTTCTGCTTGAGAAGGAGATGATTTACTTAAGCCATCAGGTTCTGTTCCAAATTGATTTGTGGGATCTCCCTTCCCGTGGTCAGCATATTTCACACCGCAGAACTCCCCTGCGGGAGAGGCGTACGGGAACAGGAACGGGCAGGTAATGTGGGTCTCGCTGCAGCAGGTGTACGAATGGGAACTGTGGTGAGGAGAGAGGCAGTGCATGCACGAGGCAGGGTGTAATGCCCTAAGGTGAACAAGGCAGAATTAGTTTGGGAGGTGCTGCCCTACACGTTCCTCCTGGGTCTGATCAGGGACTGACTGCCTTTGAGATTTCCTGTGGGCTGTGAAATAGCTATTTCCAAAACTGACTGCCTTGTTTGTATCTGAGGTTTGTAGCAAATGGAGCTGTTTAAAAAATTGAATAAAAATCGAATTTAAAAACTGAATTAAAAATACCTCATTTGTCACTCTCTTGCCTTGGGTTTGTGATAGGAGAGACAGGGGTTATGGGCAGGTACCATGGGGTTCACACCGAGGTGCGAATTGTTTTGTATGCCTGGATCCTGAGGAAGCATTAGGGTTGGGGTATTAGCAGGAACTTCTACAAGAGTGTGCTGGTAGTGAATGTCCTTGAATCTTCGTTCCTGGAATTAAGAAAGGATGATCAGAAAAGTCTGCATCTTGATCTGCCGCATGCTGTGCTCTCACAGTGCAGCTAATTCCTGTACTGATTACCTTAGCAGGAAGGAACAGTGGGACTCCAGCAAGGGGGTTTGCAGCAACGGGAGGGAGGGAGTGCTGCACTGAATAAAATGCTTTTACCCATACTTCTTCCTAGATCATCAGTGTTTAGATGCCACCTTCATTTTGGGAAACCAGCAAGTGTTGGCTAATGCTTAGAAAAGGTATAAGACCATCTGTAGGGCTTCATGGCTGCACGGTGGTGACCATGCTTCTAACAATTCTTAGCATTTTGAGGAGGAAGAGGAGAAGCAAGCAATCTCACAAAGCCATCTTTGGATAAATAAAACATGCATACTGGCTGTCCATTCATCACTGAAGTCCAAATCGTGCTGGATTTGCAGGTCATATTAGTGGTGTTGCTGATTTTGTGATGCAGATGCCCATCCATTAGAAATTGGACTGGAAGAAGCAAGTCCTCTGCTGGGGGTGCTGGCAGGGCTGCGTATGGGAGCTTGACCTGTCTCAGCTGGACTGGGGTTTTTGACTCCAGCCGATGCTGCTGCTTCGTGAGGGAAAGCAAGGTTTACAGAGGTCGCAGAGAAGATCTGTACATCTCACTAGGAGCTGCTTAGGTAGCTGCGGCAAGAACACAAGCTCTGTGCCCCAAAAAGTCCTGCATCACAAAGTTAAGGAAAACCTTGCCAACTATTTCTGGTCCTGTTGTTAACTCCTCCTCCTTCTGGTTACATACTCCCTTAAAATGGACCCAGTACTGTAGTGATGTTCTTATGATTTGCTTTTATTCCATGGAATAAAAATAGTTCAGTTGGCTCCTGTGCCTTATTTAACTAATGGAGAATTGCATCATAATCTGCTGTGGAAACAGCAGATCCTTTGTACCAGACCTATGGAGCTTTCTATTCTCTGCCCAAAAGCAGTAAGTATGATTGGGATCTGTATAAAGGTGGCAATAAAATGCCTGATGGTACCTCCTAAAACCAAGCTCCTGCTCATTAAAATAAACGATGATGATTCTTAATGGACTTGTGAATGTTCTGCAGCGCATTTGGTAAAAGTAACAGTCTACTAATGCGGGATCTTGCGGCAGTGTAGCAGTTCTGTACATACTGGGATTATGAACTGTGTACAACATTCATTTAGCAAAATGCCCTATTATTATAAACACAGAGCTAATGCTTTATCAGTGAAGATGGCTCTACTGTAAAAGCAAAGCTGCATGGAAACCGTAAGGTACTTGAGGCTTTTTCCATCTTGTCTTTTAAATGAACTGCTTTTAGAGCATTAAATGTGTCATAATTGAAGGAATAATCATTGCAGACTCGAAGCAGATTTATGCGTAATTCTTAAGTTGTTTTGTCTCTACCAGTTGTAAATTAGCTCTTTCAGTTATGGATCTCTGCACTTGCTTTCCGTGTGTCTGTCTTCAGTTGTCTGCAAAACCTTGTGTTCAATGCAAAGCTCATTTTATCTGGGGAAAATTATTCATTCTGCCTCCTTTCCCAACTTTAAGAAGAACCAAACTTTAAAGAAGCAATGTGAAACTGAAGCAATTCGTGTGATTTGATTTAACTGAAAAACACTGCCAGTATGAGCATCCTGGCTGACAATTAAGGGAATGTGACAGATTTGCCAGTGTGTTACATAAATGCTACTGAGCACAGGGCTTCCTACCGTCATTAGCTGCAATGAAGACAATGGAGCTGTAGACGGTAGCAAGCGCTGCTCTGATGATAAATGTTTGCATTTCCAATTAGGGCTGAACTGTTGTGGCAATTCCCTCTCGGTCTAATTGAGGCTCTTGGACAGCTTCATCCACTAATGATGCTTGTGCTTTGGACGGTGTCGTCTTGCTCTTTAGTCTCCCAGTGAGGAAGGAGTCGGATGAGTTTTTCACTGTTAGGGCATCGCTTTCCTTTTTGCAGCTCTGTGTTAGACTCTCTTCTCTCAAGAATTTACCTTCTACAGAATGGGTTAACTCAAATTTTCTGCAATTTCCATACTGTGTCTTTCTGCTGACCACTGCACTAAACTGTCCTCCATGCATTTGTCGACCTGATGTGTTTTCTGACATGTGCCTTACCCCTCTCATTGCAGATGTCACATCTCTGCGCCTAATAAGGTGCCTGCGTACATACGTTTTGGCAAATATGTGCATGTTCTTAAAACTTGAGTAAGTTCAGGATTAATGGAGCTCTTTACCTTTTAAAACTGCTTGCAACTCCTTCGGGCAGGTAGTTATTAGAAGTTGATGTAATTTAGTGGAGTTGCATCATCTGTGATTTACAGACAGTGTCTGCTAACCCTAGACGAATTCCACTGAGAGCGTCATGTGTAGCTCAAGTCATCAGGATTGTCCCTCACAGCAAGGGTGCTAGTCTGTCTGCCATCCGCCACTGCTTACAAGCAGCCTCTCCGTTTTGACGGGAGATGTAGAAAATGGGATTTCCATCAGAGTTGTGCCATGGAAGTGGGACGTAACGCCATCCTCCTAGGAATTACTCTATCTCAGGGGTAGCGGGGCTTAATTCTGAGCCTTGTGCTCTACGTTTGTCTGCTGGTTGGATACCTTCAAGTAAAAATTTGATTAGTAATTCCATTACTTTCAGCGCTATTGCTGCTAATTGGACTTAGAGCCAAGTAACCTCCATGGAGAGTCATGCTGGTGCATTTAGCTGGGTGTTTTAATATATTTTCTTTATGCTTCATCCTGTCTTTTCCTCTGGAATGCAACTTTTCTCCCAGAAACCTGCTCATACGTGTTTTGGATATGCTTTTTTTTTTTTTTTTTTTTTAAGCATAAGAGGACTTTGTTCCTCCCCACCCTGCTTTGCCGTCTGACTCCGGTGGCTGCTTGGGCAGTTGAAGCCCTGCCGTTGCATGAGCTCAGGTGGAATCGGAGCCAAGGCTGCTCCGTGCCGCACTGGAAAGAGGAGCCTGCGCCGACGTCCGCACCGGCAAACTTGCTTGTCCTGGCAAGCCGCTGGGGCAGGGGAGACAGCGATTTTTTTTTTTTTTTCCTCCTGTGGATGCAGTTTTTCTCTTGAGCCGTATTAAAGTGCCACTGGAGCAGGGCAAGTGTTCAGTCAAAATTCGCAGGCTGCTACACAGGGGTAGGAACAGCCACGGCTGGTCTCTGCAGTCTGTTGAAGCTGTAGGTACCTGGCTGGAAAACATGAGCTCGTCGTGTGCTCTGGTTACTTGGGCATAGCTGGGCATTGGTTGTGAAATTATCACAGGGGTTAGTTTGACGCTGCCAGGTATTCACCATTTTTCATTCTTTTTTTGAGATGTAGCAACTATTTGGATGCCGATTCCTTTTGCCTCTGCGATGAAACTGCTGAAGATGAGCTGAAACATGGCAATTTAAGCTGTCCTTGCTTCTCCGCAGCGTTGGATGAGAGGCTGATCCTAGGGATGGAGCTTGACCTGCTGTAATGCTAGTGAAACGCTCCACGCGTCTGGGTGACTGTAACAGCAGTCACGCATGGGCCCACACCAACGCAGCTGGCAAAAGCTGGACCTTAGTTATTTAAACCAAACAAAAAGAAGCTTCCCTTAACTTGGGCAAAAGAAGAACTCTGCACTGTTGCTAGGAATCAAGCAGTTATAATTAGTGTCTCCTTCTTTAGGAGTGTATCTGTGTGGTTCGATGGGTTAGCACGTATGTCTGCCCAGGAGAAAGCTTCACAGCTCTGCCCAAAAGCGGTGCCCGCTGTGATGGCGACCGTGTCCTTCTGCAAAGTACAGGCTGGGGGATCTCACCCAGCAACTCTTGCACTTAACTCAAGCAGTTGTGGCTGAATTATTGTTATTTTTTTTTTAAAGGACCCCCCTGCCTGTTGGCGTTTGGAAACTCCAGGCAGCGGGCTCCTCCAGCATTCCCGCTGCGTTGTGGCTGGTCAATTATCTTTTATGTCTCGCGCTATAGAAATAAAGCTGGCAGCGGAGCAAGACCGCAGCCAGCAGTTGGCCAGCTGCCATGCGAGCCTCTCTGCCTTCCCCCTGCTCACACCCACCCGTGCTGCGGGTAGTGCTGCAGGCGTTCCTTCCTAAATGGAGACTCCTTTAGTAACTAGCTGGAGAATCGATCCGGTCCTACAGTTACTGGTTTTCAGTCACCTCTAAATGCGATGATCAGCCTGTCCTTTTTTACAGGTGGAAACACATGAGGCTCAGCCTGACAACGCAGCTTAGTCCCATGTAAAATAACAAAAGCGAAATGAACGGGTGCCTGTTCATCCGGTGTCGAAACCCAGCCGGTAAACTAAGACATTAATGTGCTCCTGGGATAAAAAGCGTGACACATGGCAGGGATGTGTTTGAACAGAGCGGAGGCCGGCCCTGGCTCCTTCTCGCCGTGTCTGTGCAAGGAGGAGGAAGGAGATTTCTGCCGCGTGTGTGCATTAGCAGTCTCCAGCTAGGGGCAGCGGGGTACGTATGCAAGGATATAGGGAATTGGTGCAGACAGAAAATGCTTGTGCTGATTAGGATCAACTCAGTTAAAGATTAAGACCTCTGGCCCCCTTTTTGTGGTCAGGGCGCCCTTTCTTCACCCTGGCAACAACAGAAAAAGAGCATTTTGTAAAAGCGTACAAATTGCTTTTGCTGGCGGGGGTGGGGGGAACAGTTGCTGGAGCTTCTCCCTTCCCCCTCTCCTGTTTAAGATAGTTTATTCATCTCTAAGTTGTAGTGAGTAGCTTACAGCTACTGTCTTGCCAGACTGCATGAATTATAGGTGGCTCTTTTATGAGTTTTCCTGTTGACTCCAGCAATTAGTATGCATTGGGCATAGTTACCTTTATGGCATCTACTGTAGCATAGGTTTCGGCTCCTCTGACTTTTTAGTTGCTTTCTGTTTTAGCAATCAGTCATTTGCCTGTCTCGCTAAAGAATGGAAGGAAAACACAAGCAGCTCGATAGAAACTTAGTTCAGAGTAGGGCATCAGGGTTGAAATGATGTGGTTTGCCAGAGGAAAATGGCATAAATAGAGGATCTCTGTTGGGTTTTTTTCTTCTTGTCCGTGTGTTTTTAATGGCAGAATGCTCCACGTGTGTTGGGCTACCGCTCTGCTAGGTGACCTGCTAGGGAGTCTGTGCCTGTTTTACAGCAAAGTTACAGGCATAAACTTCATGGTTTTGAGTTATATCTAGCTAAAGCAGATAAGCAGCCGTGCGCAGATCGGTACACCTCTGTGTATCTGAATTTTTGGACACCACTGTCGGCACCTGTGGGTGCTGTGCTCTGTTCCAGCAGCTCTGCTTGCTCAGCCTTGGGTTGCAGGGTGGTTTCCTGGCTCTCTCGTCCCCTTGCTTGCGGTTGTCTGTCGCCCTTTCCGATCTGCCCAAGAGTTTTGTAGATAATGAAAGGAGAGTGTGTCCAGTCTGCCCTTCGAGGCCGAGGTAATCTAATTTAAGTGAGGGGCTTTGAAGGCCACTGTAATTTGCCTCATGGCTCTCATAGGTTGTAGTGTATAATAAAAGTTGTTTTATGAACACTGTGTGCTGAAAAAATCTGGGCTTCTGACTTCTAGTACTCCCAAGTGGCCGCAGAAACAACAGTCCTAGATCACAGCTATGTCTTTCTAGCAGTGTCTGTGGGGTTTGGTTGGAGCGCTGGTATTTTAATATATAGTAGTCGAGAATAACTGTGTGTGTATCAAAAATGTATTCCCTCATCTGACTCCTCCGGAAAAGTTCATGTGCTAATTGCTTCCGTTGTTTGTTTAATCATGACACTGAAACATAAGATGCATTTCTTGAGGAGCGTTGTGCAAAGAGCGCAGTCATGCTGTTGTGAAGATGGGAGAGAGCAGAGGCCGGTGACGCTTTGCATTCTTGCGGGAGCAGATCACACAGAGCCAAGTGACTCATTTCGGTGTCAGAGCCCTGATGCTGCCCCTGAAAGTGCTCTGAATTTCAGCAGCGCCGGCACAAGGGAGGTGCTTTAAATCCTGCTTGCATAGGAGTTGGCAGTGGATTATTTTAGGAAGGAAAGAATTTGCACAGTCAACTAGGCTACGGATGGGGAAAGCGGCTGCCTCCGTAACCGGCTCAGCTCAGAATGGCTCTGTGCTGCGGGCGCTCGTTCGTGCTGTGAGGCACCAGGAGAGGTGGATGTCATTCTGTCCGGGCAGGGTTTCAGCCATCTACTTTGAAGCCAATAGAGGCTTAAAATATGAAGATGTTGAGTTTGAGGATAGACCGTATCCCCATATGATAGTGGGAAGATGCATGTAAGCACGTTCTTGTTTTTTCCTTTCCTTTAAAAATGTTTATGGAAAACGGCTTTTGGGAGCCCTCTAGGATGGGGCCGTTGTTACAAGTAATAACAGATGTAGAACCAGATCTCCTAATTTTGGTGGGTTGAGGGATTTTTCCCACTGCCTAGCTCCGAACAGATTGAGTACTTCTTGCAACACACAAGATTTTGATCTTCCTGGGCAGCGTGCTCTAGGTGACCCTGTTTGAACAGGGAGGTTGCACTAGATGGTCTCCAGAGGTCCCTTCCAGCCGCAACCATCCCGTGAGGAGAAAGGTCTGGGAAGCTTAAGCGATGGAGGAGAAAGGAGAGGACGTACTGCAGGCTTCGGCCACGTGAATGTCGACGTTCTCAAATAGGTGTAAAGGAATATTGTTTGTTAGAACTACATAACTTCTCAGCGGTTGCTTTCTCATTCAGGGGATAATGTAACGTAACATAAAGGAGCACTTGTACTGCCAGCGTTTCCAGCCCTGTGGTAAAACAGTGATTCACTTGTGCTCTTATCCTTTCCAGCTGAGGGATCTTGAAAACCCTCTTATACTGAAGAAACTGGAAGCAGATGTCCCTGGAGTTTTGCACTGAGCTGAAAATGAGGATGGTTATTTTTCACTTATCTTCTTTCCTTTGCACAGCACTAGGTCAACCTCTGACTGTTTTGTGGGCTTCTTCCTTCCTCTTCTCACTTTTTTTTTCTCTAGCCCCAAACCACTTGCTGTGCTGTTCTTTGCCACCTTTCAATGCAGCTTTGCATCTGCTCCCCATACATTAAGCTTCACTTTGTCCCCTGCTTAATCTTGTGCCTCTTCACAGGAGGTAGCAAGCACCAGTTCTCTCCTGCCCTCCTCTCTGCTCTGCTGGAGAGGCATTTGGCGGCAAGGGAGCTTTTGCTGCCATCTCAGCTCCACCTGCAACTCCTGGAAGGCAGGAGGCGGACTGGCAGGCAAATCCGTGGATGCTCCTTTATTCAACCCCCTCTGGAGTGAAGCAGAGCGTTGCAGCAGCAGCAAACATGGTGACTGCTCCTGCGGGGGGACGTTTGGCAGGTACACACCTGCCCGTATTAATTTTCCTGCTGCTTTCCCATTTGCAGTGTATCCCTAGCACCCTCTCAGCAATTTGTTTTCTGCTGGCGAAACATGCATCAATACAGAAAACACAGGTCCTACGTGATGCTTTTGCTTGTTTCTTTTTTGGATGCTTTAGTAGTGCCAGTTCTGTATCAGTATCACCAACATGGCAATGTGCAAAGGCTGCCTGTGAGGACTCAGTATCTTCACGTTGCACAGGATTTGTGCTTACCAGCGGCTGCCGAATTTACCGGTTAGGTTTGAATTTTGAGTTTTCTCCCCAGTGTAGAAGGGGGAGTCTTCTGCACCGCTTCATCACTGCCAGTCCAGCTGTCACTTTTACTCTGCTCCATTTTGCGCTGGGGAATGGTATGAGGAGGCTGAAGGCCAGAAGCATTCGTGATGGGAGTGGCGTGGGGCACTTGTTCGAACACGCCCAGGCAAATGTAGAGCTAATTTCCATCCTCCCCACCCCGTAGATGCCAAGACTGTCCCACTATTAAAATAAATACCCCAAATGCTAATCTGTAATTTTAAATTCCATCATGCGTTTGTGTTGGGAGGCAGAGGGGATGGGGTCAAACTGCTTCCAAAGCTGCCTGGCTCTGACGGCTTGTCCAGAACCACGTGGGCTGTGGACCACTGTCAGCACTGCCGTTTAAGAACACCTATGAAGAAACATGAATCAAATACGTGAAAGAGAAAGTGCATCTGCGGCAATCTGAATCTTGCCATATTTTAGCCCAAGACTTCTGTGGTTGTGGGATCTGCTTGGAGTGTGACCCAGAGTATTAGAGTCCACTTCAGTGATGTCCCTCTGAGTCCACCCTATGGCAAAGCAGCTCCCTGGAAGCCACCAGGTTTGTAACCCAACTTCTTGCTTGCATGGAGCAGAGCACTTTAGAGTTTCTGCCTTCAAACAGTTCCTCCCGAATGAAACGTCTTTCCATGCTGCTTGTGGAATCTGGAAAGCTGATCAGCTCCTCTTCCACCTGAGCACAAGTTGTTCTTACTTTGCTCTTTGTTTTATAGTTACCTCCCAACTTTCTTTTGGAAACTTAATGCAAAGGATTTTCAGTTTCCTTTTCAGAAGGATCTCGCTGCAGTCAGGCTGAGTTTGGAGTAACGCTGATCTCATTTGGGTGGAACAAGCTAGTCGTTGCAGAATAACCCTGCGCAAAAGCTTCCTTCTTCAGTTTTACACAGCAGGAATTATTTGTTTAAGGATTAATGTATATGTCGGGATTCAGTTTTATTTGATCTTTGCAACAGAACAAAGTACAGTCAACTTTCTGGCTGTACCTGGCTCTTTGAATTGCACTTTGAGGGTGCTGCTGCTGCAGAGGGGCCAAGGCCAGCCTGGGTGCGGTGAGCGCTGCATCCGAGGCAACATGAATACAGCTGTGCTGCCTCCTGACCGTGTCCGCCACTGAAGCGATTCGGCTGCTTTTTAGGCAGCAATGGAGCCTGAGCTAATTTGAACCTGCTGCATCTAAGCTCTTTGAGCGCAGACCAGCCCGGGTCTGTCTGCATCATGTTTGTGCATCTTGTTATTGCCTTTGCTGGAGCCTGATGCAAAACTTTTGATATGAGTTTTCAGTGGAACTAGCATGGATCTGGGAGGCCTTGTTAGCTTAGGCCTTTGGCTGGCTCTTCTCAGGTATCCCTGCTCTGCCCTGTTCCCCCATCTCATATACTTCTGCTCCATGGAATTACAAGAGAATTGGTTGTATCCTAAAATAAGCCTTTCATGGTGATCAGTAACTCAAGCGCTTAAACATAGTCTTGTTAGTAGAAGTAACTTGGAACTTGAGTAGAATTTGTTGGGCTGATGCCTGGTCTGTGTTGATATAAGGTTACAAACTAGTCTGGAGTTTGCATAACCTTCAAATACTTGAGTGTGGTTTATTTGACAATATTCGAATCTAATTAAAAAAAAAGGCTTCTTACTTTTATTTTCTTTTTCCTATTTCTAGTAACGGCTTCTGCAACTGAAGATGTCTAACAATGGAGTTGAAACAGAAGACAAACCGCCTGCTCCTCCGATGAGAAATACCAGCACTATGATTGGATCAGGGAGCAAAGATACTGGGACTTTAAACCATGGCTCCAAACCTTTGCCTCCCAACCCAGAAGAAAAGAAGAGGAGGGACCGATTTTACCGATCTATTTTACCAGGCGATAAAAGTACAGTATTTTGACTGCTCTTACAAACCTTCTCTCTGCATGTTGCTCAGAATGACCTTAGTTACAAACCTAACACTTAATCATGGTTTAGTTTTTAGAAGATGGCTCAGTTTTTTTTCATATGCAATGTCTTGATCATTTTGGGGAATGTGAGCTGTTGGCTGTAGTTCTGTTTTTCTAATAATTAACCCTGCTACAATTAATCCATCCTTCTTAATCTGTTTTGTGCTTTTAAAAATTTATTTATTTATTTATTTTTATTACAGTAACTGCATCCCTGAAAATTGGGACTAGCTTTTCCCTCTCCCACCCCAGTTTGTCCGTAATGATCTTGGAAAGTCATTTAAACGTTTAACTGACCTGCTTGTAGTTGGTGCAAAGGTGGCTATTGGCAATTCCTTTGGAGGGCTGAGGGGAGGTTGTTTCTTTGTTGTTTTGAACAGCAGGTAATTTTGAGTCAGGTGTATCTAACAGGCAGTCTCCTGCCAGGGCTGTCATACGTTACTACAGGGTCTGTTGTGAAAAGCTTACTGTCAAAGGTGTTATTTCTCATCTTACTCTATTTTAGAGTTTGGTTCAGACATTGTCTACTTGCTGTTAAGAATAATCTGTCACTGTAAATTCTTGCACATTTCTTGGGAGCCGAAGGAATTTTCTCCTGTTATAGGGACTATAACAGATGGAAATGGGGATAAGAACTGTGAGCTGTATGTGCAAGTCTAATTTTTAGGATCAGGATATTTTTAAAAATATATCTATCATGTGAATCATTTGAAGTGATGTAAGGGAAAAAAATCTAATCTCTAACCTGTGCTTTCTTTTTATATCTGACCTATTTTTGGATTTCCTCTTTCTAATGCATCAGCTTTTTGGACACTGGATAACTGAAGTGAAGTGTAGTTATCTTTCACTTAACGACCTTCAGGAGCAAAGCTATCTCCTTAATTTTTTTTTTAGCAAAAAGACTAATTGGAGCGATAATTCCACTGATTTAAATAAGCAACTTTCTTTTATACAAAATATTGCAGCATTCGTTATTAAACATCTAATACCTTTGACAACTTTGGTTTGTTTTCAAACACGAATTTTGATCCTACAAAGCAGAAATTAATGAACTCAGTGTTAAAAGTTTGCAGGACCTGGGTTAGTACTTGCTGTTTTGAGTATTAATCCTAAAGAGCTGTAGAATTTTTCAGTTGGCTTATTTTAAAGGAGTATGTTTTTTAAGTCTTTAGTCTCAACAGTTGCAGAAAGAGAAGAAATCACCTGAAATTTAGAAGAGATTAAAAGAAATATAGCTTGAAATGCTCGTTTGAACTGTCTTTTCAAGGAGAGCTGAAAAAATGAACAGCTCAGGTAAAATCAACAGACTGCCACTGATTTTAAGATGCTTACGTTCACTGAAGGTAGGCCAACGTGGCAGATGCTTCAAGACATGAGAGATTTTTGTTTAGCCAAGCCCAGCAGAGCCTTCTGTTGCAATACACCTGCCCAAGCTAGAATGGTTGCTCCTGTCCTCTAACTCCTGTTGAGCAAAAAAATGCCTTTAACACTGTCACCTTCACTTTGGATTGGTTGTTTTTCATCTAACGAAAACTTCTTCTAATCTTCGGATGACAACTAAATTCCCAGTGCCTGCTGCTGCCCGACTGTTGCTAGTAAACTTCCCCAGGTGTTCAAACAGTGTGTCTTTTTCTTTTGTGCCTGAAATGCTTTGGGTGTTGTTTGTTGGTTTGGCTGGGAGAGTTTTTTTCCATTCAGTTAGAGTAGATTAATTTAGGGGAATCCATGACCTGTTGATTGCCCTGGGTGCAATAAAATCACTGTATGCTTGTCTCATGTTCTTTCGCTGTTCATCCACTGCTAGCCGTGTCATGCTGAATGCTTGCCCTAACCCAAAGAAGCCAGTGTTTGGCACCTAACCTCTATGCTGGGTTTGCAAAGAGGCTGCAAAAATCCAAAATGCTTCAGAGCTAACTTGGCTGGTGAATGTGGACTTGGGCTTCTAAACTGTTGCCTGATAGCTGCTGAAATGATGTTGTCAATCCCTTTGGAGAAGTGGCAGCTCTTCACTCCGGTCAGTTGTGCGGGGAATACTGCTGGAGGTCAGGCTTGATGACAGTTATATTTTAGTCCTACATAGGACCACAAAAGCATTGAAGTGGTGCTGTCAGCAGGGCTTTGGTTTTAGTGACTGTAGGACCCTCCTCAACTCTTAGGGAGAGATGGGATCTACTGGCAAAGTGGGGCAAGACCATCTTTGCCAGCAGACTTGCTAACCTGGGAGGGCTTTAACCTATATTCCTCTGGGGATAGACACCAAGGCCTGCAGATACTTGGGAGAGCAGGAAATAGGAGGTAGGGTGGATGGGACAATGCAGCAGAGAAGGCTATGTCATTCGCCTTAGGAGGGCAGGATAGCTGGGTGCCCATCTGAAGTGTCTGCACACATGTGCATGTGGTGTGGGAAACAGGAGGAACTGGAAGTCCATGCAGTTCTACTGAGGTCGTGGAGATGTGGTGAGATAGCTCGCACAGCTGAGCAAGACTCTACTAAGGACGGGTGGGGAAGATCGTGAAGGGGTTGTGCTTTATGCAAAGGAGCAGGTCACATGTGAAGTTCTGCTATGGAGCAGATGAGAGACCTGTTGAGAGCTTAAGGGTCAAGATCAGAGGGGAGGCCAACAAGCGGGGACATGCTGGGGGTGTCTGCTACAGATCACAAAGGGGAGGTTCTCAGTGGAGATTCAAGAACGTGATCTTATGACTCACGATTGCAGGCCCTGATCCTCATGGGGCACTTGAACATCCACTGGAGGGCAATGCCGCAGGGTGCAGATGATCCAGGAGATTCCTGGAATGTGCTGAGAACAACTTTTTTGACACACATGCTGGACAAGCTGCCTAAGGGAGGTGCATTTATTAATCTGAATTTGAATTTCATGAATTTTATGTGTGAATATGGAAGGACTGGTAGGTGAGCCTGGAGCTGTTTGTGGTGCAACTCCAACTGACGGTACTTTGGAAAGTGTTTCTTCTGTTGTGCCACAACTGCACATGAGCAGAGCTGTGGTGCAAAGTACACGTGGGTCTAAATACACGTGGCCCTCATACATGCCGGGTGCCCACGCTACTGTTTATCTATGCCCCGCTGCTAGACTGCTTTGTCCTGCTCTGTTTGAAAAACTAGGATGTGAGTTGGTGTCCTGGTTTCATCTGTCCCAGGCTAAAACCAGAATCTGGTATTTAAAAGCAAGTTGTCTTGATGGGCCCAATCCAAATCATGGGAGCTCTGCATCTGTGTGTTGCTTTCAAAATTAGTTGTGAGCACTCACATTTTGGGGGTTGTAGCCTAATCAGTGTCCTCTTTGGGGACAGAAGGCAGGCTTTAGCTTGAGATGTACCACACTTAGCTCCTCTGAGCTTGGCCGAGCACCAGTGGAAAAGACCTTTCTCATCTCAGAAAGCTTTAGCGTGGGCTCGCTGGCGCACTTTGCTGTTGGAGATGGTGATTCCTGGTTGCAGCTCAAGCTGCCAGAGCATCACGGGGAAGCTTCCTGAGTGGCTGCTGTTCCAGTGTGTCAAATGTGTTCCCTTTTGAATGAGGAGGTGATAAGATATTTGTGGGAATTGCACTTGGTGGTAGGGAGGCCACCTTAAACAGATATTTGATTTGTATTTATTTATCTTTTATTTAAGATTCTTTAGGAGTTTTTGACTCATTGCAAGGCTAATATGACTGTAGAGGGGGATTAAGTGTTAATTAAGGTTGGGAGTGCCTGTCTCTCCCTAATTCTTTTTAGCTCATACCTCCTGCTGTAACATAAATACCTACTACAAAAAGCAATTATAGTACTAATGTGTTAATACCTTTAGGCTTTTAGACCTGTCAAATTTCAGATCAAAAGCTCCTGAAGTTCATTGTCCTGTGAGAATCCTGAAGGAATACCTTTGAATTCATGTGCCGGCTTCACGTGAATTCACAAGATGGTGTATTCAGCTGGGTGCTATAAAACGCTGAGTGTGGCAGTCAGACAGGTTTAAAAAATGTACAGAGCAATTATGGTTTCACCCGCCACAGCATCATAAGACAAAGTGATTTTTAGCATGAGTTTGTAGTAGCTCTCCCAAGGGGAATGAGGAGAAGTGCAGAGGGTTGAAGAGCGATGGGATATGGTTGCAGGACACTATAAGATGACAGGGAGAGTTTTAACTACTATGGGGGTATGAAAACAACATAATTCAAAAGTGCAGAAAAATTATTCTTTTTTCTGAAGTACAGTGTAGGCCGGTACTTAAACTCTCTACCTGTGTGTCAAATATGGACAGACACCTGGATTGCTAATGTGGTAAGAGGCCATTACATTACTTAATCCTTCCAGACCTGTTTTTATTGCTTTGTGTAACTGAGGCTCGTTTGGGCTGTAGTCTTATGGTTTGCATGAGTTTGGAGTCAGAAGCCAGCTCAGTTTGCGGGCTGGCTGGATGCTGGAACAGTTGGTTGCAGAGCAGGTTGCTAGGACTTGAGGTGCACCAGGATGCTCAGGAAGTCTGAACGTAGAAATCGAAAGGCAGTCACGTGTTGACTTCTGGATAGCAAGTTATTGCTCATTAGCTTTTTTAGCACTTTTTTCGGGAGTACATCTGAATGTACTGAGGGGTGTTGCAGTTGCCTGGGACAGTAGGAAAGCGTGCATCATCCGTGCACCACTTACATAGTGATGCTCTCTGCCTCCTCACTTGAGTTGCCTACTTCTAGACTGGAGCTGACACCTCACTCTTTGGCTTGGAGCATGTGACTGATGCTGTAGACACGACCATAGTGTGGTTCTTCTGATAGATCTCTTGGCTTCTCTTTTCCTCTTGCTTTCCATCCCCTGCTAGTGTGTGCAGCTTTTTCTGTATACCTGCTAGATACAGCTGCTCATTCCTCCTTTGGCAGGCCTCCCTGTTGCAGATGCTCAATGTCTGCTAACCAGCAGCTGCTCCTGGTTCCTTCTCGCTTCCCCCTCTGCAATGGCTCCTCTAGTATTTCAGCTTTCTCTCCTCCTTTCTTTGGCAACTCGGTCGCTCCTCTGTGATTAACTTCCCCCATTCCCTTTATTTGAAAGAGGGAATCGAAAACAATCTGTTCTTTCTCCGTGTCCCAAACTGAGCATCTGAGTCTTCTCTTTCTCCAGAAATAGAAAGCAGTGCCAGAGCTGTCACTGGAGAAAAGAGTTTGGTCCTCTGAGGGAAACGCTCAGTGTCTTTACGCACTTTACACACGTGACCAGGAGAAGTGTCTTAAATAATTGCAATATTGAACATTGGCCATGCAGGTTTCTGAAATACCTGTTTTTTGGCATTTGTGTTGCCAAAAGTTTGCTGGGAAATGTCAGCTACAAAACAACTTTTATTTGGACTTAGATACAAAAGATAGCAGCTGAGAAACACGAGCGGTTTAGTCACCTTCTCCTGGCTCTGTTTATTTTATAACTGCAAGCAGGAGCAAGTATGAGTAGAATGTAGTTCTTCCTTAAAATGATCTCAATTTCTTGAGTATAGTACATATTAAAAGGAAGATGGAGTCTTTAATGTGTACTGAATGATAATCTTGAAATTTTAGGGGTGCATCTGTTTTGATTTATTTCCTTTCCTGTTTTGTCATGACTTCTGCTCCTCATCCTCCAGATTCTACTCTCTTTTTGCTGAGTGTTCAAAGCTCGTTATTAAAACCATGTTTAGGTCATTCCTTGAGCAGGAGATTGCATAAATGGAATATAACCCCCTTTGGCCCTTGCTTGTATAATGTTGTGTAGCAGAAGCACACATGTTTTATTTGATAAACTCTGTTTTGATGACATAGGGTGGAGGAATTTTATTTACAAATGGCATTTGTAGCTAATTTTGTTCCCCTCTAACATGAGAGGTGAGTGCATGTTAACAGCATGTGTTTGTTTTAAAGATCTTTTCATATGTTGCTTAAAAACAACAAAAAAAAATGTCCAAAACTCCATGGCTCCAGTTACTTCCACTGTAGTGCTTTTGATTCTGACTTATGTATGTTTGAGTGGGTATTTTAGGTGGATAGTGCTTGTGCTATTGAGTCTAGCTCTGCCAGCTGATACTTAACTTATCTAAAATATCAGTTCTCTTGTCTTATATTTGTCCTGTGCTATTAGACTCTTATTTTTGTTGTTTGTTGACTGCAGCTGCTCTCATATGAGGTGAATATTGTTTTTAATTTGCTGTACATCTGCGTCAGATTGAAATCCTGTGACTGGCAAAAGTGGGATATGGTTGGGTAGGTAAATTGCAGGCTGTCATGGAGATCTTAATTCTTGATGGATTTTCCTTTTTTTTTTTCCTTTGCTTTTTTTGTCTTCTAGCCAATAAAAAGAAAGAGAAGGAGCGGCCAGAGATCTCCCTCCCTTCAGACTTCGAACACACGATTCATGTGGGGTTTGATGCAGTCACAGGAGAATTCACAGTAAGTGATTTGGAGGAAAAGAGAATCGTGTGGTTTTGCTTATCGCTGGAAGGAGCCTGGGCTTATTAATCTTTCATACAGTAATGCCGGAAAGGCTATTACCATCATCTAGCTTGATCTCCTTTGAAACACTTCTGTAGAGGCCTACCCACTAATTCCTGCTGGGAGACTGTTTGTCAGACTTGGCACATCCCAGGAACTTAAGCTGCCAGCAAACTTCCCCTTTCCTGTTTTTTGGCTGCTGTGGACAAAAACACGGTATATCTCTCCTCCCTTCCCCTCCTTTCCGCTCCCCTTCTAGAGCTGGATTAGGGCTACAGCGTAGTCTGTGTCCTCTCAGTGGAGCCCTGAGAGCTCCCCGTTAGGAGACAGTCAGCTGTGCATACCTGTTCATGCCAGAATGTGCATATGTTCTCCTAAGGCTAAATGGCAGATACTTCTATGCTTTCTTTTTTTTCAATTGACATGCAAATTATTAGGGAAACAGCATTGCATTTCATCATATTTTTCTTCTTAATTTGATTGTAAGATAGGGTTTAATAGCAGCAAAAGTTGTTTATGAGCAAGCTGTTTATAGCTGTCTTTAATATACTTCTTTTTCAGGGAATTTGCCTTCCTAGCCTAAATCATGTGTGCAGTTTTGTTTTGCCTGTCTTGCCCCTAGATTTGCCCAAGTTAACCTGGATGTACCTGTTGGGCGCTACCTCTGAGCGGTGCATCCAATGTCCCTTTTGAACAGGGAAGGTAACTTCGCTGGTAAAGGATCCCAGTGACCTGCTGCTTCATCTGCGCAAACTGTTGATCTTGCTCGTGAAGAAAGTCACAAGTCAAATTGTATTCCAGATGTATTTTGGTTGAAATGATGTGCCTGTAGTGAAATTTTGACCTCTGTATTTGAGGTTAACATCGCTGCTGTCCCAGTTCTCATTGCAACAGGCCACAAACCACTATTACCAAATACTCTAGTGCTACAAGAAGATCCAAATGAATATTGCACATCCACTGTACTAGATGCTAGACAATATATGTTACTTCTGTAGTCATCTTGGATATATGTAAATATGTGTGTATTTGTGCACAGAGATTTTTTTGCTTGAGACTCTTCCTGAACTGCAGCATTGGGTCTGCTCCTTCCTCTCTAGTTTTGGTCTTCAAAGGATCTGCGGCCTGCACAGAGCCTGGAGATCAGAGTGGCTTTTGTGTATCCGCATGTGGCGTATGTGTGACTTCTAACAGAAACGGGGGCTGAGTAGATATCAGCCCACCACGTTTTCTTCCTCTTCTCTCTTCTTTTCTCCCCATCTCCTCCGCAGCACTAAAAGTAACCCCAGAAACAGTGTGGCAGGACTAACACAGCAGGTATGTGTGCTGTGAAGCACATTAAGCCGACTGTGGGCTAACACCATACATCTCCGACAGGGAATGCCGGAGCAATGGGCCCGATTACTGCAGACATCCAACATCACCAAGTCGGAGCAGAAGAAGAACCCCCAGGCAGTGCTGGATGTGCTGGAGTTCTACAACTCCAAAAAGATCTCCAACAGCCAGAAGTACATGAGTTTCACAGGTATGTGGTGATCATCTCATGCAGCTGCTTCGTCCAGCTTTTCATTAAAGTCACAGCATACGTCATAAAAATCACATACATATTTTATTTAATCAACAAATACATCCATCTTTTTGAAAAAAATGGGAATAACATTGCCTGGCTGCTGAGCGTCCCTCTTCCTTTAAGATGCTGCTCTGTTAATCCTGATGCCCAGCATAGCTGTGAAGGAGGTCAGTCAACTGGCTAAATCCCAAAACACACAATTTTTTTTGAAGCTTACAGCCAATACCTGGAAGGCAATTCCCAGAATCCTAGTGTTGTGCCCCAGTGATGAAAATCTCTTGGGAAAAGAAGCGGCTAAATTTTTCACCAGCTTCAGTTTCTGGCTGAGTGTGGATGTTGCTTCATGTGTGCTTGGGGAGAGGTTTCTCTGCTCCCCGTGTGCTGTGATTGAGAAATACTGCTCAGCTGCTAGATATTTGATAGCTGCTGGCTGGATTTCCCTATAAATCAAAGCTGCTGAGGTTTTGTGTCATCTTTCTCTGTATGGATTACCTGCCTACTGCAGAACTGCTGCAGTCACCGCTCCTTTTCCCTGTCAGATCTGACTCTCTCCCTCTCTCAATCTCTTTTCTCCTGCTTTGACTCTTTCAAGGGGATAGAGGCATATCACCAGAGCTGGTGTTACTCAGGAAGTCTACAGGGATAAAAATACAAATTCTCCCCATATTGCCTGGGTAGTAGGACAAGAAGCCCGCCAGTTCACTAGTGGGGTCCTTGGTTGTCATTCCAGGCAGTTTTGGTGGCTGAGTCTGAACATCGTGCAGGTCTCAGACTGGTTGCAGTTCCTTAGCTGGTGATTTAGCACAGTAGCTTTTTCTAAGGCTGTTGAAAAAGTTTTGTGTATGCAGATGGATGACAGCGTTCGCTCCCAGGTGTTGCTCTGGGAAATTCCACCCTCCTGCAGCAGGGATTTGGAGCCTCTGCATTTGTTTGCAGAATTTTCTACCCCTCATCAGTCAGGTGTCAGCTTGCTCTGGGGAGTTCCTTTGTACTTTATTTGCTCCAGAAAAGTGCCTTGGGGTTCAGGGACTCTGAATGAGATCCGACCTATAGATCACTCCAGGAGAACAACCCCAGAAAGTCTGAAACCTTCTGCTCTCTCAAGCTTAATTGGATTTGAAATGATTAATTTTGTTTCTGGGCAAGCCTTCCTGAGAGACGCTGCAAGCTGTGATTCACGTTGCTGTGTCCTGAGATAATGGATGAAGGCTAGAGCTGTCACGAGAGACTGCGAGGCAGCCTTTGTCAAACAGACTGTGAAAGCAGGAGGTATCTGAGAGCATCTAATAAGAGTATATGGACCCTGGCAGGAGGAGCTCATTGCCAGGCCCTTCTTTCTTGGTCTCTTCCGTGCAAATTTTCTCCGCTGCTGTGGTAACCTTGCAGGAGGACCCTGCAAATAGTCTGGATATGGCTGTTGTAGCATCGTCCTTGGAGAGAATGGTTTGCACAAAGGTATCACCATACCTTTTGTGCTGTCCTTTTGAAAGAAAATGGTGCCTCACTTTAGGCCTGATTTTTCCTGGGATGGTTTAAGAACACCTAGCAGCTTGGGCATCCTGCAGAAGGATCACTTGCGTGCTGGATCCTAGCGTCATCATAACACTGGGCAAAAGCACAACTCCAAATGCTGCAGGGATTTTAAGTTTGAAGACCTAATCAAAACTTTTGGCCATGGAGTTCAGGCTCTATCTGGGAAGGAGAGGGTCAGATTTCTGCCTGAATGAGAAATTCCTTTCCCCGTCCATCATCTGCACCCCATTCGAATGTCAGGCTTGCTTGTTAAGTTCATCCTGCCAAGCCCGACATAGTTAACTGGGGTTAGGAATGTAGCTGCATCCAGTACCCGTGTAGGTACCAGAGAGAGACACAGAGAGATACTCCCCCAAAGGGGTATGTGCCCTATATATATTTTTTTCTGCTCTCTGTAGAGAGAATCTTTAGCAGCTGCCTTTGCCAAAGTGTTTTAAATTAGACAAGATAATGCCTGGACTTGGGAGCGGCAATTCTCCCTATATAGCACCTTCCAAAGGGAGCGTTTTCTTCTCTCCTCTGCCCAGTGCTGCTGCATCTGCAAATAATTTATAACGTCGTTAGTATCTGTCTCTTTCAGATAAGTCAACGGAGGATTACAATTCATCAAATACATTGGTAAGCTTATGCTCATGTTATCTCTCAAGTTCGGGAATTTAAAATCACATTTGAAATAGTTAGCTACACGGAAACTTTGTTTCATCAGCCTTTGCTTTCATCTTGGGGCTATCTAAAATGTAGCCAAGCAGTGTTAATTTTATCTGTTTAATGTCTTTAAACACATCTTAAAATATGAACTCTCCCTCTCCCCACTCACATATTTTTAATATGTAAAAATAAATATACGTATATATATTTGACAACTTATCCTGAAAAGGCATGCTGCTCTCGCTTTTTCTTTCAGCTGTGGGAGAATCAAGTAGACACAAGAGGTTTTCGTTAGTGAATAGTGCTCTCTTCATAGAAATTGTTCTGTTCCTGTATCTGTCCCCTCTGGGTGGGGTGTGGTAATCTAGAAAATGATAACCTGTCCGCTTGTAGGTTTTATTTGTCTCTGTAAACATCTGTGATCTAACCAAGTTTAATTACTAACTGGCAAGGTCTGATTGAAGTAGTGTTGATTAACCAAGCTAATCTCCGTAGAAAGGGAAATAAAAGCATCTCCTCCTCTCTGCTTGACCTTTCCTCTATCCTTAGCAGGGCAGACACCACTCCTATTTGCCACGTTGGGAGGCATAACTGAAAAGCTCTGCAGTGTTTGTGTGTGTGTGTGGGGATGGAATAAACAAAACTTTCTATTTAAGATGATTCATAAAATCCCACAATTCCCTCATCCCTTGTTTTCTCACTGCTATGCCATTACCTAGAGTTGGCTTGATCTGCTCCCTTCCGGAGCCAGCATATTCCTTCCTATCTGACCATTTAGGACTCGCTGCGAAAAGAAAAGGGAAACTTTCTTCTCTGTAGTAATTATTTCATCTCATTGTATGCCAGTCCTCAGGGGCTTAGAATCTCTGAGGCTGTTGGAGTTGAAAGTAAATCCTGAAACACGAAGTAGTCACCAGTCTACTGAGATGCCTGATTTTTTTGTAAGGTGCTGGACAACCTTTAAGGTTAGGGAGAACCAGGAAATTCCCAGTATGTAGGTGTTTTTTTGTTGTTTTTTAACACATTAAGCTTTTCCATTATGTCAAAGGCACTTTAGCAATTGTATGTCAGGATGCTGGTGACTTCAAAAACCTTAGGTCCAGTGAAATGTTATGTTTTCTCCCTTCTTTAAGAGGGAATTTCAGTTTAATGCTTTAAAAAGTCTTTTCCCCCTGCCATTCTTAGGGAACTGATGAAAAACAAACTGGAAGCAGGAGCACAAGGATAACTAGTGCATCAAAGGACTCACTAAGTTTATTTTGAAATGTTTACAGTGTAAAGGATGCTGTGAACTTCGAATCCAGTCTGTTTCCCATTTAAAAGGTGAAAAGTGGCTTTGAGTTTGAACCACACTATTCCAGATAGTTCTAGATAGTTTTTTTAACTGCTTATGTGCTTTTAAAAAACTTGCTGTTCCTACTTTACATAAGATTTTCCTTTCAGAATTAATTTTAGTAGGGATTTGAAAGATTTTTACCAGATCATGCTTCCAAAATCTCTAATTACTGGAGTCTGAGTCACAGTACTAAAGCTGCTGTTAACATGACCTCCCAACTTTTAGAGAAGGCATTTAGATTCGGATGTAAATTAAATTATTTGAAGATTGAAATCTCCCATCTGCATGATTAGGGTTCAGCATAAGCAGCAAAAAAAGGAACATAAACAGGGACAAATATGTCCAAACCGAGCTGTTGTCTTCACAGCAGTCCAGGCAGAGGTATTAGGTTTGTCATGCAGGTGTCGGGCAGTCCTAGTTTTCTGATGGTGATTACTGTCTTAAGGATGGTGCTGCCCAGTGTTGCCAAGCTGTGACACTGATGGTACATACCCACTTCTCATGGGATATCTGAGCCAGCATGTGAGGATCCAGGTGGGTCCAGAGTCCTAGTATGATCCTGATACTGCAATCGGACAGGCAAATGATCTGCTGTGTGCGAACAGTTGCCTCAGGCTGAGCTGAACTGCTCCTCTAAACACTTCCCATGCAGGATGAGAATCTTCTGGGTTTGGATTTTTCAGATGTTGTAACTTTATAGTCTTTTTTTTTTTTTTTTCCTCCTTTTGTGCTTGCTTCAGTGTGTTCTCTATTGCGAGCTTAATCCAACATTTGTGATTTGCTTATAACAAGGGTTTTTTTTTTTGCTATTTGTGTAACCACATGCAGAATGTGAAGGCTGTGTCTGAGACCCCCGCAGTGCCCTCAGTATCTGAAGATGAAGACGATGAAGATGATGCAGCTCCACCCCCTGTGATAGCTCCACGACCTGAACATACAAAATCTGTGAGCAAGCCAGTAATACCTGTCCTCGCCCTCCTGCGGTCGCAGTCAGGTCCCAGCTGTGACTCCTAGTCCACCATGCAAGGACTGGGGCTGAGCCCCTCCGGGGAGCGGGAGGGAGGAGATGGGGAGCCAGTTCTACCATTCATTCCTGACAGAGCACCTTAATGTTGTTATAAGTCTAGCTTGGGAGGACAAGAGAGTTCTTGCTTTGTGATGTGTTCAGCTGTTAAAACATCAGCTGTAGAAATGCATCACTGACCAAAAAGAAAAAAATAAAATCGACAGAACAATTGATGACTAGAAGTGTTTAACTCTTAATCTGCTTTGTATTAATACATATGTTTTCAAATTAGATATACACTCGCTCTGTGATTGACCCGCTTCCTCCTCCTACGAGAGATGTGGCCACCTCTCCTATTTCTTCCCCCACTGAAAACAACACAACACCCCCTGACATGCTGATTAGGAACACCGAGAAACAGAAGAAAAAGCCAAAAATGTCGGATGAAGAGATACTGGAAAAACTGAGTAGGTCCTTCTTAATTTTTAAAGTCCTGGTCTTGCTGTATTGATTTCTTAAAACACTAATAAGCTGAGATATTCTGACATTCTCATGTTGAGATCTGTTGTTGAAGACTTTGTTAGCCGAAGTTCCATGGGAGTCGCGCATCCTCAGGGTCTGCAAAACAAGCTCTGATTATGTTACATCTACTTAACCGTGAAGTCTGAGATTATCCCAGATTTTGATACTCCACAGCTCTGGAGTGTGAGTGACTATTTTGAAATGTTAGACCTAAGGTGAGCAGAGCTTTGTACTGTGGCTAAAACACAGAGGGAGGGTTAATGCATCTCCAAGTTCACCTTCCACAATACTGTGATGTTAAATGACTCAGTTATTTTTTAAGTGCCCTAATGTGTGGATATGCTGTAGATAACCCAAATTAGTGATTGTTTCTGAGAAAAATTCATGGCTTATCAATATCTCTATGTCGTGTTCTACTACTGTCTTTAACGTCCCTACCTTCAGTTCATCGGTCTTATTTAAAGTGCCCCTGTAGTGCCTGACGTGGTTTGGGTATGCTACGGTGGCAGCATCTGACAGCAGAATTAGCTCATCTGTGTGATTGATTGCTATCCTCAGGCTGGGCCAGCTTTCATTAGAGAACAGAATATCTGATTTTCTAACTCTAATCCTGTGTTAATGACATACAGGCCTTGCTTGTCAGTTGGTATAAGTTGTGTTAGCACCCCTGTGGTCATGCTAGTCACGTCTGTTGAGGTTTTACTCCCTAAAGGTCAATATTTTATGAAAAGAAAACTAATAGCTGGATGAAGTGGAATTTAATCTGAATCTATGACTTAAAAAGTAAATAAAAAGGTATCTAGGTGCTTCATTCCTCTAAAATGAAGTCTAAATTGAACTGGCGCCATGTAAATTAGAACTCCATGTTATCTAAAAACTCATTTTCAAAGCCCATCATGTCAAAACAGCAGCTTGACTGATTTACTGAATTAGCAGGACCCATGCACCATTAATGATTTGAGCCCTTTTGTGAACAGGCATGGCAAGCAGGGACTGTTTGGTAGGAAAAGATTGCTTTTCTAATGTGAATACGCTCACATCTGTAACCAAAAGAAAAACGAGTTCAGTTCTTAGGGCTGCGTTGCATAGCAGATGTGCCTTTGGATGTCTTGCTTGCTCTAGCAAGTGGTGCGTAGTGCTGAGCTGAGTCCTAAGTATGAAGGGGTTTAGTCAGAAATGCTGGCAGGTGTGAGGTTCAGTGATTGCGGCTCGATATCAGCTTTTTGGTGCTGGCTAGTCAGAAATACGCAATGAAGTCCAACCCTGTTGTAGGCAGATGCTGTTCCACTGATGGCAGTGGAGTTGTACAAAGACATGCAACCTTTTCATGTTATGGTTTCAGGCATGAAGAAAATGTCTAAACTATTAAAATATATAAATATATATGCACACACATATGCTGAAAATGTGCAGATGTTAAGGAAGCTGGTAAATCCCCACATCTTAGCATTAACACATCATTAATGCAAAAGTTAATGAATCCTGGCCTGGCTTTTTGGGAGGCAGGAAAACATTACCCCATTTTACGTATGAGAGTGTTAAACAGGGCAAGACTGACAGCTGCGTCTCATTGCTGCCTTGCAGCACTTTGCTGTCGCTGCATTGGGGAAGCATTTGTTGTCTTGCAGTCTGAACTCGTGGCCTGGGCTAGGTGTGCGAGGAAAATTTATGAACGTTTGTCCAGAAACGCTTGTCTTTAGGGAAGGCAGCATTTCTTCAGTAATCGTATGTGGGATTTATATAGTCAGATTGTTTTCTTCTCTCTCCCACAAAGGTGCACCACATTCCCCTCCCTTACCTCTATCTGTCCCAAATCCTGTGGGTTTGGCTGCTCTCCAGTGATGTCTGAAAATAGCCTGCTCGTACCCCATTTGCTACTGGATGTCTTGGCCTAATGACCGTGCGCAGCGTTTCCTTGCCAGTCCGTGTCTGTTCAGGCTCATCCCAAACCCCTGTGAAAGCAGCAGCATATGTCGGCTGCTTGAGCGACTTGCAAACACCAGCGCAGAGGCAGCTCTGTGTCCCTCGTGCGTATTAGCCACCTAGTGCCGTCCTCGGGGAGACTTGCCCCCCGCTGAGCTGCAGGAATGGTTGCCCCTAATTTCCCTAGCCTGAACGAGGTGCGATTCCCCTCTACGCTGAGCCTGAGCGGCCCCTCTCGGCCCAGCTTTGTGGAGCGTAGAGCGGAGTGCCGTCCCTCTGAGGGCTGCCCTAATGTGCTTTCTTCTGGCTGAACAGCCGCATTAGGAGGAATGAGGTGAGGTTGCCACGATGTGCTCTCCGGAGCTGGAGCAACAGCACTGCTTAGCACTTCGGACAACCTGGAGGCTGGGAAAGCAATCCGCAAGCAGTACCGCAGCCTCTTGGCAACTGCTGTTAAAACCAGAGCCACTTCCCTAACTGTTGGGTTCCCAGCGGAGCAGCTGAGTGTTGCCTGGGCCAGCTTGGGGGAATTTTGCTCTGAAGGGTCTCTCTAAATTTCCCCATGAGTCTTGCAGCACAGGCATTGGGTCTGTAGCGGTTCTGTTTGCGCTGGTATGGAAACAGCAAATGTGTTTGTCCTGCTGGGAATTGTCAAGGTGTAGGGAAATCTTTGGCTAATTTGCAGCAGACCATGAGCTCTAAGGTTAGTGAGACCCTGGCATCCAAATTCTGAGGACGTTGCAATGCAAGAGAGTCTTAAATCATCCAATTTGTTGAAGTTTGGGGTGACCGAAAGTTGCAGATTTCCAGCAAATGACTATTTGCACAGGCAAGGGCAACGCATCCACATCCTGTGCAGAGCAGTGTGTAATAACTGGCTGTAAATATGAGTAATGTTTGTATTCTGTCATTTCTGATGGGAAATATCTGTGAGAGGGGAATGCCACAGCTAGTATATGTGTAAATAACTGAGGACTTCCTTGGTATTTGTGCTCCTCTGGATTTCAAACAAGTGGTTCATGAGGCTCTGCAGAGTCCATTGCAGCCACGAGGCCGCTCTTGCCATGTGGTTGCCCAGGCATTGGTTCTTGTAATTGTATTAAAAAGCACTTTTAAAATCCTCATGTTTGTTTGTTTGTTTTGTAGGGAGTATCGTGAGTGTGGGTGATCCAAAAAAGAAGTACACACGTTTTGAGAAGATTGGACAAGGGTTGGTATCGGCTCCTTCTGCATCCTGTACCTTTCCTTTTACTAAGAAGGAAGCCGAGAAATCAGACAAAGTTTGTGTGTGGGAACACTGATGGTGATATTTTTTTTTTCCACTCTTCTCCTGTTCTTGGCAAATTGTTGAGTCACGGAGACCGGAGGTTTCGTGTGATTGTATTTTAATACATGAAAATATGTCATTAGATGATCAGGTTGCTAAATATAGCTGCAGCCAGGGAAGGAACTGCTTATTTTCAGCATACAAGACAATCTTCAAATTACAGATTTGCTTTCTGAATTAACTCTCCTCGATGCTGGTGTTGGGCCACCCTTAGCAGGAAAGGGGTTGGGGGAGAGGCCGCAGTGAGGTGATTTCAGTTCTTTTGCTGCTGGAAGTTGACTGATGGCTCTCATAGAAACTCTGTACTCGCCCTTCGGGTGAAGAGGGTACAGACAGTTCAGCTGGCTCCATTTAAAATAGTCGACCATGCAAATGAGTGAGAGATCTGTTGTCGGCTCCGTATGCTCAAAGTCCCATTTCCCTCATTACAAAAGCCACGTTTGTTTTCTTTAGCTGATCCTGTCTGCTCTGTAATCGTGCTGGGGAGCCTGCAAGCCAGGGCAGTGCAGTCATGCCAGTTGAGATGGGATCAACTCGCAGTCCTACAGCTCTGCTGTGTTGCTGGTTTAGCAGCAACGGGTTGGATGCGCGTACTGTCCCGTGTCAGAAGCTTTATTCCACATAGGCTCTCTGCCCGCTGCTTTACCAGCAAAGTTGGCTCTGAAATATTTCGGATGATATTTACTACTGGAAGTACTGGATGAAAAGGAAGGGGAATAAGAGTGCTTTATGGAGACAAGTGGGAGGGGGAAGAGAGTTCTCAGCCTTGCCATGAGGCACTAATAAGTGGGGTTTTTTTCTCCCTCTTGTTTAGAGCCTCAGGTACAGTTTACACAGCAATGGATGTAGCTACAGGACAGGAGGTAAGTGCTGCTAGAATACCACTCTGGTGGATTTTGGATCACTTTTGAAAGCTTTGGTTGATGGTACAAAACAAAGACATTCTTTCATGGGTTCATGATACTTTATTTTTAATGAGGTATTTATTCCCTTACTAATGAGGCATGGTCGAGTGGTCTGAGCAGACAACTGGAAAAAATGATTTCCCTTGTTTTCATTCCTGAATCATTTCGTATTTGTAAAGAATCTTTCTGTGACCCTGAAGATGCCTATCTCTTTCATCCCCAAGGCTCCTGCCTGTCCCCATTTATTCTCTTCTATATGCCCTCTACTCCTTTGCTTCCTACACTTATGCTAGTTGACTTGCATGGAAATAGTTCCTCACCCACCCTTTGCCCACTTGCTTTCTGCCCTTGAACTGAGAGACAAGAAATGCATTTTGTTTTCTTCCTGAATATTGAAAAGTGCCCTGCCTATGGCATGCATGCATAATAAACTAGTAGTGATGGATATGCAGCATTTGCGGAAACAAATATTGCTAGATGGACGATTTCTTAAGAGGAAAATATATGCATTATTCCAAATGTATTTATGGAAGTCTGCTGCACTGCATGTCTACTCTGCATTTGTATAAAGTCAGGGTTCCCCACCAGTAAGTTTCATAACTCTCTGTTTTTTCCTGACAGTGCTTCACTCCTTTTTCTAATTCCCAAAGCAACAATATAGTTCAACTGCAGCCCCTGAGGAAGGGGAGCTGCATTTATTTTGAAGCAATGGGAAATTTATAGAAGGACAAGATTCTTTGATGGTTTTCTGCTTTCCTTCTGGACCACTTTGGTGACTCCCATGTGAATATTATTACATGTGAATTGTTATTACAACGGGCTTTTAAATCACTCCCATTATGCAAGCGTGATCGGGCCCTCGGTTTTTAAAATTGCATTTGGGATCACTGCAGTCTTGGTATCTGTTAACTTGTTCCTTTCTGTGAAGGGCTGGTGGCCGCTGGTACCAAGCCTTTGAGCTCAGGAGCTCAGTTTAAGGCAACAAATTTTAGAAGCCCTGGAAGGAAATTTCTTTACTCTGCAATATACAGGAGCCTTAGGCAACTCCCGGGGTTAAAAATGCTTATTTTGTCTCATAATGCACATCTTCAGTAAGGAAAATGCCCCTTTAGGCACCTGGGCCTAGCTCTGAACAGGAACGAGGAAGCACAAGGGCCTCTTGGAAGCCTCTTCAGTATTGAACTGAGGGTTTCTGTATCTGTAGCAAATGCCTTTCCTCTCTGCTTTGTCTTTTGTTCTCCTCTCTGGTCTCTCCCAAAAAGCAGCGTAGGGTTTTTGTTTTTGTCTTACTTAAGCAGTGTTTGGCAGCCTTGTGAATACTGTGGAAAAACAGCACGGTGCCTTGTCTGTTCTTCCTTTCTCATGTGTTGGGACTTTTCTATAGAGTCTCCTGCTATACTATCAAAATGCTAATTGTATCTATCTATATTAGCACTCTGTGGCTTGTTTCTCTTAATCCTTGCTTTTGTGAGCTGCAGTTTCTGGCTCCCGTCCATTAGTCTGTGCCACTTTCTCTGCAAGTAGCTGTTTTGTAAAGGCATAATTACATTTCTTTCCCTTTGTCTTTGCCTAAATATTGTACCAAATACAGTTGGATTGTAACATCTGTCAAAGCGTTCCCGTCTCCTGCTGTGCTGAGTAGTCTTAGTGGTTTGAAGGCTTGTCTTAGGACCAGGTACTCTCACTCACAAAGTGCTGGCAGTGTGGATAGTTGAATAGTTGAAGTTTAAAGCATGTTGTGTCTGACTGATTTCTGTGCTTATACGTGCAGAGTAGATATAATGAAACAGGTAAAAAGCGACAAAGCCGGTGGACCACAACTGAAAAATCCACCCCTATTTCCCTTTGTTATGACTGGGGATGACGTTCAATCCAATTCATGAATTTTCAGCCCTGTATCTAAACTTTGGTGCTTCTTTCCCCCTAGTTCTCGCTCTGACAGATAAAATAAATACAGATGAAATAACATTATCACTTCAAAGTGCTATGCTTAGGCCATGTAATTCACCCCTTCCCTGATCTCCTGCCTTGCTGCAGCTCTCTAGAAGCACAGAATTTGTTTGGAGGGGGAAAGAAACCCAAGCCTCCAGAAATGGCCGATCCAAAATAAAATTAATAAGAATCCTTTAAAAAGAAACATGTCTTTGATTAAATCAGTCCATATGGGAGTAAAGGGATCTCTGCTCTTTCACCAAAAACTGTAGAGATGGCTATCCAACTATGGCACAACAGTCCAGTATGAAAATAGTAACACCCCCTCCAACCCCCACCCCATCCTTTTTGGCATTAAGTACTCAATATGTGTGGAAACGGACTGGCTGGAGGAACTCATAGAGCTATGAAATGGCTCAGTAACCCATGATGATAAAGCGGCTTCCCCTTTTATGTGAGTATGGGACTAAAATAATCAGCACCGGTACTGGCAGGTTTCTAGGTGACCCTTTAATAGTGCTTTACTTCTTCATCTTTCTTCACTACAGGTTGCAATCAAACAGATGAATTTGCAGCAGCAGCCCAAAAAAGAACTGATTATTAATGAAATTCTTGTAATGAGGGAAAACAAAAACCCCAACATTGTCAACTACTTGGACAGGTAAGTGATGATTTGAAGAGTTCCCCAAGGGCTCTGGAAAACATTTCCTTGTCACCGTCTTAAGTGATCCTGTCTCAATGCAGGTAGAGGACAACTTTGCAGTGTTTAATGCACGTGGCAAGGTTGAGTTGTGGGTGGCTTAGCGGTCTCAGTCCATATCCAAGGAGAAAGAGGTGAATCGATATCAGTGGGGCCTTTAGGCTTTCCTTGGAGATCAGTGCAGAAAAGACATTAGCAGCGTGCTATCACAATTCCACTCTCTTTTGCCAAATTTGACACTATAAGCCATTTCCTGCCTGCTACTTGGGGAGAGATGGAAGCAGTTTGAACTGTGTTGTTCTTGTTTTCCTCTTTCACTGAACAATGCTGACTTTCTGCTTATAGAGGAATATAATCTTTTCTTTTTGGCTGTCTGCTGAGGTTTCTTTGACCTGCAGCATAACAGTGGTGAGGGTGAATGACATGTGGCACACAACCAGGCAAGGCTGCTCTCTTGTGGGTGTGAATAAGGGAGAAAAGCAGCAGTAAAAATAACTGTGCTCCTGGTAACTCATTCCTAGGGAAGAGATTCAATTGCAGGTCTGTGATCAGAGATCTGGCACAGTAAGTAGTACATAAAAACCCTTTGGAAGACGCAGGGAACAGGATTATTCCTTACTCAGAGCTGGGCTTTGCACAGCCACATACATGCTGTGGCACTCCTGCTCAGCCTTGGACACGTTGTGTCCATATGAGAAGACTCCCCCTTGAATCCCCTCTTCTCCTCACTGCAGAACTGCACTTGGTAGGTTATGTATGTACAGACCTGCTCTTCTTGTTCCTGAGCTGTTGTCCCTTGGATCAGGACAATAACAGAACAGAAAAAAGCAGCACTCTGGCTGTTAAATGTATGCTGGTAGTAGTCAGCCCAGCTGCAGAGTGTAAGCTCTTTTTAAAGTAAATTTGCATAGTCCTCCTGACCAGGAGTGCAGCCCTGAACACTGTGATTGCTACATAGTTTAAGGCAGTAAAATATTTAAGTCTGCAAACAAACATGGCTATGAGAGGGGTGAAAACTGTCCCGTTCCTCCACACAGGATGTTGATACTGTACATAAGGGCGATGGTGGCAGTGCTGCCATCGTCAGCTGTTTACAGACTGGTTGCTTCAGAAGGAGCTACTGGTAAACGTGCTTCGCCGGGGGTAGGGAGCTGCCTTTGGAAGTTCAAGAACTGCTTGTATATCCCCTGTTTGAATTCTAGGAAACAGTCACAAGCTGTCAGCACCGAAATCTGGGGAGTAGTAAAAGCTGAACAGGCAGCAGCATTGTACGGTGACTTGTATTCAGCATCAGTGTAACACTGATGCATTGTGTCAAGGCTGAATCATTCGCTCACACTGAAGATACAGTATTTAGTTCCAGTGAAGCTGCAGCAGGATTTCCAGTCTGCTGCACTTGTGTCAGAATCCAGCAGTCTTGATGAACTATAGGTTTAGCTTATTGTAGGGTAAAACAGCGTCTCGATAGGCTGAGCTGCAGAATTTAATCTTGGCAGCTCATTTTATTTTTGAAGATGCTATGGAGGGATGTGGCCTAGAATCTCTTTTGGAAGTTTGAGAGAATATTTGGACGCTTGTTTACTCTGCATGTGTACCAACATCTTTTTCAGCTTTTCCTTTAACAGGCTTGTTTTGATGTCTTAGCCAAAATAAATGCTACTTATATGCTCCAGCATCAATTCTGATGATGAATTCAAATGATGCTGTGTCCTATGTGCATAGTTGTAAAGAGCTACTTTGTTGAAGGGATGGGAAATCTGCCCATGAAATTATTTGTGGAAGGCGTGTGTGTGCACAGGAACGATGCTGGGCAGACACCCTCTTCTTACGAAGAGGCAGAAAGATATGTAAAATATTTCATTTTACTTGTGTAAAATGAAACAAATAGAAAAGAACACTTAAATAGTGCATATGGGTTGAAACCCTGTATTTCTCCTGGCTGATTAGAGACTTCCTTTTGACATAGCTATTTTAGAGACACTTACTCTCCTGTTAGAGCATCTCCATGTACATGCGCTTGCCTTGTCTAGCCAGTACATCTTAGCTGTAGGGTAGCTGCACATCCTGCTTTCTTGTTTAATCTTCCAGCAACAGGAGCTGCTGCTTTTGTCCTCGCCTTTCTCTCACTAATCCTTTTTGGAGGGATTAGTTTTTGTTAGAGTGCTGTAAATGGACAGAGCAACTCCCAGGACAAGCATGAGGATTCTTGAGCCTATTGTGCCGCTTCAGCTTTGCAACTGCAGGATCCTGTTGCTGGGGAGCCGCGTCCCTCCTGCCTGGTCTAAGGGGCCTGCTTCTTTCCCGAGTGCTGAAAGAAGCTGATATTTGAACGCCACTTGCTGGCTTCACCCCATTCTTGCCGCAGAAGGCAGTATGAAGAAGGGTGCAGCTGCCGCTGTGGGACTTGAGTTCTTTTCCTGTGGCTCTGTTCTTGACAGTGCGTCTCCTTGCAAGTACCTGATAGGAGCTGCAAGATCTTTATCAGCTCTACAGACCAGACCTCTGGCCTTTCTCTACCTCAGGTCCTCTCTTTATGCAAGAGTTTTCAGTGCTTTATCCTCTTTGACCTGACTTCCTGACAGTTAAAAGATCCCACTGGTTTGGTATCCCCCAAACATTGCTATGCTGAAACTGCATTTATGCTTCAGCCAGGTTTTCTGCTGCAGTATAAGGGGCCGCTGTTGCACCAAGGTATGATGTGAAGCTTAAGACAGCGACATGCCCTAACTCAGCTATACTTAGGAGCTGAATTTAGGAACATGCAGCTCTGAAGACAGTGACACCGGTCTTCCTGTGCAGCAAGCAACTATTTAGGCAGATTTGCCTTCTGGAGGTGCCTGTTTCTTTCCCACTGTGTGAAAGAGGGCTCAGAGACCTGCTTCTCAGTTCAGGCATCTGAAGGTTACATGCTGAGCGTTAGGCAAAGCAAAGATCTGCCTTTGGTTTCTTCCTAAAGAGCTGTCCTTCATGTAATAAAGCCCACAAATCCTCACTTTAAATGGTAGCCACTATTATGGAATCACACTCCCCTTCTCCCGCAACCCTAAACTGAAGCAGAGTTGGAAAATCAATGTATAAAACTGAAGTAGTATGACACAGTAATGCTAAAAGAAAACACTGATTTCTTTCAAGACTAACTTCCTGTGTACGTGATGGTGTTGGAGTGGTGTCATTGCTGCAGAAATCTGTAATGAATGTTCTTGCTTTCCTGAGCAAACCAAAATTTTATGTTTTTTTAAATGGGTTTATCCATAAACAAGGTTTAGGATTATGACTGACTGGTGTGTGTTTCTAATGGGAAGGGATTGGCAGTTGGGGGACACCTTCCTAAGGTATTTAAGTGGAAGCTAGGTAATAACCTTAGAGGAGCAGGGACTACCCTTGCAGATGGATGAGGAGAAACCTGTAGGCCACCCCCTTCCTCCAAGACTTTCATCAACTTGCTTTTATTGCCAGCCTTGTTTTAGAAGGCGACTGTGTGTAACAAAGCGTGACACCACAACGTGCCTGATGTCACATGGGGAGCAAGGATGTAGGTATAGTGACTCCTGGCCAGGCCTCAGGAACCGCTCACGGAGTGCTTTTGAGGCATGCCTTACGGTGGGCAGTTCAGTGACTAAAACCGGCCTCTGCTGTGGTGGGAGACTGAGAAGATCCCAGAAACGGCACCACCCTACCCCCTGAAATTACATCTGCTCAGCAAGAGCTGGCAGGGGGCCACCGTTAATTCCACCTCCCTGCATGCTGTGTCAGATCTATCGGTTATTGAGGTACCTGGGTCTTGGCACGCGTGTTCGGCTGTTCATGGCACAGCTTTGGTTCACAGTGTGACTCTTGGCTTGCTCCCTCCCTTTTGGCTGCACAGAGATCTTGCTCCTAGTGTGTGCAGCCTGGGATTGTCACACAGGAATAGGGACCCTGTTCTTCCCCCATCCTTGCAGCCAAGAAGATTTGGGCTGCAGAGGGTGCCAGTGGCAGTGAAGGGAAGCATGCATTGCGGCTGGAGACCTGTTTGCTCTGAGAGCCCTGTGTCCTTGGGTTCTGTATCCTGAAAGAAACTTTAGACATCACCTCTACACAGTCTTTAGCATCACCAAACTGAGATAACATCTTTGTCTCTAATTTTAAAAGCTATCCGTAACTGTAATATTTCTGTCATCCAGGCCCAGCTCAGACCACAGTTCTTAATCTAGTTTTTTTTGTTGTTGGTGGTGGTTTTTTTTTTCTTCATCAGCTCTGGTGTTGGCTGTGTGGTTTTGGGGCAAAAGCCCACCCTACTGCTGAGTGCTGCAATGTCGCAGTCATCTCTCTCTGCTTTTCAGGCCAGGTCAGGCTTCATAACCTCCTGCTCCTTCGCAGTTACTCTCAAGCTAATTGTTCCCTAGAACCTGTCCTTTTTGGTTTTGGCTCCTAGCAAAATCGCTGTTCAACAGGATCAGTGTTTCTGAGCAAAGCAAATGGCTGCTTCATGAACTCTAATGTCAGCAGAAGCTTCCAATTTGGCTCTCTGCTTTCTCTCTTGGCTCACCTGTCTGCTGACCTTTGAAAACGGGGGGATAGGCTGAGATGATGTGTGTTATAGTTTTCAAGCTGATGGTCCCTTCCTTCAGGAACATCTCATACTGATGTATCTGCAGTGGAATATTGCACTGATGGTTTTGTAGATGGGCCCAAAAAGGCAGAGACAGTTGGCGATTTTTCTTCATGTTATGCGAGCTAATGCTGGGGCCTTCATCCCAAAGTCTCTGCTTCTAGACAGAGACACACATGCACTCCCAGCAGAGAGGAAGAGCATCCCAACTGACTGAGAAAACTTGCTTGTCTTCCTCTGGGCCTTTTTGGACAAGACTTGCTCTTCTGGACTTTCCTGTTTTTTTTTTTCATCTGTAGAATTGCTATTAAATCCATCGGGATGTTGCATTTGCCCTTATAAATGGTTTTGATTTTTTTGGACAAAATCCCAAGCTAGTTTGGTAACATAAAAAGAATTGATGGAATTTTCATACATGTGATGCTCAGTTGCTTCGGGCAGCAGGATGCCAGTGGTAAGAAGGCAGCCCCCAACCCACAGCCACCTCTTCCGATGCAGGAGTCCTCAAAAGCCATGCTGTGTGTCTGGGGCTGTGCACTCAGACTCCTTCCCTGTAGTAGCTCTTCCCCTTCTGTCCCAGCAGGAATTGCAAGCTCAGGTCTCCATCATAGCCCAGGCTTTTTGAATGGCAGAAGAATTCAGCCTTGCTGTTAGGGCTGAGAAACTTGGAGCCAGCTCTCCCGTTACCTCTTTCCTGCTCTGTCCCCAACCCACTGCACCCACCCTTCCCTCTGTTCTGTCAGGTTGTGATCTGATCCCCCAACGTACAGAGTATCACCGGTCCCTGGTGCCCGAGTACTGTTAAACGTGCTATTCAAGCCTCATGGCTTCTCTGCACTTCTAGAATAGCTTTAAAACCCGGTGCATTCTGACTAGGCAAATGGGGGCATGCAGATACTTGCTTATTTTAAAATCTGTTTTTGGCTCTTAGTTATCTTGTAGGAGAAGAGCTGTGGGTAGTCATGGAGTACTTGGCAGGAGGCTCCCTAACAGATGTTGTGACAGAGACCTGCATGGACGAAGGACAAATCGCAGCAGTGTGCCGGGAGGTAAAGCTGTGCTCGCCCTCGGAGAGACCTGTGATCAGGAAGGGGACGTGGGCTTTCCACGACGTGTTACTGGCTCCACATGGATAGCTACCTTACTGTTAAATTACAGAAGCTGTATTTTTCGTAGGACAGATTTAATTTGGGATATTACAGCCTACCCTGATACACCCTAGAGTGAGGACTGCAGTGCCAAATGGGGTTGGGATCCTGTTGGTTACACCCATTCTCCAGAGATTTTGGGACTAATCTGCCCTCCTAGGACCAGATGATCCCGGTGGGATATCTCTGTGTAGCCCTGCACATAACGTGTGGATCTAGGAAAGCCTCTAAGAAAATGAGCCCTCGCTACTGAAAATGCCTGTCGTTGGAGTCCATTAGCTGGCTAATCATGGCAGGTGAATAACTTCATGCACAATAAGAATAACTTTTTCTTTTCCCCCTCCAGTGTCTCCAGGCTCTGGAATTTCTCCATTCAAACCAAGTTATTCACAGAGACATCAAGAGTGACAACATCCTGCTGGGAATGGATGGCTCTGTCAAACTAAGTATGCGGGGAACGGCGCTGTTGATGACTTTAATTATCAACCCAGGAACTAACAGTCCTGTTACCTGCTTAGAGCCAGGCCTATGGGGCAGATGGGTGCTTGAGGTGCTTGATATTGTGGCGATGGGGAGACTGCAGAAATGCTCCTGTAAGAATTTCTGTGACATCTGTTTTAACGGATATTGGCAAGCATAAATCCCTGTGAATTGATACCAGACTTGAAATGAGGTTTGGGGTTCATTTTGCTTTAGGCCATCTGTTTTTGTTGACTAAAATAACAGAAATTTACTGTCACTCCAGTCTAGAAAGCTGAGTTTGAAGATGTAGGGTCACAGGTCATATTTGTGAGCTCTCTCTTTAGTGTGGAAAAGACTGCCAGTGCCTGGAGGGGGATGGAGTTCAAAACTAGAAAATACAACTAGAAAATGTAGTGTAACTAGAAAATATTAAATCTAACAACTCCAAGCCCAGACTGGTCTCTTACGTTCTTTCCCTCCTGTGTTATCAGCAGTAATGAAGACCTTGAGACTGTTCTGCCCCTCTGGTGCTAGGGTAACTGTTACACTTGAGGTTGCTTATTCAGAGATAAGTCTGGAAACCACTGAACGATTATCTTCCACCTATAGCTTTAACAGGACTGTGCTCCCTTTCTCTCTCTGACAGTTCTGTTGGCTAGCAGCCAGTCGGCATAAATAAATCTATTTTTGTCAGCAGCGACAGCAGATATGACTCAAAATTCACACAGTGCAAATATGCTGAGTAAGAAGGTGCTTTTTTGCACATAATTGCTTTTTAGAATAAAGCTGCACTTAGGTACAGTCAGATCTCTGGCGTGTTGGGCGATGAATAGCTGATCAGGGCCAAAGTGCTTTGTTCATTATGGAGTAACTTCTCTGCACACAATATGCAGGTACCTGGCCGTAGTTTAAAGTTGGAAAACTCCCTGTGGATATGATGCAGTAACCTTCCGGACATGAGTTTCTTATTGGCTCTGCTTGAAATTTGCTCTGTTTATGAACCATATGTACCTTTCCTAGTTGTTACCCTTGATGAAAACTCAGTTGGGGATCAGCTTAATTTTCTTCGTTCTGGCTAAAATTAAACCTGTAGTGCCATAGGGGGTCAGGCTGGGCACTGCGTCTTGCTGTGTGGACTCTGCTGGCCTCACAAGAACAGAATTAGTTTTCTTTTGGCAAGTCAAATACAACTAAAACATAGGGCCCAGCAATCTTCATGCAGAGGCTCTACATCTTTCTGTCTACTTAAAATAATCAATATAGATTTAGGTACATTAAATTTCTTTTGAATGTAGGGTTTGCTCTGTAAAGCAAATCCTGTTTGAGGGATGCTATACCGACTGAGGAAGTAATATTTCTGAGACCAAAAATATTACCAGGCAAAACAGTGGAGTTTTTGTTATCTAGATCAAACTGTGCATTGATTTCTGTTTTTACATACCCCAGAACACTTTTTAGGCTGTATGTTGTGTAGTATATTACAACTGCCTGACATTGCAAGCACGGCCAAGTTTCTCAACATCCATATAAGGCTATTTACAGATCCCCATCGTTCACATGGACAAGTCAGCACCTCTCTGATCCTGATGGCCTCAATGAGTCACATTTCGAAACTTATTCTCAACACCATCTTCTGTGTAGCCACAAAACCACCCTTCCTTTCAGAGTTGCAGCAGCAGCAACGTACCAAACAGTGCAGCATGCTAGCTTGTCCTACAGCTGTGGCATCAGTAAGTGTTGTTTTGGGAGAAACTTGCTGATTTCTAAGTCTGTTTCTTCTCCTCCTTTAATTTTCCAGCTGACTTCGGCTTCTGTGCCCAGATCACTCCTGAGCAGAGCAAGCGCAGCACCATGGTGGGAACTCCATACTGGATGGCGCCTGAAGTGGTGACCCGGAAGGCATATGGGCCCAAAGTGGATATCTGGTCGCTGGGGATCATGGCCATTGAGATGATCGAAGGAGAGCCCCCCTACCTCAATGAGAACCCCCTGAGAGTAAGCCTTTTGTGCCTTAAGTCTTCACTGACCCTTCCAACTAAACAAGGCTAAAAACGAGGCAGGTGAATCCTCCCATGTGGTTTCCCCACGTTCCCTATCTCCTTAAACGTTGCAGTCAGAAGATTCATTTTGGTTAAAAGCCCTAGTTGGTCCTAGAGAGCAGAGGTGTGGGTTCTTCCTACGCTGAAGTAGCTGTTTTGTCCTCTGAGGTGTAACGTATGCTGATGCAGACTCTCTGGTAGGCTCTTAGGAGTTAAATCATGTGCGCTCATGTTTTTCCACTTGCTGGAGAGGCTGATAGAGGCAGCAAAAGCACCTTATGGCACCAAGCAGCTGGCTTCTCGAAGCTTTGGGCCCTGTGAGCGGGGAAGAGAGTTGTCCTTGAGTTCTAAAAAAAGGGCATCTGTCACTTTTCTGTAAAACTGGCTTTTTCCTACTGGTGGATTGTCAGGGAAAAGGGAGGAGTACCTCCAGTTCTTCCTCATATGCTCCAAATAAAGCTCAAAGTGCAGTAAGTCTTTAAACAGCGTTTAACCCCACTGATACCTTCCCTTTCATGAAAACCTAAACAACAAAGGAGAGATCCCGTCAGTAGGGATGTAGCTGGTCCTAACACAAGCCAGGATGATGGCTTTTTCATCAGCTAAACAGGATGAGGGGGGTTAGATGAATGTTGTTTAACTTTTGTCTCCATCTCTTGCACTGGAAGTGATTTGGGGAGAGAGGAGTGGCAGCAAAGTAGAGTGAAAAGAAAGAAATTGAGTGTTGAGTTAAATGAGGATGGTTAAGTAACTCGGTGCTTTGGCCTCATTTAACTCAACTTGCTCCAGTTCCCAGCTCCCATGGGAGCCATCTGAGTGGTGTGCTCAAAAGGCCTGCATATTAATTCCTTTTCCTTTTAAAAATCCATCCAGGAAGTTTCTCGCTTGCATGAAATTCTGAAGTGGGTGAACTCTTCGGTTTCTTGACTCTGCGTGTGTGTGAGAGGATGATGCTTCATCACTGAGCAGTATTAAAACTACTTGTTTCTACAGGATGATAAATGCTGCTTAAGGATCTGCTGAACATCTTCCAAGAGGCCAATCGCGTTTTACAGGACTAAGCTTTTAGGCCTTGCCCACTCAGGGAAAGTACTGACAGAACTAAATCTCGTATTTATTCAGGAGTACCTTTCCCATGAGGATATAGTTTTTGCCGGAGACTAAGACTGGTAGAGCTGTGCCAGTTAACTTCCCTATGTAAACACAGTCTGGAATGTTGTTTTTGTCCTCCTAATCCCTCGAGATGACTGCAGGATCCAAACCCAGATTACAAGGGTAAAACAATAAAGGATTGGATCCCATCCACATAAAAATAGGGCAGGCAGCTATTCTGTTTGCTGAAACTTAAGCATTGAATAGTCACCCTGATAAGTTTTTTTTCTTCATTGAATTGCGGGGAGGGAGAGGAGAAGTGGGTGTCTTTGTAATTTGGAGATGGAGTCTTACCCTCATAACCTCCTGTTCCTTTGGTGCTTGTTTTGCTTTAGGCCTTGTATCTCATTGCTACTAATGGGACTCCAGAACTGCAGAATCCAGAAAAGCTTTCACCCATATTCCGAGATTTCCTAAACCGCTGTCTTGAAATGGATGTGGAAAAGAGAGGTTCTGCAAAAGAACTGCTGCAGGTAAATGCTGGGGAGTAGGGCTGAATCGAGCATTTCAGAGTGAGGCCAGCTTATGGGGAGAACAACTTTGGGGTCTTTAATACTGCATTATCTGAAGGCACAAGCACAGCTAAGGTAATTTGCTCCCCCCCCTCCTCCCAAACAACCCAAAATCCACAATGAAGCATTATCAGAGTACTCCTTCGTTCTGCTCTGCTTGTTACCTAGAGCAGCTGTGCAGCATGCTTTGTGACCAAACTCAAAAAATCAGTGTCCCAGGCCTGCCAAACGCTGAGCTCCTTAATTCCCATGGCTTCTTCACACAGCTTAACCTGACATTTGTATGTGTTGGCATGTTCTGGCCATGCTTTTTCTGATTTGGACAGCAGCAGGACTTCCAGCTATCGGATGTTCTGGTTGTCTCCCTTCTGGTAGAGGGATCCCAAGTTTCCTTGAGCTCTCGTGTTTTGCAATAACTGGAGCAGTTCAGTGGTGTTACCACATTTTGCCAGATGCTGCTCCTTACAGCAGAGGTGACAGTACAGAACTTGGGAAAATGCTTAGTTATTTCACTGAAAACCTGGTCTTTTTGTCTAAACTCCTGGTGAAAGTGGAGGCCTAAGCTGCCAGACTTCACTGACACAGATGTGGAGTGTTTGTGTGTTCCTTCTGTCACACCTGCCATGGGGGTGGAAAATGTGCTCCAACTCTCTGTAAAATAAATATGTGATCAGGTGCTGTCATACCTCAACTGTGAGACAGTTCCCTATGTTGCTTTTCTTTCTTTCTGCTAGTTTGTCTAATGGATTCAGCTTTGACCGTGTTGCTGCCTTCTGAGACTGTAAGCTAGCATTAATCACTGGCAGAATGGCAGCAGTTGAGAGATCACTCTTTGTCCTGGATTTTCCAGCTCCAGAATTTGAGACAGCAGTAATGTTACAGTCAAAAATGGTCTCTCGCTCCAAGGAGCAGAATGTTTCTGCCTGCCTTTATCTTTTGGCCTCTGATATCCCATCTCTGAACTGCATTCAAATACACTGCTTTGGGTGGTGAATCCCTTCTAATGCTCAGAAGGGCTGTGGGACATGGTTCTTTGTTTTCACAACATTCTGTGGACTTGCCATATATGCCTTCACTCTCATCTGATAGCTGTTTTGAGTGTCAATCTCTTTGTCCTCAACCTTGACTTCCTCTGCAAGGTTGGAGTGTTACAAGCTTTCCACTCACCCTGGATACAGGAAAACTTTTCCTCTGTTGCAGATACCATGTTTTAAAACTTGCCTCCAAAACAAGAAACGCTAGGTTCTGTGTGAAGCACTTTGTGACAGCATGTGCAGAGTGTTGTATGCTTGATGATCAGTATTGTTTTACTTAACAGAGCAGCTTGGATGGGAGACTGACTGAATGGTTCTCTGCTGCTCTCTCAAAATCCAGTTCTGTTTTGCAAATTTCTAATATGTGTAGAAGGCCATGGCAGTGCTTTCACCAGATCCACAATGACAGAGAAGACAGCTGATTTCTGCGGGAAGTCATGTGTCTTCTGTTTGAGCTGCACAGATTGTTTTCAGTACACCTTCCTTCAGCACAGAATTTCATTATAGATTTTGCATGAATTTATAATCCCCCAGGGATACTTGCTGAATTCTGCTTGAAAGCATGCAAACATTGAAGAATTTAGCTTGTGTTGGGTGCAAAGGTGTATATCAGTTCAGGCAAGCCCAAAAAGTTTGTGGTGATAACAAACTTCTTGGTTTCACCTGCTTTGAGATTAGAGTAGGTCATTAGACTTCGTATGGGTTTAGGTGCCAGTATTTTGTTGTGGTCACCTGACTTGTAGGGCAGGTTCTGAACAATTTAACCTTTTTTCTTTTTTTGTTTTCTTTCCTAGCACCAGTTCCTGAAAATTGCAAAGCCTCTATCTAGTCTCACTCCTCTGATTATTGCAGCTAAAGAAGCAGCAAAGAACAACCATTAAAGTGTTGGAGTTCAACATAGTCGTCACGTCAAGCCTTTTAGATGTTCATTTCAAAGACTAAATTACTTGCCCCCCCCTCCCTCCCGCTCCTCTTTCGCAGGGGTGCTCTTAAGACTTCGATCTGCCCAGAAGGGTGGCAGAGGTAGCATTAGCCGAATGTTGCTGGGCACGCAAGAGGGACATTGCTGATCTTACGTAGCAAACTGTCTTTCCATCCCCTCGGTGGGGGTGAGAGGGGAAGATCATTTTGTACGGTTGAAAAGATCTTTCCGAGAATGTCTGAACCTGACCTACAAGTAGCAGAGCCACTTTGTTTTCATATTTCTTATTGTGTTTATTTTTAAAAAATAAATGTGGAGCCTTAGACTATGTTTATCTTAATAAATTAAATCTTTTGCTGGCTGGACTTTTCATGCTTGTGCCAAGCTGCTGTTACACCACTGAGGCTGCTCTGTGCTTTGGATGACTTGAGGAGGGAAGGAAGCAGCCAGCAGAAACCTGAACAGCTGCAGCCAGTGAAAGGGGGAACAAGAGCAGGAATACGAAGGCCCCTTGCAGCACTGCTGGATGCTTTGAGAGCGCATGGAGAAAGCTTGTGCGTGCTTCCTGCAGCCACTGGAGAGCTTAATTCATGGATGATCTTTCTGCCAAATTTTGTGAATCAGACCCTCCGCACCCTAGTTCCAACTCGACTAGTTAAACAGATCTCCTAAGCATTTCTGATACTCTAGAAGGTAAATTACGGGAGAAATTGTCAGAGACAATTTAAGGTTGTTGTATCAGTGCTGTGAGGCTTGTTAGAGACTGCTGCCCTGTGTGATAAAGCAAACACAATAACCATCTTTATAAAGATAAGATTTGCCTGCAAAATTACATTGAAAACTCTTGTTTCTTAGATCAAGTCCAACGGAAGAGAGACTGACCACAGACGCTGCTTTCTTGAAAGCCTGGGGACAGTGTTAATTTTTGAAATGAAAGAGTAACCTGATTTCTTTATGCTACTGACTCTAAATCCTTTGGTTGCTGTAGTCTATAAAACAGGAAATACAGAACTACAGGAGAGATCTGTCATAAACACTGTATACTGATTTTTAATAAAATGACTGCTGCATTTCTGAACTTGCGGCTGTGGGAGGACTGGAGAATTCACTGTCACCAAAGAATCGTTAGGTGGGATTACTGTTAATGTCATTGTCACTGGGTGCTTGAATGAGATGGGTGAAGTGATACAAACTTGCCTCTTACCCCTTCTGTAGCTCTACAGGATTCAAAGTTTGAAGGCTTTGAAGGGAGTAACTTCACACCGAGGAACTGGATAAAAGATTGTATTATAACTGGGGGAGCTGCTTTATCTGACTGTACTGCTCTCTACACATATCACTTTGGTCATTTATGGGGGAAAGTTTAAACCAGTTTTGGAGTAATCTCTTCTCCCTCTCCAAAGCAGCTGTGTTGCACAGAAACTCGATCCTGCTTCTTGCTGAGACCTGCTAGTGGATCAGCCTTTTCCTCTCTGCCTCTAGGCATTGATTCAATTATATTTTTCCCACTCCCTCTGCAATACGTGACAGCTCCTACACTGGTCTTGCAGATGCAGCTAAAGAAGTCTGTAAAATCTCTTGCTTCTGTGGTGTGTGTAATGCTAATTTGAAACCTTGCCTTTTGGGAAATGGACTTGTGTTTGGGAACAGGTCAGTTCCATTCATGATGTGTGTTCTGCAGCAAGTTGTGGGCCTCTCCTATTACCGTACGCTTGTACCAGGCAGCAGTGTTTGAATCTACAATTCATCTTGCTCCTGACGTGCCAGCATAGCTGGGGCTAATTCTAGCATCAATGTGGGCTGGAAAATGCTGGCCGCAGACTAACGTGCAGCTGGATGGAGACCTTAGACCGCCCTGGAGCACAAAGGAATAGGGGAAGACTGTGAGTCACATCAGAGCTCCAGGGTGGTTGCTGTTTGACATGAGGCTGTGATGTTTGATGTCCCTTGCCAAAATCTGCACCCTTTGCCTCTTTGTGTATATTTTTCGTCCTACTGCAATATTCAGCGTTTCCCCTGACAAAGCTTGCATCCAAGGATAAATTTATTGGGTGAAAGCTGCCAGCCTGAGGGGGGGGATCAGATCTAGTGATGAACTTTTGTCTCATTGGTAGTGCTTCCCATTTGAATTGGTCGTGACTGGTTTCTAATGGCTGCTGGAGAGAGAGTATACCAAAAAGCCTTTTTTTTCTCCACTGGGAAGCTGTAAGACTCTGACTGTAGACATGTGTCATCTTGTCCCAGGCTATTTTTTTTTTGCCCACGGATGATATGGAAGGAGTTATCTTGCTGCAGTGTCATCAGGCCCGATTTCTAGTTATCAGACATGTTGTGTTTTTATGTTCTCAGGAAATCTTGAAAGGTTTGTAATTACCTTAAGCTTAGGAGACTAGGAGGAGTTGTTTTTGTTGTTCTGTTTTTCTCTCCGCTCTCTATCTGTGCATCAGCACAGCTTCAGTACCTGTGTTAGCCTTTGCATATCCTCTTAAAGCAGTTTTCTTGTCTTAAATAGTGACTGTCTGACTTAAAAATTAACCTGTGTGGCTTATTTTTCTAAGAACATCCTGACTCTGCTGTGATTTGAAGGCTACTTAGAAAGCTCTCCATCTAGAGAACTTTTTTGGTAGCTTGTGTTTTACATACTGAATGAATTAATCTGATTCTACTGAGCTGAAACTATTTTTAATCACGGCCTTTAATTATTTATTTGCTTATTAATATTAAAATGTCTCCTCTTTATTAGAACATGAAATATTTAATTCTTTGACTAGCCAGTCTGAAAATCTGTTTCTTTTTCCTTTCTTTTTCCTCTTCCTTCCTTATCGAGACATCTCAAGCAATTCTACTAAGTTACGTACAGAAATGGTATAAAGTGCCCCAGCTTACAAAGGCAGCTAGCTAGCTAAGCATCCAGGGCCTGCTGGAGAGAGATGCTATTGTCTCTGTTTCAAAATGCTCTGAAGATTATCTTGTTTAAGAAGCAAATCATGGCTTCCACAAGATGCTTCCTGTATTTAAAGAAGTGATGTGGGCTTGTATTTAGCCCTCGATTTTCTTTAAACAAAAGATTGCTTTGGGGTCTGCCAGGGCTGAGTCTGTGTATGAGAGAGGGGTATAAGACCCCTGGGTACCTTTAAAAAGGCAGACTGTAATGCTGAGGGAGAAGATCCAGGGCAGAGATGGAGGGAGACTGAAGGACTTACTAGTGCAGTTGCAGCAGCAATAGCATACCTTTAGCCATCGCTAGAATGTCTTAATTAAACAGACATGTTTTTAAAGGACATAAATCTGACCGATTAGTTGTTACAGGCTCTTCTCTGGACAGACGTTATGCCCCTACCAAACTGCATTCTCCTTTTAAACAAAAGGGGTGCATGGCTTTCCTGAGAAAGGCTCTTTGAGAAAGGAAGTTTCCATGGAGACACTTACTTGACTTAAGCGATCTGCTTGGAGCTTGAGAAGAGACTTGGGAGTAAACACCGCATCAAGACAAAAGCCAGTATTTTGCGAAGCAACGGGGGTTGCCTCAGTGTTTTGTTTCCAACTTGATGCCCCTTTTCAGAGGTCTGGTTTTCAGAAAGTGCCAAAAATTTTGCCTGGTCAAAGATGTGAGGCACGTAAAAGGCAGTCACTTCTTAGCCAATATCTCAGGAAATGTCCTAATACATCTGTGTCTCAAAATACTGCAGATTGGTATAGGTAGGCCATGTTTACAGCAAGGTATGATGCAAGGACAGACTGAAGTGGCTGGTAGGTAGGTACTTGGTTTCTTAAAAGTTTGACATCATTACTTGACGATAAAATTGGTCCAGACCAAAATGCAAGAAAAATACTTGTTTGAGCATCATTCCTAATTAAGAGTTTGCACAATCCATTTCCACAGTAGTTACCAACATCTTCAATGTTGAAATTGTTAAAGGTGAAGTCTGACTCGCAAATCCTCTTCCCAGCATAAAATAATGAGCCTGTTCAATGGCTTTTTTGTATTTTGACAGTATTGGAAAGCCTGTAGATGTATTTTTGGTTCATAAACACACCAGATCAACCATATGGACAATTACTGCTCTCATCTCAGTGTTTGTTGCTAATGACAGTTCACCAAATCAAGCATGGGACATTCGGGAAGCAGCTGCCAGCCTCGGCAGGGAATAGCAAGTGGTGACAAAAGAAAGCAAACGTACCCGAAAACTGAACGGAAACAGGCCAAAATGGATGCCTGCAAAAAGTGGTAGGAGAGCTACAGAAGAAGATGCGGAGTTGGGCCACGGGGTGCAGGGGCAGAAGGAAGCAAAGGTTAAAGACCTCGGTTCCATGACGGCTTGCTGAGAAACTCCGGGGAGCGTCACAGCTGCCTGCTGTGTAGCGAGGTAGAAAATCCTCTGAAGAAAGGCAGCAGTGAGGAGTAGGAACCTTTCATGTGAAATGAAGAGGTTCTCAAAGCGGCTGGAGAGCGAAGCGGAGACTGCGGAGCAGCAACATAGCTTTGAGTTACAGCACATGCTAGGAGAGCTGGAGCTAACCCAAGAGGTTTGCAGAAATGACATCATTCAGCTGAAAAGAAAACTGGGAAGCAGAGTGAAGGAGGTAGCCTTGTCGTGACGGGAAATGAAGAGAGACACCAGATTCGACCGGTACATGAAACTGCAAGCAAATTTAACACGGGCGTTGGGATGACAAGAAAGTCATTCCCTCTTCCCTTGCAGGATTGGTATGGCGTCTTTTCGCTCTCAGCGCTGCTTTGGGATCTTATCAGCACCAGTTGTGCTTTGGGCTCTTATTTACAATGAAGACTTTGTCAGTCAACAACTGCTGTTTTCGGACCAACTCCATCTTGCCGACAGACATCTTTGTGCCACGTTTAACCCGAAAATATGACAGGCCGTTACCATTTTAAAATCAGCTAGATTATTTCTTTCTCTTTCTTCCTACTGCCTTGGTTTAACTCTCCTACAGTGCCATGTTTGTTTAATGTATGAGGTCAGCTCAGCAGTTTCAAAAACAAAACTGAAACTTTAAATAAAACCTAAATGAATTACCTGATTTTCCTTCCCTTGCTATTTTAATGACACGTGAAGTGGCAATAGAAATGAGTGGGGGTGCTTAAAGGCAGAGTTGTGCTTCTCTGATCTATTTTAGATTAACGAGATCTTATTTGATGGAGCAAAGTGACTTTACACTAAAAGCTGTTGTACTAAGTGTGGTTTTTACTGCTTATTTTAATGAATTCTGCAGTAATTAAGCCTCTGAGATTCCCAAAATCCTATCTAGCACATTTCCGTGTTGGTTTCTATCCTAAATGTTAATATTTAATATAGAGACAACAGCTAAGAAAGATTAAGGTGCTCTTAGCTGTTCCGTTGTCTTTCTAGTTAAGGCTTAAATAACCCGCAGACAACAGCTTACCTTGTCTGGCCTTCAGTTCCCAGTCTGGGGATGACGGTGGTGTTGCCTTTCTCTCAGTCACTTTGCTTTATGTTTGTAAGAAGACGAGCTTACAAGAAGCATCCTGTCTGCTGTTTCTCTCTGGAGAAACATCGGTCTGGAAGCAGCATCTGGACCACAGCTTGAGGAGGGAAATTACTGCCTTGCGGTGGCTTGTTTTCTCCCCAGGTAGAGCCTGGTGTCTGAGGCTCCTGATACGGGGGAGGAAATCAGGTAAGGGTGTTGGATGAGTATTTAAACCACCTCCCCCAGCATCGCTTTTTCCTGTGGGGTCACTAGCTAAGACTGATGGAGACTGATGACAAGAGTAGGAGTTTATCTTCCCATGGGCCTTTTGCATGAGTGCCTCCTTCTGCTGTGGAATGAGGAACTTCATGGGCCGTGGAGGAGGCCATGTGCAGCCACACTCACCCTTCTGCAGCCCAATTCCTCCTCGTTTCAGTGAGGCAGACCTGAACGTTTTACCCCGATGAAGTTAAATGAACCTAATCTAGTGCTAAGAGGAAATGCTCAGGTCAGCTTCTGGTGAACAGGAGGGTTATATGGAGCAGAAAGCTCTCCGCCAGGGTCTTGCAAGCCAGGTGGGTGCTGAGCCATGTGCCAGGGGGAGCTGAAATACAGCTGGAAAAAAAAGGGGACACCTTGAATATGGAGTTACTAACTAGTTACTTAATAAAATCCCTTATGGCCAGAACTTGTGCTTTAGCTGAAAACTGCTTTGCTAACAACTCTCTTGCAGGAAACCAGAGGAGAGGCCTGTTTCTCTGCTTTTGCAAAGATGGGCGGCCCTGTCACCTAAGCAAGAGGAACATTGCAGCCCACCAAGAAATGCTTGGGGAGGGACTGCGGAGTCCTTGGTACGTGTCCTGGCTGCTTCTCTCTGCCAGGATGTGATAACATCCCACATGGGATGTCCTTGTCTTGTTAGAGACAGGAAATCAAACTGTGCCACCTGGGTGATGCAGCTACTTCTTCTACCTCTTGCTCCCATGAAGCTTCTGCCAGCAGATCTGGCTTCCTTGTAATTGTTGTGTGAGAATGTAACGTTCCCGTGAAAGTGCCTGTAAAAGCCACGAGACTTGCAAGCCTTCCGCCCCTCTGTACCCGTCAGACAAAGCTGACTCTGTTGCCGCCTTGTGCAAGGGTCTGTTTTCATCAACGAGGGCAGCAGAAACCTGACGGAAAGCAATGTGGGGCAAGAACCGCCACTAGGAAAATGAGGGTTTGACATGGATGAAGGAGGTGCATATGTAGGAAAACAGAACTAGCCTTGCTTTTCCTCATGGCGCAGAGGACAAGCGGTTGTCTTCTCAACAGCAGCACTCAGGAAGCTTGGTCTCCCTGTGGCAGAAAGCCCTGTGACTGCTCCCAGGCCTGCTTGCACTGCTCCTGTCACACCTCCTGCTCCTGACCCCCTTCTGCTGTGCCCATGGCTGGACAAGATGAGGTGCACACTTGGCTGTGGCAGCAGCTGACAGCCAGCCAACAGCTGAGCCCATAGATTTGCCCATGTGGCACGGGGCAGTAGTAGTTTGCTGTTTTCACCTATTGGGCAGGCCAAGCAGGGCTGCTGAGGGCTGAGCCATCCTGGGGTGTGTTGGTTGAGTGTGTCTGTCTCTAACCAGCCACCATTTTCCATGATTTTTCATGGACCTTCTATTTTGGAGACCTCTTCCCCAGGACAAACTTGGTTGAATTGCCCAGCAGTTGCTGAGAGTGAGAGATGGTGGATGGGTGATGATTTTAAGGCCTTAATGATTTGGGGATTGGGAAAAGATACTGAGGGTTTCTGTCGGGTGGTGCTTGTTTGTTTAGGTAACTGCAGCTGTTGGCTAGTTAGGAGGTTTCATCATGTCCAGGCTGACATCGGCTTTGGTTAAGTATAACTCTTGTTTGACAGCTCTTCATAGCCCCTAGGGAGCTTTCAACAAAAGTCTAGCATTTTTATTTTTTTGACTGCTGAATCAGTTCTGGAGAGTCAGGTAAGATCATTCTAAGGAATTCAGTCTTTAACTGAGCATCTCTGTGAAACTCAGATCTCAGCATGTCTCCATCTGCAAACCTCCGCATGCAGTCATGGGTCACCCTTTGAAATCTTGGTACCTCTCAGTGGCAGAGGCTTTTCTGAGGATGAAAACAGCAGAAACTCCTTCACTCAGAGATTATTTTCTAAACATTTCCATCCTCGTTTAGGTACCTCAGTGAAGCAGGGTTTTGAGAGCTCCTGCAGCTTTCCTAACCGAGACCTTCAGGTTCCAATATCTCTTAATACCTGTCCTCTATTCCCAAAGCCTCACTTCCTTCCATCTGCGCAGGAGGAAAAATAACATGATTATCTCAGAGGGGTGTCCTGAGGCTAAATTTGCAATTATTGCTGCATCTGTGGCACCTCCCTTGGAAGATCTTTAAGCGCTTCTCACAAACCATCACGAACAGGGTTTATTTTTTGTATCTGAAGTTAGTGCCCTGTCTTCTTTGACTCTGGGGTAGATATATGTAGCGGTAAGGTTTACAGAGAGAGGTGATGCCTTATGTTAAATCAGAAGGTTCACAGGGAAGGAAAGAAGAGAAGGAGCTTTTGGGAACAGATGACTTCAAGTCCATCACAGACGCAGTGAACTAGAAGTAAAGTCCTGGTGGGAGCTGTTATTATGCATGTAGCTGAAGGATCTTAGTTTATTTGGGAGCAAAGGGGGGAATTAGTAGTAGGAGAAGCAATAAGCTAGTAGGTATAACAGAGGAAGATATGTTAATTATCGCACCCAGAAGAACTCCAAATTTTCGCTCCCAAGGCTCATCTTTTGGAAGGATTTGTAGCTTTGTTCTAACACTGAGAGCAGGGAGCTTGCCTGGCTTTCTTGGCTGGTGCTTTCTGATTCCTGTGGCTGTAACGCCCTCTCCTGGCAGCTGTACTACGGATTAGTTTCCTTTTACATTGCCCATTTCCAGTGCAAGACCGAAAGTCTGAGTGCTACCTGCTGAAGGCAGCCGGCGCACACCAGCTGGTAAAAGGAGGTGGTCGTTATACTGGATTTGATGCTCCAAAGTGTCTATCCCCTTGCCATTGCCCCATGTCCTCCATCTCCCCCTTTTTTCCTATCTCCTGAAGGCCAAATGCTGACTCCAAAGTTCGTGTGCCTACGCTTGGATTGGAGGAGTGCAAACCTCCCCCAGGCAGGAACCATCACGGGAGTTTCTTCTTTGTAGGTAAGGCAAATATGGCAGTTGGCAGTCATCATCAGCCAGCTGCAGGGTTGGTTTTCAGCTGTGGAGACCACACTGTGAATTCAGAGCGGGTGTCCATGCCCTGGGCAAAGCCCGGATGGCAACTGTCTCGCTGCCACAGTGACTGCTTGTAGCATCGGCTCAAGAGGGGCTGCGAAACCCGCCCTGGGCAAAGCCCGGATGGCAACTGTCTCGCTGCCACAGTGACTGCTTGTAGCATCGGCTCAAGAGGGGCTGCGAAACCCGCCCATTGCTTCCTCTATCAGTCTCCTGTACTTTGAAATGGTTTGGGGGGTCTGTGCATGTACCTGCAGGTGTTGTCACCCCTTCTAAGACAGGTCCTGTTCGGTCCAACCTGCCCTCTCAGCATTTTGAAGTTACTCTTTGCCCTTATGCATTATGGCAGCTTCCTAAGGGAAATCTGTCGCTCCTAGAGTCACGGTTATGTGTGAGCTGTCAAGGACAGGATCGTAAAGCCCCCCCGATGCTGGATCTGGTGTGTGGGTGCTTGTGCATCAGCGGGGTGGGCAGTGAGGGATATTGAGCCGGACTGGAAAACAGGCTCAGCCCTGTGCTTCCCTTGTGTTTGCAGACACCCTTATGCTCCTGCATCTTGTGGCCCCAAATCCCTAGCTTGCATAAATCGAGTCCAGAGTCTCACGGGCCATGTGTGCGGCCGTAAGGGTATCTAGGACCCGGGTGCACCTGGATTGAGCACAGTGGACAGGTAATGGCCACCAGCCAGTTCCTCCTTCCAGAGGCTGTGCTGGCACAGGAAGGCAGTGAAAGGGCTGAAAACTGCTTCCCCATGCTCTACTCTGTTTCTTTTGCCAAGCTCAGGACTCCAAGGATGATGTTTCCCCAGGTGGGAAGTATCTGCCCCTTTCTTCTAGCAGAAATTTCCGCAGGTAAATCCATGTTTTCCAAAACATGTCAGGCTCTAATCCTGCCTCCCACCTAAGGATTTGTTGTCTTTACATGTTTTGCAGGTAAAAGATCTCTTTTTAAAATACCCAAGAGAGATACGTTTCTTCAGTGAGACAGGCTGATGGATTGCTGATGCTAGATCCTCATTCACCATCCACATGAGCTTTTTGCAAGACAAGCTTTGAGCATGGGGCACAGATTTCTGTGGCTTGAGCCCACCCTTATGCAGATCTCAGCCTTGGTAGCTTGGAGAAAGACCCACTGCCTACTGTGGACGTGAAGCCAAAACCAGGGGCCTACAAGGAATTACTGTTTTGTACTTGCTGTGCTCTTCTCCTCTTTGTTTAGGATCTGCTAATGACCCTTCTCAGAGAGGTCGTTTGATCTCCAACAGTGGCCTTTGGCAGTGGAGGTGCTGGGACCCAGGAGGACCCCACGCTCCAGGGTGCTTCAGGAATACCCCAGCCCAGGGACACCATAAGTCCTCTCGCCTCCTTTGGCACCACGAAGGGGCCGGCAGGCAGACCTGTGCCCAGAGAGGGCTGGGACGAGCTGCAGACAGGTCTGGGGGGATGCTGCGGAGAGAGAGACAGCAGTGACCCCGCACCGGGCACCATCCAGCTCTGCTTTCCCCTCACAGAGGGGAGGGGGGCTCAGTGCACCCAGGCTGGTACAGGAGCCTTAGGCAGAGCTAGTGCCCATGTCAGCGTGCTGGGGAGAGGGATGTCTCACCACAGTCCTGGCCTCTGCTTGCCTGGGACACTCGCACAAAGGATAAAAAGTGCCCAGTAACATCTCTGCCCATCTGCTGGACTTGTCCTGGGAATGACAAGTGCCACGCAGGAGGCTCTGTGGTGACAAGGCTGCAGCACCAGCATCAGGCCGGGGGGTTGGAGCGATGGGGCAAAGCACGGCTGAACCAGCACGAGTGGTGGGAAGCACCTTTGCTACCTCAAAGTGGAGCACCAGATCTGAGCCCCCCACAAAACTCAGCAGGGCTCAGCAGCAGGTGCCCCCTCACTGTGTGGTTTCTGAAGGGCGACCAGCGTGGTCTATAACCCAGGGGTGCTGGTGTAGGGTGGAGGCCTCGCTGTGATGTCCCCACTGAGGAGCAGCAGGATGTCCTCGCCACCCACAGGCACCTCCTTGAGGGTGACGGGTTCGTCAGGGAAGGGGCTAACGTCATTCTTCAGGATTCAAAGAGGATCATCAGGCAGGAGGCCCAGACTGAGCCAGCCTTCTCATCTTGTCATTTCGAGCACCGGGGCTCTATAAATAACCTCTCTCAACAGCGGTGTGACCTGTCTGCCAAGACGAGCGCAGTGGCTGTTTCACACGTGCAGGTGGTGAATTCTTGCCACTAATCCAAAAATGGGTCGTGGCATGTGCATGCTGCCCTGGCAGCGAGGTGGGAATGTGGGCTGGGTGTGGGAAGGGCAGGGTCCTGCCTTCCGGCCCACTGTAATCCAGGGCTGCGCAAGGACATGGCAACGCTCGAAGTGGGAGCACCTTTCTCTGAAGGCAGCAGGAGCAGCGTCTCAGGCTCTCATCAAACAAAAAACCAGAGGTGCTTTACTCCTGAAATGCAGCAAGTTCCCCCCAGCACTGGCCACATCACTCTGTTCAGGTGCAGAAACACTTAACATTTTCCTGCATTTTTCCTCAGATGCCTGAGGGCTGTTTTAGTGGACCTTTTTCTTCCTCACTGGTCCTTGCATCTTCTTTTTCTCTCCGAGACTTCCCTGGACCGTCAGGGTAAGTCAAGCTGCGAGCTCCTGGGTATATTGTAACCCCCCTGATTTCTGCCAGGAAAGAACAAAATGATGCAGTTGCATAAAGAACAGCCATGAAATAAAGAAGAAGGCAGAGGACGGTCTTTCACCCTCTTTTCATAATGCTGTATAAAACAGCCCTCGCTGCCAGCAGCAGCCAGCCCTGCCGTGGGAGAGCAAATGGTGAGGAGTTGCTGCAGCAACCGCTGCGAAAGGCAGAGAGTTTGTCGCTCGCGGCCGGCCGGCTTTGAAGTGCAGTGTGAAAGCTCCCCCGTCTGCCCCCAAATCACACAATGCAGCTTGTATTTGTACCGTGGGGCCCATTTCCTACGGCTGGGTGGTGCATGGGGCTGTCTGGGTGAATCCATCTGGTCTCCCCCTTTGCTGGCTGCTCGAGGGATGCGTTTCCTTGGGGAAAGATGTACTGTGCAAGGCACAGCCCATCTCTGAGCCCCAGGACTGCCTATTCCTTCCTCTCATCCATTCTGAGAAGTTCAAGGAGCAAAACTGATGTTTTCTAGTTTGGTCTGTCCCATTGCGTCCTCACAGATCAAACCAGGTAACTTTCGAATCAGTGGTGTTTCTTCTCTGACCAAAGTGATTTGAGGCTTATATGACCAGAAGCAGAATTTGGCCCCAGAAGAAGCTGGCTGACAATTTTGGCTGCCTAAAGTTGCTTTCTGAGTTTGAATTCAGATGCTTCGCGCTGAGTTTCACCCTCAGTGGCTCACACTTAGCCCAGAAGAAACCGTTGAGTCTCTGGCACATCTCCATGGGCTCCACTTCTCCACAGCTTAATTCACTGCTCCTGCCATGACTTGGGAGGGGCAGCAGCATTTCCTGGGAGTAGTGGGCTTCAAAATATAAATCACCCCAGACTCCAAGTAGCCTTTCAGAGCCTAAGAAATAGTGGGGAAGGAGATGTCCTTGGGGCTTGTCAGCATCATGCAAAAGCTGCTGCTCCCTGTTTGCACAATGATGATGCTTTGCCGATGTGCTGAGTTGCCCCACGCTGTTATCTTGCAAGAGAGCAGAGACTGAAGTTTGGATTAGTTTGGGTCACCTCTTCCTCCTCCCCTGCTCTGTTGTCACTCTTGGAAATGCCACCACGTGCTAAGCGGTGCAGTTTCTGTAGTTCATCTTATGGGGACGTCACTACCTGCATGAGTCACCTGCTCTCGAGGCTCTGCAGTAGCACGTTATGCAACCATGTGCCGGGAGGGGTGCGAGCGCAGCACGGGGGGAACCAGCTCCCTTGCGCTGCTGGGGTGGGCAGCCCAGCAGGGCTCAGCGCCCTGGGAGAGGGCGAATCTCCCAAGCGCAGCCAGCCCTGCAGCCCATGAGGGCGCTCGGCCCTGCAGGAGAACTGGGGCATGTCCATGCTGGAGCGAGGAACGGGGAGGTTGTGAGTGCAGGGCAGGATGTGCATTTTAGTAGGAGAAGGCAGGGGATGGAGGGCCTTGCTTGGTGAAGCAGGGAGTGTGTCACTAAAGAGGTGGGGGGACATGAACATGTACATTTCTTGATGAAATACAGCCTTGAGCTCCCAATCTTGGCCATCCCCTGGCACAGGGAGACCATTGCTGCACCCAACGCTCCCTGTTCGTGCTGCTTCCACCACGGTTTTATCTTCTGCAGATGCAAACTGATCAAAACTTGCCAGGGTTCAAGGCCAACCTCCCCTGCTGATATCCCCTCTTTCTTTAAGTGGGCTTTTATAGCACTAGGGCCTTGCAGACACTGTTTATGGCCCCATAAACTTCAGGGCTGGCCTTGCTGATGGCAGGGCTCCAGCAGGTCCTGATGTGATGCTGACAGGGGTCTGGATAAGGCCCATCACACACAGGGTAACAACCCTGCTGACTTGTCTTTGCTGACAGCTGATGGAAGGGCTGGGGCACAGGTTGATGATTTTCCGATTGAGATAAGCTGGTGAACTCTGAGCTGAAGATACTCAAGGCAGAGCAGCCTCTGCCCTGCCAGTGAGTCATTTGTCAGGTGTATGCAGAGCAAATTGCAGCATTAAAGGTTTTACATCTCTGCACCTAGAAGAAAGGGCAGAATGCAAAAGGGCAGTGTTATTTCATGGGAGAGAACGGGGATACCTGGGATTTCCTTTGCTTGTTTTCAGATGGGGTTATGGTTGTGTTTTAAATGGCCACCTTGCTGGTTTTTCAAGGTTCTTTCCTTCACAGCATGGAGATGAAGACCTTGCTCAGTGTGACCCCTTTATCCTGTACATACCCCATGGAGTCTGTCCATACCATGAGGATGCAGCAGTTGGAGGAAAGGCCATGCACTTGAACAAGCCCTGGGGAGGACAGAGGTGAAGCCCCTTGACGAGGTATTTCCGTGAGTACGGACCTTGCTCTGGGCTTTGAAGGCAGAGCAAAACTCTCAATCTCTCTGGCTTCCTCACTACTTCTTAAACTTGGTGGGCCACCACCACAAAATGTGCCCTGCTCTGTGGGGCTCGCTGGGCAGGGACCTTTGGGATCAGAGCGTAGCCCCGTGATGAAGCTGGATTCAGCACAGCTTTCAACACAGCCCACACCAGAGTCTCCTTGAAGACAGTCTGCCTGCTTGTGACCCTCCTGGTGAGCATCAGGCAACAGCGATGTTCAGCGTGCTGGAGACAGGACTGGGTCTTCAATGGGAGCTGAATGCAGCCATGGGTGACGCTGTGGGAACTGGATGTCCAGCAACTTGCCCTGAGCCTGTTCCAGGAAACTCTTTGATTAGAGGTTTAGTCACTACAGTGATGGTCGTGGCGTAAAAATAAAAGAACCCGAAATTAGAGCTGTCCTAGCTGTAACAGCTGAAGAAGAAAAGAGAACGAAGAGAGAAGGAGAAATGCATCCCCTTGAAAAGGACAGGCTGCAAGAGTGTGGCTTTGTAGCTGCACTCTCAGTTATGTTTAGATTATGTAGATTTAAGCTATGTTGGAGGGAGGCACAACTCAAATCCTTACAGAGGATCCAAGGACCCACAGGGAAGAGCTCCAAAATTGGTGGACATGTCCCAGGTGGCCCGGGGCCTCCTGGATTTACTTGCTTGTACTTGGGCTGATATTCTCCTGGACTTCTAGTAGTCCACAGAAATATCCAGACATCCATGAACCTGAGCTCTTCCTACATATGGTCAAGGAAAGTAAAGCTTAAAAATAGGAGATTGCTACAGAACAGTGCATGCTCTGCATCTTATGAATGTGTGGAGAATTTCTAGATCATTTTCTCCTACATAAATGTACTACTAGGGGAAAAAAAGCCAGTAAGTCAACTCTGGAGATTTAAACTGCTGGATACCAACCTGCGAGGTACTTCAAAAAGCTACTATTGCTTCTCCTTATATTTCATCAGTGCTATTGGCCTCCCTAACTTCATGCTTTCCTGTTATCAGGTTTCCAGGAATCAGACCATAAAACAAGTAATATTTCTAGCCGTCCACACACAATCCCATACCATGTCTATTTACCCCAGAGAGCTGCGTGTTAGGTTGAAAATGATCACTAACAAAACCAGCTGCTTTTACCTTCAGCACGTGCCTTGCAGTACCCTCATTTATTTAATATTCTAAGTTGAAAGAGAAATGATGATATTTTAGGATCCAGTGTCATCTGAGGGTTAGCAATATTGCTTTTACAGTGGGAATATTATATGTCCTATGTTTATCACTAGGTTTCAGAGTGAATTAGGCTGTCACCTCTGTAGCACATTTCTAAGCACGACACTTCCAGTTAGAAACTTACCTTTGTAGCCCAAAAGACCTAGAAACTGCTGGGCCATCATTTCTGCCTGTTTCTTCCCCTCTGCATTTGTGCTACTTGTTTTTGAGGGACCCTCTGGTCCATTTTTTCATCCAAGAAGAGAACTCAGAATGGGAGAGACAACAGGGATGAGAATATTGCACAACTGGAGTTTCAGAAACAGCTCTCCGGGGCTGGGGGGGGGGGGGGGGGTGGTGGGGATATTTCTTCTGTCTCTCGTGCAGCAAAGAGCTATTTAGGGGGAGGAGGAGTTGTGTGAGGTTGCATAGCTTTCTAATCTGAGAACCTTTACAGATGCCTCTCTGAAAGGCCACGGCAAATTCAAGCTCAAAAACTCACTGGAGGTTGCAAAATGCAACGACACAAACTGCTTTTGTTTTGTTGATCTGCCCCTCGCCCCCTCCAAAGGACATTATGTCTCTAATAGGATTTAGATATTAGAGCCAAAAACATTGCAAAAATTAAGTAAAATAAGCAATGTTCGTGCTTGGGGTAGTTTAAAAATCTGGTACAGCAGATTCTTTCTTGGAACTTGCAGATGTGAGAGATGTTTTTTCTAGAGGATGTTTAATAGTGGTTTTAATTCTGAGGATCAACAATGACATGTCTTGCCCAAATCTCCCTTGGGATATTTCCTCAGACCCCGTGCTCTGGACAGCTGACTCTGCCAGGGCAGCATTTTAACATCAGTCTTTCATGTTCTGCGTGGATGTGCGCAGGGCGAGGGATCAGGCAAACCTGGTTTTGCCGGGGAGTCCCCAGCTTCTCCCAGAGCCATACGGTGAGCAGCTGCCCACATCCCATGATTAGATTTTAATTTTTCCAGCCTTTGGGACTGAATTTATTAAGCCCCACGTGGCCCCTCCTACCGTGGGAGGGACGGCTCCAGCAGCCTCTCTAATACTGGGTGTCATACAGCGGTGCCACCATTCGGGTCCAGGAGTGTGAAAGCAAAGGACGCAGCGATCCAAGTGAGGCAGAAAACAAAAATAACCCCTCCACGTGCGTCCCGGTGAGGTAAGTTAGCTCATCTGTCCTGTTGCTGAAGATGTTTGCCTGCTAGATGAAACACACCTCTCCTGGCTCTTTCCTGCCTGCCATAAAAGTTAGCACCATGGGGGGGGGGGGGGGGGGGGGAATTTCTTTGACTTTTCCCTTTGGACTTTTGAGTGTGTTGGTTGGGATCCCACAGCGGGTGATCGACCTGGCTTCTGCCTGAATTGCAGTGAGAAACAAAGCTTCAAGAGCCGGAGAATGGGGAGAACCAGTAACAAAAGCTTTCGATGGGGAGCGAAGGGAGTTATTTGATAGCGAGGGGATTTCAGCAGGCTCGACAGGAGCCCCCAACCACCCCGCTGAAGACAAAAAGGCTTGATGGTACTTTGCAGTTCAGCTTCTCTCCCTGGGTACGCGCCAGGCAATTTCGCTCTAACCTGTTGAGGAGAGAAAAGGGAGCAGGGATGAGACACGAGCGATGGGTGGCTGGTCGGGTGGTTTGAGCTGGGGTGGTTGGTGGGAGGGAATCAGTGGTGAAACACTTGTAATGCCTCCGATAAAGGGTGGTTTCCATAGTAAAATGGATAAAGGAGTCTCTTTCTCTCTCCCTCTGTGAGCTTGCCTAGCGTGTGAACTGGGAGGTTGATTGGGGAATAAATAACCCATGAAATGGTAACATCTGGCAACAGCTGTAAATAATCAGAACCTGGCTAGAAAGGCTGGAAATGACACGGGACAAAAGCAGTTCGGTCTGACTTTTCCCCTGCGGCTGCAAATTGCTGCGTGGGTTTTGGTGTGCAACTGTTTTCTTCCTCTAAGTTGGATGCCTTGGCACTGGGCCAGAGGCTGGTGTCTGTTACACAGGTGTAAATCAGGAGGGAGAGCAAGTCCTGGGGAGTTGTGCTGGGTTTGCAGCTGAAAGCAGGATATGACCCTGATTTAGTTTGCTGTTGTTGTTGTCCAAATACTTATACGTCACGTATAAATGCAATTAGCGGTGAAATGAGTGAATTTTGACTTCTAGGAAAGACTGAATTTTAACTTGGGGTTGGGGGCTCATAATATAAACCAGGGGACAGGCACCAGGCCAAGTTTGAGCTGGACAGTGCAGATTTGCCCTAGTAGGAGGTCCAGCCCATGGTGTATATCACCTCCTGCTAGCTGATTTTACTCTTTCTTTAGCAACCCTAATCTCACAATTGTCCAAATATAGTGTCTCTCAGGGCTTATCCTCACACACATGACGCCAGGTGGAAGGGCAAGAGAGAAGAGAAATGATTTCCTACAGCTGCTCAAAGCTTTTTAGCTACATTTAACAAAAAATGCAGAGTGTACCATGAGACCAGCTGGATTTTAATTAAAAAATTGTTCTGAATGTGAAATGAGCCAAAGCTGTCACTTCCTTTCCAACCTCGCTATTGCGATGTTTAAAAGGTGTGCAAGATTTCCAGTGCAATTTGGAAACTTTTCAGAAAAATAAAAAGTTGGGTTTCATGACCAGTCCTGTAACTTTCTTATGCCATGACATTAGGACTAAGGAGATGATTGCTGTCTTTTGAGCTTTGCACATCATTTTCTGTGATGAAAATGCAGGTTTTTAAACATAGAAACTTGGTGATAACTTGTGAGATTATCTGCAGTTAAGAAAGTGCCCATGTGCAAGCAGTTATTGTACAGCAGTGCTCAGTGTGATAAAATATCAGCCAAAATATGAGAGAACGCTTTTTTTAAGCTCATGGCCCATTTACAACGTGCACTTCATTTTCTTGGTAGCCTTTTTTCAGACAAGCATTTGTGGTTGCACGCAAATGCCTTCAGAGATTACTGCCCCTCAGCTGAGATGCAGTAACTCAGCGCACGTGCTCCTGTCTCCTCGCAGTGTGGAGTAAAGCAGGCAAATCCTGCTGTGGTGCAAAGCCCCACCTCAGTGGCTTTGCACAGGGACGGGATCATTGCTGGAAGGAGCTCTGGAATGGTCGATCCATGCAAACTGCAATGCCGTGTGTGCAGCAACAGCCTGGCTTCGGTCTGCCCAACCTGGAGTAGAGTCTTGTGATATTTTGAGGCAGGAGGGCTGTATCTCAGCTTGGAGTGACCGTCTGTGGTCTAGCTTACAGGACTGCCCCTGAGACCCCTGTGCTGTGCAGTAAGTCAGGGATTTCCACTGTTTTTTAAAAGACCAGGTAGGATAAGAAGTTGGGAAGATCCTTTGGGCTCCATCTCTCACCGGATGGAAGGAAAGGGAGCCAGCGTGGGCACAGCTGCTTGGAGACAAGTTCTGTGATGTTGCTGCCTCCACCTACAGCATCCTGGACCATGCCTCCATGCCTCCATGCCAGCTGATCTCTGAGAGCAGCAGAAGGTTGGTCTCCATATTGCAACCTCTGCTCCAGCTCCAGACACCTTGTGAGAGGGAGCTGAGCGGGCTCCCTGCAGGTGCTCATCTGCTTGTCATCACATCCTCACCCCATTCTTCACATGCTCTCACAGCAGCGTTCAAGGAGGAGCCACTGCTGGCTGCTTTTGGCTGCTGATGGGTTGGCATTTGATGAGACTCCCCTGCCCACAGAGGGTGGCCCTTGGCTCATGCTCCCTGTCACTCTCCCTGCTAGCAGGAGCTCAGTATTTGCTGCATTTCGACCATTGCTTGTTCTCTGCAGGGAGAGGGAGGGGAGAAGAAAGAGTGATGCTTTGGAGGGCTGAACAGATTCACTGTATCACGCCCAGGTCTCTGGTCCCTTACTGGTCACACTGCAGGGGATGTCCTACTCTTCCGTAGTACGTTTTCCTGGCAAGTCTTTGTGGTGTCCCCAGAGAAGATGCTGGGTTAAGCTTGAGGAGGACTTGTGCTCAGAGTCAGGAAGGACTCTCCATCCTGCTGGCCCAGGCCCTTTCTGAGGGTTGGCCGGTTGTAGCCTGTGCGAGTGTACGCCGTGCTATAACAAGAGACCGATGAGGAACCCTTTCCTGGCACTCCTCTGCTGCAGACCTTGTGCCAAGGGAAGGCTCTTGGAGATGTCACAGCATGGCAGTTCTTTTCTTTAGTTGTTCACCGTGACAGGCTGCACTGTAGCTCACCTGGAGCAGCAGCCGGGGAGATACGGCCAAGCTGGGTGTGCGAACGAGCAAAGGGTCTCCGGAGAAAGCATCCGGCTGCCAGGCAGTGGCAGTGCTGCCCGTGGAGGCAGCTGTGATGTGAACTCTGCCAGTGGGCTGCAATAGGAGGAAAAACAGATCTGCGCCCAGGGCACGGCATGGGAGCAGTTTGAGTCCTCGCTGTATGCCTGCACGCTCAGGATGGGGTCTAATTGCTCATGTGGAGATGCCTTTGAGTCAGCCTCTTCCTTACTCTCTGCCTCATTTCCTCCATTCTCTAGTGCAACTGTGAGCAATTCTTTGTTTCTCCAGCCTCCATCTGCTCTCATTAGGCTGTAAGCCCCTGGAAGGTTTTCAATCCCCGGTAAGTTTGTACAGCACCAAGCACCGCTGGGCTTCAATCCCAGCAGAGGGCCAGCAAAAGCCTCCATAACAAGTAATGGGTCCAGTCCTGTCTGCTCCTGCAGGCCTGGCTGCTGCCGCATGATTCAGCCCAGTCCTTTCAGCAGCTGCTCTTGATCACTGAACTTACTTTGGAAAGTCTCCAGCACCTGAGAAATAAAAGACACTTTATAAAAGGGAGGGGGAGAAACTGGCAAGAGCAATTGCTTTTTAAAAGGCTACTTATTTCTTAAGATGTACTTGCTACTGATTAACCTTTGCTCTGTGATTGCTTTAATTGATTCATGCCTTAAAAGGGACAGAAAGGTTCTATGGGGTCATCGAGGTTCTCTCATAAATGCTCTGTTTCTCTGCAAAGCTTAAAGACATTTTGGCTGGGGAAAAATATATTTTTTGCACAATATACAGGTGAATGATACCAACGCTTTTTTCCTTCTGCTTCCCGTAGGCTGGCCACCCTCCCCCGCCCCATCTTATCACCATATTGCTCCAATATCTTATTTCCCTCCCCACTGCCAATCGGCAACCCGCTACCAGGCTGAGCCTATCCCACCCTCCTCTGCACTTTACAGGGAGTGGTGATTTTGGGGATGGGCTTTTGGCCCTTTTGTGGCAGCGAGGTCATATAACATTGGGAACTACTGCTGTAAGTCAGCCTGTTGGTGTCTTCCATGTGGCCTCAACTGTGGGACCATGTGGGACCATCTGTGGTCCTCATGACTGCTTCATTCAACCACATATGGTGAATTTATGTGGCTGCTCTTCGTGCAGCAGCAGGATGCTTCTTCCAGCACCAGGAGAGCACCTCTGTCTTGCAGGAGGAACTGAAGTAGGGCACTTTACTGGGATAGGCCCGCAGCAAAGTGGAGAGAGAACCCTTAAACAGTGATTGGCCTTGGGCTCTCTGTGCTGCTGGATGGGTGACAACAACCAGCCACATCTGCCTCTGTCACTGCAAAGCTTGGGGTGAGATGCACATGGCAGAAACCCCCTTTCGGACAGAGGTGCTTGGTGGGCTGGAAGGAAGAGAAATGATATCTGCAGATAAGAGGGGCTTTAACAAAGATCCATAACACATTATAATCTGGAGGGAAGTGCTGCCTGGTCTGGTGTTATGAGAGCCAGTCTGGGACGGGAGTACAGCAAGAGTCCCACCAATTCCTACCCAGTCCTGTCCAACAGACGGGTGGATGGTGGCTTGCAAGATGGCTGCCCAGAGACCCATCTTCAGGTAAGGTGGCTGCATGTCACATCTCTGGTGGTGGCAGAGCCCACCTGGTGCCTTTTATCTGTGGGGATTTGCCCTGAGGACTTGTTGTTATTGTATAAGAGGATGAGGATTGTGAGAAACCAGCAGGCATGGGGTAGAGGGAGATCAGGGGCGGTGGTGATGGGAATGAGAAGCACGCTGGGACGCCAGCCACATGTGAGAGGCTGCATGCTGGCTCCTGGCCTCAAGCTCACATGTATTTGTCCTTGCTACCAGGAATTGTAGAGCTCTCACACCTCAGCCTGGGCACAGCCATCCAGGGCTGGCTCCCAGCACTGGGGGAGCTAAACTGAGCAGGGCAAAACCGAGCAGGGATGAGGTCCTTCATGTGCTCAGACAGCACCTGGCTCTCCCAGAGCGTGTGGAGGTCCTGGGAAATATTTTCTTTTTCTTTTATCCCATTAACTGAAGTCTACTTGGTCTAAGCTTTTATATGGGAGAGCCTTCCAGGCAGCTGTGGGCTTTGGGGCCTAAGGGCTGTAGTTGTATCAAGGCAGCTTGTGAAACCCAGGATACAGATGCTCCTCAGAGATGAACTGAACAGGTCAAAGGGCTGAGTTGAGCTCAGTGGGTTTGAGTGATGAACTTGCCTTCAATTTGGGCTGGATTAATGCCCCAGCACTCTGGGCAGCTGCAGGGGAAATTCATCTTGTCTTGCTTTAGATGTCTTGGATGAGTTGAGTTGTGTCCATTTCTCTTCACTGACTGTACCAGGAGCTCAGGTTGAATACTCAAATGTGGAGATGAGTCCAACCCTCCTTTTCCAGTGAGACCAAGGGAGGAATTAAAACATCTTTAACTTCTGGCTGGGTGCTGATCCAGCAGCGCTGACTGTGCTGCTGTGTCCTGGGCACTGTGAAAGTCTGCTGGTCTCCTGCACATGCGAGGAGATTTGTCTGCATGGAGTGATGCCCATGCAATGAAACCTGCAGCTTCCTACCCTGCTGTGCAGGCCCTGTAGCTCACACGAGTATATGCATCATTCAGAGGAGAGATGAAAATCCAGCGAGGTGTACAGTCCTCATCTGCTGCTTTCATTGTGCTTTTGATGTGTCCCTCCTCATGGAAAATCATAGAGGAAACTAGTGTTAATGAAGAGAAAGGGCTGCCCTATTTTGCAAAGGGGAAACTGAGGCTCTGAGTGACTTGGCTCAGGTGCCTTGGTAGGCTGGTGGCAGAACAGGGGACTTAAATATGGATCCTGGGTGTCAGGCTATCCTTCCATTCTTAAGTTAGTCCAAAACGTCTCTGAGATGACTTATGCAGAAATATAATAGTGTTTAATTAGTCAGGAAATGTTTCACTCTGGGAAAAGGCAAAACTGCATTTTTGTGATATGAAAATGGGCCAGCCTTGGGTACTGTAGAGAATTAGGAAGAGAAATTTTTGGCTGGGAGCATGGAAAGCACCCTTCCTCTGTTTTTTTCCTCTCATTGCAAGAGTATTTTGCTCTGAGGCCTGAACTTTAACACCCGCGGCTGGGGGGAGGGCCAGCGTTGGGGGCTTCAGAGTGGTGACTGTTCAGGGCCCCCGTCCTTTGTCCAGGCTGAATAGCGCTCTGCAGAGCTGCTGGGCAGAGGTATGTGATCTGCAAAGCTCTTCCCCCCCACCCCCTTTTGGCTGATGGACAAAGTCTTCCCTTGGAGATGGTGCTCTTGGCTGAGTGCTGCCCTTGGTGGGTAGGGGCCGGGGCTGTGGGGCTGGGGAGGGTCCCCCACGCTGCTTCCCAATCTCATCATCTCTCCTAGCAGCAGGGCACAAAGAGCCGCTTAGGAATTCACAGGAGCAGAGAGGGAGCTGAGCCAGGATGTGCTGAACTGCACAAAATAGGATTTATCTTCAAAGAAAATTTCCCCCCCTTTCTGAGCTCTTTTTGCAAGGGATTTATTCCTCCTCCTCCTCCTTCCTAGGCACTCGGCAAACTATGAGCCATGGAAGCACTTTTTGCCTCCCCACAGTTGCTTTTCAATGCTGGGAGAGCGACTTCTTAGAAAGTTCGGCCACCCAGAGACAAAGCCTGGGTTTGTGCTCCACGTGCTACAGTGGTTCAAATCTGAGCACTGCTGCATGCAGGCAGCCACAGGGCAAGGCCACCGCATGCAGTGACGTTCATGGCCACGAGGGAGGCGAGGGCAAAACCCCTGTCTTTTCCTGGTGACCGTGGCTATTGGCGATGAAGTCTGTGGAGCAGAGCTTCATATCAGATTGGCCACGCTGTCTCCATTTCAGGCTTCGTCCAGGCCTGAACCTGGAGATGTGAACTCATCGATGCTCCCAATTGACTGTTCAGGTGAGCAAAATGACACATGGGCACAGACATCTCTGCTGTGAGCTGCTGCCCTGCAGCTGGGACCAGCGCCTGGCTGGGTGGGTGGGTGGAAGGTCTCCTCTGTGGAAACAGCTAGAAGGTTGTGTAAGAAGCTGTTCCTGACACTGTTCAGGGGCTAATTTGTGACTCGGCCCATCAATATGGCACAGAAGATGGACTCCAGTTTCCCCAAAAGGCCAGTCTTCCTCATAGGTGGGACCCCAAGACTGAGCTGTCGTGTTCTAACCGAAGCTTATAAGTTATAACTAAGCTATATGAAGGACCTCAGGGTCAAAAATAGAGGCAAGGCACTGCTGGTGGGTCTGACATCACTAGGGTTGATAGTGTGTGTTGCACTTATTTCTGTGTGTATGGCCGTTTTGTGGGGTTTCTAGGGGCTGGCCACCGTGGTAGCTTGCAACTCAAATGTGAGTGCAGGAGATGATGACTGCTGAAGGGCCAAGCTGCCTCGTAGGAGCTCTGGATTGACTGTACCATGCCTACGGACATGAGGAGGCCCTTAGATTTCGTTGGTCATCCCAAGGGTGATGCTGTCTGTCCATCACCCGTGTTGGGCTGCTCTCTGGTTGCCATTGCAGACAGCGTTGTCAAACCTGGGATTCCTGCACACCTGCCCCACAGCCTGCACTCCTTACATTTAACAGAGAAAGCTGGAATGTTGGAGACAGTGATCAAAGGTTGAGGCCAGACAACTGCTTACACACACATAATCGCTTTGCTGGGTGATAAAAAGAAGTGTTCACATTTTCAGAGAGTTTCCTGCTTTTATCTGTCAATTATGTGTGGTCCTTGTAACCCTTACGTCTGAGCAGCTTCTGCATTGTAATATATTTATCTCTAATTTAATTATGTAGTGCTTTTGCTGCTCTCCTAGTAGTTGACCAGGGCAAGCTGTATTGCTCTCCATGCCTCGGTTCCCCCTGCTGCAAAGAGACAACCATGACCTTGAACACCTCCAGAAGGTGCTGTGAAGTCTGCAGGAAAGACCAAGTGGTGACCGTCTCTCAGCACACCAAGGAGACTGGTGCATTGCAGAATGGGAGACTTGCCGCAGGCTCCTATATCCCATGAGACTGTCCTCCAGATTTATTGGAGGAAGTGTCCCACTTAGGGAGGTTCAAAGATAGGTTGGGTCTAGGAAAGGTGGTGGTAACTTTAGAAAGAGGCAGACTAGCCTTGCCAATGCAGCCAATAACCTCTGCAGGGTCCTCATACCCCAGATACGACGCAGAGCCAATGCATCATATCTGCAGGAGCACAGAGCAGGTTCAGGTCACTCGCCCAGCGCTGCTGGGGAATGCCGTCGGCATCCCTAAAACATGAACACTTTGCAAAACACTTTCCCATCTTGCAGTGGCTCAGTGACTCAGCCAAGGGGGAGTTTCCAAAGGCGTGAACGGTCACCGGGCAGCCAGCTCTCCCTGAAACTCAACAAGCCTTTCACAGCCGCCGTCGGTGCTGCAGGACAAAAAAGCTTTGCTTCTACGCTCTGGGAGCTTTGACACCACATAGCAGCACTCCCTTCTCAATTTAAACACACAAGTGCCTTCTGTCCCAGCCGGGATATCCCTGGTCATGTACGGAGGGGTACCTCGGCATCACGTGCAAGTCTCTGGCTGTTCGGCGGGGAATTGCTCAGTCCTTCAGCTTTCTTGTGGCCATGAACAAAAAGCCTGAAGAGGCTGTCTGGAAAGTGGTGAGATCGTTGTGCTTGCTGCAATCAGACCCCTTAAACACACGAAAATCCAGGATCTCAACCCAGATTTTCCCCTTAGGTACCCCAGCTTTGTTTTCTGTAGCATATAATTCTTCCTCCCTCTTTGGCAATTTATAAAATGACATCTGCTCGTAAAGAAGTAATTACTCTTTTTGGATCAATCCCTCCCCTGCTAATAGTCACCTGCTTCAGCTTTTTTCCACGTCGCATTTTCATGCCGAGCTATTCTGTGAAAGTGCTGTATGTGCCGGGATCGTGACCGCGGACCCTCTCACAGCTTTCTCACACTAGGAGCTGTACAAGTATGTAACAGGAAAGTAATTTCTGAAAAACATATACTACAAGACATAAGTAGCAACTTCATATAGGCAAATAGGTGCCTTTCTTGAGATTTCTGGTGTTCCAGAATTTTTCAGACCCTTCCATGGCTAAATGGGACCCTATACACATTTTATTGCATGGGAATCTACGGAAAAAGGCATGGAAATATAAAAATCTGATGTGCTCAGGACAGAGTTTAGGGCTGCCTTGCTATCCTCAGCCAGAATTTCCTCTTCCCCCATTATCATCGCTAAAGCTGATAGCTTTGCTACGCTTATATTTTTTCCTGGTATAATTATTGTAATGCAAATAAAACAGGAAAAAAAATTTGCCTTTCCCGCCTGTTGCTTGCTGTCCCAGAAGTGGCTGCGTTTCCCTGAGGATTCGTTCCCTGAGGAACGCCTCTGGGCTCCTTCCCGGCTCGGGGAAGGCGTGTGGGAAACACAAAAACGCTGCTACCTGCCAAAGCACTTGAAAGCCCCCCGAAAGGCACAGTCCCTCCGTGGCGCTTTTCAGCTGCCCACTGGCCCGTGGAGGGAGGCATCGCGAGGGCTTCGCGAGTTAAATGAACGCCAGACTTCGCGTGCGGCTTCTCCCCAGCGCCTAATGGCTGCCGTGGCTCTTCCTGTCCGTGGTGGCCTCGGTGACAGGCGGGAGGCTCCTCGCAAGCCCCCTGGCATCACGGTGAGGCCGGGTGGCTCCTCTCTGGCTGAAAACACCACACCGGCTCAGGGCGCTTTGCCCTTTTTTTTTTTTCTCTTTTTTCTTTTTTTGGCAGGTGGAAATTTCCTGAAGGAAAGCGGGGTTGAGGGTGGGGGGGGGACGGTCTGGAAGGAAGGAAGGTGGGGTGGATCCTTCCAGAAGGCAGGAAGGTGGGTGGAACCTTCCAGAAGCGGGGGTGGAACCTTCCAGAAGGGGGGGTAGAACCTTCCAGAAGGGGGGTTGGAGCCTTCCAGAAGGGGGGTTGGAGCCTTCCAGAGGGTTGTGGAACCTTCCAGAAGGGGGGGGTGGATCCTTCCAGAAGGGAGGAAGGGGGGGTACCTTCCTGAAGCAGGTGGTGGAACCTTCCAGAAGGGCGGCAAGGCAGGTGGGCATTTGTGAAAAGTGTCCCCCACCTCCCCCTTATTTTTCTTCTTCTTTTCTTTTCTTTTCTTTTCTTTTCTTTTCTTTTCTTTTCTTTTCTTTTCTTTTCTTTTCTTTTCTTTTTTCTTTTCTTTTCTTTTCTTTTCTTTTCTTTTCTTTTCTTTTCTTTTCTTTTCTTTTCTTTTCTTTTCTTTTCTTTTCTTTTCTTTTCTTTTCTTTTCTTTTCTTTTCTTTTTTCTTTTCTTTTCTTCTTTTTAAAGCTACCATTCGTCAGCTTTATTCGAAACAGTCATTTCGCTCCTGGCGGGGAAATCCATTGCAGCGCCCCGAGCTGCTCTTACGCACAGCACTTGCCGCTTGCCCGTTCCCACGCACTGCTGCAAGCGCTTCTATAAATCCAGCCCCAGCGTGCCGAGGCTTGGGCAGTGATGTCCTCAGGAGACGCTTGTTAACGCTGCCTGCCAAGTGCTTCAGGTGCGGGGAAATGGCTGTAATTTCCAGCGGCGGTGAGTATGCTTATGATTAAGCGAGGCCTCCGCCACCCATGGCGCGTTATGAGTCATCCCCAGGGACGCCGCGGGGGAGAAATATGCCCCAAATCTGAGAGATTATTGGGAGGCACCTTGAAGTATTACAGAGCAGCTGAGACCGAGCGGTTTTGTGGGGAAAAGGGCTAGTGAAAAGAGGGACATGTGCAAAAATTTGGTTCAACTTTGGAGCGTCCGTTTGATGCCTCTCTGGGATTGTGCGGCTCTGGGATGAAGCCAGGGATTAAGGCGCCTTTTATATGCTCAGATCTCATGGCCAGCACGTGGCTTTGCTTTAAGGCAGATAGCCCCCTTGGAGTGAGAGTAGCCTGTCCCCGTTTAGATGGGGATGGACGCAAGGCCGGGGCTGGTTGCCTGCAGTCCCCCTTTTGGCAGTGGTGGGGAAAAAGCACTTAGACGTCCGCCGTGACCATCTCTGAGCCCGCCAGGAGATCCCAGGGCACAGCTCAGCTCGTTCAGGGACGCGTCCAAGACAGGCTGGATGAAGCCGCCTGTGGAAGCGCCTTTCTCTTCCCTGGAGGATCAGGGCAGCCTTTATAAACAGCTGAGACTGCCGAGGTCTAAAGGAAGGGGGATGTATCAGCAAGCTTCGTGGAGGACTGGCTGGTCCTCCAGGAAGCTTGTCCGAAACTCCCTCCCCTTTCCCGAAGAGGCTTCACCTTGCAGAGGTGCTCAGGGGAAGGACTTCTCTGGCAGGCAGCTCTGCTTCTCAGGACATTTTGTGGCTGTGATTACGGCAGGAACATAATGTCCAGATGAGACTGGCATACAGCCTGGCCTCTCTCTGTGGCCTCTTGCTTTGCGTTTCTGCCCTGAGCATACCTCTGAGACTAATGCTAAGTCAACTTTTCCCAAATTCATCTTGTCCTGTGCACAGGGCATCAGTCAAACTCCTTTGAGTCTGAACACCTTCGAAGCCAGTAAACCCCATGTCCTCAGGGCCAAATGCAGGCCCAGACCTGGCCTGTTCGTGAATATGAAGGTGGCATCCTGCTTCAGCACGTGGAGATATGTTCAAGAAGCTTGAACTGAGCTAGCTTGGAGCTGGGAGCAGCATTACTGAGTCAGTGTTAGAACTTGGTGGAGAAGAGCAATTGTCCTCTGAAACAAGGATTCTTCAAGGGCTTGGCAAATTGAGCACACAAAATTGATTAGTTGCATCAGAAAATCATGCCATTAACATTTCATGCATCCACAGATGAGTCTTGCTCTCACTAGACACTGGAGCTCAATTTTGAGCAGGCCACGCCACCCGTTTGAAGCACAAGCTTGTGCTGCATGTGTTAACCCTTAGATTTTAGTGCAAAGACTGCTCTGTGGTGGGAGTAAGTCGCTGTGTAACCCTAATGGATACAAGACTTTGGTTCTATTTGTAGGTTAATTTGTTTGAAATGGGCTTTGATTATTTGTGTCTGTTCAAAATGTGGTCATATATTACAAAATACTGGACATTAACCTTTGTGAAAACCTCACCATGGCCATGAAAACTACAACCATTGCACACCAGAGGTGTCCTAGAAAAAATGAAATAAAAAATACTGTGCCTGCAATAGCAGAAGCTGGTTTTCCTCATTAACCTCTTCTACTTCCACATTCATTCTTTATTTCCTGTGCTAAGCTCTATCATTTATTTGCACTAGCTGTTGTGACCTTCTGCCTCAAAGTCAACAGCTAATCAATGAGATGTACTTTGCACATGTTCATCTCTAGCTGTACATATTCCCTGGGACAGAATATCCCCCAACACAGAAATAAGGTGTAATTAGGGCTTGGAAATAAACTGTTGAAAGTCTTTGTGATAAATTATCACCTCATCTGCCAAGGAAAGGAAAGTGTGTAGAGCATATTCCATATCATAGGGAGGTTATGTCTAGCTCTGTTTTATAAGAGCCTTCTTCATTTTCAGTGCTAAACCATTTCAGTTCCTCAAAGAGAAACTGAAGACAGAGGATGGTGAAATAAGAGCAATTTTAGGCTGTGATCCAGATCCTTGAGTTTTAATTCATGTTTTAATTCACGTGACTCCAGTGCAGTGCTGCACTTATTTCCTCTGCATTTGGTGCCCCTGGCTGTTTGTGGCTGATGCATCTCTACAAATGAAGACAATTTCCATTCCGGTGGGCAACTTCTCACCCTGCAGTTCAAGAGAGTGCAGACAAAGCCTTGTGAGGAGGAGAATGGGGCAGGGCAGACTCTGTAGGATAGAAATGTTAGTTTAGAGTTTAGCTCTTTGCTGAGCTTTTCCAACTTGGTGGTGAGGTCTGTGTGCAGCCTACAGCAACGGCTTGATCTAAGAGTTGCAGTAACATTAGCTCGCATTTTGCCAAAAAAAGAGCAGTGCCTTGCTGCTCTCATGCTTCTTGCGAAGGAGCATAGCAGCTAACCAGCAGCATGCCAGGGTGCTGGTTTCTCTGCTTTGCACCTTCTGGGGTGATGCTGTTGAAGAGGGGGCAGGAAATGATGCCACAGGGAATGGTGGGATGGCACTGAAGGTCCTCACACACCTGAGTTATTTTTCCAGCACCTGCACCACAAAAAGATGGAGCTGTGGGTGCAGGGAGGGCTCAGCTCAGGCTTGAAGCACCTCCCAAGCAGATCTCTGCGTGGGAATGTGGGTGCATGCACTGCAAGCACCTGAGCTACCTCTGATGTGAAGATGTCTTTTCAGAAGAGGAAGCTGCAGTGTTTTTTCTCAAGACTTCTTGCTGTGGGTGTTTGGCTGGGGGACACAGCATGCAGGCATCCCAGAGCAGAGGGAGTGTCAGAGAGGGCAGTTGTCCATGTGCCAAGCAGTAATCTGGTCTGGTAAAGTCCGTGGTTCATCTGAACTGGAGAGTTTAGCATTGCTTCCGTTAGAAGGACCCTTGTAACTTACCCTAAACCCTAGTCATTGATCTGCCTTTTTGAGCAGAGCCTCATGCCTTAGCGTGGGATTCACCTCCTCTCCAAACCCCTTTGAAATGGGGTTATGAGCAAAGCTGGCATCACCCCTATCTGCTGTCTGCATCAGGCTTCATATGTCATCATGGACAAGATGCTCAGGGCAGGCTTGCTATGCTGAGGTGCTGAGAATTAAGTATCTCTATATCCCTCACATGGCTGCTGGTACCTATTCCAAATCTCTCCCTGCAGCTGACTGGGAAGTGTGTTTGTAATGGCTGGAAAGACCCCTTTACTCAGCTGCCGATGTACTGTGGGATTTTTTATTGGAGGAAGCTGGGTGGATGCAGGAGAAAGGAAAGGAAGAGAGCATGGACTTGAAAGCCCCAAGGAGAAAGCTATAGGGCAATGCCAAATCTGACATCTCTTTGTACCTGTTCACCCCACAAAAGCTGAAGGTCCCAGCCCCACACTGCACCGAAAAAGAGATGGACACTCTTTTTCCTTGCTTGTGCCCGTGCCTCTCAAGTGTGCTCCTTTTGCAGTACCTTCTGCATTTAGGCCATGCAGCTGAATGTTTCCTGCTTTTTCTCTCCCGCTCCTTTCTCCGCCATCCCCTTGGGGCTATTTGTCATGCTTTTCATCACTCACTGTTAAGTAGTGGGAAATGAACAGTCCTGTTCAACCGCCTGCGATTAAGGGGACTCTTATCTGTGAGCAAACAAAGTCTGTTTGCCAGGGAAAGACCTGAAGCCTCTTGGGCTTGTGGAGCCGAGAAACATATTATTGCTTTCACAGCTCACTTACTGAGGAGTCCTAAACTTTGCTGTCTTACCTATGTATTTTTTCCTGCTTGCTCTTTGCTCCTGTGTTTTTCTAAGTGAATGGATTCAGGGTTTTCCCTCTCCCTTCTCTATACATTTACCCTTGCCTAGCGGACATGGGCATGAATTGCAAACAACCTCTAAGCTTCAGGAGCATTCTGCTTTGGATTTAAATCCAGATGCAAGTGCTGTCATTGAGGCCTTTTGCTATGTCCCAGTGATGACTGAACTGCTCCAAATCTTAACACAGCCCTCCTGTCTTTTGGACCTACCACTTACCATATGTTGCAATGTTGTTTGCCCCTTTTGTGGCTGCTGGGTCCAGAAGCTGGGATATTATCTTCATTAGGACCAGGTGCTTGTGAATTCAAGTGCTTTAAAATTTGGTGTGGTCTGAGGCATGGCAGATGTGTCCGGACCTTGGAAGAGAGGTCCTTATGACTTCTGAACGACCTACCATAGCTGTTGCAGTGACCATTTGTGTCAAAGAGGCTGGAAATTTATGAGCCAGAATGATGCTGTGGGATGAGGGATCATGGAGAATCTGAAGGGTGGCAGAGGCATAAGGAAGAAGCTTGCGTTAAGTTAATCTGAGCACATGGAGGTGCACCTGAGGGCAGGAACCTGGGAGCAGGTGAAGAGGTAAAAGGGAAGGTGGGTTGCTTGTCTGGAAGGACACAGAGAGGGAGGAGAAAGGGGAGGCTGGAGTTTTGGATGTATTTTGAGCTGAGCAGGACCTTTCCAACTGCACTTGAGTTTGCCTTTGTCTTCCTGATCTTTACATGAGGCTTGCCGCCACTAAAAGGGATTTCTGCTGGATGTCTCCTCATGACACAGGCCTGACACCAGCCAGATAGTCCTTAAAGAAGTTCCTCTAGCAGAGTAGCTTAGCTTAGCAGCAAGGTCTTTTTTGGCAGCTCTTGGTGAGTCTGCCTTGGAGTGTTTGCTCATACCTGTTGTAGCTGTATAACCCAAATGTGTATCCAGGCTGTGGACACTTGTACCCTGCCACCAAGTGAACGTTTCTAGTTATGTGAGGGTTTTTTGGCTGTCCTTTCTAAAAACTCCAGTGAGACAGAAATTCCTAATAAAAGTTATAGTTTAAGATTGAAGATTTCTGAGCTAGGCTGAACAGTTAATTTATTTACTTAGTAGTTATCTCTCTCACTTTTCTCCATGTTAAATACCTTCCCGGGCTAATGATGACGGGTGAAACACACTGCTTAAGCTGCAGTTTATTTAAAAAGTTCACTCTATCCATCTATAACATTACAATTAAAACTGTGTTAAATATGGATGCCACAGGTGCAGGTAATTTCACTCTTGGTGCCATGAATGAAGCAGACCAGAAGGCAACGGTCATTTTGCTGTTCCTGGTAGTCTGCTCTCGAGGTAGTTGCATGGGACCTGCTGTACTGGGCGCTCTGTTGGCACAGGTTCCTGTTTGCTGCTTCAAGACAGAAGACAAACAAGTGGATGTAGATGGGAGAATAGTGTCAGGCAGGTAAGCAGTGGTGTCAGTCACCCTTGTGATGGGTTTAGAAGGATCATGATGAAGAAGAGTTTTTAATGGGATTTAGAAGCAGTGGCTTGGGAAGTATTTGCAAAGAATCCTTCTTGACAGGAGGACCAGTGCAGAAGAAGGCACAGGTGTGCTTGGAAATGCAGGCCATTAAAGGCTGGTCAGAAAGGATCTCCTTGATATCGTTGGTTAAGCAATTCTGCAAAATGCTTAGAGTGTCTGGCAGAGCTCTGTCTTAGAAAGTTTGCACCTGATCAAAGTGGCTTCCTTCTGCTGTTTGTGACACCATCCTCTGTAAGTGCTGACACCGCGTTGCATCAAAGAGCTTCAGTGCCCCATCCTCACTCTCTCCTCCTGATGGATACAGCTTTCAAGACCCCAGGCTAATGAAATGCTCCTGAAGTAACAACACTTTGTAACTTCAGCCTGGAAACACTGAGCTAGCTGAGAGAAATTGACCTGGGAGAGCTATGTATCTCCTTCGTAGTCCAGATTGTCTCATGTGGGCTGATAGATCTCCATTTACTTGAGTGGACCTATGCCAGAAAGTGTCTGTGCTCAACGAGATGGAAGTTCAGTCTAGGTTTATTGCCTTTGTGGGATGCTTTGGCCCTTTGAAAGACACAGAGAAGAAGCTGGGCTAGGTAGCTGTCTGTCGGGGCCTGGGAGAGGAAGAAAAGGTCGCTGGGCAGAGAAAGAGAAGGGGCAGGACAGAGGAAGAGGGATGGGTGGACCCTATGCTGGCAAAATCCAGAGCCCAAAGCAGAGGACACATGGTGGTGTTTGAATCTCTTGTGATACTGATAGCAGAAAGATGTTACAAAGCTGCTCATTACTGTGATGCTGTTAAATGTCTTGGAGAAGGGGGTCAGTGGAGATTCAGGGGTATGCGAGACATGAAAATTTCGTCTCTTCTTCAGCCAGCCTGATCTTTCTGTGAGGACCAAGGGTTGGTGGAGGTAGTTGGGCAAGTGAGGCTGTGTTCCTCTCTTTTTCTCTCCCCATTCTCCCCTGCAATGATAGGCCCTTTCCATAACAGCTCCTGGGCTTGACAGAGACGACTTGTGTGGAAAGACTAAGGTTCATGAAAATCTTAAAAGTAGAGATGTTCTTAAGTGCTCTAATGTGTAAAGCTGAAAATGCCCTTTCCTTGCCACTGGGAGTGAATCCAGGGTGCATTCATTCATGGTTATGAAAGATCTCATGGCCAGATATTGAGTTTGATGCATGAGAGAAACTGGATTCTGCAAGTGTAGAGTTGCCTTTGCCATAGGTGCACAGACCTGCCCTGGACCTGGAGAGACTGTGTGTTGTTGACCATGTCCTGTTCTGGCCACCAAACACCAAAAAACATGGGAAATACAAGATGAATCATGAATAGCAGGTGACTGTGGAACCCCACATGAGGATGGCCAAGAAAACATGAATGACAAGAATAGACTAGAAAAACTGGGGCTGTTTAGTCTAGAGGAGGCTGAGGGAGAGACATCCAAACAATCGTGAAATATATACCTGAAGAAAGGTTTATGCTCTTCCTCTGTATCCACCACAAGCAGGGCATGAAGTAATGGACTTCAACTGTTCCACAAGAAGATAAACATTGGGAAAAACCTTTCTAATGATAGTGCTAGTTCAGACTGGAACACCCTGTCTCAGGAGCTGGTGGGATCTCCGTCACTGGCAGCTGTTATGAGGACACTAAACTAACATCTAGATTTGACATCTGACATGGTGCAGTAGCCAGCCAGATGGAGCAGACAGCATTTGAAGGTCTCTTTAAGCTCTGGTTTCCATGACTCTGTCAGATCCTATGCACTTAGGGTAAATATTTGTTTGTGAGCCTCATCCCCACACCAGGAACACAGATAACAGATCTGGTGGTCCTCTGACAGCAAAACTGCTGGTTTTGATGCAGTGTCTTAATCATCTATTGCCGAAGGAGGATGAAAACCTAAATAATGGCTGAGGCAGAAATGATCCTCTGGTTCAGTGATATTGAAGATCTGCATTTAGGGATCCTCACAGGAGTAACAAATTCTGTAGCCACATGACACTGTTTTGGTCAGAACTCTGATGGTTCGAATATATTCCAGAGACATGGCTGGGGCAGCTTGGTAATCAGTCGCTGACTTTACGCGTTAGACTAGCTGATCAAGATAGCCTGATCAGGTATCATCTGCACCACTCGCTGCTGGTGGCATAATGGCAGCACTGACCACCTCCCCCCTTCCCCCCGTATCTGTGCTTTGGGTGATTTGAGAGCAGGGTAATCATGTTGCCACACCACTTTGGGATCGAATTTTTACACTTGGGTGACCTGGTGGTGTCATTATCCGATACTGCTGTGCTTTTAGCGGTGGCTTCACCCCACCATATCCAAGAGTATGTGATTTCATGTGACTGTCCTGGATGGGCAGACACATCTGCTTCAGGATGGCGTGGCACGCTTTGGCACTATTTAATTAGCAGAGGTCTGAATTGCCTGCTCTTTTTGTTTCATTGCAAGCCACCCTCATTTACACCCCAGCTGCAGCCAGAGTGGGACATTTGGGAAGCATAGTGGGGATGAGGAAAATTCTTTGCATCAATTATATCTTGCCTTTCTGCTTAATTTTCACCTTCTGCAAACTGATCATTGTTTTTTTCTTCTTTTTTTTTTTTTTTGAAGTGTCAATTTGCAAGTGGTTTATCTAATAATTTCTGCAAAGACACCCAGGGCTGTGAGTTATTTGCAAGCAATTTGCATGTGTGTTTCATCCGGGTATATAGTGCAGCAAATTTGTTTTGAATGACTATTGCTATCTCACATAAATTAAGGAAATTGGACTCCTAAGTTGGGACTTCACAGTAGACATTCCTTGATTTGTACATGGCTGATATGGACTTAGGGACACTACGGTACTTTCTGAAGCAATAGAAAAGTGTCTGTGGCTATCTTTGTACTCTAAAGAGGTGCTGGATAATTGTGCTCCTTTGTATGCCAACACAAGATTTTTTTCCTAATTCTTCCCTTGTGGGCTTGATAATGCCCTGTTGGGTGAATTGCTTTTTGCTGGCACAAGCCCCTGTGCTGTTTGCTTTGCTGTTAACCGCATCAATTGCAATTTACCAGCAAGTTCTTTGTTTAAAATCCCAATTACGAACAGATCTCCCATGTGTGCATCTTTATAGCTACTCTTTCTATCCTTGAAAAACTGTGCCAGTAAAGCTATTTCAGTCAGGAAGTAGTTTTTTTTGAGCAATCAATCTTGGTGGTGCTGCAGTTATGCTGGGATAACAGTGCTGTGTGCTGGTATAGTTTTATTCCCTTTTCTACATTAGCTAGTTAAACGGGTAGCAGTTTGCAGACAGGTCACAGTGATACTGAATTAATTCCCATGCCTAAGTCTCGGCTCAGGTTCATCTGATATATCTTTGAGAGTCTGCATGGAGTGCTTAAGTTAATGATTTCATTTCCCAGAGCTCCCTGTATAGTCAGAGAGAGAGAAAGGCTCCTTCAGAGGTGATTCGGAGCACCTCAGTTATAACCGGGAGCACCCACTGCTCACCACCAGCTGCTAAGGGGGCTTGCAATGTGCTTTTCCTTCAGGTCTCTCAGCATTAGGTGGGTAAAATTAGGTGAGTATCCTCAGCATCTTTCTTGCTGCTCTCAGCATCCTTTTGGGAAAACTTTCTCTCTTTCTGATTGGAAAAGCTTACCCAAAAGGAAAGGAGAGTTACAGTCTCCCCATAAAACTTGCAGTCTTTTTTCAGGAGGAAAATGAGATAAACCCACTCAGATGGATGCCGGTGCCACCAGCCTAAAGAGGATCAAGTTTGGGAAGCTGAAGGTGGTACGTCGGCACTTGCTGCAGAGATATGAACATCAGCCCTTCATCTCCTGCCTGGCTGGCTTCTACAGCTGCCGATGGAAGCGGTACCAGCGCAGAAGGACCGAGCCTGGGAAATGCTGCTGCAAGACGGTAAATTAACACAAAATCAGCAAGGATGTTAAATTCTATACTGGGACAAGTCAGACAAGTCAAGCTGACAAGTGGTTGATGTTGTGGGCAGCCCTGCCTAATTTTGTTTGAACTCTGCTGAGATCTGTTAGTTCGTTAGATTTTGGCTCTAAGTGCGTGATGTACGGCTGTCACAATGTTTCCATGGCAGGCTCAGTTTGTGACCTCTCCTAGGTAGTATCACCATACAGGTAAAATAAATGTGTGGTAGCAGGAAAGTGCCTTGCACCAAACAAGAAGCTCTACCAAGTCACTGAAATGTCTGAATGTCACAGAATCAAATTAAGGAAGGAAAATTTAGGCTAAGTGTATTGCAGATAAAGAGGTCTGCTGCCTAGTGCAATTCCCTCTCACGTGAGGTGGTTAAAACTCTCTTCATTTGTGAAGTCGCAATATCTGCTTTCCCTGAAAATAAATACTGCTGGGTACGCATTTGAGAACATTGCAGCGGATTGGGTGGGAAGTCCTCTCCACCTCTGCTTCAGAGAGTCCGGCACTAAGCCAAGTATTTTGTGAACAGCCTAAAACTAACTGGTGTCTGCTGTTTGCTCTGATTGATTTTTGGCAAATAAAGCTCTAATCACTTGGCTTTTCTCTCCCTTTCTAGCGGGAATGCATGTTTTTCCCGTTGCTTGTTGGAGCATTCTGCTTTTCTCTGGTCTTTCTGTACATGTGGGGCGAAGCGAAAAATGACTACAATAACTTTGACTGGTAAGTACCACGTTTGTCTTCTCTCCTGCTCCTTGTGTTTTAATGAGATTCCCCAAGCAGGTCTCTGGGATCAGCTGGCTTAGGGATCGCTGTGGGAAGAGGGGAGCAGCAGTGACACGCTAAGTGATGTGCTGCAGCAGGGCAGTTCAGTCATGAGCCGAAGATATGGCTCCTTAAATTGTTGGTTAGAGGATGCAAATTGAATGTCCAGTGATTTCAGAGGTGCTGAGGGTCTGCCCTTTGCTTGGCAACAGTTTAGAGGTGTAAATGTGAATTTGTGAGAAAAATTGTAAAGGATGCAGAAGAAGGCTGTGAAAACTAAAATGTGCTGCCAGTTTCCCAATGACCCAGCCAAAAAGCCTCTCATGCCCCCTCCTGAACCAAATGCTGCTGACTCACCTTTCCTATATTTGACCAACTCTTTCATTTCTGCTAATCCACCTCTTCTTCTCCGATGGTCTGCAGCTTCCTTGTAGCATCACTTCCTTGTTTTCAGGAGGATTTTGTTGGGAAGGCCCAGGTTTCCAGTGTAAATGTTTATTTCTTGTCATACAAAAGCACTTCAGAGCCCCCAGGCAAGCCTGGGGACGCCATTCTGATTGTCCTGTACACATGCGTAGAGCACACCCAGTCTCATCGTCTGCCTACACAGTGCGAAAATCAGTCGACACCTCTCCGCAGCACCAGCCAGAGTCACTCAAGTCTCGAAGCAGCATCACCACCCTAGACCCATGCTAAGCCCTGGCTGATTAACACTGATTCCGCAAAGGTTTAATTAGCTTGGATGCCATGCTGGCTGCAATGGGTCTGCTGATAACGGGCATCTACACTGTCGCTTAGCCACTGTGGCTTGCCTGACAAGGCAAAAGCGATATAGTATCTGCTTGGCAGATGGGGAACCAAGGGGCAGGATGCTGAAACAACTTGTCTGTGGTAAGAGCAGGGAATGTTTTCTGCCAGGGACAGAGCAGAGATGTTCTGGATGCGGGTCTATTGCCATAAGATAAGAGGCTGCCCTCCTCTTGAAGCCAAGGCTTTAAGCTCCTGTTGAACAGTCACTCTGAGGGCCAGAGACTTCTCAGCCTGTAAGAAGGGCAGTAGAAGAAGGAAAATTAGGAAGATGGAATGAAAGGGACTAAATAGCTCTTTCCTTCTCTGAGTTTTTTTTCTGCTCCGTCTGAAGAAATGTAGTGGTTGGCGTTGGAGGCATTGCAATAGCTATTTCAGTGCAAAGAGATTTGCATGTTCCCAGTCTAGGAACTGCGAAATAACCAGCAAGGATTTATACAGATCCTTTCCTCCTGCAATATAGACAATAACAGTTATGCAAATCAACCCCTAAAATTAGTTGCCATCTAAAGAGCTCAAGAGCTCAACTATTACTGAGAGGAAAAATACAATAAGGTTATTCATTCTTAGTGAGCCTTTGGGCCCGTAACAGTGCAGCATCCCTCTCTCAACTTGCGCTATGCCTCTGCAATGCCTCCAGCTTTCTGGCGTTAACACTTGATGCTCCTTAAAAATCTGCCTTGAATCCTGTTCTTGTGTGGTGCCCTACACAACAACTTGCCAGTGTTCAGGCGGGCAGCAGGCAGACAACGGAGGCTGTCAGCCTGAGTTGCACCATCTTACCGTTTCCTCATGCTGCCTTGTCTGCAATTTGGTCCTGTGTTTTACTGCCCTGGCACAGTGGAGTCTTAGTCTGGTGCTTAATGCTTTCATCTTGGATTTGGGAAACTGAGTCTCTTGACCACTGTTCTACGTGCCAAAGTAGTCTCTTCCTCCCTCTCTATTTTATTACTTTGAAAGGTTCAAGATTTCAAGGAACAGGGCTGTTGTTTTCCTCCAGCTCATGTGCTAAAGTAACACAAGCATTATTAAAGCTACTAGCAGTGCTATTAGCCAGCACTGCCGTTGATATGGGTGGGAACAGGGAACTCCATGTTCCAGAAAGCACATCAACTCATCCACAGCAATCTGTGGAGGCTGGCTGCAAAGGCAAGGATGAGCTGACGTGATGCTTGTGCCTCATACGAAAACGCAATGATATTCAGAGCAATGTGATTTAGGTTCCAACAGTCTGTGCCCATCAGAACTAGTGATATTTTGTTGGATCAGTCCAGAATTGGATCATGAAGTGCTCAAAAAAAAAAAACGAAACAAAAACAAAAACTCTCCTAGCCCTTCCAAGGAATTATGTTTCAAAGGTATACTTTTGGGGTTTCTTTTATCAAAATTAATTACTTAGATTTTATAAAATTCATTGCTTTTTAGGTATAACTATGGAAACCTAGGCTTCTGGTTTCTCTGGTCTGTTGTTCTTCTGATTGTGGCTGCAATCCTGTTCATGTACATCACGCTCTTATTGGTAAGTAACACTCCTTGCAAGCTATTCCTTATGGTCTGACAGGGACTTATGGGCCTAAGAAGTGAATATAGGGATGATTTAACATGTTAGACCAAAGTTCAATCTAGTCCAGTCTCCTGTCACTGACAGTGGATGTCTGGGAAAGGCTGAGAACACAACAAGCTTTTATGATACTTTCTCCCAGTGTACACCGGGGGTTTCTGAGCTGGGTGTAGATTCTGTGATTTCTCCCAGTGATTTCTCTTCAATAATTTGTCTGGTCTCTCCTTGAACCTGAGTGAAGCCGTGCCAGCAGTAGCCAGATTTAGATATGGTGGAAGCTGAAGTTTCTTGTTTTAACAGCAGGGAAATATGGAGCTCTGAGTCATATAACAGCAATGATGTGTCATCAAAGCTGAGTTATTCCTCTAATCCTGAATAATAATGCTCATTAGAAGAAGGGAAACATTATCACTGAAGCAGCCTGGATTCTCTCTACTTTACTGCAGAGTATCTCTCCGGTTAGAGGCTGCAAACATGCTCACAAAACAGTCTCCTGAAGTTTATGCCCAAAGAGGCTATGTTTGTGAAATGTTTACTTTTCCAGATCACATGAAATTTTCTGTGAATTTCTGATCTGCTGTGTGCTTTGATTACGGGAAACATAAAAAAAAGCATATGTTTGCTAAAATTTCTACTCCTTTCTTCCATTTCCTTTTCCTCATAGGCTCTAACCCCCAAATAAACACAGATGCAGAAGTTTCCACCCTCTGCATACAGAGCTGTAGACTAAGAAATCACTTTAATTCCAGAGACTAGAGTCTGCATTCAGGCTCATACATGCTCCAGTTTTCACTTTGAAATGCCAGCGACTGAGGCTGAGGTTATGGCTTTGACTCACCTCTGTGACCAAGACAACCAGCTTTTATCATAATTTCCTGCTGTTCTTATCCATTCCCTGCTGTGTCATCTTATAGTCGCTCTGTAAATTGCTCATGGCAGGGAGCCTCTTTTTGCTTTGTCCAAGCGGTGCCTAACACAATAGGGTTCTGGGGTCTTTTGTCCCTGCTGAAGTACAAATAAGCAGTAATTTTGTTCTAATGCTAGAAATAAAAACCAAAGTGATAAATAGGACGGCTGCTTGGCCACGCTCTCAGCGCCAACAGCACCATAGATACTGTGGACTAACTTAGCTCTGAGTAGGACAAATAACAATATTTGATTACAAGAATTTTGCTGAGTGCTGGTGGCTCTATGTGGTCTTGCTCTTGCTGGTGGCTCTTGCGGTCTGTTACTTACTCAGCAACGTCTACCTGGCTTTCCCAGCTGTCATGGAGCAGCAGTTCAGTGGTTACAATGCTACTTCGGGCAACCCTGATTTGTCTTAGCTTTGCCAAGGGTGCCTGTGTGATGTGGATGCCTCTGAGACTGTACCTTGGCAACGTGCGAGTCTGGAGCCAGCCTCAGGATCACACTGACCCATCACAGTGTGGACAGAAATGGGATTTACATGATTTCCTGGGCATGAAGACTCCTGGATCTGGTGTGTCAGCCCCAGGTTTGTTCATGCTCTCTCTGGATCCAAAGAAAAGCCTGGTCCATCAGCAGGTGTCCCAGAAAGTCCAGTGGCCTTTCTTAGAGGAGTTACACATCCTTAGCAGCAAGGGATTGGGTGACAGATTAGGACTCAGTTCAAATCTTCCTAACCAGCACTGATGTGATAGCTGGAAGCTACAGGCAGGTAAGGGCAAACTAAAGCCAGAAAGAAAATACGAAGGGAAGCTGGTATCCTACATGTTTCAGTTCAGTCTTAGTTCCTGTCTTCATAGCATTGGCATGTCCTTCCCATCCAAGTACCTTGGTTCTCTCAAAGTGAATACGCTTTGCCTTCCTCAGAAGGATGAAGCTGAAAGACTATGAGGAAGTCAGATACTATTGAACAAGGCTAGTGACAGGAACACTTCAGAGGTGCCTCTGCTCTGGGAACAGCCCCTGCAGGGAGGGACCATTTGCTCCTTGCTCTAATGCAGCTGTTTAGTGGCTGAACCAAAGCCACTGGGTATTTCTGAGGGCATTTGCCCCTCTTGCTTGCACCATCATGTCATCGTGCCTAATTTGGCAAGATTGCTGCATGTACCTATTTTGAGAAGCAGCGGGTGTTGCAAGGTACAAAGTCCCATGCTGTCAGGGCTGTTACCTAAATCCTGTGATTAGAGTAAGAAAGAACGAGGAGTGAGGAAAGTAATCAACAGCAACACTACCATTCATACCCCTGCTATCTCAAAGAGTTTTTCATGTGCTTTTTCATGGAAGTTAAAGAAGTGCATGACTATAGCAAGTCTGGCACCTGCCACCTTACACTGCATCAGTCTAGCACTATTCCAGCAAAAAACATTAATCTCCGCAGGTCCAGCTCTAGCTTGGACCCATACTTCCCTGAGCTCTTCACTCTCCTTCCCAAGTGGTGCTCAGAGGGTGTAATGCAGCAGAAATACTGGCTGAGTTGATTTGCTGGCACATCTTAGGATGTGACATTTCTATTAGGTGATGGATTATTGGTATCAGCTAGATTAGAAGTATGAAGGGCTTGGCCATGGTCTGTCCCCCACCAGATCTTTGGCACACATTGAACATTCTTTGTGAAGCCTGGTCAGCAGTGACCGCATTGGCTCAGTGTTGAAGTTTGTTTAGCCTTGTTTTCTAAGACACTGGATGTGCTGGAGATCATATGAACGAACGGGACATGTATCTGTATGCAGGTTCCCAGGATGAGAGCATCCTTCCTTGCTGGGGTGGAGGGGGCCTTGCAAGGAGAACACACGTGCAGGCATAGTCATCTAATGGGAGTGCACCTATACGTGTAGGGTCATGCGATGGGAACATGCCTGCCTGCAGGTTCTCGTGGTGCCAACTCTGCCACATGGGAGTCACGTGAAGGAGGCGTGTCTGCATGCAGGTCCACGTCCTGCCTATCTGCTGGTCTGCAGGGACATGTGATGGGGGAGAAGGGAGAACAATGCCTGCTGTAACTGGGAAGTGCTTGTCTCAGCAGGGCTCTTTGCAGTGAAGAATGCTGCCAGGAGACGTTCCTTCATCTCTGAGTGCAGAGCTTTCCTGTCACAGTGTCTTCTCAGCTTGGACCCCACATGGCAGGCAAGCATGTCTGCATTATAAATGCTTAAAGAGGCCTCATACGTCAGAGGCATCCAGTGTTCCTGTGCAGAATAGCTCCACATATATAACTGCATCTGTACCACGGGGTTCAAATTAGAGAGCTCTTATTGATAGGGAATAATATTTTAGTGTGTCAAGACTACTGAGAGAGAGCAGGCGCAACTCTGGGCCTTTCAGTGTAGCCTGTGATGAATTCCCTTCCAAACCACTGGTAGCCTCACAAGCTAATAAAGGCAGCTCAGCCCTTCCATGTCTGGATAAACTTCTCAGTGTGGACACTGGCCAGCAGCTGCATTGCTCCTATACATTTCAGACAGTGGATGGCTGAAGGACTTGCCCCCATGATGAATTATAACATATGTTCAAGTTGAACAGTGCAGTCGCGAGAAGGACTGGAGATCTTTACCCAGGTGTGGTTTCCACAGCGGTTCTGAATACAGTCTCCAAGCTGCATATTTGCTGTCTGTCGAGAGAGAGGCTAAGTTTCTTTGTGATGTTTTGCATCAGTAGCCTGTCACATCAGAAAACTGAGCACACTGATGCCCTTGTTGGAGTAGAGAGATTTTTTTTAGCAACCAGTGGCTGGCCTGGTTTTGTCTGTGAGTGCCTTACCCTCTTCCTTAATGATGACATCCAACCAGAGCCCTGCAGGCCTCCTTCCATGTCGTTATTGTGAACCAGTGAAGCAAAAAGTCTTCTGCCCACCGACCACCACTGGCTGAACAAAACACTGCACAACAAAGCACTTGCTGTCTGCGCAAAGATGCTCTCCATCTGCATGCATCAGTGTAATTTTTTTCAGGCAATCAGTTACAATTAATTCAATTGTCATTGCTCCCCAAGACAATTTTCCCATCCCCATTACAGCTAAAAGGTTAAACTGAGGGGTATAATTGCAGGACAGTTCAGACTCAGTGGAGAAGAAAAACATTTCCTTATTCAGTATTTCAAACACCAGCAGATATTTTCCTCTCTGCAGTTCAACCATGTTTTTTCCAAGGGTTTTGGGCACCTGATTTGTGACTGTATAAATAAGGTTCAGATGAGTTGTGGCCTTTGCTAAGAGAGGACTCAGAACAGTACATTGGCACTGAAGGCCAAAGAGGGATCTCAAACCACCATGCCTCAGAGGCTGGGACACCAAAGAAGCTCTGAGTACCTGCATTTTTGCCAGAGAATGAATGTAGATACCTAATTCTGCTATTGTGAGTCTCTAAGTGAGCAGATGTTTTAGGTGAGTTGAGTGGCAAACTGCTTACTTCTATATCCATGTGGCAGCAAGCTCAGAGCCTGCCTAAATCTTACCAGCAGTACTGAATTCAACGAATGGCCATTTCCATGCTGAAAGAGAGTGGGGAAGGAGTCCATTATCCATCCTTTTGCAGCATAAACTTGTGGCCAGTGCGCCCACTCAGAAACAGGGAGACAGAGGTGCAATCCCTTCTGCAGGGAATCCTCTCTGTCATCATTAGGATGTGTCCCTTAATTACTACTTAGCAGGTAGGTAGTGGAGGGAGAGACTTCCACACATCTTACTGCGACTGAAGAAGAGAAGAGTACAAGTGTTGGAGGCTGTAAGATTTTGGGGGACAGCAGGCTGGCAAGAGGGACCCTGGCTCTAGCCTCAGCAGGAATATGCTGACCTATTGTATCGGTCACCAAAGTCCATGTGTCTCTGTGCTTGTGTTAGACAATCCCTGGGTATGTGTGGAGGACCCAGACCTGCTGGTGCTGGTTGTCCCTTTCGCTGAAGAGCGTTCTAGGTGCAAGCATGTGAGACATTGCTAAAGCCAGCAGCTCTCAATGGAAGAGCATGTTAGAGAGGTCTGGAGGCAGTTTTTGAGAAGTGGGGTGAAGCTATTTGACTACGGCTTGAGATGTTCTAAGTTTCAGGGGTGCATGGAAAGCAAATAAAACTCAGGCTGACTGTGCCAGAGCCCATACAGGATAGGCCTTGTGCACATCACACCAGCTCACTGGTCCATCAAGATGTGTTCTCCTACAGTGACCAGCTGTGCAACTGGAAGAGTTTCTCCTTCATCCTCTGAGGATAAAACCTAATGCTCATTCTTCTTGTACACAGATAATGAGCTGTTATTATCAGCCATAGAAATGAGCTTTCCCTCAGACAGCATTCCCAGATGTGCTACATGCTTCACATAGAAGTTACCCTGCAAGTCAGAGAGGGGGGGAAAGTCCGGCTGAACATGGCCTGTGAAATAACTCTTTGGGTGTATCTTAGGGAAGGACCAGGTGCTTTAACATTGCTTGCAGAAAAGAGGAGATTTTGAAGGTTCGTTTGTTCGTTCATTCGTTCATTCTTTCTTTCTTAACAGCTTATTTTAATGAGGCTGGATTAAGATCTTCAGCAGTAATTCGATTCTCTGTGAACTGCTCCCATGGTTAGTCATTATATACTGAGTGTAGGATTCAATTAAAGGAGGCTAACATGTCAAAAAGTACTCTAAAAGCTGATCTGTATTCTCTGCTGAGCTTATCTCTCTTCAAATCAGCACCATCCTGGAAAGAGAGTGTGTTTGTAGCTGCATCAGAAACAGCTTATGTTCCTTTGTAGCTGGATTTTGGGAGAGCAGAGCCCCTTCCCATTATATTATTGCTCTAAATCTGTATATCCTGCTTTCATATAAACCCACTGTGTGACAGTCTGGAGAGACCTAGATCGTAAATTGTCCTTGTCAGTGCAGCACTGATATCTGCTAAGAGATGCTTTTCTCTACACCTGTGCTTGTGAAAGTCATCACCAGCTTCATTGATTGCTTAGATCTGTGACAGCCTGGAGTCCCCAACAGAGCCCTGGACTAGTTTTCCTTGTACTTTACCTGTGGGAGTGTGACTGGTGTTCGAGGCCTCTTTGTCCCCTGCTATGGGATGAGGGTTTGCAGTCTGCCTCACGGGATCACTCCCCGGGGACTGTAGCTTGACGTAAGGAGAAAGGAACAGGCCTGCCATAGGGCCACAGCTGAAGACTAAAAACAAACCCAACAAAAGTAGGATTTTGAATCTCCAAGGCAGTTTTCTGTGTTCCGAAATGTGCCTGTCTCTTGCATTTCTTGCAATTGCTGTGGAAGCATCATTTTCTTTGCTTTCTGCTCTATATTTCTGTGGTTCTTTGGAGACATTTTTTATCCTCTGAGCTCTCTCCCATGACTGATATGCCTCTAATCACAATGAATGAACAGAAAATAAACAAAGTTAGTGCTATATTGGTTTGCATTATGGCAGTTGGGCCTGGCCAGCCTCCCTCTTTCAGAGTTTGTCTTCTCAGAGAAAGAAGAGTCATCAGAAGTGACCAAGGTGCCCAATTATCTGTTACTCTTGGGAGGTCTGTGGTTCTGCAGAGTGATCTTGATATGTGCTTGGCCATTTCAGGAGGATATTTTCAATAACAGAACACCTACCATACACCAGTCTTACTAACAGTGATGCCATTGTGCAGAAAGACCTCGTGTAACCTGACTTTCCAATGCAAAAATAATTCTGGATGTACCCCACAAAATGCATTTCATCATTCTATACCAGGATACAAACCACATCTTATTGGTTTCCCAGGTCCTAGCGATGTGTTTGCTTGCAGAAGGTCAGCAGCTGTACTTGCACTGGAGTCACAAGGTAGGGCAAGTCAGAGCTTTGTGGTAACCCTAATCTATACTTTAAACCAATTGAGTCTGTGGTGTTTCTCTACATGAAAAAGCAGCTTAAGTTATGGGAGGGAAGGAATAGAGGGAAGGGTTTAGTCTTAGGAGACTTTAGATACCCGTGAGAATGATATTTCCACCTGAGTTAATCTCTCCAGCCTCCCTATATAGTTGGTGAAGGGAAATAGAGCCTCTGAGGATGCAGTTCATCCAGCTGGTTGTGGACATCTAAATTAAGAGGAGATGAATCACATCTGAAGTACCTTTTCTCCCTGCTGACTCTAAAAGGAGCCTGTGGTGACTCATTCAGATGAGGATATCTATATTTGACATGTCTCGTTGTGGTAACATGTAGATAATTTGTGCTAACATATAGATAACATGTTGTAAAAACAAAGTTTCCTTGAGAGGCACAGTGTAAGTCTCTGCTCTGTAGCAGGCTCCAGCAGCTGTAAACAAAGAATCTGATATCTTTGCAGAACAGAAATCTGTTTTTTCCAAGGCATCCTGGTGTCATATGCCTTTCGGATGGTGTGGAAAGTGCCACCTGGGGTTTTGAAAGTTGAGAAGCAAATCCTCAGGGAGCCATTGCTGCAAAGTAATGTCTTAGAATCACCTTCTGTAAGAAAATCTTGGAAGTTATGTGAGGTATTTAAAAAATCAGCCTCTAGCCATGCAGTTTAGGTGAGACTGTAGTGCGACTGCAAATCTTACAGTGGTAAGAGAATATCTGAATGTGCAGACACTTGATCATCTATTTCTTCATTTAAATAATGGTGACAGTCATCTTTATTACTGCAAATTAGCTCTTGGAAGAGCCAGAAAGGTGAGTTTTATGTAGAGCTATTTGTGGAAAAAATCGAGACTGCATCCTAAGGTGGAAGAGATTAGAGACCCATTATTAAGGTGTTGATCTGTAGGATCCCCCTGAAGAATGGTTAGGATATCATTTCAATTTCTACTTGAATTCGGTTCTCGGAAGATAGATGATGTATGGAGATGAGTCTGCCACCATAACCTGCATTGTTCTCAAACTAGGAAAGAAGCCAAAGACCAGACTGAGCTACCTCCTCACTTTTGCAGTTAAAAAATGAGCTCTAATCCCTGAATCATAGGAGTGTTTGCAGCTGAAGAAGCCTGTTGCATAGCAGCAACATATATGAACTTACAGCATAAGGAAGTTGTGTTGTTCACTCTTGGTGGAATTTGTCACTTCTGAATTTAGCCATCTACAAGTTAGGGATCTGATGTAAGCTGATCATCTAGGCTTCATCTATATTAACACAGAGGGAGAGGGAGAGAGGAGGAAGGGGAAAAGAGGGGGGGAGAGAGAGAGAGAGGGAGATTGATTTATTTCGCATTTGCCTCCCCAGATTGGGACTTTTCTTGTCCTGGGCTTCTCTATCACAGCTCTCTTTATATTATCTGTGCTGTGGGGAGATCAATGGAAAACTGTCCGCCTGTCATTCCAGGTAAGAAGAACTGGGACATCTATTTGAAAAAAATGATTTGTTTATAAAAGTATTTTGTGGAAATAGGTAGAAAACTTTCAATAATGTGATGTTTTTCATGTGTTTTTTACTGGCAGACTGTGCAGTTCTGCATAAACTTTTCTTATGATTTAACATTTACTATTGGGAGAATGGAAGCCAAGACCTGAGGTTTGGTTTCAAGCCACCTGTTTGATGTAACAGGTCTCATTTGGGGAAGTCATATCTTTTGTTTTTGGCAAAAATCATATCATATGTGTGCTGTTTGTCTGCAGGTGCCCAGGACAGGTAAATCAGACCCCTCGGGCTGGCAGGGTTGCTAGAACGAGGACTTGCTCCCTACTCAGTTCCTGTCAGTTCAGCAGCCTTAACATTAGCAAAATTTCAGTCTTTCTTTTCTCTGTCTGTGACACAGAGAGCTTACCTTCCTGAGGATAGGACGGCATTGACCTGGTCCTAGGCAGCAGGTGGGGAATGTCTGCGTGAGATGGGGCAAGCTGTGGGATGTAGGACATCCAAGTGTGTGATCTGCTAGCCTCCTTGACTTTAAGCAAATCTGAAGGAGGAGGGGAGAGCTGCCCAGTGCTGTTCAGTGCCTGAGCATCAGGGTCCTCATGTGTACTGGGAAGAAAGTATGCAGCCTATGACCACAGAACTGCCTTACAGATGTTATCTGAGCACATTATGTCTCCCCACCTTCACTTACCGCTTGTGAATATCGGGAGAGCAATGCACATGGACTGGAAGAGGAATCAATTGGTAGCCCAAGAGTCACTGCAGAATGTTTGGGATGTGGTGTTTGTAGGGTACAGCTAGTCACACACTCCTCCCTGCTCTACAAAGTTCAGTAACCTTGGGGCTGTGTGCTGGCAAAGACAAACAGAAGACATAAGCTTCTCCTCTCCTTTAAGGACTCCAGGGGAGGAGGTTGGGGAGAAGGAGATAAAAAGCCTTCAGGTTACCGTTGATGCTGTTTAGTGCAGGTGTTCGTGTCCTTTGAGATGCTTCACCTGGCCTCCTGCTGCTGTCCCTAAAGAGCATGAGTCTCTTGTAGATCTTGTGTCATGTCCATTAGTCCTGTGCAGCTATCTCAGATATCCTGGACATCTCGAATGGCATCTTTGTTTACATAACTGAATCCTGTTTCTGGTCGGAAGATGTTGGTATCAAGTATCTGGGATAGATGGTATCATGCACAATAATATCTCTCAACAACTGCTGTGAGCCAGCTGGCTGCTCAGGCACTGTGCAAAATGTTTGGTATCTGCCTTTTCCGGTTCCACTTTGGAAGGGAAAATAACTGGGAAATATTGGTGTATCCCGTGGGATGAGCATTGCATTTTCCAGCCTCTTGCAATGAAATTCTATCAAATGTTCTAGATTTCAAGCAACAGGTTGGACAAACTGATTTAGAAAAAAATAATAGCCAGCATCATTGTTCAATCATCTGGGTTAAAATTAAACTAAAATTTTAAAAACAAATCTGGAAATAGTTGTGCACTGACAACTTTCACTGCCTTGGAGAGCAGCCACATATTATAACAGGGACTCCTTACACACCTCCTGTCTCCACCAGCTTTCTTCAGCATTCAGCTGTTATTTTGAATATGGACTAAGCAATAGAAAAGACATCTGGATAGCTCTTTTCCCTAGCACATACTGCATAAGTCCAAGTCCTACAGCTGGATCCACAGGGCTCTGAAGAGCACTAGAAAAATAATGGATTCGTTTCTTTGTAAGATTTCCAAAGTTTTATGAAGTGTGTCATACTAACATTAGTTGAATGAAGACCCAAGCTCTCAATAATGTCAAACTATCTGTTAGGTTTCCTATTCTGGTTATGCGTTTATGAAAAGTGCAGAAGTGATTCTCAATTGATCTTGTTTAATCTTTAGGACCAAAGAAATCAAGTGCAATTACTGTATCTATCCAGCAATAGCTATTAGGTAATGTATTAAAAACATTAAGGAATCTATTGTTTTCTGTTAGTAAAATAAGAAAAGGACCTAGAAGGCCACCAACTTGAAGTTGGAAGCAAAAAGAAAAAGAAAGAGAGAAAAAATGCAATTAGCTCTAATGCAAGGGAACTAAATGTTTTGGTCTAAGACCAAGTGTTTCACTGAAATAAATGAAAATGAATGATTTTTCTGGAATGCATTGTTAATTTGTAAGGCTAGGTACTGCAGGATGTACATGAGGCTAATAAAGTCCATGATTAGACATGTGCCAGATTAACGGGATCTTTTATATTACACGAGTTAGTTCCATACTGGTGTAAAATACCAAATTTTATCACTCAGGTTTGTTGGCATCAGTTTAAAGATCTAGTTGCAGTGTAGTATTGAGATGACTGTTACCTGGATTGGATTGATTTGGATGGGATTGGACTGGATTAGATTGGATTAAATTGACGTTTTCTGGAAGATGCTCACATGACGTAGCAGTAATGGAGAAAGAGAGTTCCACTCTAAGACTGTGTGCTGAGCCTTTGTGGAAGAGAATAGCCTTGCCCACTTTGGCTGACTTAGGAGAAAGGAGAGCTGCATGCTAGAATGAGGGCTACTCCTTAGCCTGGGCTCAGGAGAAAGGTGAGCTGCTGCTATTTGCGGCAGTAGCCCTTCTCTGTGGAAAGCTGTAGCCATGCTGGGGTTTGTTTCTACCTGTCTCCTCACTTCATCCTTTGACTGAAATCCTTTTCTCTCCCTGCCAGATCACAGCTCCCTATCTCCACATAGCAGCAATAACTATCATGGTCCTCCTGTCCTGGCCCGTGGCTCTGCATGCCATCAGAACAGATAAGAAAGGTACAGTAGCTCTGCTTTCTGCTCCCAGTATGACATAAGACTCATGTCAGTGTGAGAAACCAAGTATGCAGAAGCCCTTTCACCTTACATGTGCACTCCAGCTGCAGGTGGCTTTTATCCTGTGGGAAAATAGCAGGGATAGGCTTGGGGCCATGCACTGTCCTGTGGCTTTCTAGACTCATTACTGGTTTGCATGCTCCCTTGCACAGTTTTGGCCTGTACCAAGGTGGTGATTGAAACTCCAAAATGTTGCTTGTCCTTATCCGAGTAAGAATAAATTAGCATCTCTTTGTTGAGGATTGTTCCTCCACATGGGAAATTTCAATGTACCTCCTCTAAAGAAAAAGAAATTAAGTCTCCGTCTTGCTCTAAGTTACACTGAGATGTAACTGCAGCACCAGACCTGAATTCCTAGCCTAGGCATCCCAGGTCCTTGCTCTGACCAATATATTTTCCCGGATTGCATTGTTGGAGTGAATGTGAAAGTTAGGGGAAGAAAGGATGGACAAGGGATGGGACAAAGCCCAATAACTATTTAATTGGATGGCTGTATTAAAAGTCAAGCCGCAAGGCGAACCTGTTTATTACCATATGGATTAACTCTAGCCTTCCTCCTTCAAATTCTTGCAGTTGTTCAGGTGATAATTGTTGGTCCATACCTGGCTATCCTTCTCTTTCTTTTCTTGATACCTCTGGGGATGTACTCACCTTGCATCAGAGAGGTGGGGACACTTGGACCAAAGCCAGCCCTCATTGGACACCGTGGAGCACCAATGGTAGGTTTGAAGAAGATATTTTACATCATTCCTTCATCCTGTGTATTTTTACTTTCATCACCATCTTCTTTTTTTTCCAAGAGCTGTGGAAGAAATCTGTGGAGGTGGAGGGGATGCATTTCATTTTGGAATTGCATGCCAAAGGCATTACTGCATGGGTTTGTTAGCAAAGATGCCACTGCTCTGGAGGGACAAGATAGGTAGAGTGGCTAAGGTGGAAAAAAACAGACTTTCCACAGCAGAACACAGTACACTTTAACAAGATAATAGTCCCTTAATGGAAACCAGAGGTGATAAAAAGAGATAGAAAGTATTTACAGAGTTCTTCATTGTGTATAAAAACAACCTTCTTATGGGACATTTTCTTCCAGCTGGCACCAGAAAACACTGAGATGTCATTTCAGAAGACCATTGAACATGGTGGAGATGGTCTTGAAACAGATGTCACCATTAGGTAAGAAAAAAACATTGCATCTCATGGAGTATAAGCTGTTTCTTCTAAGTCTTCCTTTTGGAGTTCTGCAATTCTGGGCAATTGGGTTTTACTAACATCTAGGACAAGATCCCTCAGTTGGTGCCTGGTGATACAGGCTGTGCGGCATGATTGTTCTGAGGAAAGTCAATAAGTTTGGCACTATTGATTTAACAATCATTATTTCTACAGTGCATTTTAAACGCTTTGCAGAGTATAAAGACGAGCCGCAACCCCAGTCTGCTTCCAGACCTCAGTGAGGGTTGGATCAGGCCTAGAAAATTCAGGAAATTGTGTATAGACCTGTGACAGCTTTGCCCTAATTATTAGACCTTTAATTGCACTTGTGAATGAGACCCATTGCCATGAACTGCTAACATACTGGGTAGGGTGAACAGTTTTTTAATTGGTATTTCAGTAGCAATGTGATAGTGTGAAGTTAGGACTTGAGTGAGGGAAATACTTATGTTTAGATGCTCTACTGGCATAGAATTAATATCCATCTTTTTTTGGGGTGGTAAGCATAAATGTCTCCATCTCCATTTTGCCCATGAATAAACTAAGGCATAGAGAGGCTCGACTTCTCCAAGGTCACTCAGTAGTATATAAGCTAGAAGTAACAGTGTCCTGAGTCTCAGCCACCTTCCCTAACCCACCCTGTGCTCTGAGGGAGCATGTAGTGCTACACTCAAAGCAATCCACAGGTTGTTCTGCTCTGGATTGAGTCTGCTTATGCCATGAATGGAGCTGTGCCCCAGGTGATCTGGTCTCTTGCTCTCCAACAGCTACGATGGGGTTCCCTTCCTCATGCATGACAGCACCTTGAGGAGGACAACCAACATTGGGGAGGTCTACCCCAATGAGACTGCTCAAAATGCAGCTTTGTTCTCCTGGGACACCCTGAAGGAGTTGAATGCTGGAACATGGTTTCTTAAGGTGAGTGCCATCAAGGACTATCAACTGGCTTTTGAAGAGATACTACCTGGCTACTGCTTATTAGAATTAATATTGAGACAAGAATTACCAGTTGAGCCAAAACTCAAAGAAGCCAATAGAAATCCTTCAGCTGAGGTCTCTTTGCTTTGTTCAGTTAGCCTTTAGGTCCAAGAGACCTATCATATTTGGTTGTTGGATGTCCTTGTGGCTCCTTATCATAGCAGTGGAAGAAGTGATGGGCTGGAGAAAGAAGGGAACAGCTACTTATGCAAGTTGCTATGTGTTACAGCCACAGACAAGACAGTGGGAGAGTGAGGCATAGTAGAGCTAGTTGTGAACTACGCAGTTTAGGTCCCAAAAGCAGTGTCAGATTGGTGCCAGACTTTTTCTTTCTCACAGATATGAGTTGTTTGCGTGCAGCTGACTCCCCCGGATGTGACTGACTGATTTCCTTTTGTATTTGTTTATTTCTAGGACAAACCATTTTCAGGCATGGGCTCACTGTCAAGGGCAGATCAAAACCAGGCAATGAATCAGTCAATTTACAAGCTAAGTAATTTCTTGCAGCTCGCAGACAGTCAGAATAAACTTGTGATATTTGATCTCTACCGCCCTCCAGAGAAACATCCTTATAGGAATTCGTGGATCAACAGAACCCTGGAAGTCATCCTCAACGAGTCAGGGATTAAACCCCATCTGGTAGGATGGTCTCACTCCTCCATGTCTCTTTTTCTTTTCTGAATTGAGACTTTGAGGTCTTACCCTGCATGACATCACCAGCACAGAATATAGCCCATTGCATTTCACTTGTTCATCGGGAAGGCTTACCTATGGACACAGTCCTTTGTAAAGAAAGTTGCTTTACAGGGCCAAGTTCAAATATCCTTCTTCTTCTTGTGTGGCTCCTCTTTGAACAGCCTCTCTTAAAAGGCATCATTTGGAATATACTCCTAGTATCAGTTCCTTAGCAGGTACAAAATGGTGTAACCCTACAGCAGTCCAGGGAAATCGGCCAGTGTATACTAGCTGGTGCCTTAGCCCCCAGATTGCATCCTTTCATCACTGTAGTATGTGGCATCCTACTCTCTGCCACCCATGCTTATTTTATGTATTACAGTGGAAGCCCTTGTCTTAAATTAGAATACTTGGAGCTGGAGGCCTCCTGTGACCTCCCTCCTTCCCCAGGCAACTCTGCTTGCGATGGGTGCTAAATTTATGTGGATGAGTGTATACACCCACTGATGTCAGGGGAATTGTACTGATCTGTGTCCACTAAGGATCTCTTCTCCCATCCTGGGAACCAGGGTCTTTAACTATTCTCTGCTGCCTTTCCCATTAACCAAAGATGCCTTTTCTCACAGAAACCCAGCATCTTTTGTGTGGCTGTGTAAAACATGTACTCATTGATTTCAAGCTGATAAGCAAAGAACAGTGAATACTTATTTCTCGATGAAAGTGACTTGCAAGTTTTAACCCTGGGTCCAAATATGTTTTGATCTTTGTTAGACATGTGACATTTGACAGACTGTACTAAGCCGTGCAAGACCTTATCCTTATCGGAGTTGTAAAGGACAGGGTGTATTAGTAACTCTATTGTGAATTCACTGGGTGCTCTTGTTGCCTGCAGATCCTATGGCTGGAGAATGATATGAGGTCCTTTGTTCAGTCCGTTGCTCCTGGGTTTCAGCAGACAATGGGCAGTAAGGCCCCCGTTGAAGACCTACTGATGGACAATATTGTCAAACTCAATCTAGCCTACACTGAAATGTCCAGTGAAGATATCCGGTACGTTGCAATTTCATCCTCAAGTACAGTCGATGGACTGTAGCTGGAGTATGCTTGCCTCATGTGTGTGGCAATGTCTCCCTCCAGTGCCCGGCTCCAGGATCTATAACATTTTGGGAAGAATTATTCCTATAGCTTTTTGGAGGTGAAGGACTCTAGTTCACTCCTACTATTGAGCCTGTGTGTGGCCAAGAGGTGGCAGATGTAATTGCAACCCTCCCCCTGTGCTCCCCCTCACCAGGGGCACATTGTGTTAATTACTCTGCCAGGATCTAAGGATCTTCTGGGTAAAAGAATCCAAATGTCCCAATTCCTTGTATTGCACTGAAGCCAAAGATGGGCAATTCATCCCCAAAACCAGCAAGTACTTAACCACAGAGAAAGAAGAACTCTCTAACCTCCTGTGGCTCCTCCACAAACATCAGTGTTAGTGTTTAATGCTTTGGTGAGAGACCATCACCCTCTTGTAGCTGGTGTTTTGGAGTTCCTGGTTCTATTGCCACTATTGCTCTGTTGCTTGTGATACACTGAAAATGTCAGCTCTCCAATTGATGGATTCACAATTATTAGAGTAATTTCCAAAATGGTTCTCTTTCATGAAAAAAATATCTTGCCTGACTAGCTTTCCTTTTGTAAATTGTTTTTTTGCTCTTTCCCATGTGCAGAAGCATTTAAATCTAATAAAAAAAGAAAGAATATGAAAATTTATGACTTTGGATGAGTATAAAGTTGATGTTTTCTTAATGATAATTTTTCCAGAATGTAACATCCTAGGTAGATCCATCTAGGGGAGACCCTAGGTAGCTTTACAAAAGCCGATACTGATGACATTTCTTTAGCAATATGCAGAGAATGGTCTCACTTCATATTAAGGTTCAATAGCTTATAAGGATTTGACAAATGATCAATTGATGTTGCAAATGTAATAGTGGCAAGCAGCTAGCTTTGAGGTGAGTTTAAATACACTGTTAGGAAATTACATACACATCATTACAGTAGTTTACATGGCAGAGGGATAAGCAACTTTTTGACCTTTTAGCTGTATTAATTGCAGTTGTGTCCAGATGACTAGGTATTCTGTATTGGCTAATCATTAATGATTAATTATTGGCTGGTTTGCCTTCTTGTCTCTTTCTTATCTGATTCCTAAGACAAGTCTTCCCTACAGAGAGTTGTCATTTCTCTTGATTCAAACCAAGTACAAAGGAAGTACTTACCTCCTTTCTTCTCTTAACAAGGGTAAATGCCTCTTGTTCTTTTAAAGGCAATATGCTGAGGCGAACATCACCACCAACCTCTATGTGGTCAACGAGCCGTGGCTCTTCTCCCTGGCGTGGTGTTCTGGGGCTCACTCTGTGACCACCAATACTGTCCACATGCTGAAGAACCTCAGCCAGCCACTCTTTCTCATGGTAAGCACAAGTCCTCCCTTATTCCCAGGGGTATGAAGTAGGGGTGGGATGTTCATAGTTACATTTGGACTCCATGGGTCAGTTCATGCATGGATAACCCTACTTTACCTGGCTCCTGTGAGCCACACCAGGTATTACCACCCCGTCTCCTTTTTCCTCTTGGCCCAGGGAGAAGCATCCTGTTTCGCAGGACTTAGAGACTTAGGCCTTGAGATGAGGGCAAAAAAGTCGTATTGAGACTTTTGTGGGGAGGAGGAAGGGGCCTCTGAGGCCACATGTGGCTGCTGTGCGAGGATTTCCATTTCCAAGCTTTTGAAGCTTGTTGATCTCAGAATTTCCTCACTTTCTGGGGCCTCCTGTGCCCCTTCTCAAGCTTGGTCTGGTGCCTCAAGCCCAAGGCAAACAGCCATAGAGATAACCCTGCCTTGGTGGAATATTTTTTTCACCCTGTTTGTCTGTTCTCTACTTTTCCTTCGACAACCTGAAAGGCTACAGGGCACCTGGGGCATTGGTCCCACCAGGGTCCCTGCAGGGGTAACTACATTGTGTAACTTGTTTCACACTCATGAAGAGGATTTTACAATGCTTCCTTTTTCCCATCTGAGAGAGTGAAAAACTACAGATTTTAAGTCCATTCTGAGAATGGATGGAGGGCCAGTCTGAGGATGAATCTTCAAATGCTTTTAGGTTTAAAGCAGGAGCTACCCCAGCCTTCTGTGGTGTTCAGTGAAGTACAGTTTTGCAAGGGGAAGTCAGGTGCCACTAGTTGCTTTTAACCTTGGAGGGAAGAAGAGAGAACTATAGGGTCTGCCCATACAAACAAGAAGTCTCTGTTTTATTCATTATGATGTGGTCCAATCTTCTTTGCCACCTGCCACCCAGCAGCCCAATTTAATTTGACATCAGCACATGCAGGCTGGCAGCCACTTTGAAATGCTACCAAATGCTGTTTAAAGACCTGAGGGATATTGCTGCACATACACAGCAGGCAGCTGAATTGCCATAGTCAAGCAGCAAGAGGGAGCTTTAGCAGCTTTTTTGAGTCTCAGACTCTGTGATAGGTCCTTGGTGTTGGACATATCCTCTGTTATTCTCTTGCAGACTCCACAGCAGTACAACATCATGTGGATCCTGACAGACGTGACCTCTGTGCTCCTCATCTCACTCATCTTTGCTCTGCACTGGTAAATACTGTGTTGCTAATGGCTGTTCTAGCCTGCTCTGTTGCCCCAAGCAGAGGGACAGAGAGATGCTTTCAGGTGATCTGAAGGGTTAAAAGTGCTATTGAGGACATCTGCTTTCCCTTCAGGAATTAGAAGAAAGCCCTGAAAGACTCTAAAGATCCCTCCACTTCTCCTGTTCTTATTTTTCCTTTTTCTTTGTCAACTCAGGCATCATCTACTCCAAAGATTCAGTGGAGGCCTGGTGGGTTCAGGGTAGCAGCCAAAACCAGTTATCAAAGATGATGGACTGAGGGAAGAACTGATTTTTCTATTCTTACTATATAGACACTGTTGCACTGGATTTACTTAGGAGGAACGCGCTCATTGTTAATGTTTGAGCACTGCATGTCTCTGTGTTTGCCTATATCAGAGCTGCTGAGGAAATCCATCCTCCCAGATGCAAATTGAAAGTCTGAGCAACTCACAAACACTGCAATTTATTTTTCTCTCATTGTGTCAGAGACATTACCTCCATTTTATATGTTGGAAAACAGGTTCACAAGACAGGCTCTGTGTCAAGAGAGCTAGATGAGACAGACTGTGCTTTGCTTTGGCGTGGAAAAGGGTAGCAGCTCTATTTTTGCTCTGGGAGGATAGAGAGATGAACAGGTTACAGTACAGCCAGGTGATGAACTGGTAGCTGTACAGGCAAGTTTGCTGGGCACCTAAGCTTTTCCCTTCGCAAGACTGAGTTGCTCTTTCCCTCCCTCCTTCTCTCACCCTGCTCTGAGCAGTCCTTCCCCAGGTTCTGCTTCAGCGGCTTTGATCTTACTTTCAAGGCTGCAGGTTGCAGTGTGGTTGTAGCCACCTTCCCTCCCTGCTGTGAATCACCACCACTGCTAGACCTTCCCGTGCCCATCTTCTCCTGGCTCCTGTTCATGTGCTGCCCTGTCCTGCTCGCCATGCTGTGCTGCGCTGTCGTGGGAAGCTCTTTGGGGAAAGGAGAGGCAGTGTGCACATTTCCCAGGACCCTGCAGATATTGCTGATCCAGCCACATAACCTCTTCTTGGCTGACACTGCAACAAGGGCACTCCTAGACAGTATAAGGAATGAGGCGCCATCAGAAATGCCGAAGACTCATGAGTGGTCCTGTTTTTCAGATTTACAAATGCACCAAAATCACAATTGTAAAACTTCCCTGGCTGCTTAGGAACCAATGGCTGTGAACAGCTCTGGGGCTTCTGAACACCTAAATCTCTCATAGAAAACAGGGCTTAGTCACAAAGTTGCCTTCAAAATGCTGTTGTACATGTGTGGTGTGGGCGCCTAGACATCATAGTCATGGACCAGGGTCCCTTCACAGTAGGGATTTGAACAAATCCCCAAAATATGAGGGCAGTTCCTGCTCTGACAAAGTAGAAGATGAGTGACCAGACTGCCCAGGAGCTGCAAGGGGAACCCACATCAACCTGGCCTGACCCAGATGTTTTGCCCTGCGCAGGTGGCGAGAGCGGGCTTTCTCCTGCTGCAACCATGACGGTGGCACGATGCTGGAGAGTGGCACCTACAACAAGTTCAGGACAGGTGAGTTGGGCAAAGGGAGCTGGGAGCCTCATGCTCTGTGGGGCTGTCTCTGTGGGGGAGCAGCTCTGCAGGAAAGGATGCCAGGGTCCTGGAGGATGAGGTGGCTGTGAGTCAGCAGCATGCCCTTGCAGTGGTGAAGGCCAGCTACATCCTGGGCTGTCTAAACAAAAGTGCAGCTGGTAGGGCCAGGGAAGCAATTCCTCCCCTTTGTGCAGCACTGGTGAAGCCACATCTGGGCACTGCATTCAGTTTCAGCTCCCCAGTTCCAGGCAGATGGTGACAGGTGGGAGTGAGCCAGTGGAGCCACCAAGTTGGTCGGGGCTGGAGCAGGGGATGTACAAGAGAGGCTGAGAGCTGGGGTTGTGCAGCAAGAGAGGCCAAGGCCAGGGGGGATCTTACTGCCATCTGCAAACACCTAATGGGAAAGTATAGAGCAGATGGAGCTAGACTCTTGGAGATGTAAAAATGACCAGATGAGAGGCAATGGTGGAAGTCGTAACGTGGGAAATTCTGACTCGATATAAAGGGTGAAAAAAGAAATCTTCCCTATGAGGGTGGTCAAACACTGGAACAGGGACCCAGACAGGTAGGGAATATCCATCCCTGGAGATACTCAAAGCTCTCCTGGACAAAGCCCTGAGCAGTCTGACCTAATTGGCCCTGCTTCAAGCAAAACTTGGACCAGAGACCTCCAGATGTCTCCTCCAACCTGCATTACTTTGCAATTCTGTGAAAAGGGAGTCCAGAGGCACAGAGTGCTCTCAGGTCTGTAAGGCAGGGTGGGTCTGTCTGAGACACCTCCATGCTCTAGCTTTCCAGGCTAATGGCTCAGACTGCAGACCCTCATGACAGGGGAGCTATTGTCCAAAGTGACCTGGCCTGCGCTGCGTGCATTTTTGGCCTGACTCTGTTTGCTCCTGACTGCTGGCAGAACAGCTGCAAGTGTTTCTGTAGCTCACTGTGTGTCCCCTTTTCCAGAGCTCAGCGATATGCCTGCAGTTGTGGCCTGATGGGCAGGAAGGAGACAGAGACCTGCTATCTCACAGACGACTGGAAACAGGGCCTCCCCTGACACCCCTTCCTGCAGTGGAAATGCCAACCTGCCATCAGCCACTGCACGGGGTTGGGAGGCACAGGACAGCAAAACACAGGCAAAAGCATCGGGAGGGGGAGGAGTTGGCCAGGCGATGGGTTCAGAAATGCCTGGTGAAGAGGAGCTGTTTGCCTCTGTGATCCTGGTGGAGATGAGCACTGCCCTTGCTGCTCCTGTCCTGCTTGCCTACAGCTTTCCTTGTAATCCCATGCCTGACAGGGATTGACGGGGTGTAGGGGAGCACAGATGGGGCTGTAGCTGTGATGAAGCTGGGTACCATGACAAGGTGCTTAAAACCCCTTGGCAGCAGCCACATGGGAACCACCTTTTCCCTCTCACAGCATTGGTGTCCCACAGGGCAACAATCCTGATATCCCTCCTGCTATGCTCTAAGCCTCTGTGCATCTTTGTTTTGCACACACTGCAAACATCTGAGCATCCCCCAGTCCTGCTTGTCCTTGGCTGCCAGTGCTTCTCCAGTCAGACTGGCTTCCTCTGCTCCACACACTCCCTCCCTCCTGGCAGGTCTTCTCCAGCCCCGGATGTGCACCAGCCCCACCATGATGGTCACGTGCTGCTAGCTGGTTTATCAGGGTCTGCACCTCTCCATAACACAGGCAGGGGAAACCTACCATTAGCTCTACTGGGATAGTCCCTTCCCCTTCTTGGCTGTGGGCAAGGGCTTTTCTTCCCAAAGGTGCTGAGGGATGTTTTGTTGCCTTGGCAATGTAACCACTGGGACTATAACTAGGAGCACAACATCTTTCTTCAGGACATTTGTGCTACGTGTGGCCTGGTCCCACCAAGTGTCCTATTTGCTTTTCCCTTGGGAAGATCTTTATACTTGCTCTGCATCCTGGCATTTATTCTGATTTTCATTGCTCTCAGTGGCTGTTGGCACACATGAGGAAGGGGGTCTACGCACAACTCTGCCCTATTCTGCAAGGGAGATGTGAGCATCTCTCAGGTTTAAGCCATAAACTTCTACTTGAACGGATAAGAAGATGACATTTTTGTAACCTGCAATGCTATTTTAAATACATTTTAGCTCTCCTACCTTGTTTTGCTCTCATTCCATCACACTGGAAAGGGGAAGAAAATAATACTCTTTACTTGATTTAGGCCATAGCCATTTGCTCATATATAAGCCTCATGCGGCTATGTTTCTGCCAAATAAACCTATCACAAGTGAATTTGGATAGGGAAGCATTAGGTTTCAGTTAACTGTGCTGAGAGGAACTGTAGAGAGCTCAAACCTTTCTGAGTTGACAGTCTTGGAGTATTTATCACTGAGATAAAACTCATATGGACATAAAGCTCTTTTTACCATCAAGGGCTAGAAATGCAAAAAGACAGCAGGCTCCTTCGGAAAAGTGCGAAAGGGCTGGCAGATTGGAGTAGAGCAGCTCTGAGTTTATGAAGCATAGGGAGATGATGGTGTTATCCCTCTCCCCATGCGCCGTCTCCCCTGCAGGTTTGTAGAATTTGTTGGTACTACTCATGTGAAGGCACTTAAGCAGCAAAAATAGGAAATGATGAGTGTGTGGGCTGAGCTGCGGAGCGCGCCATGGCATCCCCAGCCCAGGGGAAGGACCTGAATGAGAGAGGCTGTGCTCCCGTGACCATTGCTTTTAACACCTATTAGGAAAAATCCACCTCCATGCACCTTTGTGCCTGTATCTAGCTGCTACTTGGCTGTGATGTCTCTCACCATGCTCACCTCTCCCATCCTCAGTTGCCTTCTCTGGCAAAGCTACTATGTTTGTTGCTTCTTAGGGAGCAAGATCTAGCAACTCTCTGTGTGTGGGGCTGCTAGTCTGACACCCACACACAAACTTTTCGTCCAATACAGTGGCTGAGTAACCAGCCCTTGCCTCACAGCATGAGCAAGTGACTCCCCCATCTCCAGTGGTTTTTACCCAACAAAATAAGACACCACTTCATTTCTAGTCCAAGTGCTCCGATAATTTGCTCCCCATGACTGGCTGCTCTTACCAGGAGTTCCTCTCTGCAAGGAGAAATCGTCTCTCCATCGAGGACCTCAGATTCCTGAGCTCATCTCTCCTCGTGGAGTCACTAACACAACTGAGCATTGCAGAACAGCCTCCCACAAGCCACGTTATGCTTTTTAATTAGAGTATTTCACTTGGACATATGCTTTCATGTTACATTGTTTGGTATGGATATAAACAGGCCAGCAGATGCTAATACACAGACGGTATGACACACAGGCACACACACACACACAGAGCCCCAGCACCCTCTGAAACCCCAACGGTCTGGAGTGTGGTGGGGTGCATGAGAAGCTGACAGAGCTGTGAGTGGAGGGAGGAGGGTGGAAGGGAAAGCTGGCCCGAGATAGCGCTTGAAAACATTACTATGCTGCATCATCTACTGAGTATGCTGTGGGAGGCAGGAATGGTGGGAGACTAAAGGAGGCTGTGGTGGTGGTGGGTGATGTGAGCATATGTAGTGGGGGGAGATGCCTGGGACAGCTGCACCACTGCAGCTGGGGAGGGGAGAGCAGTGTTGGGGAGGCAGCTCATCACTCCCATGGGGCTTGGCCAGTGTAACCACACTCCCTTCACCACAGCAACTTGGGCAGGGGGAGGGCAGAGAAAGGGGACCTCCTAGGAGCCCTGTTGGCTTGTGGCTGTCTCCGTGCAGCATCTCATTTCCTTTGGTGGAATGTCCAAGGTCCAGAGTTGCTGCTGTGTCCCCGTTGGATGCTTCAATCCTCGCGGTCTGGCGAGCAGACACTAATGCTACCTGGCACGCCACTGCATTTGGGAACCAAGCCCCTCTGATGGCTCTCCGTCATTGGCAAGGTCACAAACAGCCTGTTTGTGGCTGAGCAAACCAGGAGACCAGTAGGAAACAGCTCAGTGCCAGGGCGAGGATCACTGGAGTTCAACAGGACAGCACACACCACCTGGCAATACTGACTTTTAGGAAAGTAGCTGAGCTCAGCCCAGTTCATGGGACTGAAAGAGCTCTCCCACACCTACTGAGAGCTGCTCAGCATTAGTGAAACCAGCACCAAACCTTGCTGGACACTTCTCATCTCTGCTGAAGCCGCGTTCCCAGGCATATGCTCCTCTGGGGCTCCGGGTTCCAGAGAGGCACCCTGCACTCCTTCCCCTGCTTCCCCCCCCCCGTCACAGCGTGGCTTTAGCCTTCTCTCTGCTGGTGGGCCCTGTCTCTGGTCTGATGGTTTGTCTGTACTGCCTAGTGCCAGGTAGAGGACTGGACAACCAGCCAGCAGATTAGCAGGGCCAACCAAAGATGGAGAAAAGCCCATGGAAATCAAGGGCCTGACCTCACTGTGAGTGGTTTAGGCTCCAGCTTGGACCAGTAATGAGCAACACACACGCACACACACACAAAAGCACAATAAATTCATTAGTTGTTTCCAACTCTGATGACCAAGTCTCTGTTTGGATCAGAGCACTTTCCACACAACATGAGCTTGGCCACAGTCTTCCAAGTGTGGGGACTTCAAAACTCCTACATCCGTATTGAAGCTTGTGGTACAGATCATCCCAGGGCTAATTGGGCTGGAAAGAAGGGGCACGAGGAGAGAATTCATCTTCCCAGCTTCACTTCCAGCTGAGCCCATGAGTTGGGAAAGACGTGCCTTGCATACATTCAGCTTCTGGCAGTCATGGCTCTGCAGGAGTCCTTGGGCAAGAGAGAGTCCTGCAGGTTGCCCTCAGCCCCGAGTCAGCATCCAGAAACCAGCACGAAATGCAGGATATTTTGTTTTTAATATTTTAAAAAATAAATAGAGGAAGAAAAGAAACTTTTAAAATTTGTTCTTTAAATATTTCCAGCATTGCACAGACAGCACTTTAGTATTCTAGTCTGTTCGATCAGTGGTTTGTTTATTCTGATTCCTAGTTTAAATGCACTCCTCTCAGCCAGCTTTTTCTTTCTGTTCTTCTTAAGAACACAATGTATTCTTCTGTAATGTCAAATACAAGACCTGCAGTGTTCATTGGATCTCTTTCCAGCACAGTTTGGGGCTCTGTTACCTCTCTTCAAACCTGAAACGCCCATAACCTCTCCAAAAGCCTCTAGCACCCTGATAGCTCTCTCTTTACTTAGAAAAAACAAAACAAAACAAAACAAAAAGTCACACGCACATCACACACACGCACATGCACACACACACTCCTCTTCTTCCCAGAGCCTTTGCAATGCCAACCCTTTTTTCCAGGCAAACATCCTGCCAGAGTCTCTTTGCTCAGTCTCTGAGAGCGGTGGTGCTACCTGGAAATCTTTGAGGTTTAAGACAGAGTCGAGGTACAGGGTGGGGAAGGAGGATGAGAGGTCAGAGATAGTCATCTTCGCTGGAAGGGGAGGTGGTATTTGAGCCCTCTAGGTCAGAGTCCAGTGAACTCCCGGATGGTGTTCGGCTCATCTTCCACATCTGAGAGGAAAAGGTTCTCCCCCAGCTGCATGGGTATCCCACAAGCCTCAGCTGGTGAATTAGCCCCATGGCGACCTGCCAGTGGCTTCTTGCAGTTCACTTGCTACCCTTTGCACTCCTCTGTTTGCTCATGGCTGTTAGCATCTGGCTGATGTATGAGGTCAAAAGATCATCCATCTTGTAGCCCTGGTAAGGAGGGAGAAGATGTTACCTGCCTTTATAGCACAACTTATGGTCTCTAGCTCATGCCTGCTGAATGCACAGGCTACCAGCTGTTGACTTCCAAGTTTTCAGGTCTTTTTGGCCCTTTTCACCATATTCATTGGGAGATGTGAGCATGCTGCCAGGCTGAAAGGCCAAATACAATTTCTTAATGCAGTATGAGAGGGAGCAACACACTGTCTGAAGATGCTGTTGAAGCCAAGGACATAGGCAGCTTTGGAAGGGGACTGGATTTTTTAAATGGCCAGCAGCTTCTTGAATGCCCCATATAAAATTTTCTGCTGGCTTAATTATTTATCTTCCATGCTTTGGGCTTAAGGCACTCTAAGCAGGAGAGGTGAGGGTGCAATGGAATGCAGGGTGTTGGATCTGACATTGGCTGGCAGTGGGCTCAGCAGAGCTTCATCTGCTGTAGGACACAGGGTGATGACCAAGGTGGACTTCGTTGCTTGCACTGATGCTGAGGACAAGCTGGGCAGAGGAGCTTGGTAAAAGGGCTCAAGAGCCCTCCTGAGCCTGTGTCTGCTTTAACATGCTTTCCACTACAGATCAGGGAGCATTGCCCCATGCCCCTGGCATGGTAGTACCCCAAGCACTGCAGACTCACTCCTGAGTTGGATGATGGACCCATTTGGAGCCATCATCCACTGAGCAGAGTCATGATGCCTAAGTACCAGGCTAGTCCAGTGCTACTGCCCTGGGGGCAGCCGCAGGGCAGCCTGCAATGAGTACTTTGCTGTGGCAAAGCACTGCAGGCATGAGCAGGAAGAAGAGGTGAGGCCTTACGTATTCAACACACATGCTCCCCTCTTGGGGTACTGTTAAGCTGCCATGCACATTGGATAGCCTGACCTGCCCCAGTCCATCCTCAGCTCTTTTGTCTCATAGCAATTTTTAATCTCCCTTTAAAACCAGCCTGTTTAGAAGCAGGCTGCCTTCCTCTGAACTTCTTCCAGATTTGACCCAAAGTCTGACCCACCCCCTAGGAAAAGATGTTCGAGAGATAATAACAGCACAGTGCTGAAACTCAGAAGAAACAAACCCTTCAGGCTTACTCTAAGAGACCCCTTTTGGCCCAGGAAATCCCTGAGACACAGTTTGCTGAAAGCGGGGACAGTATAATGAGGAAATGTCATTAAATATTGTAATAATTATGCTCTTCCCTAGACATCTAATTTTGGCCTGCCAAAGTCGGGACTTGTTCTAACTGGGGAGAGCTGTTCTTATGTGCACAGTGCAGAAAATCTGCTCTGTGGTTCTCTGCCCGTCCTGCCCAGTCTTTGTGCCCTGTGCCCAATAATCTTGACTGCTCCTTACCAGGGACGTCTCGCAGAGCAGCTTGCTTCCCCTCACCAGGTTGCCAATGGTTATATGGAAGTACGTGTTGCCACTGCTCCAGTTGGAAATCTTTGTGAAGGGGTGAGTGATGAGAATATCCTGGAGGGGACAAAAGACTGACACTCAACACACGAGAGCCTGAACTCTCCTGAGGGTCTGTGGGACACTCACACGTCCATGTCCATTTTCCATCGAAGCAGACTAAGGCTGTCTGCTGAGATGGGACTGTACCACTGCCTCATGAGATTGGCAGTGAGGATCCTCCAGCACTTGTGGAGGGTAGCTGTACTAGAAGGACCATGTGGTTGACAGAAGTACCTAGTAGAAACTCATCTGCTCCAGCTCCAGTCCTAATGTGTATGAAAGGATTGAGGACTGCGTGTATTTTCCAGCTATAGGGCCCTAACACTTGGTTCTCTCAAGCTTTCTGTTAAAAAGGGCTGGGATGGCTCTGTAAAAAAATGAACCTCTGCCTCTAGAAATGTTTCTGGCTATCCAGCCTTTGTATCTAGGCTTAATGAGACTGTCTGTAGCTCTGAACAACACACTTGGTGGGATGACCTCCGCAAGGGGTTGTGGGGGTGGCGGGGGAGCATCTAGGGAAGACCTTAGTCCTGCTTACCTTGGTTTTGGGATCAATGAGGCTGACTCCATGCTTGTTGATGGCAATTAGAAGGATCTCTGGATAATTTGGCTCTGTAGTTTGCTGTGGGAAATGAGATGAAGCAATTACGGGAAGTGGTATGCAAAATCAGATTACTTCCTCACTCCTTGGATCCTCCTGCCAACGTACAGTGGCCTATTAACTGCTATCCAGTTTGTCTTTTAAAGACAAGCATAGAGCCCATTAAGATATCAGAAATATTCATGGCTGCCTGGTTAATTACAGATCTCCTACATGCACAATAATCGGGGAGTGAGTTACTGGCAGCGTTAAGTTCCTTGCTCCCCTTGATGGTCACCCAAATGAGAAGCCATCCTGCTATTGGCAAGGAAGAGCTGGGATGGGCTGGTAAACCCCAGACATCTCCTCTCCCCTCCAACCCCCCTGGTGTTCTGCTCCTCCTTGTGCCTCCTGCTGTGGACAAGAATACGCTGCCCTTTGCTCTGCTGATCTTTGCATTCAGTTTTTTTAGCATTGGTAATCCCTTCTCCCAGCCCTGTGTCAGCACAGCAGGGTCTCTAGTTTTTGTGACTGATGAGCTAGGGCCCACAGGACAGGGACTCAATTCCCAGTCCTGCCACAGATTTCTTAGGTCCCAAGTCACTTTTTGTGAAAAAAAATCACAGAATATGTTCAAATCCCATATGCCATCTAAGATGGACATGGACAGCAAATGGGGAGCATAAATTCAAGGAACTGAGCAGCAATTTGAGCAAGATGTTTGCAGGCATTACAATGAGGTGCCCAAGGCATCTGAATAGACTTCATGACTGCTGGCTCCCACTGCCTTTGATGGGAGTCTAATGTTGTGGTGGCTGGTCTGGGCTTGGCTCTTGGAGCGTGCAGAGCTGTCCCTTGGAAAAGCACGTTTTACCCCATGCTTCAGCAAAACAGAAAGTGCTGCAAGGACAGCCCCAGTATTACTGAGATGTGTTGATGCTCTAAAATACCTCAGTCTGTGCAAAGAGGCAGGATGGCAGTAAACAGGTCTGTTGGTCCTTTACTGAGGAATGATCTCACACTCCTTCCCTGCTTCACCACAGTGACTCCCAGACTGTCCCAGATCCCCAGGAAAACCCTGTGTACCTGGAGCCCCTCCATCATATGGGGCTCCTGACCTCGGCTCAAAGCTGCCAGGGAAACCCCAAGTAGGGAAGGTACCTTCACTTCAAAGAACGCTGATCCAAACGTAGGCCACTTGAAGATAATCTTTAGGAAGGCAAGCTTGGCTTCTTCTCTTGTTTTGCCCGCGTGCTTATTGTAATATGCCACGATGGACTGCAACAGACAACAAAGCTGAGCTGGAGGGTTTGCACAATGTAGGGAAGATGCTTGCAGGGGAAGAGCATCATCGCAAAAAGGTGGTTTATCCTACCAGAAACTGTAAGTGCTTCATAGTAACTTGGCTGTTTAACAAGGAACTACCATGCCTTCCCTGGATGTTCACTAACTGCAGAAACACATCAGGTGTCTATCTGCTCACCAGTGCTAGAGGGGCATCAACACGAGCATTTGTTGATGAGAAGAAGCAAGTCTGGAGGGTAAAGCTCTGCAAGTCCTTTCTGTGTGCCTGGGAGTCAGTTCTGCTCAGCCCTGTACAGGAGTGTCTGGCATCAAGGCACTGAGCCCTGGGGACTGTCACCTTTAGCATGGCTTAGGGGACATTCAGCCTCAGGGTAGGTGTCTGGGCTCTCTGGGTGGCTGGGTGGTGAGCAGGGAGCTGACCAGTCTAGCAAAATGATACATGGATGAGAGAGGGTGATATAAAAAGGTCCATGGAGATGTATGCTTAACTAAGTACTTAGCCTCCACCGTGAACCTTCCACAAGGTAAAGGGCCTCACCAGCCACATTGCAAAAGAAGGGGTGGTTGCTAACCCTGGGATCTCCTTCACGGTGCTTAGCACTGCCCAGCATACAGAAAACCCAGGTTCAGTTCTCCCTGCTGCATTAATTCCTCGGCTATACGCTGTTTCCAGGTGGCAAGTTTCTTGGGACCAATGTTATTATTCATTTATTTTATATAATTTATTTTTAAAATATTAATTAAATTATTAATTAATATTACTATATTAATAATAAATATTAACTGGGCTAAGACAGGAGTCGATGACTGGAGAAGTTGTCAGGGAGAAGTGACGTGGGTTCTAGCCTCTGCTCCAAAGAATACATAAGAATACATCACAGAAATGCTGACTGGTTACTGGAGGAGGGACGGAACCAGGGTTACCTTTCTTAGATGAGGTGTGCAAGCAAGTTATAAGGATTATAAGGTTCAATACTCCAATTTAAGCAGCAGAAGGGACTAAGGGACCCTCAGTCCAGAGAAGCCAATAGTTGCTGGTTAGGCACATTTGAGAGCTGAAGATCCAGCAAACAAAGGCCTTAACAAGACTACTTCTTGGCAGTTAGATAGCTACGTTCTTTTATGGCTCCAGGCCTGTCTGTACCTGTGCCCCAGGTCTCCCTGTGTAAAGTGGGGAGAATAATCCCTCTGCTCTGGAGTCTGCAAACTAGCATGCATCCATACGGTGTTGCATCCAGCGCTACAGCAACAGCCACAGCAAGATGTGGCACAAACAGAACCCACAACAAGGTAACAGCATGTACAGGTTCCTCCTCCCGTGCTCTTGGGGAGGCTATGGCTCTGCTAAGGCACAAGAGGGTCCATTGGTGACTACAGCCGCTGTTTACCCTTTTCCAGTCATCTGGAGAGAGCTGCCGGATGAGGTCCTGAGGCACCAGCTCCTTCAGGAGTTTGGGGATGCTGGGGAAATAGGACTTGTCATCCTCAAACTTCACGCGGTAGATGAGAGCCGCCAGCTGCAGGACCTCCTCCCGCGTACACTTGTGGTAGCCACGCAGGTACTTTGGTAACTCCTGCACGGGTGAGAGAGCCATTGATAACCACAGACCTCATCTTCAGAGACACCCCCACCTCCCCAGACAGAAGACAACAGTGATTGCTTGAAGGGAAGCACCAGTCTGTGCCAACACATGCATCTGCTTGCTAAACTTTTTTCTTCCTTCTGTAGCCTGATGTGCAACACACACCTTCCCACCCCCAGGGTCTCTATGACTGTCCCCATCCCTGCATCCCATGGATAATCTTTATGGAGGGAGAGAGGGGCTGTGGATGTTAAATGGAGTTCATGGAGGCCTCCATTCCCTAGTTATGAGGCTCAGCCCTCCTAGAAATTGTGCTGAGTGTGGTGGACAAGCAGCTGCTCAACTGCTTAAAGGTCCTCTCTGGTCTAAACCAGTCTCATGTTACATGGCACAGGGTGGTCCCCATGCTAGGCAGAACTCTCTGGAGGGAGTGAACCTATAGTCTCAGTTATCTTCCCTTTTTCCAGAAAATCCACCCCTAGTAATGGCCACTTGGAATCAAATAGCCTTTTCTGCATGTTTTGCAAGTTTTTAAATGTATTCTCCCATTACTGCATACATACTCCCATTGTTCTGAAAATGTAAGTGACTAGCAAAGCATTAAGAGGTACAGCCACATTGGGATAATCCAGACAAGAACTGAACAGGGAGTGTGTGTGTATGTGTATGTGTGTGTGAGCAAGCTTTGAGACATGAAGGTGTGTCTTTCATCCCAGAAGAAACATGGGCAGAAGCACTGAAACTTCTTGCCTGGCTGCTGGCAGCCCAGTGGGAATGTCACAGCTTATCTCCAAGAACGGAGAAGCTGAAAACCTTCAGGATGCTTCTGAATTCAGCCTCTCTGCTGAGGCTGCCAGCAGGATGAACTCTCTCCTGCTTCTTGCTACTCACCCAAGAACATCTGGCCCAAACCCCAGCTGAGCTGGTTGCCCTAAAAAGCACGATGGCTGCTCCTTGCCGTGCATGCCAATAGTACTCTTGGCAGTGCCCTGTTTAAGGCAGGTCCACAGGCAGAGGAAGTCTTTCTATCCCTTCCCTAGTTCCTCCCAAGTCTCCACTGATATTGCAGATTTGTAGAGTACCTGGTAATAGTGGAAGATCGAATCTGCCATGGAGTCCTTTCCAGGTGTCGTGTTGGTCCACAGCTTCTTCATGAAGAACACTTGGTAGGTGAGGGAAGGCACTATACCTGTGCAAAGCAACCAGTGAGCAGCCACGTGTGAACAACGCTGGGAGCACCATGTGGCAACTGATGTCCCCGCAAGCGAGTGGTGCCCTGGGCTTGTCACGGCCTGCAGGGACAGGGGTGCTGGCAAAGCTGCCAGAGGGGCTCCAAGCCTCTAGTGCACTTGGGCCTTGCAGAGAAAAGCACACCTTCCCCTTGCAAAGCTTTAATAAAGGCGAAGGAGTGTCTAGCTTCATTTGGCAGCAGAGGTCTTGGAGCTCCTGGGCAGGTCATCTCCCACGTGTTGTCACCAGGGCTGGCACAGACAACACAACCACAGCAGTGTGGTGCAACCAACGTGGCAGGACATGCTGCCAACCTTGTCTGAAAGGGCTGGAGGGCTCTGGGGGGGTTCAAGCCAGGGCTGTGCGTGACCACAATGGAGAAAAAGTCACTGTTACCATCTTTTGCTGGTCTTGCTTTCTTTATCCAGTCTGTCAGGTGTCTGACAAAGTCGAAGAAGAAATCTCCCTCGGGCACACTGATGACCTGGGGGGCACAGCACATGGTTACGAAGGCCGATCATGCAGTGAGAGGCTCGGGCAGGGCTGGCTGTTGCCCCATCTCCTGTAGGTGTTGCTCACTGCTTTATTCCAGTTAGGCTGATGTGTTAAAAATTGGCAATGTGAGAAAGCCACTGCCAACACCTCACTCTTCCTACAGGTCCTGTCTCTAATTTCATCCATTATTCCTTATTGCAGCTTCTTGTTTCACCAGAGCAATTCATTTCACTTCATGATGACTATCTTTATTGTTTTCTTCCAGTTACCCTAGGGATCTCTAAGTTTTTCTTACTTAGCCCATCTTTATAAATCCATCCCAGCAACTACCTGCCTTTTCTACCTTTTTCCTGGTGGCCCCTATCTCCTTCACCCAGAATCAATGCAGCATCCCAGGGACAGCTACCTGATGGGGGCCAGCTGACTCGGCTGCTACATCTGGCAGTTTCACTGTGCTCTGTTATGGACATTACAGAGAAAGTCCTTGATACTCAACTAATACACAATATAGTGAGTCCTTCGGAAATAAATCTGCCTCTTGCTTCACTCCGGATCACGCCAGGAATGCAATGGGCTGCAACTAATGTGTGAGATCTTGCACACCGCGAGGTGCTTGGTGGATGTCTGGGTCAGCACAGACACAACGGGCTGTTACGGTGCCAGCGTCAGGTGCTAGTGCCATCCACTCTGAAACTAGGAGAGCTTTGCCTGGCTGCTCCTGGCACCTCTTGTCATCACTGACCTACTATGGGACTACAGTCAGTAAGAGCAGGATGCATCTGCCTGAACATGTTTGTGTGGTCTCCCTCTGGCTGACGAGGATGACCCATGCTCCTGTTTGAAGACCTTTTAGATGATTGCTGTAAGCCATGGCTGCAGGACTGCAGGCCCCAGCTGTAGCAGGTTGGATCTGACTTAGAAAGGTGACACTGCGTGCGGAGAAATGCACCTCACCCATGACTGAGCCGAGCCCTGGCTCCACCAGTGTGCACCCTCTGCGGGCTGGGTCATCGGAAATGCCAGGCACCACCAAGTGCCTCAGGGCCACCCCCACCTCTGTGTGGGTCACTCACCTTGTCAGAGATTTTGACAAAGAGGCTGAAACCCTCAGAGGACTTTAGGAGCAGCCTGTTGGAGATGTTCTGGCAGAAATCCTTGGCTTTTGTGCTGGACTCCACCTCAAATGCCTGCAAAGAAAGGAAGAGATGTGTGTGTATAAAGTAGTGTTATGCTTATTGCTGGTCACGTAGAAAAAAAATATTCAAAGTGATGAGAAATCCCAGCAGATCTCATCTCTCCACCACAGATGAACAAGGGCATGAGCAGGTGCTGGAGAGCAGAGGAATTACCCTTTCCCCTCCATAGGTGTGCACAGCTTTGCACATACACCCACTCTGAAACACAAGAACCTGGATGTGCCCACAGGCATGAGGGAAGAGGTGAATGTGTGCCTCACTGACAGGCTAAACAGCATGAGGTGATTTTAGTAAAAATAATTGACTGACCTTGACAGCAGTTAAAAAATCCCTTCTCCCCCTTTTACCTCATCGGTGTCATCAGGGAAGTAAACTTTGTGGAAAATTTGGGTGGTTTTGTGTTGAATTGCTTCCACTTCTACGAGATGGGGTGGGTACTTCCTGGATCCATTCCTGCAAAACAGGAGGCGAAAAATGCCACAGTATCAGCCAATGTCCTCCACCTCATGTCCCTTCAGTTCAGTTTGGTCGAATGCAGAGAGATGTTGCAACCTTTCAGCGTTCCTCCACCCCCATCACTGAAATATCCCCTGTTCATATGCTCTCATACACATGTGGAAGCTGTGACACGGGTAGGACTTTTGGTGCCGTACCTCAGTGCTTTCTGGAGTCTCTGGATGCAGTCTGCTGCCAAGGGGTGATGCTTTCGGGACTGCAGAAACCTCTGGACATGGGGCAGGAGAATGTTACTTGGAGGGAAAAGGCCTGTACACAACCACAATAGCTCCCAGCCTTTCTCTTCGCTGTACCTAAATGAGAAGAGACCCCGGAGGAAAAATAATCACTCACTGCATGGACATGGCTCTGCTTTGGTGTGCTGTTAGGGCTGAGAGAGGAGACGCTGACTGGCAGGAGGTACAAATGGTGGGCTGCAGAGGAGGTGGAAAATGGGATGCTCAGGCTCTGGACCCAAGGGACTGGAGGACTTGCAATGCAGCCAGCTGATGCTGAATTTAAATGGGCTTCATGACACCCACCCAGGTGGGAATGTTGGATCCAGACAGAGGATGACTGGCTAGATTAGAGGTTTGCCAGCACAGGGATGGAGGTCCTGAGACCATGCTGGACACAAGGCTCACCTGTTCTACAGAGAGCTGGTTGGGACTTTAAAACCTAATCATGCCCAGTGAGTTAAAATGACACAACGGACAACATAAGAAAGATGGCTCTACCAGGCAGAGATTTTAAATACTGCCCCAACAGCAATGAGCTGAGGAAACTATTTGGAAGATGCCAGTGTCTCCCTGCTCCTCAGCACCCCATGTCCAGGACTGCTTTACCCAACAAAGGCTGCTGACTCTTACTTGATGTGGTTGTCTGTGAGCTGCTTGAGGGTCTGGCAGTAGATTTCATCCTTCAGGGGCTCAGCTTTCAAGGCACCTTCAAATATTTGGTCTGTCAGCTCATTGACTGAGCGAGTCCTTTTGGATGGGTAGTCACCCATATACTTCAGCACAGGTGGGAGGCAGGAGTCAAGGATCGGCTAACTGGGACATTTGCGGAAGCCATTCTGTTGACGATGCCATTAAAGAGTTCCTACACACAACTACAGAAGTGGCTGCATTTTGGTGGAGGGGGCACAGTATATGGTAAAGGCTCTAAATTCCCTCGGGAGACTTCTAGTGAGTTCTCTCCCTTTATCACACACCATCTAACCTTCTCAGGTTGGAAAGAATTTCTTTGGGGTTGGGATACATAGGCCTAGGAAAGCTCTGTCACTACTAAATTAATCAATCACACATGGAGCTGCCACTGCAAAGGGCTGGATTTACACCTGGTGTCATTAAGCAAAGGTCTGAGAACACCAGCAGAGCTGCAGTAATGTAAACTAAACCAAACGAGGACCTTCACCATCATGCTCTATTGTAACTACTCTACATAACAAGAGACCATAGTTTTCTGAATTGAAATGTTGTAACCCAGGGAAAGGGGCAGGAGAAAATTGCAAATGTCCTCTTATTTTTTTGCCAGTCCTTTTAATTTCTTCTTCTATTATTATTTGCTATTAGGAGGAAATCAGTAGTAGTAGCAATAGTGGTAGCGTCAGTAATAGGCAGTATAACAGCAGAACTATTAAAACTGTAAAATCTGGATCCTAGAGTCAAGCCCCACCAAAAAATAAAGGCTACTTTTACAAGTTGGATCTATGCTTGCACTATGCTTGCACCCAGCTTGTCTCTCCCATGCTACATTTATTCTGCCATATAGGGGAGATTCAGGCATCCCCCCTGTCCCCAAGGCCACACAGACTGGTTGGCATTCCCAGTGAAGAGGTCTGCACCCCTTTACAGCAGATACATGTTGGAGAAAGCCAGCTGAAGCAAGTCAAAATAGAACTGGTGAGTTAACCACTATGTAGTGTTGACCAGCAGGACTCAATAACTTGCTTCCCAGCCCTTGTTTATCAAGCTGTACAGAACCCCTTGAATCCCAGGGATTCTTGAGTCTCGAGTTCAGGATCAGGCCCATCAACAAGTCTCTAACACAGGATCAAAGCCCCTTAGAGGGAACACAAGCCTTTGCATGGGCTTTGCTCAGGCCCCTAAACAGCCTCAACCTTTCATCTGCCAGACCTGCTGCCCCAGAGCTCCCCCAGGCAGTGGAAGGATATCAATGAAGGCCATGCAGGCTTCTTGGGACAGCTCCTCGCTGCCCAAGATCTTCTTCAGCAACGGCTGTTTGATGGGCTCGCGGGTGTAACACCACAGCTTGTCCTTCCCGCGGCTCTTGGTAATCATGACCCGGCTCAGGGTGTGCTTGGGAGGTGGCCTGGTGACAAAGGCAAAACGAAAGGAAAGGTGGATACAGGGATGAAAGGCAATGGATGTGCCAGAACCTCACCTGTAAGGGCTGCTCACAGCACCTGGCTAATGAACTGTTGCACCAGACAGCAATTCACAGTTTAGCAGTTATCCAGATCTAATTCTGCCCAAAGATATCCATTTGTATTTTCCTGACTCTGAGCCAGTCTGAAGGAATCCTTCATAAAATCTTGTCTACAGGAAACTTACAGCTAAAATGTCATGTAGCAACCTGGAAGCTGCAGATGTACAAAGTCATGCAATGGGATATTTAAAATCTTTTCCAAAAAACCACAAAATTATGTCCCTGCTTCCAAACCATCAGGAGATGGGCTACTACTTCCTACCCTTTTTGAAGATGGTTAAAAAAAATCACCTAAAATAGTCATAGGAAAATTCCTCCAAGGTATATGGTTTCACCCTCTCTTCACTGTCTGAAATTGCCAGCTGGGAGGTTCTGATAACATCTTGTCGTTGGTCGGGGGTCATCGTGACCAATGCCTGTGGGACAAATAGGTCTCTGTTACCAGATATATTTGAGATAAACAGATCCTGATGTATCTAGAGAGAGGAAGCAGATGCAAAATGAAAAGACTGGTGGTGAGTGAAGAAGATTAATCCAAGCTCTTTGGGAGGGCTTTTGAGTTCCTCAGGCTTTGTATCATACTGAGTTGCGTCATCCCATAAAAGAGCTTACCACAATCTCCAGGGGAGGCATGGTGACTGTAGGCAAGACGTAAACAGAATCTGTCGGGAAATCCCCTTTCTGCTTGGTCCGTTCGTTGAACCCGTTAGCCCAGCCTGAGTTCATCACATGTTCTCCTGTATCCTGGTCCAGAACTATGAGGTCTCCTTTGAGGAAGCTGAGGAAACCAGATTCTTCTCCCACTGCAGGAAAGACAACCATTATTTTTTATTTTTATTTTTTCCCCCCAAATCCCTTTGGAGTAATTCAGTCTACCTGTTTGCCACTGGTCTGGACCATTTACTTACCAGGGTTTGGGTTGTCTTGGAGAGTGACCACATACTTGGATCTTTTCCTTAGTCCTTCAAGGAAGGTCACCACGAGGTCCCGGATGTCCTCTGCATTGTTGGAGGTGAAAGTGTATTCATCGCCTTTAATGGTGGCCAAGGTGAAACTCTGCCCTTGCAGCTTTCCCCCTCTAGGATACATTTTCACGGGAGACACAAAGAGGAAAGCTAACAGCATCAACAGACAGAGAGGCAAAGCCTGGAAAATGACTGGTTTAAGGTGAGATCACCAGCTAAGCCTGATCCTCCTTACCTGCTGCTTGACACAGCTGTGATCTCTGGGAAAGAGAGCTCCAAGAGAACCTGCTCCTGTTCATCCACAAAGTAGACTCCTGTCCAGTTGACAGCTACAATCACATCATTTTTAGGCAGGCTTGGCCCTGGGTTTAAGATGAGACATACAGTCAGTACATGAAGGGTCTTAAGATGCAGAAAATGTGTGCCTATCAAATAAGGATGTAACGGCCAAAAAAATCAGCGTTATCTTTAATCAAAAAAATAGTGGCAGATTCATAGCTTGAGCCATTCCCAACCAGGATGCACCAAAGAAACAAGGCATCTGAAAAAGGCCAGCTACCAGGTCCGTGAAATCTTCCCATTGGGGGAGTCTCTAACTCTCCTTCCTTTGTTGCTGCCTATGTCCCAGGGATGTGTTTCACTCACTCACCTGAGAATTTGAAGGCTTCGTAAAATCGAGAAAACAGTAAAGGCCACTTGAAACGTGCAAAATCCACCACCTCTTCCTTGACTTTTTTGGGGTCTGTCCTCTTCTGAGTATAAATTCCCTACAGACAAAGCAAACCAAACCATTGTGAAGCAGAAACACCCAATTGTAGCCAGGAAGATAGCAAATGAAAAACAATTCATTGAAATGTAGCTAATTCATGTCATCTGAAGATGCTGGGACCATTATTAATTTCGGTCTCAGAATAAGGCAAAGGGCCAAAAGAAGTCCTACAGGAACAAGTGATAGGCTGGACAAAGTCCTGGAAAAATTCTGGCTTCCAGAAGGGAATGATTCTATTCTGAGAAGGCTGGGCAACCATCTAGGATGACCAGTTTGGGTGGGATTCATCTCAACTAGCTTTAGATTTCTCTAATGTAGGTGTCTACCTCTCAGCTTGGCAGTCCTATCTAGCCCTCAAGCGTAGGCATCTAGCTTCATTTAGGACATCCTTGGGTACCTGAGACTTCTGCATGTAGTTGACAGGTCTGACAGAGGCCCTGCAAGATGCAGGTGTTTCTGGAGTGGGATACCCCAACCATCTATGTTTAAGCAACTGAACTGAGGCTCTGAATCGAGTCCCTGAACCTCCATTGACTGTAATGAGAAGAGAGATACCTAGCACACATGGAGACATCTACCTTTAGGTGTCTTAACCTGGAAATGGATCCTGCTTTTAAATGGATGCCAGTGCTCATGCCTGGATGACCCACCGTCATGGTAATGATGAATTATGGGAGTTTGTGGTCTGATTACACTGTGGGAGGGTGTCACAAATAATCTTAGGGAAGTCAGGGAGGTTTTACACAGCACCTGGCACCATAGGGATCTGAAATTAAATGGGGACATGAGCCACCACTGTATTACAACCAATAACACCACAATCTCTGTACCAGAAAGAAAATCCGAGAGATGGAGTTTTGCTTCTCACAATGAATCTCTGCAAGTTGTCTTCATCTGTCAGACTTCTCCTCAAAACCAGTGGTAATACTGAACATGGCTGGTGCAGAATCTGCCCTTTCCCTTTGTTTTAGCTTCAGGCAAGGCCAAGAGCTGACCTTTGGAGGCTGACGTATGTTTAAAAGGCACATGAAGCTACTAAAGCATGCCTTTGCCCTTTCCAGGTGATCTATGTCCCCACCTTTTTATGTGCAGCTATAATGAGCTGAGCCCATTTCTCCACCGTTTTTGAAGCTGTGATCTCCCTGTCTGGGATGTAGGATGGAATTAGATTTAGCAGCCTTTCCAGCACCATCTCTGATCCGTAGTCCACGTAGTACTGCTGGGAAGCCAGTTCTGCCAGATCTTCTTCCTGTGGGAGCAGAACAAGCCAACATAATGCAGTCAACAAACCACTCGACCCCACCCTCCGTGCCCCATAGCTCAGGGACTCCTTCGTGAAGGCAGGATGTATTGCTACTTCAGATTAGGGTGGGGACTCTTCCTTTCAGTAGAAATTCACTGGTGTTTTAGGGAAGTCTGAAGCTCAGACGATTGATCCTGTGCTGTCCAAAGTGATAGTTGCTATGAACAGCTCTTCAGTGGATAGTAGGAAAGATTATAAACTCTTCTTCTGCTGCAAACATTCATTAAAAGGCCTTAATACTTCCCCCAGGCTCTTACATCCTTTAGGCTAACGCAGTTAAATAACAGCACATCCTGAATGCAGGTAAAACCTTATATGGGCCATGACATCACATCTTTGTCCACATTAGTAGAGCAATCTGTTGCTGTCATCTGTTGGTAGTGCAGTTTGCATATGAACACTTTAAGCTAAGACTAAGCCATATGCAGCCCCATGCAAGCCTGTATAGTGTGTGAACATGTTTATCTCTGTCTTCCCTTAAAATTCATCCTGCTTCTGATGCCTGAAGTTGGCAATGGGTAATTTTGCTACAGTAAACAGAGCTTAGTGGTTGGAAACTGTGTGTATCCATCATTTCTAATATTTGAGAAGTCCAGCAATTGAAGCACCTGTGCATGTTGCAGAACTTCACTTTGTAAAATGTCCTTGGTCCAGCAATGTTCCAAGCACTTTGGGGTGAATAATAGAGCTACTGAGATGATAATAGTGTAGGGAGCCCAGGAACAAAAGAAGGGGAGAAATAAGAAGGGGCAGAACTTCAAATAGGATAAAAGAGCTGAAGTTAATGCAATAGAGATAGAAAAAGATGCTTTAGTTCTCAGGCTACCTGGTCTCTACTGGATCATAGGAGAACAACTAAGTGTTGGGGAAAAGAGATATCTTGGATACCACTCCTGGATGATTTCAAAGCAAGACAAAATGTGGTGGACACTGACGGAGGTTTGGATATCTCTTGAGACACTCATTTCAGTGGCAGCGCCATAATTCTGCAAGTTCTTAAAGGCTTGAGGGGCTTAAATTTCTACTACTAATGTACCCTCATCATATGGCTGTACTACTGGGATTGCGTTGCATGGTGTAAATCCTGCTATCCTGAAACATGTTGCTCATGTTTAAACCTAGTAGGATTCTCAAAATAGGATCCTGTGTACTCCCGATCTGGTGATCTGATTACAGCATGCCTGTGGACCCCAACCTGAGATCGACAGATGAGGTGACTATTGAATCTCCCATCTGAAAGCCAACAGGGGAGAGTGTTCATGCAGCACATGGGAATCTCTGATCTCTCCCAGCCAAGAGGAGCTGACCCTGCAGTTCCCACTTCCCAGGTGAGTAACAATCTCCAAGCTAATGGGTGTTCAGTGAGGAAGGTCTCTTACCTCCTTTGGTGAAACCTATTTCACCATGCAGGAGATATACATTGGACCAGACCAGTGGGGCATTTGGCTGGGAGTGGGGAAATGTTGGCTCATTCATTCTCAGTGGAAGATGACTGCAAATTTCTTGGCGGTTGAACTTTGGCTCTTAATGAGGCAAGAACATCAGTTGTTGTAAGGCGTAGCTCAGCGAGGAGACTGGCACATTCCCACTGCAGCATTTCAGTGCTGCCCAGGAAAGGGCTGTAGCTGTTACGGACACTTACCTTGTCACACCGATACTCCCCAAACTTCACACCCCGGACGATCTGTTGGTAAATGAGATTCGTGGCCACATTGTCCTCATTTGGGTTGTGCCAAGGAGTGAAGATCTCCTTCCTGAAGAAGAGCCTCCAAGGCGCGTTGCGCTCCTGTGCTCCCTGCTCTTTGGCGTACTGCTCGCACTGGGACACAGCATCCATCACATGGTCATTGCCGCTCCCCAGTGAAGAGACCTAGTCAGGAGAGATCGAAAAGGGGGGATTCATCTGACTAAATCTTGATATCGCTACATAGAGCTGCCTACATCTGAGACACTCGTCTAGGCTTCCTTTATAACCAAAACAAATCGAAGTGTCTATTTCCCACCGACCAGCTAACACAGGTGGGTGAGAGAAATGCCACTCCAGAGCACCTAGAGCCATTCTATTTTGAGCCCCAATTTCCCAGGCCAGAGTGAAAGGAGAAGATTAATGTGAATTATCAAAGCCAAAGGTCCAATTATAAATTAGTGTTTATTCATACGGTGCTTTGAAACACCCTGTTCAAAAGTCATGGACTTGGATCCAACCATGTTAAAGCATCAAACAAACCCAGAACAAAAAGCCTGCCCTGGTTTGTCATTTCTATCTTCTTCGTGTGGCCTGGCAGAAGGCCCTTAAGCACTCTGCCTTCTCTGAGTGAGCTTCCCAGGATGAATGTCCACATATTCCTCAAAAGAGGCCAAGAAGACATGAGTATAAACGACTTCCTTCTCCATCCACAGGCAGAGGTGGCTACTTATGGAGGGGAGAACATAATCCATCTTCTTACACAGGAGCTATGGGAATAATTCTGCTTCCTTGAGTTGCAAATATTGTCTCATCTGATGAAGTTTTATCCTAGGTCTGTTTTCCCTTCTCATTTGCTTTCACCTTTATTTTTGTGGAATTTCTGAAGCAACACATGTTTTTTACTTTAAATAACTTCAGATAAATTCCAATGAAGGTATGATAACTTGGGTTTTAGCTCATTTTACCAGCTAAATTTCAACCACCAGCTTTTCTATACACATTAAACGTAGTTGCTCCCTTGCATAAAAGTCCGTACTGCTTTGCTTTTATTGGAAGTTCAATTCAAATTAATTTTCCTGGCTTAATAGCATAGAATCATAGAATACAGTTGGTTGGAAGGTACTATGGAGGTTTCTGGTCCAACCCCCTGCTCAGAGCAGGTCCATCTCAGATTAGGTTGCTCAGTGCCTTGTCTTGCTGAGTCCTAAATATCTCCAAGGATGGAGATCTCGCAGTCTCTCTGGGTCCCTGTTCCTCTGTTCAGCTACCCTCACTGTGAAAATCATACCGGCATCTGCACTGTAGAAATGTTTCATCCTGACCTTGAGGCTGCTGTTTGCTCAGGGCGCAGGGTCATTCTGCCCTCTGGAAAATACGTGGCAGCAAGAAGAATTTCCCCCTCTTTTATAGGGATAGTCAGGAGTGTAATTCAAGACATACCTTGTCAAACAGTGCGATGTAAAGCGAAAACCCAAATCGGTCCTTCAGGCTGATTTTGTCAGCCAGAGAATTACAGAGCTCTTTAGCAGTTGTTGCAGAGTCTGTCAGCAGGGTTTTTGTTGTCCCGTCCATAAACGTGACAGGCAGCATGATGGGTTTCTTGGACTTGGTTGCCTAATGGATTGAAATTAAACTTTATAAAGGCATATGAATTTCAACCCCATCTCGACTACTTACATATGTATTCTTCCCCCTCAGCAGTGGTGAACCCTGATCTTGCTGACTGGCTTCATTTCAATACTACTGCAACATACTCCTTAACAAGATAATGCATGGTCAGCCAGAGGAAGCACTTGGAAACCCCAGATTTTTATTTAATGCATTCACTTATGAAAGTCAATCCAAGCAGGCCTCGATATGCTCCTGGTCACTGAAACACAGCTCTCTGTGCTACTAAACTAGCATAGCAAACTCTTAAATGTGGCACAAACTGGGCCTGTTTCAACTACCACTGCCCTTGAACGAGTTCCGGGCAGCTGTAATGCTCCCGGGACCATTCCCGGCAGGAGGTTTGCCTGCAGCCACCCTCGTGCAAAGCAGCTTCCTAGCATCCACATGGCCTGCTCCATGCCAGCTGGCCTCAATGCCGGAGAACATGCTCAAGCACATTTAATTTACAAGTATTGATGTAGCCTAAGGGGATGATCTTCAGCATGCTCTGGAGCAAGCCCTGGATGCATGAGGAATGCAATATTTTAGAAATACCTGAAAATTTTTGAGAGAAATAGGCATTTTGTCATGCAACTTTCTGTCCTGTCAGAGGTGGGGTTCCTGTCATAGCAAAAGGCACAAATCCTGCATCCCGCCCAGCTGGGAGTGGGGACAGAGGGGCTCTTACCTGCAGCTCCAGCCAGCTGGGTGGCTGTGTCCTTGTCCCGTTGGCAAACGTCCGCCGCAGCCTCTCTTCGCAGTAGGGAGCATAACCGGGGGGGCCTCCGTTGATAAAGTTCCTTAAATACTGTTTGCAGTAAGAAACGCATTGATTAGACCATCAGCTGTAGAGGCCAAACATTTTCAAGGGTTCAAAAAAAAAAAAAAAAAAAAAAAAGGCAATGATTTATTGGAGAAAAGCCTTGCTGGGACTGTTAAAGGCAGTGGTATTACTCAAGGCTCAAGACTTTCTTAAACCACATTGTTGGAAGCTGGCGGAGATGATGATGGACTGTACACTTGCCTTGCTCTTATACTGTACGTTACTGGCCTTGGTGGAGATAAGATACCAGGCTAGACAGATCTTTGATTGAAGCCAGTGCAGCTGCCTTTATGTTCCTATTATTGCTGCCATTAATTTCAATGTCTGTATTTTAAAGACAAGCCATATAAAATGTTATTGAGTCTAAGCCAAAGATATAGGAGTGAATGAAAAAGACCTAAAAGTAATGATCAAGGGGAACTGTAAGCAAATACCACTCTCAGAATATTTAGCTACCAATATAAAATGCACTTTGCAACTACATTAAATAGACATTTCTTTACTTAGATTTTAAAGTGTATTTTAAAAGATCCTAAAAGTGTATTTTAAAAGATCCTAAACCAGAATTTGAAGCATTTCAGCACACGTTAAAAATGCAGCCACTTTATTGCAGAGAAAATAAAATCCAATCACTTCCCCAACATGACACTTAAAATATAGGATATATATTTAGCGTATATAGGAGCCAAGGTGGGCACTTCATATTGGAAAGCGGCCATATGGAAAACATATCCAAGGCTGCCCCAATATCAACTAAATCCTTCTTGAAATATTCAGTTCTGTCTGATATTTTCCAAGGTTGTGGAACAACTTCCAGGCACAGCAGTTTCTTGAAAGTCCTAGTCTCTTTTTCAGGAACATTTCTGCTATGAAAGTTAGATCCTGATACAGGTTTCATGCAGAAAGTAATCACACATCTGATACAACGTTCGCTGTGCACTTTCACCACGGGGAAGAGCACGGGACAGAAATGCTAAGAAATATTTACCCTTTGATTTTCTTAGGTGTTTTTCTGCCTGTTAAAGTGGTGGTGGATAATTCTTGCTAAATGAGCAGTCATGGCATCAGTAGGAAAAGACACTAGATATTAACAAAATGCCTGCTGGCTAACTGGATGGTCATCAACATGTGGCTATCTTTCATTCTATTGTAGCAATTGCATGGTTAAAGTCTGTAATCCCATGGTAAACCAGATGTTGGCTGACTGCTAACATCTGCAAACATGACACTAATAGATTAAGGACAGGAGAATGAGGTCTAGCACCGACATGGAGTTTGTGTCCCAGCACAGAGCAGACTGGAGCAGGTGGTTTGGATTAATGTAGCTTCAAAACAGAAGCATTCGCTGAAATCCAGCAAACTCTGAATATTCCTCTGCATTTCACAAAACAAAAAAGTCAGTCTGGATGGGAGCGTAGAGGATGGAGGCAGGATTAACATTTCACTGGGAGAATGCTTTATCTCAAAATACGCTGACCGACATCGCAAGCTGGCAGGTGTCGATGACAACTCCATGGATAACTACAGTGACTTCGGAGGAGCTCTGAAAGTGGCCAGGTCGCTGCCAGTGTGTCACTCTTTGGAGAGTAACCGCAGTGTGGTTTGCTGCAAGGGGTGTTTGCACTCAAACCCGAGCAGCGTGTGTTCAAGGACAGTCACCACAGGCTGCCATGGGGACACAGAAACTGTTTTGGAGGGTGATTCAGGGAGGGCTCTGCCTTATGGTCTCCAAACTGCCCTCTGCGGGGAGCCCATCTCTTTCCATGTACTGTAAAGAGACGATGGGTATCTGAAGTCAGGTGGTGTGAATACCCCTTTTGCCCCACAGCCCCAGGGTTTAAAAAGGTTGACCTACTGCCCAAGATTAGTATGGGCAGAACTAGCACAAACCGCCACAGAAGCTTTTGGGAGTATTGTCATGTATCTCAGCACAGATCAGAACTCAGGGCAGAGGTACATGTTCGAGTCCTCAGAGTTATTCATAAATGATTTCCGAGAAGTGCTACAATTTCCTAAAATAAGCTTCCGCTATTAAAGATTTAAATCCACACTATCTCTTGTAACATACTTTCTCATATCTCATTTCCAGACATAATTTAATTTTCTGCTACTCTGCCAGTAATTTATCTGCCTTATTATATTTCCTAGTGACAAGGCCTGGGGAGGAAGGAAGAATTTCTATTCTTGGCTTCAGCTCTTTGAGTACTAAGGACCAACTACCTGATCTGATGACATCTATGGAAATTAATGGAAAACCTTGATCCCCAGTGGGCTGGGGAGCAGGTCCAGGCTGCGATAGTCTTACAAAAATCTGAGAGGGACAAAGGAAGTCTTGTCATGTCATGGCAAAGCAAAGACACAGTGTTGAGCCTGCTGCCCTGAGCCAGGCAAATGGGATTAACTTGAGCAGTCCTGTGGGTGTTAGCCAGACTCTAGGTGTGTTACTCATTTGGAAGACAGGCTGCTCAAAGCTAGGCAGAAGGACATGAATTTTGCCCAAGGGAAAAATAATCCTTAACAACCACCTGATTTTCAGGAGTGTCAACCCCTTAGCAAGTCCTGCTGATTTTAGTCCTGCTGATCCATAGTACTTCTGAAGCTAAGATTTATTACATGTCATTTCCCATGTGGCTATTTAGAGAGCTGACATTGTCAATATAATACATGGTGGGGCAAATTCCAGCATGCAGAAAGCAACTATGCAAGCATACTTCCAGGTATTTAAAACCATCCTTTCCTATGTGCAATTTCTTATATTAAGTTATATTTATAACTAACTGTGTAGTACTGCTCCATGCCAGATTTAGTAGAGCAGATGCCTGAAATCATGTGGGCAAATGCAGCAGGTGCTTGAATGAATGCACACTTTTATATCTGTGTGGAAACTAGTCTTCCATGGGACAATGAAAGAGAGAAAAATATGGGCCATTCTGGATGTGCATAACCCTCTTGTAGCTTCCCACAGCAACATTTCCTAGCAGAAATCACTTAAACACATTTTGATCATCTTCATACATCTACACTTCAGAAGGATTCATCTGAATTTGTTGTCTACTTGTCCTAATCAGGACTTGTGTCACATGCACACTCCTCTTTCTGATTAGGACCTTTATGTTATTACAATTCCGGACAAAGGCAAAAACCAGGTTCCCTCCACCATGAAACCCATGAGAAAAGCTGGTCCCAGGGATGGAAAAGAAAATGTATCAGCAGATAATTCACAATATGAATATCATTTGCAACTTACCTTCACGAACTTCTCAGAAGGAGCAAAACATCCCACACACAGGGACATGAGGATCCAGCCCCTGGCATGGCTGCTTTTGGAAGGGTTCTGGGTCAGCTGCTTACAGATTTGACAATAGATCTCATCCCTGCAACAAGAATCAGAAAATAATTAGCGTTCACGGGGCAAGGGGGTGCTCTTCAGAGTGAATGGACATAAAGGCAGGCCCCATCTGCATGTGATAATTAAAAATCCCTTTTGGAATAGCAAGGATATTAATTTAACTGCTGTAAAGATGGTTGCTCTGGTCATCACTTTGTGTCTAAAATGCCACCTATCACCAGTGCTAGAACTTCAAATAAGTGATGCCTTTTCCTGTGCTTCAGCTGGGATTTTACACAGCTGACCAACAGCACTTAGAGAAAGAGGAAGAGAAGAGATAGTCTTGCAGGTCGGGCAGCTGAATGTCACCTCTGGAAGACGGAGTCTATCCTGGCTTCTTACAAGGGTTTCCAGCGATACCAAGCGAGTCTCCTAAACTAAACTTGACAGAGGGCCACCATCTGGGAGAGTTTCATTTCCCAGCTGTTCATGTTGAGACACCTAAACTTGTTTTGCAGAAGTGTTGGGAACTGACAGCTCCAGTGGAGGTCAAAGTTTGTCCAGCTCTTACATATAAACAAGCAAGTAGGTAATACTGACAGGTAATATTCACAGGCATTTCAGTTTCGGAATGAACGCCCACCTTTGCCTTTAACCTTAGTTCCCTACATGTAAACTGCAGGATAACGGTACCTCCTCACCTATGTGGGATACAGCAAAAACTAGTTGCCCCACCTGTCTGCTCTCAGAGCGGACTTTGTGCGCCCTGCCAAAAAGGAAGGCTGAGGGCTTCAGGGTGAACTTGGAGGGTGAAATGAAAACCAGAGAAGCTGGTCATCAGATGAGGATGCCCGTCCTCTTTGCATGAGCAGATAGGCATGAATGAAAAGGGCATGAGATCACATAAGCAAGACTGTATTATAACACGCACATATAAATAAGCTAACTCAAAGGTGAGCAGTCAGCCTTAATCTGGTACTTGCTAATTTTTGGATGCTTGATTTACCAACTGTAATGAGCTTGAGTGTCTCATTAGTGATCCATTTAAAATATTTACACAAGCAGAAGAGATCTAAATGGTCAAATGGAAAACGACAAGTAGCGAACAACAAAAGCAAACGTTAATAAAACAACCCAGCACACTAAGTACTTTGAGAAACCTCTGAGCCTCCCTCCAGGGGCTCTCAACCAGGCCTGAAATGGACACTAAGGAGAGCGGCACAGCCTGACCCGTACGAGACAGCACAACTAGAAGAATGATATAACGTGAGCTTTGTTCATCTGCACACACTAGCAAAAACATTTGGACAAAAATAGTTTAATGAACAAGGAATGAAAAGAATGGCATGTTTATGCCTTTGTCCTGATTTCTAACCTTAATGCTGGCCTGAGGATGCCATTACCAATAATGAAATGGAGCTTCTCCAGGTTGGAGGTGGGTCGGTCTTCAAGCATGCTATTACCCTGGAGCGTGGACTCACCATCATGAAGTCTCTTTGTCACCTGCCAACCAGATACATTGCTCTCTTTCAGTACAGCTGGTCACTGTGCCCCCCACCCCCATCCCACATGTGTGCTGAGCCCCCAGGAAGACTCCTCTGCCAGCCAGGAAAGGTCTTGGAAGGACTCCACTACTTCAATCTAGCACTTTATAAGTGATGAGGGTGTTACTTTATTGGCTTCAATCACATACAGGTGAAGATGAAGATGGTTCTGTCTAGTCTTTTCTTGGCTTTTCTACAACAGCACCCCTGTATTCCAGCTGTGAGCCAGACCCACAGCCGGGAAAGGACCACCAAGGATCATTGGAATAACTCTGGCTTATTGCTAAGGAGGGTCTGGCCCTTTATCTCAGTCATATTAAAAAATCTTTAAAATGCTAACAAAAAAGACCCCCTCCCCATGCTAGTGATGCAGTCAGAAGCACATAAGCATGGAGCTGTTTGTGACAACAGGGATGGCATTCATCCACCTACCAGCTCTCCATCTCAGCCAGTCACATTGGCCTTAGAGCCACTGGAGAGAGAGAGAGACATTTCTAGAGTGTGTCTACAGCCACATTAGTATAAGATGAAATGGAGCCTGTTTCTTCCACTGACTCCAGAGGGAATGAGGGTGACTAACTCAGAGAGAGATTTTTACACTCTCAAGCACCTACAGTCGGGTGAGATGATGCCTGCTCTGGAAGAGGACAAGGCAGTGTGCAAAAGAAGACTCAACCCATGTCTTTCCATTTCTCCTATTCCCTCTCAAAAGGCTTCTTGCTCCTCACTCTTTCAAGATGGGATTTTCAAAAGCTCTCAGCCTTGGGTTAATGGTTGCCATGGGGAATTTTGCCACTGGCATTGGATGGGAGCAGAGGCAGAGGATGGGCAAGTGCTTTTGGATACCCCACCTCTGCTACCTGTGCCACCGAGGAGGGCAGAAAGGTAAAAGCAGGGGCAACATTCAGACCATCACAGAGTGGTGAGAGGTATCGGCAGCTGGATGGAGGGCTGTGAGAGAGGGGAGGGAAGGTGCTGGATGGATGGAGAACGGGAGCCGAGGGGAGGCCGGCGCGAGGTGCAGAATGACTCAAGGAGACACGGGAAGCCAACCTTTCCCCTTAAACACTCCTTAAATCTTTCAGGTAGAGAGACAGGTAGCGCCAAACCCAGAGGAGGGCTGGTTCTATGTTGTCTAGGGAAAAGCAGAAGAGAGTCAGAGAGGGCTGCAGACAATCCAACGGCACTTGTGCTGCCAGGCGACCAAGCGTCTCCTCTCACCTCCTCTGTCAGTTTGGATTTCTTCTTGAGTGTTAAGGAGACCAGTTTGTGCCGCACACTGTTCTTCTTGTGCCCGTCAATGTGAGTACTCTGCAAAGCAAGAGGCATGTAGTGAAATGTAGTGAAGCTCAGAGTCCTGCCGAGTAGGTGGTCCCCCTGCCTCCCCAGGGCTTCTGGAAGAGGCAGTGGATCCTGGGTGCAGAAGGGGATATTGGTGGGAACAAAAAGTCTGGACCCACATTCCTGTGCCCTGCGATAACCCACATCTGGCTCTGAATTTTGCATCTGGCCAAGACTCAGCAAGCCTCCCGCGGATCAAAACTACACCTTGGGGGAATCTGAAAAAAGGCCAAGTTTTGTCAAGTAAGTGCCTGAATCCTAGTAAAACCATGTCCATCCTGTTCTGCTGTAACCCATTCAGGCTTGCTCCTACATGGCAAATAAATAAGCAGAATCACTCTCCGAGGTGAGCCATTTGCACAGCAGGTTTGTGAGCTGGAAGTCATCTAGCCAGGGATTCATGGGCCCCTATAGTTCTCCTTTATGGTTTCATCATCATTAATCTCAGCTCTGTGCTCTGTCAGATCTCCCAGAAGTATAAATCTGATGTGGGACAGACCCAGGCACTGATTACATATCATAAAGGATGCAATAAGGAGTTCCTGTTGACTTTCTGCTTTCATGCCAACTTTATGATAGCTGTGGGATTAAGATGGCATGGAAAATCACTTCACTTTTTAATCCAGATAACCTCTGAACATTTTAACAACTTTGAAATGACTATGATTTTTTTAACCAAATCAGCACTTTGAGTCCTGCAGCTGTGAGGTTTTATACCTAGTACAAATCCAAGTCAGTACTATAAATCTGGATTTGTATACGGTGAGATTCAGGGTCGTCAGCCAACTCTGTGTTGTTGTGCACTCTGCAGAAGAAATGCAACCACAGACACAAATGACTGCTTAAATTTTTCTTCTCTTCTGTACTACCTGATGACTCAGCTGTCCAAAATATGCCTTCTTGTTATAATCAAAAAGAAATGATAGGTAGAATTAAAGGAAATTGAATCCTGGTGCATATTTTTACAGAATTAGAATCCAGATGAGGTTACTTTCCTTTCAGGTAAATTAAAGTACCAAGTGACCTCACTGCCTCTAGAAAACCAGGAGATCTGCCAGTTTATATCTGCAAATGATACAGGGGCTTGTCCAAATGATGCAAAAAAATCTTATTGTAAATGCAGCAGCACCATATAGAAAATACCAATAGCAGGCAATATCTTTCCCTGTTATATAAGGCTTAAAATTAAAGGTTAAAGATGAAAGGGTACCAGTACTATAGACAGTGTTTTATCCAAAGCAATGTCTTATCCAGGAGGGGTCCTAAGACAAAGTCCTCCAATGACATCCCAGAAAGCATTGAGGATGTAACAGGGATTTTTTTTTCTTATTTCCACCACTTAATCTCCAGGCAACTCTTTACTTCCTGCTCCAGGATTAAGAGCACATTTTTAATTTTGTCTCCTCTGACCCAGGGCAGATCAAAACAAAATCCCAAATGAGAGGCTGATGACACAAGACATTGCACTCCCCCCCCATGTGTTTCTACCCTATGAGGAGGAGGAGAGAGAGCAGAGCCCCATGACAGATGTCCAGACACTTCCCTTACTTCAGGTATCCGAGTGACGAACGAGGGACAGGACCAATACCTGACACGGAGGCAGTTCTCCTCTTGCACCATAACCACAGATAAAATTGGCAAACTGATTGGCTACAGCAAACCCCATACGTAGTTTCTTTCCAGACACATTTCAACAGCCACCACCTAATAATATCGACTCTTCCACAACGGTAGCAGTTACCTCTCCTTCTCCCTGCAGCGCTTGCAGTTCTTTTTTATAGGTCTTCTTCCCAAGAGTCTCATAGATCTTGGTCATCACTGGTATTTTCTCACCACCGTCACTCATGGCTGTGTGATATTTAGGCTCAGGGAGGTCTCCCATGAAACGGAGGATAGTGATCCATACGGCAAGTGCTGCCTATTTGAAAGGAAAGTTTAATTTCATTAGCTCTCAGGAGGACAGTGGATGTGGTGGTCAAGCCATGCTGAATCCGTCAGGAAGAGGGGCTTTAAAAGAGTGTAAAACAATGTATCATTTGGATACGAATGAAAAGTTATGTGAGCTGGACCAGTGCAAAATACATGATGGACTTTTCAACAGTCAGATGCAAAGCACGAAATGAGGCTAAGACAGGAAGGGCCTTAAAAGTGGTTAATAAATACAAACAGTTGCCTTTTCCCCTTGTAGAAATGGGCATCACGAAGAAGTGACTTGCCTAGTTGCTGAATAGGGACGTGACTGGAGAGATCAACAGTATGATAGGGACAGAGCAGGTAAGAGGAAATGCAGGGCCCTGGGAGAGTCTGGGTACAATTCTGCCACCCCATCCCAAAGCCAAGAAGACACTTGCACAGAGCCTGTTCTTGAGAGCCTCGACCATCCATCACCATGCCCCAGCCATGTGGCTGCACCTTGGCAGCATGCCCCGATGGCCAGTGTGGTCTCCCCATACATCTTCAGGACAGAAAACACGTTTCTGCATTGCACACAACCATTTTGCCTGTGGCCTGCACCTCATCTGAGTGAGCGGAAGCCAGGCAGGCTGGTGGCCAGGACCACCAGAATCAAGGTCTGTGTTCAAGCCGTCACGAGTGTGTTTTTGCACCCCATGGCGGGGGGGGGGGGGGGTGTTGCTTCTTGGTTAGGAGATGCCACCCTTATAGAGAGGCAGCAACTGACATCACGTGTGCTCCTAGCCAACTGCAAAGGAGAACCACTGTGAGGGCAAGACGATGGACAGATGTTCGTTACAGCTGTGCAGGTTCAACATAGTTCTGCTCTTGAAGGACCAGTTATAGGACAAGCATTCCTCCTCTGTTAACTCTGCTCTGTCCATGCCTCGAGCCCCACAGCACTTCATTAATAGTCTTAACACAAATATCAGGGTACAGAGATGGGCTCACCACTCTGTCCCTCTGAAGATGGTTGTCTCTTTATCAGTGCTGAAAGCATGCTGATGGGACAGTGTTTGCTGACACCGCTGTGCTCTCCATTGAGCTCTGGGCACACCAGTATATCTCAGAGGCAAACCTTTGGATGAAGGGGTCCCTAGACTTACTCCAACCCAACCCACCCTGCTCAGGGGCAGTCATCCCGTGCCTCACCAACTGGTCTCCTTCATCTTCATGGTACAAGAGAGGCTGCTTGAGAGGCCGGCGGATGTAGGTGTGTGTCGTTGTGCCCTGGAAATAGGTGGCGGCAAACTTGGCAAATTTGTACTCCGAGAGATCTTCCTCCTCTTCCTCAGGGAGGGGCAATGCTGCATCAAGGTCCTCTTCCTCCAGCTCCTTCTGGGCTCGCTCGAGATCCTGGCAGGGAAGGACATGTCAGACATGCTGCATGGCTTTGGATACTGAACTCCCCCCTCCCCTTGGCCCTGACTTTTCTGCTGGACTGATTTCAGTCGTGAAGGAGGCAAAGGTGTGAAATACAGCTCTGGAGTCCTGGCAAGGCTGGTGTTCCAAGGGTTGTGCCTGTGCCCAGCAAGGTCCCCAGGGCAGAAGGAAAAGCACTGAGCATGGCCTCATCCCCAGCACAGGGGAAAGGGGCGTTGAGCTAGATGTTGTGAGCTGTGATAAACCACAAGTGAGCAGATCTCAAAGACTACAGGGCCTCAGTGATCACACAGCAATGCTGCTCCCCTCCACATGACAGCCCCAGAGAAGGCTTGCAGATTGCCTGTCTGTCCCTGTCTGCAGCAAGGCGACCCTCTGGGACTGCCCAGGGCCTTCTGGCCATGCAGAAGAGCCTGGGCTGCAAGGAAGCCTTCAGAGCCCCCCTTCAGATTGCCCCCCTCTGCCCTGATTCATCAGTGTGTTGCTAGAGCTTTTCATAGGGTCGCATCTCTCCAGTACCTCGAAGCCATTGGGTGCCTGTCCTTCCTGGCCAGGCAGCGAAGATGTTGTCCCTAGGAATCCAAACATTTTGTCCACCATGTCCGAGTCGTTCACGGGCTCGTTGCGAGCTTTCTCCATTTTTTCTAACAGCTCTTTCTTCCGACGGGCTTCCTCCTTTTCCTTTACTTCTCTCTCTGCGTCTTCCCGGGCCAGCTGGGCCAGGCGTACCTAGAAGAGGACAGTTGCAATGACTAAACCACTCCCTCCAAAGAGCTGTCACTAAATTCTGCAGGGCCTGGCTTAAGAAAAGCAGACTGTCTTGTATTTAGGGCATTATCCCAGCAACATGACTTGGAGCAAATTAGTAACATGTCTATGTCTCAATTTTCCTAATTGCAGAAGGACATAGCAACAGCATTTTTCTCTCTCTTTATTGCCTATTCAAAGTGTCTGGTCTAAGCACAGAGACCATCTCTGACACCTTTTTTTATATATACATAGCAAGCATGCATGCACGCACACACACAAACACACACACACACACATTGGTCTACACAGTGTCCCAGTTCCCCTTTCAGCCTTTATACAGTAGCAAAAGCAAGTGAATAATAAACACAATCATCTCTGGCATTCCTGTGCAGCAGATCAGAAATTCTGGAGCAGCTTCAGCCTAGTTAGAACACAGAGAGCTTTAGTGAATTAAATACAAATTGCTCAAGCAGGGCAGAAATCTCCTAGATATTTTTGGCATTTCCCCCTCAAAGGGGAAATGGCCCTGAAAAACAGAGAGAGAGAGAGAGAGAGACCCAGAAAAAGGGCCGTCACAGCATACTTGGTGTTTCTTTTCTGCTTCCTCTTTGGCTTTCTTGGCACTCATCTCTTTTCGGAGTCGTTCCTCTTCCGCCAGCCGAAGCTTCTCTGCTTCCAGGCGTCGATGATACTGGGAAATAAACACAAGAGCTCTTCTAAAAAGACATCTATTGCTTTTTGTAATTCTTTTGTGCTCTTTAAACACCAATCTCATGAGGACATGACGTCCCTCTCCCTGCCTCCGTTTCCCACGACCAACCTCTCCTCCACGGTACTTACTTCCCCCCGAAGGCGCTTGTACAGCCTTCGGGCAATCATGCCCCGGGCGTACGCCTGGACGGTCAGGACGGCCCAGAGGCGGTGGCGGAAAGCCCTACGGACGAGGTAGCCCCGGCACCGGGCCTGAAACTCGATGATCCGCCTGCGGGCCATGTGGTACTGCTTGTGGAGTTTGCGGGATCGGTAGAGGGCCTGCAGTCTCAGGAAGCCGATCCGCATCTGCAAAAGGGAGCAGGATGAAGCCACTCTGCCGCCCGGGGACTCGCCCACCCCAAGCAGATTTCCCTCCTTAATCTCCTGCTTGCACGGTTATAAATAAGAGCAGCTGAAATCAGCCACCACCAGGACAAGCCTTTGGGAGGGAGGTTCTCTGAGAGGGTGGAGAAATGGAGGGCTCTGGCTGTTGCACTAATTAAAAGCCCAAGCTGATGAAGGCTGATTCTTCCCTGCTGAATCATACAGAGTTTCTCCCCTTGAGAGGCCTCGAAAGGACTGGTTCCTCACATCAAGGTAGCCGCAAGTCGTGAAGGCTGTACCCACGGAGGTCCAGCATCTCCCGCTGGATCCCCTGCTAAGCACTGCTCCTGCAGATCTCCTGCCTGATTGCCGAGGCTCTGGATCATCCTGACCAATCTGGAAATGGCTGTTCCTATCATGTTGCAGGCTCAGGGGATGATATTGGGACTCTTTGGGCCGCGGTCCCTTCTGTGCCCAGCACACTTGCCTGTGCCAAATGACCGCTGTTGTGTCAGATCCAGCTAGGACAGGGAGAGAAGAGGGCCATGGATAGTGTTGAGGCCAAGAGAAAGCTATGACTGTGGATGTGGTCAGGCCTGGAGGTGGATAGGGCCTGTTTTTAGAAGAAGCTACCCTTCCTGCAGCCAGGCCCAATGTTGCTCCTGAGTTTTCAGTCCCCTGAGAACTGGGGGAAGACCTTTAAAACCCTGAGTGACCATTCCTTGGTTAGCTGGTGAAGACCACCCCAAACCCCTCCTCAACACAGCAGGGCAGAATGAACCGGAAAGAGCCAGGAAACTCATATTTAGGTGCCTGGAAGAATGACGTGGGATAGCAGAGGGTGTGAGAAAGCACCCCAGTACTTACTGTACCGTAGTTCTTCCTGCAGTTATGTCCACGCCAGTATCTCTGAATCATCAGGACTGAATTTCTCACTTTCAGGAAATTGGACCTGGAAAGGCATTTCAATCACTTGCCTCTGGTTATTACCTCCTGGGCCTCATTCTTTAGAGATTTGAAACAGCGCAACTGAATAGACTAAATATTGCATCTTCTGCCCGATAATGTCTCCTCCCCCAGTTCTCCTTGCCTTACAAGAAGGTCTGTAGGGGCTTTCTCTGGTAGGTCTCCACCAGTCCATCTTGTCAGCTTGTGGGAATGGGCAGAGTAGCCCAAAAAAGGGCAGCAGGAGATGCTGGGAACAGTCCCCTCCTTTCCCCCCTTGCTGCCTCCTCTCTGCTTTGAAATCTCCTGGGCTGCCCACTCCCCGCTCTGCAGTCCCAGCTGCCTGAGAATGGATTCAACCTGACCCAAACCTGTGGTGAAGGACCAGAGTCCCAGTGGTGGTGGGAAATGAGAGCAGGATGCTCTCTGTGGTGAGGACTAGAGAAGATAACAACTCACTTGCTGGCAACATGACACCACGTTCAAGAGCAGACTACAGCAACACCAACCCTCTAGCCTGGTCTGCCCTTTTGCCCCCTTTGCCTGTCCTGAGCCTGGGCTTGGACACCTTAGGTGCATTGGGAGGATTTGGAGGTCTCTCCAGGGCCTCTGTGCGATGGCAAGGAGGCTTCTCAGCACCTGATTATTTTTCTGCGAAGCCCAAGGCCTGTCCTGAATCACAGCTGTGGGTTGGGCAATCATAGACCACAAAGCCCAAGAACTGCTCCTCCTCCATTGGTGAAGTTCCCCCTCGTCTTCCACAACTGTGCCATGAGGTTCCCAGGGGTGACCTGTCCTCCTCGCAAAACTGTAGTGACCGGTTTACAAAGGGAACAGACCTGGGGCTTGGGAGAGCAAAGTTCCTGCACATTGTTAGTTCCAGCAGAGGCTCTTTGGCCCCACTGAGTCCTGCAGGGATCTCCACGGACTGGAAGGTCAGCATTGCCTTCAGCAGGGCCAGAATCCTGGCTACCACGTTGGCACAACAAAAATCAGCTCCCTCGAATGGGGACAGAAGGTCTTGTTCTTTTTTATCTATTTTTTGGACAGATAATGCTGTTTTCCTTTGTGACTGCAGCAACTCCAATGCTTGCTTTACCTGAGTGCCACCAGGCTGGGGCTTCCCCTCTCCCCAGCGCGGGAAGGGCATGGGCAGCTACCACAACCAGCTGCAGGCATGGCAGGTCGTCCAAGCACCGAGGGAGCGACGCATCCCCAGGGAGCTGCTTGCTGGGTGAAGCAACCCCCATGATCCACCCCCCCAGCTCACACTTACCTGTCTTTAAACCCACGGACCACCTTCTGGATGAGGATGACTTTGTCCGTGATGGCTTTGTCCCTCTCAATCTCCAGCAGCATATCGTGGTGGTCCTGAGGGAGGAAACGACACAGTGCCCGTGCCTGAAGCTCCCTGCCTGCTTGCAAAGGGGCAGGAGGGGCGGTACGAGGCCCTTCTCTGGGGAAGCTCCCTGCCAAACCTCTTGGGACATTCTATATCCCAGGCATCACCCCACCTGCTCACTGGGGACACCCTAACACAAACCCTAGTGACCCACTGTTTCCATTCCTGAATGAACCAGTGCGGCCAGAAGCTGCATATGCAGCACTTTATGGTCTGAAAGCAAACCAATTATGTTGCCTTTCCACATAGAGCTCCCTGCTAGTGCTCTCGGCCATGGGAGCCACCCCAGGGAGTGCTGGTGAGATCTGGGAACAAACTCCTGGCTGCTTGGGTCCTGTCGCTCCCTCCAGCCAAGCCCACAACATCTCCATACCCTAAGGAGACAATGGCTCCCTGTTATACTGGATTTCCTTGCTCTGTGGCTTTCAGATGCATCAACCTAAACTTGCTTTTGATTCCTTCTGTGCAGTTTGTAACTCCAGTTTCTTTCCTAGCTGCTGCATGCTGAGCCCTGCCACGCTGGGTGCAACAGAGGCAACTCCACACATTTCCTGCTTTGCTTGACCTCGCGCTGCCCTTCAGGGCCTCCCGATTTCTCCGTTTCCTGCCCTGACAGCTGTGAGATCTTGATAACACGCTCTGGAAAGAGCAACTAGTGGGAACAGCTTCTAGGAAAGAGACGGGGGTGTTTGCACTGGCGATGGGGTGGGGGGTATATTTTGAAATAAGTGTTCAGGATTTACAGCTGAGAACTTGCTAGAGAGAAGCCTCTGCTTCTACGCTGGTTCCTGACCATGTGCCATACGTAACTATTTCTATGTCCCTACGAGCGTGTGCATGCATCTGTGCTGGCAGAGTGTCAGGATTTCCTCCTACCTGGGTTACCACGCAGGGTGGGAAAGGAATTGTAAGAGGCCCCTTCACAACAAGGGTCCTAGACCACAGGCAGGACCTGGAGAGCCCCATACCTTCAGGAATATCTTCGTCTTGCCGATCTGCCAGTCGTCATCCTTCCCGAGCACGGCTTCCGCAATGCGCTGGCATGTCCCACGCAGGTCGCCCTGGCAGGAAGGGGGTGGGAGTCAGCGGGTACCGGCCTCACTCATCACTCCCCACCTCTGCCAGCGGGGAGCTGTTCTGGTCTCACCTCCAGCTGCTGAGCTTCCCAGGCCTTTACGGTCACTGAGTGAGAGGGACATCCTGAATACAACCCCTTGGTACTCTGCTCCTTGTCCTTGCCAGCCCTGAAACCCTCCCTCTCCTATTTTGTGTGGAAACCCCACAGCACCACTGTATCATCCGAGGACCAAGCGCTGCATGGTTGCTCCTGGAGAGAGTGCTCTCCCTGCAAAACCCTCTGGAGAGTCCAGCCGAGAGCAGGAGTTTGCCAGGGAAGAGAACACTCACCTGCTTGTAGGCTGGCTTCACCCCGGGCATGAGCACCCGGTACCTGTCCACGAACTCCACAAAAGTGTAGCGGATGGGATAGCCAGCCCGGCGGATCCGGATCGTCTCCATCATCCCCGAGTATCTCAGCTGACGGACACACAGCTCCCGGTCAAACAGCTGAGGAGGGAGACATTGCAGAGGACATGGTGGTTTATTACACACCTCGCTGACTGCCTCCCGGCCCTACCACTCAGCCTGGATTGGCCATAAGAAAGTGCAGAGTCTGAATCTGTGTGGAGGATGAAGTCAGGCATCTACCCAAAACCTTCACTCGGTGGCCCCAAGGCTGTCACAGGCCTCATCTTAGGAAGTGCTGAGTGCATTCGCCTCGTTCCCCTTCTTTATTTCCCACTTGCAAAGTTGGATGTGTCCTACGAATTCTGCAAAGCACTGAGAGGAGAACCAGAGAGCACAGCGCAACGGTGAACAGCATCACCTTGGGAAGATGGGCAGCAATGCTGCATTCATAGAGATCAAACCATACGCCCGCTCTGGTAATGATCACTTATGTTCATTAACTTCTGACCGCAACTCTGAGCTTTGCCAGCGCGATCACAGCACTTCTGTGCAGGCAGGGCAGTAGCATTTTGCAGGCAGAGGAAGCAGAGAAGCAGCTCAGTGAAGGCTCAGTCAGTCAGAGGTTTTAAGGTGCCTACACTTGTTGATCTCAAGGTAGGTGACAGCCTAAAGTGCCACACAGAAGCATGCAGTCTTGGACATGCCAAGCCCTGGGCTAAGCCTGTTATCATTAGACCACCCTTTACCCAGAAAGACTTCTGAGGAACTGAAAATAGACAGGTCAGACCTGAGACCAACTGAGGGGTTTAGGGAAGGGACAAGTCTCAGACCAATGTCTGTGGCTGCCCCTGACAAGCAGCAGACAGTTTTAAGGCCATATGGCAACCATTGCTAGTAAACCCGGCCTGTTATCCTTTTGTTTTGGGCACACTGGGGTGAATAATGAATGGTGCTTCTGCTAGACTTGCAGATCAGCTGAAGCAGAGGGAAGCTGAGAAGAACCCTTGCTGTTAGCTCAGTGCATCAGGGCCTAGAAGCAGATCTAGGAGCACCCTCTTGCAGCATGATTTGTTGGCAGCATCAGCAATATATTCAACCCAAGTGTAAAATAAATATGTGTGTGTGTGTGTGTGTGAATTAGCAGAGAAATGAGGACAGCCTCCAGCCAGCCCGAGTATTGTGGGCTGGCATCACAGACATGCCCTCTCTTCCGTAATCTTAGAGAAGATTTGTCAAAGCTTTAGTCTCCTCTACTTCCAGGAGGGAGCAGTGGCCTCACATGCAGTCTAGTCAAGAAGGAGGCAGGTGAGATGTGGGGCATCCCTGTGCTCCGCTGTGCCTGTGGGCTCAGAAGAATCCAGGCTGTGCTGGGAACAGGCACAATGCGGTGCTGGCACAGCACGGAAAGTCTGGGCAGTAAACCCCAGCCTGGGCAGAAGAGTTGCTGCCAGGGTGGTAGTCATCTGCCCTCCCTTCAGCTGTCTAAATGTTGGCATTCACATGCTGGTCGTCTAGGAACCCTCTAAAGTGAGAGGATAGAGAAGGGTATGTCATGCCCCTCATCTCAGATGCATCTTCTGGGCCAGGCACATCTGCTCTCTGGATGCATGCATATCCCCTGCTGTGGAGGGAGCTTTTTTGACCAGCTTGTAGCAGCCACTTAAGTTTAAAAGGGTTGGAGTGAAGTGAGACAAATACTTTTCCCAGGATAGGACACAAAGGATGAGTGAGAAGAAGGCAGAAAGTAACATCATCCAGATTTGGTGTCAACTCATCCCTATCTAATGTGAGTTTTGGGGACTAGGGGCAAGATAAGCGCAGAGGTAAGTGTTGTATTTTCCTCTGTCTTCCCCTTCCATGAAGCAAAAGAGCTGAATCAACCTGCAGATGTATTAATAGGCCTGATGTGGCTTTAGCATTACTTTATACATGATCTCATTCATATTTGAGGAGATTGGGATATACTTCAAGGGGAGCAAAACATTCCCTGATTAAATAAAGTAGGAACTGTCTGTGCTACAAGAGCCCATACCCCAGACCATATACTTCTTGTGTTACCAAACGCAGCACCCTCAGTAGCATTTCTCCTCCATATAGAGAGGGATCTGGTGGAGCAGTGAAGCCCAAGCAAATTGCAGAGCTCAGTTAAACAGACATGAAGCAGAAAGGTGCATTCCTCATCCAGAACCTGAGTCCACAGACAGCCTGGGTGCAACAAGGTCTGGATTAGGCCCTCAATGGGGTGATACGCAGACATGTCGCAATTCAGGGCTCCCAAATAACCCTGCAGAGCTGGAAGGGCTCGTTCCTGTTTGCTGTGCCTGGGCTATGACGTGCTTCCTGGCGTCAGGACCGCACGAAGCACCCGTGCTACACAGACTGCTGGCATGGGTTGACAGTCTTGTCTTTCTGTGCACGGTTTGTTACTTAATTAACCCCATCCATTTCTTTCAGATAGCCAGAACAACAGAACAATACTCAGAAAACACAGCGTGGAAAGATGTACAGACACAGAGAGCTCAGGCCAGCATCCCAATGCAAACAAAATATACTTTTTTTTCCCCAAAGCGCATTTTGGAAGGAAGCAAAAGTTTTCAAATAACATAAAACAACAAACAGTCAGGACTTTCCACTGACCTTTCACTTCCCACTATCCCATTTCCTATCACTATCAGTACACTTTCCTTCACAGCCTGGGACAGAAAATGAACTCCCAGAAAATGTTCTCTTTTGCTGTCACCCAGTGCAGCTCTGTGTCCTGTTATCTGGGATATTTTTTTCCTTTGTATTATTAAACCAGGGCCAAAAATAAATATTCCTTTTTTAGCAAGAACTCATATTCCATATCTTACAGCACTACAGTCCCTGATTCAGTGTTAGTTCATCTGCTCATGCCTCTTATGCACAGATTAATTTCTTTTTTTCTGATTCCTTCAAGCTTTTAGCTGTATTTGTGTCCCATTGAAAGTCTTGTAGATAAATGGGATGCAGCTCAGGCTTAGAGCTTGCAAGAGCTGGTCAAATATAGACTCATTACATAGGATGCAGATTGGGATGCCGGCTGGGTCCCAGACATCCAGGCACACAAGCAGCTTTAAGCCTGGGCATCGGGAATAATTTGTTAGTGTTATTTCAGGATATACATCTATTTCTCAACATCACCCATTTTCCAAAACGAGGCTTTGGTTTGAACTTGCTTCAGATGATATTCTCAGGTCTGACATATGGTTATATATTAATCCAAAGCATTTATTTAATGTGTCATTAAGTGCCTTTTTTGTGCTCACCAAAAACAGAGTAAAGGCACAGTAAACTGCTCAGAGGGAGCCACCAGACTTTTTGCCCCTCACTGTACTATTTTCACTGAATAGCAAAATAAGTTTCAAACAAGCAAATTGCAGCAGCTCTGAAATTTGGTATTTTATGTCTTCCGCAACTCAACCGAGTTTTGCTAACGGACACTAACTTCAGATGAAGATAAGCACCAATCATGGGCAAAATGATTCATAGCTACAAATAGCTGAAATTCTTATTGAGTAAAACTGCTCAGTAGAAGTACTATCATTATTAGCAGCGGTGAGCAGCTAACAGTGATTGCTAACACCAGAGTCCAGTCCTGCGAGGTGCTGACAGTGGGATCAGAGTGTTCAAAACCCATTTTATTACCCCACTTTCCCTGCAAAACTCTTGAGTCACCTCTGTGAGCACCGTGTGTGCTCAGAGCAGTCAGGGAGATTTGCAGCCATCTCCTTCCCTTTCATTTGCTCATTAAAGTTTGTCCCCAGAGTTTTCATTGCTTTTGAAGTAAACACAATAAAAGTGGCACTTTTAACTGATGGTCAATTATTTTTAAGTTTCTGAGTATTTTTTTTTTCTTAACGCTGTTAGAACATCCCGCTCAGCATAACTGTGTTTAACAGTACTCTAAAGGATGTGGAGGAATAGGCTATTGGCTGTTCATCCAACCAAAATATTAAATGTTGTAATAGTCCTTTCAGTCACAGCCTAACTAACTTCCCTATCCTTAGGAATCACAGCCAAAGAATTCCTCTTACCTTTGCACTGTGCTATTTAATCTCTCTCTCTTTTTTTTCTTTTTGTCCTCAGCTTTTTTAATCGTGCTGCTGCAATTTGTACAAAAAAGTAGCTGAAAGGCTCTAATAGGGCTGAAACCAAGTGATTGCCCCTGGAGTCAAAGAGCATTTTGTAGAAAGCACCTGAAAGAGGGGGACTATTTCTAGAGAACATTGAACCCCGCAATACGACCGAATGCAGAGTGACATCCGAGCCCTACAGCTCAATCAAAGTCGCCAGGAGGGAGGCCCCTCGCCTCTCTAGAAATTCAGAGGCATTTCCTATATGAAAAAGGACTGCAGAGTGAATTCTTTGAGGTCAACCTTGGGAAGAAAGGCGGGGGGCAGGACCTCCCTCTGCAAAATATTTTGGGGCACCATTGGGTGGCAAAGAAAGCATCCCGTTCTGCCAACCCTTCTTTGGTGAGCTTTCATGACTCTGTGGCTTGCAGGAAGGGCTGTGGGTTGGTCTTCCAAACACCCAGGGTCCATCCCGACTCCACCAACATCCCAAAGAGTTTTAGCTTCAGCGCACGCAGGACATGTGAAACAGCCAAGTGACCCTGTGGCCAAGCCCGTACAAGAACCAGCGAGAGAGAGAAGAGCAGGACTTACCATGGGCTTCTTGTACTCATTGGGCTTGATGCAGCGGACGAAAAAGGGCTGGCACACGCTGAGAGTCCTCATCAGCAGCTCCAGGGACCGCTTGAACTGGCTGCTGAGCGTCGGCGAGCGCTTCCTTGTCTCCGCTCCCTGGAAAAACCACAGAGGAGCGGGCTCAGGAAATGAAAGGATAACAGTGTCTTTCCCCTCCGGCCGCGTCCCTGGGAACCTCCCGCAGCGGCGGGCGGGCAGAGGGAGGAGCGGGGGGCTCGCAGCTGAGGGCGGAGGGGGCTGGTGTGGTAGGGCAAACGCTCCGGGAGGGCATGGGGAGAGGGGAGGGCTTGGCTGCGAGGCTCCTGGATTTGCCCTCGCTGCTCCACTTGCAATGGCCGGACTCTGTCAACCTGCTCCCGACAGCTCTAGTGAGGGAGAGAGAGTGCAGGAAGGCAGCAGGCCCTGATGCCACCCGCGTCTGGCGAGGACATCTGTGTTCCTCCTTACCAGTGTAGGCAGGGGAGCATTACACCGATGCCGTGTTTTCAGCTTCTCCTGCTTGAGCCTTCCTGTGTCACTGGCAACCCCCACTGCCCCTTGCAGAGCCATTAGGGAGATTTGCCCGTGAGAGCAAACTATCCCTTCCAGGCCTTCAAAAACCTCTGTACAGCGACTTGGAGCATGCGTTCACTCACGGATGCTCCTCAGATGCTCCCTCATGTTGGGCCCAGCCTCTACTGCTCCCTGGGGTATTGGATCAGCCTGGAGAAGCCCAAGTATGTCAATAGATAACGTAGGGACACACTCGCTGCAGCATGACCCTAGAACAGCTCCAGAAGGTGTTGATAAGGTCTACCTGCTTTCCCCAGCCTGTACTAAAGGATTTAAGTTGGGGAAGATTTTAGTTGTGTTTGGAGAAGAATATTTGCTAGACCAAAGGGGAGGGCATTTAGGGGGAATCAGGATGATATGGAGTATTTTGCCTTTTCTAACTGCTTTGCTAAAGCTAAAAATTGGGCCTAGAGTTTTGGGCAAGTGTTTCTTGAGCAAAATGGAGGGGCTGCTCTTCAACAGCCACTTCTCCCCGCCCTGTGAGAACAACCTTGTAAACCAGCTCCAAACAAAACGAAGCCCCAAGCTTGCTTTATGAATCAGTCACTGTGACCTGAGCTCAATTAATGACCTGAAATACACATCAGGGAGCCTTTACAGAGCGGCAGGTACTGCTGGTGGGTTGAAGGAGGAGTTGGGCACCAGGCTGCAACTCTTATCGAACCAAAAATAGGACACACTGCGGCATGACCTGACAGCCAGGGATTTCCCAAAGGGAAGATTTCCAGCAGGCTTGTAATGCACATTTCCTCCAAATTTCCTGTTCTTTGCAGGTGGTCAAGCCATGCATGGAGTCACAGAGTTCCCATTTTCACTGGCCGTACTGCTCTGTTTTGCAGAGTGGTGAGTTTTATTTCTACTTTCATTGCCAAAATCTGTACGTGCTCTTTAACACATAGCACAAGTAACTCGTGGTTAACATCCACATCCCCCCCCCAAAATAAGGATTTTGCGCAGCTCAGGTTGGATATGATGATAAGGCAAACCCAGTCGACACAAACAAAGTCACCATGGAATTCCAACAAGGCAAGTGAGCAGAGGAAACCCAGCTCATGCACACACCGGAAAAACCTGGCCCACTTCTCTTAGAGAGCACAGGGGGCTAGCAGGGATCTCTCCTAGCAAACCTCCCCTGAAGGACAAACTATTAACACGGTTAATGTAATTAATGGATGTAGCTGTTACCAGCAGAGTGCTGTAGAGTCAGGTGCTTGTATCTCGTTCACAGATTTGATGAGGAATAGACTGTGTCAGCAAGTATCTGAGCATGGATAGCTTTGATTAATGTTGTCTTGCCGCTTTGCCAATTATGCGCAAGCGGTCACCTCTGCATGGCGTAAAACGATGGCCACAGTGAGAGGGGATAGGAGCAGGAACAGATGCAGCAATGAGGCTGGAAGCAGCTGCCTGTTTGTCAAGTTTGCCAGTTTGGTCTTGGCTGGGAGAGGCTGTTGTTCAGCCGTGGTGGTAGGAAGGGGCTGGTGCAAGACCTTGTGCCAAGGTCTCCTCTAAGGGAATGCAGGAGCTGTTTTCTCCCAGGCAGCAGATCCTGCCTCTCTAGCTTGCTAATTCTTCGCAATTCTTCCTTGTGTGCATCCAGCCTCTGGTCAGAGGCAGGGGTGCAATCTCCATCGAATCAGCAGAGCAGTCTGGACTCATCCCGTTCGGCAGGAGCACTCCTGACTGCACCATCCCCCTTGTTCACGTGCTCCCTGGGCCTGACACTGGCACACAGACTCCTCAAGGCTGGGGAACGCTAACTGGACTTTCAACTACACAATGCAGCCTCAGGCAAGCGTTTTGCTTTGGCCTCCTCCTGCATCGACAGGGTAATGCCCCTGAACTCAGTGCTTCCTCCTGCTTCACCTCAGCACCAATGTAAGAATCACATCTCCTCCCTTTAAGTCCAACAAAATGGCCAAAAAAGGAGTGGAACAGCCTGACAGCTCAGCCTAGTGAGGCACTGGAAAATGCAGGCTTTACTGCAGAGGAGGAGCTTTCTAAGCTCAGAACAGTCACAGTCCCCACAGCCTAAAGGAAAAAGCTGAATAGACACTGCTTTTCTCCTGGACAGACATGTCTTAGCTTTCGAACTCTGCGACTGCAACATCTTTGGGACAAAGACTTTGCCTGTGTTTGCACAGAGCCTCGTACAGGAGAGGATGAGATACGTGTGCCATGTGGAAGGACTAGCAGGATTCGCAGGTGCCCAACGAGCTGTAACCTGGACTGGAGCACCGAATTCTCACTTAGCCTGTGCTCAGCCTCAAAGGAAAAAAAAAAAAAGAAAAAAAAATAGCAAGAAGAGAAATACATGATTTACAGAGAAGCACCCTCTCAGAGGAGAAGTTCAGAAAGCGGTGCCGACCAGCGTGACATTCAGACACGCTCCAGTGTCGCTTCCCTCTGCCACCTGAAGTCAGCCTGGTTTTAGAGGCCCAGAGAGGTGTGTGGCTGTTTACAGTAACCTAAGGACAAAAGTCAAGGCAGAATATCATCAGCAGGACACAAGACAGACGTTTCCAAGCCCTGGGTGCCTGAGCTCCCCAGTGGTACAGCTGGAGCATCAGGACAGCTCTTAGCATCAATGAGAAGACATAAAATCTATAGGGACCTATTCAGACGCCTTCTCTTGTTGTCCTGGACGCTTCTAGGTACTTATCACGAGGGCCAAGAAAGTGGTGACCAGGTCAGCCTGTCTGCTCCCTGTGCGGTCAGCAGATAAAGGTAGACACAAGGCTGTGTTGAATTGCATGGCCTTAATACAGACCCAAAGCTCCAGCAAGGGAAAACACTGAATTCTTTCCTATGTAACATTCAAACCAGCCCCAAGCGAACAGCAGCTAAGAGAAAGGCAAGTGCAAGGAGAAGTGTTGCTGAGATAAAGGTGGCAGGTGTGCTCCTGCTGTCCCTCTACGCCTTCTCCTCCCACTTTAAGAAGAAGGCTGTACGGTGTGCCAGGAACGCTGTGCTGAGCACCAGGTGTCCCGAGGAGATGGCGATCTTCCTCAGCAGGAGGAAGGCCTTGCATTTGCAAAAAGGAGAATTACTTAAGGTGAAGTAGGGAAGGAGAGAGAAGCATGCACCACTGGCAATATTTTAGGGAAAGGCTCTGGAGAAATGACCTTCCTCGTGCCTCTTTAGGAGTAGAAGGTCACTAAACTGGACATCTCTCCAGTGGCAGAATCGCAATCATGTGCCATGCCAACACAACACAGTGCTTTTCAAGCACCTCTCTGAAGGCTGTGGGCAATGATGCTCGTTGTTTATTATGTAAAAACTTATAAAAGTGGCTTCCACATGACCACTGAAAGCTGAGGTGCTCTCACAGCAGGTTCTGTGGTGGCATGTGATGAAAAGACAGTCTTTCCCCTAAAGGCTGTACAGTCTGGAAAAGGCCTTTGAAATGGAAAGCTGACACAGGCTACACCACAGTGCTGAGTGTTACTATTCCGAACTAAAATCCCATTTTGTACAGCTTACAGATATTGATATATTTGGAAAACTTTTAAACCTGACTGTTCCACCCTTGCCTCAGTGACTAACAATTATGATCAATTATTATTCACTGGAAAACCTACAAAACATAAGACTATATTATGAGAGCCCAGACAACAACAACAACAAAACACATAGAAATGTAAGTGCTATTTTTCCCATTTCCGTATATCTCCTGTTGTCCCCTTCATCAAAAAAATATGGGCCAGAGCATTCCTAATGGATTTTGTATAACAATTCTCACCATATCCTAGTCCAGAGGACATTTTTTTGGCACGTGGCATTTTTACAACCCTAGAGGGGGCCCAGCAAGATGTTGCTATCCAAACTTTAGTTTGCTCAGAAAAGTTTTGGAGTGTCCATCCTTGGAGATATTTAAAAGCCGTCTGGACATGGTCCTGGGGCACATGCTCTAGGTGACCCTGTTTGAGCAGAGGGGTTGGACAAGATGATCTCCAGAGATCCATTCCAACCTCAACCACTCTGTGATTCTGTGAACACTTTGCAGTCATGATACAGAGGGGAAGGAGATCAGGTGTGGGACCAATGGCTTTGGGTCATTTTGGGTCAGGTCACACTCATTGGAATTCCAAGTCCAATTCCAAGACACTGCAGAGATAAGAAGGGTTAAAGTTCAGCCCCATGCAAGGATCTGGATTTTGAAAGTCAGGTCCATCTCTAATACAGTCCCCTGGCTATGGGAGGATTGTCATGGAATTGTGGGCAGAGTCACACAGCTAGCACTATGAAACCTTTAGCACACAGTACGCTACACTATGGCCAAATATCTAGCAGGAAAGGTTTGGGAAGTCATCAGAACCAGTTAGGAGACTAGACACATCTGAAAAGACATAAAAAAGGTGCCAAGAGCCTGTTTGACTGCAAAATTCAATATTTACTGCTCCTTTGAAGGCATAAATCTGAGCTCTCACTTGAACAAACCTAAAACCACCCATAAGAATGATAGCATTTCCAAGCAACCCAGAAATGCAATCCAGGAGTCTCTCTTTGCACATGAGCTGTCTAATTTCCCACCCCAAAAGGGCAAAATAAAGCCAGAATCACAGCTGTGTGGAGCAGCAATGTCCTGCTGAAGCCAATGATGGCACTGTGATAGGCACCAGCTAAACCCCATGAACGATCAGTCTGAAGTTAATTACAGTGATTCAAACATCAGGAAAAAAAAATCATCTTGGCTCAGGCTGGTTCTGATTTTATCCAAACCGAATTCCCATCACTCCAAAGCTCCTCAGTGTTGAATCCTATAAATACACGGCACAAATCATACTGCTGTATCTACTGAACAAGCCCTAAAAATGCTTGCAGTCACATTGGTCAATTAAAACAGATTCTCTACAGATAACACAGGAAGAGGAATAAAGCAGCAAGGGCAAAGCACAATCCTTGCCAAGGAGAGGTGAATATACAACAGAGGAACTCATGTATTCATTTTACCTTTGGCGTGGGTGTGGGCGACTGGCCAAAAGTGCTGGATGCATAGCCACAGAGAAACTACACGAAGCACAGGTTAAAAAAAAAAAAAAAAAAAAAAAAAAAAAACAGAGACAGAGAAGAGCAAATAGTGAAAAGAAGGAATAACTGAAATGAGAGACTGACACTGTTAGTCTTGGAGGTCCAGCTCTTATAACATCTCACAAACAAAACATGTTAATTCTTAGATTTTGTCTATCCTCCTGCTGTTTTTTCTCCTTTCTCTCTATGTTCACATGCCTGAAGCTGAGGGCACCATCACCCTCCAGCTCTTGCCACTGGAAAACAGCTCTTCTGCACCTTTTGACCTCATTCTTTATCCATCCACTCTCAGTCCTCCCTACTTCCCTCTCCCTATCCCATCTCTATTTTCACAAAAATTCTAAAGGAATACCTCTCTTCCTCCCTTAGCTTTAATCCAATTAATTAGTTTCTACAGAAATGAAGCTTTGGCCGAGGGGAAAACCCCCAAATCTGATGTTTGTTTTTTCCTTCACCTATTTCCAACCTCTTATTTCTATCCCCCACCGCTCCTTCTACCTCTTACCCTAGCAAGTAACACTGTCAGATCATGCAGGCTGATAACCGAGAAGAACTGTGTATAGTTCCCACTGAATCTGTCATTTCATATGTCTGTATAAAAGACTATTCAAAGTAACGCTCCAGTTCAGCAAACACGTGCAAATAGCTCTTCTCCATGATGGGCATGCACAAACCAGGCTTAACAGCCCAGTGTGCTCCAGCAATATCCAGTTCACCACACACAGGTTTCACTGCGCACGAAGATTAGGTCAAGTTTCAGGGGCCAAACAGTTACTACAATATTCAAACATACACTGTTGGATGGTTTTAAGCCTTTTCTGATCTGTGGTTCTCTAAAATTTCTGGCATAGAAAGATCCCACTAGAAAGTCTGTGCTGCAAAGCAAATAGGGAGTTTTCACCGACTCTCACAAATCCATAAGCTCCCAAGGACCAAAGGCTGGAAGCCACTGAGCAAAGTGCCTCATAATTGTTTTTGCTCTCAACAAAGTGGCCACTGGTCTCTTCCTAGTGGGGAAAAGCTGTTAGATTTGGTTGACCTGGCATGAATGTCTCTGGGAGGCTTACCCACAGGTTGTCTCCTTGATGCTCAAGGAAGGTGTGCACACTGCCAAGAAGAGCCTTGCTGTTTGCCACACACAGTCAGTACCAATAACCCATGCTCACCCACTCCTTTCGGGGGATGTGTTTGAAGAAAGGGGCTGCAAAGATTACCAAATTTTGGTGGAAGGCAGTGGTAAAATCAATTGAACCCTGTGGCAGGTCCTGTTAGTCTCAGCAGTTTTGTTTGCATAGTGTTTTTAAAGCTGGGTAGGGGATTCCTACACTCCTAGTTTACACTAATATTGCGTGTTATCAGAGGAGCTAGAACACACAGTCTTTGCTCCTCTTCCAGCTGCACGTATGACAGGTTACAAATCTACCATTCAAGTAAGAAAAGCAGAGATCATTAAAGTATCAAAGCACAAGGACCAACATTAAGGACATATTCTTAAGATGTTTAATGAGAAGACAGCGACTAAAACTATGAAAGGAAAGGGGTTGTCTCAAGAAAGTGCTCTGATGCTTTAAAAGGTCTCAGTTCTTAGGTCTGAGACAATGCCCAGGTGGACATTTCAGTTTTGCTGAGACATACTGTCAGCATCTTTTAAAGGTGACAGCTTGGTAAATGTCCCAGTGAAGAAGTCTGCATGACTGTGTAAACCTGAGAGCTCCCTCTCATTGATTCCCTACACTGCATCTCTGCACTACCCAAACAAGTGAGAAATCATTCCCAAGGTGAACTGCAAAGCTTGCACGAAAATAATAAAAAAAAAGGAACAAAAAATAAAAAGCAAAGGAAATGGCATCACTGATGCTAAGGGAGTTATCATCTAGTTCAGCAAAAGTCTCCATATCTGGGGATAGCTCTAAGCCTACCAGGAGTGTCATGCCAATTGGTAGCTTAATTGGGGCTGATAAACCTCATCACGCCCCTTATGAAGTCAAATGGTATCGATCACTCATTGCAGAAGGAGCAAAGCTGAATGGCTACAGGTTAAGAACAAGGCTTACAAAAATGCCTAAAGCATATTTTACGAAGTTGCTTAGGAACTGAGGCATCTTCTTCCCTTAACAGTCAAGGAATTAAACACCTAAATTTGCCTGGCATTCCTGAAAATCCCTAGGTCCCTCGGGTCATCAGTGGAATTGGCTGGCATCTGGAAACAGGACTCCAAAACTTAAACCACTTGATTGCTTTAGGAAAGTTTATCTCCACGTCTTCTGCCATGCCCTGGCTTTGCCTAGGGAAGGACTGGAGGATTTGGCCATAATGGGCCGTGTGTGGAGGCTTTCAGGTTCTGCACAGTTATTTTTAAAGCCTGTCACTTCATTCCACTCTGTATTAGTATTTAGCATTATTTTTTGGCATTGGATCTTCAGCTCATTCAGAGCAGCCATTTGGTTTTCTTTTTTCCCTTTATTATACACACATACATATATACATACATGTGGCCTATTCCACAGCAGCAGCTAGTTCTTCCTCTCTCAAGTTTCTGTGCTCACAAACTTTATTCCTCCCATCTGTGTACTGCGTATTGCTCCCTAACACAGCTACGTCTTGTTCGCTACACAATTAGGAGATGAGCGGCCACAGCATGAAACAATATTTTAGGAACTGAATGCAGTGAACTGGGAGTGTGATACTGCATTAACACTGTCTGGTTGTTGGCTCACACTAGCGGGTTCAAAACAGACCCCAAACAGTATCAGATCAGTATGACTCTCCAAATCTTCTGCCCCTTCCAGGAAATGCCCCCCTTCTGAAAAGACCCAAATGAAGATCTCTCCAGCCTGCATTACCATTGCCACATCTGCTTGGAAGATCTGCTTGATGAATTTGTTTTTTGAGGAATGCACCAGCTGAATGATGTCTCCATGCAGCGTGTCCCTGTTTTTCTCCAAGAAACCTAAAGGAATAATGGGACAACACATAGGCAGGTGACACAGCCAGAATGTGTCCTGCAAACAGCCTCTAGTCACTGGGCTACTAGCTTTTCTTGGGGAGGTCTCCTATATTCAGGACTCTACAGAGTTGCTTAGGAGCCGGCTAAGGACACGCTGCACCGTGCTAGGACACAGAGCAGCAGCCAGTCCTCTCCTGAGGAGCTCAGGCATGAGAAGGCCAACACAGGTGCACAGAGGTGTCACGAACCCCATGGCAGAATTAAACACCCTAGTTAGAGCCACGAGTTGGGAGGGAACTGGGTGGATTTCATCAGAGAAGGCTGAACAGAAATGGGGGAGTGGGCAGAGAGAGGGGGACCAAAGGAGGAAGACAGAGGCACATCTTGAGGCTGGGTCAAAAAATGCATGTGGGGCTTTTGCCTGCAATTCTGACATGGGCACACACACGTGAAAGAGCACAAAACTTTGCAGCTCTTGGGGACTTCCAAAGGGCCAAGCCATTGCAGCCAGCTAAGGGCCACACTGGCAGTACCAGAGGCTACTGTCCAGCAGTAGGATTATAGTGTGTGTGTGTACATCCATCTATCTATCTATCTATCTATCTATCTGTCTATCTCAGTAGTATAACTACTCCTACGCAGCAGCAGTTCACCTTCCCCCAAGCATCCCCGCACACCGGCAGTGTCCCAGGAGCCGTGCCATACCTTTTGTTTCGTAGTAAACAATTCCAGCAAAGTGGTTAATACCAAACTGGGTTTCATAGTTGTTCTTCGGTGGAATATAGTTGGTGTTCAGCTTGTGCTGGGAGTTCAGCTTGTGTAACATTGTGGCATCTGTACCCTGTGCACATGGGAAAAGATCTGACATTTAACCAGGCTTTTTTTTTTCTCCCTATTAAAATCATTTTCTAATCAATCATGGTTCATTTCTTTTTTGCCTTGGGGAACCACGTGTATTTCTTTTGATGAGAGATGTGTTTGAGGGGATCTCTCAAGTGCAGAATTAAAGAAGATTAAATATCTATGGTATGTTGTGCTATATTCAAAATAGTGCTCCAAAGGGAGTATATTTAACATTACTTTCTCTTAAACTTTGTCAAAGGCTGCTTTAGAGCCCTTCACAGGTGCACTCTTCCATTAGAAAAGCTAACTTGTTCGTAACCGTGACTGTGGTACAGGTCGAAGAAAACATGACATCAGTAAAAACTGTGAAGAGCTAACCCACTGGTGAATGTGCATTACATCTTTCTTGGCGGCAGATATGTGTCTGGTTAGACCTCTCATAGGGTGCCAGCATGCAAATGCAGACGGGGTGAAAACAAGAGTCACTGGAAGCAGCACTGAGCCCTGAACACACCTTGGGAAATTTGCTCTCCTCGTCAATGAGGGAGATGATGTTCATGGGTTTGATGGCAATCATGTCCAAGGCGTCCTGGTTGTCAGTGAACTCAATGTGCTGCCAGTTGATGTTCTCCAGGTTGTACTCCTCCTGCTCTAGTTTGAAGACGTGGCGCACAAAGAACTGCTGCAGGTTCTCGTTAGCAAAATTAATGCACAGCTGCTCAAAACTGTAGAGGTAAGGTCAAAAAATGGTTAGTTTAGATGTACCATACTTTATCCTTCTCCATTGCTTTCCATGCCTGAAGCAATACTCTCAGACCTTATTAACCACTCAGTAAAGCTGCTATTAACTGAGAAGGCCATATTGGTCCAGATTACCATTTTTTCTCCTCAAAACAACAACAACAAAATCTTATGTGTATCTAGCCTGAACCCATCAGTTTGAGGTTATGTCCTACAGTTACTATGTGGCCAATACTTGAACAAATAAAGGAAATATGACATAAAAGTGATTATTTCCGACCATCTCTAATCCAGATATTAGCCTTGTGCAGCCCAGTCCAGCTTATCCCCGGAGGACTGCAAGACCCTGAGCTTGGGTGGCGAAGGATGGGTAAGACCTGAGTCTCCTTTTGTAGGCTCCGTACCTGTTCACAGTGAAGTTCTCAAAGCCAAAGATGTCAAGGAGGCCGATGGATCTCCTGACACTTTTGAGTTCCTGGGAAGGAGGTCTGTAAATTGCAGCATTGATCTTCTCCACGATCCACACAAAAAGCCGCCCATAGATTCCCTGCAATATCCCAAAGATGCAGCCCACTGAGACAGGTTTGCAGTGCACCCTGATAGCCTTCAGCACCACTTCACCTGTGACGGCACAGACACCCGCAGAGCACACCAAGCTACAGGACAGTCCCCAAGGGACACACTCACCAACAGGCCAGTTATGGTAGACTCTCAGCATGGTATAAAGCGGCAAGAACCACTATGCAGATCAGGGATAAGTGACCTGAAAGCCTAGACTGAAGACTACCCAAAACAAAATCTTAAATTTGAACGCTCCTAAATTTTGGACCTATGTGCTTGCTCTAAACCTCCTCTGCCAGAAGCTATGGTTATAGAACAACCCAGAGTCCTTCCCCTGGTTTCTAATCCTCTCTCTCTGCAGATCAGCAGAGCTACGTTACATTGTTAGGCAAGTCAAGGGCCTACTTATTGCCTGGACAAGGTAATGACTTTCTTAAATGTTGTAGCACTGTCCAAACAATTTAGCTTGAACTGTTTCAGTACTCCCAGAACTGTGTGTTTTACAGTGTTATTGGTTTCTTTCATATAAGCTACAGCAGTACTATCTGAAAGAGAGTCTGATGCAAAGGACCATCACTGCTGGAGAAGTCAACATCTGGATTTGCAGACCAGTTACACATTAAAGCAGCTAGCGTGATCTACCAGTCCCTTGCAGACAGAGTGGAGGGCTAGAGCTGGACGGAGTTTGCCACCAAAGACCAGAGCAGCATTTGCAGCAGACCACTGATGCTTGCATTGCAATCTTGCGTGGGGATGCAGATAGCATAGCCGTGATGTATGCGCATCCCACAAACCTTCAGTGCCCCGAAGCCTTGTGTGATGCTCTCTGTAAGTGCTCTGGTGACTGCCAAACAGATCTACCCTTATTCCCTTATTCAGCTTTGCTTATTGCTATGGACATGCCCAAATCCTGAAATTCAGGTGGGAGTGGTGCTTGTGCTAGTAGAGCTGTTCTGAATTACGGCAGCTGAGTATCTAAGCTTGGGGCTCAATTTGAGACTTTACCCTGAAGCTGAGACAAGCTCAGTTTAGGATGCTGGCTCCTTCCACAGGTACTCCTTGAGTCTCGACAGGCTCAAGTCCAGATTGAAAAGCCCCTGAAGACCAGGCTATCTAGATTACTTCCATCTCATCTTTCTGTACCTCCCACTAAGAACAAAGTTTCAAGACCAGCAGGACTCATTCTGGTGATCTGAACTCACACATGCAAGACCAAGCAAGACAGTTTTCCTCAGGGATGGATGCTCTGGTCTCAAAACTGGCAAATTTCTTCAGCTTCAGGCAACATCCGAAGATTTACCTTTACAAAAGCGTCCCTCACATCGAGCGCTTGTTCCATGCTGAGGGGGGTGGAGACGGTCTCGCCTCTTGTGATTATAGTACGGCTGGTAAGGCAGTTCATCACGTCCTGAGGGTCAACCTGGCAAAGGCACCAGCAGACACTGTTGCTGACTTTATAACGCAAGGGGGTTTTATAAAGACTTAGGCTAGGGGCCTGAGCGTGCACAGCCAGAGAGGAACTGTGTGACCCCCCACAGCTGGAAGCAAGTGACTTTTCTTTGCGGTGACAGGACAAACATCCCAGTGATGTCACAGGCATTTTCAGAGAGACTAATTAATATATATTTGTCTTTTACTATGGAAAGCCATCCTGTGAGTTACTGTCAGATATTACTAAGGGATGAGGAGAGGAGTTGAATAAACAAAGCCTGCCCTGGGGCCAAAGAGCCATATTCTGCCAGCACCAGCGTAGCTTTGCATCCTTTTGACCCCGTTATACTCCTGAGTTCAAGCCAGGGAAAACCCCAGTCCTGGAAGCACACAAAAACAGCCTCTGCATGGCTGTGGGTCATATTCTGGGGCCAGCTGGAGCCCATAGAGAAAAGCTGCTGTGTCTGAGGAAGCCCTGTCATATCCTGGAGAGGGCACTGAGGAGTGGTCCAGCTTGTGGAGCTGTTTGGACAGTTTGCATGGGGGTCATCTCACCTCACATCAGACACACACAGTGTAGGTGACGTCTCCTTCTCAGCTACTGTAATGAACTCCCTGTGCATTCAATGAGAGAAACAGGCTCTTTTAGGGAGTGACCTTTTTTGGACATCGTTTTTTAGGATGACAGGAAATGTGCCCCAAAAGTGTCTGTTTCTCTTCAGTGTTGCAAAGGGGAGTTCAGAAACCAAGCTCAGATGGAGATACCTATCTTCATGCCGCTAGTGCAGGGTACAGTGTGGTTTACCCAGGCCTCTCTCAGTCTCCTAGAGCTGGCAGTGCAAAGAGAGCCTGGTTCAGATGAGGCTTTCCAAGCCTTGCCACAATGTCAGGAACCCACAGGCACGTGGGTTGGGGCGTGAGAAGGGGACAACACCACCACAGAGCCACTGACCTCCAGCAATGATGCTGCAGTGATTAATGACGCCGACTGAACAACCTCGCAGGCATCCAGGTTGTCATAGGTCCGAGCTAGAAGGGGAATGGCACAGGGAAAGCTGTCAGCAAGGGATGCAGATGTGCAGAAGGTAGATGGGGTGGCAGAAAGGCCCTTCGCCACTGCCTCCACGTGATGGCCAGGCAAAGTCTGGCCATCTGAATTGAAAGATGAGTTTATGTGGCTGACAGAGTCCTTCCATTGCCTGCAAGGGACCTGTATTCTGCTCTGCTAGACACCCTAAATGACTTACACCAACATTGGGTAAAAGTATTTCCAGCATGTAAGTGCTTTAGGCTAAGTTCTGTTTTCCAAAGAGGCTTTTAAATCACCATGTCATTTCCTTTGCAAAGGCATATCCAATCATACAAGCACTTCTGAAACACTCTGTTAGTCTCTCCTTGCAAAAGCTGAGCCTACTGAACAGCCTGCAGCCATATTCAACCTCCCTAAATTCAAGAAAGGTGGATGTCGCTGAGACTGTTGCAGTGAAGGACTGCCAGCTCTGGGCTGCCTGGACAGGTGCCAGCAAGGTAGGCATGACACCTTGATGGTCCTACTGCAGATGGCTTAACATGACCCCCTTCTCCACTGAGCGTACCGGAGTCTGGCAGCCTTGGAGAGTGGAGACTCATTCCTCATTTCTTGTCCTTACATGCCGCAATAAGCACCTGAGTCCCTGGCACAGCACTGTAACACGTGGCTGGATGCAACCTTCTGTCCTGAAACTTGGCTTCCTTTCACCACACAGAATATGGAGTAAAAGTGCACTGGTGTCCCTGTGCTTTGTCCTTTTACCTTCGTACTGCAGGTTCCCCATGTGCAGTATGGCAGCCAGCAGCTTGGAGATCTCCCAGTTCTCGGTGTCGGTGAACATAAGGACCTTCATTGCAGAACGAATATTCGCGTACTCTTTGCTATCATCTCTGCCATCGCAGGTTGTGCAGTTACCCTGGGAAGGCAAAGAGGTCACACAGTGTGTATGGTAAAGCTGAGCATGCCTAGCACAGACAGGCATAACCCTAAGGCATCCGAGGATTAGTCAAGCTTTCCTCAAAAGCAGCAGATGTTTTGCGTAAGGAATGAATAAGCAACAGATGATGCTGAGCCTGCAGATCTGGATCTACCCTTCGGTGCATGCTGTGATGCAGTTCTCAGTCTTGTGATCTGCATGATCCCACTGTCCCCAGCTACCCTGTGTCTGGCTGCCATCAGCAGAGGAGAAAAGGCTGCCTGAAGTGGGGATGAAGGGACAGAAGGAAACATGGTGGAAGTTCCCACAGATCCAGCTAGAAGACTAGCTCCCAGCCTTATTGATGGTGGCCTGGCCTTAACTGCACCTGCTTGCACCAGCTCCTGCTGGGATTATGACACTGATATATAAGCAGTGGGGCTGGAGATTGCTGGCTGTGTTAGACACTGCACTTCGTGTGGATGCAGAGGCTGCTCAGCTCCATACACTGCTGAGATCTCATCACCCATCCATGCACGTCTTCCCTGCCATCAGCCACTGCAAGAGCATTGGGTCTATGGAACACCCTGGTTATTTCCAAACAAGGGACCTGGGCACAAAACATCTAAACCGTCCAAGTCTGGGTCCTGCTTCACAGGAACAGTGGAAATGGCCTGTCTTTTATGCAGGGTTTGGGGCTGCTCTAAGACTCTGAAGCTTGTGGAGGGACAAAGATGTCCCACAGACCCTATGGCTAAGACTCAAGAAGGTCATAAGCCACAAAGCAGCCTGTTGGGCTGCAGAGGAAACATCTCTCACAGCTTCATTTCTGTGAACACACCACATCCAAATCCCCGCTTTGCTGTGCTCTCACCATTGCAAGATAGTTGTAGTCAGTGGCTTTCCCTAGACCCAGTTTCTTTTTCTGCTCCATCGTCATTCCTCTCAGCATGCAGTAAAATACGTGGTAGTTCCTCTCGTCCTGGGCCTGGAATAGAAGTGTCAGCTCCGTGAGAAGGGCACTGCAAAGGGGGGCTGACCAAACGCCTGCTTCTGTGCTTTCAGGACAGCCTTACCTGTCTGCAGACACGGGACTTCTCCAGCAAGTACTGCTCAATCTTCGCCCCCTCGATGGCTCCCCTCTTGTTGAAGTGGATGTCAATGTACTTCCCGAATCGGCTGGAGTTGTCATTACGGATTGTCTTTGCGTTCCCGAAAGCTGCAGGGAAGAATCGCGGTGTGTCAGAGAGGACCTGGCACAGGGAGGGCCACGGATCTGGTCTCGAGGGAAAAGACAAAACAGGGCTGAGGGGCTACGAGGGTTAAAAGCAGCCCCACGGCTTTTCCATTATGTGCGATTAGTTCAGGATCATCTCAGCATGGAGAGGGAGGATATGATGTAGATAGCTCTGTGCTGGGAAATACGGAGAAGAGAAGGACGCGTGGGGTGACCTTATCCAGGGTAAAGGTCTAGAGCAGAGGAGTTTTGGCAGCAGCTGATAAAACGCAAGAGGGGTTAGCAAGGCCGGGAGGAGGATGTTATAGTGTGCGAGGTGACGCTTCGCAGGAAATAACAAAGCTGCTGGCGAGTGATTTGTTGACTGTGATGGAAAGGAAAGAGCTCATCCTTTAGGGCAATGCAGAGGAACTAAGTCAGCCTCCAGAGGGAGACTCTGCCCTGCAAACAGACTGTATGCAGGTCCACCCTTCATGTGGCTGCAGACCACTCGCGCGAGCACCCTGGCACCTGTGCTTGGGGACTGCCGGGTGTGGAGCACTGCAGGCGCTGGAAACAAGTTTGAATACAGGGCATCTCTTCCCCCCAGCTCTGGATGTGATTAAATGCACTATTGCAACACTTAGGTGCACGTGGTCAAGGGCTGGGACTCCCTCGGGTCAGATGCTGTACCAGCTCCAGTAACACGCACATCGGCTGTCCGGTGGGATCGTCTCTCTTGGGAAAGCAGAACAGGATCCTAGTGGTCCAGCACCCTCAAACCCCAACTCAAAGAGCTGACAAATTCAAGCCCAAAGCTGAATTTGCACCCCAGACAGACTCCCCCTCTAAGTCCTATTACTTATCAACACCGAGTCTGTTCTGCCTGGCGTAAGCTCTTGATCCCATTACGTGCACGTTCCCCAGGGTGCTGCAAACACCCCATGCACATGCCACACACCACAGTGCTTTCTAATGCCAGCACTGCCGGGGCCATCAGGTAGCCCTGCAGTGCACCGAGAGCCCTTATGGCATCTTAATGCCACAGCTGCTTACGGCTGGGGAAGGCTGTGGCTGAATGCAGAGAGGGAAAGCCCGGCTAATGGTTTTCTTGCCAGCTCTGCTAACATCGTTAATGTGAAGGAGTTAGGGTATTGCATTTCCACTCATATCAAGGGGGCTATTTATCGAGAAAAATGCTAGTCGCTGCAAGCGGCAGAGGAGTAGAAATAATGTTATTCTTTAAGAAAGAGAGGAAGGAAATGATACTCTTTGTGAATAAAAGGTCCATCTGGCACTGCTTTTCAGCCAAAGAGTCAGATCACCTGTTTAAATCACAGAGATCCACTTAAATCAGTGGGGCTGGTCTTCAGAGGCCAACAATCTGATTCTCATTATCTGGATCTTTCTTGAGCTGTGTTTATTTCTTTTTCTATATTCTACTGACATTCATTCTAACCTTGGTCAGGGAAAGGTTTGTTTTGCTATTACCTATTGCCATTACAGGTGTTTAGTCTCTGAAGCTCTGGTCAAATTAACTGCATGTTCAGCTGAACCAGCAAAGAATATGAATAAGGATCTTTTCTCTGCAATTATGATCAAGCAAAACACTTGAAGTAATTTGTTGAGTACAGCATTTGCATGATATTGGTGCTCTGCATACACGTACAATTCCAACACTGGAAGAGGCTGTGAGGTTTTTCGAAAAAGCTTTATGTACCTGGTGATCAGCATTTTTGAAATCCAAAACCACACAGAGAATTAGGTAAAATTCCAATTTCTATTTTGAAATTGGTGTGTGTGTGTGTGGGGGGGGGGGGATGTTCTGTTTAAAAGTGGGAAAAAAACACACTTTCCAATTTTTAAGAAATTTTGAAAATATTTCAGGGCAGCTTAAATATTCCATTTTCAACCATAGTTGTCAAAAATATTAATGGAAAAATTGACAGCCCAAATAAGAGGATAATTTTGTTGTGAAAAATAAATTCAAACTGAAAGAAACCAAATAGGCTGTTTAACAGATGTTTTCATTGGCTCATTTGAAATTTTTGTATTTTGTCACTTTTTGAAACTCAAAATAAAACAACAGGAACCCACACTTGACAATATTTTGTGGTCCCTGAATCTGATCTTTCTGGCCAGAAGAAGAGGAATGACTCAGTGCAATGTTTGTTTTTCTCCTCCAGTGCTGAGCACTCGAAACTCAGTCCATCACTATCACACAGTCATGCACGTGCAGTTGCACATTTGCCACTTCAAGACTGGTATCGGCAGACGCATTTCCCTCTGTCACCTGAGGTCTCACCTTCCAAGATGGGATTTGCCTCCAGGACCTGCTGCTCAATCCAGGAATGCTGACCGCTGATAGCGGCCAGGAATTGCAGAATCAGTTTGGTGCTTTCTGTCTTCCCTGCTCCTGATTCACCACTGCAAAGACAACAGCAATGGAGGTCAGGGAAAGCCCTGCCACATCCCTGCTGGCATCCCCATATTCCTCGGTATGACTCTATGACCTGTCCTGTCTATAGGGTAGCCAATATAAGTGAATGGAATGGACCCTTCTGGTATTAAATAAAAGAGCACTGGGGCTGACCCCTGGTCCCACCTGGTCCCATGGCCAAATTGCTTTCCATCCTCACTTCTCTGGGCTTCCTGGCCACTGGCCCCTTGCATCATGTTTGGCCTTGACTCTCCTCTGGGTCCAATGTGATGCTCTTTTGGCCCTCCAAGGTAATCATTGCTGCATATCCTTTCCACTCCCAGATATCTGAAATAATGTGTGTGGGGTGCAGCAATCCAGCAAAGTTATGTTTTTATGCATTGAAACTCCCGTCTAGGTATTGCTTGCCCTGGAGGGAGGAGGTGGCAGCCTGAAAGCGTGCAAGCCTGTTCCAAGGTGCAAAACTCAACGGGATAGTGTTGGAGTGCTGAGTCCACAGTCCACACTGCCATTTGGGGCAGTCATTGAGGTGAATTATCCCCATAACTGTGACTGGACATTTCTTGGAGGCCAAGAGTGAGTGCTGTGAAAATCAAGGATCCAGCACTCACGCTTGTCCCTGGCCCCTCCTTGTGCAGAATGTAGAGAACTCTGCAGATCTCTGCAGGAATACTGGGACAAACGAAAAGGGGAGGTTTAAGATCAATATGAGATTTATTGGGTTATAAGATAATTACCAAAAGAATGATAAAGCATATTTACTAGGAACATTAACTGCAAACAGTAGAAATACACAACAAAAATCAACCCTGCACTGGGAATAGGCGGATGGAGGATCTTATGAATATTTTTAATTTCTGATTCTATTTGATAAGCTGTTCACTAACAACTGAGTTGCAGGTGCTCAGCATCCTTCTTCAGAATGAGACCCAATTTGGAAATTCACCAACCCACCTTATGATGCAACACTGGTCCTTGTTGTTGCGCTGCATGTTGAAATAGCAGTTGTCAGCAATGGCGAAGATGTGTGGTGGCATCTCCCCAATCTTTTTGTTGGTGTACAGGCGTATCTGCTCCGGTGAGTAGATGGGTAAGAGCTGGTAGGGGTTTACTGCCACCAGTATCGAACCGGTGTATGTCTGGAGGAGAAGCACATGAAGATTTATGAGGACAGTGAAACCTGGCTGAGAGGCTGTGGCAGCTTAGATGGAGAGTGGAGGCCAGATAAATCAAGGTTTTTCACAAGCTGGATGAAAAATGATGTTCAAGTCAAAGATGCTTGCAGGGCGAAGCCTGGAGCAAAAGTGGAGCAGAAATCTCAAGCTATCTATCTAAATCAGTTTGTACTCAACCATACTCCCACACACAACATAGGTTCAAGCCTTAATCCGTATTTCAGACGTTCCTCAGTTCAGATTCAGAATTTGAAGGCAAGCCCATCTTTGCAAAAATATCTCCAGAGGCAGCACACATCCACCAGAGATGAAAGGGACCTGGAGATCATTGATCTCTCTAAAAGCAGGACCAGGTGGATCTATACCACTCCTGACAGATGTCTACCTAACATGTTTTTAAAAACCCACACCAACAGAGCCACTAAGCCCTCCTGCAATCCATTTTTCTTCACTACCATCTCTGTCTAACCTAATCTTTCCTAGCTGCAATTTAAACCCTGTCCTGTGGACATGGATACGGCCCATGCAACCCTGACATATCACTTCTTGGCTATTTCTGAGTCTTTTTTGAAATGGCATTTTGTCCATCCAACTGTGGAGGTGTCTGGAGCTGTGAGTCAACCGGGCTCCATCTTGGGCTGACCAAGGGGCATGAGACAGAAACTGTCACTTCACTCCATGACTACAAAGGGATCCAAGCTGCCTTGTTTAGGTTAACTTTTGGCAACTAAGGTTACGTGAAATTAATCCCTTTTTTGTTTCCTGCTGGAACCAGCTATGAAACTGTCTCGACTGCTGCAAATATTCTTTTCAGGAAAAAAAAAAAGGTCAACGTATAAATAAATCTTACAGCTTTATAACTGCATGGCCTAAAACCAAAAGTAGGCTTTCAGCACAAGGGAGCAAAGTGGCATAGGCAAGGATGCTTGTAAACCATGGAGAAAATCCCTCTGTGCTCTGCTGGCTGCATATTGCAAACCGGCTGACGAATAAAGCAAATCTGAGTTGTTTTGCTGTCTTTCTGAAGGCAGAAAAATAACTCTCTGTGCTAGTGGGAGGAGGAGAAAGGGAGATCTGGTGACACGAGCTGGCAGCCCCAGGTCAAGTTTCTCCTGTCCGAGGCTCGTATCCCTTGATCGTGACAGAAAAGGCCTGAGTGGGGTGAGATGATAGTTCAGTCTCCACCGTCTCTGCAGTATTTCCCACCCGCTCAGGCTTCCCGAAAGGCAGCCAGTAGGCGGCAATTGTGTCCTGTGGCAGCGATGCTGAAAGCCCTCTGGGACCTGACTCTGGCCCACACCAGAGACCGACTTTCTGCTCCGTTCTAGGTGGGGTTTAAATTTACAGTGACTGAGAGAGGATACGATAGTTCTCCCTGTAATAAGGAAATTACATACCAGGAAAACAAAAAGGCTCTTTAAGCTCAAGGACAAGGTTGTCACAAATCCCAGAGGGTAGAAATTGGCTATGAAATAACAGAGGCTGGATGTTAGAAGAAGGTCTTGAAGTAGAGGAGCAGTGAAGTCCCAGAGCAGCCTTCCACAGGGACAGAGCAGACGAGTTCAGTGCTCAGAGGAGGATTGAGCCCAATTTCTGCATGGGATTATGTCACCAAGATCCCCAGTAGCCCCTGAGTCCCCTTGCAGTCCAGGGTAAGACACCAGGAAGATTTCTTGCTGCTTCAGAAGTTATTACCAGGCTAATTTTAGGGACATTTCTAATAGTCTTCCTCAAACCTCTTCTCTCTTTTGACTTCCTCTTTGCAGAGGTCTCTGAGATCCCTGTGTTTCAGCCGCATTTCTCTGCCCTGCCCTGAATATAGCCAGCGAGCCTTTTAAAGGAGTTAACCATTAGTTGCAGGAATGCTTTCTGGATGCTCTCACTGACCCTTCCCTTGTGATCTCTGAAGGACTTTGTCAGCAGAAACTCTCATGCTATTGCTTGTTTTCGTAGGTCATTCCTAGTTGATAAATACCCATCGTTTGCCCAATTCTAGCTGCTGATGGCATGCAAAACTTTGGCCGCTTTGCTGATGAGGGGCCAAAGAGCACCTCCAAGGAATTATTCTCTCTCTGGTTTCTATTGCTGGGTTAGAGCAAAGCCCTTCTGCTTTGGGAAAATAAAGCTTTATGGATAGGCAGGGGCTGTGCCATAGCTGACCACTTACATCAGGAACTACATCTCATTCATTACTGCCTGCATGACCTACATATTAATTAGCCCTGAACAAATCCTTTCTGAGCCTGCTTCCCTCACTACCCAGAAGTCCGTGGCTGACTTCATCTGGATTTTTACGGGGTTACAATGCTACCAAACACTCCTACATTTTGTCGACCCTTAGCGAGCAGCAGGCACTGCATTCATCTCCAGATAAACAGATTTAACCCTGCTCAGGAGTCCAGACTCCCTACCAAATGCCCATGCTGTTCAGCCTGGTTTTCTCTCAGCGCATGCAAGCCAAACCATGGGCAATGCGCCCCTGCTGAAGTTTTTCTCATTTTGCTGCAGAAATTTCTTTCCTCCAAGCTGAGGTCATTACTGAAAAGTGCTTATAGCTTTAGCCATCCAACATCACATTCACAGGCTGGAGACTTTCCAGCTCTGGGAAGGTGCCATGGCTTCATCATAAGGGCCAAGCTCTGCAGTGAAGGAGATGATGCTCTTAATGCATTTGTGAAGCAGCAGCAATGGTGGTGCAAATTAAATGAGAATGCCACAATGGTTAACAGAAATAAGTGACCCAGTAGAAGGCATGACAATGATTGTAAACGACAGCTCAAAGAGTCATACTTACCCTCCCGCCACAATTTGTCTTAGGTGTAAAATGTAAGGGAGGAGAAAAAGGAAAATTACATTTTATTAGAGCAGAATTACACCCTCCACAAAGCTAAGGAGATGAGGAAACGAGGGACTGAAGTCCCATTGGAAGAGTCATCCCTCAGCAGACTCAGAAATCCTTCCAAACAGTGAAGATAAAGTCACAATGAGCGTCACCATGTCTAAGAGAAAGCAAATTAAACCCTGGGGAAAAAACACCTCATGGGACTGGTTATTCCTGTCCACAAGACATCGACATGGTACCTTGGCTTTGCAAAACTGCCATCAATATTTACTGCACTGGGCACAAATCTACTCCCTCTAGTTCCACCACTCTTAAAAGATGAGATCTAAGGTTGGGTTCTTGAGCCTCCAATAACACATGCAGGGGTTTGTGTGTGCCTCTGTCAAGCTATGCATGCTGTTTTGGGAACATTTTGATTTTGAGATTGCACTAAGTACTCTGTGGTGCCCGGGGTCATGGGGTGGCACTTCAAAGCTGTTAGTGATGTGGAAAAACCAAGGCACAGTAATCGGAACTTCTGTGATGCAAATGCCAGCAGCTTACAATAAAGAGCAGGATGTGCCCAAAGAGTGGATTTTAACAAGGAAATCTGGTAAGGAGCCATCTGCTATCTTAGGGGAGAAAAAGAGCTCCTTGGAAGTGCCTCTCTTTCTATATTGACTACACAGGTATCTAAGGCAATTGTGAATCTAGTTTGGGCCAAATCTATATAGAAGTAGGGCCAAGAGAGGGGCTTGAGGGCTGTCACACAATCACCTGAGCTGCTGAATTGTTAGTGTGTGCTTTGCCACTAGCATCCTCCCAGCCAGTGCCTTGGCATAGCAGCAGGGATCACACAGAAGGGATGGGCATGTTGGATGCATGTGGGTGATGGCTCTCAAAGATAACAGACCAATGTTCTTCAGTCCCAGGAAATCAAAGGGGTTTGAACCCTAAGGTCTGGATCTGGTCTAACATCAGATGAACAAACTCCAGGCAGTGCTCATCTGGCAGTGTGAAAGGAGGTGGAGTGATCAGTGACTCCCAATTAGATCAAGGTGAGTGGCCATCCCTTACACAGCAGCTAGGCAGGACACCCGGCTGTGTCACTATCAAACCCAAAGAATCCTCAAAGAAACGACATGGTTACTGAGTCACTCCAACCCAAATCACCGCCCACGCTCACCTCCAGGTTAGCAGCTGCCCTTTGCATTAGCCTTTATTAGCATGACACTGACAAACAACTTTCTGACCAGCGGCCATTCACGTTCATAATCTCCCAGGATGCCTGTGAATAGCTTAGCGAGGGAGCTCAGAGACAGGAGCTTTCATAAAGGAGCTCCATTTATTCATGGAAAATTTGATATTGCACACCTGAAATCTTATCTGAAGACTTCTGTTCACTCACTGAGGCAACAGGCACATGCCTGATGACATAGGGACCTCCTCGAGAGACACATGAACACCACTGACTAAATACCCAACCTGCTCTCAACCTTTCCACAGAGCAAGAGGGAGCTATGGGAATCCCCTTGGTAGCACTGCAGGATGCCCACAAACAAGAGAAAAAGGGGCAATAAATGTGTTCCCTGGGTCAATCAGGATTTCTGGTTGGGACGGCAAAGCTGGTCTACTGGGTGCACTGGACAGAACATTCCTGAGCTGACCTAGAAGGATACTGTCCTCAAGTATCAGCTGTTAGGATCCCAGGCAACGCAGAGCCAATAGGTTATGAACAGACGTGGCAGATACTTCAGAACTGTTCTGGGAGTTACTGACTTAATTGTACCAGGTTATTTCATACATGTGCCTCCTTATCCTTCCTCTGCAAGAGTGAAGGTGGAAAGGCCACATACAGCTTCTAGTCTCCAAAGGCTTTTGCTTTAGTATTACTATAGCCTGTGCGTGGCCTGGGTTGACCTGCTTCTTGGGTGCACAGAAACTTACTGCGTGTCCAGAAAATTTCCTGAAGGGCTACACAGGGAGATGGCAGGGACTTTACTTAAGTCATGGGGTCTTCATTTTCCACTGGGATAGCCATAAACTCTGCAGTGTCCTCTAAAGGAGGACAACATATCAGTGCAAAAGCCCTCCTCCGCGTGGGTCCAGAGGAAGGTAGAAACCCAGGCACTCAGCTGAATCTAGGGATTCCCCACATGGCCCCTGACATCTGCTCCTCAGAGCTAAGGGGAGCATGGGGTGTAGTAAGAGACAAGGGGGTGGACACTCACATAGATGAGGTGCTCCCGGTAGCGGATCAGCAGGTTCCTGAGGATTCCTGCCTCGTTCAGGTCCCCCAGGCGGATCATGTCCTCCACTCCATGGATGGAGGTCGGGTGCATGGGTTTGATGTGGCTGGCATTCTGCGGGGAAATCCAGTGCTCCTGGGAAGAGATGTGGAAAGAGAAAGACAAGTCAAACTTGATACCACTGAGACAACCGACAGGAACGGTCCACCCCACCCAGAAGGATGAGATGAAAGAACAGCATGAGAGAGCATTAGCTACAGCTTGTACTCCTGGGGCATGACAGTGGCTAATTTGGAAGAGTCATGGTGGAAGAAAGAAAACATCTTTTGGTTCATGGGAGCAGCAAGAGACATGAGACACGAGCCATCTTGGCAGGGGCGTAATCCATGGCTGAATGCAGATCCAGCATGCTGGGAGAGCTTTTTAACAAATAGCATGTTTGTTCTTCATTTCACACAACTACATTTCCACATCACTGGTTAACACTGCCACAAAGTACTGTTGAGCAGAAAAAAAGCATCATTTAAAAAAGGAAGGAGGGATGCACAGGAGCAGCAAAATTACACATATACAGGCAGAGTGTCAATTATACTAATCACTTCTGAAGGGTTTCAAAAGCCATTGCAAATCGGACATGAGGACGCTGCTGTACCAAAGTCTCTTTCTACCATCCCAGAGGGAATGAGACCATTCAGTTGTCTGCTTGTGAGATAGATGTTCCTTTAAAATAACCATTGTCGTACAGAAGTAAAGATAGGAAAATGAAGGAGAACCAGTGTTTGGACATGCCACGTGAATGTAAGGGCTCAGGAGGGGCTGGATGCAGCAGAGGAACAGCTGCTGGAGGTTAGTTCACTCAAAGCACTATCTAAAGCACTTTGGAGACCTATGTCCTCATTATATTGAAGAAACTTCTTACCGTTTCACTCCCAGCACAATCAAGAAAGTAGGGACACATTATTACCTTATCTTTTACTGATGGGAAACTGAGGCGCATTTGATACAAGGGCATACAACAAGTCAGAGCATCATGACCCTATCACATGAGCACCTTTCCGCACTCAGAGTTTGGGGAATGTTGGAAAAGGGCAAAATTAGATCTATTAACTGGGCTTGAGCTGGATCGTTATGATCTCTCTACTTGGTGCTGTAGATTGTTCCTTCCTGGCCTTCGTAACCTGTCCCTTTTTCTTTGTTTACCCTGCACCTTGTCTGGCAGGAATTTGGTTTGGAGCTGGGACTTCTCTGAAGCTGTGGCTCAGTTCCAACACTCACTGGTATTAATGGAGTGAATCCCATCATCTTTAATGAGATTTGAGTCAGGTTTTTCTTTTGAATAGCACCTGAGGTCAAGCTTTTAATCCTACCTGGGGCCTGTGCATGCAGTCAGTCAAAGAGCTGATAAACAATCACAACCCTTTATACGTACGTTGCCTTCATCGTCGACAACCTGGATCTGTCCAGAGTCACACAGTTTGACCACTGCTCCAATGGGGACGTCGAATTCCCGACCGGTTTTGAGGTCCATCCACACATAATCCCCCTGGACCAAAAAAAGAACAGTTACATCGTGGCTGCAAATGAAGGCTCAGCACCTCTTGGGATATTAGATGCTGAATTTTGTACCCATGAATTTATGTAGGTGGCAGAGCCATGCCTCTCCATTTCATGACCTCATGAGTGGTTGCTGGTCACAGGCTGCATCTGGCAAGGAGGTTAGAGAGCAGTGATACAGGCAGACAAACCCATATGGCTAGAGGTTTTCTTCCATGGAATGAGCAAGCCTAGAAAATGATGCTTAGGAAATGGTTGGAGCTCTGGAAATCTTTGCCTGGAGGCCTGCACCCTTTTTCTTGCAGATAATCACTATGGAACATACACTCCAATCTCTCTGAGATGGCAAAAAGGGGATGTCTAGAGAAGGGTTAAGAACGTACCAGACAGGTAGAGATACTTCCACAGTATGGTCTCCCAACTACTGCAATTTGTAGATGGGCTTTTCACATTTAATACTTCTCAGTAGAATTTTTCTACTGTGTGTTCAGTCACCTTCTGAAGCTGTGCAAACTTTTCTCATTCATAATCTTGAAGGCAGAGTTAAACTATAGATAGCATGAAAAGCTGTGTCCCTCAGCATATTTTGAACTTGTCACCCCTTTGGTTTGAGGCCTCTCTGTTTTTGTTTTGGAAGATGCAGTGAGCAGTTATCCTCTCACCTCATGTCACTGGCAATCCCGCAGGCCTCCATCAGTCCTTCTGTGTAGGAACAATCTACTGGTGAGTTCTGTGGATATTAAATTACTCCAGTGCACACAGTCTTTTTAAGAAATTGCTTTCCTCAAAACAAACCAAAACCAAAAATCACCCAAAACCAAACTCCTGAGCAGGACCTGTGCTCTTTGAAATGAGATGGAATTATTTCCTGCAGCTAATACTAATATGAAGAGGTGCTAACTGGGAGCCACTCAATTAAATTATTGTCAGGCAAGTTTGCAACAAAAAAATAATGTATTTTTTCATGCATCTCAGTTTAATGTTGTGGAACTCGGAGCCACACCTAATGCACAGTTCCTGGAGGCTCCACCCATACCTATTAAGCGTGATCCAAATGCAATATCTGCTTTCGGAAATCCTGAAAAACTGCTGCCAGAAGGGAGAGCAAGCAATAGGAAGGATGACTCCGTACATGCTCTGATAAATCATCTTCCCTAAGCATCTACCATTGACCATTCCTGCAGATGAAGTACTTAGAGAGTTAGTTGGATCTAATACAGTAGACATTATGGGCTGAAGAACAACCTTCAACTCTGCTCTGGGTAATGGGAATTGAAGACATCCAGGGGCCATTTCTTTAGTATCCAAGCAATATAACACATGGTCAAATCTGTATCTTCCAAGTCAGCAGGACTAGAAGGAGGAACTAACCTGTGAATGCCACAGGTATGTAAAGTTTTACCCAGGGACCGATTCATGGAGAAACACTACACGAGGAGTCCCCAGCCATTTTGTGGTAGACTCCACCCTCGGCAGCTGATTGCTGTGTTGCACCTAGGATATCAACAAAATCATGTTGCTTACATGGAGCTGAGGATGCAGTTTTACTATGGGTTTTCTTTTCCTCAGATGGTCATGTTCTAAATATCTTCACCCAGTTCATAAACAAAAATAACATTTGGACCTTTGCCTCATTAAGTGCCTTAGCCTCACTTCCAATAACTTGATAAAAAGGGAAAAACATGTGAATGTAGTAATGCATAGATACATTATAAATCCACTTATATTAATATTTATTCCTTAGCTCCTTTGATCCAAGACTCTGAAAGCATTTTAGAGTATTCAGCACTATTATCCTCACTGCATAGCTGAACAAATTTATGCACAGAGTAGGTAGGTAACTTGATCAAGGTCTCAAAGAAAGAAGAGATGGGGATCTCAGTCCCTGCTCAATGGAGCCCTTTTGACACTTCAGCAGTTGTGTAAAAATTGCTCTAGATCAAAAAAATTATAAAGCTGTGGTTTTATATCTAATTTTGAGTAGTTGCAAAAACCACCTGCTTCATAGCCTGTTCTGTTACCACACAACTGAGATAAAAAGGTAGTTGACTATCAATCAGCAAGCTAAATTGATACTGCATTACCACTAAGACAACTTCTGTGCTTTGCCTACCTAACATATGGGGTGCTAGTCTCCTCAAAATGCTCCTTCTAAACACATCGCAATGCAGTTCTTAATACTGGTGGAAAAAAAGCAAGTCTGATGGGATGGACTAAGCTGGTAAGCTCAGAAAGGCCTGGAGGTTTAAATGACATTCAGGCTGTCAACCTGTTTCCGTCCCCGTCTTTAATAGGTTTGATACAAAATCCATGGAAGTCAGTTACACTCCTTCTGCTGATGCAATGACCTGTGGAAAGTCCCAAGAAGCAGCAAACATATCATGAATTTCAGGGCATATCAGTGTGATTCATGCATTTACCAGCTCCAGTGGACAGCCTGATAAGTTGCATAAATTACCTTATGCCTGGACTGATGCTATTTATTTTCCCAGGCACACAACAGAACACCAGAGAAATGGAAATACTGCTGATCTCTTTACAGTACCTAAATGGTCCAATTCTTCCTCCTCAAAGGAGCCGCTAGGTGCTAGCATCCTTCCAAATGCTCTGGGGCAGACCCTGCCCTCAGGAACTCACGATCTAAGGGCACTGACAGCCCAGCAGAGATGCAAGAAGAGGGAACATGATGTACATACACAGATCAACACAATTCACAAAGAGGAGCTTTAAGAGGCACTTTCAAGTGCAAAGAACAAGAACATTGCACCACAGGGAAGCTACAGCACTTGGGGAGTCACAAAGGCCCAGGAGGAAGGTGAGAGAAGCTGGCACAAGCAGTACAGGGATCCCATCAAACAGTTAGACAGATCTGAAATGAGTTTGAAAGCCACCAGCCACACTTGGAGCTTGGGACCCCATATCTTACCGCTAAAAGAGTCGTCGGCTTCAGGGCTTGATTGACATTGCGGAGTAGTGTCCATTTGCCCTGGTCTCTTTCCTGATCTTCCACCACCTCAGGGCATGGCTGCATGATGATGACTTTCTTCCTTTTCAGCATTTCCAAAATCTTACAGTGGTATTTGACCCTCTCTCTGCTTGCTATATGTATTCCACCATGAATTCCAGAGGGCTGTGGCCAGTTTGCTTTAGACCACCAGCGTAACCATGCCTGCTGATTGCAAGACACCCTCTGACTTAATCCACTGTATGGCTTTTGGCAAAGATCTTCTAGCAGAAAAATGTCCACCCACCAGCCATGGTCCTCCACTGGCCAGCTAGCATGAGCGCCCCTTGGAGTCTCAAAGCCAACTGAATTACTTTGCTTCTCTTCACTTAAATTCTTCCGGTCTCTCCAGTAAGGGGTGATACTCAGTCAGAGGTCTGAAGGATGCTGCAACCACTGGTTCTGGAAAAATGACTGCAGGATTGACAGAAAACCACTTCATTTCCCTGTGACTTCTTTCCTTTATCTTCCTTTCTTAGTGAAACAACTGGCTGCCAGCTTGAGGACTTTCAGCACTGAACACACTCAGGTACTTATTAATCCAGTCAGTCCCCATGCAACACATGGCATTTAATTAACCTAATACCTTCACATACCAAATTAACCAAAGCACAGCGGGAACTCAAAACCAGAGGCCATCTGCATTTTCTTTAAACTGATCGCCTTGAGCAGTTCCATAGCAACTGAATTTTAAATAATTGAGTGGAAGGTGTTCGGAGCAGCACGGCCTCTGTGCCTACATGGGAGAGGAGTGCCTGGGTTAGGGACCAAAATGGGCTGAACGTGAGGACGACAGCGATAACAGGGCTGTAGGCCCAACCAGAAGGGCGCCTGTCATGAGGGGAACAACGCATTTTACAGTGACCTCAGATGTGCTGTTTCCTGTCCTTAGACACACTCAAGCTTTCTCATTTTGTTATAGGAAAAGCTACTCTACTCATTTAGAGAGTTAAGGACACTAAATAATTCTGGCTGGGCCTGGATGCCAGGCTCCAGTCTCTTCCATGGAAATTTTGAATCTAACTAAGCATCATTAGTACAGACCAGAGCAGTGCTGGACTAGACAACGATACAGCAGCAAGTGCCAGCCTTTCCACGCTAGACACATTTATCACTGTTCTTATGCCAAATTACACTGATGCCTTGATTCCACATGGCTTTGATGCAGAAGACGTATTTTTGGTAGAAAGCTTTGCAGAGGAAATAAGGTTTTATAGATCCCCTTGATTTGGCACAGTCGCCAAGGACAACTGTAGATGACGGGTACATCAAACTCAGACTGAGATGCTTCTGCTCCTCAGTGAAGAGCAGAGACAACCGTGAGCAGATCCTTGCACCATGACCAGATTATAAATTAATAACTTCGCAGGCTAAAGTCATGTTATGAAGGCCGGAAAAATAAAGTGTCTAATTCTTTTAGCTGTGCAGGTGAAGTGACAAAGAGCTTGAATCTCATGGATAAGAAGCTGGGTAAGAGATTAATAAGGAGGATGCCTACAGTCCATCAAAGGAGCATACAAAAGCCTACATGAGATGCAACAGTAATGTGTGGAGAAGGAGGTGGAGACAAAATATAACACTGTAAAGGAAGATGTCTAGCTCCAGCATGACCTGAGCGCACAGTGCCATAAATGATGTCATATTCACTTATCCAGAAAGCGCAAGATAGATGCCCAATTACAGCTAATAATTACTGAGAGGATGTATGTGGAAAGAGGACTGACTAAATGTATATAAAAGGTACACATTGGATGGGGTCTTTGGATTTAAGGTTTCCGAACAGCTGGGCCGTGCTGACGCTGTCTGCTTAGGGACACACACTGCATCCCTGCTGTGTTGCTATAACTGGAGCAGCCCAGGAGTGGCAGAACCAAGAAGGAGCAGCCCATGCGTCTGTCCCACTTTGCACTGGAGCACCCAGTAGGATCATTGCTCAGCTATGCCCTGTGACACGTTTCTGAGGTCGTGTATCTCTGTGTGCTGCTGACGGCTAAACCGAGGAGCAGACAAGTGAAGCGACTTGCCCAAGGCTGTGCTTGGAGCAAAGTACAGAAGGGAGCCCCAGAGGCTGAATGCAGCCTCTCTGTAGTCCCATTACATGAGTGTAATAGGACTTATCTTTTCCCTGAAGCTTGGGCTGCCGAAGGCCTGTAATTCCACACATTTCCACTGTATATTCTTCGTATTGCTTCTCTGGCAGCTTACCAGAGACTTGTCAGACCGTGTCACATGTCTCGGCCGCAGGCACTTGCGTTTGCACAGCACTGTCTGTCTGAACGGCCCGTGCGTGCTGCCTCCTAGAAACGGGAAATCCCATCCCACCAAAGGGATGACCCAGCTGGAAAGCAGCCTCCCTGCTGAGTGCCCCAAGGGGCAGACCAACGGCATTAAACCTCCTGTCAGCCCTCCACGCTTTCTCTAAGAGAACGTGCTACACCTAAAGTGGGAAATAACGAAATACGCTTTGGACAGTAAGGAGGAACACAATGAAGGAAAACAAGCCTTTAGCTGGCTGGCAGCCAGGCAGCAATGCCATCCGGTTTAGATTACAGCTCCCTGGGGTAACATTAGACTCTTCGCTGCAGAGATAGAAGCATGAGACCGAAGAGCCATGAGACCGAAGAGCCATGCTAGACCCTGATCTGCTGATTTGTTACATCCCTGCAGCAGCAGACACAGCTGAGATCCTTGCTGGGCCTTGCTGTGACACATGTTGTGCACACACATGATAAAATATAAGTGCTTATCCTAAGGAACTGCTGTGACACACGCTATAGGTTTGTCTACACTGCTGAGACCTGACCTCCCATTAGGTCACAATACGCTGGTGTGGGACTCGCTGCTGGAAAAATAAGGGAAATACCACGTGCAGGTACTGCCCTCACAGCAGCAGAGCCACCTAGTTTAATGAAAGCTTCCACGTCCTTGCCTCAACCTGTTTTTCAGTCCCAAAGGTGGCTGCATCAGGGACTGTCCTGGTTGATGAAATGCTCTTGAGCCTGTTTTCCCAGGCATATCCTTATTTTCCAGCTCCTGCTGAAGAGCTGAGCTATTCAGTGAAACAGGCCAGGTGGGACTCACATAACCAAGTGCAGGTGTCCACCTCTGAGCAAGCTACCCAGACATCTGCTGCAGCCTGGGGAAAGAAAGAGACACTTCTAAGGTGCAGGTCACCTCAACCTGAAGTAGGTATTTAAATGGGGTCAGATGCTACTGGCCTATGTTCAAGCCCTAAGGAGGGTGTGAAGCGGGTAGTTTGGAAATACGAGTCTACCCAGTGCAGATGTCCAAAACTACGTGAAGTGGCTCCTACCCTTAATGTGGATGCTGAAATACCATAAGGACTGATATTCTGGTAAATTGCTAAAGGAGAGGGAAAATCTGGTTGTCTGAAGCTGTCTGCAGACTCAGGATGGCAATGCTCCACAGAAGATTATTCTCTGTAGCTCTAAGAAACTTTTTTCTGAAAGAGGAAAGATGATATGCTGCAGAATCAAAGTTGGCTGCGAAGGCAGTGTACACACTGGGTGGTCCAAATGTGGTCTGTGGATCATACATCTGATAATCGAGGGAAAACGACTGATTTATGCAGCTTTTTTGGAAACAGGCACAATCGCATACCCAAGTCTCTGAAGAGCTCAATCCAAACCAAGTCCTTTACTTTCTTAATGCCTGTCTCAAAGCAGAACTTTCTTAGTGCACACACAAGTGCAAACATACACATCCCCTCTACTTCCAAATTACAATGTCATCTGGAGAGCAGACTGAAATCCAAACATATTGGTGCATCACAGCACACTATATCAGGGCAGAATTCCAGTGATTATCTAATTCCTTTGGGTGGTGTAAAGTCTGTGCTGTGTGAAAAACACATATCATCACCTCTAGATATCACCTGTCTGATCCAATTCAGCTCTGGATTACATGGGTGTCCTCTGATGATGGGGCTACTCTGTGCAACCCAGGAGAAAATTAGGACTGCTCATCTCTATTCTTTGCACTCCCCTTTAGCTGTGCAGCTGCCATCAGCATCAACAGAGGGTGGGGAAGGGAGAAAAAGCTTGAATTTCTATTAAACAGCAAACCTTGTGCAAGAAACGTTCACACTACTAATTGGTAAACCTAATAGAAGCTGAATCCCGAATGATTTTGTTGCTACAGCTTCATAAGTAAAAAAGATTCTCTTCCCAATTTCTGGTAGCACATCAGACACCAGCTGTCAGCCAAGGTAACATGCTACACACAACGGCTTTCTGAAGCAAAGGCAGAGATGCAAGAGGGATCGTTAAATAATTCAATAATCAATGCACTGCTCACTCAGCCTGTAACTTTGATACTGACAGGAGGGAAAAACAACCCACAAACATGGCATCAGTCCCAGCATTTTCCCATTTGGTCCTGAGAGACAGTCACAGAGGCCGGGAGCAAAAACGATGGGTTCAATCAGGTTTGCGGGGATGCAGTTCAGCTGGGCGTAATGAAGCTCAGCTCCCTGTGCTGCCTGAACTCCTCCATGTCCCGCAGCCTATGAGCTTCTTGTTGACCATTTGGCACCTCACGGCTCAGCAGTGGGTTTTAAGCATGCAGACAAACAGGAGATAGACTATTTAATCCGTGGCTCCTATTTGATGGAGAACAGTATTATCGCCAAGAACGACGCGGAGAATCCTGCAATCCTTTGACGTTACAAGCAGATTATGCTGGCCCCGGGTGCTACCAGCCCAAACACAGAGCACTGTGTATCAAGTCTCAAAAAAAGTAAAGCTGATGGCCACTCCTTGGGACTTGACTGTGAAATCTGATAAGACTCCAAAGTGGAACAGGAAATGAAGACTGATCTTTTTAGCCCCACAGCTGGGTCCTGTCCTAAATGAAAACCAAAGACAGAACCAAAGGAAGACAACAGAGCAATCATAAGACATGCAGATCCGGAAAACCAGAGAGGGGGGAAATAAAAACAGGAGGAATCAATAAAAGATATTCCTTGACGGTCTGAGAGGGAACTCTTTAGGATGGTAGCATGTAATTTAGTACTGTTCAGATGCGGTAATTTCCCTCACGCCCTAGGACTAGAGAAGTTGCCCTGGTGTTATGCTGGGAGCTGTCTCATCCACCCTAAATCTACCAGTGATGCTCACCTTCCTCCCCCCAGCTAACTGAGGGTGCACCTAGGATCTCCCCAGTTTGCAATAGTTTGTGTGGAAACCCCTTGCCCTTAGCCACATAGAAGTACAGATTTTGGACACTTTTTTAAATGCATGTTGCTCTGTGTTTTGCTTCAGGAAGGCAAAACTAAGGGAATGCCATCTCCTTCTCTGAGCACAATTTGGGAAGGATCCCGGTAAGCTGTGTGCTCCCACCCCTTTCTTTGCTCTTGGGTTGATCTCACGTTGAGCTGGTTCAGGGAATTAACCTTGGCAGCAACCTTTTCACCTGTTTTTGCAGGATGTTTTGCTGGTTCGACCCCAGCAGAAAGAAATGCTGGGGAGAGGGGGAGGAGAAGTGCTGTCGGTGACAGGTAGCTGCTGGGGTATCACCACGCACTGCTGCAGGGTGGCTCTGCCTCTCCCACAGATAAGCTTTATTCTCCTGGTGAAGTCAGGGAGCCGTTTGGTTTGATTCATAAAAAAAGAGTTGCAGATGATGAGCATGATCTACAGAACTACATAATATACAGAGGTAATCAAGTCTTTCCAAACAACATGACTATGAGGCATTTTCAAGATCACCATGATTCACAAAATACACTTTATTTGAACTCCAGTATATGGCATTGAGGGGGAAAAAATGGTCAGACAGAGAAATGTAAATTTGAAGTGATGTTTTACATCCTGCCTCAGAAAGCTTGTTTAAAGCAGCCAGAAAGCAACCACACAAATTCATTTGTTTTACCTGATCTTATTCCTGGGGAAACAAAACAGGATTTTTCTATCACCTGCAATAAAAATCTCTTTTACTTTCTATATGCAACCTGTCAAATTCTCTTTTAAGAGTTTCAGCTGATGGAGGCAGTTGATTAGCTTCATCTTTCATGCTCTGGGAAGATCCTTTCTCCTTTATTTCTTTGCTTCAGGCTCCTCATTCTCTCCCCCCGCCCCCGTCTTTTCACAACCTCACTGAAGTCTAGTCTGCAATTGGTTCCTGTTTATTTAATAGAGTTGGGACTACTGTAGCCTGTACAGCTATTCTTGCATAACAGAAATGTAGATATAGTGTAAAGAAGTGCTTTATCCTAGTACAAGGTGTTCTTTTCCCACATAGGAATAATCTATACTTGTGTAAATGCAGTTTTCCCCACAGAAAGGCATCTGTATTAAGGGTCTGCATTAGCCAAAGTGGCACTGCTATGCCTAGACAAACCGTTCCTTTTAAAGTAGTGTGTCTTATGTTTGGAAATATTGAATGCAAGGGGAGTAATGCTGCTTTTCCCTTAATGCCACACCAGATCTGAACAGCACTGCCCTTTTTACACATCTCTTTGCCGACCCACTGAGGGTTGTCTTGGTTACTAAGGAGAGCGAGGGGGTATAGGGGAAGATTAGTCTGCAGCTCAGTCAATAGCTTCTTGAGGGAGCTTGTGATATAACTGCTTAAGAGAGAAGTGGACTGCTTGAGGGGTGTGTTTAAACAGCCAGTTCCCGAGTAGAATGAAAGGCAGGAGAAAGCATTATGGAGGAGGAGGAAAAAAAATCATGTTGTCAATGCTTGCAAAATAATCTTAAAATTTCATTGAAATTACAAAAACTTTTTGATATCAGTTTTTGTCCCTTAGGCACCAGCCACAAGGATGCAGAGATGTCGTGAAGTCTGTAGCGCTCTTCTAAAGGGAGAAAAGACACTCCTGGCCTTCAAGAAAATCCTGAAGATATGAAGCACATGGACTTTTTTTGTCATTGGGAATCAGGAGACAAAAAGAATCCTGCTGGGATTTATTAACATCCAACAAGGATTCACAGATTTGTAGACTCTGCAGTTGGCTCCATGCAAGGTCTGGAGAACACTCCTGAAGGCCACCTTTGAAATGGAAAAACAGAGCAGGGGTCGTAACTGCGGCCACTTGCCTGGACTATTCAAGAGCCTTTGCCTGTCTTGTTTGGAAAACCTCCCAAGCTACTGGTGGTGGGTTCCTCCTAGGGAAGAGGTGGACAAGGACGTAGAGCTGCTCCATGGTCTCCCTGCAGCACTATACCAGCCCCATCTGCTGTAAGCATTAGGAATTACCAAATGCAGCAGGAGGCTGGTTTCTGAAGATTTCTCCATGGATTTTTAATTAAACTTTCACACTAATAGTTCCCCAGAGGAGTCAGAATGAGAAATGGCAGGGTGTACATTTTACTCCCAAATTTCACACCACCACAGCTGGACGAAAAGGCTCTGATAGGAAGTAGGGAACTCAGACAACAACTGGGTTAATTACGGGTCTGAAGGAACTGATTTATAAAGGAACTAGTCAGCAAGTCTGGCTGGGTGAAACCTAACCTAGAGGTTGTGAACAGAGAAAGAGTGGAGTTTTCCGGTGGCACAAGATGACAGAGACAGGAATAATTATCACTATTCAAATCACAGTTGCAGCTGGCAGATCCTACCAAGGTGGTTGCCTTGTTGGACCAGGCCATATACAGAGGTGCAATGTGGATGTCTCGGACCTCTGAGCTTGGGACTGGTTTACAACTAATGGTTTATAGCCGCCTGGGGACACATTGAAAAGACTTGTTTTTCAGAGCGTGATGAGAAGCTAGTCCTTTTTGCACACGCAAGCCCAGAACCTAGTTCAAAATCCAAATCCTACCACATAATCACCAGCCATTAAAAACAAAACAATAGCCACAGCTTGAAAAAGCACATTGAGCTTATTTTTTAATATGCGATTACAAAGAAATGGAAGGCAAAGTGATTAGATGTACACATGGGCACGGTCCTGAACTCTGGTACCTAGAAGAATAAAACCATAAAAGAAATAAGCCCCAAATGGTTTTGGGCAGCAATTAATTCCTATTTTCTTGGCACTGAGACCTTATTTTCCTCATAGATATTTCATTGCATGAACAGTCCATTCTGGGTATGCTGCACAGCCTGCATAGCGTAAAAAGGGATTCTGTCTCACATTTTATCTACTTCATAGTGACAAAGTTACATTATTAACGAATTTTGTTAAACGTAACTCCAGGAACAGTGGATGTGGATTTGCTTGGTACCTAGCATGGGAGAGGTCTTGGTCCAACAGCGGGGCAGCTGATTGGTACTAACGTAAAAATCTACACCATGCAGAGGGAAACAAGTTCCTGTGAAAAATATTCATTAATTATATATTTGTTTTGAGAAACTCAGGAACTGTCAGATAGCCTTAATTTTGAGGCTACAAGACCTTTATCACATCAAGATATTCATTATGCCTACATTTCCATAAGGAATGTGCAGACAGACTATCAGTATAGAAATATGGTTAATGTCTCCATTGCACCTTACTGGACACGAATGCTGTTTAACTGCCAGCATCGACTTAATGCAAAAGGGCTGCCTGTCTACTTAACTCCGAATCTAGCAGTTTTATGGATTGAGGGACAGTAAAATGCCTTTATGGAGTGATTTGCAGATCATGAAAATGCAGCATGTGACCTTAAGAGTCATTTGCCAGCAATGGTGCTGGCAATAAAATGGCTGGCTGGGCATTAGGAGATGCACATAAATTGCTCACATCGCATCCCCGCTGGCTGCACAAAAGGCTTCTGAGTTGTGGTGTGCAAGTCACTGGCAAGGCTCTGTCCCAGACAGGCATTTTTCCCAGGCTTAAAGACAAGCAGCATTTGGTTCTTTCTTCTCCAGCATGGCAGAACAAGCCAATGTCTTTTTCCCCTGGTTTCCACTCAAGTGACTCTGGGCACAAGACTGAAGGAATCTGCTCCTTGGTGAAAGTGGGGAGGGAGCAACACTCTTGGGACATGAGTGAAACTGCCTCAGATGCATACACAAGGGTGTAAAAACGGGTGTGTAAGGTTAAGTCACGTCAAACATCCATCTAGTGTTGCACTCTGCCTTCACCCGTGCCCAGCTGTGGACACCTAAGGCAAAGTATAAGAACTGGAGTAGGCCTGTAGAGATATGACTCCGAAATACTCTTCCAGTACAAGAACAAGGGGTCATCAAACAAAGCTAGTAGGAAACAGGTTCAGAACAAAAAATGGGGGTGGTCCCTCACACAGTGGATAGTAGACCTGGGTACGTAGGAAGTTTTTACAGGTTCAAGGCAAAGTTGGACAGTACTTCGAAGGGAGATCCATCAGGGACTACCAAACAAAGAAATCACACGGGAAATCTGAAATCTGACAGCTAGAGGTTAGTAAGTTAGCTGAAGGATAGAAAAATATTGGGAGGAATTATATGTTTACTCATCCCTTAGTATCTGCTGGTGGTCAGCTGTGGAGACAAAATACCAGGCAGGACAGACCCTAGATCTGAACAAATGCAGCCATTTTGTGTCCAACACACTATAGCTCAAGAAATTCCTGTTCAGAAGTGGAGTCCTCATAATTTATAGCTCATGAAGCTTTTTCCTTCCATGAAGTTGTTTAATGGAGGATGAAATTCATGTAAACTCTTAAGACTGACCTTTCCTCAGTGCAAGAGAGCGACAGCATTTCCCCCCCCCCCCCCCCCCAAAGCCACCTCCCTTGAGTGGAGAGCAGCGAGGGTGACTTTGGAAAGAGAGGAGAGGCTGATTCACCATATCACCTTGTCATGTTTACAAAATTCAAATGCATATATACATGCTCAACAGGGAAAAGGCAGTTGCCTTCCACCGCAACGGTCTAATGCACAATGCCATTTTACCGGCTGTGCCTGGGGATGTCACGAGCTGTTCAGTACTGCTGAACTCTAGAACAGCATCTTCAAATGCACCTAGGACTGGCAAAAAGGAAATGTAAAAATATCAGCATACAAATTCCCAAGTCCCAGTCCACATTCATACATCTCATTTCCCTGCTGTTGAAAGTCCCAGTAGAGGCATTTGAAGTGCCAGATGGCTCGCCAGAATATTTTGGCCTATTTCACTCATGGTATCAAATTTTCTCTGCTCTTACACAGACTTTATCAGAACAGTCTCCTTATGTGTCTTCAAACAAGCAACAAAATCATCTCTCTGTTTTGGTTACATTTATAAAAAAAACTAGAAAATAGATCTACTCCTCTAAAAGTCTTACTGGAAATGTTCCTTCAGAAAATGTAATTTCACCAAAATCTAAAATGCCTCAGGAAATTCAATAGACTAAAGAGAACTTTTCACAAAAACACTTGAGATTAGCAAAAGACTGAAATGTAATGTATTGTTTTGACTTTCTCATTAAAATTTTGACTTCAAAGTCAACTTTTAACTCCAATAAAATTATTCTACTTATTTGAAGTTGCAGCACATATTTTCCACACTCACTTTGATGTTTTGACTTAAAATGTGGCTCATTCATATGGACTGTTCAGAACTTCCATTTCACAGAAAATATAAAGGTAGGATACTAATTCAGTATATGAATGATTTAAACATAGAAAGAAAACACATTTATTGTGCTCAGCTTTCTGATGAGAGAGAAATTCTATTTTTCTGCTTGTGCTATTGAAAAGGTCTTTTATTGCTTTCTTTCCTTTGGGCCCCAGGAGCTGTGCATGGCTTCTTGGACCCGACTGCAAGGAAGACAAAGCTAAGGGTTTTTTAGGAAAACAGCTGTCAAATCTATACTGTGCTAACAAATGATGATACTATTTGAAAATAAATGAATTTTATGCTGTAAGGACCAAATCTTTCACTAATACACATCAGGATCATTCCACAGACATGTCTCTGACCCCAGAACCATGAAACTTTGAGGGTTTATGTATTTTCTAATGCCCTGCTGTTGAATGCTTTCAAATTTTGTGATAGGAGTTGGATGAAGAGGAAGCTCGCCTCAAAGAAGGAGGGCTGCCTGTCTGCCAAGCAGCCGTTCATGAAAGCATGATCCCACACTGCTTCCAAAGCTGTTGTATGGCAAATATTTCATATGGCTGCTGCATCAGCTTAAACATCTACCCTCTCCCCAGAGCCCTCCAATTGCCAGTTCCTACATCCCAGCTGGGAACTGATCTGAGTTAAAAATAATGCTAATAAGTATATATATATAAACATAAATATATAAAGTTCAGGGTTTTAAAAATTACTTTTAAGCCAAATTATTCTGCTGATTTTATGCACAGCTTAGTCCAGCCCACAGCTGTATCAACATCTGGGAGGGGGGCAGTGGGCAGAAGGAAGAAGGTGGGTGCGTGGGGATGGGATGGACATGGGACCCCCTTTGCTTCAGCTGTTTGCACAGCTGGGATAAAGATGCTTATTCCCAGTATGAACAGGTAGCAGATCCTCATGGGCTGGAGTGAGAAAAAAGAGAAATAAACCCTCATGTTGATCCCCAGCAGTGGGATAAGGTGTGGGAGGTGAACATGGCTCATTTTTTCTGACCTGCCTCCTCTCCCTGAACCCCACCTCCATGAAGGACTTACCAAACTGGCCAGCAGCCCCTGGCTCTGTGCCTGCCTCAAACATAAGGTCCCACTGGCTGGGTATTTTGCTACTGTCCCTTAAAGAAGCAAAACTAAACCCACCCACTGGCATAAGAGCTCAAAATCCAAGCTCTCACTCTCTTGAAATCAAGTACAATAAGGTTTACAGTACATATTCTTCTGGGAAGATTGATTCTGTGGTCTTCTGTAAGACATAAACATGCAGAAATGAGCGTGTTACAGCCGAGCTCTCGAACAGGCAGGATATCTCCACACCAGGGCTGAGATTGCTTGCTGTACCTTTATTTGACATAGTGCAATTTATATTCCACAGACATAGCACTGCAAGAACATGTCCCTAGCCTGCAGCTTCATTTTCTGCACACAGCTACCCCAGCACTTTAATTGTCCCATAAATTTGATGGAAAGGATTTGATGCAGAGAGCTGTTCAAATGCCAAATGTCTGGAGCACTGCAGCTAATGAATGGCTCCCAACGATTCATGTTTCAATCTATATGCAAATGTGCCCTTTGGTTGGCTTGTGCTGGACTTTTCATTGCTGCATTATAGCTATCCAGGGAAGCCTCAGGCTCATACATCATACAGATACAAGGCATAAATGGGAGAAGACTTAAATTATTCAGTATTTACAAGAAAGAGAATCCAAACGGTGGACTTATATTTTGTTTTTTATAATGCCATGATTACAGATGAGCCCTGAGAACACCTACAATAACATTTGTTTTCTCCTCCGCCCCTTCTTCCTTGCTATCAAAATATATAGCACAATGAATCACTTCTTAGAAATACAAAGCTGAATGCATATTACTCAATATCATCCGGGGAGAGAATAATGTATGTCAGCTCCAGGTAAAAATGACACTTGCAGAGCTCAGCGGGGCAATGTCTGTGAATGGACTGCAAGATTTCAAAATCACAGCTCTACTATTCTTCCTCCCAGGAAGGGAAAACATCTCTTGGAGCGTCAGCCTCAGTCTCTGCAAACGCAGGTGATCACAAAATCTACCCCTGCTCGCTAATGAACTACACAAATCCCTCTTATCTGCAGTGGTATGTGCAGTTCTGGTTTTAGGAAACAGAAGTGAAACTGGAGCAGGTGCAGAGAGGGCTGCCAGGGCCATCAGAGGACTGGAAAGCTTGTTTTACGAGGGAAGAAAAATTTGTAGGATTTTGGTCAAACCGAAGGCTGAGAGGGAGAGCATTTGCTCTCTGTACGCGCACTGGAGAAATGGCAAGAAGGGGAAAGGATGATTTTAGTTAAAAGCCAGCTTTGGCATAAGAACAGCTAGCTATAGAGAAGCCACAAATAAATTGAGAAAGAACAGACATGAACATATCAAGGACAGTTCCTGTCCATGCAGCACTCATTCTGTGGGATTTAAAGCTGAAACAGTACTGGGTATGGATACAAGGTCTGGGTCACCATCTTACCAGACTGCAGCCCATCTTTGGTCTCTGCTGCTTTCCCCTCGCTTTCCCCCTGACCCCCAGCTGTTTTATACTCCTTATGTCACTCTGCAAGCCTAGAAAGGGGACTCTAGTCCCATTTGCCTGTGTCAGGAGAGGCCCCTGTCCTCATCAGGGGACCTGTACATCATTAGAAACTATCAAAGGAATGCAATCTTCCCCTTCAGAGGAAACCCTTAGGAGATCGGCGATTGGGAAGGTTGAAGAATAGATTCCCAAAGAAAACATTACCTATTTTGTGCGTTTCTTAAAGCTGATTTTCAACCGTATCTAAATCATTACCACAAACTACACTTTCAGTCAAAATGGGACTCCAGATATGTTTAAACACTTGAATATCAATACAGATGAAGGAATCCTTGCAGAGGCCTCCGTGGAGTTGACATTTCTCTGTTCTGAATGTTCTCCGTTTTGCACATTCCTAGGTCTTATGCTCAAAGCAATAGCAGAGGGTGATGCAGACTTTACAGCAAGGACTTCTCCAGGAGAAGCACGAGGTCTCGTGCCACCTCCAAGAGCCAACTGCCAGGAGCACTGCTGAGCCAGGAGACCAAAGCTGTGGCTTCTGACCAAGGCTTTGGTCCTAAAGAGCTTAAATCTAGTTGAAGACAACTTCCTCTATGTGTCTTTCACCCTAATGTCAAAATAAAAAACAGTTTTGTAGCAGGAGGCATTTCCAGAGTGCCTGATCCCTCCAGGCCTTTATTTCTGGCTAGGTTTTGGGTTTGTTTATCTAGATAGCTTAGGTCTCTGCTGTTTCTTTTCATTCCTAATTCTACTCCCTGTCCTTGTTCAGGAGCAGGTTGGGAGGCCACTAGGACTGGGAGAAACACTTTACAACAAGGGCTGTCCTCACGTGGTCTGGACACAGTCAGGAGACCACAGCAATACTGGTGCAGTCTTCTGCCATGTCTAGCTCAGGGGCTGAATTTCAGAGGATGCCTGATTTTGGTCTTGTATGAAAGTCCCTCATTTCTGTGAGCTTGTTTTATTCTTCAGCAGATAAGTGGTTTTGGTTTCCTTTTGGTATGGCCCAGCAGCAGGAAATTTGCAGCATCGGGATACCCTAACTTTAAGGGCAGGTTGTATTGGGGTTGCCTCCAGGAATGAGAAGATGGCAAAAACAGCCATGAGACAAACAGCAAACGTTTGCTATTTGCCACCGGTACAGCTGTGGCCTCGGCAAACCCTCTCCCTGGAGCAGCGAAGCACCGCTCACGAGGCCATGTGTTCGTCTGCGGTACAGGCCACCACTCCCTCCTGGCCTCGACTCCAGCTCTAAAAATGTCTCTGCGTTAAATGAAACACAGAACGTGCGGGAAAAAGCTGCTGCTGCGCTGTGGAGCCAGACGAACTTGTTGGACTGCCAAGCCAGGAATTTAGGAAGCCCTCCGTTTTCTTCTTCCCTTTCTCTGTGCGTTGCAATGAACTTGCCAGGAGTAATTTGCTAGTGACTAAAGCTGATAAGTTTGGCTCCCTGCAGGCTCCTGCTGGGGAACAATATTGGCTTTTCTTCCAACCTACTGAGTGGAAGGCGCAGAAAAAAACGGGCAGGAGCCCAGTGCAGCTTCTCCTCCTTGCCCAGAGCCATGCACTCAGGCCACACTTAGCTGCACTGGAGCCAAGCCTCTAAGGAAGATCCCATTGGGAAACATTTTGATGGGAGAGTAGCGCAATGCCACAAGTTTGTCAGCAAATCCTCAATTTATTTAAACAACAGAAAAACCAGACTGTAGGAGCCAAAAGCTCCTGGCTATTCCAGGTGATGGTTTGCTCTTCTGGTAGATCTTGTTGGAGAAAGGTTTCGGGGAGCAGGGGTGGGAGGGAAGGATGGTAAACATGTTTTGCACATTCAAGAATAAAAAAAGGAAAAACAGAGGGAAAGATCTTTGGAAAGTCATACCAATCCCTATAGCTAGTTAGGCAGCCTCAGGAGTAGCACAGATGTATGTACAAAATCTTTCAGCAAAGGTAAAGGGGAAAAGACAGATATATTGCTGCTAGCTGCAATTAAGCACCACCATAAACCGCAACTCTCTGGACTGCAGAGAGCAAAGCTGATCAAGTGTGACTCAGACTGGACCCTTAGATAGGGTAAATTGTCATAAAGTGACCTCAAAAAAGTAAAGAAATGACCTAAAAAAGAGCCTGTACCTGCTAACTACCAGGCAGCCTCCTGCATTTCAATATGGAAGGTTCCTTGCTCACATTATCCATGCTGCAGAGAGAAGTTTGCAATAAACACTCAATTCTACACAAACCTGTTTCCCTGTTATTTGTCAGCAAAAAGCTGCAGGGAGATTTCAGTCTCAGAAATACCAAGAATAGCAAGAAATGGAAGAACTTTTTGAAAATTGCAAGTTTTGTTGGAGGACTAGAGTTTTTCCTGTTTAATAAGAGGAAGATTTAATCCCAAATTATTGCTGGGATCCCAAATGAATGTAGTTGACTTATGAGGAGCTGCCTTGGGGATTTGTTACACACTTTCAACACCCAGTCCTTACAAACTGAGACTTCTGTATGGAAAGTATCAGCTCTAGAAAGCACTGTAAGAGCTGTAACATGCACAGAGAATAATTAGTGAAACTTCTGTGTAAATAATCAGGATTCTTGTAATACCTGCATGGAGGTGATGGGCTCTCAGATGATACCAATCCATCAATTACAAATGGTTCCGGGTTTATTCCCCAGCATCCAACTTGCAGTATAAAAATATCACCATGTTTTTCCTTCCACTGCAACATCCTAGAGATACCCCCCACCTGCCAACACAGGGGCAGCATCGCTACTGCTCTGCTCTGGCTTTACATTGCTGTTACACTATGGACGCGCGAGATAAAAGCCCATGAATTCAGCCCCAGTTTCACGCCAGTCAAACCACATGCTGAGGTTTTAATAAGGATCCAAATCCCAGGCTAGATGCTTGGGAGTAGCTAATTAATGCCTAATGCAGATGGACTGGATGGCATAAAGTGGCTTGATGACCTGCTGGAGCTATTACTGCCTTCAGCCGTCTGCTTGTCCCCTCTGCTGCAAGCTACTGCCGTAATAGCAGAGGTGGCAGAAGAAAGTAATTATGTGCCTGCACCTCAGGTCTCAGTTCATGGCTGGGTCTGCCTAAATGCCAAGCATGTAATTTAGTCTTCCACACTTCTCTGTAGACAAGGCAAAGAGTCATCTCCATAAAGGAGGTTCATCCTGTCCTAAGATGGATGTGAAGGAAATGACTTCAGAAACACCCTGCCTCTGTGCCTGGACAAGACACCTGGTTTTAGGACAACTAGGAAGATAGTCTATTTGCTTAAAGTTCTGAGAGCAAATTTGGACCAGTAGAGCAGACTATGAACTAGTGACTGAACCACTGAGGGGTAACCTGCAGCAGAGAGACATTACAGGCAGCCTAGAGTGAAAACATCCTAAACTATTGTAGCCAGAATTTTTAGAGGGTGTTTCTTAGAGCCCCAGCTGCTATTCTTAACTTTCAAATCAGCATCTGAACTTACTTTGTTTTAATCTCCACACCCATTTTCCCTTGCATCACAAACTTCATCAGTCAGAGTCTGTGACATGGGGCCAGTGCCTCTCACTCGTGGAAGGATTTCCTTGTCTAGCCTAGCGAAGGGCAGTCTGTTTTTGTTGGGCCACAGGCTCCTGATCCGCACAGTGCAATGGTGTAAAAAGCATTTCAGTTGCTCCATGAGCTTGTGGGCATTCCTTCTTTGCCCAGAGCTATGCTCAGCTCTCCTTTACACTGCGATAAAGTTCCTCCATGTGGCTTCAGAGGTCCAACACATTCCGCCCAGTTATAGCCAAAAGCGGATTTGCCAAGTCAGACAAAATGGATCAAAACTGTTGGATAGATTCATTTCACCGACAGTCCAGACATATTTGAATCCCAGCCCACATCCCCAGTCTAGGATGCGTGGAAGCACTATCAGCCCTCCCCAAGTTAGATGTAGCAATGAGGTGACTCAGAGGGAGAGAGCGATGTGATGCCCAGAACCAGGGAAAACACTGCAAGATCAAGCCCTAAACGAATAGCCCAAACCCTCTATATGACTTAACTTCTCTATTCTTTTTAAATAGCCAAAATAGCTCCATTTTACACAACCAAAGAAGCACTGTTACTGGAAATCAAAAATCAGTTCTGCACTAGGTCATCCTTCAGGCAGGAAAAAAGCTGTTTTGTTCTTCTGCATATCCAGGACTCACAAACAGCTCCTGGGCCATCCCAGATGAGAAAACAGAAGTAGAACATTGCATGAGGTTAATCTGGACTGCACACACAGACCAATGATTTCCTCTAAGCCAATCAAGGATTAAGGCTAATGAGTATCTCTGTATCTTGTAACAGTCCTTTTAGAGAAATAGAATAGGATAAAAATAGCCTGACTTGACCCTTCCCCCAAAAGAAGCCTTTTATTAGTCATTGAGGTGACATGGTAAAATTAGAAACACTGAAGAGAAGAGTGCTTAACCTACCTGTCGTATAATGACCATGGTTCCTATATAAACACATCAGCAATCACCAGGAATAGACCTAAAACAAAAAAGAAGTTGGCAATTAATGGACCGATGCCATGACTCTCAGACCCCAGCTCAAGGACTGTCCTGACCCTAAAGGTATAGATCCAAGGCCTCGGTGTGGAGGAAAGCTAGGAGCACTTAAGTAACAGATGTAACTCCCAACGCTTTCATAATATTAATTCCAGACCATGAGAGCTAATCCTCTAATACATCCAGATTAATACCTGCACAGTGATGAATGAGACAGGAATTGGGAGTTGCTTTTCCAAGTAATATTGTGTAAACCGAGCCTTATAAAATTATCCAATGATTAATTTATCAAAGAGACTGATGCTGATTTATTACCTGTATCACCAGATCCCATGGTACAAGCTAATGCACATGAAGGGCAGCTCTGTCCTTACAATTCACAAGACTGCCTGGATTGATAATCTTTTTATCAAAACTGCTTTCAGGAGGGAAAGAAAAGACCAACCCCTTCACATTTTGAAATGTGAATTCTTCCTCTCAAAGTATCTGTCTTCCTTATAAAAATAATATTTGATAATAAAAAAATAATAAAAAAATGTGTGTATCTAGAAATGTACATTGAAATGGTATAAGAAAGACTCTTGTATATGATCATAGGCCTGATCAGGCATTTCTTAAAGCTGATGGAAGGTCCCATTGGATCCCACTGGAATCAGTGGTGCAGACAAGTGCAGACAAGTTTTACTGCAAAATTCAAGGCAATTCAGAATGAGTGATGCTCAGACATAGGGTATATCTATGTTGCACGCTGCAGTCATGAAAAAAATATCCTTGGGGCTGACAAGGCCAAAGCACAACTAATGCCAGGGTTAGACTGAGTATCTCTCCACTCTGATCCTGCCCATTTTGTTAATGTACCTTTGTGAGATTTCCCTATTTTACATGGGAAAGTCCCGTGCTGCTCATGGGTTTGTGCTTGCTGGTGCGCAGTGTCACTTCATGGTGCTTCCAACGTTAAATGGGATTGGTCTGTAGGATTAAAAAATACTTTCAAAGAACTGAATTTCTGCAGCTCTTAATTTCCAAGTCATCATTACATGTGCGACCACATGGCCATCAGTAATTGTTAAATTTATGATGCAGAACATTTTATATTATATTAAAGACTCTCATGGCTTAAAAAAACAGGCAAAAAAGCCCACTTTCTGAGAACTACATCTCCCACGAAACCCTGGGGATGTGAAGGCTAAAGAAAGATGATCTCGTAGGATGCAAGACATTTCTCTTCCTGATAACAAACCAGTCCAGGCCAGTCATACACAAAACTAAATATTTTGCTTCAGTTTTCAGACAGATTTTTTTTTTTTTAGTGCTCCCCCCACCCAATACAATATTTCTTGGGGGGGATGGGGAGAATGGTAACATCTTTCCACCTCCCTCAGCCACCTCTAGGTGAGACATCCCAAGGAGACACAATGGAGGACAGACTCAGTCTTACAAAAAGGGCAGTGTCAGCATCCCAATACGCTTTCCTCAGGGACTGGAAAGCAATCCCCCTGCTCCGCAGGCAGCAACTGCTCTCACTCCAGTCAGTAATCTAGGATTTAGCTATGTCTTTGGTGCTGAGACCACTGGTTGAATTTTCTATAGCTTCCCAGCTGCTATGGGAAACACAGATATTCCCATGCGAGCTACCAGAGCTCAGATTTGGGGGAGCAGCAATCAGCCAGGGTCCAGCTCCATGCTACCTCCAAGCAAAGTTGTGTAGGGCAGAAGAGCTGTCTCTCTGGATTTGAGCCCTGGGTATCTAAAACTGCACCGCGCTGGTAATGTAGATACGTCTGTCAGATGAAAGCCATCTAAAACCCTTTCTCCTCCTAGCCAGAGCTGAGGCAGTTATTTAGGGAAACTAAGTCACGAAATCAGTTTGGTTTCTCACCAAAGCCAAGCTCAAGGCACCTCAGAGGTGTGCAGGGTGTTGAAGTTTGCTGCCCTAGGCGTGGGGCCTGGCCACAGCAGGGCTATGCTCGCCTTGGGAAGAGCTGCGGCATAGCAGAGAAGAGAGGGAAGGTAGAGAAGGCAAGACAGAACTGTAAGACACCCTTTGGAGCTGTGTTTCCTGCCCTCCTCTGCCTGCCCTGCACCAGTGCTGCCCATTCCAATTTCCTTCCAAAAAGGCAAGGCACAGATTCTCCATACCAGTTTGTCCTGAGAGTTGACGGTCCAAGAGCAAAGAAGCCCCTCTGGGTCAGCTGCCCTTGCAGAGCATCTTTCAGTCCAAAAGCTTTCACCCATATTGCAGGCTGGCAAATAAGCAATGCCTTCCTCATCCAAAGAGAGATTTTAGTGTGGCCACCAGACATGCAATATGCAACCCTACAAACCCTCACTCATTCCTGAACCTGGGAGCAAGCAAGGAAGGATTCATTCCCCACACATGGCATGAAAACAGATTGCAAAGACACAGCAACATTTCCTTGCCGTGCTGCCTGCACCACCTCTGCTTCTTACCAGGCACATGTTTGAGGGCATACATTTACACCACTGAAAGTGGTAGGAGTTTGCCATCTATACGCCTTGAAGACCTATCCTGTAATGCCTTCATCACATTACAGAAACCATCCAGCTGATGAAACCAGTTACATGATCCTTTTGCATTGCCCATCTTTCCTTTCCCTTTCCAGAAGGCACTGGTGTCCTAAGAGCAGCACAGGCCTCACTGTTCTTCAGGAAAGACACACTAGGCAGGTTAGGCAACTTTTGGCCACCAACCACATTTAAAGAATTAAGTGTGTTTTCTCTAAAAGACAGACAACCAGTGGAAAATCATTCCCCCTCTAACATCTGAAAGGATGTTAGGCAGTTCCTAATTGTCAGTATGAATCTTCTCTGTAGTGTATTAAACTATCCTCCTAACGCTACCAGTAGTGAACTCTGAGACAGCCTGCCTAGGGATGCTGAGGAGTCACCTCCACTGGGAATAGTTAGTGAAATCCTGTCTTGGCTCAGAGCAGGTGCCAGGTGGGGTGTTGTCTGGAGGTCCATTCCAGATCCATTATGTGATGATTGCAGGGGTGGTGTTAAACATGGGGTAGGGGTAGCAGATTAGATGTCCGAGTTCCTCGGCTGGGGACATCTGCTATGGATAAATTATCTTGAAGCTCCTTGCCTCAGTTTCCCTCTCCATAAAACAGAAATCTCACCCAGCAGGTGAGCTCCTAAGTATTCCACTCATTATTGCTTTCCACGTTAATCAGCCAAATGGCCTATCTTGTCCTATTGGGTCTCCATGTTGCAAAAGCCATGTGTAGGGAACCTCTTTGCACAGGCTGGGCTAGAGCTAGAGGTTTAGGTCTCAGAACCACTCCTTTGGCCTTTCATCCTTCTGCTGCTGGAAGAAAGCACTGCCCCCGCAGCTCCCCTGGCCCCTGGCACTCAGGTTACGCCGTGCTCAGGGGTCCTGCTTAGCATGATTCATGGTGATGCTGACTAGGTGATGTGCCAGGTTTCAAACAGTATTTAGATACCAAATGCAGTTTGCTTTAAACAGGACTTTGGTACTGAGAGCCCCTTGCTTTTTTCCTACCCCTTGATCTAGCCTTCAGCCGAAGCCCTCGGGCTTGCTCTTGTTCAATGCTCTATCAGTCCCCTTGCGATGCTGTTGCAAGGGATGCCATATGCAACCGGCAGCCTGCTTTCCCCACAGCTTGCTTGGCAGGGAAAGCCCAAATGGGAAGGGCAAGGAATATAGCTGACCATCCTCCCTGTTCTTCCCACAGGAATCAGTAAGAAGGATTGGGATTGTCTGAGCACCAGGGAGATCAGCTGCCCATTAATTCACGGGAGCCCTGATGAAACAAACCAGCCATCTGGACCCTACGGTCCTCGATCCTCAGTCCCACAGCCAGCAGAGCAGTGGGAGGTTTGTTATGGACCACCCAGCCCTGAACACGCAAGGCCCAGCAGATATGCGTCTGCTTTGGGATGTAACCGGGCAGTCAGGGGTGATGCTGGTGTGCAAGTGGCCTGGTGCACTGCAACATGGCAGAAAGGCGGAGGAGAAGGCAAACAGAAGTTCACTGTGAAATGCCAGGAGCTACGCAAAATGTTTGCTAGCAATGTTACCAATTCCAGATGCAAAGTGTGAAAACATTGGACTTCGAAGTATCTCAGCATCCCTCCGCACCTGGGAGCCAAGGACTGCAACAGCTGAGAAGCAGGGCAGGACTGGGGTACACTGGCAGGATGGCACTGCGCACTGGCAGGATGGTGCTGGGTGGTTAATTCTCGTCCTAATGAGACTTAGGTCCCGCTCTGCCTCCTCGGGCTGGGTGATGGATATCCTTCCTCTGCACATGGGCAGTGTTTCTTTGGTGACAGAGCTGGTTTCTGAAGACTCTACGCTCAGCCACCAACCATTCATTCCCACCCTTGTCTCCTACGTGAGTGTGCAACTGCTTGTGACATGTGAAATGATCTAGACTAAATAAAAAGTATCTCAAGCACCTCTCCCAAATCACTCGTACATAAAACAAGAGCACAAAGACATTCTTCCAGGAAGCCAATTTCTTGCAAACCTAGTTCATTTTGCAGCCTTCTGAGCATCACAAGCCAAGCATCATCTGAACTGAGCTGTCACAGCTGGAGGCGGCAGTGGAGTGAGACTGAATGGGCTAAAAGCCCTTTTAAACTAGCTCTGGAAGCAAAGATGTGTGACTTGGAACGGCATGCTAACTCCTCACTGATCTGTGACTGCAAACTGTGGCCTCGAGAGGCCAAGGAGTGCTTCAGTAGGTGGTCTCCACCATAGGGATCTCCCCCATGGCTTCTCGCTGGTTCTGAAGAGGTCCCACATACAAGAGCAAGGGGAACCCAACACAGAACAGGAGAAACCCTGAGGCACCGGGATGAAGCTATTGCCATGCAATTACGAAGAAGGGGGTTGCTATTCTAATCTGTTTAACTGGCATTTCTGTGCCCCCTCTTGGCACTTCAGGACTGGTTTCCAACCACATGACCAGCCATACTGCTTGGGGGATCAGTCTGCAGCACTAATCCTCCAGAGCACATACTAATTAAGCACTGGTTAGAAGAAATTCAGATATTTCATTCTAAGTGCAAATTCTATTCTTTTCTCCTGAAGCTCCATGTCCCACATGATTTACCTGTCTGCAAATGCAGTGAAAACACAAATAATTAATTAATTGAGGGGGGATGTGCATTAACATTCAGTGGCAACCTGTCCCCTGCTCACCCACCTTGGTGTAAAGCCTGTCTTTTGGGGAACACCCTAGGCACTTAGTAGCATGCAATGATGAGGAGAAACGACTGTTCATTCACTGCCTTAGATCTACTTCACTTTACTGGCAGAAATATAATGTCCCACATTAGCTCAACTAAGAGATTTAACACATCGATGCTCTCTGCACGTTGTTACTTTCACCTTCTGCCCTCCAGCAAGGGATCTGAGAAGGATTAAAGATTTTGCAGTGTATCTTGCTGTTCATCTGAGAAATGATGAATAAAAAGAAGGTCAGACCTACATCCCTGGAGGCAAGTGCCTTTGACCTTACTGAAAGATTTTCAATGAACTAAATGCTCAGACTCTCACAGGAAAAGCTTCAGACCATCTGTCATGGTTTTTGAGCCCATTTTGGATAAACCTTAGGTCCTTCTAAACTCCTGCCATCCAGTACTGCTGGGGACATCCCTTTCTTCTTGGGCTTTAGCCTCCCATCTTGCTTTCTTCACAGAAGGTCAGTCCTCCCATCCACTCAGGCGCACACTCAAAGCTATGTGAAGGCTGGCTGTCCAGGACCTGTTGAAGAGCGTGTAATAGGGGTTCAAACCCACCCCAGCTGAGGAAAGCCTAGGGTCTGGGTCTTCCTAGAGGAGCCTTTAGGTACTGGAGTGTTGCTTAAAACATGAGCATCGCTCCTGCCTGGGTTTTAGACTGAAACGTTCGTGATAATGGAAGTTCACTTACGCCTTCCTCTCCCATGACACAGATATCTTAATCCTCAGAGGGACTCACAGGAAGAGGAGATAACCAGTTTTAACTCCTCCAGTGCAGATTCCACGGATAGCAAAATTCAGGCTTTTGTTTTTTTCTCTCTCATCTCGTTTAATGGGTGAAAAGATGCATTTCCATTAAAGGCAACAGTTTTACCCTTAGCTGCAGTGGCAACAGGAATTCACCCAGCATATTTGCTGATCTTTCCACACATAGGATGGAATTCCCTGCATTTTTGCAAGTGAGCAAACAGCATGAGTTAAAACTTGTCTCGTGATGAAGGTACGGCTACGAGGCGAACACCACCTGGCCAACAAGCTGCCTATCACCTTGCTGAGAAAGTCCTCTTGTTTATGTCTTAATTGCCGCCTCCGCATGAACAGATCAGCTTGAGGTCATGCTGACAAGTTGCATGAGGAATGTGAGGAAACCGCCACCTCGGCAAGAGAGGTCACAACACCAATAAACTGCAGAAAACATTAGAATTAACCATCTCACATGATCAGTGCATCCATGACACAGACTATTTGCAGACTCTGCATGCCCTGGGAGGTGGCACAAAGTGTGTTTTACTGGAAAGACACTGATCCAAGTTCACTGAAAGTCAAGAAAAGCCTTTTCTATAGCTTTTTGATCAGACCTTGAGTGGCCATCGTATTTGCAGTGAACACAATAATGCTGGTATCAGGAAACAGTGGAATAGCTGTTTTGAACGCTGTTAAGAGATGCATTTTGGTGTAGAGAATTATCTCCCCTTCTGTTGTTGGTTGACCTGCATGAATAGCTGAGGGAAAAAGAGAGAGGAGAGATTCAAGGCGGGTTGCAAGCTAACATGTAAAAGTATATGCAATAGAGAGGGGTAAAGATCCCTCATGAAGCCCTGGATATCAGAAAGGCTCCTTGTATCTCTTTAGTCATGAATGTAATACCATGCAACTAAACAAGAGTCTGCCTGTGAGGGCTGTTTTAGGGAACCTCCAGATTTATCTCTAGCCACTTACACAGAGTTCAGTGTTACAGTGATGAGAGCCACGTGATTAGTTACTAAGAAGATCTGAGGGAACTCCGGCTGTGATTCTTTTTCTGGTGGGTGGATGCTGTTCCCAGGGAAGACCTGGCAGGTTTTTTTACAAAAAGAGATGTTCCAGTCATCCCGCAGAAATCAAGTCTGGGATCTCCAGACCAAAAAACTTCCAGCTACTAGAAGTAAAAGAGAAAGATCTTCTTTACATGGGAGAACACAGCCAACCTGCTAATCAACTAGCCAAATGACTAAAGGGAGAAAGGGCTACAGGCACCACGCTGGCCTATTACACTAAAACAGACTGGGGTGGGAGTAGTCTTGACACATTAGATACATGGCTGCTTTACATTTCTGCACAGTCGCTTTTTCCGTACAAGTAGCTCAAGGAAGAAGAAGTGCAAGGCTCATGCAAACTGCAGACTGTAATTCTGCAAGTGCAACCGAGACCCAGAGAAATGATTCTCGTACCTGAAACCAGCAATAAATAGGGTATAACCTGCTCAACACGAAGTAACAGAGAGGTGTTAGGGGTTGTGCAGTAGGTAGAGGTTCCAGCCAAAGACCTTAGCATCCAAACTGAGGGGCTGATTTTCAACAGAAAAGGCAGAACTGAAAGCTTTCACAGATCTAGCCTCAGCTAGAAAACTGAGCACTCTGTGTCCCGACCTCTTCTCATCACTAAGCTTGACTATGGATCAGCTAAAAAGGTAAATACAGCTGTTTTTTTCTGACCCAACCAAAGGAAGTCACTGGCCAGACCCCCAGTAGTGTGAACTGCTTGAGAGACAACTGACTTCAGTGCGACTGTGCTGATTTCCACCAGCCGACAATCTAGGCGCCATGAAACGCCAAGGTAGTGATATCTCTGGAGATTGAGTGTCAAGGATTTTAAAAGGCAGCAAGTGAAAGGAATGTGATCATCTGTGCCCTCCTCCGCCAGGAGCTGCAGCATTAATCACAGCCTGTGATAACAGCTCCAGGCTGTACCATCCTGTTCATCCTCGCAAAGCACGCAGCATTTACAGTCTTACCCAAATGTCTGCTCCAGGCAGAAGGGTGGGCAATGTGACTGTGGAGGTTCAAATCCAGCTGCAGGATCTCAGAGCTTGTTTGGCGCCCTGCATGCCAGTACCATTCTCCTAACAGAGCTACCCAAACTCTTTTGTATTTCAGATTAGGACTAGTCAGACAATTTCCAAGTGAGGCTTACATCATATGAATCTTTAGCTGTGTTTAGGGTGTAAGAGTGCATCACTCTGTGAGTTAACATCGCATCTTCATAGTATGTGTCTCATAGTGTTAAAGGAAACAAAACTAATCCAAAAACACTGCAGGTATTAGGATGTGATTTTAAACAGAGCTCAAGATAAAAGGAGGAGTTTCCCAAAAGCCAGGAGTCCTGTTTTGTGATGCACTTACTACCTAGGAATGGTGCAAAGCAATGCCTGACTATTTATTTGCCTCTTCGTGATCATGTGCACAGATCATAACAGGGCTTGGAGCTAATACCAGTGTCACCAGGGTTTATCCAACCAGACTACTCTGGAGACCATGGATGTAAGACAAAAGTGTGCAATTCCTATTTCATCAGTATGCAGCTCTGCTGTGGCTTTCTGCTCCAAATCAGCACACATCTTCTCCTCTCCAATGACAGTGTTGTCACTTAGTTGATCTTGTTGTTCTCAGTCTTATTTTATGCTCCAAGTCCAATCTGACAGCCAAAATGGTATTCATCTGTTCACATGCAGACACTGTGTTTAGTCAAGTCACACAAGATCACCTCTATACCTATGGAGACAAGCGGGTACTTCCGAGGCCAGCTTCACTTAATCTGTTGAAGTCTGTTTAGGGCAGTTATTTCTCTCAACTGACTCCAGAGAAAACCTGAGTTTCGCTGGTTTCGTCTGGATGTCCCCTCCTCTCTCCCATCCCTGTGCCCCCTGCGCAGTGGAGAATATGTCAAAGGACAACTTAGTGGGCCCTGTAGGATGGACTTGCACAGGCAACCACTTGAAGGGTCTTGGTAGCAGTACCAACGAGAGACACCTCATCTGTATGACTACAGGCTACATTAGGGCAAGAAACCACAGAAACCACCCTCCTTTAGAAAGTCAAAGAATTCATATGTAGCCTCTGTTCATCTGAGAGTAGTCAGGAAACGGGCATCAATTTTTCAAGCCTCCAGCAGGAAGTTCAATAGATTTGCCCTGAATTCAATCCTTCCAAAAAGCCCAGCAGGTAAAGAAGCTGAACAAAAGACCTGACTTTTTCGCCCTCCCTGCACTTTCATGTAGCTAGAGAGGAACAATGCATCATAGCGGCATCTGATCCCAGCTCGCCACAGAGCACTTTGCACAGCCTCCCAAGGAGGGCAATTTTCTTTTGTGCACCAACCTCCACCAGCAGCTGAGTATTTTACGACAGCCACAATAATTAATCAAATAAAGTATCCTTTTGCAAGGCAGTCAGGTGTAATTTCAGCATAACCTAGACCTGGCAGACTGAACTGGTCTCAGCCAAATGCTGCACTTGTGGATGGGCTAAAAAATGTCTGCAGTCTGTTTTCACCTCTTTATTCTGTGGCACAGCTAAGACCCTAAGTGAGTTACCAGTCCTAGTAGGATCTACACATGGGGCCCGGCACACGATGAAAACAAATTAAAAATGGAGACTATATTTGAAATTGAGGGAGATTCAGCACATGAACATGCTCTCAGGACTATTCTCCTCGGAGCAGGGCTGTCTTGCACAGTGCAGGGCTCTACTGGAAACTCCCTTGCTGCTCTTGAGCACGCTGGGATGTCTACACAGCACTGTGCTGGGGCCAGAGCTCGGCTCCTGCCCACGCATGCTCAGGGGACCCCAACTTTAGCCTGGGCTGAGTAGATGCACGGGTGGAAGCAGCATGCCCCGGACCCCAACCTGCCCCATCCTCGGCAGGGTCACCACGGACCTGCTCCTTACTGGGCTGCTCGGACCTCTGCCATCAACAGAGCAAGGCGTACACGCAGACGTGGTGGTGGCTGACTTCAGACTGATGTGTTTTACAATAAAGGCGTGGATTCAGGAGAAGTTTCATGGGTGGCACAACCTGTCGTCGGCCAGGTTCAGGAAGCAGTAACCGTCTCAGCTGTCAAGGCCCACAACTGAGCCAGAGCCTTTACCCCTTGGTTAAGATGGTTTAATCCTTTGGTTATGTTGTTCAGGCAGCTACAAAGAGTGTGTCTATACTCAGAGAACGTCACCATGAATATCCAAGGGACGGTATATGCACATATGTATATATTCACACCCTATTTGGAAAGATAAAAATATCCCCTAGATATAAAGATACACTCTGGCCTACCCTATTTTGTTGACTCCAGCTAGGAATAACTGGGCCGTAGATAGAGATTGGACTGGATTATCTCCTGTGCCCTGCTAGCCTTATAGTCCTTAGGACCCACAGGACCACAGTGGGAGACAGGTCTTGTTCCAAGACTGCACCCGTTGAGGACCTGCACTCAGGTCCCAAAGAAAAATTTAGGGGGATGTTGGGTGGCTTGTCCAGTGTCACACTGGGAACTTGTTCCTGAAGTGATCTCCACGGGAGTTAGGTACTTGGGCTATTTCTAAGCCCTGTGAAGTGCCCCTTTTTAAAACAGTCTCTAGGTGATATGCCACCACGAAGGAAACATATGGCAGAGTTAGGAGCTGAACCCTGATCTAATCTCAGTTTGATACCTTAATTGCTAACGCACCTCTGCTCTTTTGCTATGTTTGCTAAAGAGAGACCTTACTGCAGCCACTGTTCTAATAACACTCCAGTGAGCTCTTATGCTGCATTAGTCACCCATGAATCTCGGTCAATTTACAAAGGAGGGGATGATGCTATCCTTATTTCACACTGAGGGAAACTGAGGCACAAGGTGAAGATGTGACTCTCCCCAAGGTCACACAGGAGGTCAAGGGCAGAGCCAGGAAGGTGCACTGTGTCTTTTGTAGACATTCAAGTCTATGTCTAAGTCTCCAGATCAAAATGCCTTTAATAAAGGCAGCTTCTCTGAGCAGAACTCTTCTCTGTCCTTAACCAGGCCTAATAAGTAGTCATCTTGCACTCTACTTTTTCTGCTTCCTACTGGTCTGGCCTCTGCTGTATGGTCTCTCTCATTTCAGTGCTGTTAGGACTGGCTGGAACAAGGCCTCTGCAAGTTGTTATAAACCTGCAAGGTTTTCCCTCAGCGGGAAACCCTTTGCCAGGCTTTTAAGTGAAATCCCCCTCCTCCACCCCACCTGACCCTACACGATCCTCTCATCTCTCTTCAGCCTGGGGAAATTCAGGGCAGCCCTTCAGAGAGGCTGGGGTCAGTCTCCGAAAGAAAAGACTAGCAGGACTAAGAGGGTTCAAATCAGAAGATACCAGCCCTGTTTTATCCTGCTCAGAGTCCTGATGACTCCAGAGGGTGTTTTGCTTGAACAGGGACTGTACAAACTAAGCAGAGACTCTGCTCTGCCCTTCCAGGGTGCCTTTGGTGCAAGCCACTTCACAAGCAGGCATCACTGTCACATCCCCCTGGGGATACAGGGGACAGCTCTGTAATCGCCTGAGCTAGGGGACACAGACACTCCCTCACTGATAGCCTGCACGTTCAAAGTATTGTACTAATTTTGCACCTGAGGAAACTGAGTCACAGGGGTTGTTCACTGCTCTGTCTACTGCACTTCGCGTTTGGTGGCATATCGAGTCACTGGGTGTGCTTCAGCACATGGGATGCTTCATGCTTTCCAGGGCATCATCTGCCTGAGCTGAAGCCGCACTTGTACATCATTGTCAAAGCAGAGGTTAGACTGAAGGGCGTATCTGTTAGGTGCTGCACAGGCATAACACAGAAGTCAGTTCATCCCTGACCAGCCCAGATGTGCAAAGAACTGGAGGCTCCAAGAGGTGAAGTGACTTCTCTCCATGCCAAGCTCCCACTTGGTGAGGAGCAGAGCCAGAAATAACGATAGAAGTCCCTCTGTGAGCAGAAGAGCTAAGAAAAGCCACATTTACAACCATGAAACTCCAATTCATAAGATTTCATGATTGTAAGTAGGAGCTAATCCCCAAAAGAAGTCTTTCATTTGGGGACATTCAGAAAGGCTTTCTCCCACTCAGGCTCACCAGTGTCCACTGTCACACTGCAGGGCACTAGCTTTTTCCCACGCCTGCCTGCAGATCTTCATGGAGTGCATTTCATTTCCTTGTGTTTGCTCCACTTCTGTCAAATTTGGAGAGAAATTGGCCAACAAACTCTACAGTGATTAGGTGACACACCTAAAGAGACATGCAGTGTGACCACACAAGCCTTGTTTCCTCAGGAAACCAGACTAGATGAACAAGTCAGCTCTAATCAGGCATGTAATTTATTCCAGTTTTAATGAGCTGCTCAATTCCTACCCTTGTTTGCAGTGTTTTGAGGTATCCCTCCAAGGAAGGGGGTTGCTGTTACTATTTGTAATTCACGCTCAGCTACACATAAGTATATAACTGGGTATTGCTGTAGGGACGTCACAGTCTCACTCAATGGCCTGAGTATAACATGAGCTGCACTTAAAAAGATTGACATTTCTTCCAGCCCTTTTTACTTAATATCTTCACTGACTGCTGAGTTCAGTGCTGCGAGGACAGAGCCTGGTCTGCTACTTTGAATGATAGTCTCCTCCGTGGAAGGAAGGGGTATAACAGGGCAGTGGGGGGAGATATTGAGGGATATTTCTAAGAGCAGTAAGGTTGCCCAACCAGCTCTGTCTCTCTGTCACCTGTCACCCCAGAATGATTAACCTGAATGAACAGCAATTGTGATTCACCCCATCATCGTATCCCAAGCTGACAGGGCTCTCATGGCCAACATCACTCGATGCTCTCATTTCTTCCCCTGCCCCTTTGGGTGCAGGCACAGCAGATTTAGTAGTGGGGACAGCAGCATTGCAGTGTCTTGCTGGAGAAACGCATCTGCATTGCCAAAAACTCTCCTTCCCTGGGGACAATGAGCTTCTCCACCATCCACAAACACAAGCAGCATCCCCATACAGAGCTCTCCCCGCCCTGTATCCCATTGTGCTGGAGAGCAGCACTCTCTTAAATTGTCTGTCACAGCTCAGCACAGGCGCTAGTGTGAAGAAGGAACAGTGTCCTTGCAGTATACCTGCTCCAACAGACCTCCCCAGTGTGACAGCAGATTGGGCTGATCTGCTCATTAATTGTTTATAAATCTCCATCTATTGCATTACTGAATTACACAAAAGGTCAAATAGTTCCTGCTGTGGATCCCAGCCCTCAAGTGGACTGTGACTCAGCACCCCCAGACCTTTGAGATACGCTGTAGCCCCAGGGGCCTGCAGAAACCAAAGGGAACCGTAAAGCACTGATGGGGAGTTTTGTCCATCCTTGTTCTGGCTCAAGGATGCTACAAGCACCACCAATGTGGCATGGGACACAATGGGGAGGTGTATAGATGATACCGTTGACAGCTCACAGGGGTGGTCACTAGTTCCAGCAACATGATATTTGCTGATATTAATGCCAAAGACTGCTCTGGCAAAGGAAAGCATAAAAACAGCTCTGCCCCATCTTTCCCTGGGCTTTACCTCCAGGCTTGCAGCACAGATTATGAAATCCTGGTTATCTGGGCTTTGTTATTCCGACAGGATTAAAGGCAGCCAAGAGCTGAGCAGAGGAGTTTGAGAGCAGACTATCAAATGATGGTTGTCTCGCTCACTTGGACAGGCCCTAAGAGTACAGATTCTCAATGGGCTTGAGAAAGGCTCTTGCAAGGGGGTTATGGGTGAAATAACCATCCTCCTTATTTTTTCGGATCAAAACATTCTCCAGGCTGTAGGAGAGAGAAATCCAGTGTCTGTGGATTCTGGAGCTTGTCTCAGCACAGAGTAAATCTACTGATCTTGATGGCACTGATCCAGCAAAGCTGAGGATGAGAGGAAGCAGGACAGAAATAGCAGGGACAGCACAAAGTAATGTCAAACACCACTGATGTCGGAAAATACCCTAAGACTTGGACGTGGGAGGCAGAGGTTTGATGTGCTTTAGCTAGGCTTGCACTGCTCCTTTCTACTCACTATAACACGCACGAGGTGGCCCTAGTCCTGAGAGCCTCAGCCAGGTAAGGGGAGCCTACCTCTGGTGATGGGAGGGTGGATCAGTCCCTGATCACTTGATCAAGAAGCCAAATAGGTTATAATGGAAAAAGAAAGTATCAAAAAACTGGCAGTGCTTAATGGTAATGGGGTCCTGTGAGCTCACTACCTTCTTACAGTCTGTGTTCTCTCACCTGGATGTCCCAGTGATGCTCCATGAGCAAGGAAAGGCAAAAAATATAATACATCCTGGGATATGTGATTTAGCAAGGGGACACTTCCTATAAGGGAGTACCCTTCTCTGTGTGATTTTTGTTAGAAAGTGTTCAGATTCATGGATACTTCCACTGCCCTCCCTTTCTGCCCCACTGTATTGTGAAAATCTTTGAACTCACTCAGGGTCTCTCAGGTTGGCTGTAGGGACCTCTGGAGATCACTTAGTCCAACCCCTCTAGTGTTTGATTTGGCCTTTTTTTGACCACTAGAAGTGAGATAAGTCATCAGAGGAGTGAAATGTGCTCTTTTGGACAATGGAAGATACCTTGGGCAACACAGAATGGCTTGGTCCCAAGAGGTGGAAGAACCGGGTTCTGGTCCTAAATCTAATACAACCCAGGTACGGCCCAGAGCATGTCTTCCTTGTGCCTCAGGGTTTCGGGCAGATGAGCCCCACTTGGTATTTGCAAAGCTGTCTCTGGTGAAAGGTAACATGCTTACATCCCACTCCCACACCTGCTCACCGGTGGGTCTCCCTTCAGGAATCCACTTCTGCACTGTTGTCTCATCTCCTCTCCTCCAGCTGTACCAAAAAATTCCTTTTGTACTTTCTGCTCTCCACATTTTCCTCTGTTCGTCTGTCCCTCTTCAGGTGGGAAGAAAGAGGATGACTGGTGGTATGGTGAGACAGAGGTTCACGGAGGCTCAGTTTGTCATTCAACCAACACTTGGAATAACCTTGGGCATGTCCTCTCGTAAGTCTTCCTTCCTCCCACAGATCTTAAAGTTTGAGGTGCTGCTGCCTGTGCAGCAACAAGAACAGTAGAAACCTCCACCTAAGGTATCCTGTAAGTCTATAATCAACCTAAAACGTAAGTTTAAACTCCCTTCATGCATGTGAAAACTGTATTCAGGTCTTCTGCACGCCTAACTAGGTTCTGCATGGCAAACACTAGGTTATTACACCAGGTTAGACACAGGAAAGGGGAAGGCAACTGCAGAAGCAACACACTGTAACAGCAGCTTCATAGGACTGAGGTATGGGAAGAGCTGGACACTTTTCTACAAATGCTCTGAGAGTGTCAGTGGGATCAAGCATTCAGTTTTGGGGTCTCAGTTAAGTTTAGGTGGGAGTCAGTACCTAGCTGCTCAGACTGGGCAGGTCTGGGAAGAACTCAGAGAACAGTGTCAGGGAATGAAGTGTCCTCAGAGATTTTTGGCTTTGCATTTTGGATTTTTGCACATCCATCTGGCATTCAATCTCTGTTAAATGCCTATTTTTCATTGGATTTAGCCACTTTTTACTCCACTTCCCATTCTTCAAAGCAGGAACAACTGCACTCTGCTCTCTCCCTGTATATAGGCTGTAAGAGCTTTCTGGAGCAGGTGTCACTCATAATGCGTGTGCAGCACCACGTGCAGTGAGGCTCAGGGATGCTACCCGGGGATGGACAGCAGCCTAAGCACTAAGAGGCTTTCCTGTTTAGCACTACGCAAGAGCTTGGCTGGAGGACCAGATAGTCACAAACACATCGGCTCATCCCATATCAAGTTTTCCTTGCACGTTACCTAGCAGAGAACAGCGTTTCACAGTGCAAAGCTCTCGTACACGTCACCTCCACATCCTGCCAGCCCCTTGTTACAGTGACACTCGCTCCACTGCGCTTTGGGAGCAACAAACCGCTGGCTCTGCCCCAAACAAACAATAAAAGTCATCCTTACCCCCTTCACCATCAAAAGGAACCAGCAGAGCTGATCTGGCACCAGGTGGAATCAGCAGCAGTAACGCGCAGCAATTACTCCCTGACAACGCGGTACCAGGGCAGGCAACCGTGAATGTGCCTGGAACTGAGAGAGCCTGAAGTCGTTTCTCCCCTCCACCCCTTTCCGCTGGGTTTGGAAGCTGTTCCCTGCAGCTCCAGGAAAGGCTTTGAAAAAACTACGAGCTGACAATGCCTTCATTAATCACAGAATAATCCTTTCCATGGCAACCCAAGGATTGCGAAGTCACAAGTTAGCAAGCATAAGACAGAAACACTGTACTGCAACTCCTGGTCCATGGAAACTTAATAGCAAGCAAGATGAATTGACTGCTCTGAAGGGGAAAAATGAATTAGAAATAATACTCCACTGGGAAAGGGTTTCATCCTTGGGCTTGCTTCAGATCTCACAATTGTTGGTGCTAGTGTAGAGACACGGTAACTTGGTGAAGTTACTCCAGTCATACCCTGGAAAGCCCGAGAACAGACTCTGGCACTACATGTTGGTTCTGCAAAGGAAGCGCAAAGCTTTCAGCGAAAAGGTCAGGCAGAAGAGAAAGACAGTTTGTCACCAGCCTATGACCACGACTTAAATGTTAAGCATGATTTAGACAAGTGTATTTGAAAATTAGGAGAGCTCAGAAATTGCAGTGCAACAGATGAAAACAACTTGAGTGTCACTCAACAGGAGGGAGTTACTGTCCTGGCTTTGTCCTTGTTTGTCCCTGTTTTGTGTCCATGGGGGAAAGAGTGCAGACACCGGGTAGGGAGGTGACTTCCCCAGGGTCTCACAGGAAAGCAGGTTTTGTCTGGAGCTTTGGCAAAGCTCAGTCTAAAGTTGCAAGGGCATCCCATACCTTCATACCACCATCACTGAGACCACTGCGGACAGAGATAAGACCAACAGCATCATAAAGTGAATGAAAAGGAAGGGATATGAGTCAGTTTGTAACGCATGCTCTTGGCATGCTATGTCCTTGATATCTTGAAGCAAGGCATAGGTTAACCCCATACAGTTGGCTCTTGGACATCCTTTTGCCTGGCCTATGAAGAAAGGCACTCCCATGCCAGCACAACAGCCTTGGACTGCAGGAAGACTAGCTCTGGCTCCCACCAGCTCCTTCTGTGGGGGCATTTAGTCGGGGACAGCCAGGCAATCTTAGACCCACTGCCCTGTTGCCCTTCGAACTCTCCTTCCATGTTACCTACAGGAGAGGTTCTCCGTAGTGCACCCCAGTCTTCCTAGAGATGCTGAGAGATGCCAGCTCCACCTTCCTTAGGATATTATGGCTGTATCTATCCTAGGAAAGCTTGGGATCCTCCTTTGTTCCCATGTCAGCTGCTCCAGAACAGCCCATATCCATATAATATTCCATATAAAACACTATATCCATCTAATACATATAATACATATCCATAATACTCCCAAAGAGGGCAACAACACACAAACGGCTTAGTGGGAATTGCCTATCCCATGCTGGCTCACAGTCCATGCGCAGGGATTGTCTGGAGAGTGCCAGGGATGGTCTCAACAATTTGAGCACCTGGGAAGGTTTCGGGCGCTGCTTACCAACACCAACGTGACCCAGTGGGACATGCAGACAAAATACAGCCTGGATCTGAACTGTGCTACGCTGCAGCCATGGGAAATTCTTGCTCTCAGACATCAGCACCAACTGCCTGAGAGCAGGCTTTTCTTTAATTGCCCAGGTGAAGCCTTTGGAGCTGGGCAAGAGCAGGGAGAGGGTGGGAGACCCCAGGACCAGTGCGGCTGGGGGAGGTGCCTGGGGTCTGCTGTCACCACCGGCAGGTCTGTGCAGCAGGCGCACCCCCAACAACCTGTCCCCGTCCCGAGGCACCTCCAGATACAACCCAGCATAATACGACAGGGCTGGAGGGGGGGGTAGGGAGGGTCCTGAGTCCCCCAGCACAGGAGCTAAATGACGCCCCTGCCCAGGCTCGCTGCCAGGTGACCCAAGCTAAATGAAGCAGCAGCTGGAAATTACCGAGGGTCTAATCCGTGCTGCAGGAGCTGAGCTGGCTCGGGGCTGCTGGGCATTTCTGGCAGGTTTGGGGTCCCCCCTCCCCACCCCTTCCCCGGGTTTGAAGCGGGTGCTGGGGCAGGGCTCTGCAGAGCCCCGGGGGCCAGCCCCTGCCCATTGCGCCCCATCGCAAGCGTTGCACCCCCACCACAAGCTTTGCACCCCCACCGCAAGCGTTGCACCCCCACCGCAAGCGTTGCACCCCACCGTGCTGCATTGCAACCGTGGCACCCCAGGACACCCCGTCCGGAGCATCCCCAGCCCTCAGCCGCACGCCGCTCCGGTCCACACCCCCCGGTGCAGCCTGCCAGCCGCCCTCCACCTTACCTTAGCGGGGCATGGCCCGGCGGGCCGGGGCCGGGTCCGGGGCCGCGGAAGGGGCGCTGGTGCCCGGCGCGGCGCCGCGCTGCCTCCGGCACCGAGCGAGGGCAGCGCCTGTGCTACCGCCGCTGAGCCTCTTAGCGGGGGAGGAGCCGGGATACGGCCAGCCCCTGGGGTGTGTGTGTGTGTGTGTGTGTGTGTGAGTGTGTGTGTGTGTGTGTGAGTGTGTGAGTGTGTGTGCAACATCTCCCGCCCGGGCACACAGCAAGCGCCGCGCTCCCCATGCATCCCCGCTCCCCCCTAAATGCGCCCTCCTGCATCCCTAGGGTCTGCCCCAGACCGTGGTACCACCCCATGGACAGGCAGCTGGAAGCCCTGCTAGGAGTTCAGCTGCTTTTTTAAGTCCTCTTTGTGCAGAGCTGGATGCTTTCTTGGGACACCGAACAGTCAGCAGCACCCCTCTGCGCCATGCAGACAGGGCAGTGAGGGCTCAGGTCTGTGCAATTTGGGGGGGATCATACTGAGGTGCCTTGGTATGGGGTCAGGTACTGGCAAGCCCTCTGGTTTGAATGCACCAGCCTGTGCTTGTAAATGCAGAAACTGGGAGAGAGAAAGGCTAGAGAGCCAGGAAACTCAGCTGAGGTTCTGCACATAAGCTTAACTCTGACCTGGTTACTCTGTTTTTATCCGGGCTAGTGTCTTGTCTCCTTCCTGCTGAAAAAAACATGAGGTTGGTGTTTAGTTGTACTAAGAAACATTACCAAGGTTTCTCACTTCAGTACAACTCAGCATGGCATTTTAGCCTGTAAATGTTGTAAATGCCATTATCAAAATACACCTTGGTTTTGCAATGCTGATGCACAAGGTGTTTCTAAGCTTTGGTTAGGAATGAGTGGGCCTGCAAGCCGTTCTTGGCCACAATTATAACGAGCAGGAGAGGATTGTGTGGGCTCCAACACAGGAAGGGTTATATGAGCTTGGAAACTGATTGGGAAGGTCCCTCCTCTCTGGTTTTTCTTCCTTCCACAAACACCCCTTCTTCCAGCCCTGGGAGACAGTGTCCTCTCCTAAGGACCGGGACGTCTGATTTTTGTGGCAACACTGCAGGCTTGGGAGGGATCAAAAACACAGACATGTTAGCATGACTCTTACAAGCTCAGGTGAGGGTTTCTGCAGAAGTCCCACCTGAGCAGGCAGGAGCCCCAGTCTTTGGTGATTTTTTGTAGTTTCAAGCCTGGAAATGCCCTCCATGCTCTCGCTGAAACCTGCTGTTGGTTAAGGTGATTTCCAGTATTTGTAAATCCTGTTGGTGGAAGAAGGAAGAGGGAGCTGCGTTCCTGTGTGACCCCAAAATGGGGGTGTACGGTGAAGCTGCTAGTCCTACCCCTGCACCTGCCTTGGAGGGGAAGGAAGGAAGATGAATCTATGGGAATGTCCCATGGACCAGGGGCACAGAGTGCAGGAAGGCAATGGGGATAAAACAGCGCTGCGACACATCTCTAGGGGATTACTTCTCTTTTCCTGGAAGGGTTGTGATACCATAGAAGTAAAAAGGAGAGTCTCCTTCCTCCAATGCTGAACAAGGAGCTCTGCTCAAATCATGGGAAAAGTCATGTCACAGCCACCCTGCTCCTTTCTGAGGCCTTGGAGATGCCCCACTGCTGCCCAGCCCTGTCACAGGATTCAGGTTCAGGTTTAGCTATTAATACACTTTTATCTGATTTTAAGCTCAAGAGAGATGATTTATGATCCCCTAGAGCAATCACTTGAGTCCTGCTCAATGTGCGAAAGTTGTTTGTGTAGATGTGCGAGCAGGTATTGGCTGGGACTGTAAATCGCTTGTCTCCCAGCCACATCCAATATGCCGCTAATACCCTTGGTGACGGTCCAAAGGAGCAGCTCAGCCTATTACTTGTGCCTGGCTGCTGGCCGTGGGCATGTGGGAAGCCAGTGAGAGAGGTTCTGCCAGGATCACGGTGCTGCACCTGCCTGTCTACATGTGCTGCTTGATTTAGAGGTGGGATCTGACCAGCGCAAGGAGCCTTGGGCAGCTCCTGCTCAGCACAGACTGTCCCAGCTGTGGGACACCAGCTAATCCCAGGGTATTTAATACCTGGGACATTAGCCAAAGGTGTGGTGGCTGGGTGTCTGAGGAGCACCAACAGAGAGGCAACAAGCCCATCTCCTTGCGAAAAGCCCTGCTACCTTTGCAGACCTGCTGATAATCCTTGATCCTCCGGAGTGGCAGGAGCAGATATCCATATGGGGGGAACTCTGTTCGGGCCTTGGGGTGGGGAAGCTGCAGGCTGTGTGGGACCCAGGGCCAAGGAGAAGTATTCCAGCTCCATCTTGTGGCCAAGGCGGGATGTTCCTCCCTGAAGATGATCCTGGAGGTGGTAAGGAGGCTCTGAAGCGGCAGTTAGGTTAGTTACTTAAACATTAGTGAGCAGAAATACTTCGCAGATGTCGTAGCTGGAGAGATGAGGAGATGCTGCAGGACCCTTTGGGAGCCTGTGGTCCACTCCGCTTCCTTCTGATGTGCTGTCAGTGTGTGCAAGCTGCCCACGTCCCCATGCTGATGTGCTTGGGGCCCCACACTAACTCCAGCACCCCTGCACGTGTTGCCAGCCCCACATATCATTGTGCACCATCCAAGCTTCAGTGCCAGCACAGGCACAGGTGGGACTGCAGAACCCCCTGCTTCTGAAACACCTCCACTTTCAAGCCCCGTAGGAAAAGCCCAGCAGGCACCACTGCCCCAGTATCAGCAAAACTTAAATGTGGATCCTGATGTGGAAGCATGGACCCCACACCTGCAGGACAATTTGTGTCCCATCCAAGTTTGTGTAGACCTTTCTTTGAATGTGCGCAAAGCAGGACTCGGGGAAACCCCCAGAGACCTGGCCCAGACCACAGTTCTTGTGCCATACCCAGCAACCACAGTCTCAGGCATGGATCCATGGGTGCTCAGCCATGTCTCCTGCTGAGGGGATCTTTCAGGGGAGAAATCGGAAGTTCAGGAGGCTGAGATGTCTCCTGCTGGCAAGTAAGGGCTCTTTTTGGACGAATTGTCCTTCAAGCTATTTAAGTGATGGAGGCAGAGAAGGAGAATGCACCTTTCTCTATCTCCTTCTAAAGGTTTGGGCACAAACTTTGTTCCAGGGTATGATCCCAAGAGCAGGAGGAGCTGGAAAGGTGCCTCTACCCCACAATTAAAACGGCTCTTTCTGGATGGCTTTTGCCTGCTCTGGAGATCCTGAGGACAGGCTGTAGATGAGCGCAGCTTCTCTGTACCAGAAACACCTCACATACAGACAGATCATGGAGCTGGAAGAAGAAGAGGGGAATACAACCCTGGAGCCAGCAGGGCTGGAGAATCCCGGGGGCAGAGGCATACTTACTGCAGAGCTCTTTCCAAGCATGGTGAGACGGGAAGAACCAAGTTCCCTCAAGGATGACTGCTCTAGCAGATGGGGTCTCCAGAGAGAGACCAGAACATCCCTTCTTTTGCAGGAGCTATCGCTGCACATGGCTGGCTCAGACATCCTTCCCACCATGGTTTGTGAGACAAATAAGTGCGTTACCTCCCCTGCCATCCAGGCCAGCTCCCCTGCACCTATTCCTGGTGCCTGTTGCTGGTGTCCCCATCCTTGCCAGTTCTCCTTCCCCAGGAGGGAGGATTTGGTAGCTGGAGAACAGCATGCAACTGTGGTGTGGCTACTTTGAGGTATGGGATGCACAGGGTTTACACCCAGAGGAGGCTACCCTTTTCCTCCCGTGGCTTTGCCCCATGGTGAGTGAACACGTGAGTGTAACCTTGCATGAAACCTTCATGCAATCTACCTTGCCACAGCCTCAAAGTCCACAGAGAAAATCATTCGAATGGAGTTTACTGAATCAAGTAATGAAAGGGCTCTGCAGAGCTGTCTTGTGTCCATCGAAAGCTTTCTGGAAGAACACAGCAGTTTAAAGGGATGGAGTCTGAATAAAATATACACAATTCATTTATTATACAGGTTTACAGCTGTACAGTGTTGGCTTTCTGTTTGGACCACTCTCTGATCTTGTGCAGCGTGACACTTCAGTGCCTTTGGAGATGAAGACATGTTGACAGCCTGTTTTAACATGCACATGTCACAAAACAGATTTAACAACGTGTAATGAAAGGTTTCTCGTGACTAATGAAATGATTAACAAAAGAAACAGGCAATAAATCAGAGACATGTCCTACACCATCTAGGGGGGACCGGAGAGTGATAATTGGACCCTCCCTTCCTTCACATATAAAGACTTGAATATTTGTTTGCTTAATTGAAATAGAAAAGACATCAACATTAGCAACAGCATTTCAATAACTGCCTTCCCCAGCCTGCTTTAAAAACAAGACATAAAAAAATGCAACACAGGCAATTTTTGTTATTCTCTTGGAAATGAAGGGGGAAAGAAGGCTTCTGCTCTAACTTAAAGCTTTCCTTTTAAAAAGAAAAAAATGAGGAGAAAAAAAGAACAAAACTATTATTAAGACATTTTGGTCCTGATATAATATGATTTTTTTTATAAAAAAGGGCTACTAAAAAGCTGCCCTTCCTCTCATTATGGCTTGATTCTCTGTAAGAAGGAAGGAGACTGGCCACTGTTGTTGGAGAATCCCACTCCTCAGTAAGCTTCAGCACGGTTCCTCGGGGATTAAGGTGCTGCTTGACAAGAGTAAGGGCTCTCCTTGGCCAAATGGCTCTAGCTTGCTGAAGCTATCGATAGCCTGATTTCCTGAGAAAACAGGGATAATGCAGGCACACTGGCTACACCCACCTGCCTATGATGGTGCATCACTGATCCCTGTCACTGTAGCTGTTTAGATTGATTTCAGCTCAATTTGCTAGGCAGCAAAGCTCTCAGAGGTTCAGATTTCTCAAAGATTCATAAATTGGGCAGCTGGGTTGGCACCAGAGATTGTTTGTGCATTGACTGAGGAAAAGGTTGCAGTGTGAGCCTGCTATTAAATGCAGAGAAATCACAGGAGAATGAGACTTAAAAATGCCCTCAAAGCAGGAAAAGCTTCAGCTGGAATTAGCAATCGCCCCTGAGGTCAACTCACAGCCTGCCAGACCAGGGATGCTCACGGTATGGCTGCTCACAAGATCCCTTCTGTTGAGGGTGCCCCATCCCCTACCATCACAGCATCTCCCCACGTTGCCCCTCACCCCAGCAGCTCCTCTGTAAAGGCAGCTGGAAGAGCTGGGAGGGAGCTTCAAAACTTCCCTGTACCAGTGATGAGAACACGTCTACTTCCAGCTTAAAAGTATTTGTGGCTGGTGTATTCTCATTCCTTCCTGTGACGTTCTGCCTTACCTAAATAGCTCTTCTCCCTCCCAGGTGAGGTATTTTTAGGCAGTACATTCCCTCATACCTCTCACTGTGAACATGAGACTGTGAGGTCTTCTCCTAAGACAGGGTCCCTGATCCATAAATCAGAAACATTGGTTTTGGCCCCTCAGTGCTGCTCCCAGTTATTTTCAGTGCTGACCCCCCCCCCCCCCCCAGCAATGGGATCAAATCAAAATAATTCTGAATCAGAGGGCTGCCCAAATTCAAGGATTTGATCTGACCTTGGGAGGGGTCAAGACATTGTTTAACCAAACCGAGTGCATCTGAGCCAGTTCTGAAAGCTGCCAAACTGATCCAGGTCGCAGTGATGGCAACAGGAGTCAGAAGGCGCTCAGCATAAGCCAGGAAAAATTGGTAGGCGGAGAGAGCATCGTGTGGGCCACTGCCTGCCTCTGAGTCATGTAAAACAAGACCTAAGAAAATGAGCAATTTGGTCAACAACCTAATTCGTACCCACAAGAGATGAACACCTAAACTCCGAAGATAAGGAAAGGGGAACCTGCAAAAATCGATTAAGTTGTACTGTACCCTTCCTGATGCACCAAAAATTGAACTGGCAGCTAACTTGATTTTGTAGAACAACTGATCATGTTACAGACTTAGCAGATCTGTATGGAATTAAAAAAAAAAAACAAAACAGCCTTATACAGCACAAACATTGACATTTAGTAGGACAGACAGAAACCCTGCTCTCTATGATAAAAGAAGGCATGCATGTTCACCTGTCCTTGCAGACAAATTCTGCTTAGGCAAGAATTTACTGAGATTGCCTTGTACCGCTTTTTGCAGGAAGCATTACGTCATGTGTATTCCCTTCCCTTTGTATGCAGGTGACTGCAGAAGATTTGGTTCATATAAAATCATTTACATCTGACAGAAATTCCCTTAACTTGCACGATTTTTAAAGGCACATTAAAAAAAAAAAAAACCCAAACCCTAAACAACAAAATAAAAATGCCTTGAAACCTGCCTTGACCAGCTATCGGAAGGACAGCCAAGGGTCTGCGGTTTTCCTTATCTGGGATGGTTTTAAAAGAAGCCAGATTCTGCCACCCAGTGGAATAAGCAGGATAAACCCAGTATTCATCGCAAGCAAGGCACAGAGCGCGGCCCTAGATACAGGAGGACTGTGCTCAGTCCCCGAAGATGCACTGGGGCTGTGCTTGTGAGACTGCATCTAGTCCAGTGCAGCCAATTCTCCAGGCCAATAGGTCAGAAATTGAAAGTGAAAGATGGACACTGGTATTAATTAAATATGCCCAGCGTTTTCAGGCTGCATTGGGAGCAGTGCTCCTCTTCTCTCCTTTAGCGCAAACTAACATACCACTGTTTTTAAAAGAATTTGTGAAAGCGAGGCACAGAGAAATGATGCACTGGAAATACGTATGCAGTGGTAAAGGTCAAGCCCAGTCAGCCCAAGCTCCCCATTCCCTGGACCTGCCGCTCTGGCCTTCAGAGTAACCAATATCCTTCTGAACGCTCAATGTCCCTAGCAGACTCGTGCCTGTGACAATCCACCCTGGCCATGGAGCTCTGGCATCTCTGTCCCACTCGGCGAAAGGCTGGGTTCGATCTGTAGGGATGGGGACCGCATGCAGCAATGGCGACAGCAGGCACCAAGGCAGTGGTGGCACATGCAGGAGACCAGAGCAACTCAAAACCTGACCCTGGAGAACAGTTGTCCAGCTGTCTGTTGGTGGCTTTGTACCTTCAGAGAGGTGTGGGGCTGAACAGGACTCGCGTGAGACATCTGGTCCATAAAATGATGGAGCCTTTAGTCTTGTTGGATAGCTTTAGTCTTGCAGGATAGCTTTGGCCCTGTTGATTGGGATTTGGGAATGTGGGAATGTCCTGGTGCTTTTTCTTTCCAGTTGCTGTGTGTAAACCCATACCCAGAAAACATCCAAAAGCCTCAGTCCATTTTTGCTCTTGGCCATCTCTTTTCCTGAGGTGCCTCTGCAGATAAGCAATTGAGCGGCAGTTCACTGGAAATGACTTTCTGCACACTAGTCTAAAGTTAAGCAGACATACTGAGGGTGCAGAGAAGTGCCTGGTGGGACCGCGGTGGCCACGCGTGTGCGTGGTGGCACGTGCGTGCCAGCCCCATGTAAACAAACAGCACCATGGCATCCTGCTCTGGCTGTCAGAAGACACAGCATGCCCACAACGATCCCACGGGACACGTCAGCGGCGTGGGCTGTAGAAGATGCAAGCCAAAGAATTGTTTCGGTTCCCCCAAAAGGCACCATTTTTTGAACATCGAAAACACAAGATTGGCTCTGTTGAGTGGAATGCATGCATAGTTCATATACACTTACAGATGGTATATATGCTCCGTGTGTATATATATATGTGTGTGAGTATGTATATATATATGTATAAATATACATAGGTGGCACCAGAAGAAGAGTCCTTGAGTATTTAGACATTGGTGAGGATGTTACTGCTGAGCAGCCTCACAGCGATGGTTCCGGGAAGATCATTCGATCTCCTGTTCCCCTTGTCCTGGAGATGCAGTGTGTGCACTGACTGCTGGTCATTGGGTTCCCCCGTGAGCACCACTTGGCCCAAGAACTCATCACTTATTAAGTTGTGGTTCCAGATCTGGGGAAACAAAATAGACACGAGGGCAGTTCCTTGCAGCCAACCTTCCTGTACCGGGGAAGAGATGAGGTTACTGGGGGCACGTTCTGAGCTGGAGCTGTGGAGGTGGTTGAAGCATGTGGGTTTCACTCTGCAACTGAGGGGCTAAGGACATGCACTCGCCAGTTCTTGGTGCTCAGCTGCAGTGGTAACTGGCTAAGCTACGTGGATTGACCGTGCTCAGCCATGGGAAATGGTCCTGCTGTGGAGGGGGGCGAGTGCAAAGAAAGGGTGGACAGGGAGGTCTGAGTGAGGCAGGCTCTTGACTCCTCAGATGACTGCTCGCCTGTCAAGTACCTGAACAATGATAGGTTGTCCTGGCTTCTTGCGGTAGAAGAGACCTTTCACATCAAATTCTGGAGCCACTGTGTTTTTATTCACTGGCGAGCGAACCTTTTCCCCTTCACACTTTATGATCACGTAAGGGTCTGCTCCTGGGGAGAGAAAAGAGAATTCATGCTTTGTTGTAACTGCGGTAATTCCTCAGACCTTTTCCAGAGGTCCCATGCAGCAGTTCCTCCATACCTCACCACAGAAGATGGGTATCTATCAAAAAGTTCATGATAGTTCAGAGACTATCAGACCATGGCTGGAAGTTACCTGAGCTTCCATTAGTCAGTACTTCCCCTTTAAAAAGCAAGTGCAGGTTCTGGGAATTTCAGTAGAGAATGAGTTATTGCTGTGGGAATTTAATTGCCAGACTGCATTTTCTCATTGTGGGCTTTAGTGGACATGACGGAAACACAGACCAGGTGGATGTGTTTTCATGTCCAAGGGCAGCATGGGAATAAGGAGGAACAAATAACCCCTTTCTGGAGGCCAGGGACTTAATAACCTCCTTTCTGATTGCCAGACCACCTCCTCACTTTCTGCTTGCAATGTCCGTGGCTCCCCTGGTGAGACACAGCTGCCGGATTTCGCAGCTGTTTTTCCAAACCAGTCTTGTCTTTTGGGATGTCCAATGAAATCCTCATATTCCACCATCTGGAGCCAAATTCCAGTCTGTAAAACACTACTTCCAAAGTAGTCTGAAAGGACGGGGCTGGGAGATGGGAGAGATGCAATTGCCCTGGAAACCACCAAACCAGCAGGCTGCTGGCAGTGGGAGCTGAACAGCTGGAATACAGCTGGGAAAAGCCATTCCTGGGAGCATTTTCCTGAAAACATGTTTTATGGCACCAGGATCTAGACATATCCCTGTCTGTAGGAGAGAAAGATAGAGCTTGTTTCTGTGAAGAGTTCAGAGACCTCTGGCTACAGATCTCCCTGCACTGTTACAGGTACACTGAGCTATTGAGGGTAACCTGAGAAAAATCAACCTACCCAGGGGAAGATTCGCCCCTTCAAACACCAGACAGGAATGGAGGACTCCCTTTGTGGCATCTGATAAGGAAGGAAATTGGGCTAGTATGTGCTCATTACCTCCAGAGCTCCAGTGACATGCTGCATAGCTAACAAGGCTTGGATTAAAATATTTAGATATATATATTTAAATTAAAATTTTAATTCACATTTTTAAATTTAAGTTTTGATTTTTTTAATTTTAAATTTGTCTAATTTTGCTTGGAAAATTCTTGCCACATTCAGACCCATATACTTGGCTCAGAAGAGGGAAGAAAAGCTATGGGATGGTCCATTCCCATTGTGGAGAGGCATTTGCTTCTCTAATCACAATGTCTAGACCTTCCACCCCTACTCCAATGATCTTCCACTGCAAGTCATCACAAGCACTGGGTTGCTTGGTCCAGATGCCCCAGGAGGACTGAACGTGGAGCTCTTGCCATGAGCTTCTGTATGGCTGCAGGACACAGGGTCAGCATGGTACAGATATCTTTCATGCAAGAAAAGTGTTGTCTGTCAAAATTGCGTCAGAGCATGGACCATAAAGATGAATCTTTAGAGACTGAGGCGGAAGGAGACAAGCAGTGTGCTGTGCTGGCAGTAGCTGAAATCATCTCAGAGTGGCTCCGAAGAGCTGTGTGGAGCAGGACTCAGAAAATAAAGGCAGAGCTCCTTGACCCACGCCATCCCACAGCAAGCTCAACTTGACCTATCCCCCACCAATAGTTCAGCTTCCAGTGATGAAGCCTTCCCCATCACACATCACCTTATTCCATTGCTTCTCTGTCCTTCTTGTTAAAAAGCTTTTATGTAAGATTTTGGACTTCTAAAACTGCTTCTACTTAGCAGGAAAACCTAGATCTTTACAGGACCACTGTCATTAGCTTTGGTGAAGTTGTGGGAGTGTCTCCTAAGAACCCTAGAAAACAGCTTAAATGTAACAGCTCCCAGATCATGTCCACAGCAAGGAGTTTGATAGTTCATGGCCCTTCTCCTCCAACAGCCAGACACCTTCAATGAAGGAGTATCTGAGGACAAAATAAATCCCAACCATCTCCCATCTCATGAAATCTCCCATGTCTTTTCCCACTGAAAAACCATCTCCTCTGGGACCAGAAAACAAACAGAAAAGTTGTACCTCCTTGGGTGTCCTGATTCTTGAGCCCAGCTGCAGCAAGGACGTGGATCTGGGACACCACTTGCGGATAGCCACACATCCCGCTCCAGCAGGTGTGTGGAGGCTCATCCAGGGTCAGTTCTCTGCCGGGGAGAAATGTGCTGCCTTTGTGAGGTGCTCATCCTTACCCGATGGGCAGGCCTGAGAGTTTGCTCTAGTGGGAGGGAAGGACTATGCACCATCCCCTGCCAGGTTCTGCGCCCCCCTCCAAGTTCCTTCTCATCCTGGAGTGAGGGGTGTTCTACCAAATCATGCTGGGAAGCAGGGTGGGAGCTCCTCTGCACGTCTGTGGTCAGAGCTGTAAAGCTGCCCAGTCTCTTGGCCACACTTTAAAGGAAGTCAAACGGCAGCTCTAGGCAAGACTATGACCAATCCCAAACAGAACAAGCATATGTCCAAAGCACAGGGATCTCTCCAAATGACTAGTTCCTCCCCACCATCATTGGTGCTCCTTACCGGCAATCCGAAGGCACATCTGTGAACACCCTGAGAAGGAACTCGCCTACATGACCAGGGTCGAAGGTGGTAGGGATGATGACGTAACGGCCTTCCTTCAGGTCCGTCCTCAGGAAGACGCTGCGGGAGTTGATGTAAATGGAGCTGGCCACTTTCTGCTGCAGGGTGTGCATCCGGTAGTTCCTGTTCAGCTCAACCTGAGCGGAGACCACAGTGTGACCATCAGCAGGATGCTGTTGAAGGCCAACATACTGGTATCCAACTTGGGGGGCCAGCCTGCAAGGACTGATCCCAAAGAATTGGGATAGCTGGAGTTCAGAGAACCAGCACAACCATCCCAACTGAGCCGGATGGAGAACAAGCTTGGACGTGGCTCTCCCACCTCTGTTGGCTCAGAGACTTGTTCACTGTTACATCCCCACCTGACAACAGGGTCCCAGCAAGCAACAGAAAAGGATCAGTCTAGTGGATTTCAACACTTGGAGATAACAGACTAACTATTGCTTTTAGCAGGGAAAATCTGCCTGCACTGTCACTGTCCATTTCTGAAATCTCTCTTACACTGAAGAGGCTGGACGGAGGGTCAGTCTTTTCCCCACCTTTGCAGCCTCCAATGTCAGACGTGATTATACTAGGCAGCAATGTATTCATGTTACTTATTGTGCTCAAATGATTTCACACTCCAGGTTTGTAAAGAATCTCATTCAATGTGAATGAACAGGAATCTTTTTCCACCACAAGTTTCTCATCTCAAACTGTGGTGCGGTAAAGAATATTGTAATCCTTTCTTGGGATTGTATCAGTTGAAGGAAGTGTGAACCTGGGGAGGGTTTTTGGGTGCAAGGTGGAACCTGTGCTCAGAGACAGGCAGAGAGGAGAGAAGAGCTACAGCCCCTGTGCAAGGATGCCCCGGAGCACAACCCACTGCTGTACCTGACCCAGGCAGGTGTCAGGAGCTGACGCCTGTTCTTGCCCATCCTTCTACCTCACCCCGATGGTCTAACTGTTTTTTATCAAGAGGAGCGGGAACATTTGTCCATTCTCCACAACCTCCTTCAGACACAGTCTTTATGTACCTGCCTCTTCACCATCACTTGAAGGATTGCAGGCTGGGCTGAAGGTACCCAACAGACAACCAGCGTAATGATTAAATGCATGATACCAGTTGTCATGCAGGACAGGGGTATCACTCCACCTCTAGCACATCTACTGCGGGGATTCAGGCCAGCGTGAAGGATCCAAAGTTTACCTTATGGATATCAAAGCCTATGGCCAAGTTCTCTCCTTTGCCCTCTTTGCGGCTGGTCCTTTTCGGCTTCTGCTGGATGGAGATCAGTACTTCATCTTCTGCCTTCTTCACATCAAACACGTACTAGAAGCAAAGGGAGGAAGGTAAGGGAGGCATTCTACTAAGACAGGTGCACTGGGCATGGGTGGGGTGGACACACAGTGGAGTTAACCTCAGCTTCTCCCCACCCACCTCACTGCAAGGACAACCTGGCTTCAGTTCCAGCACTGAGAGCCTGCACCCACTGCCCTTGGGGCTTGGCACCATCTTACCAAGCCAGAGGCCCCTTTGGTTTGTCTTAGAAAAGACTGGCAAATCCAGGGCTGGTGGCTGAATTGCCCTGCAGGTTCCAAGGAGTCTGGATGCGGTCTAGTATCAGAGCATTTCACCCCTTGCAGTCTGCCACAAGTTCCATCAAAGGCATGGAAGGAGGGACTGATGCTAACAGAGACCTAAGAAGCATAGGAAGGCTAACACACAGCTGGGAGCAGAGGACAACCCTCCCACATTCTTGACGACAGCTTCTACAATGGACCAGACTGTCCTCCATCTACTTAGATGAAGGGCTAAAAGGAACTTGTCTCACATGTTACTGAGAATCCTAGTTCAGAGCAGGACAGAAGAGCTTGTTCCAGGAGATTAGCTCCAGGACAAGGCCTTCTCAAAAAGCCCAGTTAGAAGAAATGTCCCAATAGGCTACATCTGTCCTAGTAAATATAACAGTGCCTTTGGACAAAGGAACTGGAATTTGATCATTTAGACATCTAAATTGCTGGAAATGGTTTCTGGTTCTAGTTGACTGACACCAGCTAACACTCTCCCAGACTACGTCATGGCACAGTTTGGAGTTTGCTTGTGCCAGAGGCTCTCTACACTAAGCACTTGGATGCAGTTTCTCTGTTAACAGGGATAAGGTTAAGAGAGTTGGTCTGGATGCTGGTCATGCTGTGCCTGAGGTCTCAGCCAGAGAATGGTCCTGGGCACATTTAATTTACTAGGACAGAGGTAGCATCGGGTCTGGTAGCTGTTTTGGCCTTCTAAGTCACTGTAGGAGACTTAAAGCCCTGGAAACATGTGTGAGGGCTCCAGAAGGCCCTCTGCTCTGTGACTTACTTGAGGGTTTTGCAGAAAGGTGTCCTTGTGGTTGATGCAGCCCCCACAGCGGTTCTTCAAGGGGTCTTCACTTCTTGTCCATGCCCCGTGTAGCACGGCCTCCTCCCAGGTCTTGTGGATGCTCAGGTAGGACGTGTTGATGAGACGGCACTTGATGATGTCTGTGAAGTATTTGCAGAAGTCTTCAAAGGTCATCCTAAGACAGCAAAGGACAGAGCTGGGTTGTACTGTTTTTTTCCTCTGGGAAGTATGCTGCAGGGAATTTCTTGATTACCTGCTATGCAGAGACCATGCAGGGGTAATCTCTGATGGTGGATGACCAAAAAAAGGGATGGAGATACGTTTTTGCATGAACGCAGTGAACACCACTCCTTCGGTTCAAGTAATAGCACCATATGTTTTTGGAGTGGGAGGGGCAGAGTGGTGGCCCTTCCTCCACACATGGGTACAGCTTGCATGGAAATGTGTACCCGTGAGTCTGGTACGTTCAGCACGTTCATACCATTGGCACAGGACATTTCCAGTGCCCTAGTAAAAGGGATCACAACCATCCAAAGCTAATAACCATGGGCTCAAGGAAAATGTTTCACTAAAGATTCCAGGGTTTGGATGGCTCTTTGCTCTAGATAACTGGTTTAATGGAAATGATTCTGACCCCTTGTGGGGTGGGAGGACTTTCTTGACATGGCCATTGGTGAGAAACCCAGCAGGGACTCACCAGAACTCTCCATCATCTTCCACCGTCATCCCCATCTTCTCTCTCTCGCTTTTGCTCACTTTCTGCCACTCCTCGGAGCTGTGGGAAGAGTGCAGGATCATTACTGTGAGGGCACGGGGACACACAGGAGTTCAAGAGGCCACTTGGCCTAAGCAGATCTGTCAAGGGCACGAGGCTTACATAAAGCTCATGCCACGCAACAGGCCTTCAGGACAGAGAAAGGGGTACAGGCTTGTCTCCAGGGATGGCACAAACTAACCCAATCTCTGCACTGCTCTTGTTCGCGCCTTTTTCTAAAGATGGGGGGAATGTGGCATGACTTTGAGCTTTAACTTTCTTCCTGACCACTGTAGCTGAACCCAGCTCAGCCAGATTCTGCTTGGCTGGTGCTGTCACAACTTCTGTGATTCTGGGCAAAGGCTCTGGCTCTTGGTTCCCCACCCCATGTCCAGACACCACAGCAGTCAGTGGTGCCAGACGCCTACTCTGCTGGGTGCTTTTTGATTGGAATAGGATTGAGACCAGAAACCTGAGCTACAACCATCCTTCATCGCCTATGAAAATGCTGACGATTTCACCACAACACCCACCAGAGCCTCAATGACACAAAGAAAGCTTGGCAAGCCCAGCTGTCCTCTTGCTCCCCTCCAGGGACCCCAATGCAAGAACTGCAACTACCTTGTAAAATAGCAGGGCTAGGTCATGGGTTGAAGCAGTATCCCACAACTGCCCATACAATGGTATCCTACTGCAGTGGATGTACCCAAACTGTCTCACACCTCAGGGCTTGCTTTAGCCCAACCTTCTCCACCAAAATCAGGCAATGATGTTGCTTGCCCTACTCACGTGTCACTCCAAGGGCCGTTCCACTCCCGCTCACCCCATGGGTTGCGCATGCGGATCATGTCCAGCTTCTCTGACTTGAAGAAGGAGAGCAGGCCATGCCCCAGGCGGACCTTCCGTACATCCGTCACTGCATACGCATGTCCCTTTACCAGCCCACAGGCCAGGCGGGCCTCCATGTCTGCTGCCGACGTAGCCTGGGCAAGGGGACACAGATGATGTTCACACCAGGAAGGTTGTGAGTGCCTTTGCTTGCGCTCTGGATGCAGCTTTAAATTTCAGCTTTTGCTTTCATAAAGCTCTCTAGCTTGGCTGTAGGGAGGGCAGCTACTTGGCAGGGACTGGGACAAAAGAGAGCTCAAATTTCCCTGTGGATTTTTCTGAGACAAAAAGGAAAGCACTGTTGCTCAGGGAGAGATAGTCAGTTGCCTAAGCATAAGTATCATGTGTCATTTTAGATGCTAGATCCTTTCTGGCCTTCACTTGCTGCATGAGATCTCCAAGCTCACACACTGTCAATCAATACAGCTAATCCTACCGGTTATACTGGGAGGTCAGGCACCCAGTGTTGTGGAGATGTCCACATGCAGACATCTAAATGCCTTACTCTGGAAGTGAATCCTTTCCTAGCATTTAAAGGCTGGTGGGATGAGTCTGGGATCTTGGACATAGCAGTGAGAAATAAACAGGCTTGGTATGCAGGCTTGATTCCCTTTATCATCCACAGAAACAAGTAGGAACCCCTATGCACAATTCATCTGACTTATTTTAGGTGTCTCCAGTAGGGTAGAATGAACTGCATCCTAAAATCCCTATTCCCTTCCCTTTGATGAGCTCTGATGTGGACCATCTGCAATGAGAACATCCATATCTGGTCACACAGCTTCCACCCCCTGCGGAGTGTCTTCAGAGTGTGACTCCAGCAGAAGAAAACTGTCTTTTGGGGGATTATCATGTGATGAGACATCCCATAAAACAGCAGCCAAATGCAAAAGCAGCTCCAGCTTTATCTGCGGGGCCCTGAGCAGCTGGAGGTGCAGATGGACTTTACACCACATGTGCAGGGGGCCCAGCCAACAGGACCGTCAGGCTGCCTCCAAGGAGACCCGTGACCGTACAGACAACATTGCTTACTTTGATGGAGCAGCTGATGAGGCCTCCCCGGTTGTGCACCTTCAACACGCGCTCAAAGAGGAGGTTCCGCTTGGCTTCATCAGCAATGTAGTCCCCTTCGGTCAGGTCAATAGGTTCAGAGACCCCACCAGTAAAGTCTACCAGGGCATCAGCTGTGTTGCCTCCATCCAGGGCCTCGTAACAGCCTGATAACCTGAAAGAGGGCAAGAGGGATAGAACAACAGCACTGGCTTGACGTTTTAAGGGGTCTGGGACAGTTCCTGGGACAGCTGAGAGAACAGACATTTGTTGGAAGTCATTCAGCAGATGGGGAGAGCAAAAAGCAAAACATGGTGAAGAAGTAGTACCTCTGCTGCTTGCAGCACCCTTGCTGTCACAGGGCAAAGAAAAGGGAGCTCAAAATCACTGGTATAGCTGTTATTTCAGCCAAAGAGTAGCTAGAGGATAGTCTACCTTGAGGGCAAATTAAGGCTTGTGAAGGCTTTTCTTTTTTTTTCAGTTTCTGTCTGTCTGAGATATGCTCCATTCATCCCCATGAGAGCTGTTGTTTTGACAAGATGACGTCATACGAATGTCAGTTCTTATGAGGTTTTGGGCTGCATTTGAGGCTAACATGGCCTAGAACCATAAGCTCCAGTTTTTGACCAGACTCTATACACAGAAAGGAGAAGAGATGAGGTTGGATACGGAGACCATATTCACGAATAGCCTTTGGCTAGTATTCTGAGGGACTCTCAATGGGGCACTCTCCCAAAAGTCTGCTTCTAACCTAGAAAACTAGTGCATCCATGGCAAAAAAAAAGAGACATCCTCAGCTCATATAGGAGAACAGAGATTCCCATTGCCTCCTCGTACCAGCACCAGCTCTGACACTTCACAAAGCAGTCAGCCACACTCCGCACTAAACACCTGCAACTCCTATATGCCATCAGACACCTGGGAGCTTACAGCATTTTGTCACTGGACCCATTACCCAGTGATGCCAACCAACTGATGGTATGCACAGAGAGCAACTCCTGGGGTGCCCATGTCCTAGTTTGCTCTGCAAACTGCAGGGCCCCACTGCCTTCCAGAGCTAACAGCAGTCACTGGACTCTTCCTTCTGCCCAGGTACCTACTTGGCATAGGCTTTCTCCACCAAGGCGCACCAGAACTCGTTCTTGGAGTTGGAATGGCAGTAGATGAGCTGATTATGGAGTGTAGGCAGGCGGTCATCTATCACCACATCCAGCCATTGACCGAAGCGCCAGAACTGGAAGTGAAAAATCCCCGCGTAGCTCTCAGGTTTCTCAGGGTTCCACTCCTGCTCCTTCCAGTCCGGGATCACCTGTGGGGAGAAGACAGAGGGGAGACATGCACCCAGATTATTTCTCTTCCTGGGTGTCATTCTCATCCTGGAACTAATGCAGAGAATATGAAAACCAAGGAAGACTATGAGGGGGATGGAGTGGTTTACAGCCCCTCTGGGCCGTATTCTGGGGTTGGTTCTTCCAAAGCAGACTAGATTAACATCTCTCAGAACAGTTTAGCCTTCGTCCTGTCTTGGAGGATGGAGGATAGGATCTCTCACAGCCTTGTTCCCATGAAAACTTCATTTTTGTCCTGCGTTTTATAATTTTACCCTAGACATCTGCTGCTGCCTACTGCTACAGAGTGTTCCTTTGTCTGCCTTGGGATAGCTGTTCTTATGATCACATATTTGAGTATTTTATTGTCAAAAGGGTAAAAATCATCTTCCTTGATCGTCTTGCTTGATCCTGGTGTGACCAGACTGGCCCAAGAGCACGTGTTGCATTCATCACCTGCTCTTGGGTAATGAACATGGAACACCTCCCTTTGTACATCTACTCTACTAAATACAAGTGGGAGAAAATGAGATCTCCATCACAGGGTCGCTGGTCATGCACACTACAGATTTGTTAGCTCGGTCCCCTCCTCTGCTCCAACTAGCTTCCTTTCTGAGGGTCTAGGATAAGATAGGACACAGCTATATTGCATGAAAAGAGGCTCTTCAGAAAGTCCCCAGGACATGGTGAGCCTGCACTGGGCCTTGGCCCTTGTCTAGCTGCCCAAGCCTTATCCTTTGCTTTGGCTGCTTTTGGTCTCAAAGTCATAACCTGCACTCAGCCCTCTTTCTGCAGAACCTCCCGATTCCTCAGCTACCAGAAATGATCCAGTCCAGGGCTTTTACCACTCCTAGGAATGAAGGACATTGAAATATTAATGATGCCATTAGCTCCATCCCCTGTGAGCTAATTGGCGTTCTTGAGTTGTCTGGATCAATAGAGGCAGAGCAGACAGCCATGAAAAAGAGATGCTTTTGGAGGGTTTGGTGATTTCCAAGAGTGCTAATAAAGATGTGCCAGACTCCCTCTGGGACATTGCCAGGGAAGGATCAGACAGCCCTCCATCCGCCCCATCGATCCCCTCCTGACTGGAGCTCATGCTAATGAATTGTCATAGAGGACCATCGTGTTAATCAACTCACTATTAATGTGGGCTTAGAAATGATTACGGCATTGATTAGCAGCAGCTTCTCAGCCAGAGCTTGTAGCTAGTGTTTCCAGCTGGCTGGTTCTTGCCATTACCATCAGGGTGGCAGGAGATACTGGCTCCCCACCGCTCCTGCTCTGTCCCTTCATTTGGGGACAGTGCTGAAACACCCTCTGCCACCAAAGGCAGCAGGACCTGCGATCTGCCTTCACACAGAGCAGGATCCAGGGACTGGAGCTTATCTACATGCTTAGACACTGACCCAAGGGGAAAGAGAGCAAGGTGTGAGCTGATACATCACCTTCCTCCCATAGGTCTCCCTGCATTGTAGTGAAGTGCTGAGGATGCCTTGATCCAGCACCCATGAGAGAGAGGATGTGGATAGCACAAAGGGCACTGTTGGTGACGGGACCTCAGGGCTGCTGCTTTTGCACTTACTCATTAATTATTAGTGTTATGCAGCAGAGAGGCCCTGAGCAAGCTCTCTGCCATGCTGCGTGTCCTCGGTCTCCTAGAGGGACCATCCCGGACTCTAGAGCTCATAGTCCAAACAGACTATCTGAAACCCAGTTTGCCCTCCTCTGCTAAGCTAGAGGCAATTTTTGCTGAATGGCTTCAGCTTGCAAAGCCAAGTGGGCTTGCAGCAAAGTCTCTGTGCTGTAGATAAAGCCTGATGGGAACAGAGCTCGTGGTCAAGCAATGAGGCAAACACTACCTCCACCAGCCCATTACCAACAAGCAAGTGGCAGCAGAGAGGGGGAGCAGCAGGCACTGACAGATTCAACAGATTCATGTTAAAGGGGCCATGGAGGGAAAATGCTAGTAAAGGTGCAGCAGTATTTGTTTAAACATATTGAAAGGGGGCAAACCTGAAGGGAAATGGTTATTTACAGCTGTACATCTCATCCTGAGTCTGAGGGTGGGTGTTCAACTGTGGGAGTTCAGAGGGCAACAGAAGGAAGCAACTCTGCCTCCCTCCTCAGCATCACAGTGGAAGAAACTTGCTGTCCCCAGGCAACCTGTCCAGGCCCATGGATCACTCCGCTGCTTGGCTCCCTGGCCCAGGTGTCTGTGACCATGGATGGCTGTCCTGGCACGGTAGGGGAGAGGTGGAAGCTCTGGATGTGGTGCTTATGAGGACACCATCCTCAGGACAGTCACACTTCAAGGCATACAGCATGACTGCTGCCCGGCATCACGACTCCTGCCTGTGACCAGACATGGTGTGGGCCTCTGTGTTACCTAAAGGATTAACCTTGGGCACATCTACTGATCCCAGCAGTGTGCTGGAGCTCAGATCCCTTCCAGAGATCCACAGCTCCCACCCACTCCCAGGAATCATCCCCGACATTTCCATTCCTCCTCACTGGACACTGGTGATCAACGCCCTGGACAACCCATCCCAGGATCCCAAGGTATCCAGGACTCAACTTGGCTGTTTGATGCTGAGGCAGTGCAAACAAGATCTCCTCATTCACACAACTGTGCTGCTTTTTGCATAGGGGCTGTCAAAATCTGGAGCTGTAACACACTTTCCTGGGACAGAGAAAGGGCTCAGAGAAAGGTAAGTAGGGGGCCCAGAAATATGAAGTTCCAGATCTAATTTGTAACATTTCCCTAAGTTAGTTTAAGGCTTTTCTTATTTTTCTTAAGACTGCTTAATTAAGAGAAAAGGTATCTCTGACCCTGGAGAAATGGCCCCAGGAGGAAACAGGGACTGCTGGATGCTGATTCCTCCAAGCAAGGGCTCTTCCGCTGGGAACTTGCCAACTCAGGAAGGGGAGGGGGGCACACAGACTGTGCCAATCATCTGCTGAACCACACATACAAACTGGGATGAAATTCCCCTAGGAGCTGGGATAAGGTGATGTATCTAAAAGCCTTTACATGATGCTGACAGTGCATAGGGAGAATTTCTGGTATAAAGTCACTCAGCTCCCCTGTTGGAGAGAGAAATAGCAGTGCCCCACTCACTTTCCACCCCCAGCTCTGACAGACAGGTGAGATACACCTGAGGAACATTACCTCTCCTCTGCCCAGCTTCAAAACCCTCTCCACAAACCACATGAATGGCTAAATGCTCTGCTAAGCCTTTCACACCAAAAGAAAAGAGGATAATGTTAATTTTATCCTCTATTTTACTGTTACTAGGAAGAAAAGCACTCAAAAATGCCACAAGTGACTTGAAAAATGGTGGGTTCTGCTTTATTGTGTTCAGAATTGGTGCAGTTTCCAAAAAAAGGCATCAAGAAGACATGCACAGCCTCGGTCCTTAAGGGGAACCCTGTTGATTAGGCTTTTATTGAATGTGGTACATCAATACCCACCAAGGTACTTGCAGAAGGAACTCTATCCAAGCAACCAGCAACATAGCAATGTCTTTGTGAGACCTGGCATGCAAAAAACCTTTTGGAGGTTGACAGCAATTCCTGCTATTGGATCAAACATTTGTAGTCAGGAGATCTGCCCTGGGATGTACTCAGAGAGATCTTCTGTGGGAAAATATGCCGGGATACGAGAACCGAGTTTGGCCCCAAGTGAGTCCATGTTATGGCCAAGCAGGAATGGATCCACTTTTCTCTCTGTTCACTGAGTCCTGCATTTCTTGGGCTCTGAATGAAGACAGACATTAACTCCTCCAGCAGTGCCCACGCATGGCTGTATGACTCGACGCTTGCTGAGCTTTGTCTGTGGGCAAGACTCAAAGCTCCCACCATCACTCCAGTAAGTAGTCGATCTTCCTGCTTGCCTTCCCCTCTCTGCCTGGCACAGCTTGTGCATATCATTTTATACACTACAAGCAGGCTGGGGAAGGCACGTAGTTTGCGTCTCTGGAGGAGCTGAAGAAGAGGTCAGACAACTCTCTGGGGTGGTCCATGCAAGTCAGTAGGCCATGGGAATGAAGGGACCTCGTCCTGGTTTCCCTTCACTGCCTTCTCCATACACAGCCCATTAAAACCACTGTCCGTACCTTGAGGGATCCTCACCCACACTTGGGTACAATCCTAACAAGCAGCTTCACCAAAGTACCTTCCACTTCCTGGTGGAGGAAAAGGGGATGTCCAAAGTTAGTGATTTATTCCCAGGAACAAGCCAGGCACAAAACACCCTCATGCTGCTAACTTCCAAAGACAGTGGCTCCCTGCTCCACTGCTCCGGACACCCAGACACAGCGTCCTGCCTGAGAACAGGCATTTGGGGGGGTTCAGTAGACACTGCCTTCTGGGGACAGCAGAGGAAGGTTCTTGCTCTGTGGTCTGCTAAGTGCTCTGCAACATCGCAGCTTTCTACAAATGCTTAAGAATAAATATATTCCTGGGTGCTTTAAGGCCTTAACAATGCACAAATTGTGTCTGCTGCAGGGGACTCATCACTCGCTCAGACCTACAGCCTGCTCAGAGCTGCTGTCTCATTTGCCCGGCACTGCAAACAGACGGATGCCTGCTCTAACCCATCTCAGTACCAAAAATCTCCAGGCAGCACAAGGTGAGCAACAGGCTGGAGTACAACTCCCCACACCGACCCCCAGCAAGAACCACTCACAGCTGCCAGGAAAAGGGGATTCCAACCTCCTTGAGCTGGTTTGTCCAGCTGGTTTGCAATCTGCAGAACACGGCATGTCAGAAGGTACTTCAACTTCACGGCAACGTGAACAACCCAGGGACCTGGTCTTCAGAGACACCGAGCAGCCACAGTCGCAGCTGGAGTCGCGGCAACTTGCAAGCACTCATCATCTTCACAAGGACAAGCACGGCATCTCTCACGAGCCCCGCTTTTGGATGTCTAGGCTGGAAACTTGAAGCCAGTGCTCCCTCTAGGTCGCCTCTCCTGTTTCCAGTGTGGAAATTTCTGATTTTTACACTAGGCTTTTGATATCCAGGTGCCATGGCTGGAGGGGTCAGGGCAGCCTCATCGTTTCCAAGCCAGCAAGATCCTGGCAGTTAGACCTGCTCTTTCCCTGCTAAATGCACAAGCATGCAGTTCTATGCTCCAGGCGATTACAGTAACAAGCCCTCATGGCCTGTTCCCCCTCTTCCCTGTCATTCAGATAGAGGACAGCATGTTAGGGGAAAGTTTCAAAGGGGGAAGGTGGGGAAGGCATCTCCAGAAGTGCTGTGAGGCTGTTCGACACCTTTTTGCAATGTCGTCCCTTGACGAAGAACTACACAAAAACGACCAAGAACTGAACTAAGAGAAAGAAAAATGAAGACAAAAACATAGCTGGAGCAAGGTGGGCTGAGCAAGAGGATATCAGGCTTTAAACACGACAGAGCCCTTCAGCTGAGCTGGTTCAAGGCCGTCAGTAAAAGTCAGGAGGAAATACATCACCTTGCGGATCTTGGCTAACTCCACCAGTCGCTCCCCAAATTCCTGGGCATCTGCTTCATTGCACTCCACCTCCTTGGCCCCTGGCTTTTTCCAGAAGATGCCTGCTGGCTCCAGCAGTTGCCGGTTCATAAGGTGGGTGAGATCAGGAGTCCAATGCTGGGAAGTACCGGTCACTGTGACCTTCCCAGTTTTCTCCAGCTGGATCTCCCAGCGGAGGAAGCGCAAGTTGTGCTGCTGGATGAAATCCACTCGGTAGATGTGCTCGTTGGGACGCAGCAGCTTCTCCCCATCCTGCGGCTTCTCCTTTTTCTGATGTAGGCTCTGGACTCTCAGCCGCATGCACCGTGTCAGATGGTCATCTCGGATGAAAGGCACCTTGAGCTCTCCTGCCTTGGCTGCCATTGCCACGGCTTCTCCTCTGCTAAGCCCTCAGCAGTGTTTGGTTCTCAAATAAGCCACTCAGGGGTAAAAAGCCACCAAGCCCCCAGAGCTGGTGCCCCCTCTCCACGGTCCCAGCAGTGCTAGGCAACCCAGGCCAGTGACGCAAAGCACCCTCCGGGGCTTCCTCTGGGTGCTCTCCCGTCTCGTTTGCAGATTAGGAACTGATTGTGCTGCTGTGCACAGTAATCTATAGGGAAGGGATGTCTGATGTCAGCCTCCCTGGCAACCTCCCTGACAACCGCTCCCAGGCAAGCAGGAGCACGGTTCGTCATGCTGAAATGAAGGTGCTTGCAGCCTGGCCACCATCTTACAGGGCTCCGTTGCAGTGGCCTTCTCTAGATGTAGACTCATAGGATAACTAAGGGTGGAAGGAGCCCCTGCAGGGGTCTGACCCAACCCTCTGCTCCAAGCCAGACTTATTTCAAGGCTAGCTCAGGTTGCTCAGAGCTTTGTCCATCAAGCTTTGAATATCTCCACAGATGGAGATCCCACAGCCTCTCTGGGAACATATTCCAGTGTTTGACCACCCTTATGCCGAAGACTTTTTTTTCTCCTCCCTTTATATCTAGTCAGAATTTCCCATGTTGCAGCTTGTTGACTTTTCTCCTCACTCCAAGAAGAGTCTAGCTCTGTCTTTTCTGCACCCCTCCTATTAGGGAGTTGCAGACAGCAATGAGATTCCCTTTCACCTTCCCTTCTCCTGGCTGCACAAACCCAGCTCTCAGCCTCTCCTTGCATAAATTGTGCTCCAGGCCCTGGCCATCTTGGTGGCCTTCGTTGGACTCACTCTAGTCTGTCAGTGGTTTTTACTGGAGACCCCAAAACTGGACAAAGTGCCCAGATAGGGACTCACAAATGCCGAACAGAGAAGGAGATTCATTTCCCCTGTTCTGCTGGATGCATTTTTGCTAATTTGTCCAAGTGTGTGGCTGATCTTCATCTCTGCAAGGGCATATATTTGATTCATGGTCAGCTTGTCCATCAGGACCCCTCAGTCCTTTCCTGGATGGTGCTTTTGGCAGGACTCATGCCCCACACTGCTGTTGCAGCAGCAAGAAGTGGATGCTCATGAGTCTGCCTGCCCTTGAACAGACTTGCCCAAAGCATGACAGGATGCTCATGCATGGACTTTACCTTAGCACTCCTGGGAAGGGGGGCCCAGACACCGTCAGAGCCTTAAATCTTGTTTCTTTGGGCCAAGTGGACAGGCAGCCTGTCTCTGAGCCCAAGTGAGCACCAGAAAGGCCATTCTGCATATCTGGAAGTGCTCATTCTCTTACAGCTGCTGGACATGGCTATATCCAGAGCACTGGGGCAATGCTGGTGGGTTCTCCAGTCAGCAGGTGGGATAGAGGTGCACCCGCTGTTCTTGCAATGGGCTGGGTGGCTCCAGGAGGCTGCAAACACCCAAAAGAGGTGCCATGACAAACCATGTCCCCTCTGCCAAGCTCCACTGTGAAACGATGTTTAAACCACAGCCACAGTTTTACGTGCACCATGGAAAAGGCCTGACTCCTGCAAGTGTGCTGTGTTATCTTCGGGATAAAGTCACTTTTTTTGGGTACTTGGAGAGTCCAGGAGTTACAGCACAAAGCTTTAGAGGGGATATGGTGTGGAGTCAGGTCACCTGTGTTCTCTCTGGCCTGCCCACGACTCAGGTTGGCTTCTGCCACGTGATGTGTTTGTAGGGCATTTGGGAGCTCAAACAGTATTAAATCAAGTGCAGGAAACAGGATTTTTTTTTTTAAACATCACTATAAAAGGCTGTGCCAGCATCTTGGTTGTGTCACACTTGACACATGACCAGTCCACATCATCCCTGGAGGACATAACTCTAAATTCCAGAAGAAGTCCCAAAAAAAGACCATCAGGATATAGCCTTGGCCTGACAAGCCATAAGCACCAGGGGACCAAGGTTGGGTCATTTTACTGGGAATTGTCACCTGTCTGCTATTACTTCTGAAGTACTTGAGAACAGAGTCAAGAAAGCTAAGAGCTACAAACAGCACCATCCAAAGGGAAAAAAGTGGGGGGGTCTGAGGAAACCAGACTCTTCTGGATGTCCTCTCAGCTCTTGCCTCACTTGTTTACTAGCTTTAAAACACCTTTAGCAGCAACTGTCAATCCAACCCTTGGGTTTTTAAAGTTAAAATGCATTCAGGTATCTCTGGAGACCTTTTAGAGCTGAGCTGCATGTGTCAGTGTCACATGGACCTCACTTGGACGGCCTCAGCTCTTTTACCTACTGTCCCCTGCATTGTCTACATGTGGTGGCAGTAGAAGGAGCAACGCTCTTGCACCTGATGATGAACTAGCTGTGGTGGGGGACCAGCTGCAGGTGCTATGTGATGTTACTTACAAAATCAGCCTTCAGGGCCTCCGCAGAGAGCAATAATTGACCCGAGGCTGTGGAAGAGCTACGCAAAATGGACTTTGGGATGTGGGCACCCTCAGAGCACTCTGCTCAGGGTGTCCCATCCAAGACAGCCCTGCACTCTTGAAAGGGACTGCAGGGAAAGGAGACCAGGCTAAGCAGTGGAGATGCAAGGCTGTCTGCGCCACTTGGCCTCACAGACTGGTTCCTGTCCCTCTTTTATTCAGTGGTACCAATGCAGCCTGTGGGAGTTGCTGGAAATGGCCTTAACCGTCCCACTCCCAAGGACTTCATTTCTTTTCATAAGAGCTAGGGACCTCTGAAGTGCCACAGAGAGGGTGTTAAAGAGCCAGATCAAATGTAAAGCCATGGAGGGGCAGCCAAGTCTCAAACAATTAGAAAATGGCTCTAAATTTTTACTACCAGTCCCCCACTCCCACTTGGTTACTCAAACACCAAGGGCTTAATGCCGACACCATCTCCTGACAGTAGCTGAAAAACGTGCAGCCACAGGAAACATATGGCCAAGAGGAGACAAGGACTGCCACCCACCTCAGCTTCCCTAGTTCCATATCCATGGCTCAGGGAAAGCCTTGGAGCAATGCGCAGTGCATGCTGTGCCAGTAAACTTGGCTTTGAAAGCTGCTTCCTAATTATATCCAGAACAAGCCTCCCGAGGGAGCAGGAGGGACAGGGAGGGAGCTTTAGGCCAAGGTGGAAGAAAGAGTGTGAATAAAATCCATCTCTTGGGGTACCAAGGATGTGCTACTCCATCCTATTTCCCTGAAGGAATTCCCCCTCCCCACACTTGCTCACCTCGATGGCAGAGAGACTGTTTTGCTGTGCACAATGGAGCAAGGGACACACAGAGCCTAATTTACACTGTGATGTAGCTTGGGATTAAATTTTTTAGGATCAATGGGAAACCTGGGCCAAGATCCCTGTGCTGATATTTCAGCAATTCTAACACGTACATCAGCATCTTTCATTTCATCCTGGACTCTGAATCAGAGACATTTCAGTGTCTAATGACGGTTTAAGAACCTAGTGTTCTGCGGTCTTGTCTGTCACCATGATTGTCACTTTTATTGGAGTATTGATCAGTTAGGAGCAGAGCTTTGTCCTTCAGTCTGTAGGCACTAGGTCTTATCCCTTAAGAAGTGTGTGATCCCCAGGGTCCGCAGGTCATGCCACAGTGTGGAGAGGCCTGAAGGCCAAGGACAAATGGTACCTCCAGCAATGGCATTGCAACTGTACACACAACTGTAGCGGGGACCAGGAGGCCCATTACTTCTGGGCCAGTGAAGGACTTGGAGATCCTTGGCAAGGACCATGCTCCAAACAGAGCACATCTTGCAGAGCTGATGCCCTTGGACCTAGGAGTTAGTCTGTGCACTCGATTTCTCCTGTTTTGCGTTGAGTTGCTGCTGCAGTTTATAGCCATGCTCATCCCTTGCAGAGCGCTGTTTGTCACAAGCTGTCACTGCTCTCTCTTTTTACAGATGGGGAGCTGAGGCACAAAGATCTTTCCGAAGGTCCCACCATACTCATTGGACAGGTGCGGCACAGACCGCAATCCCAGCCTGTGCCCATGAGCGGGACTAACCGTTGGAGAGTGCCCCCAAGAAATTCTTCATCCAACTCTTCACAGCTGGACACCATCCCAGGAGAGATATTTTTAACCAAATGCATGTTATTGGGCTCCGCAGAGGGGTAAGTGGGTGAAACTTGCTCATGTGACAAATGCAGGCTGGTCAACACAACTTGTGCAGTAGACAGAGCTGTTAGTAAAGGTCCCATCTAATTTAGAGGTCTCCAAAGATAGGCATGTGCTGCCTGACTGTAGCCCTAGGATGAGCACTGCAGCAAACTAAACATCACTAGAAGGGAAGGCTTGGGAAGAGGATTATAGCTTTTGCTTTTGCCTGAAAACAAACCTTTCCAAAAGAGAGAGGGATGCAGGAGGCAGGTAAAGAAGAGCCTGTTAAGGGCATGGAAAATCAGAAGTCACAAACAGCTACAGCAAAATTACCAAGGGAGGAAAAGCAGTGCAGCTGGCAAACCGAAATAATGAGGTCTCCAAAGGGACCCAGCTTCTGTTTGACTGGCATTTCCCAGGGCAGGGCTAGAAGTGAATGGTGAGCAGGGAAGACAACTCACACCCTTGCTCTTGGGAGATGGCTATGTGGGGGAACAAGCTAAACAACACCATGCACCACCCTTGGAACAAGAGCCACAACAGCCAAAGCAGCCACGGATGGGTGGAAACCTTACTGATTACCCAGAAGCCAACAACTTCCTTTCTCATGTAAGGAAGAGACTCCATTTTAATAGAAAACAGTGATGCTGCAACAAACAAACTCCCAAGGCTGAGCTTAGTGTTTATGATCACAAAAAAACACATGCTGCAGTGACTGGATCACAGCACATAGAGCCAATGCAAAGGCTTAGGAGGGAGGGAATATTTGGACCCTGTGGTATGTTGCAGTAGGAGGCTGTGGGTGAAGCTTTCCGGCCAGTGACGGAGAGGCCATGGAGCTGCATGGTCCCTGTGAACCCTATGCTCAAAGGAAGAGTTTCTCATGTGGTAGGCAATCCAGCCATGGGCTGACCAGCCAGGGACATTTGCTTTGAGGAAGCTGTGCCTTGGGAGAGACGCTAATACCCTTGAATCACCCCACCTGCCCCAGTGCATGGTGTCTCATTGCCAAGATGGGCACACAACAAGCAGAGAGAGAGATAACACCATGGGAACTAGGGAAATGGGCCCAGAAGAACCAGTTTATGAGCTGGACAAACACAATACAAGGCCAAGGTGCTGAAGACAGGCTTTCCTCTTGCATGAGGAGCTGCTTACCTTCTGCCACAGGGACTCCCGGGATGCCAGGGAGGAGCAGGCAGCCACGAACCAGCAGTTCCCGACCTGGCCCTGGTGTAAATCATGGGAGCTGATGCCATCCACAAAGAGACGTGGGTCATTGCAGATTTCCTGCGGAACAGGAGAAAACAGACACACCAGGTAAATGAGGAGTCAGAGGAATCAGGGGCAAGCCTTCCTAGCAAATGAAAAACTCTTTCTCTCTTCCTCAGATCCCCTTTAAATCCCATCTGCAGCCTTTCTGCTGGCCTGGCTCATCACACCAGTGGCAGAAGGATCCTGTCCTGCCTCGGGCTCTCCTTGGGACATGGGTAGCATCACTGCTGAAGTGACACCTGCCCAACTCCCCAGGCAGCTCTTCTGTTCCAGCATCACAACCACCTTGCTTGGCTATAATTATCCTCAGTGAAAATGGTACATTATCACACCATTACAGCCCTTGTGACCCATCTCCTCTTTTAAGTCAGTCCTTTGCCGTTTGTCATAAGTCCTTCAGGTCTCCCTATCCTTTGGCTGTGTCATAAGCTTCTCCTCTGCTCTCATTTGCTCTGGGGAATTTCTAGTAGAAAAGCATTTGGAGCTGAGAGCATCACCCAAGGCCACAGTCTCCCACACTGGGGCTTGTGGATAATACATCAGAAATTAAATCCTGTGGGAGCAGGGAAAGCAGGAATTTAGACGAGGAATCATAACGCCTACATTGGACAGTTCACCCAGGAAAGCTCAATGCAGATCGAGGGCTCAACCATGGTCCCAAGAAGCCAAGGCCTGAAAGCCAAGTGTTCTCACCCAGGGGGTCTGTCCTCCATATCCCATCACACTGGAGAGAGAACTTTTGGTGAGACAAAGACTTTGCGGCTGGACCAGCAGGATTAAATGCCCACCCTGCTATGAAAACCGAGCGGGTGGATTGTGCACAGGCACCATGTAATAGACCATGAATGGAGAAACCTTGGTAGGAGGGAGCTAGGAGGTGAGCTCATCCCTCCAACCACTCAGACACCACACCCACTGCTTTTCCTCTTCCCGGCTCCTGCCAGACTGTCCTCCCTCCTTCCCACTCCCACTTACAGCCTTGCCAAGAAAGCACTTAAATAACAGAGGGCATCGAGCAAGCTTCATGTGAAACATTGCTATTTTTTTATTTGCTCCTGATCAATCCAGTTTGGAAGGGCATGTCCAGCTGGAGGGAGGGAGTGGATGGGTCACTGAAAGAGTTGAAAGAAACTCTTCCACTCTGCTATTATATTTAATTGGAGGTGTCAAAGGAAAGACAGACTTTTCCTTAGAGCTGTAACAATTCCTCTTTTCCTTCTTCCGCCCCACCCCCTGATTTTTTCACATTGGCTGCTGCACCCAAAATAACATTTCCCACCAGTCTTTGCATGTGAGTAATTGTGTTTCTTCTATTCATAACGGGGAGGAACAGGAATCACTGCTACATGAGCACCTCCTGATAATCCTACCTAATGCTGCCTCCTCTCAACCAGCACCATACACCGAAAAATTAACCTGGGCTCCATCAGGACACATGCAGGGGTCAAATGTAAGGAGAGGACTAATTCCCTTCCAGATGCAGGAGTTGTAGGAGGTTGAGATAAGCACTAGAGGGAGGCAGTCTAACAGCCACCAAAGCCAAGAGGCACCCGCGCTTTTCAGCATCACTGAGTGCCGAGAGGGATGGGTGAAGACCTCCGGCATTTAACTCTTGTTTCACATTGCTGAGGAAGCAGCCAGCAGCAGGGGATGCATCCACCCCATCTGTCAGCAATGGGACTCTGCAAAATTAGCTCGTAGCATTCCTGCCATGGTGGGCAGAGGCACCGTGTTTTCCCCATTTGAGGATCACAGCTGCACCTTCTACCCTTAGGTAAATCTGCAGTGTAGAAAAGCGAGTCATTTGGTACTTATGTAAACAGACGAGAAGAGGAGTGGGGCCAAAGCATGAAAAACATATCCCATTTTACAGAAATTACCACCGAGTAAAGGGTGTCATATGCTCAGGGACCTTTCCCAAGAGCACAGCTACTAGTTAGCTGTGACTGCTGGCCTCATCAGGAAAGAGTTTGCAAATTAAAACTCCATGGTTGCTCATTTTAGGAGAGAGAAGCCCTGTGCATTCACCAAAACAGAAGCCTGTCCCAGCACAGACAAGGGGTGCAGTTAACTAGATCCTGTTCTCTCAGATCCACAGGAGCACCGAGGGTGCCAAGGCTCACAGAAATGCTCATGTCAAGGCAGACTCCCACTGCACAACTTGCTTCTCATTTGACTCAACTTCTCTTCCTGTTAATGAAGATGTGTCCTTAGGTGCATATCGTCCTTGAAGGATTAATTCAGGCAGTTGTCTGGCTGCTGCAGTAGTAGTTTCCCATCCAGATGCAATGGATGGGGACATGGAGTTTCTAGGTGCTGTTGGTCTGGCATAGCTGTGGCTAATGGCACACACTTGCTCTAACATGCAGAAGCCCACAGACTTTTTAACCCCCTTCTCTCATAACATTCAACCCGCCCTGGCAGGCTGCAGCTAAATTGCAAGTCTCCTGGGAGCACAAAGGTCCCTAAATACCACAGTCCTCAGCTCTGGCAGAGGGTGATGGCTTCTCCCCTGCCCCTGTGACGCTGCATGTCTGGTGCCCATCTGAGGAGATGCATCAGGCTGTGGAGCAGGAGGGATGTTTTACTCACTGATCACCCTAGCACGACATACAGGCCTGGCTGCAAGGAGACACACAACATGGGCTCTACACACAACCTGGGCAAGTCCCAAAATGCTCACTGAGTCCACCCTGAAGGGCGGACAGGGACTGCCATGCTTCCCCGCATATGGATCGTGCAAGCTCCAGGATGTCCTAAGTGCAGAATCACCAAATAGTTGACATTGGAAGGGACCTCTGGAGATCATCTAGTCCAACCCCTCTGCTCAAACAGGGTCAGCTGGAGAATGGTACTCAGGACTGTGTCCAGTCATGCTGAGAATATCTCCAAGGATGGAGATGCCACAACCTTTCTGGGCAACCTGGTCCAGTGTTCCACCACCGTAACAGTAAAGAAGTGTTTTCATATGTTTAAATGGAATTTCCTGTATTTCAGTTTGTGCCCACTGCTTCTTGTCCTTTCACTGGGCACCACTGAGAAGAGTCTGGCTCCATGTTCTTTGCACCCTCCCATCCAATATTTATACATATTGATAAGATCTCCCCTCAGTCTTCTCTTCTCCAAGATGAACAGTCCTAGATCTCAGCCCTTCCTTGTTTCTCAGATGCTCCAATCCCTTAATAATCTTTGTGGTCCTATCCTGCACTCACACAGGGGAAGGCAGCAAATACCTCCTTGCTCTAATGCTGTGTAGCTGCTCCCATCAGAGTAGGACTCATCTGCTGGCCAGCTTCCCCACCAAAACGTACCAAGAAGGTTTCCTAAATCCCTTAGACTGCAGCTTCCAAATCTTGATTTACTCAGGTTCTCCAGTCCCTGCTGAAGCTGCTCAGGTCCCACTCACATAATGTGCAGCAGGGCCCTGGTGTGCCACGCAGCATGTTCAGGGTGCAAAGCCCCCTCAGAGCCATAATGTACCATGCCCACACACAGAGCTGGGTGACGAGCTAAAGGCACCAAAGGAAACTGGGTCAAAAACACCAAGAAAGACATTGAACTTCGCCTGTGCTTGGAACTGAAAGAGATAAAGGGTTTGTTTCGCAGCTAGACTGAATTATAGGGCCCAGAGTTTGTATATGCAGGGAGATGAGAGAAAGGAGGGCAGCTGTGGTGTTTGTGGAAGGTCATCACCTTGGTTTCATCCCCTCCCTCCCGTGCAGGAGGCAGAAACCATGTGAACAAAGTCATTTACCTAGGTGGGGATTCCTCCTGGAAAGCAAACACGACGTCATCCTCCTGGCGCTGCAGGCCCGGGAGAGGAGAGCAGCACAGAAACACACACCCACTCCCATACACACCCTGGGAGCCTTTTGGGTTCAAATGCCAGCCACCCCAGAGCCAGCTCAAACTGCACTCCAGCACAGGAGGTTTCAGCAAATAGTGAGTCCACCCTGTCCTTCCTCTCACCACAGCTGGTTCCTGAGTCATGGTGCCCCTAGACTGGACACAGATGTTCAGCAGCAAGGACTATGCAAGGGGACAGCTGAAAGCTATGGCTGCAAAGAAGAAATCTTTGATGTATTGCTCTCAACTCCACCTTGGCCAAGAGAGCAGTGTCTGTTCACCCCAAAGGAGAACCTGGCTTGGAGCATCCCAAGGAGGCCTAGGCAGCATCAAAGAAGGCTTGCCCTTGCTAGAAGTGTCTGCTGAAGTAGCTGCTGCACTCCTGGCAAGAAAATATAACTTAGAAAAGGTCTGCGTGGTTGCTCCTATGGAGAAGTATAGCCTGATAACATAGGGAGGGCCAAACTAGTGATCTGAACTTCATCTCCTCTTTCTCACATCCTCCTTCCTGTGAGGGTTGGGGGACAGAGTTGGAAATGAGAGCCAGGGCTTGGAGAGGACTCTGAGGTCCCTCTCAAGGAAAAGCTGATTGCAAAGGTAGCAAGACCGGCTTACAGGAGTACAGCGACCATCTGGAACAGATCTGTGCCAGTTCACTCCATCTGGCTCAGGGGTAACCAAAGTCCATTAGGGAAAACAAGACCCAGTCACTGCAATTACCTTGCACTCAGCAGTATAATTTTGCCTCCCACAGAAAAGCATGAAGCCTTTCCTCCTCCACTCTCTCCTGTAGTACTCTTTCCCTCAACACAAACATTTTCCTTCCAAATGCAATTAATTCAGAAACAATCATCCTTGTTTTCTCCTGCTAGTCCAATTCCATGTAGGGTAGTATTGAGCAAATCACCCTCTAACTGGCTTTATAATTGTTGGCTGTCTCATCATAAGTATTTCCTGATGCAGATTTCTGAGCTTTTGATTCACTGGGGATCTGGATCATGTCAAGCCTGGTGTAGGGAGGGAATTAGCTAAGAGGGAAAATAACTATGTGCAATACAACATCTGCTGCATGCTAGGATCGTTTTTTGCTAACAAGATTTGGTAAGGAGCGGACTAGTCTAATTGCATTGCAGAACCGGGACACAAGAGACTGTTTTTCAGGAACAATGTTTTTCAGGATAACAGACTTGCAATATCAGCAAGATAATCTATTAGCATGGCTATGCTTTCACCTCTTCGCAGACAGCAGAGAACCAAAACGACCGTGTGTCATAAATGTCATTCACCCAGCTGAGCGAGCAGAAGTGGCCAAGCACAGCGGGCAACAACGTGGTGATGGCTACGTCAGCTCCGAGTAGCAGACTCGCAGGTTAAAGTGCACAGCAGAGGAATAGGGCCGGAAAGGAGAATTAACCCCTTTGGATACGGTACTAAGCTTGCGTGAAGCTTCAGGTAGCTGAGACACAACCGACTCACAGGTCTCTGTGCTGCCTTGTTGCAAACACCTGCATCAAGGTGCAGTTTTGCAAAAGGGCAATTACAAAATTTGCTCCAGACTGACATAGGAAAGGGAAATGGGAGTGAGTTTAGAAACCCAGAGCGATTAACATTTCTTTAATGTCCCAGCTTCACTTGCACCACCACGTAGGCCTGGTTTGCAGGGAACACTGAATACCTACGCCCTGTAAAGCTGGGTTTTGGGGGGGTTTGTGTTGTCTCACTCAGGCATCCCTAACTATCCCTAATATCTCAACTTATGTATATTTGTGTCTGTTACCAACTCTTACCCCACACGAAGGGCTTTGCACACTCCACCCACAGCAAACGGGACTTACTTGTAAAGGGAGGTATCAAAAATACACTCCCCATCAACCACATAGCTCTGCTCGTGTACCCCAGCACCAAGCCACACCATTTGTTTCAGAAACAGAAAGGGCACGGAGATGTCTGCAAACAAGATTTAAACGTCAATTTGCAGCCTTAGCAGCCTTGACAGGTTTCTCTGCAGTTTTCTCTTCCGGGGATCCAAAGTACAAATGCAATATAGAAATCTCTGTTAAAGCAATGAAACAGGGAGAGAAACACAATGTCACCTCCCTGGGAGCAGACAGACAGATGGCGAAAGAAATAAAGGATGAGGAGCAAAATGGAACAAGTGCAGAGTTTTCGGACCCTGTGTTCCTGTTTCTCCCACGTGCACTCTCCGGGGACGTGCTCTTGGAAAGCCTTGCTGTTACTTATGGCCAGGACTTCTTTGGTCTCCACCCAGCTGAGACTGATGCAAAGGCCATCACAGCCCGGCTTTTAGCATTTCCATGCACTCAAACACAACCGTCTCCAGACTGCGGCTCTGACCGCGAGCTGCTTCTGCTGCGTCAGGAAGGAAAAAACTCACACCTCCTTCTCCTGGGTCCCAGAGGCTAGTACGTGTATGGATGAGCTCAAGGGAGCTACAGCAGAGAGGTGGGAAAGTGGAAATGGAAATAAGGTCCCACGGCTGTTTTAACTTTAACACCTTGCGACAGATATACCCCTCCAATTCGCCACAGTGTTGCTGTACATCTCCTCCTAGATTGCTCCATCCTCCATCACATCCCAGCCTTGAGCTCTCCTAAAGATCACCCTCGACCAAGCCCCCTTGGGACAGCACTAAGGACTCACAGGGCAAGGGAGAGCCCCTGTGTGGCAGCACCATGGGTTTAAAATACATCCACCCTCCAGCGCTCACTCCCACGCTGTGGCACGCTGCTTCCCCAGGTATGCCAGCACATGCAGTTGCAGGGTCTACTCTGAACAAGGCTGGGGACCTGCTCTGGCTGGACACTATGTGCACCAGGCCCCAACCCAGCTCCCTGGGGCAGCTTCACAATCATGTTAGCGCAAGCGAGAGACCGGGCGTCGCAGGCTGGGTGGGAGCTGTGAGTATGGCCACAGCTTGCATCACTTTTGTACCATCGAGCCCCACCACGGAGGACGTGGTGGTGGGAATGTGCTGGTGGGAAAGGTGGGACCTGTTTAAGCAAGCCCTGCTGTGAAAAACGCCAGTGAAAAAAGCAGCGTTTTGGGGAGGAATCATCCAAAAACACCCACTCTGCATGTGAAATCCCTGAGCGAGCTGGTGTGGCCACGAGTTCGGCTGCACTCTTCCTGCCTCCAAGCGACGTAATTCAGGTTTGGCACAAATGCCTGCCAAACACTGCCCTGTTTGGTAGTCAGCTGCCTGAATCCCAACTCCTGTGTCTCACTGAAAGCCAATCTTCTAAAAACAGGATTTATGAATCTAAACCATGCACTTTGTCTTTTTTTTTTTTTTAATTATCTTAAGAGCCAAGTTAGAGATAGAGAAAGAAAGAACATAAAGCCACAAAGGAAAATTACCTCCTCCCTCCACTATGAATATCTCCAAGCAAAATCTCCTAAATACTTTTCCACAGGAATACCTCCCACCCCTCCTTGGACCATACTGCGCCAGTGCTGGGAACTGACCCTTTTCTTGTGTTTGTACCATATTAATAGCACAGCAGCGCCTTGATCCAAGACTGGGACTCGGCCCCATCACAGCCCAAATTAATCCACGAATATGTAAACAATGACAAAGAGGTTATCTTGAGTTTGGTCTACAAAGAAACTACTTTCAACCCACACCTATCCTGGTTATTTAAACTCTGGGCGTAGCTTTACAAACACAGAAACCTGCTTCAAGAGAAAAGCCTTCCTCTAGAGATGTGGGCACGTGAGCGTCTCTGGACTGAGGTGGGAGGGAGGACAAAAAGGGGCATTATTCGGAGACAATTATTCATCATTCAGCCATGGGGAAAAAGGCTGCATTCCCGTCCCTGCCAAGAGAAGGAAGTGCAGGGAGGTTTAGTAGTGGGGTTGACTCAAATAAGGCTGTAAGCACAGACCTTTAGCCAGTGCTGGCTGGCACCTCCAATGGGAGTTTTATCAAGCAGGATGAAGCCTGTATTTACTATCCAACATGACTCAGTAGGGATCTTCCCTCTGAGGCCACAGGCTGAGTTCATGAAACTAGAACAGTCCATAGAGCAGTCAGACCCAGGCAAGCTTCATCTCTCCTCAGTGACATCCTTTTCCTCTATAGTGATTTCCTTCTGACTTGCTCGACATTCCCAATAACACAGACAATACACAGCATTTCTGGAGGAGACTACGAAGGCTATAGCTCATGCCAAGCATGCTGCCAGTTTACTGAGACACACAAAGACACAGTATGTTATCAGGAGCTCCAAGACAGTAACGTGCACAAGATCTCACAGTGACAGGTAGCACAGGCTTGTGGGTCTCTGCACAGATTCACCATATGATTTCCATGGACCGTACACAAGCTAAACATGCACACGGTTAGACTTTTAGCTGGTTTGTCCAATTATGAAGCACTCTGTTCATCATTAATGCTTAACCATCTACATCAGTGATATTTGTATCAACTCGTGCTCAAATACCTATCGATAACACATTATAGGTAATCAAGCTTTAAGCATCCACAAACACTCTCCATTAAGATGGTTTGCCCACCTTTTCTTTTCTTTAGGGGAACTGGGAAGAATGTGTCACCAAAAGGGGGTTTCTTCCCACAGATCCAGAAACACCAAAGATTTAGGACAAATTGTTTCGGTCTGTATGCGAAAGGGTGGGTCACCACTCTCAAGCTGCAGTCTCCTTTGGTCAGCAGAGCTCCTGACCTATTGCTAGGCTGAGCTATCACCCCAAAGGATGCTTCAGCTCTCCCTTGCTGCTCTGCTTTCTTCTATGGGGTTCCTGTAGCTGCAGGTGAAGTCCTCTCAGGACAGTGACACTTTTGAGAGCTGAGCACGTCACCACAAGCCTCAAGGGACGGGAAAGCAGTGTCAGCTTTCTGTCTGCCCTACAGGGACAATGCACAGCTGCTAAAGTGCTGATCTCCTTAGCAGCACCTGGGAAGCCAAGGGCCAAAAGGGGTGAAGTCAATCTTGGCAAACTTGAGTGACAGCATCATCTTCGAGTGCTCCTTTTGGCTCCCCCTTCTATGCAGAAGGATAATCTAAAAGACACCTGGTGGCAGGTTTTCAGAGAGACAAGCTTCCAAAAGAGGACGTGAAGGGGTCAGCAGCTCACACAGCTCAGCACTCTGTGGTGCAGGCTCAGGTCCCAGCTAGCTCAGCTACTGAGCACACCTGGGCTCTGCTCCACAGCACTGTCACCGCCTAAAGCCTGCGGGAGCACTGCGGCCATCGTCCTTTCTCAGCGATGCTTTTCATTTGCTTTGCTTCCCTGAGTGTCCCAGTTCAGGACTGGTCTTGCTAGATGGCCATGGGGGAAAGAGTGCCTGGAGCACAGCAGGGAACTGAAGCCCCGGTCCCACCACCACACGCAGCAGCGGGGCAGCATGGAGGGTGGAGGCGGATGGCCAAGAGCCTGGGTAGGACGTCAAACACAGCAGCTTCATCCAAGGCAATTCATCCCCCCATTAAACAGCGTTTCAGCACACACAAGTGTCGGTGACTGCACTAGGCACCTTCCCTTGAGACAAAAACCCCACTCTACCAACCTTTATCTTACTGCACATTTGCAGTGCACCTCATGAACAACTTCTTGATCCTTGAGGGGCTTTGGAACAGGATTTGCACAGTTTCTGTGCTAAATTATGTATGCCAGAGAGCTGTAGAGGACCAACAGTGCCATTCCACTTATTGTCAGACAGTGTTGGGGTTGTATTTTAAAAAGGGAAGACTTGGAGAATTTAATACTCTGTACAAATCCTTCAGACAGTGTCAGTCACTTGGCAGCAAGCAGAGGACAAACGTTAGCTGCATTTATTCATCTCTGGTCAACCCACCAATGTTCCTGGGCCAGAGAGGAGTCCAGCCCCTGCTGAGCAAGACAAGGAGGAAAAAATGATGGAGAGAGGATTTGCATCCACTTCCTTACAGGTATAGATAGTCGTCTGCCCTGATCACAGACGCATTACAGGGCTACCATATATTTAAAATAATTTTTAAGCACAAAATTCCTTTCCTGGGTTACTAATCATGCTGTGATTATTATTTATTGTTATAGAAATCTATTATTGAATATATTATTGGAATATATTTTTGAAGCTTAAAACTTCATTTTTACTACTTAGTGCTATCTAAGCAGCATGGGTCCTATCTTGCAAGTTCCCCTCACTCCCTCTCTCTGCCCTGACTGATTTTATAAGTGACAGAGGAAATGCTCCCATCCACACCCAGGACTACAGCAGGACTTCAGATAAGAAAATTCTTAAAGGCTACTCAGACCATGATATGGATTATGCAGGGGTATGGCAGGACAGTGCAACTCTTTACTCTGTCCTGGAAGAAGGTGGAGGTGGACCTTGCTGTTGCATGTTAAATAAACACTTTCAAAAGCAGGGAAGAGTTCCCCAAAGAGTAATGCAGGACTCACACACGTGCGAGTCCAACACCAGGCTCCATGCTGTTCTCCATTACAAATGCTGACCAAAAGGACAGGGAAGGACTGATTTAATCACAGCTTTTAGGAACCCACCCAGGGAACGGAAACACAAAAGCAAGGTCACCCCAGTACACATAAGATGCAAAAGGTGTAAGCTGAAGCTAAATCAATTCAGAGCGAGAAGTAAGATGAAAAGTCTGAGCAGAAACTGGTCTATAGAGCAAGTGCTCCAGAGCTGCAGTGAATTTTCCTCTCCTGGAAGTGCTTTAAATAAAAGTGGATGTTGCTTAGAGGATGCAATTGAAGTTTAGTTCAATGGAGTGTTAATTCCAGGAAGTCCTGTGACCTCTTGTCACGCAGAAATTCAGCCTACACATTGACAACAGTTCCTTCTGGCCTTCAAACCCACCAGGCTGAGGAAGTGGTTTCTTTTCTGCTCCAGAGCTAGCTGCAGGGCCAGCGTGGGTCAGGGTGTTGTTCCACCCCCTACACTTCCTCCTCTTCCTTTGTTTAACCACTTCTTGCTGCTGCTGGAGTCAGACCTCGGTTTTACCTGGTATTACTGACTCACCGCCTTCGCAAGGGGATGTCACATGGACTTCAGCTAAAGGCATTTGTGTCAGCAGGACCGAACCCACCACTAACAGACATGGAGCACCCTGAAATCCCCTCCACTCTGGGGGCTCCAAAATTAGAGCTTGGCATTGACCGACACAAGTCAGCTTGGTCCTTAGGAGGTCCCAGAGGGGCTTTGAGCGCTGAGTGCAAGGTGCCCCCAACAAGGACGGCAGCAGCAGGGCAAATTCCCAGCCACGTGCCCCAGCCACGGGACCACAGCGGCACAAAACACTGCTGGGTTCAGCTTTCTCCTAGCACCTGCCTTGCTCACAGCAGCACAATCAAAATCAGCTCGAGCATGCAGTTGGTGCTCTGAAGACACCTTATCAGCTGCCTGCAAGACACCAAAGAGCATCGGGCCATCGGTTAATTTGAGTGCTTTCACGCATGGCTGGAAATGGGGAGGGGAAGAAACCAGCGGCAAATCGGCATCTGCGCTCAGGCTTTCCCCCGTAAGGGCTCGTGACGGGAGCGGAGGCAGGCTGGGTGCGAGCAGCTGGGTTTCCTCACACCCTGGCACGGCGGTTTATCTCCACGGGGGTGTCTGCAACCTTGTGCTTCACCTGAAACACCCCTTGTCTGCTGGCAGCGCTTGCTAGGAGGGACGCCTGCCCTGCTCTGCCTTCGAACCATGGGAAACTGGGCTGGAGGGGGACACGAGAGCCCAGCAAGCGAGGTCCCCTCCTGCCACGGCTCACGGGCAGTGCAGCACCTCTGAGCCTGCACCAAGACCAGGAGATGGGGCTGAACCTGGGGCCTGACCAGCTCCCCGCCTGCTCCGCAGACCGAATGTGTCCCTCCTGCATCCTGGAGCCAATTCTGCGGGGATTTGCACCGTTCTCTCCCACCGAGTTCAGAGAGGAGATAGGATGCTCAGGGCTCATTTCAGAGACGCTCTCTGCTAACACTATGCTGTTCTCCATTACAAATGCAACGATGATAATTTCTAGCCACAGAAGCGCCGTTGCATTAAAATGCAGGCTGTGTGTCTAATCCACTGATCTTACTGCCGGTTTTGCATTTAAGGCCATGTCCTTCTGATGCTGACTAAAGAGCAGACTCATGGGCTAATTTCTTATCGAACACTGCAGTGAGCCACACTGATGCCGGGCAGCTTATCACACCGTATCGTCACTGGGGCGAAGAGGGAGAGCGTGCTTGTACGGAGCCTGGCACCGAAGGGCCACGGCCCTGGGAGGACCCAGCGAGACAGCCAGGGTCAGAATCGCGTTCACTGAGAGCTCTGTAAACAGCCATAAATAATAACAGAAATTATCCTTGTCCTTCAGGAGTGCTGTGGGGAATCAGTGAATATCGCTAGCTTAAAAAAAAAAGATAAATTCAGAGATCGCATTAAATGGTGACCAAATCCTTTGCTGGCGAGAAGCAATCAGGCTCATCCGGGCAATCAGCTCTGGGCTTTGCTGAATGCTAGAGACAGATTAACAAGCAAGTGGCTCATAAATTCCTAAGCTGTGAAACACTAAGGCCTGGATGGACTCTGACTCCCATTACAGACTGGTGACAGACTCCCACGCAGACGAGACGATCCCTTGGTCTGTCCAGTGGGACCCTGGAGAGGTAGCAGCAATACTAAACATGAGCAGCCCCGACCTCCTCCGGGCAGGACCAGAACTGCTTGATGGTGCAGCTGGCCAAAAAGCTTGAAAAAGCTGAGTGGAGACTGCCGTTGAGCACAAATGCCAGAGGTCAGTATTTCTGCCAGAAGAGGGTCCAAGCTGGAGACAAAGGCACAGAAGGTTACTGCTCTCTGACCATTGCCATTTTAATTCCTCTGTATGCCCCAAGCTGCTGCTTCGGGTGAGCTTTCAGAGCAAAGAACTGGAGGAACTTAACCTCTGACTTTCCCATTATCTTTACCCTTGACTGCTCTCCGTTTTTGCCAGCTTCCCAGACTGTGCTATACACTGGGGAAAAGACCTTTTAATGCAGAAACTTGCAGGCAGGCAAGTGTCAGTCATGCTTTTAGTGAATTAGTTCATTGACTCCTTTCCCCTTCCAGGAAAATCCCACAGGGACTGATTGTATAACCCTCACTCGGCAAGCAAAAGGAGCTAAGTGCTTAACAACACAAGGAAAAGGGGATCTGAGAGATGCTCTCCCATCCTGCACCAATTCCTTCTGGTCCAAGGACAGCAGCATCAAATCCAGAAGGTAAAGGATCTAATGGACAAAACGGCTATATATTAGTCATGCTAGATGTAGGTCAGGCTGACATGGAAGTGACTACTGAAAAACAGTATATTCCCACTTTCAAAATCAAGATGTTCTTTTTTCTGATTGGAAAAAGAAACAAAAAACGGGGCTATGAATGACAGCATCATTCCCCAGTGCCAAAGTAGGGCTGAAAATGGCATGTTCCTGCTTCCCTAAGACTCTCCCCTTCCCACGACCCTTCCCAAACACCTGGCCTCTTTCTCCTGAAATGCTACTCTTATTCCTCTCCTGTCACCCCACATATTTTTCCTCCAAATGATATTGCCTTCACTCAGATAAAATAATATTGCCTGTGTAGCAAGAATCTGCCTTTGTGCTGTTTAATCAGTGCTAACCTCCCTTGACAATTCTTGCAGAGACAATTCAGTGCTCGCAAGCAAACTCCAGAGAGATCTATAAAAATACCAAAGAAACAGGGTTGGAGGGCAAAACTCTACCCCACCAAAGAGAGGAGGGTGTGGTGTTCATCCAAGAGAGTTTCTCCGGTTGTTGCAGCCAGCCAGGCTTGAACTCACAGTGCAGAGGTGCAGCTCAGGTTCAACGTCACCTTGAGCCACCCAGTCACTGTCAGAGCAGCCTGCCTGGAAACCCTCGTGCTCCAACACAGCCTCTCCCCGTTGCACCACCTTGAGCTCACCTGGTCCTGCCCTGCTTTGCGCTAGTCTGTGCAGAGCTGCTGCCGTGTCCCCTCCAAGCATCTTTGGGATTGCTGCAGCATGCTTCGCCCTTGTCCCAGCCTCCTTAGAGAAGATCATGGAACGCTGTAGGGTCCCGCAACCCACTGCTGCGTGGACACGGAAACAGCCAGCACATGGCAGTCTGGCTGCCCTCTAGGACAGGGAGGAAAACCTTCCCCAGGCTTGATCTTGCTCCCAGCGAGGAACTCAAGGGCCAGAGCACACAGCCAGGCTGATGCCACAACTGTTCATGGCCTAACCTTCCCACCAGGCCTAATTTATGTACTGTAAGAGCATAATGACACCCTAATTTGTCTTGGCTGGTGACCAAGGCAGTCGCTTTGTGGACTGAGCCTCAGGCCACCACATGGCCCTCCTTTCTCCAGAGAGAAAACAAACCCTTGCATATGTCCAGGGGTACTAAAAACCCTAATTTAACCCAGTACCAATCATACGTCATGTCTGGAAATGGCCTGTACCCCAGAAGTGAGTTTGGGACAGTGATTATTAGAAGAGGTGAAGAGTTTTCCCCTGGGATAGCTGATCCTCTTCCTCTCCATGCCATCGCTGGTTTTGTTTCCAGGGGATCAACACATACAACCCGGTGTCCTTGATCTCCCTCACCCCTATTTCTCCCTCCCAGCCTGAGTCTTATCAACCCTCTTCCCCTCTTCTCTGTAGCATCTATCCTCATTTACCTGGCTCCCAAAAGCCTGGAGTAGTTCACACAGTATAACTCAGAGTTTGGGGTAAAACTAAGACTTTCTCCACTGGTACAACTTGCCTGAAAACAGAGCTCTCCCTCATCTTCATGTGATATCAGGTACAGTGCAAGGGAGAAGGAGCTTAAAGCAAGACACTGTGATCTGGCTGTTTGTCCAGGGCCAAAAACACTGGATTTCATTTCTAATGCAACAGTCGAGTATTGCTGCTCTAGCCAGCTCCAAAATATGCTTTGGCTCAGCAGTGAGGAAAACCAAGCAGCCAGTCTCATTTTTAAGCGGATGCACTAAAACAAAGCTCTTCAGGACCCCCTTCCAGGCTCAGGCTGATGCTACAGCTTCCCTCTCTCTGATACACCCTCCTAGTAACCAGCTTTCTGGCTTTACTGCGTTGTAACACGAAGACGCCCGGCGAACAGTCAAGGAAGCCCGATCCGAGAGCTGAACAGCTGTTCCCTCTGCAAAGATCTGGCACCCAGAGCAGGGCTCCCAGCCAGGGAAAGAGCAGGGAGGAGGGGAGGGAGGATACCCTGCTGGAAAGAATAAGGCTAAGCCCGTTCCAGGAAACGCTGCAGTGCCAGATGTGGGAGGAAGTCGAAGCAAAACTCTGCTTGACCCGGGAAGGGTTATTCAAGAGGGGAGAAGTCTGCTGGGAGCCAGACCGGGCTGGTGACGTCAGGTGCTAAAGGTTCGACTGCCGACGCCTGCAGCCTTCGGCAGCACCCGGGGCTGGAGGATTTTATGGGAGGTCTAGACTGAAACCAGCTCTGTTCTCTGCCTAAAGTTGGTGAGATTAATGCCCACAAAAGGATTGCTCTTGATTTACACCAGGGGAGGTGAAAAAGAGGATCAGATTCCCCTTCTCACAAAAAAGAGAAAATCTCTGTCGTCATGCGAGTTATGTGCAGTTTTTCATGGGGCTGAACAAGAGAGGCTGGTCCACACTGCTTTTTCTCCTACAAAGCAGGGAGCTCTTTAAGCAAAGCCCTTCAGCCTGCCCCTTTCCCAACCACAAGGGCAGGCAGTGCAGAGACTTCTCTTTGGTCAAAGCAGCCTCTGGCTTTGGGAGCGTGTAGAAGAGCAGAAAAGATGAGAGCAGGTTGCAGGTCCCAGCTGGGAAGGAAGGAACACATACAGATGAGGGATGGGCTGATCGGACTAGTACCAGAGCCATATAAATAAACGGAAATGAGATCTTCACTCTACCAAACCTAATTCCCAATATCCTGGTAGGGATAGTTCTCACATATAAGTGCTTTGCCTGAAAAACTTTGCTCTTGCATATCACTTGTCTGCATAGATATTAGGTGACACCCTTGCTCTGAGTGCAAACAGTGGTTTTTGATAGCTGAAACCTTTTACTTCCACTCTCCACCCACTCTGCTTCTACAGTGAAGCTTGGAGCATGGTGAACTCTTATGTTTTTATCATGCATTTTCAGCTGAAACTCTCCAAAACAAACCACGGCTATGGTCCCTGAGAGATAACAGAGGCACACACACACAATCCATCCCCTGCAGGGAGTGTCACGGGGACTAGCAAACTCCATTTCTGGGTCAGAAAGTCCCCAAATTAGCAGATGCCAGGAGCTGGGAGTGTCACTCTTTTTGTTTTTCTAAATAAAAATAAAATGCAATTGCCTAAGGAAAGATTTCCTGGTCGTATTAGAAAGAGGATGCTATAGGGACTCAGTGTAGTTTAATGAACATACCACATAATTACCACGCAAGCAGAGCAGAAGATTTGAACTTCACTGATATTTTGGACCCTACTGAGCACTGTATTAAGCCTATGCTGCTTCCCTCCCCAGACTTTCTGTTTGGAGACTACCCAGTTTCTCCCAACCTCCCTGAACATGCAGCCTCCAGTTGTTGCCTCCAGCTCTTCCCATGCAATCTCTGAGCTTCACCATTAGGTACCATATGAAGACCAGACCCAAGCACTTTACAGATGTAGAGCACAGCATGGCTAATTCTGCAACAGCGATCAGCCTGGGCACAAAGCAAGACCCATTACAAAAGGTGTAAAATTGTTTCAGAACAGAGCGGGATTTTACTACTGCATTCTTGTAGTTTCTTACGCCCTCTTTCACCTCTCTGGCAGACAGCAAAGTGGCAAGATATATACCAAGATCCTTAAAACATAGATGCACTGCATTTGCTTTCTTGTAAAACCTGCTAGGCCCATCCCTTAGAGAGCTGGTAAGAATTCAGGCAGAATCTGGGCCTGCAACTAAAAATTTCATTTTGTGTTGGCTGGCACAAAGTGTTTCTTCTCCCCACTGAATTCAGTCACTTTTGCTGAAATGGACAACTGAAAGGAAAGAACCTGGAGAAGTGCTTCAGAAGTAACTGCAGAAGTAACATGGGCAGATAAGAGCTCAAATTCTTTTTTATGCCAATTTTGTCCTTAAGGCAGCTAGTCAGTTCTGGTCAGATGATCTCCCCAGACAGTGACCTCAAGGAGTCTACTATTGTTCCATGCAGACTCCTTTTCGTCCTGAAACTGGTGACAGAATTCCCTTTATCTTGTGTGGATGCGGCAAAAGAAAGGGACCATTTCCACTGTCAGTCAAGTGGATGAGGCCCACTTGCAAACCCCTCTCCACCACCCATTCCCACTGCTAGCCTGAGCCAGAGGGAGCCCCCACTCAAACTGCAGGGCTGGCTGGATGGGAAGAGCTTGATTTCACTCCGTGCTTCAGCAGAAGTGGGCTTGGACCTATCTGACCATGCTATCATCCAGGTGCACACCAGGAGGTCCAGGAAGACCTTTCAGAAAGACATCATGCCCTCTGGAGAAAGGCAGCAATAGGATACATCACCAGCTGAGCTCGGGTCTTCCCAACCAAGACTGGATGCTACAGGTCTGAACTACAAGAGACGCAAATGTGCCGAAAGCCAGAAAAGCAAATGGCAAATAGGTAGACAACTATGGCTGCCACCCATTCAGAATGGGTCTCCCTTCTCCCTGAAAAGAAGCACCAATAAGTCTATGTGTGATAAAGTCTGAATATCTGGATCCATTCACGGCTCATGCAGCGAGCTCCAGGACACACATGCTCAGCAAGAGATGAGCAAACTTTGCCCATCTGCAGCGGCATCCAGCCCTGTGTCATTAGACACGGGGGTGGGGGGGGTGGGCTTAATTAATGAGTGTGAATGGGGGCAAGCTGTGGCTGGCCCACCTCTGAATGCAAACCAGGAAGGGGGGTGTGAAATACCTCCCTGCTGTCATCTACTTTCTTTCAGACAGGTTACACCCTGAGATTGAAGCAAAGTGTTTTGAGAAGATCAAGAAAACGTATCAGTCGGCTCCCTGCCAACTAAAATGTCAGTTTAGAGTTTGTTGCTGTCCTCCTAGCAGCAGGTACCTCTAGCTCTTCCTCTGAGAGCATCTCAGCAGTACCATTCCCTTATGGGGGAAGATGCACACAGAGGTGATGGTCCCACCTGAAAGATTAGACAAAAGAATTGTCCTTGTCCTTCCCTTTAGTCCTAGAGAAAGGAGCTCAGAGAGTTGTGGGCATCAGTTATCTGCTGTATCTTGATAAGCCTAAGCCCTGAGCTCCGTGTCCTGGGCCCAGGTCCCAGCTCTGCTCATGGACCATCCAGCTCTGCCTGCAAAGCACGAAGCTCTGCAGGGCTGATCCCCTTGTCTGGCACCGTGCAAGGCCTGACCACAGAAGGAAGCTGTGCACAGAACATCTTTCCAGTCCCCTGCAGAAGGGCAATAAGCTGAACTGCACACAGGGTCTTGCACAAACCCCTCAGCCCCTTGTGCCACACAAAAAGAGTCAATTTAGCTCCTTCCCTCCCTTTGCACAAAGCCTTTTTATTCCCTGTTCACCCAAGCCACTCTCACCCAGACAGAGACAACACTGTCTTGTGAAAGACCAGCTGATTTTCTGGGCTGCCCATGGGGGCGAGGAGGACAACGGCTTCTCAGACAGCCCTGCCCCACCGAAATGTCGCCAAGCTACGTGCAAAATGAACGCAGGCCAGGCAGCGAGGCTGCTCTTTACTACAGAAAGGCGGAGAACCAGATGTGTTAGGCGCTGCAGTACTGCCTTTCTCCAGCCCCAAATACTGCTACTCCCTGGGACTCCTCCTATTTCATTGCAATCAGAGAGGTGGCCTTGTGGTCACCTCCCAAGAATATGGCCATACAAGGGCAGACAAATTCCCCAAGACAACCTGCCCCCAGGCTCTGAAATGTACCTTTCAGACAGACACCAGGGACAGCACAAGGGACCCAGACAGCACTGAGGACAGGCAGCGCCATCCACAGAAAGCCTCAGCCTCTGGCAACCACCACCAAAATCTCTTCGGGTGCAGGGAGGGACAGGCGCTGCTACAGCTGCTGAGCAATTGCATTAGTAAGTCACGGCTGCAGCGCAGACCCAGCATCGCTGCACTCAGCTCTCAGATCCCGCCTCCCAGGGAATCAAAAATCGCTTTGTCTGCCCAAAGCTCATCTTCTTTTCCAGTTCCAAAGGGATCAGCAAGAGTATTCGGAGATACTGCTTTGCCCTGCCAGGCTCAGCAACAGCATCCAGCTCCAAGTCAGCTGCAAACCATCTCTCTGTCTTACACATAGGGAAAACAAGTCACAGAGAAGCCAAGGGACTCCTTTGCTCCTGGGCTTTGTTGGGGGCAGAACAGCCTGCACCCGAGGGCAGCCGGTCTCCCTGGCTTCACAAGCAATCTGCTCCCAGCGAAAGCTGCAGGTATTCAAGTAACAGCTCCAGGGACTTCCTAAAGCAATTCCCAATGTCTGGTTTTAAATCCTGGCACATTGTCTCCCTCGCACCTGATCATATCACCTTGATGAGCACACTTACTTTTGGCCGCTTCCACTGGATGCCCTGGATCCTTGACTTGTAGAAGAGCGAGTCGTCGTTGGCGGGGAAAAGCGGGTCCTCAAAGAGCTGCTTCCGCCTCTGACACTCCTTCTTCAGGGAGGCGTAGCGCTGGTTCTCATACAGCTTCACCGAGGAAAACATCCTTCCTCACTGGCCCTGGGAGGACAGACAGAGCAGGAGTAAGATGGAGCAGAGCCCAGCCAGGGACACCTGATCCTCCCCTGCACCCTTGGATGGCAGCACCGAAAAGTCGTGGCTGGAGTCAGCCACCCAGCCTCTGCCCTTGCCTTGCCCCCGAGGGGCAGAGTAAGGCCCATATGGCATGGTCTAGATCCCTAGACACCACATTTATCGTCCCTCGAAGCACTACCGGCTCCCTCACCTAGATGGGTTAAGTGACGCTGGGAGGGATCCGCATGCTCCATTACCAATTAAACACCCACGGAAAAACCCTGCATGTGAGCGAGCAGAAACAGATTAGTCCTTTAAGCCCATGCCTAACTTGATCCCAGAGTTGGCCAGACACCAGCAGAACGAGCTGAGCAGGAGACCATAACCGGCGTCCTGCCCGTGGGCACCAGCATCCTAGTGAACTGTAACCCATTCGGGAAAACACAGCTCTCCGAGCTGAAAGAAGAGAAGACATCCCCAGAGAGTTGTCCCGGTAAAGACCTGGCTGTGAGCAGGTTTCACCAGGGCTGAGCTCTCACCTCAAGCTCTTCATTCCCAGCAACAGAGATGTGCCTCTTCCCTGAGGGGGGACCCCGAGCTTTGCTCGCCTGGTGTGGCTTCCCAGCCCGCTCCCATGCAGAGGGGCAGCAGCTTTCAAGCCACAGGTTGTCTTTCCCGTGATTAATATTAAACGGTCAGGATGCCAGCTGCCCCCTTTAAAGACTATAGGCATCATCATTTGGTTGTCGCACAGTGATGGCCATATATCTGCCAGGAGAGCACGGGCTGTCCCTGGAGTGCTGGTGCTTGAAGAAATGCCTTCTGCCCCCACTGCACAGCCCCAAATTACACACATGCTCCATGACTTCAACAGAGACTCTCTCAAGAGACCTTATCAGATCCTCTGGCCCGTTTTTAATTAAAAAAAGATCTCCTGGCAGAGGACCACGTGTTTTTGGATTAATTATTCTGTCTTGACAAGCATCTAGCTTCCAGGGCCCAGACGTGAATATAGCGATCCAGACAAAAGCAGCAAACCGTTCCCAAAATGCTCCCAAAAGAGAGTAGCACCTGAGATTGTGTTCTGCCACCCTGGTAGTTTGGTAGCTGGGTATCAGTGCCTTTGCTCTGGTTCGTGTTCCTCCATCCCACAGGGCCAAGTCACCTTGTCACAGCAGGCACAAGGGAAGGAGGAGCTCTGAGTATGTTGTTCTCAACTACTAAATCACAGACCTCATTCCATAGGTACTTTTCTAAAGTTTACCCTATATTTATTTTTAACATCCACATACAACTGTTCTTCCTCCCCAAAATGGGATGTCCTGACTGGTTGAAATCATTAATGACCCTAGTCTGGAAACACCTAGTCTTGTTTCCTGAAGAAATGGTGTCTGTGTGTGCCACAGGACTTCTGCTATGTGAAAAGCTGCAGGATGCCAGGTGCCTCGGTTCTGCTGCTCCCAGCAGTGGTTATGTGCAGAAAGGCACCAGAGAAAACCTGTCTGCTGCCAACTGCGTTCATAATCCCACCTGTGATCTCTCACACCACCCACGGCAAAATGCCCCCGTCTAGCGGGCAGATGCATCCAGCAAGCTGACCTAAGCCATTTCTCCCAGCGAGATGTAAAGAAACTGTGTTTATTCTGGCAAATGTCCACAGATGCTGGAAACCCTCATGTGTGTTGGGACAAGAAAACTGCAATAAAGGCAGGCCAGAAGCACCTAATCTGGAAACACCTCAGGTCCCAGGGTTTATGTGATTGCTTACAATTGGGCACCAGTCTGGAGGCAGTGACACATCCTTCACTAATGAATTGCCAGGATTAGCGAAAGGAAAGTAGGTGTTAGAGAGCTAACCCTGTCCCATCCCACCAGAGCAATCACCTTTGAGCCTTACCCACCAAGCCTGCCTCTTCTCACCTGGGTGAGACAAAAACACTTCACTAAAGACTTCTGCGGAGAGCAAAGGATAGGCTTTAATTGACTGTATTTATCAGTCTGATTAGCAGTACGAGTGGTGCTCATCATTCAGAGCCTAAATGAACGCAAAATAACCTCCTTGTTGGCTGCATCAAGGGATGCTCCACAGGTCTCTGCTGCTAGGGATCATTTGCTAAGGAAGTCTTTTTGTGCGCTTTGTGCCAGCCAGCAATATTTCTCCAAATCACCTAGTGTGTCACAGCCCTCCGCCCTGAAGGACAGTGACTGCAAATAACTGTGCGGAAGGGACAATTAGCCCTTTACTTAAATAAGATCTCAACCACAGGAGAGGGACCACCTTAGAGATACAGAAACGCGCACAGGATGGACTAGGGCAGCAGGTAGATGCGTCTCCCATGAGGAAACCATCAGCAAAGGATGGCTGAACTGCACCAGATCAACAGCCCACCTACCCTGATGTCCTGTCTTTGCAGACACCCGAGGAAGAGCACAGCAAACATGTAGTGATAATCCTCCATGATGCTCTCCCATCCTCCACCATTTTGTTGCTGCCATTGTATGGCAAATTTCTCCCTTCTCCCTTCTGAGCCTCTTAGCATCCACAGCACCCTGCGCCAAGGCCTTCTGCAGCTTAGATACACACTGTGTTGAGACCCTGTTGAGAAGCCCTCCTAGAAGCTAGCTGCTTCTGCTCTCCACTAGTTCCTGTAATGGAAGAAACAGTAAATGGCAGCTTTGCCTCTTATACCTGTGATTTTTCAGTTTATAAAATCGACAGCTTATACGCAGAAGACTAGCAGAGCAGTCCCAGATCTGTGTTCAGTGCATTGCATGACCTGGTCTATTTGAACACCACAGCTAGGATCTTGCCTGGGTGGGCCCAGAAGAAAAGGACTTAATTCATCTAGGAGTCTTTGAAGGCAAGTCAGCAGTGCATTGAGGTGATGTGGTTAAAGAGCTTCTACTGATGCTCCAAGCATTTTCCCTTCAGCATCATGACCAGTTCTTAGCTGCTACAAAGCGACACAATGCATCACCTGGCCTCAGAAAGGCCTTAAAATAAGTGGCATGGTATCACGGCCTGAGTAATACACCAGCTTTACTCTTTGGAGAAGAGCTAGAAGCCTTACTGAGCAGTCAAGGAACACAACTCAGGGTCAAAACACACATCCATCCTACTAAGAGGGCCAGGAAACAAGTTAACCCCTGATATCCAACAGTCCACATCACTTGGTCATGATCTCTCTCCAAGAGCCAGAAACCAGTTGCTCTTTATTTATCAGGACTCTGTATTTTCCTTTTCGGGGGACGGCCCAGGTCTGTGCCTCAGTTTGTCCATGGGGACGTCACAGGCAGAGAAGTGCTGTGAATGAGTAAGTGCTCTGAGATTCCCAGGGCGGCCTGCCCGGGTGAGTGCTGCGGTCCACCGAAATCAGCAGTGCCCGGGGACAACACTGCAGCATCGGCCCAAGCTTGGCTGGGACCTGGAAGAGGCTTTTGCTCATCCTGATTATCTCCAGGCACTTGCGCCCTGGTCCCACCGGGACAGGGTCATCCTGCACGTGTCATGCCATGCTTTCCACACTGCGCCCTTGGCCAGGAGCACAGAGACAGGCTGGGGCAGAGATGCGCAGGGAAGGGGGCAAGAGGCAGGGGAGATGTCTCCAAGGAGGTCATGGGGGCTGACAGCTCAGCAGCAAAGGAGCTACTTTTAAGTGACAATCAGTCCGGGACCGTTACAGTGACAGCACTAACTGCTGCAGGGAGAGACACAGTCAAAGCAGCAGACCGGGAAAGGATGGTTGGCAGCCACCTCCTGAATGAATGTGACAGGCTGAGGGAGAAAGATGTTGCCGTAATTGAGACATGAGATGAATTGCTTGGACTGGTGCGTTAGCTGGGCTGACAGACAGGAAAGGACATTTCTATGGGACGTCATGCAGAAAGAGCCAGCAAGATTTAGGAACAGAGCCTGGAGAGGAGGGGAGGTCTGGTGCCTTTCTCAAAGCCACGCTTGAGTTACAGCAGGAGTTATGGGTTTGACGCAGGAGATGCTGGCTGCTGTTCTGCAGCCTGTCCCGTGGCAGAGGGCTGTCACTTGGCTGCTCATTCATAAAATTACTGCTCCTCCCCCAGGAGCTCTGCAACAACAGCTTGGAGCTGTGTTTTCCAACAACCTTTGCAACACTGATTTCCACGAGACCTCATAATCCAGATGCCCAGCCCTTTGGGAACTGCACCGCGGTCCTCTTGGCCCAGGATTCCCAGTCTTTTTATAGCCCAGCCTTGCTTGGGAGAAGTGGTTCAATTCCTTGCCCTGATTTCCCACGCCACAGTGACTGTCACCTCGACAGCCGTATGTCCTCATTGCGGGGCTGCTCTCACTTGAAAAGGGATCTCCAGCTCCTTTTCGTTGCCCTCGTAGCTCTAACACAAAGATCAATTTAATAAGCCAGGGAGGACAGATGGAGATCTCTCTGACCCACAACCTCCAGTTGTGTGTACAGCACAGACCTGACTTGTTTCACTTGCTCACTTTCCTCATTACCACTGCTGTCAGGGACAACACTCCACCCCAGAAGCAACGTTAGCAGGATGGGAAGTGCAGGCACTGCTCATAGAGCATGCTGTGATCCCCAGGGAGAAGGAGGCACAATGCCAAATGTAACCCTCTTTCTGAATGGGTGACTCAGTGGTGGAAATGGATTTGGGTTGCAAAGGAATTATCAAGCAGAAGGAGAAAGGATATTGTTAAGGAACATTTTTAAAGCTTGCAAAATAATTAAAGGCGGGGGAGAGTTCTGAGAGTTGTGTTAAAATTCATTACTCTCTCTTACTTGCAGCATTTCATGCTTACCAGACAGACCTTCAGATCTGCCACATTAAAATGCTCAGGGCAGCCTAATTACTTTTTGCCTTCTTGCACAAAGCTAGGACACTCCACAAGGATGGTAAACAGGCATTTCCATGCCTGGTCCAAATTAGCAAAACTACACATGGGTGGTTGTGCATAGGGAGGGGAATCCACATTCATACCCCTCTGTGGGGAGCTGAACTTTCAGAAACAGTGGTCTGAACACACCTCAGTTCAGCCATGAAGGAGTTAAGTGAAAAACAATTTTATTTTGAGAGGGAGCCAAGTATATGTCTCAGTTGTATCATGGAATCCCCCTTTTCAACTCCAGCGTGGTCCAGGCGTCCAAGCCCAGCACTCCCACCAGCTGATAGTGATCAAGGCTCCAAGCTGTGAAACCAGGATAATTATTGAAAGTGCTTGTGTTGGCCAGGACCAAATCTTGCTAAAAGGCTGTTCCTTCCTCTTGCAGAAACCACTCTCTCTCCTTCCCTTCCCCCTCAGAGGCTCCTGTAGCACAGGCATGCCGCACTTGGTCCATCGCAAGGCTGCATCCCGGCAAGGAGCAAAGGATCTTGCTTGGAGATCCTACAGTTTTTATTCAGCAGTGCCTCCACACCAGACAAAATGGTTTGTCCTTAGAGGAGAGGACTGGCTGGCCTTTTCTTTCCAGCTATGTTCTCACTGAACAGCAGATAGCCTTGAAATTGCACTGCAAAGGCAGAGGATTGGGGCCTAGAAGACGACAAGGTGGGCACCAGGCATGTGGCTGCAGAAGCCCTGACCAGCTGCAGTCATATGGAGGCAACCTACTATACTTCAGCCTCAAAGGCTAAGGGCAGGGTATTCAAAGCAGCCAGGTTCTCTACCAAAATTTTATAAAGAATATCTTATTTTCCAGCCACCTCGGTGCTCCCATTGACAAGCATCTCAGCTGACGCGGATAGGACAACGCTGTGGTTGCCTTCCCACCTATAAACATAGATGTCCAGCTGTACAGAGAAACCCCGCCGACACAAGAGCTCTATATACCTTTTCCCTGTGACCCAGGAGAGGCACAGTCCAGCCGTGAATGACCCATCTTGTTTTTCCATCAGTGCACAGCCCTGAGGGTGCAGGCAGAAGACCCTGGGAAGACTCAGGTGACTATCAAATGCAGAAGAGCAAAATAAACTGCTTCGTCCACTTTCTACACCAAACATGAGGTAAGCACGCCATACCTCTTTACCAACATCTCTATGAAGAAAAAAGCCTAGACTCCCAGGCTACAGAGTGACCGTCCCTTTTTAAAGGCCTTTGGGACCAGCCATACGTGGTCTGCAGCAGGTCTCAGTTGCCTTCCCAAAGCCCTTCCCAAAGCCCTTCCCATTCCCACACACGGGTTTACTGCAGTTTTGCTCTGGATTCACAGTGGTAATGGCATAGAGCCACCAGGACCGCATAACATCCTGCCTCGGATTAGCAGTGTTCACAGTGAAGCCACACTGATGAAAATGAGAAAACAAGATGTAATTTCTCTAAGGCTGATTGCAGTTAAGCAGGGGAACTAATTCCTCAGGGAAGTCACAGGTTTTTCATTTCCAGATGTTTCTGGACAGAGCTGAACATCTTTCTAGAGTTGGCACTTTTACCAAAATAAATATTAATGTGCATTTACAGCACTATCTGGCTGAAACAAAATTACTGAAGAACCAAAGATTGAATATTCCTTTCTGGTCTTTATCCCTCCCGTTAATCCAACGGTCAAACAGTTTCTCTGTCCTCATCTAACAGCTGTAAGCTCCATCAGGCTAAATGTAGAACAACTATATTTTCTCTTAATTATACTTATATAAAGCTCTGATTTTGCCTGTGATTTGCTGCAACATGACTGGAATCTGAATCTGGGCAGTAACACCTGAACATAATGCCTTTCAACCAGGGGGTTAATCTTGTGTGAATACACACTAGGACATGTTCCTCCCACTAAAAAACTCAGTGTACATGGAGTGAACTTAGTCTCTCAAAAAAATCCTGATGCTGTCTCTTTGGAGTGAGTAAATCCACTGCATTGATGCACAGCTTTTTATAAGCACAAAAAGTATAGCAAATGCAGTCTTTTTCCTGTAGATTTCTATCTAGGCGCAAGCACTGAATAAATAAAAGTAAAAAAAAATGGTTTGAAGCAGCAATTACTGGAAAATAGAGTGAAATCCCATAGAAGTGGGTGCTATTGCAGCTGCAAAGGAGCTGGGGACAAGCCTACCCAAAGCATCCTCCAGTGATATCAGATAACTGATATCACACGCAAAGAGCAACCTGGGGTAGCTGCAAAGTCCTTCCAGGCTCTGCCACAGATCACTATATGACTTTAATCATTTAATCTTCCTCCTCTATGGGGTGGGAAAAAGCATCATTCTCCATTTGAAGGGCTCCTGACCCCTTCTGTAAAGCATCCCGAGATCTACAGAGGAAGACATTGTATAAGAGCTGGCTATTAGCGTAATAACTTAAGAAAAATGTAATCTTTTGTTTTTTTTTAAAAAAAAGTGCATCTGCAGCACATCCAGGGAAGAAGCAATGGTCATTCCTCCTAGCAGAAATCTAGTGCAAGGAGTCAGCAGTCACCAAAGCGAGCCTGGTTGTCAACATTTGCAACAAAATCAGCTGAAGGGCAGATGTCACACTCAGGGGATATTTCCAGCAATGCACAGTGATTTTCATCATGCTAGTTTTATTTCTTCATGCTTTTTCTTCCAAAGCATCACTCCTTAGTTGCTTAACAGTGACAAGACAGAGCTGAGAGAGACGTGGCAGGTCAGTGGAAGTCTCCTTCTGGACTACTTTGTTCTCCCCCAGGGCACAGGGCCATGTTACTGCCAGTCAAACAGCATAGGCAAAAAAATAAATAAATACAAGATTCACAGGTTTTGTGGCAGAGCATAACTCCCCCCACACACACACTCCCTTATCTCTTGGGTCCAGCTGACCACAAATACCTGACAGCATCCAGTGCTGACCAGGAGGAACTAGGCAATACTGGTTGGAACTGGTGAGGCCAGAAATAGGCATGAGCTCAGCAAAAAGGTACATTTTTCCCCAACAGGGCATGAGGTCAGCAAAAAGGTACATCTCCACACCAAGTATCGTATGACCATGAGTCAAGCTCGGCGCCCATAAATAGCGCTGCAGCCTAGAGCCCATTGAGGTCTCCTGCACGGCAGCGGGCTGCACGGTGGTGAACGTCCCCTTGAGCTGGGACACCTCTCAAGGTTGCTTTCCAGGAGTTAAGAGAACCTCTGAGAAGAAGCTGCTGGAGAGGTAAGAAACCGAGACTCGGGCAATAATAAATGTGCAGCAAGATTCGCTTGCTATGACTACACTGTGTCACCATCTTCAACAAATTTGTTTGCAATAAACCCAGATTTAATACCTCCCCCCGTCCCACGATAGGTTTCCAGGGACCAACACTTCCTCTGAGATTTGCACATCACCTCTGCGCTGGCCTCACGAATGCTCAGGGCAGGGAAGAAGGAGAATGCAGGCTACTACCAAAATAAAAATCACTGCCCACCGACGGCAACAAACTGGGTCTCACAGCTTCCAGCCTGGCAAAAGAGCAAACGCAGGAGGGGTTGCATATTCCCAGAGGAGATGAGGCTGGGCAGATGGAAAAGCAATCGCTGCATGGCCGAGAAGGGACAGAAAACAAGGCAGTGCCAGGCACTGGCAGGACACAGGCTGGAGCCAGCGAGGAGCCGGCAGCTCGGTGCCTCTGCCACCACCATGTGCACCAACACCTCTTATTCACTGACTCCAAAAAGCCTCTCACTGAGAAAAGATCTACTAGCTTGCATGGAGGTGCTCCGCTTAGATCTGCTTTAAATTTCCAGCTAGAATGGGTTTTGACCGGGAATGCTGGGGTTAAAGGGAGGGTCTCCCAGTGCCTGGATGCTCATTTCCTGCAGGAGCCAGGCAGGGTGTGAATGCCAGGATCTCCCTTTGGCTTGGATAACCCACCCTTAGGATTGCCTTTGGCCTCGGGACTTCCTCATTCCTTTCAGGAATGACTCAGTGTTTGCAGAGAATTGATTTTGGAGCTGCAGGACCAGAGGGCAGCCCTGCTCTAGTCAACACCCAAATAATCCCATGTTGGCAGCAGTGCAGTGTGCAGTGGGTTAGAAACACACACGTTCCTTGGCAGCAGAGCCGGCTCTCACAGCCTGTGCTCCAGTGTGCCGTGGGGCTCACGTCCCACCCCCCAGCTGGGTCTTCCCTTGGAGGAGCAGGACCCCATCCACCCATGCCCATCCCCTTCAGTCTGGCTAATACGAGGCCTTAGACCTTCACCGCACGCACGTCACAGAGGCAAAGCCAGCGCTGCTTGAGCTCCCCAGGAGCTACCACCAACACCACGCGGGCAAGCTCTGCCTAGCACGTGTAATTGCACACAAAATGTATTTGTGCTATGCTTGCAACTTCATCCAGACCGACCCTCCTGCTCATCACAGACGTTAAGGTCAGATGAGACCATTACATCCTTCTGAAAATGTCCACAAGCAGGAGTTACAGCTCCAAGCAAAACCAGCAGCAGAATTCCCCCACCGGGCTGGCAAATGCAAAAAGCTGGATGCATGCAAGACTAGCAGGAGCAGGGGTGAAAGAAAAGGAAACGGAGATAGCAGGAGGACAGACCATGCCCAGAAGCAGCGGGAAGGGGGAGTCTAATATGTCTCAAGGCTGCCAGCCTCAGCCAAGAGAAGAAGGGAGGAGCAGAAGATCCTCACCACTGTGGGTCTAGCTCAGTCCATCCCACTCACAGTTCAAGGAGAACAGAGAAGCTCAGCATAAGGTATCCCTTGGCCTGTGCATACACATATATATACATATACACACACACACACGCACGCACACACACATACACCCTCAGGTGCTGCTCAGACATTGAGCAAGCCTTCTCGTGGCAGACACACATTATATTAGGGTTGCGTCCCAGGCCAGGGCAAGGCTAAACACGCCTGGAGATCAGCAAAAGGTGCCAGACAAGCACTGAAAGGTGAATTTTGCCCTTTGCAATGCCCAGCCACCCCAGTGTTTTGATACATCCATGGCTTTGCTAGTCCTCCATGCCCTAGCACCCTCACCATGAGTCACGCCAAGCTGGTTAATAATTACAAGGAGCAGTGCAGAGTGCCCAGGATAGGAAGGCAGCAAAAGGTCACATTTGAGTTTGCTTCTGAGCCCTGTGGCTTCCTAATAAAACCTTGCTCATGGCAGGAAGCTCCTTTGGGGCTCCCAGGTTTATATACTGTGACCCAAACCTGGGCTACTGCTCTGTCAAGTGATGGAGTAGTACAGGGACATGGACCTGGTCTTTCCTGACAATGTTTATGTTCAAACATGGCACTGCTCAGACAGAGCCAGTTTTTGGGCATCAGAGAAATACAGCCTAGGAAGAGCAGAGACTATTGAACATGCAGAATTAAGCCATCTCCATCTAAAGTCACTTGGTCATCCTTGTTTTGAGAAGGTGCAAACAGTGGTCACCCCGACACGGGCATCGCTTTGAGCGCAGGCTAGCCACACCTCGAGTTTGCAGGAAACACCCAGGGCCTCAGCGCTTGATTCAGCTTCTATTTTGCCCAATGCTGGTAACAAAAGGATGTTATCTTTGTAGGAGTGGACTGAATGCCTATTTCTATTATTTATTCAGGTCTTCTAATTGAATGTCTGGACCAACTTCTTTTAAATCCAGTCATGCTGACTCCACTGGAAGCCTTACACAAAAACAATAGGCACTCACATTGTTTTCTTGCCAGCTGGGCAAAACCACTGTGGTCTAAACACAGACCTGCACCTCTGTTATGTGGATAAAGGGGAGAACAGAAAGGTAGCATAGCATTGCTTCAGTTATCCTAGAGAGCCTTTTGCCTGAGCATTATGGATCACAGAGGTGCCTAGTTAAGATGTTTGGGTAACTGGATAATTCATTCAGAAAATTCATCATTAGCACAGATAAAATGCAGCACATCTCCATGCAAATGTTATGCCTTCAATTGCTTCTGTAGCCTCTGGAATAATTAAAGCAACTGAACATCAAGAGATGCAGAGACACATGTCTGAGGAGTGGAAAAGATAACGGGGCTGCGGGTTAGTCTAAAGAGACTGAATCAAGGCAGTTGGATCCTACAAAATTGTGCCTCTCAAACTAGCTCTTCTGTTGGTCCCTTCCACCTCCCTTTGGAAGGGCTGATCCAAAACATCCCTCTGTCAAGCTTCAGCCTAAATCAAGGCTTCTTATAACACCAGCACCATCCCTGGCCCATGGAGCTCTTCTCTCTCCCCAACCTTTACCCCTTGGTGTAGGCAGAGCCAGCAATTGCATTCCCTTGAAGGCCAGGAGATACAACCAAGCCCCTCTGGTCCCCTCTTGAAAGACCCGCTCACCTCTCCCGGTCATGCCAGCAAGGTGGCCCTTTACCTGTTTCAGTTAAAACTGAGCAGGGGCTCAGAACAGCACCACCATTTCAGATGAAGAGGTCACCACGCTGCCTCTGACTTTGGGCTCTGGACCCCAGACTTTCCCCCAACCCAATAGCTCCAGGTCTCCATATCAGCACTCAGACCTCTGCGCAGATAATATCTCCCAGCACAGGGTCATAAGTATCTTTGGCATTTCCTCTTCGCATGACCTAGACCCGAATAAAAGCACTAAGGGAATCTGCTCCTGCCTTTCTCCAGTTTATTACTTCTGTTTTCAGTTTTCCCCTTTGTTAGGCTCCTAATCCACTTGCAAGCCCCTTCTTAAACCCAGTGTCCTTCAGCTGCACTGTATTTCTCATAGGCACAACAGAAAATACCCACACCACATCTGGGTATTATCTGACTTCAGAAGAGCATTTCCCTTTGTCTGCAAAACCTTCAGGCTGGGCCAGCAAGATCTGCCTTTGATTTAATCCCATTTTTGATTTTACCTCCATTTACTTCCCTGCTTTTAGTGAGCTCTTCTTTCAGTGGCTCTTCTAAAGCCTCACCTTCTACAGAGGTCATATTTAAGGGCCTGCAGCACTTCAAATAGTGAAGGTGTTCTGATACTTGCGAAGAGAGGAGCCTCTTTCAGGTAGATTGGACCACTCCCAACTTGTGAGATTTGTAAGAAATCTTTGCTACTGGATCTACCCTTCTCTTGCAAGCTAAAAGGTCTGAATATTAGTTCCTGCTATCATAGTCTGAGCTCTTCGAGTCCTGTTTCTACCTTGGATGCTGCAACTTCCAGGACATCCTGGCCAACTTTTTGCCCCTATTCCTCCATTTCAGCAGCTCTGTTCTAAAAAAACAGAAAGCAAGAGTTTGTCATACTGCCCTCAGATCGGAAAGGCTGAAGCGTTTTAAGAGGCAGGGACCAGACACCAGCATCCTCCCACAGGGAGATGGACACAGCTCATGATGCTGTGCTCAGCTGCAGCAGCTTACATCCATCCAGCCTCACCCCCGTCTGTGCCCACATCATCTCCTCCACCAAGCAACAGGAGGTTGAATGGAGACCTCTCACAGGGTAGATCTGGTCAATGAGCTATAGCTGAAATATGGAAGCAAACACAAACCTGAAGAATCAATCAGCATCGTAAGAACTGCTGTTACACGCTGTGGCTAACGCATGCCATGGTATTGCAGTTTTCGCTGGTGCAAGGTCTCCTGCCATGGAGATGCCCTAAGCTCTTCCTGCATAGCAGAAATACCTGGGGAGGGACTGCTCCATTTTACAAGTGACAGTGACCCCCAGAAAGCACAGCAAGTCTCCAGGGGTTCCACCAACTTAACACAACCTTTGGTAGCAGTTCATGCCCCAGCCCAGAGAACACCCTTGCTTGCTTTCCCATCCCAGCACTTCAACAACCAGATCAGAAACTCCACACCTCCAGCTATCTTCATTGGGTTGCTCACAATGATACATCTCCATGTCATCCTGCTTTGTATGGTCCAGCAGGCAAGGCAAGACCTCTGTCCCTGAGGGGGGTCCATATGGTCCTCCTTGGGCCATTTCTGTCAGGCTATAGCAGGGCTCAACCCCTGCGGTTTCAAAGACACATCTGAGCTCCCAGGAAGCTCTTGTGCTGCCTAAGGAAGGGAAAACACATTTATGACAGGTCTGGTGACGTGCCTGGCTGAAAGACGCTTCTTCCGGGCACCTCGGTGGTGACCCACAGGAAGACCCTGCTCTTTGCTAACCACTCCTTGCCGCTCCAGAGCCCAGCACTCAGGCAGGCAACCCTTTCCCTCCTGCTGGCAGATCAAGACACTAAGCAGCAAGAAGTTATTTTAATGAGTCCCTGTTCCCAAGGAGCCCTGCTCCTTGTGTTGCATCTCCAACCTCACGTTTGGAGGTGAAACCCCTCTAAAATCCCTGCTCCTCTGAAAGCGTTCACCATCCTGCACCACTCACCCTCCTGAGGCTGCCGCTAGCGGACATCCTTCAGAAGCGGGGATCACAGACATCATCATCAGGAGAAACCCTACACTGAGAGGATAAAAGAAGCAGCCATCTGCCCAGGTCAAAGGACTTCTTCCAAAGGAGAATTTCTCCTATTTTGAAGACCTCTGCTGCTCCACAGCAGCCCAGCACAGCCAGCACTTGCTCCTGCCACTGTGACAGGCAGCAGGATCCATCACCTCTGCTTTCACTGCAGCGAATAATTATGTCACTATGTGTCTGGAAACTCTGCTCGAAGCCTGAGCAGGCTCAGCATGCCTCAGGGCATGTTACTCCCACACGGTTAACCGCAACCGGGGAGCGCACAGGCTACGTGCAGGGCAGAGCTGGAGGGCAGCAGCTCCGTGATGGGAATTAAGTCTCTGCCTTCTCTCCGAAGAGCCAGCAGGTAAAAGCCATGGGCATGCTGGTGGACAGTCCTCCAGGAGTTCTCCGGGGGAAGTGTGATTTTCCTGGAGCATTTGAACACTGAAAACTCAGGGATAACACATGGACAGGGCCATAAAAAGAGTATCTGGGGACACAGCACTTCTGGGCAGCGTAAAACCAAGAACTTCCCAACCCACAAACCTCCCTCAGCTCCCTCTAAAAGGTGCTGAAAGGCTCTTTATTCTGTAGGAATTCCTTGCTTTATATCTCTTTAGATGACTTCCATGCTTGCAGCAGCCCTGAGCTAGAGCAGCCAGTCACAAGGATCCCTCGAGACGTACCCAGCGACACGGGGAAGAGTTTCACTTCCCCGCACAAGACAGAAGTCTGCTGTCTGCTATCGCGGTCTCTGCCACAGGCACCGCTCCTGCGGACAGCCACGTCTTAGGCACTCGCCATAAATCACTGCCCTCCTCGCTCCCGTGCAAAGACCTGCCGGGCAGCCAAAGGCAAGAGTGGTCGTGCAAACAGCCCATGAACACAGCGCTAATGCAAAGCCCTAGATCTCTGATCTATGCAAAACTTCCCTCTGCTTGGCAGAGAAATTGCCTCCTTTAATCATTCCCAAGCCTCTGTCGCTACCCCAGAGCAATGCTTAATACTTTCATACCCTCAGATAACTGGTAGGACCAGCTCTGCAAGGCAACTCTGCTCTTGGAGCAGCAGGCTTGCAAATGTTTCGTAGGAAGCTCCCGCTTACCAGGGTGTGGCTTGCCAGAAAAAAAATAGAGAAGAAAAAAATAAACCCTCAGCAACAAACAAGCGTGCTTCCTTCGTCTCTAGGAGAGGACTGGGGGGAAATGGTGGAACAGCTCAAAAATGGCCTGGGAAGGGTTGGATTCACCCAGGCTGATCAGAGCCATCTGCATCCCACGCCAACAAGCCAGAGAATCTCAACAAATGGAAACATAACGTAAGCCGGGACAAAGGTCTTGTTTTCACTGATAGGGCAGATGTGTTTTCTCACCCGGAGAAATCGCTATATGAATTATACGGAGGTATAAAGAAAAAGGCAGTAACAACAACAAAAACATAGCGGAGGGAAGGCATTTTAAGTGCTGGGTAAACTACTGCAGGCAAAAGAAAAGCTATGCCCTTGCCCTTTTCATCCTGTGATCAGAGAAAGGTGCCTTCCATTGTGTTTTAATTCTGTACAACATGCTGGCATATGTCCCTTTCCTGGACGGTAGAAAGGAAGGGTATATATACCAGGCTGCCACGGTTATTTTTCATTAATTATTGATAGCCCTCAGTTTAAACCTCAACGCAATAAAACACAGCTGCAACCTCCCTCATATAAGGTTGAGCTCCAGCAAGGGAGACGATACGCCCAATAACCTAAGGAAGGCCCTGCGCAGGGGGGACCAGAAGGCACCTCCCAAGTGTCATTTCAGAGCCATGCAGGAGGCTGAAGCCTCCCAGCTGAGGTCAGAGTTGAGTTTGCTGGGATGCTTTAAAGTCCCTTATCTCTCTTACTCTACTTGTATTGCCTCACAGGTGATCTTTATTCTACATTTCCTGGGCTTATAAAAACTAAAGTCTCATAAAAAGAAAAAAAAAAGTTCACTTACCCCCTCGGTACTGATGCAAACCGAGATCCTTAACCGTGCACTGCTCCTCTGCTTAATGGGGTGTCACAAGCGTGCAGGGACACTGCCCACCCAAAGGCAAGGCCTCCCCCAGGGCCATTTGCCGGCCGTGGTGAACAAACAGTGTGAGAGGTTCACAACAGACTGAAATCACAGGATATGACAGAGCAAAACTGATGCCGGAGGTGGAAGGATGGAAGGACAAGAACCGGCCACCTCCGCACAAGGACAGGGAACGCAGTTCTGTGCCGGCGAGTACTTGAAGATAAAACAAGTCAAAGCGTTGCTGAATTGGGACATGTCCCCTAGAGCGCATGAAAGCTGCGCACGGGACGTTTGAGCAGGCTGGAGGTGAAAAGCCCGGTCCATCCCCCTCTGAAGCCCTGGATCAGGCCCAAAGGAGCCGGCTCTCTGACCTACATGCTGCATACCCCGAGGGCACACAGTGCAGCACTGGAGGGAGATCGTCTGTCACATCTCCAGCACCAGGCAGTAGGATCCTCGGCACAGCCTCGGGGCACAACGATCTGCAAGAGCAGCTGAAAACGAATTCATCCTACAGAAAGGCAAAGGCTACCGAAGCCTTCCCTGTCCCAGAGCGCGGGGGAGAAAGGATTTCATCCTTGAGAGGGTGAGATATTCAATGGCAACCATTCCTATTCCTGCCATGACCTCAAGGAGTTATCCCTACACTGAGGCACAACAACTGGTGTCTCCCCGTACAGCAAGCCAATTCAGCACAAGTACCCCGGCACTGAAAAGGCTCCATACAGGTACAAACGTGGTGCAAACTGAGCAGGGAAAGGGTTAACATTGCAGCTGAACACGTGGCCAGACACTCAACCGGTGCAAATCAAAGCGGCCCCAACGAAGCCAGCGGGTCTGTGTCCGTTCTCTGCGGCACCCGAGAGCAAGCCTAGCCCTTTATCCCTAGGTAATCAGCTGGAAGTGAACAGAGATGGAGCAATCACAGCAACTCACTCCCCACGCATGACACGGCCCATGGGGACACAGGCCAGGAAAGGAGATGGATGGAGCGCCGTCGAGGCTGCAGCACGAACCAGGGCAACACAAGCCCGTCTTTGAGCCTTCCTGTGCCACAAGCAGCTCGCAAGAGTGAAGGCTCAGGCAATAAGATCTCAGTGAATAAATAGTATCTAAGCACGTCCCACAAGACCTCAGCACGAGCAAAGGATGGCCAGACACCTTTCCAGGGGACGAAATCCTCCCGCAGGTAGGGAAGAGGCCTCATCACCAGACATTTGGAGAGAAAGGAGGTGACATCTCTAGATACTAGTGAGGAGGAGGAAGGAGACGTGCCTGACCCCAGCCTTCAAGACACAGCTGCCTCCTCCTTTTTCTCCTCATATCAGGCGTCTGAGGCTCCGATTGGATTAAGCGTAAAGAGAAGGGTCTTGGCACCTCTGGACTGGCCGAAGGTGTCTGGTAACGAATACACAAGTGTGAATTAAGAGGATGCGCCCATTCTTAGCACCATCGCACCCAAGTACAAATGCAATCTAAATCTGCTTTTGGGATCAGATCCAAAGCCTCTTAAAGCATTGATGCTTTATAATTAATCCGTGCAGCAAGCAGGGAAGGGAGGGTTGGATTTTTTTTTCCTGAGGCATAATCAACGACATTTATCTAGGTGAGACGGCTGGATTTCACCTGCTACATGCTGAGTGGGGTGCTCCATCAGGCAGACAAGAAACCAGCTCTGCCCACAGAGCCCTTCCCAAAAGAGATACCAGGACAGGGTATCTGGACCAGAGAGTCGCAGCCTCCTGCCTCAACAAGCCCCACATCCTCCTTCCTATCACAGTCAAGCTCCACCTTAGAAAGAGGTAATGGCCCCAAATTCACACACTCCTACCCTTCTCCCGCAGGAGGCAGTTTCAGAGCCTCTAGATAAGTCTCCCAAGCTAAACTGGCCAGGAATTCATTCACACCCCTTTGTCCCCGCGCCAGTGCTGTCCTCCAGTTTAAATAGCTCCTCTGCCTCCCTGCTCTTCACCCCTCGGATGTATTTATAGGCAGCAATCACATCCCCTCTCCGCCTTTGTTTCACTGGGCTTTTATAGCCTCCCGTATAATAGGCTCTCCATCCCTCCGAGCCTCCTCCGAGCCCTTTTTCTCTGCACCTGTTCTGGGCTGAGTTAATCCGTCTTGAGCACCCGCGATGAGATCCGAGCGGCGTGCGCCGGGGCCTCGTACAGCCGCATTAACTCTTCCGTATCCTCACCCCACAGTGTTTCGCTCCCTTAGCCTCCTTTCCCCTTGGCCCTTTTGCAATCCCTCCGGAGGTGTCCTTGCAACCAAGCCAGCTCCAAGCCCCCGACCTCTGCCGTCTCCAAGGGATTTGCTCCCAAAACAGAGCGCAAAGTCTAGCCCTGCTGCTCCCCCCATACGACCTGACATTTCTACTGGGGGACATCACCCCGCACCTCTCATCTCCTGGTTCCCTCTGCCTGGTCATCCCTCCCTCTCAGCGTGGTCTCATAGGTGAATCTTGGCAGGAAAAACAAGAACGAGCTCAGATTCTCCCTTGGACATGTTAAGCAGCAGCCTCCCTCCCGCTGGGAGCTGCTGCCCACATATTTCTCCTTTTTTGGAGACCCAGCTGTGAAAGGTCAGCAATATTCATCACCAGCCGAAAGAGCTCCCTTGGGCAAGACAGCAGCCTGCTTTATCAGGCATGGAAGAGCTTTGTTTTTGGTTTCGCTTTGAGGTGGGAAGCGGCGGTCTGGGGAGCAAGCTGCCCCATAGAGCCGAGGGCCAGAAGAGAGGTGAGAAGAAGCCAGCAGAGCCTTCGGGGTGCTGAGCAGGGATTTCGCTGGCCATAATGAGCCCCCCCCCACCCCAAAGCCACTTCTTGCAAGAATGGGCAAGAAGGTAGATCTGGCGGCAGGGAGCAGGTTTTGAGTCTCGACTCTGCCGCAAACTTTCCGACCGCCTTGGTCGTGCCACTTTGCCTTTTTGTGCACCGTTGCTCCCTACCTTTGCAGCCGAGGTTACTGTTTCTGCGTCTCACGCGGGGCGTCCTTAGGACACACGCGCGACCAAGGAGCTTGATTTGTATTCTAACAGGTCCACGTAAGCGCTATAAAGAGATTCAGGAAATTCACAGCCCACAAGAGATAACGTGGCACCAGAAGGGTCGGACTCGGAGCTCGCTACAGTGAGTGCTGGGCTCCGGCAAAAATTCCTCTGCAGTCAGCAGGGCAGACGTTTAGGGAGAGAAATTGCCAGCTGGGAACACAGGTGAGCGCAGAGGGGGTGGGAAGGCTGCAGCATGCTCCCCAGCAGCCACTGACCTGCAAAGCTGCTGCTTAATTTCCTCTTCCTCAAATAATTTACTAGCAGCACCTGCCACACCACGCAGCTGAGGAGGGCTTGCTCCAGCAAGTCCTGCTGCCGCCCTCCTGAAAACCTGCTTTGCCTTTCACTGATGCCTTCATCCTCCATTCTGCTGCCAACGGGAAAGTTTTTCCTGAACAATTCTGGCAAACTGCTCCTGGCAAACGTGAGACTCATTTAATGACCGCACTAAGCCAGCCAGCCCCCAGCCATGCAGAGCCACCAGCGCGTATTATTTGTGCACACGTATGTGCTGCAGGATGGATTGAGACCTCACGTCCTGCTCCCAGGCGGTGGAGGGTCTCTCCTAACGAGAGCATCCGAGAGTCCCTCTTGGGCGTTGCAGCCCTGTCAGAAGGCTTGTGGGCTGGAGCTGAGCCCCAGGCCATTCAAGCACAGGAATTACATTTAATGAGTAGTAGGAAGCCCCTGGGGAGGGGGGGAATAAGAGGGTGAGAGCATTGCAGCTCCCAGCATCAGGCCCCGGCTCCTCCACCCGTGCCTGGCTCTGCTGCTTTTCACCCTCCCTGGTTCCCACCGGCCACGACGCAGCTCCCAACAGGTGACACCTCCTGCTCTCTGCCGGCATCCGCGAGCTTTTCCCTCCCCGGAGCGCTCCTGACAACGCTGGCCGTGCGGAGGGTGCCTGCTCCAAGCGGTGCAGCCAGCCCAGCTCCCTGCCCCAGCCGCGGGCCACGCGCACCAGTGTAAAGAGCGCAGGGTGGGAGACGGGGCTGCGGGGACCCTGCGCTGTCCTCGTCCCAGTATAACACCAGTTCAGCGCACCAGGCTGAGCCCGCGAGGGGAAAGCCAGCACCCGGCGCTGCTGGAGTCAAGCCCCTAAAAACACGAGAGCATCGGCGAGGAAAGGCAGTCACGGGAAAGGCTGCAGCACGGTGCTTCTCGGTCGCACAGATGCAGCAAGAAAAGCAGCCGGTGGATTTAACAGGATCCTCCTCCCCCCCCCACTCGCTGCCCTGCTTTTATCTCCATTTCCTACATTTCTGCTTTCCCCCACCAAGCTCTGAGCTACCCCGGCATCCGGACGATGATGTTACAGGCAATAAATCCAAGCGCTGCACTCGGCTGGATCTGCGGGAGCCGGCGAGCGGCCCGAGCCCACCTGACAGCTACCGGAGCCGGAGGAAGCGAGAGAAGAGGGACCCTCTGCCGGAGCTCCTCTGGCTCTTCCGACAGGATCTCCCCAGGAGGAGACGCCAGCTTGCGAGGCTGGTTCAGGGCAGGAAGGAAGGTAAAAAGAGATGGTGCCTCCCTCCGCTGTAATACGGGAAATCCAAATTCATATTGCTGTTCGGAAACCCGAAGAGACATCAGCAGCCTGGACTATCTGGGTGGCAGGATCTCTCTCTCTCTCCCTTTAACTTTCCATTGGACTCTCCGAAAGCTCTTGGGTTTGTCCCAAAAATATGGAACAAAGAACAATACTGAAACCTCAGAATTTTTCCTGATGCAGAAATCTTGTGCTCCAGCCAACACCAGCCTCCACGAGGCCTCGCTGCTCAAAGTTTCTCTCCAGCTTGGCTCCACCAGCAGTAACAGCCTGGACTCAGAGCAGCTGCCAGGTTTTAACCGTTTGGGGCCTAACTTTCAGATGCCCTGAGCATCGGCAGGTGCCACCGATCTCCCCGGGAGTTGCAGCATCTCCAAAAACTAGACCTCACGCTAGCGCTAGCTAAACAGCCAAGGGCAGCGACGCGCTCCGAGGCAAGGCAGCGCAGGGGGAGGAGGCAGGTCCTGCATTTGGCTTTTTTTTGCCCCCCAAAAATCCCCCCACCCACCCAAGCGCATCGTGCAGTGCAGCCGCCCCGGAGCCACAGGTGCCCCGAGCATCCCCCGCGGGGAGGCTGCGCCCCGGCCGGGCGCGGAGCTGCCCCCGGTGTCCCGGTCCCGGCGGAGGGGGCGGCCGGGCCGGGCTCGCCTTACCTGCCCGCCGGTGCCGCTGCCGGTGCCGCTGCCGCCGCTCCGGGCGCGCCGCTGCCCGCAGCGCTTCGCCTCCCCAAGCGCCGCCCCGACGGGGCGGGCAGCGGCCGCCGCCGCGCCTGCGCTGGGGCCACGGCTCCGGCACCGGGACCGGCACCGCCAGCGCCCACCGCGGCCGGGAGCAGCGCCCAGCACCGGCGCTAGGACCGGCAGCGCCGGGCACTGGTCCAGCACCGGGAGCCGGCACCGCGCGCTGGGGCTGGGACTGGTGCAGCACTGGGAGCGGCAGCTCCCGGCACTGGTGCGGCGCTGGGACTGGCACTGCCTGTCACCAGGAACTGGCACCAGCACCAGACGCTGCAACTGGCACTGCCTGGCACTGGTCTGGGACCAGGAACTCGGACCACCACCAGACACGGGGACCAACGCTGCCTGTCACTAGTCCGGGACCAGGAACTGGGACTGGGAACTGGGACCGGGAACTGGGACCAGTGCCACCCAGGCATCAGGATCCCGGACCGCATGGGACCTGGGACCGGCACTGTGAACTGGGATCAGGAACTGGGACTGGCAAAGCACTGGTACCAGCACCACCACCTGCACACCAGGAACTGGGACCAGCACTGGGACCTCCCAGGCGCTAGCACTTGGACCAGCACTGGGACTGGCAGAGCTCTGGCACCAGGAATTGGGACTAGGACCAGCTGGGAACTGGGACCTGCTCTGCCTGGGTACTGGCACCAGGACCGACACTGGGACTGGGCCAACTGGGACACCATGCATGGGCACCAGCTGGGCGCCCCGCACCAGGGCCACCCAGGCCCCTGCACTGCACCCGGTCACACTATGGCATCACCCACGGAGGGTGCAGGGGACAGCAGATGGGGGGATGCAGGCTTTGGGTGCAAAGGGTGCATCCCTCCATCGGGGGTGATGTGGGGCAGGACTGGTGTGGACAGAGGAGCCACGTTTTCCAGCCCGAGAGACAAAAGTTATTCCCTGCCCTGTTGTGCAAGAGGGAAACTGAGGCATCAGGGAAGAGGTTCAAAGCCAGGCCAGTGCTTGGCTCCCCCGCACGTTCGTGGGGGTGGACATGCAATGGGCATCACGGAGCTGGCGATGGGACCGCGGTGGCCAGACCAGCTGTGCCCCACAGGAAAACATGGGCTCCCAGCACACAAACGTACACCCAAGAGGGGCAAAACCAACCCAACTAGGGACATGACCCATCCAAAAGTACATCCCCCATGATGGGAAGGGGCTGGAGCAGTTTTATAGACCTGCTGTCACAGGTAGCTTTGATCTGATGCTCCTCTATGCGTTGGTGTCAGCAGTCATTTGTCCCTGCCGTGAGCCATACTGAAGAGCTAAAACAGCAGAAAAGTAGCCTTAAAAAAAAAAAAAAAGTCACCCATTTTCTGCTGGTTTAGTGATCTGAACCAGCTCACTGCAGGGTCAGACCAGTGCCAAGGGGATAGGACCAGCTTTTCAGCAGATATTAGCTCAGTCTGGCCCAATCAAACTCATTACTTATGGGTTGGTAGGAGCTCCACCGAACCCTTGTTAGGCTAGATGCTGTGCAGAAGAGCCTGCTCTAAAAATAAAGCCAGACTAGGAAATGCAGAGTGCTTGAGGAAGTGGGAATGGACATTTATTGCTGCATCGGCAGCAAAATTTCAGCGATAAGATAAGAAAAAAAAGGAGGGTCGTGCCTGGAGCAGCTGTGGCCTGGCACAACCTCTTGTTCCCACCAAGGTTTCCACCTGCAGCCACACACAGGCTCGTGCAATTCGTCTGCGGCCACTTCCTTATGTTTCTTACCATCTAAAACCCTCCTGGACTTTTCATATTAGATTTAAGCTTATGATAATCTTATTACTTGTTCGATTCATGCAATGTTTGTATTATGATTATATTAATTGGTTTATTGGTTCAAAGGATAGGAAAGCTCCGGGTGCTGGGACCTTGGAGCATTTTCTTTTTCCAGGACTGGTTCTTTGAGGTCTCCCAGCTCATGCCTGGGGTCAGTATTTCCTCCTGTCCCTTTCCTTGTCCCCCTCCAGCCCATCCTTTCTTTTGCCACTGCCCAAATCTGCAGCTCCACGAATGTTTTCTCTAGCAGAAAAAGCCATTTTTGAATGTTTCCCTCCTCTTCACTGATTTCGCCTCTGCCCCGCAGGCCTGTGGGCTCAAAACCAGATCAGTGACACGATCCTATTTCAGGCACCCCTTTTCCTTCCCCTTCTTCTCTTCACCAAATGCCCCAACAAAAATCTCTCAGGAAGAAAAAAAGTCCTAAAATCCATGCTAGTTACTCAGACTGGGTCCGGAGTCTGGCCATGTGTCCGCTGAACCATCATATCCACCAACAGGGAAAACTCCAGCAGTAGAAAAGACGTTATCTCTGTCTCCGAAGGGTTTTAAGGTGGAGGAGGACCCCTACTTGCAGGATGGGGCTCCAAGCCCCAAATCTTGTAATGGCCCCAAAAACAGCTGCCGGGCAGGGCAGGATAGGGCGCTGCTGTTTTTCCCAGGAGGGCAGGGAGAGCAAATAGCCCGTTCTGATTTGCAGTGTGCTTATATCAGGAGTGACTCCATCGATATTGATTAATGTCTTCATCAGCCCTTCCTCCCCCCCTGTGCAGACACCTCCTGCAATTAGCCGCCGAGGGCTTCCTCCATCAGCAATAGGCTTTTTTGGCGTGTGGTCGGCCTCATCCTAGAGGTTCTCGCTCGCTGCCTCTTTTTCCCCGGGCTCCCACGGCCCCTCTCACCGTGGGAATTCAAGCCGGGAGGTTGGTGAAAGAAAGGAATGAAGAAGCAGCAACAGACAAATGAGGTGGGGTGGGGGGGAGAGAAAAAAAAAGGAGCTCTCCCTGGAGACAAGCCAGCAGCAGGAGCCCTGCTTTTATGTTGTGAACGGTCTGGAAAGCATCAGGGAGAAGCTCCTCTGTTGAATTAACGCAGCGCGCGGGTCCCCAGCCGCCTGGCGCAGCGCATCCCTTCCCCCTGCGGCAACGCGGAGCCCAAGTCCCGCTCTCATCGCTGGCCCAAATATCAATGACTAACGTCGTCTCGTTTTCGATTTCAGCCTCAGCGGGGGAAGAATTCTGCAAATACGATTTATAACGATGCTTCGGTGCTTCTCAGCGACATGCAAACGAGGCCACGGCGAGGGGAACTATGAGTGAGGCTATGCAAAGGGGAAGGAAGAAATAAAGATGCTGTAAAACCATATCCCATAAATAAAGTAGAAATAAGGAAAGGTAAAGGTCAAGGTAGAGGAGGCAAATTGCACATGGGGAGTCCTTCAACAAATACAAAGGAATTGCATTATCCCACATGGGATTTCAAGGAGGAAAGGGAGGAAACGCTTGCAGGTGTGTGGTTGCTTCCCGCATCCTCATGGGTGGAGAGGGAGCAGCCTCCCGTTGCCCTGTCCCAATGATGAGCCCAGCGCTCTTGAACCTCACAGGTCGATGTCTTCTCCTCCTCTCTGAAGACACTGAGACCTGAACTTGCTGTGGGTCCTCCAGACTGTTTGTCCTGGTGGCGCATCATCACTTTAATTAAATGACATTCTTCTGAATCTTTAAAGTTCTTTGCCCCAGTTGCAGCCTCTGGAATATCAGTAATGTATTCCCTCCTTTTCCTCTCCACATGATTGCAGCATCATCTCCTACTCACTTGATTTATTTAAACAGGCCTTCAGATGCTCCAGTAATGGGAGTCATTTACGTCCCTCTGCAGATATGTATTTATTTATTGCTGCTCATTTAAACTGCAGAGCCAGTTGGCAGGAGAGAGACAAGGCCGGGGTCACAAGGATGCTAAATTATTCGCTGTCAAAAATAGCTGGTTGAGACAGTTAAATTAGGCAAGGTCGTTCAAGGTCATATTCAATCACTGATGTGAGAAAAAAGGTATTAATTAACTGTTTTATTTATGGGGGTCATTGCAACCAATGGACCAGCAGTTGCAAACGAGAAGGTAAACTACAGCAACTACACTTGTTTTTTTGGCAGCAGCAGCTCGTGGATGAGAAATCAAATTACTGTCCTTGACCACGACAGAGAAGTTTAGTCTATTAAAAGGCAGTGTTATGATGAGTGCTTAGACTCCCGCAGACCTCCTTGTGGCCAAATCCGAGGAATTCCCCCGGCGAAGTCGGGCTCATGGCCGAACTTGGTGATGCTCCTTTGCTGGAAACCAAGGCAGCCATGGGAGAGGCGCCTTGCAGGGCTGGAGATCTTGGAGGGCACCTAAGACACCTTTTTCCCTCCCTCAGACAAATCCCAATCTGGAGGTTACCACTAATGCAGATTTTGCCACCTCTCTTGGTAGCCGGTCCAGCAGCTGAGTATCCTTTCTGTTAATACTTGTATTTCAGTTCCTGCTTGAACTTCACTGACTTCAACATCCAGCTAGTAGATCTTGCAATGTCCTTTTCTCCCATTTAGGAGCTCCTTAAGATTAGGAATTTCCTCCCAGAGACCCTGAACTTGGGCTGACTTCCCAGCCTCACCTTGGACCTGCCTCGGCACCGTGGACGTGGCTGTGGATCACTGGACCCAGTCGTTGGCCATTTAGCAAAGAAGTAACATCAAACATCTGCTGTCGTTTGAGAGCACCCGAGTGAAGAGGGCAGAAAGACTCTTCCAGTCTTCTCTACCATGTCCTACACTGACTGGTGCCGCTCACTTAGGAAAAACCAGTAACTTGGGCAGGTACAACCTGGAGTCGCTGAAGACAACAAATACGGATCCACACCTCATAGCTCCCAGCACCACCTACTGTAGGTGGAAAGCACCACAACGACATAAATAATTCAGCTCCTGGATGCTAGCAATGCCTGGTCAGAAGAGACCTTTTCATACAAAGGTCCGTATCATAACCATTCATCACTGGAAAGCTCATTTTTTCATATCCTTTCCAAATAAAATGAAAAGAGGAAATCATAACACATCAAAAGCCCTGACAAAACTCACCCTCTGCCTCGATCCCTTGGCGACCACGTCGGCTGTGCCTGGCCTGGCGTGGGTCCAGCACAAACATGGACACAACGCGCCCGTGCAGAGTGGATGTGCCCATGCTTGGATCCGCACAGCAGCTGCCTTGCAAAGAGCTCGTGCTAATTGATAGCTCTGCTGGGAAATTCACGCTGTTAAATTCAGTGCCTAACTGCCTGTATCAGCGCTTATTTCTGTACAGGCACAAATCAGAGCTTTGGAAAGGACCAGCCACCATCAAGCAAGACAAAGAAGTCGAACAGCAAGAAGCTCACTTGAAGAGTAATAAAAACGTGAAATGGTGATTTATATTAGAGGAGAGACGTGGTGTTTCAGCTGAGATCAGGGTTTCATTAGAGAGCCGTGGCCCAGAGGGATGCTAAGAGTCTGGCCTTCCCCTGAACCCCAAACAAGCTAAATCGACAGTTGAAAGTATCTGTCCGAAGAACAACAAGAGAGAAAGACAAGGGGTGCATGATTATACGTAGAGGAGGTAATTCCAGTGTCACAGAAATCAAGCCGTGGCAACACGGGGCTGCCTGAGCATCTAGTCTGGTCCTAGATCCCTGCAGCAGCTGAATCACCCTTTGGGGTGACTCCGGGCCACATGAGCGTGGGAAACGGGGCTTCAGGTCTCCTCAGTCCCAGCCCTGTTCCCTGGCCACTTGAGCAGCCTTCCTCTCAGCAGGGTATAATTTGAGAAGAGCTGGGCTTATTCTAACAGCTTTCCTATCCGGCATCGATCTGATCTCCTAGGCAGAGACTTGCCTGCTTATGAATAAGCAACCTCAGAGGAAAAAGCACAAGTGCTGAAAAAAAGATGGTGTCGCAAAGCTCCAGCCTGGTCCAGTGAGATGCTGCAGTATTAACTCAGACAGCCCCAGTCTGAAGCACTTTGGGGTAATCTGCACACAAGCAGATTAGCTTGGGGCCTTGGCTAAACCTCGGCTGGGTAATTACTGGTGTGCAGCTGCCTTGCTGAAGAGCTAAACCGTTGTGCAGAGCGAGGGGTCTCCTCCACCCTAGATGCCCCCGCGGTACCCCACCACCTAAACAGCAGGTTGAGTGATGCAAATGTGAGCATTTTCCAGCCCCCTTAACAGCAAAGAGCCCAGCCATAATGTCTTCTGGGCTCCAGGAGCCAAGTGTAACCCGGCCCCCTTATGCCTGGGCTTTTGAATGCTGAGAGCCCGAAGCCGTCTTCCCAACAGAGCGGAGAAACCCCTGAGTTGCCACGGCTTCCAGGCATAAGCTGATGGACTGAGACATAGCAGAGGAGTGAAGTACAGCCAGTGGTAAACATCTATTTTACACATGCCAGGACGGTGTATCTGTCATCCACCTTTTGCTGGACTAATACAGAAAACAAGGCGATGATATCTCTGTGTCATGTTCCCCATGTTCCTCCTTAAGTGAAGAGATCAAAATCTTTCCTGAAAGCCCAGTGGGATGCAAGGATCAGTCAAGACTGACGTACAGGTGCTGCCCTCTGCCAAAGCCCATAACATCAGCAGATAAAAGTGGCAGCCAAGAACTCCCACCATCCCAAGGTTTCTCTTGGCACGAGCAGCATGACTGTGGTTCTGCTTGCCAGAGTGCTGGGAAGCCAATGCCATCTCCTGGCTACAAACCCTGTGGGATTTCGCTGCCCTCTCAGATGTGACCACCCAGCTGGAGGCAACCAGGGCTCAGCTACTTTGGCAGGGATAGACCTCTGCATGGGAGCAGACAGCATTATAGGGGGGGTTTAATCAGTGACCTTGATTTTTCCATGGGGTTTTCTATAGTGAGGAACAAGATAGTCTGAAAAACAAGAGAGCTGCCAGCAATCCCACGTCTTTGGAGCAGAGCGGAAGGAAAGGAGCAAACGGCACTGCCATCCTCTCAGCTGCTCTTTTTTTACGGTAAATCAGAAGCAGCCCTAACAAACGCTGACTCCAGACTGTCCCACCAAGAGTCTTTCAGGCAATTTCCCTTCTGTTTCTCTTCCTGACCCCAGAGACAAACAAACACAAAAAATTTTTCCCTTGCTCCCTGTCTCTGCCTTCAGCTCCTAGCAAACAGGCATCTGAAGATCCCGTTTCCAGCAGCCCCCAAGAGCATACAGAGAGCCAGCAAAGGCAGAGCTGCACATCAATGATTTTCCACACAACTCTTCTTGCAGATAAGCAGCTTGTTGTGATATTAGAACAACTTCTGATCCTGGCTTCACAAGCCTAAATCAATGCTGGGATCAGTGGAATTACTTTGGATTTACACTGATGTAACTGAGACCAGAATTTCTCTTGATAACAGCATGCCTCTGCTTCAAGTCACGCTCACTGTGCAAAAACACTGGTTTATTTCTGACATCAGAAGGACTCACAGAAAGGCAGCATTTGCTTTTCCTAAGCAAATCTTAGAAAATGTCAGCCCCCCTCTGATTCTGCTGCGTTTTGAGTTTCTATTTTTTCCCAGTCCCCTAAAAATATTGCATGTCTGTAGTTTGTAGATACATCAGGCACTGCCTGACTTCCCATTTATAGTAGTTTTCTGGCCCTGTGGTATCTTCTGACTGAGCTAACCCTACCCCACTGCCATCTGGCTCAGTGTTACCCCATAATAACCGTGATACTTGACTGTAAGGGAATTACAGAAAACCATCTAGGGGGAAAAAAAATTCTGAGTACATTGGCAGCTATATACTGTCTTCAGTCCATGATACTCCTGAGAAATTCTTCTCCAAAGCTACTACACCCACCCTGTGTGACTGTCAGATAACTTGCTTAGAAGAGAAAAGCAGAGAACTATTGAGCCGAGTGAAAAACTCTGTCCCAGATAATGTCCTACCAGTCTCCAGATGTGCTGTGAAAAAGGTGATATCTCAAATGTCATGATGAGGTGCAGGAAAAATACAAAGTCATCCATAGGGAAGCTTGGAGCAGCTCCAAAACCCATCCATCAGCAACATCCTGCTGTAAAACATTCCCAAATAGCATCGCCTCCCGCCTGACAGACCTGGTGACAAGGGGACGAGCTATTCGAACGCCCAGCGGAGAAGGCACGGCAACTGGCACAGTCCAGCTCCAGCCCAGTGTGAGGACATCTTGTGACCACATCCCGCTGCGGAGAAGAGCACAGAGCTACCTGAATGCATGAGACATCTGCACAGCAACATGATTTCATGAGAAATACTGTCTCCTGTGTCAGAAGAGACTGTTCTTCCAGGCAGTGATCCTTAGATGTCACCTCTGGGCTGCCCTCACTGGCTTTTGGAGTGGCCGTCTCTGGAGAAGGAGGAGGAGTGGGTAAAAGTTGGATCTCATAGGAACACCCTTGACCAAGTCCTTGCTCCTACCTATGTAGAGCAAAGCTCCAAGCAGGAGAAGATGGGACCAAAGATGACATAGGGATAGATGACTCCCCACAATACAAAGCAGTAAACTGAGTAACCAGTGGTTCTGAAATGACAGATTTCCTTAGGAATTTACCCATTCTGTGCAGTATATTTCTAAATGAGCTGCTTCTAACACCCACCAGGCCTGGTGAGTTGGCCAGTCACATCTGTTGCATTTCAGGAAGGTTTCAGAGTGGCTGAAGATAACCTGCCATGATGGCTGTGTGTCCCAACAGTCCCTTCACCCCCCTGTGCTGGCAACAGTGTACTCATATTTCCATTACTCCATGAGAACTGGTCATCCAGGAATTTTTTCCCACCATTTCCAAGGAAGGTATTTTCAGTCAACCAGCTACTCGCCATCTGTAAGGAACATCTCTGGGACATGTTCTGGAGGCTCCTGAGGTATCTCTTTCTACCTATGGTTTCTCCGCCTAACTTTTCACCCTGATGTCAACGTGCAGCAACTCCAGCGCTTGTGCTGACTTCCACAGTTGGTAGGGAACCAGCACCAACTTCTGCTCCCCAACCGTCTCCGATTACAGAGCCTGATTATTAATTAGAGGAGTCACCTCTACTTGTCAGCTTCATCTGGGCTTAGCTTCAAACACCAGGCAAGCATAAAAACTATTAGCACAATCAAGATTTATTTGCTGCAGTACAGGCTGGCTATAAAGGTGGAGCCGAGGGTGTGGGAAACACAACAGTAATGTAAATCTTAGTGTAAACTCTCAGCAGCAAGACACTACTCAATGTCCTCGTCTAACCCCTGAACCGTAATTCAGCTGCTGTGTTTGGGAATCCACATGAGCCTTGACTTGGTTACAGCTTCTCAGCGTGTGCTCAGAAGTTGTCCTCTTCCTGCAGTGTCCAGCGATTAACTTCTGCCCCTTCCCTCTCTGCAGACCTTCTATTTCAGGGGAAAATACTGTATTGCAGCCAAAATTAGCTGATACATGGTGTGTAGGAGAAGATGTTCTTAAATCTACTTTTTCAAAGAGATCTTTGAAATGATACTTTCTCATTGTTGCCTGCCTGTTTGGGAAATGGACTCAACCGTCATTTTAAGACCTCTGCATACACCATGGAAACCTTTTTGTCTTGCATCATCATATACTGGAAGAAGCAACAGTTATACGGCAATGCCGGCGAGACTGCTAGCTACCCCCTGCTTTGTACAGCTACTCCCCTCAAATTCCAGTGATGCAGATGATGATGATGCAGGTGGCCTGTGGCATGCCTTGATTCCCCCGTGTTTGTCACTTTTAGAGAACAGGGATGTTTCAATCAGAAATGCTAAAGAGAACGTGACACTGATTTTAAGTGGTCTGTGCAACCAGTGGATTACATGCACAGAGATGAGAGACTTAAAACTTTGGCTGGTTCCTCAAGAGGGTTTCTCTGCTCAAGGCAAAGTTATGCCCAAGGCCCATCTAAGCTTCAGCAGACCATGCTGAGTTGGCTAAATGCACTCTTTTTCAAAACCTCCCTCCCACTACTTAGCCCTCCAGATAGTTTTCCACAGCCTTTTTCACAACAGCGCTGCATTTGTCAAATAAATGAATAATGATACAGTTTCTGAGCAGCCTGTGTGCTGCCGAGAGGCTGTTGCCTCATTAAATCTGTGTCATACATGCGCTCACTCTCACGCAAGGACGCGTGGCTCCGCTTCCGGGCAGTGTGCACGAGACAAGAATTTGGACCTGTTTGGTATTTCAGTGGTTTCTGTGAAGGAGATGACACTGAGCAGTTCATGGTCAGAGCAATGGGCAAGGCAGCAGGAACCCTCTGGTCCTGCACAAGAGCAGATCTTGATCAGTCTTTCTGGGGAAAGGATACTGTCTGCTAGCAGATAACATTTCCTGCTGTCTGTAGTGAGGAAGGAAGCGCAGTTACTCCAGTTTTCTTCTGACCCTGCAACCCCACCAGCTCGCGCTGTAATTGTGCCTGATCGTATTAATGAAGCGCAGCCAGACCTCGCTGGGGTTTGGCGAGGAGGTGTAGGGAAAAGACAGGTGCTGCAAGAAGCGCTGGGCTGGTTCACAGCTTGGCTCTCTTCCCTCTGAATCAGCAGGAAAATAATTATCATCCCCGGCTAGCAATAGGGGCCACCAGCCAGCTATTAAATTTTATAGGCTTTGTAATCCAAGGACCTCCTCATTTTTTTTAATAACCGAAGTGATCTCACTTACTCGCCACCCTAGAAGAAAGGGCTGTTTCAATTAGCAAATAAGTGTGTTGTGTTGGCAGCGTGCGAAGCATTTGGGAAGGGAAAGGCAAGACAAAATGCTTACTTTGCACTGAATTCTCGGCGGAGGCTCTCGTTTCCTTTGGGCGGTTGTTTGTAGTCGAAATCCAGCCCCGGGAATCTCCTCGGTGGTTTCAGCAGATCTCGCCTGGTGCAGGGCTGTGGAAGGAGAGATGCTCGCTGCTGCATGGGGCTGGTGGGACGGGCTTGGGCTACCCCGCCTGGGCGCTGAGCCCTTTGCAAGGTCTTTATGCCTTTGGTCTTGCTCAGCGGGTTCACGGAGAGATGGCACCGTTTCACCTTGCACCTCCGTCTTTGGAAGAGGAAGAAAGGAAAAATCAGAGCCAGCACTGGTTGCACGCGACGTGCTGACCCAAAGCCAGCAGCGTCCCCTGCCCTTGCGCTCTCGGCGGGGTGCAGTGGGTCCTTGCTGCCTGTCCCTGGCCTGGTGTTCACGTGGCTGCTTGCTAACCTCGCTGGATCTCCATGGCAGGGAAGAGGATTTCTAGGTGATTTGGGAGGCCAGATACGCTGAGACTCGACTTTTGAATCCCCCAGTAAACTGGAGCTCTGGTAAGGCCTATGCAAACCAGTTTTCTCATACCTGCAAGAGCTGCCTCTGTCTGCAGGACCTCTTGGGCAGCAGCAGGGCTGTCTGACTCGCGTCCTTCCCACTCCAAAACCGGAGAGCCAGCACGGGGGGTGAAGGGTGCTCTCTCTTGTGCCCCGCGCAGCGCCGAGCTGACTGCCTCGTGCAGCGTAACCGGGACAGTGGAGAGCTGCAGAAGAAGCAGAAACTGTGCAAAATCCACCAAGGTGATCAGCCACGGGGTACTACAGCACAGAAACTGTGCCCCAGTTGTGTCGTGCCCCATCACTGTGTCCGGTGCTGTGAAATCCTTCTGCCCAAGGACATAAATCCATCCCAAAGCAATCCAGGTTGTTTCCTCTTTGCCCGTGGGGTTTTACTAAGTCTGATGATGCCCAGCCAGTGAATCTCTATTCATCGCTATTAGTTGATGATGCCAAAAAGAGACAGAGGGAAAGAAAAGAGTGTGTTCAGAAATGAGAAGTTTCTATTTATTTCAACTGTGAGGACAGAAAAAAAAGAAAAAATCTAGTTCAGTGACATCCAGTTTTCCATAAAACAAAAAGGAATACAAAAGGAAATAAAAAATGAGGAGAGAAAATTCCTTGTCACACTCAGCTTATTAGAAGAAGCAAAACACAAAGGAGGGACAAGGTTTGTGTCTCATTTAGATACTAGAGAAGACCTTCCAAGTCTTGCTTTGGAGCGGGGAGGCTGTGGCATCCCTGTGCTTTTGGGTACAGCTCCCATGACTTTGGTGCACACCCTCTGCAGTGGTGGGTCTGAAAGCATCCCCGTTTGGCGCAGTTCACGTAATAAGACATTTCCATGCTCCGCTGGCCTTGCTTGTCCAGCCGACAGCATCTGACCGCTGCCCAAAAACCACAGTAGCCCAAGCAACTGGATTGCAGCTGGACAGACAACCCCTGCAAAAGTGACCCGCAAGGCTGCTATCTGCCTAGTGCAATTGTGCGAGTGCGCAGGAGGTGGCAGCATCCTTCCAAAACACAGCACTGCAGCTAAAAAAGCAGGCTGGAAATATGATCCCAGTTTTTACCTGGAGGGGGGGGAGTTAATCAGTGAAACAGCGTAGTTAGGGATACGGGGCAGCGTCCATTGCTCCAAGCGCCTGGATGAAGGAGGTGTTGATTCAAAAGTCACGCTCCAGCACTACCACAGATTGCCGTTGTCAAACTGGGCTCCGCGGGGTGAAATCCTGCAGCCTGATATCTGGGTCAGAGCAGGCGACTGCAGAAATCACTTTGGCCGGTAGCAAAAAAATGGGGTCAGCTACTTCCCATTAGTGGAGCCGAGAAAAAAAGAAACAAGGCCCTTAGCTTGAGTTCAGTAGGGTTTTACACGTCACGTGGACAAGGACCACGTCCTCACAGCTCCTATAGATGTACGTCTCTCTCTGGGGCTGATGCATGAGACCTACAAATAGTGTCATGTGTTGAATGAATAACACTGGGGACTCATTCGGCTCTCGCTAATTTGCTGACTCCTGAATTCAAGCTGCCTGCAACAGGAGCCCTCTCACATCTTATCTGACTGCATATATATTTTTAATATATAGCTCAATTGCCAGTCAGTATATTCCCATTTCATTCTTTCTCCCTCAGGCAGGAAAACACCATTGGAAATTGTGGGCTGTAAAGGAATGCTTTCTTGCACCTCCAGTCTTCCCAGTTCAGGATGTTTCTGCTTCAGATACTCATCACCGCCCTTGCTGGTGGTAATTGCCTCCAGCACTCTGTGTAGTGCTGTTAAATCTGCTTTAGGCAAAAACAGCCAGGTTTGCTCATGCCTCTAGTTAAATTAGCTAGGTCTCAAGCTGGCAGAGCGGGCTAGCGTTAACTCCACCTGGGCATTACTGAAGAGCCTGCGCTGCTAAGGAGGGGTGTGCGTTGGGAGCTGCAAAGCAGGCTGAACTGTCAAATTCGGGGCAAGCAGCAGAGATATCGCATCTTCAGCGGAGACAACTCCGCAATGTTGATCAGCCCTACTACTTAAATTAATGCCAGCCGCAAGAAAACACAGCTGGAGTTTGTTTGCTTTTTAAATAACCTGCATAAAAATATCGCCTCTCTAACAGCTCTGCTTTGACACTGTTGCTCACAGTTTCGTCGCTGTTTTAATCTTGTAACTAGTGCTTAATCCTGTTCTGATTCCAGCCAAGCTGGGATGTTAAAAACAAGATGATTAAAAAGAAAGCTGAACAAATAGAAAAAGAAAACACCCGTAGAAAACTTCAAGCTAACAAAATCCTGTTAAGTGATGACTCAAAAGTGCCTGGATGGGTTTGCCTGGGTGCAGAGCGGATTTGCCTGCTCGGTTCATCACTTCTCCCACCTGAAGCAAGGAAGTTGGACTTGGCCCCAGGTTAACACAACGCTGCAGTATTTTTACAAATTTACTCCGTCCCACTGCACAGCAGTGAGTCAGTGTGCCAGCTCCGAGGGAAAGCACAGCTAAAGTTACGCATCCGCATAAATCAGCGCAGTTTTGATGCTCAGCCGGTCTATAAATGTGGGAGTTTTTGATGTCAGTTTACATCAGCACAGTTATTCAATTAATTCCATTTTGGTGGGATTATGCAGGCCGTTGTTCATTATCATTTACCTGCCTGATCTCGGAGATGAGAAACCCCTGGCTCAGACCCTCGGCGTCTGAAGGTGTCTCCGGGTGCTGTGCCGTGGGTGCACGGTGTCACAGGGCTCCAGGGAGCTGCAGCTGCCAGGCGCCGGCTGGTCCATGCACTCGCCCTGTGTGCACTTCAGTGCTGTTAATTACTGCTGATTGCATTACATCGGCATGTGCCCCTTGTGCGCAAATTATGGAGTCAGTCTCCGAGCAGAGCAGATTAATCAGGGTTGGATGTTTCTCAGTGGTTATTTGGATTGTGGTAGCAGCTGGGAAGTGTCGTGCGCTGAGACCTTTGGGTGTTGCTTGGGAGCAAACTGAGATACCCAGCCGGGGAGGCTGGATGGCAAGTAATTTAGGAGGCAGGATGCCAATTTAACCACAGTGGTTGGGAAGTGGGTCTATAGCAAATCCACGCAGCTTCTGCCTGTAGGTTGCAATGTTTTATCTATCGCACGTGATACCCCACACAACATTAGTTCCCTCTTGACAAATGTGGGTTCCCCCTCGAGCTGAGTGAGCAGACCTTTGCAGCCCTGACTGTCCCTGCTCAGGCTGCTGTTCTGGGTGCAGGGGACCTCCTTGACCTCCTGATCTCACCCTGTTGTTCCCTCCAGCTCTCAGGTGGCTGGAGCTCCATCCAGCCCTGTCCTCGTCCTGCCTCTCCTGATGATCTCCTCCCATGCCAGTACGGCTATGATGGAGGTGTGGGTCTATCCTGTCGCTGCGGGGACCCATCCAAGGAGCCTGCTGGACCCCAATCTGGCACTGGATCTACCCCTTTGGGCAACCTGAGTTAGCCCTGTCCTGGCTGCTGGAGATGCTGTTCGAGGAGGCACAGCCGCGGCAGTCGGCCCTGAAGTTGGCCTCTGAGGACACCAAGTTCTCCTGTGCTGTGCCAAATCTCACCTCCTCCAGCCACTTCAAATCCTGTCCTCCGTAAGACCTGGGGGCTGCATATCGAGTGCTCGGTCCCTTTGGGGGAGAGCCAAGTCAGGGTCAGCTGGACTGCTCTAGGTACGTTTGCGTTATACATCCCCTGTAGCAAGAAACAGTCACCCACTGACCCACAGAGGAGATGGATCTATTGCAGTTTGGCACAAATGACTCCATTAGCTCCAATATCTCCATCTGCTTCACACCAAAGGTCCAGCTTGGATTGCCAGCTCCTCTGCCAAGCTGGCAGCCATGTCGCCAGGTCCTTCATCGTGGGTACAGCATTAAGCATAGCTGGGTCCCTGGTTAGAGCCACTGGGATTAAAGCACTGCAAATACACAGTCTTGCTTTTAGCCTTTCACCAGACAGAAAAAACAAGGAAAAGAGGGAATTGGAAATTAATAAACCTGCAAGTAAATTTGCAGTCTTGAAAGGGAGTCATCAAGCTCAAAATTGAGTTTTCTGGTTGGGAGGAGGTCTTTGGCAGAACCACAACATTATTTAACACAGGGAAATTTCCAAGTATTAGTCAGTTCTAGGCCAGCCACAAGCTCAAAATGCAAAGCTGGATTTCACGCAGCTCAGAATTCGGGTGGCATTTGGCTGCAGAGTTTGGATGTGCCCCTGCATGCAGCACTGGGCAAGCAAAGCTGAGATGACCCATCCAAAATGCTAACGGATCCGTTTGTGACGGATTCACTAATTCTAGGGGTTCCAGGAGAAACGTTTAAGCACCAACCCCTCTCAAAGGCTGGCTCCTGAATACCTAGTTCCAGGTTGTTGCTGCAGAGACACACCTGCAGAGATGCGAGCACACGGCTGGATTTCTTGCTGTAATGCTGACATGGAGCCAGCCTTGTGATACCTGCGTACCTTAATGTAACGCACATGCAGTCACCAAACAGGGAGGAAGGCACAGAGTAATTGTATGGTTGCTGCAAGACAGAGGCAGAGGAAGGTTTGAATCCCTCCATTCAAGAAGCCGCAGCATGGGCATGTGCATCTTGTGGTATACTGTGGTCCTGCCTGTCACACAGTGACACACGAGCATGAGTTTCTTTAGCATGACTTAAAGCGGGATTTTTGTGGTGTCTGCCTTCCTCCTGTTCCTTCTTTTCCAGGACATGGAAACAGGCTCTCTGACTAGGACTTAGGAGATTGGCCAGAAGTAGGGGAAATAACCAAGGGCTGCTCTCTGACCCTGGCTGCTGAGGTATGATGTGACCTGCTAGGTAAGCATCTACAGGTCCAAGATTTCAGCTTGGAGAGGTTCTGCCACACAGCAGTTACCCTCTTCTCCCACTGAAAGAAGCAGAAAAAGATGAGGTTTAGGAGGGACCTGCTGTTCCCCACTCTGTCAGCCAAACTGCATGCTCCGAGCTGATGAAACGCTCGCCTGACTCCCACCTTTTCCACTCACAGCAAGTCAGGTATGTGCTGGAGAAGGTCTCTGAAGCAGGAGAAAAGCCACTGCACTATCTGCTGTCAGTACTGCACCTCCAAGCAGGGCCTTACGCTCAAAGGGCCCCAGCAAAAGCCATGTTCTCCAGGTGGCAGCCCACTGCCACAGGACCTGCTCCACCACCCTCTCTGGCATGTGCCTGTGATAAGGGCTGGGCATCACAGACAACATGATCTTCAGTGGCATCTTCTGCATCAGTGCTCGCATGGGCCGAGTGCTCTGCTAATGTCACTGACAGCCTGAATCAGCATCAGACGATCAGGGCAGGACAAAGGAGGGGGTGAAGACTGGGGAAGAGGGTGGTGGTGGGAACCCCAAAATATTAAGCTGGAATTTAAAATGACTACAATGGCATTTTGCTTCCTTTTAATATGTTTCTATGCCTGCTGGCCATCTGCAAGCAAGAAGCCAAGACAGCGAGCTTTGCAGTGCTGCGTGCCAGCCTCTTACAGCTTGCAAATGCTAGACACATACTCACCAATAACAGAAAATCTCAAACGCTGATTGAAGTAGGGGAACAAAAGACTTAATTTTGAAATCCCAAAGGACTAGCAGGAAGGCATGGAGCACGCACTGGCTACTAAAAGCCAGTCTAGAGACTCAAGGGCTTTCAACACAGCTGACATTTTTAGGACCACTCAAAGATCAAATGCTTAAAGATCGAACCCTGAAAAGCCTCGAGCAGATTGCTTGAGAGCTAGCTTTCCAGTTCTGTTGCTGTACGTGTTAACCTGGATCTCCCACCTGGGACTTCCATATGGAGCAAAAAAGAGAGTAAGCATTCAAATACAGTGCTGTTGGCTGACAGCAGAGTGGAAGCAGCTAATAAATGAGAAGATAAGAGAAGTTAACATAAAGCAGAAACACCACGAGATGTGCACTTTCTAATACAAACTTAGCCTTATAGCATCATCATGGGTTAGTAACAAAGACAGTGGATAGTGGGAAAAGGTTTTATTTGTTTTCCCTAAGGAAGTACAAGTAACCAGTGCAGCGAGCAAACTGGTTTTGTGTTGAACCAGGAGAGGGGATGAAAGCACAGTGAAAGCCAGCTTCATAGGGAGGTAATCTAAAGGGAAACATGAACATTTCCTGTGTGAAGAGCTGCAAAGACCCTCTGCCACGTTCTGTTTTTGTCAAATGCCTCCCTGCTTCCTTTGAAGGCAATTAAGTAGTGCTGATGGAGATGGCAGCTTTTTGCCCTCTGCAACAGCCTTTCCAGCATCATTTTGTGAGGTTGTATTTGGGAAATCAATCATTGCAGCTCAGGTCTTGCTGTGCAGCTTTCACAGAACAAGGGTTAGAAGCGACTGAGGCTACTGCCAAATATTAGGAGACAGAGAGAGATGAAATATTGCCTGCTCAGGGGCAACAGGGCCAGGATGACACACTGTAGGATCTAGGATCAGGAGACAAGAGAAGTTGCCAGAAAAGTAGATATGGACAAACCATGTCCATCCTTAAAGGATGTGGGGATGTGTGTGGGGAAAGAGGAGCCAAGGGGTTAGAAACTAGTCATTTTTACTTCAATTTCTGGAAGGGGGTGGGGGGGGAAATCAGAGAAAGATCAACCACTGAGCATCTAGAAATTTCCTAAGCAGGGGAAAAACCCCAACTACCATAGATTCATCAGCAAGAGATCACGTCAAGCAGGTCTAATCTCTTTCATGACAGGTAAGAGGCCTTGTGAAGAGGTCAGAAACAGAGACTGTGATACATCATATCTTGGCTTTAGCAAGGCTTTTGGTATCGTCTCCCTGCTGCTCTTAGACAAGCTATATAAGCATGCTCTTGATGAAAAGGGACAGTCAAAATGGAAGAATGCATCAAATGAGCTTTTGCAAGGTCTTTTCTTGGTCCACTATTATTCAGTGCTTTCATGAAAGTTTCCAGTGAAGGAAATGGAGAGGCTTGCAAATTTAGTTCACACAAAAACTCTGAGCTGAAGGATAATAGAGGGATACTTCGTTTGCACTCTAAAGCGGCATTGATAAATGGAGAACTGGAAAAACTCAGCCCAGAACACAAGGACAAATGCAAAGTTGTGATTTGGGGCCAGGATATTTAATGATACCAATACAGAGGGGGCAGTGACTGGCAGACAGCAGTGCTGCCAAAAACGATCTGGGAATTGCAATGCTTCGACCACAGACTGTCACGAGCCAACAATACTGCGGCTTTTGGAAAGAGGCAAACACCTTCACTGGATGTACAAAAAGAGGATGGTTTTCGGGGATCCCACTCAGAACCATTGGAAGTTAGTGTCCAGCTCCAGGCAACATTTTCCAAATAGGCTGCAGCACAGACCAGGCAGAGAGGAGCCCGTTATTAGATGTAGGTAACGTGACCTACATGGTAAGGCTGAACAAACCGAAGTTACTTAGTCCAGAGTATGCCACAGGCAAATATTACTTTTCAAATGAGAGACAGAGGGAGATGGAAAGTAAAAGAAAGTAATTTGTTCTTATCCTACTAGAGCTGTGGGGAAGTAATGGGCTTAAAAATTATAGAAAAAAAGGCTAGACATCATGAAAAAACAACAAAAACCAAACATTAAGGATAATACAGCATTAAACAACTTGCCAGAGCAAATGGAAAAGTGACAACCACTGCAGGTCATAAAAACAACTTTAAAAAATTAAGTACTGTAACTATAAAAAAATAAGATGGGTACAGTGTAGCCTACCTCTGGGTAAATCCTTCTCAGCTTACTGTCTGGGATTTCTCTGGTAAATGTACAGACGAATCCTGCTGTTTTACTCATGCCCACTTATCGAGGCATCCAGCTATTGAATAGCATTCAGATGAACCAAACAGCTAAGTGCAACACAAAACCAAGAAATGCCTGGGAAAAAAGTTGTATTTAAAACAAAATTCTTTAATAATTTGAACTATAAAGACACAAATTAGTGCTTGACTGCAGCATGAATAACAAACCAAATACATTAAATATCTCAAAGCTACTGTGCTTTGCAAAACAAGATACACTGATACATACAAGCCTAATGTTAGATACCAGTTGGTCTGGCACAAATAATCAGTATATCAAAATTTTCAATATACATTGCTTAATGCAGCTGTGTTTTACAAGTCAACTGCTATTTATCTGTCACAGTGTATTTATCTATCTGCAACAATATACTGAACTTCAGGAAAAAAAATATTAATAATAGTGTCAATGTAAGAAAGTTTGGTCACGTAATGAGCGGGGTATTTCAAGTCCGTTGCAGCTGGACAGATGCTATTTGCTAAAACTGTAAACAAGGCATCATCAGTGCATTAAGCTGAGTTCAATAGTCAACATATAGCCAACATTAATTTGGAAGATCAAGAGAAAAATCCGTTTCTGTTCAGTCTAAGGAGTAACTAGTGTTTACACTCCTTGAGACTCTCTCTTCCCAAATCCAAGGAGCAATACTACATACAGCCTAAATTCTTTTGCAGCCACTGATCAAGGCTTTAATTTAGGAAACAGTTTGGTACATGATTTGCTGTGTGCATGTGTGAAAGCCCATCTCTATTCAACATCTGCTCTGGAGGAACATAACATGTTCTAGGGCTTTGGGGAAAGAAGGATGAAGTTGAGATGGTGCTTACAACTATGCTTCAATGTTTTGGTGATGAAGGGCAGATAACCCAAAGGGTCTTTAACTTTGCATTTGTAAAATCTCAACTCTCTGCTCTCAACATCAGACAGATGTGTGTATTTAACTTGCGTGAGATGCATGCAAAAAAAAAATTTGCAGGCACTGGTTTAGGTCTTGCATTAGCTGGATTCTGAACTTGGCTTGTCTTAAATCTGCAATTACATGTTCAAACAAATCTAGACACCTGTGAAACGTGAAAAATGGAGAGTTCTGAAGCAAAGCAAGAGATTCAGGCATCAACTCTGCCCCCAAAATTATACGTACGAACTGCCTGGAGCACCTGGCTGGGAGCTCCTGTAAGCAAATGGGACCCTGCATAAAGTGCGTGTCTGACTGCTGCGCCCTCACACTGCCGCTCACTGAGCTATACCCACTAATAAAAACAGCAGCTGAGAGGCTAAATCCCCCGTCCAGCTTTCAAAATCACCTGGGGTGGAGGGAAGTCACACACACGGTCTGAGCTGAGCAGAGACAGCCATGAACTGGACAGCTGCTTTCCAGAAATGTAGTTAAAGTGGAGTGCACTTGCAGTAGGAGAGCCTTTAACAAAAAAAACCCCAAACCAAACCAGGAACTGCCAAGGACCTTGCCTGTGGGTCCCATGAGAAAACACAGCCTCCATTCTTGAGAAAAAGTCATGACAGAGAGATCAGGCACTTGGCAGCAGTAAGCAGTTGTGGGCAAAACACTGAACAAACAAAACCCAAACCAGTCTTAATAGTTATACTGTATATTCTCTGTAGTTACATCATGGACTCTCAAACAACGCTGGCAGAGAACACTCCAGATGTGTACGAAACATTTTCTTTCATGTATCCAACAATCCATGTCATGTTCCACCCACGTAAAACAACAGCTGAATAATCTATAATGAACCGAATGTGATATATAGAGGTCTACCTGACCTCTATGGTAAGGAGTGCAGAATCGGCATTAAAAGTTAAATGTCTAAACAGCGGAACATTCAAGCTTGTTACATAAGTATCTAAAGTGCAGTTATCAGGGGGGTGGCTGACGTAATTCTATGGGATTCTGTGCTTAATCTCTTGTTATTCTCCTTCCATGTAAAATTTCTTAATCTCCTTCTGGCTTTCGCTTCTCATGGGTAATAAAGATTCCATCGTTTATCCTTGTTCATAATGAAGTCCCACAGTTAAACAGTACTTTGCATTTAAAGCCTCCCACTGCCTACTGTAAAGTGCAGAAAGGGAGACAGAGTTTTTCTAAAGTAAACCAACTGTTTCACCTGAACATGTTAATTAAAATGTTGGGGCACACATGCTGTCAAAATGAAGATGTGCTTCTGGATTCACAGGTTTGCTGAAGAGCAATGCTGCTTCATTACAGCTTGCCTTCCACTAAGTAGTGTTTTACTGAATCACTTCCTCACCTGCCATCGAATGCCAAGAATACATCCATGGAGAGAAACAGATTTAAACGCTGTACTACCAAAATTGTTCAACGCAAACTAAACAAGGTGGCACTAACCATGAGAAACAAGTGACAATGAGAGGATTTTCTGTTGCTAAGAGTTTCACATGGGATAGTTAGCTGGAAAACTCACTTGTTAGAAACCAGGTGTTGGAAGAATATGCACCAAAGCCAAAAGAATCAACTACATTTCAAGTCATACAGTTTCCTTTTAGCCAAACAAGACAGACCTGGGAACGAACACAGCACAGTATTAGCTCAAAAGAGAATTAAAATAAATTATAGAACAGTATTTTCCATCGTATCTCTTCCCATGTCACAAGTCAAAAAAGCTGTACAGTGTTTGTATCTTAGCATTAAATCTAACTTAACAATATATTGCCAAAAAGACTTCAGCTGTCCCGAGTTAAAATCCTCTTGCTCACATCTCTTTCTACAGCAGTCAGAACTCTGTGTGCAGATGAAAATGGACCAAGTGCAACCTAAAAGTCAGAGAGACACTGAACAAGGCAATACATTTGCAGAGTGCAAGCCAAATCAGCCACAGATCAATACAATACTGTTGCAAACCTCAGGGGTTGAATGTGCTAAGTTAGGCTGCTCTGAGGTCTGCCCTTTACAGGCAGATGTAATTAAGGGCACAGGTATTGTACAACACATGACAGAGGTAGATTGGCAAGTGATAGACTGCATATTCCAATTCTAACTATAGGGTAGTCTTCTAAACACTTGCTGGTAGTACATCTCCCTTGTGCTAAAAGAAAGAGCACTAAAATGAGGTCCAGAGATGACTAATACTGCTAGCCAACTTCTAACACTGCCTTCAAAACACAGATGAGATTCCTCCTGATGGCAGATTCGTTTATCATGTCTCATCTTCGCTTGATAATGCATGTCTTGAGCTCTCTCCAGAAAATCCTGATTCCTGGAGTAAGGTATGGTGTTGATCTGCACTGGGAGAGTCCTTACGAGATTTTTATATTATTTCCAAGGAAGAATTTTTCAGATCATGGTCTGCAGAACTACTTGCTGCTGATCTGTGCCAAGCTGATGGTCACATGGTGACAGATTTCCTGGTTCTTCACATATGTTAAAGAACAGAAGAGTTCGTTGCTGTGATTAAGTCTGTTCAACACATGCTGTAGGATTCATGTTAAAAGACACCTGCTACTTCCTTTTAAGTAGCTGTTGTCTGAATCCCACTCAAAAGACAGGAACAAAGATGACCCACCTTGAAAGATTAGTACATGACAAGTTTGGGATACGCTGCTCCAAGGATCTTAGAAAAAACAGCACCTCATACAAGTGATATAAATAAAGAACAATGTAACAGACATCTAACAAAATACAGGGGAAAGGATTTACATCTTTCCAGGCACTAGAAAAGGTAGTCTGAAATTCAGTGACATGAAGTTAAAACTGGCTTGCCACACTTTCAATATCACTTACAAGATCAATAAGGCAGAAAACCCAAGACCCATAATTAGATTATTTATGCTTAGAAGGATACACACGTAAATTACATTCTTCAGGAACTAACATAACTTGAAAAAACACTACTGGAAGGTGGTGGAGGTGTACATGTTTCAGTCATTTCAAATGAAGGAAGAAACCAACTTGCATAATGTTTCTTAAGATAAAAACATAAGTGAGAAATGACTTCTAAATGAAAAGCTAACAGCAGCATAATATTCATACAAGAGGCTTTTCCAACTTACTTAAAAAAAAAAAAAACTGACAATTTAATTCAACAGGATCTGAAAAGAAACATACACCTCCTTGTTGCAAGTGTGTGGGACAATCAACAAATTTCTTTAAAATACGCTGTTGTAGGGATGCCTTGTCACTAAGAAAGTGGCTTCTTAGCACATCATGCTAACTGTTATTACAGGCAAGTCAAACAGATCCCCCAAATGCTCCAGTAACAAAATGAAGGCCACTGAAATACAGGCTTTGTTCATTTTTTAAAAAAATAATATCATGCTAAGCAGATGTCATTAGTGACTGTTGATACTTCTAGTTGCTGCACCACTCCTATTATGGGACTCTTTTCCCTAGTTTAGGAAAGCATGTAAACATACTAAATAAGAAAAAAAAACCTAACACAGTGTGCAGAAGCAACAGCATGCTTAGGAGAGCCCGGAGGTGAATAGACAGGCACTTTTTTTTAAGCTACATTTTTAAAACAGTTCTCAAATCTCTTTATCAAAAATACTCCTTCTGGGTAATTAAAGGCACTGATCCAAGACAGCATTTTCCTAGGTCTGTGCTAGTTGTTTCAACCTCTTTCAGTCTGAAGATCCCTCAAATTGTCCAGCACAGATGCAGACCTCGTCTATGGAACTGAAGCCTACTGACAGTAGATTCATTCAGAGACCCTCACAGTGGTTTGTGGATTACAGGTTGAAATACACTGCTCTCAGCATGTGCTTAAACCTCACTGTATCACTGAGAATTAAGCATCGTTTTCTAGCCCTGTGTTTGGGTCTATTCAATCCCAAGAGTTCAGGGTCAGTCACCATGACCAAAAGCCATGATTTTGTATGGAGACAGCAGCAGTAGGGGTGCTATTGATGTACATGGAGGATGCAGTTAAGCTCCAACCAGAAACAAACACAATTGAGACAAAAGAGACAATTTTAGTTAGCACTGATTCTACAATACAGATTTCGGTCTAACTTTTCCAGCAGTCAAAGCAAGGAAGTTTATGCTATCCAGGGCTTTGTGATGTGGGAAACAGCTTTATAGCTAGATTACTGTGCCTTGCTACTGTTGGATTTTAAATTAACAGAGAATGGGATTTCCAATATAGTCTGAGCATTTCCCTTGCACTCCCTTTAGGGCAAGAAGGTTAAACCCCTCAGAGCATCAAAAGCTGATGAAAATCGCAAAGCACAGCAGCTAGGAGGCCCAGAGACAGGCTCCATTAGTCACTCCAAGGTCTGGAGAGTCAAAACCACAGCCTCTGATATGAGGTATTTTGAAAAACCGTGTTAGTTCAATGTTTTCTTTATGCTTACTTATTAATTTTGATCAGCTGGGTAGAAAAAAAAATATGCAGAAACCAGAGGGTTTGTCCCCAGTGAAGACCCAAAGGTTGGTTTTAGAAGGGACGGCCGTGAGGAGTAATCTCAAACTTTCCACAGAGTAACTGCATTATGAAAAGATTAAGAAGAATCAAAGAACTGCCAATTATATTATGGGGTATCCTCAATGTAAGCCTTGTTTTTCACTCTTTGTTCACTATTTCCAAATAAGATGCTTCTGGAAGTCAGACCTTTTAAAAAAAAAAAAAAAAAAAAAAAAAAAAAAGACTTGCAAAATAAGGGAAAGACATGAATTCAAAGCTGCACTACCATATTTCTAAAGTGGTTGTGAATCTGTAGTAGGAATGGGATATGAGGAGAGAAAATGGGAGGCATGTAAGTAATAATTATAAGAAACAAAAGTGTTGTGGTTATAGAGTCACCCAAAGGACCCTGCAGTCTCCTGATAGATCACTACTGGTCAAAAATTAGGAATTCAGGTTCCACATACAAAACAAGAACCCTTTTAAGGGTTTCAACATCTTAAGTATCTTCTCCTGATCACACCCTGGTACATCCTCCACGATTTATCTCAGTTGGACTACAGAGATAATGGAAACCTGGTGCAAAATAAAATAAATGGCACTATGTATCCCAACCATTTTGCTTAAAATATAAATTGCAAATGAGGCTGTAGAGAAGCAAGACAGAATAAAGCCCTAAATCATTACATACTTCATTAATTGTATAAAAGTGCAAGATTAAAGTAGTTCAGATTAAGCATTCAGTTCACTATAGGCCACACAGATGCTTAGCTTGGCCAGCAATGGCCCATTTTTTACCATTCAGTTACTAATATTAGCTTAAACCACAGAAAGAACAACAACTGAATGAAAAATGTACGCAATCCACTTCAAAAACGGTTAGTTTTCTGTGACCAGCACGAAATATTAGCTCAGTATCATCAGCTATACAATATATACATAAAAATATTGTGTCTTAATCTTTTTTTTTTTTTAACAACTTAGAATAAAACCATACTAAATGTTATTTCCCTAATGTGTTGACTCTTCACTCTGGTCTGGCTGGGAGGCTAATTAACACAGAGAAGTCCTTTTATAGCAGTGGTACTTGAATTGATCCATAATTTTGACACCTCAGCTGTAGTAACTGTTGAATCTCTTTATTCAGCCAGGCTAGGTGGTTGAATGCAACTGCCTAGATCTCAGTCAAAGCTTCTTGGGCGGCTCCACAAGAAGGACAGGCCATATTCCAAAAACAAACTGTTAAAAGAAAAATAGGAAGAGGGGAAAGATTTCTTGGAATGTTATGCCTCTTGGAACAGAAATCAAATACCATTAACATCATTTCAACCATATTTCTTGGGATCAATGTAGAAATCAAAGACAGAACCCTAACAAGGACAACCATTGAGCCTCAATGCATGTTCAAACACAAGACATCTGAATGCCACAGCGCATCAATGGACACAAAATAGTGGTTGCTTACCTTCACCTTTGGCCTGTGTTTCAGAAAGAGTGTCCTTGTGTATAAACTGAGGGAGAGAGGAGAAGCATGCTTAAAATTCTCTAAAGCATATAAAATAATGATGTACTAATCCTAGTTTCATTTTCCAACCAGAAAAGAATTGCCTCTGTGATTGCAGGGATACCCATTCTGCCCTAGAACAGGTTAGCCTACAGCAAAATCCCTTAGTGCTAGACTATGATTAGCAAATTAATTTACCCTGCCCCTATGTGTGGAGGAAGAGAGAATCCCAGACAAGTAAATTTTCTCTCCATTAGGGGAAAGACTAAATACAGACTAGACCCTGCCATTTTGGAAGGATGAAAGTACATCAGTGTACCACAAAATGAAGCAGAATTGCCATCTGAGCAATCAGATACCAGGAAAAAAGTTCCTTTCATTTTCCTTTTACTAGTCAGTTTAGAATCATACGTTTGTTTGAAGTAGGAAAACTGATACATGATCAAGTTTTCCCAGCTACTCAGAATACATCTCTTAAATAGACATTATTTTATAGTTCTAGTTAAGTGGTAAAAGAGTTTTCGTTACATAACGAACAAACTCTAGAAATTCTTCAGTTTTCATGTTAAATTCCACTTTCAGTTCTCATTCCAGTAGATGGTGGTATAGAGCAAAAACAGAGCCAAAAACTGCTGCTGCAAACTTGCTAATTTAGGCTCCTGTCTAAATCTCCTTCTAAAACTAGTATCCTGTGCTGGGAACGCCGTCTCAGTTTCAACCACTTCAGCCGTCACTCTCCTGCTCTATAGTGCAATGCCTGCGAGCTTTCAGGAGTGACAGTTCATATCAAAAAGATTAGTTAATACTTCCAAAATTAAACATGTGTAAGTGCTTGAGCACCGCTGCGCAAGAACAGAAAGGTGTTAATAGCAGGTATTTTGAAATCAACATACTGTCAAATACATTTTCAGTGTAATTACTACAGGGTTCTCATTTATGAATTGCATCGTCCTGAAGAACCATGACTATTTAAAGACTTACGATTACATTTTGAAGAACATATAACTGGTCTAAAAACTCTCTAAAAATAATACTAAAAAAGAAAGAAATCCCCACCTCCTCTAGTTTAATAAGTTATTTTCCTGTTCTTCTGGCTGATATGACAATCTGAAGTAAATCTGACCCTGGGAAAACTCCTAAGGCTGTTTTATGACCATCCAGTTTAGAAAACATTTCCTACCTCAGAAGGATATGAAGGTAAGAGCCCAGGCCTGTAAGTATATGCCACCAAGCATGAAACTGTGTCACGGCTCCCACAACAGGCGGCATCTTCTCTCGTAGTGCCCTGCAGAAAGAAATGCCACACGATGTGTTTTTCAAAGCTAAGCAATCTCAAATAGCAGTGCTTACTTGCCAGATCATGTATTACTGATTCCCTGTCCCAGGCCTGTGCTTCATGTAGACAGGCTTTCAGCAGGGCAGCAACAGCAGTTCTACTGCCAGTCTGGAAAAATTAACAGCAAACTGGCTTGCTCATGTATTTAAAAAAAACAAAGCACCCACTCCTCCATAGAGTGAGTGATCAGTTACCTCTGGACTTAAATTTCTGGAAATATATTTATGGCATCCCACAGTCCTAAATGAGCTAAATTTACCATTCTCCATCCATAAAATCCTATAAACTACTGTCCATAGGAAGAAAAGCTGAGGATGAGGTCTGAGAGAGGAAATGGGATCCATAAGACATCACTTCATGTTTGGCAACCATGCCACCTACCCTCCAGCTCCATGGGAGCTGAGCTTGCCTTTCTCTATTGTACGCAAAACAGGGACAAAGTGGGTGTACAGTGAGGAAGCACAAGGTGGAGAGTCAGAAATGCTCTGCCAACACATTTAATCTTTGAACTGTTATGGGGCATGAGCTACTCAAGAAGAGGCTAAAAGACAGAGATGGAGAAAGAAAGGGGAAAAAACTGAATTGCCATGGCTTCTCCTGCTCACCACAGAGTTCTGCTAATAACGATGCCTATTTTGGTTGATGGTGGAGCAAATGTTCACATCTGCCTGTCTTTTTTTTTTGACATGTATTTCACATCCAAATCAAAACAAAACAAAAAGGGAAAATAACAATGACTGCAGATCTTAAGGAAGAAAAACCTGCAGCTACTGTAATACTTATTTAGTGCTTGATGTTTTAGTATCCAGTGCCTCTGACTAAGTGCTAATTCCTGAGCTGCTACTGAGTTTTCAGAGCCGCTCAGTCACAAAGATGAACACAGAGTCACGATTCAGTCAGCCGGGAATGACACAGTGGAACACCCAAACTGTCACTCCTGGCACAGCCTCACAGCCTTTCGATGGCAGGAAAACTCAAAGTTCAAGTTTCAAAAGCTCATGAATCCACCCAGGGAAGCTGAGTGCTACAGGGGTATCGTTTTTTTTTTTTTTTTTTTTTTTTTAAATCAGCCCAGACTTCATGAAATATGGAAAAACAAAAACAGAGTCAAAATATAATTTTGAACATTAAAAAACAAAAAGAGCAGGTGGGTGGATGATTCACAAGTTAGATCTTTAGAGAATAAAAAATCACAAGGAACTGGAATATATTTTCTCCAAAGGTTCCAGTTATAATACCACTTTGAGAAATTCAAAGGCTCTGCAAACATTTGATTAAAGCTAGTAAACAAGCTTAATTATTTTTTTCCAGCATCATAACTAAACAAGTATAACAGGAAATATACTGGCATGTTTTCCCTTTACAAAATAAGGATGGAAAAAAGTGCTTCTGCAGCTGGTGTAATCTTTGAGTCCAGGAGCAACTTCCAAAGCTCCATGGACCTCCAGCAGCTCGATAAATTGGGGGTTATGATCTCACTACTGATCTGATGCAGCTGCAAAAATCAGCCCTGACGCCAGAATTTGCAAAGTTGCTGTAAACCAACCCACTTGTGTTGGCAAATAACTTTATGCCAGCTATATCAAGTGCTTTTTGGGTTGAAGCACTGTGTATGATATTCATTTTTGAAAGTTTAAAGAAAACTCTGTTGTGATAAAGTTCCAGTTAGCCTAACATAGTGCAAGGCTGACAGAGCCAAAAGGGACAGATGGGAAACATTAGACTCTGTCCTTACAGCACACACTGATCTAAGCCTAAACCAACCTACTAGGACAATTCTGTACACCACAGATTCTAGTGTGTAACAGTGTATGTTGAAGGAGAACAGACAGATCAGAGTCAGATGGGACTTTCTTGATACTGGCATCAACCTTTCCATCTCTTCCAGCTTGAAGTGGAACACGACCATCACAACTGAGCAAAAGAGAGGTGCTACGAGGCAGCTGTCCAGTTCCAGGGGAACACACATTCAGAGAATAACCTGTTAGACTGGTGTTCTTACATGCACAGGTGTGATGTCTAGTCATACAACTAGATGGGGGCTTCCTACAAGCCTCGTCTAGAAGCCTTTTTACCCCATTTGACAATAGACTAAACAGAAATGAAGCCTTTCCTGGCCTCCTTTACAAATTCTAAGCCAGAAGACTTCAGGCTAATAATGACAGCCAAGCACGATGAATCGGCTCATGGAGTTGCTGCTCATTTTGAGACATTCAAACAGCTGCTGTTTATTGGTGACTAATATATTGCATTAGATATTTCTTTAACCTGCAGAACTGCTGCTTTTAATGTTTTCCTGGGAAATGACAAAAGCAGAAACCAAAGCAGGATAAAAAGCTCATTCGGATGAAGTCAAGTGTGAACAGCAGATTTCAGTATGCCACAGATCCTTGACTCAATTTAAATTGAAGTTAAAGAGAAATATCGGCTATAAAAAACTCTGTTCATGGATAAGAAAAACTGAGTTCTGATTCAGAAATAAGCAGAAGTAACAAAGCTATGGCAAAACACCCCTTCTCTAAAGGGTCTCTAAAGCTCTGTGAGTTGCCTTGCACTTTGTACCCTAGCTGTCTAGCCTGCAGAGCCCCATTGGAGCATACGACAACTTCTCTGTCTGTGCTTGACTTCCATCAGAGGGCAAACTGGTGCTGCAGATGTTGGGGGGGATGCACTTGAGTGCTGTTCCAACACACAGTCCGACTGTGGCCGAGTGCATATCCAGAGCCAGGGGTGGGAAAGCAGTCTAAGGGCATACAGGTTAGAAGTTACCCACGGTTTCATTGTAGGGGTGACATAAAAGCTCTTCTCAGGCAGTAAGTGCTGTTTGAGCACCGTGGCACTTGAGAATGTTATTAAAATGAGAGAGAAAGATTATCAGAAATCAATTTTTTTGAACCAGCTTAACTGAAGAAAACTTGTTATTACTTGGCCCTTAAGTTACCCTAATTTCCATTACACTTCAAAATTTCCTTGAGAAAATAAAAAGGTATTTCACACTGCAAATAGTTATATCATCAGGCAATTTAAAAAAAAAAACCCAAACCAAAAAACTGTTGAGCACTGAATCTAGTCATGAGCAAACTGGATAAAGCCCTTGTGGATGTTTTAGTTGTAATGTAGTAATGTACCACACATACCACGAGATGGATCTGAACATACGCCACAGAAAAAGCAAAGCTGTGTGCTGAAAGATTACTGAGAGCTATCTGGACAAATTGAAAGTGCTCACCTCAATTTATCACAGAAAATGTTGTCCACATTCCAGAGAAAAAATCCCATTAAGAATACAGTTAAAGATGTATAGCCCAGACCTCTAAGCCATGGGTATACCCTAGAGAGAGAAAGAGACAAAACGTAAAATTTAGTTCAAGATGCAGCTTGTGGCATATATAATAATATTACATACAAATAAACTGCACTTCAGTTAATCTTTATTTTTTAATCAAGCATCATTAATAAACCCACCCTTACTTTCTGCATTCATGCTGGGTCACAGAATCGTTAACTTCGTAACAGAAGTTGGTGGCATTTGCTCCTTCCTCACTAGTAAGACAAGTCCAAAAAAAATCCCAATTCCAGTCTCAAGAGGCTACCATGAAATACAGTTTAAGTTATTTTTAAGCATTATGAATGCACAGTTTAGATTTTGTGTTAAAACACATTCCTGAGCAGCTTTTCTTCCAACATGTCATACACAGCGCACATTTCAGAGCTTTGAGCACAAAATGTGCAAAACAGACAGGTACAGCTTCTTCCATAAGGCAAACTAATCAGATACACGTTGTACATGTTAACAACAAGAACACTGCCAATATAAACTGGCACAATCAGTATTTGTTTAGTCAAATAAATGCATGGAGCACCACGCACTAGATGACTGGAGTCACACTGTAACATTCCCAACTCAGAATGCGCGTTCTGGAGATGCAAGCAAACCCAGGACATGAAAGAGCATTAAACAGTATGTTATACACGCTGGTAATTAGGTAACTATAGATGAAATGGTTCAAGGAATAAACGGAGTTGTTTTGTGAAGGAGTGAGCGGTTGGCATGACTAAATAGCACTGAATATGCTTTGTGAACAGAGGACGACATGTGCCAAGTTGTAATCTTGGGAAGGAAGCAGAGAGACCCAAGAAGCAGATGAAAAGCATGGGTGAAATAGGTAGGAATACACTGCAAACGATGAGGACAGGAGGAGGTAGAAGTCTCGCTCCAAAGAATTCTGGAAGGACAAACATGCTGTTCCTTCAAGGTTTTTATACTGAGCTCAGACTGACTTCCAGCCCTACACTAAGCAGTATGAGTGATATGAAGCTAACATTACATATTTAGGAAATGAGACTGAAAAGAAGCAGAAATATGTAAGTTAAAACAGGCTTGGACAAGTGTTACCATTATGAATATACATTTTAACAACGTGGAGGAAGTAAATCTGAAAATGGAAGTTGGGTTGACTTGCAGAGAAGCAAAAGGGCACTGTCAGGTTGGCACTGCTTCTCTAGCAGCAGAATTAGTTTAAAATGTACCTACTCCTTTCCCATCTCAACTTTATGACCACTGTTTGCGTCAGCACAACTGAAGGGAGAAGCTGGTCTTTGTAGGGCCATGCTGTAATGAAGCAATGTAGCCAATGAAGAACATATACACCAGAAAAACTGCAATCAGTGGGGAAAAAAGCAGGTGCAACATCAAAGACACTTTGCTGAAGCAAACCTAACAACAAATGAGACCCTGAGAGGGAGGATGGCAGTGTTATTGATAGTGACAGAAGACAACAAAATGCTTCGGAAATAATGACAGTACACAAGTGTTTGGAATTTGCAAAACTGGAAAGATAGCAGGCCTAAAGGGTTGTCTAAACAGACATGCATAAATTTAAACTGAATGGCTAGAACTGTGCTAAATCCTTGTGCAAACACAAAATTAAAGTGACTGGAACTTGATTCAAGTTGGTTTCTTTTGGAAGTGAATAAAGGCACTATCAGTTAAGATCTCTAGGTTATGATTAGAATTTCCACGTTCATGGGTTCAAAAAGTGAATTTAAACTGATAATTGTTCCTATAGCAGAAGGAAAACATTCAATCTATTTTAACTTTTTTTTTTCCCCTTAAAGTCTGTGAACATTTACGCTTGGTCTGTGAAGATTTCCTAGGAAAAGTTAAATCAAATGAACTAAAAGTGTAATTGCAAGGTGATTCAATGAGTCTGCTTTAAAGTCACACCTGTTATTAAATTCTTCCTTGAGTTCCTGAACGATTATATGTGTAACCTGAAACAAAGCTTAACAAAAATCAGGTTTAGCTTAAAGATGTAGTATAGAGAAATCAGTAATTTTCAGAGGCAATCCCCATATTCATGGGAATGCCAATTGCTCACAGGACAGGGACAGCAGGAGGCCAGGAACTGGGCCCCTGAAAGCTAAACAAAAGTATTTATTCCAATACTGATTCAATTCCTTTGTCTTCAGTTTTATCCAACAACTCTGTGCTCTGATGCTTATCAGTGTCTTCCAACATTTCTAATATCCTTTTGCTTCTTATAAATAGCTTTTATTTGAATTTCCATCATGTATATCTAACTTCACCCAGTCAAAACAGTAAGTAAACTATCATTTAAACCTTTTGTATTGATATACTTCTGATTTGAGTTTTAGATACTATACTACAGGACAGGAAAGGAAAACATTAACTGATGCTTCATCTCCACAGTCCTACTCTTACTTCTCCCCAAGTATCAGCACTGGAGTTTGGGCACCAGCAAAAGCCTTCCCATTTTCTCCAGCTCTAGGAAGACAGAAACATTTTCCCCCTTGAAGCCTCAAGCTAACCGCTGAAGCCACCAGCAGAACACCTGGTGGTAAACACCGATCATAAGAAGAGAGAAGCTACTCTTGTTTAACAATATCCCCCTGGCTTCAAGAAAATACAAGGAGGTGAGCCATTCCTTTTCAAACCAAAGAGAGCATGTGAGCTAGCATCACATACCTAGCTCCAGAAAGTTTTTTTATGAGCTTAACTTGAGAAATTGGCATTGACAAAGATGCAAATGCCAAGTTTTAGCCTATCCTATCATGAAGAATTAAATGGCTACTTACCATAATACTATATATACAGACCGTAGAACTATAATGGAAACTAGCGTTCCATACATGATCTGGAAATAAAAACAGAGATAAAATTCAGCAGTGGTATTCAAAGAGCACTACATAACACATAAGGAACACATACACAGAATACTACAGAAGTAAAAATTTCTGAAGCCCCTGTTGATTTTTATTTCTTAGTCTCAAGAAAATAGTTTCCCCTTGAAATGCCTCTCCAAAGTCTTCCAAAAACATTTCAAATAAAAATATGATTACATCCATGCTCTTCATGCAATTACAGGAAAACAATTACAGGAAAACTCAGTTGTGTAAAACTGCTGTTTTACTTCGAATTAGAAAGCAAACACTAGGTGGCACTCAGTAAGCATCCTCAAGTCAAAATGGTAAGTAACTCCTATCATCTCTTCTTCATTAAAATTATAGTTCCTTCAAGGATATTTCAGATTCATTTTCTTTACTGAAAGCAAAAACTTTAATAGACTATGCAGTATGCTCACCCTGAACACAACCATGGAAGAAACTTTCCACGAAGCGTTTAAAATAAACCATTACAGGCTGTTGGGATTCTGTCTAATTATGCAGTGAGAAGGCTGCATTTTCTGAAAAAGGACACAATCCAAACCTGGCTTAATGTAGGCTCGATGAAGTTTAATATAATGGCTTGAGTTATATAAAAGGTCAAAGTGATCATTTCTTTTCTGCCTTTCTTTTTTCAGAAGCTCAGGATCCATGTAACACCATCCCCAAGACATACAGACTTAAAGAGAAGAAATACAGGTCTGAGCCATTCCTGAACACAGTGACGCAGAAGCCACTGCAGCAGTGAAGATTTTCAGACACTGGCAATGCCAGAGTATTTTCCCATGCTTTTTACTCTAATATTGTCTTCTTCCTGCCAAAAGGCCGTTTGTTCCAGGCAGTTATGCCTTGTTCTCCGACTCTCTCCAGCTGCCCACCAGGCCCTCTCAGTTCTTCGCTTCTCCGTACAGAGCTTCCTTCCTCATTTTTGCTTTTAGTCAATTCCCATCTAACTCTCCCATGTTTCACATAAAATAAAACGAGAAACTTTTGCTGTTTTTAAACAGACAACCTCACGGAAGTAGCTTATTTACAAACGAGCACTCTTCTATCGACCTCCTCACCCCTTCCGTTCTTTTAGACTATACCATCTTCAAGGCAAGGACTATTTCTTACTCTGCTGTAACTAGGGTATTCAGCTATTACCATCCTGCAAGCACACGCATACTTTAGTCATTTGACATAATACAGATTGGTGCACCAATGTGAAATAAAAACTACCCTTTAAAGATTAAAGGCAAATTCCAAGTTCATTTGAACTTTAGGGATGAAGTTAGTAGCACACACCGTATTGCCAATGTATATATACAGAACATGACACACAACGCAGTCCCGAGGCTTCACAACAGGTAAGACAAAGCTCCAGTATTGACTATGTAAAGTCATTCAGCAGAAGCAGTCCTTTATTTGCATTCACAGCAAGATCAAATAACTCCAGTAACTGAGCTACTGCTACTGTATGCTCTGCTCCGGAGAGCTAAATAAAACAGAACTGCTTGAAAGGCTAATTGGTTCTGGACCAAACTTTATACAAAAGTGATAACTAATTTCCAGTCCTCTCTCTGGGGCGTAGCACATAAACTAGAAAAAGCCCTGAGCACATAAACCAGAAAAAGCCCTGCTAGACATGGCCCAAGTATCAAGTGCTTATCGGTCCCAAGCTACAGTTGGAAAGATCCCACTGTATGACAAACACAGGCTAACTTTAAAAGTCAACAACCATTTTACTCTGTGAATCTCATTTAGAAGAGCCTATTTTGTTTTCCTAATTAAGTCCAGTAATTTATTCCAAGAGAGGGAAGGCAGGTGAGGAAGAAACTCATAAAAAGGAACCCAGGAGACAGTTCTACCCCATTTCCTTACCGCTTTCCTACAATTTTGACTGTCTAAGCTAAGGTCTGCTGCACAGACACAAAAAAACCTACCCATGAAGAGACAGATTTCTATCATACCGGTTAATGGCATGACCATCTATGAGCTTTTATTGCTCACTTATCTCTGGCACTTTGCACAAGGAGTTAAACAGTGTTAAGACTGTCTAGAGAAACATGTCTTACAGCCAGCCCAAAGCCCACATAAAACACTGGCTAAAAAAGCTTTTTTTTTGGTGGCAGCTGCTAAAACCATGGAAGAGCAAAAGCTAAAGGAAAGCTTTCTTCGTAGAGCTGCTGGCAGCTCGCAGAAGAAGATAGTCTTGTCAGAGGGAGGGGGAAAAAAAGCCTTACAGTGACTGAAGAAAAATATGCCCATAGCTGACACTTCAATTTCTTGCATTTTCCGCTCCCCACACAAACAGGTTGTTAGCAGTAAAACACATTGGTGTTTAAAAGCCTGTGAAAGACTGGAACAACAAACTGTTCTTCTCTGCGTGCTCCAACCCTCCTCTTCACACTGAAGGCAAACATCGAGGAGGTGTTGCTGTGACACGCACAGACCGTAGCTGCACGTCTCGCTACAACCGTTTCTTACTAGTGGCCTGTAAACACAGTGACGTAACTTAGCCCATTCCTCTGGCAGCAGTGCTTACTTTTATTCCTCTACTATCTAGGGATTTACTGCTTTAATCACGCAACAAATTTGTCAGGTGCTATCTTTGCACCCAAAGATGTATAAATCAAAAGCCCCACCTTATTCAAGTCTACTTGTATTTCTTAATTCCTTCAGGTCCCTTTGATCTTCTGCTTTAACTAACGCATCGTTTCAGTGACAGATGAAAAGCCAAGCTAGTTTTGGGCAATTTTGCCTCAAAGTACCTTGCAACTGTAAGCCAAATAAACACACTGGTGTTACAGTTTAAACAAAAGGAAACAGCAGTACCTCATCATCTCTTGTTGTTGCGAGACAGTTCCCCCTCGGCTGCTTACGATGCAAATAAAGCTGCATGTATTTCAGCTTTCAAGTCCTTGTCTTTGCAATGGGGAAAACCCCCAAATGTTATTGATACGGAGTATGTTACCTGACAATAAGGCCAAACAGGAAGAACATGCTTCTAGCTTACAAAGGGAAGGTAAGCATTTGGGCACTATTTGGCAGCATTTTCGAAGACGAAGCGTAGGCAGTTAAGTAATTCATATAAATTCACTTCTTATGCAAGTCAGAGGCAAGGCTGAGATTCCACACTGGGGAGTGTGCAAAACGGATTCTCCATCTATACGTCTAACACAGAAAGCTTCGAGCGCCTGTGATTGCTACTATTCCCTGTGCTCCTGGCTTTCTGCCCATCTTTTTTTAATAAAGTCAATTTGTCAGCCTCAAATATCAGTGCAGACATCGAGAATGGTGTTGAGAGATTTGGGTGTTCCTGGCCACCACTTATATATTAATATACAAACCACCCATCAAAAAGCAGTAATCTTCAGTCCTTGAGGCTGGAAATCGTACTTGCAATTTACAACAAAAGAAACAGACTTCTGTGGGTTCTCGGATTTCTGGGGAAGAAATCTGAGTTGGAGAAAGAGGAAGGAAAATCCTCACCACGACACTGAAACATTTAGGAATTCAGCAAAATCACGGCTGTTTAGTACCGTACACTGTCCAAACACATTGAGGACAGAGCTAACAACAGAGCTAACTCAGGTGACCTGCACCTGGTTTAGCCTTGTTTAAATACACAGATGATAAAGAGACACACAACTCACTGCTGCTCAAACTTCCCTCAGATTAGTTTTATACATGGTCTTGAACAGGGCAATGTGGAAGTATAAGGACCTCCACGGTGAAGACGTGCACTGAAAAGGTCATTTTTAACAGACTGCCTGGCAACCTGAATATCCAGAAACTATGAAACATGTTCCGCTAAAGGCACAATATATTAAGCCACAAGCCTTCAACTATCTGTTGCCTTAGCAGCAGGGGGACTCCGGAGAGCTGTAAGACAGCGAGTGGGTCTACAGAGATTCCCCAAAATGAGGAGTCGTATAAGTTTGAAAAGGTTGTACCCTGCCATAAAGTTTTCTTCATGCAGTTTCAGGCTCCCATATATGCTTTCTATACTCCCCTAAATCATTCTACTCCTTCTTTGCATTTATACATTGAAAATATCTGCGGAGGATAATCCTGTTCATCCGTTTTTCATTTAGCCAAACGAAATGCCTTTTTCTCCTACGCTGCCTCTCTGTCTCCTCTCCTCCCCTCCCTTCTCCAAAGTCATCTTAATTGGTTAACCCAATACTTGTAGTTTACTTTCATCACTGATGCAGAAAATTCACTGGTCGTGTTTATTCTGTGACAAATGAATGCATGCAGGCACTCACTCCTCCGCCAGTGATCAGTGGATGGCTTAGAGCAAGAACAGTTGGTATTTGCCCCCTAAGTGCAAGTTGTTCCATTCTGAATCATTTCAAATACTGTCCTGTTTCTGTTATTCCAGTCCTCAGGGTATCCCAGCTACCCTCCTCACCCTCCGCTGTACTCAGTGATGCCTCACAACTTCATGTCATTGCAGACTCCATCAATATGTGACTCCTTTTTCCCTGCTACAGGTCAAACAAAAACACTTCCACTATGGATTCTGAGAAAGTCCAGGCAGAGGCTGTTTTTCATCAGCTCTCTGTCATTTTTCCACTCGTTGTTGTTCCCTTACCCTCTTGCAGTTCTTACACTGATCTTCTACTTCTCCAGCTTGTTCCGTGTCTCATGGGACACCACATTCAATGTTTTTGTAATGTCTAGACAAAAGACAACTTTTAACTACATTTCCTAATGTAGAAAAAGCAGCTAACAGCAACAGCAACGACCAAAAGCTATCAGGTTAGCCTGGACATTTCATCTCATTTTATATTTACCTTTTTAATTATTTGTTTGTTCAAAATTTGCTTTGAAGTCTTGTAGCAGATGACTACGCAAAGAAAACAGGTATTTAGATCTACTTTACCATTTACATAACCTGGCAACTAGATGAACTGGGTTTTGATCACTGCAGGTGTATAGCCAGCATATCGTATGTAGTAACTAACTAAATCAGGATGGAAAACGAAAGTTTGTAGGTGATAGCTATCCATGCTATTTATATTGGAAAGGAGGCCACCTGTAAGACATAAGTCTAAAAATTTAACTGTCAGGGTCATTTGTTTTACTTACAGGACTGTCTTATATCTACCTGTCCAAGGATCAGTCCATACCAGCAGCCAATCTTCCCCCACCCTTTCCCTTGTGTAAGCACAAATACATACGTGGTAAACAGGGATGAGCAACTAATCTGATTTAAAACTAATCCCGAGGAGAGTTTTAACCTGTTCAGTTCCTCAATGAAATTCATGTCACAAGGTTAATTTTTGTGCCACACAGGAAAGAGAACATAGCTGTTTCCTTTGACAATGATGCTCATTAAAGCTTGGACAATGGCTTATAAAACAGGTACGAAACTGTCCCCTAGGCCTATTCAGTGCTATAGAAATTAGGCAGTCATAGTGTTCCAGCCATAGAGATTAAGACATAAGCAAGACAATATATGCTTGTGTGGGCCAGTGGTATCTTTAACTGATAAAAGCTGGGGAAGAAAAAACAAACAAACACCCCAAAACAAAAAAATCCCCCCCCCCCCCCCCCGAGGCAGGCTGTCAGGCAGGCAAGTATTTTCTTCTACTAACTGCATAGTCTCCAACTAGTTGAAAAATGTGCATCCCATCCCTCCCACAACTGAAGCACGGAGACCCCTAAAGTTCTGCAATATCTGAATGGAGAGAGAGATGATGTCTGTTGTTACTCTACCATGAATAACAAACTGAAATCCCCTTCATGCCCTGCTGGCGGTGAGCAATTTATAGGAATAAACTGAGAAGGAAAGTAGGAAGTAATTCACTGAAAAATGACACTTGGATCCTGGCTACTAAATATAATAGGACCCTTCGCCATTCTTTTCCCTAAAAGGCCAGCGACAGAAATGCCCCGAAACAACAAACAGTTTAAAGCTGGCCGTGTAGTTATTCCCCTTTCTGCAAGGCTGATAAAACAGCATTTGATTCCTCCAGGTATTTGTGTTCATCTCCATTTATGTCCTAAAACTGCTTTCTCACACAGCTACGGACTAAGAGTTAAACTACGCCTGCATGTATGTATTTAAGTTTACATTAAGTCTGCACAATCCATTCAGTTGGAAAATATCTACTGAAATTACACAGAGACTTTTTGATCTACTCCAAAATAAAGTATTAAGAAAATAACCTTGCTTAGCTGTGTAGTCAGAGAAATGTTTCCTCTGAATTTACAACATAGCTTGTAAAGATTATGCAGAAAATGACTGCAGTACTTGAACGCTTGGAATTTGTCCATAACTGTATGACTCTATAAAAATCAATTTGGAAAGAGTTGTTGTAAAGAGTCCAGTACTTGTACGCATCTAAATCTTTTCCACATTGATTCCTCATGGATAAATTATAACAAGGAATCCATATTCTGAATCTAAGAGAAACCACATACGAAAAATTAAAGCTTTCGGGAAACAGTTTAGTGTTTCTTTATTTCTTTCTTTCAGACAAGTCATAGCATCTATCACCTTAATCTCTCTAACACAGAGCAATACCTATGTGTAAGCACCGAATCAGGGTATAGTGAAGCTGTGATATATTTACTGCAATAAATGTATATTGAATGGATATTTGATTTATGAAGTAACACAGTCCACCATCAGTAATGAATTCTGCCATTGTTGATAGCAAAATTATTTCAAAGAATTTCATTCAAAACCAGGGTTATGGGGAGGTCAGTAAAAGCATCAGAAATTGCCATTTTAACCCTGGCCAACATCTTATTGCCAAATATGCAAATATGAAAAAAGAAAGCATCTAATTAACATGATGAAAAATAGCATGCAAGTTTCTCTTCTTAATCTAGAGGTAAAGATTCTTGATTCTATGAGAGAATTTTATTCATCAGCCCTTTACTAACCCACCAACACGAATCACATACCACTTTTTATGACTGCTGATCCAGCAGGCACATTTTGACAAGTGATGGCACTACCAATTTCAGAAATTAAGGCTTTAAAGCTCTGTCTTGCTAAGAGCTCTGTGCTTTTGCTTGGCAATTTTTCAGCTGTTATCCCTAATCATAAAGTTATAAAAGAGGAAAAACTACTTCAGCATAGATAAGCAAGCATGATTTCTAACCTTTTGTGAAAAGGCAAGTGATATAAATGCTTTCCCCAAAGGCAGTGAATGCATATTACTACTGTTAGGCTACTAAAAAAGAACAGGTACCAAATGCATCATTAAGCCTGTAAGACTGTAACACCTAGTCCGCTCTATAATCCAAAAAGACATGCCTGTGTTTAAATTCAGCTTGAATTTACACAAAAGGAAATTGAGCAATTAAAAAAAGTTTAATATACTAAAAGGAGAGGGAATGGGGCTGAATCACCCAAGCCACGTTATGTTGGTACACAGTTTCACAGCAGGCACTAATGGAATAAAGCAGACAAGGATTCATTACTCCCTCCCTCTCACACACACCTCAGTTTATATTATATTTTATCTTAAATTGAGGTACCTTACATTTTATTTAGGATCACCTCTTATTATACTAGTAACTGAATAAAAACACTAGGTCAAATACTAAAAGAAAATGCATATTAAACACATTCTAGTTTTTCAGACCACCAAGTAACAGGATGGCAACATGACAGGCAGCAAAACTCAGCAAATTGTGTTTGCCTTCCATTCTCCCTTCTTTCCTTTCAACCATAAAAGACTATAAAACATTTCTCTAAAAAAGCAAGATTTAAACAAGATTAGCTTCTCCAACAGAGCAAGATTTACCTGATGGAATACAGGCTCTTTCAAATTTAAGTAAACCTGCAAAGATTAAAAAAAAAAAAAAAAAAGTAATTGGTAACAGAGAATTATCATAACATTATTAATCTGAATATCATGAAGATTTGTTCTGTTGGAATAAAATCATAAGTGCCTATCTATTTACCATTAGAGTTGATTAAACATTTGCAGTTTCCCCTGGTAAAACCTGTAGATTCTTCCACAGATTTTAACTGCGGAAATATTTTAAGCTAAGAAGCACAAAGAGACATTAATATCTAAAATCTCATTTAATAAAGTTGCAACACATGGAAACATAATTAAAACACAGAAATTACCAGACCATTCTTGATAGTCATTGTACGAAGGAAATGCACTCTAGTCTGATTTGGTATTATTAATGTTTTTGATAATTATACTTCAACATTTCAATTCACTTTACAAAAAGGTGGTATTTCTTCTTATTGTCAAGGCAGGTCATTCAAATTCTGTTTTTGAAGTGAGAAGGGCACTACTACTAACATGCCATGAGTTTAAATTAATAAATAAATATTAAGAGACACAGAACAGCCAAGTTCTTTAAAGGTACAAGACTTGGAATACTTCTTTAAAAAGTGGTTATCAATAAAAATAATGAAAGTGATTTCGTCCGTGGTTGACAGACAGTACATAACTCATTTTTTCAGACAGGGAGCACACGGCACTGAAAAAAGGAATTATAAGAGTTAACCATAATACAGTTAAAATTCTTTGAAGTTTAAAAACAGTTAGGTTTCTCTCTTACTCTGGCTTTTGTTTTAAAACACCAGTCAATGCACTGGATTGTATATCACAGTGCACTTTTTCCAGTCCATTGAACAGGATTATTCTCATTTCTGTAGATGAGTTAAACCGAGGTCCAGACAGGTAATCACAGTTTGTCAAAGGCCTCATAACAAGGCAAAGTCAGAAGTGACTGTTTTCCGCACAGTCCTGTTCTAGCAACTGGATTACTACTTTTCTACTTTTTTCTGTATAAAGCGTTTTAAAATCATGTTTGCTTATAGAAAGGTTTCAGATTTTTCTGGCCAGAACGTAGTTTTCTCACCAGAAGAACAATTCACCTTTCTTGGCTGGAAGTGAGGGAGATACAGTACTGCCTGTATCCCATTCCTCTAGTGGCAGGAAAACTGCCAACCTACAGGTGAAAATGCTCTATTAGAGAAAGTTACTTACTATGCTGACTACGAAGCTGTAGGTTATTAACAAGAAAAGCAGCGGATAATTGACTGTGTTCTTGTACTTGAAACATTCATACCTGGAACAGAACATAAACGAGAGCAATAACATTCCTCACCACATAAAGGACATATTTTTCAAGGTATATTATCAGATGATTTGGGAGAAAATTGACCCAAATGAGTTTTAGGCCCTTCAAGAAATTGTTGTTCCTCTTCCAACAATTTGTTATTTCATACTTCCATACTTTTACCAATAAATGCTTAAGAAACATAGTGAAAAACCAATATTCTTATGTACAACATACAAAAAATAATCCAGTCGATAGAAATAGTCTGGGAAGCAGAAGCATTTCTGAGAGGTGCTTAAGGAGTGATAATGGTTGGCAAATTAGAAGTGAATTTAAAATGCAACACAGCTGCCAAAAAAACATTACTACATCTGTGAGCTAAAAGTCAGTGTGGAAAAGGGCCTGACTTACAAAACAGTGAACTCTGGAGATCTGTTAAAGTCACAAGTTGTTTATGGCTTTACTATAGTCGCAGTGCAGTTAATTTGCTAGTTTGGGATTGGCAGAAGTGGAAGGTAAAAACAGCTAATTGCTACCGGTATGCAAAATAGGTAATTAAAATTAGCTTCAAGATCCTAGCACTACACTTCAGTCACAACTGTAATGGAATTACACAGGCATTGCAGACCGTATCACTACCATAAAAAAGTGAAAGAAAAACCAAAATGAACTTTAAGAACAAAATTATTAGGGCTAGAGAAAATTGTATATGAAACTACATCTGTTTGGTTTATTATTATGGCTTATAACCATTTGAAAACAGTGACCACCATGAAAGGATAAAAGGAAGGAAGGAAGGAAGAAAAATGTAGGAGTATGTAGGAAAAAAAATCTGCAAGACAATATAATGCATTACATTGCAAAACTTGCTAAAGTAATTGCACAGCTTGAGAGCTGGTAGGACTGAATGACGCATAAGGGAACGGCCAGTGTGGAACCACCCTGCCAACTACCTTCAAGAAAACCAAAAAGATTATTAAAGGCCTCCTGTTTTGCCTTCCATAATAGCATTGGCTCATTCTTCAGAGCATTTTAATTACTACCAAACATACATACATAAAAAGTTATTAGAGCTACATGGGCAGTAACAGACTTCAGTGCTTTTGAAGATAGAGCAACTACATTGAGTAATATTTCAAATAGTTTTTTTTAAAAAGTCCCTTCCCATTCCTTCCCCAACCACATTCAAATCAGGCAAAATAAATCCAAAGGTGATTTCAAAAAGAGACAGTAGTTTCAGCTACAAGGGAAATATTTTGACTAACAGACATCGTGATACTACTCCCGAGTCTGAACAAATCATACTAATGTATAAACCACAAACCGAGGAGAATTTACACAGATGTGGGTTTAGTCCTATACCATTCCACTTCGACTACAAGCTGCCAGAAACCTCCTCCAAAAGATACTCTAACTTTCAATAGCTGAAGATTTGATCATATGTTCAAATAGAAAAAAAGACACTTTTTCTGTCTGCAGTGAGTTCTTTAACATTTGGATTTTCCAAGTGACAGAACAAATCTTGTTAAATCTAGGTCTTGCAGTAACAGGTAAGAAAGACAGCACACTGTGTCTTTACAGTCACTAAATGCTATGTTGTTCGTCACTAAATTAATTTAGCGAACACCTCCTGTCACGGCATACAGCTGTAATGCATGTTCCAAGATACTCTCTCTAACATACATACCCAGCTCTTTTTATTTTCTTGCAGTTTTTGGTTTTGTTTTTAATTTTAGAGATGAGTAGGAAGGAGGTTTAACCAGAAATCCGAGATTCACATTTGAGGGCAGAGTGTATCATAGAAACATAGCTCCAATAAACAACAATGCTGATAATTTAGTAGGTGTGACAGAAGTTAATTGTATTATGCCTGCTGTTGACATACTAAATGACGTGCTTTAACTGCTGGCAAAACTGACATTTCATTAAAATCAGCAGAAGTTTCACAGTGTCAGCTTCACTCAACACTAGACTGGGCTTCACATATCCTATATTACAAATATTAATGTTTCAAAGATATTCAGGAGAAAAACATTTAACAAATACTTACAGGCAGTAGACAAAAACACAACAACTGTATATCATGGGCAGTTCATCCAACAGCTACAAAAAGCAGAGACATCAAAACATGAAAACTACTTTTAACTCACACGCTTGGGTAAGCTAATTAAAAAGAGACACATTTTAAGAAAACAAGAGTTTTTTGAATCATCTAGATATCCACCTTCTTGATTGTGTCCAAGTACGTGGCAGTGCCAAATCCTATTCAACTACTGAAAGCTTGCTGCATTAGTAAGCTTATTGTACTGAATCTGTTCAATACTACATTTCATAAGAAACCCACATCTTCAAAGAATCATGCCATTTTCAATGTTCATGCCTCTTTAAATATTTATACAAATCTTTTTTTTTTTTTAAAGCCACACTGAACAGGACCGCATCATTTATAACCTGCTTAAAACAGTGAGGAGCATTTTCTAATTTCTATGCAAGCTTCACAGAGAAACTGTAACAAGATCTTTCATCCATAACATAAAATAGAACTTTACCCCACTAAGAAATACTTTGTGAAGGGTTTGCATCTGTTTACTTTCTAATTTTAAAAATTTTTCTTACATTTTTAACTCAAAGACTTTTTTTTTCCCCCAAAAACATGACTGCCAAATAATGCAGTTTTATTACCTTAAATCATTTTTATACCATTTGTAGGAAAATACTGGTATGTTACAGCTACAACAGTTACTTCTCCAGGAATTCTGCACACCAATTTTGATGGAATATAGTAAACATAAGAAAGGTGATCTCTCAAGAGTAGGTACACATATGCTCAAATTCATCATGTATTTATCTCTAGAAATAAGGACAGCACCATAGCATTTTTTTTTCTGAAACTTTTCTCAAAGAACATTAAAGTTTGCTCAAACTTATAGTTAACTGATTTCCTGCTGAAAGAGGATCGAAAACCATGAAAATGGTTGCAAATGGATCAGTTAAGATCCACTGACTCCAATTTCTGATATGTCAAGCAAACATTAACACTTACGCATCTTAGAATTGTTATTCTGCCACCAGGATTGATATTTCCCAAGGAACAACAAGAACTGGATGCAAACTGATTTTGGGGTTTTTCCCTATCACTTTGAAAGTTGTGTCTGTACAGAAAATCCCTTCCTATTACTGGTACATGAGATCCCTTTTTTTCTGAATAATGAACAACATTAAGAGCAATAACAGCTAACATAACCTTTTTTATATAGCCATGCTGATTCTGCTCAGCTGGGGAGAATTTCTTTTTCTGCATGGGCAAAAACTTTCCTTTAATTTTGAGCTTTCATATAGGAAAAAAGTGATCTACCCGGAATGTGAAACATTAGCTTTTCTTGGTTTTGGCCACAGAAACTTCAGGAAGTGTTTCACAATATAGCTAAGCAGATCTAATGACTGGCAGCCACTGAAAGAGCATGTCTTGCTTCTTTACCCATACTCCCAGCACTTCTCTTCAGCTTGCCGTCATGCTCATCTGATCCACAATGAGCAAGTTCAGAGAGCTGAACCAGCACAAAACTAACTCTGCAAAAAGGGAATAATATCCTGCTGGTTTAAGTCCCTGAACCTGTGCACTGTCGGGTCAGGGACTGCAAGAGTCACCATGAAGTGTCAGGAACGCAGATGGCAGCATAAGAATGGGACCAGCTTGTTAAGTGGCACCTTGTTTTATCATCTCCATTGCTATGCCACAGAAGCCAAGAAAAACAGAAGCCATAGCTCAATTTAGCTATATGCTAATAGCTATTATTTAAAAATTGAACACTATTCTCATCTAGCCTGATACAAATTAGCTGAAGGATTAATTCATGCCAGTCTTCATTTCAAAGTGTGCCTCACTTAAGACCTCATAATAGAAAACCAGGGGGGGAAAGGAAAAATATAACAGACATTTTCCAATTTGGACAGTTGGTTACACTTTTAAGTTTAATTGCTGGCAGCTTTTCAGGGACATAAAGGTAATAGCAAAGAGCCTCTCAAAAGATCCTTATGAGAATTTGCTTGGAGAAGAGAATCATTCTTTCATTAAAAGGAATTGATCCTTACAGAAATCCTGTTAACAGGATGTTTGAACACAGAAAAACATGGATAGAAGGAAACTTGCTGAGCTGATTTAGCTATTTAAATAAGCATTTTCCATTGTTCTTCAAGCCACAATCTAGCATGGTTTCCATACAAATAAAATTTAAAAACCAGGAGAGAGAGAGAAAATAGGGGCAATAGCTTCAGAAAAAGTATTCTAAGTATCCGCTCTCAAGAATAGAAGTTTTTATATTTTTCTTAATTAAGTAACCAAATTGACCATTTACAATACTAAGATGGTGAAACAAAGCTCAGACAAAATTTTCTCTTCAAATAGTGTTGACTTTTAATCATAATAAGAAATAAAGAGAACAAGAAAAGATTATTTACTGGTTGAAATGTTTCCTCTCTGGTGATTCATCAGTTAGCAGTCAGAGTAATTACGGACCGCTTACAGATTTAGCTAGCTGCCAAAACAACAAATATACTCTCTCTGTCTCATACCAAGCCTTTTATTCCAGGGGTAAAGAAGATTTAAGAAATTCGCGCTCCCCTTATCTGCTTCTGTCCACCTTTTTTTTTTTTTTTTTTTACCACAGTTCACAGGCCCCTGAATTGCTCTGATGGAGCTATGCCATAAGCAGCAGTCACATGTGTTAAAAAAGCCTCTACACACAGAAAGACCACTAAGGATGTTTTAAGCCTGGATCATTTCAATGATCTGGGATACAGGGTGGCACTGCTCACATCTGCATCAGTGCAAGAAAGATGACGTGAACAGTGGCAGGATTAGTGGAGAGCTGAGGGAACAGAGGTGAAAAGGTGAAAATTTGAGGCAGTTTCAACACTGGAGAGAATACAGATAAATCACACCAAGTTTTGTTTTGTTGAGAGAGAGTGGAGGAATGGATCTAGAAACCTTTTCCATGCCAAAAAATCACAAGATATTCTTATATGGTGGCAACAGTATGCTCCTCTGAGGCTGACAATCTCCAACACATGCCAGAGGCATGAAGAAGCGTATTATAAAGGCAAAAATCACTAGGGATTGTAGTTCAGTTCAAGTTTAAGACACCTAACTTTTGGTGTCTACATATGCAAGAAGTGTTTCAGGTCCCATCATGGTCAATAGAGATCCAGGATTCAATTCAGCTGCCAAGGCAGAGATGCCTACAGCTATCTGAGATGCTCTGGGGTCTCCACTACCTCCATCCCTATGGGATGGAAGCTGGAGGCCAGAGAGAATACTCACAGGGACTAAAATCATGCTAAATACTTGTATTTAGGCAAACAAATAAAATTTAAGACTGCTAATGAACTCCAACCGTACTAACTGTATCTCCACTGACTACAGTGGGAGCACAGACTTGCAGCATACATTTTTAAATGTGGGTCTCTTAATCTTGAACTGAATCCCTCCTGACTTCAGTTTGAGGATGAATTTTGTTAGACTTCTCAAATCTAAAACAGTACAAGACTCTTCCCTTTAGAAAAGGGAAAATACTGGGACCAAATCCTTATGCCCAGTGAAATATTACTGAATACCTTCAACCTAAGAACAAAATAAGAGACAGAAAGAAGGAGAAACTCATCTTCTGCTTTCTATGTAAAGGCACATCCAGGTCAATAATAATACATTAAGACAAACGAAAGGATAAAACGAAAAACAATAGTCTATATTGATTGCTATTAAGCCAAAGCTGTAGACATTTAAAATAACATCCCCAGTAAAAAGACGGTATAATTGCCTAAAGGAGAAAGTATTTCCTACCAAAGCAAGTAATTAATTACAGCACCTGTTCTAGATATAAGTATGTATTCCTGTATACCTACTGGTGAAAGTATCTAACAAAACAAGACCTGTGCTAGATATCTGCTGAGACTGGGACTCATGGGCAACTATATTTAATGTAGATTAACCTGTGTTACACGAGTTTCATCCAGTCAAGAAATGATAATATGACTATATACACATGTAAAATGATTCACAGCCACTTATGAATACTGACCTGCATTTCATACTTCAGGGTCATGTGGAAGCACCAAGATCCCAATCCCACAGCTGAAATCAAACCAAAACCATGGTTAGCATAGAAGTCCTTTAAAAATCTCTTTCTAAAAATCCTTCCTTAGTCCTTCTAAAAAATCTCAAGTACATTAACTTAAACATGTAAACTTTACTGAAAACAAATTTTTAAACCATCAGAATCCCATTTCAGGGAAACATCCCCAATTTTCCATGGCTGCCTACTTGACACTTTAGTTATTAGTGATGTCCTTGAATTTTTGTTGTTGTTGGGGTTTTTTTTTTGGGGGGGGGGGGGCAGGGGGAGGAGGAGGCTCCTCTCAGCACTCTCTCCTATGAACTGGTATGACACCACTGGCAGTACAAGAGAAGGGAAACCCCAGAACTAATGGAGTATTATTATTCTGCTTCTCTTAATTTTTAGTGCATTAAGATCTATCTGTGACAATCCTCCCAAAATGAAAGTACTGTTCTACAGCCAGTAGTACGAAAATCCTGTGACATTTCTGCTTGTTCTCCAGTTTTAAAAGAAAGAACATTATTGTGTCTTCTGTTCCTTCAAGAAATTATGCTTTACCTCAGCCCCCAGTTTCAGGGAAAGCCAAGTATGATGCTTTACCTCAGCCCCCAGTTTCAGGGAAAGCCAAGTATTTTGCATTCAATCCTTGATCACGGGCTAGTGCTGCTATGCTTTGCTGCAAGAGCACAACCTCCTTTTCTAAACACAACAGCTACACTTCACTGATGCATAACCAGATCACTAACAAATGGTGCATTTTGTAAAGGAATCCTAACACAGTTGATAGACATGTCTGGAGATGTTTCTTGAGATGCTATTAGACTAGAATTGGGATTATTACAGGTGTTTCTCTTCATTAAGTACATAAGCCCATAACTGTCTACCAAAACCTAAAACTGCAATATCATTATGACATTCGAGTATTTGGAAATGCATTTTTAAATACTGCATATTGCTATATTTAACAACGTATTTCCAAATACTTGAATGTCATAATGATTTGGGTAAACTAGGCATGGCTGTCTGTAAAAACAAACAGCAACCACATGCACTTCTATCACTTGCAAGGCACTTCTGATTAAATTGTTTTCCTTCTGAAAAACGTTTTCACAGAATGATCAACAGCTATCTTCACCTTCATTAAGATATAAATGAAAAATTCTCATAGGCATTTTTCTGTGAATACAGAATATATTGCAACTACCATTCATTCTGAAGAAAAAAAGCATTAAGATCATCATTAAAACAGTACCATCCATTATCATGGCTGTCATGGTGATTTTAATATCTTCATGATAAAATCCTTTATGACTTGTAACAACTGTAATTTTCAAATATGGGCAGAATCATCACCTAGGAAATGTTAACTAATTTTTAATTAACAAAGTATACTCTTAAGGTTTTTCTTTAATGTTACTGGGGTTATATATGTCAATCAGTTATTGAACTGTACCAAACAGTTACTCCTTCCCTTCCTCCCATACCATTATAACCAGTTATGTCTAGCAGTTTTTCCCCTTCAGTCTTTGCAAAAATCAAGAATGTTGCAGCTACTAGTATTTCAGGTCATTAATCCGAGATCTACAATTAATTTCTAAGAATAGTTAATTAAAAAACTGTTGCTTCTGTAGAATGATCACACTTTGAGCTTCTTTGATTATGAAACTTTACTACGACTGTATGTTTTAGCTATATTTTGTACCAAAAGAATAATTCTAGGAAGCAACAGGACTTTGCAGGGAATGATCATGCAGTCCTTCTCAAAATAAAAACCTCTCTTGGAAATGGCCTTAATACTAGTTGAATGGGTCAAGTCTGTTTGGCGTTTAAGCGCATTCAGTAGAAAACCCAGGATGTTAGATGACTGGAAACCGGTTATTCATCAGGTGACACTCCCTCGCAACAGCCACAGCCACCATTTCCTCAAGCACTGTGGTGGTAATGTGCATGACACCATCTTCTTGAAGAGATGGTTTAAACAAAGACTGAAGGATGAAACACGATTCTGTACCTAGCCCATCACACCTGCTTATTGCAAAGGGATAACTTAAGTAGGGTAAGTTTTACACTAAAACATTGAAAGAGCTGAGAACCAAGTTTATGAGTAGCTACCTTTGGCATATGTTATGGCTTAACAAAGAACTGTGCAAAATGCATCATGAATCTGTTCAAAATGAAAGACAGAAGGAAACTGTGCATTAAGAGATGGTGAACTGAACAACTGCAGTAGATGCATAAGCCATACTCTGTTCCACTAACTTCACTGTATTACTGATAAACTTCAGCAGAAAGGAACTAATACCTTAAAACTGCTTCTACGTGGTCAACAGCTGTGCTAATCAGAGCTGCTATCTCATGGTTTAATGCAAGGTTACGATTCTGCAGTGAACACGCTGCAAAGTAAAAATGGGAATCAGGTATCATATGCCAGGGATCACAGAGAAATCTTTATTTCCTCTGCTATGCCAAGAGCACACCACTTCTTTCTGTCATGCTCGCATTACAACTAGTAAACTTACAAGGTTCTTGACGTTTATTTCTCTCCAATAAATAGGTAAATAGTTAAGTACTTCAGCTCGTTGACTTCACACGTAGCTTCTACCTGAAGCTCTACTGTAATGCAGCCACCTTTAGATATACTTCACATAACATAGTAACTTCAGGATCAAGGCATTTCTAGGGCATATGTGCTTCATAAAAGATACCACTGCAATGAGATGTTCTACCAGGACATCCTCTATCAAGCTTTGTACTTTTCAGAATATAAACAAACTTGATCACAGGAATTACAGCAATTTTCAATAGAAGTAACTTTCCCATGACAAACTGAGAAACAGATTTGCTCCTTATCTTCTAAGCAGAGGTTTTCCTTTTGAGTGCTTCCTTTTACAAAAGAGCTTCAGCTCACTGAAGGCTACATATTAGTTGAGGAGTTTTGACACCATCTGAAGCAATACCACTTCCTCTTCAACTATTATAACTCAGTTTTCAAAGTTAAATATTACAGATCACTCAGCATTTTACATTAAGGAACCTCTCAAGTTACAGGGGAAATACAAAAAAAAGTGTTATGCACTGACTACACATTAAGTCACAGTATTTCTATGCAGTACGATGACATCAGAAAAGGACTTAAAAGGACTGGAAATGCATGGTTAAATTAAGTGTTATATGTTGACCAATGTGGCCTTTTTTCTCCTGCACCAAACACAATGTGTGATTACTGTCAGCTGATACAATAGTTATTTTTAAGCGTTAGTGGAGACATAAATGCAATGCTATCTATAAACTCTAGTTCATACAAAGTTATTTCACATTGCTCTACTACCACGAGAGACTTCAAAGCAACATCCATGCTTTAATCCATGAAAGAATTTGACATTATACATGAGATCCAACTATACATACGCATTATATGTACTCTCATGCTTCGAATCTTAGAGGGACACAAACACATATCCCCTAAGAATTTAAAAATAATTTTAGGAAGAATTAGAAGTGTCATATAATCAGTGATTTTATTAAAATAGTGCATTTTGATATAAGACTTTCCAACAGCCTTCAGAATTACCACAAGCCTACTGCCTTTATGGAAAAAAAGCATTTTATTAGTATTCTATGAACTTAGTTTGAATTTAAGCTATGCAATGCTGTATGAAAATACTCTGAAGGAATGGATAGGATTCACTCCAAACACCTATATTTAGGTATGTACACATGAGCTACGTGTCAAAGCTTCCACTGAAATGAATGGCATTATATGAGTGATTCAGCTGGCCAAGCATAAGGAGTTATTTTAGGATAACCTAAAAGATTCTCTAGGCTATGTTGACTGCAATGGGAGACAGATGCCTCCCGCACAGAAAACACACATTTAGGTGTTTGAATCTGGAGCTGAATCCCACCTATGGTTTACTAAAATGATAAGACTGGACTAAAGATAAGCAAAACAACAACAAGCAAAACAACAACAAAAGATCATATATGGTCACAGAATGTAACATGAGGTAAGGCGACAAAGTAGAAATAAATGAACATTTGTACATTTAATAATGGTTTCTCCCTAAGACCTAAGGAACAGGAGTGACCTTGGTTACTCCAAGGGTACAGCTCTACAAGTAAACTCGAGTACAGCTGGGAATGTTCCCAGACACTATAATGCAACTGTCTGTGCTAATAAGTTGTTAGAACAGACTACGGCATGAATTTGGCCTGTTCCGACTAGCACTTTCCCAAGCGACTCCCAGGCATAGCCTGGCAGTTAGAAGAGCTCAGGGACCGTGCCCAGAAGGGGTTTGCATGCGGTCACCTTGTTTTGCAGGCTAACACTAACACAGACACCGGCCATTCCACACTGTTTGGCTTCAGCACTCAGGAACATTCCTGAGCACATCTGATTTACTGGCATCGACATTGTTTTGTACGTCTTTTCTTGGGCTGTTAGGTAAGAATAAAGGAATTAATTTTGACTGCAGGGCTTCTAACAACTATTTTCACAGAGGCAGAGGTTCACCGGAACTGACATTTAGTAAGGTGTTTACGGGTTCCTATAGCTACGCATAATGCAGGAACTTTCTTCCCTCCTTTTTTTCTCCACTTTGGCACACCTTGAATGACTGAGCCCTAGAATTTTAGTAAACAGGCCAAAGACAAATACAAAAGGCAACGAAACTCCCCAAATTTCAAGGAAAGCATCAGATAAAGTATATGACTCTGACTCTGCTTTTCCTTAAGTCCAAAACAGTAAGTTGATTCAATATATTTTGATTCTTGATTCAATACTTCATTCAATATATTTCAGTACCTGACTGAATATATTTTACAATCAAGACCCTTCTAGAATATGAACCATTTGGGAATCTCGGCTCCTCAGAAAGCATGAGATAAATGAACCTATATATGGTAGAATCTGATAATATACCAAAGCATTAAATGAAACCATCCAAAAGAACAGCTGCATATTCTTAGAGGTCTGATTTGTTCTACCTACTTCATGAGATGCAAAATACTAAGATAATTTCTTAAGAATATTCTTAATAATTTTTAGGTTGATTATTTTAGATAGCTGAGCTATTTTAGATAGCTTTAGATAACTAAAGCTTAAAAATCATACTCAGATCCTATTGAGCTCATTGACAATATGCCCTTTGAGCTGAAATGTAGCAGAAATGAGGACTCAGAACAGTGTGCTGTATCTCAAAGAACTTGCTGAAAAATGCAGTTCAGTCTTGGCACCACTATGAACAAGGAATTTATTTAAATAGCTATTTAGAAATCTCCCTTCTTCTCCTGCCAAGTTTGGATTTTTGCATGTATGTGAAATGAGCAGCGCTTCCCTAATTCAAAATGCATTTGGTTCAAAGAGGAAATAGATGTCAACAACAGAAATGGTGGGTTATAAAGTGAAGCACTGAATACAGTGTGGTAAAACACAAAGGAACTGACAATCAGCTAAATATTTGGAAGCATCCAAAAGAAACAGCTGATTTGGATCAAAATAATGTCTAGAAACAACACTTATGTTTTTAAATGCTAACAGATTTTGTTTTAATGTCCTTTTTGACAGCTGTCTTTAACTTCTGATAAAATCTCAGTAATGATTTGAATTTGTTAAAATCAAACTAAGATGTCCTTTTTCTCCCCTCTCAACTTCATAGCAGACCTGAGAAGAATTTCTACTTTAACAAAACAACCCATAAAGGGTGAGTAACTATATGGTCTTCAATGAAGCATGGAACCCAAAGTGAAATCAGCAGTTCTATGTTAAATTCATTATTTCCTTTATGGATTAAGTCCGTATTTGCTTGTTACAAATTAATTGTGGAAAGTGAAATCTGCTAATAAGTAAAATCATTATAAGGAAAAGTATTTCCTCTGGCACTTTCTTACAAAAAGACCTTTCTGTACACTTACTATATCTCCACTTCAGTACATTTCTCATTCCATCACAAACACAGAAAAAATGCCAGGGTTCCTGGCACATTTCAACTATTTTAAAATTCTATTTATCTTCTCACTTGCTGTTTTTATTCTGTAGCAGACTGAAAACAAGAGGTTAGTCGTTCCCAACCATCTCATTCCTGTTTTTCACTGAGAAAGTATAAAACCTTCTATATTCCTCTACATCTTTAAACTGCTGTAAAAGCTGCTGTAAAACCAGTCCAGTGTTATGATTTCTGAAGCAGAGATAAGAGAAACATTTTGGGGAGTGACCTTTCATGTTAGGTTCCAACAGAAGATATGAAAGTCAGGCCATGCAAGCATTTATCACTTCAGACAGGAGTCAAAGGCTTGTTCCTAGCCACAGATGAGCAGAGAGGGCCCAGCTGGAACTCAGGACTGCCCTCCAGCACTGCTGTCGAACAGGCAGACCGAGTTCCTCTTCAAACGCCAAGCGCAACACGAAAGCGGAAGTCCTTGCTACTCATTGTCATCGAAGATGGGCTTTTTTAAAAAACATTCATATTAAATGACATATAGGACAAATTCCCATTCGGAGCTGGAAATCCCTCTAGCACTCTTGGTTTGACGTTCTGATCAGACAGAGGCATGCTTTGTCCTTTGTAAAGTGGCTGCCAGAGGCAGCCACGAGTCATTGTGGAGAGAGCGATTCTCATATACAGAACTTTTACATTTATTTAGTTTAAAGGAACAGACAGTGCAAGATTCTTTGATTCAAGAACAAGCAAAGCGTTCACTGCAACAAGTGTTTAAATACTGCTTCTTTGCCGGGAAAAGAACCTGTCTTTTAAAAAGGGGAAATGCTGACCTTCAGAAATTCTTTCTACAGAACTCTATTTTATCCTGAGACAAAATTAAATAGCTACTCAAAGCCATAAAAAGACTGCAAAGAGCTACTTAGAAAGCATTTGCACAAATTCCATGGATGTACATTGTTACTGCTCATCTTTAACGTACATCAGTAAAGCTGACCTAAGTCTTCAAGTACCTGAAAAACCGTGAAGTTGTACCACGTGTATGTTACAGCTTAATTGGCATCAGGAATACTTCTAGCATACAGATATGTGCTTTTTGATGAAGTTTACCTAAATACTTAAGTATACCAGTCTTAAAAGTAACATTTACAATAAATCAATCTCTTATCACTGAGAAGGGAGAAGATAGCCTTCGCAGAGATAGCAGCTATAGCAAACACAGTAATTCACTTCTACAGACCCAGCTGCCAAACCAAACCATCTTAAAACATCTCCTTTTCTCGGAAGGATAATAAATATCATCTCCAGTTGCACAATACATTAATTAAAGGTTCAAAGGAAGTTTCTTTTCGATATGTTGCTACTATAGAGAGCTGATCTCCCTAGAAGTGCACCCATGTACCAATATCATATTGTTCTTCCATCCTTGCAGAACTTCACAAACGATGGCAGTTGGCTGAAATATGGCTAAGGGGATTTGAGATCAAATTAAAACTGGTTAAAGAGTGTTCACCCAATTCCTCCAAGATCTGGCCCATTTGTTGTGTTCTTGTTCCACATAATTCTATCAAATTAAAAACACTAATATGGTGTTAAACTGTATAAAACTAGACTACACAAGACATCTTCTGTAAACCATCACAGAAGGACCCAGTGAGCAAAGATGCACTGAGCAGGACATAAGGCGAAGGATGGATCACTTTACAACCTCAGAAAGTTATTTTGTGAATTTTAACTTTATATCATCCTTCTGACAAATAGCAATTTTCTGAAAACATTAAGAACTATAACAAAATTGAGCTTTAAGTTTCACACACACAAAATTTGGATTTTATTACTCGATTTATTAATGTTTCAATATTGTTTTATTACTCGTCTGAGCTCCTTTTATAATTAAAGAGCAAATTAAGTTTTACACATACCTGTGAGACACAAATATGCAGCTAAATACCGTTTTTCAAGGCCATCTTTATAGGTCTGAATCGCACCATAGATTGGAGGTAGAATGAAAATCAGGTTACTCACTGTGTTCCCTGTAGGACAGAAACAAAAAATAGAGATTTAGTACTGGGTTCTCTACACCTTAAATAAACAAAGCTGCATTCCCTGACTAAAGACATCTTCAATCGTTTTCATCCAGAAAGATACACTTTTTTGAAACTTTTCTACTTTGACACCTGATAGGAAGTTAAATTTCACTACAGCTTACATAACTTTATTTGAAGGCTAATGATAGTGTAACTTTTATGTCATTTTTCACATTTGGAAAGTAATAAAATACTAATTTAGACGGCACTTAGTTTCTTGGCAGGAAGTAGAAAAAAGGATTGCCTTGATTACATAGCTCATGAATTAAAGCCCAGATCCTTACGGAGATTTAAGCCCTGTATAGTTCAAGTTGGGTATTTCAGAAGGGTTTCTTTCTTTCTTTTTTTTTCTTTTTTTTTTTTCTTTTTTTCTTTTTTTTAAGCTACTCTTGGAACTGTCCTCCACACTCCTTTCAGATAGTTTAGACTCATTCCCAAATGAAACCAGTTCAATCTTTACTATTAATGTGCTAGTCGTTGAGCACGCGCACACATGCCCAAACCTAGTGCTGCATCACAAATGACAATGTATGTCCAAAGACAGCAATAAGGTAAGATAGGGAAGAGCGTAACATTAAAAGCTACTAACGCTCAACATGATGGGTAACTGTCATGGCTCATCAAGAGCCTAAATGTCAGCAAGACAGAGCTGGTCTCTATCCCTCCTGCTGAAGCTGTGGCACTGCACAAAAAAACCCAACACGTTGTAGAGATCAGAGAAAGCAAGAACAATCTTTGCCTCTGAGGACTCTTCCTGCAAAGAGGAAGATGAGCAAACCTTTCTTTTTTGCTTTCTTTTTTTAAGCCTACTCTCCCAGTCTTATTTAGATGCATTTTCAAACATTCCTCGCACTGGTGCTAATGACCTATACAAAAATGCAGCGAAACACTGAGAAGTGCAAGTGAAATGAAAGGAAATGGGTAAATTTCTCACCAGAAGGAATGCAAATTGAGCTTTTTAAGCCTAACCACAAATCATAATGTTGAGAATAAAGGTTATGTAATAGGAACCAAATGACATGCAATTTGGCCAAAAAAGCAGATGTATAAAAAAGGCAGAACATTGCTTACATAAATTAACTTTCACACTCCATCAGTTAAAAATATATATCATGTTGAAATTTAAACTCCTAATATCGTGCAACGTATGAGTGCAACGTATGCAACGTATGAGGCAAAACAAGTTATTTCTGGGTCTTTTATTCAGCAGAGCATCTTAGAACAGTTTCCCTTTCTAAAGCAAAGAACAAAAGTGAGCAGACCATGTCCATATTAGTGTTCTCACTCAAGTGCCTATTTTTCATGAAACCTACTCCCCAACATTATTGCCCAAAGAAAAGTGAAAACTATCAAACTGTGATCACATAACCCCAAAATATTATGGCACACTGGGGAAGGGTGGCAGAGGGGGGAGGCAGGGGTAAGAACCATACTTTGAAGGTTTACAGAAAGTTCAAACTTAAAGGGAAAAAATGATTATTTCAGAACATGAAGCAGAAGTATATTTAACTTAACTTTCTTACTTAACTTACTTAACTATCTAACTTAACTTTAACCCGTTAGCTCTTCTAAATTCTCAAACATCAGATGCAAATATTAACCTGAAACAGTCTTCACAACCAGATAAAAAGCACATCTGAAATGAACACTTTAAGAAACTAACTTCTCATTTACTGCACAACCACAAATTTGACCAAGTTATAACAACTGAAACAGAGGTGCTGAAATCAAACCAGCTCTGCAAAGACACACAAGTTTGTACCAATATAAAAGGCTTTTCTCATCCTTAATTTCTTGGGGAATCATTAACCTTGCACCACATTCCTGTAGTGATGCAAAGGGCAGTGATTCGCATTCAGCGGAGACCAGGTTGAGAAGAAACCTGCTAAAACTTGGTATTGTTTGGTACGCTAGCTATTACCGTGTCCTCCCACAAATCACGCAAAGATGTAATGTAGCCTCAAAAAGCAAAGTAAACGCTATGTGGTATGGAATGGGGCCTGGATAGTGAATCTTCTGCTTTCTAAAGCAGTTCTTAAACCTGCCTGTTTTCAAGGTTTCAGCACTAGCTGTAAAGCTGTAATTAAACATTCATAAATTTTCAATAATTTAACGTAATCTAGGACCATCTTGCTGAGAGAGGAAATACCATAGCTCTAATCTAGCTATAAATTCCTGCCTCTCCTTCTCTGCACTTTTTGGCCCGTATTATTCAGAACATTTATAGCAGGGATTAGGCAAGCCTACTTGCAAAATGTATTTATTGAAAGTTGTGCAAACTTTTTAAAAAGAGAATGGGGGTGGGGAAACAGTGAAGTCTCCTGGCATCCCGCTTTGAAGATCAAATATTGCAAGGCCTCTTCCAAACCCAAGGTCCCTAGGACTGCGTATTTCATAAAAGTCTAGCTAGTTTTTTCTCAAGATTATCCTCACTTACATAGAATTGTTCATAAATTCATTAAAAGGAATTTTTGCTAAATCCTTCAAAACAAGGGCAGAGAGACTAGCGAATAGTACCAAGAAAGAAGTAAAAGGTGACACAAGTAATTACGGATCCACTAATCTAACCTTAATAAGCATGCACAGATGTAAAACAAGTTTCAGAGGAAACAGAGATGGAAGTGGAAAACAAAAGAAATTAAGCTGTCAAAAAAATCTAACCCTTTTCTTTTTCACTTGATTAAAAAACAAAACAAAACAACCCCCCCAGCAAATCTACTTGGAAAATCAGAGATGGAAGAATATGCAACTAAGGCAAGAGGTAGAAGGTATATGAAATAATTAAAGAAGAAATAATTGATTATGTCAAAAAGAAAACTAGTATGTGAGATGAGGATGGATACATGTGGATGGACCTTGGGTTTAACTTTGTACAGAATTCTTATATGTCACTACTGGATTCCTCAAACACTGTCCCAGGGAGTGATCTCATTTTGCTTCTGTCACCACAAAGACTGCGACGTCTGCCAACAGCACGGAGAACTGGATCACCGCACAGGAAGAAATGAATCAATTCGTGGACTGAAATGACCAGAAACGGGACTAAATGTGATGGCCAAGACTATGCCTTTGAATACCAATACAAAGCCCTCCTACAAATGTGGGATTAATTTACTTGAAAAGGCAGAAAAGCAAATTAAGATCACAGGGTGACTGACGGCAAGGCTGGCACCAAAACTCCTAAATTTATTTCCAGTAGAGGCAGGGAAATAGTAATGCCATTACACAAGCCAGCAGCAAATATGCTGGAGTATGCCGTCCTACTTCAGTTATCGATAAAAGAAAAGAGGAAGCACATCGGGGCACAGAGAAGCACCTTTCAGATTCCAAGATGAAGTGGGACCTTACATTACAAAAAGGGACAAAAAATTGCTTATCTCACCTAGCCTAGCAAAATAAAGGCTGGAAAGAGTAAAGCTGTGCTCTGTAAATACACCCTTGGTAAAAGCTGGGGACGAAGGGGTGCTATGTGAACCAAAGGACAATACTGACGAAAGAATAAATAGCTATGAACTAGCCCTACCTAAATAAGAGCTGGAAATCAGGGGAAAGCTTCCAGCTGAGGAAGAGACAGTTACAACTGCTTCCCAATAGAAATGGGCTGCATGACAAACTTAATTGCTTTCAGGGGAAGATCATTAAGTTCGAAAGTTGGATTACATGACACCGTGGCCTCTGACAGTAGTAGATCAGACTCTGTCCAAAAACGCTATTTATTGTACTAGCTAAAATGCTAGTTTAATTTATCATGGTAATCATGGTAAATGGCAGAGACTCTGTGACTGAACTTGAAAATTGCCACAAAAGTGTTTCAACGCTATTTTAATGCACATCATTTCAAACTTTTTTTTAATACATCGTAAGAATTCTATACTGTACCAGAACTAAATCAAAGCCATGCAAAACATCAATTCAACAGGCTCTGCCTACAAGGACAGCTGTATCAGTGTTTCAGCACATCTGCACACAGTGTTCTGCAAGTACGATACCAAAAACTGACAAGTCTTTCCTATTTTGTATCTTCATTCAGAGTCATTTACAGGCCTTAATAAGATTTACATAGTATCATAAATGCACATTATCTGCACAAATACTGAAATCACACCAAATGCACACAAAAAATCTAAAGATAACCTAAAGAGGAACTAGTATTTACAGGCAATAATGCACACGATACAGAGTACCTCTTACTCTTATCTGAAGAGTTCAGTGCAATAAGAGAGCACACAAAAATTTTAAGGCCTCTACTTACGTAAATTTTCAATTCCCCCCCCCCACCCCCCAAAAAAATCTAGTTAATTGTATTTTAGAAAGTCATTTCTCCAAGAAATTTGATCACGGAGTCAAATGGATAAAACGAGTAACGTTACAAGTTAAGTCAAGCTGTAACAGAACTTGAACTTAAAGAAATACTATGCATGGTATAAAAATATTTGGAATGCAATACAGTGAGTTAGAATGTAGGAAAGTTTATAATAAGGAAGGAAAAGTTATATTAAAAAAAAAGCAGCAAATATCTTCAGCTTCTCACAAGGTGACCAATGCGATTTGCACAGTGTTAAGAAACCCTTTCTCCTATGTTTGTACTTGGAATGAGCATAAGATTTACAAACTGCAAGGATCTTTTCAAATGTTAAAATGTTCTCTCTCAAACAAATGAAGACTTTTGACTCTGGTAGTTTCTACACGACACAAAGGACAGTAGAAATAAATTAGTATTACCCTCAGAGAGGAAAGAAGCAAATTTTTGAAATAAGAAATGTGACTATACATAAAAAGTTCACTTAAAATCAAGACTGACGAACTTGACATTCATTACAAGTTTTTGTTCTCCCTTTAAGGACACCTGCATCTTACTGTGAAAGAAGAGAAAGGGAAGTGGCTAATACTTTCTGAACTAGATATCTAAGTTGTTATAAAGTCAACGTGCCCCTTTGCAAGTTAACAAAAAAAATGAGGCTGAAAAAATCCATTTCGCTTTGTGCGTTTTGCAGTGCAGTGCATAGTCACTTTTAGTGCACTACCCAGACTGCGCAGCTTTTCTTCATGCAGCGATGGAAAAAGAAAAATATAAAAATAATTTAAAAGCACAAAGCCTGTCAGATGGCATCATGAAACATGCAGTACTTGAACCATCCCTCTAGCTACTTTGAAGTGTAAGGCATTGTAGATCAAAACTTTCATTTCTGGAATCATCTCACACAGCTCCAGTGCAGCCTGCAGCTCGTTATTAAAGGGTTTACCAAATTTAAAGGAATTCAGAAAGAAAGGACTGATTCAGGCATGCTTGAGAGCACAACCACCTACTGCAGGGATATCCTCGCTTTTAAAGAAAGCATTTCTCTTGGAAGGATCTGCAGGCATATGAAACCAAGCATGAACCCACTCACGGGAGAGTAACAGGAAAAGAAAGGAAGTAGAAAGGATAGTCTTGTGGCTCAACACCACTAGCTAAGGGGGAACAACACTGGATAAAAAGGTCTTTGGAAATTAGATTTGGACTGGAGAAGGAGGAAGCCTAACTGCTTAATGAGAGAGGAGGATTTTAGGGCATTTCCTTAAAGGAATAGGAAACTCGTTCACAGTGGTCCTTGCTAAGACACAAGTATTTCATAGGGCACCTATCGCAGTATTTTTTTAAGCTTCCACAAGAGGAATAAATCTGAATAAAATCCACCAAGTTTCCATTCGATTTATGCTGTATATCATCAGTCAACAAAAACCAAGTCAGAGCCCAGAGGAGGTCCAGGTTTGTGTCACCGATTTTTCAAAACGCAGACATTTCGTAATTTTTCAGAAAACGCAGCTACACAAATTAAGTAGTTTTGGCCACTGACTTGCAACTTGTGCTGTTTTTGCTTACGACTTATCACCAGGAGGACAGCAGAGCAATTGGATTTTCACTTCCACCAGCTGTTTTTAATATCTTCCACTTCAGAGTTCACAATAACGACACTTTGGAACATCAGGAAATGAAAAATCCTGTTTCCATTTGATATTTCAGAATAACCTCGGGGAAGAAAACCAAGTCATCCCAACTGGAATTTGGCCAGTATATGAATACTAACCTCCCTACTTTCTAACGAGCATGGAAGCATCAATGTAAACTTCCTGTTATGCAGAGAAGCAGGACACAGTGTTGCTCCAGGCTGGAGCTCAGGACCAATTCTGACTTTAGAGGGAAAAGGCAGGGAGAAGGGATACTTTAAATGACAAGATCTACTTCTCACATCCCGTAATTCCTCAGGTGTCTCTTCCAAATACTAAGCAAACTTTGATTGTATTTAACTGGACATTAATTTCCCCATTTTGTTAATAAAAACATGATGGCTAATATAAGTTGCAACTTAATTGCCTTAGTTGCAACTTCAATTATTCAAGCACACAGAGTTAAATAACTACTGAACTGTATAAGCTGTACATGAAAGCTTACTGGAGAACCATAAAAATGGGTGCAGATAAATAACAATTCAAATGAACAGGTTGTTAGAGTGACTATTACGTCTCCCGCTGTTTAAAATAAAACCAGATAGCTAAACAGCAAGTCCGTGTAAGTCACAAGAATTATAAAATTAAAAAGACAGATAAAACATCATGGAGAAATGAGGTGGCGTAAATACATTACAAAGGAATAATATATTAAACACAGCTCTGTTTTGCTGTTGGCAAATATAACCAAAATGCATCTTAGCTTTCTATTATGAAGAAATCTCTAAGGGACAAACCGGAGGGCTTCAAGTAAGAGCAAACAAGAGTACTACAAAGCAAAGGGAAGTTCTTAAAAAAAGGACTAAGCATCCAAATACTGGCCAGGCAGAGATTACAAGGAAGCGACACAGAAGCACGAGCACGCTGCATCCCGGCCCCAGCAGCAACAGCTAGCTGCTCGCGATATGTCCAAGCGCTAGGACAAGGCCAAAAGTGCTGCTGGCAGCATCGCCGGTGCTCAGCTGATGGCCAACAAGGAGGTTTTAGTATTTAAAGTCAGCGTCCAGCACTGGTGCTTCTAGGCCTTCTAGACTGCTTCTCCCTTGTTGGGCCATCATTTCTCTGGAATACACAATTATATGCTGATGCTCTTCTAAACAGAAATTGCATGGGTAAACCATTTAAGTGATTTAGTGGATGGGGAGGGGTAATTGAGGTAATTTTGGGGGGAAAAAAAAAAAGATTAAGAACACAATTTGATTTTTATTCCCAGTGCTGGTTTAGGAGTGGTTCCAACATGCTGTGTCAAGTGATACGTTCTGATTTATGGCCTTATACACTTTATATTCTAGCACAGAATTCATTCTCTTGGCATTCACAACACTACTTCAGCTAATACTTTTGCAGATGCCTTTACTCCGATTACTCCGAAAATGTATTTCACATTACATTTGTGTTCTTCAAAACAAAGTGTAGAAGATAATTAGAAGAAAAAGCTCTCAATACTCCTGACTAACAAAGCATGTACAAGAAAGCTCAGTTCAAACCTGCAAAGCGTGGGTGTATTTTCTAATGCAGAAGCCTCCCTTTGGTATGTTAGTCTAACAAAAGCACTTGTTATTGAACCGTTTTTGAATTGCCCTAGGTTACAATTAAGTTATCCTTTTCTTTATCCTCAATTCTCTGTGAAGTGCTTTTGCTACTGTGTAGTAAAGACACCAAAAAATTAGAACCTAAGAGGAGATTGTACTAATGCTGACCTTGCCTCTTGTGTGCATTATACTAAAGTAAAGAATGAAAACTAATACTATACAAATCCAAATTTTAAGCCTTCATATAAACATATGAAGTTTCATAAGAAACTGATGCCCTTGCAATTCCTTAAATGTAACATTTGTCTTCATAATGCAGTTATTTAACCTTGGATGGCAGAACATTTCTTGATAGGCTAAGAAGCTTTTGTTGTTCTCCCTCCCCCTCCAATCTAAAACATACTGGTTACCTATATGGTTTCCATTACTGCAGTGTTTAAGCAACCCCAGTCTTCAATGTACATATCCTCAAAACCCTTTGAAGAAGAGGACAGGTTACAAGAAGGTGGCTGAGTCACTAAGAAACCTGCATAAAACCAAAGCCAGGCCTTCCAAACACCACAGTGCTCCTCTAGCCACCAGATCATCCTCCCTTGCTAGTAACCACATCAGCTCTTGTAAATAAAAAGCTTCAAAGTAGAAAGTACATAAGAATATGAACTTTCTAGAAACATCATCTTTGTTACCAGTTCTTGCAATGTTTAGCATTATGGAGTCCTCCTCCTCCTGGCATTTGAAGAGACCATCACAAAATGAGGACAAGGTTTCTTAGGACCTAACATGCCAGAACCTGCATTTATGGTTCTTTTGGGGAAGAATGACTAAATTTTTTCAGAGGCATCTGTCTTGAAGTCTTTTGTGAGCAAAGTGCGAGATAATGGAATCACAGAATGGTTGAGATTGGAAGGGACCTCTGGAGATCATCCAGTCCAACTCACCCTACTCAAGCAGGGTCACCTACAGCAGGTTGCCCAGGACAATGTCCGGTTGTGTTTTGAATATCTCCAAGGATGGAGATGCTACAGCCTCTCTGGGCAACCTAGTCCAGCACTCAGTCATCTTCACAGTGGAGAAATGTTTCCTTATGTTCAAGTGGCATTTCCTGTGTTTCGGTTTGTGCTCATTGCCTCCCATCCTGTCACTGGGCACCGCTGAGAAGAATCAGTCTCTGTCTTCTTTACACCCTCCTATCAGGTATTTAAACACATTCATAAGACCCCCCCCCCCCCCCGCCTTCTCTTCTCCAGGGTGAACAGTCCTAGTGCTCTCATCCTCTCCTCATAGGACAGATGCTCCAGTCCCTCAGTCATCTTTGTGGCCCTTTGCTGGACTCACTCCAGTAGGTCCATGTCCTTCTTGTACTGAGATCTGCATGAGATAGTGTTCTTTAGAATGGAGTTAACAGCACAGCTTTGGAGGGCAGATTACAAAAATGTGCTGAGCAACCATGAAGTTTGGCAGATCATTATGAACACAATGGCAAGAAAAATACTCTGAGGTGACAGGCCAGAATAAAGGTAGCTACCCCAGCGATATCAAAAAAGCCATGTTCCTAATGACTTTCAAAGCCTAGCTTCACTACTTATCTCACTGTGGCTGTAACTATGTCTATCATAACTAGGTCTGCTCACAAATGTACAATATTCTGAAGCTTTAATACATGGCTTGCAGGTTTTGAAGGGACCATTACACTATACGGAACAGTCTTAGAGGAAGTCACAAAAGTGCTAGAATCTACCCTTGGCCATCTTTTTAAGACTGCAAAAAGAAGCCTGGACAAACATGATGGTACACAGCTCCTTAATAGTATATATTTTTTTCCAGTCCAGGATATTCACAAGTCACTGGACTACAAGAAACAAATTTGTATTAGTTAGCTGATATGCCATCCAGTCACCTTTGAATGTTACTTTCATGGGGTATGGGAAGCCTCATGGAAAAGAAACCACCATTTCCCAGACAAACATGCAGGATACCTCACTTAAGATGATAGCAAGACGACCAGTCACTTTGAAGCACACCTGGAAAGGTTTCTCAAGTAAATTTAACGTAAAAATGGTGGACATAGGCACATCATTTGAAGTATTAATCTAGCAAGTGCACTGAAAGCAAGTGTTCAAAGCTGGAAAATGCAATCAAAGTCTAAACAGATCAGGCTGAGATGATGTAAAGTTAAAATATTACACCCAGTAAACTCATTGCTGAAGGGCAGATTTGCTGCTATTATAGCCTTTACTGGAAAACAAAATAAAATGTATTTTAGATGTTATTTTAAGACAGACTGATGATGTTGGATTGGAAGGAAACAGCCAAGAAGGGCAAGATCACTGTTGAGCCACCGCTAAAACTAAGCGGTGACCGATATGATGTTATAGGGATCATTCATTTACTTTTCATCTTATTTAGGGCTTTCAATCCCTGTTCTTCCTCTATGAGTCAGAGCTGCTGTCAGCATATCCTGGCTTCATGTAAGTGCCTGCACCAACTCCTCTAAGCCTAAGGCTCTGTCCAGAGCAGAAAGCATCGCTTCCAGCAGCTGTTTTGAGCTACCAGAGTATATCCAGCCCAGCATTTCCTGTCTTCAGCACAGAGATATCAATTTGAGGCAGAACATGTTGTGGGTATCACCTCAGAGGCTCTGGCAGGACTCTTCTATGCAGCATGCACTGAGATACAAGAGCTGACTGAATGGTGGGTGGCATAGAAAAACATATCTATGGTTTTTTTCCTCCAGGTATTTGTAAATTTAGTCTGGGTAGCATTTCTTAGAAATCCAAATTCTCCCGCTTTCTTCCCTTTCTTGCTGTCACCGTGGATTTCCCCCTGGGTGTCCATCATAATTAAAGTCTGTCCTACTAATATTCCATGTCATTCTTTTGCAGTTTGGCCCACTTGGACGGTAGGAACATAAAGTGGAGATGATATTTGACAAATGCAAAATGAATGAGGCACACAAGGATAATGAAACCAGTCAGCAACCACAGCTTGATTCAGATATACAGCAGCTGTATGAACACTGGTTGGTGACATGCCCTCTTCCCGGCAATACTGGTAGCAACTCCCTACTTCAGCTAACTTCCTTCTTTTTTCGTGTGACTCCTTTAAATTAGAAACCTAGAGCCAACGAGAACATGTGATAAAAGAAAGATTTTTGATCTGAGAAATGACTTTCACTCTTCTCTTTCACTCCTAAATACCCAACCTCCAGCAAGAACTTTCAACTGTACCCAATTCACTACCCACAGACTCAAAAGTTTTGGCTCCCAGTCTGCAACTTCTAACCCCAACTCTGTTTTTCCTCTTCAGTCATTCTCTAAATGCCATTTCAAAACAATTTTATTGTTCTTGCTTGAAAAAGAAAAGACATTTTTGGCAGTTGCCTATTAGCCCACAAACCTTGACAAAAGCTGTTTAGCTATAAAGGGAATGAATCTTCTTCTGCACAAAGACAGCAAGATCAAAGACCAAATCTTAAGTATTTCACAATCTAAACCAAATACAGGAAGACATACTGAAGTTTCAAGCTTTAAACATTGTCTTTTTGTTATAAATAAAACTTAAGATAATACCTAAACAGTTCACATGGTGGGTGGTAAGCACTGGTGCAGAAGTAAGTTCATGATATGAAATAGCTGAAAACTGAACACACAGCAAACTGAGCTCCCAGCACAAATGGTGGTTGAGGAAACTTTCAGAGGACAGGTTTGAGACTAATGCAGAGGAAGTGTGACAAAAGCAGAAAAATATGAATTAATACAAAAGACAAAGAAATCAGCAAGTAGGGATTTAATGGCAGGAAAAAGAACTGAACAGCTTGGAAGGGAATGTGTTTAAGGAAAAGGAGTCTTTCTCTGCAGCCTAGAACAGAGAAATAAGGAGAAAAAACACCAGAAAGTGAAATTAGGATGGACTGAGAATTTTAGCATTTAGACAACTGAATTCTGACATTAGACGTTGTGCTGAAGACAATATTCAGACAGGCCTCACAGAAACAAAACTTGGGCTTTTAAAGATTTAACAGCCACTAAGTGCCAAACCTGGGAGTGAAAAGTAACTGTGATATCACAGATTGCAAGTCTCAGCAGTTTGCTTAAGAGAACAAAAACAACATCTGCTGTATGATTTCGTTACCACAGTGCATTTGTCTGCTATTTCCCAAAGCATTTACACAATTCAGTTGAGTTTATTCTTGTTAGACAGTCCACTCACCAGTTTGAAAGAGGCACAAGCAATACGAGCTGGCAAGGGTTATCTGTTTTTTCACTCTGCTACTTCTAAAGAAAGCCATGAACTCTGGTATTACTGCTGCTGCTAGCCGCAGCTTTATGGAGATGGCATTAAACTGTATCCATTTGCAAAAGCCAGACCTGCGGGCACAGGGGGCTACGAACAAAAGTGCATTGCCAACCTTCTTTCTAAACTTCTGCTACCAAATTGAAAAATGAAAGAAAAGAGTTTCACTTCTCCAGTTGTCTAGACTGTTTACTCACGCAATGGTCCGCACATTGCACATACTTAGTCCTCTCTGCTTCTATGGGTCATTCCCACAGCTGTGAAAAAGACTTGGGAAAAAAACAAACAAAGCAAAAAACAAAGAAAAAAAGACGAAGGCATGATTTTTCCACTCATGAGCAAATTTGACCTGGAGCTGCTGCTCTGAGTTTATATACATATATATAAGTCTACAAGATTTCAAAAAAATCTGTATCCTGTGGGAGGAATGCAAGGACTATTTGAAAAAATATGCCCTGAAACACTCTTCCTTCTGACTGTAACAATCCACAGAGCAGGCTGGGGCCAGCACTAGACCTGGCAACCACTGGCAGGAGGAAAGCATGGAAACTCCCTCCAGCAGCAATCATGTCTCAAACGAGAATCATACAAACATGCCCTTTCTTATACAGCAAATTTTGTTAAGTATATGTAGAGGAAAAAAGACACCTATTTTACTTAGCAGAACAAATGCGAATTCCATGTTGTGACAACAAGCTCAGTTCTTTGGGTCATTTTATCTCCCTGCTGTAGGTGACCCATTTGTCTTTAGAGAAAGTCACATCTGCAGATCCCATTTCTCAAAGATGACATGCAAATATTTCTTCAGATATTATTGTTTTTCCTCATGGTAAGGTCAAAATACCCATCAGAAGAGATCACAGTAGCATGCTTTCCAGTTGAGAAGCAGGCCTCTGCCTAAACAAAGAAATGCGTTGACTAGGGAAGATGGGGGGGGGGGGGGGGGGGAAGATGAACAAATAGCAGATCTAAAACAGAGGACAGAAATACTCTGTCCCAAGATTGTCAGTGCTCCAAAAGATTAGTTCTAATGCTTAACCATGCTATAACAGCTGTCCAGACTATTCCTTTGATCTAATATTGCATCTGACTCCTTGATGATGGATCTTGTCCAAATGAAAATCATCATCCAACTGGAATTAGCAGTTACTGAAAATCCAGCCTACAGGGTAGTAGCATCTTGAACCTTTGCTGCGAATATTAAGCTCATTAAAGCGCTGTATGAATCAGAGAGCTTCCAAGGTCATATTTTATGACCACAAGGTTGATACCTTAAAATCCTACTAGCGCTGGAATTCCTACAAAACATTTTCAGGTGTCCTGTGCCAAACACCCATGACTCAGAGAAAAGCAGATGTGAAGGAAGAAACTGAGGGAGAGGGAGGTACGGCTGTTGTGTGTTACATACACTGTCCTGGCTTCCCTCACCTTACGTGAACTGCTAGGGGCAGGCAGCTGTCCAGTTCCCCTCTGGCACCACTACTTCTTCTAATTCTGATTGTCTGCTTTCCTGCCTAAAGATGACTTAGCCTTCCCTCCTCCCCAAATGTGAAAGTCAAATATCAAACTACTGGGCTGAACCCTGTCCAGAAAAACCAGCCCACATTCTTGTTCCCTTCTCCAGCTCTTCTGATTACAGAGGAGAATCAAGGCAACCTTGTTTGTACTGAGCTACAAGGGAAAATGTCCTCTGCTCACAGAACCAGCTTGAGATCCTTTAAGGGACACTGACCCTGTACAGATCATTTCTGGGTCACTCCTGGGAGCTAGCAGGGACACTAGGTTCTGCAAACAAGTCCAAAGAGGAATAATCTCTCCCCAGCAAAACCAAAAGAAAATAGAATGATAAAATAAACTAAAGCCCTGGGACGCAACTGGGAAACAGATACACTGCTGAACGTTACTCTCAATGTTGAAATAAAGTTTGGAATTTCCCTCAGGAAAGCTCTGCAGTTTGGAGAGCAGGCTGAGTCACCAGGTGCCGGAAAGGCAAAGAGCTGGAGAGGAACCTTGTACCGCTAGGGAGGCGCAAAGGGTGCACGAACGACGGAGAGGGCTCGTTCTGCTTCCCAGGCTCCAAACGGACTGAAGCAAATACTCCGCCGGAAATACATGGACCTTCCCGCAAAGGAGGTAATGATGATTCTCCAGGGGCTGCCTGCATCGATCACCGAGCAAACGTCAGTTTTTCGGTCACTGATCATATTGCTTATGCAGCATATTTCTTCAAGCAAATTAAAAGGGGGGGGGCAGGGAGACAGACAGAAAAAGATAGCCTGATCAGATACTTCAGGTTTTTGAGATAGCACAAAAAATACCAGGGTAAATTACATTTGCATTTTCAATTAGACAAAGGAGTCTGCGTCTGAAACCTTACATCTAGATGGTGCTCAGCAGAGTAATCACTGTGACTCCACCCAGATCTTGCCCTACATGGGGATTTTCACATATTCAAATCAATTAATGGTAAAAGATCAACACTAAAGCAGTTTTTCTCTGGTTTTCGAGCTGTAACATGCTCTAGGAACTTCTCTCTTTCTGGCACCTTTCTTCCTTCTCTGTGATGCTTCTGTAACCACAGAAAAACCAAGCACCTTTAATTCATGCAGCAGCTCAGCTTCTCCACTAAGGGACTGAAAAATCGCTGTAATTACTGAGGGAGGTGTATAGAGTCCCACGCCTAGAAAATGCAAAGGTAGTTAGCTGGTGACTTGTTAGTCACCACAAAAAATAAAAATCACTCTTGGTTCTCTCCTACTATTATAAATTTATGACACATGTTTTGAACTAAAAGAACTCTTCGAATTTTCCTAATCTTGCACGATCCATGAACCTTTCTACGATCCCCTTTAGGATTCTGAGCTAGTTATAGAAACATTAAAGCATGCTAGCACTTGCATTCATTCCAAGATAAAATGACCGCATGGTGCTGAGCTGCTGGGGTCGGACAGAATTCCCAGAGTTCCTTTTAACATTTTTAGAGTGATTATTAAAATCTTTATTTTGTTTAAAAAGTATCTTCCCCACTGTTCTGTGAAAGACTCGCGCAAATAAGGAATATGCATTTCACAAATATCAGTTTCAAACAAAAAACAAAGAAAAACAGACTAAAGACATTTTCGTCTTTCAATTATGACAACTGTAGTTTTTATTTGTGACTAAAGACTGATTTAAAGTCATTTAAAAACCAGCCGTGTTACCTTGCTATAATACATATATTTTTATATATTCTGCAAATTCCTATCATGCAGTTCATAAACTTCTCTGCCTTAGTTTGTGCACAGCAAAATTAAATTGTACAAATGCCACTGCTCTGTTAACATTTGGAGTGGCAGATGTCCAATTGCCAGCTGCACAAGAACTGAATATGAAGTGCTAATTATAGTGTAATCCAACGCTTTGTTAAACCATATTTAAGAATTTTATTGTCACTTAATAACAACACAAGTATTAGTAGATAAACACACATGTGGTGAATTACCACAGCATCCATCAAGTTTTAAGTACATTGGTAACGTGTTGGATAAATGAGAACGAGTTGATTGGACAAACCTGCACTTTCCAAAAGCGTTTTGACCCTGTCTTTCCATGAAATTCTTGGGAAAAATGGAAAACTAAGCTGTCAGGAGTTAAAAGATAAACCTGTGTCATAGATTAGAAACAGAGACAAAAAAGGAAGGGTTAAAAAAAATTCATTCATCGCAGCAAAAGGCATCAGAATAGTGTCACAGGTTTATCTGATGGCTTAAATCAAGTATATTCATTTATGACCTATGAAGGGAAGCAAAAATAATGCAACAGCATTTGCCAATGACTTAAAGTTATTTCAAATCATTAAACAGAGGAGAAAGCGTGACAGTAGGGACCATCTGCCTGCCTTATGAGTTTACTTCTGCTACATTACTCTTTGAAGAAAGGAACCCCTCTATCAACTTTTTCTCTCTCCGCAGCACAAGTGTTCATCTTAAAAAGCATCCCACAGCGAAGCACCATTCTATATACTCCACTTGACTTTACAGCCACCATCAATTAGTTTAATTTTCCCTTTTCCTCCATACTGCCCCCCAAGGTGAGGGAGCTCCCTGAAGGAGCCCGATAAACTTAAAAAGGAAACCTGTGATGTGGCTTCCTGCAATTAGGTCGTTAAACTTGCACACTCAAATCCCTTTCAGCCTTAAGAAAAAATCTGTGAGACTGTGACATCGTCTTCGTTTAAATCCCAGTTTAGAACTCATCTGTCATGACGACTTTATATAATTTAGCCACTTCTAGGCGGTTGGCCTGATGACACCCAATTAATCCTGATGATTCTTCCTTCATCCACCACTTTATTATTGAACGAACAGACAGATAAAATATACTGTAAGCATTTGAAGACAGAGAGAGTTGGATTTGTTTTATTTTTATTTTTTAATTTGCAAGGATAATACCTAACCCAACAATCTCTGGCCCTTTCCAAGGCCTCTGACAAAAGAACTAAAATACTGCCAGATGTCTGAAATGACAGGGTAACAGTATACGTGTGGCAGTCAGAATTCAATATTAATGACATTATTCTAACTTCAAGTAAATTTTGCAAATCAGTAAGTTCAAAAGCAATGGTCCCCATGCACAACAGAGATGCAGGTATCTTTGTTGACAGCTCAGTGAACATTGCCTTTTTTTTGAGTTTTGCTAAGAAAACAATATTTTTACATTGTTGTTTGCAACAAAGAATGCTCTGATGGCACTTTGCGTGTGAATGAGATGTCCCTCATCTAACAACACAGGTAACAGTCATCTTATTTCAATATACCCATAGCAAAAATAGGAAGAATTTAAGAAAGATCAACAAAAGTGACTAGAAACATAGGCAGGTTCTCACAATCTGCTTTTTTTCTAAATAAGGATCCCAAAAAGAAGGCACTGTTACAGTGATCTGGTAGACAGATACTCAATAAAAATAAAAAGCAGTGGATTTAACACTGGTAATAGAAAGCACCTTTTCTTATATGAAGGTAGCAAAACATCCTGTCATAGAATCAGAAGCCAAGAAAGAAGTGATTTCTACCAATTCCCTGGAAAGCCTGAAGCCATATTCCAGATGTTTTCTGCTGGAAATGTCAACATAAGGCTCTACTATCTCAAAAGCAGTCATGCTGTAGACGGTGCATATTGCTCACGGACAACAATTGCTCAAGGCAGCATTTCACATACTTGAAAACATCAGTAAAGCCTGATCTGCACTGAAAAACACCACTAAGTTCACAGCACCAACAAATCCCCCCCACCCCTATCGTTTTTCTGACTGAGAATTATAAACCCCTCAGGTACCGCAGAGGGTTTCTTTGAATTTAAAGTGTTTGTTTAAAATGACACTATTCTCAATGTTTTCAACAAAGGAAATATATGAAGGTGAGTTATACTCATTCCTCATATTCTACAAGATAAACCTTTCTTACAGTCATAACAGCGGATGCAGGAAGGGTAATCCACTGGTCACATAGACTTTCAAATCAAAACAGACCCCCAAAACTGAACATTACATAGGCTAAACTGACCTGAAACACAACCCCTTTTAAAAGAAGGGCGCACTGTAACATTTAAGCACTTAGTGTTTTAACAACAGCACTTACATTTGACCTTGCTCTGTTTGCTTGGGTGGGAGGGTAGGGTTTTGTTTATTATTATTTTGCTAATATTGGTATACAAGAGCTTGAGCAATTTAGCATAAAGGCACCGGGAGCTGAAAAAGATTAGTTCAAAACAAATGCATCCATATTGCTTGCCCTCCAGCACATAGGAGTAAAAACAAGCGTCTGAGAAAGCCTGAAGAACCAACTACTACACCATACGATAGAGAAGTAAGAGTCATTTTAGCGCCTAACACGGTTAAGCTGGTAAAATAATTCTCTTCAACAGGTTTTCAATTTCAGTTGGTTTAATATTCTACAGAAAGACGTAGAGCAGTTAGTCATCCATCATCATGAAGGAGGAAAACTGGCTAGGTGCAAATTCAGAAAGGCAAAAAAAAGGGCATTTTTCATTATTAAAAACATGAATCTTTGAGTATGAATCATTGTGTTTGGGGTACATCAAGAGAGAATGCAAATATGAAGTGCTATAGAAACAACACTGTAACATGTTACCTCACCTTCACATCTCTGAATAAATAGATTTGATTAGCTGCCATCATTTACTAATTCTTTAGAGAATGAATGGCAAAGAACTGCACGTAGGCTTCTGGAACACAATGCAGCAATTTGTACTAAAATTAGCATATTAAAAACAAATTGTTACATGGCAGGAAGACTTAATTTGCATGACAAGCTTTCAGTTTGATTCCTCAGCATGCTTTAGAAACCTAAGGAAAACATAATATTTGACTTGAACCTGCTAGTATCTTTCAAGCTTCAGGCCTCCAATGGTTTCTTATAAATTACTTTACATAAATTAAATTTAAAGCATTTAATGCAAAAAATTTAAAAATATACCATCACTGTAGCTGTTACCAAGAGAGCAAGAAGTCCAACACCAATTTTCACTTTTCTGTAAATTAAATAACACTTAAAATAGGCCATATATGAGTTTTAATAACAGTACCATCAACTGCAACATCAAAAATCACCATAATAAGAACTTTGAGAGAGACAAGAATCACCATTTTTCTACTTTCTGTTTTGTTTTTTCCATTTGAATATTTGGTAGAGTAATGAGGCTATAAAGGCAGAGCAACTGGCAGAAGACAGTTGGGTCACACACAGACCCCAAATATATTCCCAGCTGTTTTGTTAACCCTACTAGATTTCAGAATAACCTTTCTCTAATCTTCCAAAATAATTAGCTTCAAATTCACTCTTTTAGAGAAAGCTGGGAAAGAACCTTTGGCTGTTTTATGAAAGATACGTTGCCAGTCCTTTTGTGCTAGCTAAGTTTGAAATGTCGTGGGTTCATATCATCAGAAAAAAAAGAAAAAAGAATTTTATTTCCTCTGACCTTTACAGTGCTGTTATTATTACTACTATCTAAGCCATTTTGCCATAACCACTGAAATTACCTAGTGTTAAACTAACCCTAAAATAAGGAGGGTCTATTTACTGTTTTGCTTTTTAACCTGGACCATTGCTCTAATTTACAGCACAGCCCTTACACAGAGCTGCTTTAGCACAACTGAAGGAACAACAAACCATGGTCCCAAACACTAAAACCTTGAGGGGGAACCAGAAGTCTTTAAAACAGCTTTTCGATTGTGGAAAACATACCACATAATTAATCCCTTATTCTTCAGAACAAACACCTTTCTACCTCGCACTTTTGATCTCAACCTCATCTTCTTTCTCCTGCATAATCTAGAGGAGGATGAAACCTATCAATTCACATGTCCAACAATGCAAGGATTATTTCAGAATTTACATACACACACCAGCAGTCAAATTTATTTTTACATGGGGGAAGTAACATACCTTCCTCTTCCCTATGCAGATTATTTCACAAATTACTTTTTATCATGAGGAAAGCACAAAAATATACGCCTTGCAAAACTGCCATTCTATTTAAAAACTCCTAAGTATGGCCCGTTCTCAAAAATTATTAAGTTTTGTTCCTTTTTAAACAGGCCTGCCCCTTTCACCCATAAATCTACAAACCAACTTCCTTCTACCCGCTGTCTGTGCTACTGTTATTCGGCTGCTGTGCTCCTTCCCATTCCCACACTCCAAAACCTCTTTCACAGCTACTGGCTTTGGTCCTTCACCCATGTCGCTGTTCACAGTCGGAAGTCACAGCCCAGAAACTTCCACCTCCTGGATACCGAGCGCGCCCGAAGCACTGCCGAAGCAGCTCTGCTATGCGAGCGGCCTTTTCGGACTGCCCACTCCGAGCACTTGAGGGGAGACCAACCTGCTTGCCTTCCTACGAATTTCCCGGAGTCTTAGCGTTTCAAAAGCAGCCTCTTATCTTTGTGCAAGCGAGAGCTTTTAGAGGACTTTGGAGAGCTTTTTGGGTGTCTAGGAAGATAGCATGTAACTACAACCACTCCACCCTGTAAACTCACTGCCCAGCACACAAAAATACCTAATTTTGCTGCAAAGCATCAGTGAGGGAGGTCCAGGATCCTTTAGCCACTACCGCAATATACTGTATGTGCCGACCACCTCAATTCCCGCGCCCCTAGCTGAGGCTTCAGTTGAAGCACCACCTCCTTTTAGGAAAAGACGCTTGGATACTTCCAAATTCCTGGTTAAAACCTGAATAACCGAGATGGGAGAGGAGGACATGGGCCTGCTCTGCTCCTTCTCAAGACCCACCACCTGCAACATGACGACGGGGCCGAGAGCACCAGGAGGCCGGCGGGGCGACGCCATCTCTTCCCCACAAAGTTCTCTCACCATTAATCGATCTGAGTGCCTCGAGGCTGGTGGGGCGATGCCATCTCTTCTCCATGAGGATTTCTTACCATTAATTGAGTGTCTCTCCCTGCACCGCAGCGCTCGGCTGGACCTGCCGCAGCTGGCCAGTCCTTCCCACCTCTGTGCGGCAGGAGACCCGCGTCGCCTCGCAGCACAACACCCAAGAAACATTAGCAAAAATTCCCCGCTTTTTTTTTAAAAAAACTTCTTTCCCCCAAATCCTTGCGGCACCCCTGGTTTTAGTGCCGAGCACCCCGGACACCCGGCCTCGATGCCCCGGCGCTCTCTCCACACTCGAGGCGGGGGAGGGGCCTAGCCTGCGCCGACCCCCTTGCTCAAGGGAAGGGGGGACGCAGATTTTAGGGCGAGGGGAGCCGAAAAAAGGGAACCCCCCCATTTTCACCTGTCAGGGCTAGCTCAGGGCAGGGGGCTCCCAGGCCCTCACCTAAGGGGGGGTAGGGGGGTCCCCGCCGGGGGCCCGGGGCACTCACAGAACTCGGCGATGTAGTAGGAGACGGCGTAGTTCTCCTCGCACCACTCCAAGGTGGAGGTCGGCGGGCCCCAATAACCCTCCCGGTCGGCGGCCGGAGCCATCGCGGCGCCCGCTCCAGGCCGCAGCGACGAGACGAGCGAGGCAAGAGACGAGCGGCGGCGGGGGAGGGAGGGAGACGCCGGGCCCCAGGCGGCCGCGGCGGGCGACGGCGGCGGGGGGGGGCGGCGGCGGCCCTGGGCCCGCCCGGCCGGGGGAGGAGCCGGGAGCGGAGCCCGGGCGTTGCCATGGCGACGGGCTGAGGCCTAGCCGCGGCCTGGCCGCGGGGCCGCCAGTTGCGCCATTTTTTTTTTACATGCGTGTGTGGAAACATGAATAAACATTTTTTTTTTCTTTCAATGAGGCGAGGAGGTGGCAGGGAAAACATCGGCGCGGTTTGGGCCGCCTCCCTGCCTCGTAGCGCTTTAGCGAGCGGAGGCCTCTCATCATCCCCATTTCTGTCAAAAAACACCGGTTCAGGGTCATTTTGGTGTTCCCCCCGCTCATGGTTATTCCTCCTGGATCCCCCCATCCCCGTGCAGAGCTGCGGCTCCAGTGTGTGTTTTTAAATGAGAGTGTTTCTAGTAGTAGCAGCCCGGGAGGAGGGAGCAGGGTTTTTTATAGCGCTGCCTACGACATGGGGGTTTCTCCGATCCGGAGCCGCATTTAGTTTCCTCGGTGCTCACTGCGCGTACTATACTTACACCCAGCAGATGCAAAGTGCTTTGCAGACAGGGTTTGCAACTAGAGGCAAAGACAGTCTAAAAAGGGGAGGATCTGAAATGGGAAAAGACTTGAAAATGGGTGAAGACTAAAACCGCCAAGTAAAGTCCTCATAACGTCACATATTTTCGGAGAAAGGTCCAGAGATGAGAAGCATCGGGAGGGTCTTGAGGGTCACGTGCAGGGCGTACGCCCCACCAGCCTTAAGGATTTATTACACTTTTATGTAAACTAACTTCTGACTTCTTCTTCCACGTCTCGTGTCTCCTCATCTCCCGTGAGCTCTCCAAATCGAATCTAATTACAAACTTTTCCTTGTATAAATGCAAATGCTTTGCCATGTATACACCTGCTCCCATGAAGAATAACCTGTCTACTTCAGTGCAGCTGGTATATACGCTCTTTTCAGGAAAAGATGCATTTAACATTTTTCTTGGTGATACCAAGTCCTAGACTTCAAAATGAGATGGATTTTAGTGATGGCAATGATGAAATATTTAGATTGCGAAAACATCGTCAAAATCGCTGTGGATTTTTTCATGCAGACCTATCAGTTTTTTTCTTTTTTTTTTTCCCCCCTGAAATAGATTATCATGCCTATATTTAGGCTTTTGAGAGTGAGGTTTGGAAAAGCACCAGACAGATTGAAAAGCACAAGACTGGCTGCAAACTGTGAGGATTGTTGTAGCTTGGCTGATGCACTTCAGCATTTTTGATTTTTGAAGGTTCAGTTTCACTTTGTGTTGTGTAGATAATAAGGAAATTAGCAGGGCTCTCATCTATTTTTTCTCATCATGGATAACTGTTCTAAGATTAAAAGTTCTTAACAAAAAATAATTTGAAATTTGAAATTACAGTAGTTAGGAAACCAAAGAAATAAATGTTAACAATCCCCTTCACAGATTCAGGAGCACAAAACAGGAGCAATGTAAAGAACAAGCAATATGTACGGTATCCAGTTACAGCTGATTTTAAATAAATAATTAAAAATATGGATGTTTATTCCTTTTTCCAAGTGTATGCTGGAAATGACAAGGTTTGTAACCATAATAGAAGCAGAAGCCAGAAATGAAACTTGGTTTAGAACTGAGCAAGATAAGTTAACGAGTTTATGGAGTAGGCAGCAACAATAACATCAGATGTTATCCATTCTATTTTTTCTAGATGGAAAGGAGAAAGGCAAAAATATACAGCTAGCCATTTATTTGAATGAGTATATTTTTATTTGATGTATTTTTGTAGTACTCTCCATCACAATATCTGTTTATTTCTGACTTATGCCATGGGTTGCATATCCATTTTTTAAGTCTGACAAACCCTTCAGTCATTGCACTCTCAGAAGGATAATATTGAAGACACAACCACAAACCATTATATACATGCTTTTTTTGTAGAACTCTTTTCTAAACATAAATCCATCTTCCACAAAACCAGTGTTGACTGTCTGAGCTGTTAGAATAATACATGTTAAAAGCAATACTTTTCCTCTGTAATGAACTACACATTTTAGTGTACATTTACTATACTGGGTATAATGTGACACCCTGAATTTATTTGCATCTAAATGTAGTCTGTTTGACTAGACAGTCAAACTTAATGTCTGTGCCCAGGTGTTAGCTTTTCTTTGCATGATCTATAAGACATATTGAGGGAATATCTTATTTCTGAAATAACAAATATAAAAACAAACATAGAGACCTTGAAATCCTAATTTTCAGTATCACTAAAACTGTACTTCACATGCCAATGAAATAATTCCCTTGGGTTTCTCCTGGTTGCCTGTGGCAAAGGATCCTGTTTCTATACTATTCTGTGTTGCTCTGAAACCTCATGACCTGATCAGTTAAGTTAATAGAGTCTCATCAGTTCACACCACTAGAGGGATATGCCCTATAAACCTAGTCTGTAGATACAACACATTTTTGCTTGAGATTGGGAAAAACTCATGTTCAAAAATTGCATGTGTTTGGCTGGGGCTTTTTTGCATTTGTGAAATTTAGAGAATGCCCCTTCCCTGTTAAAAAACTTTTTTCTCTATGTCTGCTCTGTGCAAACACTTTATCATGGCTTGCAGTGCTGGTTGCTTAATTTCTGTATAAAATGAAACCAAACAAACTGATTGACTAGAACTCATTAAAGCTGCAGATTTTGGAGAACATATTACCTCTCATCAGTATATGCATGCAAAGGGGGAGATAAATTTGACACAAAATCTTGAAGATGTTAACTACTTTGTTCTAATAATGTTAAGATGCAAATACCAGGCATTGATTCCCTTTTGGTTTAACACCCACAACCCCAGCTTCTCTCGTGAAGAGGATGGTTCAATTCTATACCCAGTCCTGAAAGCAGATTTTAGGGAAATATTTTTCTTCTCCATCCTTTTGCTGCAGAAGCTAACCTGATAGTTTCTAGCCTGAATGTATCCAAATAGCCTGTTGCCTTTCAAACCTAAAGCTCAGGCAGATGAGTACATCCACAGCAGATCCCATTTTACCAAATTATTCAGGATGCTAGCTTGCTTGTAGCAGTGGATTAAGCTGAAGCATTATCTACACCCAGTGGCTACTACTCTGAAAGCAGACTGCATGCATAGATGTCTCCAAGCACCTGCAGCTTTCAGCCCAGTATATTAGCACAGAACAAAACTGATGTCAGTTTGCACTAATTTATAGGGCTGAAATTGGTATTAGAAGATAAACCTGCTGTTCAGCCACTCTTCTGGGAGAAGCAGTTGGCTTTGGGAAAAGTGTGGAAGGACAGCTTGTTTTAGTAACTTTTCCCATCACCTGAGCTTAATTCACCACTGTATATGAATCAGAACCATTATCAGCTGCAAAACATCTGTGCTAAATGCATACCACCTTAACCTGGAATATCAGAAAAGGATCTATCAAGAGAGGGAGACTTTCCAAACGCACAAAGGGCAGGTACTTCAATCCCATTGACTTTCAAAGGAGTCTGAGAATCAATCTGCCTTTGTGCTCTAAAAAAAAAAAAAACCCAGCAAATTACGATACAGTTCATTTTTTACACTTGTAAACAGCTTTCTCCTCAGGAAAAATATAGCAAGCTATCTTTTCTGCATGCTAATTTTCATACACAGATCTCAGTGTAAAGATGACTTGCATGAACTTTGTAAGCGATAATTAAATGTTTTGAACTCAAACTGGATCCTGCCCTAGAGGCTCAGTTCAGTTCCTTAAATGTTCGTGTCTAGTGTCATCTGAGATTCTTTTGGAGCAGCAGGTGAAGGCCAGGCAGGATGCCCTGGGGTCAGTGGGTCTTCCCTAGATCCACTGTCAGACCCCATGTGGCTGTCTCAGCTCCCCTGTGTCCAACAGCACTAAATGTCTATGCTTTGGCAACTTAATTGAATAGTAGGTGTCTGACTTTATTGGCTCGTTGAAGCTGGGTGAGGTAAACCTTGTTCAGTTCTTTATTATCCTCTAGTTTGAGGTCAGGTAACCTCCTGTTGTGTTCTCTATACTCACAAGGTCTCAAAAGGTGGATAACTTGGACTCTTGGACTTCCTTTGACCTGAGCTGGTTGGAGTTGCTCTGTTAAGCCTGCATCTAAAGAAAGCAAAGGACATCTCTGTTTTGCAGCATTTAGGGTAAGCAGCCTGCCTTTTTGATTTTATGCCACTCAGTGGAGTCCCCTATGCTAAGGGCGATGTCTAAGCTCTTTACCTAAAACCTGGGAGTAGAGATATACCTGAGGATGAGATCTACAAGACCTTTGCCCATTCCAGGGTTTACATACACATCTCTGAGCTGCTGGAGTGTCCCATTTGGGACACACAAAACCCTGGACTATCATTTTCTCACACAGGGAGAACAGGAGTGGCATTCCTCTCTTTTTGTGCTTATTCCTGTTTGCTGCTTTCCCTAAGAATGAAGCTAAGAAAGTGTCTGGAGGAGAGACATCACTGGATCTCTGTTACAACGAGCTGTTTCATGTGGAGAAGAGCGGAGAAGGGCATTGGCAGCTTAGAGTTAAAATAAAAAGCTGTACATGGTATCATGGTATCGCTGTGACAGAGAGGAAAGACGATTGTTGTAAAACAAACTCAGAAATTGTGTAAAGCACCAAACCGTCTTCTGTGAAGCCACCCCAGCCCACACAAATTACATATTGCAAACATCATGGCAGTTTCAATTAGCCCTCACCAGGATATTTTCAAACCTGTAAGAAATCTTTTGAAGCCTCCACATTTTCTGTGACTTGATAATCTGCTAAGCCATTGGCCAAATTAGGGAGGACTTTCCTGGTAATGACAGCTACCATGTACAGATAAGTTGCCACACACTAAATAGCAAGCTTTGGGGTGTCAGCATCAGTTTGCTAACAAGTCCAGCTAAGGTTCCTCAGGCTGTGGCCTCCACCCTATCTACATTCATGCTGCTAATGTTCCTGTCACTGGTTTTTAAGCGCTAACCCCTAGTCCACATACATTCTTCTCAGTGATACGATTTTCTGTGTATGATCAGATGGAGGCCGGGCAGACAAAGGCTGGTCAGTGACTAGCTAATGCAGGAATGAAAGTCCCAGAAATAGAGAGGGAGACTAAAGGCAAATTTTGAAGGCAAATTATTGCCATGTGTTGGCATCAGGGAAACTCATGGGAGAGAGGGATGTACTAATCTGAGGTCTGTGAGGAATAAGGGCTGAAGCTTTTCTACCCAAAATCCCTAGCAGGAAGGGAAGTAGAGGAACTAGCTTTTGTCAGTGTCTCATCTTTTTCCTAAAACTGTTGCTCTAGGAAAAAGTGCACTTGCAGACCATTTGTTCATTTTTTTTCACTGTATAAACAGTCAATTAATGTCTGAACTTGGAGGGTGATACATCCCTCCCCATACTCTGCAAAACACCAGGCTGAGCCAATTGTGCATTGCTTGACTTTTGATCTCATTGGTAGGAAAAACAACTTCCTCTTTTTGCCACTCTTGGGAACCTGTACAACAAAAGGGGAAAGCCAGCAGAAGCAAGCAGAAAGTCTCAGTAAAGACCCTTGGAAAAATACCTTCAAAAGGATCTACCAGAAGGAAAGAATAGATAAAGATATATTAAAATAGCAAATGTTAAGACATTTTAAAAAAGAAAAAAATGAAGGCCTGGAATATCTTCAGTTGTACTGCACCTACAATAGGGAAGGCAGCTGCTATTTTTTTCCTTGATCTCTGATAAATTGGTATGCATGTTTATCCCAAGCAGATGCAAATTTTTTTACCTAGCCTGGAAACGGAGCACATTCTGCTCATCTAAAGAAAGCATTGTTATAGTTCTCTCATTTACTGCAGGAAGAGGGAGGAGAGGAAAGAGATCAAGTAATTATTTACTTGGCAAAAATCCTTTGTTACTTTTCTGGATATCAGTTAATTACCAGTGAGCTAATCAACTTACAACTCAGCCAAAATCTTTTCTTTATCAAGTCATTAAAAGGGAGACTGCTCAGACAGTTTAAATTGACTTTATTAACATAGCTTGAATAATTCAGTCCTATGAACTAAAAGGGGGAAAAAAGGAAACACAAGGAAATACCATAATACATTTCCACTTGCAGTTTTTTCTTCTGAGATGACATCCGTCCCATAGCCATTCCCACAGTAAACATTTGATGATCAGCCTCGATAGGAGAGCTCATTACTAGGCCAGGAAAGCAAGAAGTTTCCTGGAGCTTCTGTACTGACAACCTTACTTTGTTGGTGGCGTCACTTACTCAGAAGTGAATCACTTTAGCTTTTACTGTAGAAAGCCATTGCTTTAGCGGGCTTGTTCAGGCCCCCACACTTTACATATTTATATGAATGAGAGTTGGCGGCTGGTCATGGTAGTGCCCAAGTGTTTGACAGATTTAAAACACGTTTCGTAATAAAACTGTGGAGGAGGGTTGGTCTGTCATGACACACTTTTTCTGAAAAGTTTTGTCCAGAAGTTTGACAGAATTATTTAATTACAATATGAATTATTTAATTAGAATATATAAAGCTGCAGAATGGGTATGAATCACATTCTGACTTCTGTCTGTGTTATGGCATTAAGACGATAGTGGTAAGTCGATGCGAAAGAGTAGTGAATTAGTCTCAGGCAGCTTGTCTCTGCTGTCTGTACAGAGTGCTGAGTGTAGTAGTTGTGGATAGCCTGAATCACTTGATGCTTGATGTTTTCCCAAGTTCAAACGCCACAGTGGTTGTGACCTAGAAGTTACATAATGCTAATATATGGCTTAAACATGACCCAATGTGCTTACCACAAACACTAGAGCACCCACCCTCTGTGAATACTATGTGATTTCTTTGATCTATATCAATAGCTTTGTAGCCTCCTGGTAAAAAACAGAGTGTGAGTGTCTCAGGAAAGGGATATGGAGACTCTCCCTTGTAAGCTATAGTTCAAAAATCAAGTCAAAGTGCCAATGGAATAAGCGCTTTGGGTCCAAGGGCTGACCTTTCTCTAGGACCATAGCAGAACAAGGCTGATAGACTATACTACTCTGGGACTGAATTGTTCGCATCACTTCTGCTATGCAAACTATGTGCCCCATCCAAGATCAGGTATGACTGATAGAAGTTAAGACACTGCTGATGCTTGATGCATGAAGGAAAAGGGAGTAAAATTCATTACGAGTCCAGTTCGGATTGGCTTCTTTCTCATTGCAGTTTGCCTAAAGAAAGTAGCTATCCCTTCAGAGGTCAGTGCTGTACCTCAGCCCACTGATCAAAGTCTAAGCGTTGTTTCTAGATTAATTAACTTTTGTGTGTGTGTGTGTGTGTGTGTAAAATGCCATCAGAGGGAAGATGCTTCATACTATGAAGTGCCCAGTTTCACTAGTGACAAGCGACTTCCTGATGTACCAGTTCCAACCAGAAACAGTTTAACACCTTCCTTCTTGTATTCCCTTTTAAAAAGGAGCATTTCTACTCACTGTTCCCATTGTGCTGTTCACATGACCGTCTCCATTTTTGAAGCCAACACTGTCTTAAGGCTTTGGAGGCCAGACTGCTAATCTCTTGACAAGCAAGTGTATTTCTTGACAGTGTGATTGGTGTTGGCCCATCGCCCTTAATGGCTTGGCCCTCTGACAGCTGGCAGTGATTTTCTGACGACTGGAGCCTCAGTTACATGCCCCCTGACAGCAGCAGAATAATATTCTCATGCGTCTGATAATGGCAAATGCATTTGGAAAGCTCATGAATAAAATTCCCTTTTCTGTCTCTTTTTATAACTCTGACATGCATTTCTGTTGCCCAGTTTCTCCTCGTTCTTTCTCCCTCCACAGTTATTTCTCTGACTCTATTATTAGTCCTCGTGTTATCGGAGTGGCAGAGACAGACACTTTTAATTTCTTCTCTGCTCTAGTCAATGCTCTTTCTTTAGGCCTTTTAGCAATATTCCCCAGATACTGTTGACAGGGTGCTCTGTCAGTCTTGAGTCCTGTGTGAAACTGCCTTGCAGAACCTCTCTTGTTTTGTTCCTACTAGCCTCTAACAATGCCAGTTCCGTCTTTCATAGGTCTTGCTTGCCAGCTTTGATATTTATTTTCAAAACATGCTTTTGACTCTTCTGTTTTCTCAGGAAAGTTTGGGCTTGGCTCCACAAGCCTGACATACCTCCTAATTCAGAGAGGAGAGAGGACTCTCAGATGCTGGGAGCCAGGGAGAAGGGGGAACCACAGTGCACAGACTGATTTTTATTTGCTCGCAGAAAGTATTGTGTACCCACAGCTGAGCAGAAGGAGATGGTTGGGGCTCAAAGCTCAGTTACTTGTTGGAGCAGCAATCAAGGAAGTAGAGCCTGGATATTTTCTTGGAGTGACTTATTTATTGTCCCAGAGAAACTGGTCATAGAAGAGAGGCGATTGCTGCCCCCATGCAGGAAAACCTTCTCTTTCAGCAATCTCAGATGAAATACTAAAGTCTAATTCTCTAGGAGTTCTAGTAAGCTAGTAAGAGAGAGATTATCTTGCTGTTTGCATTGCCACCCTCAGAAAAAATGTGCATTACTAAATGAACAACATTACTTTTTTTCAAAGTTGAGACACCACCACACAAACACAAGAGGTACAGTTGTGCGTAACAGCACCACTTGGTCACCTACCCCCACTCCTCCCATATTCCATGGTACCTATTTTATGATTGCGTTCATTTAGCGTTGGTGAGTGGCGCTAGACTTGTCAGACTTGAAAGTTGAACCAGTTCCTAAGCTTGCTTGCTCTGTGAAAAGAGAACAGACAGACACAGACTCGTAAGTCTTGTGTTGTGGTCTCTTTGCTGTCTCCTAGCTTGCTTGCAGCGTAGGTTCAAAACCTCCACACTGTATTTAGGAGTAGCTGAGCTGAGAAAGCTGCTTGTTTATTGTGTAGCTTGTCAGCTCCCTTGTCCTCATCAAGATGATGTGAACAAGAGCTGGACCCTGCATGACAACACCAAAATGCGCTGAAGCCTTCTTTTACCTGCACGCTCCAGAGCTGTCCCCAAGTCTCCATGTGAGTGTGTGTGCACATATGTGAAGAACATGGACATCAGTGAGGCTGGTCCTGAAAGTAGGCTTAAAACCCACCAACGTGACAGTTTGGGGAGCTATTTATACATAGTACAGGAGAGCATATGTGGAGACAAGAAGACCTTCACTATTCCTAAATCTTATTGTGAAGGAACTCCGCTGCTGGAGCATGAAGCTCCTTTCACTCACAAAGAAGTAAGTCAGAAACAGCTCTTCTAGGTGTCAGCAGAATAAATTGAGTGTAGAGCCACGTCATGAGTGATGAACATGAGACTGGAGTGTGCTGTTCTGAGCTGAGCTACGATTTCTCTGAATCTTTCTGCTGTGTAGTAGGGGCACTGGCTCCATCCTCAAGTGTACTCTCTTTGTGGGATCAGAAATCTTCTGTTGCATTGATTAAACCGTACCCTTCAGCTATTTCCAAATAATAGCTAAGAGCCATTTAGGTCGGAGTGTTTAGCAAGTATACGTAGTGGTGTCCTGCAAGAAGATTTCCAGACCTCTTAAGGATCTTTCACAGATCTGTTAAGGAGGCACATGGCAGCATTTTCCCTAAAGGAGCAAGGATCAATGCAGAAAGATCTATTACTTCCCTAGGCCAAAGCCATTTGTACTTCCTATATTCCACTGCGGGTGTTACTGCTTGTGCTGGTGAGAGAAGAAAATATGACAGCTCTGTACCCCATCTGAATCCAAGTCAGTCCTAGCAGCGGTTCTGTGCACTGAGAGAAGTCTTTTCCTGGGTTTCCTGAGAAAAATCTGCAATATGCTGCCACCTGAACTATAGCCAGGACAAGAATATGCTCTTCAAAAGTGTTTGGGGGAATTCCAAGAGAACAGATTCATTTTGAGGTGAGGAAATCGGTGCGACTACCCATTCAGCAGGGTGGGCGAGTTGAAACTAGTGGCTCCTTAGAGCCCCCTTCCCAGCATCATTGTTCCCAAGAGAGGAGTTAGGACAAGCCTTTTGTTCTGTGTTGTGTGGGTGTCTCAAAGCAGGAAAAATACCCTGCAGTTTCCTTCCATTTCTGCACTATGCTCCTGCTAACAAAGGACTGTCACAGGAGATCTCACTTTATGTTACAGAGACTTTCATGCAGGCTGTACTCCAAAGTGCTCAGTTATTTAGAGGGCCTTTTAATGGGGCCTTTGTGAACATACTCTCTGGGGCACTTGCTGGTAGTCCAAGAAGCTCATCTGACTCATCGCAGGGCCTTGGTTCTCCTCGGTTTTCTGTATACTGATGTTAGGAGTTTGTAGGATAAAACAGACTGAAACATGGCGTTCTCCTGGCTTCTGGGCATCCCAGTGCTACCGAGGTTTCTTGTCTTCTGTAACCGTGCAGCTCTGTAATACAGCATTGCCATTGCTAGTAACAGGCCCTAAGGTAACTGAATTTGCAAGGCTTCAGGACTGACACTTGCCAGGCTCGCTCTGTCTGAACTTTTCTTGACCTGCCCGCAGCTTTGTTTTACTTGCTTTAGCTGTGACAGCAATTCCTCTAATTTCCCAGGTGTTTATGGCTAATTTGTTTTACTTTTGTTTATCTTTGTATGGTACAGCCGTAGTTTATATAGATAGCAGTAACAAATGGTTATTCTTTGTAGAATGAGACACAACTCTAACACAATGATGTAGTACAGAGAAATATAAGCCTGGTATGATCACAGAGACCTTAAGAAATGGAGGCACAAGATGTAGTGTAGAGGAGTACAGGCACAGGATGATAAGGGATGTGGCACATGCTGGCACTGGAGACCCCATGGCTATAAACAACTCACCAATGGTGAATTAAAAGAAATGCAGATGTGGAGCTAGCCAAAACTGGTTTTATGGGTAGCAAAGAAAACAAAGAACAAGTATCTAACACTTGTATAGTGCATCATATATGGTAAAATTGAAAGGAGCATGGATCTGTAAACGAGTGAAGAAAGAAATAGATTTAAAGACATGCTAGCAAACTTATGAAAATGACCCCATCTGGATCTTAGAGTGAGGAAGAAGAAACCAGCAATATCAACATCATATTCCTCCCAACAAAGGACTCCAGCAGTCTGAAGCTACAGACTTTAAGACCTAGAGTAGCAATGGAAGGGTGACCATAACACCAGAAAAAGGGATAGAGACTAAGCAGTGCACATGTTACAATTTTAATTGTGTTATTACTGTTATTGAGACTTATTTTGTATAGAAGTACTCTAACTGCATTATTATTCTTTCTTTTTTCTGCAATAATTAATCTAGACTAATAATGATTATTGAATTATACTAACAATAAATTCTTGGGTTTACTTAAATACCTGGTGTGCTTCCTCTTTGCCTGTAGACAAGATTTTGAGTGCAATAGTTCTGAGGTTGAATTTTTTGGACCAAATACAAATGTCTACAGTGCAGATATTTCCATTCAGGCTGGTTACCACAGGCACTCACTATTGTCAACGGAGACTATAAGCTCATCTTAAGATCAAAATCTAAAGAGGAGTCAGATAAGTCATACTTTAAGACTGCCTACCTTTTTTTCTGTTAACTATACACAGAGCCCAGACTGACTAGCTCAGATGGAATTGCTTTAAGACTTTGGATGTCTTGAAGTGAGGTGAATCCACCCCAGATGTACACACTGATCTGAGCTTACACTATTCTGTCTGTAGACCCAAAATGCCGTTGAGACAGATGATTCTGGAAACCCTTCCGAGAAGCATCCTTTGATCATGCAGTGTTGCATGGACACATGAAGGCAGCTCACCAGGCAGCCATCTACCTAACAAGTGGGACCAGGTCCCATTTGGGAAGCTTGGCTTTCCCAGAGATTTCCCCTGTCACCAGAGCATAGTCTTGTATTTAAATAAGTGAATTTAGATGTGAATGCAGGCTGCAGCTGACACTCTGAGCAGTGTTCACATAGCTATGCTGGTGAACAACAGTGACCGCTACACTTACATTCAGTTTCCTAATATCACACCAAGTTTGTTAACATGACTTTTCAGTTAGGTATCTCATTTGAGGCACTTTAAAAAGACCTATTCTTTCCAAAGACCACTGGAAGCAATGAGACACTGAAGTTACAGAGGGCAATAACATCAACAAACCAGCTTGTGTGTAGTAATGGCTGCAATTCCATGGTAGGATATGCATAAGAGCGTGTCCAGGCTGGAGCTCAGGCTTTGGAAGGTATTTCCTACCAGTCTGAAGCGTCTCCCACTGAACATATCAGTCCCTCAGTATTCACTTACTGGGTGTATTACTTTATTAGAGGGCCCCCCTTGCTGTTTGGGAAGACCGACTGCCATGGCTCTGACTGATTCAGACATTGCAGCCCTTCTCCTTGATCACAGATTTGTCTGACAGAGTACAGTCCCAAGTCCAGTCAGTGCAATAACACCTTGTAAAATGTATTTGGGCTGCAGCTCTAGAATAACCGTATTCGTGCTTTTCAAGTGGTTGCTCTTCTTAGCTGCGTTGGCAGGCACAGACTCCATAGAGAACATCTGGGTTTGGTGCATCTGCCTTGGTCTCTCTCTCTCCCCCTCATCCCTAGAGAGGCAAGCAGGAGGAGCATCACCCTGCAAGTGTGCTCAACATGCTGTGGGATTTTGCCAGTTCTGGCACTGCAGAAAGTGGCTGGCTCCTTTCCTCAAGATCATCCTCAAAAGGTTTCCAAGTCCCTCTAAGCAGTTTGCAGCTCATGGACTCTCAAGCTATCACTGCGCTCCTGGGCACAGGAGGAGTATGAGAGTGGGTTACGGGATACTTGTTCTCTGGTCTGCACGTTCCTGGTTGGAGCTCAGCCTCAAGGGTCGTTATTATCCTTATCCTGTTATCCTGTCTGCATATAACAGGGGAGTTCTGAAAAGGTTAATGATACAATCTGGCCTTGAAAGCAAGCTTGGACTTGTGCTATATTATAAACTTCCTGGGAGCAAGGTGGTGAATCTGCTAGACCTCGTTTTGCCCTGCATAGCCTTGCCAGGATTTATCCTCATAGGTAGTTCTACAGCACAGGAACTGCTCAGACATGGCAAATAATCTTGGTGTCCTGACTCACATCCTGAATCCTTTTAGCAGTGGCTTAATTGGACCTTGGGAGTTCCTCCTGAAGGACCAAGCACAGCTCCCCACACAAGACCAGATAGCTCAGGGCGGTCGATCTAAGATAGTACTACAGTGCCCTGTAATGGTCAGCATTGACATTTTCAGTCGCCACTTTGTCCACAAGGAAAATTTTTACTGAACCAAGTGAACTACATCTTCTGATACAGCTGCAATCTGAAAACAACTGGATAGTGAGGAGGACTATCCCTATTTGAACCACGAGTTGTGAACAGGCTGGACACTAGGCCTTGGCATAGGAGGGAATTTCACCCCAAAAGAGGACTTACAGAAAGCAGGGCCACCCAGAGCAGAGATCGGGTAGGGATGTTTGCTGCAGACCTGCTTTTTCAAGACAGGATGGTGGGCCCTGATTTATCATGGTAATGGGTTCATGTATAAAGGGCTTATCCTCCACCTTGGGGCTCCATGTGCATTGCCAGAAGAGAGCACCATATTGCAGGAAGCCCCTGCACCTTGTACAGATGCAGTAAAGAAAACTCAGCTCTGAGATCAGGCCTCAACTTCTGGTCTCTTCCACATCCCATGACACCAGTTGTCCCCAATACTTACAATTCAGTTTATCTCCAATGACAAACTCCAAGACAAAAGAAGCCATGTCAGGTAAATAGGTATTTGGAAGCAGTGATACCTCCCTTCTTCTGACCAATGGTTTAAAAAAAAAAGCAGCTTACCATTTTGACCTCCTTTGCCCCCTTCAGTCAGGAAACTCTCTGCCTATTTGGATCAAACTATTCAGAGCCTACTTTGGAAGCTCATATCAGTCAGCATCCTTTAGGCCCTTTGCTGCCACAAGGCTGTGGTTTCCGTTCTGCATTCCTTCTGCTGTTCGTCATCCCTTCCTGATTTAGGGCTAACGCCGAGCAGGAGCTCTTGGGATAGCTTATGTCTTCTGTGTGCATTACCCTGTGGACGGAGAACGTGACCCAGTGCGCTGCGACTGACAGCAAGGCTAATGACTGAAAACGGCCCTGCTACACCGCTTTTGTCAATGCAGTCAGGGCAAGGGGCACTGAAAGGTCTTTCCTTAGAGTTTCTTTGTATAAAAAGGCAACTGTTCACTGAAACAGGAAAAGCTGCAACTTTGTTTTTCAGTCTGCAATTGAAATTTGCAGTGGAGAGCAGCCATTTCACAATCCAGCCCATATTAATCAATTGTCCCACATGCAGTTTTTAATTAAACAAACAACTGTAGTTAATTAGGGACATTATAATTAGGACAGACACACAGGGAGATGTGAATTCCATATGATCTTGTGGTAGTGCAGTGAACGCTGACAGCCAGGAGCTCTGGAGCCTGTCACCATCTCAGCCACAAAACCTTCTGTTTGACCTTGGGCACGCTGATTCATAGCATTGAATCTATTCCTCTTTACATATCCCTCATCTGCACAGTCTGTAGGTCTTCAGGATAGGTCCTGCCTGTTACTTTGCAAAATGCCTTCCCCTAGGGACTGAATTGTGACTTATGGTTACTACAGCAATATAAAGAGATATTGCAAAAATGTTGTAACACTGAAAATATTAGAAATGTTCTGTGTGCGGGTAGATAGAAGATAGCTACCTTGTTCACAAGCAGTTAGGATCTATAAGCTATCCTATAGAATAGTGAAGATAAAACACACTGAACCAGATTTGTCCTTGGTTTAAATCCCCTGTGATGAATTGTTCTCCATCCCCCAAATTCAGGGGTGCTTATTTAGTTCGCCTCGCTTTAAACAAAACTTCCTTTGCATTCTCTGGGAGTGTATTTTTGCCTGTGACAGGTTTAAAATTGGTTAGCAGTAAATAAAAACACAGTTGCCAATAAGAGTATTTTGTCAATAAATACGCTGCGTTGGGTCAGGGGCACTTGTGAAGATCATATTAATGATGTGACATTGCTGGAGTGTTTACTGATTACTGGTCTGTGACTCCCAAAGGCTGGTATGGATTTTTGAACAAACACTTCTTCATCTGAAAATGCATAATGTGCGTCTTAGAAATGTTGTCTATTTGCAATGAGGACCAGAAGCTGCAGCTATGCTCAGAGTCGTACTGATCTAGCCAAGGTACAGATAGTCCCTCCTGCCAGAAGTGCATGGTTGGATAGACAGGGCAGAAGTGAGGGGGAAACGACACCCATGGAGGTGGGAAGTTACTCACCCTTGTGCTACACAGCAGGTGAATCACAGAATCACAGAATGGTTGAGGTTGGAGGGACCTCTGGAGATCATCTAGTCCAACCGCCTGCTCAAGCAGGGTCATCTAGTTGCCCAGGATTGTGTCCAGACGGCTTTTGACTATCCCCAAGGATGGAGACTCCACCGCCTCTCTGGGCAACCTGGTCCAGGGCTCAGTCACCCTCACAATAAAGAAGTTTTTCCTCATGTTCAGATGGAACTTTCTGTGTTTCAGTTTGTGCCCATTGCCTCTTGTCCTAAAAGTGAAGTGAAGAAGAGGTCAAAGATCAGCCTTCTGATCCTCAGTCTCATCCAACTGATGCCACATATTCTCCATCTACTGTCTCCTGCTCTGCTGTTTCAAATGTGCCTTCAGGATGGTCAGCTGGTGGCCCCTGTGTGAGCTCCAGGCCCTAGGACAATTCTCATTCACTGCCTGTATCTGAGAGGAGCTGACACCAATGCCCTCACATTGACGCAGATGGGATGAGCTGGGGTCTTGCTTCCTACCATCTCTCATCGCTTTGGCCCTCACCTTGCTTGAGTCATCCAGGCTAGAAGCTGGGTCTGAATATGTGTGGGCAGTGAGTAAGTCTGTGAGAAGCGGATCAAAGGCTTTGCTCACCACTTAGCTCAGTATTGCCAAGCATTTAAAACTCAAGTCATGCTTTCCCTTGCCAATTAAAAGATTAAAACCCAAGTAAACCCCACCTTCATGGGAGGTGCAGCAAGTTCTCATTTCCCAGCTTTTTTTTTTTTTCTTTTTACATTCAGGAGAGTTAGAAATGTACTTAAAAATTCAGGCAGAGAATCCTCCATATTCACAAGATCCTCAGAGCTGGGACTCAGCTTTCAGTCCTGGCTCCTCACCTTCCCACAGCGTGGCACTCGCAGTAGCACAGGCAAAGAGGAGGATAGTGAAAGACTGAATAGATGATGATTTGGTGACTCATGTTTGATGAGTGGCTCACAAGCAACTGGACATGGGATTGCAAATATGGTGTCTAACTGCTTTTAATTGAAGGAAGAGAGACTATGGTCCCCTTTTCCACTTGTGGCAGTGACACTTCCAGTGCCAAGTGTCGTGCTTTAGTAATCCAAGCGTATCAGGAGACAACTGCTTTTTGCTATTTGCAGCACATAAAAATCAATATGCCACTTACACATCCTCTCTGTCATCTCAAACACTTTTTCTCTGCTATTATGTGCAGAAAGTTTACCTCTTTCAAGCAGAATGCTATCTATTTTCTGCATGAATGAGAGAAATGCTCCGACATTATGGTCCCACTTAAATTATAGGTGTGAGGAAAGGATTTATGAAGGATATTACAGGATGTGCGGCTTGTGAAAGCAGAGGACTGGGCCCAATGAACAAGGATATCCTTTCCATTTCCCTGGCCCTAAGCTTTTATTCAGAGCTAAATTTTGACTGTACATCTCAGCTCCATGCTGTTTGTAGACCTCTGTCTTGGAAGTGTGGTGGAACAGGTAAAGGACAAGATAAGATCCAGCAGCAAAAAATACCTCAAATAGATCTGCCCTACCTGATCTGCACCATAATAGACTATTTCAGAACTGACGAGTCAAGCTGTTGTGCACAATATTTGAAATATTGTCCCACTTTGGCCAGTGGGACTGCAGCCTTAAAATAGGATGAAGAGGCGCAATGCAAGGAGGGGGGGAAAAGGGGAGAAAAGGTGGTCAGGGAAATAACTGAAAATGCCCGGTGGAAAATGAGCTGCTATGAGGCAGTTAATGGCCAAAATAGGGAATGTAGACACCTATGTTAGATGTTTGAATCTTGAACTGAATTCTGCTGTGGAAGTTTGAAAGATGCTAATGAAAAGGTGAGAAATAGGAGCAGAACAAGGCAAAAAGTTTGTCCAGAGTCACATAGGAAATCTGGGAGAGGCTGAAAAATGAACCTAGGTCTCCCAAATCCTACTGGGACACTTTTATATCTTCAGAGGCGCTAAAGAGGAGTTTTGCTCTTGGATATGGATCTTCCAGAGCAAAACTTGCATGAGAAGATGGAGGACCATGATGCGAAGACCTGACTGAAACAAACCAAAATTCAGATTTACAAATAAACTCCCTTCAAGACAAGCAGGAGATGGAAGTATTGTGGGTTGGTGGAGAAGGGAAACTTATACAAGAAGGGGGCCATTCTTGCTTCCAGGAACATTTATCCTCAGTAGAGTCAGCGAGCAGTTACATGTGCAGCCAACAAGCGCGTGGAGCATAGGATGCCTCTTCAGATCAACAAATGATCAGGCGCGGGATCACTATACCCAGCACTGCACAGGGCCAGTCAGTGCCACATATCAACCTATTGAGATAGGGACTCCGTGTCATTGTTTTGGGAAGTATTTGGCAAGCAAAATAAATAAATAATAGTCATCTCTGTAAGTGTATAAAAGCCAGATGTGTGTCTCTTGGGTGGAAAAGAGCTTTGGAGGGACTATACAAACTTGCAGTCTAGATCCAAATCTAGACCCATGTCTCACTGCAAGAAACCCACTTGGTCTACGCAGATGAGTATTTATACCTATGAGGGACCCTGAGGGCACCTTGACAGAGGATGGGACACAGAGAATTTCCATAACCAGGTCTTAAAAGAAGGACATCCTTCGGTCTTCAGGAGGGACATGCCACACTGAGGTCTCCCTTCACACAGCATGCAGAGCCCAGGGCCCTCTCTCAGGGTGGAGCGGGCTGGGACATGCTTACTTCTTTCCGCACTTTGTCTACTACCCCAGCAGTCAGAAACACCTCTGAAAGCTGCAGATTCAATTTCACCACTTTTTCCGCGAGGATTCCTACCCAGACCTGGAAGAGCTGCCTATCTACCTGCTGCTCCCCTGGATGGGATGGAAGCAGCCTCCCCTCCTGGTGATGCCCAAAAGCTCTACAGCAAAAAAGGGCACTGCATTGAAATGATCCCATACCACTGCTGGAGTGGTGGGCTAGTCCAAACAAGCCTGATCTTGTCCTCCTGCCCACCTCACAGGAGCTGTCCCCTCCTCCATGCCCTACCCTCTCTGCAGAGTGGATTACATCCACCCCACCTCAGTGCACACTCTGACTGCAGTGAAAGGGGAGGGTTTTGTCTTGCTTCCCTTGCTTTGTCTCCCCTTGGAGGCTCTGAGTAGAGCCTGGGGTTTCTCCAGCTGCCTGCAGCTGTGCTCAGCAATGCCTCTGCCAAAGGCTCGCTCAAGGCCTCCTCCGTGGCTCTAAGCCCACCCTGGCTCCTTCTGGGTGAAGGTGCCAGCAGATGGTGCTCTAGGACCCGTAATTTCGGTCTTTTGCCCCATATGCAAGGGCAGGGGGAGGCTGCTGCAAACATCCTCCCTGCACTGGCGGTTCTCACCCTGGGCACTGCAGTTGAAAGCTTTAGTAGGGCCAAATGCTCAGTATGGAGTCTTGAATTTATGCATGTCATAACATCTTCCAGCTCCTTCCCTCAGGGTCTTTCATAGTGGTAGCATTTTCCCTGGCAGGGGGGATTTCCAAGCTAAGACAAAAAGGATATTAAATTCTTTCATCTGAATTGATCTATTCCAGAGAAGCTCAACTAATTCTTTCCTCTAACTTGCTCGTAAAATCTGTGACCCACATCCTGCTGGCCATATCCTCATGTGCAAGGTGCCACTCACTTGAGGACAATGCTGAATTTATTTGACAAGCCGGCTGAGCTCAGACAGTTCCCAGCAATCCTCAGGGGTTGATGAAGCAGCTTTCTGATAAACAGAGGAATTTCAAGCCCCAAAAGTAGTCCAGCTGATGACAGTATAGCTTGGACTCAGGCAAAAGAGCCAGATGCAGGCAGTCCTGGGGAGACTGAGTTATCGCAGCGCTCTATAGTTTATGGGAGAAGTCAGGTCTGTGTTTACAAAAGAAGAATAAGGGTGTAGGAAACTGCTTTTAAGCTGCCAGCTATTTATTCCCCTTGCTTGTCCAATTATGAGCTAAATATTAAGGTGGGAGGGATCAAAGGGTGAAAGTACTTGACGCTTTGGCACAAAAGCAATGCAGAAACTTTAAATTCATGCTGCGCTGCTGTTAGTTTTATGACAATGATTTCCGGGGAAGGGATAGCAAGCAGGGAAGGTTTGTCTGCATTATTTGGGATGTGATTGCTTGGGAATTTGGGCCTGGAGGTCAGACAGCAAGTTTTGTCCCCTTGCTACTTGTGACACTAATCACTGCTATAAAAAAATCTATTATTATGGGGGGACCCCCCCCCCCCAAACTCCCATGTCGGTAACAACTCTTTCTCAGTGGAAACCGGTCTGCTGTTGCTCACCTAAAAGAGCCAGCAGTATGTTGTTTGATCCAAAACTTGCAAATGAGTTTTGTGGACAAAACTACAGAAACTTTTCCCACCAAAATGCAGCTGTCTCTGAGATAAGCCACAGCAGTGGTTTAACAATATGCAAATACTTAGCAAGAAAAATCCCATGTCCTGCTGAAACCGCAAGGGGCATTTGGTTTAGCAGGATATAATTACCAGAGCTGGAGTTTGGCCGGGTGACCAGGGCTAATGTTTCTTCTCTAGAGAAAATTGCTACGAACAATTTGAAGCAAATGCGAGCATTCAAGGTTTCGTTCTTGAGCCCCGTCCTGAACGTGGCAGCTCCCACGGCGGCTGTGGCACCTGCCACGGGAGGAGGTGGATGCTGCAAATGCTGCTTAGAAAACCTTGCAATACTCCTGCACCTTGCATTTGGGGAGAAGCTGGAGGGAGAAACAAGCAATTTGATAGAAAACCGAGAAATACGCCAGTAATCAGATAGCTGTCAACGCTCCCCGTGGATAACCTCACAAGATTGGAATTATTTATAGACCGAAGTGTCTTAGAACTTATTTTCTTTGACACTGTGGCCATGGCAGAGTAATGGATAGCCCTACAGGATGGGTTTTCAAAACCACTCAATTAGGAGCAATGAGGTGCAAAATTACGTGTGCAAAGAAATGGAAACGTAGATGTTTGAGATGGAAAGAGCCTTGCTGGCCTGCCAGCACCACCCTATGGGGCAGAAATAGAGTTCTTTTCTAAATACCCTGATGTAAAATTGTTCTTCTTTACGGATGTTTTGTAGACATGTATATGATACATACAGCCTGAAAACAAGAGATAGTTAGGCTATTTACCGTTCCAGATGTCTTTGTGTGCATAAATCCCTGTCTACACAGGGAAATTGGTTTAGGTGAACCCCTGGATTTGAAGTGGAGTTCTTATTTTTGATTGATTCCTTTGAATAAGAGTAAGAATAGCTTTTTCCAAAGGGCATATCCATTTGAGAAGGTAGTCAGACAGAGAGGTAATCAGAAATTGTTTACCTAGAAGTGCAGTGAGCAAGCTTTCTTTATTTTTATTTGTTCTTGCTATTTTTCACAATCTAATATAAAAAGTGTCATTAATCTGAAAATCGTTGGTCTGTTCCTTGGGTAAGGAAGCATTTTGCTCAGGGGTAAAAAGGGAGGATTTCTTTTTCTGCTAAATTTAATTTTTTTCCAATTGGACTTGCATTTGCTGACCTTTGTGATTTTGAGGGATCCAGGCTTTCAGGCCAAACTCCATCCCTAAGAGAGAAATAAAAAAAAAAAGAGTTGCTGCAGTTCTGCTTTTCCTGGTTATAGATGAACTTTGGTCCTGAGAGGAGAGTTCAGCTCACAGCTTATTTCAGCTATTCTTCGGTCTCACACTGGTCTTTATCCAGGGTGTCTCTTTTTCTGAAGAAGTTCAAGAAGAAAGGAAAAAAAAGAAGAAAGAAGGAAGGCAAACCAGTGCACAGAAAACTGCTTGCAGTGGAATCATTTCCCATGATATGCTGCAGCATAAAGTGGCATTATTTCATAGAATAAAGGGGCAGCCCCCTATTAAAGGTCATAAAGATGCTCTGACTATTATTAGGACCAAATTGCAGCAGGAATGATTTGAATGGCAAAGGGCTCCACACGCAATCAGCTGGCTGATTGGATCATCTTGAAGTACAGTCTGCAAGCTGCCTCATTCCCCTCTCCTTCCTGCTTCACCCTCTGCTTTCTTCATACCATCTCCATCTTTTACTGTGATACAGACGTATCATATGAGACTCTTTATTAGTCCTATTTACAGTAGTTATTACAGTCCTGGAGGGGTTAATCAGTAGGGCAAAATCCAGCTGGCAAGTGGCAGCAAACAAACCCGAGCATGGAGATTTGATTGCTTTTTGAAGCATCAGTGCTAGGAGTCAGCTGTGGTCTAATGGGGAGGACCCAGGTGGGGAGAAGAGGTCTGAGTGCTATGTTTTGCTTTTTTGGGGGATGGCTTCTGGCCCCTTGAACAGCCCAGGTAAGGAACAGCTCTGTAGCTGGAGCACTGACTGTGTTTTGTGAGGTTGGTCTTCTTTTCCTGACCCTACCCAGGACCTTGGTGTTGCTATGAGCAAGTCACTTCCATCTCGGTTTACTTCACACATCTAAATGCAAATGTCACTGTTTGATTAAGGCACTCTTGGCTCCCTTTGCAGAGGCAAGAAATAGGCAGTGTTAAAGCAATTCCCCAGCCTATTTTAGACGCTTAACTTAGAATAAGATGAACTGTACTGCTATATGAGATGATTCCTCACTGACTTGGGTTACCTATGCTGAATAAGAGGGATTGAGATACAGTCCGACTAAAACTTCACTGAGCCTCGTGGACCTAATCAGTAAAATGATTTTTCACAAAACATTTAAGAATGTAGACAAAGTACTATTCCTTGCAAATGATCAGTTCAACACAAACATTAACCCCAGGTGTACTGGGCAGCACCGCTGGTCATCTCTGTGGGTCATCTTCCAATGCAGGAAAGTGGTTTAATCCTCTGATCTGCAGATTATTGTGAGTCCACAGGCTATTCCTAAAGGGCCAGTGGAATATAAAAAACACAGGCTTGTCCATGTCAGCTGTTATACAGGAGTCTGTAGCTCCGTGGGAGAATTTGTCCAGTCCAGGAATGAAAGAGCTTGCAACCACTGGCACAGGACATGTCCTCTTCTGAGCCTTCCTGAGATCTGTGTTACAGTCAGCTGTGTGAGTAGGAAGAGAAAACAGTGAAGACAGCCCCTTGGGGTGAATTCCTCCCCAGCATCGTGTTCATCTCGTGCTCGGCATCCGAAGTGGAGCTGGCAGGAGACAGGTCTGATCTGACAAGGATTTGGGGAAGAGTGGGGGTAGAACTCCTCCTGCCTTGCCCAGAGACTGTAGCCACTTAAGTAGTCTCCCTATGAGATGCTGCCCTGCAGCTCTCACATTTTTGGCAGCAGTACGGCCCAGTTTCAAGAGGAGGAATGGAAAATAACTCCTCCTGACCCTTTCCCAGCATGGCCCTGCCTTGGGGTGAGTTCCTACACTGCGCAGCTGGGACTTCAATCCTCCCTTCCCAAATCCTGCCCTGAGCTCTAACTGGGAGGAGGCCATAGCGCAGGAGCTGGGTGGCACCACCGCATTGGTCGGTACATCAGTCGTCTGGCTGTGGCCCTGCTCCCTCTCCGCACCATTGCTCCCGTAGAATGAGTCATGCTCAGCCATCGCAGATGCGAAGTGTGCTGGCGTTGAGGCAACGCCATTCATCAAGGGGCTCCCTTCTCTACTCATTATGTGCCGGCTACAATGAATCAACCTTAATGAGGCAATTTTGGTCATTTCCACTTTGTATGCACAATAATTATTTTCAACCCTTGCAAAGTAGTCCCTAATTAAACTGATGGATTTCGGCAAGGTCTTGCAAAACTAAAACCTCTTCCTCTTTTATAGGGGCAGTGTGGCCTGCAAAATCTGCTGTGACTGAGCTCTGCAAGGCACAACAGAGATTTCAAATTCCTCCCTTTGGTGGATTTTAATAGGCTGAACAAATGGAAACCTGTGGTGAAATCAAAGACGAAGAAAGAGGCGACACATCTCTTTCTCATGGAAAACAAAACAAAACAAACCCAAAACCTAATTCGTTTAAATGCACTAGGACAATGTGATATCAAATGTGCAGGAGAACAAGATGAAACTCATTAGTTCACTCGAGTCAGGAGTGCCTGCTCATGAAAATGCAGGCAGGAAACTGTTTAATTTTACAGTCAGAGTTAAATAAGGGGTGACGTTTCTGTGAGTTGCCCACTGCTCTGTAAGCAGCCCAGCTGTAAAGGGACTGTCTGAATGCAGCATCTCTAAGCCGTTGCACCACACTAGAGTCTATTTCTTCTCAATGATAGCCATTGAACCAAATGCAGGTCAAGAGCCTATTACTACCAGCCTTAAAGATAGCAGCACCCTTAGATTAGCCTGGAGGAGCCTGTGCTTTAAAGCTAAATGGTCTCAATTCCAAACTGTACGGCTGTCTTTGGAGCAAGCTGTTACAGCTGCTTTGGAAATTGTTGGTGTTTGTTGCATGAATAGATTATAATGAATGAGCTGAGTCACAGCAACTTCTTAGGTGTAAACTCGTAGCTGGGCAAAAGCACTGCAACTGGTCTGAGCTTAGTTCATGAGCAAAGAGGATGAGCCTAAACTAGGTTTCCTCTCCTTATCTGCAGGCTGGGAAGAGCACACAGGCAGCTCACAAGTTGTTTCTTAAAACAGAGTAATGTGACCTTCTGCATGTGTCTTCAGTCAGTAAGAGTATGAGATCTGTGGCTGCTTATTGATTTGTGGGTTGAAAACAAAAGCAAAGTAGGAGCCTGAGGCTTCATCTAGATGCCTTCGATAGTCCTGCACACAGCCCATTCAGAGACAGGTAATGAGAAAAGCTGATCACTCTTAATGCCACTGGCAGGAGGAGCAAAACTGCCCAAATGTGGTTTTGAGAGGGTCTGCTGATCTTCACCAGCTCCTCCGGAGCTGCTGATGGCCACAGCCACACACTGGTGTGAGCACCAGGCAGTATGAGGTGATACAAGCTGAGCAGGATTTCCAGCTGTGCTGATATACCCTGAAAGCATCTGGTTTTGTCATTTCCCCTCTTATTTACTTAATGCTAAACCCTATTGTGCAAAGTATTCTCACTGTATGAGTTCTCCCAGCCCATATGCTCTGAGCCCAAAACTCACCTCATTGGGAGTCTTCAGGGAGGACAGATGCCAGCACACTACCAGCAGCAAACTGGGAGCAATCACCTCTTGTAAGAGCTCATCGCATTATGCCCTGGAGTCTTGTTCTGGTCTGAAGGGAAATACAGCTCATGCAGGCACCGAAAAGACAGAGGAACTCAGAGCTGAAATGTGCAGGACAAAATCAGTGACATCAATAATGATATAAAACCCCTGTTCACCCCAAGGGCAGTGTTGTGACAGGTTGAGACATTAGACAGTGGGTCAGGGCTGGGATAGAGAGCAAGTGCAGCAGCTGTGACTTTCCCACATTTGTGAACCAATGCATTTTGCAAACCATTTCTGTCTTTCCCTCAGCCTGTCTGCAGGGACCATGCCTGGCACTTTTCCTTCTCTACATCTCAGCATTTTAGATGCCACCTTTCAACCTGATTTTCCTTTTCTCTTTTTCCCCTTTTCATTTGTTGTGCAACACCACCAAAGACAAAAACAGAGAGAGTGATGACTGAAACCTTGAGAAACATGCTGGCAAAATGTGCCCAGAGCATCAAGTACATCGTTTTGGATATAGAGCATTGATTTCTTTTTATCACCCTGCTTATTAACTACACAGGATTTGCTCTTAAGAAAAAAAAATTCAAAATGAGCCTAAAGAAACTGTGAGAGATAAGGGGAAGGATGTTTGCTCAAGTTATTTCTCATCCTGAAATGCTTTCAGCTCCAGATCTCAGGTAGGGAACAGTTCCCTATCTTCTCTTTCAGTAATTAAATGAAATAGCTGGCAGTTTACCAGACATTCTTTACACATCAAATTAACATCATTTTATCTTCCAGAGATAAGACATGAGCTGGAGGAGTCAGATCAGAACATGAATATCTTTGTTGTAATTCCAACTCCAAGGAACATTTTTGCTGTAATAAAACCAAACAGTATTAAAAGGCCTTGATTTTCCATTACAGTATTGTGGTTTGGCTCCTGAGTAGCATCACAAGGCTGGATCTTCAGCAGGGGTAAGCTGGTTGGTTTACCAGTAAGGAAAAAGGTAAACCTATTTGATTAACTGGTAGTCCATTGGTCTGCTTAAACAAGGAACCTAGGCCATTATTTTTAGTAGAGTTACCTTGACATGATGCAGCAGAGTATCAGTATTAGAATCAAGTGCCCTGGCAGTAGGAACACAGGTCTTAACTCTCTTTTTTTCTCATGAAGTTTCAGTTTGGAGTTTTTTTAGTAAAAGAGTGTAATTAGCACCACTGAATAAAGATAAATCAAGTTGAGAGGGGAATCAGAGTCATCATGTTTTCCAGAATGGGCTTGAAACACTGCCCCTGACCCATGCCAGCAGTATCCATTTTTCTGGGGATGTACCCAGGAGTTGCTTTGCCTCCAGTTACACCAGTAGCCTGTTCCTGTCTGGATCATCTGACTCCGTACAGCTCAGTGACAGCTGGTGTGATAAACAGTGCAAAGGTAGTGGAAAGAAAAACGAACAACTGGGAAAAGAAAAAAAAAAGGCAGATTCCTCAGGTGCAGAGGAATTCTCAGAGGATTCCTCAGAGATTCGAGGAGGCAAATGGAGAGTCTGCAGGTTAACTGCAGAAGATGGTGTTGTACAGTGTCTTTACACCGAAGATGTAGCAACCCTGTACTTTCTGCCTGCGACCAGTTCTACTGAGAAGCCTAGCTGAGAGAGACAAAGCAACCCCCTACTTCCCTCCCAAATTCCTTCTTGTGACTGTGTGTTTAGCTATTATCATATTAAAGGCTGCTCCTGGGTATCTCTCATCTTGGCTCTCACCATCACCAACTAATGAGTTTCAAATCAACCATCTTGGAAGCTGGCTTCTCACTCAATGTTCCTCAATAACTGGTTTTACATGTCTTCTTAAAATCCCTTTCAGAAGCATCAAAGCACCCGCTAATTGCTGCGCCCTGTCTCACAGACACCTGGGGTGATCCACTGAGTGGATGCATGGTGCCCTTTCAGATTGGCTGAATTCAAAATTTTTCATTATTTCACTCTCACATAGACTGTCAGGAGTCAGAAAAATGTTGCCATAGCCAACTGGCATTGCCTGGGCTAAGTGCTCTGCATTGCTCTGCGCCGCTGGGTCTTTACCCTTTTCTAAAGCATCGGTTTGGCACCACCTTTCTGAATCTCTTCTCTTTCGGCACCACCTTAAATGAACTCAAGGAATCACCTACTCATGTCCTAGATGGAGGAGACCCCAGGGGGTGATGGTTGTGTCTTGGTAAGGTGATGGTTGTGTCTTAGTAAGATAGTTGTTGTTGCTTCACCGGATACAACCTTGAATTGCAAGACCAGAGGGTATGATGGAGCGTCTACTCCAACCTAAAGGAAAAGGCCCCAAATTGATTCCCATGCATTCTGGTTTGTAGACCAATAATCTGTAGATTACCCCTTATAGAGTAACTTCAAGCTGTCTGTTTCCATCAGTAATGAGACCAGAGATGGACACAGAGGAAACTACCGGATTTACTCAAGTTTTGGCTGCAATTTCTCATTTCCCAAGACTGTAAAACCCCAGGCCATGACTATTATGTGAATTATTCTGAGTTCCTGTGTGGCAGGGTGGCCTGGAGAAATGGCTCCTACATGCACACAACTGTTTTGCGAGCCAGGACAGTAATTCATGGTCAGTCTGGCCCGCCATTGAGCCCCTTACAAGCTGGACCTTTAATTACAGGCAGAAAGGAAATAAAGCAGCTGAAGCATTTGCCATGCAACAGGCACCTGTTACATTAGTCATAGGGAGATAAGCACTAATTAACTGTTCATGCTAATAATCACGTTGGATTTCGGCAATATGTTTACCTTTTTGATCAGAAAGAATTCTGGATACTGGTGTCAGGGACAAGGCAACTAGACCTGGGAAGATTTATGAGGGCTCCACATTGTGACTCCAAGAAAAGTATTTTAAAAGCTCTGAAAATATTAAAAAGGGAATTGCATTCCTAGATGAGAATAGCAGGCTGAGACATCATGTTGTCAGATGCTCTCTGAGGTTTTTGGTTCTGTTCTTGCTTCCACAGAGTAATGTTTTTTTGAGTTCCCTGTTATTTACTGGAGAACACAATGATAAAGTCTGCAACAGTTTTAAATCTGCCACATTCTTCCTACCTTAGGTGCACTACAGATCTAATAAATGCCACCCAGTGACCGGGAAGTCACCAAGGCATGTGTTTGCCACTGAATGCACAGCAGTTTCCTGGTCCTTTGTGGTTCCTAAGGAGTATGCGTGCTTTCAGGGAGATTATTTAAATGCTGCTACTAAGCAACGTTGGTTAACGAGAGTCCTCTCTCATTTCTGCAAGCCTTGTTCCCTCAAGGATCCTGTGAAGGACAAGCTGATCAAAAATCGGCTCCCATTTTTCAGAATTAATCAATTAATTAGTGCCATGGCATGCTCTGGGGCCTGGAGCATCCATTCGATCATCTCTCTTACTACACTGTCGGAACAGTCTGTGGCTTGGCTCACAGCTCTCCTGAATGTCTGAGCAGGTTTCAAGGGATAGCATGTGGTAGGAACCATTCCCAACAGGCAGTTCAGGCTCAGCCACCCTGTTTGGAGGGTAGGAGTGGAGGGTGGCTTAATAGTGTGGATATAGCCTGTTCTGTGCCAGCTGGCTGCAGTGACAGATTGGTCCTGGGCATGTTTAATTTACTAATGTGGAAGTAGCCAAGGATTTTTATAGCTCTCTGAACAGGGCAAGGTTGCAAAGAGGGGTAAATGTCAGGTGCAGATTAGAAGGGAGGCAGAGTTAGTGGTTGCTCTGGCTGTCCATCCCCACAGGGAGCTCCAGCTGACCAGGAGATGGGGCTGTGGCATCCAGCTGTGAGCCCCAGCTGTTCACACCATGCCATGCTCTTGGTGTGCCAGGACCAGCTGTAAGCTGCTGCTGCTGCTGCATCTGGGCCCCACAGCTGATCAGCACAGGATGGGGCAGTCCATGCGCACTGGCTGGGGGTTCAAGAGGCAGCTAGGAGTAACTGCTGCTGACCTCCCTCATTCCTCCCTCAGCAAGAGTCCAGGTTTGGGAGCTTTTCTTGGAGACCAGCCGTGAAAGTGCCTTGGGAGAAGGGGATGGGGAGTTGGGAACATGGAGGTGAGCTCTGCTGATCGCCCTTACGGAGGGGAAGAGGGGAAGTGGACAGTAGAGACAGGGGCAGTATAACAACCTTTTATATCCCTGCCACACATTTTAGCTGGATGGCTTCTCTTAGCCCAGCCTTCGGCCATTTCTACTCGTGCTCCAAGCTGACTGGGGCCACAAGGCCATGGTTACTACAGTGCTGAGCCCAGATACCACCCTGTGCAGGGGCAGGTACAGGAGCACGGCTCAGCACAGTGCTAGCACAGCCTCACAGCTCGCGATCAGTCCAGTCACGGGTAGAGAGGAGACATCTGCCTGGAAAAGCCTTTCCAGAGGCTGGTGGGGATACACAGACTTCTGTGCAATGATTAATAGCAAAGTGCAGGTCATAGCATTGTATTTTGTTTCATATCTAATTAGTTTTATCGCCTAAAAATAATCACTTCCTGTCTGAAAGGCAGCACCGGTGGAGATGAATGAAAGTGGAAGGTGGTACCATGTTTCTAGAAGAGGATTGATGTTGCTTTTGCATAGAGGAGCCACAAGTTTCCAGCCATTTGTGCATGCCCAGCTCAGTCAGCCCGCTGTCCTGCCAGCTGACACACGTGGCAGTGGGCAGCTTCCTTGGCCCTTAGGGACAAGAGAAGGGCAGACCTTGCTACATGCACAGCTGGGGTTTCCAAGTCCTTCCTGTCACCTGCACCTTCAAAGCGTGGTGCATTGTCTGTCTCGCGGCGGGTGTCGGGTCCCATGTGGAAATCTGGCCCTTATGTAACGATCGTTGTCAAATAAAATTAACTGAGGTCATCTAATTCACATGGAGGCTGGTCACCCGAGCAGAACTGTGTGACAAGCTTTAATTAGATCCGCAATGATTGCCTGCACTGGGAGGATTGCTTGGTGGCCTGCTTGACACATGCAATATAAGTGGTTGAGTTGTCACTGTGTCCTGGAGGGCAGTTCCCAAATGCCCCCTGCTAATGAGAGTTGGGAGAAATTTATCTGGAACTAATTGGGATTGGCGTTTGCAGATGCTTTTTCTTACGTACACACACACACACACACACACACTTGTGCTGTTCCCACACACAATCACACATTCACTCTCGCTTTCACACTTTTCTCTCAAATATGAGCAGTCCTGCCTTTGCACACCTGATTTCTACCCATCACTTTCTCTCACATCCATATGCTCCTCACTCCTTGTTAGAATCACAGAATAGTTGAGGTTGGAAGAGATCTCTTGAGATGGTCTGGTTCAACCCCCCTTCTCAGGCAGGGTCACCTATAGCAGGTTGCCCAGGACCACATCCAGACAGCTTTTGAATATCTCCAAGGATGGAGATGCCACAACCTCTCTGGGCAGCCTGGTCCAGCGCTCAGTCATCTTCACAGTGGAGAAGTGTTTCCTTATGTTCAAGTGGAATTTCCTGTGTTTCAGTTTGTGCTCATTGCCTCCTGTCCTGTCACTGGGCACCGCTAAGGGGAGTCTGGCCCCATCCTCTTTACACCCTGCCTTCAGGTATTGAAACGCATTGATAAGATCCCCCCAGAGCCTTTCTTCTTCGGGCTGAACAGTCCCAGCTCTCCCAGCCTGTTCTCACATGTCAAATGCTCCAGTCCCTTAGCCATCTTTGTGGCCCTTTGCTGGTCTCTGTCCAGTAGGTCCATATCTCTCTTGTACTGGGGAGTCCAGAACTGGACACAGTTCTCCAGGTGTGGCCTGGAAACCCACTGGTAATGCTCTCCCTAATGCAACCCAGGACACCATTGGCCTTCTTGGCCACAAGGGCAAATTGCTGGCCCATGGTCAACCTGTTGTCCACCAGGACCCCCAGCTCCTTCTCCGCAGAGCTGCTTTCCAGCCAGTCAGTCCTCAGCATGTCATGGTGCCTGGGGTTATTCCTCCCCAGTGGCAGGACTTTTCACTTCCCTTGTTGAACTTCATGAGGTTCCTCTCTGCCCATATCTGCAGCCTGTTGAGGTCCCTCTGAATGGCAACACAACTCTCTGGTGTATCAGCCCCTCCCCTCAGTTTTGTACCATCTGTGAATTTTCGGAGAGTGCATTCGGTCCCATCCTCCAGGCCATTAATGAACATGTTCTCCATTCTGTCACTCTTGTGCACCCCCAGTCCTTCTCCCTCACACATTTGCTCTTTTTTTGTTTCGCTCAGGATGAAATTATGCTGGCAGAAATGCTCACAAATGAGTGTGAGGAAGGGGGGAAGTTCCGCTTGTGCAAAGATCTGCTGCAGGGGGTGGATGGGGAGGGAGGCTGGTGTGACCAGCCAGGTATGGTGATAGGTAGGTGCAGAAGAGGGGTGCAGAGAGACACAGAAGCAGCTGATACAGGGCCTTCAGGGGAGAGCAGAAAACACATTCTGATATTGGTTGCAATTGTGTTAACAGTCAATTAAATTACTTTGGACTATGGCCAGGGTTTATGAAAGCCATTGTTTAGAGTATGTCCAACCCAAAGCAGGAAGGAAACAGTGAAGACTGTGTGGATGCATTTGGGGCTGGAATATGCAGGATCAGAGGTGGACATTAGTTTGAGGATGTTAGGAGTGAGATGGCTGGGAGAGAAGAGGTAGAGATGAGATGATGGTGGGGGACGCTGGAATGGGCATTTGGTAGTGATGTAGGGTGGGATTCAGCCTGAGATACAGACCCCTAAAAAAGATCTTTGGAGTCCAGAGGGCAATTCAGTCACCCTAAAGTGGGCATTTAATGCCTAGCTGAATTGCCTGAACTTAAATCTCAAGGGGTCCAAGACATCCATGTAGGGATAGCAGACACTTCCGCAGAAACTATGGGGAAACCATTTTCTCCCTGGGCAACTGGGTGCCAGGCAGAATACCTTAGAGGACTTCAAATGGCATGATACAGCAGGTTTAGGCAACCAAATTGAAATCCTCTTACCTTTCCTCTGGGGATCTGTTTTTTATTGGTTTCCACCACCATGGAGGGAAATTTCTCCTTCTTCACTGAATCCAGTTATCAGAAGAGGAGGCACAGGGTGGGGAGGTGACTCCCTGTGCTCATATTAAGGAGAAGCCAGGAGCCCTGAGCCTCTGATTCTTGCTCCAGCCTCTGCTTCAGACTCCCACATTTTAGCTAATCACACTTTTTTTCTGCTTTCTCTCTCTTCCCCCAGATCTGGCAGAGACCATATTGCGGATGAAACTTTGGACATGGTCCTACTGGGTCTTCACTGATCAGTTCAGTATTTTGGCATCTGACAGAAGGAGTCTTCCCTGAGCAAGACCTCTGAGCTTTAGCTTGGCAGAAATAAAAGGGAAAAAGAAAGCTGGCACATTCATATTCTCATTCGGCCAAGTTTTCTCCTCCACCCACACTGCAGAACAACAGCTCCTTATCCCATTGAACCCCCTTCTTCTTCATAAGCTTGAGATGGCTTAGTTTTGTTTAACTTTCCCTTTACAGTTCTTAATGAAATTCCTTCGGGCTTTATTTAGAGCCAGCAGTGATTCCCACTGGGATGTTGCCAGGCAAGGAATTAATTTGTTTGGATGGAGATCATTAGGGGTCAGGGTGGCTGTCACATGTTTAGACAAAACCCAGATGTTGGCCTACCTGCTCATAGCATCTGGCTGTAAAGGACTACACTGGATTTTTCTTTAGAAAGTCTTTGTGGCACACAAGGGGCCAACCTGGGAGAAAATAAATGGCAGAAGAGCAAGGATCTATCAGTTCTCACACACCTTTAGTAGTAGACTTATATCTATTAATTATATGTCTTAGATATATATACTATTAATAGATATCTTATATCTACTATTAAAAATAGACTTATATGTATTATATCTACGTTATAGTTTCTTATACTGCAAGTGCATCTGGCATTTAACCTCACAAGTGACCTTGCACTGTGTATTTCCTGTAGCAGATATTGCTTCCATCAAAGAATCAGCCTTTTATTATGCCACTTTACTGCTGTCTATTACAACTCACTTGCCTGCATAATATTTTAATCAACAGAGGTGACAGATGATGTGGAAGTCTGTCTCCTCTGCCAGGTGATATGCAAAAGAGTAAAACTTTGGAGTGACAGGCTGTCAAATGGCTCCTCTGCAGGAGAATGTCAGTCCTATCCATTAAAACATGTGGCCGACAGCATCTGTCCAAAGCATCAATCTCTGTAAGAGACAGTACGGTGAGACTCTGCACAGCTTCATTTTAGTTCCTAAACTGTTCTTTCTCCAGCCTCATGTCTTTGATGGCTATTGGCAAACTCTTGTGGTGAGAAATGAGGGAGAAGAGGGGTTGGTTTGGTTGATAGCTTTATTTCCTTTTCTATCTTTGTCCTACATCTTTGTCCTACAGGAGAAAATGAAGTAGAACTCTCAAAGGTCCAGAAATTGGTGGAATCAGAAGGAAAATGGAAGCAATTTCTACCTGCACTTGCTCAGAAAGTTTGAATGCTGAGGGCACAGATAGAAGAACTTGTTTCTCTGAACAGCCCCACAGGTGGGACTCATCTTTATGCCCAGGTGAGCTGAATCACATGCAGCAGTACCTGTTCCCCTCCATTGTGTCCAGACTAAGCTTGAATGGAGATGTCTACATCGGATAAAACAAATGCCCACCTCCTGCCTCTGTGTCTTGTCCTGCCTTCTGAGCAGTCCTATTTGACCCACTGTGCTCATCGCTCTTATGGCACAGAGATCCTCACTAGTCGGATGAGTGTCTACTCGAAGTCAGTTTGATTTCTCAGTGCCCGCCTGTGTGCTTGGACGGCAGCAGCAGTATAGTCCGAGGGAATGAGGAATTACGAGGACACTGGCTCTGAATGTCCCTTACGCAACTGGTATCCCATGCTCATGGCAAAGGGCTAGGCCTTCAGCAGCTGTAGATCCCAAAGACCCCTGCTCAGTTTAACACAGCTCTGGGAATACATGAGGGCATTGGATCAGACTCAACAGGTGAAGCTTGAGAGTTTCACTACTCTGCTCCACTGGGCATATGCAGTTTTTCTCCCTCTTTGGGGCTGTGGAAGGGTCATTTTGAGGAGAAGCTTGGTTTCAGGGCATGTTTTCTGTTGTGGGAGAGAGAAAAAGTCTGCTCAGGGTTATATAGGTGTCGCTGGAGCTAGAAGCCCCATCGGCTTCTGTATACAAATTCTGGATGCAAAAAGAACTTAGAATATAACCTTCACTCCATTGCATTTGCCTCAACAAGGAGGGACAAATAATCAAACTGCAGGGCCCTAACCTATCCAAAAAGTAAAAGATGAGGAAAATCAGGCACAACAATAAACACTTAGGAGGTACAAAAAGGATGGGGCAATACAGCAAATGCCCTGTTCCTTGGTTAGCTTATGACTCTGTCAGTCTTCTGTAACAGCACCCCTAGCCTTCACTAGCACTAAGCAATCCTTCATCATTTCTCTCCTCCAGCCCAAGGAGAATAATATGATCTCCAAGGTCAACATAATTACCTGTTCCTTCTCATTAAAGAAATTGTGGAAATCATTAGGCTCCCAACCCCTTTTATTGAAAATGATTTATGAGGAGGATATTTATTCCCTTCTCTTTCCTCTTGAACACCTTTCTAATTAGAAGCGGCACATGGAGATCCCTAGCTCTCCAGACCTGGAGCGCATTCTCCAGGGAGAAATCTGATTTATTGCAAAAGGGAGAGCATGCTAAACTGGCAAGTAAAACAAGGAATGTTTTAAAGGAATAAAATCTAGGCTTAGGGATGGTAGTGGAGAAACAGCTCCAGCCCCAGGTCCTCTGCTCACAGAGCACAGGTCTGAGCAAAAACAGCTGTATAGGGAAGGGCTTAAGAGTTACAGGTTCAACTCTTGGCCATGCAAATCGGAGGATGGCTGGAGTAAGTTACGTAAATCGCTCAATTTGCCACTTGTGGAAAGGCAGTAATTTTGGTCCATTTAAGCTACAAACTGCTTGGAGCTAAGTGGCTCTCTTACTAGTTGTAAGGTGGCATAACTTACTAGCAACACTGAACTGCAGTTGCACTTGGGTTCTGGATATTTCTAAGCAGCAGGACAGTAATGCTTGGCAAGGCCATGGAAAGCTGTCCATAGGTACATATTAAATGGGAGAATTTAAAAATTTCAGCCCTGTGTGATGATGCTGGGGCCTGCCAGAAATGACAGTAGTCTTTTGTTCCAAGTATTTAGCAACTACAGTGCTAATATCATGACAATATAATCAGCTGTAGTTTGCAACCAGGTTTAATGCTATTTCTGAAGTCCACAGCTCTAAGTCACCTGAGATAGCTGGCAGCTCTCAGCAGACCCTGTACCCTGCAATTTTATCCTTTTCAACTTAATACAGTGTGCATCTTGTTACTGCACTTTAGCCCTCTATTAAGCAAGCATGTGACCAACTGCATCCTTACCCTGCTAATCCCACTTTTCCTTGTCTTGTGGACAGCAGGATGAAGAAGCCGCTTCTGGGTCCCATGGATTTTGTCTGGCATTGCAATCATATGGTGTGACAGTCTCAAGAACTGCTATGCACATGTAGCTAGGCAGCTTAATTTGTAGAGCAATTTCCCTGCCAAGCTGTTAACAATATGTGCAGGTGGTGGACAAACGGGGAGCTTCATGACTGAGGGGACAGTGCCTGCACAATGCTACTGTCCCCAAGTCATCGTGAACACATTGTGTGGAACGAACGTGACTGTAATAAAAGGAAAGAGACACATGTCATAAAGTGAATGGATAAAAAATCTGGATAGAATTGGTAAAGTTCTGGTCTCACATCCATTTTGAGCTCCTTTTCCATGGGTATGAAAGGAGCAGTTCGTAAGAGCTCCCTGACTGTAGTCATGCAGAAGCTCTTGGTGTAAGTATAGCTATTAGCATGAAATCTTTTAAAATTAAAAGAGTTAATTAAAATTAAAAGAGCTGTGTGTCTCTGCTTGGGCTCAGCAGCCTGGCTCAGAAACCCAAGATCTACCATTTCCTGTGAGTGTCTTTTTTCTCCGCTCCAAATGAGGTCTGCTTTAATTTACTGACTGTACAAAATCTTTCCACCACTGGCCTTTATGATTACATGATTGGTCTTGCTGGGTGTCCCCTGGCTGTCTGGGAATGAACAGGCAGGAATTTTATTCCTGTTGCTGCTTTGTGTTGTAGGAGTCATTAGGGGTATCAATGGGACCATCATGATACTAACCCTTTGTTTTCTACCTCAGTTTCCTCACCAGTAAAATGAAGATAATGACACTTGTTTTGGAGAATGTGGGGAGTCAAGTGCTTTCTGCCTCTGCCCCTGCCATTCCCAACCCACCTCCTCTGTGTCCAGCAAGCTCAGTTGTGTTACCCATGCCAGGAAGGGAAGCACTGTGGGACACAGCCACACTGGTCTGGGTTCAACCCCAACTCTTCTTCTGATGTGGACAACTTGTTTTGGTCCTCCTTCCTCTCCTGCCCTTTTCTCATACCTCAGGGTGTCCTATGGGTTGGATGCCTGAGCTCAGCTGGTTCCTGAGCCCTGTTGTCTCCGCCAGCCTTTGGCCAAGCTGTGAAATGGGGTAAGCCCCAAGCTTTTTGGGACTCCCAGTCCAGGGTGTCACAGCCCACATAAGCACACTTAGGTGTTATCCTGCACCAGAAGCAAAGCGCCTGTGACCAAAAGAAGGGAGAAATCAACTTCTCTAGTGGTGCTTGGCTGCAGACCCCCAAGGCAGGAGGCTGACTCTATGGCTGCCTCCTGACCCTCCATCATAGCCATTCCCCATGTCTGAGGCTTTCTCCCAGCCCTCCCAGGCCCTGTGCCCTTTCCTCCTCCTTGTCTCCAGCTTGGATACCCCTCCCTACCTGATCCCAGGTCAGAGCGAAATGTCAATAACCGGTGGCCTTTTGACCTGGGGAGGAAATTTAGCTCTCCCCAGGTACAGAGGGCTGTACTGTGTAAGGCAGAGGACATGAACGCCACGATGCGGTCATCTTCCCTCCAGTGCTGCTGGGACAAGTGATGCCTCCCTTGATACGTTTATGCAGTGCTTGGCATGACAAAGCCCTTGGGGAGAACTGCCATGGACCCGACTGAGGGTCAGAGGAGCTGCCCTGTCCCCGTGTCCTTGCTGGGACGTGCATGCTCTGCGGGAAGGCAGGCTGCCTGCCCACCCCGTCCTGCTTGGCCCGCAGCGGGGACTGAGTGTCCAAGCTCGTGTTTGTGCCCAGCAGGCCCAAAGGGTTTGGGTCTGAGTGCCTAAGCGCTGTCAGGAATGTTTTGATGTACAGACATGCTTGTTCGACACTGCCTCAGCTCCGTGCTAATTAAATCCAAAGGGTAATCATTATTTCATTGAGTTTCCTCCAGTGCTGTAATTCCATCTCTACTGTGGCAGAAAGCCCTGGACTGAGAGGCAGTTCAGGGGCAGCATTTTAGGCTGATTTCTTTCTCTTCCTTCCTTCCTTCCTCCTTCCTTTCCTTCCTCCTCCCATTCCCTTTCCCTTTTCCTTCCCTTCCCCTCCCTTCCCTTCCTCACCTTAGGAGCTTCCTGAGGATCCAGGATTATGATTAGAGTTGAGGAAAGTAACCTGGGGAAATAGCACCTACACTTACGCTCTTCTCATACTGTTCCCTAGGATGCTGCCAGAGACAGAATAGTAGGTGGACTTCTGGTGTGACCAATATATGCTTTTATTTGTCCTTCCCTCCCACCAGGACCACCCCAGGCAATACAACGTGGTCACCCCTTGACATTTGCAGATTCCCTTTTGCCCTGTTACTGCACAGCTGGATCAGGCCCTGTGGGCAGCATCTCCTGCAGAGTGACCTTGCAGCCCCTCCAGCCTGGCAGGAGCCATGCAGCATTATGCAGGAGAGCTTTAAAGCGATGCTACTCCCCTTGGGAGCCAGGGATCTGAGACAGCAGAGGAAAGTGGACAGTGGGGAACGCCACACCCCACAGTCTTAAAGAAAAGGCTGGTGAGACCCTTCAGTGAGATCCTGTTTGGCTCAGAAGCAGCAGGGACCAGTGAGCAGCGTGAGGAAGAGAACTGAGAGCTGCCCATCTACATCGAGGCTACCATCTGTACTGTGGTTTTGGACCATCACAATGCTTCGGTCTCACAGTGGCTCTGTGCAGCAGGAGACAAAGCTTTTCCCTGTTTACAGAGCAAAGGTCCTGCGGTGAAAAGCAGAGCTGAGGAGAGGGGAATTAATTTCAGCTGGACTACCTGGTACATCCTCATGCATTTCTGATATACCCCAGGAAGACGTGTCCTCAAGACTGGAGCTGGCTTTCCTCTTCCCTCCAGCATCCCAGCAGCTTTCTCTGTCCAAGAAGCCATGGAGCCATGAATGTACCTTGTACATCAGTGTCTCAGTAATGCAGAGCAGCATGTCCGTGACCTGGCTGCTTCTGCTGTTGCTTCTTTAAACTGGAGCAGAGAAGTGCAAAAACACACACTTGCTGCTCTTCTGGGAGCCACTGCAGCTGGGAGGCAGTTGTGATGTGCATGAAGAGCAGGGGCAATGCCATCAGGCATATAGGGTGCACGAGGGCCACGCAAAGCTCTGTAGGGTAGGGTAAGAGGTGGTCTTTGATGGAGACCAACTTAGTCCTCTCCTGCCACAGCATCCAGCCACATGTCACTGCTTGCTGCCTCCTTGCAAACAAATTCCTGCGGTGTGTGAGTACGTGTGTGTGTCGACCAGGACTGCTCCATCCTCACTCTGCTCCTGCCTGAACAGGGATGCAGAGTGAGCCGGGGCCTCTGGATCATTAACAACCGGGGCACTCTGAGAGACCTGAGCAGAAATTGGATTTTTTGGTTCAGTAGCTGAAATCAAAAAGATTAAAAAAACCCTGCTCTATTTTAAGCAAAATTGTATTTTCTAAGGGGTTTTCAGCAAAATGATAAAAAAAACAGATCAAAAAAAACCCCTAAAGTGACTTCATTGTGGGCTAATGTTCAGTGTTTTCTTTCCAACCATAATGAAACCTTTTATTTTAATTCTGTACTATTTAGTATGCTTTAGTGTTACCTCTTTTCTTTTTCTTTCTTTCTTTCTTTTGTTTTTTTAAGACACAGCATTAAAGAAAAGAAGGGAAAACACCAATCTAGACTTTCAGCTGTCACACTTCATTTCTGACACTGCTGAAGTAGGACTTTTGACCACCCTCCCCAGCCAGCCAAACCTGGAGGCTGCAGAGCAACCCAGTCTCACAGGTAATTTTGGTCCCTGTGAAATTCCATTTTCTACTTAGATTAGTTGTGGACTATTCTGGATAGGTTATATGGAAGGCCTAATTTATTTGCACTGGGACTCAGGAAAGCACAACTCTGCTGGAGCTGCCCCGAGTATCCTGGACAAGCTCTCTCTGGGTACGTCCATTGAAGGAACCCAACCCAGTCTCTTCAACTCCTGACCTTTCCCTGGACCCCTATCTTCCGTGGGACCTTTTAAACATAGACTGTAGACCAGACAAATCATCTAGCCTTCTTATTCCTGAGGACAATAGAGGCTAGATAGAAGATGTACTCAGCTTCCCCAGGAGGAAATATATGGGCTTTGGTTGGAAAACCCAGGTACCACCAGATGACCGGTGCTATACAGCACTTCTTAGCAGGTGCTAGTTCAGGACTGACTTGGAGTCATTAGTGGGGCTAATTAGCGATGGCAAATCTCTGCAATGTTCTGGCTTTCTTACTTTGGGTTGTAGAGATATGGTGCCTGAGGCTGTTGGTGTATCTCTGTGTACTGCCACATTTTGTGGTATAAATATGCTCTATCTGACTCAGTTTCCCAATTGTGAAAAAGGATTCAATGCCTTTGCATTGGAAAAGTGTCTTGCTGCTGTAATCTCTGTGCAACCACTTCAGTCTGGGCCTCCTCTAGCAATTTCGGAATTCATCTCGCCAAACTTCAGGTGTCTTGAATGTTAATGTCTGGGCTAATCACCCTTAGCTCTCTCTATAGTCAGTGCAGAGAAACAGGCACTTTTAAGAGATGCTTCAACTGACATATTTTGCCCCTTTTCCATGTGGTCAGATGAATCCCAGCCCTGTCTCTTGCTGGTTCTTGACTATTCTCTTCTCTAGAGATGACAAGTGCCATCCAGCAGCTTGTCTTATTTTTCTAGATCCTAGCTTTGGCCATGTCCCCTTGGGTTGGCACCCCTTTCTCCTTCACTACCACTCCATTTATCTGCTTTTTCAAGGCTTGCCTGTGTTTTTTCCTCCTGTTTCTCTCTTGATCACAGGATAGAGCATGGCTTGCTGGATCTCATTCAATTGCTGGTGCACTGTTCTTGCAGCCTGCCACTGCCAGGGAGCCCCATGCATCTTTTCTTGTTTGCCTTGTGTTCTCAGTAAGATTTTAAACCCTTCGGGGCAGGGACTGACTTTCCTTCCCCTATCCTTTTAGTACAGTCAGTCTGCACATCTTTAGTGCTCTTGCAATGTAAACACCAGGCAAAACCAGAAGCCTCCAAGTAGTTCAGTGACTCATATGAGGTTTGAAGAAATGGGAAGGCTTATCTATCTTCCAGTAGGCTAATGGGATAAAAGCCAGGAATTTCTGAGCTCTCTTCCAGCACTGACCACATGCTCTTGAGCAGGGCTTTTAACCTGTATTATTCGTTTCTTCTTGATTTGCCTGACATGTCATGCACCAGACGAAGATGGATTCCTTACACAGAGCAGTTTTTGCTTCCTAAATTCACAGACTCTACAGTCACAAGGCACCATGAGGGTCATCTTATCTGACCTCCTCTATAGAGAAAATAGATTTTTCCCAGAAACAGGATTAGAATGTCTCCTTTCAGAGATACCTAGTCTTTATTTCAAGATATCAAGCACTGGTGATTCAGCAGCTTTCCTGATAAGCTATTCTAATATTTAATTACCTTCATAGCAGTGAGTTGGTGTCCACTTCAAAGGTCAAATTGATCTAGTTCCATCTTCCAAACATCATGACTTCTCATTCTTCTTATCAGCATGGTTGAAGAACCTCCCCTTCTCTGCCCTAGTACCAGATAGCTTTCCTTATGTAAATACCTGTACATAATGATCAAGTCACCTCCCAGCCTTCTCTCTGATGAAGAAGAGAACTGACTCACCACCTTCTAGGAGCCCCAGCACTCCAGTCTACTCAGGCAAGAAGTTCTCCCTTCTTCTACTGGATCTTTCCCTGTTTTGACTGCTGAAGCCCATTCTGGGCCTCTTCCACCACACCAGTTTCCTTGGGAGTGCAGGCTGGCCTCTTGCCCTGTCCTATCTCACTGCAGTTGAAGACAGTCTCTCACTCTTTAGGTGGAATCTGTTGAATTTGTCTCAGCTGCCTTATCTTCCTTGAGGTGTGTGAAATATGGCATTTTATAGGGCAGTGATCCATTTAACTTGGCAGCTGGGGCAGTATCCCAGATTCCTCATCTTTTGCCAGCCTCTGTGCTGTCTGCAAGCCACCCATGGTGCTATGGTGGTATCTCAGTCTCTGGATGCAGCTGGATGCCACTGAACTGAGTTTCCTGCTGGTTTCAGCCCTTCATATTGGAGATACTGTGTATTAGCCTATCTTTGCAGCCAGTACGTTTCCTAATCCACAGTCCTTTGAACTGTTCTCTCCGTGGCCTCTCCTCAGTCCTCACAAAAGTCCTCTGCATGTCCTTCCAGTTCCTCCTCCCTAGTCCAGCACCTCCCGAGCACTGTCTCTGCCTTTGAGCCCTTTAATCCTCTGTGCCTGGGTCTGCTTCCATCTGGTTTGCCACTGCTGTCTGTGTTAAGCCCTCTGTGGTAAGAAAAGGGTTTTAACCCCATTCCTTAACAAGCATGTTTCAAGATCTGTCAAGGGGCAAATTCTGACACTGTTTAATGCATGTTATGTTAATCTCATATAATGCAGTTTAGGAAAAAAAACAAAGTGCCTTGGAGCAATTGCAGTACTTTAAACCATCACAGCTGCCTTTATCAGCAAAGACTCAGAGGCTAAAATATAATGAATGCTGATGGAGGTTTTCTGCTCTGCCATATGACTGTGTTTATACATGTATGTGCATTTGTCCAGATTACAGCCTTGTTGATGAAATCCGAAATTAACTGCTCTATTATTTTGCTAAGAACTGACGGCTCTCACCCTTCTGGACAGCCTCTTTTACTCTATCCATATTGCCGTTCCTCTGGCCCTGTGCCAGGCCATTCTGCTTCCCTGAGGTTCCCTAAGACTTGTTAGATTTAATGTTAATGGCTCTTTGGGTCATTCCTCTATGGCTCCTGGCAGTGAGTTATCCAGGGCTATTGATTTGAAAGACGTCATTACAGCAGATAATTCTCCCCTGCTGCAGATAGTTAGCTTTCTGCTCCATCCACCTCATCATGGTGCCTTCTTCCAAACGGAGACTGGAGGGGTCTATTAAGGATTTCTGAGTCAATAGTTATGATCCTGCTGTCCGTGTCCAGTGATCAGCTTAGTCCTGACCTTGTGCCCTTTTTGTCCATACAAAAATTTTTAAAAGATGCCTCTTAACCTCAGGCCTGGAGCCTTCAGAGGCTGAGCCAGACTGTCCTGTCCTATCAGAAATCTGTCAAATGAGCTGAGCATCTAACCTGGTTTTAAAGGAATCCGCACTCTTCTTCCAGTCCTTACCTAAGATTTTCTCCTGAAAAGGGGTTAACCTGAGCTGTGGGCTGAATCTTAGTTGCAACTAATTCTCTATTCCTAGCAAATCAGTCCTCCTTGACAAGATACAGCAGGAGGAGAGGACTTTTGCCTGGTATCAGGACAAAAGGAGTGTGGGTGGCCTCTTCATTTCCCAGTGCCATTGCATGTATCCATGATGGATGCTCTCTTCCTCCTGGGTGAAGCCACATTTCTTTTCATGGATGAATTTGGTGGCTACACTACTTCTCTAAAGATCTAGCTGACTCCTGCCAAGACAGGGGACACAGGTACAGGCACTGCCTGAAGAAGTGATCTGAAGATGCGCGCACACACACACACACACACACACCCTCCTGGGGATGCTGGCCAGGAGGACACGTGCATGTATGGTATTGCGAGTAAACTGGCCCCCATCATATCTTGAAGCTTTTGCTTCAGGAATGCCTGGTGACTTGTTGTGCTTCGTATTTCACAATGACATGCATCCATGACACTCCTCCTGGCAGCAGAGGTGGTGCCACCACCCTGAGGAGGTGGAGTGACACGTTTTACCCACAGAGTTATCTCAGTGCCAGAAGCAGCATCAATATTTAGAGGAAAGCAGCACTCCATTTCCTGCAGAACCACAGGTAACTTCTGCACAGAGGCAGAATCTACCATGTCACTCTGCCACCCCTCCATAGCTGTCCCGTGTGTTGGCAGTACTGGTCTGTGCGGTGGTTTGCTGCAGTGATCGTGGAGAGGATTGGTATGCAGTCTGCTGGGCACAAACACTGCTGTGACTGAGCCTGGAGGCTGCTGCCTTGGTTGAGGCAGGCTGAGATCAGATCCTGCGGTCTCACCAGTTGCAGAGCATGGTCAGAGGCCTGGCCTGGGAGTGGAGCAAGAAGAGGCCACAGCTGAATCCAAGGACAGATCCCAGCAGTTAAGAGCAGCTTGTAGCATTACCTCCTCTGTCAGAGAGTTGAGTGTCTGGCAGGCTGCTGTGCTAACCAGTCCCCAGGCCTCCTCAGAGCCTCACTTCTGCCCTCCTAGTCCAAAGAGATCCTGACTTGGACTGACAGAAGCTCTCCTTCCATCAGTGTTTACCTGGATTACCCAAAGTCACGATGATGGAGGAAATTCTGGCTTTAGCGCCTCTCTGCCCAACCTGATCAAGCAGCCAAAGGAATCGCAATCAGGCTAACTCAAGGCAGATTTTACCCCTTGATCCCAAACAGTCCTAGAAGGACCAGCCTGAATCTTCTTTCCTCCCTCAAGGCCACACTGGAGGCTAACTGGTAGCAAAGCAACCCCTCTGTTTGCTGTGCATGCTGTCTGCTCCTCCCTCAATCTGCAGCAGGTAGCAGCAGTCTGGGAGAAAAGCAGGTCCTGCAGTCCATGTCTCTTTTGAAGCTGATAGAAATGCCAGCTGCAGTGACCCAGGCCGTACTTGCTGCTGGAAGATTGTTAACTTGAGAATCGGCCTTCAGCAGGGGCTCAGCAGTTCAAACATAGCCCTTTTGGTCTGTGTATGCCACAGTGGTGTAGCTGAGATACGGTGTCATTGCCTGTCACTAATTAACTTCATGACCTAGTCGCCACATCTGTGTGGTGACAGGAAGTCACCAGCAGACTGGAGCTAGTGAAAATTCAGGTTAAACCCTGGGAGCATCTGATGAGAAAGACAGAATAATTGCTCAAAATTAGCTTCTTTAGAGAGGATGCAGGATCTCTATTGCTGCAGGTCTGTTAGAGCAGATGAGGAACACTTCTGTCAGAAAGGGTAAATCTGGCCGATCCAAGCTGATGCAGAGGATGTGCTCGCTGGCCTTTGAGGCCCCCGATTCTAGGACTCAAGCTGGAAGATGCCAGGTTTAATCTGTAATGAAGCACTGTGGATGCAGCAAGCAGCAAAAGGGTGGCCCTGGGTATGCTGTTAGCCTCTAGCACCACTGCTACCCAGAATATGCAAACTGAAAGCAAACCTGGGAAGGATTTGGCCATGGTGATGGCCACCAAGGTTTTACTAACCCTTTGTGTGTGGAGTTGAGAGTGTGGGGGCTAGGGGATATCCTCAGTTTCTCTCCTGTGTGAGGTAGAACTAGCTCTGGAAAGAGCCTCCACCAAGCCAGATGCTGGTTCTGATAGGGACAGCAATGGGGCAGGGCTGGTGACAGGGACAGCAGTGGGGCAGGTTCCTTCACGGAAGGCTGGAGGATGATCAAGGAGTCACAGCTGTTGCACAATTGTTTTTTTACCACTGTGCAAGGAATGGTGTCATGGTGAAGTTCGAAGCCAAATTCCTTACCTGCCCACGCTGCCTACCTGCTAGAGGGCCAGCGGAGGTGGTACTGGGGTGAGCCAGCAGCACTGCCAAGAGTTTCCTGATCTTCAGGAGACGTGCAAATATCACTATATTTCCACCAACTCCCCTCATCTCCTTAGCCCTTTTCCATCTGAAACTCAAATCCAAGTTATACCACAGGTGTGATCTCTTATTCTGGGCTCCTGGAAGAGGAACAGTCCCTTTTGCCACCCCAAGGGCACTTCTGCCCATGCAAATTCTGGTGGAAGAGACCAGGAGAGAAGAGAGGTGGGTGAGCAGGCCTGCCATGGGCTACCTGCTCTCTCCCTAGCAATCAGGAAGGGAATTAAGAAATGTAGCATAGATTTTTGCCACCATTGGGGAAGTTATGCCCTGTGCTAGATTTCCAGAGCTTGTCTGCCTCTGGGATTTTGTCCTCTCTTCCAACTGTTTGTGAGATTATTTCAGTCTATGGAAAGAACCATGCAGTTTTCTTCTAGACTTTCAAACTTGGCTGGTTGTATGAATTTGAAGGGGGGAAGATGAGCAATAAAAACAAATACAAGAGGAAAGCAGATTCTTCACTCTTGCTTCTGTCCACATGACCAGCACCCAAGAGAAGTTTGTGGGCAAGTGTCCACTAGGCTGGGCTGGATGGGCTGGCCAGAAGACACCAGCTTTGTCTGACAGAGGGGAAAATCTCTGTTCCTGAACAGCACAGTGCTTTTCAAGGAGGTCTCTGAATCTCAAGGATGTTTGGATTTATGAAGAGGATAGGATTCTTTAGCAGAGCTGTCTCTTTAGATTATGTCTGCTCGATCCCTTCCTTGATTGCCCCTCTTCAGGGGCAGGATTTGGGGTTGGGTTCTCTCCAGTTCCATAGATGATTCCCCTGGTTTGGTGTCTGAACAGCCCCTCTAACCTCCAAATCTGGAGCCATCCCTGTAGCTGAGTTGGGCAGGCACACAAACTTGCTCTGCCCACGTTAAACTGGGAGGGAGGGAAGTGTGATGTGGAGAGACCCAGGCTGGTGGATACAAGCCAGGCAGGTCCAGCTGCAGCCAGAATGCCTTGGCCAGGTGTCAGCTGAGCTCTGTGCCAAAGCTAATAAGCCTGCCAGGAGCCAGGACTTCCTTGCTTGGATAAAAACTAGGCTAATGCTGCTTGGCTGGCTCCAGAGCTCTGTTGGAAACTGCATAGCTGTGCTCTGCCATGTGGAACTGCTGCTTCACATGGGGCAACCAGCTTCTCCTTTGCAGCAGATAGGAGGGGGATACGTGGCCCTGAAACGTGGGGATATGACCGGACACTAAGGTTGGGCTGGGGCCCTTCTCTTCTCCCATGGCTTGAGATGAAGTGAAGGAATTTCCACCTCCTTTCCATGAGGTTTCTGGGGCTGTTATTGTAATTTTGATTTCTTCTTGGCCACTGGATTAGTATGGGGTCCCTGCCAGTTGGGGCACTTCTGTTCTGTTTTGTGATGCTGGCACAATGCATTTTGCCTCTGATTTTAGCTTTAGGAAGGGGGAATCTGAAGCAATTCCAGACAGAGCTTTTGTGTGTCTGCTTTGGTTGCCCAGTGTAATTGGGGGATATTCTGCATGCATACAGTGATGGAAGAGTCACCACTGCTTTTCTGGGGCTGCTGAAACCCAGAAAAGAGCTAGCATTTGCAGAACCGCCAAAGAAAAGTGAATTTCCCCCCAAAGTGGTGAAACCTAAAACTACTCTGAGAGTGGTAGTGCTGCTTCCCAGAACAGCACCGACGCCTGGTATCACCAAGTGTTTACTCCTCCCTGGGAGCAGAGACTGGCCTGTTTGTGTGCGAATGTAGAAATACCCGATGAACAGAAGTAGACAAGAGTATTCTCTTAGGGAACACTCTTGGGTGAGACAAAGATATCTCTCTGGTGAATTCAAAGCTGGCGGTGAAATAGTTTCCAGAGGGAGAGGCCTTTCCTACTGGACTTCTCAAAAGGCCTGACACACCCTTAGGACAATCTCATGGCAAGCAGACATGCACTAGATGGAACCTATGTGGGTTCCTAAAGTGACCAGAAACAAAATACAGCTTTGTAATGAGGCTTTGGGAAAACTCACTGAAAATCACAGCCCGAATCTGCTTTTCTGTAATATCTCCTTTGGATGTCTTCCTTGGTTGTAAAATCTTTGACGCAGGATCCTTCATAAACCACATCTTTGTGCAGCATCTAGCAGTGGAGAAGTCTTGGTCTTCGGACATTCAGGGTGTTGCCATAGGATATATAAGAAATGGTGGTGACAATAGCATTGTAGCAAAGTTGCACCATGGATTACCCAGATGTTTCCCATGGGATACTGTAGAGACATGTTCTGTGTCCTTCTCCCTTCCTGTTTATTCAGGGGTATTTTCGCCTCTGCGCTCTTTAGGATGCAGGTCCCTGATGGTACTATGACAAATAGCTGGTTTTTTTCTGGAACAAAGCAATCACTTGACAAACATTTGAGATGAGAAAAATTCTATGATGGAGAACTTTGGGGGGAAATGGAGAGTGTTTTTGCTGGAAATTGGGATTAGCAGCAAAATAGTGAAAAACTTGCCCCCAGTGTTCCTGCAAAAGAGACTTCAGGCAAGGACCAAACAGGAATACATGTTCTTTAGTGTGTGTCACGAGAAAAGCTACTCACTCTTCAGCAGTTCCTTACCTTAGACACCCAAAGACAGGAGCTTAGGAGGTCTGAAAAATATCTCTCATACAATATTTCAGGTTTTGTAATCATTGAGGAGATAAGGAGAAATGACCACAGTGAGTATGGGTAAAGAAAAAAGACTAGGAGTACCGTTCTGCAGAAATACCCCGAAGGCTATGCAGGAGGGCAGACTGATTTATGCTGTGAATATGAGGACTTAGATGTTTGAGCAACTCAATGAGATTTTGTGACTTACAGTGTGTCAGGTGACCTCTGTAACTATGTGCACTTAGCTTCTTGCAACCACGAGGTAAAATATATTAGCATAAACCCTTTACTCAGGTTTAGACTAGCATGGTCTCCCTCACTGCTGCTGAAGGTAAGAGCTTAGATTTGGTTGGTCACCAGGGCTCAGCTGACTTCTGGGGATTTGCTGAGCTGTGGTATCTCTACTGTATGGCTGAGTCCTACAAAAAGTTAGAGATGATGATTGGTGGAAGGGAAATTCACAGCCTGGGGTGGTTGAATTGGGGACAGTAGTGGAGTCACAGGGACATGCAAGACTTGCCCTCCAAATTCAAGGGCAGTGAAAATGGAGTCAAAATGAGGTCAAACACAATGCTGGCTGCAAGATCTTCAAGCTTTACAACTTTCATCAGAGAAGTGTATTTTGTATCTGGCTGCAATTTTTAATTGATCCCATGTCCTAAAGACTTTAAGACTGGACACCTAGCCAGAACATTTGTGGAGCTCCTGTTCCCCTGTTCTCTCTCTTCCTCCCAAAAACCGACCTGAAGGAAGGAAAAGAGGGAGCACCCTCTTAAAAGATGGGATGAGCAACATGGTAAAGACTGGGAGAGCTGAAAGGAGATAGGACTTTATTAAGTGAAGCTGAACAAAAAAAATCAGTATTGCAGGAGGCAGATGCGGTAGCTACTATTGCAAATGAACCAAGGTGTCAGCTCAGCAGGATTGAGCCCCCAGTGAACAGGAGAGTGACCCATCCCATCCATGCCATAGAGTGTGACCAGGTCAGAGGTTGCTGCTTGTCCTCTGCGTTTTAAAACCCCACAGAGAATTTTACACTGGTCTGAATAGTCCAGGAACAAAAGCCAAACCCACCTGGCTGATGCAGGATGCAAGGGCAAAAACTGAAATGACAGTTTTTAAATTAGACCCACCTTCACTTCAGGAGTCCTGGACTCACACCTAGCTATCTTTAAAGAGGGGATTGGAGGGGAAAATGGCTAGAATTTATATCTAACACAAGGTCAAGCCAAAATACCTAAAAGCCTGACTTTATTTGGTTCTCAGGGTAAACACTAGACTGAGTCATTCAGCCTAGACAAGGAGGGTGTCGAGAAATGCTGTATCACCAGTTGTGATTAAACCAGATCAGATCATATTTGTCGGGGCCTGTCAGCTCCTGTCAAACTCACAGTCACCTCCATCTCCTGTTTGGCCACGTCCAGGTCTCTGCAGGGCCATGGCCTTTTCTGTACCATAAAGCCACACTCCAGATGTGGCTGGCATCACCTGTAAGTTGCTCCCGAGCTGTGCCTGGTGTGAGGGTCACAGAGGCACAGAGGTGCCTCTGTGCCCCATGAAAGACCTCAGCTCCTCATGTTCAGGTCGTGCCAGGGCTCTCCTCCGCCACTGACCCTTTTCCCTCCCATCATACCTGGTCTTGTCACAAGTGATGGAGAAGAAGGTGTGGAGATAGTTCCTCTCAAACAAAGACTTTCTGAACAAGATGGGTATTGAACATACTCCAGCCCCTCAGGGATGCTTGGTAGAGCATCCACCAAGGGAAGAGCTAATGTGACTGAGATGTAAACTTGGTACATTTTTAAATCCAGAGAAGCTATTTCAAATTGGATGGGCATGAACTGCAGCTGGCATGTGATGGAAGAAGGATATGTGGCGACTGGATGGGCCCCAGCACAGCACTGGAAACCTTTCCTGGAGGAAACCCTGACAGGGCTGCCAGAGCAGAGTATTGGGCCCGGGGGACCTCGGCCTGTGTTCGCATCACCTCCACCCCTGCCTCAGATGTCACCGCTGTGTGCCTCTTTTGACTGCTGTCTGGCAGCCCTTGATTTGGGAGACCATGGAACAAGAGGTCAGAAGGTGCCCCCATGTCTGTACCAGAAGACACAAATCCTCTGCTGCAGTGTGGGCTCACAGTTTTGGGGAGGTGGTCAAAGCTTGTTCTCCTGGAGAAAACCCATTTCTTGCCCTTGGACATCTTCTGAAGCAGTGGCTGAGCCATAAAATGATGTGAGGGTTGTGCTGAGCAGCAGACAGGTCCATAAGCACCAGCTGCCACTGGGCACGAAGTGAAGCGCCCCGGTTAGTTAAGATGCTGCAGCTGAGTTATAAATTTAAGAAGGTAGAGCAAAGTGGGCTTGACAGGACTACTGGAAGTATCATGGGATATCTGGTCAGTGGGAACTGCCTTCCTCCATTCTCCTCCTCCTGCTAATCTCCTTCATCCTCTCTATGCCCTATATGTGATGCAGGTCAGAAAAATAGCTGGTTCTCTCCGATGGGACTCAGCACAGAGAGCTGTTTGCATTGAAATAACTTGCTCTATAAAGATGCCCCAAAGGGCCTGTCACCGCAGGATCTTTGCTCTTGCCACATCTTCTGACTGTGTATTTCCCCAGGAAAGGGTATTTGCGCCTTGATAGCAATACGGAGAAGAAGGGGCCGTGGGAATGGCTGGCCCCTGCTGCCTGGTCCATTTGTCCGTGTGAAGGGGTGCCAGTGAGGAGACAGCAGTGAAACATCAGGCTACTGAGAGATGCTGGACAAAGCAGCCCTCAGCCAGCGCTGACTGTCCAGGGCTAAACAGGAGCTGCCACCGTTTGTGTCTGAGGTGTAGAGTTCAGGTGCTCAGAGGCATTCAGTGCCGATATGCTCTGGAGTGGATGTTTGGACAAGCAGAGCAAGGTCAGCAATTGCTGTGTTCCCCCCCTCACCAAAACTCCTGCCATCTCCTTGGCCAGGCCTGGCCCTCACTCTACAGCTGGGCCCCTTCCTTCTCCTCCTGAAAGAACCCCCTCTGACCATCTACACATCTAATACCCTCTTCTGGCCAGTCCCTTGCTAGCTAGCCCCTGCTTCTTTCCAACATCTCTCTTCTCCCCATCCCTCTTGGCCCACCAGCCTGCCCTCGACCATGAAGAGCTGGCTAACACACACTGCTCCTCCTATGCAGGCAACGGACGGGTTGTGCCAGCGAGCTTCCCCTCCATTTCTGTCTTGAGAGAGCCGAATCCTGAGTACTCAGCACAGCATTCAGCCCCAAAGACCCCCAGCACTGCCCTCCTTATGCCTGTGTTGGAAAGGGTTTGTTACGGAAAAAATAAAGGCTCCCCAGGACACCCATTAGTCATCTGCGAGCCAAGCAGCGCTGACAGCTATGCTAAGGGGAAATCAGGATAAGAGGCTCACTGCACCAATAGGTCCACCAGCTTGTAGGCGAGGAGCTGTCAAAGTCTCTCTTTGCTGCTGCACGCACTGCAGACCTGGGAAAGAACGTGGCTTCCTGCACCGTGATTGCCATCCTCCACATTTGAGCCGTGAGGGTGGACAGGTTTCAAGTATCATGTGGCAGAGCGGGGAGCTGTGACTTTGAGAGAGAGAGAGGTATTTATGGGGGCAGAACCTGGTTGTTCCTGAGTTCAGACTCGCTGGGATCAAGCTATGTCTGCCTCACCCAAAAGTCAATGCTCCTCGTGAGGTGACTGGGAGCACCTTCCTCTTTACGAGGCAGCATCTGAGGTCAAGATGTCCCTGGCATGCTCAGCTCTAATTTGGAGGAGAAATTGCAAGCTGGAGACAGAGGGGACCCACCACTGTCCTTCCATGGACTTTCCTTCTCCTAACAGGTACATGCAAGTGACTACATTTACCCAACATGGAAACCTTGGTGAGACATGCTAGGCATCATTAACAGTGCAAGGATTTTAGGACTGGTTGTGATCCTGGTTGTCAGTGAGACCCACAAACACAGGTATCGGCTCTCGTGGGGCAGAGCTTTTCTTTCTGGACGTTGTCTAATCTAATACTTCAGTGCCTCCCAGCCCTACCTACATGCATCTTCACAGAAGACCAACCAGGCCAGGGAAGCTGGGTTATAGCTTATAAGCAGTCAGGAGGCTCTGACTGAGGCCACTGAAGGCCAAAATGGATGCAGGCATCTCTCACAGAATCCAGATATCATTGTGAAGAGGGATTCAGAGTGCCTGATGTGCAGGGCTGGTACGTTTTGAATCCTACCCTTTCAGCAGAGGGAAGAAGCTGTGCTAGCTCACTGGCATAGATAGCCTGGATCTGGAGGCAATGTCACAGCTGGCCTCAGCCATCCTACCACCGTGCTCTTCTTGCTGTGTGTTTCTGTAGCAGCAGCTGGGTTGAATCCACCTGATGGGTTGGTTCAGCTTGCAGCCTGTTTGAAAACTAGTCTTTCTTTTTCTGTTTTGATACACTAAAGGACTGCAAAAATGCAGGATGACTTTTCGCAGCTGCCCTGCAGGGTGACTTAAAGAGCCTGTGCAAACACACCTTACAAAGTTGTCACTGGTGTGCCCAAAGCCACATGGAAAGTCCAGGGTGGAAAACGGGCTTCAACTTGGTTTCTGGGTAAATGACCCATGACCTGTGGCCCTTTCTTGCTCCTCAGTGGGCTGAGACACCCCCCCCCCCCGCCCCCCGCCCAATTACTGCTGGACAGGCTGGATGCATTGACCAGGAGACAAGCATTGCCAGACCAGCAATATTACGTGTTTCTACCAAACCCTTGGGCTTGTCTAGACCATTCCTTTATCTGCAGTCCCCTCTGAAATCAAGGGGCAGCTTGATCCCGGTTGAAATGCATCTTCACAGGCCACTTAGCAACATGCTGCCGCCAATATCTGTGCTGGTAAAATTGCCACGTAATCCCCGTTCGAGTGTGCCGAGCTCTCATCAAAAGGGGCTCTGGGAGGAAAAGGCTGTCTGTTTCCTTTAACCTACAATAAAGTGAAGCAGTTCAAAGAGAAGGAAAAGGAGGTTAACAATCTCTTTGAAATGTAGACTCAAATTCCCAGCACGGCCCAAGGCAATTACCAGAATGCGCCGTGACACACATCCACCGCTAACGAGGAAGCAGAGAAGGACACGTGGAGCGGACAGACCTGGGCAAGCATCAGCAGAGCTTAAAGGGCTTCACCATGGTGGTGGGAAGGTTTCCAGAGGGACGTTTGTCCCTCTGCAAGGCCAACTCATCCTCCTGGGGTGCACCTGGAGTGGAGGCTGGGGACCCTCGCCCACAGCACCACTCTACGGCTACCCAAATCCATGGCATCTCCGTCTACCTGTCAGGGCTTTCCAAAGGATGTGCAGCACCTAGCGCAGTGGACTGCTGCTTCTGCAGTGTGTCAAAGCATTTGAACTGCTTTCATATTAATATGGATCGGTTTTGCTACCAGAGCAGGTGAGCACCCATGTCGGTGAGAGGCAGCGCAAGGGTGGGGATGAGCGGCTGGGGCTGGCGAGGGCCTGAACCGCTGCTCTGGGCAGAGCAGTTTTGTTCTGGATCTGAGGGACGTGTGCACACAGAAATATACATCCTAGGGGATAAAATAGCGTGATTAAGGAATGGTGCTCCAACTCCCTGGCTATTGCAACAGAGAATTTATCTGATGGCCCAGTTTCACCTCAAATTTTTGACCTTTTAATCAGGTCCACTAGCCACTGAAAAAGTGAAGGAATGGGATGCCTCCAGAGTGGCAGGGAAGGAGTACATTGGCCTGGCCTGCGGCAGTGCTACCTCCAAGAGCCTGCATGGGGCAGAGGGTTTCACTGCCCTACAGCACTCCCCGGGGACCGGTGTGGGGCACGTGGAAGGATTACAGCCAGCCACGCGACATTGTTTTCTGGCATGGCAAGAGTGCATCAGCGCTTTGCAGCCTAACCAAGCTTGGGTGCGTGGAACAAACGTGCTGGAAATAAAGCCTCCTGCAAAATGGAAAATATACGGAGCAGCAGCTATTTTTAAAAGGGACGGCACCTACCACCGCTATGAAGTCAGGCACATAATCAGGCAGTGAGGGACTTCTGGAGGCTGACAGCTGACAGCTCGGAGAAAAAGCTCCTACAGACCAGGGAGACCAGGCTCCCAGAAAGGGAGCTTTTGGATACTAGGGGGTGCATCTTTTTGACCAAAGAGACATAGGTTGCCCTGTGCTGCCCCTAAGCCCTGGGCACAAGGCAGATAGGGAAAGAGATGCTCAGTATTTGCACAGCCCGAGATGGAGCTGGGACCCACCTGCTTTTCCTAACACCGTGGAAAGCAGGGTGAGATGATGATATCCCTCCAGGAGACAGTGAGCATCAAGCAAATGCCAGCTCAGCCACTTCTTCCTCCCCTCCCTAACCCAACCTATCCTTACTGCCCAGCCTCCGCTGAGGTTTTCCTGCTTCTAAAAATATGCAGCCTCTAATTAAAGCGTCCATCTCGCTTGCCAGGGCAAATGTATTTGGCTGCAGAGCTGAGCTGGTCCTGAAGACAGCCAGAGCTTGCAGCTCACTCATCCGGCTGGCCTTCCTGGCCCGGGCAGCTTGGGAGATGTCTGGCACCGGCGTTTTGTCCATTGTGCCCGGTATTAAACTGTCAGCATTTTCACATGGCTGGAGGGAGCGTCTCACCAAAATTTCGAAGTCCAGAGTCGCTGTGTGCCTTTCCCTTTCCCGTCGGGACGTTTGTGCTGTTTCAGGTGTCCCGTGGGGCGTGTGCTCTGCCATGCCTGCGTGGATGGGGGCTTGCATGCTTCCTCCCACACAGATGGCTACAGATAGGCTATATAAATAATAAAAATCCAGCAGAATGAGAGGAAAGGAGCAGAGGAATACCAGGAGGGACTAGGATCAAAAAAAGCTGTTTAATCCATGCATTTAGCAAGGAAAAGGGAGAATCCAGCTCAGTCTAAAGTGCTTCAGACCTGTTACTCCCAGGAGAGAGTCCTTCTCAGGAAAAGTGGGACCTGGATCAAACACCAGGGAGAACTTCCATGGAGCAAGGGCACGTCTCTACCTAAGGGAAGGAACCAACAGGAGCCTTAGCGTGGCCGAGAGCATTCAGGGAAGGGACATGGAAAGATGGGAGAAACGGGGTAGGTGGAAGGGCTTTGAGGCATCGTCAGGGTGAAAGGAAAAGGGGAAGAAAAGTGGGAGCACAGACTTGGCAGCGGGAAAACGCTCCCTCCTGGGAACACTGTTAAGCTAGGGAATGGCCACCGCAGGGAGCGGGGTCAGGCGCGAGCAGACGGCAATCCACAGTTTATTGCTGGAGTCGCAGTTGTCCTTTCAGGCTCGGGAGGAACGGGCATGCTGCGGCTTCCCGGGAGGGGCTTTGCTTGTGCTCTTTTTACACACAGCACCGGAAAGCGCTTAAAATTAAACGTGCTATTTAAGAGCAGGCAAAGTCCTCCTGAGATGCTGCTATTTATTCATTATGCAACAGTTCAAATTAGCCCTCCGTGCAGCAGCCTTCTGCTCCTTGGAGAGTGGTGCTGGGGCCGGACCGTGCCTATCTCACAGCTAAATGCTCCGCGGTCTGGCAGCGCGCGGCTTTGCTTGCTATGGCGTGGCTGCTGTAAGCATTTGCTCGCTCCCTTCCCCAAGCACTGGTCCAACAGCTCGCAGGCTCTGCCCAAACCACCTGCTCTTCAAACCCAGCTTTTCGCCTCCCTCCTGCCCTGGTTCCCCCCGTGACAGAGCGAGCCCCAAATTGGCAGAGTCCACGGAGAGCTTCCCACCAACTCTGAAAAGCTTTAAAGCAAGTTCCAGAGCAGGAAATTTGCTCCAAATATTCCTGGGCTGCCTCACTGCCACATGTCCGTAATTTCCTTTGAGTCAGCCTGTCTGGACCAAGCAAAGCCGTCAAGCTTTCCTGCCAACAAGAAGCCCAGGGAGTCGGAGGCAGCGGGACAAATCCTGCTCCAAGTTCGGAGCTGCAACGCCAGGGATGCTGGCAGGGCAGGGGGGAAGCTGTGTTTCGGCTGCTGCAGGACCAGGAAGAGCACAAGGCGTTGGACTTTGCAGCCAGTAACAGCTGTCTCCCTCCTGGCACTAAGTAAATAAATGCAGGAGCTCTGGGGTTGTTCTCCTCCGAATCACTTTATTATGTTGTGAGTAATCACAAAGCCTTACAATGCTGCAGAGATTCTTTAAAAAACAAACTAATACAGCGACAGTGTTTGCCAGCCTTTGCTAAGACTTGTTTAGCTAGCAGCTAGCACGAGATTACACAAGGAAATCTTGCAGTCTTCAATTGGATTGTCACATTGGGTTTTAGATTTACCACAGAGGCGCAAAGACGGTAACTTTGACAGCCCATATATGATCCCTGTAACATTTTATCTACATACAGACTTACAAAATTAAACAACTTTTCTTATTTAAAATTACATTTTCTGCCAGCAGAAAAGAATTCTCTTAAAAAGGCAAGAGCCACTAAAACACACCCCCCCCCATCCCAAACTGCCCCCATCTTGCATTGCCATTGGTTACTATTCCTCTCCAGATCTCCATCTGCCTGTAGGCAGTCCCATTGCCTTTTTAAGAAAATCAACATGTTTCTTGTGACTGCAGAGGCTGGTTGAGCATTTCAAAGGCTCGGTAGAGGGGGGAAAGCCCTCAGCACTGAAGTAAAGGGTGAAAATTCCACCCTAAGGGTTGTGATCAAATCACAGAAAGGAGATGGATGAAAACAAGGGGGAGAGATTTCAATATCCAAACTAAGGCGTTGAATCTGGGTTCAGCCTCCCTGGCAGTGGCTGGCTTTTATGGGCTCAGCAGGTCTCAGCTGTCACTGGCAATGTCTTCTTTGGGCAAGCAGATTTCCATCAGCCAGAAACCTTCGAGTGTGCGAGGAGGAAGCCTGAGCTCCTTCCAGCGCTTGCAGAGCTCAGCCCCATCGGAGAGCCCTGCCCCGGTGCGTGGCCCTACTTGGGAGCAGGGTAGGACACCTCAGCCCGCTCGATCTTCTTCCCAGGCACCTATCCCAGCTCCGTGCAGTCTTTCCAGACATCACTTAATGTTTGTGTCTGCCTAAAGACTGTCGGGCCAGCAGACAAGACATGGGGCACCTTCTCTGCAGGCGCAGGGTCACTTCTGCTGCCGAGGCAGCGGATTTTGCATGGAAGGCGGGGAGGCCTGTGTTGTTCTTGTTTTATGACTGAGACAGCAGCAATAAGGTAGTGAGGGCTGCTGTTTTTTGTTAACCCTTTCAGCTGTTTGCACAATGCATGTGTACCAAGGCTCTTAGCTTCGCCCGCAGTGACTGCGCCTAGGCCCTGAAGCCAGGCTTACAACCACATCACCTTTGCGTGGACCTACCTAAACCAGTTGAAAACATTTCAAGGTTACCCCGATGCAAGCCTATGTGTAGAGACCAAACTCATCCAACCGGGACCCCCATCCGCAACTTCCCTTCCCCTCCCCAGGACAGTGTGCCAGATTTGGACGGGACATCAGCGTCCATTGCAGGAGCTGCGATAAGCAGGTCAAAGGCTTTGCACACCACCGGGTTGAAACACGTTCTGCTGCCTTCCCTTGCTTTCTCCTAACCCAGAGAGGAAGGGGAATGAGAGGCACTACCCTTTGCTTTGCCAGCATTTCAATGTGGAGAAAAGAAAGGAAAGCTCTGAGGACCAGGCTTTTCATCAGATTCCTTTTGGTAGCCAAGGAGCTGTGTGAGAGAAAGAAAAGCCACAACTCTGGAAAAAAACAAACCCCAAGATGCTTCCCCTGATAGGCAAATAACTCCAGGGTTGCAGGCGTCAGTGTTAATTCTCCTCCTGGCACGTTCTGGAGAGCATTTCTGCACTGGAAATTGCTTCATGTGATCACAGCTCAGTTGCACATGTTCTGTTCAGATGGGGAACGTCAGCATGAAACTAGCCTATTCTAAAGTCCTCTGGGTTTGTCGTGGTTTGATAAGATCATCAAGAGAAGAATCTTTGTCAAGTATTCTTCCAAGCTTCCCCAGAAGGGAAGGAGGGTTTTCATTTCTTTTCTTTTTCTTTTTTTTCTCCCAAGCTAGGCTACGTGATCTCTTCACTTTGAAGCTCAGTTAATTTGTTTCATGGGAGGGTAGTTCCCAGGTGAGCTGCCAGCTGTAGGCAGACTCCTCTCTCTTTACTTCTCTTCCCTTGCTACTCTTCCTCTCTGAGCAATGGCTCATGAAGGTTAAAAAGATGGGAGGTTGCCACAGTTGGATCTAAAGTAATTTGACATGAAAAGAACATGAAATGTGACAACGAGGAGAAAAGAATTGAGGAAACGGTCTCCACTTACTCAGTGTTCATTGCACATCTATGCAAATAACATGTAAAAATCAGCACATTAGGAACACCCTGTGTTCAGGTTTGTCTGGAAATGCTTCTTCAGACTGAAAGTGCATGACAAGGAACAGGGTGCTGCTAATGGAGGCAAGATCCGGAAGGCACTTCTTGGGGAAAAATAATTAAAAAAAGGATGAAGCATGGGTTTGCAAGCAAATAGCTACTGAGTTGGTACATTTTGGTGTGCCCTCTGGAGAGACATAGCTTTGCTCCTGCAAATATAACTGGTCCGTGAAGATTTGTGCCAGACCAGCTATTCTGCCCTGGGACCTGCAGCTTGGTCCCTGTTGTCCAGCAACACCATTCTTGAGCTAACAGGCTGGATGCAGGCCCGCAATACACTGGGCAGAATCCAGAGCCTGCAGAGGATGTGTGGGCCAGGATCTGAGCGTTTATAAAATCCACAAACAATCAAGTATTGGCATGTACAAATATATAAATTATTGACAGTTTTACAAAAGGCACACTGCAAGCCATCTCAGTCCGTCACCTGTACATTTCCCATGGTCCCTCACCCTCCCAGCCCCTCCCTTCCCTATCCCTTCTTCCCAGCTTTCATCATGAAACGTAGGGCGCTGCTGCTACCGACCCATGGCTGTCATGACAAATGAGGACCTCTTTTTTGGTCAGCCCAATTTGTCGGTGGTACTGTCCTTCTCTGATGGTCTTAAGACACTGTATGTTCTTCCCCAAAGTGATGCTTTTGATGGAAGGCAGGTATTTCAGCACAGTCTTTGGCAAGGATGACACGCCTGTCCCAGAGAGGTTAAGTTCTTGTAGGGAGTTCAGACCAAAGGTAACTTCAGCACTCAGTGACTTCAGATTGGGATTGCTGGATAAATCCAGAACTTGGAGGGCTGGTAATTCCTTGAAACTATAAGGAGATAACTCTCTAAAGTCACGCAGGCTGCTGAGAGATAAATGAATCAAATCTTTCAGTCCCATGAAGTCTCCTTTCTCAATCCTGACTAATGGGTTCCCATCAAGATTTAAATATCGTAGAGGAATCCCTTGAAGATTTGGCACAGATATTAGCCTGTTTCCAGAAAGATTTAAATTCTGGATGTTGGGGACATTCTTTTCACGGTGCCTTGTAATTGTGCTGAGCATGTTATTGGATAGATCCACATTCATGGGTTTTCCTTGACCTTTTGAAGCAAAAATGTCTATTGTTATATCCAAAAGTTTGTTATTGCTCAAATCTATGTCCCCCAGAGGAGAACTGGAGAAACAATTCTCTGGAAGGACTTCCAGAGAGTTATGACTCAGATCCAAGGACTCCAGGTACCGAAGCCTGGAGAAGGTTGTGGAGGAAATCTTAGCAATTTTATTGTAGCTCAGGTCAAGGCTCACCAAGGTGGTGTATCCAGGTCCTGTCAGCATTGATTCATTGATTGTTTCCAAGTTGTTTGAGGACAGATCCAAGTAGGAGGTATCCAGAGGGATTGGGACAGGAACAATGTGTGAGCCTATTCCACTGCAGTCCACCTTGGTCAAGCTAAAGCTGTCAAAGAGACCAAAACTTTCCACCTCGCAGTGGCACCCGGGGAAGCAGGTTTTGGTGGTACCAAAACAAGGAAGGAGAAGCAGCAAATTGAACCAGGCTGAGAACTGCATTGTTGACCTGGAAAACAAAATAAGGAAATAGATTGAATTGCCTTAGAAATCACTTTATCAAAGATGCATAACAGTTTGAGTTGTGCAGTCATCTTCTCTGTCTTTCTGAAGTACATAGATAGTGATAGATGAAGTACACTCCTATAATCCCTCAAACTACCCAACAGTGACACATTGAAGCATCTAGGATTTTTCTAGTAACTATTCATGAATTTTGGCATTGAATATACCACGCATGCCATTAATCATCAGCGAGATAATCCAGTACCTAAGAGAGAGATTGTAGTGGTATATGCATGATGGTGGTGAAGTCACTTCGGCTCTGGATTCAGTGAGAATCCCCTATCAGGAAGGTAGAAACTGAAACTCAGTTCTAGTTTCCTATATACAGTGGAGATATGAGCAGCCCCACTCATCATCAGAACGTCCTCCAGGATGAACAGCTAGAAAAGCCAGCTGCCTACTGCCCAAATGCACAGTAAGTCTCCCCTCCTTAGACCTTTGGCACAAATTTAGAAGTGTTTTAGTAGGACCAATCCTTTGTGTCAGAGGGTTAAAACCAACTCTCCGCTGGCTGGTGTAACGCAGTGCAGGCAAGAAGGGCAATGGCCATGTGGCTCCTTGTCTGGCAGAGCAGAGGAACCACCCGACTGCTCAGTCTTCTGGCCTGAACACAGATGCCGCTGCAGTAAGCCCAGGCTCCCGTAAAGGCACCAAGTGGAGAGAACCGATTTGTTTCATGTAAAGCCCCTGAGGAGTCATTGCTAATTACATTAAGCATTCTCTCTCATTAATGATGCCAACAAGGAAAGAGTTCTCTCCACCCCTCTGTTTTTGCTCCTCCTCCCTCTGAGATGTTTCTGTCCCTCCATCGTTGCAGCTGAGGGAAGAACAGAGTTGAACTGTGCTTTCCCAGCTTTGCTGGGCCTTTTCAGATCACATCCTAACAGCCCCTCCATACAACCACAGGCAACTACAGCAGCATGATTTCCAGAGCCAGCCAATAAAAGCCTTAGCTCCGTGCCTCTGGAAGGGGCACTGAGTGTGTGGGCATCCTGCAGGTCAGCAGCAGACAGCAGCAATGCTGTCCTTATTGCTTCCCACTTTGCTGACTATAGCCATGGGCTCCTTGAGCCCTTCGCACGTCTCTTGGACACCAGCAACAAATATTCCCACCAAACCAGGCAAGCGGATCCATTAGCACCGCTCCTTGGCCACACTGCTGGCTATGTGCAGAGACTCACATGCCAAGGGCTCGTTTAGCAAAAACAAAACAAAGCAAAATCCCCTTTAAAGTTGTGTTCTCATCCCCACCTCAGCTCCCACTGGTCTCCATTCTCACCTTTTCCACTGCTTTTTAAAAGCACTTATTAATATCTTCGCAGTATCATCTTTCCCACATGTCCTTTGATCTGGCTGAGACACCTGCCCCACAGTTCTTGCACCTTCCCAGAACCATTTCCTAGAAGTTCACACTTCCTTTCATCTTGCCTCACCCTCCCCTTGGCTGTAGTTTCTCTTCCTTTTCAGCGTGGTCTTCCTAGCCCTGTGCTGATTCCCAGGAGACTGACTGAGGACTATTTGCTGATGTGCAAAAGAAGTGCAAAGGGGAAAATGCATTGCAAAATTACTGTCCTGATCACTGATATGACTTGTCTGGCAGTAACTCCTGCAAATAGAGAGCAGAGATTGGGACTCTGGCCAAAGAGCCTGCAACCAAAGCATTGCTGAAGGCCAACACACAATTCTCTGGGGTCTGTTACTCTATAGAAACAACAGAAAGCCAGTAAGATGAGCCCTAGTTCCAGCCCATCTCAACTGTTTCTTGAGAAAACACATATGTGTGCAGAGGGCACACGGCGGGTAGGACTCCTTTTCTCAGGCATATTTCCCAATATCCCTTTCCCAATAACATCAAGGCTAAAGAAGAGCTTATCCGATCTCTGGTTCAGGGCAGACAGAGCTTGCTCCATTTTGCAGTCACTCCTATACTAAATGCTACTTTTTTTCCATAAGGCTGTTTGAAACACACTGAAATTTTATGTTCCCAGGGGAAATTACAGCTGGAGGTAGCTGTGGGCTCTTTGGAAACAACCTCCCCACCCCCTATTAAACGTCTCATATATGGGGAAGCACCTGTAGTTGTACCAGCTCAGTCTGTTGGTATTGCTTCTCCCATATTACCATCCAACAGCTTTTCCCACTTGACATCTCAACAGGGAAAGTGCCTCCTAACTTGTCCTTCAGAAAGCCCAACGCAGTTTCTCCTGGCATCCCATCAGCTCCAGTGGGAGCTGGATCTGATACCAGCAGGTCCAAAGACACATCAACATGATGCTTGGCTCTGGGCACTGGGAAAAGCTTCATGGGCTCCCGCTGGACCAAAAAGGACCCTGTTTCTCCTCTGTCTCCAAGGAAAAGCAAATACTGCACTACTGAGAGGGAAATCTCCAAAAGCATAGCTTAACTGAGAGGAGAATCAAAGCCAGGTTTCGGCACACAGCCACTCAAACTGCTTTCCGTATGGGAATTCCCTTCCTGACCAGCCTCATAAACAATCGCCAGAAGCGGGCAGATAGAGTGACCCTGGCTGCGATATCGGTGGCTCACATTTGTCTTCCAGCCAGCCCAAAACATTACGCAGCTGAAACACAGTATGCAAAGCTCAGCTCAGGTACTTACAGAGCAGTTACTGCCTCTTCCCTCCTCGCAGGCCTGCCCCAAATTCTCCCTGTCTGGCTCCATAATTGTCTTGCAGATGAGATACAAGCCATTACTACCATTTAAAAACTCCCTTACGTAGCAGCATGAAGCGTTCATTGACTAGTAATCCACTTGGCCAATTGCTCTGATAAAAGAATTGAGAAATAAAGGTACTTGTCATCTTCTAGTCTGAGAAAGGGACTCCTGTATTGCCAGATAATCGACAGTGAGCTTGGTCAGGTAGAGGCATGCTGTATCATTGCATGGAGCAATCAATAGCGTGCTCTGAAATGGGGCAAGAAGTGCACCACAGGCATTTATGGTTCATCTGTGTACAGCATGTATTTGAAACCGCATCCAATTGCCTTTGGATTCCTGCCTACGAGCTGCTCTGTTGGTCAAGGCAGGACGCCAAAGTATCCTTTCGTAAAGGGACGATGAATTATCCTCCTGCAGCACCCGGGACATTCACCCAGAGGAAATATTTGCCATGGGCCAGAAGCTGTTGGCCCCCTTGCCTGGGGCAGTGATTGAGAGCACAGGCAAAGCCACTGGAAGGAAAGAGCCAGCTTGGGGCTGGTTCAGACCATTCTCCTAAATGACCTCCTCATTTCTACTGCTCCTGTGGTGCAGAGAGATCCCAGGGATATGTTTTGGCCTCCTGACAGCTTCAGGGGCCTTGTGCTATATCCACTGATTTCACCAGGAGTTTTTGGGGGTGCAGCACCCCAAGAACCACTATCACCCACCGTTCAGGTGCCTCGAGTGGCAGCACAGCTCTGGTCTTCATGTCTTTCTTGCCCGTTCTGTATGGCAAATGTCCTTAGATCTTGAACAAGGTGCCTGGGCAACCCCTTACCCCAGTAGAGGAGATCTAGGAGATCTAGTAGTGGGTAGTGGACCCAAGGATGGACCAAGATCCTAGAGGTGTGCCGGCATTCTCCCCCAAATATCATTCACCCCACATCTCTCCTCAACTTTGCAGATGCCTCGACCCCTCCTCACTGTGCTGCTCAAGAGCTATTCCCTGCACCATGATGTGGCAGGATTTGGGCAGAAAGAGATTTCTTGCACTGAGATTTCCCTGCCAAAAAATGTCATAGTCACTCTGGTTTTTAAACCAGATTGCAGAGGAAAGCCAGACTTCAGTTAATGGCTGGTGGGGGAGACAGGGAGAGAAAGCCCTGTTACGGTGTTGTTGCGAATTCACACTTTTCATAGCACTTGCCTTCCTCCCCTTTCTGCTCCCCAAAGACTTTCCTCACTAGTAGAGTCTCCAGCGAGCCATAATCAAAACCTTTGCCATCTCCTTCCAGCCCAAGCGAGATGTGCTAACACATCCCACCCTGGATCTAAGCCTAGTCCTCCAGGACTGGTCCCCCCGCTTGAGAACTCAGAGATGAAGACAATGCCAACGGGCTGAATTGTTGTCAGCACGCCTGGCTGGCACAACTCTTAGGCTACCTCCAGTTGCCCTGGCAACCACCAAGTTGGAAATCACTACAACCAAAAATCAAAAACTAACGCAAAACATGAGGGGGAGGTGTTCAAAAGTTCAGTGTTTGATACAGTCAGGAAACGTCCTCCCTGTTCTCTAAGCTGAGCCCCTCGGTCTCCCTGAACGTGCCACTCTGCAAAGCACTGGTGGCAATGCAGTCTGAGTCAGAGCTGAAGACCCAAAGCCACCCATGAAGCTTAAGAAACCTAACTAAGAAGTGCAGAAACCTCAGGTTGTTTCTGTGGTGGGGTAGAGAGAGAGAAATTGCTGTGGAAGGAGACACAACCCACCTACATCCTTTGGAGATGCCCCATATCTCCACTAACTCCGTGGCAAAGTAGGATGCACACTCATCTTGTGGTGCTGTTTCCAGCACAACTGGTCCACCCTGTCTGCCTCCTCCAAACCCGCGTCCCACTCAGCAGTCTGGTGCACCCGGGATGAATCAGATCAGCTTGCTGATCAGCCAGATCAATAGTGGCCCACAGTTAGAGCAGATCAGGTACGACACAAAACCTTGCGTCTCTACGGTCTGGTGGGTAGATTGGGGCAGAAGAGGCCTTCCCAATTTGCTGCTTCAAATAGGGTATTCTGGATTTATAGCAAATAAATCAGCCTTTACAGGGAACAGGCAAAAAGGAAGGGTACGTAGTTAGAAGAACGCCTGGCCTGTTCCAGGAAGAGTTACTGTTTTAGCAGAAGCACAGGGGAGTTGTATTAACAACAGTATTTCATCCGGGAGAAAAACTGGGGATTCTCTTCTCTCTCTTGCATCCTCCAAGTCAACAAAATGCAAAATCTTTATAACAAGGCCCACACGGCCAACTTGGCTGAATTTGCTAATTGGGAGCAGGGGAAAGGGAATGCTATTGGAAAGCAAAGCAAGCTGCATATGCTATGACAGAGGCCATAAATCCTCCGGACTGCAGGGAAAAAAAAAAAAAAAAAAAAAGGAGAGATAGTTGGCTTTTTCTCTCTTTAAATACTTGGGAGGCTCTAAGACACAGCTGGGATGGAAGATCGATCAGGAGCGCCTGGATGCTGCGGACGTTAGAGTTGCTTCTCCAGCAGTGAGAGTGCTTCAAAGTGCTCTGGTTTTCTTTTTTCCTTAATTATTCTGTAAAAATGCCTCTTCATATCTGTTCGATTCAAACGGGTTTCTGAACTGTTCATAAAGTCAACCTCTGCAACTGCAGGCAAGGCACAGCCCTGGTAACAACTCCTGTTTTCCAGCATGGACTCTCCGAGTCCGAATGACGCCACAGATGCAATCACAGCCCCTTCTCCAGATCTCCTGTGCGGATGTGAGCAGGCAGCAAAACTGGTTCAAACCAGAGACTATTAATCCCTTAGTTTGCACGCACACACCCCTCACATGATAAAGAAATGCAGCCTAACTTTTTTTTTTTTTTTTAATCCAGGGAAGGTAAAGGTCATCGAGGCTTTTGCTCTGGCTGCTTTGGACCAGTGCTTCCCTGTGGGAGAGGTCCACACGTATGTGGATGGAAAAGGGAGCCGGGCTTGGGAGCAGGGCACACATCAGGCATGGCAAGAGGGGACTAGCAGATGGCTTGTGGGGACACAGCGAAGAAAACACCGCAACAGAGAGAGCATCAGAGGGGGGCTGCAGGCTCTGCCTGGCTCTGCTCCTGCTTTTGCAGAGCCTCACCCAAGTCCTTGGGTCAGATTCTCCAGTCTCGGCTTTCCAGTCTCTGGTGATGGGCAGAGCGCTAAAATGGGGCCTGCGTTTACCCCCCTGGAGGCTCATTAAACTGATTAGTGTTTCTCTGGAGAGGAGTTTTGGTGTAAATGGGAAGACCATTTCTCCTGACCTGTTTGCATTTTTTGTTGTTAGCTGTTTTGGGGGATGTTCTGCAAATACTGGTCCTGGTTTTATACTCGACATGCTTTCTGGGATTCAGGGAGAGAAACGTTAATGAGGAAGAAAGAGGTATCTGCTATCTAGGCTAGCATTTGTTTAGATGGGTTTAGGGAAGTGCAATGGAGTTACTCCAGACTGGCTTGAATGATCTCAAGATGTGAATTAGTCTCTTTGACTCTACTAGAAACTGAGCTGGACGTAATATAACCCTCCATCAAGAGTCTTTGCAGAAGTTGCTTTCTGCTGATAAGCTATCGGAGATGGTTTTATCAGTGTGAAGTGCAAAGCTGCTTAGACAGCAGAGCCGGCCCAAATTACCTACCAGGAAATAAGGAAGGGGATGCACAACCCAGATTTCTCATTCTCCTCACCCTATTTCTGCCACCAGCATGTGCAAGCACGGGGCTGTGGGCAGACTCAGCCACTGGGACCGAGGGTTACACCCCTACGGCTGAGTGCAGGGAGACGCTGAGGACCTGAATGGGAGCTAAAATCATTCTGCAGGTGTCTGAATGCTTTTAGCTCTGTCTTCCCACTCACGCGGCAAAGTCAGAATTAAATGCAGGGAAGGAGGGAAAAAAAAATTTCTCTATGAATTCCTTTCTGCTTTAATGATTTCTAATAATGGATGTAAACCCACCTCCTTTGCATTCAGTGAAGAGTCTCACCACTGAAGAGGGAGTCGTTAACAAGTAATTAACCCAGTGGTATCAGGGATCTACGTTACCAGGGTATACGAGAATAATATACAATAGTCACCAACATGGGGGATGGCAAAAAAAAGTCAGCTCTCCTCCCTCAGTGCAGAGCTGGCTATATTTAAGGCAAGAGCAGCATGGGCTCAGCAGAGCTCCCTGAGGTTCCCTTCCCGCCCCCGTGTCCGGGATCCCTTCCAAAGGAAAGGGGGTCCAGCAGGGAGGATGCCCAGGGGGGATGAAGCAGTGGATGCATTGGGGCTATCAGGGCTGCGGGGCAGCCTGGGGTGAGGAGAAGCTCCACCAGCACGTGCACGTCCCAGCTCTCCTCCTTGGCTCTTGCTGGACCAAGTCCTGAAGGATGCTGCTCCCAGATGCTCCGGGTCATATCTATCTTTGCAAGAGCCAGATCTCTCCAAAAAGCCCATAGGATTTGGGGCACGGAGAGGGAAAAGCAGACGCTGCTCCCTCAGAGCCATTACTTCAACCTGCTTTCGTCAGCCCCAGACACAGAGACACTGCTGAGCCAAAAACGCGATGATAAACCAGCATCCTGTGCTCCATCCTTCAGGGAGAGTTTAATAGAGGGTAGAGGGGCTGGGACAGATAAGATTAGCGAGAGCAAAGCCAGACAAATTGCTAAGCATCAGAAGTGTTTCGCAAACCAAGAGCCAAAACCAAACAGCCCCTCCGCTCGCCACGCTGGCTGCAGAGACGACATATGGGATTGATCAAGAGGGAGCCCAGTGCCTCCAAAATCTACAGCAGCTTGACACTACGTATTTGTTTTCGCTGGTTTATGTGGCGTCCTTTGCTCGGTTGAAACAGCCTCTCTTTGCCTTTTTTTCTCTTTTTTTTTGTAGATAACACCCCCCTCCCCCGAAAAACAAAAAGTCGGCATTTCCTTGCAAAAAAAGATAGAGCGCTGTTAAAATAATCTTTGCTCCAATTGTTTGTGTCACAAATCCCATCTGCTTCGGAAGGGGCCATGGGTGATTTATGGCCCAAGTGTTCAAACAACTAATAGCTTATTCCACTTATGCAATCTCCCCCCATCATCCCCCACCTCCACAAGGAGGAAATGAAGGTGCGGTTCGGTGTATTTTCGGATTCGACAAAAGGAAACCTGTGCGGGCAGGTTTCCCAGCCTGGAGAGCAAGTCCCAAATGATTTACATAGGCAACGGAAAAAACGGCAGATTTCTGCTGCGCTGCGATCTGCGTGCCTCAGAAAGTCACATCTTGGAAGCAGACCGCAGCCAAACTCCCGGGAATTTCGCTAGCTGCAAGACTCGACCGGGCAGCCAGACGGCAGCGGTGGAAGAATTCGGTGCTAAATTCAGCACAGGCAAATTAGGAACTAAGTCACAGCGACAGCAGAGACTTGCACAGAAATCCCCCTTCCCTGCTCCCCTCGCAGCCCAGGAAGCTGTCAGGTTATAGCAGTTTCTCTCGGGGGGAGAAAATAGCCTCCCATGGCTTTTGAAAGCACAGTAATTTTGCTCGCCGGCTTCACGCAGAGCTGTGCTTGTGCCCGGAGCAGGCATTGCTAGAAGGAAGTGAAGTTTCTCAAGCCTGCGGAGCAGCCGCAGGCAGGGCAAGGCGGATGTCTGTGCAGCGCGGCACGTGCATCGGTGGCGGTTTCGCAGGCAGGGCGGTCGCGGTGCACTGGGAACTCGGATCGGCCCCAAAAACTCAAGAACTTAAGCCCCAAGGTGTGGCTACACAGATGCCTCCCTATCTTGCACTCATGTTCCTTGTTTTGCAAACGGGTTTCTGGCCACGGAGGTGCCTCCGGTTGCCCGTTCCCGGGTTGTTCCTGAAGACAAGCTGACTTGCACGGGGAGGTGGCCGGTGGCTCGCTGGGCCCCTTCCAGCTTGGCCGTGCTTCTCCCAAGCCTAATGCTGCTCCGATGTGCTGCATAACCCAAATTCACACTACAGACATTTCCTACAGCGTACTCGGGGACAGCATCCCAGCCCCTCCTGGGCTGAGGGAGCCAGTTGGCTTTTGGGGCATCTTCTCTTAGCAATAAGTCTGCAGAAACTGGGAGCACTGGCTGTGGTGCTTCACCCAAGAGAGACACAGGGGCTCAGGGCTTTCTTCTCCCGCTCCAACATCATCTCCGTGATGATGCCAAGCCCTTTTATCCCGTGACGGCCCCTGATTCCCTTCTTACCCCTTGGCTTTTTAACAACAAACATTTCCTGGAATGGGAAGTCTTGCTACACAGGCGCTTGCTGAGCCCAATGGGGACCTTGTCCCAGCTGGGAACACTACGGTTTTCTTAACTACCTCAAACCGAACCCAAATAGGATCTTTCTCATAAACCCAGCGACACAGCCCAGTACTCGAGGTCTCAGTTTCCAAGGGGTTATTTTGGCACAAATGGCCAGAGAGACCAGCCCTTTGGCATCATGCATCGTAGCAAAGCGAGCCAGCTGGGCAGGAGCGGCTCCAGTGCATGCAGCTGCAATCACAGGGACACCAAGGTTTTGGCCAGCCCTAATGCCTTTTGCTGTAGAGGGAGTAAAACTACCAAAAGGTCCCACTGCCGTGTTGTCCCCGATGCCAAAGGGCTCACCATGGTCTAGGGAGGCAGGCTGCAGCTGTGAGTTTGCAGGACAGTATCCAAATTGCAGCAGCACCCTTGGAAGGATGAAACCTTCCTTCTTCAGGGTTTCAGCCCTTGTTACAAGAGATCTGGTTAAAAATGACAGATTCCTCTGCTTCCTCTGCAACATCAGGGTTGCACATGCTTTCTCCTCCCTGCCAGCTGTGGCTGGTGTCAGGGTATCAGACTAAAAAGGTCAGCAAACTGATACGAGTTTTTAAACCACAAAAACACCCGAGGAGAGGACTCTATTTCTGAACTGGTCAATTATTGAAAGACAAAATGATCCCAGCAAGCTTTTCCTATTTCCTCCACCCTTTGCGATGCTCCTCCCCACCTGACAACCACCCTCACCTGCTCTCCTGCTGTCTGCTGTGATGAGGGTATTACTTTTCCACAACCAGCTTCCAGAGACATGATATAACTTAAGAGGAATGCACTTGAGGACCAACACTGTATGCCAAAGGAAAGGGAAAGATTAAGAATTGCAGCATGGGAAGAGCAAACCGCCTGCCCGGGCTGGATATTTCTCGCTTTTAAGAGTTACTCAGCCGTATCGTCGCATGAGGCTGGGAAGGTTCCTGCACGAGACCGCAGCACACGTCGCTGCAATGGCATAGGCAGATTCAGCCCTTTCTGAAGATGCCTCAAGACGATGAGCCGGGCAAAGAGAAGGAAGGAAGAGAAAGAAGGGACAGTGCCGGTGAGAGGCGATATTTCCCGTGCTGATACCACTGCCCTTCCCGGTAAGACATAGCCCAGCTGGAGCTGAGAGCTCCTAGTGCTTGCACCATCCGCTACCTCCACAAGCCTTCTAGCTCATTGAAACGGAGAAGGCGGCAAATCTGTCATCCAAATGCAAATCTCACTGAGCCTCGTGGTGTGCAAAGCCGTGGTCGCAGGGCTCTGCCTAGCTCTGGAGAGCAACGACGGCTGGCACTGGCCAAAAGCATGCGAATTCACCCCAGCGGGACGGCAGCTGGGCAACGCCTTGAGCTCTCGCAGAAGGGTTTTAAGAGGCCCCCATGCAGCTTTAGCTCTCTGAAAGGCAGCAGACCTTCCAGACCACCCTTCTCCTAACAGCTCTGCGGGGCTGCTGTGTTCAATAAGGCCTCCACAGGGAAGGCAAATTGGGGAGGCAACAGCATTACCCCTGGAGGCACCAGGCCCGGCCCCATGCCACCACTCAGCCTCCCCGGCTCCTCTTTGCACCTTCCCCGCTGCCGGGGAGGGAGGGTGCAACCGCCCAGCTGTTCTGGGCACCCCTCGGTGCTGCCTCCACCAGCCCAAGGCTGCTTTGTGAGCTTTCTATTTGTTTTTGCTTTTTTTTTTTTTTTCCATGCACAATAATCGCCGGGCCTCTTTGCCGCCTGTGGCTCTCAGCGTGCAGCTGCAGACCCTCCGCCGAGGAGATAATAAATACAATCCTGGCCGTTATTGTTGCAAACAGCACAGCTGGAGATGCCCGTCTTATTCCTTTCCCTGCCTCCCCCCCTCCCCAATAACTCTTGCAACGTGACTACTCCGAACAATGAACGCGAGCAAAAACCACCCGTTGTGGCGGGGGCTGCTGCCTGGTGGAGCATCCGCCGCAGCTTCGGGAGCTGCCCCCCGCCACGGCCCCGGTGCGCTGCCCCGGAGATGGTCGCGGTGCTCAAGTCTCCTGCAACGTGGATGCTGGGATGTGGAGAGGGGGATTTGCAGAGGAGGCCGGCCAAAATTTAGCAGCAGGCCCTCAGTCCGGTTCCCAGCCCAGATGCTGCTCGACTGCCCCAGCGACACGGTGTCCTGGTGTCTCTCTAGCTCTTTGCCTGCCCTGCCCAGGCCTGCTGCGGGCAGACGGCACATGCTGTAATCCTCTGGTCCCTCTTGGCTGGAGCAGGGGTTTGGAGAGAAAGGCCACGTTATTGGCAGCAGTGGGGTCTACTGCAGAGCCGGGTGCCCAGCATACCCTATTTTTCACTGCTGATGGTACCACGAACCAGCGCAGAGCCATCTGCACTGTCAGCAGTGAACATCAGATGAGCTGAGTTCCCCCCTGTGCCTCAGTTTCCCTTTTGAAGCCCTAAGGATGACTAACACAGGGCTGAGACGTACTCCATCCTGCGCTAGGGCTGGAGGTACCACATGGAGAGCATCACCTTTTAACAGCCGGTGGTGAATGGGTGGGATACGTGGGAAACAGCTGGACCAGTTCTCTGCTGGCACTTGGGCCGTGGGGTGATGGTGGTCAGACCCGGTATTGACCATCACAGATCGTCCAGGACGGTGCAAAGATGGGGAGCGTCTTCATCCTCAGCAAGGCTCAGGGTGAACGAAGAGCACTTCCCCAAACCACCGGGCTAGACCCCAAATCAGGCCGGCGGAGCTAGTGGCAGGCACCCCGTGTGCCCCATGCACCCAGGAGCCCTGCAGCATGGGTTCAAATCTCACCAGTTTAACAGGGATGGCCAGCAGCTGCCCGAGTGCAATGCCGCCTCTCAGGGAGCCAGCTTGCCACCACCACATCTGGTCTAGCTGCAGCTGGTCCAGCCAAATGCTATTGCTGTCCCCATTTACTGCATTTGGTTTGGTTCCTGCATGCACCGTGACACCAGCCCTGCTTTGTCCTCTGCAGTATGGGCAGCCAGGCTGGGTGACAGGGAAGGGGACCTCCAGTGGAAAATTATCTAAGAGGCCTCTCATATGAATGCTCCCACTCTCTAAATGTCTCTTGTGTGGCCACAGATGGAGATCCTGCCTCTCCAGAGACATCTGGCCATCCCCATCCCCTCACCTTCCATGACTCCATCCTGTCTCCATCCCCATCCCCTTATTCTTTGCACAGCTCAGTGCACCTTCTGCCATGCCACGGAGAAGCCCCAAGTCACCCAGGTGGCAGACAACAATCTGCCTTTACCATTTAACCCTGTGCTAAGCCACCTCCTAACCCAGCTTGGCCTCACTGTCCGAGTAAGCCTCACACTTCCCAAATGAGAGCAGCCTCACACTTGTGTCCCTGCGTGGGCCGCACAGCACCCAAAGCCCCCATCACCGTCCTCCTCCACCGCTGCTTCTACCTTTGCTTGGTGACTCCTGGCTGATCCCCAGGGTCTGTCCCTGGCTGCATGCTGCACTCAAGACCTCAGAGCACCCTGTGAGATGGTGGCATCACCATGGGACATCTGGGGACAGTCCAGAAGAGCGAGGCTCTCTACCCCCACAGTGCATGAAACTAGATAGATGCAGAGTTATCCTACGATCCTGTAATCCTGCAAACCTGGATCCTGGAGATCTCTTGGGAGAGGTCTCAAAGATGTGCTCTCGGGGAGAGACAGGGCACCAGCATGGGAAATGAGCCTTTGCACCCATTTCAAAGGACTCTGGAAGGAGGGTCTGCTCTGTCCTGCTGGGCGAAACTCAAGCCTCCCCATGCCACCAACCACAGGCAACTAATTCTCAGGGACGGGAGGGAAAGGGGCAACTTTGGGCCATGACCTGACCCGCGTACAAAGTCCTGCACACATGCCAGTTCAGATGCAATGCAGATAAGCACTCACATCTGCAAAGCACTGGGAGCATTTTGACCCATCGGCCACAGCAGGGCTTTGCTTTTAAGTCTAGATTTTTTCTGATGAGGGACATCTTATTCAAAGCCAAAAAAAGAGATCTTTCTCTCTCCTCCCCATCTCTCCTTTGAAAAAAAATCACAAACCACCTATAGTACTTTCTGGAGGAGACGAACCAAAGTCCATCTCCTCCAAGTCGCCTGCTGTCTCCTTTCCCTACAGGGACTCCTGTTTTGTCCCACAAGCAGGGACCAGATTTCCTCTAGCAGGAACCCCCTTGTCTCAGCAAGTCCTGGCCGAGCCAAATCCCGGGAGCTGGGAAGTCCTTGATAGTGGTGGGTTTCTTCCATGCTCCTTACTGGGACCTAATGGGTCTGGTGGCAGGGCATTTTTGATAGCCCGATTTTCATCACCCCCTTAAAGCAAAGCCAGCGGCATGGTCTCCTCTCCCACCCATCACACGTGCAGACAGAGAGCCGTCCGGCACGAAACGGGGTGACAGAGAGAAGTCAACGTCACCGATATATGGGCAGTAAAGAAGAAGCGGCAGGGGGAAGAGGAAGGAAAAGAAAACCCACAGATGCCCATGCTCAGATACTGCGGCACGTGGCTCCAACAGTCAGATTTCGAGCCTGGTTAATGCAACTCAGGAATGTCTCGTGCTAAGACAGCCAGGTTGGTCTAATCTATTGCAGCGTTTCCAACGGGGAGGATGGGGCAACGTAGAGGGTGAATATTTCCTTCCCCGATCTGATCTGAAATACTCCGAGCGGGAACAGCAGCAGCTCCCAATAAAAAATAAAACAGTAACACGAATGAAAATATGAAGGCTCTGCCGTAATGAATGGTGTTGAGCCGTGCCTGTTCATACGCTCGCCTGGAGAGGTCCAAGTGCCAAGTTTTCATACAAGAAACGGCTTGCTTAACCAGCCTTTATCTCTTCCCGGCCCTCGACATCTAGGCGGTCGGAAGTTTCTTTTGATAGCCTGCCAGATCGCTAGCGCCTGACGACCGCGCGGTCCCTGCTCCCAGCCCTGCTCCCCCCGCGGTCTCGGTGAGCCGGGGCTGCCGGGGGTCGGCCGGACAAGGCAGCCTTGTCTTACGCAGGCATCCCACCCTGCTCCCTCCGCTTCTCCCCACCAACCAGCTGACAAGCCAGGAGGAGGAGGAGGGAGGAGAGACTGAAAGAGGAGAGAGAGAGGAAAAAAAAAAAAAAACAGTTAGGGATAGAGGGAAAACTCTAAACCTCCTGCAAGCGGTGGCTCACCTTCTCTTCCAGGCTCTTGCTTGCACCGGAGTGGCAACCGCTTCTGTTCACTGCAGGGCTGATGGAGCACAAGATGCTTTTTCCTATACTGAAAAAAAAAAAAAGACAAAAGCTTTCGCATGGCTTTTGTTTTATGGCTCTTTCCTCCAAATTTCTTCCCACCCGTACAATGCCGCTGTCTCCCTTGCATCCAGCCTTAAAAACCTGGGGTGTAAGGACACCCCCCACGCCGACCCCCGCAGTCATCCGTGCTGGTCCACCTTGCTATCAGAAATTAAGGTCCCCCGCGATGTCTGTCACATCCCCGTCCCCGCTGGGCATGTTGTAACTGCTCTGCACCGCCTCTCCAAGTAGCTGCTCAAATTCATTCACAAGCCCGCGTCTCCCCGCAGCGAGCCCGGCTCGCCGTCTGCCCTAGGGTCGGCGGGCAGGACGCGGCACCGGAGGGTCCATCCGACCTCGACCGCCGCTCAGCGCCGAGCCCCAGCACCGCTCACCCGCACGGCGCCGCTCCTCGCCCTTTCCCGGCCCGCCGCCTCCGGAGAGGGCTCTCCGAGACCGCATCAGCCCGGAGATGTGTGACGGCGGTGCCCAGGTCAGGGCCTCGCTGCGCCGTTTATAACCACGTGTGAGCAAGCGCCTCCCGCGCCGGCTCCCGCGCCCTCTCCGGGGCAGCCGCTGGCTCCCGCCGGGCGTAGAGGGAATTTTGCCCAGAGCGCTGAGCTGGCTGTGCCCTGCCCAGGCAGCTGAGTTATCCAGTGCCAGGACGGCGGCGGATGCGAAGCCACTTTGACTTTGCAACGCCGGGAGCCCCGCACGCGGTCTGGCGATGGGGAGCAGCCGGGCGCAGCCTGCAAATTCTCCTGGAGACACTGAACGTACCAAGCTCTCCCCAGTGCTCCTAGCCCCTAACAGGTCCAGTGCATCCCTTTTTCCCCAAAACATCGCAGAAGCATGGGTCTAAGCCGCCCTTTCCATTCCTGTTACTCCCTCCGCTCTCTCCCCCTGCAATAAAGCACCTCGCGCTGCCAGACGGGCTTTGGAGTGGCGCTCAATGCAATATTTCAGCGCGGTGCCAGCAATCGGCGCTGGCTGCTTTCTGCAGAGCAATGGCACAGTGTCCACAAAGACAAGTTTCCTACTGTAACTTCAGTGAATGCAGTTATTCAGGCTAACGGCAGCTGGTTTATCACGGCAGACACCCGGGCAAATCTTTCGACTCGGGAGACTCGAGACTCCCGGGCCGGCTGCAGCAAGGGGCGCCGATCTTATCCAGCAAACTTGCACGGCTTGTGGCTTTTTGGTGCTCTCGCAACACCCTTTCTCGAATGCCTTCACTGCCCTGCGTTAGGGCTTTGCCCCGTGAGCTAACCACAACGCTGAGCATCGGTTAACGGAGATGGTGCCACTTCCCCGAGGCACAAACCACCTATGCGCCTTCTCTTACATGTAGCTTCACCCTCGCCGTCCTCAGCTCAGGGTTTCCAAACGCGAGGCAGAGAAATAAAGTTTACAGGCCCTTTGTTTCCAGAAAGCTGACAAGTGTTGTGGTTTAGCGAGCTAATAAATCTGCTGCGGTCTGTGCCTTTTAATGACCAAAGCATTAATAAGAAGTTTCCATGGAGCTTTTTAAAAGTTTACAGGGCGTGTGCATTATCAGGGGAACCCCATGCTTCTTGACCTCTGGCTTCCAAAGTCACAACCGGCGGCTTTTTTGGCAATAGCAGAACATAGCTAACAAATAAATCCCGGGTTTCTTCCTCTCCCATCCCCCCGCTCCCCAAACACACCTTCCCCTCCTGCTTAATCCACTTAGAGACATGGGAAATTCCCAGGCAGGGAGCTTTGCCCTGCCTTATCTCTGCGAGCACCCCTTGGAGATGAGACCCTCGGAGACGAGACCCTCGGAGATGAAACCCTCGGAAATGAAACCCTCTCCGCTGTCGGCCCTTCCAAGCTGCCTGCACGTCTCGCCCAGCCCAGGCGGCCACCGCTCAACTTGCCCAAGCCCCGCTTTCCTCCGAAGCCGCCTTTCTCCCCTCCTTACCTTGTCCGATCTGCAAAGCCCCGTGTCCCTTTTGCGCAGAGTCCAGCCCCCTCCCCAAAAAGCCTCTTTCCTCTCCCCGCGCGGGGAGCAGAGGGCTGGGGGGGAAGGGGGAGTGGGAGAGGAGGGGAGACAGGGAGCCCTGTGTGAAATCAAAGCCCTGAATCTGGGCACGGGAGGCGGTGCGGAGCCTCCAGCTGCTGCTCAGATTACTTTGCAACCGTGGCAATCCCAAGCGCTCTGCAGCCACCATTGCGAGGGGGAAGGAGCGGGGAGAAATCCCTGCCGGAGACGCTCAGCCTTGCCGGGGAAAACGAGCTGGGCTGGGGGCTCGTGCAGCCCAAACTCCCCCCTTGGGGAAGGTTGAGGTGAAAAAAAAAAAGAAAGTAGTTTCCCTCCATCTGGGACCTCCATCCTTCTCCTGCCCCCTCCCCCAGCCGCCACATGCTCAAGGCTTTTTTCGAACAGATGCCCCTGCACCGCCAGCCGCTGAGGGCCAGCGCAAGCCAAACTCATCACACCGAAAAGTTTCCCCAGGCGGAGAGAGGGGCGGCTCGCCCGCAGACCCCCCCCAGGGCTCGCCCTGCGCATCCCCAGCCCGCCCCAATCCGCCCCCCAGCAAGCTCCCCTTCCCCAAAATGGGATTTTTCGGGGGGGCTCTGCACGGCCTCCCCTGGCGGCTGCCGGGGGATGGAGAGCGGCGCCGGGCCGGGGACACTCACCGGGGCCGGGGCCGGTTCCCACGGCGGAGCGGCCGCGCAGCGCCGGTTCCCACGGAGGGGAGCGGGCGCCGCCGGGAGCCGGCAGCAGCAAGCCGTGGGGCTGGTGTCCCCCTTCCTCCCTCCTCCTCCTCCTCCTCCTCCTCCTCCTTCTTTTCCAAGCCGTGCAGCTGGCCGGGCAGGCGGGCTGCCCCCTTCCCCAGGCAGGAGGAGGGAGGAGGGAGCTCAACAGATGGCTGCACACAAGGGAACATCTGGGAGGAGGAGGAGGAGGAGGAAGGAGGAAGGAGGCAGGACTTGCGCTCGGTTTTGTGACTCCTGAGTTGGCAGTTCCCCCTTCCCCTGGCGGGGGAAGGAGGGGTGTCAGATCGGCTTTGCATCCCCCCCTCCCGCTTGCTCCCCGTGCTGCCCTGGATCCCTCCTGGGTAAAATCCCTTGTGGCCCCTTCGCCTTCATGGGGGTCACTCCAGAGGCACCCCCAGAGCACAGCCCCATGGCCACACTACGCAGGGAGCCTGCCCTGCCCTTTGCAGGGCTGCATCTGCAGGGCCGGGTCCCCGGATACCACCTGCACCCAGTTTTCCAGGTGTATAGGGACACGGTCGTCTCCGGCACCACTGGGGCACGGGGCAGGACAAAGCAGCACTGAGCAAGGCCAGGCACGTGCTGTAAACCGAGGTTCCCAATTTGGGGGGCTCGGCCCCAGGCAGGGCTCTCAGCTGGGAGCAGGAAGGGGCCTGGGAAAAGGGCTGCTGGGGACGTTGGCTTGGGGTCCGCTGCTCTCAGCTCCGGCACCCAGACCTGCTGCCAGCTGCTGCAGGAGACCTGGGCTAATAAGTCATGCAATAAGGCCTTGACATAGGATAAAGCAGAAAAAAAGCAGGCGATAACACACAGTCTGAGAAACAGAGAGTCTGGACCCATTTGCTGTGAGATGGCCAGTCTGTGTGGATTTTCCTAGGTGTCTGCGAAAGATCATCGCTGCGCCAGAGCTTGTTAACTATTAGGTGTAATATTGCCTGGTAAAAGCAGGCTTCCTTTGTATGAGACCAGTACGGAGATATTAAGGTGACTTGTCACGCCGTATTTCAAAGAGAGGAGCTTGTGCAAGGTCCTGGATGCCCAGGCTGGCACGCTGCCCGACCACGGCTGGTCGCAATCAAATCGTGATACTGAAGCTGGAAAAAGAAACAGGAGCCTACGTGATATCGTGGCCCATTGCTTGAACAAGGGAAAAGGTGTATTAAGGGGTCCATGAGTCGCAGAGGACTCCTCTGCTCAGGAGCTTGTCGCTGGCTGCAGCTTCGTCCTGTGGCATCTTCACCTACTTCATCCCTCGTATGCTGGAGATGATCAGTGGCCTGTGACAGGCCCTCACAGGTCCCACGCTGGCTGGTTGCTTGCTTTCTAAGTTTGGGTTGAGAAGGCACGAGCCGGTTTCTGGGGCTACTCTTAACAGTGCTCGTGCTTGGAAATACGCGCCATGTGCCCACTGCTGAAGATCAAAGGTTGCTCAGACCATCACCCTGGTGTGAGTGCGCCCCTAAAATTTGCATTTAGTATGTCTTTGTGATGAAAAGGTGGCAAAAAGGCAGTTTTTAACTCTCCACTGTTGCTTTCTCAGGGTACTTGGAGCCAGTAATTCCACGACATGCCCGAATGCTACTGAAAAATTGCAGTGTGACCCCTCTGACAAGCACAGCTCTAATCACAAGGGCTGAGGCCAGTGGCAGAAGTCACTGGGGGGAGGAGAGGGCATTCGGGGAAGGTCTCAGTGGTTCCTTTCTGCTCTCAGAGTTTCCAAGTGTGACTAATCTGGGTTACGCGTTTGCTCCGCTCCGCGTGTCTCGGGAGCTGATGTTCAGGAATCACTGTCGGGCTGTGATAGCTCTGCCAAGGAGAGGACGAATGCCCCCCTGGGAGAGGAAACAGAGGAAATCTGTGCCTGTACTCAACTGAACCATGCCCTCTGTTGTGAAACCTTGAGAAATTCCCTTAACCTGGGTTGCAATTTTCCATGTAAAGGTGGCAGTAATATCTCCTGACATTAGCAGTCTGGTATGGGGATTGATTCACTGCACTTGCTCTGGGTAGGGGAAGTTGCTAAGCTGAAAGCTTTTGTTTAATTTTCCACTGTGCTTATTTTCCATGCCTTATGCTAGGCCTTTGCCATATTAGGGTTAGCCTCAGTAAAGCAAAGATGTCGATTTGAGGCTGGAGGAACTGGAAATTAAGATCCCTAGCTGAGAAGAAGTCCAGTGGTCAACACTACCAGATGTGGTAATGTGAAAGGAAGAACTAAAAAACATGGGCCTTAAAACCTCAAAATTCTGTTGAAGAAAGTTTTTTAAATTATGTTTTCTTAAGCCTAAAATGAGCATGTTTTGCAATAGCTGCTGGTAGATGGACATGGGAAAATGGTTTATTTAGCCGTTTGGTTGCTCAGATAAAAAAAAATTAACTGAGAGGTATTCTAATTTGAACTTCTAACACTAAGAAAAGAGATTTTAATAAAAATGCCTCCAGTTTTGTGGTATTGGCTACATCTATATTCAAAAAAGCACAGGCCAGAATTTCCATCCCAGAGGAAAAATGGCCTGACATGGCTTGTGTCTATACAGTTAAGCTTTCCTTCCTCCAAAATAGGGTGGATGCACCCAAACTGTCTCCAGGCATCCAGCCTGCCATGTACTGAGCATTCATGAGCACTGGCCAAAGCCACGGCAGGGAGAGGCTGACAATTAAACAGCCTGGGTGATCAGGAGGTGGTGATTGGCCCTGGAGAGATGCAAACACAAAATTAGCCCTGGTGTCCATCCCGCAGGCTTTGCGTCCATCCCTGCTGCTCAGATCGCTCAACCATCTCCTGCTGTGATCTGTCCTTCCACAAAAAGTGGGGTGTCCTCCTCCTGGTGCTCGGTCCATGCTCTGCAGAGAGGGGTGACAAAGCAATAGGTTGTGCTGGCACGGTCCACCTTTCTGCACCATGAAACCCTCCCTTGCAAAATGCCTTGGCTGGACATAAACAGCTGGATGGTCCCTCAAGCAAGTCCTGCCTGGATCATTATCATGATAATACAGGGGTCATTTTTAGAAGGCTTTTAGGCTTAAGGCTATGATTCCCAGTTTTATTCTTTCTTTGCCACATGGAAGCATATTTTTTTTAAGATAAAAGAAGGTTTGCTCAGGGCTGAGCCTTCACAAGCAAAGCCAGCCACACCACACTTGGACACACGTGCCTGCCTATCTATCTCAGAGAGTTCATTGCCTAAATACATCAGGGCAGAATGAAAGACAGAGCTAGGAAGGGATTTGCTTGAGGTCATGCAGTACTGTATCATGCAAAGGTAAGACCTAGCTTAGGTTTTTAGGCACTGTCGTAGTCACAGGTTACGCTCCTTTTTTTGCTTTGAAAAGCAGATGAGGGCAGTTCCACTAATTCCATTTCCTTCTGATATTTAACCTAGATATAATACAAAAGTCATGTTGAAACTGCTGAAAACTGAGAGACAGATATGTATGCTTTCCCTCCCCAGCTTCTTTCTTTCCTCTTTTGCTCTCTCCAGGTCTAAGGGCTTAATCTGCATTTATGACACATTTCTCCAGCTCACTTCAGCACCAGCACCAGCAAGATTCCTGTGCTGAGTTTGCTCTCTGGGTCTGCAGCCCTGAATACCATCACCCCAAACAACTCTCATACACTGCTGCTGCAGAGACCCTAGCAGATCTGGAGTCCGCAAGACATCTTCTCCCAGCTCAGTTCCTCCAGGGCCATGCCGCGCCTGCCTCTGACCTTACACACCCAGACAATGATGACTCTCTCCTGTTTCTCAATGTTTGATAAAATCATGCTTGTTTTGGCTTGATAAAATGCAGACAAATCTTAAGCCAAAGGAAAGATATCTGAGTCACTCTGACTTTCTCTTAAATAAATTGTAATAGATGCATAGGAGGAAAAAGGAGATAACGAATGAATGAGGATGACATAAGTTGGATTAGTAAGAGGAGACGGTGTTGGAATTTTGCCCCTGTGATGTTTGAGTCCCTCCCTGAAATTTCATTTCCCTTCCTCTTCTTATGCAGTCCCAGGAGAGGAGCTTTCTCACACATTGAACCTTTTGAGAAAGCCTCAAAGCCTAATGGGCACCCTGCAATCCCCCACTCTGATCTTCTCCCTTAGGATGCTGTCCAAGCTCGATTGTGTTTGATGGGATTTCTCAATGAGAAGCACCCCAGCTTCAGTCAGCACAATTGCTTCTGGAAGAGTTTACAGTTATTGCAAGAAGTCAGAAAAAAAGTCACCCACAATAGCAGCAACCACCACCAGTACCCACTGGGAAAACATAAAAGAGGTGGGCCAACAGGCAGCTCTGGGAATGATTCCCATCCTTGCGGGAGTCCTGTAGTAAGTCAGAACAAGAAATGCAGATTTTTTAAACTCCTAAAACAATCAGGACTTAAAAAACCATCCTGCAGTTGTGCCCATGACATGCCACAGGCTTGGAAAACTGGGAAGCACATTGCACTCTACTGTACACAGCCTTGGTCAAAAATAAAGGTTGCTCTCTAGGTCCATCATCACCCCCATTGTCGCTGGGCCAAGGCTTATGGAAGTCCATCCATCAGTGATTGACTGCAATCAAATCCCTTGGTCTGTCTTGACCAATGGACTTTTATGGAGAACTGTCACCTCTTCACTCACAGTACTGGACCTGCGTTAATGAGGGCCATTAGATAAAATGCATGAAGAATATTTGGGAAAGGAGCCAGAACCCCTTTGCTTCTGGAAGCCCGTTTGCAGCAGGCAGGGGTCAAGGAGCTTCTCACTTATTCTTCCTATCTAGCCACATGAAATTTGCTTTCCTTGGTGCCTAGAGGCCCAGCTTGAGCAAGTGGGACAGAGGAGAGGCCCCTCTTCACTCTTAATCCCCTGCCCCTCCTGGACCATCACCACACTTGTGCCATAGCGTGGTGGTTTTGAAACTCTCTTGAGTAATGAAAACTATAAATTTCACCTCCCTTGGACTGATAAGATCTTCTTTTCTACATTTTGACCAAGCTTCTGGCGCAGGAAGGGAGAGCAGACACCTCTGTCATCATCTGGCAGCCTGGCTTACAGCCCAGTGTGCAGAAGCACAGTCTCTCCTATCGAATTGCCTAGGTCCCATCCAGCCAAGGGAGAGAAGAAGGGTCTCCCTCATGTCCACTGAATCATCCCTAGAGATGCTTCCTTCTCTACATAGACTGTGGAAGAGGCCTGGGTGCTTGTGATTGTTTTCCCCCCACACTTAGGCTAAGCACCTGTTTTTTAGGTATTGTGGAGCCCAAGTAGCCTGCCCAAGGGAGATGTGGGGTTTCATCTAGCTCTCTGTGTTCGTTGTTTGTTGCTCCAGGGAAGTGGGTGGTTGTTTCCCAGCAGGCTGCTCACTAGACTATGTTTCCTTCCTATATATTTTGAGGCTCGCATTGTAGATATTGACTTTCTTTTCACATCAGTCAATATTTAGCTCTTGAGTTAATAAATACTGAGATTTACTTGAACAAAATCAATGCGTCCTAAGCTCTTTCTACCATCTTTCATGTTTCTGCCCTGAGGCTGATGAGTCGGAAAACCCTGTCAGGCTTTCAAGGCCTGATTCTACAGTGGCATTCATTGTTTGAGTTTATTCTGATCACAAAAGGTCAAATCCTCAGCTGTATTGAATGCTACCTGGAGTCATCATGGTTCATAAGCTCACATAGGGAAGAAAGTAAAGCACAGGGAGTTTTGCTCAGTTTTGTTTGAACAGCTCCACATTGATGTCAGCAGGTCATTCAGTGGATTGAATGGGTGTTGGCATCTTTCTGACAGCATATGTTTGAGTTTCTGCTATGTTCCGTATCTTTGGTCCCTCGGATCCTCACAGGTTACCACACCTCAAGGTGAGAACCTTTGAAAATCACACCAAAACTACGTGACCCATATTTGCCCTACCATCCCATAGTGGAAGAGTCTGGGGTGCATTCAGGGGTCTAGCATGGTACCTGGATGCTACAAACTACTTTGGTCATCCCATCTCCCAAAAGAATATTGACGAGTGGGAGGAGGCCCTCTCATCGGATGATCAGAGATCTGAAAATCTTCTCGGAAGAGGAGAGCCTGGAAAATCAGATTCATTTACTTTGACAAGGTGAGAACTATTAAGGAGCAAGATAAGGATTGTATACTGTGCGCGTAGACTACAAGGGGTAGCTTGAGATGCAAGCCCAAAGAAAACAGGTTGGAAGGGACATCTGGAGGTCTTTGTTTCAAAACGTCGATATTATGTCCAACTTTCCTCCCAGAAAGCACTTAAACACTCACTTAACATTTTGCATTTGATAAAGTTTCATTGACTTCACTTCTGCAGAGGGTTACAAGTTTTGCTAAGTACCTGTGCCCTTTCTTGAAGGTGAGGGTACAAGCACTTTGCTGAAACAGGTGCTGCAGCGACAAGTGTTGTGGAGAAAATGGGCAGAAAACAAAAAGACTGTATTGTCCTATTTTTTACATGGTGTTGCTAAAGGAAGCTGTTGACACATTTTCTTGATGGATGTTGCTCCATAAGCAAAAGAACTAATGAAACCTGGTTTCCTAGTCCCCTGCATGTCTGCGTCCTGCAGTGCCTCCAGTTCCTCCCACTGTCCCCCACCATTTCTGTCAGCATAAGGAAAAAAATGGTATTGCTGATTGGGCCCTGGAGTGCTGAATGGTGGGCTGGTAGGCATCTGCTGGCTGGCCAGTTGGCTGCTGCATTGCAGAGTGGGTAAGGGGTTGACTTTTCAATAGTGGGCCCTTTAACATTGGTTAATTTGCTTTTAATTTATCTCCTTTACCTGGTTGCTGATATTCACGAAACTTGTAGGAACTTCATGCTTTCACAGAGTGGCAAAGACCTTTTTATCAAACTGGGGCTATATTAGATAACTCGCTTAGAAGTTTTGATGCTTGAAGGCTAAGCAGAACGACCACATGGGCATCGATTTGTTCAGGAACCAGGCTAGGAGAGCAAAATAACTCCAGGCCCAATAAAAAGAAGCATTTTTCAATTCTGCTTTTATCAGTCAAAGCTAAAAAGGCTATGAAAGCCTTTTCCTTCTCCTTTTAATTGGAAAAATAAAATTCACCCATGCATGGAAGCCTTGGAAGCAAGTTTTTAGCCCAAAGCACAAACTATTACCTGATGAAATTATTCTTTGAGAGGCCAAATTTCAAAAGAAAACCTTGGCTTGGGGTGCTTTTGTTTGTTACTTCAGAAGATTAAACACCAAATAGTGTGGAATAAAGGCAAAAGGAGGCCAAATACCAGGAAAATCTTAAAAGTGAAGACTTCTGTCTGATAGAATTGCCTGCTGTGGGAAGCAAGGGAGGCCCATGTTGCTCATACTTTTAAAGTTAGATTAGGAAAAGAATGAAAACATTTACCGACTAATTTCTGGATCCCGTTTCTTGTAATGTTAATGAAAATACTCTGACTGCAGAGGGTTCAGCACAGTCTTCTCCGTTATCTGTTAATCACTCTCTCTCCCCTCTGAAGCTACCTATAATGTCCATTGCTATGGTAACCGAGCATGGTATGTATCACAGACAAGACGACATATGCATCTCTTCCGGCTTTAATAGCTCGTCTGATTAGGCTGCCGTCTTCCTTCATTTCCACGTTCCCCAAAGGAGGTGCATACGCTGACTTCAGTGGGTTTGCATCTCTTGGTGGGCAGCCGAGATGCTCACCCGCTGAACCAGCCAGCAACGTGAAGCCCTGCGGATTGTCATCCGAACCAGCTTCTCACGGACCATAAATTTGTGATGTGTTCCTCTGAGGTTTAATTAAATGTATTTTTCACTCGGTGGCAAGAAAATATTTTGAAAGAAACAATGTTAAAGTGTAATTACCCAACAGCTAAACATGTCTAGAGAAATGGGAGTTATTCTTGACTTTGTCAGGCAGGTCAGTCATTAAAGTTTAACAAACGAAGCCAATATTTTATCCCTGCAAGTCTGCAGGAGCTAACATTGATTCATTGGTTATTTGCTCATCCTGCCTTTCCAAAATACATACCCGTCAATACCCAGTAGCCTCGCAAACATGAAGGTCATTATGAAACAAGCAGATAGTTGCCCACAGTGCTGGGAAGATTTATACCATCTTGCAAAGTGCCAGCTACAGGGAAAGCTCAAGGTTTTAGTGGTAAAGGCAGAAGCTGGTCTTCTCCATCACAGAAGGACATGCCAGGTCTTTGGTGTCATCCAGCAGTCCGTTCCCCTAGGTATCTGCCTACTGCGCCTTTGCTTAACACTGAACCCAGCCACATATTGGCCAAAAGTGCAGCACAGAGGGTAAAGTATTGCTTGCTGCAAACTCCTCTAAAAATAGCCTGAGGTCCCTGACATCAACCTGGCTGACACCAGCCTTGGCCAGGGTGACCTGAAGAGCACAAGTAATAGCATGCTGGTCTCGTAATGCTGGGCAGGTGACAGGGCTTGCCTCATTTCCCCTCCTGAGCGCTGAGCTTGGTGCTTTGCCTTCCTCTTGTTCGCCCTCCCTCCCTCGAGAGGTAAGCACCAACGCTGAAAGTGTGGGCATGATCTGAGCTCGCTTCACCAAGCAGAAGCTGGATGAAGATACGGTTGCATCCCCCAAACGCATGAGGGGAAGTGAACATCAGAGAGGGAGGAGAGCTTGTTAAGCTGAAAGCTGGGTCTGAAACATGAGCAACTGGATAAAAATGAGGCAAGAATATATCAAGGCTGGAAATGAAATTTTTTTCTAGTCTAACATCCCTAGCTTTAAGGTAGAGCTAGCAGGGCCTAAATATAACACCCAGAAGTTTTTGCTCGTCCTTTGCAAGAAATCGTATTTCATATCTGTGGGCAAAATCATTCATACTTGGTGAGTTTCCTCATCCTCCTCTTACACCATTTTTACGTTTTCTTCTGCCTGCAGCAAAGCTCCCCAGGAACTCACTTCCAGCCCAAATCCCAAATCCCAAATCCCAAATCTCGAAACCCATTGTCTCCTCTGAAGTACATTGATGACTCAGAGCCAGGGAGCTACACTACAAAGAGTGGGCTTCACTGGAGAGAAAAGCTGCAGTTTTTTTTAAGAAGCAATGAAGGTGCCTGAGGTATCCTGAGATAAAAAGAGGAAGAAGATAAGGCAGCTTGGTTTTACTGGGAGGCACGTTCACAGAAATCAACATTGTGATTGCAAGTATAAACACCTGAAGTCTCTGCTGGGGTGGTAGGGCTTATGCATGTTATTCCTGCTAAGGAAAAAAACATGCATTTCTATGTGCCAGATGTGAGGAGACTGTATTTCTGACAGAGCTGGCTCTCTCAGCTGATTGTCTTTTCCCTTGAAGGACAGGAAGATTTTCTGCTACCTATAATTTCCTCCCACTGAGTGTTTTGGTGAGGCTGCTGAACTCTATTGCCCAAGTTGTTTAGGGGCTCACAAGTTATTCTGAGTGAACATGTGAAAAGCTGAGCCCTGGGCTTCCCTCTAGCCACCAGCCTGCTCTTAAAAAGCCCACAGAAATGTAAGTACTCTTGAGCCGCTCTGTTGAGTTTGGCTAACGGGGTCATGAGTTGGGAGGGGAGAAGGCAGAGAGGATGGGAGAAGTGATGCAAAAACCTTATTTCACAGAAAAACAGACCGAAGACACACAGCTTGCTTAAGAGCAAGGAGAAGCTCTGACTTAGGGGTGAGACCATCTCAGCCTATAAGAGCAACACCTCTAGTAGCTTCTTGGTTTCTTTGTTCTTGCTGTCCTTTAAACAGTGTGACAAGATTGAAAGGCTTCAGATGGACTGCAGCTTCTTGGAGGCTCATTTCCTGATCATTCCCTGACTGTAAATGCAGATATCTTCCTGCTATTACTGGAGGCAGCTCCCGAGTCTGGCAGCAATGTATCCTAACCCATTCCTCCTGCTTGTGTGAATAAGGCACTGCTGGAACGGGTTGGGGTTTCTTTCCACTCATGCATTGTTTCCTAGTGTCAGTAATGAGAAAAAATAGCTATATAGGCACTTTGCATGTCTTTTTACATGATACTGGAGTCTTTAGTATCCCATCTCCCAGGAGGATGTGAATATGAGTTGTTTCCTCAGGGCTCACACATACAAGGTTCAATCAGAAGAATGCTTGAATAATTTTTTTTTAAACCCAGTCAGATGGATTTTTTTGGATGCTTGGGAAAGTTTAAATGCTGCCCGTGTAGACAACACAGGTAAGCAGGTGCCACAGGACAGGTGGAGCAGATGGAGACTTCTTTGAGTCTTTGTACACTCTGGGTGTAGTCCCCTACATCCATCCATTCCTACCCAACAACCCAGATCACTCGTAGGAGCTGGAGTCATTGTCAATGCATAATTTCTTGTCAGTGATGACAACCTTGTGTTGTGTATGCAGTAAGGGGTCAGGTGTGCTAAATATCTTAAGCCTGCTTAAAACTTTCGTTCTCGAGCTGTGCTCTGTGCTCTGGTGCTTGGGAAATCTGGGTTTATGCATAAAACCAGGCCTTCTGTATAATATTGTGTGGATGGAAAAAGAAGCCAGGATTCAATCCCTGAGCAGTTGATCATGTTTGAATGTGTTTACGTGGTATTCAGCCATGTCTTTGCTTTCTGTCTTATCATCACAGTCTTTCAGCTGTTCCAATGTGCTTCTTGATTTCAGTCTTCTCCCCTTGCTTCTTTATTAAAAATCACTCCACTTTTCATATAGTATGGCCCAAAGACATCTATAGCTCCTTTAGGAAGTTGGACCAGATGATCTTTAGAGGTTCTTTCCAACCCCAGTTTTCTGTGATTCTGTGATTCTGTTTGATACCTGCTCCATTTAAGGCAGATGATCCTGTTCCCCAGGGCAGTGCTGTGGGTGTCTCGGACAGATACAGCTTCACAATGGCACCAGTGTTTCCTTTAGTACATGTCTTTAGTAGTTCCTTTAGTAAGTGTCTATGACACTTACTTCCTGAGCAACAGCTTTAGCTAAGGAATATCTCTTTAAAAAGCTACTTCTGGAGGAAATCCTCAGGTCTGCTCATGCTGCCTGAGAAACACAAATTAATCTTTTTGTTCCTGTCCTACATTTTTTTTCCTCTTGTACTGTTGGCCCTTTTCCTATGGGCCACTTTGGTGTTTATTGGAAGTTCATGTTGACCAGAATGTTTTTCCAGTGTGTTGAAGAGCATCCTAAGCAATTCAGATGTGTCTGCCAATTGCATGGTGTCATTTGCATAAAATAAAACTGCTATAAAACCCGTTGTCGTGAGATTCATCCCAACTAGGCTTCTTACTACACTGTATGGGAAGATGATGAAATGTTAACAGTTACTCTATGAAATCTTCTGACTTGATGTGGTTGCTTAATTTTCTCTGTGTTCTTATTGCTCCACGGGAACAATTGTCGTTACAATGCTCTTATCTGGAACAATTATAATTTTGTTACTTGCTATAATGCTTCTCTCAAAATCAAAAGAAATATTCTCAAAAATACTTTTAATATCCTCTCACTCACTCTAAATACCTCTCACTCTTTTTCTACTCACAATTAGAGCATCAGTATTTGATCTGACCTGCCCACACACTTTCCCATATTTCACCCTTTACTTCCTATAAAACTTAACTGATCTAGCTGGCAATTAATTCCCCAAAGCCCTGTAATATATATCTTCATATACTGGTGGCAGTGGCATGGGTATTATTTTCAGTCAATCACCTGATATCTCCTCTTGTTATTAGGACAGGGGTAGTCCCTTATGGTGATGGGGCATGTGCTGCTAAAAGGATGAAAGGGACTGTTATTACTGCATTGTCCTTTCTGTTTCTTCATCGGACACTGGCTCCGGGTTGATAGCTTTTTTGTTTTGCAAGCTACCCTCTAGATGTTGGCCTAGCAAGATTGTGTCCAGGTAGATGACTGTTTAGCAAAGTACTCCTTCCATGGCTCCATCTTATCATTTGTGTTTGCTGTCAGTCTACCAGGACTGTTCTTTTGATGCTCCTAGCACTCACCCAATGGTATTCCTGTGGAATGTAACCTTCTTTTTTCCATCTCAGTTTCAGATCTTGTTTTCTTGGTGCTTCTTTTAGTTGTTGAGCCTTTCTGTGCCCTGGAAAGGTTTATTTGCCCAACCTTTGGAGTTTTTGCTCTGCTTGTCTCCTCTATTGTGCTTTTATTTCCACTCTCCCATGATCCTTGGCTCAGTTTGCATTTTCCCTGTAGTGTTCTTGTTTTGATGTTTGTCCAGCTTCTCCATGTTTGCTTAGGCCTCCCAATAAGTTCCCTACTGTGTTCTCTATTGCTTTCTTAAATATTTCCCATCTGGTCTGCACTGAGATTTCTTTATGATTCCAGATTAATGGCCTGAAACGCTCTCCAAGCATTACCTTCTCTGTCTCTCTCATAGACTTGTCTTTTAACTTTGCAAGATCAAATTTTGCTTCAGTGTCACCCATCTTTCCCTTGGGCTTTAGTGTATTTCTCATCCTTCCCATAAGTAATTCGTGATCACTGCTGCCCTTCAGCATTCCAATAGACTTTCACATCCAGCAATGACTCTGCTGTGTCTTTTACAGATAATCATGTGGTCCATCTTTTTTTTTTTTTTTTTTTTTTTTTTGACCATCTGGTGACCCCGCATAAATCTGTGAGGGAGCCAAATACCACCAGTGATCCTACTATGCACCTCCCAGCAAATTCCCAGCTTCTCACCATTGCCATTTCCTGTCCCAATTCCACATGGCCCAGCTTATTCTTTTGCTTGTTATTTTTGCTTTCATCCTCTGTGTTCCTAGCTTTCACCTTCAGAATTGCCTCATAAGCTGGGGCCTCATTTCAGATGCTCTGTTGATAAAATTTATCTTTCCCCTTCTCTGCAACTTGCTTTGGTGCATAACAGCAAATCACACTTAGGCAGAGATTACTGCAGGCTGCAGTAAATATTGCTGTGACAATCTTCTCAGACATTAGCTTCCAGTTTTTCACAGAAGTCCCTATGCCTCTTGAGCATGGAGGCAGTATTGCCTCTATGTTTTATTCATCTGGAAGAAAAAGAAGTGTAATATCCACATCAGCTCTGTTATCATCTACCCCTCTAGGGTGTCTCCTGCTTGGCAGCTATAGACACATAACTCGGCTGTGCTGCTTGCCAGCCTGGGGTCAGAAGCAGGTCTAGAAGCCCATCTCAGCAGCTGTGTGACATGTTCAGCCATTCTCCAAACCCCATGACCATGTCCACTTGCTTGGGTCAAAAGCCACGTCCATCAGCTTGAATTGCAAAACTGTTCTTGCAACAAGTTTTGGATGTAATGCCTCTTTCGGCCAGTCCAGTTTGTGAGAAATTCTTGCCATCCTTTTGGACTTCTTGGCACAAATATCACTGGCACATTCATATCTTGACTTCCAAGACTGATGAATTTTGACTGCTCTAACTTGAAATCTGGATTTTTCCTCCAACCACATAGACTGCCCAGACAAGGTGAAAGGAGCATCCTTAGCAGAAGATGCAAGTTTCCTTTTGCCTTAGGTGACACAAATTCCTGACATTTTATTCAGTAATATTTGATGTGACATTTCCAGGTTACTGCCATCCTACCACATAAATAAGGGGCATCAAAGTGTCTGTATCCCAGCATGGGAACAACCTGTCTTCCTTTAAGTTTTAGGATATATGATGAGATGTTTATAAAAATATTTTGAACTAGGAATCACTGTGAGCAGAGAGGGATTAAGTAAAAGAAAGGAATTCAGTTTGAAATTAAGATACCTACATTTAGGTGTCTACATGTGAAGTGGGTATCTGAGCTCCTACTGTAGTGAATGGAAATTCAGTTGCTGCCTAAATACAGTCACCCAGTGTTACTTGAGATATTTACTGGGCAGCCCATCTTGCCTGCAGCTGTTAGTCCAATAAGGCACAGGACTCAGGTCTTGTGTTGTATCATCCAGCCCCATGTGGACATCTCAGATACTTGATGCCACTTCAAACAGCAGTCAGTGTCTTCATTTACACTAGCTGAGCCTCTAGTCAACACAATCGATGCAGTCCAGACTCAGCTAAGCAAACAAAAGTGTTGAACTTTGGAGTCAGCTGAATCACTTTGCAGCCCCGTTGACTGTACAGACCAAATCTCCATTGATTGCAGTGGAAGCTCAGGTGCCCATGGAGGCACTTACGCTCATGTGCCTCACCAAGGTGCAACAGGGGCATTAGCTGCCTCAAGGAATGATGTCATCACCTTGTCATATCTCTTCTGTTACCACTGCAAAACATCCCTTTTGGATGAACAGTGAACACTTCCCAATACATTTTTTAATAGTCCATTGTAGAATCATCTCAGAAAGACCCAAACCTGATTCACTATTGTTTTGCTCTCAAGTTTGCTGCTTAAACTACCTGCAGAATAGTGTGAGAATGGTAGTATTTGCCATGCATTTTGCGAGGGGTGGGAGGGGGTGCAAATTAATACTTTAAGTCCAGGGCAATTGTGAAGGAGATTCACTGGGAACTTCCTACTAGCCAGACCTGGCATCCTGCAGAAGGGATCCCAGACAGTAGGGTTAAAAAAGCAGAGCCAACTAGAAACAGCAGGGATCCCTGATGGCATTTGTGAACAGCTGGAGCATACCTGAAGACACTATTTGAACTTGGAGGAATAGCTGAAATGTAATGAGCAGAGCAGAGCGACTTGGTCTGTGTTTCGTCATGCTCCATGTGAATGAAGCAACACATAACTGGTGTTTCTTCATTTGAGAGTGCTTGACTCTTTCTGCTATCATGAAGTTCATTCCCTTTTGGGGATTGTTAATGCCAACATGCGTATTGATTGCATATCACCCTTATTTGCAAAACTGTAGTCCAGCTGTTGAACTTGTCTTACCAGCTGAAATATACAGCACAGCTGGGCCTAACCAGGGCTGGAATAGGATATCAGAGGAGGAAATCAGCTGTAACTGATCTCTTTGCTTAACTATCCTGAGCCAAAGTCCCAACAATGATTCAGATTCTGGGTCTGGAAGGAACTACATGATAATCTAAAGCTGACCTACTGTATCATTCAAGCAACAAAATTTCACTTCAGTGTGAAGTCCACTGATACAGGACCATGCTAGAACACATCTCAGGAGACCTCCTTTCTCGACTCACAGCCTGTTACAGGAACACTCAATACCTAAGAAGAAATATGCATTTATTTATGAGGGAAACCAATAGGCAGTTCTCAAAAATACATAGCACAGTGTCTGCATTTGTGAAAAACCAATGAGAAGTGTATCAAATTGCCAAAGCTACTCTACAGCAAAAAATGATGACTAAGACCATGGCCACACCAGAGAGAGCTACTATCACCTGATTTCCCATCCTAGTGATTTTTGTCATTGTTCTTTTCTACTTATGCCTTTAGGGGTGGTCCAAGCTTCTGAGTGATGTGTTGCGCAGCCAACATATAAACACATTGGCTTAGAGTGAGAAGATGATACAAAACAGACCATGGTTGCTTAGACTGACTCTTCTCCAGGCCAAATCTCTGATGAAATCAAGCTTTTATTCCAGACAGATTCATATTTTGTGACAAATGTATTAAACAGAGATTTTTCTTTTCTTCTGAACCACTGCAGTTCACAGACCCTAAACCTCAGCCATCTCAGTGGATGTGGGAGAGAGCTCAGACGCAGTGATGGCATCTGGACCATGGCTTCCCATCCTCAAAGCACTGGCCCTCAGACTTGAATACTCTGAAGATGCCTAATGAAATCACAGCAAGCATTACTGAGAGGCAAAGCATAGGTCAGTGTTACTTGGTGCTGTGCTGGGTTGTCTGTAACGGTGAATAGGGGAAGGTTCATGGTTTCCACTAGAAGTTACTTCAGAGACTTTTTCAGCTTCCCTTTCCATCTAAACATTTTAATTGTGATAAAGCTTAGCACTCACAGGAGAGGTTTTCCAAGTTGCCTATGGGCATCTGGATGTGTCATTCCTATTTAAACAGACTTCCAAATATGAAGGCAACATGGAAAATCTCAGCTGTTTGAAGAGATGCAGAGGGAGTGGCCTGAAGTCATAGGGGAATTTTCATTTTCTGGGCTTTAAACATTTAACTCTCCTATCTCAGTCTCAGAGTGCCTAAGACTGACCCACACTTTTCTGCATTAAACCATTGGAACAACTCTTGCCCCACTGGCAAATGCAACCTTTTCCAACTTCGGATGCTGCCAGCCACAGTTACATGCATAGTTAGGAGACTAACATCATTAACAACTGTGAAAGTTGGTAGTGGAGACACTCATCTTACGCTACACTGTTCCCTGCAAGAGCACCCATTTGTCCATGCAGTGCCACCACAATTGCAACACGGGGAAAGTCTCCAGCTGGTATAAGGTGAAAATGCTATGGCATGAAAAATCTGGGAGATGAAGATGTGCTTTTCCATTCAATCCATTGCAGCCAGAATTGATAATCTGCACAAACTGCAGCTCCTATTCAAAATCTCTCCAGCCTTAGGGATAGAGGTGGGACGAGGAAGATGAATTATAGATTTAGAAACAGGGTGTCAATGTTCATATATTCACAGATTTTAAAACTGGAAGGACATTTACGATCACCTTTCTTGACTTTCCCCAGGACCCAGAATTTCCCATGCTTTGATGGGAGCTAATTACAACACCTAGGATGCTGTTACATTTCCAAATAAGTAGACACGGCCACTGCCTTTTTTGAAACAGGAATAAAATCTCAGCAGCAACCAAACAACAACTTCCCTTGTCTCTCAACCTCCCCCAAAATGCTTATACAATTGAAAATGAAATTGCTCTTCTGGGCTGAGCTGCAGCCGTGCTCCTCAGAGGCTCCTTCAATCCAACTGGCAAAGGAGGGGGGCTGGCGAGGCTTAAACAGCTCGTGTTTGCAAAACAGTTTAGAAATAAAGACTGCCGTGCAGCACTGAGTCATGCAGCTGAGGCTATGGAAAAGTGAAGCCTGTGGAGCCTAGGAATATGCCTGGATCCCTTGTGGAGAGCAGCTGGGATCTGTGGGGAAGTGTGAGTTGATATTAGCAGTAAAAACTTGGGAACGAGCTTCGGGGATCTCAGCACTACCCACTGCCCCAGGAAAGGTGAAGTCTTGGAGGCTTTTGCAGGCAGAATAGCCTGTTTGGGACCCATATGCATTGAGACTTGGGTCACGTATCCTGATCTGCACTACAATAGCATAAGCCTGGCCTACCACCATGGAGGGAAGCACTGCTGCTCTGGATTAGCGTTAACCTTGAGCAGAGAAGAGAACTGACCTGCTCAGCAAAACCAGGTTTAACCAAAGAGGAACAAGACTGCATAATTTTTATATATCCAGAATAACTCTCACTGTCAGTCTTGGGCACCCATCTTGCCTGGTTGCCATGGTAACTGGTGCCCTCCCAGTCTCTGTTGCTCATCGCTATGTCAGTGATGACTCCCATCTGATGGATGAAGAACTGGGGCAAAAAGGTCCTTTTTCAGACCCTCCCTGCTCTGGGAGTGAGGAACCATTCAGCCATTTCAGGCCTCACAACAAGCCATGGTACCGGGAAGCTGTAGGTGCCTGTTCTAGACGTCTCTTCCATTTTTTTTCCCCAGGGCCTGACCCAAATCTGCTAAAACCCACTGGATTTGAATCAACGCTTTAGGGGAGTTGAAAGTCTGCTCCAAGGTGTCTTTTCTTCCAGTTATGTGCTCTGCTTTTTGGAGAGAAAGAAAGGTCAGCTGAGTTTAAAAAAGTATGAGCATTTGAAAAAACTTGTTTTCTCTATTTGACTTTGGTATTGTGACCAGATCCAAGCTAACTTCCATCTGCAATATCAATTTGGGTAGGTTTTCTTTCCCTCTGTCTGCAGGGAGAGGTCTCTGTTAGCCAAATGATCATTCTTGGAATAATAAAAACTTGCAGCTGGAACGGAGACCCTGGCTGACTCAGACAATAAAGCCATGGGAAGGCGTGCAGAGAGCAGAGCTTGCGTTGGCTTGCCAGGCTCAGAAATCGCCCTGTCTGTGCAGCTGCTTGCCTTCACCCCTCTGCAGATCAAACCCTTCAAAATGAACCCACCTGATGGCATGGAATAAAAGTGGAGAGGAGAGAAGGAAAACTCTGCCTGAAATAGTAGTGATACCTTCAGAGAGAGGAGAAGGCATGCAGCCTGCAGCTTACAGTCCGCATGTAACAGCCTGTGTAAGGAAGAAGGAATAGAAACAGAAACAGGAAAGAAAATACCACCCTGTATTACTCTGCAGATTTGGGGATCTCCTGTTTCTGAGTGAATATCGTCAGCTACCGTAATAGCTGAACTGCATCAAAACAACAAGCTGAGATGTCTTTGGAATCCATTTAAGCCTAAAATTCCTTTAAGCATGGGCTTAAATTCCCTGCTTTGCAAATCAATATGTGCAGTGTGTGCAATAAATAGATCCCCAAAACCTTGACATTTCTAAATATTTTTAAAACATTAATATGACAAAATGCTACACACCAACACTTACATGATGTACGATGCACTGGTGACCAGCTAAAACAGACTAATGAGCTGCAACCCTGTGATGTGCTGTCATCTTGGCTCATCTCTAAAGCTGCTGGAGGTGAGAGCCCATGAACCACATGGCAGAAGATGCTCAACTCTTTGCTCATCCTGGCTGGGGTTTAGGGAATCACACCTGAGCCTAAGGGAATTAGGTACCCGACTTCAGCACCTGCCTGCATTTAGGCTTTGACCTGCAGACAGAAAGCAGGAGGAGGATCTTCTTTTAAATTCCATGATGCCCAAAGTCTCAGGAGATATTCTGGTTAAGATTTTGATCCAATGGACTCTTCTGATCATTTTACCTTCCCTCTTAGTCAGCTCTAACAAGGTTACAGCTGGAACCAGAAATTAGACCCTGTCTGTGATTCAAAATCACAGAGAGGGATTTGGAACAGAAGATTAGAGTTCAATGTGGCCTCTTTCAGAACTTTGGAACAAGAAGGTAAAATCTTCTCTTAGGCCAAAATGCAAGAACCAGCCAGCCTAACGGAAGACCTAAGATAACTCACTTTGCTTGTCCTTGCCTCAATTTACCTATTTGTAAAGTGCAGGGGAGGTTTTGTAAAGCATTTTGAATAAAAACTGTTGTATAAGTTGCTATTTGCTTGGTGCAAAGCACAAGGCACACAAAATACAAGAAGCAAGGGAGCACTTTATATTTGCTTTGTAGTGTTCCACTGAACAGGCATATTTAACCTTTTTCTCTCCTCATTTCACTCACAGGTCACAGACAACAATTCCTTCAGGCTGAAAACGTCCACCTGCTCCAGCATTTGATGGTGCATGTTTTCAGCTTGGGCATTTGGATCTGTTTCACTGCCCAAACAAGACAACTTTCCTTTCAGGCTGGGAAGGGCCAGCCCTGGCTCTTCTCATATTTAAGATTTTCTTAATAAACAGGGCGGACTTCCTCCAGAAAAAAACAGCAAGGCCCTGGTGTAAGACATTTCAAGTCTTTCCCACAACACTTTTACTCATGTGGAGCTGTATTGATCAGTGAAGTTTTTTGCCCTTGTATTACTCAGAATCTGAGTAATTTCATTTGAATGCAAATGAAAGCACAACTGCTTGTTCTATGTATGTACGTATGTATTTATCCATCCGTTGTCTATCTATGTGTCTATCTGTCATCTGTGCCATCTTTGCAGCATCTGAGTACCTTCCCCATAAATTCAGTGGCAATCAAGAGGACCCTAGTTAAATATCCAGAGTCTGTAGAAGAGCTGACAGGGCTGAAATGCTTTCTGGGGTGAGGTTTACAGCTCAGATTTGGAGATTTAATTTGCTTCCTTTCCTGATAGATTTTTATTTGCTAAAATCAACCTACAGAGTATGGAGGAGAAGCTTTACAGAGAGAATGTGTCTGTCCTCCATCATCATATAGCTCCCTCGGGGATTTCATCCAAGGTCCTAAACCACAATCAAGTTTGGGTGAAGCTGTGTCTGGAGGGAAGTCCTCCAGTCCTGCACTTGAGGACCTCCCACACCTCTCTGAGATCCTGTTCCCTGGGGAATTTCCACTGCTCTTTCTATTTCTTTCTGGTCTGAATTTCTCAAATTTCAGTTGGCAAGTGAAACTGCTTAAGAAAAAGAAACTGCTTTAGTTTACCTAAATGTGCTAGGCTAAAACCGCACATTGTTTGGACATTGGAAACAGCAAGGACTATTGCATGAGAGGAGTCAAGGCAGGGAGTAAAGATGAACATCAACTCATTTTTCTTTCTTTCATTGAGCAAAAACACTTGAAGGGATCTGTTAGGGAAGATGGGACCTGACGTGTGTTCAGAGAGCTGTGCCAAACCTGGAAATAGAGCTGGGGAGCCTCTGAGCTGCACCCAACCTGGAAATAGAGCTGACAAGTCTCTGAGGTGCCCTGAGGGACCTGGACTTGGTCCCGGTTCTGCCTGTGACCATGGCTTGGCTCCAGAGCCCGGTTTTGCAATCGGATCCAGTTCTCAGCTCTAGGCTTGGGTCTTGACTTGTTTTAGTGATAGAAGCTATTAGCAAAGTCCAGACCCAGATGATCATCCAACCCCTCATGCTCTGGGACCTGTTTCTGCTTGATCCCAATGAGGAGGACATCAGACTTAACATACTTCAACGTCAAGGGAGATGCCACTGTGAGCAGTTCTTCAGTTCCTGCAATAAAGAGACAGTGACCGTATAAATAATTCCCTCCTAGATCGAACTACCTGTGCCCCCACAGCTCCCACTGTCCCTATAGGGACCTGGTTTAAGGTCTATGTTACTCATCAGTGCACCGAGTTCTCCCAGTCTGATGGGCAGGTGCTTCAGTGGGTGAGGGCAACACAAAACTTGCCTGTTTTGAGGGGAAGCCCTGGCATTGGCCCTTGTGACATGCCACCACTTTGAGCTACACGTAGGGGTGGGATCCATCACAGAGACATGCTAGCAGCTACCCTTCCACCCCTGCTAATCCCTCTCTCCTCTCTTCTGCCATCCTTTTGGCATTGCAGCTATTCCTATCTCAGATCTTTCCATCTCTTCCTAAATCTGGAGCAAGGGATGGAGGAGAGGGAGGAGAACAACACTGGGAACATGATGTCAGTACTAGGATGAGGCAGGGAGAGAAGGGAGTTGAAGGGCTAAAGGTCCCTTCACGAAAACATGGTACTTTAAGAGATGCTTTACACTTCTGGTAGTTCTGGTCCCAAGACATCAGCTGTCTGGATTGAATAATGTACTTCCCCCTGCCCTTCTGGGCTTTTCTCCATGCATGTCCCCAAGAGGCCAATGTGTGCATCTGGCATGCCCACAGGGTGCTGGGGCTCTGTTGGGGATATGCTTTGCTCCTGCTTTTTCTCTGGAGCATGAGGAAGGGAGGTCAGAAGGACAGAAAATAGCATGTGATGAACCAGGGAGGGGGTAAGAAGGCACAAGGGATATTAGGGGAAGTGCAAGGAATTCTTTGGAAACCACAGGATTTTGTGGTTTCAGAAGCAAAACATCTTTGTTTGCATTTGTCTCACTAACAAAATGCAAGTGACTGTTTTTCCTTTATTCCTGATTTGGTGCCTGGTGGCAGCTCTGGCTTGGTGAAAAGCCGGGAGCAGTGTTACTGCTCCTGGTATGTGAGGACGAACTTGTGGTCAAGGGCCAGGCCAAAGAATCTCACTCCTATGCCAAGCCTTGCTGTGGGCTGACTGTCTCGGCCACGTGGCACGGAAATGCACATCAATGCAGCCCAAAACATCTAAGCATCGAGCTATCTTTGAGGGGACCAAGTAAGGCATCCGGCTCCTAGTCCCATCCCGGAGGAGAGTGACGTGGCTATGCCAGTCATCTGAGGAGAGGGAAGGGACAGCTCGCTCCAGCCAGTTTAGGAAATGCTGAGGAGAGGCCAAGGAAAAGTATTTTCCTGGTGATCTGGGCTCCTTTTTCTGATGGCAATCCACAGTTTCGGGCCCTCTGATAGGTGTTGCCCAGCCTGCCCTTTCCCAAAGCCCAGCAGCCTGGAGGCCCACATGCTCAGCTGGGCTGCAGGGACCAGTTTCAGTGAAAGTCTTTTTCAGCTGAACCCACCTTTTCTCTGACAGAAGCAGTTTATTTGATAGTTCGGGCTGGTGTTAATTCCTTTCCTGTTGAAGGTATTCAACTTGGCTTTGAATAATTACTCTCTATGCATTGTTCTGCATGTGCATGTTTGCAATCCGGTTTCCAGTCCCTGCCCCAACTCCTTTCCTTTTCCTTTCTTTTCTGTGTGCTTATCTAAGCTACAGAGTTACCCCCTCCTTCTCTTGAGCATGGTTCCCCCATATCCCACCTCGGCGTGCACCTTGTGCAAACCTGGCCTTGGAGAGCATGCCCTAAAAGGCAAGCTGGGTAGGGAACAGGTAGCCAGGGAGGTAGGAAAACACCTGCTGGATCTGGGTGGGCTCAGGCTAAGAACTATGCTGTTCGGCTATGCCAAGGCACAGATTTTAAGGCATCAAAAGAAAATGGAAACCACCTTTCATCCCACAGGGACTACACTTGTGTCTGTGGCCATCCTGGAGCTGAGAAGGGTTAATCCATGTAAAATCAGCAGCACCATCTGGGCAGGCAAAAAGAACTGCTGAGGAAGGTGTTGCTGCTGGAGCCTTTGGATTCTCTTCTAACACATTACTCAAGGCAAAAGAAGGACTAAGTGCAGATGACCAAGGTGGGCTGGAGGAGCAGCTCTTTGCATGAGAAATGACCCAGCAAAGGCTGTAGGCTGGGGCTCTGGTTACCGAGCTGCAAAGTCTGCCTGCTCTCTGGCCCTCAGGACATGGCCCTTGAAGGCACGGGTGAGAAACGTGCTGACACTTGGTCTGGATGAGAGTGGGCCAGTGTGTGAGCTCTCGTTAGCACAGAGAGAGCCAAGCTGGTCCACTGGATAGGCAGGATGTCTCCTTCTCTTGACTCCCCCAACTGTAGCGTGCATCTCATCAGAGGTGCTACCCTGAAGTGATACACAGATGCTGCTTCTTCCGTTTGGGCAGGAAATGTGATTCTGAGTCAGTGGAGCCAAGAAACAATGCAAGCAATGGGAAAATATTCAACTCGGTGGTTTTGGCTGGAATGGACAGCATTTCTCTCATACCGAAGGCCTTTCCAAGCTGAGTTTAGTAAGCAGCCCAACCTCGCCACCAGTCCATCTCTTGAGAGGAACTTCAGTGCTGGCAAGAAAAGCATTAGAGGAATGGAAGGGGGCATTCAACCTTGTTACCAGTCAGTAAGTGGGAACTTGGGTGTCTAATTCTCCTAGGAAGGTTTGGGGATCCCTCCGTCCCCTCTCTGCCTCTCTGCATATGACAAGTCTAGTAATCTACAGACCACAGAGGATGCTCTGCAAAGTGTGTCATAAAAATGCCCTTATGCCTCTCTCCTCAAATGATATCTTATCCCTGGGAGGAGAGCTTTGGGTTCTGCTCAGATAACAGACAAGCAACAGGTAGAGTCCAAGCTTACAGTGAAGGTCAGAAAATACTTCTTTTTTTATAAGCCTGGTGTTCTGTCTTTCCTGCCGTGCTCCTTCATAAGATAGTTCAATATTACAACTCCTGTTAATTATTCATCACTGTTTGTATTTGCTTAGGTAGCAGTTCACATCATGAACTCTCCTAACCTGCCCAGGGTAACCTTCCTGGGTTGAAAATTAGCTACTGGCAGAAAAGGCAGGCAGTTTTGATGAAAGGCAGTGACATGAACAGGCCCTTTTTGCTTCTTTCTAGACAGAGTCAGGATGACTTTGCAGCATTTCAAAGCATACATGATATTTGCTCTTCATTTATACCACTGCAGTGCCTGACCAAGGGATCAGCTTCTCCCAGAGGGACACGTCAGGACTGTGCGTAAATTTTGGGTATCAGATCAGTGCCATGCCGAGGAAACTCAATGTAATCAGTTAGTGAGGCACCGATTTCGAAACAACCTCAAATCTTGCAGGTTCCTTTTTTCCAGATAGGATGGTGGGTTGCATGGTGTGTTGTGCATCTGGGAACCAGGAGAGATGGGGAGCCGTAGATTTAGGCTGCAGCTGGAAAGAAGGCCATCCAAGGAAGCCCTCTGGACTTTTCTTGCAGACCCATCTGGTATCTGACACAGGGGGCAACAGGGTCAAGGATAGGAGAGAGGCACTAGGGCTGCTCAGCAAGTGTGCAAGGTTTGGTGTGGATTTTGAGGGGCTGTGCGTTAACCTCCCATTTTCCTGGGACTTTACACTGGGGAGTTCAAACTGATTCAACTCCCCAAGAATCATATCATCCCTGCTTGTTTAAACAGTTTAAGCAGGAGCAACATGATTGATTTCAATGGAAGCATACAAGTGCAAAGCCAGCACAGGCAAACTGAATGAGTCCAACCCCTGAAACAGCTCGGACTAATGGATCTGAGAGGAAAACATCTGTTTTACAGGAAGAAGGTCTAAAGTGGGCTATTAGCCAGGAAAGAAATTTGGGATCATGGTAAATATATCTCTGAAGTGTCTGAAGAGACCATAGTTAGGAGCAAAAGAAACAGGAGATACAAGCTTGGATTGCCTTTCTAGGGCAATACAGTGTAAATGAAATGCTTGGTGCAAGCTACTCTAGACAGCCCCGGTTAGTTCCTGCTTGGAGGAGCCATTCGAAACCGTAGGAATGGTAGTGTGGTTGCACTGTAAATGAAGACAGCACTCCTCCATCTTTTTCCAAGTTTGGAGATGGAAGATAAAGGGCTGTCAGGACTGTGGGAGGGAGTGACTTCCCCTGAGTCAGGTGAACCACAGCTGATTGCTGTTGTAACCAGCATTGACCGGAATGGAGGAGAATAGCCTCCTTACGAGCAGAAAGCTAACTCAAAGGTTGCCCACATGCAACTCTAGTCCACAGGCTGGATTTTACTCACATACAAATCTGAGGATTAGGCTGCACAAAGGATATGGTAATATAGAGACTGGTTGACTCTCCTTCAGATAAATTAATGCAAAAATCTGCCAAACTGTGATGGTGGAGCAGCTCCCCTGAAATAAGTAGGAATCTCCCTGGTTTATGCTGTAGCGGAATGAGGGACGTTTGGTCTCCATCTTTCTGGTAGAGCTGGAAGTCATGGAAGGTCCTGGAGATGGAGAGGAGACCTCTGTGCTCTGGGGGTAAGATCCTTCACAGGACAGAGCTGGCCATTAGGGCACGGTGCCCATGGGTACGGCAGCCACGCTGCAGCCTCCTGAGCCGCAGTTATCATCCCCGCCACATCTTCTGGGCTTCAGCTCCATGCTCCCTCCGCTTCCCATGTCAATGCTGGGGGATAACGGGAGGATTGTGCGAGGCTCACTGCCTCCTGGACCACTCTGGACCCTTTATCATGTTTGCTCAGCTGTGACCTTTTCCACTTCGAGTATCCCTCCAAACAGGAGTGGTTTCCTTTCTGCCCCCTCTCTGAAAGGGATTGCACCTATTTAAAGAGGCAGGTAAATAAATAGAGGAGTTTCTCTGCCTAGAAGGTGGGCAGCAAAGATGCTGCTATGAAAGACTTTGGACAAGACAGCAGTTGGATTAAGTGGCCTAATTTCCAGTCTATGGCACCTGACAGCTTATTGCATTAATGAGCAGTCACAGAGTAGCTGGCAGATAAAACCCAGCAGTGAGACTGAGCATCACTCTGCTCCCATCCGTGCTCCACAGCCATCAGCTGGCCTTCTGCACCTGCATGCTCTCCTTTGCCTTTTGCATCCTCTTAGACTGCCAGTGGGACAATCTCGCTCCTTTCTCCAGGCTGACATTTTCCTCTGGTCTTCAGCCAAGGGGCAGGGCTGTGTTTGCGGGCTCGCTCTGTAGTTCACCAGTGTGGACCGTGACAAACGAAGGGACAGGGCCCTTCTCCTGTCCCCTCATCCTACTGGACTGCTTAGAAGAGAAGGAGTCACAGTGAGCAGGAAAATGAGTAAGAAAGGCAGGGAGGGAGGAGAAAACATCTCCTGGTTTTGTGTTGATAAAGCTGATTTTTTTTTTCCTTGCAAAACCTGCAATATGGAATAAAAAGTTGGAGAACTGACAGAATCAGATACTGGTGATGAAGAACATGCAGCATTTTTGTGGCTGAGAATAATATGTTTTGGAAAAGACTGTAAACCTAATATGTCAGGATGAAAACCAGTGTCAGTGATACTTCTCTAGCAGGCAGATTTCCTCACCGTGCCTCACACTGCGGGGTTGTCCCCCATCTCATAAATTACTGGAAAAGATGGGCATGGAGATATAAAAAACATCCTGGCCCTGCCAGGAAATCCTTCTATTAGCATTTTCCTATGGATATTTTCATTCTGAAATGGAAAAACACCCACCAGACGGGTGAAGCACGGAGAGTGCATCCACCATACAGACAAGCGGGAAGAGCTGTATGTTAATGTCTCTATCCCTTACATGTCCCTGCATGGGAAAACACTCAACCTTCATGTGACATAGCCACCTTTTATCCTTCTGGGAGTTATCGCAGTGGGCCAGGTTTTCAAGTGCTAAGCTTGTAGTGCTGTGACCTCTTCCAAAAATCTGTCCCCTTACTCTGAGAAAGCCTTCTGGCTCCAGACTCCGAAAACATTTCACATACATCAGTGAATACAGAAAAAGCAAGAAGCAACAGCTGCAGAATCATCCAAGGCCCACACGGGACAAAATGGACTGTAAAGAATCTAAATAACGGTCACAACCAATCGAGTATTTAGGCTTTTTTGCTTCTACTTTCATTTCCTAGCTGCATGAGAATTACTTGGCCAGATGCGGGGCCGGGTGGCAGGGGGTCTGACGTGTTGTGCTCTGCTCTAGCCGTCTCCGATCGCACAATCCTTGCCCAAGCAAAGCGCTCATTGTCTCGGGAGCTTTTCAGGGAAAGTTTCATCCAACTGCATGGTCAGGCACGCTGCCAGCAACGCCAGCCCCTCTGGGCTCATCAGGAAAGACCTTGTACTACATTTTCCACTACACTTATCTAATCTTGGCCTGAGTCCACCGAATGTTTGTGCAGTAATTACCTCACTAGGCAAAACAGTTCCACTGCCTAATTGTCCTCACTCTCAGGAAATTGTTCCTAATAGCCAGCTAAATTTAATCTCCCTTCCTTGCACTGTCTGTGGCAGCAAACCTGCACAGCTCTTCTCCCTTTGCTTACAGTCCTATACGTGAGGTGATTATAGGGCATGATCTGCTGTTATTTCTCTGGGTCAAGCAAGCAAAATGACTTTCTAGGACTCATTTGAGTCACAGCCATCATCCTTGATTCATTTGCTTTGGGCTTGTTAAAACATCTTTCTGCAATCTTTCAGGCTAAGTCCACAACTGAAGTGTAACCCACTCCCAAACATTGAAATCATGAATCAGGTTACCACAAAACAGCCTTTTCCTTAAAAAACAACAATATAGAAAGAAAAAAAGGATATTTTAAAGCTTCTTCGCCTTGTAGATTTTCAGCCTTGAGAGTTTTCTTGGAACTTTTTTCAGTGGCTTTGAAATTGAAAAGCAGCTTTGAATTTGAAAAAAGATTGAAATATCCTTTATTTTGTAAATGGAAGGTAAATGCTCACAGGTGATCGCATGACTGCAGAAGCTGCAACTTTAAGTAAAATTCCCTCTATTGAGAAACCCCAAATTATGCTGTATGAGTTGGCACTGCTGGAACACAGCAAGCTTAAGGGTTTAACAGTAGTGAGGAGTCATAATACAAATTCTCCTGTGAAATGAAACTGCAAGAGTAATCCATTTTCACTTCTCATCTCCCACAAGCTTAAATTTACAAATATTTTTGACTGAGTATCTTGCCTGAAAGGATCCATAGATGACAGGGTAATTCCCTGGTAGCTTCTCTCCTTGGAGGCCTTCCCAAGAGCCTTGAAAACTGCAGCAGAGAAAAGCCAAACTCACTAAGTCTGTATTTTGGACAAGGGGGTCTGTAGAAGATCATGACCATTGGGTGCATCTCCTGGAGCTTGGTGCTGGATGGGAGCAAAGCTGAGGGGAGGGGAACCAAGGATCAGCTGAGGCTTCTCCTATGATATGTCCTATATAAGAATTTAATAGGTTGCTGTGTGCTAAGGGAAGCGATGCGAGATGGATGAATTCATATTCAACAGCCATCGAATGAGGGGTGAATGTTGCATTGGGCCCACTGGAAAGCTGCTACATGAGAAACAGCAGGAGCTCTGCTTCCAGCTCCCTTCCCCTGAGAGAGCAGATGTCATCCCCATGCACCCCTCCACATCTGAGGAGGGCTGAAAAAACTTCATTTAGTTTTCACAACGTCTAACAGAAACCTCTCCCCTACTTAGTCCCCATTTCTAGCCTTGGCACCATAATCCTTTTACTAGGGCTGCTGCTTCTCTCCAGACAATGGCCAAGTCCTGGGTACAGTGTATTTGCACAGGGACCATGTGTTCAGGATGCTCCCTACGTCTGCCCTTGGGCTTTGTTTTTCAGTCCATTGTGTCCTTGCAAAATCAGGCACCTTCAGGAACCCCATGTTGAATTGTGTCTCCATCTTCTACTCAACAGAGCAGCAACAACATCGGGATTTTGGGTCAGTCAAGCATCCAGGTGGGCTCTGGGCTGGCAGAGGCCAGTTTCTGCTGTCTATCCACCCTGTCTGCTCCAGTGAGCCTTCAAAAATCTGTCCTTTGCTGCTGCTCTGTGATGCAGTGTTCACACACACACGCGCACACACGCACACACGCACAGCACTCACATGCAGTTAACCTGCTTTCTACATAGCTGCCTTACCTTCAATATTCTGGTTTCTTCACAAACTCCTTTCCAAGAGGTTTTTAATTACTATTTTCCAGCTCACAGACATGTGTGACTGGCCCAGCAGACCCTCATGGTGGGAAGAAAAAGGGGTATATTTGAGCTCAGCATATTTCACCATCCTGGTAGAACCAGTTTGCCCAGTGATTTGCATGCTGATGGTGTTATAACACCTCCATGCTGGCACATACCAGTGTCTCACTTCTGTGCTATCCCCAGATCCAGCTGGGAAGGGGGTTCATCTTCTCCTCACGGAAACCTTTAGATAACTGGAAAACTGGGATCTCACCATAAATCTCCTCCTGCTTGAGCCATCACAAGTCACGTATCTGCTTTAGCATTGCAAGGGCTTCCTCAGAGGACTTAACCCTAACCCTTATAACTAAAGCCACCTTCCAGACACTCCTGGTGTATGCTGACAGCAAATGCAGGAGCTAAGGAGAGATTGCTCCCACCTAGCTCCTCAAATTACCTTTAGGCTGCTAAGTGTTTGGGCTCAGGAACCACCTTTCACCTATGTTTGTGCAGCACCTAGCACACCCATTCCGATTTGTGCCAAGAACACACACCTTCCTGCAATAAAGATATTCCATATTGATAAAGAAGAGGGTCAAGATCCTGAAAAGATGTGATGGCCAACCTGACCCACTGAAGTGTTGGAAGAAACGGTTATAAACAAAAGAGGGAAGTTCCCATGTTAACTCCTCCAACCCACAATGAATTTTCAGTCTCAGCTGCTAGTGGAAAGACCATTCGCCCCTGTGAGACCAAACAACATGCATATAATATTGCAACCAGGGGAGACAGGAAACATGGAGCCCCATGGGGCCATTCTTGAATAAAGGCATTTTTCAAAGGCTTTAAAACAGAGCTGTGGCTTGTGAAAAGACTGACTCAATGTGTGTTGGGATCTGCAGGGTTCAAGGGAGGAGGCCAATTCCGATAGGCTTTTTTTGTAAGGTAGAGACCTCTGGCTACTTCTTTCCAGCAAAACTATTCACAGTAACAGACAAAAAAAAATCCCCATGACTTTTCCCTAATGGGCAGAAACATAGTGATCAAAATTTTGGTCCTTTTAAAACCTCTTTGAAGCCAGAGGCTGAGGTTTTGTAGTTGTTTTTTCTAACGCTCTCTGTAACTGCTGACATATGCTGCACATATGGTTTCAATATGATTAGACTTCCGATCTGTTTTTTTTCTTTAACCTGACAAAGTATCTACTCACAAGCCACATTCCAATGAGGAAGGGACTTTTAATAAGATTCCCAGAAAGAAATGGACTTCTGCAGAATCATTAAACAAATAATGTCCCTTTTTTCTTTTCCTCCCCTTGAAATATGTGGGAATTTGCCCAAGGGAAGGAAGCTTTAGGTGGGACCATACTGTACTTCCCCAAATACCCTTGGGAAAAATTACTCAAGAGCAATTACACAAGTCTCTCCAGGATGCACTGGGAATACACAGATCTCTAGTGAATCACTTGGTATAGGTTAGGATTAAGCTATGTCATTCTTTAAAGCATGGAAAATGTCTGGAGGCCCCAGTGATTAATGAGATGCCCCTGGGCTAGGTGCTGATCATGGTGGAGCAGGGAATTTAGCCGCCCATCTCTGAAGAGGACAGGCTGTCCTCTGCTGCAATTGTAGATTGCAATTGTAAAGATCGTGGCAGACAGCGCAGATCCCCTCTGGGATTTCTTCCTAAATTCCACTTTTGGAGTTAAGGGTGCTTCTTGAACATCTTCAGGGTAACAGCAGCTGGTTGGGACCTTCAGATCTTGAAGACCACCTGAGATATACCTGGGTCAATAGGCATCTGCCAGAGATGAAGGTCCTTCTCTCTCCTTTGGCTCTTCTGCTAAGGATCTTTGCGCCAGAGTAAAACTTGGCCCTGCTCATGTTAGCAAAGGAGTTGCTATATGAGACTAGATTAATGCTCAGCCTTGTCCTGTGTCCTGGATGGTGCATAAGCCCTGATGCCTTCAGGCAAAACAGGGGAGGTGCAGGGGTTTGCTCCATGGGTAATTCCACAACAGTTTGCCCACAGAGTAGATCGTGCAGCATGGAGGCAGCTACTGGTAAATGAAGTATCTTGAGACCTACAGTGCTTGTGAAAGTTTGTCTTGTTTAATCTCATTTTGTTTCTGCACACCACCAATCTCTCTCTTTGCCCTATTAAATTCTTGTGTCATTGTCATCTCTCATTCCCCCTAGAAATACCTAATTCTTCTTTGAGCTCTTCTAGTCTTTCCGATGTAGAAGCTATTCCTGAGTTATTCCTGTGGCAATGAATTCCCCAGGCTGATCAGACATGAGGTAAATTGAGAAGAGCTGGTGTGAAAATGTTGCCTACCCTTTTCAATGCATGCCCCCTATACAGCTTAACACTCCCAAAGGAGCCTTTTTTTCAGGAGTCTTGTTTTATTGTAACTGCTGTCTTCTAAACTCTGCCTCTTACAGGCTTTTCTTTTGTTCAGGGCAGTGAACTTTGCATTTGCACATGGATGCAAATAGTCATGAACTTTCCTGATCCACTGCCAGGAGTTCATGAAGTTCACAAGATGCAAGATTAACCTCAGGCAGAGAAGCTTCTAGGCTAAAGTCAGCTGACAAAAGCAGAATGCAAAATCTTTGCTCTGTTCACATCACTAAGGTAAAAGGTTATTATCGGTGAGTTTGTAAATGCTTGCAAAATACTTATGTAATAGAAGAATAAAGGTCATGTAATTACCTAGAATGGTCGTGAGAGAAGAATCTAGGAGTGAGATCTACAGAACATTTTGATTGGTCTATAAAGCTATATGATAAGAAAGCATTGGTGTCACACCCTCAGCTCTTGGATGAACAAGATCGGATGAAGGAAAGAAGAATGAGTTTGATCTAGCCCTGAGATTTCCATGAAAATATGTCTTGCTTGATCATGCTACTTTGTAACACCAGCTACTCTAGCATTTTTTAAATGGGACAAATGAATGATCTCAGTCTTCCTCTGCACACATTATAAACTACTTTTCTCTCCCTATAGCTTGGAAATAACATCCTCTTCCCCTTCATTAGCATTTCCTCTGCTTTACAGATACTAACTACCTTTTATTCTAGCTGGTGTAAGTGCAATTAAACTCAAAGCACTTGGTCTCAAAGTTTGCTGCTCTCACTTTAGCCCTAGAGAAGGGCCCAAACTCTTGCTTACTTTTGCCAACTATATCAAGTGTGTAGTAAAAGACACTCCTTCTGCTGATTAACCTGTCTTGCCTCAGTTAATCTGTCATTTCATGCCCTTTGTTTGCCTTGAACTGTGTTCGTACCACCTGGGTTAGCTTCTGTAAATCTTCAGGCCCTGCTCTTGTGACAACTTGAATTCAAAGATGCCCACTAGGATTCAGAGGAAAATTCCTGAGGGTCTCCTACTCTGGTGAAAAGAGCAAGGCAGGGTCTCTGAGGCATGAAGAGCTGGGGTTACTGGGAGAAGGAGCATGTGCCAGAGCATCCCACCGCCAGCACCCGAGTCGTGTGACTTGGCTCGGGGGTCATGTGCCCTCACCCAGGATGCCCACTCTTTTGTTCCTTAAGCTAATAAAAGAAATGTTTCACTTGGAAAGCCTCATCTTGTTCAAGAGTTTGCCTGATTCTGGCCTTAGTGACATCTGAGCATATTGAAGGTTAATTCGTGTTACTTTGACTTGTGCAGAGCAACACCTCCCTCTTTGGCTGAGAGGAGGTGAAGAAATAAGGTTTGTCTGATAACAAAAGGAGCTTTGTCCTGATTTACAGCACAATTCAGTTGTATCAGGTGCTTGACAGGAACGATAGCTATTTACTTTCTCTGAAGAGTCTCCGATACCTTCCACTGACTACGACCTAATAAGTTCCAGGACCACTGACACATATCTGAGTATCAGACTATCATATTACAAAGGTTAAGGTGAAAAGATAACAGCTGTAAATACAGTGCTTTGCTCAAGGCTGCAAAGCTAAAGAGGTCTGAGTGTGCTGGGCTGGGTGTTCTCTGCTTGGCAGCTCTGTTGATTTAGTGCTACAGCAATGATTTTTTTCTTTGCAAAGTCATGCTGGGAAGTCCTGTTTGTTTAACAATCAGCCACTGGTTCAGGAGACTTGACCAGAGGCATACCACCAGAGCTCGCACGACATTCCTGTTCTTTGGAAGTCAAAGGGAAAATTTGGAACAAGTATTAAATTAAAGGAAAGTAGCATGCTGGCCATGAGCGATGGCAATACACCAAGACCTTTTTAGCCACCAACAATGAGGTTGTGAACCTATCTTTCAGTGTAAAATGCTTCCATTTCATATAGGAAAATGAAGCAGATTAGAGGGAACATATTGCAAAGTACTTGTGTCCTGTTTTGAAGACCTTTATGCCAAAGGGAACCTAAAATGGGACCTAAATTAAGTGTCAGAGGATGTCCACAGAAGTCCTTATCCTGCAGGTGCCTAAATATAGAGACTCAGTAACCTGCAGATTTGCCTGCAGATCTGCAGCACGGTTGAGTCTGTCTGAGTTAGTCTCTCTGGGCACTCCTTACAGTCACATGAGAGAGGGCTTTTAGAGGGCTGCGCATCTGCTAGACATCTCAGTCAGGTGAGATCACAGAATAACAGAACAGTTGGTGTTGGAAGGGACCTCTGGAGATCATCTGGTTCAAACCCCCTGCTCAAGCAGGGTCACCTAGAGCAGGTTGCCCAAGACTGTGTCCAGCTAGGTTGTGAATATCTCCAAGGATGGAGACTCTACAGCCCCTCTGGGCAACCTGGTCCAGTGTTCAACCACCTTCACAGTGAAGAAGGGTTTTCTTATGAGATGACCTGGGCCCTGACGTATCTGTTTGTCTCCTCGCTGCCTACAAGGGGAGGCAAGCCTGACTAATACAGATGGGACGAGGTGATGTGAATTGCACCCAATCGCCCCAGGGACAAGGCCTGAACTTCCACCAAGGCCGTGAAGGACCATAATCTCATGCCTTCTCTGTAGTCAGTGGGGATGATCTATGCCTGCACAGACTTGCTGCCTCACTTCAGAGAGCTGACAGGGGGTGACAGGATCCCTTCCCTTCTTGGCGTCTTTGGGACATACCTGACTGCCACCAACTGTCTGCATGAAGGGCACTGGAAGAGGTGCTTAGCTGAGGGGCCCATCTTTCATAGGCTTATAGGATAATTCTGGCTGGAAGGGACCCCAGGAGGTCCCAGTCCAACCTCCTGCTCCAAGCAGGGTCAGCAATGGGCTCAGACCAAGATGCTCAGGGCTTGCCTCCTCCCAGGGAATGAGGGCAGTGAGATGGGGCATGGTACATAGGGCACTCACCTGGGGATGGGCAGGCCTGCGTGTGGCTACCTGGGTTATTTCTGAGGAATTGGGGTGGGGAAGGGGGATCCGTTGCTTTTTTTCCCCGTTGACTGTTTCATTTGAAGGACAGGGACCAGCCCAGATCCTCAAAGAGTGTGTGTCTCCATCAGGGTCTTTACACATGGGAGACCTGGCAAAACTGGAGAAAGTGGCAGCATTGCACCCGTAAAGGGGGACCTAAACCAAGAAACAGGTCACACTCAGCTGCACTTAGGGAGCGAGAGGGGGCTGCTGGGTCTGAACCCACTCTGAAGTCTCTCCCTTGTCTATAGAGGGGAGCACAGGTCATCACGCTCCTAATGGAGATCCTGCAGGGAAACGTCTGCATTTGAGTGGGGTGGATATGAGACTGTGGCTATACCCCAAAAATGCCTTCTGAAGTGCTCGTTTTTGGCATTCACTTCCTCCCATGGGCTGGTAGATTGTGATTGTCTGATCTGAATTGTCACCAGCTATCAAGAACTTAAGTTGCCAAAACGTGTGCCCTAAATGCAGCACATCGGCATTCACGCCCTCAGGTCTTACATCTTTTCAGGTTCCAGTTAGGGATCCTGCCCTCCTCTTGGGATCAGTGGCAATTTCCCTATGGGCAGCCCGTTGTTTTCGCTTTGCCGAGGAATCGGTCACATGGCAGACAGGCTGCCTACGGTGCAGTAAAATGGGGAGATCCCAATCTGATTAATTACTGGGAATTTGCTCATTAAAGACCCGTAATTTCCAGGAGTTCTTATGCAGGCAAAGAACAGCTTCTGCAGACTCCCAGGGGAAAAAATCATTATTACAACAGTTCATGTGGCATCTCCCTTAAATTCACTAACAGCATCTTGCAGCCTGGCAGCCAGCGTTACAGCTGATACTTTATTTCAGCCTTGCCAGCCAATTATATGCTGCAAATGCAGCAAACATCCATGGTCTAACGTTAGTATAATGAAGTCTCCCCAGTGGGGACTCCGAGGGGAAAAAAAAAGAAATAAAAGGGACAGATATACAACATCTGCCCGTACGAAGCTGTTAATTTTACACTGATGACAGCAAAGCTCTGCGGTGTCATAGTGCTCTTTGCTGACTACTGACAGAGACATTATTCACGGCGTAAAATTGTGGTGTTCTTATAATGTTCAAGGTCCGTTGGGCTTCCTACATAGAAATGCCCTTGAGGGGAGTGTTTGCTTTCCCATGCTTTCGGCAGGTCAGGAGCTGAGGCCTAGAAAATTGCTGAGACTCCTGTCATCAGGCCCAGTGAGGTAAAAGGAGTCATTGTGTGAGAAAGCTCTGGTTATAGAAGGTTTTGCAAAATCCAGCCCTAACTGATTGCAAATTGCTCTGGCCCAGGATTCCTGGATGTGAGAGTGTCAATTGTTACAAATACGGCGGGAAGTTGTATTCGTGTTAGTTTTCATCCCTGATAACTGCTGGGCATGGTCAGATGAAATCCTTGTGCAAGGGTCCAGAACTTACCTCGAACTGCCCTTTTCTTTCTAAAGAAGCAAACCTGCCTTTTATGCTACTTGGGAGGGAGCATTGAGAGTTGTTCCACTTTTCTTCTGGTGACCATCCTCATTCATGACCATCTAGACTCATCCCTTTGAAGGGTCCCATCCTTCAGGTGAGCAGAGAGGACACTTCCTTCCACCCATCAGGCAGCAGCTGCATCAAATCTTTAATCTGAATCATCAGTGAAATGAAACTAAGTCAGGCGCTTGTTTCCTACATGTTCATGTCAGAAGGATTCATTAGATGATGTCATTACTTTTGAACTGAGACCAGTAAATTACCATTTGCTTAAGTGGATTTTCCAAGGCGATGCCAACTTTTAATTTCCAAAAGGAGAAGCCACCACCTGGCTGTGTGGTCCAACAGTTAGTCACCTCTCTGTTATTTCTATGCCTACCTTCATTTCAGTGTACTCTTTCCTCCTGGATTAACAGGCCCTTCTGATACAATCAAATGTCGGTCAGTCTCTAAGGCCTTGTCCTTAGGAAAAACAACAGCCAAGAGCATGTGGAGGCAGTAGACATGCAACACAACACTCTTGGCTCCTTCACTTCATATCTGGGTACCTGCTCATTGAGGCTGACCGGAGGAGGATTTCAACTTCAGTCTTGCACCTTTAGTTTCCCAGCAAAACATCTTTCCTGTTCTAGCATCAGTCGCCAAGGGACCTTTCTAACTGCTATACCTCTGTTCAAGTCACTAGCTGGAAACTTGGACTCAAGCCTACAGTCTTGTAACTCCCCCTGTCATTCTTTGCTAGCCTCTGAATGAGTGATTTAATAATCCTGTACTAAAAACACGGAAAGAAGAACGTGACTGTGAGAACATTGTGGGAATGGTGGGAGCTCAGGAAGGACTGTATTCCTGCACAGAGGAACCGGCACTCACAGGGAAAACCAAGCACAACAAAGCATGGCCCAGCTCCAGGGACGCATTCAAAAAGCAGGAGAAAATCCTCTTCCTCCTGCTAAAAATGCTCCCTATTTTATCAGCCTCAGCTAAAGCAAACTCTCTCCAGCCCATTTAGAAATTAGGTCTATTCTCTAATTGCTCCGCCACTTCATGCCTTTAAACAGAGAGCTCCTTTGACATATGCCTGCTGACAGCGAGCACTTTCCTTTCATGTGAATGGCTCTTATTTCCCTTCCCTTTCCTCAGCCATACTCGTACCATCACATCATGCATGGTATTTAACCCAGGCGACCTCCTTTTGATACCTCTATTTCACATATTTAGAAAACATTTCCTGCTTATTCCAAGGGGCCAGAGCTCCTCGGCTTGGGTTGCTTTTATATCCAGCCTGTGGCCCCATGGGGAAGGGGAGAGGGGGGACACGGGAAAGAATTTTTCTGGGTCCAGATCATCGAAGTTGGCAGAACTGTCCCTGCATGGCATGTGGCAAAGCATGAAGGTCAGGAAAATGTTGGGCTGATTCTGCTTGAATGGCTGTGGGATGGGAAAAGTCTTAATTTGCTTGGCTCGGCATAATCTTTTGGGCTGGTGCCCTGGACAGTTATTATTGCGATATCCTTCCAGATCGAGCACAGTTATCACCAGGAGCCCATCTTCCTGTTTACTGCATGGTTAAACAAGGCCAGGGAACAAAATGCTAGCATCTAAGGCATGGCATGAATGCCAGTTGTTTTGGGGAAAAAAATTCCCCACCCATGATACAGTGCAGTTGTGTGGGTACTGTTGTAGGGACAAATATCTTCTGATTGCTGTCAGGTGTCTGGGAGCTCCAGGCCCCATTGCTGGCTCCTTGTGCCATCCTGAGCAAACTGCTTTCCAGCTACTCTTTGCTTTATTTTCCCCAGCTGCAAAGCAGGCTTCATACTTGGTTTATAAAAAGATGAGAGACTTTATCTGCAGCTATAACCCACCAAAACTCTGCGAGATTCTCATAGCACCACAGACTGAAGGGCTGCGCCACCTGACAGTCTTGGTTCATTTGGAAAAGGGGTTTTCTCTTGTTTTATTTTGTTTGCGAATCTTTCCACTGGGTTCAGATTTGTGATTTTAAAACCACTCCTAAGCATTTGAAAGTGTCTTATTTGGGGAGTTAGTTCATGAACATCTCTGACATGGAGGTTGTGGGAGATTTCAGAGAAAAGAATTCTTTATTTGGTGGATCGCATTTAAAATCACCTGAGTGTAACAGCAACTTTTCCTAACTGCGGAGTAATTTTGATCTTCCTCCTGCTCTGAGCATAAAATCATGTTCTTTGGAGAATTGCAATTTGTTGACAAAGGGGAGTAAATCAGTCAGTTCAACAATAGCTCCTTGTAAGGTGGAAAATAATCTGATTTATAGAAAGCAATGTTTGTGAATTTGTTCCGCATATATTTCATTAGGTTCATTTGGAAATGCTTTTAAAGGATTAGGGCCAAACTCTGCCTTGGTGACTTTGGTGTAAATATGGGTTAGCTAAACAGAAGTCATGGAATTTTTCCTGATCAAGACTGCCCTGAGAGTGCTGTGTTTGCTTCTTAATCTATTAATTTGTTTTCTTTCCACAAGAACTGCTTGAGAGGCCCATTTCTCTGTATTGCACCGGGGAGGCGTGGAAATGCCTGCAGGGGGTCTGCTTTACAAACCACCTCCTCCGCCTGCCAGTTAATAGCTGTGCCAATTTTTTACATGCCAGTCTCTTACCACCGGGAAATCTGGCTTTTGGGCATCTCATCCTAGGAGTGAATTTTCAGAGCTTTACTTACAAAAAAGGGAATGCCCCCTTTTTTTTGTGGGGAGTCCCTGAAGTCTTTTGTTGGCAATTCCTAGGATGTTTGCATAAACCAGGTCTCTCCTCTTTCCTCCTCTTTTCTTTTCCTCTCTTGCCTCCATCCTCTCTAAGTACTTCTCATTCCCCTTGGTCTGTAATGTGGTGCTGCCATGAGCATCTTTCCAAGTCTGCAGTTCTCCCTGCTCCTAATCAAAGGCTACCTCAAGTCGGTGGGGTTTTCCTAACCTGCTGCCTGACGGAAAGGCTTTTTCCACACTCCTGCTAGCTTGCCGTGAGCAGAAAGCCCTGCCCAGATGAAAACCAAGCAGTTCGAAGCAGGGCTAGCAGGCCGTCCTGCTGCCTTTCTGGGGCAGCATTGGCTGAACATGCCTTAAACTTGGCTCTACCTGAGCTGAAGCAAACATGACTTTAAGAGCGATCTAACAGCACATCCTGGGGGGTGAACAGGAAAAATGGGAGCTGTCTAGCTTAAAGAAGGGGGGCTTGAGGGGTGATGTGAAAAAAGTATGTTCAAAGCTGCTGCAGAGAGGAAGGAAGTAAACTTCTCTTCTTGTCTGTGCTGACAAGAAGCTCAGGTTAGATGCTAGTTTGGACTAACTTGGATCTGAATTTAGTTGCAAAGGGAAACCACTGTGTGGCATCAAACACAAGATGGCTGTTGGATTTATCACAGGTTAGGTGCTTCTTGGCTTGAAAAAACCTGCTGTGATACATCGGTCGAGAGCCTCTTGAGGTTCCTAGCAATATTCGTCAGTGTGATTTTGTGAGCACACAAAATGTGTCAACCAGCATCAATGCCAACATGCCCCTTTCCCGCTTTAACATCTGGAGTGTGAGAACGATATTGGATCTATTCTGAGAAAGGAGACACACTGCTGTATTTAATGCACTTTCTGCCTGAAGGTCATCATTTTTCTTCCTACTGCAACTTATATAACACCACTGGGTCTTCAGCCTCTTGGTCTCTCCCTGTCTGACCTTTCTCTGTCATCTGGTGATCCTCAACCACTCATACGCATCAGGCCTTCCTGCTTCTCCCAGCACTTTCCCTGTTCCTCTTCTTCCCCCAGTAAACCCACAGCTTTTTTCCTCTGGTCACTCCTCAAAGCCCCAGATGTCTCCCCCTTTCCCACACCAAGCTCCCTCCTTCCAGCTTTTGTTCCTGCTTGCTTCGGCTTTCAGAGTTCATTGGGGAATGAGGGTTAACTTCCTCTCCCATGTGAACCTCTGCTTTCCTGCAATCTTTTTATTTAATCAATGAGACCGGAGAGGCTCTGTTGTTATTCTGGATCTGTCCCTTGGGCTAACAGTTCCATTGGGGCAGTTCTGGGGCTGTAATTTACCTATAACGTTTTCCTTCTGGGAAAACAGTCAACAGATCTGTGGTTCACGGATACTAGCTGTTAGCAAGTTGGCCGGCTAATGTTAGCGATTGCTGGATTGGAAATGGCTTTTCCATCAGTTAGCATTTGTTTGGGGCTTTGCAGAAGTGGATCCGACAGGCTGAACAATAGATGCTGAAGATCCATTGTGTTCAGGACCTCTTTAGTTGAACATGGAGCAGGAAGGAATTGACCCGTATTTTGCATAGATGGGCAATTTCTCCTTTTTTTATCCCACAAGGAAATCTTTGCCTTGTGTATAGGAGGGTGGGGGAGGAAGAGGGTAAATTGCAGTTGTGAAGTTACCTCTGTTGAGCAAAGATGGCTTTATCTCAATGGGAGCACTTTTCATTTACTCTTTTCTCTTCTTCTTCTTCTTGTTTGGCTAGTATTAAATCTCTCCACCTAAAAATATCCATGGATATTGGCATCAAGTGAAAAGGATGACATTCAACAGCTGGTAAGCCCTTGAGGTGCCCAGGAACATCCCCTACAAGGTCCTTACTTGATCCAAATTGCACTGAGCTTCGGACACTTGGGAAAGGCTTTCTTGTGGAAAGGACATGATATTGCTGACTCCAGACTTCTTGGCAGACGTGCATGTCACTGCTGCAAGAGCTGGGCTGCTCCCGCCATTGCAGAGAGACAGGAAAAGGCAAAGAGCTGGGCTGGGCAGCTGTGAGGGAGAGCTGGGCTTGCTGGTCAGAAGATTGGCTGTTAATGAGATGCTGTTGACTCCTTATCTCCCACAGGTGTGCAGAGAAGCGGTGGTCTCTTGGTCCTCTCTCAGGAGCAGTTGTTGTTCAGAAAGTTGTTGCTGATGGAAGTAGTGGTGTTGGCTTGCCTGGCTTTCCAGGATCCTAGTAGCAGTGCAGGCACCAGGCACTGCCCAAGGGACTCTACCTACAACTCTACCTCAAACTCACTGAGACTTTGAATCTTCTAGAGCACGCTGTACTGTATCCAGCCCAGCTACCTTCAGGTAGCTTGAGGGACATCACACTTAGCTGGAGAGGAACCAGATGGGTGGCAGCAGATTTGGGTATGTCCTCACTGTCTTGGGATTAGACACCAAAGGGACTGTGAACCCATTTGGGGACCTAGAAGGTGATCTGAATATGTCCTTTTCTCCTTCAGCATCAACAGTTGTTGACCCTGTCAACAGGGTAATCCTTCCTGCTGACCATTTTTTTAACATAAACACACCCAAATAAATCAAATTTGCAGCTTGCCCTAAGTCCCACTCATAACATTTAACAGTCACAGTCAGTTTTCACAGGCACTGATTACTCCAGCTCCCTCAGTTCACTGAGGTTTTAAGCTGATAGCCATACTCTACTGGAATCTGGACCTGCTCTCTGGAATTTAACTCAGCATTTACAAGAACACACAAATATGGGAGCAGACACAAATCACTCCAATGGCTTTTGTGTGGAGCAGCATATGCATGGGGGTACTTTGCTACCAGACCTGCTGGTGCCAACCAGAAGGAAGGAGATTGTGCTACAGAAAGGTAGCCAGCATTGCAACGAGGTGATTTGCTCCACTGAACTGTGTCCTGGCTGGACCAGGACTGGACTGCGGTCTTCCTGGGCTGCTGTGTTAGACTTGTGCCTCTCAAACGGTAGGAGAATAGAGCTATTGTGATTTTCTCCCATGCTGGATACCCCACATTTTCAGCATGCTCCAGCATGTTGTGTCCTTGCTGCAGCCAAATCAGTCTGATGATAGGTGCTTTGCTGCTGCTCTGTCCATTTCTGTGGCTTCTAGGCTCCATGGTAGGGATGAACTGGATTCCAAATGAAAAATTCTGCATCTTGCATAAACTTGCAGTAAACAACTCTCTTTGCTAGAAAAACCATTAGGTTGTATTGACAATGGAAATATTCCATTGCAAATGGGCTCTCAGGGAAAGTGAAACATTAGAGGAGGTCTTTCTCGCTTTCTCTCTCTCTTTTTAAATTAGGACTGTGAGCTGGCACTCAACTCCTGCTGTGAAAAAATATCACAGAAAAGAAGTATGAGAACTCAGTTGCTGAGAGCTGCTGCCACTGCTTGTGACCATAGGCTGGAACAAGTAAGTAGGTCCCCTGAATAAACATCAGGGAAAAAATGTATGCACATTGTAATGTTCTTGGAAGACACTGTATTTGCAGGGCCAGTATCTGTCTCCAGTAGAGAGGGGAGGGGGAATGGTAATATGGATTGATATGGATCAAAAAGTTGTGCACTGGGTGCAGAGAAATGCACCCAAGGCCTCTGACTAAGGAGGAGGCAACAGTTCCCATCAAGCATCCAATCTGTTGGTCTGCTTTGCCTCACCAAGAAAGGCTTCCTGGGCGGTGTCCTCTTGTGAAGACTTTCTCCTTGCACCAGAGAGATTTTGGCTTCCCTCTTGGTTTCACAGCAAAATCCCCACAGATCACTCAGAGGTGGACCTGCAGAGTGGCTGAGGAGCTCACAGTCAAGATGCAACCCCCCAGCCAGTCCTCATCCCCTCGGCTGGAGACATGCTGGTCAGTTCTGGTCACACTTGTGATCATGAGGACACTCGGGACTCTTTGCTGATGGACATGTGGTCACTTGGGACCTTCATGGTGAAGCAATGACCAAATGAAGATTGAAACCATGCTCTTCAATATCTACAAGGCAGTTTGGGGCCTTATGTGGCTCTGACTTATTTTCTCTTAGTGCCTCGGTGGTTTACAGTAGTGCTGTACCTCCTAAAGATCTAGTGAGGAGGAATACATTTAATAATATGAGGAGATCAGAGAGAGCCTCAGAAAGACACACAGGCAGGCAAGGTCCCAAGCACCTTGCAGGATCAGGATAGACCAGACAGCTCTTGATCCCAATGGATAATGAACTGTGCGTCCAAAGATGTTTTTCCTGGAGGCAAAACGGACTTCAGCAGTTCTCATTCTTACCTCTGGTTGATGATTCCCTTTCTGAGGCTGCCTGCCCTCCTCCCACAGTTTACAAAGCCCCTCTCTTTTTGTCAAGGTTATTTTTATCTTGGATCAGTTAACAGTTTAGTTCACTTCATGGATCTCCCCAACACCCCCTGGCAGCTGCACAGGAACAGCTCAAAGGGGTAGCATGCAGCCAGGAGGGGGAAAGTATTTTGGGGTGGGGAAGAGGTGGGGAGTCTGCTTTGCCAACAAAAATATGGCTGGTGTTCCCCCAGCAGCTGAGGAGACACAACTACTGCCAAGAGAAGTCCTTCTGCCCTCTGGGGAGACAGTGGTGAGGAGCAAGGCAGATGGGGAATATGGAAGAGGCAAGGGAAGCAGCCCCTTTTCAACAGTGATTCAGATAATCAGTTTCACATGTTGAATTGAAGCAAAACAGCATCACAGCCTGTCCTGAAACACCCCAGAGGTGGCTTTACTGACTTTATATTTACCCCACACAGCTGGCCTGCAGACCAAAGGGAGCTGTAAGAGCCAGTCCTGGGAGATTTGTTTGGTTTTGTTAGGGATGTATCATTTATCTCATTCAGCTTTTTAATTTTACACTTCTCTTGCTGATATTGAGAAGGATCCAGAATGGAGGTGTCTTTGACATTTTGCATACATTTACTTAAATTTGGTTTTCCCATTTCACTTGATTAATTCTGTCTGTGTTTGCTTTATTCAGTTGGTGATGGAGTGTAGGATTGTGTGTGTCTGAAAGACTCTGTAATTGCATAGCCTGTCTTCTGATTGTGCAATTAATCAGGCATATTAATCATCACTATTTTCCAATTATTGCTTTCTGTATTGATATATAGCCCTGAAAATTCAAGCACAGACCTAAATCTTTACAGACTCACTCCTATTAACAACAGTTATGGATGTGGTGACTTCCTTCATAACCTCCAGGCAAGGAGTGGCCTTTTGTGTTGAGTTATTTATGCTGACTTGATTTGATTTGAAGACCCTGGTCATTTACATGGTTTAATCGATGGAAGTTATTTCCCTAAAGCTTTGAGTCTTATATTTGATTTATTTCCTGAAAATAGCAATCTGTTTGTAGATGCTCTGGATGCACAGTGTGGAGTGATATTTCTGTTATTGCTTGACTTCCTAACAGTTTACAAAAAGCTGTTAAAGGTATTTAAATTGCTTATTAAGAGGAGTCTTGAGTAATATACGGCTTGACTAATAAATGACCTACATGGATGGCAATGCACGGGTGGATTATAAACCTGTCAAAGGGCACTTTGGCTTTTAGTTATGTTCTTTGGCAGGAAATAAATGCCTTTCCTCTATGAGCTCTATTATCTTAAGCATACCCGTGCCTCATCTGAAAGGAATTATTAAGATTTATTGCCCAGCATTTGGCCATTGTAGTACTTCAAGGAGTCTCCTGTTGCTGCTGTTGAATTAGATGAGAGGAGGTTCCTGAGACTAGTAGTATCTACAGAATATGTAATTCATTGGGAATTCAGCCTTGGGAGGATGAAATTTTGCTAAAGGCCATTTAGGGAGAGAGGTTTCGGGCTCCGTGACACCTTCAGATCCTTTGCAGTGATGTCCTAAAGCATCACAGTTCACGGCAGTGTTACAACAGACCCAGAATCCACTGTTGGAATTGTGCTGGATCATTTATAGTTTTGAAATGCCTTTCTCGAGTGTATGGCTGGGCAACATCTGTGTTGGCAATGTGAAGGCAATTTTTCTGTCTCAGGCTAAAGTATTAGAAGGTCAAGATTGGACATAATGGATGCTGGACTTGGCCATTGGCGCTGCTGGTCTTTGGTGTATTTCCATAAGCAGCTGCTCTGGAACAGGAAAGTTTTCAAACCAGAGAATTTCCAAAGCACTGAACAACAGCCTCCTGCTAGATGTAAGTGGAAATGGTTGTAAATAGCTCATTTCACTAATTATGTAAATGATCCTATTTACATTGATGGAACTGAAGGAGACCACTTAGCTATGTCTGGATCCACACAGGTGTAACTACAGATATAAACCTGGTCTCTGTAGAAGCTATCCCCTGTCTTGGTTCAGGACATCCCAAAACCCATAGCTGGTCACAGATCATGCATTAAAGCCCACCCTCAAGGACAGAAGCTTTGTTCAGAGCTCTTTTGGAAGGGGCAGGATCATGGCAAGCCCTATATTACAGCTGTCATTGGGGTACAGAAGCTTTTCCCCTCTTTGCTATCCATTTTATTAACAACAGTTCTCATTTCCCTAATTTAATTAGCTAGCGAAAGACCATTTACATTCATTAAATAAATCAGCATTCTGGGTCATTGTGAAGCTAATGATCCAGTCTCTAATTTGCGTGGTTACAAGGAACTTGATAAACAAAAGTAGCTGCTGCCAGCAAGTGCCTGCTCTGGTGAAACTGCTTTGCTAGACCCATATGCTCAAAGCTGCCACATGCAGACCCCAGTCCCCACTGCTCGGTCCCTTTCATACCTGGATGCAGGGTTCAACAGATGATGTGTGTGGTCTTCATTCTCTCCCTCCTCCGAGGACAACGTAACTCCTTAATCTGTGTAATACGTGCCTGCTTATCCTCAGAGGATGGGTGTTGGGTAAGGGGCTGCCCGTAAAGGTTCAGTATGTAGCTCAACGTAAGTATGTTGTGTTTGCAGCTTTGGAGGCCATCAGTTTGATCTTTGGTACTGTGAAGGTGGAAGCTCTCAGACCATTTGCAGGAATTCAGAAATGTCCACAGTTCAGAACTGCCCAAGTAATTTAAATGAATAGAAGGTGGACAGCTAAACTTCTTTATGGGTGTAGGATCCAGGATGGAGGTCCAGGGGAGAGAGAAAGGCTCCAGCTGCTCCTGTGGCATGGCATGGAGCATGCTGTGAATTTTGGCTCTTCATGAAGAGAAGGGTGAGGGACCATGATCCCAGGGTGGATGTGGTATTGAATTTAGACGCTGGATGGGGACTCTTTTAAGGAGATGGGTTTCATTTCCTCATCACCATGGAGCTGCAACTAGTTCTACATTAGAAACTACGAGGATCTAACCAGAGTCTGATCTCATTTACACCAGTAGTATTGATGTTACTGGAGTCACTCCAGTTTTAGACTAGAATAATCCAAACTAACAAGGGAATCCATGTCAATCCCCTCGAGGTCAAAGATTCAGAGATGGATGAGCCTAAATGAATCACTTCCTGCTCTCTGCATCATTTTCTTTCAAGCGTTGGCAAGTCATGCTTTGAAGTCTGAAATCCCAGCTTCCTCCCTGTGGGTGACTCCTCTGGGTGCGCCAAGATATCAGTGCAAATAAGGTTGCAATTTAGCTTTCTGTCATTGTCTGGAACGTTCTACTTATAGATCTATCGAGCTTAACTGCATTGACCTCCTAAGCAGCCCCATTTCTAATTTCTCCAAATTCTAGGGAGAAGAGGTACTTTTCAGACCAGTTCCAGGGCTTTCAAACCTAGCCACAATTCCTAGCAGCTTCTTCTGATGGACTCGTTTCCATGTAGACTGGGCACTCTCTCTCTAAAGTCTTGTAACTGCTTAGTGAGTTTCAAATGATGAACTGTGCAACAAAGAGAGCTGACAAAAAACATAGGATTAACTACAGCATTATTCCAAACCATGAAAATCTATTATCATTTCATATTTCTAAAGCAATACCCCTGCTGTTTCCTAAAAGTCTTTCTTTCTTTAGGCACGTCATTAGAAACAAAGCCTATCTACATTTGTGCGCAGAGTAATTGCAAAGGAGAATGAGTCTGAAAAGTAATGTAATAGCTTTCTAAGCACTCATAAGAGATAAAGGTATGTGGAAATGTAAAATACTGGAAGAGAAGAGATGTTTGTCTTTGGAAGCCTCTGGTCTGAGTGTCTGAGCATTCTTCTCTAGTGAGTAGAGAGACAGGCATTTATGGGGGTTGATTGAAACCATCTTCCAGCACGCATGTCCAAAGTGGATTGGATGAATTGCCCTCTGGAAGTCTTTCCCTTGATGATAGAGGGAATACCTGAATTAAATGCTGACCTTTTTAAACCTGCAGACTTAGGTGATATGAATCACACCCTGATGTCTATTAAAAACATCCCACAGAGATTGCAGAAAACAAGAAGAAATCCCTTGATGCATTAGACAAGCAGCTTCTTCTGACTCCTGCAGGTAGAGAAGGACGAAGCCTTCACTTTTCGTCATTGACTTTAGCAGCTTAGTTTGTGTGCTCAAGTCAGGAGGACAGTCACCTAAGGCACTGCATATAGCCAGCAGAGAGAGAGAGAGAGAGAGAGAGAGAGAGAAAGAAAGAGAAAGAAAGAGAGAAACCTTCCCAGAGGGCAGCTCAGAGCAGGAACATGAGCTGGCTGGATAATAGGTGCACTGAATAGGGCTGTCATGATAGGCATTAATCTTTGCTTGTTAGGATGGGAATAGTGTCTTCTTTTATGTCCACCCACCACCAGGAACATCAGGGCTGCTTCCAAAACCAGCCAAGAATCCTGAACAGGCAATAGCACCCGCTGAACAAAGGTGTAGTTGGGTTTCAGTAACAAAGCCCAGTATTAGTGTTTTTTGTAGCTTTCATTTTGAAATCAATTTGTGTTGAAAACAGAAGGCAAAGGAAAATTACAGTGCCAAAACAGACTAAAAACAATCAAGGCCTTTTTTGATTTACAGGATGTTAAAAAATGAACCCTGAAATGAAATTTGGGCTTCTTTTTCCCAATATGTCTTTGTTTTCTTTCCTCAAGACATGGCATCACGGTGAAATACACTTCTCTGGAATTCTCATTAATGGGAACAATGTGTTTCTGTTTCAGAGGTAGTAGGGAAAGACATTAGGTTATTCTTTGTTATTTGGACAAATTATTGTGTTTTGTGAAGGACCTCCCTGTAAGTGTGTCGACAGTGCTGTTGCTTAACATACTGAATTGGATTTGGAAGCAAAATGGTTTGGGCTTGAAATACGTGGGGTATTGCAACTCAGCTAAAGTCTCAAAGACAAATCACAGCTGTTAATATGGTGTGGAAAAGGCTGGAGGAAGTTTCTCTCCTCTCAGTACAGACCTAGGTAAAAAATTGCATTTTTTCCCCCCAGGGTAGCTAATGCACGTGAGCCCTGCTCAGGCAGAAACCCTGCACTGGCAGCTCTAAATATGCGAGACAGCTTGAGGCACCTGCTGGAGGACCAGCTTCTCTGTCTGGCCTTCTGGTAAAGCAAAAGGGCATCATCTTTCCTGCATTTTCCCCTCTGCTGTGTGCATACATACCAATTCTGTGGAAGAAAAGACGCAGCAGAAGGACGAAGCAGGGAACGGCGAAGGCATCAAGCCACGTTGACCTCTCTGCAGTGGCGTGCCACGGTGAGGACCTGCTTGTGGTTATTCCTGTCCTGCACGTGGAGGGAGGCAAGCAACAGAGTGAGAAAACCATACTTATCCCAGGGTGCAAACCATCACCACCGAACATGGTGCTGCTGGGATATCTGCTTTGGTGGCGTGGAGATGCAGTGGCTCCCACAGGGTCCTCTGCCTCTTCCAGCCATACTAGACGTCTTCATTGCTGCAGCTGTGATGCAAAACACACCCTCGTGGATAAGGTCGTGAAAAGGCCCAGGCACATTTGACAGATACACAGCAGTTTCCCTCATGCTTTCTTAAGCCCCCTCTGCTTTGAGTCCTTTGCAACTTCAGGGCTTGAGCCTGAAGTTAAATGACTAATCCCACCCCCCTCCAGTTTCATTACTGGGGTCAGAAATGGGAGTTTGGGAACTTCCTAAGACATCGCTGTTAAAATCTGCATCACACGGCAGGCTTCAGGCACACACAACAAATGGGGAGACATGTTCATGAGCATCGCAGGTCCACCTTGCCCAGCCTCCTTTCGAACCCGGCCCTGTACAAAACATGCCCACGTGCATTCAGCCCAAACCCTTGTTTCTGAAGTTAATTACCTTTCTTCCCAAAAAGAGAACCCTGCACTGTTGACATTCATCATCAGGGTGTCAATCTCGCCATGCAAAGATGTATTACGCTGTGTAGTACACGCAGAGCCTGGCGTGTCCCAGTGGCGTTTTCTGAAAGTCATTTTGAGTAATCATCCCTGGAGGGTCCCTTATGCACATTCAGCTACATCAAAGAGCATCACCTCCGCCTCATTAACATGCTGCGACACCACGTTCCCTTCCCCCTTCTGCCCTTTCTGCTTTTTGCTGAAAGACAGGCAGAAAGAAAGTCCTTCCCCCTCAGATAACTCTGCTGCTGCCTCATTTGTTTTGGGGCCTAGAGCGAAGCTGCCCACGTGTTTGCAGTATGCTGCTATTTTTCAGCCTGCTCTGGCCCCTGCTCACTCAGGAATAGGCACTTTTTTGCCCTTCATATGAGCTCATGGTAGCAATGAGAGAGCCTTCTCCTCTGCATCTTCTACCACCTCTTCACCTCATCCTTACTGATGTGTTTGAATAGTCAAAACCACCTCTACACTGCATGTAGGAGCCTGGGGACATTTCCAGGGGACTTTCAGTACTCACCCCATCCCCTTTGCATATACATTATTCCAAAGTCCTCCTTAGATCTAGGATGTGGAAGTGCACAGACATGGCTTAAAAGTACACAGATGCACCAACAAGTGTTGGCTGTTGAGTCTCTGTCCTTGGAGATATGCAAAAGCCACCTGGATAGAGTCCAGGGCAATGTGCTCTAGGTGACCCTGCTTGAGCAGGGAGGTTGGACTAGATGATCTCCAGAGGTCCCTTCCAACCTCAACCCTCCTGTGATTCTGTGATTTAAGGCTGAATCTTTCCAAAGTTTCTTCTTATGTAGATTCAAAGCACTCCTGTCCCCCCTCCTCCTCCTTCTGCAGCCCAGAGATATGGAAGGACTCTGCACTGACACCAGGCATGGCTCTGGGCTGGGCAGGACACGGTGTCTGTGACTTACCTTTTTTTTTTTCTCATGGAACAGCTGTATGAAAAGCCACTTGAGTGGCTTGAGTGGTTGAGTCTGTAGCTTCAAGGTGCATTGTCTTTGGTGGCAATGCAGGCTTATGGCTTTCCTGCTCTCCCTTCTGGTTTCCCCTCCTTCCACAGCCTCCCATTCCTGCCATCACACTTCTGTGTGCCATCCTGTCTCTCCCGCCAGCACAGCTGTTTGAGAGCTTCGCTGAGAGCTGGTTTGGGGAACGGATCCAGCTGAAAAGCAACACAGCCAAGATAGAATATTTTTTAATGTTTGGGGTTTTTTTTAATTTTGTTTCTTTGACCCTTTTTATCCTATCCTACCCCTACTCAACCACAACTGTGAAGTACTGCACCATAATATGGCAGGAACAAACAGTTGGGAAGGGGAAGGGACAAGGACTGAGAGGCAAACGTTTAAGCTGATGGTGCCGCAAAAGAAAATATATCAAGAAACCACAGCCTGAGGTGAAAGGCTTCTAAGTGAAATAACAGAGGACTAGTGTCACGTTCCTTTAAATCCCTCAAGGAATTTGACTTACTGGACAGAGATCCTTTCTGCAGGAAAAAAAACCTCAAACAAACAGCCCTTTCTAAATCAGGAAATGCTTATTATCTCATTCACCCTCTGCTCCTTTCTATGCCTCTTCCTTTCAAAGATAGAGTCATGAAGATACACGGACAGTAAGAATAATGCAATAAATAAATAAGTGCCCTGGAGCTGAATTTTGGTTGCAAATATTTTAGGCTTGCATGGATTTGCGCAGACACCATAAGCTGCATGGCAGAGTGAAAGCCTGGCAGCATTCATAGCTCCAGACTCCTGCTGGGAGTTGTTCAAATATATCTTTAAAGAAAAAGAAAATCTTAACAAATGCTGCAAACCCCGCCATGGTCCCACCCCTCTTGCTTCTCATTTTTCAGTTCAGCATATCCTAATGACATTTTGTTCTGGTTAGGATGGGTGCTTTGAAAACCTGCTAGAATAATATTTTCTCTTCTTGGTGTTAGAGCCTCCAACTCGACTGCCTGACAGAGCTCTTCCAACCTGGTGGCATGGGGCCTGTACCCCATGCTGTGTGGGGAAGGAAGGAGCAGACGTTATTTCTGCAATAGGACTCTGCTGTTTGCATTAGCTTCTGAAGCAGTTGAGAAATTTAATGTTGAGACTTTCTGGAAAATGTCTTCACTTCTCCTTCGCTGGCATGGCCCTCCCTGTGCTATTTCTTCCACCACTAAAAGTAAGTCAAATTCCTGAGGAGTATGGGTTGGGACATGCTTGACTCTCTCTGCGGTTAGAGGAGAAATAGGCATCTCCAGAAATGGATTTGGCCCTGCTAAGATCAATGTCATCTTTCAGAATTGTTTCTGACTTGTCACAGACTGTAGCAGGACCTTGGGCCATTTGATGCTTTATGCAGGCATTCCAGTTTGAAGTCATGTTGGGATGGGCTCCTCAGACCCATGGGGTGTCCGGGCCTAATGCTGCTGCAATCAGTTTTCTTTCCTACTGCTGGACTGATCCTTCATGTACGAAATGTCCCTGCAGTTGGACCACCCCCAACCCTTCACTTTCTAACGGTGCTGATTATGGTTAGTTGACCCCTGGGAGACGGCGATGAGAAATGGGAACTGAAACCTCTTTGGGTGCCATAATGATGCTGAGAAGAGATAGGATGGGTGAGGGAAAGAGGGCTTTCCAAGCTATTCCAGTAAGATGTGATCATAATGCTGGTCCTGTACTGGGGTGCAGTCTGACTCCTGCTGCTGCCTTTCGGGCACCTGGGGTAGAGAAAGCACAGGCATTTCAGGTGATGAGAAGCAGTTTGCAGGGTACTGTGTCTGCATGTGTCACTTTTCTGCCACCTGCTTTCTTCAGCTTCTGCATCTGATTTCTCTGTGGTCCCCCTGGTGTCCAGCTCCTTACCACCTCCTGCATCAGCTGCTGTCTCCTGCTAAATGCTGAAATGGGAAGCTCCTGGGGGCATTGGACTATCCTGTTGATGTAGCTACAATGCTGTCCAAGTCTGAGCCAGGTAACCTAGTGCTGGGTCAGATGAAAACCATAGCTGCACCTTAGGACCATGGCGCAGACACACTCTTAACCCTCAAGCAGCAAAGGAGCGAATGAATTTTAGGCATTGCAAAAGAAGCAAGAGATAACACACCTCATAAAAGCCTTCTAAGCATAACACAAAGAAAGTAGCTGAATGTCGAAAATGTGTCCATCCTACATGTGAAGAAAGGGCCAATGAGACAGGGACGTGTTCGTGCCACGGTTGCTCAGCAGCAAGGAGGCAAGGCTCCTATGATACCCGCAGTTGGGATCTGTGGCCTGAACGTGAGCACAGTGCCTGAGGAGCCTGCTGGAAGACAGACCCCTTTTCTATCACCTAGTCACTAACACGAGCCCAGAGTGGTGCAAATGTGGGCAAGTGAATGTCTCTAATTTCATCTTCTGGTTTCAGGGCAGACTCAGTGCAGCATCAGTCTAATTGTGTTTCCGTGTGGTTTACTGAACCAGTCTGATCTTGTTCCCTGTGGTTAATACTAGCTGCTAGGACTTTTTGCCTTGCTTTAATTCCTCTTTTAACATCTCTTTTTGGCCTAGCTTAGGCTAAAAGACTTAGCTTCTGAAGCATGCAACTTGGATAACTCTAAAGCATCCTAAGGCCTAATAAAAGGTAATATTAAAGTGCAGTAGTGTTAATGCAATTCTCTGGTCTCATTATACTCCATAATTGCTTTTAGGGGTTTAATCAGGCTTTCTATTCTGTATCTGTGCAGCATCTTACCCAGTGAGGTCTTAGCTCATGGCTGGGATTCCTGTGTATTGCCAAAGAGGTCCACAGCTTGTCAGTCTCCTCTCTTTATTCCTCTTTAGCCAGCATCGTTCCACTGCAGACCATTCTTAGAGTGGGCAGGAGCTCACTCAACCATACTCACTTGGCCAGAGGCATCCCTGAACCAAGGTATGGGCCCACTACAGCAGATTACCTTCACAGAACAACTGAGGTTGGAAGGGACCTCTGAAGAGCATCTAGTCCAACATCCAAAGTTGCCAAGTTTACCTTGGAAAATATGCTCTAAGTAAAGGCTAAGGTGTTTGGACTTAGGAACTGTAGCCAACATCTTCCACTGCTAAAGAACTCTGGGATTATCCATGATAAAGCTCTTCCACCCACAAACACATCCAATGAAACATTTGACATCCCATCCCTGAAACTCTGCCTCTGCTCTACTGGGAGACCTTGGAAATCTTTCACCTCTTATTTTCCCCACCGGGCTTCTCAGCAGAACGAGCCCAGAAAGGTAGCACTGGTGTGGCACAGCGTGCCATGATTGGCCAAAGGGGCCACGAGGACTTACGATTTCTGCTGCTGTCAGTATGTCAAAACTTTTCTCAGTGGTGTCTTATGAGTGTCTGCTGCACTGAGCACAAAACCCTCCCTGTGGGACAGCGCGTGGGGGCAGAGTGCTTCCTTTCCCCCCTTCCCCAAGCCCTTCCACTTAATTAGTGTCATTTTGTTCAGATGCAGCTGGAAAGAATTGAAATGTCAGGCAGGCACAATTGCCTCCATTGAGATGAAAAGCTGCTGGAAGAAACAATGCTAACAAGCATGGCAAAAAGAAAAAGAAAAAGCCTGGTGCTGTTTAGCTGGTAATAATTAGCCCCAGAAATGAGAAGAGGCAAGATCCAGTGTGGCTCCTGTTCAGTTCAGGAGAGGTCCAGTTAGAACCAGGTCAATGAATGCTGCTAAGTCACTGCTAATCCATTACTGGGCTGAGGGCTCTGGTCTCCTGGATTCAGTGTGCAGGAAGGATGTGTCCTTCATGCAAGAGCATGTGGCAAGCCATTTGCAGTGAGCAAGGACAGGGAGAGACGTTCCTGACACTTTACTGTTGCAGGAGATGACCTGCTTGGGTTGGGTTACCTGGTGACCTGTGGTTGTGGGGCTGGAAGGTCCGGGAGATCCTTCCCTGTTGGATGTTCATGTTATCCAAAATGAGGTAATTAATGGCAAGGGAGGGTTTCAACTGTTCAAGCCAAATGAGGACATGAAGTCAGCCTTGTACTGATTACTGTGGTCAGACCTCATCCCACCAGAACCCAAGGTACTACAGGTAAGGAATAAACTCAAGGAAATCACTGAAGCACCACATACCTTCACTAGAGAAAGAGATCAGACATGGAACTGCTGGATCCAGAACCTGTAACAGCACTGCCTAAAAACAAGGGCTTTCAGACTGCTGGTTAAGTTTGGAGAACTGCAAAAAACAGGGCTGGAGAATTCCTTCAGTGATTTAGCCCCTCCTGTTCATATGTCCTTAACCAGAATATCTTATTAGGGCTGAGTTCCTGCAAATAATGTGAGGGACCTGTGAGGCCAGCGGTCCATCTCTCTGTTCTCCTCTTCCCAAATATTCCTGCTCTTTCCGGACAGCATTAGGATGATCCAGACTGCCCTGTGCCAGCTGTGCATCAGTGTCTGTTTACTGCAGGGGTTGTACTCATCTGTACCTCTTCTTCATAAAAGGTATGTCCTCCTTCTACAAATCTTGCTGAAGCTCAGCATTTATGTCTTTTAGACAATATTGATTGTGTATGAGCTCTGCATACACAGCTTTTTGCTTATAGAATGAGCAAGATGGGGACTAGGCAGGTCAGGTACAGCACCAGGTGAAGGGGGTGATAAAGGATACAGGAGTAACAACATGTGGGTACCCTTCATTGCTATTTGAGATACAAGCTGCCCTTCTATCTCCTAGTTAGTTCAGGAGAGGTGCTAAGTATCAAGACTTTTTTACATGAGTGCAAACACCCACCTGAAACAAAGTTCAGCACTTCTGACATCTGCTTGTACATGCCCCGTCTTCTCATGCAAACAGCAATACTTTTCCCAGTTTTTTGGGGCAAAGAACTCTGATCTTCCTTGATAGGTGTTTTCAAGGGGGTGACAAAGGAACAGAACTGGTGCTCTTACAAAGCCAAATCTTACAGCAGAAACGATCCAGTCAGACCATTGTTCCAATTAATCCTGTCTTCTCAAATAGCAACTGTTCATTGGGAAGATGAGAATCTTCCCAGGATGCCACTGGCGACCTGTACAGTGCCCTCAGCCATGTGAAAAATGACTTCCTCACTCTTTCATGTAAATATTTTATGCTCTCTGAAGCATATGAGATTACCTGAGTATTATTGTCTTCCGGCTTCTTTTAGTTAAGCCCTTTCTTTGGGCTGGGATCTCTCCAGTGAGGCACTGAAATGAAAATCACTCCTTGATGGCTGTCACTAGAACTGGTTCTAGTGACTTGCACAGCAAACACCTTCTCTCCTTCCCCTACTTCATCTCTTCCCCCAGAACTGAGGGGTCCAAATAACGGTACAGTCATGACTTATTTTGCAAGAGTGAGACATGGTCCCAAAGCAGACCTTCCTCTCATGCCTGGCAATGTGTTCTCTGGCACCAGTTTATGGAAAGTTTGACATAGGAAATATCCACTGAGAGCTCAGAGTGGGCACTTATAAGAGAACATGAAGGATGCTACCTGCTGTGCTGCCCTAGTTTGAATTGCAATGCAGTTTGGGCAGACTCCAGACCACTTTCCTTTGCCTCCATTGTATCTGGACAGCATGGCTATCCAGGAAGCATGGAGTGCACCAGGGCTGTCCTGCTCAGCAGGAGGTTGTTGGAGCTCTCAGAGAACTACAGGATGTTGTAGCTCTCAATACCTGAGTGATTAAAGACAGCAATAGCTTCCTGACCTCATGCTGCAGCCCCAGCTAGGAAAAAACATGGATGTTGCTGCAGTGACACCTCTTTTACTGGTGAAGCGTCTAGAGAATCTCCTCAAGCGGGCCAGGGAGGCCAGCTGAGAAAGCTACGCTTTCCCACTCATTAGCCATCAGCTGAACTTGAGTACTGGTCTCTGAGGTTCTGTGGTGCCATTGCAGTTGGCTTTATGAAAAACAGTGCTTTATTCCAGCTGTGATAAATGCTGTGCTGGGGAAACTTGGACCCTAGGAAGAACTTATGTGCCTGATTTCTCCTCTAATTCCCATTTACATCTTAGAAAAAAACCCTTCCCTCAATCCGTTTTCTGTGGGTACAGGTCCTGCACCCAGACTTGTTATTGTCCCCATGGGACTTTTTCTGGCCTGGGATTTGCTCAGTGGAAGTAACCTCACAGGAGACAGGACAACCTGCTAGGTTGATTGACACCTCTTCGTGCATATTTTGTCCTGATTTTAGAGAGAGTTTAACTCCATAACTGTGGTCTGTGTCTTGGTCCAAACACAGCAGGGTTTTGGCCCAGAGCTGTTACCGCATCCGGGTAGCTTCAGAGAAGGGCTGCCAGAAGGAGCTGATCCTATCCCAAGCCCAAGACAAGAGACAGGGGAAACATCCGTGTCTGGCTATGCCTCCCCACAAGACCATGATGTAGCATCGTCTTGTAGCTCAAAGCCCTGCGGAGCTGGGAGGAGGCTGCTGCTTAAAGCCTGAGCCCTGGCTCTGCAATTCTGCTCTTTCAGAGGGCTGCTTTTCTTCCTTCTTCTTGCTGTTTCAGCCTGTTTTTGGCCTTTGTGAAACCCCACCGAGACTTTGGGAGTGTGGAGGAAGAATCATCCCTCCATTAGCAGCACCGTCTCCCAACAGGAGCCTGGGTGAGGAGCGTTCTGCCGTCAAGGCAGTCTCTTTCCCACTTTGCCAGATTGCCCCAGGGTGCCTCATTAGGCCCACTGTTCCCTCACTGTGATGGAGCTCGTTTCTTTTTTTCATGCAAGGACTGACAGGCCTGGAAATATCAGACTCGGCAGCTTCGTGCCCTGCTCAGATCTGAAGCGCTGTGCGTCAGAGCTAATTAGCTGGATTTCAAATCAGAAGGGGAACTGGCTGCCTTCTCTGACAGCCCAGTTTCATCAAGACCTCCCAGGAAGATTGTTTAAAGCTTTTCTTTCCGAGGCTTGAAATAAAATCACAGGAAACGTCTCTTTTTTAGGGGGAGGGAGTAGGGGGCAGGTAGAACGGTAGGATCCTTTGTACAAGCAAGAGTTTTATTTTCTTTGCTTTGCCCAATACCCTTCTCCACACTTCCTTCTAGGAAGATAGAGATCATTTCACACCTGTCAACCACCTCTATTTCATGAAGACCTGGACGGAGAGATGTACGTCATCCTGGGAATCTTCCTACACCATCATCTCCTATCCCATGCAAACCACCAGTAGCACAAGAGCTACCTTGGAAGACAGTTGCTTTCTTTTGCATATTACAAGACAATCAGCTCCAGCGTCCTTCTTGAGTCTTCTCCCCTTTCTTCTCTTCTTCCTCCTGTGGGAGGGAACTTCTTTGGCAGGCCATTACGGCAGTCAGTCACCCACAGCACCACAGGTTTTAGGGCTGGAAGAGGTGATTCTGAACATCCAGCTGTGTTTCCCACATTTCATCCAGCATTTCCCACCCTGAGCCCATGATTTCTACTGAGCCAGGGCATAGCTAAGGTACAGCACAGAATTCACAGCACTCCTAGATAATTGGTTTTGGCTACTTATGTGCTGGCCAACATAAGATCATTAGTGATTTTGTGGTGCTCAGGCTTACAGAGTTGGAAGAGGCCTAGGTTTTAGAGACAGGTGCTTAGGGCTTTCTGCAGACCAAACCCATAAATATTTCATTGCTGGCTGCCCGTAACCCCCAGGCACTCAGGGAACATCAAAATCTTTGCCCTTCCATAATCTGTCCTAATGTGCTATCGAATTCCCCTAAAAGCTTCTTGTGTTAATGAAAGCCCACCTGGAGGTGTTATTCCCCTCCCCAAACTGTTCAGCCACTCTTCTGCCTTCGTTCCTTGGACCTTTAATCACCTCTACAGTAGATGCTAGTTTCTACACAATATGTTGCTACGGGCAATTGGCAGTCTTGGGAGCTGCTACAATAAACTCCTACCTGAGTTCTCTGGCATCAGTTCAGCCAGGCACTTTCTTCTTTTCTTTTTTCTTCTGTTTCACACCCCCAATTAAAAATAGTATGTCATTAAATTGCCATTATATTTGTGTTGGTGGGCGTGTCAAATGCCTTCACAATACCAGGTCTTACAAAGCTTAAGGCAAAAAGTCCCCCACAAACTGGCTGCCCTCAGTCACTCCCCTACAAAATTCCCCATTGTACATCAAGCCTTAATGAATGAAACCTAATGAGACACCAGAGAGCCCCCAGCAATACAGGATCTGAGACCTGAGGAGGGGTAAGGGGCAGAGTCGAAATCTCTGCAGCGTTAGGTAGCAGGAGTTAATACTTGAGTGGAGGAGGAGCTAAGTTTTACCATTGTTTGCTGTTATTCTCCTCCAGGAAACCCTTGCTGAGCCCTCAGGAGAAAGTTTTCTGATGCCACCTCCTGCTAGGGTACTTATTCAAGTATCTCGGTTCCTGCAAGAGTGATGCATCTCTCCAGCTTTCTGCAGAGCAGGGGGTGCAACTCTGCAGTTGCAAAGGAGTGAGGATCTGGCTGTGGGAGAGGATTTTCAGCTGAAAGCTTTGATATGCCTTACACGTGTTGCCTTATTAGTCCCCTGCAGTACTCCAGTCAAAGACGGAAGGATGATTCATTCCCCTTTATGCAGAAAGCAAACCAGAGCATGAAGAGATTAAAAGATACCAAAAGAAGACTTCTCTCCTCTCTTGAATGTGAGGCTTAATTAGTGACTTCGGGTGTATCCACATAGCTGTAGGGAGATGGGGTGAATTCACTCTGCCCACGTTCTGAGCTCTCTGGACACGAGTAGGCTCAGGTCAGAGGTAGAGTTGGTGGTCTACAGATGAACCATGGCCCTGATATTTAGCTCTCATGCTAAGGCACAACACTGTACATATGACTTTCAGGTTGGGACTGCCCAAAAGCTGCCAGATAATAGCAGAGAAGCTTTAGCCTACCTGTGTCCAGCCATGCCAGGGGTGCCAATAATCTGGTGGTGTGACAAATACATCAGTGGCAATGACAGGACTGAAATCCAGGTCAAGAAGACAGGCCAGGCACATCTTCATGGGGCAGCGGGGAGAAGGTTAAGCAGGCAGAAAAGGATCAGTGGAGGCAGTGACCCAGCAGGCAGTCCATTCCCAGCTGAGTTACTTCCACACCTCCACTGCACCCAGCCCTGCTCCTAAGCTGCAAACCTATCCAGCTAATGAATGAGAAGGGATTGTCTCACAAGAGAGTGTTGTGGTTGCAAGCAAATGGCAGACTGAAAAGGTATCCCTTCCACTGTCTCTGTTCATGAGCAAATAAGGCCGGAGAAGCTGTGAGGGCTTGTGCTGAAATCAGTCTCAGTGGAGCAGCTTGGTGTTGCAGAGCGCGCAGGGTGAGCAATGGAGAGTGAGTCTCCACCAAAGGCTCCCTTGTGAGCCACTGGCTATTCAAAACTTCTGTGATTTAGCTACGCTGAGAGAGCATCTACATCCAGGCTGAATCGAGACTCTTTCAATTAAACACATCCCTCTCAACTCCTGCTATGCAAATATGTGACATGACCAATTCAGCCTTTGCTAGAAGCACACAGCTTCCTCTGAAGGGACTGTAATATTGGTGGCCTAATACCATCAGTATTATCTAAGGGTGTTTTGGTCATTACAAGTTCCACTACTTTCATTATACTGGCAGAACTGAACAGGCAAAACTCCCTTAGCAGAGGGTCAATAACAGCAGTACAATTTGTTTAGGTAGTGAGATGCAATTCAAAAAAATTGTGTGCTGAAAACAGTCCCCGCTTTGTCTTGCAGGAACTGGCCACAGGGGATTTAGTCATCCCATTTACACTGGCCCAAGTAAAGGATGCTCTTACGTTGTGAAACATGATAGCTTGTGGCCCTCTTTGCCTCTCCAGACTGAGAGCAAGGCTGTGTCTCCCCTGGAAAGGAGGTGATGTGATGTTGGTGGGCATCTTCCTCATATGCTCATTTCTAGGAAGCAGTGCTTGAAACCCAGAAAGTCCTTTTACAGAAGTGAAGAAAACCTCTGGTCACACTAAGTGGCAGATGCATGAGGAGCAGGGAAATGCTGGACATGATTCACTGGACTTGCCTTCACCTGCTTTCCCCTGCCAGTGTAACAGGAGCGAGCTGTTAATGCCTTCAGGCACATACTTGGCCTTGCGTGCTGGAGAACCAGGTTGTCCGCTAGTGAAGGGGAACTAATGTGTGGCTAGACATGCACATGTCTGTCCACATGGCCCTCCTGCAGAAAGCAGTGCTGAGCCTCTTGGTCTCCCCTAGTTGCTAATAGACAGGAATTTCTCATGCCACCCTTAAAAGCTGTCTTCAGAGGGAAGTGGGAACAGGGTGGGGTTTACCATGGAGTTACTTAGTGCGATGCTATTGAGTATCTATCTCCACCAGAAGACAAGAATTTTAGGACTTCTTCCACAATCCCTGTTTTACGAATTACCAGAAGACTGCCTTTGCTTAGCTATCACGCAAAAAATATGTACTTGCCCAAGCCAAGCATGGAAGCTTGTGTTACTTCACTGGAAGAAGAGTCTCCAGATCCACACCAAGTTCGGAGGAACCAGACTGTTGAATTAGCTGTGCTGGACCCAGCCAAGCCAAGCCAAGCAGCCAGCCCTGCAGAGCTACGGATAATAGCTGACTTTTCCAGTCCAAAACCCATTTCTAGCAATGGTCAAGCCCAGTTATTTCAAAGAAAGATGCGTCAGCCAATGGCCCACCCTGCTCAGTGTGCTCAGCACGTGGAGAGCTGAGGACAGCATAATTCTGGATAGCAATACATAGAAGAATATTTGCTTTGAGACCAGTCAGAATCATGCTGTGTCCAGGAACTATAAAACCAATCCTCCTTCTTCAGCATATAGAACTGCAGATGTTATTAGTGGCCATAATGCTTTGCATCTTCATTTCCTAAAGGCAGCAACATCATTTAATTCAGCTCTTGTATCACTCAGTGACCTAGTTAGCAAACCTAACAGAGAGAATGAATTGTGTTTTTATTTCAAATGCATCCTCGGTGTCTGACCAAGAAGTTTGAAAATGCTCACAGGCAGGCAAGTCCTGGGACTCAGGAATGGAGTCTGGCAGGAAAGTGGTTTTGCTTTCAAGGAATTGTTGGGCCTTGTTCTCTCTTGTCACTGATTTATTCTTGTGGAATCTGGTGAATAGAGAAGAAACTCAGGCCTGGTCTGTTCAAAAAGTCTAGTTTTGAACTGAGAGTATAGATGTAGTCAGAGAGCCCGTACAGGGCTGGAATCTGCCCAAGTGAACATCCCCCAGGGAAGTGTTGTGACTATTAGACTCCAGGCCTGGCACCCTGGAGAATACTACCCATTCCTCTCTTGTTGGAGGGCATGGTGAGCAGCAGATGCTATGATACGAGATACTGGGCAGAGCTGTATGTGCGGCCCAAAACTGCCTCTTTTCTTTCTAGCCTCCTAGCTTTGCCCAACAGTGCTTGCAGGCTTGGCATACAGCAAACACAGCTGCCATGGATATGGAGCCACTAACCATGCCCTGCACTCCTGCTAAGTCCAGGGAAATGCCTTCAATAGCAGCATCACTTCTGTGGCCTTTCTTTTACCATCATTTATATTTCCTCTTCCACTGTGATTTGAGAATTTATGAACAGCTGAATTCTTGCTGGCAGAAGAGGGCTCTCAGCTCTCCACAGAAAATTTTGGTTCGGGGGCCAAATCTGACAGTTAGAGCAATCTAAAATTTGCTGGAGGGCTGGACACTCCTCATCTTAATTGTAAAGCATCATGACTACTATAATCCATCCGGGTATGATTGAAATGAGCAGGCAAGTACTGCACTGCTTTATGTCCTGTTTGTTCCCTATTGCTTTTAGCCAGGTGTCATGTTGTCCAGAGATTTGTGTCTGAATCTGTCCCAGGGTACGCTGAAGAATGGGAATGTGCTTCACCCAAGTGATGCTCATCATCTGCCTCGGTAGAAATATGAAACAATTTTATCACCCAGCCAATCAAAGCAAACCAAAGCCTGGTGCCAAATAACTCATGGGCTGTATCTTGAGGATCTTGATTTTTCATCCATCTCCTTTTGATCCAGGCTATAAAGAGAGGCCAGCCTCTGCATCAGGGAGCTCAGTCATTGGCAGTTGGGATTTGAAAGCCTGGAGACCACAGTCAATCACTTGGTTTTATTTGAAAGCTACCATTTGAAGTCAGGACTATTTAAAAATCGTATCTATTTAAAACACACATACACACGAAGGCAGATAGAAATAGCAGGGGCTGTGAGGAATGGAGGCTGCGCTCAAATTCTTCCTCGTCTGAACACATGCTAACTTGGATGTTTTCCACAGATGGCTCACAGCCTCCATTCCTGGACTGCCGGAGTGGCAGGGAAAGCATCGTCTCCCACACGTGGTGACAGCCCCCCTGCCATTACAGCAGGGCCATTCAATTTATTTACAGGCTATTATCACACTATTTATAGCTGGGAGCTATTTCTAACCCTTCAGACATGCTCACACATGAGAGATGCATCACCACTTCCAGAGCCTCGGGCTCCAGGCGAGCCAGGGGTGTTTTGAAATGTGATGTCTGCAGAGGCAAAGGAGCAGAGTTAAGAGAAACTCCAACACTGAAGATGGATGGGGAGGGCAGGCAGGGCACAAGGTATCTCACAAGTGATGCTGACCTACCAGAGAGCATCTCCATCGCTATGATTCCTACTGTGGTTCCTGCTTCATGGGGCTTCAGTCTGGCCATGGTGAAGGGAGGGGAACCAGCCACAGAAGGATAGCACCCAGGGCTTTTCCTCTGTCTCCAAATCTTTTGAAACCCCAGCATTTCTAAGTATCCTTCATGCCTTTTCTGAACCATGCTTCCTGCCTGCTGCATTGGAGTCTGAGTTTGCGAAAGAAAGGGAAAATCCCTGTGTCCTCCTCTCTTTCTCTTGGCTGTGTGCTCAGCTTTTGTCCCAACCCTGAGAGCACTGCAATACTGCCAGCTGCTCCCGGAGTAGATTCAGAGGACGTATCTTACTCTATGGGCTATACATCCAGATCTACCACCTCCCTTCATCCACAGCTTAATTTCTCATCCTCAAGTTGCTCACGTCCCTCTTAGTCCACTGCAACTATGAGTGTGTTGGACTCTTGTAATATTCTTCTCCGTGTCTCCCTGGCTATCTGTCTGGCACTTCAGGCTCTCTGTCTCTTAAGACTCTGCAGCTTCTAGAGCCATTGGAATCAACTGTTCTGACCCTATGGGAAGGTTTATTCTAACCTCCTTGCCACTGGTGTAGAAAATGGGAATCACCTTCTCACTCCGGGTACAGCTGGTCTTCCTGTAAGTGTTGGGCTACCCCATGGGAATTGCTCTCCCAAGTGTGCTTTCCTCCTGCCAGTCTGAGCTGCTGCAATTCATGGGCTCTGCACCAAGCTGAGACCTGACAATCAAGATTCAGCACTCCATGAAAATTCTGGCTGCTGTCCGAGCTTTTCCCTGCCTGTTATAGCACAACAGCTGTGAAATGCATTACTCACAGATGTCTATAATTAGGGTCCAGCACTGCCTTCCGATGGCATCTGGACCAAAAAGGCCAGCAAAAACTGAACATACTCACTTGAGCCAGTAAATCAAAGATTCACATTCTGTAGACCTGCGCTATTCAGTTTTACTTATTTAGCCCCATCCTAACAGTGGGAACCAATGGAAGGAATCTTGAATTCAAAAGGATCAGAATTGGGCTGCTGTTTCCAGCAGGGCTTTCCAATATGGCTTTATGTCCTGGAGTTGTATGGCATCCTGAAAGACTGAAGCACATCTTTGCTGCTATGTTTTGGGTGGATAATTTGTGCCTTCCTGCCCACCATGGAAGACTAATTTGCATCTCGACTAACACCAGCTGTTTGCTACTGTTGATGAGCTTGTCATCTGTAAGTTCTGTCAACAGCATCACATTTTATATATAGTGCATTTTCCAACATGACTCTGCACCAAGAGCCTTTCCAACAAGCACAATATCATAAAATCTCCTATAGAAAAAGACAAAAAAAAAAAAAATAAAACCCAGCAAACAAATTCAGAGTTTGCTCAAATAAAACTTACTTAAAATTTGTCTTCAGGGAGCACTGTGCAGTTCTCAGGAAAGCAGACTGAGCTTATTGAGGGCCTAGCTATGAGTTAGAAAATTGAAATTAAAGCATCTTTTAAGAGATAAATCTAGACGAAAGCTAATCTCACTCACATGGCCCCTTTTGGATTTCAGTTGCATCTCTTTGCATCTCAGTGCAGAGACATCGCTGAGGGTACGCTGACAACCACAGCTTTCTCAAGCTGGGTCACGGATGGACCCAGCAGCTTCTACTGCTGGTTAGTGTCACTCCCAGGTCTTGTGGACAGATCATGCACCAATGCACCATCTCAGGTGTGATGCTGCTTCTTTGCTAGGAAAGGAATGTTAATTCAGGACATCAGCCCAGCCAACTTACAGTCAGTTAATGGTTCTCCCACTCTGAATGACTGATACATATTGGATAGGACTTTTTCCTAATGAGTAAAGGACAAAAATTGCTCTGGTGAACTTGCTGTGAGGACCTCATGGGGCCCATTCGTTTGTGCAGCAGTACTTGTATAGATAGCAGGGTGGGTACAGAGCACTTATCAGGAGATACAGCTGACAAAGCTGATAATGAGTCAGTTAAACACAAGTCCAACCATTTTCTCCGGTGCAGGGTCTTCTCCAGTCAATTGTGCTCATAAACAGTTACCTTCTTAGGAATGGAGGTCAAGAAATCTCTGAACGGGAACAGCTTAAACCCGAATGAGGGATGGGGGGATTGTTCTGACCAAATGGAGATGCCTCGTCTCCCTTGGCAGAGAGAAGCAGTTAATATTAAGGTGCTATTCATCTCCTGTGATGAGACACTTGGATTAGATGAGTCGTACCCCAGAAATGGTTATTTCTCTTTGCTGAATGGAAGATACCTGGTGACAGCTCCCTTTACAGAAGGGAGCCCAGCTGAGCAGGGGAGGTGCGGGTGTCCATGGCAGACACATCTCAAGCCAAGTGAGATGAATCCCACACTGGGATCCTAGGCAAAGGCACTGACCAAATCTAATTTACTACAAAACATCCCACTATTAGACTGCTGAGCACAGCTCTTCCTATCCAGGTGTGAATGGACTGGAGTTTCAGGGACTCACGAAGTCCACGTTTTGTCTTCCATATAGCCCCAAGTGTTACTTCTCCCACGAACGATTTTCAGACTCGTTAAGACAGATGAATGCTGTATTTATTGTCCTTGTGTGTCTACTGCGTGTGAGGTGCCTCTTCTGGTTCTTTCTCCTGCCAGCTTCAGGCCTCAGTTTAGCAAGAATCTGCACATGTGCTTTAAGCACATAAGCAGTCCCTACAAAAACTAGTAATAGCAAATAGATAACTGTTTGTAGGACTTACAAGATAACAGACAAGTGATGGAGACAGGCAGCAGTGCAAAAGATGATATTTGAAGGTTGATGGCCTTTTTGATGGGGTCCATGAATTTTTTAGGAGGCTAGGAAGAACAGGAGAAGGTCAGCATGCATTTAAAATGAACTGTGAAGAACAAGAAGCAGAAGAGTGTCAACCTGGAAGAGATGTAGTTAAAATGAGCTCTAACCAAGATCACAGAACAAGAACCAGCAGGAATCAAACCAGAGATTTTGTCTTTGCATTCCCTGTTCAGATTGCCTAGGTGTTACCCTCCCTTCCTCTGATTGCTGATTTCCATTCATTGCTGCCATTTCACAGAGGCAAAGAATAAAGGTTTTTTTCATTAACAGTCTGGGTTAACTTCACGCTTGTGGATAGTTCCCATTTGCGGCTCTGTTATTTTTGAGATAGGATATCCATCATTCCCAGAGAAGCATGCAAGCTGACATTTTTTTGTTAGACCAAAATATAATTAGATTTGCACACGCCAAGCACAAGGTTATCGACACAAAAACAAAAAGACATGACACGAACAGGGAAGAACATCTGGGAGACACATCGATCCCTCTAGGGACCAGCAGATACAAAACCTGAATAATAGATAGACTAGCGTGGTGCTATCAGGGCCAAAGTCCTGTCTGATTAAATCTACTTCATCAAACATCATCAAGGACAAAATGTCCCCTTTGCCCATGATTGGATGCATGATGAGTAAGAAAAATTGTATCATTTATAACACATTACTGAGTTATCCTGTCTTGTATATTGTGTAGCGAGTTGGCATGGGCACAGAGTACCCCTGTACTCTGGGTATTGAATTGAGCTACAAAGATTGCAGCTTCAGCAGTTAGATATTGTCTCAGACTAGAAATTTTGCAGGCAAGCACTCCTTTCCAGCCTGCCAGTGGACTGAGGGCACATTAAGTGTTGGGAGTGCTTACGGTCCCCTGTACTCCGAAGGTCTACTTCAGGCATCCTAGAGGTCATGCTCTCATGTTTATGTTTTCATGATTAATGTTTGTGCAGGCACTAAGTCTGGTCTCAAGGAAGGCCTCAGGCTGGCCCTCAAAAGATGACATAGACTCACTCAGCAGGGCAGACTCTCCTGGCCCATGACCATTGATATTGCATCCACCCACATGTGCCCCGCATCACACATGGTTTGACAGAAAGCAGGGGCCAAAAGCTGTTCCCCCCAGGCTGTGTTCTTAAGTAGTTTCCAGTTCGTTTAAGCCACTGCAACATATTCTCAGGTCCTACAGGTATCTCTAGCGGTGCCACAATGGTACAGGAAGATCATGGGAGGAAAAGGCATCTGCCTTTTAGGCTGAGGAAACAGCATGGGAAGTAGGTGTTTCTTGAATCGTGCTATGTTCTCTATTCCTAGGCTGGGATAGGGTTGGGCCAGAGCTCTGAGGTCCCCATTCAGCACCAGGCTCATGGATACATCTACTGTCAGCACAAACCACAGGAAAAAGGTCAAACTAGTCTGAGTTACAAGGACAGAAAGCAATCTGCAGTGTTATAAAATCCATCAGCAGCTGACCAAGGACTTTGCTAGCATATTATAACTTACCTGAGGAGCCAAAGAGAAAGATCACATTCTATGCATGCTACATGGTGACTGACAGAGACATTTCTGTGTTTGGCACATCCTGGACAAGGCAAACTGACAGGTAAATTGGAAGTATTGGGTGAGACAATAATTCAGTTTCTCCCATTGGCTCAGTTAATGGCTTTCATTTAGAAGGTTCATGGGGAATCATTACTCTCCATTAAGCTGCCACAGGTGGGCACAGACAGATGGTAAACCAGTTTCCTCAAAGCACTCCACTAAGACCATGTACCTGGAGACAAATCACTGAGCCTGGCTGTCAGAGGAACCTGTCAGGCACACTAACAAGATCCTGGGAAGGTCCCAGTAGCTGACTCTGATGAACTCCAATCCTCCTGGGCCTGCAGGAAGCCTCCAGGGTTCACAGGCCAGCAAGGACTGGTCAGGAGCAGACATATAATGCAATATAGGGATAGTGAGAAATTCAATCCATTGCCACTGCTGCTTTGAGGCATCTTGTGAAACACAGGCTGCAAATCCTAGCTGCAAATCAAAGTAGCCTCTTTCCCTTAAGAAATGGCCTTTCAAGGTGTGGTGCTGTTCAAGAAGCAGCACAGGAAAGTGGCAGCATCTTCACCAGTGGCTCTGCCCTTCCGCTGCAGGAAACTGTGAACCTGAAAATCCCATGAAGCTGACTGTGCCAGGCTGCAGGGACCAGCAGAGCCCTCTCAGTGGGCTGTTGCCAGCTGCCCTCACTCCTGTGCCATCGGAGCTGGTTGAGAGTCCTTTAATCCACTCTCTAAGCTCTTCTGGACCATGTGCCACGTGTTTAAGACCCCTTCCCTGCCTCATGCGCAGTAAGTGGTTCTTGGGTTCATGGTTGCTTTGTGCCTTGTTTTCTTCCTTTTAGGAAGAAATGGAGAAACTTTACTGATTAGAATCCCTGGTGCCTGTTAAAATGATGATGCATCCATGGAGCAGGCAAGAAATCTGTGTTCAAAAGACTTGGATCCATGTTCTCTTTCTATGAGGGGATGGCCTTGAACAAATCACTTTTGCTTTGCATGAAGGATGGTAGAAGAAGCACAGTGCACCTCTGCTTTTCTGTTTTGACATGTTGGAGAAGGCCTGAGGCTTGTTACACTATGACTCAGCCTAATATAGAAAAAGGGTCACAGGTTCAACTTTCGTCCCTTGTTCCCTTGGCTGTCCTCCTGCAGTTCCCCACTATAGCCCAGGGCTAGGCACAGGCTGTGTCATAGAGGACTAAGGCACCACACACAAGCATTCTGGTAAAAAAGACCTCTTTAGAGATGTTCTGGGAGACTGGAAAAGCTTTATGCAAGCATTTCAAAATTGTCAGAATAGGAAAATTTAAAAGGCTGATGTCACATTCTGAACATCACGATAAACAAGAGTTCTTGGGTGGGAATGTTTTTTTCTTTAGTTTTCTCTGAGCTATTTTACACGTCCTACTTAGTCAGTGAGACTGCATTAAGCACTTCCTAACAATCCCTCCTTTTCCAGCATGCAGTCATGTCTCCTGGGTGGAACTTGTCACTGCCAAGTTATCCTGGAGCACAGAAATGACTAAGAACCCAGAAGCTGTGCGCGAATGGCCTTGTGGAGGTATGTGTGGGGGTTATCTCAACACACTAAATAATGGATGCCTTGTGTGGGCAGGCAAAACCAGGGCCAGCAATATGCCAAGCTCAGTGAAGGAGGATTGACTCTGGTGTTGTAGATGGGAGCACTAGAATGGGCCATTTCAAGTGTCTTGCAACCTTTTGTGGCCTTACAGCTGCTTGGAGGGGTTTGAGAAAGAGCTCCTTGGAGATTCCTAAGAAATGAGAGATGCCTCATGGACAAACAGAAAAAACTATCCAAGGAGGTGGTGTCAGCTGGTGGTGCAGGGTTTCTGCTGACCTATAGCTTGCCAGGAATAGAGGCTGAGCAGGTCCAGGGGTAAGGGATAGTTTCAGTCCCTGGCTGATTGTGGGATGTTTGTTTTGAATTCTCTTGGCCCTCTCTCCTCTCCGTCCTCCTCATGGATGTACTCAAGGCTACTGGATGGGATTTGTTTCCTTCTTAATGTTTGCACATTCTTATTCCAGACATTAGTTGAGCCCTTTTATTCATGGTAGACCTGTGACCCCTTCTCTGTGAGCTGTCAGTCAGCTACACCAGGCTTGTGGGGTGGCAGAGCAGGCAAGAAGCCATGGCAAGGGGTGTCCTGTGCAGGATGTGTGCTCACCGTGGGGGTAAAAGGAATCCTTTAAGAAAGCATGCTCCCTACGGACACACTTCCTGACCCCTCACTTCTGTTGATGACCCTGTGCATGGGGTCTCACAGCTGAGGAGGGTAGCAATGTGATACTCTTGAGACAGAGAGATGGAACAGGAATATCCTCCTTTGGAGATTCATGTATGTCCTGCAAATGAGAGTAAAACTCACTCCCATCCCTGAAGGCTGGAATTAGTCTCTAGGTTGTATACTAGGACAGGACAGGACGTTACTTCTGCCCTGGAGGCAGACATCAGCTCGTTCTGTAAAAGTCAAATCCAGAGTGTTATGTTGCACGAACTACAAGCTACCTCCTTATGGCTAACGGGGGCAGCTCCGAGCTGGTACCATCCTTCTCTGTCTATTGTATTCACCTGTTGTCTTTTGCCTGAGTTGTCAATTCTCTGTTTCGTATCAAAGGTCTCATGGGATGACTGGGGTCTATTAGCGATATTCCTGATGAGCAATGAGTCTTCTGCATGGTTCCAGTTCCACCGTTGTCTCCTTTGTAATACCTTAGACCACACATTATTTTGATAAATAAAGGTGCAAAAATGCAGAAATATTTAAGGTGGTATTTAATATTAAAGAGCAAATGAATGCTTTGGAAGATTTGCTTCCATAGTCAGTTTTGACACTACCTCCTAATATTCTGGTATTTCTTCCCCTTGGCTGTATTCATTACAGTGCTGACATTCTCTATAACACATGGTGCTGCAAGCACTGGGGTTACCAAAGCCTGCCTTCCTATGGGTCTGAGTCTGGGGGTTGATTCTCTAGTGTCTAACAAGGATTGTGGCTTTGCTGTAGTCCTTCCATCTGCACTAACAAAAAAAGATTTTCTCCATTGTCTACTAGCCCAAACCCCTTAAGCTTAGAATATCTCTGAGGCCTCCACCTTTCTGTCAAAACTGATTGAAATTGGACAGCACGTTCAAACATGGCTGTGGAAAAAGAAGACTACTGGATGGTTAGGCAGACAAAAGACACTTACATGGAGGCAATTGCAAAGGTAGTATGATTGCAGAGTTCTCATTTCCTTAGGAAACTAGGGCAAACACAGCATTTCATTGCTTTTGATTACATCCTGCTACGCATTGCCACATTCAGTCTGAAAACATCAAAAAGCCACTGCTGTAGTAACCACGTATGGCATCTGATGCTGAACAGGAGGAAATGAAATCCCAAGTAATAGGGGACCTATTTCTATCTAAACTTTCCAGGCAATAACACTAAGAAAGTGTTTTATAAAATGCATAATGCAATGAAAAGCTGATAAAACAATTTCCAAAAATTCCCTTCCAAGCCCCTCTAACAAAGCCATCAACGCTTGAAGTCTTGTTCACATTTCAGTGGGAAGCAAAGCATTAAATAAAGTCCAGGTTATGACCTGATTGAGCCTGAAGACCTTTGCATTCAGACCTCTAGCCGCATGGGGTAGAACAACAGGATCAGAGCCCAGAAGATAAGACTGGGCAGGTGATGTAAGCAGCAGAAGGTGACATTTCTCAGCATTGTCACAAAAGAGCCATCTCACCAGCCCCAGGAATTGCTACGCAACCTGGGTGATCACAAGATACTGAGCAGCATGGTAGAGGGCAACTGCTAAAAGGGATTTCAAGGTAACAGAAATCATCTGATGAGAAGTCCTTCCTTGGAAAGAGGCTGTATAAAGAGGGATATATTTCGGTTCTATTACACGTGAATTTGCTTATCACAAATAGTTGCGCTGTGAACTATGCAGTCCCCCAGATAGTTTTAAGTCGTCCTTGACCAAAAGCAGGAAATAGGTTGTTCCTTATCTACAGAAATGCAGAAACCTTTTCCTTGAGTGCCACATCAATGGAAGGAATCAGTGGGGAGTTCTTGAAAAAAGCACAGCTGATGCAACTTAATATATTGGCTGTAGCATCTCAGACATTGCCTCTGTCAGCAGTGAAGGGAAGGGTGTTTATGAAGCCATGGTGGGTTGAAATATGAGAATCTGATCTGGTGTGTTTGTGTTTATTAGCAGCCTTGTTGAGAGAGAGATCCAAGTCATTCTCTCCTGTTCCCAAATTCATTCACCTTGCATTTTTTAGCTGTTGCTGGACTCACCATTGCTGTTCTGACTCAGACTTCTTGTCAGCCCTGGAGATGCTCAATGAAAGGTCAAGGAGTTAGTTGTATCATTAGGCGAAAGATGATCTGCCCGGGCGCAATGTTTCCTTCAGGTTTCTCAGCACAGATCAGTTGTGCTAGTGGAAAAGCTAGTGGAAAAGAGGTTGCCTTAGGAAAAAGACCCTTGGCTGTGTCATTTCTGAAAGGCCAAAAGACTCTATGCTACTCCTGAAAGAATTTAAACATGGCTGGGTTGCCATGCAGAGGGTTATATGGGTCATAGTGGTCACTGTGCTGGGATGGTGTATCTGATTAGGTTGGAAGCTGTAGAATATTCAGAGCACAGAAAGCATTGTATGATAATGATGACAGATCTATTTATAACAAAGGCCATGAATTGTCTCACCTAATTTAGCAACAGAACTTTCAGTGCTGTTCTAATGTCCTGCTTAGTGAGGCAGCACCCTTAAGTGAGGGTGAATGTTCAGCCTACCCCAAAATCAGGATATGGACTTAACTTCAGAAATCTTGAAGCAATACATAACCTCAATAAATCTATGTTAAATATATAAGACATGGCCAGTCACCCAGGCTGGTTGTCACTGGTTTTGCTTTGACCAGCTCTGAGCTTTGAACATTGAAATACTTAGGCTGCCCTTTAACAAGATGGGCATTTGTGAAGATCCTTCTCCCTTCAGCTGAGGCACTAGTAGCTCAGGTGAGAGTGCCTAAAATAGCCACCGCTTTTGTTGATACACTGAGAATTAAACCTGGTGTCTTCAGGAAAAATATAGTGTCCGTCATCATGGACTAGCCTAGATAAGGCTAAAGGACATGTACATTCCCTTCAGCTAGAAACTGGCTGGGGCAAGTTACACACATATATCTCACATAAGCATAATGGACCAAGGTGTCAAGATATCAGTGGCACTACTGCAGCCTTATTCTGACAGACAGCCGAAAGAGGAGCAGCTCATTTCCAGAAATGATCAAGAGAAAAAGCTTCTCTGACAAAAAAGGAACCGGGATTATGGTAACCAAAAAAGGAACAATGGTCACCTTTTCCACCTCCTCTGCCCAGCTGGATGGGAAAAGAAGGATTCCTTCTGAGAAAACTAGGGTATATAAACAACTGAATATTGTGCGTAGCATTTATGAACTCAGTGATGGTGATAATAGGAGGATTGTGCCCTAGAGACTGGAGCATTTTGTTACTGCTAAACAGGGACAGCAGCAACACAGTGTCTTGATCCATCTGTTCTCCATATCATTTTAAACATGAAAATGCTTGGGTCAGAGGACAAGGTGCTTTACAGTCACCAAATTTACATATGTAGGTGCCTGGATTAAAAACTAGCATTACTTTTTCATTGCTAGAACGATTTCAGACAGAGGCACAACCCTAAAGCAATTAAGGCATTTCCCAACGGTGCCAATAGTTACGATTCTAGTCTTATTCTAGACGTGCGCTGAAGCTGTAACTTGGTTAACTAGCTACTGCTACACATACATTCAGGCAAGTAGCACAGAAGGGACTGGAAATCTCAAAAGCCACCTTAGTCCTATGTGCTCTGTGGGCTACAGGAAATGTCATTTATTAGCCAAGCAAGGCTGATGGCCTCACTAGGCTCAGAAAACCCTGTGGCCCTATGGATGTACATCATTTATTTCCTGGCTCTCTCGCTGTAAGCATATGGCCATCATTAACGATAATCACCAATTATGTTAGTCTCTAATTGAATACAAGACACCTTGGTGTGCTAGGTAGGGTAGGAATACGTTGGCACATGATCTAAACAGATAAAAGTGAGGATTCTCTGAGTCAACTTGGGGATGTAACAGTCTAGCAAAGTGAACCAGAACCTGCTTTGAATAGTCATCTGCCAAACGCACCAGGATGTCATTTCTGATCACAGCTGGAGACATGCTGTTCCACCATTTCTTTCCTGCAAGATTAGCCTTACCCCTCTGAAAGCATGAGAACTGCATTGCAAAGTCTCTTACCGGACTCATAGAGGAAGTGAAGAATTAATAAAATCATAGCTACATGTGTTAACCGCAGATTCATCCTTCCAGATCCTGGCAATTCCCCACCAGGGTTATAGCTTCCCGTATTATTTCATTTTGGCAGTGTTTTCAGACATAGTTACTGTGACATAGAATGACACATACTGGCAGGAGTGACAGCACTTAGGACATTGTATCAGTCATGGGTTTTTATCCCAACTAAACTCATTCCATTTTTTAATATTATGGTAGCGAGTTGGATAAAAGGATCTGTGAGTTAGAGAGACTTGAAAAGTTTGAAAAAAAATGTAAGAATGTTTTTTCTGGGTCATACCGAGTATCCTGTCTCTGACAAGGTCAGTAGAGGGCTTGTAAGAAAGGTGAAATGGGCAAAGACAAAATGCACTCTTCCTAACAAATCTTCTCAGCTTTTAGTCGCAATGAGTCGAAAGACTTCAGGAGCCAGAGCTTGAATATGGACTGCCTTTTTTGGATAGCCAGAAGAGACAAAGTTTTTTGGATGCCTTTGGGAAACAAATTTCCATGCACCAAGCATGGAAAAAACAAACATGTCATTTCTGCTGGTTTTAAACCAGAAAGCAGGAAACATCTCTGGGAGTCTCTTAGTTGAGAAATGGTAAGTAATCCTCTCCTTTCTCTGCACTATTCGTGGCTGTACAGATCACCATGTAAAAAACAACCCAAGTGGATAATTCCCCAGTTGATTGCCTAACCGGGATTATGGTAAGCTACTTCACCTCCAGATGACTGGTGTTATTTACATTTTGATTTTGGTTTCAAATCAGCTTCATCTGACTTGGCTACAGCTTCTGTGCTTGGTTTCCAAGGAAATATTTGGGTCAAACATAGCAACCAGTGTCTGTTATTATTATTATTTAGAGAATAGCCCAAACCTTTACTCTACATCCAAGCATCTCGGACTTTGAAGAGTTTGGAAATTTAATCCCATATCCAAGCTTTGCAAACATTCCTTCTCTTTATAATGGGCCAAGCCAAATCCAGTCATGCCAACCCTTCGCACTGCTCAATACTTTATGTGAGCTCCAACTTCTGCAATGTGTTTCCATCTCTGCTATTCATTACTGCTGTTATTCTGCATCTCCTCCTCCTTGTATCCACAGGAAAATGCATCAGACCAAAACTTATGAGACTTTCTAATAGTGTCAATGGTATTATTGCAAAACTGTATCCATTAAGCAGCCTGAGGCCTATTACAAGCGTCTGGAAAGCTATCCATCAGGGATGTCTACAGAGACCTCTGAGATTTCATCTTTTCCCTCTCAGACAAGCCTCTCTTAATTTTCTATCGGGTAAACAGCTCCAAAACACCTCTGCTTCATCTCTGGTCAAAATATCACATAAGAGGTAAATATATCTTATTTATATTAAAAAATTTGCTTGCTGGCTTTTTTCTTTTTTTCTTCCTAAAACTGCACAATAAAACTTTAATGATCCTCTGCATATAATATAGATATATATATACACATATATATATGGAGATTTATGCTGCTTAAAAGTTAAGTGCAATAGTTCACTTCGTAACTAATTGCTGCAGAGGTTTATGCTACCAATAAAAACAAGACTCAGTATGGGGCAGTAATAGCCAAGGGTAGGCACTTATCTTTTGCTCTCTAGAGATGTAACCCACTTTAAGCAGTGTTAAATGCAAACCCAAACACTGATATAGGCAAAGGGATGTATGCAAAAACATAATGGGTGCCTGATTCCTACATAGGAGTGAGTCCTTGATTCTTCCTGCTTTCTTTCCATATGACTTTTTAGTTCTCAGAGCTTTGGGGATTTTCTGCTAAATGTTTTGAATTTCCTATAGGCTCCTGGGAAGCTGTGGCATCTCACTGGTGGTTTTCTGTGAATATTTCTGGACTCTGTGGCCTCATGTATTCTGCAAGGGAATACTCTTTAGCCCTGGGGCCAAATGGGACTGCTCAGGTTGTGTCCATATGGCTTACTCCAGACTGAGCTTGGGCACTGTCGCATCTGTTTGCTGGCCTGAGACAACACATCACCAAGCGATGCTAACATTTAAATAGACTAGATAACTGCAGAACAGTGCTATAGTCCATGCCCTGGCATGGGTTAGTCTGCTGGGATAGGTGCAGACAACACCTGCTGAAGTTGTAAGTATTTGGTGAACTCAGGATGTTGTCCCAGAGTTCTTCCCATCAAATGTTCCTCTGATTTTACCTAAAGAATCATGGAATGGTTGAGGTTGGAAGGGACCTTTGCAAATCATCTGCTCCAACACCTCTGCTCAGGCAGGGTCACCTACAACACGTTGCACAGAATGGTGTCCAGGGAGTTTTTGAATATCTCCAAGAATGGAAACTCCACAACCTCTCTGGGCAAACCGTTCCAGGGCTCAGTCACTCTTGCAGTAAAGAAGTTTTTCCTCACATTCATATAGAACTTCCTGTGTTTCAGTTTGTGCCCATTGCCTCTCATCCTGCCTCTGGGCACCATTGAAAATACTCTGGCCCCATCCTCTTGACACCCTCCCTTCAGATTCTTATACACTTTGATAAGATTTCTTGCCCCCCCTGCAAGCCTTCCCTTCTCCAGGCTGAACACTCCCAGCTCTCTCAGCCTTTGCTCATGTGGGAAATCATCTATATCCTTAATCATCTTTCTGGCCCTTTGCTGGACTTGCTCCAGCAGCTCCATGTCTCTGTCGTGCTGGGGAGCCCAGCACTGAACGCAGCACTCTTGTCCCCCCCAGGGCTGAGTAGGGGGGAGGATCACCTCCCTTGACCTGCTGGCAATGCTCTTCCTAACACAACCCAGGACACCATTGGCCTTCTTAGCTACAAGGGCACGTTGCTGGCTCATGGTCAACTTGTTGTCCACCGGGACTCCCAGGTCCTTCTCCGCAGAGCTGCTTTCCAGCAGGTCAGCCCCAGCCTGTCCTGGTGCATGGGGTTATTCCTCCCTAGGTGCAGGACCCTGCACTTATCTTTGTTGAACTTCATGAGGTTCCTCTCTGCCCATCTCTGCAGCCTGCTGAGGTCCTTCTGAATGGCAGCACAGCCCTCTGATGTATGAGCCCCTCCTCCCAGATTTGTGTCATCAGCAGTGCTTTGGCTGTACCCTCAACAAGCAAGAACTTCAGAGACCAATGCACAGCTGAGTCTTAAAAATTCAAGGCCAAGTTCTGATATCCATTACTTCAGAGCAAATTTGGAGCAAGCTGGGAGCACAGTTTGCCATCAGGGGGGAGAGAAGAAATAAGGTTGATGTATACAGAATGGTTTATTTCTCTACAGCTGATTCAGAACTGGGATATGACCCATGGGAAGCTAAGAGTGAACATGGAACCGGACTGCCCTTGGCAGGAGGGGACACTGGCTTGGGTAGGTGTGATCTGGTGTGAACCTTGCTACTCAGGACAGCTGCTCTTGGCCTGACTCCCTACTTCCACAGTGGCAGTGATTTTGGCACTACACCTGCCGTGAGTACAGCACCTGAACTGTAACACAGCAGCCCTTCAGGGCTGGCCTGCAGCAACACTGAGCAGCAATCACAGAGATGGAGTTTCCTTTTACCAAAGCCTGGAAGATGCCACAGCTCAGAAGAGAGACAGGCAACAGCAGATGGCTCACCATTTTGCACCCAAAACATCATGCCGCAGCGTTATTTTAGGCAGATTGAGGATAAGTAGGAGTAAGTTACCAAAACAAACTGTTGAAGTCAACTACTTAAAGCAGACAACTATCTATGGCAACAAACTGTCAAGCGAAGCAAGATATCAATGCCAGAATAACCACATATCCCTCTTTTGCAGATATATTCCTCCATTCTTTCTCTATTTCCTATAGCCATAGCGGCCAAGTTCTAGCTCTTAATCAAACCTCAGTTGTGTTTATTCTGCCAAAAAGCCCCCGTCCTTCTTTGATGCTTCCAGCACTGCTAACAGCAGCGCCAAAGAGGTGATATCTGAGCCTGATGTGTTTGGCTGCATTCATCACAGTAGTATGAAAATCCGTGCCAAGGTTGCTGAACTCCAGAGAATACAGTTGTGAAGACATTTAGTTTTCACCATCACACAGCCAAACAGTTATCTACCCCAGGCTCTCTCTGAACTAACTTAGCAGTGTCACTAAGCTGAGTGAGTACAAACACACAGGTTTTTCTACACTGTGACAGCACAAATTGGGATCTGGCTAGCTATGAACTTTATTCTCCCTCATAAGCACACCTCAGCTCTGCTTAGTCACTCTTTGACTTGGCATCATGGGTCCGTTTGCCCAGAAAAATGTGTATTGTGCCCCAGAACAAGCCTTTCCTATGAAGAGATGGACGCTGTGAATGGAGACGCTCGTTAGGCGGGGGCTCAGCTTGGGGGGTAAAGGCCTGCAGAGTTCAAGGCACTGTGCAGAACAGATGCTTTGATATGGTCCTGGTTCCTACTGCAAGGAGGAGAGAAAAAGAGTTAACTCATCACAAAACATAACCCCTTTTGTATTTCTTGCTGGGAGTTCCTTTAGCATCAGCACAGATGTCCACTCTGGGGAACTGTTTGCATTTCCTCTATTCATCTGTTTTTCTGCCAGACAGTGAAATAATAGGGTTTAGCATTCCCATCCTTGATTGGATGTTTATAACAAGCCAGTTCCAGCTAAACAAACTCTGGAGGAGACGTGTATATTTTACAAGACCTCAGAAATAAAGAATGCTAATAAAGATACATAAAACCCTTCCAAGAGACCATGCCCTGTAGCCAGGGTGTGGTGACTATATTTCACGCTCTGTTCCTAGATGAACCCATGCCTGGAATACTAGTGAGTAAAGACCTGCGTAGAAACAGAGAACAGGAGACACAAATGTGTTTCCATTATCATTTCAACTTGACTCTATCCACCCATCTGCGATAATTCAATGGCTCCTGTTACCATAGCAATGGAGTGCCTCACCATTTTCATGTATTTGTCTTCACAACACCCCTGTGAGGTGAGGAGGTATTGTCTACACATTACAGCTGGGGAATTGAGGTGCGGCAGGATGCATTTTAATCACCTTCTTTTAGTGCCTAACTGAAGTGGAGGGTTCATTTCAACATCCCAGCTCACAGAGCTGGGAGGGAGCCAGACCACCTGTAACCCAGCCCTGCCAGGCCCAGGCGTCTCTTGTTCAGGAGGACTATTGCAGATGTAAGGTGTTTTATCCACTAAAGCAAGTGGTTTGAGCACAGTCTTGAGAAACAAGACTTGGTCAGGGTATGCTAGAAGCTCTCTGGAGGATCAGGAAGCTGAATCCCGGCCTCCTGGGTCCAAGGCAACTCCTCTGACCACTTCCCGCTCACTTAGGTACAGCGGCATCTGTATCTCTTGAATAATTGGACCTAGAGCCACTATCTCAGGGACATTAACCTGCGGTGACAGCCTCCTCCACGAGGCTCACAAATCCCAGCCCTCACATTAGGTCCTGCCCGCTTGCAAGCTGGGGGTGCAGTGGGAGCTTCCTTTTGCACCCTCTGTTTTTGGGCATCTGTCTTAATCTCAGCCGCTCACTGTAGAGCAATAACTCTACACTGAGCTTTAGAAAATGAAGATAATGCTTTGTATGAGCACAAAATAAAGTTAGTTCACTTGGGCTCAGTGCCCAGCTCCGTGTCACCCAAAACTCAGCAATTCACATCTTTTCCCCCTCATTTTTTCCACAGTGGTTTTGGTAAAATCTAAGCTGATTGCTCTGAAACATAACCAGGCTTCTCAGTTCAGTAATTTGCAGACAGAACATCTCATTTATGCCCCTGAGCCTGAGAATTTAGTATTTACCTTGGGATTTGAATGACAGGACTGGTCCCCCTGAGGACTCCTCTCTCCAGGGCTTGTCAACACCGCCTCTTCCTTGCAGCTGGTGTCACTTCTGGATGTGGTGAACACCCCCTCCCTCTCTTGTCCAGCCAGGGAAAGGGCTGCTCCCTCTGGAGCATGCTCGTTGAGTTAATTTGCTGAAGTCAGGTCTCGTGTCATTTCACCACCATCCTTATCCTCCCCCCTTCTTCCTCCTGTGCATTCAGTGCTGCCAGCCAGAATCATGCCAGAATTTGAGGTTTTTTTCTCCCTAAGCAAGGAGCACATTCTCTGTACCCTGCTGCTTCCCCCTGCACAAGGGTGACATCTCAGACCCCCACCCCAGGAAGGCCACCCCAGGAGCTCATCCTCCTACCTACCAGCACTGGTGATGAGATAAACTGCCTATTCTCACCCTCCTCCCCTCACTAATGAAGATGAACAAGCCAATAACTCATGTCCACTGTTTCCTCAGTCATCCCTTGGGAATACCAATTACGGCATTAATGATATGGACATCTGTCCACTAACAACTGGGCTGAGACCACCAATTCATTTTGCAGAGGCTGTCAGCTGCTGATGCTATTTAATTCCCACTGACCTCAGGTGTAGCTCAGCCATCAGTTTGCAGGCAGACAGGGTGCTTCCAGGTTCCTGAGAGATTTGGGCCTCTCAGCCATTCACCTGGCTCTTGCCTCTTAACTGTGCTTCAGCGCGAAGGGCCAGATCTCCCGTGGGTGAAAATCAGAGGAATGCCCTTTGACATCTGTACACCTCTGGTGATCATCTCCTACAGACACAGAAAACTGGGAAGCTAGATGCCCTGCAATGAACAGGCCAAAGCTTGTTTGGAAGGGGCTACGTGTTCCTGAATTGGAGACTGAGATATCCTTTCAGACTGCTACTCTTTTCAGAAAGGAAAGTCCAGCCTTCTCTCCCCAGCCCATGATGGCAGCATGTATCATCTTTTCACACAGTGCCTGGCACAGTCGGGTTTCCAAACCACAAAGGCTCTTCCTGACTGACAATAACAACACCAGCAGCAAGCCCTTAAAAAAACCCAAAAAACAAAAAACAGAACCCCCCCCCCAAAAAAAATCCCCCAAAACCCCAAAACAAGGGCCAGACCTCAAAGTCCCCTGAACCTACAAAGAAAATCTATTTGTGGTTCCCTTTGGGTCTTCTGACTCGCATTCATCAAAGTGCATCCAGAACTGTTCTCGCTAAAAATGGAAAAAAAAGGAAAAAAGACAGAGAGGCAGAAAGAAGGAAAGATTGTTCTGAAGTAATCTGATTCCCTCAAATTGAAGCTTAAGAAGCTGCTCCAGCAGATCTAGGAGAATCATGGACTCCTGGGTTCAGTTGCCAGTTCTGCCCAGGACTTTTTGGCAAGACGCTGAAGGTAGATCCGAAACCTATTCAGGATCATAGAGTGAAATAGAGGTGAGAAGCAATCCAACTTCACTCACCCATTTTGATGCCTGTGAGCCTCCAGGCATGTCGGTTTTCTCCAGCAGACACACTTAAACACTACCACTGAGCACATCCAGACCTACTGCCATTATGGTGAGAATAAGGCCCCCTGAATCCTGCCAGTAACATCTCCGCAAGCTGTGGGATCTGATGGTGCCACTGGCCCTCCAGCATGGGCAGCCCATGGTACAGCTCTCCCAGACATTGCCGGTCAGACAGAAGCTGGAAGGGGGAAAGGTAGCAGAGGAGCACACCCGAAATTCATGTCAGAAATCCATTTTTGGGCACCTGATGTCATCTGAGATGCCCTGGGGTATCTGAGACCTCTGCACAGGGCTGATAGATACAACACAGCCTATGGGAGACCTCCACCCTTTTGAGATGTCAATGGGAGACCAGGTGGGACAGCTTGGGGCTCTCAGAGGGCATTAGAAGAGCAAGTATGGCTGATTCATGTGCTGGCACTCTGGTATTTAGTGGCATGGGAGACAATCTGGGATACTGCAGCTGCAGCAGAGTGTGCATTTGCTGTATGAGTTACGTCTGACCCCACACTGATGTGCTGGACCCTTAGGACGTTGTAAATGTCACCAGATAGCTGGGGGGTGCAGCTGAATAGAGCTATTCAGTTGGTCAGATGTATTAAGGGGAGCTGAGTTGCTTTCCAGGCTCCTTGATGGCTCCAACGCCACTGAATGTCACAGGAGGTTAGGTACCCTGCGGACATGGAGACACATCCTTGTGTCAGCTGGAGTGGGCTTGGACCCACACCAGTGCCAGCGGAGAAGATGCTTCTGCCACCAGGCACGGCTGGGAGGGGATTTCTTGCAACTGAGGCACTGTGCAGAAAAGAAAGAAGGTTTCACAGGATGCCGGGAAAGGAGGGACTGACTTCGTGGCCAAGGAACATTTGGAGGACCCAGCTTCCCATCGCCTGTCCACTGGTGTTCATGCAAAGAGACCACCTGCTGTGACAGCCCCCATCCCTACTGCTGGGGTGGTGGGTCCCTCAGCTCCCCCACTTTTGAAGCAAGGGCATCACTTTGCCATCCCCTGTGTCTTGGCCCCACTATTCTGGAGAGGACAGCCTTTGTCCCCCTGTCCCAGCGTAGCAGAATTGGATGTCATCCACGGGCTCTGTCGCTATCCAACAGGGAGCAAAGTTTGGGAGACACAGTGCACCAGACAGCAACACCAAATCAGAGCAGCCTGTGGTGATCACACATCCTAAACATACGGAAACAACACCCCCCGGGTACAGGCATCACTTTAATCAGCCATTCCCATTCCCTGGAGGGACTAGCTGAGTGTTTTTCAGGCATCATGCTTCATTAAGCATTTTTATAGCATTACTTTGCAGCTGCAGGGTGTGGTAAGCAGGGGGCTGCAGCTTTGACTTGCTCTTAGTGGAAGGACTCTTACGTACATGGCTAGATGATATCCAGCTCTCGTCTGAGCAGGAAAAGCTCAGAATGGCATGAAATCAGGAGTGGTTATGATAGGTCTGGCATTTGGGGAGTACTCTGAGCTGTCTGTCATCCTCACACACTCACCACAAGGGAAACTTAATTAAAATGACGTGTTACGAGAGACTTGCCAGTGTACTCTCTTCTCTCCAGAGCAGCTCATTGCTTAATCAGGGAAATGAACTGTATTTGATGGTTAAATGGAACAACAGAGAGTCTTTTTGATAGGAGAGCCCAGAAAATTAGAAGAAAAGCTGAGGCTGGTGAGATACATTTTACCCGCACTCATTACAGCTTGCTTTAAGGATCAAGATCCTACTAGTGACAGTTTAGTCCAGATAATGATCTGGCAGATTCCATTTTCCCTTGGAAAAATGTGTGACTGAGAGAATTGAAAGCCCTTCTTTTGTCATGCCCTCCTATTTCGCTTGCAAGCACATGTCCCGTAGAAATACCCTTCCTGAAAGTAAAACTCTGACAGACCAGATGCTAACACACTCATGTTTGATTCCCAGCAAGTTGACTTTGGGGGGATTTGGGGGTGAGCAGGGGATCAGAGGGCAGCCCCAGGGATCAGGCTACCCAGCTGAGTGTACTTTCCAGCTTAACCAGTTGGAGAAGTGCGCAGTCTCCCAGAGAGGGAGGGCGCTCTCGTGGACTATGCAGGACATGGGCAGAGCATGTGTCGGCTACATCGGCACAGAGCTGATTAAGGAAAATGAAGATTATGGATGAAAGAAATGACATAAACCAGCACAGCAGTGAAGTGAAACCAGATGTCAGGTTGTTTTAATCTTCTCCTTGAAGAATTAAAGAAGAGGGAAGACAAAGAAGCCTCTCAATGTCTGAGCCCCTTTTGGTGCCACCATGCTGCTTGAGGCCAAGTGAGGTGAAAGGAAAGGTCCAGGGTGTCAGATGACCTTGGCTGGAGGCTGTCAAGTGCAGAAGCATGTGGGTAGCTCCTATCCTTGCTGCAAGACCAAGACATGGTGGATTTCCTCTACCTTCCCCCACGTGAGGGTTTGTTGAAGCTGTTGGCACTGAGAATGGCATCAGGGCAGGTTGATTTTGGGTGGATGTTTAGGGCCTGTGGTAGTGAGGAGGGGGAAAACATGAGGGAGAGGAAGGGCAGACGGCAAATGAGAGGAAGAATCTGGAGTGGTATATAGAGGCTGACTCGGGGCTGACTCACACCTCCCTGTATAACATCATGTAGCTTCTTATCATTGCTGTATGGATGAAATGATTTTGCCCTTTGGTCTTACAGAAAACCTGTGACAAAGCAGGGAACCCTGAACCCAGAGATAGTTCTCCCAATTACTGGAGTACTGTCCACCTTTTTGGACCTGCCTTGGTTTTCAGTGAAGAAAGTGCAAGTTTTTCTGCTCCCATTGCACCCACATGCTCATCTGTTATAGATACAAGTTTTCAGAAGCTGGAAGATCCCCACCTTGGTCTTTCCACCCAAAGGACATTGCCCAGAGGTTGGGATAGGTCCAGAACCTGAGGTCAATATTGCTATGGATGGGCATCATCTCTCCATCAGCTGAATGTTTACTCTAGTCCTTGAGATACTCCCTGCCAGTCAGCCAGGTATGAAATCTTTTTGCATATTCCCATCTAAACAATCTAGGGTTGAGGAAGTGCAGCATAAACGGCTCACTCCTGGGATAAAACATGACTTGCATATATAATGGTTCTAAGATCTTAGGGAAAATGTGTAAGTGACAGCTCTTAGCTGCACATGATGCATTACCTATTCAGTATTTCAGTTATTCACAGTGACGCTGATCCACATACAGGCCTTGAAGTGTTTCATGCTCTTTAAAACACAGAGAAAGGTATCCCAGGCCCCCATATCTTCTCGTATAAGACTCAACATGATCTGCTGCAGTGACAGTTGCAGAAGGAAAATTGACAGTAGGGAAGAGGCATTGTCTGCGTCTCTTTTTCACAGCATGAAGCAGGCAGTAATGGTAGGAAAAGGCAGATTAGCCCACCCTTAGACTTGCCCCTCCTCAATCCATCTGTGAAGGGGGCAGTAGGAGGTTGCACCCACCCACCCAAGATTTAAGATTGCTTTTATTTTCCTGGGAGAGGAAAATGATGTTCCCTAGTATGCTAAGGAGAACAGAAGATGTGCATAACGCCTCGCTGTTGTTTTCACCAAATCTTCTCATACCAGACCGTATCTGCCAGCTTGTAAAGAAGGTGCCTAACCCCCAGGAACTGTGCCACATGCAGGCCCCCTCCCCCTGCCTTGGGGCAGCACCTGGAAGATATCATAGGGTCAATACTGCTTTAACCCCAACACTGTGACAGGTTTCTGTCAGGATGTGTTTGAGGGACCTGGGGAAGTGGTTTCTCACCCGACTCTTCCATTTTGTCTACCTCTGAGCACTGCAAGCCAAGAGATGTTTCAGCACCAATTCGAAAGGCCAAGTCAGAACTGGCCTGGCCAGGGCTGGAGTCTGGACTCAGATTTGGAATGTGACTCCTTGATCCCTGGTGGAGAACAAAGGTCGATGAAGCTGGAGCCATGGGAAGTTGGGACCAGCCCATTAGAACCAAGAACAGCTTGAGAAGGAGTTTTCCTGACCCAGCTCAGATAAATCTCACAACAGCTCTCCCCACATGCACACTTTTAATTCTTCCAGGTTACTAGTGTCCCACTGACTGAAAGACCTTGGGGGTTGGGGGGGCAATTGATGAGTTTTGGCCCTGAGTGACAGAAATCAGCATTTTGCAAGCCACTGCTGCAGCCTGGCAGATGACCATAGACAAGGCAGGTTGTTCATAGGGCAACAGGTCCTGTAGTCAGGTGCAACAAAACCTGCTGCCTGGAGAAAATAGCCACTTCCAGTTCTCAGTACCATCATACCCATGTAACCCATGGACCTGAGGCCAAGGATCCAGGCCCTGCTGCCCTTGTGTCTGGCCTTGCTGTATACCTCCATCTGCCCAGACTCAGCATGGATCTGAGCCAGATCTGACCATTGTTCATGCAATGCCCTGGCAGCTGCTTTCTGCTATGGTCACTGCCCTTCTCAAATTTTGTGCCCCACTAAACGACACAGAGAGTGCCCTTAGCAAATCTAAGCCCAGAGGAATGGCTGACACAATGAATGGCAGAGCTTCCATCCAGAAGGACCTCAAGTTAGCTGAGGTTTGGGCCAAGAGAAACTTGGTGCAATCCAGCAAGGAGGAGTGCAGATGTCTGCAGCTGGGCCAGAATAAGCCTGTGCATCAGTGCAGGCTTGGAACTGACTCACTGAGCGACAGCTCTGATGAAAAAGGCCTGAGGCCATGGTGGAGACCAGTTTGGTTATGAGCCAACATAATGAATAAGACAAACAGCTACATTAGGAGGTGCGTGGCCACAGGATCCAGGGAAGTTGTAATGCCCTGCTCTTTGTGTTGGAAAGGCCAGTCCTGGAATACTGTCAAATAGTTGTTTTGAGTCCACCCCAGGTTCGAGAGGGATGCAAAGAAACTGGAGGTAGTCTGGTGGAGGGCTCCCAAGAACATGACCCATGAGGAGATGCTGAGTGAGGTGAGCTCATTTAGTCTGGCAAGGAAGAGACATCCGTCCAATAGCAGCCACAAAGTACCTGAAGGGCAGCTGCAAAATTGACAGAGCCAAGCTCTTCTTAGGAGTGCCACATGATATAACAAGGGCAATGACATAAATCGTGGTTAGGAGGTGCAGGTTGCACAGTAGGAGAAAATTTCTTCCCTGGGAGGGTAGTGCAGCCCTGGACAGGTCACCAGAGAGGAGCCGGAGTCTCTGTTGTTGGAGGATTTTAAGACTCAGCTAGCCAAAGCCTCAGCTGACCTGATCTAGTGTTGGCAAGAGCCCTGACTGGAGTGGGAGTTGGGACTGGATGACTTTCAGCTCCAACCACCCTGCCTGATCCCCATCCAACGTTTCCATGATTCTGTGAATCTCTGGAAAGCTTCTCCCAGGCCCAGGTGGACGGATCTGGCTTCTCAGAAATTCACTGTTTTGCCAGACCTGACTGTTGCTCTTCTCTTTTTCTCCAGTGGCTCCGTAGCATCCAAGATTTCCATTTTGGCTTGCAGAGCTCTCCACAATAACTACCTGCCTCTCATGTCTGCTGCCCATCCACAGCTGCTGAAGGCAACAAAGCAATATGCAGTCATCCTGAGAGGCTTATCGTTATCAGCTTAGGAGATGTAGGTCTGCAGGGAATTTTAATCAGCAGAGACACTTTTGCACCCAAAGAGACAAGGTGGATATCAATTCCCTAAAATGGACACCAGAAGAGCTGAGCTGCAGCTCTTGGGACTCTTCCTCTGGTCATCCTGGCTGATATAAATTGCTCCCTGAACTGCAGCGGTGCCATGCTGATCCCCATCGGCTAAGGCTTTGCCTCTTCAGCCGCGGAAGTACTCTGCAAAGCTTAATTTCTCTGCTGCTGAATGAATTCCTTTTCCTCAGGGAACACACTGTTGATTTCTCTTGCAATTTTGAAATGGACCCTAGGTAAAGACCACCCTAAAAAGTTGTACTGGGCCACAGCAGGCTGCTGCTGTCTATAAATGACTCACGGTCTTCGGGGTCAGTACTTAGCTGGGCGAGCAGTTTTGATCTGTTTTTTCTCCCTCTCTTTGAGGGCGTGCCGCACTTGGCCTGCTGTAGTGTATCACACTGCGCAGCAGTAGATAATAGGGACTTAGCAAGACGTTAGCCTGGATGTGCGTGTTTCAGAAGAAGGGATTAATATCTGGGGGCTTGTCTGAGACTCCTGTAGACTCTGAGTTTGAAATGCAAGAGTGTTTACACTGGGCTTTAGCCTTTGTTTTCCTTCTGTCAACATCTCCATTAGACTCTGGTTCCTTAAGAGAATCACATGGTTGGTATGAATCTAGCTAAGAGCTATTGACTTTTTTTTCTTTCTATAGTTAGATGAATTGTGGGTATTGCTGGTTACTCCGTGGCTGTATGACAGTCAGGACTGATTGCGTCTACACCCCCTAGGAGGCAAAGAAAAAGAGACATTGGGGGTGTTTTACTTTCTTATCTCTGGACTTATGTTCACTGAAGAGCTAAAGCATGTGATTAGCAGAGGAGTTACTCTAGTTGGGTTGACTGAGTTTGAGCAAAACAACTGCAACAGTCCATGTGGTTTAAATGATCATTGGAAATAGTCATCTTGAAGGTTATCATTATGAAAGCTAATTCAAGGATATTAAAAAACTAGGCATGGACTGTAACCGGGCACATTCAGCCTCAGTCTCAGCAGGCTTGGGAAATGGAGTATGTGAAATCAAAAGAAGGCTGTTTTTTAACTTCAGAGGGGGTCCTCAGAAAGACTTTAATACAGTTTAAATAACCATCTGTAACCATACTTTCAGATTAGCTTTTCTGAAAGTCTGAAATAGAGCCAGTTTATAAATTAATTCCCAGTTAATTGAGCAGGAGCTTTCCCATCCTGGTGGGCACAGAGGGGAGTAGTGGGAAAGCTCAGGCAGACCACAGGCACTTCAGTGCCAGGTTGCCTTTGCTCAGGATTAGGGATGTGTTTGATGTTCAGGAGTTTTTTCTTGTGAATTACCCCACAGTCCCTGCTATGCCATTGAAACTCCCGTGTTATAAACCCAGGACCCACGTGTCAGATGCCCACAGCTTCTTGGTCCTCGTTTCATCTAACACTAAAATGAGCATAAAACTTTGGGTCTGGTACACACATTTCCTATGCAGCGTAGGCTAGATATTTAAACTTTGTGTATCCTCAGTTTCTAAACCTGTAAATGACCATAATGGTCTTATTCTACCACCAATTCTCTGTTAGAGTTTTGGGAAGTCTGGCAATAGCGGACATAGGTACGTACCAAGATAGGCAGGGTGGAGAACTGGAGGAAGAGATAACCCCAGTACTGTACGGCCTGTGTTGTATTTCAGCATCTAAGTTAATACTTTACTAGCAAATATTTGAAAATTTGTTTGTTTAGATAAGGTTGTAAAACTGGCTATTTTTTTCAAGCTGCCAAAGCTGTTGGAGGCTAAAAGAGACCTATCAGGTTATAAGATGTTCTGGGACTGTTTTTTTTAAGGGCTTAATGAAGATTTGGTATAAAGAAAATAAAAGCTTTATTTTATGTTCAAGCTTTATTTTAAGAAGAAATGCCATTTATCAGATCTGACAGCAACAGGTAAATGCTCCACTGAGGTTATTTTGCTGAAGGTAAGTCTGCAAGATACTGTTGGGTAAGTCATTGTGCAAAATGGCAGTGAGCCACTCATGAGTCAATTAGTGCGTTTGGAAGCCAGGTTACCCTTCACTGTGAACAGAGCTGGCCAAAAATCATCATTTTTTGTTCGCCCAAAATTTAGTGTTTTCCCTTTTTGGTTTTCAGATACACTGGATTGAAGCTTTTTTTCTTTTTCTTTTCTTTTCTTCTTCTTCTTCTTCTTTTTTTTTTTTTTTTACCCTAAATATCCAAGGAACTGGAAGCTTCCTGAACTCTACAAGCGCTGGGTGGATTTGCTGTTCTCCTCAGGTTCTCCATTAAGGCCATCAGTGAAATTGTCATTTTCATTGACCTGCTGTGGCTGGCTTCCAAGCTCCTCTGTGAGGGCCAGACTTGCAGAGTACACATCAAACACTCAGCTTTCAGCTGCCCTGGCCATGGGACAGACCAGCCTGATATCTTTATTCCCAGATAAGATACCTGGCAATTTCTAAGGTTGTCTAGACATAGATCTAGATACAGCTGAAGTTTTCTGAACCTGAGATGTTGCAAGAAAACCATTTTAGACTCAGTGTGCAAGTGCTTTTTTAGCTGCAACTGTATAAGATATTCACTCTGCCTTCTTTAGCACCTTTAACTTTAACTTGTCTATTAAAATTCAGCCTCACTAAGCCTCATGTAAAGAAAATCCTGAACAGGAGTCGTCTCTTAGGTCGATTCATAGCAAGATTCTAAAAAGTTCAGAAATGTCCTCTGGAAGAGCAGCATTTCTCTATATACTGTATAATGACCTTCTGGAGATGAGGCTGTCAAATTAAACAAGCAGTTTTAGATGCCCAAATAGATACCCAGTATTATGAGACTCTTTCCCAACAGCTCTAATACTGACTATCCAAACTGCCTGCAATGTCACATATTCCACTGATGCCAGTGCCAGAGATTCAGATCTTACGTGCTACAAAATCAGCATCCAAGAATATCACATAAATCAGGCCATTTTGGGAAAGAAGTAGATGCATTTGAACCTGGCTATATGGGACTTTTCAGGGCTGATGAATAGTTACTCTCATGCAAACTGGATAAGCATTTGTGGAGAAAAAGGGATTCCACATGCCAGACAGCAACTTGAAAACAGGATAATACGACATAGCAGGACACTTCCTCACACAAAACCCAGCACAGCCAAAAACACGGGACATCAAACTCTTCCTGTACTGTACTGCCAAGAAACTGATGTCAGATTGGGTTGGCATGAAGCTAACTCAAAGTCATGGAAAGGACAAAACAGAGAGGGACTTGTAAAGAATTAAAACATGGAGCTTAACTAATGCCGTTCAGTGAGGTTTGAGAGATGATAAATCTTGTCATTCTGACTTTTGATAATTTTTTGGTTGAGTCACAAGTCTGTCACATAAAGTCAAGTGGTGACATTGTGTTCTTCAAACTCTGCAAGTCCTACTGCAAGGTGATTTGGAGAGACACAACTGGTGCTACAGAGAGCAGAGTCAGTGTGTCCATATCATAAGGAAGTCAAACATGATGAAGTGCTACTTTAAAATAAAATAGCAGATGAGGACACCTCATTTCATAGGTGTTTTCTAGTGGAGTCTTCCGGGATCTTATTTGTGCCAGTGCTGTTCAATAACTGTCTAAGATTGTCTGGAAGAAACAGGAAAATCATTATTCACAAAACTTGCACGTTGGTCTGGACCTCTCATTAAGTGGACACTGTTGAAAGTATCTGCTAAACTAAAGCCAAAAATGTTTGTATAAATCTGGGGACAATTAATTTATGTCACACCTTCAAGGCGGGGGTTTGTATTAAGGAAAGCAGTGATGGGCTGGAAAAAGCAATGCCGCAACTGTGTAGACATAAACTGTAGAACTGAAGTGGAGAAAATAAAACAGGTGATAAAAGGTGATACCTCTATATTCAGTATTAGGAGGTGAGATGCACTAATGGGTACTATGTCTTCTATCAGAGAGAGAGACAAGTAAAATTAGAAATGGGTGTCAAAAGAGTTATCCTGAAAGCATGCTCGATGGCAAAAGCCTCAAGGAGCTGTTTGTTTATTTTACACAGAAGATGGCTAGGATGTGAGCTAATTATGGTGTGCAAATATCTACAGGGTGGTGATATTTGTTTTGCTTCCTGGCTTTTTGTTTCCCAGGCAAAGCTGGAACGAGAGCCCGTTGCAGGAAGCTGAAGCCAGACACACTAGACATCGGTGGATATTTTTAATGTTGATGGTAATTAACAGTTGGAATGCTATACATGAGGACCTGACAGATCCTCCAAGGCTTGGAGCTTTTAATTAAGGCTCAGAGGATGTTAGCAAAGACTAACACGAGTGTTGCTGTGCTGCTTTCCCTGGACTATCTCTGCAATCAGTGGAGATAGACTTTTCCGGAGGGGGAGTCAGAGCAGAAGCCAAGCTTTTTCCCCTGTCGCTGCTGGCTGCAGAGGGTTTCCAGAGAGATCAGCTTTATTCCTCTGTGTCCGCAGGTATAATTCATCACAAAACGCCTTTTATTTCCGGTACGCATGAGGAGGTCGGTGCCGCGGGACCTCGGAGGTGCTTTGGCCAGGCTGATGTGGGAGGTCAGACTGAGATTAGAGCACCCCCTTCTGCTCTGAAAATTTAAAGCAAAGGGATGCAGCTGTGGTTTAAACTCCCCGTGAGGCATGTTACGGCGGTATGAATCCCTGCATCTGCCACTCGTTTCGGGGAACAAAGGCAGGTGTCAGGAACTGATCTTGTAATGCAGCATCGCAAAGCAGCTTCACTCCATGGCGTGGTTGTTGCAGCAATGATGAGCTTAAGATTGGAGAAAAAAATATAAGGTTTGGAGGCAGACATAGGATTTTAAACTTTAATGTTAATTCTAGCCAGTTGAATTACCTTAGTGATTTTTTTGTCTCACCTCCTGAACTTGTTTCTTTCTTTGTGAGACAGATCAGGCAGTGCCAGGACCTGAGTTTGGTCTGCAAAGGTGGGAGTGTTATCCCTAATCCTGCACTGAGCAAGCACCGTAAGCATCGGATGGATGCGGCAGAGCTACCTGGGATAATCAGCTTTTCATAGCTGATAGCAGGAAGGGTAGATTTCTGCCACTGCTACTACTTCGTTACATGAGGGGCCTTTCAATGGCAAACAAGAAGACGACGACAAAGGAGAAAGTGATAAAGGTTTTAACTCACTTCGCTACAGAAAAACTATGAATTGTTAAAGCTCAGAGAAATTGCATTAATAAAAAGACTTCTGCATTGATTAGTTTTTAACCTTTCATTGTTGAGTGCCTGACTCATATTTTTTTCTATATAGGAGATTTTAATGCTATAAATATCCCCCAGAAGTGAGTCACTGGAGTATTGCAGCTACTCTGAGAGACCTCGATAATATTGACAACCCTGAGTCGACCCAGAAACTAAACTGTGCAGTACCATTGTCTGTACTGAAAGAAATGAGACAACAGTAAGCACATGATACATGGATATAGATATGGGTATACACAGATATATTTATATCTATATATGAATGAAATTTGTAAGTTCTATTTTAAAAATATTCAGACTCTAAGCTGCAGAGACTTTATTTAATTTCACACTGATCAAAATCCAGTGTCCATCTAAATGTTCATATATGAGAAAAAAAAATCCCGCAGTCTCTCATTGTAACTCACCTAAGTCAGATTCCCTGTAATGCAGTAGTAGCATGCAAAGCAGTGTTCTTGATTTAGGCCTGAAGTTAATGCAGCCCTTAAGTACTTTCTAAATGTTAAGTACCTCAGTAATTTCTGATAACTTTCTTGAGCTATATCAGTCTCCAATGAAGGACATATTGGGAACCTTCTTGAATCTGGGCCATGCAAGGGAATGAATGAAGCCACAGAGAAAGCTGCTCTCCCCACTGCATCTGAAAGACTTTGTGGCTTTCCATGGTCATTAGTCATGAAGAGAGAACTGCTGCTGAACACAGAGCAATGAGACATATATAATTTATATGAAGTTAATATAGCTGAAAGGTTGAATTACAAACATTTCCCTCTATACCACAAGTGCTGGTGCTACGATACCAGCTAAATTACTGCAAGGAGCTTCTTAGCTAGGACAGTCATGGAGAAATTCAAGGTCTTTCCAGGATGACAGTTTTATTGCAAGGTCCACTGAGAAGGAAGGTGTCTGGGAGTGTGGAGAGGGTTAGTGGAGAGCCCAGCTGTAGAGAGAGATCTAAAGGACCCAGGGAAAAATAAAAGAGTATTTTGCCTCAAATGTAAAAAGCTCTATGTGTGTGGTAACAAGGACGAGAAAGTATCAGGCAACAGGTGCCTATAAACCATTAGCAGGATGGTGGAGCCAGAATCCGAATATTCTGCTTACCCCAAACCTAAAGTAGCTCTTGGCTGTGCTGCTTACAGGGCAGAACAGGAGCTATCCCTGCTGTGGATGCACAGAGACTTAAGGAGCTGTTCTGCAGGGGCAGATCTCAGGAGCTAAATCCCACTAATCCAAGGGCAGAGCTTTAAGATGCCATCCCCATAATTACTAAGTTAGAGGTGAAAAAATCTCTGCATTGAGACGGTTCAGAGGGAGGCAGCCTTGGAGCTCTACGAGACCTGCATCAAGGGACAAAGAGCTCGGAGAGAGGTAACTCAGGCTGTGAAACCCTGGAGAAGGATGGTGCTCACCAAAGGCGAGATGGGAAGATTCTGGCACTGCGTGGAGGGTCTCAAAGCAACCTAGTTGGGGTGGCTCATTCAGAAGTTCACCGGTTCATCAACCACAAGTTCAAGGAGGACCAGGCATCGCCTCGCTCTGGGGCAGGACCCATGTCCCAGGAGAGCCACTGCCGCTGATGAGAAGCTGCTCAGCTGGAGGGTGGCTCCTTCTGGAGGACTCTCTCCATCACGCTACAGGAGCTGCAGATGTATTTACAGCATGTGTTGTGCTCCAGAGCTCTGCATTTTGTGTCTCAGTGGCTGGTGATCCAGGATAAAAATGCTTCTTCGGTAATGAACAGGTAAGCTGATACGGGGCCTGCTACTTTTAGAACACAAACCTGCTTGGATCAACAAATTTTCTAAGCCACAAGGTAACACTGCAGATAGCAGGGAGGCTGTTGTGGGCTTGTGATTTCAGCCCCTGGCTGTGAAGGGTAAGGTTGTTATTCCCAACAAACTCGTGGCCGTGAGTTGTTAACCAATGATGTTTTAAATCAAGAGCGAACCCAAAACTTTTGCTACTCTGTGAGAGTTAACAGTCCTTTATCTAAATTCAAATCACAATCCTTTTTCCTCATTTTGTAATTATATGTTTATCTACCTCCTTTCATTTTGCCAGGTTTAAAAGACTCTGCCAAGCTAGATAAAGTTGTCCTGAGAAGACTTTTCAGAAGATATTAGAATGATGTGCACACATACATGCATCTATATGTACACACACATGTGGGTCTATATATATGTGTATATGTGTGTGCATATATATTTGTATATAAGGGCTCTGATTCATACTCAAAACTCACTGAGCATTTTGGATTACCAAAAGTTGCTGTCTCAGTGTATTTCACCTTTTTGTCTTCTTATATGTTGTTGTTGCATGTGGAGGTGTGTATAGCTTGGGATTTCTCTTTTTAAAGAACTAAAAATGTCTTTTATCAATAGGTTGTGTTTACTGCTGTAAACAAAGTGGAGTCACTCTTCGCTGTCTGGCTTCAAAACATATTTCAAGGCACTTAAAAATGACTGTTTATATGCGTGTGCATTTCAGGACTATTGTAAGTTGAACTGAACAGTTATAATACTTATCTGTGTGGTGCAACGGCTGATATGGTGCCTACAGATGTGTTTATGCAGGTTCTTGGTACCACATACACTTCTGCCTTGAGAAGACAACAGTTGTGTAATTTGGGCTGACTCAGCTGTACCTGCGTGCACTAAACAAATACGCATACAGGAAGGCAAATGTAATCTACTTTTCTCCCAGCAGCTGCTAGTGCACTGCTTGGTTTCCTGAAGAACTCAGCTTAGATCTACCCGTCTGTAAAACAATGTCATTTCTCCTACTGTGTCCTAACAGCTTGTTCTGGGTGTCGTCAAGGCACATTCAGTTGCATCAGTTCAATACTGGAAATTCATTCAAGACATTTCTCCAGGCTTTCTGGTGGCTGCTGTTGGGAATAATTGTACTTTGCTCTCCAGCATATTGCTCCGCTTTTCAAATCGGGCTGCTCGGACCCTGGAACTGTGACCCCTTCTTTTCCAAAGCCTTTCCCCATGTGGCTGCCAGGCTAGCAGTGGGACGAATAAGCAAAGATCCTTCACTAAATCTTGGCCAGAGGCTGGATTATGTAATCCTGCAAGAAGAATGTGAGACACCTAGAGCTCTGACTGGATTCATGAAGTCTGGAAAGCTTTCTTCAGCTTTCATAGGCCCTCTGAACCCTGGCTTCTGTGAGGAGGCTACGCTTTTAGGGGAAAACTGGAACAAAGCCATCTTCTCGTGGATGTGCATCAATTATGAACTGGATTCTACCATCCACTACCCTACATTTGCAAGGACCTTGCCCTCTCCAACCCGAGTGTTGTTTACAATAATGAAATATTTTCACTGGGCCCATGTTGGCATTATTTCTTCCAATGAGGATATTTGGATGGACACAGCCAAAAAGTTAGCGAGTGCACTCAGGAATCAAGGGCTTCCTGTAGGCATTGTTACATCCATGGGTAAAGGGGAAAAAGCTGTTGAAGACACTTGGCATAAGATTAAAGAAGTTAGTGGCATTAAAAGTAAGTGTTTTGAATCTCATTTCCCCTTTTCCTGCTGAGTAGGGACTGCATTGTCATCCAATGGGCAAAGCCTAGAGAATGAAATTCTGAAGTCATTTAAGCCAAGCAAAATTTTATCTCTGATTTTAATGAAGCCAGGGTTTCACCTAAGAGAACCCTGGGCATTTTGTATGTGACAGAAATAGAATATAATAGCATTTTATAGCAATCAAAGATTGGGTCCACATTGTTTGGAAAGATAACACGTAATAAAGATGGGCATCTGTGTTTCACCCTTTGAAGCGTAAAGAGGGAGCAGGTTTATACGGAGGTTTTGTATTGTCGCTGTTTTGGATTATGGATTATTAGAAGTCCCGTGCTTTAGAAACGCTGGCGTTGCTACCTGAGTCCAGTGAAGGCGTCAGAAGGGAAATGCAGTGTTGTATACTGCACACTGAAGGAGTGAAAGGGCCACTGTTGGTGTACAGCACAGGCAGTGAAGAATAATCTCTGTGCTCATGAGGAAAGTGAGACAGAGAGCTTTATCCCAGACAGAAAAAGACCAAAGGAACCTTGTTTCAGGTCATCAAATGGATTCAGAGTCTATAGTTCTCCTGCAAAAGCTCCAACGGTGGTAGGTCCCTGCATAGACAAAGTATGAATACACACATAGATATGGACAAATGAGAGGTCCCTACTCACCTACTGACCTGTGGATAGCCACAAATAGTCCATCCCTCCAGTTAAACTTTTCTAGGATGCAAAGCCTCCTAGCCCTCACTCTGAAGGAGTTCACCTACATGGCAGGCGGGAACCCAAGTGGGAACGTGCCCTCCTGGGGGGAGAATTCCAGGTGGCTCCATAAGAGTATGACGACTCTTAGGCTTCTTGTAGGCTTTCCCTTCTCCCCAGGAAACAGTGGCTGCTTCCTACAGTTTCTTCCCAGAAGCAGCATGGAATAGATGGAAGAATAGAAAAGAAATAATCTGAGATGGCATTGTTATCTAGTATTGGATGCTGGGACATTTTTTACTTCCAGAGGACTTATATGGACTGTAGAGCCCCTCTAGACCCTACCTAGGACTCAGTTCCTCTCTGCTGGTTTCCTGGTTTAGGGAAGTCTCTCAAGTGAATAATGGAGCAGCTGATAAGAAGACATTGCCCGTAGTTTGTAACAAAAAACACTGAGACAAATGAATGCATTTGGGGTGTGAGGAAGACCTCACCTAGAACTACAAGAATAGGCCAGGAGAGGAGGGATGGGGCTGAAGGAGGAAAATAATTCAGAAAGAAGAGGATGAAGAAATGAAAGATCTATATCTGAACAACCAAAGTTCAGGGACAGTTCAGCTCTTCTGACCTAAATCTTCTGCTCAGTCATGTCTATAGGGTTGAACAATAGGAATGTAGCTCCCCAAATCCTTGGCACATTGCAGGGTGGGAGACCATTTGGGTCTGACTTGATGCAGTATGTCAGACAGCTCTTTCATTGGGGGGTCTGTTTTGTGTTGAAACCCCTAAACAGATTAGTGACATTGTCTGTGATAATTGTGTTTCAGTCATACTTCTGTGCATGCATTCTGTGCTCATTGGAGGGGAAGAACAGGCCGTCTTACTCACAAAAGCTCAGGAAATGGGACTAACGGATGGAAGATACGTCCTCGTTCCGTACGACACTTTACTTTACAGTCTTACGTACCAAAACAATTCGTTCTACACTTTTGATAACAACAGCAAGCTCCAGGAGGCATATGATGCTGTGCTCACTATCACACTGGAGTCTGGAGAAAGGACCTTCTATGATGCATTCAGGGAAGCTAAAGAAAGTGGTGAAATAATCAGGGAGTTGGAAGCCACACAGGTAAATACTCTTTCTCTCTGGCTTTCTGGGAGGTGGTAGTGGAAGACATGGGTCATTGTTTTATAAAGGGACCGGTAATAATTACAGAGAAAGCACAGGGGAGGGACAACTCAGACTGTGCTTGTACTTTGAAATAAATATGGTGAAGGTTGAATTTGGTCTGCATTCATCTGGAGAGGATCTTTCTCCTGACTATCTGGTGATCTAACTTAGAGTTACTTAAGCTGCAGAGCCGTGCTGGGGATTCAAAAGATTGAATCTGGGGCTGTCGGATTTAGTTTGCTAAGTGCTAACTGCATTAGGACCAAGCTAGAGAGGTCTGTTCTGCTGTGGATGAAATCAGAGGAGCTTTTAAAGCACCAGAATAAGATGTCCACATGCCTGAGTATCTGTGGGGAAGCTACAGGAAAACAAAATACTCTATGCTTCTGGAGGGAGATGCTTAGGCACGTTACCACCTCATTCTTCTTAGTGCTATAGTCAAAGTTATTCTTTCAAATGTGTCATCACAATCATCTAAATGTCACCAGTAGCCTATAAAAAGCACAGTCAATTTCTACTTTGTAGACATTACAAAAACTGGAGAATCTGTCACAGTGGTGAGAGGTTGAAGGATTCAGCTGAGCTAAACTCATCCCACTATTATCCCTGAAAAAGTACTTTTAAGGTACAATTCATGAGATCTGCATTAGAAGTCTACTTTAGAAGTGGATGAATCATGCCTTAAAAGCACCCATTTTTTTCCCTTCACTATAAAGAGAGCTCAGGTTAACTATACTGAATGTAGAATTCAACATCGTAGACGTCTGAATCTGGCTGATGAATTCCACCGCAGATGTCAAATTCTACGGCCTCTGACAGCACTTCTCATCTCACTTTATCAGGATTGTCAGTCTAAGACTATAAGCTCTCTTTGCCCACAAACTGTGAATGACCATGCAACTGCAAAAGCTACCATGTATGTTTTGGGACATGGGGGAGATGTTGCAGGTTTGTAAATCAAGTCTGGAACAGAAAAGAGCAAAGCAGGGAGAGAAGGCTCTGAGACCCCAAACAAAGAATTTGCTCTGGTTCTATTTCATCAATTTTATGTTTTATGAATAAACAATGTCCTGACAGAGAGGACTGACCACCTGGGCATGACATTTTTCCTACCTGGGAAGGGGAGGCAAGCCTCTTGCTGCGATCTTCTCTCCATGGAAGATTATTTAGCCTAGTGCTTTGAGGCAGGGTGTGATGGAGAGCCAGCTCAACATCACATGCAGGTCTTGGCTCTTCCTATAATAAAGTAAATTTATATGGTTTTAAAAATATTTTTAGAGTGTATTTTTGACAGCAACCATAAGAAAAGATGGATATTCAAGGTCACCTATATATTTTTGTCCATTCAGAGCTACCTTCAATATAAGATTCTCCAAATCCATTATTTTGTGAACCCTAATGCCAGTGTTCAGGTACCTTCATCTTAACATCTCCATTGCCTTGACTGAGGGTATAAAGTGAGACCAAGATATCCAAGTCCTCCAATAAAGCTAGAACCAATATATCAGCCTGAGGGTACACAGACTGTGACAAGTCTGGAGAACAAAACCAGGTGTCTCAGTTCTTGAATTTTCAGCCTAGCCCATGGAATGACCTCTGCCTCACATGACAAACCAGTAGCAGTATATCCTGGCCTTAATTTTTCCTGTGTTTTCAGGTTTCTCCACTCTTTGGAACAATCTATGATGCCATTTACTTCATGGCAATGGCTATAGACAGTGCTCGGAGGAAAGGAGCATGGATCTCAGGAACTAACATAGCCATGCACACAAAAAACTTCAGTTTCCCCGGATTTAGCCATTGGATAGAGACAGACGACTCAGGGAACCGGCTGAGCAACTATGTGATACTGGACACAGAGGGCCGAGGGAACCAGCTCTTCCCAACCCACTTGCTGGACATGTCTTCAGACTCTGTGAAGTCCCTAGGCCGGGCTATCCACTTTCCCGGCAGAGCCCCACCGAAAGCAGATTCTGACTGTTGGTTCGATCCAGATGTTCTCTGCACTGGAGGTAAGAAAGGCAGAAAAACAGTGTTATATGGAGTAGGACGAGGCCTTCCATTTGTTTCATCTTTTCTCTCACTCCAGATGATTGCCCCTTAAATTAGAGCTCTCTGAAGAGAAAAACCTAAACCCCAAAAATTCATATAATGATGACCAGTCCACATGTTGTTCATGGGAATCCCATACAGAGATCCCACTGTTGATCCACAAGACTGACATTGTTTATTAGGTCACTAAGACTGTTGGCAATGTTATGTGCTGGAAAGAGCTTTCTCACACACCAAGGTACTGTCAAGCATTGCGTCCCTGTCTCTTTGAGGGAGAAGAGTAACAAGAGGGTTTGTGTTGAAGACATCTTAAGAGAACTGCATAACTGCAGACGTTCTCACCATCTTTCTTGGTTAACACCAGCTTCTTCACACAGTTAATTTTAAGGCTTTAAGGATCATCTGCAAAAGAAAATCATAGTTACTCAAAATAATCTGAATTACAGTACTGCACAGAGGTTGTAGTCAAAGCCTTAGGAGGAGAGATATCTGTGCTGTTTGCTGGGTTTGTGAGACAGGGCACTGGTTTTACTTTTAATTTGAGGAACCGAGGTGCATTTTTATAGTCACCAAAGAAGTCTGCATCTCAGGATAGGACCCTTAGCCTCTGCTTGACCTATTTACTTACAATACTACACAGTTACTCCTCCTGCTCTGGGATATTTCCAGAAGTTTCACAAATTTCCACAATCCCCTTAAAATATTCCATAATGAGCTTAACATTATCCCCAAAGACCCCTCAAGTATGCCATAATAAGTTTGCTCTTTCCCATGAGCCCATGATAATCTTATTTTTCCTTCTTCTTAGTTGTAAATTCTGGTTGAACTTCTTCAAGGCTTTGAATGGTTCCTGCAATGGTCCATCCATCAGGGTTGAGTGCTCTGGTCTTTGTTACTGCCTCTGTCTCCTGTTCCCTTAGGGTTTGTGCATCTGAGTGTTTAATTTTTACTTCTCCTGCCTCTTGTCCTGGTCTTTTATACTCAATAGTTGTTAACCAGATATCCTCACAAACCAGCTGTCCTTACAGTTCACATATCCTTACTGGCATATTTGCTGCCTCAGTGAGTCTTTCTTTCCTGTCAGTTGGTGCAGTCCTTTGAAATGACACACATCTCAGTAGGACTTTTAAAAAGGTGGAGGCAACAGGCAGTATGACTCCCACTGCCCCTCTCAGAGTGGTAGAGGGAAGTCCACCCTCTTCATGCTCCTTTGAAAGCCCCAGGATCTGTTGGAAGTGGGCCCTGCTCACTGGTTTTGCTTACCTTGATTTTCTCTTTTGAAATTATTTCTTTGATCATTATCCAAGCTCAACAGCTGATGCTGCAAACCCTCTCCTTTCCCTTGCTGCAACAGAGACAGGCATCCCATCCCACTGCTACTGAGAACATCAGTGATGTTTGTTATGATAACAGAGCCTCAATAAAGAATAGCCTGCATATTCATTAAAACTTTCTCTTCTCTACTATGGCATGAAAAATGAGGAGGGAAGTGTAGCAATGTGACATTTAACGCCTGTGACTGATTTTGTATCTCCAAGGAATTTGCTCACATTTCAGTCCGTAACTTGATTTAGAAGCAAATGGAGGGAATTTGCACATGTACGTATTTAAAACAATGTAAGACTGCTGGCTTCCCCCAGTGAGCTTCGTGCTCCAACCAGCTCTCACTCTCAGCCTGATCAGATACTGCTTCAGTGAATGCAAGTGGATTTTGGCTGTTTTCCAGCCTTGGAAGACTTCTCACATCATGATGGGGAACAGTGTTCCAGAAAGGCTTCCCTCCTTCAGACCAGTGGCATGATCAGGGAAAGATTTCTTGCTATTGCTTGTTTTCCTGCACTGGTTTTGATTTACCACATTGAGGTAGAGTTCTCTAAAGTATGGCCAAGCACTTGTGGGTTATGCAAGGCAATGATAATAGATAAAAGAATTTCTCTGAGGCTCTTTTTCAAAGGAGCTTTCTTCAGACAGAAGCATCTCTGGCGACTATCTGAGGAAGCTTAGGAGACAGCGCCAAAAAAAAACCTGACTAAGTATGGAAGAAAGCATCAACAAACTCTGCATTCTTCCTACCGTGATGTGATCTGGGACACAGATCCTCTCCAAAAATGCTAGAAGGCAGTGCAGAGACTTGAGATGGGACTTTCATGGCTCTGCACTTCATTGCTGGTTTGTCCAGAAGGTGTTTGCTACTCTGTGCAGCAGCAATACCAACCTCTTCCCCTGTGACTGGGCCATTCAAAGCTCACTCTCATTTCAATAGCAGCTTTCCCAGCAGGCAAACAGAAGCGTGGAGCATCAGGCACTACCGTACTCATCGGACCTTCCTCCTGCTCAGAGAAGACTTTTGCCTCCCCAGCACAAGGATGATGATTTCTTTCCCTCTCTCTCGGTCTCTTTGTTTTGACAATACCAAGCCAATGAAGTTGGAGCCCCTCCACTGAGATGCTGACCCAGCATGCAGCTCTCCTGCTCCTGTCTGCCATGCTCTGACACCATTTCCCCCTGGGGCTGGGACTGCTAAAGGAAAACCAGTGCCAGAACTGGGCATCCAACCCTCACTGGGACCATGTTAACTGGGACCATTTTCTTCTCAGAAAATGATCCTTTCAGCCGTTTATGTCCTGTCTCCCACAAGTCTGCCTCTAAATTGACCCAGTCCCTCCTTTTCCACGGTTATAACATTACGCAAGACCTTTGTGGGGGGCCTTCTGTCTTCACAGCTCACACCGGTCCTTCGGGGGGAGGGAGGGCTACATCTCTGGCAGCTCTCTCGCATCCTAGGGATGAGCATGTGGTTGCCATCACCCACTCTTACAGGGACCAGAACACCCCAACTGTGTCTGTACATGAAGAACAAACCCTGCTCTCCAGGCCATTTTGCTCATTCTTGTACTATTCAAGGTGAACATCCTCCAAGGAAAGCTGGTTGTATCTCCACTGCATGTTGGTGGAGCGAAACCTTGGTCTACATCCATACGAGCTTTGTTCCAAACTGGAGCATGATAGCATGAGGTGTGGGAGATCAGGGCCCCGGGCCCTGGAGTGAAGCAGGAAGTGAGTCAAACTGACAGAAAAACCTGGCAGGAAAATTTCAGCCAAAAAATAAAATTATTGAAATAACACTATTGAAATTATTATTACCCTGACTGTCTCTGGAAAGAATACCAATTTCCAAAAATTCCTACAGCTTTCACTGGGAAACTCTAGATCTTGTGCTTATGAAGTGACGTGTAATTTAGGAACAAGACTGACTTAGATTGATAAGCCTTTTATTAATCCAAATTTCCCCATACTTGTTTGTGTTTAAAGATCTCTGAAGACAAAAAGAATAAAATAAAAACAAACAGAAGACAGAAGGGACAGCAAACACTTCCCATCGGAATTGAGCTCATCCATCCATGTCAGCTTCCCTTATCTCTCTAGGAAAGAAATTCACGAGCAAAGCGTCCGTTCCCAGCACCTTCTATCAATGGGTGAATGAGGAAGACATCAGCCTTCTCTTGCTACCCGTGGGTCTGCTCTTTTCAGCATTAGAAAACTGTAACAGGGAATGAAAAATCCCAGATGGGCTGGTGACTCACACTGGCAGCCAGTAGGGTACCGCATGATTAAGCTTTTTCAATGTTTCAGTTCCTTGAGAGGAGAGGGTCAAATGTTCAAAAGTTATGAACTTTGCAGAAGCTGTCTCTACGACTTAATTTTTCCTTGCAAGTCCAGTCCTTATTTACTTGATGAAAAAATGTTTTTCTACTGATCCAGGGCTCTGAATCTGTTATATAAAAAAAGACATGTAAATAAATAATTAAAGTATTTACATTCTCATGTAGATGAAGTCAGTAACTAAAGTCTATACACAAATTAACATTACATACGAAATGGCCTTCTAGCATCCTCATAGCTGCATATTTGATTTTGCAGTCCAATGTTCTGTTATATTATTGCCTAAATCAAAGGGACCTTCTAATTCACTGTCTGTTTTTTTTTTTCTTCTCTGCGCAGGGATTGAACCTACAGTCATGATCCTGGGACTAATGCTGGTATTTGCTCTAGTGCTATGTGCTGTGGGCCTGGCTTATCTCATCAGGTGAGAATTGCATTATGTATTTGATTTATTGCTAATTTTGGCTTCTCTGGGAGCCTTGCACTTTAAGCAACGTTTAGACCATGTAACCTATAGCAGGTTTGGTTGTGGTTTCTGCCCTTCAGCTACACCTCTCTTCTCTTTATTCATAGAGGGCGGCTTGAGCACTCCAGACAGACTAGGGCAATATCTTACTGATTCTAGCAGTCTCTGGAGGAGCCAACTTACCCTTCAACATGTTCAAGTTTAGAAGGACATTGCAGTTAACTGTTGAAAGGCTTAACTGAATGATGACTCTGAAGCGTTAGGAAGGCGACTATCACTTTGGAAGTGCTAAGTGTGCCAGGGCAGGAATCTGCTTTGAGAACACTGGGGTGGAGATTGAGTGGATTGCCACGTTACATGTCTATTTTGTTACTCCAGATTATTCCTTTCCTGGATATCTCTCCCACCTGTTGACTAGTATGGTCATGCTTGCTATCGAGGACATAGTTTGATCCTCCTTAATTTCCCCATGTATTGGAGAGAAGGAGAGAGAGAGTCTCTGGAGAGAGTTCAGAGCAGTTGATTAGGATGCCTCATTATTATCAAGTTGATTCACTCTCTGTTTTACACCAGAGTCCATGTCCTGGACATCTATATTGCATATAAATTGGTCTGGGCATGGGATCTGCTCTGGAGCAAAGGAAGCAGTGTCCTGGGGAGGGCACAGTTTCCAATAACTGTGTATATCATGCTCATATCTTGACTCTACACCCAGGGTGGACATGAGCCAGTATGTGCTGGGTGGGCAGGGAGCTACGAGGTGCTCTTTGGCAAGGATGGTATGGCTGTAACCTAAGTTAGGCTTCTGCTCTGAGTCATCCCCAGAGGTGTCTGTCGCTCATATTTGACCTCGGGAACCTGGAGACAGTCTTGAGAGCCCAGCTTCCTCATCAGATACCTAAGATACATGATAACACCCAGGTGATGTGTGTACCTGTCATCTAGAAAAGGCAAATCCTGTTTCCCTACATCCAGGCACATAAAGCACTGATTGTATCAGTTTATCAGTGTCAGTATGTGAAAGCTGGGCTCCATCCTGTGTCACTCAGAGTGAGTCTGGTCATTCAGTGGGAACACTCAGCATCTACAGATGGTTCTGGACATCAGCATGCTAGAAATTTGATATCCAGTCATCTTTAACCTTGACGTCAAAAGCAGCATACATGCCTTACTTGGATTATACACCTAATTTTAAATGACCGAAGTAAGGTGACATTATTCCTGACCTAAATCAGATGAAAGGTGCTTCAGAAATACCTTCATTTCTCTGTCTGGAAAGCGAGCCAAGGTGCTTCCTCGCTCAGGAGGAGATGTCTACACAGTGCATGACTGAAATCAGAAGGCATATTTATCCAGCAGCAATACGTTCAAGAACGTGAGGTTTAAATACTCCAAGTATCCTGGATTGTCCCATCCTCTTCTGTCTGTGAAATCATCTCCAAACCTGTTTTCTCTCCAGTCTTAAATCATCCTTCCAAACTCAGATGATAAAAGGCCACCCAGCACGCAACATCCCAAACATCTCCCCTGCTTATGACATACAGCTGCTTCTGATACTTTATAATTGTAGGCGCTGAGGAGTTCATCTCCATCTACCCGCACTTTAAAACCCGGCTCTATCCCTTGGCCAGCAGCCTCTACAATTGCATAAATAAAAGAAAAACTTTCTGCCTACTCTATGTGTAAGCTGTTTCACAAGTACCAGACTGTGCTTGGGAAGGCCCAGTTGTGAATAAAAATATATGGCCATCTGCAGAAAAAAAAAAAAGTCTAGAGTGACTCAGACAATGATTTATCTTAGGGAAGGGCATGTCTGGAACTAAATTTAAACCACAGTGTGGACTGAGTTCAGATGTGGGAGCTTTGGTCTTAGCTCTGCCAGGGATCTGCTGCATAACCTTAAATGAGTCACTTCACTCCCTGTGCTTCGCTTTTGGGAGGGGGATGCTTTCCTCCATGCTTGGGGAGAGCATGGGATTGCCTGAGCAAGGTTTTTCAGGAAGACAGGCAAAAGGTACAAAAGTGATGAATTTTGGCATGGAGTTGAATTGGGTGGCTTGGAACAAAGTGGTTAGAGAATGATTGCAAAAAGTCATCCCAAGTGATACTTGCAGACATGTGCCCAGGACTCCCTCTGATTTCCAAACAGCTGTCCACGATCTTCTGAACTGCCCAGTGTGGAGCAGGACCTGCAATGGAGAAGTGAATCATTCTGACCTGTGCACATTTTGCAAAATGAATTCCTCCCACAATGTGATTAGCAAAAGGAATCCTATTGCCGACAGGATCAAATTTGCTTTTTGGGGATCTCATCAGGAAAAGTCTTAGCTGGCTGCAGATCAGACCTTTTCTGGAGTATAAATAGAGTTCATTGGACAAAGAAGTGACATCTGTATCTCTAGGGAGTTTTTCTTTTCCTTCTCTGTTTCTTCCTAATGAATATTTGATGTCCTGTGGGTACAGTACACTTTGTGTTACAGCTTGGCATTCATTGAAAGAGTGGATTTAAAAGGATAGTGTGTGACTTCTGTCTATCCTCTGAAACATAGAATTGCCATTTCATGGGTACTGGTGTAAAATGAATCCCAACTGAAAAAAACCAACACAAATAATAATTAAAGTCTGGGATGTATCACAGAGCAAAGTGGACATAGGCCTGGCTGAACTAGCCCATTAGTATGTGGTGCCTTGTACCCAGGCTGCTTTTATAAATTATCTGTCATGCAGCTTCAGGCCTTTATAAAGGCTGCTGTGCCTGAAGACTGGTTTATTTGTTCCCCAGCTAGATTAATTGGTCTAATAAGGCCTATTTTTCTCTCCTACTGGAAATATAAAAAACAAAACCAAGCAGTACAAAGTGTGCATTACATACACGTCCAATTTACATTTGTGACCAGATTGACTCAAGGTGTCTATTTGTGATGACACCCTTTGAGATCATAGCTTTTATTGTCTGTGAATTTTCTGAGATCCCTGGATAACCCCATACTGTCTGACGCAGAGGATTTCAATCCAAGTAGGGCATCAGGGCTTGTCTACTGCTTTCACCCATGTCCAGCCCCATTGCCTCACCACATGTGACACTTCCCTAGTACTGTGAGGAAGACAGATGTTGAGGATTCACATATGTTGTAAACTAGTTACATAGCTAAAAATAATAGCTCTCACTCTCTGAATCCCTCAGGCATAGTATCCTGAACAGCCAGTTATTCAAGGGGCCTGACAAGATGTTACTGACCCTAGACGACCTCGTCTTTATCAATCCGGAGCTGAATAAAAAGGTGAGTCCTTCCACTCTTGCAGTTAATCTGGTGGAATCAGGACACTCAAAGGCAGGGTTGCTGTACGATATTTTCGTACCTAGGAAGCTCTGGGAATGACATTCGCTTCTCTGTGCCTCATTTTTCCCTGTATATCAGACAGTTCCCCATGTGCTGAGTGGTTCTGGGTTTCTGATTAGATGTACATGCAGTGTCAGAGCTGTTATGCTGGTGTAAAATACTACTCTTGGTTGTGTTTATTCTAACAGCCAGGGCTTATTCTTTGCTCTTGAGGTTGGATGGCATAACATAGCTCGTGTCCATACAGACAGATTATCTTACCCTGTAAAACAAGGTGTCTGCATATGAACTGCCTGCTGGGCACAGTTCCTGGCCTGTGCTAACTCCTGACCAGAGCTGTAGATTGCGTGGGGGAGTGTTAATTGGCACGGGCCAAGACCATGCCCTGAACCACGCTAACGATGCGGCCTGCTGTGGGACAGTCCCATTGCTTAGGTCACTGATGAAGATACAGGCTTCCTCTCCATGCCAGAGGAGAGTCTTCCCTGTGCCTCTTCTTGCCTCTTCTGATGCGTCCCCTGAGCCACGGCACTTCCATCACGTAAGGTACGGCTGTAGTGTTTCAAGAGGCTACATGGGGTCAGACTTACGAGCCTTGCAGAGGCCTGTTGCATTGAGAGAGGTAAGGTGGGGAGGCTGGGAGGTGTGAGAAACCCTTCTAGCAGGGGTGCAACGTACAACCTGGAACTGAGCTGGAGCAGAGGTTTACATCCAGAGGTGTTAATTACCTTACGTCTGCTTTCCTTGCCTTGCAGAGGCTGACTTTGGCCAGTCTGACCGATGCAAACAGCGTAGCCGAGGGCAGAAGCCTGATGTCCGTAGCCCACTCCTTTTCCTTGAAAAGTGCAGCCGCCACGCACGAAACCTCCAACGTGGCTTTGTATGAGGTAGGCAGGAACCTAGTTCAGCCTCCCACTGCTTTGGTTCACTGAACTGCTCAAACAGTAGAAGTCTCGGGCTGCAGCACTGTAGATCCCAGGGTCTGGATACTGTTGGTGGTCCCCGAGGGTGGAGGTAGATTATTCCCAAGCATGGATTTACTAGTGTTTAAGGGGACTCCTCAACACTTCGAGTCATGCGTGGTGTTGGTATTTGACAGGCAGCACGTCCATCCATACGTGGTGTTCCCAAGTCTGGTCATTATTAGAAATGTCATCACCTGAAGGCACTGTGAAGAACATTTCTTACCAGAGAGAGCTTTTAGGTGACAACATCTCTAAAAAGGACCTTTCTTACAAGACAGGATCAAAGTATTGCACAGGACTTGGGACATAAATTCTATTGCCTTTTGTGTCAATAGAGCTGTATGGAGTTTAAACAAAAGAAGAAATTAGACTCTCTCCACTCTCCTTCCGCCACCCCCCACCCCTTACACACTGTTTTTTCCAAAAAGCATGGAGATTTTTCCAGAAAAGGTACAAATGAAACTGGATCACTAATGCCACAGAGAAACTCTGGAAAGACACTTTCCTCATTAATCATTTTAACATTATTTATCAGGTATGACTAACCATCTTCCAGGCATAATGTTGTGGTCCAGGTGAAGGTCTTGTGTCACCTTGTTTTTAGAGGGTTTCCTGTTGATATTCTTATTGGGGTGCAATATAAAAAAAATCTACTTCTATGAACATTGAAAATTTCCAACCACTCTCTAAGTCAAGGATCTGGAACTCAGACCTAGGTCCCTGTGTTAGCTGTTCTTCAGAGACTTGTTCTGTCATTCACCCACCTGTATTGTGGACAGGGAGACTGGGTGTGGCTGAAAAAATTTGAGACGGGAGCAATTCGCACTCTGCGGCAAAGCTCCACCAGCGTCTTGAGGAAGGTAGGAACGGGGGCTGACTGGGCGTGTGGAGGGAAGGTTATTTTGGGGCCTTTGCAATTGTAGCAGATTTTTATTCTCCTTGTCTCCTGTTTATCTACTGAATCATGCATCATTGCTGTTAATAATTTGTGCCTGGTGAAATCTGGTGGAATGGACCATGCACGACTGCAAATGACAAGGCTGCCAATGACTGATGTATCACATTCAGCAGCTTGCAAAATCCTGCTGTGGACCTGATACTTCAAAGCTGGTGCAACACTGAATGTACAATGAGTCCACTAAGTGACCTTGTCCTCAAAAGCATAGTGGTTTGGAGCAAATCACCCCTGCTTGTATCATGGCAGGATAATAGACTAGTAACTATTTTTATGCATTATTTGTCGACTGCTTAGCAGTGTGACACAAATATGGCCATGCCTTTCTCAGGATTTTGCTTTGTTCCCAGCTAAGATGCCTGTTAGAAGCTTGCTTCTGTCTTCTTGTTATTACTAAATGACAAATGAACACATTTATTTTCCAAATTCAAGGCCATTAGTTACTGGCAGCTATTGCTAACATTAGAGTGGCATTTTTTGTGCATGTAAATATAACTTGAGTTTACCAGGGCTTTTTTCCAAAGCCACCATTAATGGATGGATACTCCAGATGTGGTCTTACTTTGCAGACCAGACCTGGAGCAAGACTCTCTAGGAGTCCTGGAGCAAGACTTTACATGCTGAACTGAGTTTTTCCCAGCTAAGCCATTTTGCCCTAGTGAAGGATCCAGTCCAGCTTGTCTAAAGAAATAGTTTTCTATTGAGCTTCCTTCTGCTATCTTGCTTTCTTTGTCTTACCAGTTAGACTAAGAAGAGCAAAGATTAAAAAAAAAAAAAAAAAAAAGCATAGGAGAGCTGAAAGGAAATGGTAAAGAGGTTGTTTTCTTCCCCATCCTTGTGTCAACATGAAAGACTGTTTGGGAGTAGAGGAATGGTAAGAGCATCTGATGATATAAAGACGCTGCTGAGCAGATGTCTGGCTGACTTGGTCTCCTGTGATTCACTGTCTTGCTTCAGATGAAGGATCTGCGTCATGAAAATGTGAATCCATTCCTGGGCTTTTTCTCTGACTGTGGCCTCTTTGCCATAGTAACAGAGTACTGCTCCCGAGGAAGCCTGGAGGACTTACTGAGAAATGAAGATATGAAACTGGATTGGATGTTCAAGTCCTCTCTTCTGATGGATCTAATTAAAGTAAATCCATTGCTCATGCTGAGGCCTGACCTGCGTGCGATTTTTGTATTCACATAGCTATTTCATCTAAGATTGTGGGATTTTTATAGTTATGCTGGGATAACCAATGTGAATGTAATTATACCGGTATACATGGGTCTTTAATGAAGCTCTCTTACTTCTCTTCTGTTACCATCTGAGAGAAGCTCTATTTAGATAGTAAGACTACATCCACCTGGCAGGCTGAGAAGTAAAAATTATATATCAGGCTGAAACTGACTGCCTGGAACAATTAAACTGGTGACAAATACCTAATTTCCAAAGACCCTTTCTTGTCATACAATCAGAACTGCATTCATTACAGAACCAAACGGTAGTTATCCCCTGTCCTGGGATGCCTACTCATATGGCCAGTTCACAGGAGTGTCCATACACTTCAATCACATCCCGTGTGTTTTGATTCCATTATGGTGAACTGCCAGTCTGGGGACATGGGGGCAGGTGGCTTGCAGAGGTGGACTTCCAGAACCACTTGTACAAGCCATGACCCACCTCCTGCTCTTCCCTGAGCACGTGGGATCAGGACATTCAACCCTCAATGGCTCTGTGGCCTCCCTTCGCCTAACGTTTGGGCACCATTTGTGTCTGTCTTCTTAAACTAGTCCAAAAAGTACCAGCTCGGAGTGCAGGGAGTCTTAGGCCTACAAAGAAGGAGGCATATGGCTCCTCCTAAAGGTGCTAGTCCTTTTCACTGTTACTTCGGGCTGCCAACTAGAGTTAACCCAAATGCTTATTCCTAATTGATTTCTGAACTTCCCCCTAGTTTCTTGGGCTGATCGACACTCGTGTTGCAGTTTGGCACATTCTAGAGGATGATGTCTGAACTGACTTCTGTATGTGGCATGGGGTCAAAACTGTTTGGTGCCATTCAGGGTGAAAATTTGGCTTGGTGTCTCTGAATGCTGGTGGTTAATATAATTCCTAAAGAACAGCATCAATCTTTTCTATATTTCACAGGGAATTAGGTATTTGCACCACCGAGACTTTGCCCATGGACGTCTCAAGTCTCGTAACTGTGTTGTGGATGGACGTTTTGTGCTGAAGATCACTGATTATGGGTATAACGACCTCTTAGAAACACAGAAATGCCCATATGTTCAGCCACCCCCTGAAGGTAAGTGCCATAAGAAAAGATCTGTGGGAAATATTTGTCCATGAATTAAAGATGTTTGTCTTAATATAATCGTGGGCCAGTGACCACATGAGGAACTATGTGCTCAGTCTCACAACATCCAGTTACCCATACGCAATGCATTGTTATAAGAAAGGATATGAAAAGATTGTCCAGACTTCCTGCAAGTGAAGTAAATAGCAGAGTGTCACAGTAATGGAAAGAGATTTTATTGTAAGCGGAAACAGAGCTTAAGCTTGTCAGAGTTGGGGAAGGATTTAACTGTGCCTCAGATGGAAGCGACCCTGAATTTCTGTGATCAGTGGATTTGGTTTCTCATCCTTAGCTCTGAACCTGTTTGTGAAGGGTTAGGTTAAGCCAAATGCAGAGCGCCATGTTTTCTAAAACTAATATGTCTGAAGCCCAAGATGATACAGGTCTCTTTGAAATACAGCCTCTACTTGCCATTCCCTAAAAGCTGCCACATGGCATTTCCACCATTTAGGGGCAACATCTCATGGGAAAAGATTTGGAGACTTTGGCTGAATTTCTCTTGTCTGGTCATTGCCTTGGAGTTCCTCTGGTATCCCAGCTTATCCTTGACACCTCATTTTGTGACGGCAACAGTGGTTTGGTGCTCACACATTTCCACAGTGTCCCAGCTATGGCAATTGCCAGAAGGCCTGGCTTCTCCTCCCTTACAAAAATTAGATATATTGCAGTACCCGGAACACTCCTTATTTCCATCACCCCGAATGCACAGTTACCAGGGTAACAATATCTTGGTTTGAAGAAGATTCATTTCTTGATGATTTGGGGCATGTTTTACAATTGTTTTTTTATCACTCAAACTACTAGGATTATAAAGACTGATTGTACTTCAGACTGCCCCAAATTGCTGTTACGGAAACTTCTTTAATCTGAAAAGAACTACATGAAAAATATTTTATTATTTTTTGCTTTGTAAAAGAGCAACAACAGTAATTAGAAATCCATGTTTTAGAGCCAACATTTTGTGTGACTGGTGTCTTCAAACAAAATAGAAGTAAAAGCTCTTGATGGTGATGAGGTCTTATGTGAGCCCCAAAGTTCAGGGCTGGCATTACAATATACAAAGTTTTGGTATAATAACATTTTTTTTAAAAAAAAGTAGAGTGAAATTTGGAAAACTCAAATTTCTTGTCATGATAGAAGTTTAATATTTCTAACACATCACAAGAAACAAAAGACCTAATCCAGTAAACAATGAAGTGTATTTCAGCCTTTCCTCAAATGACTGAAATAAAGAGCTAGGAGGATCATTATAAATAGCAGTAGTCTGAGTCCAAGTGAAAGAAAATAATGCTCGTGCATGTTTTAGAATTGCTCTGGACAGCTCCTGAGTTACTGAGGGACCCAGACATGTGCAGAAAAGGCACGTTCAAAGGAGACATTTACAGCTTTGCCATTATCCTACAAGAAGTTGTTGTTCGGGGCCCACCATACTGCACGTCAGATCTCACAGCTGAAGGTAGGAAACTGTTTTAGTTCATTTTTAAGGCTCTATACACAGCGTTCATGGAAGGTCTGGTCAATTCCTTGAGTAAAATATTGGTATGAAAATGAGTTCTCAAACACATGACCTTTCTCAGTGAGAAAAAGCTGTTTCCAACAAAACATCCATAACGAGGTCTGGTCTCAGTCTCTGCATGTGACTCAATCACTGCTGTCAATGGGATTGCAATTCTGCGTCCCTCATGCCTCATTATATGCTGTGAGCCCTGAATCCCAGCTGATTTGTCTCTCGTGATGCTTCAGAGCTTGCCTGCAACTAAGCTGCTGCAGTGCACCCAGTCCTGCCCCAGAATTTTTACTTTTCATCTCAGTGTGCGGTGAAATCTGATGGCAGAATTTCCCACAGCTTGGAAATTCATTTGCTTCCCACCCATCAGCCCTTATTTATATGTCACAACGGGGGTGAAGTTTCAGGGCTGGACTCTGAGCTGGTGGTGGCTTTTTCCTGTTTTCTCCATCTGTGTAGTCTGTATGTTCAGAGTCTTACAGTATCTGTAGCATTCATGTGTGGGCAAAGCTGTCTGGGCCATTTTTGCTTGCCAAAATTATTTCTAAATCCCTCTGTGACTCAGTAAAGTAGGATGGGTCTTTACGGTACAAGTGAAGCGGTGTCTCTGTTTGTTATTTGCTAATTGTTATTTTTTCATTAATTACTTCCCCATTTACAGAGGTTCACCCTCCTCAGCAGAGATCAAAGTGGTACGTCATGACTCCGTTGACTTATGCAGAAGGTGGCTTGTATCAGAAATAGGAAATAGCTGAACTGCTTAGGAACAGCTCATGGTGCAACTCTCGTAAGATCAAACCATGTTGTCAATGCGTACGAAAACCAAACACGCTGCAGTCAGGGTCAGGTGGCAAACACTTTCTGAACAGGGAGGGGGCAAGAACGATAAAAGAAGAGCTGGTTTCAGTGAATGCCCATTCACATTTCAGACTGGGCAGTCCCTGGGTGCAGCATGGCCATTCAGTATCTTCTGGTCCAGCACCTGGAACAATGGGACACTGACCTTGCTGCTCTAACAATGGGATGACAATGATGATTATGATGTAACCAGCTCTGTAATTCGGACCTGGACCAGTGTGGATCCTTCTGTTTGGGCAGATGTCCTCCCACCTAGCCCCTCCAGAGAACCTCCAGCAGATGTTAAATGTAGCACACTCTAGTTTCCTGATCTGATAAAATGAATTTCTACTCATTGTTTCCTAATCCTCAAGGAGCTTTCACTCATGGAGTGAACTTTAAAACTGTCTGAGGAAGACATTTTCCCTTGGCCGCCTCTGGAAAAATTTGGGCCAGGTTCTTTGTTTAGTTCATTTGGTGGAGCCTGGTACGATGGGCCAAGGAGAGCTTTAAAGTAAACTGTCAACACTGAAAATCTTTGGGTACTCACAATAACAGCTGTGGAAATGTAGGCCTTGTGGTAGGAAACTGCCAGAAAGTTACTGCTCTGCACTACACAAGATAAAACCTTTGAAAAGAGACAGTCAGATTTTTTTTTTGAAAGCATGAAGATACATTTCTACCTTACATTTTTTTCAGTGACAAAGTTGGTTCCCCAACCTTCTCTGCTCTCTGAAGGTGACTCTTCTTCTCAGTCAAAATTGCAGAGACCTAGGCTTAAAAGCAACAACACCCCACTACCTCTTTGAAAACATCCCCAGAGTTTCAGTGCTCTGATATAAAACAAGCTCCCACAGAGAGTAACCTCAGCACAGCTGAGGAAGTGGCAACCTGTAATTTGGGATATGAAATGAATTGCCAGGGCAGGGAAGAGGGAAATTTCATGTGGAGCTACAGCAAAAACATCTCCTCCAGGATATATTTCATAAGAAATACTTAAACTGAAGTCAGTGCTCAAGTCAGAGCACTGCATTTTCAGCAGAGGAAGCTTTGGTTAGTCCACAGCTCCAGCAAAGGAGAGAGAAGCTGCCAGGGATTTGCAGGTGCTGGAGGCTGGGCTGGTTCCCAAGTGTCTTTAGCCATCCCCTCTGCTAGGCAGTCACTGTCCTGGCCCTGCGGTGTGGTCACCTTCAGCCTGTACTGGACTTATAGGCTGGGGTCAGACATCACAGTCCCCCACCCATGGTTCAGCTGTCAAAGAAACCCGCAGCTCAGCTCCTTCACTCTAGGTCGGTTTTATTCAGAAACTGCAGATACAAGGACTAACTTCTCAGGATCTGTAAGCCCAGGCCCAGTTCTTTATTAGCCTGCTTTCACCTCCGGGTAGGGAGTCACTTCCCAGACGTTGTTTTGAATCCATGCCCTCCCCCTTAAAATATTTTCCACTGTTTCCATTCCCAGCAACCTCCTACATACTGGTTCCCATTTAGCAAAGAAGGGTCAGTGGCTGGTATCCTTCCTGTCTGGGCATGGCCTTAACCCTCTCCCCTCTTAGAGGACCACAGATCCTAATATGCAGGCTCGCCCATCCATCTCTCACACAAACTTCCTCCATCCTGCCACGTTATTACTCACAGCTTTGCTCTCCAGGGATAAGAAGGCAAATGAATCTCTCTTTCTTAATTCATTTGAGACTCATGGAAGACATGACAGCTGCAATGGAGGAAAGCAGAACCCCTCCAAGTTCATTTGACACAGCCACGAATAACAGTCTATGATGGCCAAGGGTGTGAGCAAGGAAGAGGTGAAAAAGTCCATGTCCTTCACCTTCACTGAGAGCCCCCATTTCACAGTGTGCTGTGCATTCTTCTCTTTGTCACAGAAATTGTAAAGAAAGTAAAGAAACCCCCTCCCTTGTGCCGCCCAAACATAGCCCCTGAGATGGCCCCCATGGAGTGTATCCAGGTGATGAAGCAATGCTGGGGTGAAGCTCCTGAACGTCGGCCCAGCTTTGAGGAGATATTTCACAAGGTCAGTGAACATACCAGCAGGTGCAATCCTGTGTTCACGCCTGGCAGCAAAGTGTTAAGGGTGGTCTCAGGAAACGGTTGGAGTGGGGGTCTCAGAGGTCTAGTTTTGCCCCTGCCGTTGGCTCATTTTGCGGTCTGTGGTATCCAGATATCTCTCTTCATCGGCCAGCTCCAGCCTGGCTCACACTCTTTGCTGAATGTGGACTTCAGTGGCACCACCACGCAGGGTGTGATGCAGGCCTGGTGTCCTCATGTCTGCAGTTCGTCTGCCCTGATGGTGTCATGGAGATCAAAAAGCTTCAAATTATGGTGGCACCTTCAGATCGGAATGTTGCTTGATCTTTTAAAGTCTGACAGAAATACTTTTTTCTTTCTTCTTAGTCACATTGTCAAAGAGATTTGTAAAATCCCAAACTGACAGTAAACGAATGAAGTTAAATGACCCTTGATGCCAAGGAATGGCTGACTAGACTAAGACTCTTTGGCCTGGAGAAGAGGCAGCTGAGGACAGATATGAAAAACATCTATGAATTCATGAGTGCTATAGAGAAGGTGATTAGGGAACAATAGTTTATCATTTCTCGTAATACAGGAACTAGGGACATCAAATTAAATGAGCAAAATGATTCAGAGGAAACAGAGGGAGATACTTCTTCACATGAAGCATATGTAAACTGCAGAACTTGCTGCTCCAGGATGTTTCCAAGCGTTTAAAAGGCAATTAGACAAATTAATGAAAGGAAAATTCACCAAGGGCTGTTAAACACAAAGATACAACATTCAGCTTAGGAAGCCTTTGAACTGCAAATTAGTGGAGGCTGGGAGCATATCCAGGGGAAATATGACTGTACATGAGCCCTGTTTGAACATTTTCCCTCGACATCTGTTGCTGGCTACTCTCATGGACAGGAACTGGCAAAATAAACTCTTGGTCTGATCCAGGAATGCTGTTCCTATGTTCTTAAAAGGTCAGACTAGATACTCTAATTCTACTCTTCAATTCAATGCAACTATAATTAATTTTACACCCATGCAACTCCACTGCTGAGTCTAAGGCAGCATCTGAAGCCACAGTTTGTCCAAATGGCCCAGATGCTGAGCTTCAGCTCAAGAGGAGAGAGCATAACTCAACATGGAGTCGGGATTGTGGGTGGCATGCCTGCATACAAAGGTGTCACTGAGACCAAAAAGACATAAGCAAGTTGTAAATATTGCCTATGCCTTGCTCTGGCATTTGCAGATCTAAATGCAATGGCTGGTCATAACCAATGAAGTTATCATGGGATAAATGAGGGGTGCAAACTAGCAGCATGCTAAGACTTCCTAACATCTCACGTGCATGCTGCCATCCCATGGGAGGTGATGTTTGGCTTAACTCTCAAGGAAAGGTCATAGAGGAGCAATATGCCCCCAGGTAGTTTCTATAGTTAGTGATGCAAGTTCACACTCTAGTGTACCTGTTTCCTTTATTGTTACCCTTGACAAAGCGAGTCTTCAGTATTCTCCCTTTAAAATAAGTCTTTGCTTTTTGTTCCTTTCCAAATTTGTAGTACTACAATGGTTTAATGAGATTGGGAAATAACTCTCCAGTTTGATTTTTGCAGTTCAAAACCATCAACAAAGGCAAAAAGACCAATATCATTGACTCAATGCTCAGAATGCTTGAGCAATATTCAAGCAACCTGGAAGATTTAATCAGGGAGCGGACTGAAGAGCTAGAGATTGAAAAACAGAAGACAGAGAAACTCCTCTCACAAATGCTCCCCCCGTAAGTACTGGTACTTTAGATGGTAAAAAAACCTTGTGTCACTACATAGCCAGATTGGGCCAAAGAGTTCCCCAGAGCTGAGAAAGTTTGCAGACCAGACCTCCAACTTTTAGCAAGCACCTTCCAATCAAAGCAAGGAACTTTGCTTTCATTAACAGTTCTTCGAGCCCTATAGACCCTTCTATTTATTGAAAGGTCTTTTGGGCATAGTAGGAGGAGAGTGTTTGAGCTCTTGGGTGTGTAAGACGAGAGCTCTTGCCATGTTGTCTTTCCTCACTTTGTCATTTCAGATCAGTGGCAGAAGCCCTCAAGACTGGTGGCACAGTGGAGCCAGAGTATTTTGACCAGGTCACCATCTACTTCAGTGACATTGTGGGCTTCACCACGATCTCTGCCCTTAGTGAACCCATCGAAGTAGTTGACCTCCTGAATGATCTTTACACTCTGTTTGATGCTGTCCTTGGCAACCATGATGTTTACAAGGTGAGAAGCACCTGGGCATGGGGATCAAATCATCCCTGAGTCAAGCATTCATTCAGTTTTATTCCACTGCTCTTTCCCATATTTTTATTTTTTCTCTCTCTTTTTTTTTTTTCTAATAATATTGTGTGTTTGCCAGGTGGAGACAATTGGCGATGCCTACATGGTTGCATCAGGGCTCCCAAAACGAAATGGAAACAAACACGCTGCTGAAATAGCCAACATGTCCCTGGACATCCTCAGCTCAGTGGGAACCTTCAAGATGAGACACATGCCTGACATTCCCATCAGGATACGGATAGGGCTGCACACAGGTAGGCGGCAGCACTCACCCATACCTGAACATCAAAAAATTTCTTCACAATTGTATTTACAGTTTTAAATGCTTTCTCCCCACCCACCCCAAAACAAGCACCCTTAGATGATGCTTAAAAATCTTCCATAGCAACAAAAGCATTAAAATGGAAGCACAAACTCCAAACATGAAAATGGCTCCGTATCATTAGGGGGAGAAATTGTGTATTCTGTCACAGTCAGAAGCTACATCAGAAGCATTATTCCCAAAAGTTAAGCTGTAAGGATAATTCTTTGATGTGTCATAGGATCTTCACCAGTGTGATGTGGAGACACCCAGTGATGTCTTTGTAACTCTGTTCTGAAATAGAAAAGCATAGAAAAACATTCATACAAAGTGAGAGAATGAAGACATTGGGGAAATTTGCTACAGGTAGGACATAACTAGAAGAATACATGGTACAGCTGTAAAAAAAAAAAAAAAACAAAAAGCAGAAGTCAGAAGCTATTCAATGAACAGTAGAGTAGCAGGTTTAAAAAGAAGAGAGGTAGTTCTTCTTTTATGCAAAGTATAATTAAACTCCAGAACAACAAAAAAAGAGAACATCCCCCCCCCCCAAGCTGTAATACTGCAGTAATCGTATAACTGAAAATATGACTGGGATTTTAAATGGAGGAATAGACATCTGCTGTTATCATAGAGTCAATATTTTTAGAAGAGATATAAACCTTCATAGTTTTAGATCACGATCATCCACTAATACATTTTTCCCAGCTGTTCATTACTGGACTTCTTGCATCTTCCTCTGAAGTACCAGGTATTGGCTATTGCTGGAAGAAGAATAATGAATAAGATAATCCAGGAGTCTGATACACTAATGCCCAGCTTTTTGCAGATTTGGCTCTGCAGGTGCTCTACGGGAGAAGTAGTGTGCTGGTCCCTATTGTATACTCGGGAAACAAAAGCAGAGAAAAGGCAGTGACTCACCCAGGGAGCCCCAAGAACAGAGCTGTGACTGGAGCAGAGTTAAAATCAATACTTTATATCTCCTAGACCATATAATTTCTTCTTTGGGAGTTATGTCTGAAAAGTCATGTCCCTACTGTTTTCTTTGCAATTTAGGGGTCTGAGCTGGTCCTTCACAGAACTATGAAGCATAAAGCAGTGATTGCAGGAGCACTATGAGTTTTATACTGTGGTAGCAATCAGACAAGAATATGGCCCCAGCTTGTCTTCCCCAGAGCAGGAGTCTCTGCAGCACTGACACTATATTTTCAACACAGAAAGAGAATAATTCGGTGTGCAACATCTGCTGCTGCATGTTGACAGCAGTTTTGCAATGTGCCTTCCATGCACCCAGCCAAAAATCTGTCCCTAGGTGATGTGTATGGGGGGTTAGTTATGCTTTTTCTTCTTTTTATGAACTCCGGGTGTCTGGAAAGCAATTTTGCCATGAGCTGTTGTACAGGGTGTGAGATGAAGAGGGGAAGCAGTTGGTGTTTTCTTTTTAAAGAACCAGGAGCCAGATCCTGTTTTGCACAGATTTTGCAACGTTCTTCTGTCATGGGAACAGGAAAAAATACATGCTCCAAAGCAAACCAGCTCTCTGAGCAGCTGCAGAGTTTGAAAGCAGAGTTTGATTAACCCGAAACCCCATTGCTCCTGAGGAAAGAAACACGAAGAGGGAATCACCAGCATCATGAAGAAACACGTGAGAAGAGGAGGGCTTGGCTAACATTTTCACTAGATTGGAAAGGATGGAGAATTGGTGTGAACCATCATTTTTGTGGTCCCACTGCCTTCCGGGAGCTGGTGTTGAAAAAAAAATCTCATGATCTCCTTCCTGAAAGCTCAGGAAATGCCACTGCGACATGGGCTGCCCCATTCCTGTCCCTCCTGGGCTATCACGTCCACTTCTACCCTGACAGAGAGCTGGGACCTTCTGCTGGCCAGTGCTCATGGCCCGCTTGTGGCAACGCGTGGGTAAGACAAGGGGGACGAGAAGGTCAGTTGTCTGTTTTCCTCTTTTTCTAAACACACTCTGGATTCTTGGCTCTCTTTTCTCGGCTCAGCTGCTGGTCCAGAGAAATTCAGCTGACTCAGCTACTTCCACGCTGGCCATATCTGGACTGGAGCTGGACGATGAGGGAGAGCAGTGGCGAGAAGATGAGCTTTTCCATGGAGGCTTAGCTGGCCCTGTTTATCACTCAGGATCTCTGGCAGGCAGCCCCGCGCTTCGGTCAAGCTTATTAACCTCCATGGCATCGCTGATGGCTCTTGCAGAGGTTTAGCTAGCATGGCTCGTTAACCGACTGCGCAACCCCTGGCAAAAAGACATTTAAAAACAAACTAGAGAACTTGTATAATTAAACAACTAGGCCAAAACGTTCTCATCGCAGAGTCTCTGGTTTCCTCTGAAAGTTGTTACTGTGGGAGATTTATCTCTGGAAGTTTTTTGTTAGTCCTTATTAAGGCTGTCTAGACAAGGGGGAACACACACAGGCAGTGAAGGCAGCAATGAATTAACTCTTGGACACATTCAACGAAGAACAATTCTTTTGTCATCCTTAGACTTTAAGGCTGGTTTTGAACTGAATAATAACTTTCTGCAACTGAAAGACAAGCTAAGAAGCAGTGCTCTAGAAAACCCTAAAAATCTTACTAATCTAAGGTTGTGAGCTTCACTGAAATGATTGGAAGATTGACTTGACTGATTAGGAAACTTGGATTTAGGCTTCCACATGAAGGTGGCTGCAGGAGTGTTAGGGACCTGTGCTCCCTGTGTAGTCAGGGGAGGTCTGGCAGATATGGTAAGCAGACCCTGGAGAGCCATCTCAACCTCAGGAGTCTGCTTTAAGCTGAGCTGAAAGTCTCTTATGTCTCCATTGACTGCACTGACCTGGTCTCCACTGGCTACAGTGGAAGCTCAGCTACCTGAATTCATGCTTCTTAAAATAGAATAAATTCCCTGTGCAGTGAGGGCTGTTCTTTTCAGCAAGAACCGTTTATTTGTGTCCTTACAGCACATAGCCCAAAAGGAGCTTTGATCTTTACTGAGATTTCTGAGTGCTGCAATCATGTTATTATCACAAAATAAAGAAAGCCTGTGCTATATGAGTTAATGGTCTCTCAGAGAAAGCTCTTACTGAAGTATGCATTAAAAGGCCTCCAATGAGACCCTTTATTTATGCATATGCCACGCTGGCGAGCACACATTAATGATCAAGTAGGTAAGCCTTAAGTCCTTGACCTAGTATTATCAACAGTTCCTTTACAGTTGTGCTATAAAGGTGCCTACAGACTGCTGAAACCAGACCCTGCAAAAACTTCCTTTAACGCTTAGTTCCTCTTCTGAAGAGTTTGAACCAAAACAGAGAGTATTAAAAAAGTGGGAATGAAATTAGAAAGGACTCGGCCTTGCAGCGACTTATCCGAAGTTGCACAGTGCATTAGTGGCAGTAAAGCCATTAAATGAGGCCCTCCTGATTGCCAGTGTTCCCCACATGCTATGTTCAGGTCACATAAGCTGTTTAAGTCCTTGCAACACTTTTGGTATTGGTATGGTAGTCTTCCTCTTTTTTTCTTAAATTTTAAGTAAGTGATGCCTCATTGGGCAGGAGTAAAAACTGTTTTTACCTCTAGTTTGCATCGTCTATAAAATGGGTTAAAATAGTGTGACTTTCCAGAAACAACTTTTCAGGGGTTACAGCAGAAAGGGGCTCTTGCAAAGTTCTCCATGTTTTTCGACTTTGCAAGAATGGAGTATTTCAAAGTGCTTTTTATTCAAATGAATAAGTGGGTTAGATTGAGAGCTAAAATTCGTGTGCATATGTATGTGCCTTAATAGAGTTTCATTGGTTTTAAGACACTTCTGAAAACTATGAAGAATCAGTTTTGTGACTAAGATTAAAATCATAGTAAGATTATTTGCTTTGTTACATTGTCATTAATACTCAGCAGCAAACTGATCACTTCTAAATTAGGCTACAATTATTAAAAAAATAATATACAATATTTTGTATTATCAGAAATCTTTTCTTATCTGTGGTATACTTTCAAATGCTGTTGATGATGTACGACATTCACATCTCTTGTAATCTTTCATGGGAAAAGATTTCCTAGAGATCAGCTTTGCTAAATATTAACCCGGAAGAATCATGAAATTGAAGAGCTACATACAGAGCCCCAAAAGACTTATGACATAAAAGCATTCAATGGAAAATACAGAGAGGCCTGTCTTTTCTCTGCAGGAAGCCCCACCTCTCCTTACATTTCTGAAAGCACTCTATTTTCTGGGTTTTTTAAATTTATTTATCTTTTTTTTTGCATTTATTTTGCAAGCCGAACTTTTTAATATGTAGGTGATGAAATTTAGCATCTCATCCTTCAGAACACAGTCCAAACATTTGCTGATCCAAGTGCCCCAGATGACAGTTGTTTGTACTGTTTGGCTGTCACATTTTAAATTTGAGCTCTGTGTGTGCATGTTCGTGTGAATCCGGCATGCATACCTCTCCCTGAGAACTTGGCACGAGTTCTTTGGGAGCTACTTTGGAAGGGAGTAGATCTTGACTGAAGAATGAGAGAGAGGAAAAATAAACAATATTTGGCCAGACAAGCAAGCTTATGATGTCTTCCTTTCCAAGGAGGGGACACAGGGTGGTCCAGTGTGCTGCCAGCATCTTTTGAGATCCAGCGCTGACTTTAAACCCTATTCACTGACATGGGGCATGTCACAGGATATGAACTTCAGTTTTCCTAGATGGAAAAGGAGGTCAGAGCTGGCTGATTAAGATGAGATTTCAATAGCACTTGAGCTTCTGATGACTGTGAATGAATTTCTCCCAGATGAGAGCCAACCAAAGTCTTTCCACATAAGACCGTTGTCTATTAGGCATAAAATACCCCTGTACAATCCAGAGTAACATTTAATCTTCGGTGGCTTGTAGCAAGCAACAAAGCCAGTAAGATCTTTAAAGATCCTCCTTCTGTATTCCGAAGTAGTTCTTATATATCAGAGGAGCGAATCAGATTTGTCTATCAGTGAACTCCTTGATTTGTGCAGTACCATTGGTTGGGTTATACAGATGATGTCTCTTTCCAGGGCCTTGTGTGGCAGGCGTGGTAGGTCTTACCATGCCACGGTACTGCCTCTTTGGGGACACGGTGAACACGGCATCACGGATGGAGTCCACAGGCCTGCGTGAGTACCTGTAACAGCACGTGGGGGTGGGTTATTAACAAACTTCTCCAGAAAGGCAAAGAACTGTGTGTCTTTAGTTAGACATTGCAATGGGAACAGTAGTGGTGAAAGGGCAAGTCCAAAGATTAAAATTAAAAGCTGTCTGGGCAGCAGGCGTCAGCTTTGCCATCACAGGCCAGCCTTTAAGACAAGGAGGTCATTCAGTTTTGCTTCTCTTTTCACTGCAGTATCTTAAACAAACATTCAGTCTGGTCCTGTGATGTGGGATCTGCAAAAGCACTGACTCAGTGTGACTCACACTCTGCATGCCAATTACAATCCTCTGATTTGGATGCCATTAATCAAAATTAACGTGGATCTAGCCCTAGATTTCTCCTACACAGGGGCTGCTATTTACATCATGCACTCAGACAGGTCAATGCAAAGGTCCCCCAGTTCCTGCTCGCCATTACAGTGTACCTACCTGTCACAGCTGGTATAAGACAAGAGGTGAAACACATGTGGGCACTGCTTCCATCACGCTGTTGGAATCAGAGAGAGAAAAGCAGACCACAGACAATGGTGCACTGCGATGTTCAGGGCCTATTGGTGTAGTTTCTGATGGTTTCACTCATCAGCAATAGCAACCCTATGAACAAGTGTTGTCAGGTCCTAACAAAATCCTTAAGCTTCCCTTCCCTTTTGGGCTTCTTGATGTCTGTCTTCATGGTTTGAGGGTCATGCTATTTTTCCCCTCGAGTTCTTACCTCTATTTTCCTGAGTCTTCTGGTTATAAAAACCAAGTCTGCACTCACAGAGCCCATAGCTGCAGCAGATAAGACAGTACCATCTCTCAGGTGGTTCTTATCTTCTTGGCTGGAGGCTTCTAGACATGTAAAAAGAGGTGGTGAGAAAGTAACATTTACCTGCATTTCAGTTGTGTGTGAGCACAGATCCACCTTGTGCTGGTGCCTTAGGCTAAGGCATGGATCTGCAAACCATAGTGGCTGACCTGTGGATGACACAGGGGACACCTAGGAACAGCAGTGTCTTTAGTTGTCTTGCAAGATTTTCTAATTTTCATATTTCTAATTTTTCTAAGATTTTTCTAACCCATCTGTTAGAGCCCTGGATGGTATTAGAGTTTAATCCTAAACCCTTGTCAACAAGAGAGTTTTGAATATGCTTTTGATGTTCAGGCCGTCAGTACAAGGGGATTTCTAAAGGCAATGTCTCATATTTTAACCCTTGCTCTTCTCCGGCCACCTTCTTGACATTTTTAACAACTCTAAGAGATGGGCCAATATGTCTAGTTCACAAGTCATAAGAAGTCTGTGCTATTTAAAATTAAAATCTCAAGAACTTGTCAGGCCAGAAATATCTTGTAGGACATAGACCACATTGGAACTCTTTTTCAATCTGTCATACAACTCTCACATTTCTAGCTCCAGTGATTTCGATTAGATAAATTAGGCTAACACTTAGACTAATCATTAATCAGGAAAGATTGTCTTTCTTGTGATTATAGCTGATTTATTTTAGGAGACATGTATTGAATTTAGAAAGCTGTGGAGAGCAGTAAATGCTTCAATGGCAGGTTCCTAATGGCAAGACAGATGTTTGAAGATCCTCAAGGTTTAGATCCCTGGATATGTGAAGTCCCACTGAAACTGTAAATATCAGGAACATTGTAGATGCACAATCGTCCTTTCATGTTAATAGAAATATAAATGGATACACAGTAACACGAGGATTGTAGGTTATTGTCTCCGGAAATGTAGCTCAAAACTGTGTGGTCCTCTTCTGCAAATTTGAATTGCTGTTCTTCTTTCTGATCATTCTGCAAAAATTTAATTGATTCATCCCAGATCCTTCAAGCAGGAAGAAAATGAAAGTGCGATACCTTTGAAAGATCTAGATACACAACCACATTATCATTATGTCCCTGTGCAAATTCCATCTCTCTCCTGTTTGTCTCAACACCTGCTTTTCAGATGACTGCTTATGGGAAGCAGGGCTGGACCAAGATGTTTGGGTGCCTGGAGCAGGACTTTCATTGGATGTTTCTCCTTTCTTCCTCACTGCCTAGTTAAGCTGTGGCAATAGATATTAAAAATGACATCCTTGATCCCAGCCAGCAATGTTGCTCGAATACTATTCACCATTTTTATTAAGAGCCCGACTTCCCAAGCTCAGCATGTTACTCTATTTGGCATCCTTCTGCAGAAAGTCCCCAGTGCAAATCTACTCTCACCTCGTGCTTTTTACAGATTTGTCTGGGAGGATCCAATCAATCAGCGTTATACTCTTCATAGAGGAGCACCACACAGCTACAACAGCTACCCTCCTGCATGCCTTGGAGCAGTTTTCTCCTTGCCACTATGAAGCAGTGGGGAATTTGCTGCGTGTGTACAGTATAATAATCCAGCTGTTTTGTTTTCCACTCTCAGCTTACAGAATTCATGTCAGCCAAGATACAGTGGATACACTTTGGACTCTAAACGAAGGCTATGAAATCATACCTAGGGGAAAAACAGAATTGAAGGTAAGAAGGCCAGGGCTGAGGGAAATGTTTCATTGGGAGATTTCTTGCTGAAGGAATTTTAATATTAAGCTCTTGTTTGGCCTTTATCCACCACTCTTCCTTCCAATCCTTCCCAAATTGTCCCCATCCGTTATTTGAATACATGAGGTAATTCTTGAACCACCACGGAAAAATCCATGGGATCAAATAGCCAGCTGTATGTGCTGAATCTAACAATTTATTCCTGGGTTAGAAGCACAGAAAGGTCTTGAAAAGGTTGATAAGGAAAGGAAGGAATTTAACAATGCCACCTTGATTTGAAACTCTCTGTTGTGAGTAGATTCCTGATGGATTAGGTAAGTGAAATAAAAAATGTCTTTTCCTGAGTGAATTTTTCTTTCCTGGTCTTTGTTTTTGAAGTTTTTCTGGGAGAGTTGATTTGAATCTTGGATCACAGATATAAGCACAGCTCTTCAATTGACTTTGGAGCTCTGTCTAAGAAGTTTTCAGGCCTTTGAGGTCCGACTTCTCCTTAAATACCACTGCCGCTTTGGCATTCAACTATGCTCACTGGTGGGAGATCCTGCCAGGAGGAAGTCCCCTGGGATGGATTCTCAGCTAAGATAAATTAGCAGCATTCACTGACGCTGGGGGAGATGCACCAGTCCATCCCATCTGAAGTTCATACTTCTGCCAATTACTGCCCTGCAGACAGAGCTCTGCATAACATTGAAGTCTGCCTATTTAGTAAAACCCAGTTCTGTCACCATTTCTCTCATTTTCACACTATCTGTGAGTTACTTGCAAGCAACAAGGAGTCACTGATTATAGTAGGATTGCTCACATGAGTCAGGCCTTGCTCAGGGAGAGTAAAGTATCAGAAATAGGTCATTAGTAGAATTTACCGGTCTCTCAGTGATTGTCAGAGAAATGTAAAATATTGGCAGAAAAAAAGAAGAATGATGAATGTATGAGGCAACTGTATTTGTCATCCATAAAGGGCTTGTTTTACCCCTTAAGACCGATAAATAACAACGGAGAGAGAGGATATACTTTAGAATAAGGCATTGTTCCGAACCATGGCTTTTTTGAGGCATTATATAATGACAGGACATACACAAAGTTATAAAGGACTTAGTTCAAAAGAGAAATACAAAGGCTAGGATTCATCTGATACAAAGTCGGTGTCTACAACGTATGCGTCTGCACCCGACTGAGTTGTCTATAGTCCCTGTTCAGCTGGTGAGAGCTAAAGGTACAGTTATAGCCTCTTACTAAGGTGGGTATTCAGAAGAGGTTAAAGGAATACAGCTAAAAGCTAACTGCTACCTCCTTTCCCTTGATTAAAAAGGGTACCTGGATGACTTGCTCAGATGAAGATATTCATACTTTAGATGTTTCAATTTGGTTTTACTAATTCTAGTCAACATTCCCATAACAGACAAAGCAGAGTGCACTGACTCCTTCATAAGCCTCTCGCTGCATGAAATGAGGACTTTTAATAACACAAGAGGATCTCTTAGCATTCAACATTTACTTTTTTTTTTTTCCCAGCCAGAAATATTCCTGATATTTAGGACTCTATTTATTCCACCTCTAGCAGAGGCTGGTACTTTTCACAGTGTCCAAAGAGAGGACAACACTAAATAATTCAAAGAAGTGCTGCTTTTCCCCTTGTACTGTCAATAGATAGAAGCAGGAGATTTGCTTCCCGTAAACATCTACGGTAGGTGGTCTGAATATGGCCCCACATCTCTCAATAGTCTGTCATCAAAAGTGAATAATCTCACCTACTTTATATGTCTGCAGTGGAGATCTCTGCATCTGAGAGAGCCATTCCAAGTTTAGTCAATGGAAAGGAACCTTTAAAAAGTCAGTGAAGATAAATGGGCACTTTAGGTAATTATTAGCCTTACTTTCAATGTTCAGCTTATGTGAAGACGAATTGCACTCTGGAAGTGTCTGTTTTCCTCCATTGGCTCCAAAAGGAGTCAAGGGTGATTGAATTCGATATAGATGCCTACATTTTATCAGATGCACCTCACCTTAAAAAGCTAAATTTATCAGTGTAAAGAAGTGACGTGGTTTTTGTGATACTCAGTCCAGCAGTTGTAAAACCTCTCAATTAATGATGATGCCAAATAAGTTGATTAGAGAACCTATAGTTTCTCATTTCTCACTTCAGGTCAATGAGGGTCATTTGGCAATATGAACAATGCCTCCTCTTTTAGGACAGTGAAACTCCAATCATCCCTGAAACACTGTAAAGAAGACACCAAAATTTCCAGCTTTGGTCTTTCTCAATTTATATATTAAAACCTCAGAAACCCAGTGAGGAAGTTACATATCTAGCAGAGGGTGGTCAACAAGCTGCTTTTTATCTGAACTTTCTTCTTCATTTTAGGGTAAAGGAGTAGAAGACACATACTGGCTAGTTGGGAAAAAAGGCTTTCTGAAGCCCTTACCTAAACCTCCTGAGATAAAGGCAGGGTAAGTGTGTCTTCCTCACTGGTTCAAAATATTCATTAAAAGGTCACTGTTGGGTTTCACAGGTTGAATTGCTGTCTTTCCATGGTACCTATTTGCAAATCCACATCATTTTTCTTAGGTGACTTATGTTTCTTCAGACATAGTACTGGGACTCAGAAGTGGTACAGCTTTTTCATCTTTTCTCCTTCCGTACAGTTCCCAAGAAGTAGCATGGAAACTTACTGTTTCCTCCCCATAGTCCCTTGGAGTTGGAGCACTATGGAGTTCCCTCCTAAATCTCTGTCCATATACATGTCTGTGTGCATGTGGGATAAATACAGGTAGTGACACTTTTAGGCCTGTAGTGTCATCATCATATGGATTACACTCAGATTTTTATCTCCTTCCACAAAGCTCCTCCACCAGCCTCATTCACCGTATAAACCTGAATTTTCTCTGTAGTGTTGTTATCTGAACAGAATGAGGAGGAGATTCTGTGTTTTACGCACGGCACAGCTATATAATTAAAAACTTAATGATGTTGTCTGCACACAAGTGGAGGTAAGCAAAGGTTGCACGCACACAATTCATTGAGCCATTTTGTAGCTTTGCAATGGCTGGCTTTGCAAACTGAATATTCCTTGATGTAGTCTTTCAGCTGTCCTAAGCTGTATGCCTGCAAAGGGTGCTGGGGCCAGGACATAAAACACAGGAGTGGGATTCGTTCGGCAAGTACAGTGTCGTGACCCATATTAAAGCTAGTGAACCTTGATTCCCTTTACAGTCAACAAAGAGAAATACCCTCTTGCAGGGTGTGATTAGACTGGCCTACTTAGACTTCTACGTTAAGAGATGAATCACTCTTAAAAGATACCTGTTTCGTTGACTATAAAGAGAACCTACAGTGACTAGCTCAGAGATAGAAGTCTGACAGCAAACAGGGTCCGGTTTAATTTTTCCTCTGACTTTCTGGGTAATCTTGTTCTAACTTTTGCCTCATTTCCTCTTAGTAAAAAGAGGGTATTTACCACCCTTTGCAGCTAATGGTTAACTATACAGGACAGTTATGTATGTGCAGGAGCCCCCAGAGATTTTGTGGAGTAGCATGAATATAACAGTATTTTGGGCAGTAATTTTCAAGGTATTTTAGTGTCAATCAGGGTGGAAGACAGCAGGCATCTGGAAGATAATTGTGAAAGACGCATCACATTTCTCAGGCTTGGAGGCATTTATTGGTAATATTTGATGGAAAAGAGCTATTATTGAGCCAATGGTATATTTGTCATTGGGAAAAAAGAAACTTTGAGGAACTTTGCCAGATTAGCAAGGTGAATCGGCTTGCCATGAACTCAAGGAAACACCAAAACTACTACCTTGAAAGTAGGCCCATTTCACCTAGGTTTAACCATTTAAAAGTTGCATTTTGGGCCTCTGTTGACTGTTGACGTTTCTTCTATAGTCCTCTAAGAGTTGGGGAGATCTGGCCCCTGGTAATGTTTGCCCCTCATTAATCAGATTTATACAGGTCAGAGCTGTTTCTAAACATGGACTGTAAATGATAGAAAATACATCAAGGCTGTAGGTGAAATAGGAGAGGGCCTACCTTGTGATGGCTTCCTATTGCCCCACGTGCCCAGGATCAGGGGTTGGTGAGTGTCCTTGCGTAGCTTCAGAGGAGTCCATCAGTAACGTTGCAGAGAGGGAGGTGATCTGTTCTTGCCCCAAGGCCCTGGCCTTGCTGGTTCTTTCGCAGTATTTCTGTCCCCACAGATCTTCACACAGCAGTTGAATGAATGAGAAATAGTCACCGGAAAAATCAAACAAACAGCTTTATGAACCCAAATCTGTCCTAATGAAGGGCTCAAAAGGAAAGTGGGAGCCTGTAGAAGTTAGATGGGAAAAATAAGTAACTGTACCTTCAAGCAAAGCAAATATTTGGAGAACTCACTTGTACGCAGACCTGCACTATTATCAGACTGGTATCAGACAAGGTGTCCTGTTTATTCAGACTTTTCTTTCTGGTTCAGTTTTATGCCCGTTTATGGGAGGCTGAAAATTGTTCCTCCGTTATGACCATTTGTTGGTCAATATGGTGATCTCAGCCCACTGCCTGATATACTCCTGTGGGAATTTCCTCATCTTTAGGCTTTTGAATTGAGGAAGGAGGTTCTGAAGGAACTCCTGTTCTTCTTTTCAGCCTGTCCTGAAGCAACTCATCTCATCTTTTACTTAGGTCTTTACTTTACATGAGTTCTTGTGGGCTCTATTCCCTTACATCTAGGGGGATCAGTGGGCAGCAGCAGATTTTCTCCTCTGGTTTGTAAGACTGAGGCACATTCCTCATGACCTCATTCCTCATGGCTCACTGAAGCTAGCAGCCCTCCTCTGAGACATATGCTCAAGATTTTCAGCCCATAGCTTGGCTTCGTATCCGAACTCTTGACTTAGACTACCACAGGGAATTACTCTCATTAAGTAATAAACAGCAAGGAAAGGGGATTTGATTTAATGAAGCAAGTTTCAACTTCCAGAATAGGACACTCCCCTTACCTAAATGAGACCACTTAGGGTCTGTTTTTAACGTAATTTGCTCAGAACCCCGAGGAGCATTTTGCTTGAACATTTTCTCATTTGCTCTGAGGGGCAATGAAGGCTTATTGCTCACAAAAGGCTGGATGCACACAAGGCTGGATGTTGACATTTCATGTGCTGCATGCTCTGAGGGACTTCTTTCACTTGCCACCATGAAATTTCCCTCCATAAGGGTCTAAGTATCACGTAAAAGAACACAACTGAGCTATCTGGCTTCACACTTTCCCATCTGTCAGCCAGATTGCCAGGAGAGATAAAATGGCATTCGTTTAGGTATCAGTAGAAGAGGCCTTGTCTTACTTCACAATTAGGGTGGCCTGAACATCTGCAGATGAGCAATTGTGGTGGTCCTGCTGAGAGGTGGTACTTGGTAAGACAAAGAAATACAATTGTGTTTGGTCTCACGTCCACACTATGGAAAGAGAAATCTGTGGGCCATAGACTTGAGGTTCAGACACTGGGGATGGAAGTGCTATGTGAAGACAGGATTCAAAGTAACCCTAAGAAGAACAATTTCATATTCATGAAGAACTCTGGATCTGTGTCCTGGCTGTATCTGGCTGTATACCATGAGTTATCTTCTGGAACTCATATGGCCCTGGACAACTCGACCAGCTGGGTTTAGTCTCATTCACAGTTGGTTAATGCCACTTACTGCCTATGACAAATCATAGCCCTCGAGTTGTGGGGTGTTTCAGGCCTTGACTGCAGTTTTTTGTAGAAATGGAAGCACATAACACCAAAAAAAGTGCTAACTTCCTATTATTTTCCATGGTGTAGAATCCATCAGCCAAACAGAGCTAGCTGTAAGCACAGTCCTTGGCATAAGTGGATTTCTTGGCATGTGAAGGCAATTCTCCAGCCCTGATAGTCATTCATGAGCGAAACTGTGATCACATAGCTCGTGAAGCTGTTCATAGATATCTAGGGATATTCATTACCCTACTTGAAGCTATCATTATGCTTGCAGTGGTCTTGGCATTCCAGATGGGCCCCGAGAATGATCCTTGACCCTTACATAGGTGAATCTATATCCAGGTTAGAAGACAAGTTTCAAGCAAACTTAAATATGTGGGAGAATATTTAATTAAGTACATGATTTGATTAATATTAATGGCTCAGTAAAAAGCTGTGAAAACAAACCCTCCTGGTAATGCTGAAATTGCTGAGGGAACACATCTGAGTGTCTAGAAATGAATCTCAAGCCACAACTACATGACTAACAAAAGAACATCTACTGCACCTACGTAATTTAAATTTAATTGATATTCATCAGCTTCTCTGTTTAATCTCAATTACAGACTTCTTGGACACATTAATTGGAATATTCTCATTGATTTTCATTGTCTGCAATAGGCTTTCATACATTTGAAACCGTGTAAGGAGGTTCAGAAAAAGACATATTACTCTTAAAACCCAGATGCTGTTGGTGATGTGGCTCACACAGCATACAAAACACTTTAATTAAGAAGAAAGGCAGTTCAATTAAGATATCTAAAATGCTTCTTACCACCCCTGCCTTCTTCCAACCATGCATAAAATCAAATGAAAAGGCTATTCTTAAAAATGTTATGTCAAGCTATAGGACCTATATATCTGTTTTCAAAGCTAAAAAGAGTACAAGAAATCAAGTTAGAAACCCTTTCACATGTTATTTTTATGAGATAGGGTGGAGATTCAGGAGTAGTCCCAGAATACTTGAAAAGTGCAACTTTAATGTCCAGACTACAGAGCTGGCTAGTGTCCCAGAGACTTTTCATTTTTGAAGATTAACCTCTTTCTCTCCAGGTCTGGTCAAATCCCAGGCACCACACTTCTTTTACATGGGAGCTTTAGGCCACCTCTGCATCACAGAAAACATAGCAGTCTCCTTAGTCCTTTCCTTGCTCCAAAGCAAGATACTGCACCTTTCCTGACAGATGTCTGTCTTGTAATGGAAATTATTTCTCCTCCTTTCTTGTAGCTTGTTAAGATTTGTATTATTGCATCTCAGAAGGCAAAGAAAAAGACTTCACCCCGGTAGCCTTTTATTCTACCATAAGAAACAGTGGCAAATTGGGATGGGCATAGAGAGGACATGGACGTAAGGAAAGCACATAAAGAAAAACTTTTTTACTGTGAGGGTGATGGAGCACTGGAGCAGGTTGCGCAGAGCAGTTGTGGAGTCTCCATCCTTGGAGATATTTAGAAGCCGTCTGGATAGGGTCCTGGGTCATCTGCTCTATGTGACCCTGCTTAAGCAGGGGGTTGGACCAGATGATCTCTAAAGGTCCCTTCCAACCTCAACAGTTCTGTGATTCTGTGAAAATAAAAAAGATGATGAGATTGCAGAGAACAGCATGCCGGGCAGCTGAGTAGCAGCCTACCTGTAGTCTAGATTGTTTTGGATGTTTCATACATAGCTTTGAAGGAAGACTATGAGATTTCTTTGAGGATATACCAGGGTTGAGAAAGCACAAAGTTATTAGTTTATAAATACAGGCTACTGGAACTGTCATCATGCAATGCTCTGGGACAGGTATCCATTTGTCAGCACTGGTGGGGAACTCTTTTTGTTCAAAACACCAGAAAAGACATGAGCTTATACAAGCTGGGCATGTGGCAAAGCACCAGTAAATTATCTAGTACCAGGAAGTAGTCAATAGCCAATGAAATTCATAAAAAGACAAAAGCCTGGATCTCATTCATTTCACGTTTCAGAGGCATGAGTGACCTAATAGGTTTTCTAGCTTTCTAACTTCCATGATCCTGGTTCTGAAATCCCTTGCTCTGACACTACTGAACACAGTGTTTTCAAGCAGCAGGAACCTTCTATCCCGCAAAGTAGTTAGCTGTATGTAGGATCTTTACCTTTCTAACACTATTTTAAATAAACTATGTAAAGTCAATTGGAAGAAAAAAAAATCAGCAAAGAAAGATAGAGACCAAAGGTCCTCTCAGAGGGCTTTTAACTATGAGCTAACAAGGAAAAGAATATAAGAAAGTTTTGGATGGTTATCATCAAGCCCAGATGTCTGGTCTTGCAGGAAACCATGTAGTAAGTGTTTAGTCCAGAAAAGCCCAGAGAGTACGCACTCTACCACCATTAGAAATGATAAGTACAGAATAAAGTAAGAAATCATTAAAAATGGGGATTCAGCCAGGGATAGGAAGATGTTTTTCTAGCTGTCTCTTCCTCCCATACATGAGGGCCAACCCTGGAGAAAGCACCAAGATTCTCATTTTAAAATGAAATGGGCAAGGATCAGTGAAGGATGCTCAAAGAAGCCATCTCCGAGTAGCAGATGAGAAGCATCCTGTTGCAAGCCAGGAAAAAGACGTCTACTAGGACAATGTGGTTTCTTATTCTACCACTACAAAAGTGTTTGACTACTATGTCTGTGTTGTGGCACACTGGCAGGATGCGAGAGGATCAGTGAAGGATCCATACTGTTGCTCTTGCCGCTCATGTACCTCCCTGGAGCAAAAGTGAAAGGATTTCTACTCAGGCCCCCTTCTGAAGTTTTTCAGTCGATACATTTTTTAATCAGAAATAAAGAGCTTGTACAGCAAACAACACTGAAAAACTTTTGCTGTCCTTGCATGGCTGGAGTTATACAATATCATCACAACATTTCACAAATAAACTTTATATAACACGTAAGACGAGTTATTTGGAGAAATCAAAGCATATTCTGGCTCATAGTCTTGATCACTCAGTGTCAAGACAGATGTTTTTTGTTTCACAATCAATGCTTTCTTTTCAAATGATTTCTGAACCCCTAACAGCTCAATGAAGAAAAAAATATTTTCTGGTCATGGCTAGAGCATAATGAGAATGAGAAAGAATTTTATCTGAAATCTGATTGTTTTGGGGGAAAAAGGGATAAGAAAGGGATAAGAAAGCCAATGACTCATCTCCCTTTGAACAGGGCTCTCTGACTTGCAATGTAGTTGCTGCAGTTGATATATTTAAACAGGATCTTTTTGAGGAAGCTGAGGCTTCTAGAAGACTGGCTAGAATATTAGATTAGAAAATTATTGCCTATACTAAGAAACCTTAAATGCAGTGTTCAGAAAGGAAACAAAGTCAGCTAGTGACAGTTTGGAAGACATGGTTCAATGCATAGCCCTTTTCTCTGCAGGTATTTCTGTAGAGATAGGCAAGGGTGGTCTCTGAAATTATGTTTCGGGTCTCAATGTGTTTGTGGATTGTATTCTGTCTTGCAGGTATGGCCTCAGACATGGTTAAGAAGTGCCCACATATGCCCAGTAGTTTCTCCCAGGTCACCCAGACAGACTGTGTGGTTGGGAGGTGAAGTGGGAGGTAAAGGTCTTTTCAAAGGAGTGCAATGAAATGTGGGGCAAAATAAAATTAACCATCTAAGAAGCAAGTAGTCACAGAGACAATCCTGACTGGGTTGAAGAGGAAGCTTTGGGATGAGCAGTCAGTGAAAGGGCCCCAGGGTGGGATGGAGCAGGACCACAGAGCTGAGATGTGACAGGCTGCACAGGAGACCCGTGCTTTGGAACAGAGCACACATTGCTCCAGCACTAGGTTCGTGTGAGGGGGAAAAGAGAGACAGAAAGGAGGACAGAGAGGACGAATGCATATAGGTGACCGAGGTCTCCAGGCAGTTCAAGCTTCAGTTGTCACCAAAGGGTGTGGAATGGCAGGATCATAAAGGTGCACTGTCTATGGGCCTGAGCCTTCCCTCCCACAACTGTGTTTTCTTGGGAACCAGAGACTGTGCTGACTGCTGCAAGTTCAAGCCAGCTGCCTGTGTTTTCAATGCTCAGAAAAAAAATGATTGTGCTATCATTGTAGTACACCCTCATACCACATTCAGGAAAAGAAAGGCGAATTCCTTGAACTCCACTGGGTAGCTCCTGTAGGATAGGCAATGAAATAGGGGCTGGACTAACCAAAGGCTAGACCTTCATGGCACTTTGGCTCTGCTCTTTGTTTTGATGAATTATGGGGAGGATCAGAGGATCAGGATTCAGCCATCTAACACATATCAAGTTTGAGTTCCTCAGAAGAAAATCATTCGTCTCATCCTGGGATATGTATTTAAGATGTGTCAAGAGCCCTCTGGAAGTGCCTGGCTTTGTACATTACAAAAGATGTCCATCTCGGAACAGGCACCTAACTTCGGGACAATTAAAATTAAATTACCTAACCACATCCTTCGCAATAAGTGTAGATGAAGTGGTATAAGATGGGAGTAAATAAAATCTGAACCAGGCCCAGTATTTGTTTTCCTTTTTAGCACCAGAGGTTACTTAGATGTCACTTGGTCTCCATGACAGTCTGTTCTTTACTGTAGATGATACTGAACTGGTTCTTTCTCTAATGGCCTACATGTTCACTGCAGGTGTAGAGCTCATGGGTTACCCGCAGAAGAAATTGCAGAGTTCAAAAGGAGGAAAGCTGAAAAACTCCTTCAAAAAAAGGCCTAGATCTGAGGTAGTAGCTGTAGGACAGTCCCAATGTAGCTCTGATGTTTAATGTCTGCTTATGTGTTATTTGTCTGCACTTTGCTGGTTTTAGTGTCACATGTCTTTTTTTTGGTTAAAAATATATATTATTTTTTAAGTGTCTCATTCAAAATGTACTGAGAATAGCAGCAGAGCTGTCTGGAGATAGTAGCCTTGTTGAGAGATTTCCCTGCAGACTAATTTATGACCTATGGCCATGCTCACTCTCGGTATTACTGTGTTTACCTGCAATGTATTACTGATTCACTGGATGTCGATGTGTACTGTGCCAGGAGTCCAGTCCATGGTAAACACAGATATATCTGGAATTCAAGCCTGGAAGAATCCAAGTTGCCTATTGTTGCTATCCTTTAATGCGTATTTCCTGCCTAGCATAATTCCATATCTCATGATATGAAACAGGATGCAGCTCTGTTGTTCATCAATATGGTAACTACTGATATGAGAAATACATGTGGATTTAGAATGATCTAGCTGGAAATCAAAAGTTATGTGGAGTATAATAGTATGAACTGGACAGAGAAAGTGGAGGCTGCTGGCCCATTTTGATGGCTCAGCAGAGAGTGAAGCAGTGTCTTTTAGTGCCTCCCTTCAGAGAATGCTTTTGTGGCTGAAGCACCACTAGATACCTGTGCTTAAACAGTCGAATTGCTCCTCCAGGTTCAATTCCCTGAGGAGCCTGATCAGATGGGTGTTACCAGAGCAAGGCTAGCATTTCTGCGTGCACACCCATGCATGCCCACCCACGCATGCACACGGAGGACCTGACACCTCATGAGAATGCTGTAGAGTTGCTTTTCTTTCCAATATCTCTGAAGGCAGCTATAATGCTTTTACCTGGTGCCTAAGATTTAAATTTCATTTAATTTACAATTTCCTAGAAAAGGGAAGACCTGGAAGAAAGCCCTAAGTGCCTGGATACACCTCTAAGATACAGAATATCAAGCCGAAAGACTTTTCTGCAGCCTGAGGCTCCATCCAATTTTCTCACAAGGATAAAACCCAGTGGAGCACTTTTGGCTGTGTTACTTTTTCCCAGCCATGACTTTTAAAGATGCAGGAGGCTGTTTTATCTCCCATATGAGATTTTTAAAGTTTTGTCAGAGGCTTTCCCTATTCTAAGAGCTGGGCAAAAGTTTCTCATGAAAAAAGATTTAACTATGGGGCATACTGTGCAGAGCCCTGCATAAGCACTACCATATGTGAACACTCACTGCTAAATAGAAGCTCCAAGTCACAGAAGACCACTGTGCTGATCTCCATCTTACGAGCACAAGCTACTCTTCCACGCCCAGAGGCAAAGAAGAGCTGTCACTTGGGTTAGCTCTGGTTGACAGAAACTGCACATCTACTAATACAAAAGCATTTAGTACATGTATAACCCGCAGACATGAACTTCTGCACTGGAGTAAGGCTGGTTAGCAATTCACTATGGAGAACTTTAGCTATGGAGAAGGTCTTCATTAGTTTACTTGGCTCAGTTTATGGGAAACAGCAGAAAAGTCAACAAGGCATTTACACCTAGAGCTTTTCAACAGTTCTAATTCAATCCTTCTTGTAGGCATTGCCTTTAAATGAAGACAGCTGTGCCCCAGCAACCATTTATTCCCAAATGCCTATTTCATGGCTTAGTGATATGAAGTGAGTCACATTCCTAGGAAGGACATCCTAAGTGACTGAGTCCTGGCTCCTGTTACCATATATTGTATGATCCTTTTCGGAAGTTGATCACATGCCATCTCAAAATAAGAAAGGTATCTAGTTGGGTCAGGTGAGAAGATGGACCCAAGAGGAGCAGGTTCTGATCAACATCAGCCCCCCCTGGGACAGTGCACAAGCTGGACATCATAAGCCAATGATCCCACTCCATCTGGGATGAAGCCCAAGAGCAGGCATCTGTGACACATTCCTGGTTTGTGCAGTCTTGTGGGCTTTTCTCCTAGTTTTAGTTCTGTACCATGGAGATGTCTGCATCTGAGCTATCTTAGACGTTTACCTTAGGATGAAAGGAATCATGCCATCAATATGCTTATTTTTTTCCTCTGGTAACAATACAGGTACATGAGACAAGTAGCTCAGATACAGTGATCTATAAGGGATTCACCCAGTTCTATGATCCGTTAGTCTGGCATCCTTTAACTCTTTTTTTTTTTTTTTTATTGAAAGTTTGCCTCTCCCTCTGTTCCAACCTCTCTTCTCATGAACTCCACTCAGTATGAGAAGATTTTTCATGATTCTTTCCTCTTCAGGAAATACAGTAAATACCTAAATCAGTGCATGTTGCTGGCCCAACCATACACTAGTAGGATGTGGCTGACTAGCAGTTAAGGTCTGATACTTAAGTCTGAAAGCTCATTCAGCACAGGGTTTTTTGCTAACAATTCACTCTGTCCTTAAAGGTGAAACCCACCCCTAGAGAGAAAGCCGATGCCATTACAACTTACCCTTTCTCATTCAGTTCCATTGCAGTGGAATAGTCAGGGATAATCTGAGATGATTTTGCCTGCATGATCTCTCCAAAGAATAAAACCAGAATTTCAGAACCCAAGCATTCACTTCTATTGACTTTTTTTCTATCACACTCCTCTTCCTTTCTTCTACTCTGCATCACACACCTCTTTTTTTCTTTGTATGCAGGGACATGTCCCATCATCACACTGGGAGGCATATCTTCTTTGCTCAATAGAAGGGCCTAAAATAAATAAATAAATAAATAAATTTCCCTTGTTTCCTTAGTTGTTGCAAAAGGTTTGTGATCAGATTTGACAAGTGGCTTTGGCCGTTTATGATAATGTTCAGGGAATGGTCAGGGGTGTCCTACACTGAATTCTGAATCTTGTGTTATTGGGTTGATACATTTGTAATTTCTCAAACTTCAGAGATTTGCCTTTAGATCCCATTTCTGTCTCTTGTCCCTGGTTGTCCTTGGCTGTCCTCGGTTTCCTATTGAGAGTGGGAGTGAAGGGAACACAATGTGTGCTGAGTTTGGAGGTCCTGGCTCTTCTCTCCTATGTTGCCCCAGATTTAATAGCCAGTTCTCAAGGGTACGTAAACAGATCACCAAACACTATGTGCAAAACCTTAAATCGAATACTAAAATACAATTCCCTTAAATGATAATAAAAAAATACTTAGATACATAATGCTACAGTGCAGGATATCAGAATAATAATCCTACATATCTGTTTCTGGTTGCAGTGTTATTAGTTGTTTTTGTTGTAGTTTTATCTATACTTTAAAGACAGCTCTGCCTGTGCTGTCATTAGGGCAGCTTCATTAAGTTCCTGCACAGTTTTATATTAGTAATTGGTCATTTGTGAGAATAAGCCTGGGGCCTTTGTTATCATCTTGTTTCTCTCCTTTCAAGGCCTCTTGTCTTACGCTTGTGGGATCCCTGCTACAGTCTCATGACTATTCACTTTTACGTGTATTCTTATCCTAAAATCATTGCTTGTTCCTTGTGCACAGCAGTGGTGTGTACAATTTAAAACTATATAATCTATATATGTAAACAAAGATTTCTCAACTGTTTCTTGTTAATATCTATATAATCACAACAATGATATTGGTACGGGTAAGGATTTGTCTTTTCTTTTCAGGTTACAACAGCCAGAATGTCGGTTCCCTCTCTTGTACAGAGTAAATGTGATTTAGTGATGCTTTATGTAGAACATGACAGCCAGAGAGTTGAGATATACCTCAAGCCCTGCCCCTCACTCAGCTTCTGGCCTTCTACAAGTCCCTGGTGTTTGTTTTGTCTCTGAACATCCTGTTATGTTGTAATAAATCTGAGCCTGCCAACCCTTAGTGTTGGGTGTCATGGGTGTCATGGACACTTGGAGCAGCACATCAAATGATCTACCACAGCTCCATCACCTCAATAAAGTAGCTTGGATCTAAATGTAGTCCCTCTGTGTTAGCCCAGCTCTTAAGCCCTTAGCAGAGCTTATTGTCTCTGGATTAGTGTCAGGCTAAGGAACTGAAACTGCATCAGGATCTGAGATGCATGTCAGGGTTTGCTGGTTCTCTGACCATGCAACTCTCAGAGTAGCTGGACCTTCAGATTTCCTAGTGGTGGCAGTGAAAGGTCTCAAACCTAGAGAAATACCTGATTAACAGGGAACCTCTATCAGCAGCTAGAGGCTTTATCAGGCTAGTGATATATACTTAGGGAAGTTCTTCATGAGCAGCTGAAACCCTCTAGTAGTTTTCTTGTAAATGTAATTTACCTCTGTAAAGTGAATATCCTTGGATAAAAAGGTCTCTATATTCCATTAAGCCATGCAACAGCTTCAGTAGTTGTAGGGCCTATTGGGACCACTGTGTCCCTGCAGCTCTGTACCAACATCCCTCCTTGTCTGATGCTTCTTAGTGGCTTTGAGAACCTCTATTGTTTTTGCTGTTGTCTGACACAAAATGACGCAAAACAAAAGGCTGTTTCTTGGTGAGCAGGGGTGCTAATGCCGTCTGTCTTCTCCATTTTACAGACACAACTGGCAAGACATGCTGACCAGTAAATTCAAATCTGTCCTGAGAGACACAAAGAGGACACTGGCAAAAGCAACCTTTAAAGAGATGGGGAGCACGAAGGAGACTGGAATAAGTATTGCAGAGGAGGCAACCTAACCAGGGCACAGCAAAGAACTAGTAAGACCAGACCTGACACCTTGAAGTCAACCCCAAGAGAGGAACCAACTCCCCACCACTTAATCCTCTTCCAGCTGAAAGCAATATAATGGCTGTAGCCTCTTAGCTCTTGAAGGGGGATGTAACAGAGTAGGCAGATGAATCCTGATAGTCATTTCTTGTTGAAAATCAGGCACCAGCTCAGAGCTGTATTCATCAGGGCTTCATCTGTGCATTTTTGGCAGGGGTCTGTTAGTGAGGAGAGTGATGGTGAGGGCAGTACAACCTTTTCATCAGCACCTCAGTCACAAGGGGAGCAAATATTATTTTAGGTAGGTATGTGTGGCAGCACAAACACGTTTGGCTGTGTTTGGGATTGAATTCCAGCCACAATGCCAAGTGCTAAAACAGGTTATCTATTTCCCAATAGTTTTGTTGTTGTTGTTGTAGGGAACTCTAGTTTCATAAAAATCAGTGGAAGCTACAAGGCAATATTTTTGACAACAACAACAAAAATTTTTTCACTCCCTCGCAAAGGGAGATTTGGAATCAAAATATTTTGTTCCTGTACGTCAATTCAAATTGAAACATTTTCTTTCAAATTGACATTTCATCTGCAAATGCCATTTTAATGCTATTTTCAAACTAAAGTTACAAGTTTGAAATTAAACAGTTTGGTTTGAATCAATATTTGCTTCCAAATGTCAAGATGTGATTCTGATCAAAATGTCAAAATATGTCAACTTCGCAATTCCAGATCTAAACTGGAAGAACATTTTGTTTTGCTTTATATACACATATAACATATCTAAAACATTTTATGCCTTTCATCCCAGTGCAAGATGGGAATAGAATGCCAAGATGTTGGAAAACTGAGATGCACAGAAGGATATTCTGCAGCTCCTTTAGCTGAACAAAACTAATAACAGAAGAGTTTTCTTTCCTGCAAAAGTGGGGCTCAGGGAATGAGAAGTGCACCGTGTAACCAGTGCAAATCCTAAAGCATGCCACTCTTTCATTCCCAGTCTCTTAGTGGTCTCAAAGGCACTTGTCTTCAAGCAAATCTCCCAGCGAATAAAAATCCCTTTCTGCAAAGGTCCAGTGTTTGGCCTTTAGGCAGTACTTCCCACAGACCGCACTTCATCACTGTCAAATAAATATTTTTGTTGTTGGCCACTTCTTATTCCAGGCTTTTTACTCCTTTTCAGTATCTGGCTTCTAACAAATCCCTGGGAATTATTGTTCTCTCTCCTGCAAGGCTAAAGAAAATTGCAGATATGGTAATTTAATCAATATTATCACGAGAAGGTCCTCATTGAAAACACTAAAACCTTTCTCAAACCTTGTTTGATCTCTTCTCAGTAGAGCACCCAGGGCGGGTTTTTAGGCAGATAATAAATAAGGGCTGCCAACAACCACTTGCTAAACCTCTTCTGGTTATGGCAGATATCTTTATAAAATGAGACAAGTTAGAGTATACAAAGCTAAGGAAGGTACTATGTGAAGAACTACAGCACTATAGGAAGTATAAGACGTGTACTGTAAAAGCTGCTTGGAGTATAAAGACGTGAAGAGTGAAAATGGGAGGAAAATTCATTCATGCTCACTGATCCTGAGATTTTACTCTATGACACCTGTATTTATGATAGGAGTTTTTGGCTACAATGTGATGAAAATTGGTATTCCACAGGAGAGAAGTTGTTCCTTGAAATACATCTGTCAAAAGGCATATACAACACTTCAGTTGTCCAAGCAGGGCTTAAGTAAGCACCTTCTATGCTCTGTTCATCTTCAATTCGCAAATTCATACAAGAAGTAAAGTCCTGTGGAAGAGATTTGGGCCAGGAAATTCTGTCTCAATATGCCTTCTTTGGAACAATTCCAGGGAGGAATGTAATCTGGATTAGTCTCTACAGATGTGAGTTTAAAGTCAAACAACTTCTGCATAGCTTCTATATTTTTCATTATTTTCCCATGTTAAAAAAAGGAGTAGTCTCATCACAGAGTGTGAATCGGAGTTTTTCCATAATGTGGAGGATTGCGTCATTTTCTTTCTTGTTCTGCAGCCCTCAAAGTGAGCATTGCATGCCAGGCTTCATAAAGAGAATGCCTAGAGCCTGGGAACGTGCCAGGAAGCTGCCTCTGCTCTTGGTGTGGTATTTCCTCCTAACAGAGAATTGCATGAATGGTTTTCACTTTGGAAAGGCCAATGTGTTGTCAGAACTGACCTCCAAACTGAGGAACATCCATAAATACATGCAAGGGAAGAGTTATCTAAAAAATACAGCCCTGTATGGAGCAGTCTGAGGCTGTCACGCAGGGATCCCTAAGAGTCAGTGGAAAAACAGGCACTTCTCAGGAGGGTTTCCTGGGCTTCTGCATGCAGACACCTCTTTGTGTGCTGAGTGTCTCAGCTTCTGTTACAGTCAGTGGAGATCTAGCCAAAACAGACCAAGGACCTGATGGCTCAGCTAACCCTAAAAAGGATGCCTACATCTGGCTAGCTCAGTCACCAGCTTAGATGAGTGTATTGGCAAGGTCTCTGTTAGTGCAATGGCAGCCCAGGCACGAAGTGCACACAGAGATACCCAAATGGAGACATCTGCGATGAAATTCAGTAGCCTAAACACAAGGGCTCAGTGTCATTTAGGATGTCCTAGAATATCTACAACATCCAGATGGAGCTGACAAATATCATAAAGAACCTACAGGAGGCCAAAACTTTTTGCAGTAGCAGCTGGAGGACAGACAGCAGACCTTAAGATATGAAATAATACTAGACACGTGTTTAATGAGATGCACATTTAAAGTTGGGTGTCTTAATCCGAAGCTGAATCCCACCACAGACACCTGCGTTCAGATGAGATGAATCATGCCTGAAAAGTGCCTGCCATTGACTCTGACAGAAGCTGCACTCATCAGCCCAGGTGGAGAAACCTACATCACAGATGGCTAAAGCCAAGCTGCATGAACCTTACTCCCACACAGGCATCATCACTGGTTCAGAGGAGATGCTGGACTCCCCGACTTTTTCCTTGAGTCTGGAAACTGCCGCTTGGCTTGTCTGGATGGCAAGTGTGTGCTAATCCTCTTCGAAACACGTGGGCTTCCCAGCACACAGGCAAAATGGATGTAAAGAAAGATGCCTATGAGCAGAAAACATATATAAAATTGGTGAAGCGGCTTGCCCCAGTCACAGAAGAAATCCATGGCAGATGCAGGAAGCTCTGCCAACATCTCTCCTGGATAACTTCCCACCGATCCATTTAACTGGTAATGTGACAAAGAGTAGGAGGGAGAGCAAAGTTCTATTTCTATTAAATACCAACCTAAACATTTGTAAGGGCATGAGAGAGGGGGGGAAAAAAAAACCCTACCACTATGTATATATTCCTTCATTCAACATCTACACGCATGTATTTCAGTTTTGGGGTCTCCAGCTTTCGACTTCCTATTTCTTCACTAAAACCTAATCTTTTGAGAGTGTGTTTATGCAGAAAAAACAGTTATCAGAAAAATAAAGTTGGCTAGTTGTAAACCCAATTTTCAGGGGAAAACCATTTAAATAAAAAGTTTTTAACCAGCCCTACTGCATACAGTTTTGGGATTCTTTCTTCAGCCTGTTGTCTTCAAAAATAAACAACATTCTTTGAATTTATTAAAAAAAAATAAAATAGTAAATCTGTGGGAAAGGGGAGCAGAAAAGCAAAGTTCTGATCACTGACGACTTTAATAATCCCAGGATAATTCTTAATCTTTTTGAAGCCAGTGGTATTTTTTTGTCTTAATTTCAACAGGAAGAGGCCAAGGACTCATCCCTAAATGTGATAACCTCTGCTGTTAAAAAGCTATAAAATATATTTATATTTTCCTGGCATTGTTCTGTTTTGACAGGTTTAGGTTTACTCTTGGGACTTTTTTCCATATTAAATGTGTTTATTGTATCAGGCTCTTTTACTGTTTTTCTTTTTTTTGCTCCTAAAACTAGCGTGTGGTTGTTCTGATGAGGAAGATATGGCCTAGAAAAAGCAAATGCAAATTTTCTAGCTCTGCAAAAGACTTCTCAGGTGATTCTGGACAAGTTGCTTGGCTGATTTCTCAGATAGGGAAGCACACACTCTAGAAAACTGTATCAACAAAAAACTGTGATGTGATTGCTGGGCAGTTTGCTGCTAAAGTTACAGGATAAATTTTAGGGTAATCGTGCAGACCTGCTGAGAGCTGTAGATGTATTTATGCACAATATACACTGTCTGAATGTAGTTTATATTTCTTACAGGGTCTACAGTATTTTAACAATGAATTAAAACCAAATGCCAATAAAGATCCCATCCCTCCTACCTGAAAGTTGTGCTGTTGCTTCACTCTTCACCTTCATCTCAGCTTGTTTTTCAGCTCTCTGTGCAGATAAGATACTATGGAGAGCCCTGTTCACATATTCACTCCATCCTGCAGTAATTTAGGGGCAGACCCCAAACCAGGGTCTCACAATACACCAACCAGCAGCAGGACAGCCAGGCAGTGGAGGTATGAGGAGACGCAGAAGGACCGAAGGAAGGTGTGGATGGCCACAGCGTTTATGGAGTGTCACAACAGCTGCAAAGATGTATGTCTGGGAAAGTTTCCAAAGCTAGGGGATATTAAGATGGAGAAGAAAAAATACCACTCCCCAGAGTCCTTTTCTCGTTAGAAGATATTAAGATGTTTGGGACGGCAGCCGGGTGAAGGCAGGAGTCGGGTCAAGGATAAGGCTTCTGCAGCATTACCCCTCTTTGAACTCAGGCAGCAATGCTGTCTCTGTTCTGACATCTTTGTGCAAGGACATCAGCATGTCCCTTTTCCCCGAAGCTCTTGTTATTCACCTTGACATTAGAGAGACGTGTCCTTCAGGGCGAGGCCAGGGACAGCTCCAGGGTCACTGCAATAAGAGCCCTTCCTTCCCCACAGCCTTTTGTCCTCACACCAGCAATGGGTTTGTCCCTTTGTCGAATGCATGGGAGACGTCAGAGCATCCCTTCTCTCCATGCGATTCAAACCACGCTTCTGCAAGGTCCTGTGCACAGGCAGATCCTTACCCCTCTCTCATCCTTCCTCCCCAAATAACAGTGGCCATCAGCTGGGTGCAAGTCCATGGGCGTCACTGGCAGATTTTATTTACCATCCTTTCCTTGTTCACTAGTATTCCTCACAGTCCTCCCCAAGCCTGACTTTATGTAATCTACAAATCTCAGTCCATCGTTGTTCTCCTTTCTTTCCTGACCAGCATTTCTGAGTGCCTAAGTAAATTATATGAAACAGCACAAACCCACTGGGGAACTGCAAGGACCATGTGGATAAGTTTTCGCATGACAGACCCTGGTCATTTAATTCTCCTCTTTGCTTCCTGCCTCCACATCAGTTTTGGTCTGTTACATTTGCCCTTCATTCTGTGATTGCTTCACTCAATAGTCTCCTTTCCTACACAAGACCTGTATAGGCTCTCCTGAAAGTCAATACAAATCGTATCAGCTGGTTCTCCCTTACCGACTGCGTTCAATGACGCATTAAGAGAATTTTATTCAAAGGAATTAAATCCCCTTTTTGCCACTCTTTGTCCTCAACTTAGGGATACACATTGGCCAAACTAGTTAACACAGACTGCAGGCAGTAAAAAAGCCTGTGCAACAGATTCCAAAAATAAGTACACTCAGGGCGAGCAGATACAGAGCCAAGGGCCAAAGCTGAAGTATATTAGATCTATGTAGGCCTGATGTCCAAACGAAAACCACGTTATGATGCATGAAATTCCAGTTGGTCTTGGACAGAAGGCATTTATTAGCGTTGAAACTTTTTGTTGTTGTTGTTAGAATTTGCCAAGTTGCAAATGTTCTACAGTTTTCAAATGGAAAAGAGTCTGGTTTTCTAACAGTTTGTCTGCCAGACACCTCAGCTGCCCATCTGTTGGACTGTGTCAGTTACGGATTGCAGTATCTAGCTGCAAAGCAGCCCTGGAAGCAGATGTCTCAGATCCAGCCTCCATATCCAACTTCCTTTATTTATTTATTTTTTTGATCAGAAATCTGGAACTGACATAGCGTTTCAAAATATTGAAATCCTTCAGGAAACCAACTGACCTTTCTCCATGCTAGTCAGAAAAATGTAGGCAGAAAAAGGAGACAGCGAGCAGACTGCACAGCTCAGGTTCCAGCCTTGTGGCCTTTGTTCGCCAGGAGCAGTGCTCCGTGCTATTGTCCGTGCAGCATATAGCCCAAATTTCACGGCTTATTGAATATTTGGTGTGTAGCAGTACTGGAGGGTTCTGACCATGGCCTGAGAGTCCTGGTGGTGTGCAAGCACGAAACAAACAGCTTACACTCCTATGCAGTCAGCTCTGCTCTGACACATTACTGCTTTAAGGTACAAACCTGAAAATTGTTAATCTGAGCACTTCTGAGTTTAAAGGAAGTTCAAGTTTGGCTCTCAACATGCATACTGTGACTCAGGGCTGTTTGTAATGAAAAAGCATCACAGGAGCAAAGTGTTCCTTGCCAATCCTTGTGTGGATCCGTCTGTGAAATCTTGGCACGGTGTCCCAGGAACACTGTGTGGAAATAAAGCTTTTGTTTAACCTACATGTGTGGGCTCCCTGCGGAGGTGATTATCTGCCTGGCCAAATCTGTAACTGTAGTTCCCCAAACACCGTCATCACAAAGAAAGCACTGGAGGGAATAATCATAGGTTGTTATCCAAATAAGGTGCCAAAGCTTATTCACAAAGACGTGTCATCAAGTTTGCTTTGGTTGACTGCACCTGTAGGACAGCAACATGGTCAGGACTAGAAGGAAGTATGACCCGTGGTAGGTCCAGGTCTCGGGACCAATCTGCAGGGTGACCCAGCAAACCACCACTCTGGCTATGGAGACTAGGGATCACCCTGAAAACCTTCTCTTCCCCTGCTGCTGTTGCTTTGTCCTCATGGCCGGGTGTTGGGAAGGGTGCAAACAACCCATCCACCGCTGGTCTGTGTGGAGAGGGACAGGAAACATGAGGATAATAATGTCCTGACCAGCTGGGGTTAGATTTAACTGACAAAAACGGCTTCATTTCTGTGGGATGAATCTGCCATGGTTGTCCCTATGTGACCAGCCAGTAGAAAAGGGGCAGATGGAAAGATACTGAGTGAAGAATCTCCCCAGCCAGTGAGTCCTCTGGCTGCGGTGGGTTTCGGTAGGTTTCACATCCTGAGAGATCTCTAGCGAATTCTTCCCCACATCCATGGAAGGAAAGAATTTCAGGAGTCCCTAAGTGATGAGAGCAAACCATCTTGATGGTGCTTCTGTGGCCTTATAAAAGGTCTTGCTGAGCAAGCACAAATGTATGCTTCTCAGAAAGCAATGGCTACATCTGTATGATTAAAATGACATGATTCTGGCATGGAAGCCAGTTATTAAACTTTCTTCTCCTCCCGAACACCCAAACTGCCTGGTGGGAATTTCTCTGGCTCCAGACATGGCCCAGAGATTGCTTGGGATGGTGCCCATTGGCCTAGGGACCACCAGTGATCAGCACAGATGCCTGAGTCCATCACCCTAGAACTGGTTGCTGGTATTGATGGAGTTAACACGAGCCAGAGGAAAAAAACAGAAGTACAGCCACAGCACTGTTTAATGAGCTGGAAATGGTTGTTTTGGACACCATGAACACTAGTTCCATGTTCTCTAGGCTATGTGAGTCCAGTGAAATTTTGTCCCGATTCTTGTACATGGCTTTGAAACACCGTCCAAGGCAAATATGAAATGAGGAAAATAAAATCTACAGAAGGGCTTGCAGATCTCAAGGGCTCCAAGGGCTCGAGGATGTTTTCCCAGAGGGGGAAGACTGTAGTTTCACTTAGAAATGCCAGGTACTGAATTAAGGCATTTAGATCAGAAATGTCTCTGGTTTGCTTCCCACTAGTGATATTCAAACTAGTTGAACGTGACTACAGCCTGAGAAGCCACCTTTGCTGTCCTTACCACTATAATAAGTCATGCGCAAAGAGAAAAGCCTGGGAGCATGCTTTTTGGGGGCAATGCTTGTTATATTTATACAAGACTCGAGAGCTGCACACTGTTTACATGCTTATCCTTACTAGCTCATATGTAGGTGCTGGACACCTTTCCTTCAAGACCTGTTTCCCTCTCCTTCACCAAAAGAGGGTGAAAAGCCTTGTGCCTTATACTGGCAGCATGCAGCAGAGGAGAGGACTCACTCCAGGTCTTGATGTCCTAGGAGTGTCCCATCCCATCTCCCCCTTCCTCTTCACGATTGGCCAGGAGAGAGACAGTCCACAGAGGAAAACCAAATGGGTGAGAAGATAGGGGAGGAGACAGAGGTCCTGCAGCTGCCTCAACAGGGGAGGATGAGTCTGCTGCTATTTAGATCCTTCTTTTCTTTCTGAAAAGACACCACTATTTTTATGAACCCTTTTGCTTTTGCTCATTGCCTTGCCAGTGACAGATTGCCTTTCCCTAGTACACAGAGTCTGGGAAGCTGAAAGGTGTGCAGGGCTGCAAGGCAAATCCCTCTGCTGTTTGCAGCTCCAAGGGGAAAGGAGTGGAAATATGCTGCTGATCCCTCTCTGGATTGAAAATAAACCCCACAGAGGCGCTGAAGGAATACATCTCCTCCAAGCAATCACATAGACTCTGCTTGCAGCCCAGAGGCCAGCTTTCTCTCTGCGCTCGCCTGGTAACCCAGACTAGCACTGTGTAGGAAAAAGCATATTCATGCTGCTGCAGTTATTTTTATGCTGTCCTGTATTTGCTATAAGAGCTGGGCCTGGAAAAACATTTTGCTCTTGATTTTGTACAGCTCACCCAGTATCAGCAGGGTTTATTTATAGAGAGAAAAGAACACTCGAACAGCCCACAGCTCTCCCCAACCTGGGATGAATATTCAAGTATACTTCTATTATTTTCACACTGAATTATTTTAACTGAACTAAATGTAAATACAGTCATAGGGAGATGAAAAAGACCAGTTACAGCCAATGACAATAATTAACTGCTATTCATATCCGCAGCGTTTAGATTTAAGGTGCAATTTAGACAACAGAATTTTCTGCCATATATGTCAATGCTTATGCACATAAGTATATGTATATGTATAAAATTAATCAGCAGCCATTCACCACTAGAGGGCAGGCAGAGTATATGTAAATGAATTGTCTTATGTGTTGCCTGCACACATCAGCGAGTGAATTTTTCAGTGTCCAGATATTGCCAATGTTTTCCTTGAACATCTCCAATGACTTTTGCATCCTGAATCTTGAGCCATATGGCAAATTCCCATGTTTCACAATGCACTGGGCATTTTATTTTATTTAGAAATTCTCAGCATTTCTCAAGGATGAAATGGGCTGAACTGGAAGTAGTACATCACAGAATGACTGGAAGAGGGTCACATGTGAATTGTGAGAAACTTCTTCAGTACTATGGCTGAAACAGTAGTAATGGCATGAGTGTGTCAGGAGAAAGTGGTAGGTCAGTGGGAGCTTTACATTGCCACTTTTCAACCGATATAAGCTAATATTACTCCTTTGCAGTCAGTGGATATTCACTGATTTACAGTAAATAAAAGGACTACTCCCTTCTGGTGTGTACTGAACATTAATCAAGACTATATTACCTGACAAATGGAAACAAGTGAGATCTAGATTTTAGTAGTGCTGACATGGACCAATAAACAATGTGGCCATTCCCATAATCCTGAAACCAAGGAACACCTATTTCATCCATTAAGATGTTTCATCAAGCGAGGTGTCCTCGCAGGAACCCAGACCTTCTAGACAGATACAACTAGCAAAAAATACCTTCTCTCCTTTTCACTCCTGTTATGGAGAGGATAAAAATACAAGAGTCTTATCACTAGAAACTAAATCCTAAGCAGCACACTCCTCCAGCCAGGAGATGCTCATGAAACGGCATGGACAGACAATGAGGAATGACCTTCTAGATATGACAGCGCATGAGGTCTCTAAGGATTGATGTCTAAAACCCAGTGCCTTTGATCTGAGGAGGGGGAAAAGATATAGAATCAAACCCCAGAAGCTGGATGCCAATTTGCTAGCAAATATCTTTGCATTCGTGCTCAAGGAAATGCTTTGTAGGGGTACAGATGTTCATCAGGGCAGGAATCCTGCACAGGACTTAGTCCAGTGGGATGATGGATGTCATAGGCTCAAAAGCAACAGCTGAGTGGCAAAATCACTTATAATGCTTGTACCACCTCCAGAAATGCCCCCACTCCCCACCCCAAAATGTGGCTTCTCCCCGGGAAATCTGAAAAGTATTTTAAGTGACTGTGATATATATCCAACCTGGAGTAGAAAGCTGGGGTTTGTATGAGCAGCGGGTATACCCCCAGCCAGCAAAAATCTAGGCTATTTTCTGTTTCCTGACTATGAGAAGGACTCACTCCCTTTAATTTCGAATCTGTGTCCGAGTTAGTCACTCTTCTCTCCCTTCGTGTTCACAGGAGAAAGTAGGAGCTCACTGTGGGTGACTCATCTGCCCCATTTTTGATGTTTGATGGAGAATGAGATGAATCATGACCAAGGGCTTCTATTTCCCTCCATGAGCTATGAAGGATATTGGGACTGAGTGGCTCATTGTTAGATGTCTGCCTTATAGATGTCTACATTTGAACAGAGAAATCTTATCTCTTACATCTATGACATCATTCTGCGTTACAAATTTGCATAAGGAAAAGGAGACCAAGAGGTCACACATATCAGGCTGTCCAGCTCTTCAGTTCTACTGTCATTGGTCCTTCTGTGTTTGACTGGGGACTACTGATATATATTTGAGCATAGTTATCCATGCTTCCGTCTTCTCCATATTTGACTATTCCTGTGCACTAAACCTCCCCATAGAAATGGAGCCTACGCACTGGCTCCAAAGCTTTTCCTAAGTGCAGTCCACCTCCAAAATCTAGGAGCTGTTTAGCCTCAAACTAAATTTTCAGGGTTTCAAACAGTCAAAGAGACTGATGAAGAGCAGGATTAAAAAGGCACCGTTTCCTTCAGATTTGTGTCCTGTATTTGCTCTACCTCTCCACTGAAATAACACCATCAGTCCCCCATATCTCCCACTGTACCCCCTGCTTCATTGTTTAGTAGGGGGTTTAGTTACACGGTGCGGGTGCTTTTCTTCTCCAAGAGTATGTTTCACCTGACCTAATGTGAAGAGGGAGTCTCATGACGTCCTGTGAGAGCACATCAGGGCACACACTTAGAGATGGAACTAGGGTTTCAACGTTTTTCCTTCTTGCAAAAAAAACCAAATGTATCATTTGGGGGGGGGGCACTAGGTAATTCAAAAAAGCCAATATCTTTAAGAGGAAGTAAAGACATTTTGGAAATATTCCAGAATCCAGTTGTTTGTTGAAAAAAAAAAGGCATTCAGTAAGTGATGACGTAGGGACGGATCAAGGGGCTATGGGAAGGATCAAAGGGTTTAAGGAACATAACAAAAATAGAGCATTTCTAAGTCACTTCTTCTCTCCTAGGATTATGGTTGCAAACTTCTATTTTTCAGTGTTTGCCTGAATAATCAGTATAGCCGGAGTAAAGAACAAGGCAGCTGACACTCTTGACCAATGGTGGTGAAACCCTTTCCACAAGCGCTGAAAGCTACCCGTTTCATGGTCAGCTCTAAGGCCTTACAGATACAGTGCCATAATCCTTTCACTACGGCTTCGCCGCAGTAAGGCACCACCTACCCAAAATTAGCCTGGTAGCTGGTGGGAAGAGAAGAGACAACAAAAAAGGAAAATGGCTCATCTCTGTGGTGGCTGATAAAGTCGTTTTCATGAGGTCTGAGTCAAAAGCAGGGACTAAAAGCACAAAGGGAGAGACCAAGCTTCGTCTTCATTTCCCATCTCAAAGGGAAATGAGAAGAAGGAAGAAGAAAGAATGATATTTCACATATTGAATTCACTAGGAGACCTGAAGGGAGAAATATGATGTTTAACCCCATCAACACAGATGACAGAGCAAACTGTTCTGCAGCTTGTTTGGCACCACTTGATTCGTAGAGCTTCTTGTTATTTCAGTGGCAGGCAGAGATATGAGAAATATTTGCAAGAGAAACCACATCAGTCTTGTCTGTTTTGCCATGTCAAGATAAACCAGATTTGTCACATGGAACACAGTTTCCTGAATCTTTTGATAAAGCTTGTGATATTTCAAACACAGGCTAAAAGACACCCCTGGAGATGATAGTACATAAAGCTTTTGGACACTTCAAAAAGTGTGGGTCGAATGCTGCTCAATGCAGGCTGTCTCCAACCATCACAGCTGCAAGAGCAAGTGCAAGACAGAAGATCTCTGCCCTAATTTTTGCCTTCTCGAGACATTCACCTGACAGCTTTTCCTGCATCCAAGCCACACCTAAAAATCTCTCTGTGGACTGGTGGGAGTCTCCAGCTCACAACCGTTAGAAAATAAAACCAGAAGACCATGAAGACACTTTTGGGTCTCCAAAACCCAAAGAGAAATGGCACTTTGCCACACTCACCCTCCAATAATTATTTTATAATAATATATATATAATTTTAATTTACAATTTATAATAATATATGTATATAATTATAATTATAACCCTCTGCAACTCTAGTGTAATACTTTTTCTTTTCTGTGTGTTTTGCCCACATTTTTCCTATTCTTTTTCTCCTACTGATATTGCCACATGTCCCAGCAACCTCCACATCTGTCTATTCCCTCCACAACTGTATTTGGGTCTCCTTCCCTGCTCTCTCACTCTGCAGAAGACCTTTCCTGAGTTATTTGCCAAAGCCACCTCATCTAAATCCTGCAGTGGTACCTACTTGCACTGCGAGTTTCAACAACATCTGCCACTCCATGTGGTGTACAACGTTCCTGCAACACTCCACGAGCGTCTCAAGCACTGTTATGTGCGGATTACTTTCTTGTTCAGTTTGGAAGCACTGCCTGCCTCAGCATCAAGTGGTGCATGGAGACAGGCTGCCAGCAAACAGGGACAAAATGAGCCGGGAACGTGCCCATCTGACAAATCACTGCATTGTAGCATGGGCACAGCTGACCCATTTGGATGGGTGAGTGTGGAGTGTCACTGGCCATGCATTTATCATACTTTTCAGGTGGATTTTGCAGCTCCTCTGGTTAGCAGGTTATGGGAAGCTGGTTTAGAGAGCTCAGGCACGTCTCCTCTGCAGGTGTAAGTGGGTGGTTGTGGAGGCATACCTGTGGTTTCAGAGGAGTTAAGAGAACAGTGTCTGGTCATCCCTACGGGTGAATCGAGGGGTGGGGGGACAAACAAAAGGCCTCTGTGCAGGACAGAATGAGGAACTCTTCCCAGAGCTAAGCCTGGGATCAAAGAGACTTTGAGCTTCAGAAAAATGAGTGGATATGAGTATATATGGGAAGCGTGTGACAGAAGAGTAGGACAGACTACAAAGAGCAGGCTCACCCTGGGACAGAAGGAGAAACACAGACACTAATGCCTTCCTGGAACTAGAGAAAACAGTGCTTGGGGAGAGCAGTAAGATTTTGAAAGTGCCACTCAAAGCAAGAAACACAGAGCATTGCTGGACACTCAGCAAAAAAGCATTGTTTGGAGTCACTGGCTCTGCCTTGCTGCACACTGGTGCTGTCTACAGCTCACAACAGGAATGTCTTCATGGTCTGAAGCCAAGTGGACCTGAGGGAAGTTGTGGTTGGTATCCCAGGGGACTAAGCCAGGCTTAGTCCAGGGGGAGGCCAAGTGTAGCATGTTCCTCCAAGACAACTGAAAACCCAGTGCCTGAGTCCTGCAGGAACAGTATGATGAGGTTAAGATGGGACAGAAAACACAGCTAATCTCGTGACTGGGACAACACCCTCATCCTGCTTTCCACTAATGTCAGCATCAAGGCAGGCCAGGCTCCTGACATGTAAAGCATCTCCACAGGCCCAGTGGCAAGCTTCACTGAATAGCAGCTAGAACAGAAAAGGAGGTAGTGGCCAGAGCAGAGCTCTTGGCCTTCTAGTCCTTCATGCATTTTTTAAAAAGAACAGGCTATAATGGGAGATGGAGGAAACAGAACAGAAATATAAAAGTTCAAACTTTGTTTAGTCTGGGGAAATATCATTTATAATTAGAGATGGGCATCCTGTTGACATGATACAACCTATTTTAAGCGTGAGGTGAGCACGTGGTCAACTACTAATCTTTTGCAAGTGATTAAAAACTGCCAGTTCATCTCTGACTTGCTGGTTTTTTTTTTTTTTTTAGCATAATTTCTGAAAAGCAACTGGACTAACGTCATCTCAAGATAATGATGCTTATACTGGCAGTGATGTCTTGGAGTATCTAAGTAGCTGGGAGTTTTGGTTTCTGTTTATGCTCCTCTCCTCGTTTCCATGCCAGCCCCGCCAGCCAAGCCTGCTCATCTCTCTGATGAAACCCATGAGAGTTGGCAAGGTTGAGCTTCTGGAAGGATATGGGCCAAGCTTGATCTTGTGTGACCAGCGCAGACTTGTGACCCCTTTTTTGTAGCTGGATTAACCAGCTGCTCCATCCCATCGCCTTAGAGTGGAACATATGTGCATGGCAGGTTTAGCAGAACTGATTGCAGTGGTGATGCTTGCAAGCAGCTTTGGAGGCCTGACCCTGCAAGTCTTCAGGGTGTGATGTTCCTCCTAGTGTCCTTAGGTTCATTCACAGGGTTTGCAGGAGCACACCTATGCTGTTGGAGAACCTGGCTCCCATATTTACTCCCAGGCCTTTATCCGCAGTCACCCACCTCGCATATTAGCTCTCCTCTGGGCTCTCTTCCCCATTAAACTAGTTCATTCCCTCCAAGCTGGGTTAGTTCTGGGGGTGGATTGCTGCAGGGGCTGCAGCAGGTTTGTTTTCTTCTGCTCTGTGCAGCTTTCTCACACTGTCCCAGAAGGCTTTGCACACTGTCCACACCGTATTAAAGACACTTTGAATGGAATTTAACAGTGAAATAACAATGTTAGGACTGTGAGGACACCACCCAGGGCCAGGGATCCAAGTGCTATGCAACTGGACATAGACAGCTTGCTCTAGAGGAAGACTAGGTCTGTGTGGCTGGCACCAGTGATGATCACTCCCCAGAAGGGACACCTTTAGTGGGAGAGTTGTAACCTTTGAAGCATCAGTCCTCAGGCATCAAAGGGAATCAGCCATAGGTTGACCCATGTCCTCTGCAGCCCACACACCAGAGCTGGAGGTCTAACAGCAGCAAGGTCTGTGGGAACAATTCCTACGGCTTCTATATGAGGTTGAAATTTGTTGTCTTCAGGAGGTTCACTTATCCTTTCCGCAATGGATTTCTTTGCTATATGCAATGCACCACTTGGAAAATACTATTGGACCCACTTCTCTAAGTAATTAGTCCACAGCTCTCCTCCAGCCTTGGCTGCTGTGACAACAAGCTAGCCATCAGGTGGGCATGGTGACAGGAGGTGACATAATACGTCCTTGTGCGTTGGTGAGCTCTTCCTGTGTCCCAGCCAAGTAAGCTAGCATGAAATAGAGACGAGTTTCAGCTTGGGTGGAGGTATACGTCAACAGAACAACGTCAAGCTCACGCCAAACCAAGCAATGCAGCCATATGTACTAGGCATGGTGCCACACGACGAAAAGATGAAGGACAGTTAGTTCAGGTGCTGCACAGGGCTGCCATGGCCTTATGGCTTTCAGAGCCTAGAGTTTACACTGTGGTACTGCCCTATCCTGTTTTTCAGGGGATTGATATACATTAGAGGAAAAAACATTTCTGACGTGAGCTGTTATTGCTTAGGATGCTCTTGGAACAGCAGCATTACTGTCAGAGGCCCAAGGCGATGCCCAGCAGCTTGCTGTCAGAGGTAACATTTATTAAGGGGGTGGCTTTATTTTCTGTAAAACAGGAGCTCCAGTACATGAAGTCCTATAAAAATAAGTGACATTCATCTCCGTACTGAGGGAGAATTCAAGGTACACGATGTCCTGTGAAGGTGCTGTTCTGAGGATATTAATAAGATTTTGGGACTGCTGCACACAAGCAAGCTTCTCCATAGGACCTTCTTTAGTTGCCAAGAAAAATCAATGAAAAATCTTTCAATTATTAATTGTTAAGTGATTTGGCCTTTAATAAGTATTCATATATACATGTACACTTATGTACACAGACATATGTATAGCTATTGCAATAATAAAATTCTTACTGCTATTTATTATGTACTTGTTACTATTAAATTTATTACCCTTGATACATACTTATTGCAACAACATGTGCAAAATATATTTACTGTGATATTTAACTAACCACATCTTGCACATCTGTAGATGTTTTCATCTAAAGTCTCCAAATATGTTACAGATCTGAAATAACTCTGACTCACAAAAGCTCATGTGCTACACAAAATGATCAGTAGCCTGTTGCAGAGAAGCAAAGGCCTCTGGGCTGGAACCCAGCATATGTTTAGCAGAACCCACTAAGCTGCTTGGCACATGGAATGAGAAGGACATGGCTTTTATCTGGTTTTACTGAGTGGATCCAGGAAAACAGGGCAGAAGGGAGGTTCTCCAGGGCAGGGGAGTCAGCACCCCCTTTTTAGTGAAAATTGTTGCTGTTTCATATCATGGTCCAAAGGGCCCCTTTCTGCAGCAGAGCTGTCTCACCTTGTGCTTGTCCATTGCTGCCTCAGAGGGAAAAATGCCCATTGCTGCATCCAAACATCTCCTCCGACGGGTTTTGTCCTTCCATCGCGCACACCCCCGGCACGTCAGGGTGCCTTCCATTAGCTGGGGAAGCAGCGTGACTAACATCCGTCACCTACGTGTGACATCCTTCCCCGTGTGCACAGCGCACTGTCTCGGTGGAGGTTTCTGTTTGTGCTGTTAGGTACGCGCGTGCGGGGCCATAGATGTATGTTAGCAACGGCAAGGGGAATCTCCCCGTGCACTCGCAGGGGAAAAGGTGGGAGGTTTGCAGCCATCCTTCCCAGGGTGGGGTGGGGTGGCCTGAGGGGTCTTGGCTGATGGATCCAAGACTTAATGTGTTCTTAAGGCATCCTGGATCCAGCCAGGAGCTGACAAAACCACATTAGAGGTTTATTCCTGCAAAATAAGACGTGGAACCAGTGGACGCCAGCCTAGGCGTCAGGGCACTTCTTCTAAGCAGAAGACGACAACGTGGATGATGCTCAGGTCTCCCAGCAGTTCACACAAGAGCAATGCTTCTGAAGTGAAATGGCATTTGGCACCCAAGAAAAAGAAATCAAAATCTGACCCAGCTCCTTTCAGAAAGCATTTATGCCATTACCCATTCAAGCATTAAATTGAATTAATCCTCTCCCCCAAGGGTACATCTGGGCATCACACTGCTGTGCCGCACAGAGACACCTGAGCTAGCTGGGTTACCTGAAGCAACATATTTACCCTACTGTGGCACTTCAGTCAGATACACCCCGTTTCTTCACACCCCATCCTACACAGCCCTCGATAGCTGGAGTTTAGGGCTCACGTTTTAATGGAGGTGCTCTAGCTCGCCCTGCTTGAGCAGGAGGTTGGACCGGGGATCCCCTCCGACCTCGACTACTCCATGTGCAATTTACAGAAGCTGAGACTGTAGCCCTGAAGGGACCGATTTTGCTTTGTACCAGTGTAAATCCACCGCAGTTGGATTCAGTTCGGTTGCTGTCATTTACCCCAGCCTAAGCACCAGCCTGCACTGCCCCAGCGTACCTGGGAGTACGTGTAGCTTAAAGCACACACTCACATCTGTAGGACAGACATGGAGAACTTGAGAGACAACATATGTCACCGAAGCCTGCAGAGGGGTTTTTTATGGTATTCACAGAATGTTTCATGTGTCAATACGAGAGGAGCGTAATCACCAGCTGAGACACTGCAGGAAATAAGCCAAGGTTGAATGAACGAAATGGAAAATAAAGAGAAGAGCAGAGGACACACACATTTTAAAACTATTACGGAGGTATGTATTCACGTGCTCATGGGAGCCTGGGAATATATAAGAGCTCATGACTGCGAAGGAATGAATTCAAGGACCAGTCTATGGGGAGTATTTTTTTTCTCTGTGACTTCAAACTTCTCTCTGAGCTCGCAGAGTTTTAGTCAGCTGGCATGCAACAGAGGTACGACTTCCCCAAGGAAACTCTTCCTCAGCTTTCGCTGGAAAGGCTGCTGGGAGAGTCCGGGAGGCAGAAGGCTGCAAGCAGAGGGGAAACCTCCTCCTCCAGCCACAGAGCAGGTACGTGGAGAAACGTGTGAAACCGGGAGCCTGCTGGAAAGTCGAGCTGGCTGCCTTTCGCCTGCGAGAGCGAGCGGGGCTTCGGTGACTAAGAGCTGCAGCCTTTAAAAATAGCACAGATGAGGAAGGTACTGTATAAATAAAATATACTGTGTTTATGAACAGGCTGAGGAACTGCCTAAACGCACTATGTAAATGGCTCTATCTGCATGGCTGTATATTTAATTCATCAGGGACTTGCACTACAGTGATTTAGATCCTTTAAGTTAAGGAGGCTCTGGTTAGTTTATAATAATGCTGTTATCATATTCCTTCTTTGTTATTATTCTCAGTGTTAACAGCAACAGAAGATGGGCAGACTTTTTTTCTTTCTTTGCAGGACTTTAGTCTATTTATGGTGTTACTGAATTACAGAGCTATGAACCAAGAGCGCTGCAGAAATATCAGTATTGTGCACTGATTAAATGCTGCTAACCAAGCTCTCTGACACTGACTCCTAATATAGCCTTGGGCAAATCACACAGTCCCCGTGTAAAATGAACAGAGTACTACCGAGATCATCTGGTCTTCTCACTATTAAAGCTGTCATTGGACTCTCCTTGCTGGAGCAGGAGATGTGAGACAGCAGAGTTATTTTTTCGACTCTTAAGATCCTGACAGCTTGGATCTCACCTTGGGTGAATGATGACTTGCTGATAGTAGCTATTTTGCTGCATCTGCACTGTTTTCACGAGGAATTAATGTTTACACAATATTTGGAAATTCTAAAGTCCTAGAAAATCCCAGCTTATATAAGAGCCAAAGATAAGTTTCTAAAGCCAAACCCTGTTGTGTTTTTCATAAAAGTACAAGTGTGTTTCCCTTGAATAAAAGCCAAAGCTAAACAACAGTGGAAATTTGATTTTTTTTATTAAAATACAATCATTTCAACTTTAAAATGACCTTATTCTAAAATGCTGAGAATCTTTTATTTTCAATAACAAAAATTCATGAACAGTCTTCTCCTTTTAAAGCAGATAGTTACAGCTTAGTGAATAGATCAGTGGTTGGCCTTTTACTAACAGAATGATGGATAATTCACAGGAGGGATATTCAGTAACATTTAAGTCGAATATATCAGAAATAAACTTCCTTGCTTCATTTTATCTCCTGTTGGATCATATGAATTGAGTATATCTTTTCTTAAAGACTGAATCCACCTGCAGTTAAAGGAAAAAAGTGTGGATTTAAAAATGAGTTTTTCTCTGTCTTTGCTGTGCATAGATTAAGTTGGTGAGAAAACGTTCTTGTTTGTTTCCCAGATTTGAATTTTTTTCTAGGAATTTTGTTTTCCAGGGTAAATATTTCATTTAGTTTCATCCTAAAATGCCAGTTCATTTCTGGTTTTGTACACTGAAGTATTTTCTTTTTCTTATCTACTGCTGTCTCTTGCCCAAATGCTCTCTTATAAAGTCTCCAGCATAATGGACTTTGTGGTATTCTCATTTATTTTCAGTTTCTCTCCTGGAGAAAGGAGTAGAGAAAAGGCGAATAAAGTCAGGGAACTGGCTAAACTATATGTTTTTTTTTTTTTTTGTCCAAGTGGATTGGAAAGGCTAATGTCCTCTGGATCATTTTTTGTTGGGGGGAAATGCCGTTGGTTGCCTGGCCTGACAGAAGTGCATGCAGAGAGGACTGTGTGAAAGGAAGGAAGGTAGCAGCTTGAAAAGACAGGAAGAAAGCCCTGATCTGGGTAAAACTGGTGATACATGAGGTGTAGGAGTTGCAGTTTTGATGTGTAGACTTGACACTGGAGAGCCAGGAGGCTGGATCTGCTCACGGCAGTGGTCCTGCTGGGACCATGAGACTGCACTGTGCAGACAGCACCAGTGAGCTGAGCCTGGAGGGGGAACTCCTGGAGATGTTGGGAGGTCCCAGGAGCTGCAGATGTGCCTCCTTCCTGATGGCGTTGGCTGAGGATGGCATGGATTGTTTATTTTTTGATAGGGCTGATATTAATGTTTCCTGGTGGGATGAATCACCAGGGAGTTATTCCAGTCCAAGGGAGCAAAACCCACCCCGTCTCCTGCCCCTGCAGTTCAGACCTATTTCTAAGCGGGGAGTTTATTTTATTTCTCTGGAGAGTTTGATTCATGTTGCTCGACACAGGGCTCAGCCCAAAAGCAGTGCCTTAGAAAGCAGCAACGTTAGGGATGGACAGACTCCAAAAGGTCTGGAGGTTCAAATCACATAATCGTCAAGACATATTCTTGTTTATCTGAAACCCTTGGGAATCTGCAGCAGATGACGGACAGTCTCATGAGAGCCGACCGCTGGGATTTGCTTTTCCTTCCTATCCCGGGTTGTTGTGGGGAGAGACTGAGAGCCAGCGGTGGCAGAGGGACCCAGTGCTGCCCCTCTTGGTGCAGCTGGCTTTGCCTGGAGCCGGCGTGAACTTCAGCAGGAGCTAAGCAGGCAGTGGTATCTGAGGAGACCGCAGGAAAACCAGTAAGGGTCTGATTTCACAGAGCTGCAGGTGCTCTGAAAACCCTCTGGCATCAGAAGGGTGTGAAAGCCCTCACTGCCTGATGGAAGCAGGCGAGAGAGCTTGCTTCTCCATCTACCTGATGAAGAAGACCCAGCCTGTCTGATGGAGATGGCCCTTGCTCTATAGCCCTGGTACCAAGCATGCACCAAGTTCATATTTCAACGGCACTTTACAATGTAAAGTGCTGAGCAGCCCAGTCCAGAAGAGCAAGCATGAAAATATGGAAAATGAGAAGCCAACCAAATGTTTCAGAGTCTTTGAAACTTTTTCCCTTCGGATTCCTCTTGGGAAAGGACAGAGACAGTGAGAAAACCACTTGCTTTTCCCAGCATGGCTGGTGTGTCTCTGAGGTCACAATTTCAATGGGGCAAAGTCCTGAGCAGCAGGATCGGTGGACGCCCTTCCCTCTCACTTTGTCATTTCTTTCTGTCCAGGCTCACCCACGCAGTTCAGCTGGCACGGCTGCTTGGTAGTTCAGTAAATCAGCTCAAGGAACTGATATAGCTTTTTTAAAAAAGAACCACCAACAAAAATCCTGCTATTTTTTCCCCTGTGAATCCAAACTTCCCATTGACCTCACAAAACAAATTGCTCTGAACATCCAGGTGCAGGAAAATGTGACACTGCAATCATTTAAGACATTCGCTACTCCTTATTTACAGGCATGATATTTGCATTCCACATCCAAATCTAAATCAAATCAAAATGTCCTTTCACCAGAGATTATGTGTTTTCTTTTTTTCTTGAAGACCTCAGATATTTGAGGTTTTCCTTGCGAAAGCTTCCCAACAAGAGTCGCTGCGCATTGCAAGTGATATCACATGCTGCTGACGAGCTGGACGATAAATCCAGAGCATCCAAAAGGCATTTAAACCTCTGGACTCCGCAGCGATCCTGGGGGCCAAGTACAGCTGCAACGTGAGTTTCCTGCCTCCACCAAGGGGGTAGCAGATGGAGGGCTGTGTCTAGGGAGCACGCCAAAGTGATTGAGTAAAGAAACAGTGCTGGGGCCAGCTCCCACCGACGAAAGCTTAAGACCATACATGCTAGGGCGAGCTGATCAAAACTAGTCTGATGAGAGTCCAGCCAGGGGGAACCTGTCCAGATTGTGTTAATCTCATTGATAGACAGTTTTTCTGAGAGCTAAACACGAGTTTTTCTATCCCTTGCACCTAATCACACCCTCTCCCACCCACATGTACAACTGTCTCTTCGTAGCACTTAACGTCTCGCATGTTCAGGGTGCATTGCAAAGCAGACAAGATGATAAAAGCCTCGTTCTTTGGCATGTTAACTCAACCACAGGAGAAGTGCATTGCAGCAATTCAGGCTTGCAAGGTTGGGAAACAGATATGGGGAAATCAGGGCAATGACAGTTTTTCCAGAAGCAAGTCTTTATTAGGAAAATGAGCTGAGAAAACTTACAATTAGGCAGCTGCTCCAGCCCTAGAGGGCAGCACAAAATAATAAATAAAGAGCTGAACTCACAGGCAATCTGAAATCATATTCTGCCTAATGAAAGTGTCCCTCTGCAATAGGAATTTTTACTAGCAGGTCTGGTAGGTTGAACACTGTGTACTCATTGCCAAAAATTAAACATCTCATCCAGACGTTCAGACTCCTCTTTCTTTGTTCGTATCAATCTCCCTAATTCCTTCATCACCCCAAAGAAATCCACACAGGTACTTTAAGTCAGGTGCACGGTAGCTGACACCAAATCCCAATCCTTCCATCAGGCTGGTATCGCACTCTTGGACTAGTGGGACTGTTACTAAAAAAAGGGGTTATGTCTTCCAGGAAAGATTTCGAGATTGTGGGCTTTCTATTTATCAACAGTGAATCTGAAACCTCGAATCCCTGAATGCCATTTTCATAATCATGATAGTGATTTAGGTGGAGGGGTAGGAGGGCTGCAACGCTTCAGGAATGTGACGCGCGGACACAAAACCCTAAAGTAAACACGCCGCCTGCACCGCGCACGGAGTTAAACAATGCAACCGGCAACGATAAGTCACTTATTCCTCTGAGCAAACCCAGGGCCCGATCCTGCCCATTTCTGTGTCAAAATCCCCTTGTTTTGCGACGCACGCCTGTCCCGCGCGAGGATTGCAGGATGTCGTACAGTAGCTGGCTTTGTTCAGAGCGCAGCGGTGCCTAGGACCCAGCAAGAGCCCGGAGAGGAGTCAGAGGGAAGACAAGCAACATAATTTAAAGCAGACATTGTCCCAAATAAGGATATTTCCCTCAAAATGCCTTAGTTCTAAAGCTGCGAGTAAGCCGCTTTGCATCCTGAATGGGTGAATGTGAAGCTGAAGAACAGTTTCATCGGTGCCAGGAGTGAATCAGTTTTGAAGACCTGGATATGCTTTTCAAAGACATGATAAGCAGTGCATGGGGATGCAAGAAACCCTTGAAACAAGGTAAACGTGAAATATTCACTCTTTTTAACAATGCAGGCACTAACACAGAAACAAAGTGTCTTGTCTGAAGAAGGATCAGACCCTGGGGAGTTTGGTTTGTGTTTTGTGTATTCGCTTTTATTTAACCTCTGTTTGGCACAGAATAACTTCACTATAAGTTGTCTAAAGCAGTTAAAAAAATACTTTGGGGAAAAAATTGGAAGCTGCTGCTGTTGTTGGCTACAAATGTCATTTATTTTTTATTTTTTAATTTTAATACTATAAAAGAGATGGGGGAAGATCTTGTTCTAGTGTGGGAACTCGACAAGCTGAGATTAAATCCTAGTTCTACCATGGTTTTCAAATGTGTCTTGTGGCAAATCACTGCTCTCCTCTGCTTGTGCCCTCCCATCTGTTAAAGGGACATAGTGACACTGCCTGGGTACCATGCTTTTTCTAAATGACAGAATATTTTACCCGCTTGCTAAGACTCCTTGGTAGAGTCACTGAAACCACCTGCATTTTTCAACTGTGAATGGGGCTGGGTAATTTTACCAAACTGTAATGGAAAGCTGTGACATTAAACATGGTTCAAAGCTCAGTTCAGCTGTGAGAAATGCTGGCATTTTTATCACAGTTGACAATGTGAGCAAACTGGCACGATGAATGAAGCTGCTTCAACTTGGTGGAAGCCCCACAGCAATAAAAGCTCCTTTAGGTTGAGCTGCAGCTTTTGCTGCTCCCAGACAGGTGCTGGAAGTCAAGGTGAGAGCCATCAGCCCCATGCAAGCAGGCAGCTGCTGTGCTCAGCAGGCTTCTTTGCCTTGACTAGCATCCACTCTTTCCTGGCACGGGAGCCAGCACCGTACCGTGCCATGTGTTGGGATGCACCTCTGATGTGAAGACCTGTGACAGCAAAGGGTCCGTGATGCTAAACCACAAGAGGTCAGTGGGCTCCTTTGAGCCCTACATGCTGCACTGGGCAAAGGTGGCACGTGGCTGAGACCTGCCGGGAGGGGAGAGAGGAGGGGGACGTGGTGCTGGACACACAAGATAGTGCCGAGCAGGATGCATGGTCAAGAGAGTTGTCTGGAGAAAACCTAAGCAGGAAAAGCTCTGCAGTTGGGCAGCTAAGCTGAAAATGACCTTGGGAAGGGAATCTCCACAGGCGTGGATGTAGAACCATACTATAAGGAGTGGCTTACCCTCCTCTGGACTGAGTCCATGTGGTCTAATATTTTGAGGAAGAGATCATCATGTTCTAGTACTTTGGGGCTCCAGGGTGACAGCCACCTTAGAAATGCCCAGAGGGACAGATTCCTTGCTTGCTATGGATCTGCCTTATACAACAAGCCATGAAGTCATGTTCATGGTTGGAAATATATCATTTTTCCAGTTGCTTTATGAATTTATGACGTTTCAAAACTTGTTAAAACCCTGGAGTGTGCCAAGGCTATCATTTAAGAAACAAAGGGACCATTTTTTGCACTGGTAGTGTGACAGAGTAGACATTGCAGACAGCATGGGACACACATTGTCCATTAGGGTGGTGCCCTGTTGTGGGTAATATCCATGGAGAATTTGTCATCTTATTTCATTGGATTTAAATATAATTTCCTTTTGAGTGTTCTGAGTAAAGCCTTCAAAAATCACACATCACCAATATGTTTGTCTTTTCTCAGTTCTAGCAAGCTAATACCCAAATGATAGAAGTCATCCTCTCCTCCACCCATGGACAAATTTCCTTGCTCAGAGTCCACAAGCATCCACTCCCTGTAGGCCCCAGGAGTGTGTAACAGAGGGGGAACACCAAAGACATTATAGATGGTGGTACCAGCAGTTCCTCCCTTCACAGGAAGATTTTGGAGCATTTTGCAAACAATAATTAAAAGGCTTGAGAATGAGCATGTTCATGCTTGTTTTAGAGAGAGGGAAACTGAGACTGAAACTAGCAGAAACGGATGTCCCTGGGTGTCAGGTTCCCCACCTTGAATGGGGCTGAGCTGGGGGAGCCCCATGGAGACTTCATCTCCAGGTGAATCTGTTCAGCAATCACCATGCTCTGTGGAAGTGCATCCCTCAAGCAGTGACTAAGCAGAGGGATCTCCACCAGCTGGGAACAATTCCATCTTTTCTCTTTTGCTTCCAGCCTCGTGATGCTCTGTGGGTGGAAGATGCTGAGTAATGGTATGTTGACATGGCCTTTTGGAGGCACATGCAAGTGAGATTGGCTTTGGAGCTAGCTGGATGCAGGCTTGCTCCTGGAAAGACTCAAGAGCAGTGATAATTAAGCACTGCTGCATGGACTCCTGTTGAGACCTGGCATCTGTCTCACCGCTTTGGGATGTGGGCAGGACCAACCCAGATCTGCCTGCAAGAGGCCATACAAACATAGGCAGAGGTCAGCATGTTTGTAATAGAGGCTATAATAAGCAGGTGATCTCTAGAGCTTGTGTTGGTGGTGTTCATGATAGAGGAACATCCACAGCTTTGATAAAATCTATTCGCTTTAAGCGAGGTACTGTCCCTGTGCCTGTGATTTCTCCACTGATAGCCCTTTGCCAGGGTGCTGCCTACGAGTCTGAACTCTCCCTGTTTGATCACTTCAGCTTGAAGGCTTCGCCACCTCCAGCTGCACAGGGCTGTGCTTTGTATATCTTAAACATTATGTTGCTAAATTTTCCCCTCTCCGAGAATTGTTTGTTAAAAGCTAAATGACCCTTCAACAGCCTTGGGGCTGAAACTCAGTGGTCTGAACTACTTCTTTGCTGGTGAACAGCCTGCTTGAGAGAGAAACGCACAGCCTCATCTCCTCCTGAAAAAATATTTCCTTTGTTGTTCCTGAGTTACCTGTTGTGACATTGAAGTCTGATGCTTGAACTCAGAGATCTCATTAGCATCTACCTAGACACATGTAGTCTTGTTAGCATTTCTCTCCAGCTGCTCAGCAACAAGCCTGCCAGTGCTGCCTGCTCTGTTCACCGCTAATTCTATGTTATACTTTCGAGTACTTTCCAAAGAGTTAAACTCTCTGACGAATCCTTCATTTCAAACAAATTCATTCCATTTAATATCTGTGCTCTTTCTAAGGCATCTGCTTTCAAATCTGTTTAAAAGTCTGTCCATACCTGGGATGTATAAAATGGAAAAATAAGATTTGAACTGAAAGTTCTCAGTCCATGATTTAAGCTGTTTATATTAGCCTATCAAATCTGGATGTGCTATGGCTAATGAGCATGTAAAAGCTCTGTGATGAGAGCAGTGGAAATTTGTGGAAACTCTTCCCAGTACTTGTTGTTTCTTAGTGGCACCCATTCCCTTCGGTCAGGACTTGGCACCCCAAAACTCCAGCCTGGTTAAAAGTACCCTATATATAGAGAGAGGTGGCTCTGGAAGGTAACTCTCTCTTCAGTGGTTGTTTTCCTTCATGATGCCACACAACACTTGGGCACGTGGACTTGGGTGGGTGACCTGCATACCATTCAGGTAGCAGCTCAAATCACACCAGTGAAATCCCGTGAAATGCCTTGGACCTTTCAAGTCCTCATATAAATCTCTCTTCTGCCCATTAGGCTTGAAGGTATGTCGGTGGGTTAATTTATTGCACCGCATACGTGCCTCTCCATGCCAGATGATGTTCTGGCTCTGGCTTTTGCATGCCTGCATGAGCTGACTGCTGTGTTCACTTTGCAGTCTAACCACGATCACTTTTCCCTGCAGAACCATGAAACTGTACATCATCTTCTTCCTGGCAGTGGTGAACAGAGGGATCTCCAACTATCGGCCCACAGAGGGGACATCCTGTGAAGTGGTAAGCGTATCTCCCTATCGAGGTCCCTTTAGATCCCGGATAAAGTGGGGACCCCCTTGTTACAGGCCCTGTAGCAATAACTGAGGTCCCTGCGAAGGGAAACCCAAGGTACCCTCCAAGACCAGCCTCTCCTTGGATGCAAAGGTGGGCTTTGCTCAGCTAATGGATGCTCTGCAGACTGTTCCCAAGCAGCATCTGTTCCCTACCATAGCAACAGCACATAAAGTGTGGGAAAACAGAAGGATTATTGTCTCCATTTTTTCTGAGGGGGAATTGGTTGACAGAAATAGGACCTGATTTCTCCAAGACTGTACAGAGGATCTGTAACAGAGACAGAAAAAGAACTTAGACCTAAATTCTACTTCTTTATATTAGGCTTAAGTCACATTGTAATTTCAATAAAGCATCTTCTGTGAAATATGTCCATATCAGTCCTCCTTTTGTAACGACACCGAGTCTGATCTCCTCTGCCCTGCTACAGCATTGCTTCCAGTGGGGTTGTTCCTAATTTCATCTGGGGGTACGCAAAGTGACAAAGCCTCTGGCTCCCATATAGAATTTGTCTCTTGAATTTTTGCATGTGCCGGGTACAATACTGTAAATGTTCTTCACAGCTGAGCTTGTGTTCACTCGCTCCCTTCCCTATCCCAGCGCTGCTGACAGTAACAGGCCATTTAAAAATACTTATCTATTTTTTTGAATGTTGAAGCTGTTCAGCACAAATCCCCAAGAATTTCCAAAATAGGGAAAAAAAATAATTTGCTAGCTGTACAAATCTCCCTTATGGGACTCATTCCATTCCTGCCCACCCTGCTGTATTACTGCACTTCCTGAATTCCAGAGAAATTAAGACCTAGTATATATAAAAAGATCTTGGGAAGGTGACTGGGTAGCTCCGTTCATTGGCTGGAGAGGGAAGACTGATGAAACCACTGTAAACATGATAGTTTGGATCCCATGTATCACAGTCACATGAACTCAGGGTGAGACACGCAAAAATCCAAGGAGATTCGCCCTGTCCCATTTCTTGATGGGTCACAGATCAGGCTGATTCTTGAGAAGTAAAAATTTGCTTGTTTCCACAACTCCACCGTAAACTGCTTTTGGCAGGCCAACCGTGCAGGCCAAAAACCCAAGGTTGTATGCAATGAGGCTGGGATAAATTCAGTACCAAGGGAAAACGCTCTGTAGTCAGTGACTGGGATTCTCACCTGATACAAATTAATAGCTCAGCACTGCTAATTTCAATGGAGCTTTTCTAGACCTTGTTTTCTGAACACTTGGTCCAATGAAAGTAGGAGGGTATAAATCCAGACACGTTTCCACTCAGCTTAAAGAAAGAGAAAGCTACTGAGTTAGCTGACAAGCCCACTGGGAGTCCCTGTTATTTCACGGAATGATTTTTCATCACTGTCTCGCTGTTCTACATGTTACTTTCTCTGTGGTGACACCTTTAAAATAGCAAGAGATCAGAAATGGAAACTTTCATCCCAGATCTTTTGGAGGTGAATGAGTCAGAAACCTGTACCCTTCTCTGACTACTGCTGGTGTTCATTTTGTTAAACCAAAGCCTTGTCAAAGAGGTTTCAGAAAGTAAACAATCCATATCACAACCCTGATGCAGGAGTGAGCTGCACTGATTTAACAAGTTATTACACATCTGCTGAGCCAAGGTGGCTGTCAGCAATCTACCCATTTCCGAGAGAATAAGACATAGCTTAACTATCAAGGAAAGAGGTTCAACCTAGCTCACTTGATTTTGCAAGGAGAGAGGTTCCCACTGGTTCATGTTTTACCTCCCAGAGAAACTTGTTCCTACAAGTCATGTTACCTGACAAGGAAGGAGCTTCCAAATACTTCATACAAGAGAAGAGGTTGTGGTTAACTGTTCATTACTTTGCATTGAGGTAGTGCAAGGATGCATAACCAGTTACCACAGGTTAGCCGATATGTGACACCTTGGTAAATTGCTATAATTTGGTCGTGCAGTTGAGCCTCTACCCGTGTAGCTCTTTTGGAGAATAGACACGGACTCCTAGCGAGTGCAAGTCAGTGCCAAGTGGCTCTTGCTCAAATTCTTTGGTTCAAACAATCACAAGCTGATACGGGACAACAAGTGAGAAGCTTGGATCCAGCTGCTTCGTTTGCAGGGCTGTTGCTGAGGTGGATGACAACATCCACCCAGGGCTGAGCCACCAAGCTGGAGTCAAAATCCAAATGATCCACAACTTTAGGGTTGTGGGGCCAGTTTTCAGGGCAGCACCTGACTGGAACCAGACACCGGATGGACCAAGCGCTCTCCACCCAAAGTGCCTCCTACCAGTGGGCTTTAAACAAACTGGTGACAGCGCTGGCGGAGCTGATGAAGTGGGAACGTGAGACAGATGAAAACCTTTTTTCGAGCCTCAAGCTGCCAACCCACTGGGCTACGGGGGGAAGAGGGGAGATACACATACACAAGCAGATGCTCTTCGCTCAGTCCCATGGAGATGTGCTTCATCTTTTCTTCCTAGTGTTGATGAGAACAAAATTAATGTAGTTTGAGCCCTGGGGGAGAAAACACAGTGCAAAACTGATGAGATAAGAAATACAGCGAGGATCAAAATAGTCAGTGAAAAGGAATGAAAGTCAGAAAAATGGGAGGGGAAATGTTATAGGAAGAAAGTGCAGACAGTGGGAGGTATAGATTTTATCATCCTTTTATCACTCGGAGGGTTCAGCGCACGCAGAGTAAAGGCCTAATCCTGCAAGGTGAACTGGGGCTGACCTCACCCTCAGGGACATCGGTGGAAACCAGCTGCCTGATGTCGACGGGATTTGGATCAGGCCTTGTCTATGGTGCAGAGTGCCCAGAGGGAGCAGAGGGTGCTCAACACTTGTAGAGCTCTGGCTCAAAGTGTGGGAAGAAATTTGTTGTCTGTCTTGGGCTAAAAAACAGCTGCTTCTGTTTTACTTCAGATTTTTGCATCTTTCTGACTTCTCCCTCTTCCTCAGACTGGACAAAATGAGCCTTCCTGCTATATTCTTTGGCCCTCTGGGCTTAACCCATCTTTTTGTCCCTTTTAGCTCAAGCTGAGTAACTCTACAATGGCCTTGCAGGAAAGAACTAATGGCTGGGGGAAGCCAGAATATTCCCTTCTCTCGTTTTCTAATTCTTTTAGCTGGGGGAGATCTGAGTAGACTGGAGGGAAAAAGGGAGGGGACTCAGATTTTAATAGGCTGTCTATCCGGGATCAAGAAGTATCATGGGAAGGACTGCAGAGCTGTCTGTGTATATCCAGAGTTTGGATGTGCTGTTAAGTTTCTCTGGTGCATTCATGTGCAGTCCCCAAAACTCACACAATGCAAAAGAGATTCATGAAATCCTGGCTACTACTCAGCTTCTCCTAAACAGACCTGCCAGTTCATTCACCTAGAGGTTTGCATGAAACAGATGTTTTGAAGACAGGTTTTTTTTGTTGTTGTTTTGCTTTGTTTTTTAAGTCAGAAAAGCTAATACAAAGCTTTGCGTCATGGAATATGGATTCTGCTTCTCAACAGAAGTTAAGATTCAACAGACCTTTTCTTTCTTTTCTTTCTTTTCTTTCTGATCTTTCTATAAACAGTACATGACCCGGTCACCCATATACATTCATAATGAGAGTTTTCCTTCAGTAAATTAAATGCTGCCTAAGCCTTTTGCATTCCACTTCCTCCTGCTGTTATATGTTCTCCTTAACAACAAAATACGGCCTGACATTTATGCAAGGGTGATTATCTTGACGTTTCCAATGTTCCTTATGAGCATACACTCCAAATTCTGCTCTGGACACAGATTCAGTCCTAGCTGCAATGAAGCCTCCAACTTCATCTAGGAGATGAATTTGAGTTTGACACTTGAGTTCTTCTCTACCCTGCTGCCAAAAAGTGGCCTGACAGAGCGCAAGCCCATTGCACATCACAGCTTTTCCCTCCTCAAAAGGTGGCTTTACATGATATGTCCCTTCCCTCCTGTATCACAAATGTTTCTTATGGACAGCAGCAGAAGGTATGCTTCCCATGCCAGGAGAAGGGAACTGTTGCCTTAGGAAAAGGATAAATGCAGATGGGAAAAACTGGAGGACCTTAGAGTTTTGCATCAGAAATGTTTGAGTAGTTGCAGGATTCATTTGGTTAAAAATGCAGGGTGTTTGTATGCTAGATTATGTACATGTTTCTGCATGGTTTGCTTTGGGAGCTATCCTACCTTTTTTAAGTACTACTTACTACTGCAAGTAAAAGTTGCAACATCTGTTACAGTGGTTTAGGATGAAGTTGAGAAAATTAAACATCAGAACAGAAGTGAGGAAACAGTGTTGGACTGCAAAGGGAAGAAGGAAAAATGTCTTCACTTGGGACTACTAAAATAAGCCTGAGAGAAAGGTGAAAAAAGGAGAACTTTCTCATACCAGCTGAAGGTTGGGCTAGGTGATTTCTTTAGAGAGTTTCTTTTCAGATATAATATTGGATACTAGATCTCCATAATCCACTGATCCAGTTCTCCTCTCAAGTAGGTTTATTTATATAGGAGAGACATAGACAAAGTTATAGCAGGTATCCCATGCAGAAAAAAACTCTCTACTAGTCTAAGGCAGAAGTGTCTTTAAAATGAAATGAGTACTAACTGTTAGTTGCAAAGAAGTGTTAAGACTTGTGTTTGTTGTCTGAACACTCAAAGAAAATAATATGACCAATGTTTCAAAAGAAGAATTTGAATGGGTGTTGGATGTTATTTTATTTATATGTCATGAAATGCTATTGTTCATTTCTCAGGTGACAACCCCTTTTCTCTCTTTTTCTGGCAGGCAAACATGCAGGCATTTTGCCACAGCAAAGACCTTCACCAAATCCCTCATGAGCTCCATCTGAATGTAAACAAAATAGATCTGTCCGGAAACCTGATTCAAAGTATCCCTGAAATGCCATTATCATTTTATACTTCCCTCCAGTGCCTGGATTTAAGCTCTAACCAGATAAGCTTCATCAAGCCCGGAGTCTTTGCACACATGACGAGATTGCGGGAAATAAATTTAGCCAACAACCATTTATATGAGTTTGCTCAGAATGGGACAGCAGGGATTGGACTTTTACCCAAGGTGGAAATACTGGACTTGTCCCACAACAGTCTCTACAATGGGATGGCTGAGTATTTCATTAACGAAGCTCCAGCACTGCAGTATCTTTCCTTGGCAGACAACAGTATTATAATGATATCACAGCAGATGTTTCAGGGATCCCCCAGTCTTCTGGAGATAGATCTCCAGAGTAATATCATCATGGAAATAGAAGAAGGTGCTTTTGAGACTCTAGCGAACCTTTCCAAACTGAATCTCTCCATGAATTCAATTACTTGCATCTCTGATTTCAGCCTCAGGCAGCTGGAGGTACTTGACCTTAGCAGGAATAGCATTGAGACCTTCCATACCACAAAGTCAGAGGATGAGTATAGCTTAAGATGCTTGGATCTTAGTGAAAACAAACTGCAGGCCTTCCCAGTCTTCCCCCAGGTGAACAAGCTGGTAACTCTGAATTTATCAAAGAATTTAATTCAGCTCACTGATGAATCCCCTCATAATAAAATGGACTATATGGAGAAAGACTGGCTAGATGCATCTTTTCATCTTCTTGATCAGAAGCAAAACAGAAATAAAAGTTCTCTTTATTTATCCCAACTCGTATATTTAGACTTAAGTTATAATGAAATCAAATCTATCCCGAATGAGTTCTTTGAATCCATGTTGTCCCTTCACACCCTTAATCTCAGTAAAAACTGTCTCCAGACTTTTACAGTAACTTATGACAATACATTGATCTCCCTGACCATCCTTGACTTGAGCTACAATGCTTTGCAGAACCTTTTCCTCGATGCCGGCACACTGTCAAATTTGAAGGAGCTCTATATTCAAAACAACCACCTTCAGACCCTGCAGTTTGATATCTTTTCACGTCTTCCTAGCCTCAAACTGCTTAATCTACAGAGCAATAATATCAGCCTTTGCAGCATGTACTCAGGACTGGCTAAGCAAAGACTTGCTGGAGAGGAAAGTGGTTGTATATCATTTGTTGATTCTCCTGCTCTTCAGTACTTGTACCTAGCTGACAACATGTTGACCATCCTACCAGCATACACTTTCTATAAGACTTCCCTGGTTATCTTGGATCTCTCCATGAATCCAGGACTGAAAATAGAAGTTAAAGCACTATCAGGACTGGAAAGGTCTCTAGAGTATTTGTATTTACATGGCAATAGCCTGACAGAATTAAACATTGACTTGCCTTGTTTTAGTCACCTTAAACATTTAAACCTCTCTGAAAATCAGCTGAATTGGCTACCCACATGGGGTAGTGACTCCCCATTGGAAGTTCTGGACCTACGGAATAACAGGTTTAGTACGCTACAGAGTAGCAATATTTTAGCATTAGAAAATTCCCTTAAGAACTTGTATCTCACTGGGAACCCACTCAATTGCTGTGGAAACATCTGGCTTTCATCAATGATCCAGAACAAAAATGTCCAGATCCCCAATGTAGAGCACTTAACATGCCATTACACTCAGAACTTCGGGTACCAGGAAGAAATGCACATTGGGAACATTAGACCAGAAGACTGTGAAAAAGAGGATCTAAAGAAAATCAACTTTCTTATTATATTAACATTTGTTTTGGTGTTATCCGTGATCATCATTGGAGTGGGTTCATTTTTCTGCTTCCGCAGGCAGAACTTTAGCCATCAGTTTAAAGCATAGTGCACACAATGCCTTGACAACTGAAGAAATCAGGTGCTACACTGCAAGTGTGTAGAAATGAAGGGTAAAATTATTGTCTTTGATTTTTAACTGTGGATTTCAGGACCGTTTCAAAACTCCCCTGAACTGCACAACTACAGTGCTCTAACTTGTGGGAATGAATGGAGCATTTGTCATATTTTGCACTTGCTTCATTCACAAGCAGATTGGTCTAAAAAGTTTATACAGTGGTAACAGAGACCCCTATAAAGCCCTTCTGTCGTAAGGGATGAGTAACTTAAATCTGACCAAAAAAAAGAAAAAAAAAAACTTTGTCATCTTGAAACTTTTCATTAAACTCAGAGATATTTTGCTGATGCCACCTGCATAGAAAGAAATTTTGTAAATTGAGCATGTTAACTGAATCACCTTTTTAATGACAGTCACTGGGGCAGTTGATGACATCAGCTGGGTGGGAGAGTTTCGTGAAGCTTCACAAAATGATGCATCTCCATGAGGTATTTCACTTTGGTCTGAACTTTGCTTTTTCCTTAATGGTTAAAAAAAAGAAAACAGTTCCTAACCCTTCTTGAACTGAAATCATACAAACCAACACCACTGCGGAGCAAAATATGGTCATGCACTCTTTTATATTTGATTGCAAATCTCCCGTGAATTCCAAAGCAAAAATAATGTAGCTAAACAAGCAAACCACATTTCATGCTAGTCTGTTGTGTTCATGACTGCCATTTAGAAATTCCACAGCTGTCCGTGGGAACCAAAGACTTTAACCGTAGGAAACTCTCTTTGGATACCTCCTTTTGCTTGTGGGACATTGCTTCAGCCACTGGGACAAGATGCCAGAGAGAGAAGTGACCAAATACACCCATCTTGTCACTTAATACCTGCGAGTGATGCAACAGAAATCTCAGGTGTGAAACAGCTGCGCTCTGCGTTACCCAGATCTGCTCTGTTACCCAGAGCTACGTCACCCAGATCTGCTCTGAAGGTCACAGTTCCACAGTTCAACTCAAAGAGGAGAAATTTGACCCTCACGTGCAATACATATTTAACTGGGTTTAATGTGAAGAAATTCATCTCTTGGGTGAACGCTTTTAAAAAAAATCTTAGAGAATGAATTTCAACCAGCTAACGTTGGACTGATATGTTTATATTTCTAAGGAAGACTGTTGGGAACTCACTGCATGTGGTTGCATTTCAATGCAAAAAAATAATGTATCTAATTTTATAGGTCACAGGACATTAGACAGCGAAAAGGTGTTTTAAAGATATGAGTGTGAAACAACGTAAAGGGAACCTACTTCCAGGCCATTATTCAGATTACAGGTCCACTGTCTCTATGCAGAAAGAGATTATGGTCAAGAGGACTGACTACATGAAAAATTATGTAGACCCTCATTCTATGATGGGTTTAACATGGTCAACTCATTATGTTACTAAAAGCAAATGGTTATGTTATGCCCTGTACTCTGATAGCAGATTCACACTTTTCAAGTAAAAATAAACTCACCAACACCTGCCCACATCCTATAGGGGTCCAGTGGCTTCCAAAAGAGCTATATCAGGGTTTCTGTTAATGCCAGGAACTGTATGTTATGACACATAAGAGAAACAGAGGTCTAACCCAAACCTATCCAGGTAATTAACTCAGAGTCAAATTGCTGCTCCACTTCTGTTTCTTCCAGCTAGTGAATGTCAAAATTAACACACTACAAAAGGATGTATAGTTCTATTTTTAAAGCAGTTATGTAAGAAACTGGCTGGTAGTTTTCATTGTGGGATTTTGTACAATAAAAACACCTTCAAGTTTTTGTAAAATACACAGGGATGTGAATATATTAAAGCACCAGCTTGGAATACTCCACAGATGAAAAGTCATGTCTTCCTATTTCTTCCATGGTGTTCAGGCTTCACCTTAGGCTTTTTTTTTTAAATCTTCTAGTCCTGAAGCAGAGACAGCTGCTTCATATCTAAGAGCGCAACCAATGAATATCAAGGAAGTCAACTGAAGATTGAGGCAAGTGGTGTTGGAGTAATTCATTTGTGCTGGGGGTTAGCAGCAATAGGGCCTGATCCAACACCTACAAAAGCCAACACTACGCTTTGGTTCACACTCATATTCTTTCAGGAGAAAGTTTGCACAAGCAGCAGTCCCAGGGTTTAGTTGCAAGACTGATGCCAAAGTCGGTGAGCTTTTCCTTGGTGTGAAAGCAAGTGGACCTGTGCGTCCAAACATAGGCTAATTTAGCCACACACTGAGTTCAGGCATCTTGTGCTGAACACAGCAAGATTATATCTCATCAGCCAGTATTAGCTTGGCTGCCATGGCTGGAATTAGTTAATAACCTGATGACAGAGCCAAACCCATTTAATTAACAATTTTAACACTGCTTTTGTTTGGCTCTACCCAAAGAATAAAAAGGAAGTGCTTGTTATTACTAGACATCTGGGACTAATTAAACTCACATTGACTTCCATGGGAGCAAAAGCAGATTTCTTGAGGAATAAGCCCCAGGAGTAAAGTGCAACGTGGTTCATTTCGATTTCTCTGCTAGCGGCATATGCGATCGAGAAGTGACAAGAGACCACTCTGGCCAATTCCCCTATTGTAGATGGGATGAGGAATGTGCAGGATAGCAAAGGGAAAGGAAGCATGAATAAAGGAACAAAGAAGGAGAAAACAGGGAGAAATGAGAGGTCCCCAAGTTTTTATTCCTCAAAATCCAGTACTAGCTCTTAGGGGACACAGATGACAGCCCTCACTCTTGTCACCCCCAGCCACTTTTGTGCCTGCAAGAAGCCCACACGTATACCTGATCCAAGATCAAACCTAGCACTACTCACTTGTCACTCATCTTTCTCCCAGTCAAGCCCATCTTCCTAATAGGTGGGCAGGATACAGGCTATTATGACTGTGATTTTGTAGCCTAAATTTACACCTTCTTTCATTACTGCTTCATAAAGTCCCTGCAGCTGCATCTGTTACTGCAAAGAGAACTCATGCTACTAAGCCAGAGGATATCCTTCTGGGATATATAGTGCACTGCCTGGGACTAAACAACCAAAGATTCTTTTTTTTTTTCTTAAAAAACTGTTGCATGCAGCAGGTGACTTCCTCTCTGCAGCTATCTGAATGGGGCAGGTTCAGACACCAAATCTCCTTCAAACATTTCCCACCATGATTTGCTACACTCAGACACTGTGGTTTGTTCCCAGAAAAGTTTCTGTGCAGTGGGGTCAGACAGATGACAGATGAGCATTGGAGGCACTAGAAACATTCCCAGAGAGGGTCCCTAAAAGTCCAGCAAGTCATGACCTGCATTGGTCATCCATGGAAAGTGAAGTCTCGTCTTGCAAAGGTGTGAGCCTTTCCTGCAAAGCCAAGACTAATACCTCAGCAGAATACCAGAGCCTCTTATCTTCAGTGGAGGTCCTAAGGGAGATATTTAACTCAGACTACGTCCTCCCTTGAGAACTTAAGTGGAAACGGTGCAGAGCCCTGGCAACCTTTCTCTCTGCAGGAATTAACTTTACCTTTGCTATGCAAAGGCATCCTGATAGTGACAACAGAAAAAATAATGAGGCACAACAATGGCGATGGAGAATTATTTGCCCTAACAGCAGATCCACTGGTGACAGAGCTCTCTGCAAGGACTGCAGTCAGCCCTGGACTAGCCACTGTGGACACCAAAAGCAGACAGTGCCTCCTAACATTTTAGGACCCCAGAGCATTTGCTTCTGTGTTCTTGTCTATCCACCCAACCATTCAGTATCTTACATGGCTGGGAAGAAACAACCCAAAACCATAGCCTGAATCACCTTTTGTATCTCAATATGAGAGAAAAACATATGTCTCACCTTGCAAGACAAAGTATTCCCTGGTCATATCTTTATTTTCCACAAAGAATTACCAATTCTGCTTGTGCACACATGTGCAAATGTGCAAATGCATATAGACTAGTATAAAAATACATTACTTAACGATTAACTTTGTTTAACCTAAATTAGAACAGTATGTGCTAAATGATCTTCTGTAATAATAACCAGCTTGTTATATCGGTGCCTGTAGATTCCTATTTCATGCCTGTTTGTGTGAAACAATTTAATCAAGATTTTCAAACACAATTAATGATTTCTTTCAGATGCCTTAATTTGTGGCCTGCATCTGGTAAATCCTGAAACCCTGAAAGCCTGATTTTCCAGAGAACTGTGTCTCTCTTCAAAAAACCCCTTTAGTTCATCACATATAAGCCACAGAAAAACTGGGACTGTCCAGATTCATATTACCTTCTTTCACTTACAAGCTTTCCTCACTGATAAGGATAGTTGTCCACTGCATCAAAGTTGTGTTGATCATTTAGAGAGTTGAAATATAGCAACCGAATAATGCCTGCTCTACCCTGTAGTCTGCTCTTAGAAAGACTGAATTAAATATCTGCTCATTGACAGAATAATCATTCACCTACAGTTGTGGCTTAATTTGGGTGAAAAAGGAAAAGTAACCATAAGGAATAAACAAAAATTAAGTCTAGGGTCTGAGGCTTTCTGGAAACTCTCCATTTATCCAGCCAGAGCAGATTTTGGTCTTGCAGGTCATGACTTGGTGAGAGGCCAAATAGACCTTGCCAAGGAACAGGAGGAAACAGAGATAAGAAGAGCTGCCAGCCATCAGAGAGCAAAGGGAGAGCAAAGAAATACAGTGTAGTTCCCTCAAAGCAGTGGAGATCTAGAAATACTCCAGAGGAATAGGCAGTAAAATGCACCTACCCACCTTCCCTTGACCCAAGAGGTAAGAAGACATCTGTGGAGTTTCAGCCCTTTTCTTCTCATGGAAAAGTGAGGAGGGATCCTAGGAGATAGATAATAGAGGAGTAGAAAAGAGGGATGATAGAATGAGAAATGAAAGAAAAGGAAGGAAAATGGAACAGAGGAAAAGGTTTTCAGTACAATTCAATTCAGTTCCTCTCAATGGGTAACTGAGAAGTGTAACTGGGAACAGAAGAGCATCCAAGAGAGAGGGGTGGGAAAAGCATGACACAGCCTGCCAGAGCTGAGTTACGCGGAGCAGGGGCAGACGTGGACACCTTGGCTGGGTGACATGCTAACTACCCACAAATATGTGATGCATGTAAACAGAGGAGGAAATCAACTCATGACGGGTGACAAACAGAAATATGGTAACCAAGGGAACAGGGTGAAACTGAAACAGGAGGAAAAAGGGACTGAATAAGCAAAAAGCCTTCTGAGGAGGGCCCATCAGGCTGTGCAACACTCACAAGGAAAGACATTTGGAGGCAAATGCAACATGATACTAGACAAAATTTCAGCAAATATGAGGGAACAATCCTGCAACACTGGGAGAATCACTTTCCTCCCAGGCTATTGATCATGGCTCTTTTGTTGTGTTGCAGAAACAGATTAGTTTCCCATGTTTCCTCCTCCTCTTTGCTCCTAGTGTTATTGCATTGAAGACACGTATTTTCCAGGTTCAAAAGCTATGTCATGAGTTGCTTTGATATTAGATTGTCTTCAGGATGGTGAGTGAACTTCTCAATACTAAATGGGAGAGGTGCCATCAGTCCATGTCCCTTTATGAACAAGCAGTCTAGAATGTGACAACAGTAGAGAATATTGTGTTTCTGACTCTCTTGGAAAATGGAGTAGAGCGTGGCATACAAGGTCCTAGAGACAGGACCAGAGAAGGAAAGAAACACATTCTCAGGCAGGAAATCCACAGAAGGTAAAGAAGGTTCGGAAGAGAAAACTGGGCAGGAGGCATGGGGTAGTGAGAACAGAAGTGGATGAACAAAGCTAAAGCAGGAATTTGGATTATCAACAAGGAAGGAATGATTAGGATGAAATCATGAACTACCAGTAGAGGATGCAGCACTACAGGGCAGAAATAAAAGCAAGGAAGGCTGCACACTGCTTTAAGATATATAAAACTTTACTGTGTTTCTTTAATGTGCAGTCAGTACTGGTTGTTACTGTGAAACCCCATCATCAGAGATCTGGATAATGCGAGAGAGCCTTCAGCATGTTTCTGGGACACCAAATGGAGCAGTGGTTGGCATGCTGGGGGCAGGGCTGCTGTTCAGAGGGATCTTGACACAGTGGAGGAACGGTCCAACAGAAACTTACAAATTTTGCTAAAGATAAATGCAAAGTCTTGTCCTCAGAGAGAACAACCCCATGCAACCATCCAGCCCGGGGACAAGCTGAGTAGAAAGCAGCTCTGCACAAGCGGACCTGAGGGTCCTGGTGGACAACAAGTTGTCCATGAGTAAACACTGTGCCCTTGCAGCAATAAAACCTGACCGCATACCGAGCTGTATTTGCAAAAGTGTAGTCAGTAGTATTATTCCCCTCTATTTGGCACCTGTAAGACCACATCTGGATACAGTGTCCAGCTGTGGCCTTCCCAGTGCAAGAGAGATACTGACAAACCATAATGAATCCAGCAGAGGCCACCAGTAGAGTCAGGGGTCTGGAGCATATAGTATGTGAGAAAAAGACTGAGGGAACCAGGCTTCTTCAGCCTGGAGAGGAAAAGGCTTGGAGGACAAACTATAAGCAGTCCTCCAGCACTTGAAGGACAGTTACAAAGAAGTCAGAGTTGGGCTCTTCTTGGAGGTTCTCGGTGAAAGGACAAGGTGCAGCAGCTAAGAGTTGCAACTGGGGAATTTCAGACTGAACATAATGAAAACAAATCTTCACAGTGAGAAAGGTCAAATTCTGGAAAATCCTCTGAGATTTTTCAGACTCAGCAGGACAAGACCATGAAGAACCTGATCTAACATTGAAGTTGGCTGTGCTTTGGTCAGGGAGCTGGACTATAGCCCTCCAGAGGCCCCTTCCAACCTAAATTATTGTATAAGTCTCTGTAAAACAAGGACTGGTCATGTTTTTAGGTTGGGAATAGATTAATAGAGAAACTTCTGAGCAATAGAGTTTGTTGGTGGTGTCTGCTTCCTGCACTAAAACTCTAGAAGGGATTTGACAGGAGAAGAACCCTGAGAGATGGCAAAAAATGGCTGATGATACCATGTGTGGGCAGAGCTAGTCAGAACATGTGAGTCTGAGTTCATGTAACATTTTCTTCTTCTTTTTCGGTGAAAAATGAAAATAAATGGTTTCAAAATTTTTCTTGAGAATTCTGAAAAATGTGATATGGGGAAATGTTTGCTTCATAAGGCCAAAGCTTCAGTTTGAATTCAGTTATTCCTACTGCAGCAAGCACATTCTGATATGACAGAAAAATCTGAAATATTCAGTTCAGTTTTATTATCTTTGTTCTAGAGAAGATGAGGAAATGTTTCAATCAGCTAATGTTAAATAACACCCCATCCCCTAATTATCACTAAAATGAAATAAAATATTTAGGCTGTTGAAACTATTAAATCTTTTCATATTATAGCATACCAAGTAGCGCCTCGGCACAGGAAGAACATAAAATAATGGCAGTAACCTTTAGAAATTCCAGAAGAAACCTATAATGTAAGATTTGCTTTCAAAAACATATTTTTTTATTGTGAAACTTCCTTCCCCCATGAGTACTTAAATCATAATTGGTGCATTTTTAAAAAATGTTTACAGGTTTTATGACTCCATTGCTTTTCATTTTAAAGTGCTGTAACAAAATCTTCTGACAAGAATCATAGATTTGAGAGTTTGAAAACCTGAGCTTCATTAGTCAGTGCTTACTCTTGGAGAAAGCTCTTTGTAACAGACCTTAGCAGATGTTTCTCATCTTACATATGTGATTCAAGACTATATATTGCCTCTAATCTGTCCCTCATGATCCACCATAAACATTAGGCAAGTTATAGCATTACCAAACTGGACCCATCACTAAATTAAGGTCCTCTCCTATTTGGGATGAAGGATGCCCAGTGAGGTTAAGGGCCACAGAAGTGCTTAGGGGCCTTAATTGCCACTTCAAGTACTTAAGTCTAAAATCTAAATCCTCGCATTCCTTGTTCAGCCGCTGACTCTTCCAGGTGGTGCCTAAAGTCTGTAGAGGACTCTGTTTCTGATGTTAAAATTCCCTGTGAAGGTAACATTCAGCTCCTTGGCATATTCAGAAACGCCTCAGACAGCCCAGAGCTACTCATCTGTATGTAAGCCCTCACAGGATACACGTTAATCATCCCCCTGCTGAGGCTCCTAAGCTGGTAGATATTACTGAAGCAACCCTACTCGATAAAGCTCTGTACAAAGTACAGGTGGAAATAGAGCTGCCATCCTCCGTTATGTGATAGATATATTATGCCTAAACTGCCAGTTCAGTTCTCTTCTCTTCCCTATCCAGAAACTCATAACTGGATTTTCTACTCCTCAAGCAATGTCCTTCTTGCAAGGTCAAGGGGAAAGCTTGGTGGGACCCTATCAATTTATCCTCAGTTTTATCTCGATTTGTAGAATGTTGCATCCTTTAAGGAGCATTTAAGTATCCCCTGACAGAGTATATGCTACACAATGTATTGGCCACTGGGATTACAGAAGACAGAGGGGAATAACCTGAACAAGGTGGCTGGGAAGTACCATGCTCCCAGATTCCTCGATGTGCTGATTAAAGCAAACCACCTCCTGCAGAGGAGGAAAGTGGACCAGGGTGTGCCATACCCTATGCAATGTTCTAGACACTGTATTACAGGAGAAAAGGGGGAAAAAAGCCACCACATCCTCCGACCATCATGTTTCATGAGGGAAGGATGTTTCAAAAGAAGGTTTAGAGATGTGAACCACAAATGGCCTGTGCTGTCTCCCTCTACAGCCCAGATTAAGGCATTCAAGTCACAGAGAGAGGTTAAAATGCAGGTGCTGCAATGAAGTATTATGACATCTGAGTCTCCGGATGAACATCTAAATTCCCCTAGAGCATCTACATCTACATGGGACTGGAAGCTGTGACTCAGGCCTTGTAGTAGCCCCACAGTCCTACTAACCAGTGAGCTGAGCCTCTCTTCAGGCTCCACTGACAGTATGGGCTAGATCTCCACTGGCTGTAATGGAAGCTTTGACCACCAGCTCATGTGGTAACACCTACATCTAGACACTTACATTTGAGTATATTAACCTGGAGTTAAAAGCCTGATGCAGTTGCCTAAAGGTAGGCAGCTAGTTTAGCCTATGGGAAGAAACTAGTGCTGTTTGGGATGCCCTGGGATTAGGGCTACAGCAATACAGAGTTTGCAGGTGTGACACAGTATCTCATTATGGAGTATCAGCTGGAGGCCTAGCAGCACACCTGAGGGTATCTCAAATGCCTCCGAACACCAGTGTGGGCACCCAGTCAAGTCCAAGTCAGAAGCAGTTTAAAGAGGAGCTCTGAATCCTTTGCTTTAACTGGTAGATATGTTAGATCTGGTCTCTGAAACATGGTCCTGCTTTACCGTCTTAAACAGGAATCACAACCAGAAGTCAGGACCCGTTTTCAACCAGGAAGATTTTGTATCGTTCTCTGCCTGTTCTGGTGAGCACATCCATGTAACATTATCTGTTTTTTTCTGTTCCCACAATGTAATTGCTTTTCCAACCTCCTGCTTCCTTAGATTGCTCTTGAGGAGGCTTTTGAGTAAATACAATAAAGTCCAATGACATCACATGTTTGTATGTTACAGATCATGTTACTTCATTCAGTTTGCATCATGCACTTCCTACAGCTGTTCTGTAGACTTCTGGACTCATCCCCACAATGTATTCTCAGATGTCTCCTCGCATAGTACCTGAGCACCACAAAGTTAAACAAACCACTTACTGTGGTCTGTGGAGCAATGCTGTCAGCATCCGATGGCCCAAATATTGTTTTTTTATGCTATTGTTTATTTCACAACTTGTCTGTTGGGATTTTGGTCTTGTGCAACAGTTTTTATGGGAAGAAAATCTTATCTCAAAGAAGGGTCTTGCATTATTTGGATCAAATAAAATGAGTAGATCTCTGTAACTGTCTTCCTCCAATAAAAGCTTTGTTCAGTTAATGTAGACCGAAAAGACATAACTAAGACTACAAATATCCAAAACTCCCTTGTTTTTCCCCTGCCCTGTTTTCTCCAGATATCCCTTCAAATTAGAAGCAAAGACACAACATGATACTTTCTGAATTTGGAAGGTATGGCAATAATTTTGCTGATTAACCCAATGCAGTATTTGAAGAAGTCTCAGCCATAATTGAATGAGATCAAATTACACTCTGTTCACCAGCCAAGCCTTCATAACTCTCTATACCTCACCCTGCTTGTGAAGCAGATTAAACCATCTTTATGTTTTATTTCACAACCGGGACAGGCTAAGACCATGTCCAGTATCGTTTACATCCTGGCTAGGGATAATTAATTAGGCCATAAGACTCAGTTCCATGACAGCTGCTCCTATCCCCCTTCTACTGTCTTGCTTTGCAGCATTCCCAAATGAGCTTCTCAAGATCACTGGTCCGTTCTTTCAGGAATGACGTTACAGAACCTGGCAAAGTTTTCCAGCTAGACGCTGTGAGAGAGTTCAGAGGGGATGCAGCGGCAACTGGGAAAGGTGTGAAAAATGGGACCTTTGCAGAAAGGTTATGAGAAATGGTCGACTGTGGAAGGGGGAGAATTAAAGCATATAAACAGAAAGGGATGTTTTAAACATTCTGAATCAGCAGGGAAGAAGGAAAAAATACATAGAAAATGTAAGTCAAATGTTGGGTGGATTTATACAATCTCAGTTGTGGCATAGATATAAATGTATGTTAGGATCAATCCTCAACCCAGGGGACTCAGAAGAGACTGCCTCCTGGAAGATGCTTTATGCATGGGGAGTGGAGCAGATAGTTTCCCATCAGTAGTTTGGACTTGCAGATGTTTGGAATTTGAAATATTTAGGACTTCTGAGACTACTCTAATTATCCTGGAGGGTTTTCAGATCAGCCTGAGTTCCTGAATCACTCTTGTTCTACTAATGAAAAATGTGCTTGCTTTCTCCAAGGACAATTCAACTCAAATATCTAAGCTTCTGTGTATATCATATGGCTCTGAATCCCCATCTATGCCTCACAGTGAGCAACTGTAGTTTCATGCATACCGGCAATGGTACTGCTGCTGTTGGAAGTCACTTTTTGCTCTAGAAATGATACCAACAAAACATATGGGACTGCAGATGACACTGGATGATGCTCAGCAGGTTTGATGCAAGAGAGATGGATATAAAGGGAATGGCACGTGGTGATTCCAGCAACTTTGGATTGTGCTCGGAGGAAGATTTGTGTGAAAGCTGGTGCCACTTTAAAAAGTGAGGCTTTGTACAGAGTATGCGTCCTTTTAATGCATTTCTTGCTTTTATATCCCCAGCTGCTCTGCTTAATCCATCCTCACCACTGCCCTGCTTCCCCTCTGTTCTTCACTGGATTCCTCTCATCTGTTTCAAGATGCCTGTCCCAAACAGGACATAAACCCAACAACGTTTGAGCCTAAGCTGAACTTTTGAACTGTATTATATTTGAGTGGACCAGAGATAAGGTTAAGGGAATTTATCCACCCATCTTTCTTCAAGAGATGAGGCCTCTCTTCCTTGTTTATTATTCTACAACATTTAAATTAAAAAAATAATATTATTGATTATAAAAAAAGAAGTAATTGGAACTGTCATTTCAATGCACCAAAATGTTATAATATCAGCCAAGGCTATGCTTTAAAGGATGGAGGCAAGTATGAATTATGGGTTGGCATTGTGTCAAAAATGCAGTTATTGTTCTCAAAAACAGGATACAGACCGAGGGGAAATGGTGTCTAGTCTTGACTGTTCATAGTATAGGCATAAAAAAAACCATAGAAAAATCCGTAGTCCTGTTGAAAAGGTAAAGGGTCAAAACATCATGGGAGAAAAGTTTCTTGATTTTGCTGAAGGTCTGTTGATTTCCACCATGTAAAGGTCTGGATCTCTAACCATAAGACTTGAAATGTTGTTAAAAGTATTTATTTCATCCATTAGCTTGTGGAGTGTGTTATCCATAGTGCATGGAGAAGATTTAAAAGAATCAACAGATTCCTTCTAAACATTGAAAGTTCCTCCTAAGCAAGATTTTTCATTGGAACCTATGTAAAGTTCACTTTAAAAAATCAATAAATTCTTTAGACCTAGGTGGAGGAGGAAAAGCAACTTTTTTGCATTCCTCAGGTGAGCCCTTATCCACATTACAGTAGCAAGTAGCACAAGGAGTCCAGTAGGAATCAGGACAACTTTGTGGTAGATGAGTATCAAAAAAAAGTCTGAAGAACTGATCAAAGTCAGCCACGAATAGGGGGAAAGAAACACAACTTGGCTCCTGGCATAGAGGGGAAGGACCTGCCCAAGTCCCTTGAAGCACACAGAGAAGCCACACACGGTGTCTCAGTTTGGAGCATCCTTATCCAGTAAATACCTGACATATCCACAGCTTTGCTGAATTTCTTTGCAAAGGCCATGCCCTGTCTTTCGAGGTCCCTTGGGGTAGGAACTGACCTTGAGGCTGTGAGTTTCACTGCCAGACCAGTCGGCTCCTCAGCGCAAGCCTAACTGGATGGGGTTTCCCTGTATTGTTCTGCTGGTGGGACGGCTGCCCTCGTTCCTCCCCGGGCCGGCGTAGCTCACGAGTGGCTCCCAGACCCGGGCTGGATCCCAGCGATGCTGGAGAGACCACCTTTCCGCAGTTTATCAATCCTGGGACAGTGTTAAGAGGAGTGCTTGACTGCAGGGGAGGGAAGGCGAGACGGATGGTGCAGAGCAGAAGAAGCAACCCCAGGGTGTTCAGCAGCAGAGCTTCTGCCTCTCCGAGACATGCTGGGCTATGGCGGTGCAGAATAAATCCTGCTCTCCCCAGGCTCGGGCTATTCGGTGCTACTGTTTTTCTTTCATGCAGTAACATGTGTCACAAATCATGTGTTTATAACTCAACACAATATCAGGCAATGAGTACATTCCTCCATTAAGGAAACAGGCCTCTGAGGAGGGCTACTGCAGACGAATCCTGTGCCAGGGAAAATGCTTCTGGGGAAGGCATTGGACAACGCCCCCCCAGCAGCTCCGTCTTTCTCTTTGACCTCCCCAAGGGTATGTCTACATGGACGGGTGCAGACAGATGTATATTTGCTCCACCCAAGCGCTGAGCTGGTTGGCCACCAGCCAGCTTCATTTCTGTGGTACTGTGCTTACAAGCTCCTCCGAGAAGCTGGGTTACTAGCTTGCATCCCAGACACAACCACAGAGCCCCAGACAACAGTCAGCTCGTGCCCTACCATTGCCTCTCTGTGTTGACAAGCCCAGAATGAAGTCAAAGGCTGAAGAGCCAGGAGGTGACGTAGCTGTCCTATAGTGCTCCCCCTATTAAATTAAGAAGACACTTAATAAAACAGGAACCAGCCAGCCCCTCGGTCCACTTGGGCTGGCAGTGATGGCTCAATAGCCAGACAGAAATCTCTGATGTCTAGTGTTGCTTTTATCCAACAGGAGGAAAGCGACCCCAAACAGGGCCGTGCAGTGTGGCTCGCTGCATCTCATTTGGTTGGGGAACAATCCAAGGATTTTAGCTAACGCCACCGACACGGGATAGCTGGTGTGATGGACAACTGGGATGGGAGGGATGAGTCCTTGCTGTATAGCACACATGGTCAGTCAACATAAGCAGCACCATTTTCCTTTAGGGTCCTGGAGAAAGCTATGGCTCTTGCAGGATAGTACTCCAAAGAAGGAATATGTTCCATATCCGTGGACAAGGGGGAGGTTTCTCTGCCTAACCAGGCAGTAATGGAGCCAGTTTTGCTGTCAGGAAATTCACATAAATCAACGGGTGTCTTGCTGGAGTAAGGACTGCCTCGGGTGCGGCTCATTCCTTCCCGGTGAGGAGCTGTGATCTGGGGCTCCCCAGGCCTTTGGTTGCCACTGCAATATTATGGTTACACTCCAGTAAAGCAAAGAGGTACATGAGGCAGAGATGAGGCTCGAGTGTTCCCTGGAAGCACATTATAGCCTTTTTCTCACCGCATCCCGGAGAGGGAGAGAGGCTGGAAGGGGTGTAGAGAGGCTGTGCAGCAGCCCTGGGGATGTGGCTGATTCAGCAGTGTTACTCATGCAGACTCTTTGGCTGCCCAGGGCTGAAAAGTCCATGTGGTCCCTGCTGTGGGCCAGGCCACTCCTGACCAGGGATTTTAACAGATAAGCAGTGCCTTCATTATCAGCTGCAAAAACGATAATCAATGTAGCAAACCAAATATTACATTTTTCTCACAGTGGGAGGCTTATCCCTGTTGGGGAGGCTTGGAAAACATCCAAGCAGGCATGAAAAACCAGCTGGGGGAGTGGGCAGAGTTCATTCAAGGTAGCAGACACTCTCTCCGGGGTACTTCTAGGTCTCAGCCACCGCTCAGGAGCTCAGGGTGGCACAGGGACAGCATGATCAGTCTGGGGTGTGCTGGGATAGCAAGAGACATCCACGGTCACGGAGATCAGAGTATGGATAAGGCAGGGGGGACACAGCTGTGTGTCTGAGGGAAACCAGGGAAGGGGTGGGGGCCAGGTGCACAGAAAGATGAGGACAAAGATGTTTTATGGGCAGGCTTAAAAATGAACAGCGCTTTTCATTGTTTTTCCCTGTTTGCTTATCAATGGTGATTACAGTGCAAAGTAAACAGCCTTCCTTCTGGCACAGCTTGTTCTTCAATTTTCGCATAAATCCTGGCTTGAATCACAGTTCACATGAATTGTATCACTGGGAGGGCAGAGGTCTAGAGGAGACTGAGTAGCTGTCATCACTAGGCAATAATGGAAATTGTAGTCAATTAATTGCTATTATTCATGATTTACAGTGTTTGAGTTAATTATTAATGCTTGAATATCTAAGCCCCTTTTGCCTAAGGTCCCCGAAACACTGCACTCCTATGAAATTACTAGACTCTTGTAAAGGATTGAAACTGAGCCTTAGAGGAGTTAGTTAACTGAATGTAGAAGTGTAGGTGGAAATTGAATGTAGAAGTTGTGACTCACAGTCACTCGCTTGTATCCCTGTATTGTTTGCACTGCTTGAACTGTCTGTCAAGCTCCAATTTCTGAAAAATGAAGGCTCTAGCCAGGCCAGTAGAAATAAATAACAATCTAGATTTAACATCAGGGAAATAAATACCCTAAAGAATAACTGATACATATAAATAACTGCTACTTGCCATCCCTAGCAAGTGCACGAAAGGTTGTGCCTGCTGGCGAGGTTGCTCTTCAGAATAAGGTTAATTGATGGGATAACCAAAAGGGGCCACTTGTGGTTTTGGTTGCATATCCAAACACAGGGCAGAGAGACTCCAGCCAGGGCACCACTGCCAAGTCAGACAGGAAATTTGAGAGCCCTTTAAGGAAGCTAAAGGAGCACGTAGGGGAACTATAAATCAAAACCAGACAATGGGACACTGTTTGTGCAGGGGGAAAAAAAGATTGTGCCTTCATATATGTGATATTTCCTTAAGGTTTCTCTGGCCACTCACTCTGCTACAGCATGAAAATATCTGACAAACTGTTGTGGGGTCAGACAAAACAGATGTATATTTTAGCCCATTCTACCTGAGATAGAAAAATCTGCTTGCAGAAGATTAGCAGCCCAACCTCCAACTCTAGGAGGTGATTTTTGGTGGGACATCCACAGTTAGCATACGGAAGGTTTTTAAACAAGCCAATGTCATATACATTTGAGTTGCACGTGGCCCTTTCTGATGATCTTTCGGTGGGTAAAACATTATTAGTTTGTGAGAGGTTACCAAGGAAATCAGGAGAAATAACAGCCTCAGCCGTCAGGTCTTGCTGACTTAGCTCAACCCAGTGTGCCAACACGATCCCAGGAACAAGCACTGGAAAGCACTCACTAAAGCATTCCCTAGAGAAATGGGGTTCCCTATATCAGCTAATGTCTTTAAAAGTTTAACCAAAATTAACCAGCTTCAGGATATTGGGAATGTCCTGGAGATGTACTGGCAGTCCAGGGCCACCCAGCCCACCATGAATAGCGTGATGTCCTGTTTCTGATGGGGAAGAGGTCGTGACGCTGTTTGGGTGCTCTGTCCAGCTCAGCTCACTAAATTGCACTTGCCCACCAGAATAACCCCTAACCTTCAGAGTGATGCTCCTTCCCATAGAAGAGACAGAGCCCGAAAACCCTTGCAGAGGATGGATTTGAACCCATCTTCCCTATTGCAGAGATGATCAATTTCCCCGAGGGGGATATCAAGCTGTTCTTCTTGCTCCTCCATTTAATGAATGGCACGTAAACCTACCCTCGATTTCCACTGACTTCTGTTCCAAGTATGTTAAATGGTATTGCTCAACTTGAATACTCCCAAACAGAAAATGACTTGAAATTTTCATTTCATGTTGATCCAACCTATCTGTTTAGTTTCTTATTTGGTAACTGAAGCAGAAATATATATGATGGGCTTAATTTTCACAAACCGTAGCTCCACCAGCTCTGTTCTACTCAAAGGCAAGTGCCATTCAGAGCAGCATGCACTGCCTTAGCAGGGCCTGGGAACTGTTCATTTGGTAGTAAGCTGCCGCTTATGTGTTTCATTTTCTGGAAAAAAAAAAGTCACAGTAAATTTATAGCTGAAAGCAATTTTGCAGTAGTCCTAATGAAATACAAAGCAGATGCTTTCAAAAAGCAGAAACAGAGCAAGGCTGACTGACGCCTCTGTGGTGGAAACAACTTTGATCAATATTTCAAAGACCGAACTGAGAGTGGACCTGCACTTCCAAACTTGGTTTGCGTTTCACTCTTAAAGGAACTATTCACTTACAAAAGATGTAGCGTTTGACAATTGTTTTCTTATAAACAGTGTAATAAAAACTACTTATCATTCCTTATAATCTCTTTCCCATATTTGGCCTATTGTCTGCGTTTAGAAATGTTTATTCCGAGTTTTGATTCTTAACAGATTTCTCTTCGATTTTTTGCTCAATAAGTTCAGATTTATTATGTTCTCGGTCTGAGATTCCAGTCTCAAGTTTTGCTATTTGACACTTCAGATAGTTCATTTACTTCCATAGCATTACTTGAGATTGGAAAGAGATCTGGGACCCACATAAGTCCAGATAAAGTTTAAGTACATCTGGTTGGACACATCAAAAGCACTGAGAGCCATTCTTAAAAGAATCCAGTATAAATCATTGCATCATTGCTATTGGAAAATGTGCAGTTTAGGTCTCAGAGTTTCCAGAACATGTAGACGATGTTCTGACATCAAGAGAGATTATAAACATGTGTTATGGGTTTGACAGAAAATGAGAAAATCTCAGAAAAAGTTATTGGGAAAATTAGTTTGATTCTCAATATTATACTACCCATTACAATAAGGAGTGCCTGTTTCATGATGTGTTGAGCTGGGACAGACATTAAAAAGGAAAAATTGCATAGATCATTAATGAGTATAACAACAGCAAAAGTAATGATGCACTGACACTGATAATTAGAAACACTGCCAAGTGTAATAAAATGGACTGTCATCAAAGGGACCTTTTATTAGAAAAATTTGTAGGTTACAAAGGGAGACTGTTATTGTTATAGAGAAATTGCATAATAATGAAATAATTAACAGTCATCTGAAATATTATCTTAGACACTTTGCTTAAGTGATTCCATTATTTAAATAACAGTCACCATCTTATCCCTTTCCACAATATTTCCTCTACATTCAGAGACTTTGCAAAGTTAGTGACATATCTTTGAGGATTCGGACTGCATGCTACACCTCTGTGTAACTACTACTGGAAAACTGTGTAAAAAGGGGAGTGTTGTTTTACCTGGGAGGCCTGAAAGAATCAGAATGGGGCATTTACTGTACCGGGGCTGAGAAAACAGGTGCAACGATTTCTAAGAAGTGTCATTCACAACTACCTGAGTCTTTTTTTCAGCCTCATTTTCCACCAGAATGCAAAAATGTTCTTTGAATGTAGGCAATTCAACCCACCCAAGCAGTGCCTTTAAATGCCCACTAAAGGTAGCCATAGAGCAGTAACAGCACTTATAATCTTCAAGCATCAGAGATTAACTCTAGAAAATATCCCAGTGTCAGCTGCAAGCCACAGAAACAGCCTGCTTGCTGTGGTCAGAGTGGAGTGCTGAATTTATGAGATGGACTTTATCCATCAGGCCCTAATGGAAGGATAATAACGGCGGGTGGAAGAGGAGACTGGTGGTCTTCTGGTCATCTAGTTCTTCCCATTTGGTTCCAGCTTTGCTCATGTCACCTCTGAATTGTGCTTTGCGTTTAAGGAGGTCACAGTGTCACTAACAGATATTTTGTTATACATATCCAGTATATTCTACCTAAGCTATGCAGGCTCACATTTTGCAGAAACACACATTAAAGGACCATTAAGTCTCCATTTTGGTAGAGGGATTTTTTTTTCCCCGCTTTCTTGGGACAGTGACAGTGACCAGAACTAAACTGCACAGTTAACGGGACATAATTACTTTCCATAACCAGGTGGAGTTTTGTTCTCTACAGTTTATTATGTCTTGGATAAACTGTGTTACACTGACTACTAGACTGATACTGTAGTTTAAAAATGCATGCCCTAGGAAGATACCATATCTGCCATCCAAACATCCATAATTAGAGTTGATCTGGTTTGGCCTTTTGGGGACCAAACACTCCACAGTGGCCTCTCAGGGGCTTCTGTGCTACACACTCCTGTTGAAAGAAGCCGTGTTTCATGTTATGGAGAATAAAATCCTGTGGAGTCTGTTTTACAGATAAGAGCAGACATTTCCTGAAGTTTCAGCTCACTCAGCCCATGGAGGCTCGGAGTGTGGGCACCATTTCTAACATTAGTTTGTTTGTGTTCTGCTTGGGCAAAATTTGAAAAAAGCAGATGAGAGGAAGCCTTCCACCCTGCCTCCATTTCTCTCATCTGCTGGTTGCTGCTGGAATGATTTGGCCGCTTTCATCTTCTACTCCAGACCAAATCTCCTTCCCCACCAGGACAGGGGATTCTCCTAGGGAATAATCCATGGTCCTTCACTGCCAAGACTTCCACATTACCACCATAAAACAATATAGTGCAGACACTGATGCCCAGCATTACAGTGCGATGATCTCTCTTAGGTCCAAGACTCTCTTCATCTTCCTAGAGCCATTTTTCACAACGTTTACTGGTCCAGGCTTGTCTTCAGTTTTTTTCCAGCTAGTCCTTCTTTGTAGCTTGTTTAGGTTTCTTGATAAACTCCTATCCTGCAGGCAGCTAATGATCTTCCTTTCCCCTTCTTCCCACTACTTCTCTCAGCATGGATTTACCCTCCCTGCTACCAGCATCTGTCTTCCCAAATCCAGATTTCAGCATACCTTTTCCTTTTGATACCGAGTCCTAGTTCTCTGTCACACATTTTCAGGCCTCTAATTCTATGTCTCAGAGGAATAAAAATAAAATATGAATTTTTAGGAATAAAAATTTGGCATAAGTTAGGTCTGGAATTTGAATACCTTCAATGTCATCCCATGAAAATCTGGTTTCAAATCTGGGATCTGAGTCCTGGCATAATGATATTCAGATTCACCCCCTCTCACTTCATCACCTTAAAAGCTGGGCAGATAATTTGAGGTGTTTGTCTATAGCCAAGAGAGAGAGAGAGGCACTTCCAGAGGAGTCACCCCACCTGTATTTTGCACCTGGTTTTGGGCAGGAAGGGTGATCTTTGGAGATTCTTTTCCCTCTCCACTGCCAATAGTAGGAGTAGAAGAGTAAATTAAAGTTGGTACATTACTTTTGAGTAGCTGAAATGAAAAGTGTCAAATCCAGCCATTAATTCTTCATCAATTAGTGCTGGATTAAGTCATCTGTGCATGTCTTTTCTACTGAAGTTAGCAGGGTACCTGGTCTTCCCCTCTTATTAGGAACAGCTCAGACAAACACGTGCTAGGCAAGGTCCAGACATACTTGATCCATCCTAACAGACTTAGTGGGGATGCAAGTGGCCGTGAGGACCTTTCCAATCTGTATGTCTATAGGACTGTATGGAATGAAGAGCAATTACTGGATGAGGCCCTTCCAGAGCGAATTTCTCTTTCATATCTACAATCAGTCTCTGGAAGTGCCTATTTCTCTTCACTGGCTATAAAGGGAGCTCAGACACAAACATCTACATTGCATACATTTATATTTAATGCAGCAGATCCCACCAATGTGGTTCAAATGGAAAGCACATCTTGTGCAATTTAGTCTCAAGTATTTGCAAAAGTTTCAGTTTTGATAGTGCAGCAGGGTATCTCCTACTTACTGGCAAAGCAGAAGGATCTCTAAAACCATTGCAATGCATACGATGTTTATTAGAAATAAAGCATCTCTGATATCTGCTATTGAGTGATAATGTGCAAGGTTGGAGAGCATCCTCACAGTTTATAATTCAGTACACTTTCTGGTTGTCTGAAGACCAGATGTTTCAGCAAGAAGATGAGGAGCACTGAGTGGGCGGAAGATAGGGTGATAATGTAGAGCTAAAAATTGCACATTCTTCAGAATCTTATGTGACTATAAATCATGGTCAAAAAGCATCAGAGGCAAATTCCACTTACGTTCTCCCTCAGAATGAAAATGGATAACACTGAGAATAGCCATGGTCTGGTTTTGAGCAAATAAGAATTAATCAAGTAGTGGGATGAAAGCAAATATATTTGCATTTCAAGGTAGCATGAATTAAAAAATGAATTGAAGATCACCTTCTGCCATATTGTTACAATGAAATTGAAAGAATGAATGAGTACAGCACATCTTTATCAATGGACTTGATAGAATTAGTCTTTGGAGAAGCTAAAGATTTCTTCCTATGCATATGGAAAAAGCATAAACATCTGACTACCCATCCATCAAAAATTCAAGTCAAGGATTAATAAAGAGATCCTCTTCTCTGCCTTTCCTCCATAGTTTCATGCTAGGTGGGCCTCTTCAACAGGAGCAGAGATGGGATAGGTAAGTCTCTTCAGAAAATGGGTAACTATTCCCACTGTTTTCAGCTGTATGGTTCTTCTTGTGTTCCTTACAAACCTCAGCAATTTCAGGCAATAGCACTCTGTATGCCAATGTAGTTCACTGGAGATAGGACCACCTACTACTGTTTAGTACCCTCTTAACTTCATCTAGACTAATGGGTGGACAACTTGACATTTTTTTCTTTTTTTCCTAAAAAGCTCAAAGCCAGACCCCAGTGGTAAAATGCTGGCATCAACAAGGGTGAGGGTTTGGATTTCAGTGTGTCAAAAGTTTTCCCCTAAGTCTGACCTCTGGACACTTTTCCCTCACTCTGGACATTTTCGATGAGGATTTAAAGATTGTAGATGGACTTTACTTAGGACTGGCTGGCTCAAGGTCTCAGACAGTGTCCTCTGGCAGTGCTCGTCTCCCATAGGAACAATAATATTGTTGGCCAACAGCAAAATGATGTGACAAGATGATTCTTTCATAGACACTGGATTTAGAGACCATAGATACTTTTCCTTTAGAGATATGAAAGCAATAAACAGGATCAAAGCTTCCTTCTTGCAAACATTTACACATATGCTAAGTTTCATTCATCAGACTAGGTTAACTAACATCAGACACTTGTGTACATAAAGTTAAATGTGTGTGTAAATACCATCAGTATGGGGGGTCTAAAAGTAAAAGAAAGCCCTGAGGCAAACCGTTCAACATACTTGAGTGGGAGGTTTAGAAGTTACAGCTCAGCTCTGGTACTTGGCTTGTGTATATTCTTAACGCATTCGAACACGTGAGTACAAATTTAGCTTTGACATGAGCAGCGGAGGAGAGAGACTTAAGCAACAGCTTTTCACCACACGGCCAGGGCAGACTGAAAGCAGGAACATGCACAGTGACGGCAGCTCGGCACAGAGCAGCATTTTGGTAAAGGTCAGCAGAGATGTGCTGCCAAACCTCTGAGCCACCCGTCTTCAGACCAGCTTCTTAAAGGTTATATCTGCAAGGGAGGGGAGGGGTAGGGCAAGGGATCACGAGCGTGTTTCCGTTTTAGCACGAGGAGCAGAGCAGATCCTGTTGGCACCACGGGGAGGGGTATTATACAGATAAAACGTCCTTTAACCCTCCTGAAATGTAAATCTTTATGTGAGCATTGTCTCTCTCGAGAAGGAGCAACGCTCGGAGATTTGCACAGCCAAAGCAATTGCTGATGCTGTTCAAAAGCATTTCCTCCAAATACAGTGATTCTTCAACAGCACAAAAATCTGTAAGAGACATAAAAGAATTTCTTCTTTTTAAAACACATTTTTTGACTCTCTGCAAACCCAGAACTGAGAAATTGTATGAAAAATGTCAAATTTGAATGCAAGGCATGCTACAAAAACGCGTCAGTGTGTTTGAGTCTGCTTCATCTTTGCGGATAAAGCCAGTTAGCTTCAGACCTGATAGTAAGTCACGTGATTTTTAGAAGATAGCTTATCACACAGAGGAAGCGGATTCTGCCACTCATGGGTTTGTTAATGATATATACACAGTGACACAGGAGCTTCCTGCGGCTTCCTATTAGAGGCCAGGAAGGACGTAAAACCCATGTACGAGTCTGACAGCACTCCAAGTCTGACAGCGTGCTGAATAAACCTGAGTCATATGCATTGCAATAGCTCATTCCCTGGAAAAAGAGGGGTGCACTGGGAGAACGGGAAAGAAAGAAATGCTTTTACGGTTCTTGGTGTCATCAGGAAATGTTGCACACCAGGCAGTGTCAGAATGAATTTCGGAACATTTGGTAAAAGAGCATTGCAGTGGAAAGGCGATTACAAAAGAGAATATTGCTCCAGAACGCTTACAACAGGATTTGGGAAAGGACTTCCCGTGGCCTGAGCTGCACTAGAGATTTATTTCAAATGAGGGTATGATGTTCTAAGGTTTGATATGGTCTATTGGCCTAGATTTCTACGCACACTTGCCAGGATCAGTCCTTTAACGTGGGGGGCTCTTCCCTTCTCATAAGTCCCAAAGCTGCAAAATCATGAATGGCTCAAAACCCTGCCAAGTAGAGCTGAGCACCCCTAACTTTGGGTGGCTTCAGTAGGACTGGGATATATCCGAGATCCTGCAGGGTTCAGCCCCAAACCAGCGTCTTGACAAATTGCCAGACATAAGCAAGAACCTGCACATTTTAATAGATCTTTCTTAGAAAAACCTCTGCTTAAAAAGCTGAACAATTCTGGTAAGTAGGATTAAAGTACTGGTTAGAAATGAGTTCATTGAAGTGTAAAATCTCTGAGAAGAGATCATTACTTTGCCATTGAATGAAAGGGGACAGGATATCCTCTTTCTTGTGCAGTTTTACAATGATAAAACTCACAAGGTCTTGGTTCTAATCCTGACTCCTGCTCCTTGTACTGAACAATTCATTCTACCCTGTCTACACTCTCAGACTCTATGTTCCTTACACTGGTAGGGAATAGGGTGTGGGATTTTCAGAGAAAATCCCGTATTGTGTATATGAATAGCAGCTTTCTTGCTTTTGCTACAAGAAACAAATAATGAAAAACCACTCTTACGAGGGAGCAGGTTTTGCCTGTTCTGGGCCTCGGGAACCATCAAAGCTTTGAAGGTTGGATTGTTCAACAAGAGGTTCCAGACTAAGGCTGATGCCTTCGATTGCAAATGGGGGCAATGAAGTCCACTGCCTATATATTTTTACTGTGGGCCACCAAAATAAGAAGCTCAAATCTAGAATAAGAATCAGAACTTACTCCAAATTCAGGCTTGTTATTGCTTGTTCTCTGGTTCAGATACATTGCAAAGCCTCCATAACAGAAAGAATGGGGTCTTATTAACAGAAATAGTCCAGCAGTCAGAATTTAGAGGCTGGGATGAGTGAACAGGAATTACATTCCTTCTTGTGTAACTTTCACCAGTCACTTGAGGTCAGACCTGAAAAGGTGCTTGGGAACCTAAGCTTGACCTATTGCTTTCAGAGGACTTATGTCCTAACTGCTTTTGTGCATATGGTCTGTAGTTCCTCTTCTCTTTACGTGTAAAATAAATAAATAAATAAACTCTTCCCTCGATTCAGTCGTCTGTTGTGCAGACAAATATAGTGAAGATAATGCTTTGCTCAATACTGTATTGAAGATCTGATGCACATTTACAAAGAAAAGTATTATGTTTTTTTCCCCTTTATAGTGCTTTCTGAATTGAGTATAGACTGACTATGTGCTGGTAGAAATTGACAGCATGGTTCATGGTGGCATGTTCCATTAAACACTGTGAAGTGGTGAGATTTGTAACTCACAATGAAAGCTGTTGTCCCGGACAATTATTTTTCCCCCTTAGAAATAATTTTGATTAGTCATATCTTGGATATCAGATAGTGAAAACAGTTATCTTTGGCTGTTTTCAAGTGTTATTATGAGCTAACTTAATATTTAAAAAGTGACTCAGAAGCCCTGGACACTCATCTTTGAACCTTTGACATGGTTCAGAGGGCCAATTCCATCCCCTCAACAAGCATCGTTGGGTTGTAAGTTGCTCGTTTTCCATGTGATTTATGTCATCCATGAAGGAAAGGCTGTGGATGAGCAGAGGAGCAACACAGGTCCTTAAAATGAGCAAATTATTTTTCCATGGAGCCCAAAGCTCCACAGAAAATCATACCAGACACTGAGGCCTGCTTTGCCTCTCCTGCACACAGTAGTCTCCTAGAGATTAATGTCATAATCATGCCCTTTAAGGATTTAGTGTCATTGGCAAAAGACCATCCACAGCTCCAGTGTTGGGAACAACTAACTTTTCTGGCACGGTGACACTTTCTACCAGAAGAGTGACAAAATACAAAGCGTTCTCAGGGGCCAGCATGGGACAGACTCCCACAGGAACAAAGAACCCTCAGAAATATTGCAACTCTCTATTCCAAACACAACACACATTTTTGACCTCCCTTCTCTAAAATAAGTACAGGGAAACATGTATCCTTAAAAAAAAAAAAAAAAAATCCTTCCAAAACAAAACACTCCACTGCATCCCCTTTCCCCCCAGAGAGAATGAGAGAACAAACACATGATGCATTAGTCATAATTATAAGACCAGAGGAGACCATTGTGATCGCCTTGTCTGACTTCTTGCGTAAGAGGCCTTTCGACTTCTGGCAATTAATTCATGCTTGAAATAAAGAAAAATGTACTGTGGTGATTTAAAGAATTTCTACCAATGGAAATCCAACCACATTCCCTGTTCCGAGCATTTCCAATGACTTGTTTCACACCCCTATTCCAAATCTGAATTTTCCTAGCTCCAGCCTTCAGATCCTGTTCTATTTTTGTCTGTAAGACTGAAAATCCTCCTAAATCAGGCTCTGAAGTAAGTGCTGTGAGAATCTGATCAAACCACTTATTTCCTCTTGCTTTCATAGCTGCACAGTCTGAACACCTGATCACTTTCGCTACAAGGCAAGTTTTTCTGGACCTCAGTTATTCTTGGTTCTTTTAACTGAACCTTCCCATATTTGCTTTTTTTTTTTTCAATGTAGGCACTAGAAATGGATATCCCTTACTAGAGACAGTCACTGTCAGACAGAAACAGAACGAAGTCTTCGGTACTTCTCAATTTTCCCCCCTTATGCTCTCTGAGACTCCATCGGATGATTATGTTCAGCTGAATAGCCACCTCCCAAGTCTTTTCCTGCTTTGGTACTTTCCATAATCTTCCTCATTTTGTAAGTGTGACTCTCAGTTTTGATCCTGTATGTATGATTTTATGTTTTCCTATGTTGTAAACTGTCTCCTTCACTCTTTGCCATTTTCCCAGTCTTTATGTCATCTGTACATGACTAATTATGATTTTTAGTGACACCAAGGCTTTGATAGGATTGCCAAACAGCATGTGGTCGAGAACATATCCCTCCAGAACCAGACACGAAGGAAATGAGCACGGAATGAGAGTAGAGGTGGTAGAATATGGAAAGGCTTGTTTCTATTAAGTTTTGTCATTTCTGAATATTATATTTGGAAATAGATGTTAATCTCCAAATGCAGACAAAGCTTCTTTGTTTAACTTTCTGTTACATGGAACATAAATGCTGTCTAGTGTCAGCACCTCATCACATCAAGTTTGCAGAGTACCTTATTTCACTTTTGGGTAGATCACCCCTTGAAACATGACAGGTTTGCTTCTCTGGGCGTAAGTCCAATGATTTTTTCGCTCTCTCCTCTTTGCATAAAGGACAATCCTTGTGCGAGTTGTGTGGGGTCTGGTACCCCTGGAGCAGGCACTTGGCACGCCTCTTCCGCTGGCTGCTTAGAGGTGTGGGAGAAGATGCAGTGTCACCATTTCAGTCCCTGCTCTCTGGTTCTGGATCTGCCCACAAAGCTGGAGAGAAGCTTTTGAGCTGATCTGAAGCTGGGCTTGGCCTGAGGCTGCCTAAACCAGACTTGTCTTCTGGAAAGTGAGAGGATATTCACCAAGGTCTGTGTTCCCTCGGGCACAGGCATAGGCATCGCGGGAGCACCACTACAGTCCCACTACACCAGGCTCCTGAGCAAAGCTGTCAGGCCACAGACCCCCCAGCCCTGCTGCTAAACCTCCGTCCTTGATCCACGTCACCCCACTTGGGGACACAACTATAGCACCCTATCAGCAGGGGGAGGAAACAGTCTTTTTGGTAAAAACACCCTCCTCTTGAGGTCATGGCTGCTTAGTGGTGGCAGAAGCTAGACTGGCTCTGGGTCACTGAAGCATTTAAGTCATTGCCAAGGGCTCAGTGCTCCGAAGGCCCTAGGTGCCTCTTGTAGTCCTTTCTGCCATCATCCACGCTAGCAGTTGTTAGCTCCACCTAAACCAAAACAGTGACTTCTCCTTCTGCTGCAGGATCTGACTCAACTATTCCAGACACACGGCTTTATCATCCTACAGCCTTCTTTAATGTGAAGCTATAGATGAGTTTATCAAGTCTAGTTGGCACAAAGCAGGACATTAGCACTTAGAGCACTGATTAGAAGTAACCAAAAAAGGAGTAACTCAAATACAAGAGCCTCGTATTCCTCACAAGCTCATTTCCAGCAAATGTTGTATTCCAGTTGACAGATCTTTCTCCCAAGTTATTACAGGCAACATCTTTTTCTTTGATCTCCAGCCATTAGAGATAATGATATGTGCTGGCTTACCACAAAGCCCTCTGCGCACACATAGCTTTGACCTCAAAACCAACGCACTGGTTTGGTCAGTGAGGAAAAAACTAACCTCAGCCCCAGAGAGTAGACAATCATATGGGAATGTCCCAAAACAAAGGTTTTCATACTGTGAGTCTGGGGTCTGAACCAGAAACAAAACGGATTAGAACCCGAACGACCAGCCTGCCTGAAACACACCAAAAACAAAAGCCTAATTTGAGAACTATATCACAGCTATCAAAAAAAGGGCAAAGGTTTTTTTTAAAAAAAATCAGCTACGCATGCAAATAGTTTCATGTTTCACTTTGCATTCCTCAGTGGCTATAAATTAGTTTACTGAGGATCTGGTATACATGTGCACACGTATAAATAACCCAGGCAGATAGCAGAGTGCTGATAAAAATTTAAAGGCAATTCCCAGTTGAAACAAATTGCAGGGGGCTTGAATAGTGGCCCTGTGGGGTTAGCATGTGAATTGCGTCTGTGAGCCAAGGTAGAGGCAGTGTTTTTGCATTTGGAAACCAGATGGTTATAGAATTTGATCCAGAATATTTAATTGTTCTTGGCTTTAATTCCTAATTTTCCTCATTACACAGGGACACATCTCAGAAACATGCAAGCCAAATTTTACTCTCATTCATACCAGTTCAACCCCAAAGAGGTCAGCAAGACCTTCCAAAAGCTCCTCCATGGGCTTGTCAGGAATGGGAGTGCTGAGCCCAGTTGACCCCCTACAGCTTCACACCTGTCTGACTCATTTGTCTCTTCAGTTCCTTGAAATCCCAGATACTGTGTCTAATGCCAAGAGGAAGCCTATTTCTTAGCACTCTCGCACTGAACTATTTGTCTGAGCCCTTTTCTGTCAAGCTTGCTCTTCTCCGTTCCTTAAAGGACAGTGTGTTCTTGCAAAAGTTATATTTGGAAAACACCTACTGTTAGGCCAGCAGTTTCATGGACTTCACCAGGGATGCCAGGAATCAATGTTTCTACAGGATTTCACCTTTATATCATTGCCCCATTTCTTTCGTGTGAGTTTTATTAGCTATGTTAAGCAGCTGTTTGAAGGAACTGGGCTGCCACTACTTTGCTTGAAGGAGCACTCCTCTGCCAACGCATCCAAGAGGGCTAGTTTAGTGGTCTGCAGAAACCAGGTGCCTGGTTACAGTCTGGTTTAGTGTGATCCTTGTTCTCCAGATACGTCTCACTTGGAGACAGTCTCCTCGCTCAATCACACTTGTAAAACTGAGTTTCATTCACAGAATGTAAGACCAGAACAGGTCAGTTTGATCTTTCAGTCTGATCTTCTGTCAAATGCAAGCAACACGCTCCTCTGGACAAGATCCTATTTGTGCCAAAGTGTATTTGTAAGCAAAACATCCAGTTTTGACTTAAACGTGGCCTTGACGGGACATGCTACAATAGGTATGTTTTTCCTGATTAATCGTGCATGCTGTTAATAATGTGTATGTTAATTAGTGATATCACTGATAAAAAATGGGTTAACAAGGATTGTTTAGATTTAAGATTACAACCTACAGTTTTGTTCCTCCTGGCGAAAATCATGCTGCTGGCTCATGCTCTTGGCCAAAATTTTTATCCTGTTTGAAACACCAGAGAACTGAAGAATTTCAGAAGCAAGGCTCCTGAAATGCTCTGCCTCATCCTTGAGTTTGTGGTGACCTCCAGAATCGGGACTGAGGTTCAGAATGGGTTCACAGTTCCCCTTCCCCACTATCAGAAAGTTTGAGATGGAGATGAAGTTTGGAGATGAACAAAATCATGTTGTTTGGTGCTTAAAAATATTGATAATGTTATTTTTGCAATTTCCACTCACAGTGCTTGCATAATAAACATTCCCCCCCGTGGTTTGACAGCAAAGTCTGAGCTCAGGACTCAAAGCCTGGTTTCCACTATTGAGTCTAAGGGACAGGCCACCAATAACCACATTTAGCCTTGAAAAGCCAGTCAATAAAGAGTGTAACACGTCCTATTACATTTGCTGGTTGTCTCATGTCCTCTCACTTCATAATATTCTTACTTATTAGTCTCATCTATCTGTTACATCATCCTTAAGCTTGTTGAGAAAAAGATTGTCACTGTTTAGATGTTTCTGTGTTGCCTAATATAACAGGATCCAATCTGACTATGCCTGTATACGATAGGACGATCAATCCTATTGCAACTCTGCCAACTGGTTGTGCGCGTGCACACGCACGCACGCACACACACACACACACACACACACACACACACACACACACACACAGAGACATACACACACACACACACACACACACACACACACACACACACACACATACACGCACACACACATTTAAGGTAACGTGATCTTTTTTTCCTGACAGCCATCTGAAGTACAGCAAAAAATCAGTAACAATATGTTTGTGGGGGAAATTCTGAGCAAGGAGACTGCATGTGAAGAGTTTATGTTAAAACCTACAAATATTGTTTGAAAAAAACAGTTCAGGGTTTTTTTATCTTTGCTTGGATTTGCAGAGCCAATGGTATTTCCCCTTCACATTCTGTATTCTTTTGAGGTTATTGGGACTTTCTGCCAGACTCGAGACTATCTCAGTTTCATTTCCCAAAGACCACATATTTTATGTGAATTGCGGTTACCCCATAATGTTGCTCTAAAAGTTCCTTTGGAAGAGAAAGAAATTTATGTCCTCACCAGACAAGTTTCTGGTCTTATCTGTTTGAGTTCAATTAGCTTGGAAACACCTTACCTGTACAATCTCTGCCAGGGAACCTCCCAGCAGGCATTTTGAAGGCAAAGTGCCCAGTAGATGAGTGTTTCTGTGAGAGAAGAAGAGCACAGTCATATTTACTGTTAGTATTAAATCCTACTCTTCTTTTGGTTTTGATTTGTTTCTGAAATTTCTCAATTCACTAGGAATTTTCTCTTAACATGCTGGAAGGTCAACACTCTACTAGATCTCAAGAAACTGGAAAAAGAAGTTTCAAAAGTTTGAAGGCTAGATCTACAGAAAAATAGAGCACCTTGTTGTTACTTTTGACAGCAGTGTAATGCCCAAAACCTCCAATTAGCTGCTCACTAACCCTGAAGATCCCTAAAATCCCATTTGCACCTATGTTTGTATCAGTAGCACTCCATAGCTGCCTACGATGGTCTGCTGATGGTATGAGAGAACTGTCTAGGTCTTGACATCATCTTTTAGTACCAAGCTCACCCCTAAAATTCAATGATACTCATAAATCAGATGTTTTTCTATCTCCTCTTCAGGGTCCAGTCTGGTAAACACTCTCAGACTTTGCCCTGTCCCACAGAGTAGCAGTGGGGAGACATGGTGCTGGGATGTCCTTCAAGGTACTGTAAAGGCACTCTTATTTCAGGGTAGGAACTGCGTTCTCCAGCCACCTGAGGGAGAGGAGGGACCTGAATCCAGTCTTCCTTGTCTCCACGAATGCCCTGTCTTTGCACTACATTTTCTATTAGCTCTCTTAGGTATCTCTCTGCTCAGCAGCACAGTGCTTGTCCTTGGGGCACCACACCGTGTGGTAAAACCCCAATCCAACATTAGCTGCTCAGGAGAGGTTGGCCACCTAAGAAACTCTTACACCAAGCAATCCTCTCTGTAAATCTGTCCCTGGCAGACACTATTTACCAATGTTACTAAAATAGCACCCAGAAAACCCATCCCTTGGGGTAGGCACTATAAAATAAACTGAAAGGAAGTCCCAGAAGGCTCTGTCCAAAGAGATTGCAGCTTAATCAGACAGTAAGTGAATAAGGCAAAGAGAAGAGGTAGTTTTCCCAAGGTTGGCAAACAGATGACGGAACAGGAAGAGGCCCCCGCCTTCCAGTTGTGGGGCTGGTGTGATACTCCGTGTCATACCATGATTATCTTGCGTGACTCAGCACGTTATCCGATAATGCACTGCTCATTTAATCCTCACACCAGGCATCCAAAAAATGTGTCCAGTTTCCCGAAAGCCAGGCTGACGTTTTCCTCTGGGCCTCTTCCCGTTTGTACTATTTCCTCTCAGCAAAGCTTGCAAATAACCCCTTGCATTCTTTTATGTTTACAGCCTTCATATGTCGACTGACTGCTATCCTATGTTCCTCCTCGGTCATCTCCGTGCCAAGCTTTACATATCAAACTCTTTAATCCTTCCTCGCACGTCTCTTGCTTTCCAGGAATATGGTTCCCAGAAATGAATGACTTGCTATGTGCAGATCTACCACAGCTGTAGAGCACACGCATATCTGCAGCTTGGGGAAGGGCTGTGAGTGAAGCTGGGTTTAGCCATCTTCTCCCTGTCCTCCCTTCTGGGTCACGTTGAGCATGAAGGATGACTGCAAAGACTCCTTCCAGCCATCCTTCAGAGACAGGAACAGACTGGTGTCTTTCAGACAAACTTCTCTTGAAGTTTCAAGTAGATTTTGGAGCAGTTTCGTCACACTAATGGCACAAAGGTTGTACCTCTGCCTTTAGGTAGGATAGTCACAGGGGAGATCTGAATCTCATGTAAAATGCCTCAGCAATGTCAAAGGTTAACAAGACAATGGTCTGTTTCTGAAGAGCAGCATGATAGCTATTGGTAACCAGAAAGCAGAATACTAATCTTAAGCCAGAGTTGTAAATACTTTCTTAAATTAAAACTCAGCTTTTGGTTCACTTTGACTTGCAAGGTCATTTTGCTATTGGTTATTGGAGGATTATGGGAACTAGTTTGGGAATCCTGAAATGAACTGTAGCAATTATTTTCTTAAAAATTATCACTGGAACTATATTTTGGAGTTGTCATTCTCCTATTCAAATAGTATGCAACATGAGAGCTTAAGTGATACCATATGAGCAAAACATCAAAAAAAAAAAAAAAAAAAAAACAGAAGCAGAGACCAGTACAGACCTGAATGAAGAGTATGAGAACAACCAAGTTTGTAGCAGCACCTTCCAGCCGAGAGGTCTCTGAAGTTACGAGTAGGGTTATGAGACGGGTTGAAATTCAATTATTTTTGAACTGAGAACATCAGGCAGATTAACAAGGAGTTAAATTTCAGAACAGGAAAAACAAGAGGAAAAATTGGAACTGCTGCCACAAAATGAAAAATTTGCAGTGAAACTGGTGTTTTCTTACAAATAATAATGGAGTCTCCGAAATTTTGACTGATTAAGGAACAATACTTCAACCAAACAAGGATTAATTTGTAACAACTGCATTTGAAATAATTGCATCTTTCCTACAAGAAATAGCTAAATCCTCTCTTGGCAGCATTTTGATAGAGGCCTCTATATTTTCTACAAATGTGGATGAGTTAAATTAGAGTCTTCCTAAGAGTCAGACAGTGAACATCTGGTTTGCATCACCAAGATCTTAAGTGTGTGTTTGCATGTGTGCAAAATAACTTCATTACTAACTCCCCGTCCCTATTGTTGCTTGTCTTCCCTCTCTACTTTGAGACCAGGAAAAAAAAAAAGAAAAAAAAAATCACATGCTCTGTGATCTCAGCACTTTTCTGAGAAGACCTAAGTTTCTCACAGGTTCCCTCTGAAAAACTGCCTAATAGAATCAGAAGGAGGAGAAATGAGAAAGTCATGAGATTAGTCATTGCCGTAAATTTTCCATCCCCAAAACATGTCAAGTTTGGAGCTTATTTTCTAGCTGAAGACTTCTTTTAGAGGGTTAAAAAAAATCTTATCTAACCTAAGCCTGTCCCTTTCTCCCAGACTTCACAGCTGTATTCGGCTAAGAAGTTTGTCTCAGAGGTCACCAGGCTGGCTGAGTTGTTTGCTAGTAGACGCCCTTTTGGTTCAGATGATTATCATCTGCTTTATCAAGAGAAGAGTCTATGAACTTAGTGCTTGGAAGAAAAAGCTTTTAAGTCCCTGAGGAGCTTAGACAAAAATGTCTAGGCATGGCTGACAATAAAAATGAGGAGTGGGAAATCAGAAATCAGAAGACAGAAACTAAAAAAACTGCTGGCATAGAGCCATTACTGCTTACCCACAGGAACAACCTCGGGGATGAATCTGACCCACTTACATATAGCACATATATATGTATATATGCATGTGTATCACATATACTCGATATCCCCTATTCTGGATTGACTCCATATATATAAAGTCTCTTGGGCAAATAACAACAGTCCTGCAGGCAGGGGCTTTGGGGTCGAAGCTGGGGTGGGCAGAGGGAGGAGGAGCAGCTGAAGGGGGCAGGTGGGTCTCCTAGACCCCCCTCCACCACCACCTTCCTCAGGATGCACCCCAGCTCCGTAGGTGCAGAGTGTGTGTTGCATCAACGCTGGAGATGGCTTAACCTCTTCTGCTAGCCCGCCTCAGGACCAGACCCCTTCCCCAGCCAGTGGAATTAAAAATGCCGTCTCAATAACGAAGCGTGCAGCTCAGCCAAGAGACAAACCTTCGCACAGAAGAGGAATGGGACACAAAGTCCAAATGTCCTGACACCACTTATTACTCCATTTATTATGCTCTGAGAAACTAACTGAAGAAAGTGAGAACATTTATGAAAAATCACCTGCATGTTGCTTTTCTTTCTACTTTGGCTGCTCCACATTGGGTCAGGTCACATATCAAGGTCAGGACATCAGAGGCACTGGGACCTGCTCTCAAAGTGCAAGCTGATGACCTTGGATGCATGTGGAAAATAGCACAATTTGTCATGCAGAACCTATGATTGCATATTCCTTCCTTTAATCCCAGACCTTCCTCTCCGTCTTTCTGGGCCCAGGATTTCTAATGGACAATTAAGCTGACTCTGAGAGTGTCCAGTTCCAAGTACCGCAAACTCTTTCTTTGAAAGAGGCAGGTGTGTTCTTCCTGTTGACGATACCTCCAGGTGTCTGTGGCACCTAAAACGCCTCTCCTCTGGAGGATCTAGCTGTAATTACATTAGCACTACCTACCGGGAGTTTCACACACTCCCCCAGTGCCGTCAGCCAGCTGCATGAACAAAAGCAAACTCATCATCTGCTTGCTTGGAGGCTGGTGCCATTCAGAAAATTCTGCTGGAGAAGAAAGGGCATTTGTAAGGACAACCCTGAAGTAGCACTTCATTTTTCAATAGTGAACATTCATCATTGTTTTCTTTGCCAGTAGAAATGTATAAAGCACAGATGATAAACAGCTCTCATTTGACTTTTGGTTCTGTGGAAATACATGTGGTTCCAATTCATCTGCCCCAAATATTAGAATATTTTTCTGAATATGTGTCCTGGTATGCATAGTTATCAGTCTTGCTTCTTGTACCACACCCATGGGGTGATCAGCTAACCTCACGAGAAAAAGCAGTGGAAGAGCGAAGGGGAAGAAGCCTATTGTTTCTGAGCACGAAGATGTCTTTCTTCTAAAGTATTCCCATTGAAGCCTGAGGCCTGGTAAAGTAAGACAATGATCCTTTCACTGGCCCAGAGGCAATGACAGTGAAGAAGCAATGTACTGAAAATAACACCATACTTTGCTTTCCCTACTGACCTGGACAATGGCAACAACAGAGATTTCCAGACAACAAGTTACCAGATAATTACTTATCTGACAATTGCTAGGACTGCAAACCACTGTTGTCAGACTCTGACACCCAGGTTGTCTCTCTCTGTGCCAGTTCAGATGCTGGTGCAATGAGACATAAAGTGGAACTGGGACTTGAGCAACCAGCAAGAGCTTACCTGGGTGATAAACAGGAGGTGGTGCTGACTTGTAGATGCACCAGATCCACCCAGGTGAGTTATGACAACACCAAAAGTCAAGTAGAGAATCAAACGTGGCACCATATTGACCTTCCAGTCCAAGAGTTAATAAATACTTCCCCACCTGCCCACCTTGTCCCAAAAAAAAATTCAAAGCAAAGCATGCAGAAAACCTCCATCATTGTAGATGGCACATTTAGGAGCTGGCAGAGCTTTCCTTAGCATGGGTGAGGTCCCGTTCCTGGCAGTTTTGTTATTGTCACCGCTGTTTGGTTTTGCTTCGTGAAATAAATGCTGATCTTTCCTTCAGAGCATCAGTGTCTAATGGAATTTATCTGTGGTGGTTTGCATTAAACCAGCAGCTCACTCTACACTCCACTTCAAGGCAAGAATGCGGTGGGAGTAAACTATGTTCGCTGATTTAAAACCATTTTCAATTGACCAGTCTTACCTTTTTGACTCCATTAACTGAGTATTATTCATTTCTCCTTTAGCTCAGCTTGAATCCTAGGAATTTCTATGGGCTTCACCACTTCAGGCATTCTGGCTGAGAATTACTATAATTTTTTGTGACCCTGCATCAGGTCAAACTTGCTCAAGAAAACACAGCCTGCAGTTATTTTGAAGGTGTCTCGTTCAGCTCTGTGGGCTTTGCGATAAGAAACCCTCTGCAATAAAATTTATCAAACTCCTGTGGTTCACAGTTTTCTAACCAACGGGAAGCTGTGTTTGGGTTCATAGCTACTCCCTCTGCCCAAATAACAGCAACATGAGTTTAACACTTGTAGTCACGACAAATATTGGGGAGAGCTTTCTGAATTTTTAGCATGTGAGTTTTTTCAGGGCACAGCTTCTTACAGTTTCAGGGGAAGAGCAATCTTCACTCATTGCTCTGGGTTAAGCCTCCAAGTTCATAAGGATATTATGGGACATTTAGCATCTGGTTCAGCATGCATTCCCATTGATAACCATTGTGAAGAGAAAAGGTCACATTTTTACTGTATTCAGCCTATCTAATAAGTGTTGCTGATGTTGATTTTGTGTGTGTTGGTTTTGTGGGGGTTTTTTTGTGTTGTTTTGTTTGTGATATTGCACTCCCTGAAAGCACTTGCATGGCAGCACTCGTGATGCTGAAACAGGTCTGTTGAATATTACCAGTTTTCTTATCTATAGCTTTGTTTTGGTTAGGAGAACAATTTTCTTCCTCCCCCAAAAAAGAAAAAAACCCTGCTATAATACCACCTATGACCATCAATATTTCTCTCAGTACAAAAGTGCTAGATGTCAAAAGAGATAATCTCATTTACTTGCAGTAAATGTGCTGTACTTAAATAAGCTTTAGTGCTCCTCTAGCTCTAATAGAGGCTCCACTGTTTTCATTATATGCACAGCAGCGCAGCCTTATGTATAGATAAAGTCTCTGGTGAAAGACTGTCACACAAAATGACAAGGAAGTCTTCCCAGATGCATGGTTGAGCCATCCTTGCGGGTACCCAGGTGTAAGATTTGTAAACCTGGTAGGAAATTTTAAAATAAATATGAGGAAAAGGAGATGTTCCATATCCCTCAGGAGGTTTGCAGGACGAAGGGCCCGACAAGTCTCCTCGTGCCAGCATAAGGAGAGGGTAACGTAGCACACTTTTGGCCCAGAGGCAGAATTCTTGCTAAGCTGAATGTTTCACCAAAGACATACTAGGTTTCTAGGAAACAAACACCAAGAAACCAGAAAGACCACATCACCTTTTACTCATTTCTCCCAAGAACTTACCCTTGTGTATATACGCCGCAAGAATCCTTTCACTTCTCAACAGCCGCCAACAGAGCTAGCAGCAGTTTCTCCATTGTTATCACAGAGATGACATTGTTCATTCCCATTGATGAACATCTGGGTCCAATCACAAATACATCCTCCAAGGAGCACAGATCATGAATCAGCAGGCTACTTGAAAAGAAATCCAGCCCATCAGAACTGCCAGGTCTAGAGCATGATCCACCAATACATTATCTCATTTGATTCTTTTTCTCCAACTAATCTTAATTTCTATCATTTATATTTTGTCTCTGTGGACATGAAAATTAAACATGGTTTGTTATTTTCTGCCAGGGATAAATAATTATTTCCTTTCTTGTACTGCGAGAGTCCAGTAGGGCAGGCTAGTTACAGCAGGATGAGTTTTTTGAAGCCTAGTGCAAGAAATCATATAAGAATTTGGAGAAGCAAGGAATACCACCTATTTCTAAGCTTATGAAAAAGAAGGTTCTCTCTGGTGGTAGGAGCACAGCTCCAGCTCCCTTTATTCTCCCATGTAAATGCCCCTCTTCTCCTGGGGCACAGCTACCAGCCTCCCTTGGCCACAGTGTCCTAATGGGATGTGAGACCTTCCCTATGTCACACTTGTGCTGGGAAGATGACCATGTGAGAAAAGAATGAGATGAGGTGAAGACAGAGACCATACTGGTATCCAGGAAAATCACCACTAAATCATGTGTTTATTTTATGCTCTCATAGTTATGAATGTGAATGTGTCAGGCTAAATTCATATACATAAGCGTATGTGTATGTGTGTGTGGGGGGCGAGGGTGCATATTTAGTCACTTTGATCTATGCATTCAAGGTTCCTAATTTAGGACCCTGTTCCGCTATAGGTCCCCTCCATAGTCAGTAGAGAACCAGATGCCCTTGGATGTCATGTCTTAGAGCATTCATCTGGTGGTATAGTAATATGTTCCTAAATAAATGTTTACTATGTACTGTACTGGATAAAATGTCAGAAATGAGGCCTAGCCCTTGACCCCAGATTGTCCACCCTTGTTCCTTGTTCCCAGCTCCCTGGCTGTGTTCAGGTCTGCTCCTGCTAGCTCTGCCCAAGAGAAGAACTGGTCATGCAGTCCTCCAACCCCCCTTCAGCAAGCCTTGCACCTTCACACTCCCTCACATGCCCTGATCCTCCACCCAGGGCACTCAGCACCTTTGTGGTTTCATCCCACCAGCGCACCAAACTGGTGGGATCAGCCATGCCTATGTTATTTCAGATACTTTGGATGTCTTGGGGCCACAGAGCAACACATAGAGCCCAGCGAGGAGTGAGGGTCATGTAATTTCAATGCAAGCTTTTGGGTCTATAGAGTGATAAGCATAAGCAATGGAATATCATCCTGAGACTGGATCTGAATCCCTGTCTCTCTTCGGCTTAGTGGCATGGAAGTTATATACTTTCTATTAACAACTGAGGGAGCCTAGGGTGACGTGATCATGATTCTGAAAGCACAGCTCATTGCCTATATTTAGGCAGGATGAATCCAGGCCCTTCTTCTACGATGTTTACACTGCCTTTAATTTGTAGCTTGAACCAGAAGACAGTAATTATGCATGCCCCGGATGGGGAGAGATGTTTAAAGGGAAATTTGGTTATATAAGGAACCCTGTTGCTTGCCTTTTCTGCCTGGCTGTTTGTTCATTTCTCCTATAGAAGGAGCAGGAAATCTTTAGGGACTGGTTTTCCCTCCTCTGCTTTTTCCAAGAAACTGCACCTCTTTGATCTTTTTTAGTCTTGCAAAACCTGAGCTTGACCTTGTTCCGACTGAAAAAAGTGTCAGACTCACAGGGTCAGATCCTTATCTCGGTGTAGATTGGGACACCCTCTGCACTTCAGAGAAATTCCCCTGATTTACACTTCTTATACATCTCAGTCCTCAAAGTCTTCATACGAGGTGGGATCGTGTGTCACCGACCTCAGTCAGTAAATTACTTAATTAAAAACAGTCATTAAATAATCTCGAGTCTAATGTTTATTTCTCCAGGCCGATCTGTTTACACTGCTTGTTGCTGCTCTGCGTGCCAGAGCAATGGGAGGCTGCAGCGAGGCCGTTTTTGCAACGTGTTTGATTTCAGTGCCCTTGCTGCAGCTGAAAGTCTTGGGTGTGTTTGCTCTTTTGGAAAAGTGCGGTCTGATGCTTAGATGGGGAGAGGGAAGCAGAGCCAAGAACAGTGAAAAGCATCAAAGGTCATATCTCCAGTGATCAGACTCTTCTCCTCTCCCTTTCACAACGTGCAAGTGTTACCTTGAGTCTAGGATTCGGAATAAAGCAAGCTGCTGTGTCAGCAGAAGAGCCTGTGCTCTCCTCAGGATTGAGGATACGCTGGGGATTCCTGCAGTCAGAGAAGGACCAAGTCACCTACAGCTTTTCCCTCAGCTGGAGCCTTCATCAGGACTTTCTCTGAGCAGTCCATTTCCGCGACATTATCTCTGGATGACGTTAGCTGTTGGGTTTATAAACAGGGGACTGGCAAACAGGTCCCTCCACGCTCATAAACCCAAATTCACAAAGCTGCCCTTCCTTAAGAAACAGGCCAAATCCCAAGGCTGACCGTGTTGTGTGTCTCAAAACAAAGAGAGGGCCTTTCCACCCTGCAGCTTCGACGGGCAGCTCTGTGAGGCCCTTAGCAGGTTTGTCCGGGGACTCCAGCCTGAATTTTGGGTGCTCAATTTCTCAGGCACCTCCATGTCTCGGCTCCCCAGAAGCAACGGCTTGCTGAGGACTCGCTCCTTCCCATGGCCATCGACCTTGGCAGCACAGGATCAGGGTGCAGGTCCCCCCAGCCGGTCACGCAGGGCTCAGCTCTCCCTCCACGATTGCAGTTCACTGTTAGGGAGCAACCTCACACCTTGCTGTGCCTTTCTTCCCCTTGGAAAAGGGGAATAGGGAGGACAGTCTTCTTCACGAATACTTTATGTAGCTGTGTGCAGTAAAAGTGATTCAGGTCGCTGGGGGACTGAAACTTCAGAAGCACAACCACTAAGAAGTTAGCACATGCCATTTTCAACTCGCAGCTATTTTTCCCCAAAGTGACTGCGTTTATGATATTAAATCCCATCTCCTTCCACAAAGGCATCCCTCCAACCTCCTTATTACACATTAGAAGAGAAAGACTTTGCTCATTCTCTCAGGTGCCGGCAACTGATGGTCAATTCATAAGAAGGAAGGGGAATGTGAATATGTGTGTTGGGATATATTTTAGAAGAGCCACTTAAAAATGTAGTTTGCAACACAGTTCTGCCAGGGATGGGTTCTAAAACGTTAAGGCTATTCTTTCAGGAAGGTCATGCTGTCATAACAAACATTTCACCAAAATAGAAACAATACCCTGGGAATCTGAACAACAGAGTGGAAAGTCAGCTTCCTGGCAGATATTTGTAAAGTGCTTTGAAGATGTAAAGAAGGACATTGCTACTAAAAAGTATTTATTCCCCTTTTTTGTACTATTATGTTGACAAGCTTCATTTTTTTCAGTGTGTAATGATAGAGGCGACATCTTCTCCACACTTGGGGATAAAAAAAAAACATACAAGAAAAACTCTGAGATATGTCTTCTATCAGCAGGAATATAAACAGCACTGATTTATGTATAGATTTTTCCATGGCTCTCATCACTGTGGTATCTGAATGACTTTACAGACATTAAACAGCTACAATAATTTTGTGAAACAGTAAAGAATTGTTATGAGCATTTTGCCTAGAGGGAATCGAAGTACAGAATTAATTAAGCAACATGAAGTCAAATAGCAAATTAGATCCTGAATGCTGATCTCTCAAATTCCAGTTTAGTTTCTTGTATAAGCTAAAAGAAAAGCAAATATGGGCCTTATACAGAAGATATTTAATGTAGTTCTTTGGCCTGAGTTGTCAAACTCAGATCAGATGGTCATAAAGGTCCCTTCTAGCTCCAAAGCCCAGGAAATTATTAACTTTCTCTAATTCCTTTGTATTTGAGTAGAAACCATTTGGTCTGTGTCTAATCCCCCAAAACAAGGCTTACATAAGTGGTGAGTGGGTATTTGGGTCTATCCCAATGTCTTTTTGGCCCCTGATTTCAGCCACACTTAATGGAGGGGTGAAGTTCTCAGACATGTTACGTTCCCACCAGCTGTGTGAAGACCGGCAGCTGGACAGAGACGAGACTACAGACGCTCGTCGGAGAACCCACATGGCGGGAGAGAGATGGAGAGAGCAGCTTTATAAATGACCCCACCACAAGAAAAATGTAAATCGGAGCTCACGGGCTTTTCAGGCACCAGAGGCAATCAACCAAGAGACACAGATCAGTAGAAAACTTGGCTTTATCATTTCCGGTGCTTGCAGTACTACTGGCATTTCAAAAAATTTGACATTCACCTTTTACACTGCAAGCCATTTCTCCCCCAGAGAGGGGTTTATCACTATTCATTTTTAGCATCAATGGAGCATGATAACAGAGTCTGGCTGTAGATGAGACACCATCTGATGTCCAGTCGAGTCTCAGCCCAATTAGTCATTCAGAAGACAGATCTGGGGCTGCTTTATGTTTGTTCTTCACCTCTGATATCACTTCCCGCTACTCTGAGACAGCTCTCCAGCAGCCAGAGCTGTGCCTCCCTTGGGTCATGCGCCCCACGTAATCCAGCTGTCCGTAGGGCTTTATATCAGGAGCAGGGGCAGTCAAACCTTGATACCTACGGGCGCTCATGAGAAGGTCTGTGTCTCTGAGGGGTGGGTGAGCCAGTTCTCCCATGTCCTAGCACGGCCCGTTCTCTCCAGCAGGATTTCTCTCCACCAGCCCCACCGTTTGGGGCTGATTTCACCCTGCTGTGGTGGAAGGGCAGCCGCGGTGCTGGGAAACTTCATCAGACCCCTGATATAATAGGAACGGTGTATTTTTATGTGATTCAAGTTGTATTTCATGTTGATGAAATGGTTCCTACCATTACTGTGAATTCAGCTTATTATTCTACTTGTCCCATATAACTCCCATACTGGGAAAGACATGGAAGTGAGACATGCTGGAGAAAGGAGGGGAATGATAAATCCCTGGTTCAGGGATACATGGTTCAGGCGAAATCCAAGAATATTTTTTTTGCTTTGGGCCCTTTTGCTAGGAAAAGAGTAGTAACAAATTATCCTGTCAAGATACCTAGAAGGAGCTTTACCAGCTCCACTTAGGTAATGAGAGTTTCTATGGAGAACAGAGGGGAGAGCAGCTTTCTTGACCCGTTTTCCCCTTGTTAGCTGTCTGTTTACATGGTGGCTGTCATCCCGATGTCTCAGAAGTGCTCTCATTTTCATTTGTTATTCACTTACTGCGCAGGAGGATGAGCTGCCTAAAAGCAGACGTATCAGTTGATTTCTCCCAACAAGCTGCTCCCAGCTGTTCCACATAGGACAGGGGACAAGAAGACACAAAGGAATAGTTTTCGATGGCTGGTATTTTTGTTTGCCTGTTTGTTTTTTCTGAGGCTTTTAAGAACCTTTCAGGTCTAGGAGGGCTAAAATGAGATAGTTTTGTTTTGATCCTACCTAGCAGGGAGGCAATTTTCTTGGTCTGTAAGTCAGGACGTGGTAGGAGGTTCTTAACCGCTGAAGCAACCCACACAAAGTGTTTATTTCCACACTTAGGAAATGGTTATAATTGAACTTTTTCCCAGAGACGCAATTAAGAAATGATCAGGCTCCCCCCTGCTGGGTAAGAACTTGGTGATTCTCCCGGAGGATTGTGGTTCATAGCAAAGTCATAAAGTGGATGAGGTTTTCTCTGACGCATGTGAAGAAAAGGCAGATTAAATCCTGGCCAGAACAGAGAAGCATGACTAAACAGTGCTATACCTTACCTGGTCTTCTTCAGTTTGTCACGATTGTGGAATCGCTGTAATCCCGCTATCTGCTCGCCATGCCGGGTGTTGCTGGAAGATGAGAGTGGGGAAGCAATCCTTCATGCTCCCCTTCTCTACATATTTGCTGCTGGCCACTCTCAGAGACAGGAAAATAGAGAGATTATCATATATCAATGAGCTGAGATTTCATCAATGATTTGGGCACTTGCAACTAGTTAAAAGAAAACTACCACAATCTTGGATTGGATACACCAAGTTATCCACCAGGTTCACTTTCTTTTCTTTCTTTATATATATATATATGTAAAAATAAAAAACTATATAAAAATATATAAATAATTTTCTCTCTCTATATATATATATACATGTAAAACTATATATAAGCACTCAGAAACATCAATGACTGCAGAGATATTATGCTCTCTTTACAGTACCTTCAAATGCCAGCTCCCAGGAGCCAACTAAAATCCCTGCAATGCTCACAGCTTTCTTTCCAGGCTGGATGACTGAATCTAATCTTGGTTTGTTTTCATATTTGAAGGCTACAGAACTATTAATGAAAATAATGGGCCTTCAAACATATTGCCTGCAGCCCTTGGCTTTGACATAATATCCTTCAATATGCTCCTTAATTTTCCTGTGTTCATCTGATGATATTTCAAAAACTAGTGTCTCTTGTGGAGAAATTTTATGAGTCATCTTATGGTGTGAATTATTCCAACACATATTTCATTTTACATTGCATAGGAATGACTAGTATTAAATACTCTGGAGGGACACCTTCTAGACCAACATGTCAAAGGGATATTAAATTCAGTGAGAAAAACACACTGCAATGCATGTTCCTCATCAATGCTGTGTGCATCACTGTGCAAATCCAGAGCTTGAAATTGTGTTCTCATTGACCATGAGGAATAAAGCTGCTTTTATAGTCAGGAACAAATTTTCATCTACTTTTTTCTTATTTCTGCTCACAGAGAAGGGAAAGCTTTAAGTCAGTGGGAGACATCAAAGGCAGATGACTAGTCTTTTGTGAAATGATGACCAGATGACTGGTCTTTGGGATTGTTTAGCCTGGAGAAGGGAAGGGTCAGCGAGGATTTTATCAGTCTGTACAAATACCTGATGGGAGGGTATAAAAAAGACAGAGCCAGACTCTTTTCAGTGGTGCCCAGCGATAGGACAAGAGGCAACGAGCACAAATTGAAACACAGGCAGGTCTCTGAACATGAGGAATAACATCTTTACTGTGAGGGTGACTGAGCACAGGAACAGGTTGCCCAGAGAGGCTGTGGAGTCTCCTTCCTTGAAGATATTCAAAAGCTGTCTTGACACGGTCCTCGGCAACATGCTTCAGGTGACCCTGCTTTGAGCAAAGGGAGCTGGACGAGATGATCACCAGAGGTGCCTTCCAGCCTCATCCATTCTGTCATTCTGTTAAAAATACCCTAAGAAGAAGTAAATGGGGTGAATAGTAAAGACCTACAAGACTATTGGCTATAACAGGAACAGATACACAGTTTGTGATGCACTTCCACTTTTACATACTTTATGAGGAATAATGTAGAAGTTGAGAAATTCAGGTACTCTTAATATTCATCTGGGTGTCAATACCCTGTGGCAGTGGAGGAAGATAAAAAGGTCTTGATGCTGGTACTAGTGAGGTGAAATCAACGCGGTTGTTGGTGGTAAAAGCTCAGAATGATTTTGCTGAAGTTCAGTAGAAATAGTCAAGGTTGATGTTGCTGCAGCTGTGTATGTAGCTCAGCCCATAACATCTGTCCTGGACTGCGGAAGGATGATTCTTTGTTGCCTCATGAGAAAGACAGTACAAGACATGAGTTAGGACTAAAACAGAGGGTCTACCACCGTCAGCAGAGAGGTGGCCAGGCTAGGCCAGAGGTGGGAACTGCTGATTATCTTCTGAGTCAGAAAACCTGTCCCAGTGTCATTCAGTACTCTAATGTTGCTGAACTGTTTTGGAGAAGGGATTAGTGGATCGTTGGGGTTTTAGGGCACTAGAGGCAGCATTGGAGGACTTTCTCCAAACTCTAATCCCTCATTCCTCAGGTGATCTGATCTGGTCTAACAGTCTCTGAACAACCTCTTGGCACCTGGAAAAGAGATTTTGGTGTTATAAGAGTGAGTTCTATGAAAATATCAGGTGAGCACTCAGCTGTGGTTAAAAAACATTTAGTAAAAGCTATTATGGGGAAGCTATTACTAGGGAAGGGATAGAAAACTACACGGTGATGTCACTAAAGAAACGACAGTGCACCCAAATCTTGAAAACTCTTTTGATATCTGAGCTTTACTTCTCACAGGGACACAGTAGAATTAGAACTGTGTTAAAAGGACCAACGGTGTAAAATGGCTTTTGCACAAGAAGTGCAAAAAGGATGCGCAACCCAGTGAGAGATGATATAAGAGAGATACAGAGAATACGTATTCATTGTTTCCAATAATGGCAAAATTAGGATCATCAAATGACATTATTGGGCAGTAGGGTCAGAAAAAAACCTCAAGAATATGCCTTTTCACCAAGTTTGGAGTTAAGCTATGGACCACCTTCTCAGCAGGCATTGTGAATGCCAAACACTTATACAGATCCCAAAGGCAATCAGACAACTAGTGGAAGAAATGTCCATCAAAGGCTCTTAAACACAATTGTACAGCCTCTGGCTCGGCAAGTCCCTCAGCCACAGCTCTGGAGGCACACAGAGGGTATCGCAGCAGCAGCACTGCTCTGGTGCTGTTCTTATGTTCCTTTCCTAGGCTTCCACCACAGGGGGATGGAGAAAGGTTACTGGGCCACACAGACCTGGTCTAACCCAGCACAGCCATTCTTATGTCCTTGCATGCTTGTAAAACAGCTCTGAAAGGTTTCCCATCAACTCCAAATCAGCAGAACTCCCTGTACAGTGACCCAAAACTCTGCTTTCTTTCAGCATATTTAGCCCTGGCAAACACAACCGCTTCCCAGGAATACAGGAGAGCTGGGGGAACTCAAAGCACTCCTTTAACACTGCTCGCCTGAAGAGCTCAAGATGAGACCTGCCAAGGGACGGGTTTTGTCTCCACTGTAGAGGAGGGAAGTCACAGGCCCAGCTGTGTAGTCTGGTCAAAAATCTTATGTGGCAGGACAGTACAGGAAGGAGTTTGGTCCCAGTTTCCCAGTTTTGATCTGGTGCCTTGCTGTCTGTAGCTGTATGATACATCTGTGGTGCTCTGCAAGTAATAAATATCAATTTTACCCCAAACTAAAACCAAGAGTAACTGCACAATGTAGATTCAGCCAGGAAATGCCTATTCAGTGACCTTCCAATCCACTTGCACGTAAGACCTAGAGTAGACAGTGAAACTAATTCTGCTTCAGCCGCTCTTATTCTGTCGTCACCGGGCACTATGCTCTTTCTCTAAGTTGATATTCATCTATGCAACCCAGGAGATTTCTGGCTGTTTACATATTGAAACATTCTCCCTTTTATCCCCCACGGTGGCTTAATGTCTCATCCTCTGTCTTGGCTTCACAGTATTTCTGATTCAAACTTTCTCCATATGGAGCCATTCAAATATGAAACAGCTCTGATCAAGGCAGCTGCTGCCTTGTCAGTTTTCATTTCTACACAGCCGATGACTAACACTTCAGCTCAGGATTTTGGTGGATTGTCATGCTCAGCCCTGGCACTTGGATCTCTGGTATGTGATTTGCAGTCTGCAAAGTTCTCAACATATTGCTCCTGTTAGGACTTCATCTGGTGCCATCTCTGGAAATGGCTCTCCTCCCACCCACCGATTTTAATTAATGTCATTGAGTTCTATTAACTTGCCCTTGGTTTACCCTGAGCAAATAGCCAGGATCAGCATTATGCTGTCCAGTCCTTGTGTGGGAACAGACTACTGTCCTTCCTCTGGGATCTCCCCCAGTCCCACTCTTTCTCCTTTTATATCTCACACTCATCTCTGGAGCTGTCAAATCTTTTGTGGTCCAGGAATGTTAGAGATGTCTCCCCAGAAACAGTCACTGTGGAGTGTGTGAAAATCACTCTTAGGAACAGATCCCTTCTCCTGAGGCTGACTCTGCAGGCCCTCAGAAGGGAAAAGCCAGAATATACACACAGATAACTCTCAGGGAAAAATGGTCATTAAAAATCTGAATGGGAGAGGTGCTAATGATATGGGGGTCACCCAGCCAAGCCCTAGGCAAAGAGCTTCTGGTCTCTCTGACAGTACTCCATGGGCTAATGATACTCACATATAGCCTCCTGGTACATCTTCATCTGCAGTACGAAGAGATGAAAAGTGGTACAGCAGGAGCCTGCAGAGGCCCAGCTCCAAACACTGAGTGAACAGTTGGTAAGAGATTCCCTTTCCTGAAGAGTTTCCCATGTATATCACCCCAAGGAGCGATGTTTCATCACCTCCATTTTACAGCTGAAGTTTTACAGCAGAACTACTGTGGCATAATGGCATCTGAGTCCTATAGAAGGCAATAGGACCTGGCCAGCTGTGCACTTTGGAGGTCTTCAGGCTCTGCTTTCAAAATGACTTGGTGACTGCTGTAGCACAACGCTTTTTTGCCCCTTGTCACATTATGAAATCCTCAGATTGGAAGCTTGTGTCCTAGGGAAGACCAACAGGTGCCTTGGATATATGGGGACGGAGATCAAGTCTCTTCTTCGTATCCAGTAGAGCAAGAATGTCCTATGTCACCTTCAAAAAGGAGAAGGACCCATTTAAACACACATGTTGTCACTGGGCTGTCTCCTGTGCAAGATGCATCCAGCTCAGGCTCAAAGCTTCCCTGCATGATCAGGCAGCAAGACGGACCAACCTAAGAATCCTGCTCAAGTCTTTGGCATAAAGTCTGATCAACTTGCTGGCTGCAGACAGATGTTAGCATGTTGGTGTCCACCAGCAGCAATGTAGTATCCTCAGGGCAGGAGAGTGGCAGAGTAGCAGTTTTGTCTACCATGGTCTTGCCTGCCACAACTAAAATACTCAGTGCAGACCTGGCAAAGCATCTTAGTCAAGGTCACAAACTAGTCTGTGGACAAGATGGGAACAAAATCTGATCCCTGGAGGTCCAGTCTGGTGCTTTAACCACATGAATAAATTTCTTGTGTTATCTGCTCCCTCTTTTCATGAACTCTACTTCACTGTATTTTTCATACCTTTTTTTTCTGATCATAAAGAAAAAATACCCTCTTTCAAATGCACATTGCACTGAACAAAAAGCAGATTCATGGTTTAAAGCCTTAAAGCCTTTCCTGTTCTAAGTCTGTGTGAAATATGTTCTTTGGGTGTTCATTAATTACAAAGATTGCGAGATGGGAATTTTAAGTACAGTAATAAATCTATTCAGCTAAACCATGGTGCTGGGGATTTCATCCAAGCAGGGTTTTATGCCATTATATTACAGCAAAAGTTTTTGGAGACATGAAGAATAAGTCAGGGACTTCAGGGACTTCAGTGATAAGGCAGTGAATATGCTGATCCTTTGCACAATGTGTTTCCACTGCCCCTCCACAAGAAGAGCTAAATGGTCTATGAAACACTGCAACCTGAGTACAAAAGGGCTGTAGGATGTCTGAGGAGTTGTCATTGCTGGCGAGGGACCAACAGATCCCCTAAATTAAGCAGGATTGGCCATGAGAAGTTCATAGGTAGAAAAAAGTTCAGGTAAAATGGAGTAACATAGTGGTCTATAAAACCTGAAAGTTATGGCCAGTGAAGTGACTATCTCTGTCTTGATGGGGATGCAACACTGAAGTTTGCATTTTTACTGCTATTCACTACTGCAGACCTTTAGGTATTACATCCTTGTGTACAGCTACAGAGGTAATTACTTGGTGTTTAAGTTAAATGCTTTCTATCAATCAGTCGCACAGATACTAACACAACTTTTGGCCACTATACTGGTGGCTGTTATCATGTTCACTGCTGCAGTTGCTGCTCCTCCACTGGGAATGATCTCCTAGGAAAAATCTAGATAGTCTTTTCTTCGATTGCCCTCTGAGCCCTCTTCAAATCACCCCTTTCCTCAAGAATTAAACTCTCCTACAGATAAAGATTAGGCAGGCAGCTAACAGGGAGAGCTGATATTCGTCATATCTCCAGGGCTTTCATATCTCTTTGGAAATGGACTCTGAAACACAAATTGTGCATGGTGCTGCCTTATGCCAGTGCGGGCTCCTGTCTCAGAGACTCCCAGCCTTCAGTGCCTACTCATCCTGTTGTCTGCTGTGTGAACTCAGATGGCATTTTCCATCTGTGCTATTTCAGCCACTCTCCTCTGTGTCTTTCCAGCCGGGTGGGGCTAAGCTATATAAGGGATATGACCATCTTCCGTCGCTTGGCGTGCAGCCTTGGGCTATACACAGCTCGGCTAAATCATTCCGCTCATTCCTTTCTCTCCCAGGGAGCGGTGTAATTCATTGCAAAGGTTTTTCACCATGCCCTCCTGAGACAGAAAATTCTCCACTTTGCAGCTGCCTTGACACATAGGGCTTGGGATGTGCTTATCTCAAGCATCTTGTATGTAGAAAGATTCCATGGCAGCATTAAAAAATAAACAGACCTTTAAAGAGTGTGTAATCTGCAAGCAGACAGAAAAATGCTCTGTGTTCCTAGAGAGACATCTCTACTCTGATCTTCCTCGTGCTATTATTATCCAGTTAAAAATATATAGCTTCAGCATCAGCACATGGTTGGTGGGTTCATTAGAAACAGTGGTGAAAGAGGTGGTTGGACTGTGGTCTACTGAATTATAGTTACAGCAAGTTTGATAAAATGCTGGTCTCCCATGCTTTCATTCTCAAATGCATGCATTCACATTGCTTTAAATCCATGTCCAGTCCGAAGGAGAAGGACTAGCCACATTTTTTGCTTTCATCTTATTTTGTGTGTGTGTCTTCTCGAAGCATTTGAATTCATTGACTATGTGTTGCTCCCTGGAATGATGTTAAATGCTATGGTGGCAAGGGCATGTGTTCATCCTTGTGCACAGCGTGAGGGTGTCTGCAAGTGATTGAGGCTGCAAGGTTTTCAGGACAGTGTTGGAAAACCTTGTGGAGTGAGGGGTGCAAAGATTTAGAGCTGGCTCACTCATTAGAAGAGTCCAGGATAAACTAGCTTTTTTTTTTTTTAGTCTGGATGACCAGGGCAGCAGGACTAGGAATGACTCTGGGAGTTAAGTTATATAATTATAGAAAAGTAAGAAAAGTAAGGGAGAATGTAGGCCAGAGTTTTAAAAGTGTGTTAACATCTAATTATATCTCCCCAAAGCCTCCCATGCCAAATCCATCCAAGTCCCTTACTACTGCCCGTTTTCAACTCCAGGCTGGACATACAAAGCCCAGGATTTCTAAAATTTTCAGGATCAAGCAGCTTGCATCCTGGCTGTTCTGGCCATGTCAGCGAAAGAACTGAGAATATCCCAAATCCGCCTGACCATTTGGACTGTGGACATTGGAGTCTTCTGAGAGTTACACATCTCCTTCCTAGAACATTTCCATAAGTACTTGCTCAAGTGTGCCTCACTCACACATGATATTTTTCTTCTTTTCAGAGCGGTAACCGAATGTGTTATGGAGACCTCAAGGAGTGAATGTGCATCAGCTCTGTGGTCTACGGGACTAGTTTGCTGGGAATTTGGAAAGACCAGTAAAACATCGTGCCTTTCTGATTCTCTATAGTTTAAACTTCAGACCACTGGATAAATATTTGACTTATGCTGTGGGCAGCTTCTGGAATGTGACCATGAGTTGTGCAAAGATATGAATACTTGGTCAGGGTGAGAGGGCACTGCCTTGCTCCAAAGGGCCTTGTAATCTAAAAATTAACTTCTTGGAACAGCCTTTCCATCATGTTCCTAATATACTAGATATTCCCCAGAGGATACCCTGGAGGAAATGGCCTTTCTTTAGTGCATTTAGAAATTTGACCACACATTCTGGACTGCAGGACAGTCTGTTGCAATGTGCTTGTTAGAATAAGTTGGGATTTTGAATGAAAATCTCAAGGAAAGAGAATATTTTATACATTGTCTAATGCAGTGACCTGGTTCAAGACTCAAGCAGTACGTCCTGTTTGAAGAGTTCAATGTTATTAAGGAAAGAGCTTACTTTCTATTTGAAATGCAGAGGATTTAACATGTACCTCCCTGCTTTGCTAAATCTGACAGACCAAGCAACCACTTTGTGTTTTGATGACTCCAGCGAGAAAAAACCTTTTGGGGGTCTGTTCAAGTGGTGACTAATAATTACGCACAAAGCAGTCTAGATGCTTATTCCTGTAGTTTTGAGCCAAACGTGACTGTCCTATTTCTTGCTGCTGACTCTATTATTTCTTTTGCAAATGGATTCACTGAGTCTGTGAAGTACTCAGCATGTCTGTCAAGAATCCTAAGTTTAGAGTCTCAAGATAACACCACCACAGATTTATCTCATTGAAACATGAAAAGTTTAATATTTAGTATTGTGCAGCAGACTTCTTAGTGTCAGAAAAAGGAAGAAAAAAAAAAAAAAGTGAGCAGTAAGGACACTCACCAAGTGCGTGGATTTCTAGCCCTTGTTCCAAGGCAGTGGCCTTATCTGAGGGCAGTGGAGCTCCAGGTAGTGCAGGGTCTTCTTGCACAGACCAGTTTCAGGACCGTAATCAAAGACTATTACAATTACACTGACACGTTCTCTATGAGTAACACTCAGCCATGGAGTGTACAAAAAGAGTCTAACTATTAATTGATCTTTATTTATCAGCTTTTTTTTGTCCAAGAACATTTGGTTAATGTTCTTACTTTCATAGGAACAGACATGTGAAATGAGTTCAATAGATTCATTAATGGTAAGAAAACACACAGGACTCAGACCACTTAACTAGACATTGGGTATCTTGCCTTTTACAGAAGTGGTTGCCATACTTGTGATCTACTATTCACAGGTCCAGAAATGAAAGCAAAAGTGGCATCAAAAGAGGAAGAGTTGGGAACTTCTGCCTTGTGGTGAAGATTTTTGCATTTGCAACAATCCTCCTGTGGAAGAGATCAGTTTCAGCATTCAAGGAAGCCCGTTATCTGTGGGAGGAAAATCTTCCTATATGGTTGTTCTGGCTGGGTTGACATTTACTGTTGCAACTTATGTCTGCAGACCTCCACATCCAAGCAATATCCAGGACATACACTGGAGTATGGCAGATGAGATGTTTCCAGCTGCACAAAGGTTTTGGGGAGCAGGTCACAACTCAGGCTTTACTTTGCACTTTCTCTTCTTGATGATGGCTTGAGCCACTGCTCATGTAGACAATAATATAGTTAGGTGAATCAAAGCATGGGATGTGAGAAGGAACCAGGAAAGGTTTCTCTCTTTAGTGAACCTGGATGATAGGGACAAACTGGGAATAGCTGAGGAAACAATAGCAGAGGACACACATGTTGTTAATATCCATATAGTAGGATGCCTTTTGGTTTAATTAAGGCAGCTGAGGCCCACATGAGGGGCTGCTCACTATGTGGTCTGATACCCTTTCACTAGATCCTGCAGGGAAGAAGGGAGATGCCTATAAGCTTCCATCCAGGCTGCAGGCTGGAGAATGGCATCATCAAAGGAACAGGATCACCAGGAATATGCATAAACATAGAACCTACATTTTGCATCAGCAAATCTCAAACAAGCTACAGAAAAAATCCTCATCACCCATCTTTTAGCAATGAGCAGGCCGATGAACAGACACAGAAAGGGACTGTCCCAAGGGCGTCTAGCAGAGTGGAGCATGGTACCTGGAGCGTGATGGAGAGCACAACCCTTGCTCTGCAGTTCTGCAAACAAATGAGCGATATGATGCATCTCCCCACCAGTTCAGGAGTGCAGCCAAAAGGCATAAAAGACTTTTACATTCCTTTAAAGGAAAAAGACATTTTTCAGGCTGTAAAAAGGCTGAGGTCGTGATGACCTAAAAGCCTGGAAGACATCAGAATTTTCCCATAGTGTCTTCTTCAGCTTCAACCTTTCTCTGAGTTTTTTCATCCAGGATATAACTGGTTTTGCAGATTCTTTCTGCTGGATGCCTTCATGATATGGCCTCTCTTAATCATCCACACAGGTACAATATTCATAGTATCTTGTATTTCAGTTATTGCAACTTCCTTTACTTTGATTCTGACAAATGCAAAACAAAGATTTCTTTCAAATCCATCATTTTAATCACCTCCTCCAATATTATATCCTTCCATGGGCTTCTCTTTTTCCAGCTTATCATCAAACACAAGCTGATTTTCTTACTGCAGGCCTCTTCTCAGATTATGCTTACCCTATCTTTTTCTTTTTGGCATGAAGATTTCAGGTCTCACCTACAATTGATCTATCTGCTGTGTCCTAGACCTCTAAGCAAATGATTATAATAGACACTGGACTGGGACTCAGAAGACCTTGTTCAGTTTCTGGCTATACACTTCCTGTGTAATTTTGCTCTGTACTTCAATTCCCCAACTGTATAAAGAAGAATAAACCACACTTTTCTTAAACTGTTTTTTTCAGCTTTGCCTGTTTAGTCCATGTTTATAAAATATCTTTTATAACAAACCCTGACCTTAGCTGAAGTCTTCAGAAACTACCAGAACCTAAATGAAAATAACTGTTTTGAGAAAAGAAATTGTAGATTATCAGTGAAGAACTCTGAATGATGCGAGCTATTTGGGTGCAGAAAAGTGTTCAAAAGTACTTTCCTAAGACGTAATTTATGGTAGATTAACTATAGTAAATAAACTGTGAAGGCCATTATTACTGTTATATATGGCTAAAAAGGACCTCAGACTCTTGAGATCCTAAGCTCTAAAGTTCATTGAAAAAAAAAAAGATCCCCTGGGCAACAGAAAAAAAGTCATTAGCAGTCCAGACACGTTACAGATGTGGAAGTGTTTTTCATACCCATTCCATCTACGCAACAGGAACAGTTAGTAATTCTGAGCCCGGAGATATTTTGGGAGTATGTATATTTGTACTTTTTTTACTTACATGATTTTTTTCCACTAATCTGATCATCTTCGTGTTCTGGGAAAAAAAAATGGTACAAACAATTATTGCCCCACACAGTCAAGATTGTTTTCATTTACTCCATTACAGCACAGATGAGTCGGAAAACAATTCTTAGTCATGAATCTAGCGCTGCATGAAGGGAAATTCCTGGGGAGTGAATGAACGCAGCAATATCTGAATGTCTTTCTTTTTTTCTCGGCGCTCTACAAAAAGTGTTTTATAAAACTTTTTTAATGATTTGTCATCACTTTAGTCTGAAGTCAGCACTTCACGTGCAGTGGTTCTGCTCTGCCTTCTCTACACTGTATTAGCCTGTATGGACTCTATCTTCTAAGTGTAGTTTCTAGGTGTAGTTTTGCTTGGAGCAGAAAAAGGCCAGGTTGCCCCCACTTAATTAATGCTGTTAGGAAGTAGTTCAAAACTTTCTGGTGTCGTTATTGCCTTGCAGCTAGACAGGTTTCTGATTCAGATGAAGGCTGGACTTCCCTCTGATTAACCCACATTTACCTCTTATAATGTGAAAGAGAAATTTGGCCAATATGAACAGTGTTGTTGAGCCTCAACGTGTCTTACTCCATAGGAAGAAAGGCTTTAAGTGGTTTGAATACATCCCAGAAAATAAACCTGGGAATAACTGCATGAAATAAATTGCTTATCACTAGTGAACTGCAAATAGTCCAATACCCAATCTTAGTTTTTAATTTCCACACCTGCATCTCAGACAAGTGCAAAGATACCAAACACCCTTACGAAGTCTTCTGTTGACATCTGAGGACATGTTTATTGAAACAAATATTAAAAAAAATGGGGCTTCCTAAATCTCCCTTGATGTCCATGTGAAATAATTCAGTCTGAAATCAGAGTTCAAACACCACTGGAATCTCTTAGGTGTCGGCTCTTGTGCTTTCACTTTTCATCCTTCTGACATTTTAAGTACGAGCACAATATTAATGACTAAATAACTGCACCTAACACATTACATCCCACTTCTGAACCCACAGAGTCCTCAAAAGAGAAAAACAGCAGTTGGCACTTACAGTCCCTCCCTGCATTTGAAGAGCAGGGACATCACCTGAGTGGCCTCACTGACCGGGGCAGGAATAGGGGACCTATTTTAAAGATGGGAAATAAAGGCACAGACAATAAGGGTGGGATCACTCCGAGCAGAAGCAGACTCTGACTGGGATCTGAGTCAGCCTGGGCTTTGCTTATAGCCAAAGGGGAGAAACAGGCCCTCCCAGGGTGCAATTCACCCTCTTGGGAAGCTGATGTTTCAGGCTTGTCAGATGAATCGTACCCTAAAAGTGCCCGTTTTCTAGTGACCATAAAGGGAGTCACAGGTGACTAGATCAGATATAGAAGTTCACATAGCATACACCTAAAGCTGTGTGTGAAGATGTGAGGAATCACCTCTTCTGCGGCTTGCCCAAAACTAGGCAATCATTTAGCTATTTCAGCAAAGTCTGAAATGCATTTCAAAATGCCATTTCTTTAATTAAAAAAAACTGAACTGAACTGAACTGAAATAAAAAGAAAATGTGTAACTGGTACTCTGGTCTGGGATCTGACTACTTTAACTGACTCGGACCTTACTCTTTGTCATCTTTAAATCTCTGTAACAACAGGAAATCAGTAGTGTGGACTACAGGGTATGCAGCAACTTTCTGCTTAAACGAGGTTGCCAGCCAGAATGAAAGCTCTGGGGGGATCTATCCTGCAGGCCCAAGCTTTGTGTACCAGGCTTGTAGGGGATGCGAGTGCTTTCACATCCCAGAATACATTGCACAGAGCGCGAAAACTTGATACACCACAGTTAGAAAACCTAACCCAAAATATCCTGCACTTTATCTTTTGCATTACTTTTCATTCTCATAGTTATGCCTGCCCTTCTGAGTTCAAAACCGCAGTGCAGAAGCTCAGTGGTGCTTAGAGGTGAAAAGTCAGGAGGAATTGAGATCTCATAAATCTCACACTGATATGAGATTTGAGCCAAATGATGAGGACTTCAGGGACTAAACTCATGTCGCACCCAGCTGTACCAGTGCAAAGAGTAGTAGGTGTTAGGAGAAAGTCAGTGGCAACAAAAAGTTATAGTCATCTAAGGATGATTCTTTGGCCAATGTTTAGTGATCTCAGGACATCTCAGTAGTGCCAAGTGTCTACGAGAAAAATTGTCACCCCCGTTGACACTCTTCTGGAGAAGTTGCTAGCACTTTCAAAAGCAAGGGTAAGAACTGCTTGGAGCCCAGAGATCGTTTTTTCCTCATCATGGGGATGGCTCCAGCAATAGGTCACAAGAGATGAGGGAATTTGCGATGTCTCTAGTTTGAAGCCACCGGAGAGCCTGAAATGGCAGAGTGGTGCCTTCAACTGAAATAAGATGGTAGTAAAGATCCAAAAATGGGATTTTTTTTTCCCTTTCCCTGGTAAGTGCTCTGATCTCTGCTGGAACAGCCCTGGTTGTGTGCAGAAGGATGGGGAATGATGCTGAAGTCCTGCCTTTCCTATGCTATGGTTTCTAAGGACTCTGTAGTAGGCCCTAAGTTATGGGCACACAGGAGAGTCAATTAGTATAAATCTCTTTTATTACAGTCAATTACTTTCCCTGGAGGTGTTTATGTCACATCTTCTGTGGTCAAATTTCATGGTAAACCTACATTCCTCTCCGACGGATCAGCACGACCATACGTTTGTTGCATGTGACCGCTGAAGCACTGGGGTTTGCCTTGGTAATTATTTACAGTGTTTGGCTTGGAGATTCAGTTTTACCACAAAATTTTCAGCCAAATGAGTCAAAACTGGGTGCCTACAACCATATTTAGGAGTTCTGAGAAATGTGATCTCATTCAGATAAGTGCTGAGAACCTCTCTGTGTCTGTGGAAAGCAGAGGTACTCAACACCTTTGAAATACAGGCAACTTTAAGTGTCTAAATATAGACATTAAAGCCTAATTTAAGAACTTAGTTTTAAAATGTTGATCTAGAAAATTTTGCAGTGTAGGTTTTCTTCCCCTTACATATCTACAGAATGTAAAAGGTCTAGTGCAATGAACTCTAAAATACTTGTGAATATTTCATGTCGCAGGCAGTTGCATTTCAATAGGGAAGAGATGTTTGTTCGAACTAGGCAAATGTCAGATATATGGTGTCCCACCTCCTTTGGGGGGAAATTTGTACTAAATAGTAAGGTGAAATCATTATTTTAAATACCTGTTATGTGTAAAATCCTATGAATTCCTTCAAGAGGCAAAGCATGAAGACCTGTGTATTTTATTTTTGTTACATAATAAAGCTAAAGAAATATGTACACACACATCCCTTGTGACAGTTCCTTCAAAATCAGAGAACATCAGTTTGGTAAAATCTCATTTAACCAAGAAATTTTATGAACTTTCACTGAATTATATGAATTTATATTTTGAATATGGTTTAATATCCTGAAATATGAAATTTTCCTATTATGAAATATTCAGAAGACAAATAGGCTTATGTAGGATGACAAGCCCAAAATCTCTCAGACTTTGCCCCTCTCCTAAATAGCAACAGATCACACAAGAGAATGTCTAACTCAAGATGTAGGTTTTGAACTCCAGACCATGCTTTTTTCTGTATTTGGGCAATAAATTGAAAGTAATGCAGTTAATTTACCAATTGCCTGTTGAAATGCCACCAAAAATGTTTCAGTTGACATTTATTTCTTCACAATTACTCTATTATAGGGTCTTGTAACCACCAGGAAGTTTAAAAAAATTACATCATGCATAAATTTAATTATCTCATTTTAGTATCAGCTATACTTTTTAACAACCATTTTTAAAAATAACTGTGATTTTAACTGCTAGTGTGAATTTCAACAGATACCTATTGAGGTTCTGAGCATCTGTACTATCTTCACTAAGATGACATGTTTTCCCAGGCTCAGATATTTTAAGACATATTAAGACATGATTTACAATTTACATCACTTTTTCCAAATAAACCGTCCCATGGAAAGTCCCCAGCTGTGAAGGTTTCACAAAAAAAGTGATGAACCGGTATTTGGCAGCAAACCTAACAGACCATTTTTAAAATTAAACTCAAAAGGATGGGGGAAAAAAGTATCTGCGGTCTTTAAATATTAATCAGCTTATACAGTCCCCTCCCTGTAAACCTATGATCTTGCTGCGCAACCAATTATGTCCTTAAAGAAGCCTTACTTGGTAACGTAGTCATGTATACAAAAGCATCACACTACATATCACAGCCACGATGATACATCCTGGGCATCATCCAGAGCGGGCTGAAGTCAATGGAAAGACTGTGCGTGCCTGGAGTCACCGGCCTCCAAGTCAGTCCAAGAAGTACAGCGCATGCAGAGCAGCTCCTCACTCCCATGGGCTCCCGAGGAGACTTCACACCCCGTCTCTGCCCTTCTCACCAACATCAAGTCGAATGAAAGTTGCTGGTCATCATTTTCAAGGTATTCAATGGCCTTCCCAAGCGTATCCGAAAGCCCCCGGCACCACAGATCATATCCTGTAGCTCTGTAGCTGTGTTTTGACTGCAGATAAATGCTCCATGATCTGCTGCAATTTCTTACCTCATTGGGCCAGACGGTGTGTCCTGCCTCCCTGTCTGCACACCACCCCTCTCTTCCCCTTTGCGAAGACAGGCTCCCCAGGTATCATCCCAAAACACTGCTGAGATCCTTTTACCCCCAGGCAGGAGGTGCGACCACATGGCAAGGCTCCAGCAGGGATCAAACCAAGTCTTGCACCAAGCCCTGCAGATGCGATCGTCTTCGTACCAACAGCAATACAAATACCTTGTATCTCCATGGAGCTGTTGTGGCATCAGAATAACAAGAAGTAGAATCAGCCTCGAGTGACTGAATCTGAAGTATGAAAAAAATTCATAAAGACCCTGAAAGGCAGGCAAAAATCTGAAGCTGATTAAGTTTGTGCAACGAATGTGTCTGGCCCAGCTTTAAGCGGTCTTTGCCAATTCGAGGTGAAAGTATATGTGAGTCAATAGTTCGCTTAGGTGGCTTGCTCTGCTCTGGCCTTCTGGTGGGAGTACAGCCCAGTTAAGTGCAGTAAAAAGGAAGAATTTTGAGAAAGCAAAGACTTGCACAGGATGATTTCTCTTGGCAGCAACAGTTTCTCTGGATGAAACGACCATTCACGGTAGACAAAGCCAGATGTCTAGCCTCCTCACAGTTCAGGACAGCGAGATACCTTTACCTAGAGATAATCACACAGCTCAGGGTCATATCATGATGTCATTTGGTTGACTTTTTTTAATGCTCTGTAAATCCCCGTCTGTTAGGCTCTACCCTGTGTACCTTATTAATGATTATCAGACAACTCCTAGATAGAAGCCCTGTTTCTTTACATTCAGCTTCAATCAAATTTGGAACAGTGCGTTAAGAAACGTCAGGCTCTCAGCAAAGCCAGATGAGGATCCCTGACATGCTGGAAGGTACAAACATCTTTTAAGGCCTCAAGAGTGAAGAGTTTCAGTGTTCTTGTCTTTACGCCTCACCTCTAATTCTGTGAGCTTCAAAGGCAATTAACTGGGTGTGATGCTGCAGTACTGCCCTTCGGTCACCTTTTCGCGAATGAGAATCCAGCCTTCCTCAGGCACAGATGTGAGTTCTCAGATAGGGTTTGAAATCAGGTGCTGATAAAAGCAATTAAAATGAAAGTTGCACTGAGGACTCAAAGGTCACTAGATAACAGTGAAAGCAGGATATACCACCAAGCTAGAGAAGAGGAAACGAAGAAACGGAACCAGCCTATGCAATGAGCCAATGGGGATCTTTCTGCTTGAGGAAACAGCTTATCATACCTCTAATTATTCACCCATAATTTCAATGCTAGTGTCATTCGCCTCAGAGCACTGCAGTAGCAGTCGCAGCAGGTTTTCAGGAGGTTTTTCCCTCCAGATCTACGTGCCAGGCCCACGCTAACCGAAACCTACTTTGTGAGCCTGGCTCCAAACTCTCACTGCTCACAAAGAAGGCTGAAGGTTTGCAAGCACATCTTGCCCTTATCAAAAAAGAAACTCTCAAATTAGGGGAAGGTGAGTTGAAAACCTGCTATACCTTCTCAGGCTGCAAATGCCATAGTCCTCATAGCTAATTACAGACCAGCTGAGACAACTCTGAAAACCCCTGTGCTTTAGAAAGCTGTGTCTGTCACACAACACGGGCTGCTTTTGCCTTGGAAAATGCAGCCTGACACAGAGCTCATGGGCTCCTTCGGGCAGCTGAGTTTAGGGGTAATTTGAGTTACTAAGAACCTGTAGGTTTTTACGCAATTAGATAGAACTGGATTAAGCAACTGTCCCCCACAAAACCACTTGCAAAACAGGTCAGTAGGCTTTCACCATGTTACAGACAAGACATAAACCCACAGCACTGGTCATTAGAAGTCCAGTCCTGGCCAGATCTCCTCTCCATCACTCCAGACCTCCTCCCAGACCGCGGGAGGAGACTGCAGACTCGCGCTGCTCTCGCACCGTCAAACAGGGAAATGCCTACAGCACTCTGCTAACTGGTGACGTGAAGCCCAGGTGCCTCACCACGGAGACCATGCTTGGCTCAGTTCACGTTCGTTGGGTGCTTTAAGTTACGATAGTCCTACAGGAGGGCAGGTTGTCTCATGCCGTTTCTGCTACCGTGGCTGAACGTGCTCCGCCGTTGGTCTGAACCAGACACGGCACCTTTGGCTTGCTCTGTGCAGGCAGAGGAGGGGATGTGGCTTCCACCAGCTGAGGATTTGGCCAGTGGTGGTTGCCATGCGGACCTGTGCAGATCCCCTGCTCTGGACAGATACCAGCATCTTGATGGCCCAAGGTGGGCAAGGCAGGGGCATTCCCAGGGACGGACTGGGAGGCTGTTTCTGACTGTGCAGCCTGGAAACCACCACAGGTGGTGAAACCACCGAGGAGGCACCCAGAAGGCTGCAAAGGCAGCAGCTAAGCCACGGTGCAGCCCAAGGGCTCCTCAACGCATTGACTGTGGCTGTGAAGGGACAGCAAAAGAAATGGTGCCGGTCCCTTTTGCTACATGGGACCAGGTGTAGCAGAAATAATGTTGTTCTGATGTCTTTTGGGGCAGAAGATACTGAAATTCAACCCCTGTAGGTCCCCCCTTGAGCCTGCTTCTCCTTCTTGCAGGCTTACTGGTAAAAGAAGTGGTAAAAAACAGTATTTTACATACAGCTTTGGAGCTTGAAGCTACTTTGATAAAGGATTAAAAAATGTGTTGACCAGCAACTCCTACGTATTATTCCCACACCCCAGATAAGATTTGTCTTTCAGATTAAAAAATTGCGACATTTACAAACCATCATACAAGGTAGGTTTCCCGATAAATAATTTTTAATGGCAATTCCCCTGCTACTCCACGTCAAAGCAAGCAGTCAGAGAGAGCAAAAAAGAGACTTGTGAAACTTTACGACAGTGAGATAAGACTAAGGGGCTGAAGGGAATAAGCCAGTCATTGCATGTATGTAATCAGGCATACAGATCCTCTGCCAGGCCTCTGTGCCATTTACTGCAAGAGCAGTGTTTCGGGTATAAAGCCAATTAAATGGTGCCGAGAAAGGAGACAGGTAGCAATGACAAGGATTGCGCCTTTGTGTAAAGGTAATCTGTGGCTTTGTTCTACGTTATGCAATAGGAGCGAATTAGGTATAGCACCGAGTAAAAACCCAAAACGCTGCTGTTATTAGTCACAACGATGCAGCGGTCTGTGCAGGTCCTGGAGAGGGACGTGCTGTAATTGCTCTGGAAAGGAGCACTCCTGCGGCACCGAGATTTCCGTGAGTGTCAACGAACCTTTTGTTGTACTGAGGTCCTGGTGCAGCAGAGGAAGAAATCAATGATGTGCTTAATTATTAGCCAAGTAGTCATTTTTATCCACAAATCCATACTTGAGAGAGTGTAATATAGATTTCATTTCTTGTAGACTTGGTTGGGAGGACTGATTAGTGCAACAATTCTTGGTGTTTCTCCACATTTACTGCAGCGTAAAATTTCACTCCAGTAGACCTATACTGGTGTGAATCTGGAGAAACAAGGGAATGAACAGTGACCGCTCTGGGAACAAAGGAATAACTCACTAAGATTTGACATGGCTGGATTTGGGAGAGGGATAATATCACATGCTTACATATCTTTTTAACAAATTTCACTGGTGTGCGGGATTTGAGCTATGATACATCAGTGACTGTTTCCCCGTGCTAATTAAACAGAACTTTGAAGCAATTTTTTCCCCTTTTATGTCATTTAAAAATAGCCTGGTCTTTCCTGACTGCCCTAATACACCAATAATGTAATCAACAGACCTATTTTAAGATCAACCCACTTACCCCAGTCAGCCTGACTAGAAATTCACTTCACTCTTACCAAAAGGCCAATGGCTTTTATAATTATTTTGTTTCAGACTGTTAAACACCCTTCAATTTATGTTTGTGAGTCAATCCCCTTTAGCTGCAAACTACTGACTGGCAGCTTCACTGGAAAAACAGCTTTCACCCTTTCTCAGCATTGCCATGAGCACTCCTCCTGCTATTATTTTCCAAACCCTCTCCCTTCAATTTGGATCTTCATACTTTAAAAAGATGCCAGGTGGATTGTTTTATACACTGAAGTCTCTGAACAGGTTCCCTCTGCTGTTGTAAGAAGAAATGAGCATAAACTCGATGTAATCGTGTGGAGGTATAATTACAGAAATGACTAGTTTGGGATCATGCGGAGCCTGGTCACATCAGCGAGTCTTTCTAGTGATTTCACTGGGTTTGGATAAGGAAACTCATTAGCTCTGTCTTGCCCCACGAGGGTAGGATCCAAGGGTGGAGTGAGAGATGGATTTGGATTAGGCAAAAATGAAAGCATGGAGTTTATGAAATTTAGTCTAAGAGAGAATTAGGTTTGGGCCCATGCTGAAATTAATCCCATGAGATATAAATAGTGGAAATTTCACAAGATCAGACATGCAGACTGCCTTTGGTTACATCTGGGCTGGACCAGGAAACACGGCTTGGGTTTAAATAAACAGCTTAAATCTATGGAGAGATTCAATCATTGCAGCTCAGAGGTCATTGGCTCCTGATCCTCAGCTCGTTGGTATCTGCTTTTGCTATAGGCCAGCTTCAGATATGCATTTAGGTAGACATCAATTTGGCAACAACATACAGACAGAGTCCTACCTACCCATCAAAATTTTTATAAAGCCCCCAAAACAGGCTTTTGAATCATGCTTTCCTCTTCCTCAACATGTGCATTTCCCGCTAATTCACCGAGTAACTTATGGACAGGCTAAAGTCTTAGGAGTATTTTTAAAGCCTTGTTATGGTATTACTGCTGTTTATGTTTCTACTCCATGATGGTGGCCGAAGTAATCCCAGCCTTTGTGAACAAACTCAGAGTTTCACCTGTGTTTACTTAAAGACAGTGAGGTACAATACTTCCTACAAACACAACCCTTGTCAAAGGAGTCATGCATCATGCATCGTGCAGGAAATTATATTTCCCCAATTCGATGGCCATATGATGCCCAGTGAAACTGGTGGAAACATTAAAAATGCTGAGAGCTACTAATGTACTAATGAAAACAGTTTCTTATTTTTTTGTTCTGCCAAGGTCTCAGCTGAAATTTTGTTAAGAGCTCTCCCAGTCCACCTCCTTTCATTACAAACTAGCTGACTCTCAATTTTTTTTTTTTTTTAATTTAAAAGAAACTGCAGATGTGACTTGCAAATCATATTATTGGTTTGGGGTTTTTTGTTTGTTTTTCTTAAGTGTCTGATAATCCTTATAAAAGGCTGAAAAAGATTGTTATTGGACAAGTTTCAACTTTAGAAAAAGAAGCAACAACCAAAAAAAAAAAAAAGATACATCACCAATGAAAATGTTACATCTGAGCAAACTACTGGCATCATTTTCTGCTCTGAGATGAATTTTCATCTGTCTCACAGTAAGCCTTGTAGCCAATGTCTTTATTGGCCAAGTACAGTTTCTTCAGGAAGTTCAAGCCCTTAACCTCGAGTCCTTCTTTTACTGGCAGCCTGGAGCCTGAATATTTTGGGACAGATGTTCAGGGCTGTGGATCACTAAGAAATAGGGATCTGTTTGACTTTCTTGGAGCTAGTCTGGAACATTTCACTCAAAGCTCATTTTGCTGCGTACTGGATTTTTCATTTGAGTTTTTAAATAAGAGATGTTACTTATTTTCTAGCTGTTAGTGAAACACACCACAAAGAATTTCTCTCTCTTCATAAAACAGATTATGACAGTGGCCTTGTATGGGGCTTGTACGTAAGACGAGAACACAGAACAACCACAGAAGGTTCAAGGCAACTGGAGCGCTCCACAACCTTCACCCAGGAGACACCAAGAGCTCCACAATCAGGTTTTCATCTACTTGCCCCTCTGTGCAGGTTGTACAGATGCACCAAGGCAGTATTATCAATCATCCCCTTGGGGTCAAAGAGCAGAAGAATTTACATGCTGAATGAGCAGGGGGATCCAGAAAAAGATTGCACAAAGTTTATCACTGGATGCTAGCTCCCCAAATCCATACTTGGAAAATACTGTGTGTGTGAAAGGAAGAGGGATTTTGTCACAGTGTCACTTATTCTGTGCATCCTAAAGTGGTTCAGGTGGGAAATGGGCATTGGGGGACAGCAGAATGGTAGGAGCCAGGAGTACTTTTCAGCTTCTGGCTATGTGTCAGGAAAAGATCCAGCCGCACCCCTTCTCCTACCCTTCCATGTGCAGCTTTCCCCAGGAAGAAAACTTGGATGTATATACAGCAAGGGAGCCAAAGTACCTTCCAGGAAGTTTCTTGGTTGGCATGACTGCCCCCCAGGTTAGATACTTCTGTAGATAAGCAACTCTCATGTAGTAATGGATCCTCTGCATTTAACAGTGCTTTATTTCCCTAATAAGTTTTCTGGAGTGAACTTATGTCTTCAGCATTTCAAAAATCTCTGAGGAATTCAGAAGAGGTTTAGGTTCCCTTCCTGAACTTGGCTACCTGCCTTTATTTAGGCTATATCCAGCACACCTAAGTCATACTGGGAAATTTGGATCCTGTTTTTACTAAAACCAATGGCAGTTAGATCACTCCTTCTACCAAATGGACACTTGGGTGATATAAAAGGTGTGGTGATACTTCTCATATATAGCATGGCCTAAAACTCTGCCAGCTTCAGGGATGGACTTAATAATGCCCAGGTGGGCACCCAAGTCATCTATGTGTTGAACAGACAGTGTCTGAAAGGCAACACCACTCCCAACCAGGCTGTGACACGTAAGCCAGGAGCATGAGTTTCCTAAGAGATAGGTGTACATACAGCGCAATCACTACCATGATCTCAGTTATCTCCCTCTGCAAAGCTGGGACTCAGGGCTTCCTGCCCAAGCACTGCCTTGCCACCCAAACGCAGCAGCAGACACTCATGTAACAGCCTCTCCTCGTGCTGGCCAGAGCGAGCACGTAGTACTTGCATCTCACAATTAACGAGGCCAAAAGAAGAGCTCGGGAAGGAGTCTGACTCTAGTCCTGTGGTCAGGAGACTCGTTCTAGACCAACAGCACATGTGAATCTCCTCTACCTAATTACCATCACTCTTGCTATATCTGTGTTTTTCTGCTTTGTTTTGTAGTATTTTTTACTGATCCTTCATACGCTGCAAGCCTGTAAAAATAGGTCTTTCGATGTCTCACTAATTTCTGAGAGGCTCCAATCTTGACAAGGCCTCCAGGAGCCTCTCTCATAGGAAAACTAATGTCCCTGGGACTGATCATCACCCACAAGAAGTAGGAGTCATTAAATACTTTCCATCAAACCAAAACACTTTGGAAAAGATATGTGTATTTATTGGAAAGAACACTGTCTTACTGAATCTAGGGGTTGGCCATTCTGGTATGGTAGGTTAGCAATCCATGAAGCTGCTCTTGGTAATTCCTGGCTGCCAGCAAAAAATGTACACATTAGAAAGGCTAATATCGCCTTTCACATAACATCACAGACAAATGCCACAGATTTTGCTTATCAAGTTGCTAGCGGACATTTTTTGCAAGAAGTGAAGTAACACTAGATTTCTGACCTGTGTCCACCAAAAGAAGGAAGGGGCTGTAGGCTCTCTGTTTCCTATTGTCTGACCAATGCAGAGCAGCATGTGGGCATATTTGGGAAGGACAGAAGAAATAAAGCATGAAGGTTCATTTAACTTCTCTGTTACGAGTGTTATGAAGTTACCAAAGTAAATAACGCACAGGTTGTTTCTTCTTTCCTAGTCTTCCAGAATTTAAGAAAATACATTTTTGAGAGAGATCAACACTTTTAGGACATCCTTTTGTTAGTTATGAAGTTGTTAACAATGGCAATCACCCACTGAGGGAAAACAAGACATTGAGAAATAAGTTAAAAGGTAACTTTGTGATGTAATGAAGGATACTGGATCAAAGACAAACTGCCTTGTGATTCACCAGACCTTGCAAAAGAGACTGGGAGCCTAGGAAAAAGATGACTCTAGATCTAATTTCTCTAGGCAGAGAATCTACTCATGAAGGTTGGTGACAAGGATTACCCAACCTCTGAATAAACCATAGAGTAGCAAGAAGACTCCCGAAAGTAAGCAAATATAGCGTGAAAATTAATACCCAAGCCAGCATAGTCTTTTACGCACGATCTATTCTAGTAAACTAAAAACCACCCAGGAACAGACTCAGACTCTAGACCTCAGTCGTCAATACTGTTAAGCTATCTTGGTACACCTCTTGCCAAGACAAACTAGCCCTCTCCCAAAATGTTTTTAAGCACAGTTTGGGGAACATCACAGGATGTTCAAATATCATCTTTTGGTGGCTAAGAGGCTTTAGTAATATGGACACCCCATGTCAGTTGGCAACAGTGCTGGAGAACAGTCACAAGCAAGTTTAATTTGCTGGAGTAGATACAGCCTTGGAGAACTTACCCCTCAGGACACAAGGCTCAGGACATCAAAATGTCGTATGTCCCATCTTGCAGCTCTTGGACACTTCTTATGCAGCTTAACCCAAAAGAAAGGGTAGCAACAAACTATTTTCATTTCCTGAGCCTAACAGAAACAACACTTGTGCCTCCAGGGAAAGGACTCATAAAGGCCAATCTGTTTTGCTACTCTGGTTGAGTATAGCGGTCACGATCCAAAGATGTTGAACTGTTGCCTGCTACTTCTTAGATTAAAGTGGATGAAATTCAGCTTCTAGAAAAAAAATAGCATTCATTTCTCCCACAAAATATTTTATATGCCAAATAAAAATAATTTGCAAAAATAATTTGCATTCTGGATCTCCGTTAAAGATATGGTTTGTCAGATATGGAACTAGGGGAGCAGAGAGAGAAATCTCTGTATTTTTGACTGTATAAAGATCATGTGCAATCCCAGCTCAGCTGTGAATGCTCCAGTCTGAGAAAAGTTCAGCTGAGAGAACTTCATAAGACTTTCGTTCTAATCATGTGCATTATGTCAACCCTACCATTAGTGTGGCGAATTGTGTCAGCTTATACCCAAGAATCATGGGGAAATACAACATGCGCTAACTACTGCAGTCTTAGCAATCGGGAGCTCTGATGTCAAATAGAAAAATGCCAGGAGAGAAACTGCACAAAACCAGCCTCAGTGTCAAAAACAAAGCAGTTGTCAGGAAGAAGAAAGAGAGAAATACAATTTTGGGAGCTAATTCTACTGTAACAGGCCATGGTTACTGATCAAATCTCAACTTGCATTAGGTTGTGACCAGTGTATGAAAAGTCCAAAGAATTTTTAATTCTTCTCTGAAAAATGTGGATAAAATCCCAGTACCTGAAGACACAGTCTTTGCCCAGAGGACCTTACAGGATGAAAAGACAAGGCACAAAGGGTTGGTGGGGAATCAGGAGCAAAAGGTATCTGCCCAAGGGTTGTCTCCCCTCCTCCCCCCCATTTTTTGCACATTCAGCAAAGTTGTTATGACCACCCAAAAATGTAGACAATCAAGTTTATACACAGACAGAAATTATGGAGATGTGCGCTCCCAGCCAACTTAAATAATGGCCAACCAAAGATATCAAGAAACAGAAGTTTAATTAAAGTCCATCCTGACCTTAGAGAGAAGGGTTCGTGCTGTGGGAAGGGGGCTTTCCTGAGTCACAGGCTATGAGATGAGAGCTAATACGAAAGCTTGAGGATGAGGAACCAGAAAACATATTCAACGTGAGGTTTTAGAAGAAGTATCTCCTCTTCTCTCTCTGTGTAGACACTTCTGTGGTGAAAAGGAGCCCTGAACATCATGAGGCCCATCAACCTCCCAATTCTCCTGCTTTTTGCTGCATAAACACCCCTCTGTCACCTCAGAGATTCATCCTGGCTGTATAAAGTCAACCGTACACATGCCAAAGGAGCTGCATTGTCACGTGTCCTCTGGAGGAAACATCTCTTGATCCAGGGACCGCTTTTGAGAGCAGCACAGTCCTAAGGCAACCGCAACGCAGCGTGCAGGTGGCTCTGGGGGAGTTTCAGTGCCGCGCTCAGCAGGCAAGATGTGGCCACGGCACAAAGCGAGGAGGGAGGCATGGAGAACGGGGCAGTGGGATCCTCTCCCCTCACAGGGCCAGGAGCTCCCCCTTCTCCCAGCAGTGCTAGCGGATTATATCTGCACTTTGGTCATTTTGCATATTCCTAGATTTCAACTCGAGAAGGGAACGTCACACGCATCCTAGCTCTACCTGTCGTCTAGCAGTCCCCAGACTCCCGGGTAGCCCAAAATCATGGATGAAAAGACCTTTGTATGGGCACAGACCGATACTACTTCACACATGTCACAAGTGCAGCTTGCTCCAGACAAAGCCAGGCAAATCAGCGGCAAAGCCAGAAAACAAACTCAGGATCTGAGTCCTAAGTGCCCTTTTTTGGAGAGAATATTGTCTCCGGCTGCAGACTAATAGGAACAAAGAGGAAAAAAAAAAACTTCTGAATGGAAATGCGGCTGGAGATAATTGATAATAATGCAGACACAAAGCAGACACACTGTCCCAGGGTTTGTTGGAAAGATTCGTCCAGCAGCTAGATCCAGACTGTTGAAGGGATGGGAAGAGAGCCTGAATACGCTCTGCAGAGGAATTGCTATCACATGCTACACTTCCCATGTGATGTTTTTCCCCCACCTACTCACACAGTAGGTCTGCGACTTTAATCTGTTTATTTTTAGTGGGAAGCATGAGTAGGTAAATACGCGCTCTGAGTTGATATTTTAGGCAAGGAGGTTTAATTATGGATGTGTGCTAATTGTTGTTATGTTTTGGGGTATTATTGATTTTGGACTCTCTCCTGTGCACTCCCACATGGCAGAAGAGGAGAATAAGTTGTTTGGCTGCTATCACAAACATTCACTGCTACTACTGCACGAACCGATCAGGGTGAAGGATTTTTTTTTCCCCCCGTTTCTTTGCTGAAAAAGTCAGTGCTGCTGGAAGCTGCCAGATAGGTCTCAGGCAAGAAGCCTCCTGTTTATCTGCAGGACAAGTAGAGAAGAGGCTACGGCCATGCAAGGTGTGCCCACACCACACCATCTAAATGTGGTGGCCTGAGGGACTGAGCCTCTGCTCTTGCTCTGTCTTTGCTTCTTTTGCTGAAACAAGTGATGAGATCAGCTGTATCAGCACCGAAACTAGCTAGTCACTCTGCCCAGCCTGCCAAATTCATTGATGTCTTATGCCTTGTTGCATCCAACAAGCCATGAAGCTGCTCAGGGCTCAAGTCAGTAAGAAATGAAATCTTTCCCCTTCTGCTTACATGGAAAGTCTGTAACCTTTCCAGCAGGTGTGTAAGCACACAGCCATGCCCTAGTCACCCCAAATTCCACAAATAGCACAAAATTCCAGAGTCATGCACAGATGGACATTAGGGCAACCTTGTATGGGAGCATACCCTAAGGAAAATTGGATAAAATGGTAAACACACACTGAACTTGGGTCTTTGTGAAAATCTCCCCTGACTGCCAATTTTCGTTCAGACCTCGCAGGCTGACACATCCCTGAGTGGGAATACCTATTCTTTTTTTAAGAAACACTGAAGTTCAGTTCCAAATCTGAACTACATAGTTTGGGTAATATCTTCCCTTAAATGGGAGAATAACAGTCATAAAAATAAGACAGTTTAAACAATGTTAAAAAAAAAACCCTAAAGTAAACAAGCAACTAAATTATAAGATATAGCAAACTGAGATGATTTTGATTAAAACCCAGAACAGAAAGACAGATCAGAGTTTAGACTTTGAATGACCCATGCCAAGTTGGACTAGCTGAAGACGTGTCTTAATATCATATAATTTAGTTGCTTGTTTGCTTTAGGTTTTCTTAACACGTATTTTCTAACTTATAAATCAAACAACTCTAATATCACTGTTACCCCAAGCGAACATCTCCTCTAATCACCTTGTCATGACAATACATCTTTGTAATATTGCAGATGTTCAGGGACATCTTATAAACAGGATGTAAGTTAACTTCTATTAAAAAATTAACTAGATTACTGCAGTTGCTAAATATTATTAGATGTTTCATAATACCATGCATTTCATGGCCAACACATAAAACAGCAGCTGCTTTTAGAGGAGTTTGTTTTTCCACTCACAATCAAATTTTGGCTTGTGAAAGGGTGTTATTTTGCTATCCTCATTCTTTTTTCTGGGAATTGTTGCACCAAGTACAGACATAAAAAAATTGTCATCCTAACTTTTTTTTTATGGGTTTCTTTATTTTTATTTCTAATCCACCCACCTCCTCCCCCGCTGGATTGCTGATAGCCATTCTCTGTTACTTTTGTGCTGCTGGAAACAGTTCATTGAGTCTGCATCTATCTTGCTGCACCTTGGGGTGTTTCCTAGTTCCCATGTCTAGGTGGGTGTCCCAGACCACTTCCTGAATCCATACTGTGGTCAAACTGGGCTGTGCACCAGCTCTTCTCTGCAGGCTGATTTCCCTATGAAGGAAAGTCAGGAGCATGCCTAGATCACAGCCATAGCTCATTGCAAACAGGTGTGGAGCTGGGTGGCTGGTGGACCAAGATTTGGGAGAATCACGGGGCTCATTGCAGGACAGAGAAACTTTAGAGGTACAGGCCCAGGAGACAAACAAGCTCATCTCACAGATCCATGAGTAATTTATTGCCATGTAATGATGAAGCGCGCTTCTTAACACACATAGCTGTAGCGAAGGCAGAGAGCTCTACCAGACCTGCCAGAAGGGTGACAACACACTCAGCCTCAGCTAACAAGGAGGAAGATCTAGACCAGGACATGACTTTTCTGTAGCACTGCAGCACCCAGATAAGGTCTAGTGAAGGGTGAGCCCCTCACTGTGCAAAAAGAGAAGGGAAAAGATGGTCTGTGATCCACCAGACTCGCAATCAAAGCATAAAGCAAGAGACAGACACAAATGTAGACAGCAAGCACGAGGAACCACCGAGACCAATGAGCAACAGTCATTGCCCAACAGCGGTCATCAAGATTTCTGTATGCATCATAGCAAAGGAGCCTGAAGGAGAATGATGTAGACCTATTTGTAGATGCCTGTAAGGAGTTTTTCCCAAGCATGAGGCACAGAATGGAAAAAGCACAGACATGTTTCTTTGGAAGTCTAATAAATAGGCAATGACAGCTATATCCAGGCAGAAGTTGGTGTCAGCTTCCCACATTGGGTGGGACATGAACAGACACTGAGTAGGCACTGTTGAACCAACAGCCCCCTCTGAGCCCTCCCACCTTTTCCTTCAGCTTTTTCTGCAAGAGCTCCTCTCTCTGAAGTCCTCTGCTGTGTGTTGGTGCTCCACAGGGCCTGAATTTTGGTCCTCTGTTCATTCCATTCCATCTTCTCTCCTGACTTTTTTCCTCTGTGCTTCTACTGCCGTACAGCCATGACACTGAACCTCAGCCCTGTGCTGAAATCTCTTTCCCCCTGTACCCTGTCACTGTTCCCGGGACATCCCCACCAGAACTTGCATCTCAGACACACTTTTTTCCCCAGAAATGAACTCATTTTCCTTCCAGATTCCTCCTCTCCATTCTCTCAGACATTTAACTCTTCTTCCTCCTTTCCTGCCTTTTTACATCACATCACTTTTTTTTTCTTTGTTTTCCAAATCCACACCTTCCTCTTTGAGACCAAGACCCAACACAGTATTTAACCATGCACTTGGAGTTGTAGTCATAGCACTGCCAAGACCTCTCCTTTTCTACCTTCGCTGGCCCCTTGCCTTTAACGACTTGTGGTTGTCTTACAAGAATGAAGATCTAGACCCTCATTTCACAGTCTACTGGTTTATCTCTAACTTCTCATCTAATTTCTTTTTCTTTCTTGTGTCTTCACATTCTTGGCCTTGTGCCTTTGCCCCTTCTCTGTGTTCATCTGTCAAACGTCCACTTTTCTTCAAAGCTCTGCTTAAAATTCAACTCTCCAAGCAGCACTCCTCTCTTCTAATCGCCAGTAACCTTAGATAATCCTCACCCTGAAATATTTTTCCCATGTTCTGCCATGTGTTTAACGTGACTACTTTAGATTTCAGAGTCTCCTAGACAGGGAGTATGTCTTATCCGTAATCTATAAAACACTATTCATGTCTATGCTTCTCTACAAATGTTATCTAATAAATGGAATTCCCTGCATGTATTTATGATCAGCCATGAAAGGATGAGGAGGACCAGCTAAGATGTGAAGTTAACCATTTAAAGCCTAAAACAAAGGACCCAACAACACAGATTGATTGCAAAGTGAGATTCTGTTTGTACTACAAACAAATTATTATTTGTAGCCACATTTGAGCAAACAGCTGTTTTTGCTTGATTCCTTCCATCCAGCAGGAATTTCCTCTGAAGCATATGCTCAGTTTTGTGAGTAGGAGTCACTTTGATTTGCACTGCTAGGAATTCCTGTGCTAATAGATAAATGCTGGACTATCACAGGACCATGCTCAGGACCATGTTCTCACTCTGCTAAGAAGAATCCAGGATGACATTCACTTCTATTAGTCACCAAAGTGATACCTCTTGACCTTCTGTGTGGTGGGAATATCCTTTGGGAACTGAGGGAAAGGCAGTTTATAATATAAGGCTCCTACTAAAGTATGCTCCCACTCTAAAAACTACTTCGCTGCAAACATACTCAGCATTTGCCCTGCCACTAGCAGTAAAAGCTTTGGCAGAACATTCAGCAGCAGCTGCTGTATCTTGCGTACAAACTCAACAGCTAAATTGCTGTTTCCACGTAAATTTATGTTACAATGTGCGGCTGTTTCCAGCATTCCTATATTCCACCCAAGGTGAAGTGGTTCAGCAGAACGATTCTGGCTGACCTGCTACCTTTTCAAGTGTGGCCTTAACACTGGGGCTAGAAGCAAGGAAAATGAATGGTAGCAGCAGCTGATAAAGCCCAACTGCAGCAAATGCTTCCCAGAGCATCTCAGCATCATCGAATCCTGAGCTTGCAAGCCACTGTGGTTCCAGTGGAGAAGCCAAGGGTTGCTTTCAGAAAGCAGTACACCTAACTGGTATGCTAACTCACATGTATCATCTAACATATATAGTGCTAGAAGTGCTTCAAACCTGGCTTCTGGCTAATGGCATTGAAAAGTGCAGATGATCCTATAGATTATGCAAGCAAACAATAAATTTTAAACAGAAACAAGTAATTCTCTTCTAATTCAAACAATAAATCTCAGTTTTGATTAATTGGAACTGAGGGTCATAAGCTGTTATGAATTAGGGTGGCTCTACTGCTATCAGTGTTGGCTGATCAAGGCATACTCTTGTTTGAACCTAGCCAAACGCTTTTAACAAAGCCTTACAGAACACTTTATCTCATATCATAACCACAATGATCTAATCAGCTTGGACATCACCACACAACAATACTTGTATTGTTGTAGCTGTGACTTCTAGGGGTGTATGAGGAGCAAAAGCTTGCTAGGAGAAATGGCATCTTTCATTAGACCAACAGATACAGTCAAAAAAGGTAAATTTTCAGGCATATAGAGCTTCCTTTGCATCTGAAACAAGTAGTGAAGACAGTGAGTTGGATGCAACGGTCCAGAATTTGCCCACCTATTTTACACGGTTAATTTTGTCTAAGATATCAATGATCAAGACTGTGTGTTTTTTTTCAGTGAAATTCAAAATCTTGGCATGGAAGTAGGGAATACTGAGGTAAAAAAGATCATATATCTATATCCTATAACAGCTTAATAAGACCTAAAACAAGCACTGCTGCTCACTGATGACATAGGATGCCTCTGAGAAGCAGATATTGGGGGGAAGGCCCTGGGAGAGAGTGACAATCATGGTTTGTGGTTCGGGCATCACCCGAGGACTTTGTAGCAAAACGGATGAAGCCTTCTGGAAGAGGGTGCTGATTTGTCAATTAAAAGCTGCCAATTAGGCAGAGAAGTTGCAGGGCCCTGTGGGGAGCTACTGAGAGAGGATACCAGATGACAGCAAGATTGGCAGCTCAGGAGAGCAAACAGTCCTGAGGAAAGACACAGCAGTTGGTTAATTATATGAGGAGGGCTAGAGACCAGAGGGAATACTCTAAAAGATGGGTATTTCTATTTTTTTTTCTTTTAGCCCTAAATCCACACCGTATCCAAGCAACTCAGAATCACAAATGGCTTTTATCCTCACGCTATCCCATGAAGCAGGGAGAGAGCCAAATGTTCAAGAAGCCAAAGCGAAGAACAGAGCAAGTGATTTACATGCCTAGGGTCATAGAGAATGTCTAATCCAGATTATGTGAGCCCAAGTTCAATGTCTTCACCACAAAGGCATGCTTCTTCTGAAGAAGGGAACTTGGTCAGCAACCTGCTGATATTTATTTGAGAGGTGAGGCCTAAGGAGAAAATGCCACTAACAGGAGAGCTAGTCTGAAAAGGAGGGACAAGTTTCACACACACCAAAAAAAGAAAAAAAAAGCTTTATTATAGACATTTTCTATTGGGAAATATATATGTACACATGTAGATACACATACATATATATTATTCCTAAAACACAAATATCAAAATATTTCAGCCAGAGGCTGATTTGCACATACATGTCTTCTGCATCTGAACTACAGGTGCCCCTTGCTCCTTGGTCAGGAGAAAGGCATCTTTCAGAGAGCATTTGGCCCTGCTGCTTTTGCAAATACTTTAGTTCTCGGAGGGGAACATTCCAGTTGGAAAATTTTCACCAGTGATTGAGAGCAGGTGTCAGTGAGAACGTTACCAGTTGGGAGCTGGCAGTGCTACAGAAAGCAGATGGACACATTAGGAAAGGAGGTGGCAGCCAGATGGACTGAGCGCGATGCTGTAGGACTCGGCACTTGCTGGGCGATTAGAGGGGTGCTAAAGTTGGAGGAGACCAGGCCAGTGGCCCCTTGCTTCTTACTGCCACACTCGCCACTCCTGGGCCACACGGGACCCTGGCCCAAGCCCATGGCATGGTGGGATCAGTGCCTGAGAGAGGCTAGAGACATGGGTCCTGCTGAGATAATTGGCAAGTCATTGGGATCTAATGCGGTCTCCTCACTCGAACTAAAGGCTTCCTTGTTCAGAGGCTCTGCAGTGAAAAGTCCTCATATTGTGTAGCCACCTAAATGAAACAGGGACCAAATGAGACACATCATCTATGTATGAGTCAGAATTCATCTTCTTCCACTCTGGGTGGTCATCCTTACTTCTCCAGGACTACGAGCTTTTAGTTTTCTCTTCCACAAAAGTTATATATTACCCTCCGAAAAGTAAACTGGATTGTAACCCTAGAATTTTATTAAACACCAGTGCACGAACCTTATCTCCATGACTCACAACAAGTTTTGTGTTTGGTTCCCTACAGGATGACCCACAGTTTTGTCCTGTCCACATGTCTACATTAAGGTTTCCACCATCTGTCTTAGAGACCACTAGAAAATAACAGAAAAAACATTGGACTAAGTGTCAGAAAAATGTTATCTTTGCTCAGTTCCATTTCCCAAAAACCCTTCTGATGTTCATCAGGAGAGCTGTTATCCTAAGTAAAGTTAGCTTGCATGAAGACTGTATACACACAGAATTTAATTATGATTTCAGAGAATAAATCATTGCTTGTCTTCCCTCCAGCCCTCATTTGTTTCTCCTAATTACATGTGTTTTCCACAGTCTTCAGTGGTTAACATGAGCACTTTATTCCATTACAAGAAACTACCATCCTTTTTCCTTCTCATAAGCACAAATAAGTGAGGTATTTACACAAATATTTGAAAAAGTGAACGTAATTCCATCACAGTGGACTTTTAAGAACATTCATATCACTTAGAAAATGTTGCCCTTCAAGAACTTCAGAAAACATATGAAGAATGGACCTTCACCAGGAACTTTTTTTGTTCATTTCTAGACACTACTTCAAATGTGAGGGCATAAACACTGGAATAAGAAACTAAATGAAGATTGGTAAAAAGCGTAATTTCTCTAGTCTGGGAAAGAAGTGAAGAATTCATGTTAATACTTTCATGGTACATGGAGTGACCAGATTAAAGCGTTTGTTTTTTGTCTGGTAGTAATTCAATTTTCTGAGCTATTTCCTTTGTCAAGTGATCACGGAGGAGGCCAGCCTGCTACCAGACTCAAACTGCAACATAAAAAAGTGATGAAGTATTATTGTTCTTCACAGGAAACTGTGTTTACAATGGGATGCATTTCACTCTGTTCTGCTTTGGGTTCCCAGTGAAACATCTGCATAGGATTGTTTATGCTTCTGCAAAACAACAGTGAGCTTGGAATATGGTTGAAAGTGTCTGGCTTCATTCCTAGCCAGCTTCACACAGGTGACATCTGATAAAGACACCTGTCCCTTTGATTTGTCTTTACATCATTAATTGCACGGTTTTAGGGGGAAAAGAAAACCAAAACCAAAAACTTACATTTAAATTAAAACTCTTCTAAGTTATCTGCCAGCTCAGTTCTTCAGCATCCAAATACAAGGCCATAACAGCAAAAACAAACATACAACATTATGTGCCCATGTTTCAGGAACAAAGCATCCAGCGAAACGAGCTTTCCCAAACAGCAGGAGGTCTTAATAAATAGTGCAAGTTCATTGCCATCTGGTAACTGGTGGCCAGAGGAAAGTTATTACTGGGTTCAGAGTTCGTAACATTTGTTTCATTTCAAAGGGGAGAGAGAGGGGGGGAAAAGAACAAAAAAACCCCAAAAGCTAGAGTATTCTGTGGTGAACATCCGAAAGGCACTGATGCTTCAAATACTCCCAGTCTTCGAGCAATGGCGCCATCAATTTGCAGACACTGTGCTTCCAAAAACAAATCCTTCCACCAGAAATCACCTTCCAGTCATCCTCTGAAATATCTTAAGTCTACTGGGATAGTCCTTAGGGAGACCCAGGCCCACCTTGCTCCCCCCAAGTTCTCCTTCAGGGCTCTGCCTGCTGCAGCTATTCACCTCCCCAGAGCTGCTTTCCCCTGCAGCTCAGCTTGTGAATGCTCTTTGGATTGCTTTGTACCTTCTTTGATTCCTTCCATACTTGTTCCCCTGACATTTTGCAACTTATTATAGTCTTGCTCTATCACTGAAGCACTCCATATCCTCGAAGTTTTTTTCTATTCCTTCTCCTCTCCCTAGCAGCCTATTACTTCCTGGGATTTGTCTATTTGTCATTCATTTTTACTACCCAGTCTTTACTGTCTCTGGCAAGTGTTGGGCAGTTCCTTAAAAATATCCATCAGACATTGCCTTAGCATTTCTAAGTCAATAACAGCAATAATGCCATGCATGCTGGGAGCAGTCTTCTGGGCTGTCACAGCTCTACAGCATGAGGACTGGAAGACTCCCTGGAGCACGTGTCCTCTATGGTGACTCCTCTCTGGTCAGCAGAAGATGTAACTTGCGCTAACATTAAGATAAACTTTTCTGAAACAGACTGTTTATGGAAGAACAGAATCAACTTGAATACACAACGACAGCAAGGTTGGAACGTCACTGTCACAAACTAGGAGGAACAGGGTTGTAGCCAAGACACCACGCTCAGCATGGAGCACGTTGTGTCAACACACAGCTAGACTGGGTCCCTGCCAAGTCAACCAGAAGGTATCTACACTAAGCCCTCTTGGGTTGGATTATTTATATTTTGGTATTAAAATCTGACAAATAAACCTAACAATATTTTTGGCAAGACTCCAACACCAGCAAGTGTTATATTAACATAAGTTACTACTTACTACACTGCAATGCACAGCATATCTGTCGAAAGGAAGCAGAAGACAAATCTTTTCAGTGTGAATTGCAGGAATGGGATCGGCCCACTTCATTCACCTTCTTGCAGCAGTTCAGTTGTAACAAGGGATACCAACACTACAACAATGATGATTATGACAAAGATGAGCAGAACAGATGGAATGTGTTGCATGGAGGGCTCATGTCAAATCACAAGTGTTTTAATTGTGACAAAGGAAAAAGGTTAAAAGAGAACAAAGAAATCCTTAGTCTCCAAGAGAAACAACAACCATTTTCCACAGAAACTAAACACAGGCTATCCAGGTGCATCCTTACAGTCCCACTGCCTGTTATCTTCCAAGGATAATCCATGATGTCAAAAATGAATGAAGGAGCTGTTATTAATTTAAGGGACCGTGTCACAAGAAGTTGTAGCAAACAGGCTGTCCCAGGGAGGGAGAATATTTTTGCAGTGCAAGCTGGTTCATTTGCAGAGAACATTTGAAAATGTTGTTGAACAACGAGCAAACAGACAAAAACTGAAACAAAGGAAGAACGCATGTTAGACTCCTCTTATGGGACTCCACAAGCTCCTGAGGGTACGTATCATTTCCTCCCCTAGCTATTGTTCCATGAAATCTCATCACATCCAAGAGTCTTCACATATCCCGTGAGACAGTAGTAGTGATTGCACGGTTGATGTCATCACACCTCTTGAGGGCACGATCAGCAATCTGTGGTTTGCAAGGCCGTGCTCAGTTCATAATTGATCTACTGAGCTTACCAGCCCTGGACAATGAAAGAGGTCCTTAGAGTGCACCTCTTATTCCCTTCCTGCCTCTCACCAGCTGATGGACTTCATCCGCCTGTGGGGATGGCCCGCGCAGTCTTTCCAAAGGCAACACGCACGGTGCCCTGTGGAGCACAACATCCTCCTTTGTGCCATGGAAATCAGTGTGCCATGCACACCACTGCCAAATGACTCGTCTCACAGCAGGTCTCTCTTCTGCATGATGGTCTCACAAGGTGTGGGAATCCAGATTTTCTAGACCTACAGTGCGAAGGCGCTTTTCTGCAGTGGTCCCAACGGACTGCTTGGTGATCTCCAAGGGGAATCATCCAGATTTGACTTGAAACCCCCCATTCATTATGTTACAGCCATCCGGCTAATCTCTGTGTTGTAGTCATTATGGTAGCACAACCATGAAGTCCGGGAAGAGTGGGACTGAAAAGAAGGGAGAAGGTATCCATGAAGTTCTTTGGCAAGCATAAAAAGGACATCCTTTCTGCCAGAACCAAAAAATAACCTCTCCAAACTTTGCAGCCCAAGTATATTTCAGTCTCAGTCCGTCAAACTGCTGCATTTGAGTGCATATGGGAGGAAGGAGAAAAGTCATAGTCTTCATACACATGGGTTTGCTAACATATGCTCTCCCTATGGAAAGTGAGCATTATTATGATATGCCGTGTCAAAACCCTCCTGTACTGTTCTGGCAGGGCACAAAGAGGCAAAACACACTTCTGAGGACACTCATATGCAGATGGGGCGCACACTGGTTCCTCTAGAGGTGACATACAGTGTTTTCTTCACTGGCTGATTCAGCCCATATAATGTCAAGACACTGACTTGTAACAAAGCTGCTTCTTTAACACCTTTATCAAAACACACGAGTGATGGATAAAGGCAAACAAATGCCTGGATAGCTCTTATCAGAATGACCAGTCCCCAGCTCCACATCTGGCAGAGTGCTGGGGGCTGGCCATAGAGGAACTTCTCTGCAACAGGCAGTCACTATATATTTGACTTGGTTTACTTGTGGCTTTTTTTAGCCCCCTAAATGCTTACAAAGCTGTAGAGATGCTGTCCAGAACAAACCACATGTTTGATTAACATCTGTAAAATAGGAGTGTCATTTGTGATGAAAGCAAATCTCATCTTCTTAAGAAAGTTGTCAGACTGGAAAAGTGTTTTTCAGTAGCTATGTGAAACCTTTAAGCACAAAGCTGGTGAGGTGAAGCCCCTAGGAGACTGCTATCTGCTTTAAAATCTATCTTCTAGGAGTGGAAGGTGAGGAGGAGGGAGGTAATGGGGTGCTTAATCCACCTCGGTCAGGAAATTGATAACTTTGCCTTACTTTGAGAGCCTCTGTAAGCTTTGCAAACAAGCGTGCCGCCACCGATTCACCAGTCCAGGGCCATCTGGGTACAAACCACGGCCAACTGTGTCTCACCATAACAGAAGCTGCAGCTCTAGGTAGGGGGTTTCGGCAGTTCCCCTCCGATCACCCTGCCACGCTTTCAAACATTGCATCCCATGTCCTGCTCACCGGGCAGCATCTGTAGATGCCACGTACATCCAAGGCAAGCAATCGCCCAGATCTTTATTTCTGCTCGACTCTCTTGAAAGGTGGCTACAGCTCCAGGGCCAGAGTTGTCCTCTTGTCTTCTTGCACCTTGACTGAGAGAATCAAAAGGGTTCAGGTTACACTCACCCTCAAGTTCAAAGTTTGCCATCCCCTCCACCCTAATCCCAGTCTATTTCAGTTTTAGGTTCCTATTTCATTTCCAGATATGGTCACAACAACCTTCCATACAGCACCTGTGCCAACCCTTATGGCAAAAGCAGTAACTCAGAGCCTGACGGTATGGAGCAGCATAGGATTAGACCAGGCGATTGCTCTCTGATGCCAGGCACTAATACTAGCCTGACTTGACTACAGTTATTTCCATAGTAAAATCCTATTCTGCATTTTCTCTACTCAGTCAACTCCGCTTTGCAGCATCTTCCAGGGCTGTTTGTCCTAAGATGCTCTAGCAAATTTTTATTGCTATTTTGGTCTCCTCCATCACATCTGCTGCAGGAGAACCTGCCAGCTCTTAGGAGGCATTGTAAGGGGCACTGCAGAAGCAGCAGCAATCAAATGAGTTTGCGGTCCTCAAGGCAAAGCTAGCTGGCTTCACCCTGACCCAAATCATTGCCTTGTAGCAAAGTCAGCCCTCCAGCAAGGAAACAAGTCAGATTAGTACATCTGGGTTGTGTGCTGCACATTTACATGACAAAGTTTGAGCAAAAGCCATAAATCAGAGCTAAGCCTGGGCTATAGGCACCCATCAATCTCTATTATGTATTTTAATGCACACAGAGGGGGATGCAAAGTGGCTAAAAGCCACTGCTTCCAGTTGTAGATTATTTTTGATTTGTTCTAGGGCTTTGATACTTTTGGGGAGTGGTTTTGTTATATCCTCCAACCATCATGGCTAAAAGCAAGGTGGGGAGCAATAGTATCTTTTATTACACAGATTGATGCAGTTGAACAGACCTTTCTGAGCACCCAAATCCTTCTTCAGACTCTTCTGCAATATTAGGGAATACTAGAAAGTGGGAGATGACTTTAACGCTTTGTTAGTGCCCTGCACCACTATAGTACAAATGCGGCTGTAGGGAGTTTGTATAAGTAAAAGCCTGGAAAGGAAAACAAATATCGCTATTTCTGGGAACACTGGAGCTACAAAACTTTGTTCTCACTAAACTTGTGCTACTTCCTACTTCTTGTGGTTTGTTCTCATGCTGTTTTTAACCTCTTCTGAAACCAATATAGTATTTCTATTTCACTTCCAAAACAAATCAAGGAAAAAACAGAAAACACAGCGCACATGAAAAACAATTGAACAGAACCCTTTTCATTCCCCAAAGGATTTTGACCACAATTTAGGTTGATTCTTTTTTTTCCCCTAACAAGTTCACATGTTCTTATTTTAACTTATTACAAAAGCAGCACCATAGCACTTCTAAATAAAGAGTAGGATACATTTTCCAGGTAAAAGTAACAAAACAGTCAGGTTTGGGGAAACGTTCAGCCAAATTCCTAGCTAGACAATGTGCTTTAAAGGTTTCCCCACCACCACCTTGTTACTACACCAATTTATGTTAAGAAAAATGCAAGGTGGAATGGGAAGGGGATGTGACCTCATCCACTTGAAGAATATAATGAAGCTGAGTTACCAAGAAAGCAGATATTTTTAAATAGCTACTGAAGCAGCACTTCTTTTTCTTCTAATCCTTTATATTCGGTTTTCATTCCAGCCACAAAGAGACTCTACTCTTGCAGGCACCATGCACACTCCAAAGACTCATCACACTCAGTCCTGCCTAGGGCTGGGATGCCTTTAAAGCGCGACCTGTAGTAGTGCTTTAATTCCCAGGGTGGAGGGCTTGCAGGAGACATCAGAATCTGCTAGACATCAGAACAGACATGGTAGTCTAGGACCAGCTCCTACCATCATGGTAAACACTGATTAGCTCCTACATCTTGATCTAAAAGTAACAGGGCCAAGCGAAAATGAACTGGAGCTTTCCATCCCCAGCTGCAATATATAAGACTTTACACACCTTTTCCATAGTAAGACACATCCAATCTTTACTAGCATGGTAGAGGGAGATAACTTGCTTTTGTTTTCTCCTTCCTGTGACCACCCTTCTCAGCAGATACTGAGAGAAGGGCTGAAAATTGATATAGGAGAGGAGCTCCCAGAGATTTAACTACAGAGGGAAGAATGCTTTCTTAAGTCACCTGTTGGGGTAAGGAGAAAAGCAAACACCACAGAAAAATCTCACTTCTGGCACTGGATCGGTGATGCTCCACATGGTTCTGGCGTCCAAAAATGGCACGCAGTCCCTCGCAGTACCCCAAAGTAGCTGTTTATACTACAGGCTCTGCTTTTACTGCTTATTTCAAAACAAACCTTTGCCATTTCCTGACCAGAAAAGCTGTGCTTTTAATTCTGTGCTACAGGCTTTGAAAGTCTAGATACTGCTGGTTTCCACTATAAATAGCCCAGGCTCACTATGACATCTCACTATGACATTTAGTTCAAACAAAATAAAAATCCTGACAGGAAACAAACAAACAAAAAAGATATAAAGAATGAAAAAAGAAGGAAAAAAAAAGAGAGAAACACAAGAAAAGATAATGAGTTCTTGTATCTCTGGGGGAAATTTCTGGATAAATTTGTAACTTTGACAGAACAAAGCCCTGTCTTCTGATCTTGGGTACATATGCACACCCTATAGAAACTACTTGGTCTTAACTGGAGAAGGTAGATCTTCTGCACATGATACAGAACAGAAAAATCTTCTTCCTACCTCTCTCAGTATCATTTCATACTATTTTCTGGTATCACTTTCATGCTACCAAAAGCCCATGGCTCACAACCCTGCAAGCTGCCTTGATAATGGTTATATCTGTTAGAACTGCAGTTATCTCCCAGGGCCCTGAACGCAGCAGATTTTACATCAGATGCAGTCAAAATCCTTCCATCAACAGGGCATCAAGTCAGAAGCCCAAAGCCCCATGATAAACATCATGCCTTGGGCCAGGTTTTTGAAAACTCAGAACAGAGGTATTTCATATCACTGGTTTTGTATTTTGGTGTCTGGGAATAGGAAAAGGCTACAGGACACACAGGAGGCTCATAAAAAGCAAGTACTGGGAGCCTACAGGACAGATCTAGCCTACAGAGGACCACTGGGTGCAATTTTATCCTTCTTCACTTCGCCCTAGAAGGGAAATATCAGCAAGCAACACTGATTTAGGGCCACAAAGATGATTAAGGGACTGGAGCATCCATCGTACAAGGACAGGCTGAGAGCTGGGATTGTTTAGCCTGGAGAAGGTTCAGGGCGATATTATCAACGTGCATAAATATCTGATGGGAGGGAATAAAGAAGACTAAGCCAGATTCTTCTCAGCAGTATCCACTGAAAGGAAAAAAGAAGCGACAAACAGAAATTAAATACAGAAAATTCCACTTAAACATTAGAAAGAAAACAGGAGTGAGTCGGAGCGAGTATAGCAGACTCCAGGTCTGGACTAAACTCTTGGGGAAAGCAGCTACCTAGGAACAAAGAATAGCAAAGTCAGAGAGTTAGCGAAACAGAGACCCGAAACAAACACCAAGCAACAGCTATTATGCACGTTGGTTTGTTTTGCTCTTGGAAAAGGTTGTGGTATCAAGCAGTAATTTGGCAGTTAAGGATTAATTAGTCTGTGGGAACAGTCTGGTCCAACCGAACATCCTGCTCAAAGGGTTGATGCTTAGGGAGACAGTCAGTGCCCATGGATTACAGCCATGTTGTCATCTCTAGAGAAAACCAGCCCTTGAGGCACTATATATATATTAAATAAATTAATTAATTAAACAAAACAAAAAAACACAAAAGCCTGGGCAAAGAGACTTTCAGAGTCCTTAGCTGGCCTCTGGTAGAGACTGATGTGAAGAAACTCCTAAAGTACTGGAGTCCTGGAGCCTCTGGGACCGGTCTGGCAGACTGCTGCAAAAGGCCCGATTTGGTACAATAAAAGACACAGCAATTCTTAACGTTTGCTGTAACAAGCAATACACTAGATAGGCTCTCACACTAAGGATTTTTAAAGTTTTGTCAAGAAGTCCATCACAGAGAATTCATGCTATCTTCTAATTTGAGCATTCAATTTACATACCATCTTCAGAGTCAAAGCCCCATATATAGTCCATAAGAGACTGACATGCCAATTACCCTCGAAGGGTTTGCTGACAACCCAAGAGGCCAAAGGTCTTAATTACCCACCCTAGTAAGGTTATATGACTATCTTTATTCATGACAAAATACACTTAATAAAGAGGGAAACGATGGGAAATGGGATCTAAGGAAATTTCTGAACTGCTGAGAGAAGTTTACTGGAAAAATGGAAAGCTGAGAAAAGCATCAAGATAGTCTCATTAAAAAAAAAAATCCATTTTTCAAAGGTGGTCATGCAATGTGCAAAACCAAAAAACAATTACAATTTTGACTAGAAAGCAAATCTGCTCTGGAGTAATATTTATTGGACAATGCTAACAGTCCTAGACTCTAAAAAATAATTCAAGGCCAAGCTAGTACTCTTAAGATACCAGTGCAAATGAATAATTTCATTGCCACCATGTGACATAATGCGAGGTCACTGGATTTCACCCTGCAGTCCCTGTGCTTGTTGGAGAGCGAAGACCCCAAATGACACAAGATGCATTACATTCCCTGGTAATCCTAGCTCATTATCCTCAGTCTTACTATTTAATTTTTCCAAGTTTCAATCTCTATGCCTGCTTACTAGACTACAGAGCCACTAATGAAAACTTCTTGCATAGGAACCCACAGGTACATCTCAAGGCACTTCTTTCCTAGCCAAATACAGCCAAACAGCACTAAACACATTATTTTGGCAATACAGGCAAATCTCTACACAGTGTATTTCTAGGTCCTAATCTTCAGTTATGATCATAATTTTCTCTGGACAGAACACTGCCAAGCTGAAACCATCTGCATTTGCAGTGTAGCTATGGGGGGAATGCGTAACCACCTTTATCACCTACAAAATACTTCTTGTCCTTAAGAAATTGTTTATATCCTAGAGGAAAAGAAAAAAAAACAATGGTCCCAAATTTTCCTGACGTCTTGAGTTTTTTTTTTTAAAAAAGTCTTAGTTTTGTTTTTTTTCCTAATCCCATCTATTCAGTCATGTATTCTGTTCAAAAGGCACATGCAAGATGAAAATTCCTAACTTCAAGTGGCTTCCTCTGTTTTTCTATTTTGCCCTGAAACTTCAAAAATTCATTTTACAAGTAGGAGAAAGAGACTGAAAATACTTCTCCCCCGATTTTTAAATGGTTAAATCCTTCCAGAAGTAGTACTCTGAGATTGTAAGCACCCTCAAAGGGTACATATGTTCTCCCTTGTTTCAGTACTTCCTCCGTTTCACTTAGCATTTCTTGAAAATTCACGTACGTACTACTGCAGCACCAGATCATATGTGCCGAAATGCTGAATTCAAAGAGATTCTTCAGTGCTGTTTTACTTGCTCTCCAGTTCATCCACAGCTTCCTAAGCTATAAGCTCGTAACTCTCTAATTCCTAGTATCACAGATCATTACCAATTTAGTTCACCTTTATTCTATTCCAGGAAGGGGAAGAGGGGGTAAATTTATCTCAGGAAGGAAGATGCAGCTTATTAGGGGAAAACAACATATCCGACAAAGGTTAACTGATATGCAAATGCTATCTTGCACAGTGATGGTTTATTTAGGCAGTTCAGTGTTGTTTAAAGGGCATGAGGACTAGATGTATGGAGGTAGTAGGACGAAGTACTTACCCCAATGGGCAGATATGAAAAAATCTGTATGTCTGCAGGACAGGATAAGGAACAGGCAGCGGTGCCAGGAGTTCAAGAGAAGGGCAGGGGAAGGCCCGATGCTCTGAGCATCCGTGTGTCTTGTTAAAACTATTCTCAAAATCACGCAACTAGGAAAAAATTTACATCTTGACCCTAAAGTTGAGCTCATCTTGTACATTCTGTATTACTAAAGCTATTTATAAGGTGAAATGCTGGAATGGAGAAATAAAATAATCTGAAACAATTCGGCAGATTTGGGAAAGCACTGAGAGGAGTTTCAAGTTAACCTGAATACAGCAACTGCAACACTCCTCTTTCTGGAGTTCATACATGACCTCTAGATTCCTCTGGCTTGTGCCTCAATTTGCCAGTTTGCAAATCAATCGCTCCTCATAACAGCACTAAAGCCTTCATGTTTTTAAAGAGATTTGTGGTCTTCAAGGAACTGTCAAATATTTCACTGTACATTTGGTCATACTTTTGCTGTGAAGTCATCATTAAAGATGCAAACAAAATTCTTACATAAAACATCAGAACAAATTGGACCAGAACTTAACAATATACATAATGCAATATGAGTGCTCAATCCATCATATGTGATTTGTTTTTACTACCCCTTTTTGGCTGGAGAGAGGCAGGCTCCTTGCATGTGCAAATCTAAACCTGGAACCATAATTTATGGCAAAGTTCTCAGGCAAAGGCGCTTACGAAAAATCTTGCTCTACTTTGTCTTCTCATGGCCTTTCAGTCCTGGCTACGAGAGAGACACTTAGATCATAGGTGCCAGTGAAAATCTGATACAAACTGGAGGGATGTCATGTCATTTGTTTAGGATTTCACATCATTTTCTGTACTGACTGTGCCGAGGCTGGCACCTGCAAAGTGTAATAGACTACTTGGTCAGTCCCAATAGCAAGAAATCTGTATTAAATAACTTTCTGTCATTCTGTAATCATGGAACTTGGATTATAACCTAGTCACTGTTGTTGGTCATGGTTATTTCACTAAAACGAGAATAACAGCTCTCAAATAGCTATCAAAAACTGGAACTGCTTAAAATGGCATACTGGTAGGCTTCTTACATTTTAACTAGAAAAAGACATAAGGAATATTTCGCTTCATATATTTTCTCCTCCACCCTGAACACTAAGTCCAGCAGAAACCAAACCAACATCTATTCCAACATTGTTCTGACACAAAGATAAAGCAAAAATAAATTGTTTCCTACCCAAATATTCCAGCATTTGCACATTAAATTTGGCAGAACACTTCTCCACCATAATAGACTATACGATTTCAAAATTAATGCTGATGGAAAAGAAAACAGAAGAAAAAAAGTGTATGAAAAAGTCAAAGGGACTTCATTTATAAAATAACCAAGGTTCGAGGAAAGAGCAGCAGCACCATCTAGAGGATACTGCATGTTCTTACATAGGTGGATATTCAGGACAAGTAAGATTAATAGGTTTTTTTAGGTTTTGTATTTTTAGTTTGAGAGTTACTCTAGTTGGAATTTAATCTTAACTACAATATCAACAGTAAAATCACAGCTTAAAAAAAGACTGACGCAAAAAACTGTATTAGACTTTGGATGAAATCTACTTACAGTAGTACTTCAGCACCAGAAAGTGGGCAGTTAGGCTGATAGATGTATATACAATTAAATGATATGTCAAAGTCTTAAAATGCTTAGTTATTTATAATGAAATCTATACAAAACAGTTAAAAACGTGTTTTTATATACATTTGAAAAAAAGAAAACTATTGTCTTCATTAGCAGAACGTATTAAAACTGGTTCTCTTATCCCACCTGAACCCAAACCTCTCTCTGTAGCTTGTAACTATCACAAAAAACCAATGTATTGCTTCAACAAGCCAAGTCATAAGGCTAATTTCCGAAACCTACCACTGTATTTCAATTTAAGCTTTTAAACTTTCAAAATGGTCACTTAAAAACAGCATGTAAGAGTAAAATAGATTTTTAAAAGCCATAGCTCACTTCTAAATTCAGAAGTTCAACTTAAGATGCTGAACCGTTTTTGCCCCAAATTTGAAAAACCGATTTATACCAAAATACATCCACCCACATCCCATTTGTATTAGAATTAACACACCTGCCTGTTTAACAGGAACTTTTTAAACAACTTGGCCTCACTTCAAATTTTATATTTAAATAAATAATCAAAGATTAACTAGAGTAGATGAGCATTTCGTGTACTTATGGCACAAAGAAATGCTTCATAACGCCATTACCCTACTTGTCGTAAAGCATGAAAACAAAAGTTCACTAGCAAATCCACATTGCTACTAGTTAGTGATTTTGCTTATTTCCAAACATTCGCCAACAAGGATTTTAAAAAAATAAACTATATTTTTAGGCTTATTAAAAATCTTAACTCTAAGTGAGCGCAAGTGCAAGAAAGCTAACCAATTCCAAAATTCCTGGGGCTTTTCCAGCACTGTCAGAGACGCTTTTCCTCTCACATGCTATTTAAAAATACAAATATTTATTAAACATTCTCTTTTTTGATGGTGTTTTGCTCAACAGCTAACAAAAAAACACAGCAAAGTAAAGATCCCTTTTCACTGAAAGCTGTTTCAGTATCTGGGCAAGGGCTTCATAGCTCGAGCTGTAGAATTCGCTGCAGATTTGCTTTTTAACAGGAGTACATTCCACTGTCACAGGTTTACTATATCTTGGTAACTACATCATTTTGGATTTTTTTTGGTTTTTTTTTTTGTTTGTTTGTTTTTTAAAGATGCAGCTTTTGCAATACTGTCTTGTTAAAACACACTGATGCTTCAAGGGTCCAATGAACAACGCTAACAAGCAAAGTGCTCTAAGACATCACAATACAAGGGCATCTTGGATACTCAAATCCCAAGATATTTTAAAGTGCACTCCAGTGTCCCAATTCCTTAGGATTGTTCAGCAGAACTCTGAGAGGGGCTGGGCTCAGTGCCGTCCTCAGTGCTACTGTCCACATCTTGTTCCATTGCTGTCTCCTCGTCATCGAGGCGCTGACTGGTGAAGTTGTTGAGCTCCAGGAGCCCACTGGGTTCCACTACCACGTTGGAGCTGGAGTGACAAGGGATGGAATATTGAGGGATAGTCTGAAAGAGAGAAAAAAATTAAGTTTTAACGTGCATGGTTTTCACAGGTAAAGACGTGCGCAAGTGCAGGTACTCATGGAAAAGGGGTGTTTGGTTTCTGAGAGCACTCTTCCCTAACTATGGCTTGTTTAATGCTAAAGCTTCAAAATACCCTTTCACAGGGTTAGGCTGTGAAAGATAAAATGAGAATAATCTTGTTGTAAAAGGACTCATCTTTGACTCAGATCCTCACTGAAGGTCTGTGACAGACCTCCTGCGTAACCAGCAGCTAAACCACTGATACCCACAACCCATCACTCCCCAAACACGAAGCAGAGATAACGCTTTCCTCAGCCTTATCTTTTTCAGACTAGGTACTCTGGCATACGGACTTGCTGTATTTTTTGTATACAGTACAATGCAAGCTCTGGGCCTGCTCAGAACTGGAGTAGAACAAAGGCTGAGAGAACAAAACAGATCTAATCTATTTATTTCTGCTTCTACTTTCATAGGTTCTAGAAACTAAATCTGCATCTTTATACAATCGAAATTCTGGGCAGTATTTGGAATTTGAAACAGCTCATAGCATGCCACAATGATGAGCAATTCAAATTTTCAAAATATACAGGTTTAAAGTAAAACAGAAATCTACCTTTGTCTATTTAGGGAAATTAGGACTAAAAATGAGTACAAAATGATGATTTCTACAAAAGCAAAGTTAGCTGCAATGACGACTTTTACAAAGTAAACATGAAAAATCTGGAAGTTCTGCACAAGTACTTTTTCTACCACAAGTTTTTTCACCATAACACAATTATGATACACAATAAAACCATCCCAATCCACACTGTAATTTGTGTGAACATATCCAGTGCCAACTCGTCTAGAAAGATTCGTATAACATTGCTGAGTCCTCAGATGATTTAAATACTTCACCAGTTGAAATTCTGACCATATATTACATCATAAAACATCACATTCAAGACAACAAAAAAAAAAAAAAATCAATGAAAATATTATCATCAGTTAGGCAATGATTCAAAGCATTTAAGTTCAAGATCCATAGAGTCATTTTATCTCAACAATGGCAAGACTGTTTATACGTGAAGGTAAAACACTTTCTGAATCCAGACCTCATTTGCTGAACTCTCCCAATTAGCAGAACTCCTCTACTTCACTTTTATGCCCTAGGTAATCGTATACTCGAGATAACATTATTAGGTATGATAAAAAATTCTAGATCATAGTTCCATAGTAAGTGGTGATGGTCACATTTTTAAGCACTACAAATAATAGTGGTTTGTGAAATTAGATGAGCTTGGTTTGTTTCCTTAACAGAAAAACAAAGGAAAACACTGAGAACACAGTGAATGACATACTGCTGGAGAAACTCGAGCTCAATTGAACAAACGCTAGGCACTTCGAAGCAGCAATCCATTGCAACTACAGGAGTAGATAAAGAACAAAAAACTGAAGAGAAAATGAAAAAAAAAATACTCAAACATTGTTCAGTTGCTATCATCATATTAGACAAAGCGAGTTTGCTCTGTTCAACCTTTGCCTTATTTGCTCTGGTCTTCTCTTACCTGGATAACAATTTCTGATGAGCTCTCTTCAGCTTTCTTTTGTGATATATTCTGAATGTGTATAAATTGGTTTGTTGTAGGCATTCCTTGTGCATCGAGTTTCCTCTCTGTTAAAGTAGGACCAACAGCAGGAGGACTTGAACTGGATTCGTTAGGTTTCTGTTGCTGGGGGATGGAAGTTGCCGTCATCCCTACTGCAGTCACCCTCGGCACCTGGGTACAAGGTGACGACTCTGCTTCGCTAGCGAGTTTACTAGTGGACATGGCCTTGCTTTGGGGATCCACTAACATATGCTCTATGTTTGTATCAATCTGAGCTTCCATCATAGACATTCTCAAAATGTCTGCTACTGCTGTCTTCACGGATGCCTGCGTGGGAAATAGGCTTGTAACGGGCAATGCCAGTTTGGGCACAGAACTGCCACCTGCTACCTTTGAAACAGAAGGAGGCTGATGCCCCTCAAAAGTTATCTTTGTAACAGTGGATCCTTGCGTTATAATTGGAGGCTGCACCTGAAAATCAAATTTTTGTTGTGCATGTTACAGCTAGATTTTTATTGAAATCTAATCAATATTTCCAAGGACAGTATGGCACAAACAACATACTTGCTATTAGGAAGACAGTTGAAACTCAGTGTTTTAACAAAGGAATTAGCAATGATATGGTAACAGTTAATTGAAGCCTGGGGAAAGGCAGCTTTTTCGGCTGCTAGACAAGGATTGTAGCAGTATAATACCACAGCAGCCTCGTTTTCCTTTGGGATTTACATCCCCATGTAATGTTTGTTAACCCTCTTGTTTGCATACACATGCCTGAAAGGGCCAGAAAAATTTATACTTTCCTGTGGTTAAAATACATTTTTTTCTTCCACATTTATTACTCTTAAGTTTTCCCCTCCCAAGGAAAATCAAATTACTCCTGCACATAAAAGTCATTTAACTTCGGGGCGATGTAAACTACAAAGGAAGACGTACAATGGAGAGCCTTAGGAGACTGCAGTGTACTCATCTTTATTTCCACAGAAATAAAAAGTGCTACGGGAACGGAAATTAATAACGTGTCATATCTAAAAAAGAAAAGAAAATAATTAGGGACAAATTCCATGCACCAATGGTGGCAGAAATTCATAAAAACTGTCCAACAAAACACGTTTGTGAGCTCTATGGATTTTTCCCCTATAACATGTGCTTCTCTTTCCTAGTGTCAACCTTCTGATTGGGTAATTAATACCAGCGGAATGAGGAGTTCTCTCTTGCCAGGACAAAACACTGCTACAGCGACAAGGTTGGTGTTTTGATTTTTTTCCTTGAACAGCGACGTTTATTTTGCATGCTATCAATATTCCGTTACCTGGCTTGCTGGCTGTTTCTCTGAAGAGGCAGGTAGCTGCATTTGACTCTGGGGGGGTTGGGGTTGCACGTAGATTTTTTGTGCCGTTGGTGCCTGTTGCAGTTTGGGCAGCTGTTGCGTGGTTTTTACTGCAAGCACCTGTACTACAGTTTGCTGTGGCTGTGCCACTAAGGTAGGGAGTTGCCTTTCTTTGGCCATCATGTGGTGTGGGGGGTGCTGTGCATCTGGTTTGGTCTGTGCTTGCTCTTGCTGCAGGGGGGTTAGCTTTTGATGCCTTATAGAAAGCTGGGGCATTTGTGGGAGTTTGTGCTGGATCTGATCAGCCTGCAGGTGGATTGTCTGCTTCTGTTTAGTCTGGAAACACTGCAGAGTTTTCACTTGCAGTTGAGTCTGTTCCAGCTGTGGTTGACTCAGTTTTTGCTGTTTCTGTGCCTGCGATTGTGTCAGGGCAGATCTGTAAAACAGGCCAGTCTGAGGATCTAAGGTGTCCATCTCTTCCACTTCTCCTTCCTCAGTTCCAAGTTGCTCACTGTGTTTGGTAAATGCAGTGTGACTGCTTAAGGCCTTAACAAGAAGAAGTTACAGATGAGTTAGTAAAGAGAAGTCTAAATTATAAGAATGCACAATCTAAAAGAAGTTCTTACTCTTTCAACTGGACTACTTAACTAATTTTACCACTGTTGGCTCCCAACCCATACATTAAAAAAAAAACAAAACAACAACAAAAAAACCAACACCCTTCCACAGTGAATTCACAATACCTAAGCAACCACAGCTATTTTTTCCTTGTTAAAATGTGGTATGTCTCTATGTGAAAATATTAACTGCACAACTAATTCCCAATGGTGATTATGTAGCCCTTACACTTGTCAGACTAAGGTCCAAAACCCCTCAAGTTCTATAGCAGTTTGACACAAAGTAATAGGGATTATCAGCTGGTCTTTATTAAAGCCAGAGTCTCTCAACATGGTAACTTCTTATTCTGCCTGTTGAGAGCCTTATCTTCTGCATTCCTTCTGCATCTCCCCATATACCTAGAAACTATCCTAATTCAACCAGATCCTCTCTTCTCTTTTTCCTCAAAATCATACTGCAATTCTTGTGCATGGCACAAGCACTGTGTTTTTGAGGGAGCAAGAGATCTACATTATTATGCTTTGTATGCCATAATATAAATCTGTTAATAAATGCTGTCAGCAGTATGAAGGAACCCACTCAAATACCAGTCAAAATACGCTCTCTAATGTAGGTTTATGCCCTGTGATCCAGTTGCAGTTCCTAGACATTACAGTAATGTAGAGTTGAGTTGTGTGCATTCACCTGGGGTAATTTATTACTCCTGAGCGACAAAAACGTCAGTTCCTGAATGAAGGAATCAATGCAACTTCCTTAAGATTTCACCACAAGATATAGGATTTGCTGTAGTGGTTCGGCCTCTTTGGAGTCCCCACCACACGTGTCTAAATATAATCTGACTTTTTGATTCAACAAGCAGAGAAGTTTGCCTTTTCACAAACTAAAGCCCTCAAACCAAAAAGACATAGTATGCTCTGTGATACACTATCTGGGTTCTGCTTCATCCCTCTTCCCCTACGCTAAGGCCATCATGACCTGAAGAGCCCAGCCCCTCTGCAATACAACATACAGAAAAGCAGTTTGGTTCTGTCGAAGAGATGACGTACAGACGGGAAAAACTAATCCAGGTCGCAATATCTTTGCTATAGCAGCTGCAAATACCTCTTACTCAAGTCTCAAGAAATCCCATTAACAGCTTCTCCCGTGACCCATCACCCTTCCCACCAAAACAGCAACATTGAAGTGAAGCTACTGACTTGTCCTCACACTTAGCAACTCCACTGGTAGCGACATGATATACTCATTCAAATGAAGCTGCGGTCCTATGTAATTCACATAACCTACTGCTGTATAGACTGTTTGAAAAGAAAGGGTACAACCTGCTGCATGATATGGGTAATTGCGCCTGTGGAAGATGCGGGGATGGATTTCACCACAACGGAAGTCTGCGTTGCTGTCTGCGACTGAGCCACGTGCTGCAGCAGAGTCCTCTGGGGCTGGGATGACTGCTGGTGGGGCTGTGACCGATGACTGACTGAAAGTAAAGAGGTGAGTGGCGCTTCCCCAAAACTAACTGCAGTAAATTCAACTATTTGCTGTGCATTTAGCCTTCAGCTGAAAGTGTACGAGTGAAATAAAGATCTGAATATGAAACAAGTCTTTTACTGTATGCTAGCTTCAACCTTAAAGTGTAGATTTACTCTGAGACGTAACTTAAAACAGCATCTCAGGGGGTTGTTTTTGTCTCCGATTTCTAAGCAATCCTGCTTGGACTGAAGCTCCCCTGGCCTCCGTGTCCCAACGCACTAACTTTGTAAAGAGAATCTATATTCAGTTTTCATCTGGGTTCTTCATACATCACCAGCACAACACTGTAGAGCACAAGTTATTCTGTAATCTTTACATGCTAAAAGCACCTGCACAATTGACTGCAATTAAGAACAGCAAGCCTTGCCCACTGAGTATCTACCACTGATAAACTGCGAGAAATTATCTTCAGAGCATAGCTTAAATTTGTAAGACTAGTAATTAGAAAATTATTTGGGAATTAAGAAAGCAAGAAAGGTTGATCAGAAATCACAGACAGAAATGGAGACATTGTCATTGGTCTAAGTCATTTTTCAAAACAAATCTAATACAAGTTATGAATCTATGCTTATAGCTCTGTAATTAAACAGTGCATTGGCAGAGAAACGATTTTCAGGTGAGGAAAAAACAAACCATTCTATATTGCAGTCACTGATAAGCCAAGGAGTCACTGACAAGACAAGAATCCAAATTAGTTTACACCAGTCCATACAGTATTTAAATATTTACTTTAATTAACTTCTAAAATGTCACAAAATACTGATTGACTGACGAAGAGATAGTAAAGAAAAGTTTATATTCAGTTATCATTAACTGAAGATTTAAAGTTACTAGGGATCTTGCTGACAGTTAAAAGAAAGGCCAAATTTTGATTTAATATGAAAATTTTACTTTCCCACTCCAAGCAAGGAGTTAGATTGTATCAGTACTGGCCATGCATGCTATGCCAGATCCGTCATGAATATCCCCAACAGTTCCTGCACAGTTTAAAACTTTATTTAAAAATAAAGTTTCTAACCTATATGGTTGTGTAGATACTCTTCCGAATGTGAACCAATACAGTGTTGTCTTCCTGAGTCTGCAGACAGACAAAAAACGGTAATACTGAGATATGCGAACTGCTCCTTTCATCTCACTAGGAAGTTCATGCTGAATCCCAACTCCCATTTAAAGTGTGCCTAATCCTTTGTTCAAGGCACATGCATGAAATTTCACAACAGGCTATAGCTTGTTTAGTATCTTACTAATGAACTTGCTAGCAGAAAATATAGCTACTTGGATTACTGATGAATCCTGAGGAGCACACATGAAAACAAAAGGAAACACTCAATTACCGGCATTCCCTAGCAGCGTTCACTTAATCTGCAGGAAGGAGAAGGGAAGGGAGCAAAATGTAGGAGCAAAATAACCAGTTTTGTGGTGTAACAGATTGCCACTAGTCAGTCCCCAGAATGCTGCATTTCTCTGGTAGGTTCTTGTAAATCACCTCAAGGTTTACAGAAAAAAATCACTATTTTCATATAGTGTAGTGTTTCAAACAGTAGCTCAGAGAAACTTTCAACATTGTTGCTTGCATGGTTTCTCATCTGCAGAAAAGGGCCTAGGTCTACTTAAATACTTACTGGACTTTGCCCCATTGCCAAGGGCCCAGGTTTAAATCAATTTTTACAGTATGTGCCAGGGAAACCCATACACAGAACCTCAAATACAAGCACAATCAATGCATCTGATTATGTCAGGGAACATGACCGACTGCCATGTTAACTGGAGATCAGTTTAACGCTATTTATTGTACTTCTGAATGTGTTTTAAAAGGGATCCAAGAGAGCATGACTCAAATATTCAAAATTGAAGCCAGATACAGTAAGCATTATTTAAAAGACTAACAATAGTCCCCTACCTCCGCCCCCACAACACAATTCCACACAACTTAAATTTAGGCTGTACAAGGAATGGAAGTGAGGGGTGGAGGTGCAGAAGATGAGAATGAAAAATGGAAATACCAGATTGGACATTTAATACTAGAAACCCTGAGGGTGGATACGAATTCATACGTTTTAATACAATCAAGCTTTATTCCTCTTTTCCAATGCGTATTTTCAATACTTTTGTTTCATTTTCCACATTAAGTAGAGAGACCAATAATGTAACATAAGAAATTAAAACAACAACAAAAAATATTGTTTGATCCTTTCACATATGTATGGGAGGTGGCTCAGGGCTAGTGTCCTAGGGTAGCAGGGAACATGAGACACATGGTATAATTAAAGCGGTATCCAGTGGAAGGGAGTCAAGGACTGGGACAACACAGGCACCCAGATGGAAGGTGTCAGACTAAAAAAAAGTTATGTTTGGGATTCAGCCCTTAAAAACTTCAGTCTGAATAACTCATTTGCCTACAACATGCATATTTGGCAATTTAAAGCCTTCTAGCAAATGAAGATGAGCATTTAGCATTCTAATGTAATCCCCACCTGGCCAAAAAGCCGACTTAGTGCTGGCAAGCAATAACATTTTGCAAATATGGGTTAAACTAACTCAAAGTCCAACTCCTCTCAATAGGCACAGAATTAGTATGTAGTTCCTGCAACTTCATTTTTCCTTTTTCCCCTAAAGGCAGCAAGTGGGATGGCCTGTCCTCTCCGTCAGATCAGAAGACAGAACATCTGTTTAAAACTAGTATGTCTTGAAGCAACAACCCTTTGTTTCAGTTAGAAACATTTTCCAATGCGCCTCAGAAAAGCAGATGCAATCTCTGTCCCCTGCACAGGGTCTAGGAAAAAAACACTCATTTCCACTACAAAACTTCTAGTGAAACACATAAATGAAACCCATCCTGAGAAAACCCAAAAGGAAGTCCCTAGACTTCAACTGCAAACCCATCATCCCAAAATATCTTAGTCACTTACCAGTTGTGATATATTCAGCAACTAATTCTGACTCTACCACAGCAATTGAAGGACTTTCTGGAGAATGCCTCTTTTCTTGGGTCATCTGGATTGGGACAGCCATTTGGCTCAAGTCAATGGTAGGCTGTCTTGGCTTTGATTCTAACTTCTCCTTCACTGCTTTAAAAGACAACGAGTACCGGATTTAGTAACATAAACCTCCGGTATAAATGCAAGATCTTAATTAAATAGATAGCGAGCGTTATACAATGGTTTCAAACAAACTTCTACAAGATAAAAGTACAGAAATCAAATTGATTCAAGGTAGATGCTTTTCAAGTACAAATTGTTGTTTAAGCAAGTAGCAGCTGACTGCTTTGAAGTGATCCTAAAAAACCGAAAACACATGCATTTTCACACCTGTTGTCTGCTGAAGTTCCAACAAAGCTTTTATTGTGGAAGTAGCTGATTGAGATTCACTGGATACATCCTGGTAAATTATTGTAGGGCTTGTGTCCACAGCAATTTCATGTTCTGACCAATCCTGACTTCTTGAAGCAATCACATGGACTACAGGCTGAGAATCTGTTTGCAAAAGAATAAGGGCATATCAAATCATCACAAAACCATTGGAGTAGAGACCTCCAACCCAAAACGCTCGCACAAAGCAGGACTAGAGTTCAAAATTCGATCAGGTTACTCAGGGCCTTGCCCACTAGATTTCTGAATATTGCCATGGGTGCATCCTTTCATTCTGCAGGACTTGAGCTTTTATTACAAGTGACTCCTGAAGCAAAACACAGCTTTTAACAGCTTCCAAGAAAACGATTCTATTTCTTAGTTGCTCATAAAAGCTTCAGTTTGAACAACTGATGTTCAGCAGGTTACTTTGTATGTTGAACCAGCCTTGGACTGAACTTTTTTCAGAAGGTTTTAGCAGTTCAGCTGATTAAAATATAGTTTGTACTCTGAATTTAAAGGCATCTAAAATTTGTTCTGCTAAGTTCGCTCCAAAAGTTTTTTCAATTAACTTAAAATGATGGTATATATCAACAGTTACAGAATTATATAGCAAAAGTGACTGAAAGAGAAGGCACTTGAATAAGCTGAAAGCATATTATAGACAGATATTTGCTTTTGTCTAATACAGTGAAAGGCCCTAGGGCCACTCCTGACTAGAGACTATTTATGAAGCGATCCTCCTCTACCACATGAGGAGGTCTGCATCTGTTATCATGGCATGAAGCCATGGCAGCACCCCCATGAGGGGTGCAAATCTGCTGCATCTCCTGACACACATGCATGTTCCAATAGAAGGACCAAAATCCATGTCAGTCACATGACTGAGGCAGTTTTCAGTCATGCAATGGAAAGATGATTCAACACACTCAAGAAAGAGAGTGGCAAAGCACAGGCTAACAAACAGACTGCAGCTCTGCCCACCTCTGAAGGACTCCCTCCCAAAAAGGAACAGGCTGCAGGCCACACACTAGTCAAATCCCAGCAAGAAAACATTATCTCCACTTTTCACATAGGAAGGTAAAGTATATAGCCTGCTTTTTTAAAAAATAAAATAAAATAAAATAAAATCAGGAAAGTAGACAATGACACTGCTAACAGGTTGGGTAAAGTTGCTAAAAAACGAGATGCATTAAGTTACATGAAACTAGCTAGCACACTTGGGAGACAGTGCAATTGAATTTTATGCAACACTAACACATACCTTGGGAGCTCTGGGAGGACTCTGTAGAAGATGAGCTGCTATCAGTGTAGCTTTGTGGTTCTTCTTTCACTTCTGGGAGAGAAGAGTTTGCTGTCTCTGCCACCCTTGATGCCTGCTGTAACGTTTCAGTTACCAACTGCCTCGTTTGCTCACTCACAACTGTCGCTTGAAATGTCACTGGCTTTGGCTTTATAAGAACCTAATTAGAAAGACAGATTCTGTGTACAGTAAGAGCACTCAAGAAAACAGAACTGAGCAATCAAGTAACAGAATGGCGTGCCACTAAAATAGATCAATGTACAAGACCTGTATTATATTGGTATTTTACGAAAAAAAAGTCTACCTGTAAATTCAGCAGCTCTGATTATTAAACAACAAAGCCTTAATAAATGGCAGTGCACAAGGTCATACTTCTCATTTCACTAATGTGGAGTGCTAAACAGTCATTCTTTAGGGCTGGATACAACTATAGGGCAGACAAAAGAAAGCTACCCAAGTGACCTGGAACATGCACCGCATCGATGGGAACAGGTACCTGTCTTCTCAGGTCAATCATAATCCAGTCTTAAACAATCAAGACATAAAAACAAAAACAAGCAAACAAAAAACACACCGATAAAAGTTTAGTTCTTTTTATACAGCAAGTGCAACCAGAGAAAGTTGAAACAGAGCGTCCAGAAATAAGCCAGATTCTCTGTGTGCAGCCTCACCAACCACACAAGGCTGCAGGCACAATCTGAACATACACTAAACAGTACATAGATCAATTCCAATAAAATTCTCAGTTTTCAAGGATGACGTACGTCCCCAGAGCAGAAGACTCTGCCTTTTTATTTCCCATGATTAATCTTTAGTTTTAAGACTTAAACAGGCATCTAGAACCATTTCCAGACAGTTCACCTAAGTTTCACCTACGTAACAGGCTCAGTATTTCCTTTTGGCTTTCTCTAGGCATTCAGAAACAGCTAACAATGTGCAAACACTGTGTTCAAGAAATCAGAATCAAGGCCACTGGATTAAGATCCTACATCTCATGCTCCACAGACACATACTATGGATATTAATCCCTGCAACAGATGCGGTAACACAGTGAAAAATGATCTACTTTGAATTAAAATTTAGGGGTACATTTCAAGACAGAAATGGGACCTCACTGTACCTGCGTTTTCCCTTGCTGACCATAAACAATTTTAGTTGGGATGATTTTGGTGGCTGGCTGGACCGCGGACCCTATTCCTTTTGGCTGTGTAACAATCATTTTTGTGATGGGTCTTGTGGCAGTGATGATAGCAGGTTTTGCTCCTGCTGGCACTGCCTGAATAGTTTTCTCCCCCTGCAGAGAAGCCAAAATTTACAGGTTAACTGAGTGAAATACTTCAGAGACCCACTTCTCTAAAAAAATAAAAATACACAGTTACACCTGAGTGCATACCATGAAATCAACTTGTTGCTGTTAGAACTGGATGTATTTAAGACAAAGAACATTCCAAGACCAAGAATAAAAAAACCCTCTACTGCTTTGAATGGAAAAGCTACCAAAACTTCCTTTTCCATTACTTTGTATTTTTTGGTTCAAAACTTACGAGCAGTTCAAAAGGTAATTAAGTGACAACGACAAGTTTTTGAAGTTGCTTCAAAGAATTCATGTAACTTGGAACTTCCCTCAAATCCTTTGTAAATGTTTTTCAGAACTTATTTCTGTTGACACTAACTTTGGCATGGTATTTTACAAAATTTGAATCACGTCTAATAACTATAAAAAGAAATTATTTAAAAACAGATCTTTATATTATCATCATCACCAAGACATTAAGTTTGGGCTTTTTTTTTTTAAATAAAAGTTAATTTATTGAAAAAATTGAAGATTCACGACTGTGTCATGGAAAGCATCTGATTTTGAAATACTTCTGCAATATGACTAGAATATCGATAGCCTAAGAACAGTGATGAAATTGAGCAGGCTTGTTTTTTAGCGCTGCACAGTAATAAAGCAGATGAAGAACAACATCAGCTGAAGTACTTCCAGTGTTCCTACCAATTCCTATCAAGTAGCAAGAAATTATGAGAACCATACTTGTTTCAGAAAAATCATTGCATTTTTGTGTTTCCTACTTTGTAGCATCATGAGATTCTGACTTCCGTAAAAACTGCTTTAGGTATTTGCTCTCATTTAAACTAGAAAAACTTTGAAATTTTCTAAAAAATATTCCTAAAAAGGAGAAAAAAAAACCCACACTTCCCTATTCAGCTCTGCTACACAAGGAGATTTTAAAGATTACGACATTAAAGCATTATCACATAAATCTCAGTTTTATCTAGGAAAGTACAGCAGGTTCGTCATTTTGATAAATTAGCACTTGAAGGTGACCCCAGCTGAAGCAGGAAACTTGATTTTGTTCTTATTGCACACCAGGTTATCCAAAAATAATTCAGCACTATACAATACTCAGGAACAGGACATTACAGTACCATGCCCTACATAAAATAAAAGGTAGTACCCTTACTCTGAAGATACCATTTATTTCTGCCCTTTACCTCCAAGAGATACACAGTTGGAGTGCAAGTTTATAACGCAGGACCGTGGTTCTCATAAGAGCACTAACAGCGCTAAGATTTGAGTCATTTTATTCTACGTAATCCCTTCAGGATTACGAAGTTGTCAACCAGAGAAAAAGGGCAAATACAAAATTGAAACTTTTTATTTTCGTTTAACTTCAGGAAGATTCCCTGCTTGTTTTAAGGATCTTGCATATCCTGCAGAACATACTTGCTCCTCAAACATCCCTGACATTAGGGCATGCTATATCTGTTAAGTAGCTCATGCACAGTTTGCTTTTAACAGGGACTGAAGCAGAAAGAACGAAGCAACCACCACAGATCTTGTCACTTGGCTTATAGATTTTAGTCTTGAAACTCTTACTTACCCCAGCATTTAACAATGTTGTCACAACATTTTTGCCTGGAAGCCCTTGAATTGTAGTTCCTTTTCCAGTAGTCTTTTGCACAACAATCACATTGGGTTTGGATGTCATCGGAATTGTAGTGATTTTGGTTGTAGTTCCTAAATAGTAATGGGAAAAGAAGTAACGTGCATTTTATAAAAAGTAGATTTCCTTCCACTTCAGACACTGGTGAGCTGCATAAGAATCACCGTATTGAAATCTGTCAACACAGCAATGATTAAAGCTAAGTTTTTAAAACAGCAGCATTTGGAATGGGAATACATCTCCCCTAACCAGACACATGAAAGTTACATGCTTCCTCCACATATCTTTCATATGCAATAAAAAGAAGCGGGCACATGACAGAGTATTTTCTCAGGCTAACATGCTTAACTTTTTGAAGGCTAGAGTTACAGAGGGGCAACACTAATATTCAACTCAAGGTCATATTTGCATAGACAACAGTTGACATTACAGTGCACAGATAACATCTGTAGATGAATCCATGTACCAAAAATACATCTCTCCAAGAAAAAATACCAGCTTTTTATAGAATTGAACCGACATAATATAAAAGGCTAGTACTGGATTGGAAAAATAGGAAAAAAAAAACAAAAAAAACAAACCTATTTTATATGATCAGCTTTTAAAAGCTGAATTCAGAGTGTTTTTGCTTCCCCCCCCCCCCTTTTTTTTAAGAACAGCTGTCTTGGCTATTTCTCTTCCTCTTCCAATATTTAATTAGTTTCATTCCCTGTAGCAGGTTTTCATTCACCTGCAGTAACAGATAATTCTGGACAGCCCTCCACAATCTGCATAAATTGTATGTACATTGACATCTAAGTCAGTAGAGTTATCACGCTATTTCAATGTCTACTCAGACAGCTTTCTACCACATCTTCGTTCTCCACGAAGAAAGTATCACTCAGCCAGCAGAACTACAAACCAAGGATTCCACTCACCGCCTTCAATCCATCAGTGATACCTGCATGTACTTCACTACATGTTTTATATTAATAACTATACTAATTCTGGAAAAGGGAAGACATTCTCAGATGAGACCATCATGTTCTTATGAATGACTTAAGAAGCAATAAATGTCTAGTAGGCTCATCCCTGAGCAGAAACAAACACACACACACAGAGACACCCTTTCCAAACTTATGTTATCTCAGGACAAGCAGTATCATCCTTATGAAGGCTAGTTAAGGGTTCCCCTGCTTAAACTGGTGCTCTGGAAAATAGTGGTCTTTGCACTTCTCTATAAACTCACCAGTGTTTCTAGAAATCTGCTTAGCTATTCTTGATACATGCACCAAGCTGAAAAAGTTACTAACTCAAAAGAAGCAACTGCTTTAGCCCCCAAATAACCTGAGTTTTTGTAGAAATTAAGATCTGAAAAATTTAGGTACCTGTACCAGACTACACTCCAGCCTGGAGTAACTAAACAGCCCTTCTACAAGCCCCTGTAGCACCTTCTGGTGAACTGAGCTGGCTTGTGCCATGTTAGGTCTCTGTTAAGCACAAATAGTGGGAGCCCTAAATAATTTAAGGATCTTATGATATAGGAAGAACAGCCCCAACAGATCCTGCTGCATATCTGCACCTAGCTAGGTACTGTCACAGATCTTGTCTCCATTAGCACTGTTTAAGCCCAAAACTGACACTAAGAAAGTGAAACAGGTGTGAGCGTGCTGGGTCCTGGTCTTAAAGAGAACCTGTGTTTACAGACTGTACTCACAGAAAGCATCAAGGCTGGTCAGAAGACTAATGTAAAGATAAGCAGCAGGAATCTGCGTAAGGCTGGGAGGAAAGTCGCAAGTTAGAGCATGGGATAAGAGAAAGACAGACAGAAATCAGTAAAAGCAGAATGGGATGAGGAGACTGCACAGTTGGACTGAACACATGCAGCTGGTTCTTTCAGTGAGGAGTGGAAGAGAGAAGGGCAGCACCAAGATTCCAGACTACTTTAGATTGAACTACAGTATAGCTGTATGATTTTCCTGCCCTCCGGCACAGGACAATATAGTAGTTCTACTCCTCCAGATTTCTCTTTTCCTTCCCAGCTTCCCTCCCATTAAGTGCTTTCTTCTTAAACCTTAGAATTGCAGTAATCCATGAGAACGTTCTCCTTCCATACCTTACGCCCATTATTTTCTTTTTCATCCTCAGCTGTTTTTCTTCTGAATTAATTTCTTCTCCCATAAAGGACCTAACAATTATTTGAGCACTCACCCCACAGAAAAGATCTGAACAATTACAGTGAGTCTAAACTTGCTTTTGAAATAAGTCTTAATACCAAAGTACTCATATGCCTACCAGAAACAATGTTACTGCTGATAATCTTGCCTCCCAGCGTAGCCAGTGATTTCGGTACTACTGTAATGATGCTGCCACTCGTGGTTTTCACGTAAGTAGCAGCCCCTGGAGTTCCAGCCATCCGAGCCCCTAGAGAGGGGCTAACCGTTGGCCGCGTATATGTTGCTTGAGTTCCTGTTTTGAAGAAAAGACAATAAAGTTGGCTGTTAAAATATGTTATACTACTAGTTCTCTTGGAAAAGGTTAATTTGGAAGGAAAGCATTAGATTTTATTCACATAGACACCACACTGCAATTTATCACCACCCTTTACAATCCTCCAGGTAGTTTTTAAACCTGCAGAGCAATATTCAAGCATATGCCAATTTTAATTTAACGTAAGATTTTGTGAGGCATTATATCAAAATGTTCCATGACTATTGCATTTTAATTTGTATCCTTGTGCTAAGTATTTTACTTTTCAATAGCTGTTAGACCTACAGATGGGTGATAGACCCGTATGTTTGCCACTTACTTTATTAGAGGCACAAGAGTTAATCATCTGATGACACTACCAGAATTGAACTCTTCCTCTCTTGAAAGAGACCTGTAATCTCACTTTTCCCATGAGACAAACGATTTAGAACAACACAAATTACTGGCCTAAATAGCACTCTAAGAGAAAAATATAATTTACAATGAAAATGCAATCTTACAGATTTAGCATTTAGAAGTAGAAAATAAGCCTCCTGACATGATATAGATGCTCCTTTTTCCTAGCTACTACTCCTCAGAATGGAAGCAGGACTGAATCCCTAAGAGAAACTTGCTCAAAGTAACAACAGGAGTCAATAGCTACACTAACATTATGATTCCATTCTGATTATACTGCTGCTGATAATAAACTACAGACCTTAATTGCTAAAGATCACAGAGCAAAACAGATTGTTTTAACAGGGAAGCCACATGTTCAAATCCAAGAGAAAGCAATTCAGGTTTTACCAATAAAATGAACTGCAAAACTGTTAGAACCTTTTTTTTTTTTAAAATGCACTTAAGAATATTTGTGAGAAGTGTTTCAAGAGCTAAAGTTAAAAACAGTCAACATTAACCATTTGTTTACACTAATATTCCCAACCCATGCTAAAAATTCAGCAAGCAAATTTACCCTGGTTTTCAGGAAATTCAGCTTAATCTGCCTTGTGAATCTTCCTCGCACAAGTTTCAAATTAAGCAGTCTGTACCATTTCCGATTTTATACAAAAAAGGAAGCGCAAATACAATTAGATCCCCAGGAAACCACTAGAAGTTCAAAATTCAATTTACTGGCCTTCTTAAAAATTCACTGCAAGAATATGAGCAAGTCACCTGCCTTTTAAATTCCACCTACGTAAAATAGGAATAATGCTAACCTACCTGCTAGAGGTACCTAAAAACTTAAATTAATTTAAATCCTCTAATATAAGGTGCTACAGAAGTGCAAAGTATCAGTGTAAGTGGCAAAAAACTTCCTTTAAAGTAAACCCTTTGGGGGAAGGAATGATCATACTTTCATGCATTCAATTCAAAGAGACCACAAGAGGAATAAAAGACCACTCAGTGGTAGAAATCCTAATCTGGAATGATTACTAACAGGTTTGTGAATGTGCTGTTGTGCTCACTGTTTACAAGAGACACAAGTGGTTTTTTTTACCCTAATAAACCATGTTTTATCACCTGCATTTCTGGGTTTACCCTCCCTTCCCTTCTCAGAGCAATAACTTACCAGTGGGAGTAGTGACCAGTTTAGTTGTCATGATAGTCCCATTACTGCTAACCACCATAATAGGTGAATTGCTACTGCTGGGCAAGGTCGCTGTAACTGGTTTGGGAAGGATTTTACTGGGTTGCACCTGTTGAGTGATTATTTTAACACCTAGGAAAGGAGAAAGGTCACTGTTAAAATACAGGCACGAAAAGTTACTTTCTGAAATGTTTTCTCAGACCAAGTCCTAGTGGGCAAGTAGCCTCACGAGGCTTCTATTCTGAGTCCAATGTATTCTTGATCCTGAAAAGAATTTTTTGTTGGGTTGTGGGTTTTTTTTTTTTTTTTTGCAAGTAACAAGACAGTCATCACCTTTGCTTTTAATGTGCCTGTTTCGATTCCTTGCTATTCCCATTGACACATGGGATTCCATTTCATCATGGATTTACTGTAGTGATTTTTAACCTCTTCTGGTCCATGACTCAAAAATAGCACACATTTCCCAGGAACCAACAGGTTACAACCAATACCAAATTGATTCAAGTATAATAAAGCATCACAAAGTGAAATAGTTCTTGATCAACTTAGTCTATAAATTTTAATATGTTTTAATTAGACTAGTTGAATTTCATTCCTTCAAATAAATAAAAAGTTTTTCCTGCACTCCGAGTATTAGTGGCTGTAAGGAAGTAACTGTGACACTGGCTAGGGAAGGCTGCTGTAAGGAAACCTCTCCACTTAACCTACTAGTTGTTTTGAAGCTACAAAGGAATTGGACTGAAACAAGTTCTGGGAAGGCAGGAAGAACAAAGGAGAACACCTTAACATGTCAAGGATTCTGCTCCCTTTCTCTGTTTGTGTAGTGGAATGGGACTTCTCCGAGATTCACTTATGAGCTGCAAATCAAAAGATTCATGTAGTCTGTTCAAAAGTACATCCAGGTCACCTGGAACTTAAATTCTGTTCCACACTGAAGCAAGTGTACTGTATTGTGTTGGTTAAGTTTCATGAAACCCCTGGCCTGAATCTACCCCGCCTAAATTTAGACACCTATGTTTGTACACAGAAATTTCTAGATGACCATTTTCATCCCCTCAAGAAACATCCTCCAGAGATGTTTTCTATAAAAGCAGTTTGGAGCTTGCTTGCTCTGTACTAAGTGCCTTAATGAACTATGTGAAGTTAAGAGAAGAAAAACCAAGGCCTTTGCATCGTCCAGACAAATCTGGATAAAAAGCAAAGTCTCAGTGAAAATTAACTCCAAACTTTCAGAAATAATAGATATCAGATGGTATTTCTAAAGCAAGTTTAACTAAAAAAGCACATGGAGCCTAAAGCCATAGCAGAAGGCAAAGAGTGAAATTCTTATTGATCAAATGGTGTCCAGCGACTGGAGGATGGAGGCCTTTTATTTGTGTTCATTAGTGGACATGTTTTTCCCAGGCAATGGTCCCACAATCCAAAAATAAGGGATGGGTAAGGATGTCTGGGTTTTTATTTTATGGTCTACTTTAATTATTTGACCTAAATAGTATAAACATAAAATAATTTTATTGACCACGATTAATATAAAATACGGACATAAAAATACTTTGCACTTTTATAGCACTTCTTTCTTCAGAATTTAGTAACTTTGCAAGCATTACTTCTAACCGCATCTCAATGAGATAAAAAACTGTCTATTTTACAGAGGAGGAAAGCCAAGGCAGAAAGATTAAATGACTTGCCCAAAGTCAACTGCATGAATTATGTCACAAAAAGAATGCAGTCCAACTTCAGTCTGAGTTCTAATTGCATTTGTTGTGACAAGTATCTCAAGAATAGGTTTCAATTTCCGGATCCAAGAAAAGAATTAAAACACATATAGACTTTTTTAAGGTGATACAGTTCAATAGCTCTTGGATCTTCAGAAAACTGCTGTCCTCCATGTTGTCAGCCAACTTACTTCTGAAGACATTTAACACGCCTTCCAATCTCTAAAGATAAAACTCTTCCTCCTAAAAGACAGTCTATAATACCTAAACCAAACAAGAAGAGTCACAAAAACAAATTCTTCAGTTATTGTTGCCTGAAAAGGTTAAGTCATCCTTCACTATTTATTTTCTAGTTTAGTGCCAAATCCTGTACTCAAGCTATTGCGCCTTTATGATAGCTCCCCATGCACATTTTGGTGCAGAACTTAGCCCTGCTTTCTTGACTGGTGGTCACACCTCACCAGCCAGCAGTATCACCAAAAATTAATTCCATCTACCTGATTCCTGTTTGATCTGAATGGTGGGTTTGATGCCAGGCGGCAACTGAGATTGTTGTGGCTGCTGTTGAGCTACAGAAGACTGCACCAGCTGCTGCTGTTGTTGCTGTTGTTGTTGCTGCTGCTGTTGCTGCTGCTGCTGTTGTTGTTGTTGAGCCTGTTGTATTTGGTGCAGCTGCTGTTTTGGGGACTGCTGATGCTGTTTGGGAAACTGTGCTAAAATCTGAGTTGGATTCCCGACCAAACCTTTTGGGGAAGGTAGTCTGGTAGAGGCAACTTTAATAGCTGATGTAGACACACCTGTGAAAGAATAAATGGTTTAAGACTGAACAGTGCAAAACAAAAGAAAATTAAAATTTCTTAAATGCAATATAGTATTAAACCATCTTTACTACCGAAAGACACAAACTCACACACATAATTTAAAAAAGAGCTACTACTTGCATCTCAAATGCCCTGTTCACAGACTTTTCAGTGTCATGGTAGTGTTAAGGCAGCTAATGCAAAGGCCACAATCCCAAGAGGCTATAATCTACTCCCTACACCTTTTGTAGTACAAATAACTTCACAAATCCTTTCAAAGTCTGATCTTTAAGCTTCAAGAAAACAAAGTATTTATAGTGAAAATCAAGACTGCAAAAGCTAAGGATAAGAGAATAACAAATTAACATTAAAGTCTTTAACATTAAAAGGGAATATCTGATAGTGAACGCAATGTTATTTTAAATGAACAAATCAGATAATGGTATGTATTTTAGAAAACGGAGGAATGTGTATTCTTTACAGATTAAATGATTTCAAAGTAAAAACATGATTAAAACAGTTTGCAGTAAGAGGGAAAAATGAAGTTCCCAAGTAAATACTTATTTCTGCCATTGCTTCACATAGCTGTCACAACACTTCCAGCATAATTTGTCTTTATCTATTACTTTAAATTGCACATCCATAAGACATTGACTTTATGTTTGCCTTTTGAGTGCTTACGTAGGCAGTTTTTATCCACATGCTGGCTGGAGTAGAACACAGAAAAACAAAACAAAACACACTTCCTGCTCTCTTATTTCTCCCTCTACATTTATAGATGGCAGTAATAAATATAATAAGCATAAGAAGATAATAAGCTATAAATCTGGCAATCTAAACAAGCAAATCTTTTCTCACTACATCACCTAAGATGGTTTCTCCATTTTGCTGGTCAGCTGTTTTCATCCATTAATTTGAATTTACCTTTCCTCACAGTGGGGGTGATTATCAGATTATATCATATGATGTTTCACCGGCATCTTCTGCAACAGCACTGACAGTTCTTTAACACTGCTACATATATCTCACCTAATATATTTTAGAATAATAGCTGCCAACTTCATGATCAAATCCGACTAAAAATGCAAAGGTCAAATAAGAAATATTGCTCTTGTGCTCTGCATCTTAATGACCTACCTCCATGACCACAGTAATAGAAGTAATGCGAAATTCAAACTACCTCTTCAGCTTTCATTTGGCTGCCCAAATTTTTGTGAAATGGAAGAAGGATGGAAAATATGGACCAGGAAGAATCATTATGTGACACTTGTCACTGGCAGACACAGCACATTTCAAGTGCTGATCACTGAGGCCCTTTCATTCATTCGCAGCCTCTCCTCAAAAGGGTTAACTAGTGGCTGTGCAGTAGAACTTGTCTGTGCTAGCATACATAGCTGGAATTCTCTTTAAAAAATGTAATTTGTACATCAGAATTGTTGAAGGAAAGAGCTATTTTCAACACAAACTTTTGTGGAGTACCTTGGATTAGTTTCATCAGCAGATTTTTTTCTTTTTCCCCACGTCTCCTCTACTTTACTCAGAATATGTAAACATAAAGTATATTATCTCCTCTATATTATTCTCAAAACAAAGTCTAATTCACCAGTGAAAGTGTTTTTACAAACATAATATCGCTGCCATACCTTGTGCTACTGTTGACATCACTACTGACGGTGTTGATGATACCACAGCAGTCACTGCAATAGTATTTGCGGTACAGGAGGGAGTGGAACAGCTACTGCTGCTGCTGCTACTGACCAGAGAGGACTGAGATGCAGTTATAACCACCGGTTGCTTTTGAGTAGTTGAGGCAATGACTGATGTTGGGACAAGTTTCGTAACTGCTGCATAGTTGTGGGACTTTGAAAGGATGTTGGGTACAAAAGTTGAGCTTGGAGAGGTGGTTACTATTATCACCTGAAAGAAGAAAAAGAACAAAAGATTCATTTGTTCTTTGCATTTAAAAGCATAAAATTTCAGTACTATGTTTGCATCTGTGCATTTAGTTTTAGGGGTGTCTGTTCATCAAGATCATTTAAGAGTGTCAAAAAGGCATTTGCTAATAACAAAAAAAAGTTTCCATTAGTTTGAAGGAGAAATGGTAATCAGATTAAGTAATACACTTTCCCTTAAAATTAGAAGATATTTCTTCTGAGAAAAAACATTGCTATCTGATTTGAAGTAGAAATATCTTATGTTTGCAGGCAAACAGACAGGTATGAACTGCTTGGGTTCATTTAACCGCGCCAAGAAGCCTGAAACCATCTTAAATGGAACTGCTGGGATTTCAAGAAAGTTTTAAATACCATCCTCCCAAACCTTGCACATACATCAAGAAATGGCAATGAGAGAATGAAGAGATGTTTTCTCCTTAACAATTAGTATAAGCAGTTGCTCGGTTCATAATGGGAAATACTTTTGATCCACTTGGCTGTAAATAATCAATATTTAATCACTGAAAAACCTATTTTGAGGTTCAGAAACAATTTCTGTTTTCTTTAGTTAGTGCTCCCAATAACAAGAAATTCTTTCATATCTGCCTGAAAACCATTTGTCTAAAGACAATAAACATTACCCCTAGTGAGAATTACAATTACAACCCCATGAATCTGAGCTGACATTGAAATACCTGGAATTCATTATAGTCTTGGAAGAGGTCTGCTCTTATGCAACTAACCTAGAAAACTAATCATTTGAGTTTTGAATATGGGGACTGCTTATGTAAGGAGGTTTATTTTATACTGTTTGCATATGTACCTCCTTGTACTTACAAACATACACAGAGTTAAAACAGAAACAAAGCAGAGAAATAAAGTGCATGTTCAGTTTACCATGCAAGAACCCTATGAAATTGTTCCAATAACAACTAGCCCAATTAAGAAGTTCATTTATTAAAAATCTCAAACTTTAAAACCTACTATTTCATGTAACAATGGTCAACAGAATAAAGGTTCAGAAGGAAGAAAGAGAACCTGTTAGTTCAAATGAACTTACAATACTACTCTTACAGTACTACTCAAGGACTACTGAAAGTTTGCCTGATAAAAAAAAGAAATAATATGATGACGGAGCCAGAAATAGACTTAAGTTATAGATCAAGCAATAAGAGATTTGTAAGAGTCTGTGTTTTGTTAAAAATAAAAGATAACCACATGGAAGAAATAAAAGCAAATTTCACCACTATTTTGACTCTTCCTCTCCTTTTCCTCCAGCACTTAGTTTTACAGCCTGCATTACTTAGGTGAGCCTTTAACATCTTGATCTGAGGAAAACTAAAACCTCACTACCTTCATGAGTTACAGCAGGTGACTGCCAGAAGCACCAGGTTTGTGTATCAGCTGCTCTACCACCTTGCTGCATTCTCCAGGGAATGTTTTCTCTGTGTCACTCTTCTTTTTGCCTTAATCCTAACCTTGATTTAACCAGCAAAAACACTCTTATGAAGGCTGTTATTAGGCTGTGACCAAGCAGACAAGCTGTACACTACACAGCTTGATTCCAGTTCAAATCTTAGAGGTGAATATATAATTTGATATGCCTCGGGAGTTTTATTTAGGTTTTTTTAAATAGTCAGTTAACACTAGAAATCCTTCCCAACTTTTTCATTCTCTCTTTTCCTTCTACATCCTTCTCCTTTTTTAAATCTTCAAGAAACAGAATTAGAGAATTTAAGGGCCAGCTCCCTCCCACCTAAGATTTTTCCCACCTAATTCAGGAATACAGGCACTCAAAGCGCAAGCTGCAGTCAATGAAGACAGATTAGTCTAGACTTCCTATATAAACCTTAGGGAAACGGGATAAGTTAAGTCTCAGCTAAGTTACTAGAGGTACGTAGTGTAAATCTGGGCATAATCACAACTCCTGAACATTGTTGTTCTTCATGCAAACAGAGAGGTGATATCATCATTTTAAGAGTATCAGATGGTTATTATAAATAACACTTTGTTTGATGATACAAGGAAAAAAAGCTTGCCAAGTATTACACTTCAACAACAATTGCTGTCCTGGGACTAAGTAGGCTTGAGTCTCTTTAATCTATTTCTTCTTTCAAAATTAACACAAGAGAACATAACAGTGATCTTAAGTGAGAAGCATTCAGAGAGCAAAACTTTCTGATAAAAGTTTACAAATAGTAAAGCTCAAGTCATGACAATTATATTTTTGAAATAGTTTTCTCATGTATATCAAGATGTTCAAAGTGACCCTGTCATGGGTACCAAAACAACATATTTTCACAGCAGAAACACTGATCAAAAAACTAATTCCTAAAACACTGAAATTAGTCTTGTCACCTCTATTTTGAGAGCCATCAAAACCTAGTCCCTGAAGAAATAAAGGCACTAAGTGCCAGAGGCTTCACTAGCTGGATTCCTTCTCCGTCCTAGAGAGAAGACTACTACAGAGGAAATCAGAAACTGAAGTTGTGACATTATTAGTTGTTTCTACAAATCTTGCTCCAACCTACTGAAATGTCAAAATAATTCTGAAAGCTGGCGTGCAGAAACCAAGAATATCATTTACATCCAAGAACCTCTTTTATATCCAACTGCACTTGTTTAAAAATAGTACGTTTCCAATTTGAGTCTAACAAGTCTGCCATTTAAAATTACTACGAGGGATTTCTCCCAAAATAATGCAATTACGTATTTTAGCATATCTAAATCCAGTGAAAGAGGGTAGCATGACAAGTTCAGATACAAACACTATTATGGCTCCCTAATGAAATACATTATGATTTTCCTGTCGTTGCAGATTAGCAAGAGAGTCAAATAATATTACACAAATCAAAACCTAAAATTTTCATGTCAGAATGATCAGAGGCACAAGGGCAGAAAAGACACTATCAACAGTCCACTTTTTTCCTTTTGCAGGTTTAGTACATTCCACCTTTAACTAGCATGCTATAGCACTTATTTAGTACAACAATATGACATTTAATGCAAAGTTGTTCCTGTACAAAAGATGACCATGTTGAGAATGAAAGGCTGGGGAGGTTAAGCTCTATCCCAGCTGTGTATTTTCTGCATTGAATGCAAGACATTACTTGAGGGGTTCATGCTCACTCACACATTTCTATGCATGCCTTCCAAGATGCAATTTGATCGAGTAAAGACACTGTTAAAGAACAGCAAATAAAATGGAAACATCATTAAAGAGCTTTGAAGTAGGAAAAAGGCCAAAAAGCGAGCTCTTTATTGCACATCACTTCAGCTGAATCTTCCTTCCTTTTTAAATTTCCAAAAAGCAGGACATGGGAACTCTGCTGATCCAAAGAAAGGCGTAAAACAATTAACAAGACTGATACAATAAATACTGTGTTAAGACTCAAGAGTCAAACTCTCATGGTTGCGAAGAATGCTGTTTAGTGGCCAGCCTACAATCAGTCTTGTCAGTATCAAGGCCAAATTCATTTTTTCCGCAAGACTGCGATAATCAGTAACTGCCCCAAGAATGAACTTGGTCTGAGGCGATAATCTCTTTTAAATCTTAAGGACAAAAAGTAGACACATCCAAAATGTTTCCTGAAACATGGGAAAATAATCATGCCATAGATCTTGCACAGAAGATCTCAGTTCCAATATGAAAAATCTACATGGAAAACCTTTTCCACAGACTGCATTTTGAGGAAGCTTAGGCACGCTCGGCTGAAACAATACAATTGATTTTGGCCACCATAATACTGTTAATGCAGAATGAGAAATGGCACATTAGAACTGAATGGAAAATAAAGCCCCACAGTCTTTGATCAGCTCCAGGAATAAACTTTATAGACCCAAAAAAGTAGTCTCTAGACAAAAGGAAACAGCATGGGAAAGCCCATGCCAACTCTCTTGGAATTCTATTACTGCAAAGAATAATTATAAATAAGGAAAATAGAAATAAGAAAGATTACCTTTGACCAATAGTTGTTACCATCTGAAGGCTGTTCAGAGGCCTATGTGATCCAGTTCTCAGTGGACTAGTGTCCATATCACAAAACCCAACACCACAAATGGTACTAACTGGCAACCTTGTTGGCAGTCTCACCAGAGAGGCCAAGAATTGAATGAGCATGGAGACTGAATCCCCTCTCATCCCTAGAAGTGGTCCCTTCAGGTCAGGGTTGAGGCACATTGCTGGGGCAGTCTGGGGGAAGCTTGCACTCCCGCTGCCTGTGCTGTACCTGTTCTGTGGATAAAAAGAGGGCTTCAGTCTCCACGGCTGTCAATCCAGGTCCTTTCACACACAGGTGAACTAAATTCATACAAGACTTTGGTTTTCTCTTTGTTTGTTTTAAAGAGGGATTATCTTATCCAAAGAGCAATCCTTAAAACACAGCTAGACACTTCATAGAAAGATAGAGTCAAACATCACATCTTATTCATTGATAAAAAAACAAATGAAGTAACATTTGGCAGCTTCCCCCACATACCTTCTGTGTTGTTGTGTTTGTTGTCTGTGTGGAGGGCTTAGTGAAGGTTATTTTCACAGGCGACATGTGTGGTGGTAAGGAGTTGGCAATACTCTGCATTATATTACTCATCTTCGGGCTGCCACTTACAGGCACTGTGATAGTTTTAGTGACAGGAGTCACTGCCTTCGGGACTTCTTTCAGGAGAACAGGGGAGGAACTAGAAGAATTAGTTCGCCGTCTTTTGCGGGGCTTTTCATCATCATCTGAGCAGCTGACACCTGGAAAAGAAGTACTTTTCTAATTTATATTTTCCCCACCTGTGGCTCTCGATGCTTTCTAAAACACCTCAAATTTGCTGAGTCTTATACCCTTTTTCAAATAAGAGAAAAAGAAATAGAGGAAAAATTACATCTTGTGGTCACAACTATCCTATAATAGATCAGGAATGCTCTCAGTCCTTGATACAGACCACACTTATAAAGTCATTAAAAAGAAAAAGGAAAGAAAAATAAAATCAAGCTCTTGAGTCATTTGGCTACTTCACTGTTTAAGAGATTAGAAGAACATAAGAGCCAGTACAGGGGTTTCACTCTGTCTCCAGAAGTTTGATTAATGAAACCGCATACACAAGGGGATTAGGATATCATGCACATTTTGGTTTAAAACTCTGCAGTTCACTATTGTTTTGGTGGTGGTTTTGTTTACAGCAACTGAACTACTGAAGTTATCCTGCTGTGGTCTTCTTTGATTTCAACCTTTGTACCGACTTGCACTCCATGTTTACGATTACAGTACACTTCTTCCTTTCACCTCAACATAGCATAAGACCTATTTATTTCAAAACGTCCTTTAACTATGAAGGTCAAACCTCACTTCATCAGCTTCTGCCTTGTTTGTTACATTTTGTACAACAGACAAAATGTTGCCTAACATGCAATCACAAAAGCCAAGAGAAATCTGGCCTCCAAGGAGTTTGTTCTTCCCCCCAACCATCTACTGCACATGTATAAAACAAATCTGCTGCAATACATTCAGCTGAGCAACTGGTAACGCTATACCATGGTTCATTGGTCTTAAATCAGTATGAAGCTTTAAAAAGTAGGCAAGAGGCTCATAGAATGACATACATTACAGAAAGACATTCTCTAATTACCTTGAAAATTTCTTACAGCTATTACAGAGTGTTTATGGCTACCAAATCATACAAAGTTAAACAGCTAAAAAACAAAGACATGCAGAAAAGGTACTATTCATTTTCACATAAAAAGACTGAAGATCTTCCTCCTTATGCCTGTGCCTTACAGACAAAAAACTGGTTCTTTACAGGAGAAAAAAAAATCTGTAATGGTAAAATGCAGTCTTGCTGGCAACCAAGCAAACTTGGTTGGCAATAAATCTCTAATTAGGGTCAGGATCTAATTAGGGTCAGTCTCTAATTAGGATAACTAAATAATTTGGCATTGAAAAGTGAAGGCATAGGAATTTACATGGATGAGAAAGTGCTTAGTAGCCCAGCAAATGGTTTCTGAAAAATGGGACTCTCTCACTATTTTAACCAATTAGTTTGCAGGTACATTTCAGAGCTGTGCAAAAGGCTGACAGTTGTATCTGCATAAAGGCAGGAAAGGGAACTAAGAACAGAAGCAAAGGCTATATTGTAAGCTTGCTTTGAGTTCCAAAAACTAGTTTTGGCAGTTTGTAGCAATACGGATTAATTATGGATCTAAGAGTGATCAAAGAGATCAAAGTCCTCATCAACAATTCACTTTATGACCCTGAACGAGCCTACCGGTGATCCTCACCCATAAAGTAGAGAATTGGTTACATGTCTTAAAAATCTATTATGAACAGGCTCTAAGTATTGTCACTAAGTTACAACAGAGAGGTCACTAATCTAAATGAAAGTGTGCAGAAATTTCAAAATCTCGGGACCCATCAGAATCAAAAGTGCACATGCAGCTAGGATGTTAGGCTACCACTCTTATTTTGGTGGGTTACCACAAAATGCTGAAGATACAGAGAAAGCTGTTTCTAAGCAGTCCTCTTCCACAAAAAATAGAAGCAACAGCTTAACTTAACAGAGCAATATTTCATGTAAAACACATTTCATTTCATTTCCCATTTCCAGTGTTAGGATTCTGTGAGAACTATGTACTTTCATGTTAAAAACTGCACTAGTACCAAGTTTTCCACAAGCATTTAGCTGAAAGGTAATACTCAAAGCTTGAATATAACTCACACTTGACAAGCAAGGAAGCAGAGGCATGGAGAGGTTAATGGCTCAATCAGACTGTGACTTAGATGAGGTCATACAACAAACACATCAGTGGCAAAGTCACGATTATAACTCGGGCCTCCTGAGTTTGCTCTAACCCACATATAACTGGGTTTGTTTAAACTAACATGACTCAAATAACATATTCTGAAAAATGCATGATTCCTTAAAAAAATAGAACAAGATGAAGTGCATGAAGTGGGGGGAAAAAGAAAATCTAAGGATGGATGGAATAAAAATAAGAACTTTTCATCTCTCTATCATGCATCTAGATCAGTTTTATAATCACTACCCTCTAACAATTCAATAGAAGTCTACGCTAAATTTTTAAAAGGTTAAGATCATTCTCCCTTGAATCTTTAAAACTGAGTGATCAGTGCATTAAATCAGAACAATTGAAAATTTTAATTTAATGGGTTCCATGGGTTGATATAACCATTAAAGATGGTGGTTTGTAGGTAACTATGTTCAATATGATACTTCTCGCTAGCTATAAAAGTTTATACAAATGTACACATATAGTACAAAGATTAACATAATTTTAAAATGTAGCCATTAGCCAGAGCAAGCTAAAAAAATTGCAGAGAGCGCTTCTTACCAACTTCACTATTAATCTTTATTTGTATTTGGATTTTGGTAGGCACCAAAATGCAAATATGGACAGAAAGAAGCATTTTAAATTACCAGTTAAATAAAACTACCTTTGATGTGGTGGACATTCTTATGAAAACGTAAGTTCTGCATTTAGAAGTAGCTGATTTATTAGCCAAAGAACTGAAAAAAAAGAGTGTGTTTCTGGGAATTATACACTGCATTTCCAAGTTTAAATACCTAAAGATAGGCATCCGATGGGATTTTCATCAGTGTCTAGACATCCGAGCTTCACTACAATCCGCTTCCAAACATATCACAGAATGGCCAAACATGGTTAATGATATGATTTGCTTAAACACTTAGAAGACAGTATAGAAATTCCTCTAGTGTCTTAAGCTTGTATTACTTCAGTATAGTATACAAACAGACAAATTCTTAACTAATGCAAGGCTGGTTTAGATCAACAGGGAACCAGCACAAATATCTGAATCTCTCTCTCACTGAAATAAGGGCATATACTTGCCAAATTATTGCATTCTAGAAAAGTTTAGGTCACCTAACAAAGTGGGAAGGAGGGACCTTTTCCAACTCAAATGATAAGTGATTACCATGCATTATTTAAGCAGGAGAAGGAAGAGGGAAGTCCTCTGCAAAAGCAACAAGCAGGACCATCATGAAAACAACTTCCAAGCAAGCTGGGTTAGAATTCCACTGATGTATAACAATTCCTATATTATATTTTCATAATACTTTTCATTCTTGCTGTCTTTGCCATTAAGCCTCCCTATAGCATTTTACACTCAGTGGATTTATCCTGCATACAGTTTCTCTGAAAAAGGAAGTATATCCATTCTGTAGACTAAGCTAATGCATAAAGGCATTAAATGACTTGCCCAAGGTCACTCAGAGTATCTAACTCAGAGTTCATGCTTCAGCCACAAGACTGGCCTTTTCTTTCCCTTTTGTTAATCAGTTACTAGTATCACTTACTTTTGACGTAAACAGTACTTCCACTTGGCAAGACGACTACATTGGAGGCTGGACTGGCAGGTCTGGGGGACTTCACTGTTGCTACACTGCCACTTGGAACAGGGGTAGATGTTGGGGTTGAAGTGGTACTTGTGTAGGAATAGCAAACCACCACTGAAGAGGAGAAAACACACCTTCCATATAACTGAAGTGCAGAATCCCATTATTCTATCACTATTTTAACATTTGTAAAGGAAGCCAAAGACTTCTTGGGTCATTATCCACATCTTTGCCTCTGCAATCCTGTTTCTGTTAGGTCAAAACCCAGTTTGACCTAAGCATGACCGTGGAATTAACTACCTTCAAGGACAATGTAGAAGTCTATTTCCCCTTCTCCACTCCCCAGAAGTTTGTGTTGCCAATTCTAGATTTTTACTTATATTAATCATATGTTTTACATTACAGTTTCTTAATTTAATAATTTTATTTATTTATTTTTCTGTAAGGGACCTATAATGCTTGTCTAGATTTGTAACTGGGAGAAAATAGTGCCCCTCCTCAGTGGTAATTCAGCTAAAGAAAACAAAAGGTTTTTTATGTACTAAAACAATTATTATTTCTGTAATCAGCCTTTTTCAACAGCTGTTTATAAATAATAGTATGATGATCCAATATTCCTCATAAAACCAGAAAAGATAACCTATTTCTAGAAGTGTTACACATTCTCTAGCTGCATGAAACATAATTCAAGCCTATTAAGCCGAGTTACATGAAATGTGTAATAACATTACTTAAAAAGTGTGGGGAAGATAGGAAGCTGTTTTTCAACTTGTTAGCTTGACATATTTAATCTGAAGTAAAAAGAAAACAAAAATGAAAACCAACAAAAGTTTTCTTGAATATCACCAAAACTTAGAGGGACCCATACTCACATTGTTAAAATAAAACAATCTGAAACACTTTTTCACCACTTATAGAACTGTACAAAATGTTAGACCAACAATCTAAGGCTTTGTAGTTTGCAGAGCTTAAGAAGATAACCAGTGATCTTTTTCCCCAGGTGCTAGTGTGCCTACCGCTAACACAATGCTGTGAGATTTACGCTGCAGATGTTGCAAAAGCACCTTTAAAAAGGCAGAATTTTCATATTTCTATGAATACTGTGCAAGAAGAATCAGACTTAAAAAATATCTAACATTGCAGATCTTAGATAACACATTATAAAGTCACATTATCTTTATATTTCCATACTTTGTAGTAGATTGCTAATATGTCTCACCTTCTTTGTTTCCGGTTTCTGCAGGAACTGGAAGAGATGCATTGTGCTGAACAGCTGCATTGGCAACGGCATTAGCTGTAACAGTAAAAGCTGTTTGCGGAACAAGTCGTGGCATCAGTGGCACCAGTCGACGACCTTCTATAGACCATTCTGAAGAGCTATTTGGTCCAGACATACTAGACAGAAATGCACATTCTGTAAGTATTCTGTTGACTTTCCAAAATACTCAGTATTTCTTATTCAGTGCCTTTTTTCCAACAGTGAAAATCTACAAGGCTGTTTCTAAAGACATCCTACACCAATAATCTCCAATCTTCTTCATTTCATGAAAATCCCTCCTTTTTCCACCTGATGTAGAAATCCTCCCAAAGCAAATTTGAGTTGGTTTTTTTTTCTTTTAACATTATGTTTCAGAGAACCCTTAAAGGACCAGAGCTCTGTGGATGACAGGTTCAAAACCTCCATATCAGATTCTCTACTACTCATGTAGAGCTGGTACACTGTGGATGTCTGGATGACAAAAATAGCTAGATATCCAATAAATTTCATAAAACACTACCCAAACTAATCATGCTATAGAGAAAAAAAGAGAAAAAAAAAGGACAGATTTTACTGTAAATCTTGCTTTACCTCAGCAGAAAAGTAACAGAGCATAGATACGCCCTGTACTTCTTCCTCAACAGAAACCAGCCTGCTGCTCTGATTTTCTCTTAATCTTAGTACTTTATCTAGTACCCAGATAAACTAGAGTTCTACAGTAAAATGCTATTCTTATCTAGGTAGAGAAGTGTTTCTTTTTTATGACTGCTTTATACTACTGATTTGTCAAATAAACAAAACCAGAACTGCATATTATTTTTCAATGCTGTTATGTTCTTAAGCAAACCAAGCCATTTAATGTATTAACATATTCTAAGAAACAACTTCTCACTCCAAGTATTTCAAGCAAGTTGCAGCAAAAGCTCCAAATTTGTTCATAAAATGCAGAGGATCTGCTTTGCTGTTAAATCCAGATATGCTTCAGCATTCCTCATACATATTCATACAGTATAAGCAGAGCTTCATCATCTTAAGTGAAAAAATTTTTTTTAATCAAAAATAATTCTGATTTCCTAATAAGCTAGAAAATTATTTAAGTCAAACACTGTATTACCAACTACCACTTAGAAAGAATTAACAACAGGAAAAAATAAAGAGATGTAGCATTCTATAGTTGCACCTTATCTGGATTATATATCTCATCTGTTTGAAGTTCTGTAGCTCAGGACAAACAGTATGTTTGTTCTATAAAATGGAAAAACAGAACTAGCACTTAAAAAAGGAAAATAAAAATCAAGAAAAAAATCCTTATTTTGATAATTAAATCATTAAAGAATGAAAGTGAATGATGAAAAATAATGACGTGTAAAGAAGCCAATGTTTTCTGTTTCATAAACAGCATATTTCTAAATCTTTAAACCTGAACATTAAAACATTAAAATGTCAAATGTCACTTTGTGGCACAGAAACAGTATGATGATTTTGGCGAGTCTCAGTTCAGACTATTGCTAATTTAAGTGGCCTGTTACTTGTATGATTTCATTTTTATCTTCCCATAGCATTTATATTATAAGAGTCAAATTTAAAAATCACTAGTTATAATATACAAACAAAAATACAGACGCTTTTACAACCCAGTTGTGTAAAGTGATATTTCTTAATGGTAAGACTATTAAACATTGATCAGATATATGCAAGCACTTGTCTTCTCATGCCTCTCCACTCCACAAAATCATGTGGAGTTCAGGAGAGCAAACACAAGGAGAAACCATCCTAATTGATGCCAGCACAGCAGCTGCGTCAAGCAGTTCAAGCCGAGAACAGTGGACACTGATGTCATCAGATAGCTTTCTGCAGCTTTTCACTCTGAGCATTTTTTTTCCTGTGTTGATATACTGTTTTCCACTAATCTCTCCCATCTTTTCCCCTCCCTTTGTCTGTGTAGTTAACTCCCTCTTCATGTAACCACATCAAATGGATTTGAACAGAACTGAACTAAAAAAAAGAACAAACATGAAATTTGTACACAAGGTTGTTCATCCTGCTTATGTTTTCTCTCTTTTCTCTACCCTTCATTTCCTCTCATCTATTTTACTGTTCTTCATGACAAAGTCTGTATCTAAATTGTGTTTGTTCAGTTAACGGAATACCTTTAAGTCCAAAATGTGAACCTACTAAATAATTCTTTCCAGTACTCTGATGTAAAACTGATACTCCTACATTCATATACTGTTTGAACTACTATTCTTTAAACCACCATCAATCTTCAAAGTTCTATCATTCAGGTTAAAGAATAATGGATTTTCCAAAGGGTATCTTTGGAAATCACATAGAAAATGACCTATAACTTACTTGTGTGCAATAGTCGTTAGTCGTTCATCATTTACTGCTCTCCGAACTTCAGCACGATGTCGCTCCGTTGAAATACTATTAAAAAAAAAACCCCAAACGATACCAATATATTTTAGTCAGAGGAAGACAGGAACATTTATCTAAAACTTCTAGATAAAATGAAACTTATGAATAATCTACTCAGAAGACCAAAGGGAACAGGCATTTACATTTAAGAGATTGTCACTTAATTTTTGCTGTCACAGAAAGAACATATTATTGTTTGAAAACTATTATTCAAGAATAAAGGGAACATTATAGTTTGCAGGTTACCGCTGCAAAACAGCTAAAATCCAATCTTCTAATGAGAGCAATGACTTTAAAGCATGTGGTAGAAAAATTTGCATGGAATATGCAGCTTTCCTCATTATTATAGCTTGGACCCAAAGACGTTGAAATCTCACCTTAATGAAACTATAAGCTAGTTGCACAAGAGCTAGCTGTAATGTTTCCAAAACACAACATCTCAAAAAAACCCAAACCAGTAGATCTTCAACCACAGAAGCACAGTTGCTTTCTTTTTTCAAAACTCCAGCTGAACAGGAATCAAATCTCCACAAGATGGAGAATTAATTCTCTAATTTAAGATTTGCATTATGTTGACAATGACAAAAAAATGCATGCAATATCTTAGAAGGAAACAGTTCATTGAACGCACTGCACTTAAGAAATGTTATGATTACCTAAGCACTTTAGAGAGTTCTCCAAGAAGGTCCTTCTTCTCCTTCGTAAGGTCTCCCTGTGCACGTAAGGCACTGATGACACCTGCATATGCCTCCAGTTCTAAAGAATCGGAGCAAAGAGTATTTTTATTTGATGCTCACAGCAAAGGAAAAATGTTATTTTCAATACTACTGACAGCATTCTATTAATTTCCAAAATTGTGAAAAGGAACATGTCTTTCAATTATTTAGTGCTTTTCAAAAGAGTCTGACGATTTCGAATTCTCAGTCAATTACTCTTCAACATGCAGCTTGTCTATGAAATAGAATTGTGTCATCACAAAGGATCCTCTAGAAAGGAGTTTATAAACCCAGCAGAATTCTTCCAGCTCTCTCTAAACTGACAGGTCAGCCAGAAAGCTGGAAGAAACAGTCCTCAAATTTGTACAGTAGCTTAGAATTCTCTAGAAGCAGGAGAAGAAAATCTTAAACATATACCATTATTAGAAATTTCCATGGGAAAGCTTGACTTGAGAAAGAAATACTCGATCAGAAGAGCAACTCATTTTTTCCTAATGCTGCTCCTTAATTAGGATGTAGAATATCAGCTCTAGTGTGTTAAATATAATTATCTTTTATGCCCATTTACTTGATATGTACAACTGCTTCAAACAGAAAAATGTAACACAGAGACTTGAACCTGCCCAACACATCAAAAAATACAATCCAGCTATTCTTAAACGTACAGAGCCATCAGAGATTAACACACAAATATATAACTCCAAGTTATGACAAAATTATAATGCCATGGGACTTATATAAACGCTATTCTATTAGTGTTTTAAAAAAATAAAATAGCTAAAGACTACTGACATTTCTGAATTCTGTCCTACTAAGCAGGGTGATAAATACACCTAATACAAATAATTTTGAAGACTGACAGTTTGCCAAAGAATGACTTGCTGTTCTATGCTCAGCGGTGTTTAAAAAAAGTATTATTAAAAGCCATGCTTCAACACCAGCAATACAAATTCCTTTGATACTTATGTAGGTGTCTTCCATTCAGCATCCCATTTCTGCGACCAAACAAACCAGCCCCACAACAGGACCCAGTTAACCAAAAATAAGAATAAGAAGAGGCCAGCCCAAACCTAACAAGAGCCCAAGAATCTGCCTGAAATTAGCTGCGAAATAGAGAAGACTGATGCTATTCTGGAAGGCATTCAGAGTAAGATTCCAAAGAGCTAATTTACAAATCAAATCAACGAATCCTGCCTGAAAAGACATCCTGCTCTCCTGTCCTGATTAAGCAGACAAAATACAAAGCAGAGTCACTTTGGTTAACTATACAGTCTGCACAGGGATGCTGAGTGACCTACAGAAGCATTTACAGCTTTGGTTACAAAACATTTGCTAATTAATGCAATAGTTATTACTAATATCGACATTCATTTAGACAACCATGCTGCAATATTTAAGATACTGAATTTTTTTCCTCTCTTAACAACATAAAGTAATTCCAGATACAACCATGTAATTATTTAGCAAGGATAGATTTTTTTTTTCATTTTAAATACAGATCCTCTACACTAAGGCTTTAAAATGCTGGCTTTTTAGAAGTTGGTAACGATTACAGAACAGTTATAACTAGTTCAGTCAGCCTTATGTCAGTATAGGAAACACTACCTGGTGTCCTCTGTTCAACGTTAAACAGCCAAAAAAGCTTCAAAAATCAGGTTTGTCAAATAAAGACCATTATTTCAAATGTAAGGCTGCCACAGTCATCCCCTTATTCAGTTATAAACCCCAAACACTGCAGAATAACACTAACTATTGCACATCTCAGGGTATATTACAGCCTCACTTGCACCACTGCTTTCATTTGTTGCGGAGTGCCCTGATATTGCAGAACTGTCAACCAAATAAGATAGTGGATTGAGAGCTGGAAAAGCAGGACCCTATATCCAGCTCTACCGATCTGTTTTATGACTGTTTGCTCTGCCTGTGCTCCCCTCCCCTCCAGTCTTCTGGTTTGTCTATTTAAACGGCGAGCTTCTCTACCCTAGAAGACAGGGCTGCTACAGCTCCGATCCTCTGTTACACGGGCAGGGCCCCCTTGTGGGGACACAGCTCATGCCAGCAAAGAAAGATTTTTTTTCCTGTCAGCCTAGGTTATGTCATTGAAGGAGGTGTAGCTGCAGTTCTGTTTGGCTCAGCTGCACCAGCAGGGCTCTGCCAGCACATCACCGTCAGCTGGGGTGGAAGTTTTTTTTCCACGCTCCCAGCCAACAGAGCTACGTTAACAAAATTTAGTAGCGCAGATCCGGTCCAGATTTTTTGGCATCACACACACGCTCCTTCTCCGAGTTTTCATACTTCTTGAGTCTCACTTAAGACCTACAGCTGTCACTTTAAAGGACGTACAGCTTAGTTCTAACAGAGCATGCAAAAATCAGACTATCTGCTTCAAAATAATGCAAATTCCAGATTCCCAACAAGTGAAATAAAAAGGGTGAAGTGAGAAAAAATAAATTCTCATCTCTCAGAAAATAAAGTGGATTGCTTTATAACATATGAGAACCTTGGCTGTGTCAAGCAGCACAGCATACATTCTTAACATTCAAGTAATGTCAGACTGAGAAAAGCTAAGTGACTTCATTGTCACAAAAGTCAGTGGCAGTCTCAACTTATTTTTTGACATCATCTGCTAGATTACGCTCCTCAGCAGAAAGTCCAAAAATAAATGTTTTTTTCATTCCAGTGCAAAGCATCATTTAACTGGCAAAAAACCTTAACTAAAGAGCTTGATATTTTGTATATAAGGATGTGAAAACCACTGTGTTAGACCAGATTAATGGTCTGTCTAGCAAAGGATTCTGCCTCCAGTAGTAGCCAAAAGGGGGTACATAAGAACAGAGCAAATATTTTTATTAGTTTCCAACACGAGAAGTGTGTCTTCTTGTACACACATATTTATACAAATAGAGCATCAAAAATCTTCCAATAGAGATACATTTTCTTTCAGGCAAGGGACTCAGATATTGAACTACATTTCAAACAATGCAACAAGCTCCTGTTATCATGACAGTTAAGTGAGATCATTGTTTTCACATTTCCCTGACAGTCTGCGTAACTGAAGACTGCAGACACACTATCTTACAATTTTCTTCTTAAGTTTCATGTCTTTAGGACAGTACTACTCCAAGTCAATCCCACAGAGTCGATTAAACATTGGCTACATGATTTGGTACAGAAGAGGCGTCTAACACAGAATTAACAAACAAAGGAAGAATCTCCTCTCAAACAGGTAGTACCCCGTTGTGTGCAGCCACAAAAAGAAGAGCACTGCAACACAGTAACATCAAGGCAGAGATGGACAAGGACATCCACCAGCGATTCTATCAAACCAAAACAATTCTGTTCTATTCATTTTGCTCAGGCAGAGCATCTGCCAAACATCATTTTAAGCCCAGGCTGTCAAACCAATGACACATGCAAAATGCAGGAAATGACTTGTAAGTTGCCTGTGGACATATTAAAGTATTTCTTGGAAGCAGCAGGAAGGCAAATCTTAAAAGGGCAAACATCCAGACCCACAAATTGTATCTTACTGTACCCAGTTTGCGAAGGATCCTCTTGCATTCATCCCTACTGAGATCCAGAAGCGTCGGCCACACGACAGGCATCTTCCCCCTGCGTTTGCGCTCCCACAGAGCTCACCCTCGCTGAAAAGGAATATAAACCCAGTAAGTGCCAGTCCATCATTTATCAATTTCCCAAGCCGATCAATGCAAACTCTCCCCAGCCTGCTCACAACTCCACCAACACATTCACTTCCACCCCGGCTTCAACCTTTATAATGGCATGCTTTACCATGCAGGAATTCAGCAGCTTCCCAAGGCCACAGGCTCCCCATGCTGTTTTCCTCAGATCCATCGCCCAAGCCTTTCTGCTGAGAGTTTCCTATCTCCTTCTCAAGCCTTTTCTCATGCTGAAACGCTCTCCGAATTGATGTTCGAGTCTCCTCCCTCTCTATGCACAGAGCACCTATTATAAGAACTCTTCCAGCTAACCGCACGCCCCCCTTCCCCCCGGGGAATGCATTTAGCACCAGCCTATTATACGACAGAATGGCAAAAACATCGTGAAAAAAAATCGCTTCCCGACGTACCAAGCCCTTCCCCCCTCTCAGAAAATCCCGAAGAGGGGAGCGCTCCCCCCGCCCGATGGCGAGATTTCAGGGGTGGCGGGCGAGGAGGGCGCATCTCCCCCCACCGCGACGGCGATGGGCGAGAGGAGTCGGAGAGGAGCGGGGCGAGCTCCCGGGCAGGGAGCGGCACCGCGGGGGGGGGGGGAAATGGCACCGGGAACAAAAGCCCCGGCCCCGTCGCACCTTCCAGCGCGGGGCTGGAGGCAGCGGGACCCGCCACAAGGCCGCCCGCCCGCCCAGGGCCTCTCTCAGGCCCTCAGCGCCGGGGGGGGGGGGGGGGGAAGGGGGGGGAAAGACCGGCGGGACCGGGCGGCGCTGAGCCCCCCCTCCCGGAGTGGGGGGCGGGGGGGGGTAGGCGGCGGGAGCCGCCGGGCTGAGGGGCAGCGGCCTACTGCCGGACCCGCGCCCCGGGCCCGTGAAGGCGACGGCGGGTCGCCGCCGTCCCAGCAAGGGGAGCTGCCCCTCTCCCCGCGGAGGAGCGCCCGGCAAGGCGGGGAGCAGGGAGAGAGGGAGAGGGGGGCGCGGGCGGGCGGGCGGCGCTGCCGGAGAGCGGGACCCACCTGCCCGGCCGTGCCCGGCACATCGAAAGGCTCCGCGGCGGCAGGGCCCCTCCTCCCCCCCAGTGCCGCTCTCGGGTTTGTTTAGTGGCGGCGGCGGCGGCGGTAGCGCTTCCCCGGGCCAAGATGGCGGCGGGCAGCACTGCGCATGCGCAGCCGCCGCGGCGCACGCCGGGAGCTGTAGTTCTCCCCTCCCTTGCGCGCCCTGAGGCAGCGGCGAGGGACGAGGAGGCCGGTGAGGAGATGGACGAAGTGGTGCCAAGATGGTGAGGGGGTGTCGCGCGCATGCGCGCCGACGCGGGGTGCACCTGGGACCTGTAGTCCTCTAGGCGTTTGTCGACGCGGTGGGAAGCGTAGCCGGCCTCCCGCCATGGCCCGGCCGCCGGTACGGGGAGCGAGAGGGGACAAAAATCATGCGGGCGTTCTCCTCCTGGGCGGGGTCGTGCATCGTACAGCGCCGTGCACACTCGGGCACAACGCGGGGTCCGCCTGGTGCACGGGGCCCTGCTGGGAGAGCAGCGGCCCCCAAACAGGAAAGTGACGTTTGCAACCCGGGTGGCAGCATAGCCATCCTGTGGTTTGTCAGATGGCGCATTTTCCATGGAAACTCTTTGCTTCCTTCCTCTTTCTCTATTAATAGGGCACGCGCTGTTGCAGAGGAAAACTCCGAATAAAAAGCGGAGGCAGAATTTGCCTCCTGAAGATTTTGCAGGCCGGGCGCACGCTTGGGCTGGGCCACTTCGGCTGCACCACTCTCCTTCGCCCTAAAAACACGAGCGCCAGGCGTGCGATGGAAGGATAACCTGGCAGGCGGGGGGGTTGGCACCAGGTCGGAGGGACGAGCCGCCCTTGCCGCCCCACTGCTGGGATTTCGGGGCGGACTGGGGAGCGCCGGGGCTGGGAGCGAGGTCTCACCCATCGCTTCGGCACTGCCGCGGGGCGGCCACGGCCCTCCCACTTGTCACGTTTTCTTCCGCTTCAGACCTTAGCTGTTGACCGCTGTTTTCTGAGAGGAAATCCGTCGAGATCCACACGTGGCCTGACCTTATTTGGCCGTTTCTGGCTTTCTAACGTAAAATTGCCATTGGTTATGTGTTGCGCTGTGGCAGACGCTAGCCACCACTCTTCCGCGCAAGCAGTAATTAAATCCACACCCTAAAACCGTGCTCGTGACCACCTCGTTTTTCACTCCCTGTGGTAATTTGTTGGTACCTAGCGCAAGCACGTCATCCTGAAAGCCGTGAGCACTGACTGCAGAGTCCTGGGCCCAGCAGTTATTTTCTGTGTAACACTGATTATAACTTTTGCTGCGGTTTGCAGAGAAAAGCAGTATATTGCATCTTTTAAAATGTCCTTGTACCTGATTGGAAAATGAAAAAGAAAAAAAAATCTGTGGGATGAAGCCGTAGCCTAAAAAAATGTGTCTGTTGCTGCAGTTTGCAGCAAAAAAGTAAATATATATATATATGTATTTTTAAAAAAATCATATATATGTGTAACTTTCTGCAAAGTGGTTGCTGGAAGGCGGTGCAAGTAAAATCATATGTGAGCCCCTTCAGGATGATCTTCTGACACCAGCTCTTCCTCGCTCAGGGCTTCACTTTTGCCCCGTGCACTTGTTTTCCGTGCTTAATCTTACCTGCTTCTCTGCGATTTTGCTAAGCGAGCCGTCAAATGCAGGGGCTCTCTGTGAAGGGATGGTCGGACAGAGAGGAAGGAAGGGCCCCCCCTCCGCTCTGCTTTCGGTTTTTGGCGTGCAGACGCCGCAAGCTGCGAGAGCTGAGGGAAACCGGCAGTTTCAGGGACACACCTGTAAGAAGCACGTCTGGGCTCTGATTCCTTTGCAGAAGTCGAGTTGGTCGAGCTGCGTGTAACCAGCAGCAGATCTTTTACCAAAAAGTCACCAAAAAAAAAAAAAAAGTAGAATCTTTCTTTTTGTGCAATTTGAAAGAGTAAATCTGCAGAAGCGTTTGCTGCAAATCAGAAGAAACTCCCTTTGCTCCTGGCTAGGCATTTTGCTAGGGAAGCGTGTAACACACGCAGCGAGCAAGGTGCTGGTTTGCTCTAGAGTGGGCTCATTGCCGTGCTCCTCGGCGCTTCGAGAAAAGGTTCTTGGTGCGAATGGCCAGAAGGTAAACGCTGGTTACGGCATCTTCTAGAGTTCTCAGGGAAAAAAGAAAAAAAAGTAAATCTCATTAGAAATGAAAAATCTCCAGGTTGAGCTGTATTCCGGCTTGCGCCTGCCTTCTGCAACAACAAAATAAGAAAACCTTATTTTGCTTTAAGAATGCCGGAGACAGCTGGAAGTTTTCAGAGGTGAAGACAAAGCAGATAGTGTGCTTTGAATTGTAACACCTATTTCCAGATCTGCAAGCACTATTATTTCCGCCTAAATATAGCCAAAAAAAAAAAAAATTCTTCCCTGCAGATGTGATCAATGGTGAACATTTTCTCACTTGCCGTTTTCCATTGTTCTCTACAGTAGTATAAATTTCAAGTACTTGAGAACAATTATGCTGAAGAGTACAGTAGAGCTAGTACAATTTTCTCAATTTTAAGTATCTTCTTAAACAAGAACCAGCTGAAGGCAACTAGCATTGTGTCTGTGTAATAATACCTGACAAAAGCAAAGGTCCTAAGCTCTGCACAAAACTAAGGTGGATGCTGTAACATTACTGCCACAGAAGAAGGTGTAGATCATAGCCAAATGTTTTCTTGCAGTTTGTATATTGAAAACAGTGCGCTCCTCTCTCGCACACATTCTCAAGTGAAATCTCTGTTTTCTGGCAATAGCTGAGCTCATGCTGTTACCTGTCCTCCGAGAGATCGCTAGTATGTGCCCTCAGCCCTCCTCAGCATCTATATTCATTAAATTCATTTAATGAGATCAGTTTGGCTTTTCTTTTTTTTTAGATCTTTATTTCTCTTCTGAATGTGGATGAAACTCACCAACAGGATCAACAGTTACTAGGGGCAAAGTAGACACTTACTAACATTCACATGTATACATATGTATGTACTCAAAAAAATCATATAAGCTTCATTTCCTTAGGCACACAGAATAAAACAGATTTAAAAAATGAGCTGGTTCTGTACGAACTGTCTGAAGCTGCAACTGCAATGTTTCTGCAGGTGGCGTATGATGATTTCCAAGAATACTTCTTCTTTTTATTAAGAATGAAGACCCAGACTTAAAAGTACGGAGGAGAGATCCAGAAAGTCTGTAAGCCAAATTCTGGTTGTAATTACAGCAGCACGGTTGCCATTTACTTCAGGTTAATTTATCTAACTGCGATCAATTCTCCATCTTCTGTAACAATGGGGGAGCTGAGATATAGTGGACAAAGGAAAGAAAAACCTAAATAATGAGTCCTGAGGAGCATACGTAGTCATCTGAACCAGTCAAAATTTGGCAAGGTCAGAGCTCTGCAGTGGCTAATTGACTTGGACGGAGCCATCTAGGTTGTCTCTGTGCAGTAGAGATGATTTCTAGCAGATGCACCTGAGCTGCCTCTGAGCTGAGCAGGCTCTGCTGAGGCAGGTCTTCTTGAGTCAAGTCCTGGATCACACAAAAATCAGTCATCTGCTTCTAGGCCCAAACTTGTCCCAGGAGCAGCACAGATCTTCATTAGATCTTCATTAAGAAGGTTATCTGGTCCCAAAACGACTGCACGGCGCTAACTTGGATCTTTTGCCCTACTCCAGAGAAGCCACCGAAATAAGGCTGAGACTTGACTGCATTTCTTTCTGTCTGCTGAACAAAAGTATAGGGAGTGTGCCAATATACTAAGAAATGAAAATGAAATATGGTTTAGACTTACTTCATTAATATGGAAAACATGGCCAAATGATTACTGCAGCTTAAATTTTCTAGGTAAATTCAAATAAATGAAACTGATTCATTGTGGGTAAAGGAAGAAAATGCAGAATGTGAAACTGCCATCATTTTTTTCCTATTCTTGCTTTCCAGATGTTAACCGCTTTCTGTGTTCTCATCACCTACATCCTCAGTTTCCAACCAGTCTTCAGTTAAAGAGGACCAAGATTATACAGCACTTTCTGACTTTTAAGAAAGCAAAACAACAGAGAAACTTGTCAATAGCAACACCACACTGAATGGAATGACAGTACGGGATGTAAGACTCAAATTCATAGGAATTCTCATCCACCAAAACAAATCTGTTTGTGAACGGAGGCCCATTCAACAATGAAAATGCCCACAAAGTCAAAAGAGTTCATGATCATTTTATTTTGCACTGGAGGAAACCTAGGATCTCACACAATTCAAACTTCTACAAGCAGTAAATCATAACATTTTATAACTTGGTCATATTTGACTGGGTACCTTAGCTTTAAATGCATTAACAGCTGCTTGTGATTATCTTTCCTATTGCAGTCAGCAGAAAATTGGAACTCCTTAGGACCTGCTGTAGTCTTGATTTGATGGTGACCTGCTGATCAACCCTGCGCAAGTTGTTTCACCCTTCTTGTGCCTCCCTTTCCCACTTTTATGAAGCACTAAAGAAAACTATGAAAAACTAATGATAGTGATACAGGACAGCTATGTATTTATTATTAACTGTAAGAGCATACTGGTGGTCTTGTTCAGAATTCAGTCAACTATATGCATTTAATCAAAATTTGTTTCTCAGTAAGAGAAAGAAATGTGCTGAGCATCAAACACCCCCTCAACTTGCAGAATATGATTCTCATCAAGGCTAATTAATTACACTTAAACTTTCTGAGAGCTTACGGAATATAACTATGTCTAACTACACTTGCCTCTACCATGTCACGTAACGGTAGGAAGACAATGAACCGTAGTTTTGAAGAATAAGCAGTGAGATGGCATAGTTCAAGGGAAAAATGGTGCTTTTTGCTCTGAGGATGTGATTTGTGTGCAGCCTAGGTCAAAAGTGGCAGAGCTGAACTTCTCAGCTCTTTGGGGGCTCATACGAAATCAGCCGAGCAGCCTCATTGCAGTTCCGACTGGATTATTAACCACATCTCAACTCACACCGCTACAAGCTCCCTTCTCATTGTAGCACACTGCTAATTGATCCTGTACAACCCAAGCTAAGACCCTGATTAATACAGACTCTGAAATACCCTCTTTCTTCAGAGCAGTCTATTGAGGGTAGAAAGGAGACACAGCAGCTTGGTACTACACAAGAAACATGCACACCTCCTGCAGCTGCTTTTTTTCCTACCATGAGCAGTGAATTTCAACTTCCAAGAGTCATGCTGGTAATTTCACAAGTAAAATTGGAAAAACAAGAAAAAAATATTATCAGTATGCTAGAACTGAGAAAAGAAGAGAGGCAAGAAACCCACTACACTTTTATACTAAGGTGACTGCAACCTTGTAGATAATTTAAACTTTTCAGGAATTTAAATCTTTGGTGTTTTGCCTAACAGTAGGTATTGATACGGCACTTCTATATTGTTATTAAAGCAGAAAAGATGTGGTCATTGCTGTTAATAATGTATGCTTTTTTTGAGTAGGGTTTCAGTGTGCAGCTACATGCAAGCAGACATTCCAGAACTCCAGCATATAAATCAGCATAGATTCTAACACAAATTACATCGTTTCTTGGTCATTTTTTTGTTTTTGAGTTAAATGGCTTAACCAATGGAGTTTCCACTTCTCTTAAGAGATTATTCAGTGGCTGATACATTTTCCTGACATGAGAATCTTTATTTTAATTTCATTCTATTACTCTTAGACCACTCCTAAACCCTGTCTTCCTTCTCAAGCTCTTTCCCATCAGATTTTTCTCCTAGCTAAGATAAGGACACAAGCCTCAGCAACATTTGGGCATGGGCAGGTTGCCAGAGTAGCCTTTTCTACACAGCCTTGTCAGATACTGGGATTGTCACTGTAGGCCCACCACTATTTGTATTTAAATCCATAACCATATTTCAACTAAACTTCACTGAACATAGCTTTGGGTTGCCAGTTAACAGAAGAGCTTTTTTCTCCTTTTATAAGTAATACATATTACATTCAAAATACATATTTTATAAATCATAAGTCTAAGAACTGCAGCGCTGAAAGTACCTACATTCAGCAATGCTCAAATACATCAAAATGCCACAATGCATTGAGTTCAGCATCTATTTAAATGCTCTGCAACACTGAGGCAAAAACTTGATTATATAACCTCAGATGATGAAAAAATAGTGTGTCATGCTGCTGCCTGTGAAAGGATGAGTTAAAGCCATACCCTCTGCCATTTAGGGAGACAGCAGTATACCTCCATGCTCTTTGTAGGATTACAATATTGCTGAGAATGTATAAACTTGCTGAGAAGAAAGCATGGGCATTTTAAAATAGAAAGTATGGGAATAAGGCAAACGATCCAAGTAATAGCTACACTGCTGTAACTCATGTCCTAATCTATGTCCACATATATGTATTACAAACCACCAGTAGTGGTCTAGCGTACTTTTGGATTTGAGGGAAGATGCCCCAGTTTAGCATTTAGCAGAGTTCAGCCACTCGAGGAACCGGTCTGCATTGTATTTTTGGTGAGCTTGCATGTGTCCTCTCAAGTTGCACTTTTAACCCATCAATATACTAGCTATTGCTTCAAAGTTCAAGTCAACTCATCAGTGGATGACTTGCTCCCAACTTTGACTGAAATACTTTACAAGGCTAGATGTGCTAGAAACACGTATCTCAGAGAAGCAGGCAAATACCTCACCTGGATGTATTCTATCTTTCTACAGAGTCTGGGCCACAGGGCAGCTCCACAGACAACAGCATAAATACAGCCAAAGATCATGATCCCTAATGGCCAATGAAACCAGGCATTTCCTTATCTGGACAATCATTATTTTTCCTAAGAATACAATCATTAATAAAAGATTAGTAAATAAGGATGACTTGTATTCTCTCAAATTAAGTCTTGCATGGAGATATAAATGAAAACAGCATTCCCCAATGGGGAAATATACTATTGTATATGTATTAAATACACATCTGACCATGACTGATTCGTTAGTATGTATTTATGTTTTAAAAAGGACTTTGTCTCTAAACACTTATACCAATATATTGCACAATCAAGGCAGTTTTTTGAGGAAATGAGGATGGTAAATTAAGTTTAGCAGCAACAGCTAAAAACGAATGCCTCCAAATAGGGACAGACAGGCAGGAATTTGCTAGGATGCTGCTTTGTGAATCCCTGCCATAAAGCTAGAGAGACTCCATTGGCACGTGCTGCCCTGGCAGCAGCATGGTAGCTTGCATCCTCGTCTTTGCCTGGCTGGCATCTTCAGACACTGCAGCAGCTCAGGTGGAAGTGAAGACTGAACACACAACAGCTGCATATAATTTAGAAGGCTTTCTATGTTTCTTATGTAGGGAGAGAAGTATCAACAGTCCAGAGTACAGAAACCAGGTAACGCAGGACAGCACTACAGGACTATCTAAACACCAAGACAAGGACATGGACTGTATTCTCCCTGGAAGAGACAAGCAGGGGAATGCTTCAAAGTGCAGGGTTTTCTCTTTTTTAAAATCTCACCACCTTTGTCAAACTGTTATTTCCATGCACCCATAAATACATGGATAAGGAATCTCAGCTTCAATAATGAGGGTCTGAGAAAGAAAAAGATAATAGTACATCCTCACAACTTTAGACACAGCTTTGTATAGATAGCTCAGTATAGGCCATTCGAAGAGCTACGCCTGTGCACAAAATTGTGCAAGTGGGCAGACCCTGACTGACACAAACTGTATCCTAACATAAAAGCACAGTGCTGCAAAGCCAATGGCCGCCTTTATTTTCTCATATTGAAAACCTGATATAAAACCTATAAAAATCAGCATTCTTTGAATCAGGGTCATAATTTCCACGAAAAAAAGGATCCCAGTAAAACATGCCAGAAGAATGCCACAGGATTTGGGTCTGATGACCCTTAAATACCATCATCATAGAAAGTGTACTGGTTTCCAAAAAGCAAACCACAAGGAAAGTGCATGCTGCATTATTCCAACTTACAGGTCGCATATTGGTCACCAGTACTGCAGACTCCAGCATGCACTCACACAGTCTCGGAGGTCCTCCCTCATATAGTATACAAGAATTAGTTATTCCCCACTTTTGACTTCCACTTCTCCAAAATTGTGGGCAACCCCTAGATGTAAGCATTTTTTTTTTGATCCTGTGATTGAAATTTTCAGTGTGTTTCAAAAGGAGCAAGGATACAGACATAGCCCACCTCTACAGGATTAATCCTTTTGATTATCCTGATATCCTTTTAGTTCTTACAGACAGCCTATCCCAAAAACAACGTGGCTGTATGACTTACAACTACTGTTACATTATCTGTTGCAAGTCATTAAAGTATTTTAGACTTCAAATACTGTCTTGCAAATAAACTCAACTTTTAATAGCAGGAAACATACATAAATATACGATTATACTTAAACAGGAAGTTCAGAAGAACAAAGGCATACTGAATTTCACCCTGTGAAAGAGACAACCAGTTCACTTCTAGAGGAACATTAAAGGGATTATTTTGCAACCGCTATGATGTGATCCTGGGATTAAGGTACAGTTGACCTTAAAGACACAGTGCAGAAATAAAGCAATTAAAAAACTCACACAAACACACACAATTCCTTTAAAAATAATTTATCCAGTTGATACAGATCATCCATACAACACAATACATTACATAAACCCCACACAATATGAAAGCAGTATGGATAGATACATTAAAAATATATTGTGAACAACACTTCAAGAATCAGAAAGATTATTTAAAAACAAAATTACCATCAGACATTATATATGCACATTTCAAAGGCTACTCAGCAAAAAAAAAAAAAGTTTGAGTGATTTCTGCACACTCTACAAGCTTCAGAAGCTAATTTTTGGAAGTTCTTACTATGTAGTAATACAAACTAAATTTCTTTAAAAAGAATGCATTTCTAATAATACTGTTGGGTTTTGAAAATAATTAAGTGAATTCTCTTTCCATTATATAGGCATCACTTTAAAAATTAGCCTGTCAACAAAAGCACTGTTGAGCAAGCCTGAATGAGTTAAATAAATTATTCTATTCGCTTCAGTAGGAAAACTCATGTGCATACATGTATTTAGAAAATAACTGCCTTAACATGCATGTACAGTGATTCAAATGATGCCATGGTTAATTTCTTCATAATGCTGTCATTATAATCATCTTCTTTGGCATGTTCAGAACCCTAAGAAGGATTATCAGCATGTGTTTCTTGTTTGGTGAATCAATTTAGCAGGAAAGCAAGCCCTTTGATGTTGGGCAAAACAATTTTTCCATTATCTGAGGGTGAAAAAGTATATCTTCATGCTGAAACAGGTTTTAAAAGTGTTTTCCTAATTCTATCTAGCAGCTCAAAAATTAGGGAGCTTCATATTAACACTATCTGGCCATGCTCATAAACTATTACTGTAATTGAAAGTGAACCTGCTCTTTCCTCTGTGCATTCCCTTGGGTCAGCATGAATATGTAGGCAATCTGCATAGTGAGCCAGAGGACAAAGTCATCTGAAATAAAACTAATTTACTCATTAAAAACAAATGACTGTATTTAAAAAATGGTTAGTTCTGATCTGATTAGCTGACTTGCACAATTCACTGCATATCTATACGAATGGTGGTGACTGTCCAGGAAAGTGGGGGCAGTTAGCAGGTGCAGCTAAACCAATTTTTGGCATTGGCTTAGGCTGGCTACTCAATCTACATCATAAGATCCAGACCTACTTCTGAATTATGTCTATCTTTTCTTGGTAGATCGGAAGGTGTGACAGAAAAAGTGATCTTGGATCTTACACCTACATAACTGACACTCTCCAACTGCCTGAATGTCATTGATAGCGTTCCTTATTGCCTGTTGGATGATTCCTCCTGAGCGATACAGGGGCTGTGTACTATCTGATAACTGTTTTGTGCTCAGAGAACCAAGTAAACTCTCAGCTTTAGACTGCTATGTGCCATCACAATAGGAAAAAGCAAATGGAGCATAGTGAAGGATATAAATTTAGCATTTAAAATAATTTGCAAAGCTAATACTAAGTAAGTCAACACAGTAATTAAGTATACAAGTCACATGGGAAATGTATTGTCCACTATATCACTAAGAATTAGCTCTTGAACAGCAACAAGAAAATCAGTAACAAGACTTCACCAGACAGGAAGGTGCCCCGTGGCTGGTAGGGAGATGCTCTTCTGCATCCACAAACAGGAACAGACACAGCTACATGCCCAAATTAGAATTCTGACAAAGAATTAACACCAAATAAATTGCTGTAGTTGAAATTACTCCAGTGAGATACGCTCAACTTTCCTAGTTCAAAGGGCATTTGATGCCAAGGCAAAACATAACCATTATCCTTCCAAAGAAAAAAAGCTGTAAAGTTTAGAAGCAGCCCAAACAAATCAAATGAGTTTTCTTTTACATTATGCACTTTTGAAAAGACTTATACTTTGCCTATTTCATATATTTAGATTATGCTTCCAAATGCCCAGCAAATCTCCTTGTCAGGATTCTTTTTTATGTGACGTTAAGGAATTAGGTACTAGATACTTATATCAAAAGCTGAATTATTACACTATAGCATTACAGCACTACAGTACCTGAAACAATTCTTGTCTGCCACCAGAATTTATAGATTTCACAGTTCCTACTTCTATTACCTCAAACCATCAGCAGGTCACAGTTGTTGAATCAGTATTTTTCTTCTTCCAACTATTCACTTTTCTATTTCATTTTTTTTTTAATGAGCTCTGTTTTGTTTTTACCTATGAGAGAACTGATGAAGTCTTCATACTAGTTGTACTTCCTGCTTTAGTTACTTTATTGCTTAAAACATTCATAGTCAGCTCTTAGTTTGTCTCAGTATCTGGGTTGTGGATTAACGATGTCTTCCTAAGATACAAAATAAAATATAGAGAGATTACAATCTCATTCTTCAACTAAAGTTCATTTTTAAAACTGAACATACTCAATATAACACACATGTAGAACATTATCCATATATTCTGTATTATTTGTATTTTTGCTTAGTAGCTCATTTACCTATTATGAAACATGGATATTTTACTTGATTTTTAACTACATGACTCTTTATGGCTTTACAGTTAGTTAAATGCAAACAACCATCCAGGCTGACGCAGGCTGTAAGACAATTCAAGGAACTAGAAACAACTGTAACAACAGGAACCACCAGGATGGCTGTCCACTGGCGACTGACACCCCCACATACAGCATAGCTATAACAACTCAAGAAACACATTTTAACATTTCTTTTGGCAAGTTAAGCCTCAGGATATAGCACTTAACTTCCTTATTCCATCTTCTGGGTGCAAAGGAAATATAAAATAAGACTTTTTTTTTTCCATTCTTCCCCTTTGATGCTAGAGTTGGCTCTTTTTTTTTCCTTGAGCCCAGAAAGCTCATAATGGAAAATTACAAGGTTCAGGTTAGCCTACAGCATTTATTAGAGATTTACGTGTCCCCCCGCCGGGGACGGGGCACCCCGGGGCCGACACGCCGGCCCTACCCACGCCCCCATATCCCGGAAGAGCCGCGCCCCCGCCTCTGCGCATGCGCGCCGCTCGCGGCGGCCCTCCCCCTCCTCCAAGCGCAGGCGCAAAGGCGCCGGCGGGCGCCACTCGAGCGGCAGCGGGAGGCGGGAAGCGCCGCCCGCTTCGGCGCGCCCAGGCCGCATGCGCGCCGCACATCCGGGTACTCCGACCGCCCCGCGGCGCATGGGCACTCTCGAACGGCCCGGCGCGCGAGGGCCGCCGGGAGGGGTGCATTGTGGGAAGGAGGCGGCTCTTCTCCCGGCGGAGGGTGGCGGTGAATCCTCCCGGCCGCTCACAGCAGTGTAGAGCCGCTTCCCCCCCCTACCCCCCTCCTCCCTCCCTCCCCCCCGTCCTCCTCCTCCACCCCACATACACACCCCCCCCCCCTCCGGCCCGCGGATTTAAAGGGGCAGAGGCGCCAATCCGCGGCACCATGCCGAACTTCTGCGCGGCCCCCAACTGCACCCGCAAGAGCACCCAGTCCGACCTGGCCTTCTTCCGCTTCCCCCGGGACCCGGTCAGGTGAGACCCCAGCCGGGCACCGGCAGCGCCGCCCCTGCGACACCACCCGCGCCGACGAGGGGGGCGGGCGGGCTGCCGAGCGCCCGGCCTCGCCGCTCCCCTCGGGGCGCGCTAGCCCGCGGCGCTGCGCTCTGCTCCGCTCCGCTCCGCCGGAGGAGGCAGCCCAGCGCGGAGGCGCCTCCCCGCCTCCCCCTTCCCCCCGCGCCTCCTCACCTAGGCCGCGGGGCGGTCCGACGCGAGGCGGCCGCCCGGCAATGCCGGCTCCCCTCGAGGAGGCCGCGCGCTGCGGCGCCGCCGCGAGGGCGGGGCTCCGCGGGACCCTCCGGCCCGCGGCGGGGAGGCGGGCGGGCGCCTGCGCATGCGCCGCCGCGGCCGCTGCCCCCCCCCCCGGGGGGGCGGGGGCGCGTGAGGAGCGCGCGCGCCCGCCGTGGGGGGGGTGATTGACAGTTGGGGGCGGGGCGGGAGGGAGCACGTGGCCCTGAGAGGTGTGGGGTGGCAATGGGGGGGTGAGCATGTGGCTCTGAGAGGTGTGGGGTGGCAGTGGGGGGGGGAGCATGTGGCTCTGAGAGGTGTGGGGTGACGATGGGGTGTGTGTGTAGGAGGTGTGGGGCCGCGATGGGGGGGCACGTGGCCCTGAGAGGTGTGGGGTGGCGATGGGGGGGGAGCATGTGGCTCTGAGAGGTGTGGGGTGGCGATGGGGTGTGTGTCTGTGGGAGGTGTGGGGCCGCGATGGGGGGGTCACGTGGCCCTGAGAGGTGTGGGGTGGCAATGGGGGGGGGAGCATGTGGCTCTGAGAGGTGTGGGGTGGCAGTGGGGGGGGGGAGCATGTGGCTCTGAGAGGTGTGGGGTGGCGATGGGGTGTGTGTAGGAGGTGTGGGGCCGCGATGGGGGGGCACGTGGCCCTCAGAGGTGTGGGGTGGCGATGGGGTGTGTGTAGGAGGTGTGGGGCCGCGATGGGGGGGTCACGTGGCCCTGAGAGGTGTGGGGTGGCAATGGGGGGGGGAGCATGTGGCTCTGAGAGGTGTGGGGTGGCAGTGGGGGGGGGAGCATGTGGCTCTGAGAGGTGTGGGGTGGCAGTGGGGGGGGGGAGCATGTGGCTCTGAGAGGTGTGGGGTGGCGATGGGGTGTGTGTAGGAGGTGTGGGGCCGCGATGGGGGGGCACGTGGCCCTCAGAGGTGTGGGGTGGCGATGGGGTGTGTGTAGGAGGTGTGGGGCCGCGATGGGGGGGTCACGTGGCCCTGAGAGGTGTGGGGTGGCAATGGGGGGGGGAGCATGTGGCTCTGAGAGGTGTGGGGTGGCAGTGGGGGGGGGGAGCATGTGGCTCTGAGAGGTGTGGGGTGGCGATGGGGTGTGTGTAGGAGGTGTGGGGCCGCGATGGGGGGGCACGTGGCCCTCAGAGGTGTGGGGTGGCGATGGGGGGGGGAGCATGTGGCTCTGAGAGGTGTGGGGTGGCGATGGGGTGTGTGTCTGTGGGAGGTGTGGGGCCGCGATGGGGGGGTCATGTGGCCCTGAGAGGTGTGGGGTGGCAATGGGGGGGGGAGCATGTGGCCCTGAGAGGTGTGGGGTGGCAATGGGGGGGGGAGCATGTGACTCAGAGGTGTGGGGTGACGATGGGGTGTGTGTCTGTAGGAGGTGTGGGGCCGCGATGGGGGGGGGTGCATGTGGCCCTGAGAGGGGTGGGGGGGAGCATGTGGCTCTGAGAGGTGTGGGGTGGCGATGGGGCACGTGTCTGTAGGAGGTGTGGGCCCATAATGGGGGGTGTGTGGCCCTGAGAAATATGGGGCCGTGATGGGGGGGCGTATGGCAATGTGAGGTGTGGGGCAGCGATGGGGGGGGAGTGCATGGCCCTGAGAGATGGGGGGGGGGGTGTCTGGAGGACGTGTGGGCCCCTGGTGGGGGACACACGTCCCTGAGAGGTGTGGGGCAGCGATGGGGGGAGTGTCATCATGCGAGGTGTGGGGCAGAGATGGGGCGCATGTCTGTAGGATGTGTGGGGCGGTGATGGAGGGCCCGTAGCCCTGAGAGGTGTGGGGCAGTTATGGGGGGCACGTGGCCATGAGAGGTGTGGGGTGGCAATAAGGGGGGGTCACGTCGCTGTGCAAGGTGTGGGGCAGTGATGGGGTGCGTGTCTGTAGGACATGTGGGGCGGTGATGGGAGGCGCGTGGCCCAGAGAGGTGTGGGGCCGTGATGCGGTGCGTGTCTGCAGGACATGTGGGACTGTGATGGGGCACCCTGAGAGGTGTATGTGTGGGGGACGCATTTCCGAAGGATGTGTGGGGCCGTGATGGGGGGCACGTGGCCATGAGCAGTGTGGCACCACGATGGGGGGCACATGTTCTTGAGAGGTGTGGGGCGGTGATGGGCACGTGGCCATGATAATAGCAGTCCCTGGGAGCTGGTGCAGCCAGCAGGAAAATTCAAAAACCCCAGGCAATTGTGGTACATAGTTTTTCTGGGAAAATAGTCCCCAAGCGTTTTCAAAAGAAGGCACAAAAAAATCTCATATTGGTACTAGCCTATTCTGAAAACTCTTTTTTCAGATATTTTTCACACTCTCCTGAGTGAATAGAGTGCTTTGCATTAAAACTCTGATTTTCAAACCTCTTTCCAGTGGTCACACACTGCAAAGTTTTGTAGTTTAACCCATATTAGATATAGTTATGCATTGAATGAGAACTGTAATCAAAATATTTGATTGCCTACTCTTAACTTACCATCCGTGTGATTCACTCCCAGTGTTGCCTCTTTCAACCCTCTGTCCTTTGCCAGCTGCAAGTTCTTGCACAGCCAAAGCAACGGCTGCAGATTGTGCAGGATTGAGGAGATTTGGTGCTGTCTGAACTGCAGTATTAATTTCTCAGGAGTTCTTGCTGCAGAACCTGAGTCATGTGAAGTTGAGCAAACATGATTAATACACACATGACAGTTTATTACGTGAAGAAAAGAGCCCCTTCAGTTTTATACATCTTTTTCTGTTGAAAGACGTTTTTGAATGAATGTTTTTCATGTTAGCGCTACAGAAATACGTCTAAAAATATGCAGTTAACCAAACAGCTGCCACTAATTTTTAAGATTTGTATTGTTTTATTGTATTTCAGAATTATAATACTACCATTCTTTGTGGAAGCTTAGCGTTAAAGATCTTGTGAAAAAACAATGTATGTCAGCTACAGTGAGTTGAACAATATAGACTGTTTGCAAAAGAAATGTCCATAGAAGTGGTTAAGAAGTGGTTTAAGAAGTATGTACCAGTTTATATTTCCACAACAGCAGCGGTGTGAGTAGGCATACTTTCTGTTCTCATGTTTTGCATAATCCCCGTGAAGTAGTTCAAACTAATCGGATTAATGCTGCTGTAAGAGAATCACAGAAAATAGTGGTAAATTTTACCTTGAAGGACCACTTGGTCATTTATACTGTACAAAGGAAGGATAGGCTATACCGAAGCTGTTAGTTTCAATGACAAAGACTGCCTAGCACCCCTTTTGCCCTGTCAGTGTTCTGCATAAGGGTGTTTTGGGTTTTTTTTTTTCCTTAATATCTCATACCTTTCTCATTTAAACCTATATAAAAATGTCCAAATTGGTCATATGTTCTATTTTAGCAACTCTTAGTATTTAAAGATTGATAGAGCATTGTAACCTTTATGGCTTTGTAGACTATAGGATGTTAGTGCTTTAGTTTCCTATTTGAAGTGCAGCAGTGATCTGCAACTGGTAGATGACAGGCAACGTGTTGCTTGTACAACCTTCCAGTACTGCATGCTGTCATAGAAACCTGTTGCTGTTGTAGGTCAGATTGGTACGGTGAGCAAAGTGCTTCATGCTGAAAATTGTTTGTTTGCTCTTGAGGATCTTGCAGTGAGAAGGCAGGGCATAACAGAGCACATCTTTAAAAATGAATTTTGTTTTAAAAAAATCATTGATGGGAAATACATAGTCCCAGAAATAAATTGTCTCTGTTAGCTACCTCCCTTCGATTTTTCCACAGTAACTGAATAATTACCCTTTTTCCCAATTCAGTGCTAAGCAGTTTCAGCTAGACATTCCAAAACTGATCTTTAGAGCACTAATGAGTTTATGAGAGCTAACCAGTTATTTGAGACAAACTTCATATATTTTTTCTATCTGAGAATATTAGAAGGGGCGAAATGATTAGGCTTTGAAGAAGAACTGATTGTGGTTAATGGATGGTGCATAGTTTTTTCACATCAAACATGAATGTAAATAAATGGCCTCTGTTTCCCCAGCAGAGATGTTCATTTTAATAATTTTACATGGTCTAGGCAGTGATTCCCCACAATAAGATCTATCCGTGCTTCTTGTTCATGGCAGTTAGAGTTGAGGTGAGGTTTGAGTATTTGGAACAAAATACTTTTTAAGCAACAGAGATGCTATTTTACTGTAGTTGACCAGCACTGAGGTTAAATAAATTATTTAAATTATACCTGAACCTAAATAAAAATGCATTTCAAGCTTCCATGAGATGTCAGCAGATCTCTGGAAATAATATTAAGTTTGTGACTGAAGAAAACCTCCTTAAAACCTAAAAAGTGGTAACTAAAGTAGCATTGAAAAATGTTGTATTGAAGTGGATTTTACATTTTGCCAAATATTTTGCAACTAAAGCACTTATAAAACAGTATACAGTGCATGTTAGCTGAATACCTAAAATTAAGTATAAAAGTTTCCAGCTTTTATGTTAAAATCTTCTAAATTGCTGCTTGGATAATACCAAGCGCGGTTATATTGAGTTGTTTGGGCAGCGTGACCTTCTTTTGCCTTTGTTCTTCCATTTCTGGTTCCTCCGAGAGCATTTGTTTTGGGGCCAAACTCGTAGCGAGACCGCAGCGCTGCATTCGGCCTTAGTTGAGGAGCTTGCATGTTTGAATCCAGCCATGTGAAGTTTGCCAGTAAAGTTTCCTAGATGCGTAGAGCTCCAGTTACAGAACTGCTGCTCCTGCCGGGTGAGGAGCTTGGCGCCGGTCGCTGCCCGGGATCCTCCAACTAGGGCTCTGCGTGCCAAGGCCTTCGGGGCTTTGCTCAGATTGTGTGCTTGGGTCCTGCCTAATGCAGGCTGACGGCATCGACTTCAGCACAAAAGACAGCAGCCGCCGCCACTTTTACGTAACCGGAGGAGAGGTCAGGAAGGCAGAGGGATATCTGGTGGTTAGTTTTTTTCTTTGCGAGGCTGATTTTCTCAGCTACACTCCTCTGTAGCATTCCTCCTATCTTCTGCCGTCACTTATTACAGTCTGCCCTGGTCCCTAGCTGTGACTACCATCTATTTAACTTGTTCTCTGGATGGCAGCAGCATCTGAAGTGAAGCAATTCAGACTGATTTTGGTTGTTCTTGACAGCTGTGTGCCAGTTTTGGTGTGTGCATGAAACGTACCATCACTTCCACAGTTTGTTGCTGTATGGTGGCCAGGGGTTATCTTGATGTGAGGAGCTCTGACTTTGCTTCCTGGCAGTCCTCAGCGTCCTTGAGTCAGTGGAGAGTGACAGGTAAGACCTGCTAAGGTTAGGCTCTTGCTCTGGACACTCCTCTAGCCTGAAGCCCTCTCCATTGACTCTAAGGAAACTGATCTACCTTTATGACAGCCCAATGTGATTACCTCTATTTAGGTATCTAATAATCAGAGCACCCACTCAGAAAGCATGAGAGCCAGATTCAATTTAATTTGCATGTTAAGGGTCTCCTATGTAAAAAAAATGTGTTTATACCCTTTGGTTATGGGAAGGCTAGAGAATACTCTCCTCTTGTTGAAGTGATATAACTGTATAGGTAACAGTACACAATCTATGGTGCCACAAGACTGAGCAAGAAAAAAAAATTCTTTTTCTTTTAAACTAATATTGAGGATACTATGTGTACATCTGTGAGAGCAATTTATTAGAAATGATCCCCTTTTTATGGTACTCCTGCTACAGTTATTTTTATATTTTACATTAATTACAAATTAGTTAAAATGTACAACTGCTCCAGCCAGCAGAGATCAGAACCCAAGATTCCCCTCTTTCACCTTCAAAGTTGCCCTCTCACCCTCACTTAAAATACGGGTGACTAAATCCACTCAGGACTGTGGATTTCCTTATTTGGGTTGCCCACCAAAACATCTGGACAATGCTTATCCCTAAATTGTTGAACAGTCACTATTATTTTTCTTTCTCCTTCTCTTATGAGCAATAGTTATGTGTTTGTAAGCAAAAATAATAATCAAATTGCTTCCATCCTAACTTCTAGCAGTTTCTTTGGTAAGGAAGCTTCTGCTTTTTACTTCAGGAATAAGAAAAGATTTTAAGCCTTTTGTTTTTTAAGTGGACCCAATAATTTTTGTCCTTTCCTTTTATTTCAGCAATGACTGTGTTATGGGGAGACTTCTCCACTCTATGCCCTACTGAAGCAACAGACTCTGTATAACTTCTCTGAGTAGGTGCCTAGGACTTTATGGGCATTGCCAACATGTACCAATTAAAAAAAAATACTTAATCTAAAATATGAGAAATTTGAGTCCATGTTGAAAAGTATATAGAGAATTGATTAGTCAATGAAGTAAAATAAATCATTGAGAATACAATGAAAATTCCTTCCCATTATGGCTGGAAAATTATTGCAGTAGTATCGTAACTCTTTATAGTCTAGTTTTCTCTGGTTGTCTTGAGTTTGTTTAGGTAGGGACTTAGCCTAGGGGGAATGGGAGTTTGTGTAACCGCTTTATATGGTTAGGATAATGAACAAGTCATTAATCTTGTTCATGCAAAGGTTTTTAGTCATCTGTATTGTATGTTTTCAACTGTCTGTTTAGTCATGTGCTGTCATGAACTGGTAGCTTTGTGATGCCACAGGATGGATGGATGTATATTAAAATAATACTCCTTCAGAGAATTCTATTTGCAGGAAAGAAATGACACTTTTTGACCTTTAAATACTGAGGTATTCATGGCTGCTCCAATTTTGCTTTATATATATTTACTGCACAAATGAAATAGCAGATGAGTTTTGCTTGAGTAGCTGTGCAGAATCAGTCTATGCAAGTCCTGGCTCAAAAATTCATGGTAAGAACATGATTGCAGGGACCCCATTGGGAGAAATACATGCTGATTAATACATTTACATAAATTACTGAAAATGTTTTACTCACCAGAGGAAATACTAGCTTGCCTATCTAAAGGGGACCCTATGAATAGGGGAAATGTTTCTTTAGCTTTGTATTATATCTCAGAAAACTAATTTGAAGCAGAAATAAATGTAAAAAAAATGGACATCTAATGAAAACTTACTTCAGATCTGTGAGCTCTCTGTAGAACAGCTGCTGTTTTTTTATTTCACTTTTCAAAAATCTGCTCTAAACTCCCTAATAATCAGAATAAATAAGAAAAATACTGTATTTTGAAGGGAAACAGAGAAAAGTTAACCATTTTCATAGCTGTCTTGAAAATTTTTTTGAATTTATCTAGTCTACAAGCTCATCTCTTTGTCTTTTCTTACCTTCCTTTTTAAGAATTAAATGTCAGCAGGTCAGCTTTCATGAGCAACTGCATTGCATGCCTCTGTATATGTGAGACAGAGGCAGGAACATAAGAATTATGGGAAAGATTTGGACATAAGTTTGCTGGAGTGAGTAAAAAGAGAAAAACTATTTTTTAAAAAAAATTTTGTAGGACTTTGCAATGGAACATGTACACAACTTTCCCTAGCCTTGTGTAAAGGGCAGTGCTTACTGCCCACAAATGGTGAATAAGGTTTTGAAACTCTTGTGAATTTTGTGTAAACTTAAAACTAGCTAATTCTTTTGTTTATATGCAGGTGTCAAAGGTGGGTAGAGAACTGTCGAAGGGCAGATTTAGAAGACAAAACTCCAGATCAACTCAACAAGCACTATAGACTGTGTGCTAAACATTTTGAGACTTCTATGATATGTAGAAGTGTAAGTAAAACCAAATACTTGTTTATTCTATCTTGCAAAATGTGATTAACATTTTTAATCAGAAAGTTGCATTTTAATCTTTGATGCCTTGGGTAACTGTTCTCTGGGAAAATTAATCTCTTAGTTTAACTGAGATCATTATCATGGTCCAGGCACCGCACAGACTTGCAGATGTTTGTATTGGCACAAAGGATGAGGTGGAAATGAGCAGCTGGGGAAGAGAAAAGCTGAGCTGCTGCTTCTGGTTTAACATGTTTGTGGAGCTCTGGCCTTCATTGCACTTCTTTCCTCATATCAGTGCTCGTTTTGTTTACTGTCACTGGATATTACAACATTATACAAATAAATTGAGTGTAAGAGTGTAAGTTTGTATACCTCTAATTATTTAAAATCATTAATGTGCTGAAGTGTGTACGTGGTGTGACTGAGTTCAGTTACACTCTGTTGTGGCCAAGAGCATTCTTTACATCTGTCAAGCTTTTAGTTCCTGCTATATTTTATCCAGCTAGAATCATGTCACTGTTTCCTCTTAATGAAATACATGGTTTTCAATTCTTCTTCTCATTAACAAGATGGTGCTGATTTTAACAGCTTCCATAACAGTAGGAAACCATGGATTTCAGTCTTTGTATGAAGTTTTAATTTGTAAGCTAAGTTCCACCCTGATATATATGCACATTTGGTCCTTCAGGTACGTAGGATAATTTAAAATGCAGAATTTGAGCTCTTGGTGGCATTACACATGACAGGGTCTATGAGTATCCAACATCCCAGAAACAAGCAAACAAATAGTGAAAGTAATTCTGAATCTGAAATGGAGTTTTATGAAACTTAGTTTACTTAAAGTGCACTTCAAGCTAATAATGTGTAAATATGATCAGGTAGAACTAGGTACTTAATGGAACCTATCCAGCTTAGACAACATAAGTTTACAGTATATTCAAATGTGAACTTTATTTAAAATAATTTTATCTAACTACTAGAGACATTTACACGAACATTTAGAAGAATTCTTTTCTTCCTGCTACTGATTTGATAGATAACCTTTCATTCAATATGGTCTTCCACAGTAGCTGGGTGTGGAAGCGCATAAATCTACGTAAAGAGGTAGTTCCACATTTTCATTGTGAAAATACTTACAAAATTTTTCTAGAATTGTGAAATAAATGATGAAAAACAAAGCATAATAGTAACAAAAGTTTTCCTTTCTGACGTATGGTTGTCCTTTTATCCAGAAGGATTTTTTTAAATGAATAATTTTAATTTACCTTAACATTTTTATTATATTGGGGATATGTGATGTGAAGATAAAGGGGAAAAGTGATTATGCTTCTAGGGAGGTATCTTTCTTCTTATTTTCAGTTTTCTCTTGATATGCCTGAAATATGAATAACATAGTGCAGCATTCTGATTGTTCAGAACTATCAGAAAGTAAAAATACTAAAAGAAGGACAAATGCAGTCTGTCTTTACTGTCAAGTAAAACACAAAAATGAAAACATAAACAGTTAGAAAGAGAGAGCGTGGCCTCTGAAATTTGTTCTGGATTTTTTGTATTCACGCAGTGAGAACTTCCCAGAGAAATCCCTAATCTAGATGTCTAACTTCTTACAGAGTCCTTACAGAACAGTTTTAAGAGATAATGCTGTGCCAACTATATTTGATCTTACAAGTCATCTGAACAATCCCCACAGCAGACATAGAAAAAGGATAAAAGAGCTGGTAAGTTTTTAATTTAAGAACTTGTCTTTATTGTTTTAACATGCAAAGAAAATTCAGATGAAATTTTATATATAAGTGTCAAATAATGGTATTTAGTGTGTTTAGTTTTTAGTTTCTCTACTTCCTATCCTGTTAGCTTTTTGTTGATTATATGTTAGATATCTAAATGCTATGCTAATACAATTTTTATATGCTAAGGAAAGCTTGATGAAATTATCTGAAAAATGAGTTGTTTTAGTCCAGAGCTGATACTCTCTTTCAAAGCCAGTGTACAGCTTCCTTTTACGTGTTATTACAGTGCTAACTGGATACAACTTATAGATGGTGCATTGAAATTAGTGCTACATACGGATTGCATAGTCTTCAGTGCACCTGTTTCACTTCTGAAGTCTGCGGTTCTTCAGGGATGCTTGCTTTAGCTTGTGGTTCTAAAAAGATGATCAATTCATAAAACCAAGATCAAGCAGTTTCTTGTGGAATTGTGACTTGTCAGTAGCTCTTTTGTATCATTTGCAGAAAAAGTGTCTATAGGTCTCTGTAGATTTAAGTGAAAATTAAGAAGAATTCAACTACTGAGGTCTGTTTATATGTTAAAAAATACAGGTGCATTCTAGATATTCCTTCATAAGTTTGATAAGTCTGCTTATTAACCAAAACTTAGAAAGTAGAGCAAAAGACAGTTGTGTCTGGTGACTAGGTGCATATCCATATCAAAACAAAATTCTTCCTTAAAACTGATTTACTAACAATTGTAAAATATAGATTGAATAACCTCTTGGTATAAGTATAGGAACCTTACAGTAGGAGCAAGCTATTCTCACACAGTTAGTAGATTTGTATGTCATGACAGCAGTAAACTATCTGAAGAAACTCCTTCTTTTGCACCTTTTAGCACTTTTTGACAAGTATTAACACTTTTTAAATGGCCTCATCTACAATATTAATATCTGATCTTGATGTGTTTTAATATTTTAAGGTCACATGGTAGTCATTATCATAAATATATATAAAAATATAATTTTAATATATAATTTTATTTTTTTCTTTCTTTAAGAGTGAAGATGAAATAAGAACACTGAAGCAGCAAAAGAGTAAGTAGGCAAATTATTTGGGCTTGTAGAAGAGTTATTTTACTAAAGCAGACAAGGTAATGCAGAACGCAAACTGTAAGCTCACATGTATATCATGAGGCTAGCTGAATTGCTGCTTGATTTAAACAGCCAGTCTAAACTCTTTCTGAAATACTCATTTACTTTTAAACTAGAAACATTATTCTCTGGACTCCAGTAACTTAAAAGGTTATGAGGATAGCAGGGGAAAACAAATGTTAACTTTTACTCACGTGTAGTCTTATACTTACAGTATTTTATGTTTTGTAGTCGATGAAGCTTTTGAACGGGAACAGGCAACTCAAGAATTGAATGAAAGCAATACACAGAATACTGTCTCAGAGGAAGGAGGGGAAGAACAAGAGGAGGAAGCTGTTCCCTTAACGCTTGAAGAAAGAGAAAACAAAGATTACCTTAAATCTTTGTTTGAAATTTTGATCCTAATGGGTAAACAAAATATTCCCTTGGATGGCCATAATGTCGATGAGCTTCCAGAAGGTATTTTCACTTCAGATAACTTTCAGGCTCTGCTGGAATATCGAATAAATGCTGGAGATGAAGTTCTGAGGAAACGATTTGAGATGACTGCAGTAAATCTTGAATATTGTTCAAAAACTCAGCAGAAGCAAATGCTTGAAATCTGTGAAAGCTGCGTTAGAGAAGAGACATTGAGGGAAGTAAGAGACTCGCACTTCTTTTCTGTTGTAACTGATGAAGTAGTAGATATAGCAGGAGAAGAACATTTGCCAGTTTTGGTAAGATTTGTTGATGAATCTCATAATCTGAGAGAGGAATTCATAGGGTTTTTGCCTTATGAGGCTGATCCTGAAATTTTAGCTGTTAAATTCCACACAACTATTACTGAAAAGTGGGGTCTAAACATGGAGTACTGTCGAGGTCAAGCCTACATTGTCTCCAGTGGGTTTGCTTCTAAAATGAAAGTTGTAGCTACAAGACTCTTGGAAAAGTATCCACAAGCTGTGTATACGCTGTGTTCCTCTTGTGCCTTAAATGTATGGCTGGCAAAATCCATCCCTGTTGTTGGTGTTTCCATTGCACTAGGAACAATCGAAGAAGTCTGCTGTCTTTTTAATCAGTCTCCACAGTTACTAGTAGAACTGGACAATACAATTTCTGTTCTTTTTCAGAACAATGAGGAGAAAGGCAATGAGCTGAAGGAGATCTGCCGTTCTCAGTGGACAGGCAGACATGATACTTTTGAGGTTTTAGTGGACCTGCTGCAAGCATTGGTGCTGTGTTTGGATGGTGTTAGCAGTGACTCATCTGTCCGGTGGAGCAACTTTATTGCTGGTCGAGCATTTGTACTTTCAAGTGCGTTAACAGATTTTGACTTCATTGTCACTATTGTAATTCTGAAAAACATTCTATCTTTTACAAGAGCATTCGGAAAAAATCTCCAAGGACAAACATCAGATGTGTTCTTTGCAGCTAGCAGCTTAACAGCAGTCTTGCATTCACTGAATGAAGTGATGGAAAATATTGAAGTTTACCATGAATTTTGGTTTGAGGAAGCAACAAATTTGGCTACAAAACTGGATGTACAAATTAAACTTCCTGGAAAATTTCGCAGGGCACAACAGGGTAACTTAGACTCTGAGGTAACTTCCGAAAATTACTACAAGGAAATCCTTAGTGTCCCCGCAGTGGAGCACATTATTCAAGAATTAAAAGATATATTCTCAGAACAACATTTAAAAGCTCTCAAATGTTTATCGTTAGTGCCCTCAGTCATGGGGCAGCTCAAATTCAATACATCTGAAGAGCATCATGCTGATATGTACAAAAATGACTTGCCTAATCCGGACACGCTTTCTGCTGAGCTTCATTGTTGGAGAATCAAGTGGAAGCACAGAGGAAAAGACATTGAGCTTCCAGCTACTATTTACGAAGCACTTCATTTGCCTGACATAAAATTTTTCCCTAATGTATATGCATTGCTCAAAGTCTTGTGCATCCTTCCAGTGATGAAGGTGGAGAATGAGAAATATGAAGTAGGACGAAAGCGCTTAAAGGCATACCTGAAAAACACCTTGACAGAACAAAGGTCAAGCAACCTAGCTCTGCTCAACATAAACTTTGATATAAAACATGACTTAGATTTAATGGTGGACACCTACATTAAACTCTATCCAGATAAAGTGGAATTTCAGGAAGACTTTCTTCCCTCAAATAACTCTGAAGTAACAGAAGAAGCTTAATTTTTTTAAGCTCTAACCAGTCTGTTGAAACAGCTTTTTCCTAGTTAAACTTCAAGGTTGAGAGGAAAAGTTGTGAAGTCTCAAAAATCACTGCAATGGTATTTCCATTTTAGGTCTCAGATTGAAGAAGCAATGGTCAGTGACCCAAGTTATGTTTTGTTTAATCTGCATTAAATATGTTATGTGAACAAAAACAAGCCTGAAAATAAACCTGTGTTCTTAGCAAAGATGGTGCTTTCTCCATCTGATTGACTTAACTAGGTGCTCGTTTACTTTGTTGCATCATGGAAAAAGTACATTGTGGTGATTGTAGATCAAATGGGGCTGTTACATATTCACTCATGAATAAGGATAAGAAAAAACTCACAATGTTAAAAGGAGAGTATAATCCATTTCAGTCTAGTTACTTAGAATTTTTCTCTTTTTGAAAACTTAAAAAAGATCTTTAACTGGCATATATTGGCATTTTGGAGAGTGGAATCAGCTATTGCACGATCCTTGTGCTGTGGACTGTTCTCTATACAAAGTAAAAATTAATGATTTAGAGGTACGATAAGGTTTCATTGGAAGAGTCAGCCTCTTTAATCACTTGATGACTGTTTACATTCCTTTGTGTGAGACACACAACTGTGTTTTTTTTCCTTCCTTTAGGTTTTTAACAGGTATGGCAGGAATACTGAAATTCCTAGAAGACACTAAAAATTAAGTTTATTCCATGACATTTAAATCCGTTTGTTCTATCCTGTCTCTGATACAAAATTGTGCATTTTATTGTCTGTTTATTTGTAAACTCACCCAGGAAAGATTACAAAGAAGAGTTTGTTGTTTGTCTAGAAGTAAGATTGAAAATACTGCTGTTATTTTTGGCAAAAATAAAACATTTTGTACAGTTTATTGCAATTTAAAATAAAATGTGAATTTGCTTTTTACCTAGTATTGAATTTATTAGTAAAGCAGTGCCTCTTTGAGAAGGTGTGTTCTTTTGTAAGTACCTTTAGTTTTGGCTATTTTTTTCTCTGTTTCTGTAGTTCTAGTGAGTGGCATTGTCTTAAGGCACAGGAAGCTTTGTGTAATAGCACTTCTGATCTGTATGCTCTGCTGTTTTTTTTTTTTTTTTTTTTTTTTTTTTTTTTTTTTTAGTATTTTGAGAACTTTAAATACATTGCTCTTAATTGTCGAAGTTTTGTTCAATTGAAACACTGACAAGTGGAAATGCATTAAATTTGAAATGGTTAAAATGTTGCCAGTTTTTGCAGCTCTCCTGATGCATGCCAATTTTGTAACTTATTTACAGTTGTCACTTTATGTACATTTCCTTACAGTTGTAGTGGGAAGGATCCCCAGCAACTGAAGACTGAATGATCATAGAGATTGACTCATATCATTCTTAAAGTTATTAAAATTCTTATTATTAAATTTAAAAATTAAAATTAAAAAATCTTATTATTAAAATTCTTTTAATACCATCAAACAATAGGAATAAATTTTTAAAAAATCTTTATTATAATAAGCCTAGATGATAAAGTGACTATCCATTTTAAGAAATGTTTTCAGGAGCTTTTATTTACATTGAAGCAGTAAAAAATTATTGATAAACTTACTATCTTTTCTTTCACCGCTACCTGTAGGAACTTTCTGGCATGCTTTCTTAAATGATAGTGTCACTGATTCACATTAATGCAATTGCTGCCTCACCCACTAAAAACTGTTGTAGCTAATAACTTGTTTTTTCTTTTTTCCCCCTCTGAATATATGAAAATAGCCAAAATTGATATTAATCTTTTAAAAATTGCTATCAGTATGTTTTTATTTAGATTTCACACAGAAAGTTTCCTGCATTTTTAAAAGAACATTTCAGTTCCAATATTAATAAAGTAAATAAAAATCCTTTCTCATCCTGGAACTGTCTGTGAGTTCCCCTGCCAAACAGCAATATGAGATGTTTGTGACCCCTGAGGTTGTGAACCTCATCTCAATCCTTTATGGAGAGGTCAGGATTTTTTTTTTTTTTTGAGGGGGGGAAAAAGATTTTTAGATTCTTCTGAGAGATAGTCATGACTGGGTAACAAACTGATTGAACTCTCTGACTTTTGTGGCAGCAGGCCAGGTTATTTTTTAGGGGTTTTCAGTGTAAAATGGACCAGACTGATCTCATCTAATTTCTGTCACTGAGCTCCGGTGATTCATAACTAAGAGCCTAGTTGCTGCAGACCCCTTTGCTATCTAGGGAAGAGAGACAGGTACCATGAAAGGGCAGTTTAAGCTTGTCTACTTCACTGATTTACAGAGACAACATAGAACTGCTAGTTTGCTAATACAAGTATTGCACTTAAGTGGATAAAATCAGATTGGATGAATCCAGGTTTAAATGCGTAGTTACAGAAGGAAGATTGATACTCAGTGCCGTATAATAGGCCAGAAAAGCTGAAGTCAGCTTTCTGACTAGGTAAATGAGATCTTGTTGACTGACATACTGAGATGAATTCAAGAAAGAAAATGCAGTAAAACAGTCCTTCAGCTACTGAAGAGTCTTTTGGAGCTCAGCCGAGACACAGTTGTGACTAGCTTTTTTAATTACCTGGCTCCAAGTGCCTTGTTTGCTTCTTTATCATTGCTTTATCTTTCACAGGGATGCTTAGATTGTCTGCAATCAATCACAAGAGGAAAGCTCCTTGTTCAGATTATTTGAATTGTCCTGTTGGTGCAGAATGCCTCTTTTTTTTTTTAGGTGTTGCCGTGGATCACTTAGCTACCCATAGCAGATAGGCTGAATAGAGCCCTCCAGGGTGATGGCTTGGCAGGATGGAGAGGAGCAAAGCAATAGCACACTGCAATGGCATGTTGCCCTTTAACTGAAGAGGTTTGTGTGAAAGAAAAAAAAAATACTGGAACTATAGTGACTTTCATCAACAGACTTTTGAGACCGAAGGAACTGTCATCTTAAATATCCCACCAATACAGGGCAACATGCATTTCCAAGGTGCATCTGTGGTATTTACCTTGCTTTGATCCAGCTCTTTGGAACGTTCCATTTAACAAAGCAATAAGTCTGTTTAAATTATTTTAAATATAGCTGCTGACACATTCATACATATTAGTGAAAGTGGATGCTCCTTAGCGTAGTTGATCATGTTTTGTCAAAGCAATATTTTAAGAATATACATTTCTTTTTTCCATGCAAACATAAAATTTCCATTAGAATTTATTGTTGGTGCCTTGAGAAGTAGCATGGAGCTTTTTATCTCCTGTAGTGCTATTTCCATCATTGGCTTTAGAAATCGTATCACTTCTTATTTGGCTGCCAAAGTTCTGCTGTAAAGAAGCAGAGGACCAGAATCCCTTAATGATTCTGGGTGCAGCTATCCTGTTCCTCCCTGTATTCTGTTTCTGTGGAAAAACCACAAATCTCAGAGGTGCCAGAAACATCCAAATTACTCAAAAAAGATGAAAATAAATCTCTTTACTGGATCTGTTTCAAGGAACAGATGCTGACTTAGAAAAACAATAGGTGTTACCCTAAAGAAGGCTTAACATTTGATAATTTCCAGACCCCTAATGCTCTCTCCTTTCCCTAAGGAAAACATTTCTTACAAAGCACAGCATTCTCCCTACCATTTTGCCTACTATGTATATATAGTGACATATCAGCAAAAAATGGAATTGGAAATAGTAGATAGATGCACAGCTGTTTCAAGATAGATGTGTGTTCATTATAAGCTTTCTTTACATTGTAAAATAACATTGTTAATCAAATTGAATTCAATGTTCACGTTCCATAATGAAATAACGGCTCTTTTTGTTACTGCCATAGTTGTCCAGTGTGACTATTTATTTCAATGTTGCAAGCTTTCTTCTTTCTTAAATCTGTGCCTATGTGTCTTCTATTTTAGCTGGCAGCATAGTTATCCCTGGAAGTGTCCTTGAAGACAAGGCAGGTACAAGTAAAATCTGAGGAGGAGCAGTGCAGCCAAGACAGAACAGATGCCCTGGTAGCGCTCTATTCCTCTGCTTTTTGTGTGATCAGCCGCTACAGGGGTGGTAATTTGGCGTGAGTACCCCAAAGCTGACTCTGTGGTTATGCTTTAATCTCTTTCTTTCAGGACGTAGGACTACGACTCCTGTGGATAAAGTCTGGGCTAATTCCACCCCCCCACTCCACCCCCACTTTATGTTTCATTTAAAAAAAAAAAAAAATCCTGTTTTGTCTATATACGGCTTTTCAAAAGAAAGCCATCTCTTAAAAATATTTTAGGAAAGAGTTGATTCCCTCTGTTTTCCCATCTCCTAAAGTGACTTAGCATTTCATAATAGCTATACCATTCAGATGCCCCCCCCCCACCTCCTGGTTTATTAACACGGAGCAGAGACCAAGACTGGAAAAAATCATTTAAAAGGTTAGAAATGACAGAGGACAGGAGGCTAGAAAAGAAACTGTTATGCAGCCATGCCTATAGTGGTCAAGGAAACTGGACAGTTCACTGTTATAGCCTGGTTCCTGTCTTATTAAAATCTTTTCTGACAAATGGCTTAAGCAGTTTCATAATCAATTACCTTATAAATGTAAATTAATGAGTAAACTAGTTGTGTGACTGCACATGCAATCTTACAGTGGATTTTGATGCTCTTGTTTCACTGTGACTACTGTTTCGCGTAAGGTTCCCAACCACACTGCATGCATGTTAATTGACATCAAAACTCTGCTTAGGAACAAACTAGTTTCCTAGTTGTAGAGCTCTTGGGACAGGCTAAAGGATGGCTCTTCCCAGGCTGCCTTTCCCCTGAAACTGCCAGTGCTACCTACATACCTCCATCAAACCTCCATGTGCTCCACCAGCAGCAATACTATAACAAAATTTTTGTGAGGGCAACCTTCTTAAGGAGAAGCCATGCTGTGAGCCAGTAGGCATACCTGTGAAGTCCAGACTGGAACATAGGCTTCCCCAGAAATAATTAGAAGAGAGATGCCTGTGACAACTCCCCCTCTACTAAATGTATTGCACAATGCAGATTTAAATTTCAAAAACAGATCCTCCTGAAAGCCAGGGATAGAAGGTATGTTTGGAGGCAGTTGAGCACATCTGCCAGTAGTTTCAGGAGTCACATGGTATCTTTCACTGAGAGGTGACTGCTGAGTGTCCGATCTTCTGTGACCATCTGCAGCCAGAGCTGGGACTACACGCGTGACTGCTGGAGTCTGAAAATTGAGTTGCTGTCTCTGTCTCTTCAGCCACCAAACATCTAAGGATCTGGAGAAGAGGCCCTGTTGCATTGCTTTTGGAAGAAGCTCTGAAAGGACAACACTCAGCAAGACAGCACCTCTGGCATGGCCCAAGGAGCTCAGTGGGGGTGTCTAGTAGATTCTAGCAACCAAGAGACCTCAGCATCTACCATCAACAGGACACGATCTTTGAGAGGGGAAGAACTTATCACCAGTACCTTGCTTTTTTGTCCTCTCTTACTTTCAGAGCAGAGGAACTTCAAGCCTCATGGCTGGTTCCTTTGTGAAGCAGCAGTAGTAGCAGCAGGACCCATTCGCATCTTGATCTTTCTCACTAATAGCCACTTGCAGTGCTATCAGTCATGGCTCTGGACTGCACTTCAGCTCCAGAAGAATTTCATCTGTGTCAGCTACGTGTAACCCAGGGCATACATGGCTCTTGAGACCTTTTCCTGTTTTCACCAGCTGTTGCAGTGGCACTTCAGAATGGTACCATGCATGTGAAGATCACAGTTCCTTTGTTTTCTCCATCTCCATCCTCTCACAAACAAAAGCATCAGATGTTTATTGTGCAAATGCAAAAAAAAGAAAATAAAAAGGGAAGTAGCAATTGCAGTATTCCTGGGCATTCCTTTTGTGCAGCTCTCTTCCTTCCTCCTCTGGGTTCAGTCCAGGCACTCTCTAAAGCAGAAGGCACACCCAGTGCCCATGACCCTGAAGAAATGTCCACCCATGCTTAATGCAGTACTCCCACGCCCCAAAAGGGCCACAGAAAAGCTGGAGTAACAATTCTGGTCATCCTAGCAGAAGCAGTGAAGACTACTGAGCTCTTCCCTAAAGTTTGTGAAATGGAGACTGACTGTCTCCTCGTGCAGGTTTGGCTGAAACAAGAACAACATGCCGGTACTGCAGAAGGGGAACAATTGCACCGGCTCTTTCAAGGATCCCTGGATCCATGTTCATCATCTGCATGATACGGGCCTCCAGAGCACAGAGCATGTAGGCAAATGTCTCTTGCAGCACATTCAGCACAGTTTGGATCAATGAGAGAAGCCAGTAATAGAGTATCTGTGAAAGCCCACCTCACTGTCCCACACTTACATCCACCCTCTATTTGAAAGTACCACAGAATAAAAGTAGGAGCATGTTATACACTAGCAGCACTGCAAGGGTGGCTGGGACTCCACCAGCAATCTCAGATGCTGAGTCCACCTCCAAGCGAGAACACTGGAAGCACCAGAATATTGTCGTATTCTCAGTATTGTCATATTCTGTCCAGAGCAGTCTACAAAGGTACCGCAAGGAATCACCATTAAATTGGTGCTTCTCAGACAGCAGAGATAGGCGAGCTCTCCTGCTTCTTTGCTGTGTCCACGCTGTACACCACCTTTACTCTTGCAATGTAACCTATCAGGGTGCTTTGGGGAGCTAGGGGAAGGGAGAAATTTCCTTATTTACACATAGAAAAGATTTCCCAGACCATCATTTATTTCAGAAGAATAACCTGGAAGAATAGGTGGTGCTGTGTTTCACTGGTGAGTCTTCCCTCCCCGCCAGCCTCTCTGCGATGGAGGCCTTCTTTGCCTTGTGAAGGCACTTTTGGGAGAAAATGCTCCCTGCGACACATGCCTCAGTTCAAATGTTTGCACTGCATCCCTAAACAGCTCCGTCAGCTGCTCGAAGGATATGCTGATCCGGATCAACATCTCTAAGTGAATTATCTGAAGGTGTGTTGCTTCTGCTGGACTTCTGCCATCATGGCTGTGTTTCTTCAGGGAGGGCTTGTCTCATCCCTGAGCCACTTGTAACAGAGCTGCACAGGTCACTGAGGGTCTTACCAGAGCTACGGTGACAGAGATCTTCCCCAAGTGATTGATGTGGGTCGTGGGCTACAAACGGACTGGTCTGCGTTGCGGGATGCAAAGTTCAGCTGTGGGACTGAGGAGTCTGGATGTAGCCAGGTTTGGGGAACAGGGCAGTATGTTATGTGTCTAGAGGCTCCAGACAGGACTAACTCGTTATCTTTTCCTCCACAGTTACATCTGGTGGAAAGACCTCAGCTCTGGCTGTTCTGAGGCCAATTGCGACACTCCCCAGACTCTGAAGCAGCAGGCTGCCTGGCAAAGGTCTGTAACATAACTGATCAGGAATTGAGGAGAACTAAGGAAGAGCTCATGGCCAAACTGGTCAGGCCTGAGGGGTGTTCCTAAGGGGACCCATGAGTGGGAGGTTGGGGAAGTGAGTGGGCTCAACACCTTTAGTGGTTGGTTGGTCAAACTCCTGATCTGGAGCCTCTCAGACACTTAACAGTAGGGAGTGCCTGGCTGCCCTGGTACTTAGCCCATGATTAGCATAACCACGGGTAAGAAGGGAAACAGGGAAATCACATCTGTAAGATCCTCTTTCTTGCATCCTACCAGGCAAATGTTCTTGCAAGCCTCCCTAGCTTTTCCCTTCTCTTTATATGATCTTTAATTTTATTAATCAGGTCTGGGAAACTGGTGTGAAATGCTAAATGCTTGCACTGCGGATGTTGTAGGCTCTGTTTTGCCTCTCCAAGGATTTTTATGGCTTACTGCTGTCTCTCTCCCCCCTTCAACCAGTATCTGTGTGCCAGGGAAAACAACCTCCACGGGCAGAATTCACACTGATCCAGGATGCCTGGTGTGTAGTAGCCTGGGCAGCTTCAGGAGAGCATGGCTGGAGGGGAGAGAACAAGAGAAAGGGACCACTATTAAACAGGCAGAAAGAGAAACTGTGAAACCTGGCTCTGCAGTCCCTGTACTACGGGCTTCTGTCCCAGCATAAATGGAGGTGGACTGCTGGTGGTGGAGGAAAGATGTTCACGAGAGATTGGGAAGGAGGGAACACAGATGTGGGTCATGAGGAAAGTGGGAAAGGGATGGGGAGATACTTGAAAGGGACAGTAGAGGGGATGTGTTAGTCTGTGAGTGTGGTGTTCCTCGCTTGTGTGGCATATAAGCCCAGACCTAAGTCCAGATGGGGTCCTGGAGTTCTCTATCCCAGAAGCCAGGCCTCTGCAGTGGTGTCAGACTGAGCAGAAACAAGATGGAAGGCTTTTGTGTTGCTAGCAGGAGGAGTCTCTTGCACAAAGTGTGGAGGGGGCAGCTGGCTGCAAGGAAGACGAAGTGCTGGGAAAGCTGGACCCGTATCTGTCCCCGTGTGTCCACCATCTTGCAGCCAGCCAACTGAAGGCACGCTTGACCTCCTTCCTAAGCTAGAGGACTTAACATGTTAACACTGCCCAATTATGCCACATGTGGTACATATCCTGAAGAGACTATCCATGAAGAAATAGGATCCATATGGGCCGATTCTTACCAGTGAGCATGTCCCGCTGAAGAACAGGCTTGGGTATCTGCCTACACAGATCAGCTCAACAAGACTAAGGCCTCTACTCTTAATTTATAGTGCTGAACAGCTCTCAAGAAGAGTGAGGGATCTATAGGAGGTATAGCATTAAATGGACAGCACTGCGACATACGTTTCCCTGCCAAGGAGCAAGGCCTTTGCTGTGGTGTGAGGTTCTGTGCTCTAGGAATGAGCAGGAGTATCAGTCTGGCCTGCATTCCTCCCTTGAGGAAAGAGACAGATGATATCATCGTTGGAGTTGTTTGGACATCATAAAGGTACTTATTGAAATGAGAAAAATATGGGTTTAATTCCTTTTTTAGTAATAAAAATGTAACAGAAAGCTATCAGTGCCAGGAACCTCACTGAGAAAAGAGTGTTTGCACCCTGGAGATCTTTGCCTAATGAATAAGCACTTTTAAGTTGATTTTTGGTTCATTTTTTATATATATGTAAAGTATATGAAACCATACTAAAGAAACTAGTTATTTGTCGTGCAGTCATCAAGTTTGCTAAGCAACTCTTTGGTTAAGAAGAAGCAGGCCCACAGTGAAATGCACTTGGCTCACTGCTGTGAGACTTCACACAAACCATACACAGCTCCTCTCGATCCCTTTACCTGAAGATTCAAGCACACAACTGTTACCTTAGCGGAGTGTGTGAGCCTAAAAACATGTTAATTATCAGATAGTTTCTGCTTCATTCTGACTGAAAAATTAAATGGAAGTATGCAACTGAGCACTGACTTTAAGACTCAAAGTACACGATGCAAAACTACACCTTCCAAATCAATGTCATACATACAGCAAGGTATCCTGTTCAGTATCAGCAGAGATGGCAGAAAGCTTGAAGAAATTACTGCTTAGCAAGTGAGCAGAGTTCCCTCCATTTAGCTGTTGTTGTTATAGACTTTAATCCCATAAGTGTATCATCATTGTAGAAGAAGTGTTTATTGAGAAACCTGCGGCTCGGGTATAGTTTTTGGCATATGGAAAAGCACCCTTCTGCATTACTATAAAAGCTTCATTTGGAAAGTACTTGTAATATGTATAATTTGACATCAGGTATTCCTGTACTTGCCAGACTATTTCACATCTCATTCTAACAACGCGGATAATGGACCAGATTCATAACTCTAATCCTGACTCTTTGCACCTTTCAAGCAGAACAAAAGAGCTGGAGCCTGGATGCAATGAGCCAGCTGAGTATACACTACCGTTCCTGGGGACCTCTTCAAGGAAAAAATGCTGACAGAGCCAATTCCTGCACTATATGCTTCTCCAAGGGATGCTTAAGGTACTGTACACTTTGCTGCTAGATGGTCATTCATGTCTCATTGCTGTTCTTTTCTGCCAGCACTGTTAGGCAACGAGCTGCAAGGAGGACAGATGTCTGTCCAGGGCTGGGTGCAATTTTTTTGCCTCTGTGTGGCCTGTGGTTTTATGTCTAAGCTGCTATCCTGTAAGGTCATATTTTTTGAATGTGCTCTTGGATGCCTGTGTTTTAGTTTTCTCAAACGGAGATGCATTGAAAGGTTGTGATTTTTAGAAAGTGTTCGGCATTACCCCCCTTTGTGAAAAGGAGCTTTTAAAGCAGTGTCAAGCCAGGCATGCACAGTTAAAGGCACTAAAAATCATAAGGTTTTGAAAATCTTGGTCTAGGCACAAAGTTCAATTTCTAAGTAGAGCACTGGGACTGTATTTGTTTAGCTACCATAGTATTACATTGCATTCCCCAGGTGGCTTTTAGTGGACGCTGTGACAATAAAATCTTTCTAAACAATTTTAAAATTTCCCTTTTTTGATATGTCCCCTCATTCTAATTGTGGTTTGGAGAATAGAGGAGCCCCACTGGATTCCATTTCTGCTGTTAAATATTACATGTGCTATTTTTTCTACTTTATTCCATTTACCTTCCCTTTCACGAATTCAGCCCAACAGTCCTTTAATCTCTTTGCATACAAAATTGGATTCTCTTGTCAATTCCAGTTCACATTTTAATCCTTGCTTCTGATCTTTACTAGAGTCTTTTCTGTCCTGACCATTACATATTTGCAAGACGCTGAGCAATACAACAAATTCTATGGATTCTTCTATAGAGGCTGTATTTACTGTCTTATGGCCACTAGATGAGCTGGCAGTAACAGCAGATACACAAATATCTTGGATATGGTTAGTTACTAGGAAGGGAAATGAACAAGCAGCGGAGTCTTGGACAAATGCTATCTTAAAAGAAAAATACATGGGACCTCAAAGGGAAGTGGTACGAATGAAAATTGCAACAAAACTCCATTGCTCCAGACCCTGTTGTGTCTCTCTCCACAGCAACAGTGTTCACCTCTGTCGAAGAAAGTGTTATGTTAGACTCTTACCTTGTCTAGCTTTCAGCTTAGCTTTACAAAGCTTCCCAGAGGAAATAGACATTAAATTCTCCTCATTTTCAGCTTACATAGGGCAGTGCATTTGAACATGCTGTCATTCCCTCCTGGTCCCTGAAAATTCTGGTTAGATTTACTGTTTAAACAAAAAAATCACCCATTTTTTCACCTTACCTCCTGTTTTTCCTGCTGTCCTAAAAAGCTGTATTTATGGATCATAGTTGTAAAAAAGCAGCGAGTTCCTCTTCAGTTTTCTTGAAATACCAACTATAAAAATTTGTGCTTTCCCCCTGTAACTTTGGTTATGCAGGGAGGCCTGCCAATTCTGCAAAAGGGAACTGCCCTTGCAGTCCTCTGGGGAAAGGTGCTCTTACAACATCTAGAACTGATGAAAAAACTCCCAGGCTTTACGCTGGGTTGTCCCCTAAGTGAATCCTCAGCTGTGACTACAGGAAACAGCCCTTAATACGGTATTATGTATTAATCAGTAGTCTGCAATCCTAAATAGCATAAACCCCAAAGGATGCTTTACTCACTGAATGTAGCAACCTGTACAGTCAGGATTCACTTGCAACAGCTAGTTATTTTTCTTACTCTTTTTTTGGGTTGACCAGCTTGTTGTTTGTAATTTTCTGTTGTTTAAATTAAATACATGGCAAGCATCGTGAATAGCTAAGAAGTTGCTATGTTTCTACTGTTTGTTTGCTGAAAGGTCGACAGTGTTATGAGATACGGCACACTATTGACTATTCTGGTCAAAGAGGCAGTGAATTGCAGAGGTGTTTAGAGGAGGATGTTCTAACCATGAGGATTTGTGTGAGATGTCAGATAATATGGATCCATACACTTTGCTGTTGAAGTCCACTGCTTACCTTCTCTTCACTGACTTTCAACTTTTTAATTAAATGTTGTTTTGCATCATCATGTTACATTCTTTCCTTCTCTGCGTAACTCCTAAATCTTGCAGTGCACGTCCTGCTCTGTTATGGTGTGGGTCTCTCTGGTCTTTGCAGACAGACTTCAGCCTGTGCTCTGCTCATGCTCCAAGCAGACTAAAAACCAAGAGGCTGCAATTAAGAGCAGGGCTGGGGACACATATAGACTCACTTTCTTTCGTACGCAAAAGACCATGTAAATGTTTTCGTGGATACTTATATGACCCCCATTGCTGGAATATTTTCTGTGTCTTTGAACTATTTATTTTCATAATATCCCTGGTAGATAAGGCCCAGCTATCAGATATCCAAAGTAATTATGGCCTGCATCTTGTCACATGAAAAATTTGCGGTGGATCAGGATACCAAGGTATCCCAAAGACTTGACTGATGCTATAAGACCACGTCTCTAGCCCAGGAGATATAAGATGATGAGAGGCAGTAGAAACAGGAGAGAAATGAAACATGAAAGCGAAAAGGTAGCAGTACAACGTTGAGGTTAGTTTGGGGTACACACACTTCATGGTATTCATAACAACCCTCCTTAATATCAGTATTGTGTTCGAGCTTTGTCAGCACTGGGCAAGGAAGGATTACTGGCAAAGGAAGAATCTCAGAAACTCTCTCCATATGTTTTTGGTTATTTAGGCATCTTCTCCCGTAACAGCACTGTCTTCTCTTACGGTGATAACAGTTTACGAGTGGTTCTACTTCATGTGTTCCTCTTCATGCTGACACTCGTGTCCTACAACTGAGCAAGGTTGCGTGGTACATTCACGTCTTTGCAGCTGGTCATTCTCATTAAACAGCAAAGGACAATTTTGCCCGAAGAAAATTTCCTCAGCAACAAGCTTCTGCTCTGTCTGCTCACAAACTGGAGAGCAGCGATGGGATCTCCTGAAGACAACAGCACAGACTGAGTAGAGAAAGGGACAGAGAGGTAATGGGAGGAGGGCTGAGTTGAAGAGGCAGAGGAAAAGACTGCAAATTTCACACTTTACAAGTGAAGTTCTGGACCAACATGGCAGAAAAAAGGGCAGGAACAGGTTAGAGACAGTAATGTGAGTGTAAAGGAAGCAGCTTAAGTTGGTAACATCCATTTCAAGTATTAAACCTCCAGGACTGACTCGGAAACCTACCTCCCATGTTTATCTAATTACAAAAATTAATATTGTCATTTCATCTTTTCCAACAAATCAGCATTTCCTGAAGTATTGTGATACTTTCCCTGAGCTAAGTATAGCTCCACTAGGATTTTCATTTACAGGCTGGTAATATCTTATTACATTTAAGGATTGTGCTAGCTCAGATAAAAATGTGTCTTGCATTCCTCACTTGTCCCAGAGCTGCTGTACAGTAGATATTTGAATGTGCTAAAGGCACAGAGAGTAACAAGTATGCAGATTTTAATTATTTTAAGCATATTTTAATAGATCGTAGTCATTACAGAGTAACTGCTTCTCCAGAGCAGGGAGAGAGTTTGGAAACAGAGCTATAAGATGATTGATATTTTTGAATCAACAGTAATCCTGAATAATCAAAAAATGATGTCTTCTAAATAAACAATAAAAATCTGGTCAAGTTGGTTTGAAGCACTATTTTATATATTTTTAATTCTTTCAAGGTTAAATTGAAGACATATTAAGACAAACGTGGGTGGTTGGAAATCATCAAAATAAAATAGTTCAGCTTAAAACTACTGAGTTTCATTTATACACAAACCATTCAGAGAAACAGAGCAATTCAAACAAAAGTTTGATGTTTCCAAGTTTACTGAAGAGTTTCAACCAAAAAATTTGGGTGTACACTATGTAAAAATCATATGGCTGTACTATCCAAATCCTCCTCATTTTCATAATAGATAAAGATAAATGCAATCTTCCTTTTGTTTTATTTTGCTTTTCATCTCATAAGATTGTTCATCTCATTAGGCTGAGAAAGCACAGTTGTGCTTTCAGCAAATCTTTTGTCTATGGCTGGGTTTTTCTTTTTTTGGCTCAGTTTACTTATAAATAAATAATGTGTTGATGTAGCAGAGTAAGGGGAAGGACATTTTTGGTGTTTGGACAATGCGGCATTCATTTTCAATGTGGAAGAAAACTGTGTGTTGTATAACAAAGCAGTCATCTTAGGTCTGCTGTTCTTACACTTTCTCCCTGTATTAACAAAGCAAAGAACATGAAGCAAAACTGTATGCTAGGGAAAAAGATGTCAGCAACGATTTCTCACTAGGAATGCAATGGGTAAATTTAGCTTGGCTTCCAGCACAGGTGAGATCTGAGGTAGATATGAGGTGATTCTGTGTGTGAAAATGTCCTAGAGTACTTGAAATTGGTGTCTTTCAGAACAGGATTTCCAGATGCTGCAGTTAAATCTCGAAAGCTGTTCTGTAAAGTTATCCCACATTATGGTTTTGTAAAAGGGGATGCAACTCAGCAGAACTAAGTGAGAAATTGCAGCTTTTTGTGTGCTCTCAGCACTTCACTGTGTTTGCATCTAGTATGTAAAAATGATGGTCATTGCGTGATATTATTTCATTGTCACTTATTAACACACAATTCAGCTCAAACATTTGGCTGTTTCTGAGCATGTGAATTCAGATGCCAACGCAGGGAATTAAAATGAAAGCCTCACTGTGTTACAAAGGACATTTTAATGATCAAGGACAGTTGTTGCTACAAATGTTTGAAAAGGATACCTCCTATTTTGCAGCAACCCCTGAAGTACCACAGGTGCTGTACAACTGTGGTAATGGAAAAAGAGCCAAATGTCAATGCCAGAAAGACCAGTGCTGTGTTAGATGGGCAACTTTGCAGCTCTTTCTTGGGTTTATTTGCTTTAACTTTTAACAATAAACTGTCTCCTTGTCCCATTGTGGATTAAAAATTACGAGTGAATCCGTTTGTTCTTTGCAGAGTGTCACCCTCTCTCTGTCATCACATCAAATTGGGTAAGAAACGGGAGCAGAGATGGCATCTGCTGATGTGATGTAGGTTGCTTCCCAGACTGCTGCTAGTAACATGCAGAGCTTGGGTCCCACTCCCTGTGCAAGCAGAGATCGGGCAAGATCTACAAATCCATTCCCCATGCCCTCCATCCTTGTCCAGCCTGGAGGTGACAAAGGAGGAAGGGCTTGCCTTGTGGACACCAGCTCCCTTGCACTGCCATGGAGACCTCTCCCATCCTCCTTGACTCTCTGTCCCTTCTAGCAAGGTCCTTCAGGTCTCACAGGTGGATGCAACATGTCTCCAGATGCATAACCAGCCACTTAATGTGACTTTAGGTGGTGGCTGTGGCACTCTGGCACGTTCAGTCCTGTGCAAAGTGTGAGCAACCGCTGCTAAGCTGCCACTGAAGGGTATGTCCTCAGGCAGCGTGTGCCCTCAGCCAGACAGGATGCCACCACCCACCTGTCCGCATGGTCTCAGCCTGGAGAGCAGACACAGAGCTGTGCCACCCGCATGGGAGGTGATGCCCCACAGAGGGGGGATGTGGAAGGACCAAAGGAGGGAATCCCATATGCAGTTTGTACTATTCCTTCTAGCTTTTTCCTGCTTGCCTTCTCCATAGCGGTTAGCTGATTAAATCCAGAATTTTGCTGCAGTAGGGAACTTCAGCAGAGCCTTCCCCTGTTTTTTGTCTCCTAAACCTCCATGATCCCAGTTTACCTATGGCTTTCTGCATAATGCACTCCAGTAGGGATATTTTGATTCTGCCGACTGGAAGGATGACCCACAGGCCTTAAAAATCTGTTTACTCAGGAGGGTGTCTCTTTTTTGCACAAAACCCTTCACCTCTCGGTCTTTTTTTTTTTTTCAGAAGAACGATTAGTCAAATGAATTTCAACAACAGGTTTTCTCTGGCTCCCATACCTCCTCCATGTCCTGTAGTGACACTATTGTGGCATAACTGATCCTGTTTTTCCTTTAGCAGGGCAGTCGTGACATATTGGAGTGTCTAATTTATGCAGGAAGACAGCCTAGAAAATGAGTAAAATGCAAGAGCAGCAGAAGTACTGCTCCAAAAGCTAGAATAGTTTCCTTGTGCAGATTTCTCCAAATCACAGCTAAGAAGGGGCATGGCTCACTGAGAAAATGTATGCCCTGTGAAATAAAAGGATTAGGAAACCACTTTATAGCTTGTGAGATTTATGGATTCAGAACAAATGTCTGTAGTTCACTTGGCCTGCAGCTCTTAAAGAGGCCAAAACAAACTGTGTTAAAGCTTTGGTTCAAAAGGCAGGCTCAGATCCTCCCTTACGTGGGGTCTCTCTGCAAATAACACGAATAGTGGAAAGAGACTTCTGTGTCCTGCAGCGCCCGTAGGCTACCACCTCGTGTTGCCCGAATGTAGTAATATTGAAAGGCAAATTTGTTCCAAATGTCCCAACACAGTGGAAATGTCAACCTAGAAAGCCAGTCATAAAGCAGAGGTTAAAAAAAAAAAACAATATTAGGAGAAAGAGAACAGAGAAAATGTGTGATGTCACCTCGCCTCTCTTTTGGAGAGACACAAGCACAAGCCATGGCATCACCTTGCTCTGCTGAAGAGGAGAATTGAAACTGCTCTGGGGCTAGCGGAGCCAAAAAAGCTTCATTTCCCTTTCACTTGTGTCTTCAAGAGCAGTGTGCCTCTGTGGATTCTCTGATGTCTGATAAAAGTCTTTGCAGAGAAAACCACATGTAAGAGCATACAGAACTGTTAACTCCATTTCTGTCTGGCAGCTTAGTTTTCTAGTAGTGAAACCGGGTGGTTAATTTTTCTATTTGAAAAGCCAGGTATATTGGAATTCTTTTTCCTTTTAAATGTGGACAATTTATAACATTTATAATAGGACTGGATAACAGATTAAAGACTAGATGAGTAAACTTGATTATTCCCCATAAGCAGCTCAAATTGAACTGGTGCAGTTATTCTAAAGGATTCAGTCTTACAGCCCAGTCGCATAAGGACTCTCTCTAGTGTGATGAGAGTGATTCTGGCGCAGGGGTGTTTGTCCCTGTCGGATTGCTTCAGGTTCATTCTCGACACTGGGAGCCCAAAAGGACTCCCAGACTGCTGACAACATTTATCAAGCCCAGCTGCCAAGGAAGGATGCTGATTGTTGGCAGCCCATAGTATGTCATGGAGAAAACATTTCCTTCTTCTATGCTTTCCAATGACTGAGATCTTTCTCTGCAGAGACAACACTGAATTCCTGCTTGGCAGCCTTCAGCATGGCCCTGCAGAGTCGTCTGCCTACCGCAGAGAGCCACCTGCATTTAAATATATTCACCTTCTTTGCATTAATCTAAACATGCCCAGAAGCAGTAGGGATGTGCTAAGCATGCCAGCAAGGGTAGCATCTGTCACGGGCAAATGTGTCCAGGATTTTCTAATGAGACTGATGATTATGGATGCCTCAGACTTAAGCCGGTTAATTTGCAGCCCCTGCCAAAAGGCTATCAATATTTTGATGGCCAGTGCCTTTGAAATCAGGTGCCATTAAAATGTCTTCCCTTGTATACTTCCGATTTCTGAGTATTCCAACCATTCTGAGAAACCGTGGCATTGGGAGAACATCAGAAGGTCTTGAAGGTTCTAATGACTGGGTTTACTGAATTAGAAATTCAAATAAAATCTTTGCTTACTCATCTTTTAGTGCCTGATTGGATGCTTTTGTACTCGTATCTAAATGCTTAGGCAAGTGGCTTGCTTTTAAAGGTTCAGAGATTGTCTGCCAACTCTCTCCAGATTGTTTGCCTGTCTTTAGGGATCAATTTTTAAAGCTGGTCCTGGATTAATGCAGTAGGAAAGGCACTGAATTTCTCTAAATTGGTATCTGAACATTAATGCTACAGCTTAGCTTGAGTCTGAGCGTTAAGTGTTGTGATACTGCTTCTTTATTTGTATTTTGGCAAGAGCCCTACCCAAATGTAGCATAACAAAATAAGCCTTGGCTTTATTGTGCTAACGGTCTAAAACCGTGATGAAATACAGCAAGCAGCTGGAAGTAGCCTAGGTGTTATGACTGGTATAATGAGATGTAGGTGCAGTCTCAGAGTGGGAAAGCTTGTGCTAGCAGGTATCCTGCTCTTGTGAAGGTGGGTTTGCAAAGATGTAAGGCAGGACCACGCTCCAGACAGGACTTGCATGCTGTGACTCTCCCATGCAGATAGCCTGGCTTCTTGACTGACTTTTCAGATTATTTAAACAGTGAAAAGCAATCATTTGGGATCTGGAATTGATGCCAAGGAGCCTTGTAAAAATCTGTGAGGCTCCCACTCTCTGGCCAAGCATTTCCCTCCACATTGTGGGCTGACGCTGCAAGAACATGTACAGTAATGGATGAGAGAAGAGAAGGAAGAGGTTTCTGGGAACAGCAGCCAGGTCTGCCCTAAGGAAGACCCTGGCCTGTTGTGTAATTGAGCTCTTTAGGCTTCCACAAAAATGAAGTATCAAGTGACAAGAGTCACATTCACTGGTTCCTACGTTACCACAGCAATACAGAGAGAAAGTTCTCCCCACTTATGTGAGCTAAATAGTTACTATATCTTCCCCATTCCCAAAACAAAAGACACTGGACAACCCCTCCATCTTTTTGGAGAGGGAAGCTGTGGGTATCCTTGGTTGTCCCAAAAAGTTGCAAGTGAAGACAGGAAGCACCACAGAAATTTCTATTCTGTATAAAACTGTAGCTCAGTATCTTGCTGCAGAGGCTGGCCAGAACCAGCACCAGAGGGGAAATTGCAAAAATCTCTCTAGGATATGTTATGAGGTGAGATACCTCAAGGAAAAGCTTTCTCCTCGCCCCTTCTCTCTCCCTAGTAGCTAAAGGTTGGGCCACACACTAAGTTATAGGAATTGTAGCTGTTCTTAAGCTTAATAATATCGATTACAGCTCTGGATAATATATTTTTTCCCTATACAGCTAATCTTTCCTTTGAAGGGTATTGGCCCCAAAGCAACGCTGTTCTAATAAACTAACCAGAATCAGGGCTTGGGCCCACGCACTGTCCTAAAATAGTCCAGGCTGTGTAATTGCATGTGTTCCTGGTGTGGTTTTGGCCCTCTTCTCAGGCAGTTTCCAGGCAGAGCTCAGGGAGAATGAGTTGTTCTCAGCAGGCGGCACGACTGAGGCCATTACGTCTTGGTGTGGAAGAGAGTTTGGTTGTGTGGATGTGGGCTGTGCTATGCCGGTTGCCTTCCGGACAAGAAAACAGTCTCTGAATTATCTTATTTACTAATAGAGATGTGGCCAGTAGTGTTATGTGGCTCTGAACTTCAGAGACACTGGTTGTCCTCCTGTTCTTGGGTTATTGCCTACCTACAGAGAAAGATTCCTGGCTTTAGCAGGCTTGGAGACAACAGCTCAATGGGGCAGGCAGCAAAATTCAGGCTGGGAAAAGGATATTTTCAACAGTGTGTGTAATTAGCACTAAACATATCCCTAGAAAGCAGGGTGGATTCTTCATCGCAGGAAGACTTCAGAGCTAAATTGGGTATTTTTTCTGTAAGGCGATGCTCCAGACAGGGGCAGATTTCTCAGCAAAGACAAGGGGTCTATAGCCCCCTGAAGCAGTAGCTCTGCCTCGTGGTGGGCAAGGACTCTGGATCGCGTGAGGGGACGGTGCTGTTTGTTGCTCCACGTGCAGGGATCCCTATGGCCTGTGTTTCTCTGGAGGTCTGGGCAGTGATAACAGCAGGGGTGAACATCCCCAGGTTGATTTCGGGTGATGCCCCCTTGTCCCTGTGAGATGGGTGCTCCTCTCTCACTGGCACAGCCGTTGCTTGGCATACTTGTGTCTCTTCTGCTCTGCTTGGATGTGGAAAAGACTTTCTCTACTGGTTGGGACAAGTCAAAAGGAGAAGAGGGGATATTCAACAGGCTACCTATGGGCACAGCTGAAATGTTTCAGATGATTTAGAATGAGTTTTCATCATTTACTTAGTGGATTTGTATGTGGGCACTCCTGGTAAAAGCAGTGCTTTTCTTTACAACTTAACATGTGTCAGAAATAAAAAAAACTACTAGCAAAGTTGAAAGGGTAACTTTAAAGCTGGCCAAGCTCATTTTGCCTCCATTTTCCATCAAATCCTCTAAGCCTTTTAATGTTTTACAGCTGTTATGGAATAAAATCAAATATTTGGTCATAACTGCTTTGGAGATCCCCAACACTCTTTGGCCCAGCCATCAGGTGAGTAGGTGTTTCAGTGCTTCACTTTGTGATGCTTAATTGACTTAAGAGCCTAAATTTGGTTTTCAAAATTGATTTACTCATGTAAGACCCTGCAGCCTATTGGCTTCTAGTAAGCTAAAATGTTTAACTCTGCAGGCGGGTCAAGGTCGGATCGCACACGCTGAACGGTACCACAGCCTGGGTAACGAACAGTAATTTGCTAAGCCGACTGCCAGGCTAATTGCCTTAGATCTTGATTGCTTATGATCACATCCTCACGCTCCAATATTCTTAAGTTCTTTAGCCACTGCAGTACTGAAAACTGCTAAATACCCATAAAATCTGGGCCGCAGTCTTCTTGTACCTGAGCAACTGTCCTACTGTCACAGCAATGATCTCCCATCGTTGGCCTAATGTCTTCCATGAGATACACATGAATCTTGCAAAGTCATTATAAGAATAAAAAAAGTCTACCCAGAGAGCTTTGGGTTCACATCTTTCATGTTTTGTTTGCAGCATTGTATTTCACCCCATTATCCGTGACTGTAGAATAAATCCAGAGTAAGCAGTACTGGCTTTAATGAAGATACGCCAGATTTTCACTGCAGGTAAATTGGCAGTATCGCCTCCTTCACTAAGCAATTGAATTTTGCCATTGCTTTGTTACGTTCTTTATTTATTTTTTTTAAAACAGCTGCCAAAGCTGAATAGTGGCTGGTTTGTGTCCAGTGAAGAACAAACTTGGAATAAATGAAACAGCTGCACAAAGATGTTCAACATAATAGGTAATGCAAGTCTTTAAACAAAAACAGTGCCATCAAAGCCAAAATCTGAAAAGCTCCTAACAAAAAACATATTTGTAAAGAACAGATGGAAAAAAAATTGTTCTGAACTGTATAACAAGATCGCATCAATCAACCCAGCAGCAATGATATACAGCAACCTTCACACACGACCAAAAAACATAACCAGAACCAGACACAATACCAAGAGTGCCAAACTCCTCAAAAAGCAAGAGAGATTCGGGGCGAACAACGTCCTGGGAGACTGAGGACAGACAGGAGGCATAATACTTATAGAGGTGGTTTATCTCCATGAAGTTGGGGTTTTGGAGAATTAGGAATGGAAAAGTCCAATGCATTTTTCAACACATCAGTTAAAAATACAGCCTTGAGCTCTCAATCAGTCTTTTTTGTGTATACTAAAAAACAGTGATAATGGAGCTGTCCGTAAGATGAAGCGAGCACCATGATATATTCCCCGGGACATTTTTACGTCATTTTTGCCGCTAGATGTCTCTGCTGACCTCACAGTGCTCTTCATGAGCTGCTTTCTCTGGTAAACAAGAGACGCCAGGGTGGAAGTCAAGCTGTGACAAAACCTGCTTGTGACTATAGTTTCCAAGGTTTTGTTTTTCTATAACATTTCTTCTGTTTAAGACAGAGATGTGAGTTCTTGAGAGCTTTCTTAGATAGCTCCTCTTTTCCAGGGGTCAGAATGGGAATAAGAAAACCTTGCTGTCATCCTTCCATCATTGTTCCTCTTTCAGAGCCTTTGTTGCTCATTCCAGCGTTTTGATTCTCATCCCCTTCCTAACTCCCTGATGGTCTCTTTGCTGATTCCCAGGGGATCTCTCTCCTTAGACTTAATGTAAACCTCCAAGTGCTTGAGCTGACAGCATCTGTCCCTTGAAAACATCCTGCAGCCACCACAAAGGGCTGTGGGATATCTTACATAGCTCAGAGTGCCTGGAGAAGACACAGTTTTGATAGGAGCTAGTGGTAGACATAGGAACAGGGGCAGGGAAAGTCATGGGGACAAATGTATATGGTCAGGTAGAGACGTTGACTCCCAAGCTCCTGTACTCCAAGATGTGAGGTGGCTCCAGTTTTGAAACCAAGTCAGGCCATGCCCTAGCTGTTCAGTCTCTCTGAGAGTCAGGACTGGTTAAAATGATGGCAGCAGTGGCGGCCTGTCTTCTGGAAGAGAGCTGGTTGTTTTCTGCTGGCTCGCGACAAGGTCGATGGGGTTAGTGTACCCTTTGGCCATGGCTCCAGGATGGCCCACAGAGACTGAGATATGGGACGAGGACTAGAGTCACAGAAAGAATTACGGCCCTAATTTTCTTCTTGGATTTATGGATGCTCCAATGCCCTGTTTGAAGTTATCTACAGCCACAGAGTTCTTGCTGTACACAGCTCCTTATGTCCTTCCTTCCCTGCCCTGCAACCTAGTCCTAAGGTGTGACCCTTAAACTTGACGTCTGTGTCTGTCACAACAACGATACATGAGAAAATTTCTAGCTGAAGCCTCCCACAAGGCATACTTTGGCTTGACATATAAGGATATGTCATTCCCCGACAGTGAGAGCACTGCCTGGGAATGGAGTATCCCTTTTCTAACCCTTTCTCTATCTGAGCTGGAGCAAGGGCTGGAGCTCAGGGCTCCCCCAGGCCAGCAGAGCCCTCAGTCTTTAGGCTATTGAGACTCCGTAGTGAGTCATTGGTAGTTGCTTCGTCATATCCTTAAATGCATATTGGGCTGTTGAGAGCGAGCAGAAAGCTGTGGTAGAACTGATTTTATTCCTTTTTTTCCTTGAAAAAGCAGGTTGGGTCAAAATCAAATTACTGGAAAGTTGAGTTTCCATGTGGTGAGTAGTTTTGGCAGGTCAGAAACAATGAAAAAGAGTCTCAGAAAAAAAAAAGTTTGAATTTGTGAGCTAAACTTTTACTTAGAGCTGGGTAACTCACAAAACAGAGATGCTGGAAGTTGCAGCAACTTTGATGCTGTAGCACTGCAGATGTAAATGCTACCTGGCTTAAAGGTTAAGCAATATGTGCCAGAGGTAGAAGCTATGGCCCCGAAGGGTCACGCTACAGCAAAACTGTGCCTTAGATTTCTGATAGCCCTAGTGATAGTAAAACTGGCATTTATTGTGTTGTTTTGTGCTGTGACTTTAGCAAGCCTGAGGCTGCAGTGGAAGTAGGTGCTGTTTGCCTGAGATTTGAGAACTAAATCCTGGTCCTAAATGGATTTTGCTGTTGATATCACTACAGGGACTAGTCCCTCCCCTAAGAGACCTTCTCCCCTCTAGGACAGGCACAAGCATGCCCTGGATAGGCTTTGTGGAGGAACTTGAAGCTTCAGGGTGATAACCCTCTGCCTCTGTCAGCAGTGAGGTGGGACGTGAAATGTTGTTTCATTAAAAGTCTGATCCCGCTGTGCAAATTCCTGCTGCGGTCATGGGGAATGTCAGGGTATGGAAGCCATATGGGCTCTGTATGATACAAGTGATTCTTTAAGTACAGGTACTTTGATCTCTTCACCATTACAATGAATAGGTAAACTCAGCAAATGACTTCAAAAGTCTTCATTGCTTTCCCTTTTTGCAGGTCACCACTCTGTTTCCTTTAATTTCTGTAGACAAAGCTGCAAAGTTTTCAGCGCCAAACAACACCTACCCAATTTCACCGTGTTCCCACGACAATTCAGGGCAGTGGCCAAGTGCAAGGAAATTCCAGGGATGCTCAGAGGCGTATCTCAGGGGAGGAGCTTGGAAGAAAATATCAGGGAGTTTATGTTTTAACAGGCTGCTCTCAAGATAATGGTGAGAATTAGAGAGTTTTGTCCCCTTTCCATTATTTAGCTCAGTATCTCTGTAAAAATTATCAGAAAGGAAGCACTGCACGGGATAGGTGGGGCTTTAACAAACAACCAAATGATACAAATTCTGAGACTGGCAAATATGGTCAGTGTATCTTCTGGACTCACATGACAGCACATTCAGTCTGAGTTCAAAACCGGTAACTGTATGAAGAAAAGGTGAAATCCAGAGCTTGGGCTGGGCCCTGGGTCTGAGATCACATCTCCAAATAAAAGACCTGAGAACAGGAGGTTTCGTGACTCTCTCCTCTACTTACTTCCACTAATGGAAAAGGTGCACCTAAAATTGATGCGTATTTGAGTGCAAAGCCCTTTTCTCCTTTCCTCGTGTACTCTATTTGCTTTCTTAGTTATGATTCAGGTCAGCATTAAGCCTTGGCACAGTACAGAGTGCTGTTCTGAATTTCAGAGGATTGCATTCCCACTGTGTCATCAAGCTGCCATGTGGTGTAGGGTAACCCACTTAACCTCTCTGTTCCTCAGTTTAACCATCTTAAGAAAGAGAACAACAATATTGGCTGAAAGGCTGAGACTTAGTGCAATATTGAGCAATATGGGCTGAGATTTAAATGCTTGACAAGCCTTGAGGGACAGAAATGATACTGAGCTGCATGAGGACCAGTGCCATTTTGAAAGAGGAGGAAACAAGGAAGGTTATACGTGCGAATTGCACTCCAGTGGGGACACTATTTCCAGGAACCAAACAGCCAAATCTCACATTAAAAGACTGCTTTAAAGTTGAGATTGCATCCACTGAAACTGATGACATTATCCTGGATTTGTTATACAGAACTGATAGTCACCCTAGCAGTATCTTGTTGAAAGGAGTTTTATAGGGACTTTTTCACATTTGAAGGCTAGATGAATCTAGCGTAATTAACTAGTTTGATCTAATACCTCATGCAGATCACTGACTTTCATTCAGTGGTTCTTAGAACATGCTCCAAAACCTGTGGTTGTATTAGAACATCATTTTTAGGAAGACATTTGCTTCCTAAGCTTCTCAAGAAGGTTTGTAGACTCTTGGTGTTGCATGTGAGTACTCTTAATGGGAGCAACACGTGGTCTACTTGAGACGGCTGATATAAGTGCCTGGACTACTTTGACCATACATGGAGCTGGGCTCTTAGAGCCATGGGTACAAAGAAACTAAACTGGCTCATCACTTTGTTAAACTGAATCATCACAGCAGTGACAGCTAAGTTGGTTTCTCGGAGCTGGCTGTAAGAATACATCAGATGTGACAAAATTGTGATATGAAGCTTGGACAACAACCTTGACATGAATCAGTGGTGTGCCCTTATGGCAATGAAAGCCAGTTGCATACTGGGCTACCTTAGAAAGAGTGTAGCCAGCAGGTTGAGGGAAGTGACTATCCTCCTCTGTTTGGCACTTGGGAGACCGCACCCTGATACAGGGTCCAGTTTGGGGTTCCCCAGTATCAGGCAGACGGTGAGAGTTGGGAGTGAACCCAGAGGAGCCACCAAGCTGGTTGGAGCTGGAGCAGGGGACGTATGAGGAGAGGCTGAGAGCTGGGGTTGTGCAGTGGGAGAGGAGAAGGCCACGGGGGACATTGTCGCTATCTCTGGCTACCTAATAGATAGCTGCAGAGAAGGTGAAGCCACATTGCTCTTAGAGGTGCACAGTGGAAGGATAAGAAGTGAAGGATGCAGGTTGTAGCCAGGGAAATTTCAATTATATGTAAGGAAAAAGTTTTTCATATAGTCAACCACTGGAAAGAAAGCCTGGGTGATTGGGAGTCTCCATCCTTGGAGATATTCAGAGCTTGCAATCTGATTTAGCTGGCCCCCTTTGAGCAGAGACCCTCAGAGATCCTTTGCAACATCAGTTATGCTGTGATTCTGTGAAGCTACGTCACTGAGGTGGCTGAGAAGAGATGTTAAAGGTGAGCGATGCATGGACGGAGATGGGTTCAGACCAATAGGAAGTGAGAGGGGCAGGTCTGATGAGAGCTGAGGAAGAGCTCAGAGCAGAGGGATGATCTGTGACATGAATGGGGACATGCCACTGTCATTTCTTAGTCCCTGTCAGCTCATCCATGCAGTAGCTGCCATCTTTCCCACTGATTCCAGACAGGTGTTAAATGGGCTTTGTGCAGGGTGGTCTGATGCCTGGTTTACGGACTGTACAGGTCACACAAAAAAGCCCATAAACACAATGTAAAGGGAAAAAGATGTGGGACTGAGCTGGGGTTTTTTCTCCCTTCCTTCTCCTCATAGATAACACTGTTGGTAAGGTTTTCATTTCAGTCTTGGTCTCTCTTTGCTTCCAGGCTACATGAAGTTGGTTCGCCTCCTGAGCTGAACCTGAACATGGGCCAGGTAGCATTCGTGATGATTAGCATGGATGTGACCAACCTGTTCTGGAAAGCAATAGGGTTAAATGATAAAGGCATGGATCCTTCCACCTCAGCTGGCCACCAGGCCAAGGAACTGGCCTTGGCCATGTTCATTTTGCTGGCATAGAAATGACCATGATACTTAAGCCCCAGACCTAGAAGATGTTCTGGTAAAATGAGCTGCAGAGATCACAATGTTTCCACTTTTTATGGGTTTGTTCAGTTCTGTCCCCTGCTGCATATGAAGTGCATTTGGGAGCTTAATCCTAAAGCTGGCAGGGAAGAGGAGATGGGGTGGGAGCAGAGCACATTTTATTGGATCACTTTCACTCCGGGCTGAAGTCTCCAGCTTCCCAAGGACGCTTTGCATCTCACAACTTTGCTGAAGCATGAAGTCGAGCAGCTTGGCAACAGTCGAGCAATCAGTCACTCCTCTCTGCTTTAAAACTTGCCCTAACTCTTCGTTCCAGTAGGAACCATTGAAATCAAAGTGGGAGACCGTAATCAGGGTAGATGCTGAAGACAAGGATGCAGAAAAGAGTTTGAGTAAAGTTTACAAGCAGCCTCTTTTATGGCTTGAAATAAGTTTCCCTGGCTGTATGTCAGTTTTTTCCCTAACTCATCCCTCTTTTGCCCTGTAAACGGTTTATACAAAAGGACAGCTACAGCCATGCTTTGTTAGTAATGCCCTTCTGGCTCTGTATCACATTTTGGGTCAGCTCAGAGATCAGGTTTCCAAGCTGCACACAAATTGCCTCTTTTAATAAATCAGCCTGATGTAAAGAGCTTCTTACCTGGTGATCTTTTTATAACAGTGTCTGGATTTAGGATACAGTAAACCTCCAAATTATTTGCTATTCTGCCCACGCTTTACTTGTATTTTACAGTGCCAGGAACTACCCATGCCAAGAGGAGCCAGTGATACATGGACGCATAGTCTGTGCGACACTGTCGTATATTATCGGTGATTTTTATCATTTTCTGGCTGCAGACAAGGATTGGTATTGGATTAAGGAGGCAAATGGAAGTCATCCATGGAAATGTAATCTGAAGGGCAAAATGTGGATGGGGAGGAGACTACAGAAGTGCTGAACAGAACTCACTGCGCACCGCAAATTAGATGTGAGAGGGGAAGAAGCCAGTGAGATTTTCAGGCAGTCTGTCCTTGTACAATTAGGATGCAGTTACGCTCAAAGACTCTGCGATCCTTTTGGGTTACAGAAGTGCCAGAAGGAGGAAGGAGGGTGGAAAAGGGGCAGACGCTCGCCACTGAGGACACTAGGAAGCAGAAAGGATATTTGTAGAGGGGGATTTAGATCAACTTTATCCACCTAGGAGCTTCAAACAGAGCTAGTTGACTGGACCCTCACTGTGACACACGGAAAAAGTGAGGCATTTCCAGAGGGAAATTATATGAGTGTGTTAGATAGCCATCTTTGGGATGGGCTTGCTTAGCTGTGATGATACCCAGCTCTCTTTTCCCTGTGGGAAGGCACTAGGTGACTGTCTTGTACATGGCTAAAGTAGATGGAAAGAATCCCACTCTTAAGGAGGAAAAAACAGGAAAATCCAGGCATGAATGCCCAAGTGACAGCTTGTAAGAGACACAGCCAGCAATCAGTTGCGAGTGTGAGAAGGGTGAGAACAGGAGGCTAAAGGGAGGGCTGCCGGGGGTGCCAAATGAGAGAGATTACTTGGAGTGGATCAAAGGAAAGGGAAGCAGGACATGATAATCCGGGACAGCCCTTCTCCTGGATGGGATCTACTGAGCTGCGAGCTGGTGCCTGCAGGGAAACAGCAGGAGCCCCAGGGACTAGTGTGCTTAAAACGTGACTGGATGAAGAAGTGATGCACATGCTCTAGGGAACAGTCCCAGAGCAGGCAGGGACATCTGTAGTAAAAGACTTCTCCAGCTCATATTTCTTGTCATCAATTGTCTCACCAGGAATAGCGACTATTGGTCTTATTTGGAGACTATTGGTAGTATTGTGAAAGAAATGCAGTAACCCATGGAGCAAAATCTCACCTGGCTTTACTAATGGTGGTGACTTCATTACAGTGAATAAAGCTGAAACAGTTTTTCTAGGAAGGAGCTTGGAGGAGACTGTGAAGACGCTTTTCCGTGGACACAAGTACACACTACACGTCTGACTGCCACCGCTGAACTCTTTGACTCTGGGGACCATGAGATGGCGCAGTTACCCTGAATATCAAACCACAGCTGGCTGCACACTGGCCAGGTATCTTCCCAAAATATGTGTCCACTCCCCAGCTGCATAACTACTACCATGTGTTAAGGAACTGCTGCTTTATATACCGTATAGCTACATCACCTAACCTCTTTTTTCCCTCCCGGGGAATAAGTGAGGTTCTGTGGGACAAGAAAGAGCAATGAAGAGCACTGCACTCTGCTATTAGCTAGGGTGCCCCTTGCAAAGATCCCTTTCCTCTCCTTTTCTTAAATAGGGCTTTAAAAAAATAAACTAACAGCAAATGCATTTTATGTTTTCCCCCTGGAAAGCACTACAAGGACGTTGCTTGTTTTATTAGCAGGGGCGGCAGGATTCAAACTACCAGACACAGACCACATGGCAGAGGGTGTCAGATACGCAGAGCACTGCTGCGGCTACCCTCGCTCTGCATGCCCCATCTCCAGGAGCAGGAATAAAAGGTCGGAGAACTGGATCTTGCTTGCAGATAGTCTCCAGTCCTGTCTGCCATAGGGTCCTTTTTGTGTTTGCGAAGGGGTAGTAGCTCCAGTGTCCCGGCTGATTTCCAGGGAGCAGGACAGTATTGAATCTCCCTCAGGTTCCCCATCCACAAACTGGATATGGGAGTTTTTTCCCGCTTCCTATTCCAAGTGTTTTTGTTGTCTTACCGCATGCTCACAGATTGCCCCAAAGGTGGTTGCATTTCTATGGAAAATCTGCGTACAATCATGAAGTGAGACACTTCTCCCTGAGCGGAGAGGACAGCCTGAGGCCTGTGTTTCACATGAGCTCCATTCTGCAGATAAAAATGCCATGGGCTACGAAGAACATTGCTCCCTCGGGTATTGTATTTACTCATGCAATGGCCCCAGCTTTTCCTAACCTAGATTTGCCTTCAAAAGCTACAGCAAAGGTAAGGCAGATGTCTCTTCTGCAGCTCCTGGTATTCAGCTGCTCCCTGAGGAGCATGGCCATAATGTACGTGTGGTGTTGCACGCATGGATACTGTATGGTGCTGCATAAGCGCCCATATGGGAAATATTCCCCGTCAGTAGGTTTTGGTATTCATTCCCTAGAGCTTCACTGATTCCTAGCGCGATACAGTAAGAACTCCCACTCTGCATGTGCATTTTGCTGTGTCTACAAATGCCCTCCCAGTGCGTCAGGCCCTGATTCTTATCACCTGAACACTTGAGAGATCAAAACCACCGGAGAAAGACTTCTCCAGACTCCACTGCACACCCCGCCCCAGGCATCTGCCCCTGTCCTGAGGCTCCACTTTCCAGCGCGAGAAAGGCTTGGGCTGGAGTGAGCTCAGCACCCTGCAAAAGCACAACCAGGAATGAATCCAGAGAGAAATCGCCTGCCTTGGCTGAGAGTGCAGATCTCCTTGCATTTGGGGCAGACTGTCACTGGCAAGAAAGACTAACGGGTGCAAATACTGCTTTTCTCTCTAAGGAGAGAGGGGCAAGCACTCTGTGTACAGCATGGAGTGGAGGGGCCACCTCTCTGAGCATGTCCATGCCTTCAGAAATGCTTTTGCAATTGCCTTCCCAGCTCAGCACAGCATCCAGCATGTCCTGCTTCTAGCAGGACGGCGTTTTTGTTAGGAAAAGCACAGAAAAGCCTAGATTCGCCCTACAGGCACTGCACTGAAGCAGCGAAGCTGGGAGCCTGGCTTTCCTCTAGGCACCTCAAGAGCCCAACTAAACCCCCATGACATCCAAATCCCCCTTCAGAGATGCCCTTCTCTATCCGTTGGGTGGCCAGGACTCCTGATTACACCTTCTGGGATTGAGGTTGAGGCAACCGCTGTGATGGGAACCCAGTCACAGGCGTTTCTGGTGCTGCTGGAGCTTTCCCCCGCACTCCTCGTTGCTTGACTCATGAGCGTCGGCCGCTTTGGTTGTCCACTCCTCGTTGTGAGCCGAGCCCTGCAGACCTACGCATTCTTCTTTGCTTAGACACCACAAGCTTTATTTGTTTTAATCAAAGGGGCCCCGATAATTATTAACATATTTAATTATTTTTACACTGAGTCACTTGGCTTGGGCGTGGAGTGATCACAAGGATCGTTTTACTACAAAGACCCAGGCCTGGAGCGTTTGCACCACCCAGCAATCACCGTTTGCACATGGAGTGCCTATTGATGTCTGCCTCCGAGCCGGCCTTTCCTCCCACTTCGAATTGCTTTTCGCTTTTCTGGAAAGACTGCTGGCCTCCAAGGGAGGAAAATCAGGCACATTCAGGCAATTTGCAGGGCTGTTTACGCACAAAGGTAGGGAGCTGCTAAGTCAGGGCGTGGGGTAGAGCTGGCAGTGAATTATGTTCATCGGAGCCGGGCTACGGCCCCGGGTCTCTAACTCGTGGGTGGGGGTTAGTCCATCTGCCCCTGCTAGACTTGCACGGCCCCATCCAGGCCCCCCCGGGCTCAGTGTGTTACGTGGCCTCGCACCAGCAATCAGAGCGCACTGCAATTAGTGGTATTTGTCTGAGGAAACTCATAACTCTGCACTTCCACATGATTTATGAGGTTCCCGGGCCCGGGCTGGCCCGCAAGCTGCGATCGTTCCCAGCCTCGGCGGTTCACGGCGAGGCTACGTCGGGAGGTCCGAGGGGACCAGCCTCCCCGTCCCCCAGGCTCAGACGTTGACGTGGGGCCAAACTCGCAGGAGGGGGCTGGATGGGAAGGGCGGTCCGGGTGGCTTTCCTCGCCGAGTTTCCACTGGCTCTTTGCAGGGAAGTGCTGGAGAATCCCCCCTGCACCCCGACTCCATGTCCAGGAGGAAGGGAGGTCTCCATGGGGCTCTGCAAAAATAATGCAGCTCTGGGTGTGCAGACCTGAACAACCGCCGTCTGCATGGTGGCATCTGGGGTGGGCATGGTGCCTGCTCCCTCTTCCTTAATTCTGTGTCTTTCCAATAAACTGGGGCATTACCCAAGTCTGGAGACAGAAGAAAACCAAGGTGGGGACTCAAGGACACACAGAGGAGGCCTTGGAGGGGCGGGAAATTGAGAAAAAAATCTTCAGACACCCTAGGTAAATGTTGGCCTTGTTGAAATCCACGTTTAGGAAGAAGTTTTTGGTTAAATACAAATATAAATATTTATACAGCGAGAGAGAGAGAAAGAGGTTGAAAGAAACAAGTTTTACAAACCCCAAACTGCACAATTTTAAACACATCAAAATCTTTTAATAAAAAACAGAACACTGATGCTACTTAAGAAGACAGAAGATATGGGCTGGTCTCTGCTTTCCCTGGAGCAAAAAGATCGGAAAATAGTGATCAGACTGTTTCTGCTAAGCTTGGGCTTTTGCTCAGAAAGCCTCTTTTCTTTCTTTTTTTTTGGAGGGGGGGTGGGGGGCAGGTCCAATGCATTGTATCAGCATTTTCATGAGCTCTAGTAGTAATAGCACTGCTTTTGTCTTGGCTGTTTCCACTGAAAGCCCTGGGGAGCAGAGCTGGTGTCCCAGGACCTAAAGGCTTGTCCCCACAAAGGCTCATTTCCAGAGTCTGAGCTTTCGGATGGACACCGATTGCCCCAAGGTCCTTGTAATTCTGGTGTTGCCTTATTCCTCTAAAGACTGTGTGGGTCTCCAAGCAGCCCTCAAAACCACAGAGATGGCCAAGCAGCGAGTGTGGCCAGCTGGAAACTCCCTGCAGCCTCCGTGGGGCCCAGCAAGCTCAGCCACGTCCCGAAAAGCTGCCGGTGAGACCCCGTTGGCAGGTGGAGGGGGGCAGAAGAAGTTGATTTTGGAGCTATTCTTTGCTTCTCTCCCTCAAGCGCAGGCTGGACCCGGCAATGGCTCTTCGACACCTCTCGTCGAGCACCGATCCAGCCTTGCACCCACATCTCTCCAGCATGTTTAATAGCTGCTCGCTTTGGACGGAGCATGACCAAGTCTGAAGGAAAAGCAATTATGCAAGCCTGTGTATTCCTGGGCTTGGCTCCGTCTTTATCCAGCACAGGGAACAGTGGGGTTTGGGAACATAGTGTGATTGCTGCAAAATAAGAGGCCAAGGCTCCTTATTACTATATCTCGAAACTACCAGCTTAGAGATGCTGCAGGCTGAGATGAATGATAAATGGGAGAGCGATGCTCAACTACGCTTGTGGTTGCTGCCACCTGGGAAGAAGGGCTGGCCCAAAGTGGCCCATGGAAACAGCTGGAAAGAGCCATCAGAGGCTGGAAGAAAGCACAGGGAAAAAATGCCCTGGACTCCAGAAATGCAGGAGGTGGGAAGAAGCATCAGAAAGGGCCATATCTCATGTTTGCTCCCGTCAGACAAACTCCTGTTAACATTTAAGTGTAAGCAAAAGAGCAGCAATGGAGCATCATCTCAGGACTTATCCTGCTGTCTTCATCTTAGCTGAGAGCTCCTGACTGCTGCCTTGTCTGCACTCCAGCTCTTGCACCACCATCCTGCTGCCAAGGAGATGTTTCTCCTTGCACGACAGCCACCACCACGTTGAGACAGCTGCTCTCCAAGCCAGCCCATTTCTAGTGGTATTTCAGGGAATGCCAAAGCTGGTGACAGAGAACAGGAGGATTAATAAGGCATTTTGACTGATGGAGCAATTTTCATTGCTCAGATGAGGAATGGCTGCAATTAAAAAATTAGATGGCTAAACCCAGGGAAATACAGGTTATTTTTGATCTGGCTGGGCTCTCTGAGTTGCACAAGCAACTGTCCCGGCAAAATGAAGGGGAGGGATGAAAGACCAGGAGTGGCGGCGCTGTCATTACTACTGCTGGCGAGAGCAGGTCTGTGTCATCGCAGCCTCCTCCACTTCCCGCAGCTCCCAGGCCCTGTGCAAGCCGACAGACAATGCTCCTTTATTACAAGGCCAGAGCAGGGAGGGGAAAAATAGGACCATTAAAGCGCAGGCTATATTAAGCCATGGAAAACCACAAAAATAAGTGCCTGCAATTCCAGCAGGGCTAAACTGGTCCACTGACTTTCCCTCGGAAAACGATCTAGACCTGACCTGGGTGGGAAAAAGCCTGCAGTAGTAACCATCCCCCTAACGAACAAACAAAGCAAGACATTTATCTGAGCGCTCGATTGCAAAGCTCTGTGCTGCAATTTGCTCCGCTCTGCAAAATAACAAAGCCAAGACGCTGCAGGTAACAGTCAGGCCAAGAAGTCTGTGAGTCTCATTCCCTACAAGTGAGTTTTGGCACAGTAGCTACTTCACACCCAATTAATTACTTCAGCACCAGATTATACTTGCAGGCTCCAATAGAAGTGATAATAGGAACCAATTAAATTAATTTATATTTACTTTGTAAGCATATTTTCCTTTGGTAAATCTTTGCTTTAATTTGACAGATTGGACTCCAGCATTTTGTTTTTGTTAAAAGATACAGTCCTGAATCCGGAGGAACAAATCCAAACCTGTAAAGCAAAGAAGTCTTTCCCTTTCAGGTTAGAAAACATGCAAGACAGGGAGGGTTGTTTTTTTTTTTTAAAAAAAGGAAAGTATGCACGTGCCCAGGCTAATAAAAACACACCATGAAAGGTGCGGGGAGGTATCAGTGCAATTGTCTTGCTAGAAGAACATGATCATCATGAAATCACTGCTTGTGAATGACGAGGAACTTGGGTGAGGCCGTGTCTCTCGAATTAATCAGGGGCTGGTTCTTGTGCAACTTCCTCTGGGAGATTTTGCATATACTGGTGCTAAAAGTGCCGGATGGGGGTAGACACTGACCCTAAAAACTTGCAGTGGGAAGGGGTGTGCTGAGATCCTCCTGCTTCCAGGGCTGTGAGGTCGAGGGGAGCACAAGGCAGGTCCTCCAGCAGGCTTGGAGGTGGTGGTTAATGAGACATCTGCACCACAGCTTATAACCGAGATAAACTTTCATGTTGCAGCAGTCAGGTTAATAAAGCAGCTTGCATGCGACACAGCTCCGCATTTTGCTGTCACCTACTATCGGGGAACTGGCTTGTTAACAAAAACTGGTTAAACTGGGATGGTCCCAGGACATTATATTTTGGCATAAGCCTTCAAAGGTGGAATGCCTTTGGGTCACAGGTAGCATCCTGTCCAGCAGGAATATGAATGTCTGCTCACCCAGTTGGGGCAGCTGTACAGCACCTTCTTCGAGGGACAGTTTAAGGCAATTTGTGTCTGTAGTGGCCTTCCTATAGGATGGCTCAGTAGTGGATTGTTTATAAGCCATTGGATTGTCTCTTCGGTATCTCAGGGAACAATGCTAATAAAGTATAGTACCATCAGCTAAAGAGAGTCCTGCTAGAGATAGAATAAGCCATGAAAGCAGACCTGCACCCCACTGCGTGATGCTGCGAGTTTATATCCCCATGAGCCTTCACTCCTGCCATCAGCCCTTCCTTCCTCCCTTTTTTCCATCCAACTCTGCCCCCAGGCCCCCAGGATTCATGGAATGAAGAATTTTTTTGTCACCCCAGTGAAACCATTCCTGAAAACATTTAGGCAGCTTCTTTCTTTTCTTCTCCTGTCCTCTCTCTTGAGCTCCTACAGCAGGGGAAATGTGACTTTAGCAAAACTGTCCTCTGTAACCTCCAGACTTGAGGCATGATGGGCCCTTGAGACACATTTCACATCTCAAGCAACCCCTGGCTGTATGCCATGAGCTTGGAGACTTCATGGTTTCCTTGGAAAATAGCACCTGGAGACCTACCTGAGTCCTCCACTGCTGCAAGAAAGGCTGATGTCTAGTTTTCTCACAAGTCTCAGGCAACCTTGGTAGAGAGTTATGTTGCCCTGAGAACAGACTGGGAATCAGTGGTGAAAAGAAAATGCCATCAAGGTCAGTTGTGTCTTTACTCTGATCTCTACTGAAGTCATTAGATCATGGACCACGCTAAAGGCAGCAGAGCTAGAGACATCCTAGATGAGAGCATGGTCTTGTGACTACATTTTTCCCTCTTGTGCCATCAGAAGAGAAATTTCTCTCTGAGCTCCAATAATATCTCTTTGTGCTGATCGTGGTGGGCTGAGTATTTTCAAGATGAGAGCAAATACACAACTCTCCTGGTCCTTCACTGGTGCTTTGTCTACATGGATAGGTGCCTGGCTGAAGCCTCTATCTTATTCTCAACTGGCAAGAACAGGGGCGTGATGGGAAAAAACTGCTCCTTTCTTGCTTTGCAGTACAAAAGTGAGGCGGCTCACCAAAGTTGCCAAAGAGGCTTTGGGGACACTTTAATGTCTTTGGAAAGCACTTGAGCTCTTTTTGGGCTCTGGAAATCTGCTACTTCCAACTTCGCTGCTTTCTCAGCCTAGCATAACACGTGGATTTTACAGCCGTAGAGTTGCTACTCATTTTTCACCTCTGGATGGTGATTTATGGCTTCTGGAACAAAGGTTAAACCCTCTTCCTCTTCTTGTTAGTGCTATTTCACACAGATCGGTGCCGTTGCACTCAGAAGTGTTTTTTGGACGAAGTCCCAACGAATCCAAGTTTCTCTTCATTTTGGATCTCCCATGCTTGAAATCTGGGAGATGCGTGGATATCAGCTCAGAAGACCCACAACCAGGAAGTCTCCAGGGCAATGCAGTGGACAAGGAGCTGAAAAAAGAAGCACTCACAGGACAACACGAGTACTCCCACTGCCTGTGGCATGTGTTAGCAAGGCAATAACATCAGGCTGCCACCAAGCACTAGGCAGGTCCTTGTTTTCTTTGCATATGCGAAGGTACATTGCCCACTCAACAGCATGCTTGTACAGAGAGAAGTGCATTCAGCAGGTCAGCAACCTTGTTTGTCCCCCCTCTAACTCTACTGAGGAAAAAAAAACCCAGGGAAAAATAAACACTGTGCTGAGTAAAGGGCATAGTTCTTCACTGCAGTGTCTGTTTTAGCTCCTTTCCCTCCCTTGACTTATTCCTTTTCCTCTTTTAGGCTCCACTTGCTTTCTTTTGGTGACTGCAAAGGACAACTGTACATGAACAGTCCCTGTGGCATTAGCTGAAGCGTTCCTATGGGGTTGGGCTGTAGATGGGGTCATCACTGCAAGCCAGAGGCCAGTCCTGAGCTGAAGGTGTTGGTACTGCTTTGTGCAGCCGCGGCCCATCCACCGTGACCAGTCAGAGATGACACTGCTGCGGGTGGTCAGCGTCACAGACCCAGAGGAAGGCTCTGCCGCACGGTCCTTCATCTGCACTGAGGCGTTTAACTGTTTTACCACCACACCCCAGGAACCATTGTTGTGCTTGGCTTATTCTTCCACCAGCTGCAGGTTTTCTTGTTTTAAAGGAAAACTTAAAAATGAAAACTATGCAAGCGGAGATTTACAGGCTGAGTTACCACTGGGCCAGGCTGTGGGAGCCTTAGCAGCTGAAATAAGTCTGCATAAATGTTCAAGTTCTACTTTTCACCCTCTATGAACTCTACCAGACTGACTGAGAATAGCCTCCACGCTCACCTGTCTACCACGGTTAAATCTGGGCACCCTTTGAAGCAAGAGGTGAGACCTAGCCAGACTATGCCAGAAGAACGCCAGAAGGGAAACTATGAGCTACAATTTACACAGACAAGTGTCCATGCATGTGTGCAAGCACGTCTTCACACACAGGTGTTTCTCACAGGTGTCAATTAATAATGCAATGACCATGGACATCGTTTCTGTTGCAGCCTGGGGAAAGCAAAGTCTGTGCATCGTGTGCTCTCACCCATCTGAAGATGAAAGGAAAAGGGTTATCCTCCTGTTTCCCAGTGTGACCCCCCCCCAACCCTATCCATGACTGAGGGTGTAAAAGAAGGGTTTGCACTGCCCTTGAGCAGTCGGTGCCCCAAACCATCACCGAAATGGCGATGCAAGCACAGTGCTGGTTGCTTCTTGGCTTGAAGTCTTAGCACCTGCTTGGGATAGGTGGTGTCACCCCTGAAGCATTTCTGCGACATGCTCAGACAGCCATAAGGATAATACTTTCTCATTTCTGTGTCTTCTTCGGCCCTTCGCCTTCCTTGGTGGAAGCCTCTCTTGAGCCGTGAGTGTGTCACTGCTCCTTCATTTGTCTCTCTCTCGAAAACTGGTTTCGGTCCTAACAGTTTTAGGACATGAAGTGATATTATCAACCAACATCAATGTTTTAACACAGTCAAGGGCCTCACAGTGGGAAACAAGACTTTTGGATTGTCTGAATTCTTGTATCTTCACCCCTCACCCGTCTCCCTGCTTAGGTCCCTCATGTGCATTGACTGCTTCAATAAAAAGCTAGTTTGTAAGTTGTTGAAGCTATTACCACGTCAGTTTATTTTTGAAGGGCTTTTGAGAGCTGCCCCTAAAAGAATGTGAAGAGCCACAGAAAAGATCAAAGGCCTGGGAAAAAGTCTGATGCTAGATCCTCCACCTGCTTCACTTACCAAGGGAAGGTCAAGAGGCTCAAGAGGGGTAGAAGTTTGTTCTCAGGAGAAAACACCCAGAGGCTACAGAGCCTTGTAGTCTATCAGAGGTCCAAGGCTGGAATCTAAAAGCAGACATATTCCATTTCAAAATGAGGCCCAGTGCTTTAACAGTGGGAATGATTAAGTGTTGAGACAAAATACCAATGAAAGTAGTAGATTCTTCCTTTTCAGATATTTTCAAATTGTGAGCAGATGCCTGCTGGAACAGAGGCTTCAGCCAAACACAAGTTATTGGGTTCCTTATTGGCGTATGCAATTTTACAATCCATATTATATGGAGCTCAGAATAGATGATCTTATGGCCCATTGTGACTTTAAAATCTATGAAGCAGGTAGTTCTGGATTGAAAGGAGCCAGGTTTCCTCTGGATTTGTGTCTTGAGTCTGACTGACTTTGCTGCCTAGGAAGACACAAAATCTGACTGAAGCTTTTCTCATTTAACAGCCGTGTTGTTAAAAATACAGATTTTATTTCCAAGTTGAATTTGTCTGGCTTCAGTGTGGTTATGGGTCTGCCTCTCTCTCTGTTTGACTGGCTAGAAAGCCGCACTCTCGGGATGATACCAAGCAAAGCCTCTTTGGCCTTTACCCTCTGTCAAGTGTGGTTGAGATTGGCCAACACGGTCGGATGCTGTTAAGGAGGGAACGGACAGATGTGAGCATGCACGCACATTCACAACCTGACAGACTGATGATTGTATTAGCTTTGTTTTTTCAAGCTAAAAATAGAGGATAATGAAGGGTAACACTTAATTGAATGAAAATTTATTTCTTAGGGTGGAAACTGATAGATTTAACAACCGCATTAGATGAAGCACTTGCCTCTGATAGCAGGCGATTGAGCTGGATCACCCCAAAGATCTTGTCGTGTCGTTTGGAGTTATATACTAAATATTCCAGTCAGCCTGACTTTATTTATTCTTGGATTCATAAAATGTGAGAGTCATTCAGTACAGAAATCTGGTCCCTACTCAGTTTTCATGAGAGGTTGGCAGCTCACCTTCTAAAAATAAAAGCTTAAGTGATATTCACCGTCCACACTATCTGAGCTAGTAAGGTTCAATTAGCGGCCTTTCTGGGCTGTGTTTTAGGAGTTAGTGTCTGTCAAGACTTTACCTCGGGGTTCTTGGGTTTAACCTTCCTGTCTCCATGTCATGCTGTGTGGAATAGCTTTGCTCTTTGAAGGAATCCATCTCCCTGTCTTTCCCCCCACTACCCTCCCACAGACTTGGGGGTTAGCTGATTTTTGGTATGTGGTAATAACAATTTGTCAGGATGCCAAGTTCAAAGTCTCTAACCTACTGCCAATGTGAAGCCTAAGAGTGAGGTCAGGACTAATCTCAGACTTCTGACCTCCCAGTCACATCCACCATTACTGGATCAGAGGAGAGAAGTGGAAGGGCTTATTTTGAGAGGTTTTAGATTTCAGGTGAGGTCAACAAAAGATTTGGCCAGATGGAAGAAATCAAGAGGATAATATGGAGTATATTAGGGAAGATGAAAGGCATCGTGTAAAGCAATCTCCTCCCTAGCCTAGAAAGGAAAGTCTAACTACCAGGGTAACCTTCCAGTAATGGCAAATAAGCCTGAGCCATCAGAAAATGTAGCAAAAACCAGACATTGTCCTGGAGAAAGTAATGCAAATGTAGACATTCAGAGTGATGCTCCTGGGATTTTCAAAAGCTCCTATACAGAGGAGGCCTCACCTCTTAAACCAATGGCATTTAGGTGCCTAAACACTTTTGAAAATCCTGTGAGGCATCTCTCTGCACTTTAAGGAACCTGGATAACCTCTGTGAACTCAGCCTGGGGGCTGGATTCACTACAACTCTCCAACAATTTTGAAAAATCTGGCTCTATGGAAATTAATAATATCTGCAGGCTCTGCCCAGAAGAGTCAGAGCGTTCATGCAGTCAGTTCCAGCCCTGCTTTCCAGCCCACTGGCCACCTCATGGGCCTGATATCACCAGGTCATTCTGCAAGGGAGGAACGAGGTGGAGAGATTTGTTCATAGCTGTACCGGGAGCCTGTGACAGACTTGGGAAGAGAAACCAGATTTCCTGACTGCCAGCTCTGAGCCGTCAATAGGATGGAAAAAGGACCCTCCCTTCCCACTCACCCTCAACAAAATAGATCTGCATTTCTGGCACTGTCTTTTGGACTGATGTTGGGATTTCTGGTGGACTGAATTTTTCCCTAGTAGGAGGCAGGACGCTCTGTGCTACATGAAGTCATGGCCAGAGCACCCCTCTCCCTTAGGCTTCACCAACTTGTGGCACACACTCTTTTCCCCATATACTTTCTTGCAGCTTCTCTCCCATTTGGATTTGTCCCACTCCCAGTGTCCTGGAGGTTCTGAAGTTTTGGTGAGTCCAGCGTTGGGGATATGCCAGTCAGACTGGACGCTGGCTGTGTTGGCATAGGATCTTAATGTCTATATTTAATCTATTAACAAGACTACATTAATAGAAGGATATATACTGCATTAATAAGATAAATTATACAGAAGAGAAACCAATAAATTCACTATATGAGTAAGATTGTGGGGGGGGGTGAGCACAGATGCATACAAACAGACCCCGGTGCCAATGGCAGGGCACCACAGCCCTGAAGTGTATTTGTTGTACTGTCCATGCAGTCTGAAAGAACATGGGCAGGAGATCACATTTTTCCATTCTTTGGATGTTTTTGTTAGTGTTTTGGACACAGACGAACGCGGGGAGATTGCGCTCTCACTGTGAAAGTGATCTTATCTGGGCTTATCTGGGCCATTTTCAGCTCAGAGCTGGATAGCTGCTCTTTATGGGATTACCATAGATGTGTGAATATATTAATATAAACACAAATGGTGTTACAGGCATAAATCAAATCATGCTTTAGACTCTTCCACACAAATTCATGTGTATTGTAACCAGCATCTCAGTTAATTCAATTGTTTCCTGAAGTTTTCACAGGCCAGGTCTAGAAAATAAATCACTCTTTGTTGCAGACAGAATGGGACATGCGAAGGCTGTGGATATCTCACAGTTCATCCCTGTGAAAGCTGCTTTTATCACCTGTTCCCCTGACTTCTTGTGGAGCAGCTTCCAAACAGGAGAAGGGTGTGATGCCTCTGGCATGAAAATAATCATCCGTCAGAGACGAACGTTGCAGGTGGTTTGTGTATAACTCATGTTCTCACCAACACACTCTTCTGAATAGATGAGCGTGCCACGTCTCCGGCAGGCGACCACGGGACCTACACCAGCAAGATAAGCAACATATTTGCTATTGCGATCCAAAGAACCTTCAACCTGTTGTGAAAATAGGACTATAAATTATAGCGGAAACAAGTTTTAACAGGAAATGTGGGTTGCGGTGTCCAAAAATAACAGTAATAGAACTGTGAAAACAGAGAGGCTGATAGGAAGGGAGCACTTTTTGAGATGTGGATTCTGATTCCTGCTTTTCTCAACCTGTATCGCCTTACTGGGTTTCAAAGGGGACATCAGCAGGGTCAGGCCTAGTGTGTCATCCTAAGCAGCACTTTTGGGATTTGGCCCCAAGTCCGAATCATAACAGGACACGTGCACTCTCCACAGATGCATCGCTTGCAGGGGGTCTGTTCTCTTCAGCAAGACCCTGTTGCTGAAGAAATGAACCCAGATCTCTGGGGACAGGTTCATCCTTCCTGCATCCCAGAGATGGTGGGGGTAAGTCCAATTACAGACAATGAGCATAAGGACATATTCTAGGTAAAATCCTAGCCCAAGGAAAAACGGTAGGCGATGTTCCCCTGAGGTTATGACCCATATCTTCAGTCTTCAGTTGTCCTTCTCCTTTCCCACCTGCTTTGCTCAATGTAACCATTTATAACATTAATATTTCTGGTTTCCTTCATCTCTCTTAAAATGAAGAGGCAGAGGTAGGATCTTTTCCATTACACCTGTGCATTCCTGGGCTGATCTTGCTCAAGACGTAGCTTGAACTGCAAGCAGAGAGGGACTTAAGTTTTCCTACTAAGTAAAGAAACCTGAATTAATCGGTTACTATAAATGGGCATAAACTGAGTTTTAAACTAAACAGAGTGGAAATTAGGACCTTTCAGTTTTGTTCTTCCTCAGATTTGAGTGAAGAATTTATCCAAGATCAAAACAACAAAATAAATACTAAAAAGATCTGATACAATAAAACAAAAATGCTGACAGAACTGATCCTCAACCATGCTGGTTATTTTTCAAACAGCTTTAACACTATAGAAAAAAACAAACCCTACATCTTTTACTAATTTTGCAAGTTCTAAAACATTAAAAAAAAAGATTAAACATATCTGCCATTATTTGATCAGTTTGTCCCAGTGGAAAACCTTGAAAAATTCAATCAACTTCCTCAAGCACCAGTTTCTGAAACTGCAGAATCATATTTCCCCCCTCAGAGCAAAGAACTGGGCTTAGAAAGGCCATTTTCCCCTCTCTGAAAAGTACATTATCAGGATTTTTTTAATCCAATGTTTAAAATGTTAATGCTTTGAGCAATATTACTAAACCTAGATCGCTCCAGAGATACCCGAGTGGGAAGGACTATAAGAAGTGTGTGCAATTCTGCATCACCATCTGTCTACCCCTAGTGATGGCTCAATTTATAAAGGTAAAATTACTCACCCAGTAGCAGGATGTTTGGCACAAGCAAGAGAAGCTCAGGCTTTTATAGCCAAATGCCCTGGCAAGCAGCAAAGGCTTTGGGAAGACTCGGCTGAGTGATTTTTGCTTGGCTTCACTTTGGCACCCATCGCCGGTTCATGCTGAGCCCACAGTAAATGGAGCAAAAAATCAAACTGCTTTGCACCCGTACCATGTTTCCAATGAGGCAAGTTTTCACCGCTCCCAGGTCACTTCTAACAAGCTGTGTCTACAGCTAGGTCCCCTCTGATTCTGGCACAACTGTCTCTCAGCTTTTCTACCAAAAAACAGTAGCCCGTGACTGATGGTGTATGAAATGAAGGGTTGCTCATTCCTTTTCTTGGTTCTGCTTGCTCGATGCAAGGCCTGCTGTAGGTCCCTTTGTTCTTGGCAAGAATGGCTATTAATCATTTTTAAATTGAAAGGCAGAAGTACAGCGGAGGTTGAAATACACTATTTGAGATGATCTAAGATGATTGCAGACTGGATTATAGGAGCAGTGGGAAAGCAGTCCAGATTTTTTCTCATGGCTATTTGCTTTTATTATATGAAACAGACATTAGAGACTGTACAAGGTGAATCCCAGCCAGGCTGAAATCAGAGTGGTTTCATCAACTGAATATCAAGTTACATCTGCTGAGGACCAGCGTTCAGCACTGCCACCATGGATTTCACAGGGCATTAATTAATCTAGGGATCCAGTCAATATACCTTTCAATCCTGACAGTCCTGGAATACCATGGGCTTGTCACCTGAGCCTGAATGCACTAGAAGGAGAGAAGTAACACTTCAGCTCCTTGCATCATTTCAGGCTTTCAAGTAAGTGCTGGTGCTTCACAAATGCAACAGTTGAGCACCTTAGTAGTATGTTACTCCAAGTGACTTCTGGTTCTTCCTATAAACCATTTAGGTCAAGGGGATATTTTTAAGTGTAGATCACCACAGGCAAAGCACAGAAGCCACGTTGGCTTCCTCAGTCATGAGCTGGTTATACAGTGTGACATTTTATGATAATGTACTCAGACCTCTTGCACCATTGATGTTTCTGAAAATGTCACGTTGATAATGCAAGTCCTGGTGAAGTCTGTCTTGACTGACTCCAAGGAACCTTGGAAGATCTTCATAACTGAGGTCCATAATTCCTACTAGGTTTTATATCTGCTGTTGCCTGGTTGGTCTTAGCGTCAGCCCTTGCGAAGAGCATCTTATACCTGCCTGTTCCCAATTATTTGAAGGTATCTTCTATCCTGAAAGTTTGTCCATCATATTACCTTGGGTCAATGCCACTGCATCCTATTGTTTTCATTCATTTTGCTCAGTCCCTCTATGGAGTGGATGGTCTGATGTGGATGGCCCATTTGGTGATGATACCAGTTGCTGTCTTGTTAGTTTTTCTCAGCTTGGAGCTTGTGGAAGGAAAGAGCTACAATAAACCAAGCTTTGTTTTCCTCCTGCTCATCTTTGTGATCTTTCAAACAACATGAAACTATCCGCTGTTGCAAAGTGACCAGTTTTTGTGGGCAGTTTTGGACTTCACCCCAAATGATGATTCAGCCTTTCCAGTCCCAGACCAAGCAGCTGCAACCTCCTGAGCCAGTATGATTAGCTTCCCTAAATTAACCTCCCACCCCCAACAACCAGCAACACAAAGCAAAGGGAGTCTCTGATTTAAAGAAAAAAGTAAAAAAAAAGAACTGTAGAAATCCTCTCAAAACTATAAAGCACTTTGTTATCATCCCTCAATAAAAAGGAGGGATTGCAAACTTTTTAAACATTTTCCCATCCACAGCTGCCAAAATCTTTTACAATCTACAGCTATTGTGAAAGCCAGTCACTGGGAGGCTAAGCTGTACAAGTGGTGCTGCTTAAGCCCTGGTTTAAGATGTTCCCAGACCTCAATTTCTTGGTGGAGATACCAAGGTAGCCGGGTTAGCCAGGTGGCTTAGCTCTTGAGTTGTATTTTCCCGAAACATAGGTGTTATGTCCATGGAGATTTCAGAGGTCAATGGGGCAGATACAGGGCACGGAAAGGTGTGGGAATAGAAGGATAACTGAAAACTATTAGACATCTTTGGATTCCACATCTTGTCTGGCCACACAGAGACCTATTTAATGCCTTCATTAGCCAGAGTCTGCTGTCAGGAGAACCCCACTGAGATGACTGGAGTGACTCAGGGTTCACAGCTACATAACAAAGATTCAAACCTGGAGGCAATGACCTGCTTTTTTTGCATTTTGGGTATAAATGATCTTGAAAAACATGAAGTAACAGCTAATAGTGCCCACTGGAGTTTTTCATGTTAATAGATGGAAAATAAAAAAGATACAGGAGGAGCAAAATTATTCCTCCAAAATGGACTACTTCTTTTAAGGCATTGGCTGATCACATATATCCATATTCTGCAGTGCCAACTCCTCTTCACGCAGCTATATTTCACCTTGGCGTTGCTCCCCAGAGTAAATCAGGCCACGGTTTGGCTCAGTCCTAGTGTCAGGTATCAGCCTGGTGCTTGGTTTCAGCCATCTCCTACCAGTTTACAATAGATGAAGACAGTGTGGTGTAGGGAAGTAGCAGGCGGGCATCGTTTCTCCTCCGGAGAGTCAAGACCCTAGGCAGTTACCTGGGATTCATATGAGAAGTTCTTCAAGCAGCATTGAAAAAAAATATCTTTCATCTACATTAATTTAAATTAAGTAACTAGCTTGTGGAATATTGGAATATCAGAAGACTCACAATCAGGATAGTGATGGTTAAAGATAATTTAAAACCCAATTAAAATGCATTCACATTCCTGTGTTGTGACTGCTGTTCTGTGCTGATTTGAGATTGGATGGGAAGCTTCTTCCAAAGAGGAAACCCAATGAATGAGTCAGGTCTAGGAGGGCAGTAGGCATTAAATGAATTTTTCTTTCCTGCCCTCTCTTCTTCACAGTGTTTTTTCACTAAGAAATAGAAGTGCCTGAGGAAGTACAGCTCTTTCTCCCTTCCCCATCACACCATCACACTCTCCACAGGTGATAAACTCCTCTCTTTCCCATAGGAAATAACCACCCTCATACCTCTTCCTTTACTTACTAGCACTCCCCTCTACTAAACCTGTAGCACTTGCCTTTTTTTTCCAGACAATTAACACGTCTAGTTCAACTCAGAGCACTTGCTAGTGAAGTGTAGCCACCTCACAATTTTGTTACTCTATTTCAGACCTGCAGAAGGCCTGGTGTGCTGGAAACCTCATTTATTTGCTCCAACAGTAGCAGATTGTTGTAATAATAAATATTCTCCCTACCACAAACCTCACTTTGCCTAGCAGGAGAGCTCCTTACAGCAGAGCTTGGAGCAAAGACTTCTGTCCTGTTTCCTTGTGCTTTGCAAGCAGAACCACCCCTGCCTCAAATGGGGTGACAAGTGTGGAGAGCATCTGCAGTCCATCTCTACTGAGAGACCATCTGCAGGGTTGTTACGACTGCCCATGTGTGGGTGTCATGTTCTCTCATATGCTCTCTGCTCCACCACCCCATCAGTCCTGTCCAAGGGGAGTCACGTTACCCTGCCAGCGCTGCAGTTGCAATTCAGTAGCATGAACATGCTCAGAAAGAGGACTTTTCTCGAAGCTGGCAGCTAACCTGTATGGGATCCCACATGAAGGATGGGAGTTGAGGCTGGGGTGTAATCATCTGAAAATATCCTCAGTCGGGCTTTCCAAGGTGGGGGTCTCTGAACTTTACAGAGGGCAGAGGAAATCCTACAGCTTTGAGCAGGTGAAAATCCCAGAAGAGTTGACCTAAAAATAGTGCCAAAAATAGCTAGGACCAGAGAAGTTACTGTGTTAGTTTGACCCACATTTGATATGTTGACTTCAACAGTGATCAGCACTAAATACTCTCAAGGAAAGCATAAGAAACCCCATAGCTCCACTCCATGAAGACCCAGCAGGTCTGAGAGGGAGTGTAGCTCCCAGGCATGAACAACTCTGTCTGTTCCATAACTTAGATCTTCTCACTGAATAGACAACCACTCACCTCTGAACTTTGATGAGATCTTGGAATGAGACAAATGGAAGGAACAAAAATGCAGAATTGAAATGTCTGAAATATCTGTGGCAAATTCCTCCCCTCAGGGTGGGTGCTCAGAGATGGCATAACAGATCTCTGCTGCTACTTGTCAAATAAATTATTTCTTGAATTCAATTTAAGATGTTGTTGCTAAAGTTTAAATCCACAGGTTAAATCCTCTTAAGGCCTTTAGTCATTAACAATGGGCTGGGGAAGATGGTGCCACAGAAGTGACCTGTGCTGACAAAAAAAGGAATGAGCCAGAGGAGCATGAGAAAGGGGTGAGACAGAGCTGATGGGAGGAGAGCAGAGAAGGAGGACTTACTGTAATGAACCAGAGTAGCATGAGATGTTGAAGAGATGTCATGCAGCCCATGCAGGTTTCTTTAAACTGAGCTCCTGAACTTCTGACATGGAGGCACCTCAGAAAGCCCAGGGCCAGGTTGTTAGGTGCTGCATTTGATAGGAGAGAGTGAAATCTGCAGAGGCTGGAGTCAGGAGCTGTTTCCCCACAGTGATTATCTGGCATCAAAGCCTCTACTGCTCTGTAAAAAGTTAGGGGTGGATTCAAGCAAAAGTGGCAGCAGTTCACAGCACTGCCCCATGGACCTAAGGATGGCATGGGGCATCACAACCATTGCAGCCCCTCACTCATGCCCATGAGAGGTGCTGGCCATAGAAGACATGGACCTGCTGCTGTGCACGTAGCACCCCTAGCCCTGGAGCCTTTCTCCACCCAGGACCAGCAGCACCTGGTTACCCAGTAACTTCTCTACCCAGTAACCCACAAGGCACTCAGAGACGTCCTCTCAGCCAGAGCTGGACGGCCTTGCTGTAGGGGAAGGCAGCAACTCAGTCAGCATCTCCCTGGGATCCTCATGTCTCTGCTGAGAACCGTGCTAAAGGAGCAAGGCTGGTGGTCACAGTGCTTTTCTGACCCACCAGAAAGTGGATTTGAAACGTGTTTCCCACCAAACAACACTGTGATCTCGTACTCATTTTGGGCACAGAACTAGAGATGCTGGCCCAGCTGTGGACATCTACTCGGTCTACAGCTAAAGTGGAATTACTCCCACCTCCATGCACAAAGTCATTAGAAGAGACTGATGGGGGTAGGTCATGCTGGTACCGTAAACTCTTCAGAGGGGAAATTAGCAACTTGGAAGCACATCAAGCTTCCTAAGGCTTTCCCTTTTCACCACCACATGTGCTTACAGATACATGCATATCTGTGTGCTCACATATACATGTGTGTAGGGCCCATGGTCTCCTGTTGAAGCCTTCAAGAGTTCAGGTATCAGATTCAACAAGAGATATGTGGGTCAGTAGTCTTTGACTTATGCCACAGGACTGACACTCGTGTCACAACATCCTGCAAATGGTCTTTTATTTAAAGGAGCGAAGAGTCATATTCTGAAGCAGGGGATGGAGGAGAAGACAGCACGCAGGCATGGCATTGGGAGCTAGCAGTGGATGCAGGAAAGTTGAAGAACAGCTATACTCATTTCCTAGCAGTAGCAGAGGGACGGGAGAACTGAATAGCCTTGAGATGATGGCTTTGCCAGTCACAGGTTTTCATTGTTTTAACTCTTTTGCAGTTGAACATTCTGGTATTACAGGTAGTTGACACAGATGTAAAAGTTATTGGCTGACCCCCCCCCCCCCCAGCCCCTCTCTCTGTTTCAGCCTTTTCCTTGTTACACTTTGAGAAATTTTGGCCTTGTCCTGTTTATTCAGCCAGCTTCAATGTTGGATGTATTTTAGTTTCTTTGCCACAAATGCCTCCCTGTTTCAGAGTCAAAAGCGCCCATCTAGGATACTATCAATCTCATGAAGAAATTTAACAGTGTGGTAATTAATGGTCATGATTCTGGCACAGTCTCATCGTAGTAGTGGATGTTTACATAGACAATAAGAGTATCAAGAATTAGAATAATTAGTTTTCATGTTACAAAGAAAAGAATTTCTGAATGCAGCTAAATCTTTGTTCTCTAGTACAAAATTAATTTGAAAAACCAATTGCTTCTTCAGAGGGAATTTTGATTTCTTTTTAATGTCCCATTATGACTTCTTGTAGAGGGGAAGGGGAGGGTTTCTGAACATAAAGAACCCCAAAATGAAAATATTTGAGTTTTCTTTTCAGAAGAAAAAAAGCAGACCATTTGAATAGAAGCAAACAAGAACAGTGTAGATTTTATTTTTTTCCACTGAGAAGATATTTTTATCTCCCCTAGAAGGTCTGATGAGACAATATTTGTCTATGTCTGCTCTAGGGTTTACATCAATATTTACTGGAGGTTAGAAAGAGACTCCTGCCATTGATCCACATTTGCTTATTCTGGATTTTTTTTGCAGTTCTTCTGACACATTTGTTCCTTGCCAGGGTCTGAGACAGGACTGATCTGGGGTCTGATCCAAACCTTCAGCCCCCCTCGCATAAGCAGATGTTGTGTGGCACAGACAGCAGGCCAAAACAGGGTCCTGCTGGGGTAAAGTGGATTGAAATGTGAAGGAAAGCTCTGATTGTGCCTTGCTGAGTACAGAGCTCAGTCCACCCAGCTCTTTAGTCCGGTGGGTAGGGAGTGAAGTCTTGTCTCCATTTGCTGCATGCTCTCCTCAGGCCAGAGCACCTGGCTGGTCATGGTGGCTGGACTGGGCATCTTATCTCCCCATCTTCATGCTCGCAGGTCTACAAATTGTAAAGCTGAGGCAATCATTTTGCAATGGTTTCCAGGAAAGAATTCAACATTTCTGGTCTATGGTTGGTCTGTGAACTATTTCTCTCACCTGACACTTCTTTCTGCACCATCCTCTTCCATTCTTTTGGTGTTTAGAGGCTCCAGAGTGGAAATGCAAGTGCAGTCTCAAGAACTGGAAAAGAAAAAACATTGAACATGGTTTACTGAGCTCACTGCAGAGGATGGGACTGAGACATCTGCCTTTCAATTATTCTGAGAAAAAAAAATTCCCTGCCTATTCCCCTTGCTTAATATTTTTCATCTGGAGAAAGATAAAGAAATTCCTACCTTCTCCCAAGCACAAGAATGCATTTAACCATTTAGCAGAAGGTTAACATTAATTTGTGAGGAAATAATATTGTCCCACATATATGAGTGATATACTTTCCATAATTTGAATGCTGGTTAGACTATGCTTAGCTGTGGGCTGCAGTTTGTTCCTGTGTTTGTGAGGAACAAATATGGACATAACCACACCAAAACATATCCTTGGAGATGTTTTGTTTCCTGTGATTGGACCTGAGAGAAAGTCTTCACTCCTCAAACCAACAAAAAAAGATAACTAGTAGGTAGCATCTGGAGTGGCATTTGGCCTTGGTGAGAAGAACTCAACATAGGGTCAAATTCTGAGTGCAAATATGCAACAGAATCTGTCTGCCACATGGAGATATGTGGAGTGAATTGGGCTCCTACAGCTGAATGCCTGTAACTTTGAGCATCTGCACCTCCTGTGATAATGACATACATGGTTTAATTGAGTGACCCAGATCAGACCTTGGATTTGGGAACTTTGATAGGAAATGGCTGCCCAATCTGGCATGGGTAGGGACAGGTCAATGTAGTACAGAAGTCAGGGAGTTGTGCTGCAGTCTCAGACTGCACTGAAGTTTCTCAAATTAAAGTGTAAGCACATGGGAAGACCCTCTTCCCTCTCTGTGCCATTCAGGTCAGCCCATGTGCCCGCTTTGGTACAACCGTCATAAATTTCTGCCCTAGATTTTGGCTATTGAGCTCTGGAAAGCCCATCCAAAGACCCAGGTCATGATCTTCATTTCTGTGTCCCTCAACTCCCCCCTTGTAGTGAGACTTGCCTCTTTCAAGTTTCTCAAGAAAAGGGAAAAGCTGATGAGCCTTCCTGGCGAAGGTGCTGGGCTGAAGCAGAAATCAAAAGCAATCCGAGCAAAAATGTGAGTGAAGAAAGGTACCTGGAAGTTAAGGTGAAGGACGCTGAAGAAGGCCAGTTGGAGCACCTTGTTCAAGGATGTACTACCAGAATATGTCCAGTTTGGCAAAACTGAGGGAACCTCCTTCATTGTTACCACTGTCTTGAATCATTTCTTGAATATTGCTTCAATGACTGCTTTTGGAGAGAACATACAGGGTTTGCCTATGGGGTGGATATAAGGGGATTGCTGTTTCCATCTAGTCTTACACAGATGGCCACACTCACAGGACTGGTGAAATGTTTAATCCTGGATGATTTAAATATTGCAGGGAGAGGGAGGGCCTGGCCACAGAGAGGACTAGAAGCACAGGTAGAAGAGCAAGGATTACATGCACCATATTTGCTTGCGCAGTGCCTGTACCCCATGCAGCTTTTTAGTTTGAAAGGATCTCAAAAACTCTACTTTTTTCAATGTCATTGTAGAAAGGAGGGTGGAGGCACACAGTTATGCAATAAATGCTCACTGCTCACATCACAGATGAAATCATTAGATGGTCAGGGTGTCAAGACTGTCTAAATTTCTCCTATACATTGCTTTTCACATTCAGTATGCTTATCCCTTCAGTTCTGGGGAAAGTCAGTAAAATCCCCACCGCAGATGACTGTGCAATGTGCAGTATCCTTCCTGCTCCTCTGTGTTGTGGGGCTGGTATACACTTATTGCTCATTGTAGGAAGGAAATAACACTCAGAGAGGTTTTGTTTATTTGTTTATTTGTTTGTTTGTTTTTCGAGGATTGTATATATCTGGCGGGGATGAACTCCAGTATCCTGGAGGCAAAGGCTGCCCCAACCCTATTACTATGTCTCACTCACTGGTGGTGATCAATAAGTTGTGAGTTGCTTTAGAGGGGGCTTATATTCTCAGTGGGCCTGAAACACTTCTCACCTCTGACAGGGTACATCAGGAGTGGTTCATGGCCTCACGCTGGTACAGAAGTGGATTAGATGAAAGGAGCATGTTTACCTCAAAATGCTCCATGATCCACAGCTGAACTGGACACAAGGGCAGTGGAAGTCATCCAGGACATGCTGGTTGCACTCCCTCCATAAGGATTATGGTCCAGGTTTCCTGGTGTTTGGCTCCATACAACCTGTGCTGATTAGTCCTCTCCTCCTGGTTCACACCAGTGATACTAGGGAGCGATGGGCTCACTCCAGCCTCAGCATAATGAATGCAATCAGCTGTCTTCAAGGACATGCAATTACTTTTCCCAGGCTTTAACATGAGGACCAAATCTTCAGCAAGTGTAAATCTGTGTGACTCCATGAGACAGGAAACATGAAGAGCCATAAGCATCTGGGGTCTAGGCTCGAGTTTCTCAGCAGCGAGAGCTGAAGAGGACCTATGAGAATTTTGGTCCATTTGTCTTGCTGAAGCAGAACTGCTCTTCACAGCATATTTTTTTGTTGCTCTACCCTGCCTTATTTTAAAAGCAATGGGTTGTTCCCAAAGGTGCTTTTGAGGGAATTCTTTTCAGCTTGCCTTGTCGTGTCTTTTGAAACAGATGAACACTGCAGAGTCAATAGCTGGGAAACCAGTCAAGGTCCTTAGGTGTGGAAAGAAACACAAGGTTGGTTCCACTATTTTAAATACCAAACCTGCCTCATTTGAGCAGGCTGGAGAGGCAAAGCTCTGCATGAAGCTATTTGGTGCTGAGTTACTGATTGTGATGAACAGCATTGCAAACACCAGCATCCAGTGAAATCTGCAGATTTAAACTGTAGAAAGAGGATTAGGAAACCCCGTCAGGAAGCAACCTATATTGACGTAAGGAAATGAACGTTTCTCCTGGATGCCTCCGGTCTAAATGTGCCGGGTGGGAAGCTTGGGGAAAGGAGGAGTGTGAGGTAAGTTTGCAAAGAAGGACAGGTGTCAGGAATGGCCACTTGACGCATGGTGCGCCAGGGAGGCTGTTGCCTGACATTATGCGAGATGCCTCCTAAGGCGAGGAAATGACTTGGTCTTGCTGTGAGCTGCAAGGGAGGGCATCCTGCGAGTGAATGGGCTCTTTCAAGGAGCGGCATTTTACCGTAGGAGCAAATCCCATTCTCTCCTCATGTCCCTGCTGGATTTGAAAATAGTGATTTTCCCTAGTTTTTGGGCACAGTCCAGCTGTCCCATGTCCTGTTCTCTGTTTCCTCCTGTTACAGCTTGGTGTTCAATGCTCCAGGGTCAAGGCTGTAGTAGGGAAGACAGACTTTATTGTTCTTTAAGCATTATAGAGATAAATGTGCCCATCAACATGGTTCCACCCACCACTGCTAACCCTGCTCAGGGCATTCAGTGGCGGCCATGAAAAGACTCTGCAGTTAATGGAGAAAGAAGCCTTCTTTCTTCTCTGCATGGAAATCTATGCCACAGATCTATGGCTTTCATATAAAAGTCTGTGCCAAGCTATGTTTGCTTTGGGGCAATGGGGGTTTCAGCCTTCAGTCCTTGCTGTTTGTACTGTGGTAGCCCCCAAGCAATGGGATCCAGCTCTTGTTTGGGTGGAGTGGGGAGACTTGTGGTGGTTCACATCAATAGAAAGAGCATTGGGCCAGAAGAGATATAGGGATGTCAACCAAAAAACCCAGCTGAAATTGTCTTAGGTGATCTGCAAACAAAAGCACAGTGGAGAAAATTTGACCAACCTGTGGGCATGCCAAAGGGTGCAAAGGAAGACCAGAGAGATATGGAGGGACCCTGGGTTTGGGTCCATTGTATTAACCAATAGCTAATTTTGGCCTCCTGTAGTCTCATTGACCCTGAAGCAACCAAAAGCTTTTCTTACTCATGTCACAAATGTCACAAATGCAACTTTCTTGCAACCCTGTTGCATAGTGCACAGCAAATCTGGAGAGCAGATTGGAATACGAAACAAAGAAAACTTGACAACAGGAATTGGATGAGGCAGAAATGTATCACCTCTAGAAATGGTGTGGAGGACAAGCCTGAGACTGACTTTCCAAAGTGCCACGTGATTTGACAGCCTGCACTGCATGCTTCAAGACCATCAGAGGGTGTCTTGTGCTTGTGCAGAAATACAGACGGGAAATCTTGGCGCAACTGTTGCTGAAATCCTCTGAGTTTTTTTCAGACCAAGCAGGTTCGATCATTTGGAGAAGCAGACACATTTCTGGATACTTGTCAACTCTTGTAAGGCTTATTATGGCTCTCTCCAGCCCAGCTTTCTTCTGAAGGCTTGCAAAGGAAAGTTACAGTGGAAGGCATAATTTTAGATTAATGAAATTCTGAAATTCTGAAATTCTCATGAAGATATGTTACTTTATGTGTCCACTACTCATGTGGACATATGACTGATTTTTTATGTTGTTTTGGTACCAGTTTCTGCTGAAATTGTGTGAATACGACTGAAAAGATCTTCCTGGGCCAGATATGTATTGGGTTGAAATACCCTCCCTGCAGGAGCAGCAAGCAGTTGAGCTGGTGATTGAATGAGTAGCACATAGATGCTCTCATTTCTAGGCTGGGGTCTTCGCTGCATCAGCTAAACACTGGCCCTTTGGCATAATTCAAAGCTAAAGTCTCGGCTGCTCTCAGGGACCACAGCAGGGCTGTGCTCAGCAAGGCTGATGTGCAGGTTACATCAGTGGCATGCGAAACAATTCCTGTGCGGGACGCAGTTTGCGTGTCGGGCTGTTAAATCTGGGCTCTGTGCCCCACTGGGTGGAAGGCAGCACATAGACGCTGGTTGGGATTGCACCAGCACAGCAACCCTATCGGGATCTCCTGCACACCATGTGCAGCACAGCCCCAACTCAATCACTGACTTACGCAGGCATTTGGAAAGGGAAACTATTCCATCACGCTGCTCCTCTTTGCTGCCCGGAGGGTGCTCCCCCAGCATTACCACCCAGGTGAGCCCGTGACACATCCCCTGGAGCTTTCCTGGCACCTTCCCATGGTAAATGGATTCCTCTGTGCCCCTTGTTTCCAACTGAGATTAACTCGGTTTCAGGACATCATTTTAATATGGTGTGTGGAGTAGCTGGGGATCAGTATCTGTGGCTTGCATGTTTTAGCAATCTTATTTTATGGTCAAAGCACAAGGAGCCAGGTATGCTGGGATTTATACACAGTAAGTTCACTGCCAAGTTCTCCCAACTATACCACTCTGAACTTTACTCCCTTGCAGCTTTATTATGCCTCTATGAACATTCAGTGTATGTCCCTCACCTTGCCTTGCCTTGCCTTGCCTTGCCTTTCCTTTCTTTCCTTCTATTCCCTTCCCACTGGTGGCAAAAATGTGGGACAGAAAGGACCCATGGAGCAGGAAGGGTTTTGTTCTCCAAAGCATGCTTTCAACCAGGTGATTGCTGAAGCTATATGACCATATGCTGGGGTAAATTAGGGTTATTCCCTTGCCATCCCTGGAGCTGTGCAGGATTGCACCAGCTGAAGATCTGCCCAGTTTTGATGCAATAACTCAGAGGGGTGATGTGATATCTCTAAGTGTTGCAAGACTGAGAAGACAGTGAGACAAGGCTTTCTGCCTCTGAAGCTGATCCTGCAGGCAGGGCCTGGCTGGGTACCGCTCACTTATCCTAGCCTAGGAGGGCATCCCCTGCTCTGGGGATGCTCCAGCCCCCGCATCAGGGAGTTGAACTAAGTCATTGGGGGGGGGGGGGGGGGGCCTTGCAGCACAGATACCTGTTCCCTCCTACTGATCCCGATTCAAAGGAAATAACCTCTAGGAAAAGTGCACGGAGGGGAGGTGGGCACAAGTGCAGCAGATGCAACTCCAGCGAAACTCCCAAGAGCCTGCCTGCCCGAGATGTTCGGTCTGCACCTGGGGCAGGACAGGACCTGGGCAGGGGCACGGCTCCATCTGCCTGGGTGTTGTATGTGTGTGCACAGCAGCTCCTTCAGCTTTCCAAAAATCAGCGTTGTGTGTGGAGGGAGCAGGTGCAGAGCCTCGTATAGCTGCTGTCTGTGTTGGTGGGAGAGTTTTCAAACTCCCTTGAGTCTTCAAGTGGAAGAGCATGATGTCTCAAAATGCTTCAAGACATGAGACTCATTTCGTGCCTCATTCCCGGAGTGGGGTGAAAGAGAGAGGAAAGAGGAATGGGGAAGGTGGACTCCCACCTTTCCCCAGCCACTTTGCCCATTTCTTACCTCTCTTATCCAGCCTGCACTGATCAGCTCAGAACTAAGAGAAACAAAGGGCGAAGGGGCCAGTTTAAATTTAGAACTATAAGGAGCCCTTATCTCCAGATAGGCTCTATCAGACGGGCAGGCAGGCCTTATCCCATCCTGTAATCCCCTCTTCTGGAGCCTCTTGAACGCCAGCGACAACAAAAATGCACTGTGTTGAAATCGTCGCCTGAGGAAATGTGAAATATCACACAAGGCCCTCTGAGGGCCTGGTGGAAAATGTGGCTGCGGGTTCCTCCCTCCCCCCTTGTCCTCAGCCTAGTCACATTTTGTCAGCGGATAATTGCTGCAAGCTCCAAGTGGTTCACGTCAGAATAGCTGTTTTGGAGAAAATGAAGCGTGTTCCCTTTCTGCAGCGCTCACCTTCTCTAGGGTGTAGAGAGATCATCTTGCTGGTAGCCCCCTTCAAAGAGCTCATTAATGTCACAAGAGAGATTTTCTGCTATAATAATGCTGGTTTTGTTTCAAGTCCAGTCATATCCGATTCTTAATGTTTTACCTCAGATCAGGTGCTGGAAGTGTTTGATGTGGTGCCAGCCACAAACCAAAATGTATTCTGCAGAGGGAAGGGCCGGAAAGGATAAATCCTACTCTGAGATGAAGGTCATGAATGGAAACCTCAAACCCAAATGGCTTGGAAAAAAGACAGATTTAAATATTATATTTGGCCCTGAGGCATCAAAATAAAATCCTGAAACCAAACAATTCCTCCCACACACTCCATCCCCCTTCTCTTGGGGTACCTCTAGTGTTGCACTGTGCACCCTTGCACTGAGAGCAGAGGGGTGGGAGAACAGGGTGGTTGAGGTCAGGCTGCTATCTCAGCTGTTGACGGCTGGGAAATGAGCTTCAGTTCACGACCAGCTGAGAAACTGTGTGCACAGAAGGGAAGTCCTGAATTTCTCTCCGACTTGGGCAAAGATCCTCAAGACGCCGTTGCTCTGCTCCGTGCTATTTACAGCAATACGTGGACAAAGCAAAAGCAGCAGTCTCTCCACCTTGTGCTAAAGATCAGGATGAACCCTAAGAGCCTGCAAGGGACCACATCTCAGGAATTCATGCCGACCTGCAGGACAAGTACTGACCAAGTCTCTGTGCAACTGCAAGGATGGTAGCAGAGCTTGGGAGCTGTGGCTCCTATCTTGGGTGGATGGTGAGAACTAGGATCCTTCCCGCCTATAGCAAGGTCACCTGCTGCTCTTCCAGCCGCTATCTCTGTCTCTGAGACAGAGCAGTCCAAGGAGAGCCAGGACTCCAGGAGATAGCTTTGGGACAGTGTTAAACGGATGAGCAATGCTATTTGTACCAAGTTTCCATGGAGGCAGAGGAAAGTCAAACCTGAAGGCATTGCAAGGCTGTCCACAGCTTTCTTCCTCTTTGCTGTCACCTTGAAGACACAGACAGAAGGTTTTTGTTTCTCTTTTTCACCACTGGCAGAGCAGTCTTGAGGGCTCTGGGAGGCTGAGGCAGATGCTGAGCATGATTTGGTGAAGGCACTGGCTAGCCTCTTTAGTTGGAGGTCAAGGGAGACTGTTCTTTAGGGGAGACCTTAGTATTTCTCCAGGATCTGTCCTTACTGGAGTGTAGCATACATCCTGCGGGCCTTCTCCAGTCTGGGATTCTGTCAAGGCTGAAGTTTATGGTTGAAGCTGAAATTCATCTCATTCATGAGCTTGGCTGAGCTTTCAGAGTTTAACCCACTCCAGCAAGCTTGTTCCTCTTTCAGATAGTTAGTCTGGGTCAGTAGTTTAGCCCCTAGCTGAGGCCTCAGACGGATGGACTTGATGCTATGAAGGTTTCAAGCTCTCTGCTCTGAAACATGGTTTATGAAACAGTTGTTTGCTTATGAAGCAGCTCTTGGATTCAGTAACTTGAACTAACATGCTTCCTGCAGGCTCTTCACATTCACACTCCCTTGGCTTCTATATTTTTAATGAGCTCTTGACATTTTTACTCTTTCTCACTCTGCTGCGGGGATGAGTCTGTGATCCACAGCCGCCACACTCTGCTGCTAGTGGGACCAATTTCCAGGTGTCCTGCAGATAAAGCAGTGTAAGAGCAGTAGGATCCACATCCACACGGCCCCCGGCCCAGAGCCTTCAGCACGTGTGACTTGTAAAGCTTGTTGTGCATTTCCAGGGCTACATAAACGGCAGCCAGTGGCTGCCAGAGAAGCGGAGATGAATGATCTCTCTCCCCTCCTGCTGCCTTCCCCTCCGGGTTGCAATCTGACTGACAAACCACCAATATACAAGGATAAGCTTTTACACCACAGTTTCTCTTAATCACCTTGGATAATGGGTAATGTTGGTTTGCACGTGAGTGTTTTTTTTAAGAGGACATTGTTCTGTTCTGCAGCTCCCCCACTGTTTATAACATGGCTTTTGCCGAGGAGGTTCAGAAATGCTGCCTAAGCCACTACTTTAGGTTTTGTAGATACCTGTCTGACCAAAACCCCAGGGGGAGAGGAAGAAAGGAGGAGAGAAAAATAGCCCATTTAGGCTACTATATACAGGTTCATCAGCAGCCAACCTTCAAAAACTGAATGTGGTCTCACCCAGCATTTGAAGACCTAACGTGATGTCCTTCAGCTCCCTCTGCAGTCAACATGCTACTCCAGTAGCTTGACACGCGACCTTAGTGCTGGAGATATATGACTTTACCAGCAGACAGCGTTTTGGAATATTCTGCCAGACATGGGCCAGAAATGGACTTGCATCTGTGCTCCACGGTCCTGCCAGGGAAGCCAGTTCTCAGTGTCTCTGTTCACCTGTTCATTCACCTGAAGCTGAAATCCCTCTTCACCCCCTGCTTCCCCATAGCTGCCCCACAGAGGAGGAGTTGTGAGGAGGGGGTCAGAGAAATACTGTGTGTGCATATGTAATCGGGTATGGATTTAATGGTGGAGGACAGACAAAAACGGGTTCTTGAAGTCCAGTTAGCACAGATCTCAGAAGGTGAGATTTGCTCTTGTGGGACCTTTCTTTCTCTCCTTCCCTCCCACAGCATCCATCTCCCATGCATCACCTGCACAACCCTGGAGACCTCTCTTCCACCACCACACAGCAGATTGGCCCTATCCACCTGCCAGCACCAGCTGGCTTGTGGCCTCTTTGAGCAGAGAAGAGGCCATGGGAGAGCCAAGTAGTGGCATTTCAGGTCTTTCTCCCATCCCATCTGCTCCATATTTCCAGCACTGGCTGAGGTGAGAGGGCCGGCAGGCAGAAATGCTGATGGGTTATCAGAAAATAAGCTCCTTTGCAGAGGCTTTTGGTGCCTTCTGCTGGAAGAAAACCTGGTGAATACCTAGGTGCTGCAGTAGGAAGACAAGATTTTAGGCTTTTCTAAGTGTATTCCAAAGGACTGGGGCTTGAAATAAGGTGTGTTGGCAGCAGGGAGAGAAGAAAGATTTTCTTGGGAACGACACGCTTCCCCACTGTGCGTAACGCCCTATAAAACATGGCTGTGAGGCTGCTATAGGTTGGAGAATCCCCTGGGTAGCTTTCAAACACGTTCTCTAACCTCTTTCTATAGGGCCTCAGATTAAACTTCTGGTAGCTCTCCCATTGCCTTCCTTTAACTAAAAGCAAATGCCTTTCCTGGGAAAGCCTGTGCTTTAGCCACTGCAGAGCTGTTGGGAAGAAGATCTGTTATTTTTGCTCCTGCAGCACAAGTGCCAACTCTCCAAGTGCCCTTTCCCCACCGAGCCAGGACAGCCGCCTTTCTGTGGGTGCTGCGGGCTTCCCAGCTGCAGACGCAGCAGTGGCTCCTTTCACAGGCTCTGGTCTGTTGCCCATGTTCTCCGAAATCCACTGTGCCCAGGCTGTGTGTTTTTGTGGCACATTTGCCTCCATGCTGCCTTTCACAGCAATGACCTCCCCCCAGCCAATTTGTAAAGCCAGGGCACCCACGGAGCGAATGGAGCTGCCTCGTGTATGAACAGACTCGTTGTATCCCCCCTTGGCATCCTTCTGTCCCCTTGACCATCCATGCTCAGCATGGTGAGCTTTCTGGAAGAGGAGACGCTTTTAACCTAGCAAGCACTCTGCAAACAAGCAAAAGCAAGGAGTCCAGTGTTGAAGCCCCGCTTGAACCCTCCAGGGGCTGGAGATGGTGCTTGGTGTGCAGGACCTATTATATCTGTGGCCTCTGAGGAGGTCCAGTTGGTGCCAGCTGCAGCCTTCATGAGACATGGATGGAAGTCTGAAATACTCCAGCAGTGGGAAGCCACAGTCACAACGCTTGGCACAGAGGGTACATATTTGCAGCATAAAAATGCCACAGAAAGAGGAATACGTGCCAGCCAGCTTTGCAGTCTCTTCAGTGCTGGGAGCCCTGTATAATCCGAATGCAAATTCCCCTCAGACCAGGTGACACTTCACTTTTCTCCTGTGTCCCACATGCTTTTTGGGGAGTTGGATGAAAGATCCATTTTCGTATGAAGACAGACATGGAAAGCCTGGCCCACCCAGCTCAGCGGGGATTGTAACACGGGCCCACTTCATGGCCAAGGGCAGTTTGTTTGCCGAGGGGAGCGAAGCTGGCATCTTCTTCAAACGGATTCCACTCACTCCAGCCTTTTTTTAATACCCACTTTGAGCTCTAAAGAAGTTTAAAAATCTCTGAAAGCTTTTCTGAAATGACACACTAGCAAAGCAAGCTTCCAGCTCCCATCCAAGAGCAAAGGGACGTTCAGACAGTATGGGTTTGTTTCATTTCAAGGATGTGTGCCTGGATTACACCCAAGTGAGACAAAAACAAATATGCAAAGTGCATCAGGACAGAAATGAAAGCGGCAATGGGTCATGGCTTTCTCCGCACTAAATGGTCCAAAGATCTAAGACATCCCTCAGATCAGCCTACAAGGAGCAGCCACAGTCCATGAAGTCCCCCCCCGCCCCATCCCAAATATTTGATGACTCTGGCTCTCCCAAAACTATCCTGTTCACGGATTGCCAGCTAGTTTGGACAAAAGGCTCCATGAAATTTTGACAGAACAAAGTATCTGCAGTTTTTGAGCTTTCTGCTGAGAGTATGAGCTGAACATTTACCGTGAATGAAAGGGAGAAGATTCAGACAAGCGCATGTTTGCATTCCTCAGTACATATTATGAAGGGCTAATGAAGATAAGACAGAGATTTGAGGTCACAAGAGTGATAGCAAGGGCTGGCTCTCTTGCCTCTTGGCTACCTGCTTCCCAAATCCCTTGTGGGAGTCCCTTCTGCTCCATCAAACCCTTCTTACCTCGTCTCTCCCTCCCTCTTTTCATGTGGTTTCTAGGAAAAAATATCCATCTGCCAGGAAAGGAACATCTGAGAGGGTTTTGGAAGGAGAGCAAGGCAGGGCCACCATAGCACTGCAGGAACAGCTCTCCTCCGGAGACTGGGGGCTTGGTGAGCAAGAGCTTTGCCAAGTGAAATGGATGCAGGAAGAAAAGCATCCTCTCACTTAGATCAGAGAAGGCTAGAAAATTATTCTGGAAGGACACCTGGTCCATTCCTCTGGCCCACGGCAGGATCAGCTCTCCATTAACCATTTCTGGAAAACACCTCTCTGTCCTTAAAACCTCCAAGGATGGAGATATTCACTCTACCACCCACCAGTCTGCTCCCTGAAACTATCTTAGCTGGAGTTTTATCCCCACAACAGGGACAGAGCTGCTTGTGTGTTCCCCTTGTGAAGGAGAGGAAGGATGCAGGATGTCAGGGTGCAGAGAGATGGAGAGAAAGGGGAGCAAAGGTGGTGGGAGTCGAGACACCGCTTCCAGAGGTGGCCCGTAGAGTCAACAGAGCGACTGCTGCTGATGGGCTTTGGGCTGGGATGTCAAACAAGGAAGTCCCAGGCCTTCTTAAACATGTGTTAAGAGGTCTGTGTGGCTTGGAGTATTACTTCAGTTGGAAAACAGAAGAGGGCTGAGTGCCGGGCAATGAGGAGCTGCAGAGCTGGACGACAGGGGCTGAAGGGGGAGCACAGAAGTACCAGCTCAGTCACTGTGTTGTGTGGGAGCCCCGCTTTACCCTTAGAATACTCTTTCTTCCTTCCAGGGAAATTGCTGGAGCATCAGAAAACTACTTTACCTAGCCCTGCTCACTCCAGCCACACCATGCAGTAGAAATACACCTTACAGGCTTTTAGCAACCTGCTCTATCTGTGGTCTAGTAGAGAGGGTCTACATACCCTTGCCAAGATGAGTAGCACTGTGAGTCTCAGTAGGGTCACTCATGAGAAGGGTAGCAGTGGGAGGAAAAAGTGGACCTACAGATCTCACAGAGTTGATCTGAAGTCAGTGCAAATGTTCCTGGGTGGGGGGAAGATGAACAGCCTGTTTGCTCCCAGAGCGCTGTCAGACATACAGTCCATGGGGCAGCAAAGCCTCCACTGGGTTGTTTTTCCCTGTGCCCTGGGAGAGAAGTTATGGAGAAATTGTGAGATGATCAGAAAAGTCTGTGTGGTTGTGCTCTCCAGTGAGCCTAGCTGAGATGGCACAGAGAAGGAGGGGAACTGCACCAACCCAAACCTGGTCTCATTGTGATGGGTCTCACCATGAAAGCATGGACCCCTGTGGCCTGACTACAGGCCACATCTCCAGCACATAGCAAATGCAGCTCAGCCTTTTGAGACAACTCCTTTGTGGGTGATTAAACCCTGTCAAACTTATCCACCTCATGCTACATGCTTATGCATATTGCCCTGGGCTATGCTATGAGGATGTGGCAAACTTTTGCCAAACTGGGGGCAAAAGGAGAAATCCCAGCCCCTCAAATATCAGTGGGACCTTTGCCATCATTTTGACAGGGCCAAAGCTTTCTCCCATACCTCGAATCAGATGTGTGTTACATCTTTGACCCCACAGCCCTCTTGCTCTGAGCAGTGCCCCGAGCTATTTGCAGGTTGAGGGAAAGCTAAAGCTCACAGCTCTCCCCTCTAACCTCTGTGCTGGGAAGTCATATAAAAACAGGTCTGGGATAGCTTGGCTTTTGTGTTTTATTCTCAGTCCCTTTAGCTGCTCAGGTTGGAGGGAGTGTGAAAGGCATTGTATAAATTAGTAATTGTTCTAATATCGCGAAAGTTTAGCTCTTGTTTCATCTCTGCTGAAAGGAATAACCTCGTGCCTACAGAAGTCCTGAAACAGCAGATTTCATAACTGGAAATCTGCAGAGGCTATAAACGGAAATTTGTTGAAAAAGTTAGCCAGAGGGGAAAGACTGCTTGTACAGCTGATAAATATGCCATCTGTGAGCGTGTAAATCATCCCTCCAAGGCATGACTCTATAGAAAGCTTGTAACAGTTTTAAATGCATGTACCAGTTGTGCTTTTCAAAGGGCAAATTTGTTAATGGCTAGGGGGATCTGTTTGCCTCTGCTGTGGCTGTGTTCCCTGGCTAATCTTTGCCAGGAGACAGATTTCTCTGGGTGTCTCAGGGTGGAAAATCAACTTCTTTTTTGGTGAGATGTCCACCGATTATGTCCCCCTCCTATGGTTTGCATGTGATATTCAGCACGTGCCTGGTCTGTGCTGAGAGAAGGAGGGTGAGGGTTCCTATGCCCTCCAGAAAGAAAGATTAATTGATTTTCTGTGTCACAGACCTTCAGTGTTGGTTCTGGGCACCTAAACCTGCAGAACAGAGGTTCATCAAGACCTTTCACTTCCAGAGGCTGTGGTGTAGACACTTTAGATGGCAAAGCTATGGCACTCAGAGACAGAGAGGTGCATGCTTTAAATTGGTATAGATGTTCCAGCAGAAATTCTGCGTGTAAGGGTATGGATGGATGTGCTCTCCACAGTCCTGAGGTGAAACATGCTACCATATGGCTCTATCTTCTGCTGGAGGTCATGTGTACCCAAGATCTCCCAGCTGAACTGTTCATGAGATTGTTCCCTAATTTGTTTCAAATAAAGTAGACCAGGAGAGCGAAACCCCACTGTTTAATCATACTCATACGGATTGAAATGGGTTAGTGAGCACTCAGATGAACTGCTCCACTAGCAGATCTATGGGAGCAGGCCTGAACGGGTGGAGGGAGAGTGCCCATGGGTGGGCTGGAAGAGCATCTTCTCCCACCAGCACAGCTAGACTTGGAAGAGGCTGTCCCATGGCTGGGATAGCCTGATATACTGACCATGCTGGTGGGATGTTTCTAGGGTAGAAACAAGGCAAGCCATCCAAGTGGAGGCATATCTACACTGGGAGTGCCTGCAGTTGTCAGACAGCACTTGACTGATGTAGCTTGACGGGCAGGACTTTAATGCCAGCTGGGAGATGTCCTCAGCTCCTAACCCCTAGGCAGCAGAGGACTGAGCAGAGACAGCTGAGACAGATACTCCCTTTTTGTCTTCTCCACCACCTTCTTCCACTCTCTGCCTTACCCTACTGCTCACAGTTATTGCTCCCTGCACCTGGGGTGGCAGAGAACTATGCATCTCCCCTGAGGGTCTCATGGTTTATGGCTCAATATGTTAACATGAATGCATATTGATGGATGTTTCCCTGAGCAGAGCTGGCTGCAGCCTGCAGTAGCAGAGAAGCAGACATGCATCTGCTCCTGCCAGCCTGCCGCAGGAAAAGAAGCCCCCAGCAGGGAAATGGAGACAAGCATGGGCAGATAACACATCACAGGTCCCAGCTTCACTGACACTGATGAATGGGGCACCCTACACTGTAGCTGCCTTATGAGCAGCTATCCCTGTGAGTTATCATTGCTGCTACAGTAGCACAAGCAAGAAACCAATGGGAATCAATGCACTGAGGAAAAAAAAGTTTCTCTGAGTTATCATCATCAGGTTGTGTCTAGAGCATTATTTGCTGGCTTTCCCACCACTGCACCTCATTACAGGCATTACCCTCTCATCAAAAGCTGAATCCTGTCCCTTCATTCTCCTTAGACCAGAAGCCCCTGTCTCTCCACATCAGGCTTGCGAGACAGGGCTGCTGCTCTTTGCTGTTGTCTTTGCCCAGGCTTCAGCTTCTTCTGATGTTTCTCTGCTCATTTTACCAACTTCTGCAATAATACCCTGCTTTTTCCCTTGGCTTGCAACACCTCTCAGTTTAGCAACACCTGGAAAGGCAATTAAAGGCCTGCTCTGCCCATCCCAACCTTTGCAGGTCAGTAACAAGCAGGTTGTGTAAGCCCCAGGTTCACTCTCCAGGCACACGTGGTCATTATGTTTCATTAGCCTTGCTTTCTCTTACGCTGAAAGGCTTTGGTCATGGCCTGAGCACAGGTCCTACCCTACCCTGCCCTCTCCTCTCACACATGGGCTGCATTCATCCCTCGAGCAGCTCCCCTCATCTAACTTGCCTTAAACTGCAACAGCTCATTTCTCATTAAAATCTCACACATGCACCCGGCATCGTAAACCTGCTTCCTCCGGCACACGGTGCCTTAGGGCTCTCCCAGCATCAGGGAGTGCAGTGCAAGGGGAGGGCAGAGCAGGCAGAAACTGATCTCTTAAATGCAAAGACAAGGTGAGCCTCGGTCTTACACCCTCCTCCACGTGCCCCACGAACTCTCTCACCCCCAACTAGGCTTGGATCAGAAACATAGCACATCTCCTTCTCATTTCCAAGAGACAGACACTAACTCAGCCCTGGACCCCTGCAGAGGTGGGGAGATTAACACAGCTCAGTTGTGGCAAACTGCAAGCCAGTTCCACAACATGGATGAGGTCCCCCAGGACTAGAGCAGAAAGCAGAGCAGTGTGTAATTCTGGAGTATTTATAGGTAGGTTGAACTTACCCTGCAGCCCCTGCAACCTTTTCCCCACTCTTCTCATCCACCCGCTGCTAATTCCTAAATTTGAAACAGTTGTTGTGCATTGTTTTACGGCTATGGAGGGATAGCCAGCCGTCGTCCCTTATCAGTGTAAAATGGGGAGCTGTCAAGCGAGAGGAAATGCATGAGGAGTTAGATTGAAGGTTTTCATTTCTTCTGCGCTCCCGGTTCCCCCCAGCCCAGCTTGGTGCGTAAGAGGAGACACCGGGAATAAAGTGGGGTTGGATGTTATCAGAGTGAGTCCCGGGAGGACTTTCTGGTCGGCTGAGCCTGGTAAGCAGTGACATCATTTCCATTAATGTCAGCTCTGTGGAGCTACAATTCATCAAGCACCTCGCTCGGAAAGTCGCAGGATCCTTTGCAAAACAAAGCTGGAGGAAGTGCCTGAACTGTAACTGTAAACAATATAAATTACTGTGAGTGTATCTTTATGATCTATATCTAATGCAAATGCTGACTGTCTCCAAGGTAGTAAAACATCACCCCAAGAGGAAATTATAACAATTATCTTATATTACCCAGAGCCAGTGTTTCTGCTACAGTTTAGTATTTGAGGAACTATATAAAGTATGTGTGTATTTATAAACCGCAACTTTTAGCACTTATATAAGACACTTCCAAACATTAACCAGTCAATCCTCAGCACTCCAAAAAGGCTTAATTAAGTGGTAAATAAGAAGCATTACCTTTATACCTCTGAGGGTGGCCATAGAGGTAGTCACTGTTTTTAGCAAAGGGGCTGGACCTCAGGGGCTCTGTGCTCATGCTATGAGATGTATAAACTGAGTCAGGTGCTGGGAGTATAAAGGTACACCCATATGCATCTATATTTATTTAATTAATATAACCAAAGTGCTAACAATGTGGATGCAACATGACGTGTGAAGAAGTAACAGAGACATAAGCTAATGGGTGATCTCCAGACATGCAGAAGTTTGTGCCCTGTGTTCGTACGTATATGCAGTTATTAAGAAATTGGACATAAACCTTGTCATTTCTCATGTCCCATTAGGGATGTCTGAAATTTTCCTTTCTAAGCAGGTCCATAAGCTCATGAGAAAACGCTAGCTTTCCCTTAGGTCAGAAGCTTGCATGCAAAGTCAGAGCCATGACTACAGAGAAAGCACAGAAGTGAAGCTGACTCAAGAAAATAAATAAGTGCAACTCATTTGGATTCCTTGATTAGTCTCATGTGCAGTTCTCCTGAAAGCTACCAAGAATGACCCAGAGCTGTTGTATCTGTAACAGATGCTGGGGTCTCTTTATTAATCTCATTGCCAGCATCAAACCTCTTCGCTGTCAAGTGGTCTTAACCCGTTGCTCATGGGTCAGATGCTGCTCAAAGTCTTCTCCCGTCACTCATGGCCGGGGAAAAGGAAAAGGCACAGAGGTTGAGGTTGTCTGGAAGACACAGTTTGATATTTCCTGACCTCTACCACTTGCTCTGAATTGCTGTTTGTGGATTAGTGAGGCATTGAAGACCTCTGATATAGCACCAGAGATATTTCATTCTGAGGGTCTCATTGGGCAGCAGACCCTTTCCTGCAAAGGTAAGAGGAGGAATCTCTCTCGCATTTAACTGCTTGCTTTTGAGGGGTGTCAGTCTTGCACAGTTGTGGCCTGTCTTTCCTCAGAGCCTCCAATGGTTTTGGGACAGGGGGAGCAGTTTCTAAACACTTTTGGGAAAAGAACTGGGAAAGCAAAGCATGATGAGGATGTTAAAGAGAAGCAGAGGCAGACTGAGAAAGCTGTGAGCACAGTTAGGCTTTTGCTTCTGAAGACAAAATGCCCTCAGCTCATCCTTCTCTGTTCCTGTGCTTGGAGAAGAAAGGCAGTCCATCTTCATGTGCAGAGGAGCAGGCACGAAAAATCATGAGATGAGAATAAATTTATGCATGAACTCCATATGGATTTCAAAGCTCCCTGTCCCAAATCTTTTTGCTCCATATCTGTATCCTTATTCCAGCCTCTCACTGTAAATGCTGTATTTTAGAAAGGTTGCATTTTCAAGTGCCTGAAACCCACTAAGAGATGTAGGGGAGAAATGTTGGTACATGAGACAGTCCTGGTCTGGAAAGAAGAAGAAAAGTCCATATTGAGGTAGATAAGAACTGGGAGCTGACGGAGGGGAGAGAGGAGAAGGGAGTAAGAAAAACTGGAAAAGGAGGGAGAGCATCTAACCTGTAATCATGACCTTGTCCAAGTTGGTGGAAAGCCAGATGTAAGCATCCCTCATGGCTCTACATTTTCAGAGCAAGTCTTGAAGACAAGGACAAGGTTTGGAAGAGCAACTTTTACTCAAGTGGTTACGGTTTGCACAATCTATCTTTGAATTAAAAAAAATATACTAATTAAGACCCAATTAGTTTACCCTGGCAAGCTGCTACTCCCAGAAGGAGCCAGACTGACTTCTCTATAGTCACTCATATGAGTAAGCACTACAAAAGCACAGTTTGGCCTGAAAGGAGCTAATAAGCACATAGATAAAATCTTATTTTAAAAGCATCAACAAAGAATATGTGATTTATATCCCAGTTGGTGACTTCATATGTTTTGCAGAGTTTCTCCAAAATATATCAGAATTCATAATTCATTTTTACAATGCATTAAATTAAAATAATAAATGTCAGGAAGTTTTTCGAGAGAACGAAAATTCTGTAAGCAGGGCTGGAGGATCAAAAGAGATTTTGACAGAGAGAGACTCCTGTTGACTTGAGGGGGGTTGGATCAGGCCCGGCATTGGCAACCAAACGGACAACAGTTAATAAAAGCATGCCTGCTAGACATGCTGGAGCTTGGGTAAGTTGGAGCATATTGGGAGCTAACTGCAGTATCTCGGGCCCCCAGTGTAAGTTACGGGAGTTGTGTGTTGGCTGGAGCGTTGCTGCTGCGCGTGGTGGAATCCCATTGCTCATCTAAACGGTTACAGCTACGGATGAGTCAAGACAAAGGAAGTGATACTGGAGGCGGAGGAGAGAGTGGGGATTAGAGCACTGGAGGAAAAACAATGTTCGGAGGGAGAAACCATTCCAAAATCTACACTTATCCAAGGAAAAGGACTCTTTGGTTAAAAGACCGTATATCATTTCTGGAGTTTTGGGTTTTCTCCATGTTAAAAAAGTTATTAACTCTGTGTGTTTCCATTCTTTTTCTTAATGCAGGAATATATTACATGCTTCTCAGCTGAGATAACATTTCATTTTTTCATGCATGTTAAAAAAACACAGGACAAAGCCAAACTAGTAACTCTGCTTGCCTTGTCCTTAGCACAGATGCCACAGAGATTTACAGGACCCAGTAGCCATCATTCTGACTTGGACGATGTTGTCTCTGTCTCCCTGCACCTAAATGAGGCGTGGATCTGCTGCAAAATGCCAGTCATGATTGATAGACAACGAATGTTTCTGTTGCCCTGGGGCTGATGTGCACTCGCACCATTAAGCATAGGGGGAACTTGACCCCTTGAGGTCTAACCCACGTGTGTCACTTCTGTCCCACAGCAGTCACTGTCATACTGCTCTATAACCAATAAAAAGCAATATACATATCCATTAAATGGATGTCCTACTTTTTGGTGCTATTTAGGCAAGATACCAGCTCTATTCTGCTTGTTGGTCTCCCTCTTTCATGAGACTCAAGCTTACTTTGCCACTTCTTTTTCCAGTTATTCATTCCTTTGTCTCTCATAAATGCGTGATGTGCTTATTAAACTCAAGAACCACTCTAGCACTCCTGCATCGCCTCAAACACAGTCAATCAGCAGCTCTACCTTGAGGGACACAAGTGGAAAAGTATTGCTGCAGCACCGCACCCAGGGTCTCTCTGTCCTTAGGAAAGGTCAGCTTCAGCCTTGGACCACAGCTCTATGCAGTGCCTATGTGTCTTTAGACATCTGAAACTTGCTGCACTGGTGAATGGAAATATAGTTTCTACATACAAAGAATGTTTGCAAGATCTGGTTTGAGCTTTTTAATGCAACTGACATTTTGCCTGATTCTGCAAGAGGAAGACCAATTTCTTGAAGATAAGGAAGACTGGATTCAGAAATTAGCTCTGGCTCTATTAGTTTCAGCATTTGCCTAGAAAAAGGTTTGTGGCTGTGTCCTGGTGCACAGTGGGAAGAAGAAAATTCAGATTCTGAAAATCACAGAATAATTAAGGTTGGAGGGAATCTCTGGGGAGTTTTCTGGTCCAGCCTCCACTCAAAGCAGATCCAAACAGATCAGGTTGCTTGGGGCTGTCTCCAGGTGAGCTCTGCATATCTCTAGAGATGGAGATTCCACAACTTCTCTGGGCCCCTGTCCCAAACTTGACTACTGTTCCGGGGAATTTTTTTTTTTTCCTTCTATTGAGTCAGAATTTCCATTGCTGTAACTCATGTCTATTGTCTCTCATCCTGTCACCATCTCTTTTCTGCGCCCTCCCATTAGGTAGCTGTAGACAGCAATAGATTTTCCTTGGCCTCCTCCTCTCTCGCTGCATGATTCCAGCTCTCAGCGTCTCCTCATACACCCTGGGCTCCAGCCATGAACAGTTTGGTGACCCTGCTGGGCTTGATCCTGTCTGTCACTGTCTGCATGGTACTGGGAAACCCAAATAGGACCCAGTACCTTGATGTGGTCTCAAACCCTGAGCAGAGGTGAAGAATCACTTCCCTCAACATGCTGGCTGCCCTCTTGCTAATGCAGTCCATGATGTGGTTGTCTCTCTGCTGCAAGGGCACACCGCCGACTCTTGAGCAACTTACAGTCCACCAGGACCCTGGTCCATTTCTGCAGACCTATCTATCCATTTGGCACCAGTCTGGACTGTTGCATGGGGATATTCCACCCCAAATGCTGGATTTACACTTCTCTGTGATAAACTTCATGAAGTTCTTGTTAATCCATTTGTTCAGCTTGTCAAAGACCCTCTGAATAGCATCCCTATTCCTTGGTGTACCACCCATCCCCCCAGTTTGGTATCTTCAGCAGACGTGCTGAGAGAGCAGCCTGCCCCATTGTCAAATAACTGGTTGAACTGCTAGGTAGCTTCATTGCTGGACAATGATGAGATCCATTGGACTTATTCACCACCTCCTGTTTGGTCAGCTGGACTATAGGCCTTAATGGTACAAAAGGCTCTATGCGATTTTAAGATGCCATCCAACCTGATGCAAGATCTAAAGGCCCATGTGGAGCTTTAATATCTTGATGATTTATGGCTAGGATTGAGACTTTGTCCAAACTGTTACTCCATTTGTATAAACCTCTCAGGCTGATGGAGGACTCTGCAGATGAAGTCTCTGGCTTTTACTTAGACTCTCTGAAAATTGAGTTATTCACAAGTGACCCTATGTCTCACCACAGACTGGTGAAAATTCACAGTTATGGAGCTTGGATTCATGCAGAATGAGGGCTTGGTTTGTAGATCTGGATCAAAGCTATTCAAAGAGCTTTTCCAATGGGGGAACAGTCATATGTGGATGATAAAAGTGAGTGAGTTTAATGTACTGAGAGCATATCTACTTAATGCATTTGCTCAGAGTGTGTGTTTATGATGAATGTAAAGCAGGCCCAATGGCAGAGTTCAGTCAAGGGTGTTCATTTATGTGCTGGGATTTCATGTCTAACATGGGCTGTTAGGCTTTTGAAAAGGCAAAACAACAAAAGAAACCCTGGTTCTTAAAAATACATTATTGTAGTGCTCTTCATGTTTTAAACATTAAAGAAGAAACAAATTCTTTATATTATTTGTATTACATTAGACCCCAGGAAGAGAAAAGTCAATCCCATTTGCATTGGCTGTGCAAGCAAATATATTTCCTGTGGGACTGAATAGACCCAGAAAGTGTCATTACTGTTTCCTGAGAACACATCAACTAAAGTGCTGAAGCTCACGTATGAAATCTATGGCAGAGCCAGACCTGCCAGCAGAATTGCTCCTCCCAGGAAAAGCAAGACTAGGTCCTAGAATATTTCAGCCAGGTGGAGGGTGCCTGGGATGTGTGAGGGATAAGAGCGAGCTATGAGAAGGTTTCCCAGAAGGAACCACAGTGGTATGCTGGGCAAATGTTCCCTTGGTGCCTGAAACCTTCTACTGTTGGTCTTCCCGAAGAGAGAAAATGGACAGAGATGGCATTTCCTAATTTCTGAGGGCTGGCTTTGCAGTCTGACCCACCTCTTTCTGGAAGCAGTTAATAGTTACAGTTGATTCCCAGACATGTAGCTAAAATAAGATTTATTTGCTCTTACTAATATTTGGATGTTAGAAACTAGAAATAAACTGGGGTTTATGGACAAATAATTCCACACTTTCTTGCCTCTTGCCCTAAAAATGTTTGTGCTGGCCCCAGTCGGGGGCAGGTTCCTGACATGATCACCGTGCTGGGTAGGGATGGTGTTTTAGACCTTTGCCTGTCTGAAGACCTCCACTACTGATCTCATCATCTTTAATGTCCTACCACCTCCTTGCGAGGTAGGACAGCACTGTGTCCCCTTTCTGCAGAAGATCACAGGCACAGGCAGGCTACAATCACTCTCAGATGTCTGGGTCACTGTGAAGATTTAGAGAAAACTCCACAGCTCATGAATTCCAGGCTGATTTTATGAAAACCTTGCAGTATTTCATGTCTTGCAGAACCCTTAGAGGGCTCTGAAGCTCTGGACAGGGTGCAGGTCTGGAGCTCCAGTGAGTTTGTCTATCCCACCTCCTGGGCAGCGCAGGAGGGCAGCCCTCTCCCTGGCGGTCTTCTGCACTTTCAGGTGAGGCAAAACCACCTTTGAGATGTGGCAGAGAGAGCAAGGGAAGAGCCAGGCCTGCAGGGAGCACCAGGAATGCTTTGGAGCACATGGATCCAACAGGCTGGACCCCAATGCAGCCTTGGGGTGAGCAGGCAGCCAGGGGAGAGATTTACCCTGCCTGGATCACCAGCCTCCCTCCATATGTTCTCATCAAAACTGATAAGCTGCGCTAGAAGCGGCTGTATTTCACTGGCAGATGAGGCGATTTCTCCGTGTATGTCAGCTTAAGCTGCTAAAGCTCTGTAGGATTGAAGGGGCCTTAGAACTGTGAGCTGGTATTATTAATAATAATAATTTATCACATAGTTCCCCTCTTATTTTAAACATGGACTTTTATCATCTCTTCCACCTTCTCAGCCCTTGGAGCAATTTGCCATTTGTCAGGAAGAAATAGGAGATGAAGCTGCTCTTCCTAGTGCTGCAACTGCAGGGACATTCCAGAGATGGATGGGAATTGCACAGAAACTGAAATAAATCTCTCCTATTCAAAGCCCTGAATTCCATTCTCTATTTAATAATAAAGAGATTTACTCCAAGCCTTTCCCAATAAAACTCTGAGTGTGCATGTATGTTGGAGGTTGAAGGAAAATATATTTGAAACCTGAAAGCAGAGTGAGAACTGAAACCTTGTAAGTTTGCCTCAGATAATTTGTAATCTCAGCCCCAGCTGTCTAACCTCACAAATTTATTACATCTTGAACCAACCACTTTTGGGTTTGGTGGTATATTTGTTTCCAAAAAAACACCCAGGCTTTCACTGTGCCCGTTGAAGAGCGGAGAAGAAGGTATGGAGAGCAGGTCCGTGGATAGGTATTAAACTCAATAGTCTGAATGCAGCCTCAAGATAGGAAAGTCTGTAAGCTGCTGTTGGCAGAGAATGACTGGGGGAAGGACCCCTGGTTTCCAATGCCCCTTTTCTCAGCATGCGACAGTGTCAGAAGTGAGTTACTGGGACAGATGGCCCCTTTGATCTGTCCTAATAATGTCATTCCTAATCTCATCGGTATTAGTTACAAATAACACCACATTCAAGCAACTTAGTTGCAAAGTCAAAACTTAGGAAATGCCAGCGTGAAACCTGCTTATCTTATAATTTTATTTCATTTGATGAAACTTAAAATAGCAATAACAATAATTCAGCCTGAGGCTTTGCTTCCCCATGGATAATTTTAAACAGATTGATTGAAGATGAACTTTATTAGAAACCCTTATTTTCAGAAACCTGCAGCAGGAAAAAGGAGGTGAAGCCCAGGAGCATTGAGCATGCTCAGCATTTGGTTTTTAGCCTGATTTCTGATGGAAATGAGTTGATCTGATCATGCTATGTGAGGGTATGCTTGTGTCCCCCCTCACAGCTTCGGAAGGCAGAGCCATTTCAGCCAGCTCCAACAGAGAAAGAGAGGGCACAGAGGGATGTAGTTCACGCAAGTTCTATGAAAACTGGTAAGAGGAGAAGAATCAACCAGTTCCTGCAGCAAAGGAAAGACCTGAGCTCAAGCATGTTATTAGATACCATAGAATCCACATTAAAAAAGCCATTTTGGATACTGCAGTGACTGGAAAACTTTCATCCAGAACTGGAGACTTCTTAGGTGTGCAATAACTCAACAGCAACTTCCAATGACTGCACGTGTCCTGCAGCTAACAGAACAGCTCATTTTATCAGGGCAGCAGCTCTTACAAATGAGATTTCCATCACACCCATGCGCAGCCACCTTTGGGCTAATCTGGGCCAGGACCAAGCTTCCGACCGTAGGAACAATTTGCAGTAGCAGCTCTTGGCAATGGTGCTTGCTGCCAGCCCTCCCTTCCCACCCAGCCTCCCCACAGGCAGTGCGTGATTTCACGAGGAGAGCTGGGTAGCAGACCACCAAAACCAGAGTCCCAGCATCGCAGTCCATGCTGCACTAACCAAGACTGGGGGAATCCCTGAGGAGGAGGAGAAGAAGAGAGAGAAGAAAAGAAGGGGGACTCTGGCACTGGCAGTAGCCGTCTGCTCTCAATTTACCTCTGAAGAGTCCGCTAATAACATCAGTGGAGGCCGTGCATGGTTTACTGGGAGCTTCAAAAGTGTTTATGGGATGATTTGTGTGGAATGGTTATGCTGGAAGCAGTTTAAGGAAGGTATGCTGTTATTAGAGGATTTTTTTTTCTTTCAGCTCCGTTTGGACACTTCTTAGAGTTATATACCAGCAAGGAATGAGCCCCAGCAGCTGTTTGCTATTTATTGGAGTCCACAGTGGAAGAGCGAGTGGGGGAGGCAGCAGGTTGGAGAAGGCATGTGAGAGTCAGTGGTGGAGACGGGCCTGCAGAGCGCTGCAGGAGAAGCTGCCGTTCCTCTCTGTCCATTCAAAATTCCCTGGTTAGCTCCAGGGTCCAGCTTGAATGCTGATTTACTTATTTTTTTTTTCCTTCAGAAGTCCCAAAATTCTGAAAAAGGAATTTTCTTCCCCTCCCTTGCTCTTGTGTCATGTGTTAAGACTTTAGCACTGCTCTACAGGGAGAAATAGTCCCTTGGTAGCAGGCCAAATCCTGAAATATGTGCTCTCCTTTTACCTAGCTTTTCTGTGTTGAATCCTTGTCACTTCCTGCCCCACACGGACATCCTAGGGGGAGAGCTAGGTCCTATGGAGTCAAAATCCACATGTGAGCTGACACTTTTCGAACCCATTGCCTCAGGCTACCTGCAGACTCAGGAAGTCATGACTGCATTGTTTACACTCTGCACATATTTTCATTCGTCTTTCCTTACGAGGGAGCCCTTGAATTTGCTGCTTTTGAGGTCTTCAGTGTTCCCATCCACAACATCAGACTTATTTCTGCATAGACATCTTGGAGACGATATCCACCACCTCCCTAGCTCGGGTTATCTAGGAGCATTTAAGAAAGGAGAGGACAACCCATCTGTCATCCTCTTCTTCTGATGAAAGAACAAAACTTTCCTTCTGCCCCGTGAGTGGAAGGAAATGTCAGAGGAGCTTGAGTCAGCAACAGTTTCAACCTCATCACCCATGTCTCAGTTCACTGCTCATAAAGAGCAGAGGAGGGTAGGGCTGAGACACCTTGCAGCACCTTGGAGCACCTTGGAGATTAGTTCATTATAAATTGTCTTGTTCTTTATGGATGACAGAAAGAAAGGCAGAGAGATGAGGGGGAGTTGCTCTCCTTGCTTTTTGTATCCTCTGTGAGCATCTGGTTTCTACTCATCCTTAAAAGTTTTTATCTGTGGGGAGACAGGCAAGGAAACCCCTGAGGACAGTTTCTCTCTTAGTCCAGGTGAAAAAGGCCCAACTGAGGTAGCCAGTTAGTGAAGTCTGATTTTAAACCTCTGCCATGGGTACCTGCAACATGGTCAAAGCATTTCTCCTGCCAGCATTTGGGAGGGGGGTAGAGCTGTCCGGAGGCTCAGCTCGGCTGGGACACCACTGTGCTTGGCGCTGTACAAATACCCTGTGGGAAACAACCCCTGTCCTGCAGACTTCAGACTCTGTGAACGGGAAAGACGGGTGGACAGGGGGAGGCAGCATGGCCACCAATTTGCTCCACCTGGAGAGGCAGAGGTACCTTAGGAAATTCGTTCTGCCTGGGCTTTCCTGAGCAGACGTGTACCGGCGTGATGCTGGGTGGCCAGGCGTCCGGCAGCCAGGCTGGGGCAGTCCAACCATTGGGTCTAGGTCCACCAGGTGTCGGAAAGTCCTGGACAAAGATTTAAAGTCCTCACGATCGAGGTGGACAGTGCTTCTAGTGGAGAGTAAAAGGAAATATCTGGAAACCTCCAGCTGTCTGGGAACTGCCTGGATGGGACTTTCAGCATCTTTTGTAGTCTTTCTCCCGTCCCAGGACAGGCTCGGCTCTTCCTGGCAGCCCCTTGTCTTGCTTTGGGGGATCAATGCCCCTAAGAAACCTGCTGCAGAGCCAGGAGCTGAACAAACACTGAAGTCGGATGCGAGCTTGGGCCTTGAAAGCAAGTGGTGTTTTCTTGGCTCCAGGATGCTTATGACCCTCTTTTCCCAGGCATTCCTGGAGCCAGGATTTCATTTCTAGCATCCAGACTGCCAGAGGCAATAACTACGAGACAATCATAGCTTTCATTCATTTATTTATTTATCTCAAAGTAAATTTTCTAGCCCTCCTGAATATATAAAGTGACCATACCTTAAAACTCTCAGAAAACAAAAGACAGACTTTATTTTAAATCCCCTGAATTTTTAAGCCAGACTTTATTTTTAGACTCTGAGCTTACTGCAGACACCCTGCTCCTCTCTTCTTTCATTTCTCACAAGGCAATCAAAATTTGTGCTGATGTCTGGATGGGCAGGGTGCTTAATACTGTGTGATGCTAAGGCAAATCAAGCAACACCTTCCTTGTATTTCTTCCATGATTATATTTTGGGTACCTCAGGCTTTGGATGTGCTCAGCAAGTCGCCTGTGATGGGCCGCCCTGGCAAACCTCACCCACTGACGATGCAAAGGACACCTTGGGTGATTTGCTATGATGATCCCTTTCCTCACGATGTTACCTAAATCTGAGCTGTCTTTTATATGGGAAATGGAGAGATCTGACAAATTTGTCCCTTTTAGAAACAGTTATTTCTGGTGCATCTCTGCATCTCGCAGTCCTGGCCCAACAAGTAGCCATGAAAACCCTTTTAATGGTCCATTTATATCTCCATGCAGAGCTATGCAAATGTACTTATAAGTCTAACCGTGAGTATGGCTTGTGTTTGAACTACAGGACAAAAAATTCCTTGCCAAGGCCAGTGAGGACTCATGGGGTTGCAGTCTGTCCCCAGTGGCTCTCCTGGGTCCCCAGGCTGCTTCTACATGGGCCTGTGAAAGGGGGCTGAGAAAAGTGAACCAGTCATCAGGAAGCTTCAACATGCTGCGTAGGGGTCCAGGAATGGCCTGGGAACATTTTTGGTGCAGGAAGAAGGCAAGTTGGAGAAGGTCAACCTAGAAGTTTGCTATGTCACCACGGTCCTGCAAAGTCTCACTCAGCAGAGGCAGCTTTTAAAATACCTTCCCCTTTCTGATGAAAGACTCTGCAGTGTCTCTCAACGCAGCATTTGAAATCTCACTCATCTCTCTCTCTCTTTTTTCCCCCTTCGATGATCCCTCATTCAAACTGTCACAATTTAACAGCCCTGTGCCGCTATATTATCAACATATACAGTAACTCACAGGTGACCTTTGCTCTTTCTAGCACTGCAGAGCCAGGAAAGCCGCAGGGAAAGGGAACAGGATCTTATGCTGGTTCATGCATCAGCCACAAAACCATCTGCTGAGCATGGTGCACAGGAGTTTTATTAGCCATGTGATATAGCTAGCAGAAAGGGCTCTGCTATGCTGCCATATGCCCAGGAACAGGACAAAACCTGCCCTTCCCTCAGAGGAATTCCAGCAGACTCCAGCAGACTCTCTGTACTGAATTTCATTCCTCTTCTTTCTTTTGCTGCAGGACCTATAATGCAAGCTATTTCACCCAAAAGATCTGTGTCCCGAGAGTAACCGGCAGAAACCATATGCAAAACCTCAGCAAAAAGCATTAGATGAAGTCAGCGAGAATTTCACCACTGCTTTCTGTGGAGCTGCAACGTGCCTCACCCCCTTCATTAAGCCCTGATGCTGTAGTGCAAGAGCAAGGCTTTGATTTTCCTTGAAGCCTTTATCCTCCGTGCAGATGGAGAGCAGGGCTGTGGAAGGACAGTCAAGCCAAGAGGCAGGTATTCTGCAGTTTCAAACCCCTGGTGCTGTGTATAAACCCCCCTACTGAATTTTTATTGCTAAGCAGGTTTATTGCAGTGCCAGCTAGGGCACAAATGAGCATGATGTATCTCTGGAGCAAAGACAAACCCTGCCCAGAAGGGTTTGCGCAGAAGGACTTGCATCAGGGCAGTCAGGTGAAAGAGAGGGATAGCACTTGGAGGCTGTTGAGTTTGTCCCTTGACTGTTTTGTTCCCCTTCTTGTAGCTCTTATCAGTGTTGTCCAGGGCTTCAGTTTGCAGCTGCCTCCTTTTCCTGCTTCTTCCCTCACCCGGGGTTTTATTCTCAGTTATCCCAGTAATGGAGACAAACTGTCCTATACTTGGAGGCACTGAGGCAACAGCAGAGATGCCAGTAGACATAACTTACTACTGCATCATACTATGTGCAGATAGCTGGGAAGGGAGTTTAAAGCAGCGTTGGCTGGTTATTTTGAAACCAGGCCTGGATCAGATCTTCAGCTGTGCTTGGAGCCTTCCAAATACTTCTGTTCTTCCTTCCCCCGCACCCCTTCCAAAGGGGGAAGATGCTGTTTGGGACAATGACTGTGGAAAGCCAAAAGGATAGTACAACTGCAAGGCGAAACAACAGCCCTAACAGCTTCATCTGGAGCCACCACTGGGAGTCAAGATAGAAACCAGATCTGCACCGGAATGGGTGGTTACACACCACTTGAAACCAGTTTTCCTTCCAGGAAAGGCTGGGGGAAAAGCAGGTTTATGTCCTTACCTCAGCATGGAAGGAGTGTAAGAAAAGCGGGAGTAAGGCTGTTAACTTAAGCATAGTGAGAACCTAACAGGTGAGCGTGAAGTGGGGATGGTGGAGAAAAAAGCCCCCAAGAACTGGTGGAGTGACCTCATCTGCCTGCTGAGGGACGCCACTGCATTTCTATCTCACCAGCTTGCCAGCACAGGATGCTACCTGCAGTGAGGAGACCAGTCGTCTCCAAGGGACCACCCCAGGCTTCATGGAGACCAAGCATTTTCAGATGCCTTGGGCCTTTAGAGCTGGCCCTCAGGTGGGACTGATGTACCTCTATTTCTGGTTTCCAGCATCCAGCAAAAAGATGGTGAGCCAGTGGCCTGGGGCAGAATTGCAAGATTGACTCAAACTCATGTCTGTAATCAGTAAAAAAATGTAGTGCATTTCTGTTGCTGAAGACAATACATTTTAAGTCCAGAAGGGACTGTTCTGGTCTTTGGATTTGTTTTGACCTCCTGCAAAACATGGTCTGTCAAGCTTTTCTGAATTAATTCCTTCTTCAAATCCCATTGCTTTCTCTGAACTGGAGTATGTCTGTTATGAAGACAACCAGCCACCTTCTCTGAGACCAACCTTTAATCTTCTCCCAGCTAGAGAGATCGAGGTTTTCTCAGCACGTTTTTCCAGTTCTACAGTCATTGCTTTGCCCTTCTGTTGACCAAAATTGCAACCTATCTCGACTTGCACCAGCAGTGGAGACAGGATTTCAGTAGTATTTGTACCACTTTACATGTTTCCTTCTTCCCCTGTTTATAATTCAAGGCTCAGAAGACCCCTCTGACTTGCTGGATGTTCAGGCAGTGTCCTCCATGGCCTCCAACTCCCTTCCAGAGTTGCTACCTCCCAGAGAGAGTCAAACCATATCTTCCACCCCCATTTGGTAAATCAAGCCCGTATGTGTCATTTCTTAGCATGTGGTCTTACATTTGGCCATGTGAAAGTACAAATGTTCAGCTTGTGCTCAGATTATCCATTACAGAGAATCTCCTTCTGTTACTGATCTGTCTTCAATTTTATTGTTCTTGCCAATCCCAGTGTCATCTGCTAGCTTTATCGATAACAGTTTTCATCTTTTTTTCTCAGCCGTTGATAAAAACATTGCATAACATAAAGCCACACACAAACCCCTATGGAGCACAACTGTAAAATGTACTGGGTCAAAGATGTAAATAAGCATTTATACATCCATTTTATCTATCTGGCATTTTTATCCCTTTAATTTATATCATGTTGGTTATCAAATGGTTTCAGTTTCATAGAGAAATTTTGTGGTCTGATTCACACAATTCCCATGGAAATATGCTGCATCAGTTTTGTTCTTTTATCTATCAAAGCATGCGAGATCGGTTTGACAAAATCTATTTTCCATGTTGATTGGTGTTAATTCTTTTCAGTGAAGTCCCATGTCAATTATTCTATTATTTTGTCCCTGACTGATGTCAGGCCAATAGTCCCAAAGTTACCCCAGTTATTCTGTTTTCTGTTCCAGAAGTACCGTTTCTGTTCCCAGAATGTAAGTTATATCTCAAACTCAACAGCACATACTGTTCCTTGGCTAATTCTTTTGTAACTCTAGGATGACAGTTATACAGGTATTTGATCTCTAAATATCTGCTTTTATTAGCTATTCTTTTATATGCTTTTTTTGCTGTTATGTGAAGTATTTAATCCTCATTGTGAAACATCTCTTATCTATAATTTTCCCCCAAATTGAATACAAATGTTTCCTGAAGACATTTACCTCTTCTGAATTATTATTTACAGGTCTATTTTGTCCTTCCACATCCATCTATGAACCTATATGACTCTCAGGATTCTTTCTATTTTTGATATATTAAAAACTCCTACTAATTGTCCCAACTTTGCTCTCCTTTTATTCCTCCCTGTGATCTTTCTCTTTCCCAGCAGATCTCAACAACTTCTAGTTTCTAATTTTTACTTTTAAGCTTCCGCAGTTATTACATATTGGAGTTTTATTATTCTTTTCATAGCTGCATTCACTTCCCTTGTAAAGTAGCTTTTCAAAAACCTAGTCTAGTCTTCTCTTTCAGCTGTGGGTTTATGTTTTTTGGATATATAGTAAAATACTCTTTAACAGTTTCCAATTTTCATTTACATTTTAAAATTCTCTTTGCCAGCCAGTTTTTCATCTGTTTTTTGAATCAATAGAGTATACATACATGAAGTTTTCAAACTTTCTTTCCTTCCCTTTATGAAAAGAAAAAACAAAGAGGAGAAACCTGAGATTTGTGTCTAATCCCATGACTCCAAGGTCTGGGGTTTTTAAAACACGTAATAAAGGGCCAGATAAAAATCACAAGAATTGGCAACACCTTAGTATTGCATTTGTCTGACTGCATTCCCTGGCCAGTACCTAATAACATATTATCATAATTTTTTAATAGATGAAAACAATTATTTCACCACAATTTTGAAAGACAAAATCCTGAGAAAATGTGTATCTGTTATCTGAGTACATGCAGTAATAGCGAAGATGATTTCCAGGCTTAGAGTGATGTCTCTAGGAGCTGGAGCTGACACTCATCATCTGTGAAAGCCAAGAAGCTTAAATGCAGTTCAGAATAAAAATACTGGCCTTACACTTTCCTTCACCAGTGACTCATCATCTGTAAAATCAATACAATGGCACCATTATCCAAAGAGGGTATGTGGTTTAGTTCGTTAGTGGGTAAAATTCACCCTATAGATGAAAAATATGCAAAGCCTGATTGACTTCTTGTGTCCCATGGAGAAACATAGGATTTGAGTAGGAGTTCAGTAAAGTGTACCTCCGATGCTGATGGCAGTATCTGTGTGGTGTGTCAAAATCAAGTTATTAATTACGTGTAAAATAACAATACACATATCCTACTAGCATCTCCATTCCAGATACAACTTTTACTTGCCAAATCCATCACATTGCTTATGAAAGATTGAATGTTTTATCAAGGGAAGAGAAGAGAAGACAAGACAAGACAAGACAAGACAAGACATAGAAAATAAACGTTACTAAGTGGAAAGGACTTAGGCTCCAGCTAGTTGTCCCCTCATTGATTTCCTATGGGGTTTGTTTCTTTTTGGCTCTTCAAAATACAGAATCCACTTCAAAGCAATGTTCTTCAAATGTGCCTTTGCCTCCTGTCCAGAACCCAAGAGATGTCCGTAAGAGGAAGGATCAAAATGCTGTCACTTAGGATGGATAGCTGCAGTTTACCAATTGGACCCAAAGTCACAAATCACCAGATCTGCTGTTAATACTAAAGAGATGCATTGTATTCTCTGATACATGGATGATCCCAGAATGGATGAAAGAAATTCCCCCTGGGTCAAGAGAAGCAGAAGAAGAAATAGATGAGAGTGATGCATGTGTCTAATTTACCTTCAGGAGCAATATTTTGTATGTCTTCGTATTTACTGCCTGGGAAAGTGTGAGGTATGGGTAAGAACGTGTCTGGAATATCTCCTTCAGGCCTGGTCAGTCATGTCCATGAATGAGTCATTCAGACCAAGCAGGTGCAGGGAAGTGCCAGGACATGGACAGGAGGACAGAGGACTTCTCATCCAAGGGGAGACTGCAGAGCTTGGCTTTTTAGCTTAGCACAACAACAGCCGAGAGGGGAAATGAGTGCTGTTGCACATGAAAGGCAAAAATAGCCATGAGCAAAAAGAAATACTGGAGTGAAAGAAAAAACGTTGGCACAAGAACAAGTAGGTTTTAATTGGCCTGGATTAAATTTAGTCTGGAAATTAGATGAAGTTTCCTAAGCATCAGATCAGCAAAGTTCTGGAACACACTTCCAGGGGCTTTAAAAACAAAGTTTGCTCAGATGAAAAATAGGCTTAACTGTAGTGGCGGTTGTGAGAACAGGGATCATGGCTTGGAGGCTCAAACCCACTGCACCTATGTTTCTAGGGAGGCACTGAAAAAAAGCACCCAAGAACAGTCTTTTCATCCAAAGGAGTGGTAGTGCTCAGACCATAGCAACAAGGTAGAGCTGTAAAGGCAGCAGCAGCCAATCCGCACATAAGCAAATACCCCACCGTGGGGAACTCTAGTACCTCTTGATTATGTTTGCAAGCTCTGTCTGCTGCTCCAAAATGTGACTTACAATTAACCTGGCTAGCTGTAATGAAACCGCCCCGTCTGTCCTTTAATCCCTCCTTATCCTGCTAACCAGGTGAGATAGTCACACACTTCTCTTCTGTGAAAGAGACCAAAATCAGGAAAATCATCAGCCTAGACTGCTAAACTGAAGCTAGAACAATGAGATTTTCTGTCCTTTCTGACCTGGAGGTCCCACTGTTGACCTAGAAGGTCATGTCAGGGTCTAGTGAGAACACCGGCGTGCTCCTCCCTGTGTCCTTAACTATGCCAGGATTGCCAAATTTAGAGACACACATGATCTGAACTTGGACTTCAATTGCTCCAGAGTTGGCTGGCGATTATGCAAATACAAGGTCTGCTTCAAGTCCATCTCCTCTGCATGCTTCACTACCCAGCTGATTGCTCTTTAAACCTGCTTTATGTGACTGCCTACACAACAAAATCCCAGAAGAAAAGGAAATGGAACTTGGAGCCCTGCATGCATGTTGAGAAGTGTCTTTGTTTTGCATCTTTTTTTATGCCACCTGACACCTCTCGGGTTAGCCTCGGTAACGCTCTGTTCTCCTCTCGCCCTCCGGCCCAGGGTGTGTGGCTCAGGGTTGGAGGTGCAGCCAAGTAGCCTGCCCAGCTGCTTGGAGAAACATCATGCATAAGATTGAAGCACTCTCCCTCGTTGCCCATCATGGGCTGGGGCGTGCTTGTGGTTGTTGTGCACCAATAACTAGGAAGGAGGGCAGACAGGTTGGAAGCTGCCCTGTTCCCGGCCCTCTGCCAGTCCTGGGGTGTCAGGTTGCTGGATCAAAGACGAGCGATAAGTCCGTGTGACGCCACGAAGAAGCACCAAGGCGCCTGGCACCAGCTTGGCTCAGAGCACAAAGGCGTCCCAGGAACCTTGTTGTTGTGCAGCCATGGAGATGGGCTGGGTCATTGGGAAGCGGAAAATGCCGCACTGGCACTGATTGGTCTGCTCCTTTGGAGCTCGTCAGCCAACAAAACGAAGCTTGAAATTTCATGAAAACATGGTCTACTGTGAGATTCCCACTCCTCCTTTCTCAGGAGGGAAACACCAGCAAATACCCCAGATGACACATTTCTATCAGGAGGAAGAAAAGACCATTCTGGACAAAGCCTATAACAAAAGTTTCTGGTTTTCCTCACAGCAGGAACAGCCCTTCTGTGCGTTTTTGGAAGGATGGTTAAAATGTGATCCTGAGAGACTCCAGCATAAATACTAGCTCTTAAGAATGATCCATTCACTTTTCCCTAAGGAATATTGAGATGCATTTTACAGAAAAGCCTAAGTGATTTAGGTGCCTGTATCACACGGATGCTGAGGGGATCCAGCCCCATAACTTGCCAAGGCAGTGTAGTTCATTCTCCTGTAAAGATGCGACAGGCAGGTCTTTTTCATGACAGGCTGTTGTTTTATTACGATTAAATCCCCCCCTTTGCATTGCAGCCAACTAATCCAAATTCCTCAGTGAACTTTGGTCCAGGGTGCTGTCTGCAGGGGGTCAAAATGTGTCGTATATCATTCCCATCAAGAGTAGGGGGTGGAAGATGAGTTGAACAGAAGCAGACGTGGTGGTAACACCGAAGTTTATCGCTGCAGCAATCTCAGCCAGGGTATCACTATCCAGTCTTGGCCGTCACCATTTAAGCCACCCTCCCCTTTGGTGGTCCTTGCTCAACTCCTTCCACACCAGCATGCAGGACCTGGGCAAGACCATTCTGCACTGGACACTCGTCCCGCCTCCTGTCCCCACCCCAGCTCATCTCCCACGGCCGGCTGATTTGGAGTACCTCCACACCTCTTGAGAAGTAAAGATTTGCCTCTGTGATTTATATGGAGTTTACACAGAGAAAAACTCTGAAGCATTTGGGTTTTAGTGATTTTGTTGCTGTGTCTCTATACATCTCCAATGTAACTCAATCTCCGCGTGTTTCTCTCAGCATCTGACCGAGAGGGCTACAGAATTGTTTCCAGAATTTCTGAGCCATTCCCCCCAAGTTTATCCTCTGAAGTCTGGAACGGTGGGTCCCTGGAAAAGCCATTGGAAAACAAACCTGCCCTGGTGCCTACTATAAAATTTGGTTCTGTTCAGATTAACTCTGAATTCTAGACATTCAAAACCAAAGCAAATGGTTTAAAAGCCATTTATCTGCACAGTGATGAAAGGACAAAATTCCTTGGCAAGGTTGGAGGCTCCTTTTCATATCTCGTATACTTTAACTACCACATTTACAATGCCTGTAGTACCTTATTTTTTACGTTCTGTACTTGTTATTTTCCATTTCTTCTCCAGCAGTCAGAGCACAGAAACTAACCCTTACCCTTGCGAGAGAGGTGAGACACCAGTACTGAGTCAAAGAACTATGCGTTGAATGAATCAGCAACACTCATCCTGGCATTTCTTCGACCCACCTACTAATGCACACAGATAGGCATTAGCACACCGACTAAACCTTGATCTCGACTGTTATTCAGCCGTAGCTGGGTTTACTAGGAAACCGCTGGTCAGATATACCCAGTGCAACACAACTGTCCTTTAAAAGGTATTGCTTCAGTTCAGGATTAGCTGGTGTTACTGCAGAAGACCTGGATTTAAGGACAGTCCCGTATTGAAGAGCCTACTCAGCTATGGTCCAGAAGCTCTGGGCTGTCTCTGAAAAGAAGAATCTCGCTGAGGTACAAAATATCTTTGCATTGAACATTGAAGGCTCGTCTGTTTGGTTCTGAAGGTTCACTGTCTGACAAGGAGCACGAAGGAAGCAGAAAGAAAATGCAATGAGAGAAACAGTGTAAGACAGCGGAGGAAACTAAGAGTTTGAATGACGGAGCTGAATACCATGAATAAAATATTTTGCTCACATGCAGAAACCACGCTCCTGTGCAGTGGGCCAGGGGAGCAGACACACTGCCAGGCACCCGCATCCCAGATCGGGCTGTCACTGCACCTTTGCTGATGCTGACCATGACTTGCTCTCCATACCACGTTTCTGGAGGCCATGGTAGGAAGCTGTGTGGCACAAGCAAGGGTTTACACCCCAATTGGTATGTTCTAAACTTTCCTCTCTTAGGCGTGAACATGACATACATGAAACCTTCTTGAACTTTTGGAAACAACCTTACTAACTCCTTTCCCACCCTTCTGGGAGGAGAGGAGTTAATCTATAATTGGGTCGTGGTCATCGGTCCCACTGTTCAACCTTTAGGCCTCAGTTTCCCCACCTATAAAATCTGCTACATAGGGAGCTTCTACATATTTTTTAGATTTTGGCAGACTTTGATCAATGCAGCTGAAAATTGCCATAGTTTAGGGAAGGGAGTGGCGATATCACTTCATAGCATCAGGCAACAGAGGAGGACAACAAAATAAATCATTTGAGTGTGAATGTAGTGAAAAGCATTCCCTGGGGGGGCTTGCCAGTATGGATTCTCTGGTAGTTAACAAAATTATTGCTTTCACATGGTTGGATGTCCATTCAAGTGAGGAAGGTCATAATTGGGGTCTTTCTTCTCCACCCGGTCTTCTATTTTGAGAAGAGTGGAGAAAGAAGAGGAGAGGAGAGGAGAGGAGAGGAGAGGAGAGGAGAGGAGAGGAGAGGAGAGGAGAGGAGAGGAGAGGAGAGGAGAGGAGAGGAGAGGAGAGGAGAGGAGAGGGAAAAGAATGGCATTGTGAGAACTTGGAAATTATATTTTGTGCCTGGAATTCAATACTATGTATCTAATCAAAGAATGTTAGCCAGTTGGTAGCTGTTAATATCACACCAGATATTTCACAAAAATGTGTGAGAAAAACTGATTCCTGAAGAGAACTAGCCTCATATTGAAATTTATATGAAATAGGACACTACAAAGGCACTGCCTTTGCTCAAACTGACCACACTAGATAATTTGCAGTAGAAGGGGAGATGTTCCCTCAGGAAATATGGTGAACGGCCTTTGAGACCTTGGGGAGGCAATTATTCTTTAAATCTGTGGATTTATTTTATTTGTGGATTTAAAAATAATAGCAAGCGTTTATGAGCTCCATACTGCTTTCTGCAGAGCTGCCCAGAATCCTACCCAGGTCTACTGTCACCAGGTACAGGAAAAAGCTGGAGCCCTTTAAAGCACAGGAACATCCCTGAAAATTTAACCCTTTGCCTGAGAACTGTCTTTAGGGTAAAATGACCCCCCTTTTCAATCTTTTTTGCAGAAGGTACTCCAAACAAACCACTCCTACATCCCAAGTACATCAAGATAAACTGTGTTTTGATCCACTTTTGGGTATTGTGCTTGGCACTGGATCAAAGTCCTAGGAAACAAAGTAAGAAATGTTCCTTGAAGAGACAACTAGGAACCTGCCCAGGTGCACAGGGCCCTGCCTGCTCCGGATCAGAAGAGCTGCAGTGCAATAGCAGAAGGGGGACGTTTGCTGATAACAACAGTTGATTTTAATCAACTTGCTTGGCAGAAGCATACTATAGCTCAGGCAACCGTGCTGATCTCTTTAGATGTTGCATCTACCTGCTCACCGTACCGTTGTGCAAATGGGAGCAAATCAGCTTGCTCACCTGTTTCCACAGCATTTGTAGGTTTTGGCCCCAAACGGAATGCAGAAAGTGGGCATGGGGGCTAAACATGGCTCTAAGGCAGAGCACAGCCAGGGAGGAGTCCTGTCTGTCCCTGGTCGAGGTCACCTTGGATGAATCACACTTCCTCTTTGAAGAGATTCGTGCCACGCACCCGTGCAGGGAAGCTGGGACTGAAGGGGTCTCACGGGGGAAAGCAGGTGCCCAGCACAAGGGAGAAGTGGCAAAGGATTGGGAAGGGAATATCAAATTTGTCCCCTAAATGCACCAGGCAAGTGAGTCCATTGCAGTGGCAAATGGCCTGGCCTGGTTAGAAGGGAAGGAAAGGGAAACAGGGAGCAGCCTGCAACTGTCAAGCTCACCTCCTGGTCCTTCCCTGCTCCTGCAGTGCTGGAGATACCCGGGGACCCCAGCCACTGCTGCCAGCCCCAAAGGAGACACAGCATTGACCTCGGAGAGGTGTGCGGCATGTGTTGCTGTACGTTAGTGGCTGTTTCTTGAAAGATGTGGGTTAAAAAGGGCTAAATGTACTGGAAGATGCTTTTAGATTTGTTTTCAATTACTACAGGGTTCTTCACACAAAGATTATTTTTTAATTTTATTTGCATCACATAAAACTGCCTTAAAACACATCCCCTACGAGTCCTCAAACAACATTAGATGTCACCTTGACAATTCCACTGTGGGTTTTTAGGGCAGTTTTTAAGAATTAAAGGTAAACTTCCAGGTAAATTTGTATTTAAAAATAGTTCAGATAAACCTCAAAAGATATTTGGCAAATATAGAATGAACAAGGCAGTAAAATGAAGAAATGCAAGTGAATATAAAGGGGTTTTATTTGCCTTAATTCTAGCTGAACAGCCCATTATGTCTTTTCCCAGAGCCCGCAGACTTGAAAACCAGTCGCAAGCTGAAGTGGTTGGGATATGTGATCTATAAACATTAGGGTAGCTGAAGCATGAAAGCAGACGATGTGAGGTTGGGTTTATGATACTGATGCTATCTCCTTTTCTTTCAGAATCGCCTGGAGTTATGAGATGGAGCCTGCTGGATTGTATAAATGTTGCATAGTTTAGTGAGTGTATGAAAGGGGAGTCAGTCCTGAGAGCACACGGGTGTAGGCTGCTGTTCCTTCTGAGTGCCTGAGAGAGCAGATCTGTGAAATGAGCAAAAGGGGAGCTTTTTTTGGAAAGATTCAGTGATTCAGATGATATTTGCCAGGTGTGGATTTAGAGCCCCAATTAAGCTCTTGCTGTGGTCAATAGAGGCTTTATCATAGACTCCAGTAAAAGTCAGACCTTAAATCACCAGCTACTTTTGACTAAGGACACACAGACAATTTTCCTATCACTGCTGTAGTGAAGTACGTGTGCAGTTCAACCGATGCTCCTCTGGGCATCAAGGGACACATGATTCATCTGCCCACACAGACAGAGCAGCGGCAAGTGCAATTACAGAGACCCCTGAGGAACCTCCAGCTGGTGGAAAGGGCTGATGCTCCCATGTCAATCATCAGGTCGGTGAAGTCATGCAGATTTCCAGCAGCTCAACAGCCTCTGACAGCAGCCGAACCTCCTTGTCTCTAGGTAATGTGAGTGTTGTCACCATTCCCTGAGGCTCAGATCAGAATCTCCTTGTGCTGGGGCCAGTGCAAGCAGCAAAGGCATTCTTAGACCCAGCGTTTGCTGGTCGTCTCCTTCTATACCTTCATTAACTTTTAACATCATCATTATGGTGTTGCTGGAGGGAATCAATGCTTTCCCAGACAGAGGAATTAAGTCAGAGAGATGAGTAGTAGGGAAGCACTCATGAGAATGACTGAGAGTTATGCGTGCTATTGCATGTGCATGCGTGCATGTGTGTACTTTCCTAATTTTGCTCTGAGAACCGTCTCCAACCATTCCTCTACAGTCACTATCCTTAAATGACCTCCTCCTTTCTCATGGCTTCACCTTCCCTCTCTTCTCATATAATTATTGTTCCACACCTTGGACCCAGCCTTGTGTGCTTGACTGTCTTTCAGCTCACTTCTCCAGGCCCAGGACTGAACACATTATTTTGATCCCTAAGGCCTCTCCACCTTCACTGTTTCCAAGGCTACCCACACCGTTCTCCCTGTCTCTAAGACTTGTTGGCCTGGAGCCCTGGGAGAGTCATTTTCCCTGTATCTTCCGCTGTTCATACAATGCTCTCTCCCTCCCTGTGTTCCAGGTCCTCCCACCTAATTCAACTCCCTTCTGCACAATAAGCTTCTTCCATGAGATTCAGCAACACTAACCCCTCATCAATTAAATGCCCTCTCTATCCCAGCAACACGTAAGTGTGGAAGGATAGATTAAAATCATGCTAAATGAATACCTCATGTGGGCTTCCCAGAGTGCCTCTTGTTGTAAAACCAGAGAACTTGGCTGCTGAATTCTTTGGGGCAGGATCTGTCTTGTATTTATGTCTTGTAAATTTTCAAATCCACTGCTGGTGCTAACAAATAAATAATAATGATTAATAGTAGGTCATTTTGGGCCTGATCCAGCTTTGATTACATCAGTGGGAACCTTTCCATTTGCTGTGTGGGAGCTGGATCAGACCTACAATCCATCCTCTTGTTAGTTCAGCGCTGTCCTCGAGTGTATTTTATCTGGTCTTGTTTAAGGTGTTTGCATTCCAGCAGCTTTTCCCTGCTTTTGTGAAGCTAATATAACAGTGACACATCAAATCTGGAGATATGCCTACCAAAGACCTCCAGAAACCAGTTTTGGGGATCTTTGGGATCGTCACATTTTGTGTTTTCATCCACTCTGGAAATTTTGGCAACTTGGGGCTGGTGAAATGTTGTAGCCTATGAAATAAAACCTCGTAATGACGATGATGGAAAACTCAAATACATAAAACCAGGCTGGGTGATGCTTTCATGAGATGACACTCCAGCTCAGAGAATTCAACAGAAGCAAAAATGCCAATGCATCCTGTCAACACGGCTTTTCCACCCTGTGATTACGTGAGGGCCACCACTAAGGGAGTGGGGACGGAGCTGTGAGAATGCGATTTATTTTAAGTAGCATCAAAATTGCAACCCTTATCCATTTATCTCCGGCAGAAAACAAAAGAAAAACAATTCCAGGAGGTAATGGCTCTCAGCTGATGCAGCTTAAGCAACTTAAAACTCTCAAAATACAGAACCAAGTGGCTGGATTTACATCCATGCCCTCCAAGCACATCAGGCCTTCTGCCATTTGGTTCAAGGAGAACATCCTTGAATTTTAAAAGGAAAATATAATAATGAATCCAACAGGCAACTGAAAAATAAATCAGGGTTTTACGTGCATGGAGGAGATCCAGAACATCATCCAATCCTCCAAGGCACCTCTGTCCCCCTGGTAACATGGCAAAAGGGTTCCCTCTGTAATGAGATACACTCTCCATCACCAACCCAGCAATGAAGCAGCATCTCACATTCTGCCAGACACCTGGCCAACTCCTTCCTCTTCTGACCCCTCGATGAATACCCCTATCTTCAGTGAGAAATACTTTCCTAAGATTTTCACATGGGGCAGAGTTATTCTTCATTGAGTATTAATCCTGCTGCTGCAGGAAATGCCTGTAAATTATATTCTTTCCTAAAATGGATCAACTGCCTGGGAAAGTGCAGGCACAGCTCATGAGCTAGCCCCAAATGTTTATATATAGGAGATAATAGGTGAAATATTTACTATCTCCACCAGCATTAGGAAGGATCTATCAAACTGGAAAAGTTCATGTGCCTTATGTTGGCACCTAAACACTCCTTCAGCCTAAAAGGTCTGTTAGCAAATCCACCATGTGAGGCAGAGTGTGAAGTATTATCATTTCTGTGTGGAGAAGAATCAGTGGATGTGAAGACTATCCTATCAAAAATACCTGTTTGCCCAGTCCATGGGTTTGTACGTGCCCAGAGGTGCTGGAGTGGATGTCCTGGGAGTAGCAGGCATAGTCCAAGCCTGGAGACAAAATTGCCTCAGAAGAAAGGCTGTTCTCATAAAAGCAGCTATGCCAACATTACAGGTCCCAGGAGGCCAGACACAGTCTAAAATCCTGGCCCAGATACCCTTCAGCTCCCACCTGTGGCCACCCACCCACTGCCTCATGGCCTGTCATCTCCATGGGGCAGACCTTGACATATCGTCCGAGCTGCAAAGTTCCTGGCCTGACCAGATCTCAGGCCATGACTAGGTCTTTCAGGCCTTCTTGCAGCACAGCTGCCAATAATGGGAAACTTTGGAGAGGCGCTGAGGACGGTGGCAAAGCTGTCCTTAAACCAGCTCCTCTGACAAGGGCTACCTTTGTTGCAGCATGACGTAAAGATGATGAAGAGAGCTGATGATGCCAGTCCCCAAATTTGGAGACACTTGTCTGATCAGCACCTAAGCCCTGAGCAGCAGAGGTACTCCTGCTTTTGCTATTTGGAGCATGGACGTCTCCTGAGCAGACCTTGGTTGGGAGTGCAAATCTGTAACGCTCTGTGAACAGACATTCCTGTGTGCCGTAACTTCTGGGCCATGCCAGAGAGACTTCCCAAAATAGTTTCTGTTTCTACTAAGAACCCCTCAAAGAATTTGGCAGTTCCTGCTTACAGGAATCATATAAACAGCAAGGCTTAACCACATAAACAAACAGAGGGATACTTCTTTTCATGAGTAGTCCTCTTAAGTGGCAGTACAGCAAACTTTCAATCTGGATTCCAGGGAGTCAGAAACCAGGAAAGCAGATAGTGCTCCTTGGCATGAATGGGAGCAGCTCTCAGCCAGCCCGCTTCATGGTAGAAATGTGTCTGTCCTGTGTATTATTTTAATATCAGCAATATGTAGACAGCACTGGGAAAACAGTCTGCTGCTTTAACTTCCAGTTGCAGCTTCATCTTTCTACAAAATCATAGAAAGAGAGAACAGTTTATGTTGGAAGGGACCTCCACAGGTCAGCTAGTCTACCCCCCTGCTCGAAGCAGGTCTAATTAGACATGGTTGCTCAGGGACTTGTCCAGCTGAGCCTTGAAAACCTCCAAGGATGGAGATTCAGTCTGGAGCAATCCCTCTGCTAGGTGGGTCCATGCGCTGGGACCATTCTCGGTTCTGTTCAGTGAGTTCAAGGAAAGGAAAAGATGTCTTGTAGGCAGGTTTTGGGTCTGAATGTCTGAGAAGGGTCAAATCACTAAGGTCAGGTCTAGCTCCAGCTGTGGTCAACACTGTTTCCCACCAAGGTCAAACCGTGCTTTACTCTCCCACATTTGTCAGTACATGGGGCAGTAGGAGGAGGTGATGTTTAATGGCCTTATAAGCTTCTGACAGTGAATCAATGCGGATTCAAATGGCTTCTAGATCAGGCAGGGTGTTTGCTCCTCCCAGCTTTGCACTGTGATTTCAAGAGTGCCAAACATGTTAGGGCATGTTGGCTGGTGGTCAGACATGGGATAAGCTGTTTCTAGGGTAGTGGGTCAGACCCCCTGGTCATCCTCTGGTACCATGAAGCCCTCCTCTGTTTTTGCAGAATGATCAAACTAGCCCTATGACTGAAGGATATTATTCAAATCCCTTCACTCTACCTCAAGTCAAATTTTTCTGAGAAAGAGGAAACAGAGTTTAGAAGAAGGTTTCTCCAATAGCCACTTCACAGTCCTGGGCTGTGAATATCCTTTTGCTATTGCACGTCACCTTGAGCAGTAAAGGGTACCTCCGTATGAAATTTCTTGTCTTGTCTCTCAAAACAAGAGAGCATTAGCCCATTCCTTTTTCTCATCTTCCGGACAACTGAAGAGCAACTCTACACCTTTGTGCGTTTTGAAGAAGGGAATGTCTTCATCTCTCCTTCTTCCTCAAGGGAAATCACTGTTGTCAGCCCAGTACTTGAAGTGCATGTTAGGAAGGGAGATTGGGTCTGCACAGAACAGAAAATGACACTTTAACCAGAAATAAATGAGTGGCAATGCATTTCCCCATGCATTTTCCTTTTGCTCTGAGACTGTGCAGTCCAGCCAGTGAAAAACATCTTTTGCTGCTTCTCACATCTGCCACAGTGGCTGTTTGCACAGATTTTTCATTGCTTTGTTTTCATTTCCCTTGAAGTGATGTGTGCTAAAGCTCCAGGATCAACTGTGTGTTTTGCTTGAAACTCAATATGCTCATTAACTAATTGTGTTGGCACGGAGAAGCTCGAAGATAACACAACGCAGCCTGGATCCCACTCAAATGGGAACAGGAAATAATATCATACAGTAGGGGAATTCTCAGGACAGCCCTGCTCCTCTTGCCCCAGCCCCTCTTGCTACTCGGTGTCAGAGCAGGCACTCGGAAATGATGGCTCCACCCTTGTCAGGCTGTGACGTGTCTTTAGATCAGGCTGAAACACAACCTCTTGGCAACCCACAATAGGCTTTGGGGTTTGCATGCTGGCAATTGCTGCAAAGAGTAGGAGGGGGGATCTGAAAAAGAAGTACTGAGAGTCACAGAAGGAAAGAAGAGGAAGGCAGAATAGCTTATTTGGGGGAAGGTGGGAGGATTTGCAGAGTCAGGACGCATCTATGTCTCGCTGCTTGTATTCAACACAGCCAATGACTGCAGTATGGTGGGAATGCAGTTTTAGGGAAATGGCAGCAGCAGATCTTCAAGGGGACATGACTGACAAGTCACCTGGCTTCTCACCATGTTTTGGTAAAAGAGAGCAATGTCTACCAAGCTGGGTCCTGTGTTATGCTGTTGGCCTAGCTGGATGATAAGGATCTGGCCCAGAGCTCCAAGGGAATGCATCCATGGAAATCAGTTCAGAGTGGAAAGAATCAGCTAGTTTTGAAGGTCTGGTTCACTCGCTTGCTTCCTTCTCTCAGATGCTCTCATCTCCCTTTCTCCATGGGATTGCCTGAGCTGTGCAGAATCTGCAGGTCATTACAGCTGGGCAGAGAATGATTACTTCACTGTTGGGCAAGATTTAATTATTTCAAAATTTGGTATTTCTTTTGATTTCAAATGGAAAACGAAGCTTTGGAACACCTCCGCATCCCCTCTACCCCACTCTGCCTGGGGAGCCAGACGCTCAGTGCCAGTCTATCTTCAAGGCCTTCCCAGAGCTGGCAGATCAGAACGTCATGGGCAGCTCCGAAAGCAGGGTTGCTGGAGGCCAAGACTGAGGAATTTCTGGTTTCTCAGCTGGGCTGCTGAGGAGCCAGAGACCTGCATTGTCTCAGGAGCCCACCTTGGCATGCCGAGTGCAAAGGTTAGAAAACCAGGCTCAGGCCTTGTTCCCACGAGACTTCCATCCAGATTGAACTGCCTTCCATAAAATTCTTTGATTTCAGCAATTCTAACCAGAGCAGGGTCTGCTGATGTGTTCCAGCTCTCTCTATGCTATGTCACCATTTCCCTTTCTGTAGCTTTCTGCTGTCCACCACATCTACACACACGCGCACACACACACACACACACACACACACACGCACTGCTGGGATGCGTTGGACCCTCGTGAAACTTTGCAGTGGAAGGAGAGAGAAGACGATATGAGCCTGGGTGCATAATGGAATAATGAATGCACTGTGCTGTACGCGGTCTGGCTGTCATCCTCTGCATTCCCTGATGAATACACGATCTGACCATCAAAAACACACCACAGGTTTCCCCTCTGCTGACTGAGGGTCCAATATTAGAAACTCAGTAACTCAAGTACCTTCGTATTCAAGGGAGGTAGTAATGGAGCCTATTTCCCCTCTAAAAGTGTTGCATCACCCTCAATTGACAACAATAGAGCTAACCCCAATAAATGCAAAATCAAACTTCAACACTCTCATTAGAAAACCAAAAATTTCCCCCAGTATCTCTTCTAACATTCCTTCTGCCCATTGCCATGCTGTTGCAAAAACGATCTATCCACAAGGAAATGCATGCTGAGACAGGTCTCTCCCAGCAATTTCAGGGCCACTCTGATGACCCTCATAAAAATTTAAGCACTGAAGAAAAAAAAATCCATTGAGAATGAAAAGACCCAATGATTGACCCAGTCTTCTTCCTCTCTGGGCCATTTAATCCCCAGTAGGATATTATCTGGGGCTGTCCACTTGCAGAAACAAATTAAGGAGTGTTTTGAAGAATGTGGAACCCATTATTGAGGTGTAGGAGATTAAATCTTTGTAATCAGGACACAAATAGGAAGCAAACCCAGACATTAAACGAGCCAAGCACTCAAATCATTTTGTGAGACGAATGAGAGTCTGAAGAGGGGCAGAAACATTTCAGACAAGCTGAGGGTTGATTTTCAAATGAATAACAGGTACACGTGAGAATGAACCAAGCTTTGATTTCAGCTGAGTCCTAGCTGAAAATCTGCAAATACTCAGGGCCAAATTTGATGGAATCCAAACTGGTGGATAGTTTGAGGTAGGAACTTGGTGCCAGACAATGGGTTTGAGGTAGTTTGAGGTGCCTGACAAGGACTTTTGCATGGCTTCAGCATGAAATTGGGGCCATGGTTATATGGCTGTTCCTCTCAGGAGCCAGGGCAGCTCTCTCTTCTAGTTTACAGCTATGCGGGTCCCACTTCTGCTGCCAGCGCGACTGTTTCTGGAGTCACATGGTGAAGCAGAGCTCAGATGGGTTCAGTTGAGGGCTTATCTGGTCATGTGCTTCTTCAGACTTGAAACAACGGATGCAAAACCGCACACTATGACAATGGTGCCATGAACTCTAATAGTGATGTTTTGCTCTGTGCGGGGTGCATGATAGGTGGCTCTTCTCGAGGCTGAGATTTAAAACACATTTTTATGAAGTGAACAAGGAATGAGCTTGACAGAGTCACAGCACCTTTGTCTTGAACTGAATTTAAAGAGGAGTCAAGATACAGCTCTGAAAAATCGTTCTGTTCTCAAATGTGTCTAGAATAAATGCATCTATCAGTCTCTCTCCTCATTCTTTGTAACCAAGTATGACAGAAAACAAGAACTCAGACTTTTCAAGAACTCATATGCTCCTAATGCTAATCTATATCCCTAATTCCATGCTTGCAGACATCATCATTATTTCTGCAGCAGCCATTTGTAATAGCACAAACAGAAAATTGTGACTTCAGATGGAGAATTAACAACAGTAGAAAAACTCCCAAAGGAACCATTTGATTTTCATGTGCCATAGAAAACTTAGTTTCAAGGGGAATAAGAAGAAGGAAGAACAGAAAATATAGCATGGATGCAGACTTGCTTCGAAAACAAGTGTCTTTTTTGTCTCAACAGCATATAAAACTCTTACTTTCCATGTCCTAAAATGTTTGTGAAATTTTTGTGGCCACAAATGAATCACTGACACCAGCACAGGACAGAGGAGATAGGACCTCTTCAGTTAAAGAGTCCAGTTCCCAGCTATCAAACTCAATTATATTATACAAATCCATTCAGGAAATGATCAGCTCCATCTGAAAATGTATTCATTTCCCACACAACACTTATTTCTTTGGAAAGTTGTTCTTGATCCTCCCACTTCTGAACATGAGAAATGTTCTTCTACTTTCTAATCTCACTTCATTTGTCAATAGGTTGTGGCCATCTGTGCTTGTACCAAGGGCTCTTCTAGCTTAATGCTGCTTCTCCTTGCCTGCTGCTTACTCCACCAATATATTTCTCAAAAGGTCTATGGAAGCGAATTTTCTCACACTCTTGTCTCATAAGGTGCCTAAAATAAAAACAGTCAAGCAAGAAAGTCAAAGTAACATAAAATTCAGTCAGATCAATGATGTTTCATTATTATTATTAAACAAATGACTGTCCAAAATATCCACATTTGAACAGTCTTGAATTTTCAGGTAAATTGAATCTAGCTCTGAATTCATTGCTTGACCTTTCCTGCTTAATAATCTCACATCTTGTCATAACTCCCGTGTGCCAAAACCCCAGAAGTAACAAAAAATGGGCTTCTGAAAGAAACATGAAAGGTGGTGAGATTCAGGGAGAGATTAGCACTATAGTTCCACTAGCATTTTAAGTTATCTCAAGCCAGCACAACCACGAACAATGTCTGGCACTTCTGCACCCCTGGCAGTAAGTCACCCTCCACATCTCCTCCATTAGACCAGCATGGACATTTAGTAGTGAGTCACCTTAAGGGACTGAACCAGGTTCAAACAAGCAATGCTGGGGTAGATAAGTTAGGCAGAGAAATAGGAGATGCATCAGACCTACTTTACGTGCCTCTTTTAGGATGGGATGAATCATTCTTTCTGAAGTATTTATTTTCACTCACTGCAGAGGGACCCAAGGCTGATTCAAACATCCGCCTTTTAGGTCTCTCAACAGAGGAGATGAACAACCTCCCTGGGATCTGGGGTCTACCTGGGGTCCGGGCAAAGTTGTTTTTTGTTTTGCCTCCCAGATGAGGTCAGCTACCAAGTTAGCCCTGAGCCATGCAGAAGTCTGCCACTAGTGGTAATGCTGCTTTCCATAACAAATGGAGGAGATGATAAACAATAGGAGGAAAACAATGCCAAATAGGCCAAACAAGCTATCATAGAAGATGTATAACTTAAGTAATGCGAAACATAGGGAACTCCTGTCAGCTGTCTCCAACACCTCTGAAAATCAGGCACTACATGCCCCAAAACTGAGGCACATAACTCACCAATCATTTCTGAAAGCACTGGCCTATGGCCCGGTGTCTACGCACTTTGGATTAACCAGCCCAGCCAAAATCATGCAGCAAATCATGGACTGGCATGACAATTCATGGTATATTACAACAGCTGAGAGAACAGAGCAGATTAGTTAGACAGAAGAGTTTCACAGAGCGAGACAGTACAGCCAGGAGCTGTCTAACAAACAGAAAATGACATGTAGTTATTATAGTTGGAGTTCTTCCTTGGGGTAGTGAGATTTCTTACCATCTGGGAGAGCTTTGAAAGAGATCAGGAAGAGGCTTAATGAATGTTGCATGGGGGAGTGTTGCATGAAAGAGCATTCGACATCGTGAGTAAGCCAAGCAAACAAAAAATGCAGTCAAAAAGGAAATGGAGGGGAGCAAAAGGGAAGAGAGATTGTGTAGGAGACCAGGGGATAGGCCTGACTTCAGCAGGCACTGTATAAAAAAGGGTCCTCAACTTATGGCTGTCCACATACTTTGCTGAGGACGGGAAAACAGCACATAGGAGACAAAGACCCTCCATAGCACCTCACACTTCTGTGAAGCCCAAGGTGCTGGAAAGTTGCAGGCTGTCACTGCAAAACACCCACTGCAAAACATTAATCCCTTTTCTCTCTTGGCTGTGTTGCTGGGCTCCCTACCATCCTCTGGGCTGTACCCACCACCACCACCATGCTGTCAGATTTGGCAGGACCAGCACAGATCCCAAGCTAAGCAGCTTGGTGCTTTGTCTATAGTGTTGGTTCATGGCAAAGTGAGGCCTAGGATCTGCAGGTCTTCAATGTGGTGGTTCTCAAACTTCTTGGAAAGTTGAGGCAAACATTTCTTATGGTCTATCAGGCACTCTGAACCATCAGCCTCTCAAATGAAATAATTCTTTAGTGCAATTCCACGGAACAGGTATTATTGCGTTATAAATCTCGGTTTGGGAACCACTGTCCTGTGATTCCACCCCCATCATGTTCCTGCCCCTGGCCAAATTTATTGCCCTCTCTGAAAGCTCTCCCCAGTTCTGCAGAATTACATATTTGGCGCCTTGCAACATTTCCTTGGAGACGCTGGGAATTGGGCCAACTCCTGGTGGGTAAGTGCAATGGTGGATCTTAAATATAATGGACTGGTAAACTAGGTAACTGCTGGTAGCTGCAAGAATGTGCTCTGCAGTGAGTTTTTCAACATTTTCTTATTTTTAATTGCTTCTCTAAATGTCCTTTGTCAATAACACGCAGAAAGAGACCGACAGGCAACAGGGACTGTAGTCTGATGCAGTGCAGCAGATTTGATATTCTTAGCTGGTCTTCTTAAACAGCTCTGTGTTTCTAGGGTCGTGTGGTGTTTAGGGCAGCATATTTTGTTGGCTTTATGTGTTTGCATGTGTATACACCCCTATGCACAGGAGTGCATGCATGTGTAAATATATAGGTATTCATGACTGTGACAATAATCTGGACAAAGCTCAGATCTCAGCACCCAACTAGAATAACTCCTGTAGGTGTTCATGAAGCTCTTTCCATCTCAGACTCTCAAAGCATTCTAAAGATGACCATTTATACTTTCATCTCCTACTAAAATATTAGTTTCAAGAGAGCTGTATAGAGTTCAGCCTTCCTCTGTGAGACTCGAGTAGAAAAAACACATTTTCTCTACTCTGCCAAATGCTTTCAAAGACTGCACTTGTATATTGCTCTGTTTTCTCTACCTATTGGCAAGTTGTGGATAGAAAGATTTCACTCAGGTTTTGCATGGTGCAGTCCTGGATCTAATCCTCCTGCCTTCCTTCTCTGATTTATGGTAGCAGGCCAGCCCTGCAGCCTTCTCCTTTTAACACTGCACCTGCACATCATGGATAACAGCTTTAGGTACTTTCCTGCAATCACTCAAAAGATCTCTTTCCCAGTCAACCCGAGCAGCCACACCTTTCCGTTAGCAGATATTTCCCCTTCTGGTCCTTGGCTCTCTGGCTCATTTTTCGACTATCCTCGGCCTTTCACCAGATGCTGAAATGATCTAAACCCCATGGTAATAGGCTGCATGGTGTTTGTGGTGTGCTCAGCTGACTAATGCAGCATCAGATGTGGCTTCACTGCTTTCATTCCCATTGGTTGCACCATTGCTGTTGAGACAAAAAAATCCAACAACCGAATTGTAGCATGCATACCCAGGGAAACCCCACCAGCAGCTTCTTTCCCATCCACAACAGTTTTGCTCTTCTGTATCTATGAGGAATGGCTTTATTTTACAACAGCAAGGGAAAGAGAAGAGCTGAGCACCGTTCTCCACTACCATTCATCCCAGCTCTGTAGTATCTTCTCATCAAGGTGGCCATTGGGTTGGAGAGCTTCATGTAGAGTTGGCCAAATCCAACAACAATGAGGTAGGACAGAGAGCCAGGCACCAGATGCTCTGTCTGCTCTCTAGTGAGAAGGAAGTAAAGTGAGGTTTGGCCATGCAATTAGGTGTTCAAGAAAAACAAAACAAAACAACAACAACAACAAAAGCCCAACCCACTGTTGCTTCTGCTCAGAAACCCAGATCGGGGGAAGAAGTTCATGGCATCATCAGACAAGAAGGAAACCGAACTTGGGTGACTCCTTAGTCTGGAAAACCTCTGCAGTCTCTGTTCTTGGTGTTGATGGTCAGGCTCACATGCAACCACTACCTGACCTGGAGAATTAGGCAGCTGTCTGGTATCTCCCACAAATTGCTATAACTTCCTGCACCTTCTGGTAAAGCCACACTTCAGTCCTGAGCTCTGCATCCTTTCAGAGGGAATCTGAGTTTCCAGAAAGAACTTCTGCTGTGGTTCCACATAGCACTGGGACTCAAGGGAAAACATTTCCAAATGGCCTGGATGATCTGTGCTGCAGCCCACGCTGGGCTGAAGTACCTTGAACATAGCTCAAAGCACTGCAAAAGGTGAATCAGGGGACTAAATAACTCATTCTCTAAGATCAGAAGGCAGAAAATGAGATGTGGCTCTGAGAAAGGCTTAGCATGTTAGAAACAGTGGAACCCCAAATGCTACTACTATCAACAAGACGCAATGATGCTACCTCTCATCCAGAAGCCTCATCTTAAAACTGAAACACTGAAAATAACTCCAAGTTTTTCTTGGCTTTGGTTTTTATTTACAAAACATGTCCTTTCACCAGGTGATATTTTGATTTGTTGCTTAGAACCTTTCTCACAATTCAGAAAAGAGTTAAAAACATTGGGGAAAATCCTCTATGGATGTAAAATTGCCTCACACCACAGATATGAAAAAGGAGTCATCAGTTTACACCATGAGGCAATTTATCTCAAACTTGCTAACCTGAAGCAAGCTTGTAGAAGGTGAGAAAGCTAACATATGGAAATAATGGTGATTAAAAGCAGTTTTATGGCTAAAACATGCTTTGCTTGCCCAGACAAATCCTGGAAGCACTGATCTGGCACACAATGTGCAATTAAAAAGGACGTAAAATAGTCAATGTATCTCTACATTCTAGTTATTCACTATTACTGATATATTTTATAGCTTATCCAAAATCAGCAATGCACTGTTCTTGTGTGAGAAGAAAACACAGAGAACTTCACCACCAAGAAAATTACAGTCTAACAGGCAAATGGAAAAGACAAGAAGCTTTCAAACTCCTGAGCAAGTGGGCATTTCATTGTAATACAACTATTGTTGTTTCTGCTCCATTTTGCAGGCATCATAGCAAAAGAGAGTCTTTGAGAAAGGAAATTGGATGTCATAAATTCTACATTTGCTATTTCTAAAATCAGATGTACTCATTAGAAGGCCCTAGTCTGCCTTTGGCATGATGTAAACTAGTGATTTTCATCCAGTAAAAATGTCGGTCACCAAGCTATGTTTCCAAAAGGTGCTGGGCTTCCCTTAAAGATGCCAAACCTTGACAAATCCTGACCTTTTTAGGTATCTCGTACTGAAGCGAATTATCCTTTCTTACTGAGACCTTAGCTCTGCTGTCTAGATGAAGGCTCAGTTCAGAAGTATGCACTGAACTTTGAACACGGTCTATTTACATCAGAGGGCATTAGGATATTGGGAGGTGAAGTGGTAATAAAGCTCTCTGGCAGACAAAAACCAGAACACTGTGTTTTTGCATGCAGACACAACACAAACTCCCCAAGTGACAAGTATTGCCCCTCACACTCTCATTGTCACCTACCTTTTAAATCCAAAAGGGATTTAATTCAGATGCTGGAGGATTCTTTGCTCACTTAAACCCACCAGCTTGCCTGGTTATTTCTCCAAGAGATACCCCAGGCCTCTGTGCCTTTCTGGAGAAGTCCTTCTCGTGTTGCTGTGACCCCAGAAGCTCCAGATTCCTGGGCACCTTCTTGCTCCCCTCTTTAATGACCAAACCTGAGCCCAAACCTTTCCCTGCGCTCTTTCTAGCAGTCTTCACCCAGGCTGGAAGCTGGAACTGTTCAGACAGCTTGTGCTAGTGTAACTCCGCTAACGTCAGACTGGCAACTGCTGATTTAAACCGAGCTGAGTCAGCTCTGAGTCCATCCTGTACCCAGCCTAGTGCCGGCTCCTCCGGGTGTCGATCACTTCAGATCAACAGTAGCAGCAGCAACCAGCTCTTCTCTTTTCAAACCCTGAAAAGAAAGACAGTCCAGTGTTTTGCCATTAAAGCTGCTTGGCATCAGATCAGCTTGACACCTGTGGTTGGAGCACACTGCTCAAGCCCCCTGAAACCTAGCTGAAATGATCCCTCCATCTCCCTCCCAGAGGCTGCACCACCTGCAGAACCCACAAAATGAATGGGAGCCCCACTCAAGCCCTGGGACTGTCTTTTAGGATGAGGCAGACCAGAGGGTTTAGTCTTCCTTTAGATGAGATTCAAAACCCACTGAGGCCAAGCAGGGACTTTCCATTGAATCAGGATCTTTACCTGATTCAGTATCAGCAGTTCAGGACCTCTGAGAAATGGGCAAACTGGTCCAGGGAAGCTGGATTCAATCACTAGTTCTGCCACTTGCCTTCTGAGTAGGTTGCTGGCCTCTGCTTCTCCTCTTTAACTCCTGTCTTTTTAGATGAGGAAGGATCTAGCTTATCCTTGTGGGATCAGAGCAATACCAGCCTCTGCAGAGACACTGGGATGATGCTGCACCACAGATAAATTTCAAAGCAAACTACCTATCATTTCACTGTGGGAAGCTCCCAGTTCTCCTTGGTTGCGCATGGTAAAATGGCTTCACCCTTTCATTGAGGAAGATGCAGGGTGGCCATTCTGGTTCAGAGCAAGGGACCATATAGCCCAATATCTTCAGTGGACACAAAACCAGGATGAACATATTTGATATGTCCTCTGAGTACTCTCTTAGCCTCTGACTGCTTTCAGCCTAGGAGATTTCTTGGTTGCAGTTTGTCTATCCAGTAATCTCTAGTGGATGTCTCTTCCAAGGACTTATTCAGCCAAGCACACAGGCATCTTTTGCACCCACATCCTTTTTCGAGGAGTTCCACACATTAACTGTTCACTGCAGGACTTTCTGCTGGTCTCCTGCTGCTACTTGGGTCCACTTGCTGCTAGTGAAAATCACTGGTGAAGCTGCTGTGTCAGTCAGTCTGGTATTGTACACTTTGCTAAAATTACCCCAGGTAAGTATCTCAGCCAAGTGAGCATACTGCGCAGAATTCAAACCTGGCATATCTTAATATGCAGCACTTGGATCTTCAAACACTTTTATAAGCTGGTGCCTCACTCCCCTTTCCCTGTAAAATGTCAGCCAGGCCCAGGGCTACAGCCTGGCTCTGGCTTGAGGCACTGTAGATCATAGCCTGGAAGCTGAAAAGCACCTCAGAATAAAAGGCTCTCAGATTGTCTGCCAGTGCCTCATGCAATGAAATACAGTTCAGCTCATAAAATGTCAAAGGTATGTCAGTGCAAAGAGAAAAAAAGGAGAAAAGTTGGAAAAGAAGTTGTGATAGCAGCCAGGAAAATGTAACTCCTCTACTTCATCCTTTTTTTTTCTTTTTTTTTTTTTCTCTTTCAAAGCTTGAAGCTTTTTTTTTCAGTGGAGAAAAAAAATGGAAAAAGGGTTAAAATAGAGCAGGAGCAAATAAGTCTCTGTTGGCTTTGTATCAAGGAATCACATGCATCAAGTGCTGAAGTCCTTACAACTCTTTAACACCCTTGCCCACATGCTATCTCTGAAATTCCTTCACCTCTCCTCCTGCAGCAGCCAGGACAGCAGCTGTGTGCTGTGTTCAGCTGTCTCGCAGGTATGATAATGTTTGCACCGGGCTATGCGGCTGCAGGGCACCTTAGTCTTTGCAGTACTTTTCCTCTCAGCTCTGGGGGCATTTCAAGGAACCCCAATCTTTAACTCAGGGATACAGGGAAGGAGGGGTAAAGACCAGGGGAAGGCAGCTCCCCCAAGCCTTCCCTACACAACCAAATGATCTGCAAGTCTAGGGAACAAATCTGTTAAGCAGAAATGAGTGCAGCTTGTCCTTCCAGCTTGTTCCTCAGAGCACCAGGCAGAGCAGCTCAGCCCATGAGACTGGGTGCACTGAGTTGTCTTTGACCCCAGAAATGGTCTCATGTGGAGTTTCCTGAGTCAGCGCAGCTCAGAGTTGCCCTCCCTTTCCCCTACCCACCCACAGCCCCACCTTCCACACTGTACTTAATGTCTAGCCTTTAGCGATGTCCCATCATGGGTGGTAGTTGCCCAATCACCCGATCTCCACAACAGCTACCCATTGCCTAGCCCTTCTTGGTGCGACAGGCCATAATTATGCTTCCTCCCATGGCAAGCAAAGAGGTTTCTCTTCTCTTTCTGACACCTGATACAGCTGCTCAGCATAGGACTGGAAGGCTTCTCCCAGCACTACATCCCCATCACTTGCTCATTCTCCATGGGCCTCTGTCTGGCTCTGCTCCACTAATGTTCTCTGTGTCATACCGAAACAATCAGCCGGCACCAGTGCATATGTCTTTCGAGACCAGCGAGGAATGGGTCAAGAGTGCACCTAGGAGAACTTGGTGTAAATAACTGAGTCCATCTGCTTCGGGTCAGAACAGCTCCAACTCATCAGAGGGAACCGAAGAGACTCCAAGGGCGGCAAAGGAGCTCTCCGCGTCCATCCAGGGAGCTGGCACTGGAAGAAGCCAAACAGGCTCTAAGTGTTTACACTGTCAGCCTCCAAGGTATTCATCTTCATCCCGAGACACATTCTTCACAGCACACTTCTGTGTTTCAAACTGTATCATTGGGATAGCTAAGAAAATAGAAACTGGGAGGAAGATGGAGAGCCATTCTGCCTCGCTTCCAGCGGTTACTGCTTCCAGCCCCTGGAAGAAGTTACTGCTTCCATCCCTTGCCTGGGATGTCTCCTGAGAGGCAGGGGGCAACTGCATGGTGCTGATTTGTTCTCATCCTGCCATAGATGCCTGAAATGAAGAATTATATCCCTGCCCACTGCCAGCTTGCTGCCATGTGGCAGGTGCAGGGAAGCAAAGATATTGTTGCAAATCCAATTTTCTGGAGAGAAAATCCTCCTCCTGCTTCTACCAGCTGACTCCAAATCTCAGAGCAATAAAAGGTCAGCAGTGAAAGGGATGGTGGGCATTGCTGGTGTTTAGGACATGAAGGTACCAGATAGATAGTTATCTAAGCAGGAATATCCCTAACTTATCACCTCCTCTCCCCTCTGAGTGTTAGGCATGAGCAAAGTCAGAGCCCTAACAACCTTTCAGGAATACAGCTCACCTCTCCTCACCCCTCCCTCAGTCAATGGATTGAAATTTAGACCTCCAAATGGATGTCAGCTTTGAAATCCAGGCTTGTCTTTCCTCCTCGGTGTCCATGCAGACTTTTCAAGAGGGACTTGGCATTTTGGATGCCTCAACTTTTCAGGGTGTGTCCAAGGTGAGATTCCAATGCGGTCCTGGGACAACACTGAGCCCAACTTATGCATCCCACCCCTGCAATTTTTCTCAAGTCAGGTCCCTTCAAAAATTAGGGTACCACAAAACACACATCACTTCTGCAAATGTGGGCACAAACACAGAATTTGTTTTCATGCGATGCTCCTTTTGTCCCATGAACAATATTTCTTTCAGCCCTCAGTCTAACCAGACTCTATTCTCAGCTTTATCAAATCTTTTTTCCTTCGAGTACGTTGTTTTCATCTTAGCCTCCAGAGACCGAGATTAATTTTTCCTTTGCATCAATGATGTTTGCAGCTCCTCCTATCTGGATCCACCACACCATTTTAACTGTTGTCAGTGTAGCAAGAGAGGTACAACTTTAGCTATGCAGAGGGAAGGACCCTGGTATGAAAGCATTCGTGTCAGGGATAAACCCTCCCCCCATGACAAAGATGGCCAATCCCTGGGTTTCCAGCCCCATGCTGCTTTCAGACATCTCAGCTGTGGTTCATGTGCTGCATTGCTGATTGTGCATTGTTACCAGGAAAGCTGAATTCCCACGGAGATGGCTCTCCATCCTTTGTCAGCTCCTTTAGAGCAGTATGGATGTAGCCCATGGAAGCCAGTGGAATTGCTGGTGGACCTACAGCCCTGTCAACCAATGGACTAGAAGGGAACCACGAGCATCTCCCAACCATGACCCATACACGGAGCTCCTCTTCCCTCATCTCTCTGCAGTGTGCCTTGTGATTTTCAAACCTAGCTAGATATTGGTGTGTGGCTTACAGGGGTGAGAAGTTTGCACACTGCCATTCCTTGGGAGAAGGAAAGCACCTGCAAGCCTTGACAGCAACTTAAGTGATGCTCCAAAACCATGAACCAAACCATGTGGGCAGCTTTGGGTTCTGGTCTGAGTTGTCCCACTTGGCAGATGGATCTCAGATAGGAACATGATCAGAGAGAGGCAGGCACCTCTACAGAGCAGTTCAGCCCACCTGAGAGCTGAAGAGGACATCTGCTTCAGCGAGACAGAATGGGGAAGGAGGAGTTATTTGCTCCTTAGATGGTGAGAGACAGGCAGACTTAGCAAGTGTCTACCCTTGGACTCAGCTCAGCAAAAGAAGTATGGTCCTAAAGGCCTTTGCGAATCAGGGTACAATCCTCTACTTTGACTTCTGAAACAAAGACTTTACGTGATCAAAGAAGCTTAGATGGTTCTTTTCTCTATATTTTGAATGCCTCGAAGAGATGTTCAACCTGCTGCGCCAAGGAGAACAGGGTGAGGCAGAAGCAGCATGAGATTTGAAAGCAGAGCTCCCTTTGCCTTCTGGTTCTTTTGGCTCTCCTGGTTGTCCTTGCTAGTTCGTAAGCTCCTCTGAAATTTGAAAGGCAGGAGCTGGGAACTTCACAAAACCACCTGCCTCCTGGAAAAGGGGGTTTGCAAAGACACCAAATATCAGGGACATTTTAGACAAAATCAGGAGGCAATGAGGGCTATTCTGGATTGGGGGGGGATGGAGGTTTAGGGAGTCTGTGTTTCTTTCTTGTGTCTTTTGGAGAGGGTGTACCAGATGGAGATGAGGAATCTGCTCTCTACCTGTGTATCTGGGGTGCTGACTTTTACCAGCTCCTGCAGAGAAAGATGGAGAGGAAACTATGTATAGTACAGATTTTACTGGGTTTACAACTTGGTTGTAAACCAAGGTTGCTTGGGGCTGTTCATTCAGTCCACAGTACAAATCCTGGCTGATTCAAAGAGGAAAATGCCCGTGAAACTCAGACCTCCAATCATCCTTGTCTCTGATGCTGTGACAGTGCTGTGCCAGCAGGACACATTTAACAGAAGGCCTCAGAAAGAAGATGGCCCAGGAGGTGCTGCACCACCTCTTCTTCAGAGCCGCAGGTTTCCTTGTCTGTGGTCCTGTGTAGGGGACACCATCAGTGTCCGGGTGGTTGGCTCTGAGCCAGGTTGCAGCACCGAGCCGGGACAGAGCCTTAGCTGGTGGGTAAGAGAGATAATCCAAGCATGTAAATCTCACACTCAGCGTGTGAGACCAGGAACAGATCGGGTAAGTGATAGCCGGGGGTACCCCCCTCTGGGTCCACTTACACACTGAGAGATGTTTTCACAAGGCTGGAGGGGTCTGAGCCAAAGCACACTGAAGTCAAGAGGAGGTGCTGCCTTGTTTTCTTTTCATGAAAGATGAGAGGCTTGAAGGCTAAGCCATCAAATCATCGGCAAAATATTTCAGAACTGCAGCCGCTCCTATTCAGCCTGGCAGCCTGGAGGAGGGAGCAGGCAAGGGGGTAGAAGAACAAAGTTAGTAAGTCCCATGTTATTAGACTGATTTTCTTAAACTCCTCCTCAAGCAGGAGTTCTTTGGAGCAATGCAGAGCAGGGGGCAATGGGACTTGTGTGTCTGAATTGCCGTGGTTGCCTTGAAGTCCCTCCAATTCTGAAAAAGAAACAGCTACAGCAATCCAGCAGGATAAAGGAGGCATAAGCTCTTCTTCAGGAGCGAGAAGTGGGTTTGAGTCCCAAGGCATGACACTTCAAGGACAGCTCAAGTGACCTGTTGTAGGCTTTAAAAGCCACTTCAGCAAAGCTGACTCTAACTAGCTTGCATAGTAATGTTAGAAAAATCCGATGGCTTGAGATCTGTCCTGGCCACTCCTGATGGTGTTATCACACCCTCCCGATGGCTCCTGGACTGATGGCTGCTTCACTCCCTCACCTGCTCAGTTTCACACTTCTCCCACTGAGACAAGATCAGCAGGATCTGGTAGGAACGCACCGAAAAACTGGAACTGCAGCTCCCCAAATATTTATGCTGCAGATCTTAGAGACTGATGCTCCACAGAGCGCATCATGATTTGTCTTGCACAAATATTTCTGTCGCCCTTGGGACTTTGGACTTGCATGCAGGCCTTGATGAAGCAATGACTGGGAAACGGCCTGAGAAGACTCTGAGATGTTGCTGCCTGCTGGGTTTTTCCTCTTGAGAGTGCAAGCAAACCATAAGTCAGATTTTCATCTTGTTTGCTCTTGAGCCCAAATCAATAAGCAGGACAGTCCACCCCACAGAGGAAGCAGCCCCTGAAATGCATAAATCTCCACCTCATTTCAAACACTGTTTTTAGTTGGATATTGATTCTACTTTACCACCTTGACACTTCTTTTCTCCTTTCCCACTTGCCAGCTACAAATCCCTTTCTATATTTGCTCTTTCATATCCTGCAACCAATTTCCTGAGATCCTGCAGTCTTTAAATGTTTTGGGGTTGAGATTAAAGCATGAGGAATCTGACACCTGGACTGCAAACAGCTGGAGTGGTGAACATCACTGCCTCCCTCTCCTCCTCCCCACAGCCAGCTTTTCTCTGTGCCTCTCTGCTGAAAACATATTCAGGACAAGATGCGTTAGCAGATGATGTGAATGCTCTGATTCCCTCCTGTGCAGTCAGCCAGGCCTTGCACAAGCCATCTCGGCTTTGGAATTGGGCAGACTGGGAGCACCCACTTCATTTAACACGACCCACCAGGGGCAAGGGGCTTCTTAGCACCAGGGAGGTCCATAAGAGCCTGTTGGCTTTGGCCTGAGTTAAAAGAGGCAATGTCTACCACTTTTCTCCTGGTACCCAGCTGAGAAATGAGGACTATGCTTTTCTCAAGCTCTCGCTTGATAGAAAAGGTGGAAGGCTAGTTCCCTGCAGACACCAGTTCCTGAACGTCTGAAGTGGATCTCCCCTTTCCCTGGGGCTCAGGATCTGCCGTTCTCTTAGTGACAAGATGAAGAGAAGTGATATAAACTTCTCTGCCTCACCTGCTTCCTCTCTACATGGAGTTGTGAGCACAGCTGGAAATAATGCAGGCGAGCGGGTGAGCTCATGAGAAGTTTCCATCGAAGCTGTGGCATTAAAACCCTCCAGCCTTTGATGGCGATATCATCCCTGAGCCTTTGCAGCTTTGCTTGGAGTGTAATGAAATTGGAATGGAGCAGCAGCCCGTATGCGGAGAAGGAATTTGAGACATTAAGCCAAGGGTGGATTAAGGTTAAATGGGTCCCAGATCCATCCAAATATTGCCCCACCAGAAAGAAAACTTCCTGGCCTCCCAGGACTTTCTCCTTCCCTCAGAGAGAAGTGGATATGCCAAGACTCCGCTGTGAGAAACTTAATACGTGAATGATAGGGTAAAATGCTGGGGAGTGTCTTCCCCAGCATGTTGGCTTAGATCGTCTGATGGTCAGATCTGCCAGGTCTGCTCCACCCCCACGTCTATGACCGTCTAATGGGGTAGTGTGTGGAGAGCTCCTTGCAGAGGCTGTTCCCAGTAGGCAGTAGGGATGTGCCTGCCCAGGTCTGTGGTGGAGAGATGCACTATAAAATGCAAGCCAGGCTGTACTGTCTGACTTCAGAGCTATAGGATGGACCCTGTGCTGTTTTAGCTACTGGCATGAACATCATCTTTCTGCGAACGCAGGTCCTAGGCAACGTGGAACCCAAGTCTGCTGGAGGGGCGGCAAAATGGTTCACACCAGACTTCTAGACAGAGGCCAGTCACAATCCCACCTTCTCACCTTGCCCAGAGCCCCTTGCTCCTTTTGGCATCTCATCCCAGCTCCTCTCCCCTCCTGGGTGGCCGGAGCAGGCTGGCTAACACCCTACACTGCTGAGCAGCCTTCAGCCAGCTGTGTGTGTGCACCGGAGAGGCTGCAGGATCTCCATCCTTGGAGATAGTCAAAACTCACCTGCACACCACCATGAGCCTCCTGATCTGGTTGGCTTTGCTTTGAGTGAACATTTGGAGCAGAGACCTTCCAACCTCAATTATCCCGGGATTCTCCAACTGCTTCTGTCCTGTGGCCACGGACAAAAAGTTCTGGCACTGAGTAAAGTAAGTAGGATCTGCCCCAAAGGAAAATGCCCTTGGTTCTTTTCTCCTTTTTTTCTTTTCTTCTTTCAGTTGATTCCTATGGAGGCTGTAGTTACTTTCTAGGCAAAATACACTGCTTGAGTCTGACTGCTTTCACGAAAAGGATTTCTCTTCCCCACCACTGATTTCCAGTTGTCATTCCAGGATATGGGCTCTGTTCCTCGGAGTGCTGTGCCTGAAAGATTATAGTCCTGTTACGTGTTTGAGCAACGGACCCCATGAATGGCCCACACCTGCAGAAGGATGAGATGAAAGACCCACCACTTGTCACCTGTGGACTAGTGATCCAGACATCCCGGAGCCCTGGGAAAGTTTGGATCTGGCTTCTCTGCAGCTGTCAGCTGCCTCTGTAATTGCCTATACCTACAGTTTAGCTCTGAATAGGCTGGTGTGCAGGGGAAATTTTGAGCTACCTCTGAGCATACTGGATTGGGCTCATGTCACGCCACAAATTCTGGCCCTGATTAGTGGTTTAGCCATTTGGTTGCAGGCAGGTCGTTAGTAAGTTTTCTGGTACATTGGACTGTAACATAATCGCCATCCCTTTCTTCTCTTTTTGGGAGTGGAGTAAGAGATTCCAGGGCTTTTCCCTTTTGAAGCCACAAAACTAATTTTCTGTGTTAAAAAAGAGGAAAAAAGACCCGATGGCTCCTTCTGGGGGAAGGGGCAGGGTTTGTAATGACTTACAGAGCTGTGAACTAGCAACACAGAACAATAGGTCCCAGGCAGAGGAGGTTTAAAATAGATGAAGTCCAGCCTCCAGTATGCCCAGGGGCTTGGAAATAAATGATAGAGTCAATCTGAGAGGAGATCTCATGACTAAAAATTAACATCTGACGCCAGCTGCGTGCAAAGTTCCCAGGGAGCAAAACCACCCATCATTGCAAAACTGGGGGCTCTCCGGGCTGTGCCTCCCACAAGCCCAAGGTCTGAGCTGAGTTGGAGGCTGAACTACCGCATCCTCAGGGCGGTCGGCAGTGGCTTTGGCAGGCAGGGCTTAGGGGAGCGCAAGCTGCTACAGAGCCTGCTGTCATGTCCTCTGCAGCAACCGGACCACCGCGTGTGTCAGGCTTTGCACGTCACGGTGGTGCCCACATAACAGTGGAGACCCAGGAGCTGGTAGCCTGACCCCAGCAGAAGCCTAAGCCACACTAACACCAAGAGTCATCACTGGCCTCTCGTTTGTAGGTTTAGGTGTTCGGTCTTGTTTCACGGTAGCATGTGGTTTTGTTTTTGACTGTTTATTATGGTGTCTTGTGTGTTCTGTTATGAAAGAGAGCTGAGTCTAAAGGTGATGGATGTGGTCCCAAAATGCAAGAGAAATAAGTCTTAATTTCTTTTTAAAACAGAGAGGTCTGATTACTCCTTAACTTTATTTTGATGTTATGCAATCTTCCCATTGGCATTGTTAGGGAGACAGTCTCAAACGGCTTTTAGCTGTGTTTTAAACACAGGGTTTTCTTGGGATAGCAAAGATGAGCCAGTTCCATGAGAAACTTTAAGGACACATTGGGTCTAATGATTTTAAAAGCACCAGACAGGAAAGAACAAGAATATGCCACTCTTCACTGACACCTGCCAACTGGAGACAGTCCCATTACAAACAGCTCCAACCCGCCCACTGAAACTGCAAAGTAGAGCCGTTGCCATTTTAGAAGTGTCTGAACTAAGGGAGGGAAACCAATGTCATTTAAACTTCATCTCGCTCCTATAGCTGTGAGTTGCAAAAGTTGCAAGGACTTCAGGCGCGCAGGATTGGACCCGGAGAGAACGCGGGAGTCCAGCATGGTGGTCCTTCGCACCTTCTCCTTTCCCCGCTCCTGTCCTAGTGAACCACCTGACAATAGGGTTGTCCAGGTAGGACAGACTGGGTTTGAAAACTAGGTATCAGAGTAAATGGGAACAATGTAAAGACTGGAGAATTGTTGGAAGATTGGAAAGTTCCCAAATGAACTTTCCCCCTCAACATCTGAGGCAGCGTGGGATCAAGGACGTATCCCCAGCTCGGGAGAATGAGATTTATTGTGGCTGTCGGAGGTGAGAGCCAGCGACTTGTCTGTGGCTTTCATCTAGTCCCACAAGGCTGTCTGTCCTCAGACCAAAAGCTGTCACTGCAATTTTGGTTTTTTGTTGTCACAGTTTTTCTGTCTCAGCCCAGAAGCTCCATGAATAGCGGGGTGTGTTCAGCCTCCGCACTGAAAGGCACCGACCTGGAGAGCAGCCCCTGTCCTGCCTGGACTAGACATGGCTTCACGTCGCGCCCTGAGAATATCCAGAAGAATGACATTTCATCCACAAAAATAAAAGTAAAATTAATGACCCCTACTCACATTAATTTTGGAAAAAAATCTATGTGCACCCAAACTTTCTGAGAATGTTCTGTTTTCCATCTCGCCCTTCATCCAGTCATAACTGACTAAACCATTTTATATGCCCTTGGATCCTGGCCCAGAAAATGTGTGGTTTCTTAAAATATATATGTATATGCTACTTTAATACCAGCCAATACCTTCTGAAATGTAGGTGGCCAGAAAGGCATTGGCTGGTCTTTTGCTATTACATATTTTAAAAATGAGTTGACATTCGTATATAAATTCTGCATAAGCTTCATGGAGTTTTAGTAGCAATATTGAAAGGGAATGTCAACAACCGCTTAGCTACTAATATGGGCTGGAGATAATAACTAAGGTAGCTGGGCAAATTGTATTTCCAGGAAATTTTGTCATTTATGCAAAAATGGAACAGCTTGAGAAAAATAATAAACTTGATTTTTTTTTTCATGAAAGAAGTAAGTACTGTGAGGTCGAAAGGAAATTTGAAAATGGATGTATAGGGTCCTAATTTACTTTAATATTTCCTGTGTAAAGTCTTAAAGTTAAAGATTGATTTTTCCAATAAACATTACAAGCATAATGACCTGGAGGTATGATCACAGATCACGTACCAGATGGAGAGCAATGGAAAAACAGCTACTGCCATTAGAATATTTTTTGTCTTCTTTTTTTTCAGGGAAACCTGCAGTAGTTAGAAAGAAAAGAATTGGACTCTGAAGTGTTTAGTAAGAAAATCTTCACTTACTAATGGGAAAGCATGCTGAAAGCACATATATCAAATTTAATTGAAATTTCAAGGGGATTTCCGATACACAAATTGCAATTATAATTTGGTCCCAGGATCATAAATAGAGTAACCATAAAGTTTTGGTCAAAATTTTTATTTTCCCAACCAAAGGAAATGTAGTTTTCACTGAAATTAAAACTTCTTTTAAGGTTCTGACTTCAGCAATATCCCACATTAAAACTGAACAGGCACATTCAGATAGTGTCTAGGGACCATGTATCTACCTTCTCAGAATAGAACGCTTTGACTTTTTTTCACAGTTCTTCATGGAGCAGAATCCATTCTTATATAAGAAAACATTCAAGATTTTTAAAAGGCTGGATTTGGAATTAAGTTGAGCATTTTTCTTAACCTCCTTAATCTTTTTGTTTGCTTGCTTTGATTTTTTTCTTCTGGTGCATTTTTATGTGTGTTTATTTGGAGGGGGGTATTTGGATTTGGAAGGACAGGGAGAGAGTGGAAGCAACTAAATCCAAGGAATCTAGAACAAAAAGGACGGTTCTCATTCAGTCCCAATTTCCAGTCTAAACTCCTCGATAAATGCATTAGAAAGCGCCTATTTTCTGACTGCCTTCTCTCTTTACTGAAGGCACTTTGGGATGGAGCAAGAAAACCGAGGGCAGGAGAGCACAGCCTTTGGCACGGGCTAGCAGCCGGAGCAGAGCCATCACTCAACAGACCAGAACCACCATTTTCTTAGGGCAAAGCTCCCTTGGTCACTACAGGGAACGGGAGTTCAGGGTCTGTCCTTGATTTGACTCTCTCTCTTGGCTGAGCTTGCTTTCAGATGCATCCCTGTTTCTTCGTATTTATTTCTTGCTAGCTTCTGCCATAACGTGTCTTCCCTACAGGAATAATTGCTAGTGCTCCTGGGTGCACACAGCAGGATATACTCTTGTATCTGCCGTCCACCGAGCCTCCAATCCCACCCTCCCCCCTTACAGCTGCTGCCTGTGACTTTAACACCTTCTTTTGGGGGTTTGCAGAAGGACAACTTCGTCCCCAGACGCATCCAGTTTGGCGAGCCGACCTGCTCGCTTCCGGGACGGAAGAGCCCTCTGGAGAAAGCTGGTGTGTCCATGTGTGAGCGCCCAGTGCTTCTCCAGCATGTCAGCGGCTGTGCCAAGCAGACTGAGCGACCGTGGTTATGTTCCACGTGCTGCTGTCCCGCCTGCGTCCCGCTGGGCTCGGGGGCCCGCTGCCCAAGACGTTTTATGGTGCATCTGACGGATGGTCCTTCCTAACGTGACCCAAAAGAGCTACAAAGGCACCTGCTGCCCTGCCTGCTGCATTTAGAGTGCTCCTGGAACATGTCCTTAGGTCTGTTTTGGCTTTTATTGGGATAGTGCATAAAATGACATCTCTCCTCATCTCATCTGACCCCTGAGCACGGCATAAAGACCAACAACAGTTGCTGGGCAACCAAAGATTATGAACCCCATCACGAGAGGGAAGGATGCAGAGGGAAAAATCAGTGAAAATATATAGTGTTTCCAGTAAGCTTAGAGAACATTTAAAATGTAACAATGGAACCCGACTCCCTCTGAAAACCTCCAAAGCACTTAAAAATGGGAATCCGGTCTCTCGCCACCTCTCCGCCCCACATACTCTGAAGTGTATAACAATAGAAACTCTGTTCCTACAGGTTCCCCTACGAATGACCCCTGGAAAGCATCAACTGCTTCCTGTAGGCTTCTGCCATCATCCATTCCCCAGCAGTATCTGCATCTGCTTCCAGATCCGTAATCATATTTCCTTAATTGAGCTGTGAAGTAGGATTTGCGAGACTCCATTTAGATTTCGTCGCTTGCCAATAAGGAGATAGTTATTTCAAATTAGATGCAAGGAATATGAGATTCTGGTCTACGGGAGAATCCAATATCTGATAATATGTGCCTGGCTATAGGTGATAATTTAAGATGAGTTTATGGAGCCCCTGTAATTACATTTTCTATGTGTGCTTTGTTGTGGTTACCAGGTAACTGCAAAGTGACTACATGAATATTTATGCTTGGCAGGTTAGACACTGCTGATATGTAGGATTAGCATCGTTTTTTCCCTTGTAATTCTTTGTGCTAATATCTGGGACTCATATCCGGATAAAGGCGCCTCATCAGCAAGAAAAAAAACAACCCACTGATGCCATGCTCCTTATCTGAGGCATTAATTGGCCTTTCCCTGAAGCATAGGTGCACTTAGGTTTTGAAATACAAATTGGTCCCTCCTTCCTTCATGATACATCCAGGACTGCCTTTCAACCAGGCTGGAAATCTCTGATTCATAGAGGTTGTGCAACCTGCCATGTATGATCGGTTCAGCCCAAACTACACAGCTCTGCAAGTGCACGTGTGTGCAAAGGTGTTTCCATGTGTGGAGGGACACTGGCAGTGGTTTAGCCAGCAGAGTTGAAGTATATTAATGCAAAAAGGGTATGGACACAGGAACCGTCACCGTGCGGGAAGCTAGGGCATGGGTCGCGCTGCCCACGTCCACGCTCTTACCCTGTGGTAAGTGTGAGGTAATGGGAGGTGAAATCATGCCCCTTAATTAGAGGGAGCAGCGCTGGCTCACTTTCGCCGTGGCAGGGGAGTGTGTGCACGGCGCCTTCCCGCAGATCGCCGTAAGCTCACGCCCTCGCTGACTTCATGGGAACTCGTCTTCATGGGGCCTCCAGCCTAAACCAGTGTGGTGTCACACCTTCTGACAACCAGCACCAAGCGGGGTGTAACGAGGGCCTCGGAGGCCATCACGAACGGTTTGTGCTCCTGGCAGTTGTCCTCCTCGCAGCGCTGGTGGCAAAGGACAGAAAGGAGCAAGGGATGTTTGAGGAGAGAAGATGTGCGGGGCCCTTCTGTCTGGTTCCCACCCAATCCCCGGCCTTGGGATCATTAAATGGTGGTGGGATGTAGATCTTCAATGCACGAACACGAAGTTCTGGGGCAATCTCACTGCCTGCCACTATATTGATGGGCAGTGAGAAAGAAACCCATCTGTCCCTGCCCCAGCGCTCAGAGGGTTTTCCTCTGCAGACCTTTCCTTTGGGAACATGTGTGTCACCACTGCAAAAATGGGAAACATCTGCAGAGCAACTCGAGGCCTGCACTGTTCTTCTCAGCCCCTTCACTACTCAGTATCTTCTAACAGTCACAGCAGGCAGGAGAGGATACGGAAAAGGGTCTACGGAAGCAATGTACCCACAAAACTACAGTGGATAATGGAGAACTGACATTTTTCCCTTTGCCCCTAATGTCTATGTGCTATTGCATGGCTCAATGCAATTATCCAGTCATCAAGTGCATAAGGCTAAAGTCTTTCTGCCCCTAAAACAGAGCTGCCCCTTCCAAACTACTTATTGGGAAAGGGTTTAGTTGCAAAAAAACCCATTATTTTCTGCAGAGAGGGAAAAGTTGAAAAGAGCAATGCAAGGGAACCATTGGGTTCAATGCTCATGGTATAAATAGCTTTTCCACCAGGTAATACGGTCTTTTGTCATGTGTAAGTGCTGCCCAAGTACTGTGCCTGATCTTGGTGAGAACTGCTATTAGTCATGGATCTGTTTTTCTTCTCAGCATCCTTATATTGTATTTGTGCAAGCTCCCTAAGTCAGGAAGAACAGCCCAGTTGTGCTCCCAGGCCGGGAGAGAGGGAACAGTGCTGAAAAGGAGTTTGGGCAGCAAGTAAGTTCAGATGTGACACTAGCGGCAGAACCAATAACGGTATTACACAGGGCATCAGGCACTTTTACGTTGTTGTTATAACCCAGATTTAATCATACTGAGCTTATGCAGGGATTTGGTGGCCTGTGGTTTTAGAAATTACTTCTATTTTGCAGGTATTTGCAGGCAGGCTGCTATTTGCACATGAAAATCATCTACTTGCAAAATACGGGTCTGCAGAATGAGCAGTGGGGCTGAATGCTTGGGATCCAATTTATTTCTGAGGGCTCTGGATGGAGCTTTTAGAGTGTGGAAACCTGCATGAAAGGAGGTAGCGATTTGAAGGCAGTCTGCTTTAAAGTTGAAAAGAAGTCATTTGTCAAAGTTTTAGATACTGTTGATGTTCTCAAATTTACGGCATGAAAAAAAACCATTTTCAGTGGCAAGGCTGTGAGCAGGAACTCTCTCTTTGATCTTTATCTGCACAGTGGAGTGGGGTCCATGAATTGCAAGGAAACTAATGCATTGTCATTCTTAAACAAAAACACGCTTGCTAATTTAATTGAGGCCCAGTGACCAAGTGAGTCGTCTGTGAGTTTAGAAATCTCTACTCTATGCAATTCTGTAGCTTGGAGTAAGTCACTTAACCTCTGTGTTTCTCAGCTCTCCTCCCTGTAGCCTCCCTGTCTACAGAAGAAAGATTAAGTACGATTTACTCCCAGCTGCGTGAACATACTTCCCTTATGCTTCAGGACCTGGATTCTGATATTAATCAGATGTGCACCCGCTGACGTAGGGTATGGTTGGCCTCCACAGGGTCGCCGTCAGCGAGGCTGCTGTCCGGACTGGCTGCTCCTTGAGGTCTCTGCTGGTCATAGATTCAAAGATTTGGAGACCCAAGCGCTGGAGGACAGGGGCCAGGCAGGGAATGTGATCCCACAAGACCAGGGGAAACACTTCGTCCAGCATTCCTCAACTCCCACACTGAGATGTTCCAGCCAGAACTTCCCCAAATGGCGTCTTAGCTTGGCTAGGATCTTCATGTAAGAAATACTTACACCATCTAGCATTAACCTAACTCATCCTGGATATATCAGATTGATGGCACATGTGCATCTGGCTTGTATCTCTATAGTGGCCATCTGATGGCCAGCAGTCCTCTGGAAGCCATGGCTTTTGGTGGGCTGCTGAACAGCTGGAAATCCAGCAGACCATTTATAAAAGTGGTATATCATCTTTAAAAACAGAAAGAACAGTATCTGGCTCACAAAATCAGTAAATTACCTCAAAAAGCAATAGAATAACAGATTATCCCCAAAGCAATAAAATGACAGATTACCAGTGAGACAGCAGATACCAAGTAAAGCAGATAGCAGTAGATCACTTTAAAAGCAGTAGTTTGCCAACTAGTTCATGCCGGGGGGGGGGGGGGGAGGGGAGGGGGGCAGTTGTCCAGTATCGCCCTTTGCAATAGAGTGTAGTAGTAGAGACACTGGCTGAGAAAAGGCCAGACAGAGAAAATGCCTCTTGGTCTGTGGGAAGGTTTCTCCACTGCATGGAGAACGGGAGTTTCACCACAAAAGGAAGTGCCTCCAAGCTCCGGTCATTACCAGATGGTAAAATCAACTTTTGATGCCATTCCAAAAGCCATCTGCCAGATGATCTCAGTCCACGTTCAAATCCTAAATTTTCAGGGGCTAGTATCTCCTCTTTTCCTTCCTGCAGTGCCTGGGAAGGCTAAGGCACTAAAATAGTAACTCACAACTTTCAATCACATGAAGGAGATAATAGTTTAATGGTGAGACACTTCTGTTCAGCTGCAATGCTTGGTGACGCAGAGGTAGGACTCAACTTCAAATGCAGGTGCCTGTGTTGAAATGTCCACAGTGAAGCCCCCAGCTGCGCTGGGTGTTTGTACTCCCACCGTGGCCATTGGGGACCCAGTCAGCACCATCAGTGGAGCATGGAGAGCCATTTAGCTCCCTGAGTGTAGTCATCTGCTTTAGCGTGAGCTGAATGGCCTTCTGGGCTCCTCTGTACTGATTAGGTCTCCTCTGTCTGCAACAGGACCTCGGCCACCCAACACAGATAGAGACACCCATGTAGACCACCCAGTGTAGCTGTCTGAGGCCCGTAGCCAAGCAAAAGCATGCTGTCCATGAGTGTCCCGGGGAATCACAGACCCAAGACAGGCTTTCCAATGTTTTCCAAAGCATCCTCAGCCTGAGGCCAGCAGAAACCTGTCAAGGGCTGATGAACAGCAGTCAGGGAATAGCAGGGTCGTGGTCCAATGTAAGTCTCTGTTGTTAGTGGGATACCATTCTCAGGAGCACATGACTGCTGAACAGTAATGAGCTTGAGCCCTGGACCTCCTGATAACCCCTACCACTTCACTGTCAGCTCACTCCCTGACTTTCCTTCAGCCTCCTCCACCCTGTCTTCTCCAAGACAAACCTACTCTGAGGTGGGCTATTCCTTAGAAGCATGGGCACAAAACAATTTATGCTCACCAGCCTTGGGACCAGTGATCAGGACCTCACTCTCTTCTATTTAGCAGTCACTGTACAAGACCCTGATGCCTGGGCTCATCACTCCTAAGTGCAAGGGGACTTGCTTGGTTAGGACTGGAGCTACTCTAGGATCTCTCTGTGGTCACCAAAGAAACCTTCAGCAAGTGATTCAGGCTGTGCCACCGACGAGGTCTGTCTTTTTCCATGGGTTAGGGAGAAGCCCCAGAGCAGCTGCAATTCTAAATTCGGTTCCTTGTTTAGGTCAGACGCATTTGTGTGGAAGTGAGTAAGGAGCACCGCCTTCCAACAGATTTTCAAAAGGCTCCTTAGCCTCGCCGGGTGCTTTGCAAAATTGCAATGCCAAATGCTCGTTAGAAATGAATGGGACGCGGACAGTTCAAAAAACTGCATTTCTTAGTTTGATCACGGCTTTGTCCTCACAGAACAATAACAGAGGTTGAATGCCTTCCTCACCCACACACCCAGACATGTACGTGCCCCTGGAGAGGAAACACATGGGGACCAGTATGCATGCTGCAGACTGGTGGAGACACACATGCACATGCAAACACATGTGTATGTGTACAAATACGTGTCTCTGCTTTCATGTCAAACAGGGTACACAGCTGCATGCCGGGATTTCTTTAAAGAATCACAGAATACTGCAGGTTGGAAGAGAACTCTGGGGTCTCTGGTCCAACTTCCTTCTCAAAGCAAAGTCAGCTAGATCAGGCTGCTCAGGGCTATGTCCAGTGGATTTAGGGACAGCTAATTGGATTTTCCCATATTTCGGCTTGGGTCATTGCCTCTTGGCCTATCATTGTGTGTCTCCGAGGAGAGTCTGGCTCTGGCTCCTCTGCACCATCCCAGCAGGGAGTGGCAGAAGGCAATGAGATCCCCCTTGGCCTTCTCTCTTGCTGCACAACCCCAGCTCTCAGCCTCCCCTCATACGTCCCAGGCTCCTGCCCCGACCAGCTTGGGGCTGCACTGGGCTTTCTCCAGCTTGTCGCCAACTGCCTGGGACTGGAGAGCCTCCAACTGGTCCCAGCAACCAAACCAGTCCCAGCAATGGGGCCTTGAAAGTGCTGAGCAGAGGGAAAGTGGATCAGATCAAATCCCACTGCTGCCCAGGCCCTGTCCTTGAGCCACATGTGGGGAGTGAAACTGTCCCCATTCGCAGTTCCCATCTCGGCTACGTGCAATGCAAGGATTTGCTTCTTCAGCGGCACCCCCGGCCAGCCCCGGCTGTGCCCAGGTTTGCGTCCCCCGCTTAGGAAGGCCTCCTCTTCCACCTCTCCATCCCCGAAGGTGGAGACCTGGGTAACACCCTTCCCCTCGGGCTGTTCTGGCAGTGCTGATGCCTGCTGTGCCACCGCGGCCGTGTCACACGGGTGTGAGTGACAGAGATCAACTGCAGAGCCAACTGCACCATGTAAACGAGATCTGGGTCTGGCATGCGGTGAAGGGAGCTGGTTTGTATTATCAGGTTTCCTTGCACATAGCTTGATTTATTCATTTTGGGAGCAATCTGTGCAGGAGTGTATTCACTGAGCTAATTTTAAGTGGCTTTTTAAAGCAAACAAACACAGGCGTTCAGCTATTCCTCCTCCGCTGTCTCATCTCCAGCCGACAACTTGCTCCAGCAAGAAAATATGACTCCACAAGGACGGTGTTTTACCGCGGTGTATCAAAACACACACACACAAAGGGACCCGACTGCTAACCTCAAGCAGTTTCATTTATTACACACAGTGCTGTCTTTAAAAGCAAACCGCCTGCCCTGCTGTGGCCGGCTCTTTCTTCCCCGTCAGAGCAAAACCAGCGAGGACCCTGCGAGCAGCCGGGCTCTTGCACAAGGCGACTTTGTTCTGCTTGCGAGTGTCCCGGCTCCTGGCTTCCCGCAGCCTCGGCAAAGCAGCAGACAACCCGCAACACCCCCCGGGGCATGGCGACGGGCTGACCGGGTTGGGACGGTGACGGGACACCCCATGGTGTCCAGGGGCCTGAACACGGCTG